>NC_090436.1:769852504-772352504 GCF_031143425.1 Pleurodeles waltl
TTAGCCGCCTATTGGCTTTGACATTGTATTAGCCATTACATTCTGTATTCTGCCTATTGGCTTTGACATGCTGTATTCAGTTCAGCTGCCTATTGGCTTTGACATGATATTAGACATTACATTTGATATTTAGGTTAGCTGCCTATTGTCTTTAACGTGGAGTTAGACATTGCAGTTAAAACATCGCAGATGTCTGTATTCTTCCAAGCTGTGTTTTTCCACAAGATGAACCAAGCTGTTTTCTTCACATAAGACTAGACCTGATAAGAGAGAGTACATTTGGTGTTTTCCTTTCTGCTCAGCCTTGGGAATAGGAGAAGTCTAGGAGATCTGGCCAGTCTCCAAAGGCTTGCGTAGTTTTCCCAAGTCTGAGAGGAGGGGGCACGCTTTTGTAAGGATGACTCGGGGCTACACTGAGATAGATTCGAATCTGCTTGACTTCAGGCTGGAACTAGATGTCAGTTGCCAGTCTCCCATTTGGGTAGATAATCTCTTTCTCGCAGTTGACCGGAGTCATCAACTTCCAGACCCCAGAAAGATGAGGCTGAATATTTAGGCCCTGCCGCCTTGCTCAAACGGTGATGAATTTGACTTTTATGCTTTGCTTTGAATATATTATATATATGCTGTGTACATTGCAACTGAGAAGTACTATGATATATTTTGTTTTCTTGCTGCGACTACTTTGTGCTTGAAATATATTAATTTGTCTCTCAAGAACTTGTGGGTGGGGAAGAATTAACAACAATAAAGGTCTTCTTTGAACTCAGAAGTGCATTCCAGAGAGGTTCTGTAAGCTCTGATATGAGATAAGTAGGAAAGCAGAAGACATAGGGACACTTCCCTCATAAGGAGGAGAAGCGTAAAAGGGCAGTCTATGGGTGAGGATGGTTTTAATAAGTCTCAAAGTCACTGAACAGAGTGACAGAGTTTCTGGATAAAATCAATAGCATTGCCTACCTAGTTCTAGCGACCCTTCTGTGACATGGGTTTTTATCCCTTTTTCGTAATACCTTCCCCCAAAATTCTATTGGACATTCACTATACCCCACTATCTTTAACCTATCAAATTAAACATTAGGTAATTCTAATTGTCACCCCACATTTATTCATAACATTTTGATTGGTCTTCATAATTGACGTCTTCGGAGGTGGCACATCCGGAGTTTACTTCATACCTTGGCACGTCTTCTCGGGTCAGCAGTTCCATTGTCCATGGTTTAAATGTCCTTGTACATTACATTAATCTACATTTGTTTCAACTTTGTATTCAAAACTTTAACTAAGGCACCAAATAGGCGGTTGAGAACAGAATTATAAAGATACATTCATCTTCCAAGTTGAAGAAAAAGAACATTTGCAGGGTCATGGCCCTTTGCGAGTCAGCACACTGGAAAAACTGAAAAATGCATTAAATATGAGAGCTAGGCAGCTAAAAACCCACAGCTCACGCTAACTTAAGGCCTATAAGATTTTCAATATCAATGCAGTAACATAGATGTTAACATAGACTTGATTAACCATAGCATGAACAATTTTGCTCATCATTATTAGTTCACATGTATATATTGGTGGCCACACATCGTGGTCATAATTCAAGTGTACGTTTAAGCAAAATCACTATTATTGTCGTTTTCTATGCAGCATCGTTAAGCATTGATATAAGCATTTCATTTTAATATATGTATTATTTAAACTACGCTCTCTCATCCTCATCTGCAGATTCCATCTATGCAGCACCTAACTTTACTTTGCTCACAGATATATCCCAGGGGGTAGATAGTACCACCCAGGCCAACACAGTGGTGTGGCCCACTCTACCCCCCGTGTGACTCTTGTCCCCCCCAGGGGCAACTCTGTCCACCAGGACAGCAAGTCACAGTGGCCACTGACAGCTGTCAGGGATGAGAACCAGGTCCCAGGCCTCTCAAGGCTCTCCAGCCACTGTGTCTGTGGAGAGTGGGGGGTGGTAGTCCCAGGTGCCTGGCACCCTTTGACCACTCTCCCTTCCACCAGGTCTTGGATGACAGCCTGAGCCTGGTCAGCCTCCCTCCAGGAGCGGCACCCCCAGAGTCCAAAATTTTCAGGGTGCTTGTAGAAGCAGCCCTGCACAATTCTCCAACCAGTGCAGGGATGTTAACCTGCAGCTGGTCTTCCAACCTGGGGTCTGTAGGTTCAAGTTGGACCAGGGCCAGGGCTGAGACTTTCCTTTCCCTGCTCTCCTTTCTGGGGTCCTGCACCCCCATCTAGGAGTGGCCCCCAGAAGACAACATGGTAGGGGCACTGTTAGTAGTAGCCCCTCCCTCCAGGTCAGGGGGAACACCCTGAACCTGGCCTGCCAATCCAGGGTCTGTACCCTAAGTTCGAACTGGGGTCAGAGGTGAGTCCCTTCCCTGCCCCTACTCCCAGGGTTCTGCACCCCCCTCAGGGAGAGTACCCCTAGAAATCACAGTGGGGGGTGATTGGGCAAACTGCCCCCTCTTCAGGTCGGGGTTTACCCCCTGCACCTGATCCTCCAGTCCGGGGTCTGTACCATCAGATTGGACCACTGCCTGGCAATCTAGGACTTTCTGGGGGGCACACCTACCCCCTACCAGGTCAGAGTTTACCCTCTGAACCAGATCACTTAACCCAGAGTCTTATAGTTGAACTACTGCCTGGTGCACCAGGACTTCCTTGGGAGTACACCTACTCCCCATCAGGTCAGAGTTTACCCCCTGAACCTGATCATTCAACCCAGAGTCACCACCCTGCAGTTGAACCATTGCCTAGCACACCAGGACTTCCTGGGGAGCACACTTACCCCTCACACGGGACACACTGTCCCCAAGTGCCACACAAGAGTCAGGCTGGTGCAGGTCTCCTGACCCCTGCCCATTTGGCAGAGTCTGGATTCCCCCAACCCAGAAATGGTCTCACCAAGGTCATTCCTGGGGGGCTCTGCTCTTAGAGCTGACCCCTGACCCTCCAGGTTCTCCACTGGGGTCCGCAACCCCCTCTCAACCCTCTGTCTGGACTTCTGAACTCTATCACTAGGAGTAGTACTGCCAGACACCATAACTGGTGGGACGCTGGCTACGGCCGCCCCCCAAGTTCTCCTGACACTGTGGGATCTCGCTCAGTAGATGGCCCTATGGTACAGGCTAGGCTTCCCTCCTGGTTTTCCCTCATGGAACCCTCCAGGACCTGGGACTGGATCTCAGGCACCTTGGGACTCAGACCATCCCTATTCCCTCACCTCTGGGACTGGACATGGGGTCCCTCACCTATCCTGCAACACTGCAATCTGTCCTTTCCTCACCTGCTGGGAAATACCTACACCTCTCCCCTCAGGAGCACCCCCAAATGCCTCTCGGTACTCACCCAAAGATCTGCATCCAGTGTTAGTTCCCTGGTGTCAGAGAACTCACACTCCACCTGGTGTTGGCGTAGCTCTGGATAATAAGGACTAGACATATGCTGTCCAGCAATTACATCACTCAGCCCCTCACATGAATTAACCAAACTACCCTTCACCCAACCATCCAGTGACTCAGCCTTGAAAAGGCACCCCACATCACCCTCCTGAGATTGGTGAGATAGTACCGGACTGTCTCTGACACCCTCTTCTGGGACGTCTTTACGCTCTATAACCAGGACTTCTATTTGGGGGGAACCCCTCTCCCTGTCACTCTCACCTAGAGTCAGTAGAGTGTCCCTCCCACCAGTAGGAGTATGACTACCCATGCCAGTTCCCCAATCCACCTCAGGGACCCTGTGTATCACTGGAGCTACCTCATACCCCTGAACCTCCTGGTGTGTGTTAATTCCCTCCTTCAAGCAGGACACCACATCTCTGGGCATGTGCACTTCTTCAGCGGTACTGGATACAAGATTTTTGCTGCCACCATCGGAACTGGACTCAGCCCTCATGGTCTTCACAGCTCGGCTCTTGAGCTGCAATCCTTTCTTTTTACAGGGCTAAGGCTCTCTCCACCTCAGCCCTCTCAAGCTCACCAGAGAACAAAAAATAAAAACTGTATGTGGTCACGTAATCGTCTGCACTAAAAACAGTGGTGTACACTTAATCACTGTATGTCAAGTACAAATACAAGTCCAAACCCAACATCCACCATTACTGAACCCTTCACTGTTTGCACTTTATTGCTTTGTTTCCATACATTTCCTTTTCCTGTGCACTTGTAAATGAACACAACTAAATCCCAACTCGCTTGATAGTTATATTTCAACTATTTTGAACAGTAAACATAGAATTTTGCTGAATACACATAATACACTCAGATGTAGCAAATGTGGAAATAGACATGTCACATGTACTGTTGATTCTGGGTTCAATGCATGCACAATGATACAATTGGATAATCATCAATCCCCATTTATTGCACTGTGAAGCACATAGGCTGACACACATGCCAATGATCACACAGTGAAGTACATCTTCACAATTTAATGCATCAGCATAGGTGTAAGTAACTAACACCCTACAGACCACTGAAGTAAGGACATGTCTGACTTTGTCTATCCAAATTGCCAAATAGATTGGTGAAAGTTGTCATCAGCTAAACCCTTACCACATAACCATACTATACCTACCAAATGAACATACCCCATTATGCAGACAGAGGTCAATACAACGGGCCCCAGTCAGGGAACTTTCCACTTACCATGGTCATGTATCTGTAGGCATGCTACTCACCTATGTCAGTCTTGACACACACCTTCAATCAGGAAACACAGTGACAGCTACATACAAGTAAGATAGTACCATTATCAAACCAATCAGAAGGTTGAGTGAATGGATTGAACATGAAGACATTTGTCATAGACACACAATCACATATCATGACAAAAAGGTCCATTATGTAGGACAGAAACAGCCATCCCACTGTCCTGACATCCTGGGCATGGAACTCATACACCACCAATATAATGTCAGGCAGTACCTGGATTAATCCATGGCCACTTCACATGTCAGACCAGCTAAATCCACATGCTAGTGGCATAATTCAGAAATGCCCACATGAGGATGGCACAGTGAAGAGATCTCGAAAATACCAATTTGAAACAAGGAAATGAGGCAGGTAAGAGTCAACATGACCTAGAAATACATGTCCCAAATAGAATTGTAACTTAAAATGTGCAAAAATGAATATCACAATAGTTTAAACTCCATTAATTATTTTGCAGTAAAAGCGGAGCTATGTATTGCATAGGAATGAATAACATGTCTAATGGTCAGAGGACGACCATTTTAATGCATCCATAAACCCAACACTACACTACTGAGTCAATCAAATTGCAGAACAACACATACCTACAGCCAGGTGAAGTACTGATTGATGAGATCTGCCCAGATGTCTACACCTTCATCCTCAACACTGTCATCCTCGCTTGGCATTTCTGCGTTCTCACCTGGTAGAACTGCTGGCTCCCCCTTATCAGGAATGTATGGGATCTGATGCCTCAGGGCGAGGTTGTGAAGCATGCAGCAGGCTACAATGATCTAAAACACTTTTTCTGGTGAGTAGAGGAGGGTTCCACCAGACTTATCAATGCTACGGAATCTTGCCTTCAGGAGCCCAAAAGTCCACTCATTGAAGTGGACTTCCCCTGGTGTGGTTGGATAGCTAGAGTCTCCTGTCAGGGATCATTACATGTGTGCAAACATAAATCATGGACATCCTTACATTTGGCAGCAGAGTTAGGATACTAACACATATGACATATGTGACTTACCAACCAATGAGGCCCTCGCTGGGTAGTGTCATGTCATCAGCTCTGGGATGGAGCTGTTCCGCATGATGAAGGCATCACGGACTGAACCCGGGTACGGTGCACAAACTTCGGAAATGTATTGGTCCGCCAGCCAGACTACCTGGATATTAATGGAATTAAAGTTCTTCCTATTGCGATACATCTGTTCATTGTCATATGGGGGAACCAAGGCTACATGGGTACCATCAATGGCTTCTACTACATGTGAGATGTGTTCCATTCCATAAAAACCTGCCTTCACATGGGCCAAATCCTTACATTGTGGAAATCTGATGTAGCTGTCCAGGTGTTTTAACAATGCAGAAAGTACATCCTTCAAGACAAGACTGAACATAGGCTGTGTGGTACATATAAACATGAAAATCATTCTGGTCTTTGTCATCCATTCAGGTCAACATACATCAGAAGAAGGGGATTTGGAGTGCCACTATCACGAAAGTGAGGATGTGTGGGCCCACAGCTGCAGAAGCACCCACTGTCGGAAGAGATGGGAGGACCTGAGACTGTGGGCCCGGAAGATCTCAGAGGCCCAGCTGGGGATGTCCTCCCAATGAGGAAAGGGTGCCCATCAAAGTATGACCTCCCCTTAACGGCCCGCATTTTGCGGTGGTCTACCCTGAGTTAGATGTGCATTTGAAGGCAGCACAGGAGCCACAAGGGGGTAGGTACAGACCTAACAAATGTTTGCCCCTTGATCAGGTGAATGAGTAAAGGAACAGATTGTTAGATCTGACAATATGGTAAGTGAAAAGTGTCACAGATCTTATGTGAACATAGGCTGGGACATGCCTGCAGTTAGGGCCACAATATTCTGAAAGGACCCTGTGGCTATGAAATGCAGCACTATCATGACTTGTGCAATGCATGGTATGGTATTTGGATGAGGAATGGCAGGCATCCGATCTGACCAAATGATGACAGAGATCAATAAATGTCTGCCTATCCAGATGGTAGAGCTGAATAACATTTTGATCCTCCATGGTTTGAAGGTCCGCTGGTGGACGGTACACTAGAAGTTGTCTGACCATTCTCAGTCCAGGGTAACTATGTGAGGGAAAATAAGAAGGTATGTCCATCATAATGTGACATGGCAAATGATACAGTAGGAAAATGGCACACAGCCCAGACCAATGTGCATGATGTCAACTTAGTGGAATCTCACACCCTTTCCTCTATTATGACATGGAAATGTAAATGCATAGTTCAAAGCTTCTGTTATCTGGACATCTAACAATGCATTGCATAAAAAAGCAAAATAACTATTCAGTTAATTGCCAAGAGGGTGCTGACTCTGCCACTAAAGATACCTTAATTTTAACTTTTCACCATGACAACATGTCACTTCAGTCTGGACATTCATACATGGTTAGGTTAATGCCAGCACTCAAGACAATGCAGGATATGTGTTTCAGATCTTGTAACACATCGTGAAATTAACCTTTCCTACCCTTTAGGGGCCTTAAAATGGCGACTGACTGACCTACTGTACTAGACAATAGGAAACAACCTGCGACCGCTGGCAGAAGTCATCATGGCAATAGGTGAAAACTACTGCTGTGGACATTGCCATTGGAACACATTGCTGATGCTCAAATTCTCCTTGCTAGTCTTATTGTTCTCATATTTTATTTTTTCCAAATCAGTTACAATAAAAATCATGAAATGTATCTACCTTATTACCTGGCGTTAAACTAGGACAGAATTTTGATCTAGGTTTGAAACTCTTATGTTTATGCCCTTCTGTGTTGATCCCCAGTTCTGATAGTACTTGTGTCTCTATAAGTTCATCTCCCTCTAAATCATACATCATACATCAAATCATACATATTCTTGAGATCAGATTTTTGTTCGATCGCTAGATTCACTTCTGGGTCTCTCCTGTCCTCCCTCATTGGATTTTTTAGTTCCGCCTCTGAAAAAACTTAACTAGTTTCAATTTTCGGATGAATTTACACATATCAATTTTCTTTGTATATAATCAAAATGTTTCTCAGGGCAGAAACTGAGACCTTTCTGTAATAAACTCTGATCCTCTTTTGTTAATTGATAGCTGGACAGATTAATAATGAGATTTTCTTCTTATGTATGTTCCATTTCATTTGTTATTGTTTCTGCCTGTTGTGTAATGGGTAGTCCTTTGTTTTTTTTCTGGGCCCCCTTCTCATCTTCCTGCATATTTCCCTTCGCTCTCTGGGCCACTGGGTCCCTCAGTGTCTGTGGTGTTATGACTGGAGGTTCCATGGCTAGAAGCTTTCCCACTTAGCTGTGCCCTGTCTCCTTCACCTGCCAGTGTTGATGCTGAAAATGGATGGTAGGTTCATCAGATTCACAAGATAATACTTCCATCATACAGTACACATAAGTTACAGAACATCCTCAGGAAGTGCCAGTATAGTGCCAACATCATGTCACAACAAAATATAATGTACGTCTCTCTAAATCTACATTCTTAGACACCAGCAAAGCTACATAATAGACACGCCATTACTTGACCTTTCTATTGAACACATGATGTTGTCAAATTACTGTCTGGGCCATAGCTGTGAATAGGCTACCATTGCATATATATCATGCCTACAACAGTATGCCTATAGACAGTTTCTACTATCAGGACATCAGCATGGTGGTTACATTCATACCCCTGATGCCAAGAGTTGTGTGCCTATTTAAATGCCTATATAAATGTTGGAACACCTCAATGGTATCCAACATCCATATTGGCTACTCCATGTACATCCCTCACTTACCAATGGGGATTGCCTACAGGTGTGAAGATGTTAAACTTGTATGTCATATGACATATCAGATGGACATCACAGCCTCACATGAGGCTGTCACATGTCAGAAACCACAAGAAAACTAGAGATGACTTGATCCTGTCTGACTCTATGTTGCACGAGACATGAATCTTGAGACATTGTAGAGGACAGAGAGCAAGGACCTACACATTATGACATTGGAAGGATTGACCTGTTGGTGGGAATTGACAACCAACAGAGTAGAAAAAGCAGTATATTGGTACACATATGGCACAGTCATATGTGCATCATTATGTGCTAGTGTACTGAGGGAACAACATAGTTGGAAGTGCACACCTGTGTGCAATAGATGGCATGAGATCTGACACTTTGCACTTACCATATTGTCACATCTAACAATCTGTTCTGTCACTCATTCACCTGATAAAGGTGCTGAAATGTGTTAGGTCAGTACCCTCCCCTTTGTGGCTACTGTGCTGCCTTCAAATGAACATCTAACTCAGGGTAGGCTATAGATAAAATGCGGGCCATTAGGGGGGCCATGCTCTGAAGGGCACCCCTTGCTTGTTGGGAGAACATCCCCAGCTGGGCCTCTCAGGACTTCCGGGCCCCCAGTCTCTGGTCCTTCCACTGCTTCCAACAGTAGGAACATCAATGACACACTTTACCCAATGTCTCAGGACTGCAATTCTGTCACCAAACATTACCACATGCCCAAGAAGTCACCTTTTCTAGCACAACTTTAATATCCAAAGGACTTTAAGGACACAATGCGAAACATTGCCTATCAGTCTTTACTTAGCAAAACATGAACAGTCTAGCTAATGAGACATATGTGCATGCACATGGTGCACTTACCTGCTCCTCTGGTGCACCATAGAGCTGTTCATACAGGGGTAGGACCTCCTCCACCAGCTTCTCCAGTTCCTCAGGTGGAAAGGCAGGAGCCCTATCACCTGTAGGACATAGCATGATTGCTCCCAGAGGCAGTACACAGCAGCTCCGGTCATGGAGGTTTTGCTGGCAGCAGTGTCAGGAGTCAAGTGAGAGATGAAGGATGAAATGTCAATCACATCTACCAAGTAAGAGACCGTCACCACCCGCAGACATCACTATTGGCCGAAGACGACTTAAATTTGGAAGAGACAGTGGATACAGAAAACAGAGGGTCTGAGACACATTTGAGTGAAGGATAAGTAGCATCCTTGAAAACCAGAAAAAACACTTTTTTAGATTAGATGAAATTATTGTATATGGCTCTGACAACACTCAAAAACAGGGGCAGAGGATGAAAATGGGGTCAGGAAAAAGGAAGATTACAAAAATATGCAGGAAGATGAGAAGGGGGCCCAGAAAAAAAACAAAGGACTACCCATTACACAACAGGCAGAAACAATAACAAATGAAATGGAACATACATAAGAAGAAAATCTCATTATTAATCTGTCCAGCTATCAATTAACAAAAGAGGATCAGAGTTTATTACAGAAAGGTCTCAGTTTCTGCCTGAGAAACATTTTGATTATGTACAAATGAGAATTGATATGTGTAAATTCATCCGAAAATTGAAACTAGTTAAGTTTTTTCAGAGGCGGAACTAAAAAATCCAATGAGGGAGGACAGGAGAGACCCAGAAGTGAATCTAGCGATCGAACAAAAATCTGATCTCAAGAATATGTATGATTTGATGTATGATTTAGAGGGAGATGAACTTATAGAGACACAAGTACTATCAGAACTGGGGATCAACACAGAAGGGCATAAACATAAGAGTTTCAAACCTAGATCAAAATTCTGTCCTAGTTTAACGCCAGGTAATAAGGTAGATACATTTCATGATTTTTATTGTAACTGATTTGGAAAAAATAAAATATGAGAACAATAAGACTAGCAAGGAGAATTTGAGCATCAGCAATGTGTTCCAATGGCAATGTCCACAGCAGTAGTTTTCACCTATTGCCATGATGACTTCTGCCAGCGGTCGCAGGTTGTTTCCTATTGTCTAGTACAGTAGGTCAGTCAGTCGCCATTTTAAGGCCCCTAAAGGGTAGGAAAGTTTAATTTCACGATGTGTTACAAGATCTGAAACACAAAACTAGTTTAACGCCAGGTAATAAGGTAGATACATTTCAAGATTTTTATTGTAACTGATTTGGAAAAAATAAAATATGAGGACAATAAGACTAGCAAGGAGAATTTGAGCATCAGAGAATGACATGCACTCAGGAGATTGATGAACAACCAACTGATAGAAATTAAATCTGCAGACAAGGGTGGAAATATTGTCATCTTCAATAAGAAGGAATATTTTGAGGATGCCTCCAGACAGTTGGAAGTGAGATCGAATTATTGTAAGTTAAATAAGAATCCTATGAATGACCTCACACTGGATTTACAGAAGAGATTGAGGAAGTGGCAGTTGGATGGCCTCATAAATATTGAGGAATTTAAATTCTTAACCAATGAGAGCCCATTTATACCCACTCTATATTTCTTACCAAAGGTTCATAAAACTCTAAATAAACCTCCGGGAGACCAATTATTTCCAGCTGTGGATCACTATATGAAAATATATCACAATATGTGGATAATGTTTTGGCACCTATGGAAAAAAACTTGAACTTATACATTAAAGATACTGGAGATTTGTTTAGACTGCTAGAGGATGTAGCATGGCAAAATGAGTATTTACTGGTGACTGTAGATGTGGTTTCCCTATGTACATCGATATCACATGAAGTGGGTTTAAAAGCAGTTAAATATTATTGCAGCAGAGGAGTATCCATGAATTGAAGTACTCGGAAATGTTGCTTGAAATGATTGAGCTGTGTCTGAGGAACAATGTGTTCATATTCAATCATGAGATAGATGAACAAATCTGCAGAACTGCTATGGGAGTTTCCTTTTCTCCAATCTACATCAAACTTACCATGGGTTGGTGGGAAAAATATACAGCTGGGCGAGAGGATAATGACGAGTATATGTAGAAGGTAGTGATCTGGCTTCGCGATATCAATGATTTATTCCTAATTTGGAATGGCATAGAAATACAATTCAGTGAGTTCTTTCTAAATTTGAACACCAATGACAAAGAGTTCCAATTAACACATAAAATCAGAAGAACTTATATTGACTTTTTGGATGGAATGGTCTATATAGAAAATGGGAAATTACAAATGGCATTGTGTTGAAAACCTACACCAACTAACAGTGTACCACATGGGTCTAGCTTTCATCATAAATCACTTATGAAAAGTATTCCCTTTGGCAAATGTATCAGGGTTAAAAGGAACTGCTCTGATGGCAAGGACATGGACAATAAGTTCAGAGACAAAGAACAGAGATTTTTGAGGAGAGGATAGAAGACTTGTGATGTAAAACAAGGTGAAAAGAGAATTAGAAGGATAACACCTGCGAAGACTCTTGTAAATAAACCTGATGATATGGATAAGGAAGGAGAAGAAATGATCAGACTAATCCTAGAATACAGTAAAGAGAATCAACAAATTTTGAATATCCTAAACAAACATTGGCATATAATAAAGAACGATCCTGACATTGGATTACGAAGTAGGCGCGCGACCAAGTGTGGTCTACAGAACGGTACCATCCCTGAAAGATCAATTGGTGAAGAGCTACTTTGAATTCCCGCAAACACCTAGTTGGTTGACTACACACAACAAAGGTTTAATTTGCTGTAATAAATGTAAGGCATGCTGAATAGGATGTAATAAGTATAAAATCATGAACTTCCAAGGAAGAGAGATCCTCATCTTGGACAGAATAACATGCAATTCAACATTTGTAGTTTATGTTGAGTGCAGGCTGAGATATATGGGGAGCACTATTTTTCCATTGAAAAAGTGGACATTAGAACATATCAGGGCGGTACAAAATGGTGATATAAGCTACACCATGACAAAACATCTGAAAAGCCATAATGGGGCTGATTGGCTAAATATGAGATATTTTGGCATAGCCACAATAAAAAAACTTGAGAGAGGGGGAGACATGGTACTGCAACTGAGACGATTAGAATCTAAATTCATTATCAGACTTAAAACCAAGATTCCATATGGGAACAATGGAGACGAAGAACTGTATTGTCATTTGTATGATTAGTGGATCAGACTACAGTTCAATAGGTTACTCTCTGAAAGAAACAGGAGATGTGGACTCTCTAGACATATGGCAAGATAAAGATGATATAAGGGTCCTATACCCAGAATGAAATTCCCAGATGTGACATGGAGTAACATCTAAAAGTAATAGAAGGAGAATATATCTGGGAATATATCTGGGAAAGTACCAGTAGAAATGTTATGTTCTATAGATGTATTGGCAACATTCAGACTACAGGAATATTAGTTAATTTATAGTACACAAATCACTAAACAGACGATGAGTTCTGTATGTTTTTTTAACAGTGACACTAATGAGTTTTTGTTTATTTAGCTTATTGTGCTTTTCTGTTCTTTATTGTTTGATTCATTATTTGTTGAAACTACGTATCCCACAATGCCACATAAAGGCATTGGATAGGAAACTATATAAAAGAGAAACAAATGATGTGCTCACTAACTGTGAACAAGACCAGATAGGTTGAAATGTGGCAGGTGATGGGTGTTTGGTTCTGTTAACTATTAAATATAAGACTATTGGAATCCTTGGAGTGCTGCATTTGACTTGGTTGTCAATTGTTGATATGTAGGTTTGTATATATATATCTCTATATATATCTCTCTCTATATATATATCTCTCTCTATATATATATATATATATATATATATATATATATATATATATATATATATATTTATACTGGAGTGCCGCGTTTGACTTGGTTGTCAATTGCTGATATATAGATATATAAATATCATATATCTATCTATATATAAATATATATATATATATATATATATATATATATATATATATATATATATATATATCTATATATATATAGATATATATATATATAAACAGTAAGGCCCTCATTACAACATTGGCGGTAAATCCCAATTACCGCTGTGCAGAAGACCGCCAACACACCGCTGCGGCGGCGGAATTCCGCTACAGCCATTACGACCCACAGATGGAATCTGCCAAAATCCAGACACCCACCCAAGTCTGCCACACCAAAGGTCAGTGATAAACTGGCGATAACAAAACCTCCACCATCAAGCCAACAGGAATACGTCCACACGATCACAACCCACGAATCCACGTGGCGGTCTTTCAAACGCGGTATTCCATTGGCGGTACACACCACTGTGCTCAAAATACACACACATTTACAAAACACAGCCACATTGGACAAATCGAAATACACACACCTGATACACATACACACACCACTCTCACACACCAATCCAATATAAAACACACATCACCCACAAACCCTTACTACCAAAATTGCGGAAGAAGGCCAGAGAGAGACACCAGCAGAAACAACACTAGCATCCACAGACACACAACATCATCACTAACACAACATCCACGTACCTCAGACAACGCACATAAACACATCCCCTCACACATCACAACACACACCACCCCACACATCACCCACACCACATCATGGCAACACAACAACACCCCAGGTTCTCTGAGGAGGAGCTCAGGGTCATGGTGGAGGAAATCGTCCGGGTAGAGCCACAGCTATTCGGATCACAGGTGCGGCACACCTCCATTGCTAGGAAGATGGAGCTATGGCACAGAATCGTCGACAGGGTCAACGCAGTGGGACAGCATCCAAGAACACGGGATGACATCAGGAAGAGGTGCAACGACCTACTGGGGAAAGTGCGTTCCATGGTCTCAAGACACCAGATTGCAGTACAGAGGACTGGCGGTGGACCCCCACCTCCTCCCCCACAACTAACAAAATGCGAGGAACAAGTCTTGGCAATACTGCATCCTGAGGGCATCGCAGGAGTAGCAGGAGGAATGGACTCTGGTAAGTCAACTCTTAACTATTATATCCCCCACCTACCTGCATGCCATCACATACCACCACCCTCACCCCATCACTCCAACACCTCACATATGTCCCACTATCACAAATCACCCATCCCAACACCAAGCCCTGCATGCAACACCGATCACCAAAGCAAGTCCACTACAGATACCCACACAGACCCCAAACCAAATATCACTCAAGGACCTAGACAAGAATTCAAGCACTGGAGTACAGGGTCTCTCACCCATTGCACACAATGGCACACACAGATGCAATAATCATGCCTTTACACCCCTGCAGGACCCCTACCTAACTTCACCAGACAGGAGGTTCCAGACCTGTCCACTCCCCCCTCAGAAGAGGCCCACAGTGATGACCGCAGCTCTATACAACTGGATCAAGATGACCAGCCCGGCCCATCTGGGACCTTGGGACAGTCGGTTCCCCTGACACTGCCACAAGCCATCACAGAGTCTACCCCCTCAGGAAAAACCAGCACAGCACCCACCCAGTGGGCCCATACCTCTGTCCCCAGGACACGTCAATCAGCAGTGTGTCCACCACTACAGGGAACCCAGGCAAACCCACCACCCCAAGAAAACCAGGGACCTGGGGGCAGTGGCAGTGGGCACACGGTTCAGGGGACAGAGGCACAGGAAAACAGGGGAACTTGGAGAACTGCTGTGCGACAGGGGGAGGACAGGCCCAGGGAACCCACTCTCCACGAGGCCCTCTCCAACATGATGGGAGCATACCATCATTCCCAGGAGACGATGGCAACGGTACTGGCCAAAACTTTCAGGAGACCCAACGCCTGCAGGAGGAACACTATCTGGGGTCAGGGAGGAACTCAATTCCATCATCACCACGCTGGTCACCATTGCAGGGGTGCTGAAGGACCTTGTGAACACCAGGAGGGACACTGTGGCACAACAAGGGGCCCCTGACACTAGCCTGGATGATGAACAGCCCACCACCGGCGCTAGTGGACTGGAGGCACCACCACAGGACCACGACACCAGCACCCCACCCCCTGCAGATGGAGAGCCACCCCGCAAATGGTCCCTGAGATCCAGGAACAAGACAGAGAACATTGCCAAGACCCCCGCCAGGAAATGAGACCCCGCTGAATATCATCCTTCTGTACCACTTTGTCACCTTGTCCATCCTTAAACTGCCCTAGCTCCACTTCCTATGCTCCTTTGGATAATGCACCTGTGAAACAAATAGACTGGACTGTGCCATGGACATTCCTCCACCATCACCACTGACCATTTACAACCCCCTCCACTTATTTGCACAAAAATAAACACACATCAAACACAAAACAATCTGGAGTCGGTTTGTGTTTTCACCAGTGTGTATTTACAATAACTATGGAATAAAGCAATGTAAATTTTATTGTCATCATACCGATGTAACACAGCTCTAGTCCATGAGGAAATATAGCAGAGGTCACACAGTAGGACCCACATCTGTGAAATGGAAAGGCAAAGTGACAAGTCAGGGTCCATACACTGGGTGAAAGTGACAGACTTATGATAGTTCAAACAATATATGAGATGTGTGAGGCAGTGATATCTTCCTACCTGTGTCTCACTGGAAGTATTGCTGGATAACGTTGTTTCTGTTGTTGATATCCTCTTCTTCTGCCTCCTCTTCTTCACTGTTCACAGGCTCTAGAGCTGCCACAAGACCTCCAGCTGGACCATCCTCCTGCAGAAAAGGCACCTTTCGTCGTGAAGCCAGGTTGTGCAGCATACAGCAGGCCACGATGATCTGGCACACTTTCTTTGGTGAGTAGTAGAGAGCACCACATGTCATATGGAGGCACCGGAACCTGGCCTTCAGGAGGCCGAAGGTACTTTCTATAATCCTCCTAGTTCACCCATGTGCCTCATTGTAGCGTTCCTCTGCCTTTTTCCTGGGATTTCTCACTGGGGTCAGTAGCCATGACAGGTTGGGGTACCCAGAGTCACCTGCAAATGTCGAGGGACAACTGTTAGACACACACTAACCCGTAGGGACAACCCCAGACCCAGACAACTATTCACAGGGTATAGGGTCCTTGTCCTCACCTATTAGACACACACAGTGCCTCTGGAGTTCCCCCATTACATAGGGGATGCTGCTATTCCTCAGAATGTAAGCGTCATGCACTGAGCCAGCAAACTTGGCATTCACATGGGATATGTACTGGTCGGCCAAACACACCATCTGCATATTCATTGAATGGTAGCTCTTCCTGTTTCTGTACACCTGTTCACTCATGCGGGGGGTACCAAGGCCACATGTGTCCCATCAATGGCACCTATGATGTTGGGGATATGTCCCAGGGTATGGAAGTCACCTTTCACTGTAGGCAAATCCTCCACCTGAGGGAAAACGATGTAGCTGCGCAAGTTTTTCAGCAGGGCAGACAACACTCTGGACAACACATTAGAGAACATTAGCCGGGACATCCCTGATGCAATGGCCACTGTTGTTTGAAAAGACCCACTTGCCAGGTAATGGAGTACTGACAGGACCTGCACTAGAGGGGGGATCCCTGTGGGATGGCGGATAGCTGACATCAGGTCTGGCTCCAACTGGGCACACAGTTCATAGATTGTTGCACAATCAAGTCTGTAGGTGACTCTTCCATTGTCGACAGGTCCACCAGCGGTCTGTACACTGGAGGATGCCGCCATCTCATCACCTGCCCCAGCATACGTGCCCTATGGACAAGAACAGCGAGCAGAGTGTCAGCCAACACGGAGGTATCACAAATTGTCATTAGCACACATTTATTAATCTGAAATGTGCCTGTTACTGTGTGTATGCAAGGCCTACATAGGTGCAACACAGTTATTATTATTGCCATGTGGCCCCCTGAAATGGCGGCTGCCTGACCTGTAAGGTGGGACAAGGGGATAGGAGGTAACTGCACTGGCGTTCTACACCATCGCGGTAGGCGGTCGAACACAGGGGTGCAATCCTGCATTGGTTAACATTGGACCCTATGGGTCGGAGCAGCCAATGATGGTGTACGCCGGCGGTGACGGTACGCACCACCACGGAAGTGACCGCCATTTTCTCTCTGTTCACTCACTTGATACCTGACCTTCAACAGGAGAGAATCTACACTGCAAGTGCTGCTGTGACGTCAGTCTGGAAGTGACAATGGCTCATGTGTCTGGGGAAAGGGCCCCTGGCTTCACTTCGGAGGAGTTGGAGAAGTTAGTGGATGGGGTCCTCCCCCAGTACATGCTACTCTACGGTCCTCCAGACAAACAGGTGAGTACACTGTGACCATGCTGCATGGGCAATGGCTGTTTGGAGTGGTGTGGATGGAAGATACATGGGGGGGAGACTGAGGCATGCATGAGCGGACGGTGAGTGTCTGTGCGTCAGGGCAAGGGTGGGAACGTGGGCCAATGACTATGACGGTCTGGACGTAAGATTTACCTTTTCCCCTGTACTATTCCTCTAGGTCAGTGCCCACCAGAAGAAGGATATTTGGCGTGCCATCGCCAAGGAAGTCTGGACCCTGGGGGTCCACCACAGATGGAGCACCCACTGCCGGAAAAGATGGGAGGACATTCGCCGCTGGAGCAAGAAGACGGCAGAGGCCCAGCTGGGGATGGCCTCCTAACGTGGGAGGGGTGCCCGTCGCACCATGACCCCCCTGATGTTCCGGATCCTGGCGGTGGCGTATCCGGAGTTGGATGGGCGCTTGAGGGCATCACAGCAGCCACAAGGGGGTGAGTACAGACACATTCATCTGACTCTGCGCACATTACGAGGTGTCTGGGTGGGGGTGGTGGGCAGTGGGTTCCCCTAGGCCAGGGCAAAGTTGGTAGGCAAGGTCCCTTGTGAGGCAGGCTATGTGGCATCCCAACCCAATCAGTGGTAAGAGCCATCTACACCTAGTCAGGCTCCTATGACTTCCATGTGTGCAGCAATCGGGCATAGGCCTTGTACCCCATGGCCTTGTGAATAATCTAGGAACTGTTAGTGCATGGCGTAGTGCTGAGGTCTGTTGTGTCTGTAGTGTCCGCCAATGGTAGTGATATTGCATGCACTGAACATGTCTTTCTTCTGTCTTCCCCGCCCCTTTTGTGGTCTCCCTGTTCTTGTGTGCAATAGCATCATCTGGAGAAGGAGCAGTGGCACCGGAGCAGGAGGGAGCTGCATCCCACTTGGCCCTTGAGGGCAAAACAACGGAGTCTGAAGCCACCAGTGGGATTGAGGGCGAGGGGAGCTCCACTGCGGAGACAGGAGGTGACAGCAGCGACAGCGACTCCTCCTTTGATGGGAGCTCCCTTGCGGTGGCGGGCCCCTCTGTGCCCCCCCGCATCCACAGGTATAGCCGCCACCCCCCCACCAGCACCACCCTCCCAGCAGCCCCTCAGCTTGTGTCCCGTGCCCGCTCACCCAGGTGGGTGGGTATCTCCTTTGCCCCAGGCACCTCAGGCCCTGCCCCAGTCAGCCCTGCTGCCCTCAGTGAGGAGGCTATTGACCTCCTGAGATCCCACACTGTTGGGCAATCTACCATTGTGAATGCCATCCAGGGTGTTGAGAGGCATTTGCAACAAAAAAATGCATACCCGTAGGGCATTCATTCTGGCCAGGCAGCCCAACAGAGAGCAATTCAGGCTCTGGCCTCAGCTCTGATGTCAGCCATTGTCCCTGTGTCCAGCCTCCCCCCTCTAACTTCCTCCACCCAGACCCAATCCCCTGTACCTCAGCCTATCCCAAGCACACCATCAGACCAGCATGAACACACCTCAACACACAAAAGTGGCTCAGGCAAACATAAGCACCACACATCCCACAGGCACTCACACAAGCATCATACCCATGCAGACATACCAACATCCACTGCCTCCACTGTGTCCCCCTCCTCCACGTCTCCCTCCTCCCTCCCTGTCTCGTCTCCACTCACACCTGCATGCACTACATCTTCAGCCACTACCTCCATCACCAGCACGCCCATCACTACACACCGCTCACGTGCACTCACCACCCCCACTACCATTCACACATCCCCTGTGTCCTCTACCAGTGTGTCTGTGAGCCCTCCTCCCAAAGTACACAAATGCAGGCACACACCCACCCAACAGCCATCCACCTCACAACAGCCTCCAGCCCATGTACCTTCACCAAAATTCAGCAGACGTACACCTCCTACAACCACTACCTTGTCCTTCACTCCCAAACCCCCTCCATCTACCTGTCCCAGTGTGTCTAAAAAACTTTTCCTGGCTAATATTGACCTCTTCCCTACACCTCCTCCCCCTCCTGCCCCCTAGGGCCAGGCTTTCCAGGTCCCAACCCAGCACCTCAGCCACCACATCACCAGGCACAGTGGTGCCAGCAACTGCGGGCTATTGGAGTTTGCCAACCATCAGGGCTGCTAGTGTGCCTCAGAGCGAGGGCAAGGACATTCCGCCACCTGCCAAACTTAAAAAGTTGCCCACATCCCGGAGGAAGAAGCAGAAAACACCTGCCACCAAGGGCTCAGGGAAACCGAAAGAGGATAGTGGCAAGACAGCAGCGCCACCATCCAAGGTGGGGAAGGGCCAGAAACTGAAGGGCAGGTCAGGAGAGGGCATGGTGGCACCGACTGAGGGACCAGTGTCACACCTTCTGTCCACATCGACGCCAACCTATACGGCGGAGATCACCGCCACCTGCACCACCATCTGCACCGCCACAGAGCCCGCCACCAGCACCGCTGTCATTGAGCCCGCCACCAGCACCGCAGTCACTGAGCCCGCCACCAGCACCGCAGTCACTGAGCAACCTGCCAGAACCGCCACCACAGAGCCTGCCGCCAGCACAGCCGCAACAGAGCCCGCTGCCAGCACTGCTCCCACAGAGCCAGCCGCAAGCACCGCTGCCACAGAGCCCGCCGCAAGCACCGCTGCCACAGAGCCTGCCACCAGCACCGCTCCCACAGAGCCCCCCACAAGCACCGCTGCCACAGAGCCCGCTGCAAGCACCGCTGCCACAGAGCCCACCGCAAGCACCGCCACGACTGACACTGCTGCAAGCACCGCCAGCGGCCCCGCGACATCCTGAGCCAATGGCACCACAGCAGACATGGCTGCCATCCCCAGTGGTCAGTCGCCCGAGGCTGGTGGTGAGTTCCAGGAGCCTGGGAATCTTCAATGAGGCATCACTTTCAGTGGAGAGATACATCCACTACCTCTGTCCTTGGCAGGATGAAGCACTCTGGGCACAAAGCCCCCTCCAGAACCAGTGGAGAAAGACATCCACTAACTCTGTCCTTGGCAGGATGAAGCACTATGGGCAAAAAGCCCCCTCCAGAACCAGTGGAGAAAGACATCCACTACCTCTTTCCTTGGCAGGATGAAGCACTCTGGGCACAAAGCTCCCTCCAGAACCAGTGGAGAGATACATCCACTACCTCTATCCTTGGCAGGATGAAGCATTCTCGGCACAAAGCCCCCTCCAGAACCAGTGGAGAGATACATCCACTACCTCTGTCCTTGGCAGGATTAAGCACTCTGGGCACAAAGCCCCCTCCAGAACCAGTGGAGAAAGACATCCACTACCTCTGTCCATGGAAGGATGAAGCACTCTGGGCACAAAGCCCCCTCCAGAACCAGTGGAGATTAACATCCACTTGAGAGACTGCAGCTTTGCACTCCCCAGGATAGAGCAGTGGGCAAACCACCCACTAAAAAGACTTGAGAGACGGTGGCTTTGCACTCCCCAGGATACAGCAGTGGGCAAACCACCCACTGAAAAGACTTGAGAGACTGTGGCTTTGCACTCCCCAGGATACAGCAGTGGGCAAACTACCCACTGGAAAGACTTGAGAGACTGTGTCTTTGCACTCCCCAGGAAAAAGCAGTGGGCAAACCACCCACTGGAAAGACTTGAGAGACTGTGGTTTTGCACTCCCCAGGATACAGCAGTGGGCAAACCACCCACTGGAAAGACTTGAGAGACTGTGGCTTTGAGCTCCCCGGGATAAAGCAGTGGGCAAACCACCCACAGGAAAGACTTGAGAGACTGTGGCTTTGCACTCCCCAGGAAAAAGCAGTGGGCAAACCACCCACTGGAAAGACTTGAGAGACTGTGGCTTTGCACTCCCCAGGTTAAAGCAGTGGGCATGGAGCACCCCTCGTGGGACAGTGGTGTCGTGCATTCATCAGGCTGAGGTGCCCCCTTCCCCCTGAGGTGCCTGTTTATTTTCCATCTGATGCCTCTCCAGTGTTCTCTCCATTTGGAGTCATGTATCGAGTGTGTGCCTCGCCCATGCATTTTTGGCCCAGTGGTCCACGTACAAAGATTGGTGCACTATCCGGACTTGTGTAGTTGGTGTACATATTTGTATATACTGTATTTAGAGTTTTGAGTACTGGATTTTTATTGATTAAATTTGTTCAAATCAATTACTTTTGTCCTTGCATTATTGAAGGGGGGTAGGGAGTGTATATGTAATGTTGCAGTATGTATTTATGTGTATGGTGCTGTGGGTGAGGGTGGGGTGGGGGTGCTGCATGTTGCATGTGTGTGTCACTCTCTTTTTCTTCCCCCCCTCCCATATGTTGTAGGTGCAGTACTCACCGTGGGCATCGCCGCTGTCTCTGGAGCTCCTGATAGAGGAGCAGGAAGACGATCGCCGGCAGGATGTGAAGTTCTGGCTCTATGGCGTCCTGGTTCCTCATGGGGTTTGGAGAGGTGAGCGATTTCCCCTTCTGTGTACTGTTTCTGCTGTGTTTTTGATCGTGTTGGTTCCGCCCCGGAAAAGGTGGCGGATTGGCATCTTGTGATAGGGTGGGCGGTACATTGTCTTCCACCTGTCTGTTGGCGGTTACCGCCGCGCTGTTTGTTTGTACCGCCATGGCGGTCAGATTGTTAAAGTGGCTGTCTATGTTGGCGGTTTCCGCCGTGGTTGTAATCCCATATTTTTTTTCTGCCGGCCTGTTGGAGGTATTACTGCCGCTTTAACACCGACCGCCAGGGTTGTAATGAGGGCCTAAATCCCGAATATTTCAACATATAACATGAATATAAAATAAATTAAATATTTAAAATATATATTAATATATACTTAAACAAACACACACATATACATATTTTAGTATTTTAGTTACATTATAATTTTTTAATTTTTTAAAATATACTAATATAGCAAGACCATATATAAATATATATATATATGTTTATATACAAATAAAAACGAGTAAGAAATGTGACAAATAAGCTGTAAAAAGAATCACTTTTTTCCAATTTAATGATATATAAAAATTAACAATGCATAAAAACTATGTTTTACTAAAAAACGTAAAAGAAATTACATAAATTTATATATTAAAAATATAAACTTAAATACACAAACACATAATAATAATAAATATCTAACAACACTAACAAAACTATTAAACTCTAGCAATAATGAACATACTATTTCCATTGCAGTATGTGCAACAGTAGGGAAAGCTTTAGACACTGCAAGGGTACAATGTACCCCTCCCACTCCAGTCAGTGCAACAGGAGGAAAAGCATTGGACTCAGGAGGGATGAAATTTACTATTCCCACTCTAGTGTGTGCAACAGTAGGGAGACCGTTGGACTCAGGAGGGATACGGTTTCCTATTCCCACTCCAATCTGTGCAAAAATAGGGAAAGTGTTGGACACCGGTATGAAAAAATTTACTATTCCCACTCCAGTCGGTGCAATAGTTGTGAAAGCATTGTATTAATGATGGGTAAAATTTACCATTCTCACTTCACTTGGTGCAACAGTAGGGAAAGTGTTGTACTCAGGGGTGTAAAACTTACTTTTCCCACTCCAGTCAATGCAGCAGTAGGGAAAGCGTTGGACACTGCAAGGGTAATATTTACTGTTCCCACTCCAGTGTGTACAACAGCAGGGAAAGCGTTGGAATCAGGAGTGGTAAAATTTAATATTCCCACTCCAGTCGGCCCAACAGTAGGGAAAGTGTTGGAACCAGGAGGGATACAATTTACTATTACCACTCCAGCCTGTGCAACACTATGGAAAGTGTTGGACTCAGGAAAGGGTCAAATTTACTATTCTTACTCCAGTCTGTGCAATAGTAGGGAAAGTGTTAGACACAGAAAGGGTAATATTTACTATTCCCACTCCAGTCAGTGCAACAGTAGGGTAAGCGTTGGACTTAGGAGCGGTAAAATTAACTATCCCCTCTCCATTTTGTGCAACAGCAAAGAAAGTGCACCACCATGGTGGCGGTCCAACTGCATCGGCTTGGCGGTTGGCCCACTGTATTACGAGTCATGCAGGCCTATGGAGCAAAGACCACCACGGTCCCACCAGCACCGCCAGGCATTGCAGTCCTGTGGCACAAACAGGCTGGCAGAGACAGTGTTTTCTGCCAGACACCTTATGTGTTTGCACACCACCAATGTGATCGTGGCTATTCAACCACCACGTCTCAGCAGGTGGAAACAGAGAGTATATAAGGAAAAACTTACTTGCAGGCAAGGTTAAGATCCTGCGCCATCATTAAGCCCATCATACATCTCCTGCCGCTGCTCACCAATGGAGCACAAAACTCATGCTGCCATGGACCCAACCACTGTAAGTAAAAACACCTACCTGTGTCATTAGGCTCAACAACAGGTCATCAGGCCGTCATCCACATGAGATGGGAGTCAGGCTACAAGCATCAAGTACACTTGTCATTGTGTACGTAGATGGAGTCATTCATAGAAAAGGACATATTCACAGCCAGAAAACACCTCCTTTGGACAAGTCATTCACAATGCACTTCAATACTACACAAAACAAACATATGCACATTTTAGGTACAAGGACAGTGAAGTGTACACAAAATTGTGTCACACAACACCAACAACACACACAGCAACATCACATCTACAAATACAACTGACACCCTCACATTACACACATGCCATGGACCCTCATCAGATTCAACACACCTATGTATGGTTGTGCCATGGAACACAAACACCCCTCCAATGAACCAGCTCTGCAGTGGACTCACACATCACTCACATTGCAGCACAATGGAAGGACAATTGGATGCACAATAAACAGAGACAAATATACAAAGTTCACTATAAAAATAATACCTGCACAATAGGGATGTGTGCATCAAGTGCATTCAGGGAAGGGTGCACTAGTGCACATTACACTGTGGAAATGCCCCTCAAATAACATTTGCACAGGAGCTGGCCCTTCCGGTAACTCAGGAACAAACAATAGTAGAGCCAATTGACATGCCTATCTGCACAATGTGGAAGTGCAAGTCCTGAAAGCACATACAATAGTAACATCCGGGCCAAAGATCTAGATGAAGTATCTGCAAGGTACACATAGCAAAATGGACACATGCACAGTCAAATGAAAACAAAGTTAACACAATTAAATACACTCCATGTCTGCACAAACAAAACTCGAGCTCCCACACATGATACAAAGGTACAGTGCATATCAGGGAGACAAGTCTACCACTATACATGCTGACATTAGATAACACAAGATGTAATACCATACAAAATATAACACAATATGATGACACCACAATTGCATTAACACCCACATATCCATACAGTCAACATCTACCTTTGTCCTGGGTGACACCAGCACTGCCCACAAAGTTAGGTACTTTAAACAACAGCAAATGAATCAGCAAGCAGGCTGAAACAAAAAATACCTGTAGGAATACATATAAGTTACTCAGGAGCAATATAAAGGTAGAAAAGGAATTTTAGGACAAATGTGTGCCCAACAAAACAACTATTTGGTTGGACAGTCCAGAAGTATTTCAGTGCACATCATTGTGCCCACACTTTACTCCTATTACTTCCAAGGAACCGCCACAGGAAGAGGCATCAAGATGGCAGTCAAGCATCTCACCAGTCATCCTGGGGGGTGGAGTGGTGGGTCAGATTTAGAATAGGCGGGTTTGGGTTTGGATTTGGGAGGGGTGGACTCTTTCTTATGAGTGGTGGTCTTCTTCTTGGAGGGTGGGGTGCTTGCAGGGGGACAAGTGTGAGAGAGGAGATCTTGGATGTGGAAGCAATGTTTTGGGATGTGGGTCAGTGCCTTTTGGGTTTGGGACAAGGGTGGAGGGAACAGGGGAAAGGGCAAGTTGGGGAAAAAAACGTTCATTTGGAACACAAGGACAGCCTGCAGGAAAGTACCCTCTTTCTTGTCATGGTTACCCCCATTTTCTGCCTGATGTCAATGTGCTTGACTGTGTCTACTGGTATCCTCCTAATCAGGACCCCAGTAGTTAGGCTCTTGCCTTTAACAATTGGTTGTTGGATATTGTTAACACAATATTTCACCCATAATCTGCATACTGGTGCCCCCTTTTAAGTCCCTAGAATATAGTACCTAGGTACCTAGAGCATTATGGTACCAGGGGATCCCTATGGGCTGCAGCATACATTTTGCCACCGATAGGGAGCCCATGCAAAGGCTTCTGCAGGACTGCAGTGAAAAGGTGCAAGCACCCTTTCACTGCCATTTACACTGCACCAGGTCACTTATAAGTCACCCCTATATCAGGCCCTCCAACCCTGAGGGCAGGGTGCAAAGTACCTGTGTGTGAGGCACCCCTGCACTAGCAGAGATGTCCCCACAACCTCCAGGATCTTTGTGAGTGCTGGGATGCCATTTTACACGTGTACTGGACATAGTCCACTACCTATGTCCAGCTACATAATGGTAACTCCAAACATAGGTATGTTTAGTATCAAGCATGTTGGAAAAGCATTGGTTGTATGATTCCATGCACTCTGGGGGCTCCTTAGAGGACCCCAGTATTACCATTTCAGCCTTCTTAGGCTTTCCAGGCAGCCCCAGCTGCTGCCACCTCACAGGCAGGTTTCTTCCCTCCTGTTGCTTGAAAAGCTCAAGCCCAGGAAGGCAGGACAAAGGATTTCCTTTGAGAGATGGGTGTTACACTCTCTCCCTTTGGAAATAGGTGTTACGGGCTTGGGAGGGGTGGCCTCTCCAGACCACTGAAAATACTTTGAAGAGCATATTTTGTGCCCTCCTTGCATAAACCAGTCTACACCAGTTCAGGGACCCCCAGTTATCCTAATATAGGATCAAGGTCAGGGAGACCAGAAACGAGGCCTCACAGGATTGGGTTGACTTTGTGGGACTGTTCTGTTAAAGCTTTAGAAGGCTGGTTACATGGCAGCAAAAGTGTTTGACTATGAGGGCTTGTATAATCAGTTACTGAGAGAGCATATTTTAAATAATTGTGTGTCTGACTTGTTGCACCAATACTTGGTAGACTTGGATCTGACCTCTCCCGAAGAATTTGGAAAGGAGGCAGACAGATGGGTCAGAACATGGGTGAGAAGAAAAGCTTACACAGGGGGTGACAAGGACAAGAAGAAGGATGGTAAGTTACATGCCAAAGGTGGGGAAAAAGATAAAAACAAAGAGTCTTCATCAGGCCTACAAAACTCTTCTGGGGGTGGGTCTAAATCCTCTTCTCGTCCCAATCAGAACAAAATGCCTTGGTGCTATATTTGTAAAAACAAAGGCCACAGGGCAGGAGACAGCTCTTGCCCTAGGAAAAGCACCAAACTTCCGACCACCACTTCCCCCACTGCTACAACTAGTGCCCCTAACAATATCAGTGGTGGTGGGAAAACTAACACTACAAATAGTCAGTCCAAGGGTGAAGCTGGACTCACTCTTGGAACTGCAGTGGAGGTTGGTTTAGTTAGGGAAATCAAAGAGGCTGTTTTAGTCTCTGATGGTGGCATTGACCTTCCCACCCTTGTTCCTTGTCCCCTTAATATGGATAAGTACAAGCAAGATCCCCTAATAAATGGTGTTCAGGTAGAGGTCTACATGGACACAGGTGCCAGTGTCACCATGGTGACTGAAAAACTGGTGGCCCTTGAGCAACAACTACTTGGTCATCAGTACCAAGTGACTGATGCCCATAACAACACTGTAAGCCACCCCATGGCTGTTGTTGATCTCAACTGGGGAGGGGGTTCCTGGTCCCAAATAATGTTGTGGTATCCACAGACCTACCTGTAGAATGTCTACTAGGGAATAACTTAGAGACTTCAGCTTGGGCTGAAGTGGAAAATGAGGCCCATGCAGCCTTGCTGGGCATTCTTGAGCATATCTTTGCTTTAACCAGGGATCAGGCCAAGAAGCAAAGTGGACAGGGGAACTTGGATCCTGTAAGTATGGACCAAGCAATTCCCAAAAGCAGTGTTAGAAAGGGTAAAAAGTTATCCCCTATCCCTCCCTCCACTGATGATTCCCCCTTTGAGGAGGCGGAGTCAACTCCTTGGACAGAACCTACACATGACGAACTTCAAGCTGATACATCTCGTGCAGGGGGTCGTTCCTGGGAGGAGTTAAGTGTGGCACAATAAACCTCCCCCACACTTGAGGGTTTAAGACAGCAAGCTGTCATGGAAGAGGCAGGGGATGTCAGTGGCACCCTCAGGGTGTACTGGGAGAACAACCTCCTGTATTTAGAACCAAGGGAACCCTAGCCGGTGCCACCAGAAGATTGGTCATCCCTTTGCAATACAGCAAGTTTTTGTTCACTTTAGCACATGACATTACCCTTGCTGGACATCTGGGGCAAAGTCAAACCTGGGACAGACTGGTCCCTCACTTTCACTGGCCTCACATGTCAAAAGATACCAAGGAGTTTTGTCGTTCCTGTGTCACTTGTCAAGCCAGTGGCAAGACCGATGGCACTCCAAAGGCCCCCTTAATCTCACTGCCCGTGGTTGGGGTACCCTTTGAAAGGGTAGGGGTTCATATTGTTGGCCCCCTTGACCCTCCCACAGCTTCTGGAACCAGATTTATTCTATTGGTGGTGGTGGACCATGCCACTGGGTATCCAGAAGCCATACCTCTTAGGACCACTACACCTCCTGCAGTGGTCAAAGCCCTACTGGGAATCTTTTCCTGGGTGGGTTTCCCAAAAGCGGTTGTATCAGACATGGGTAGCAACTTCATGTCTGCATATTTGAAAGTAATGTGGCAAGAGTGTGGTATAACATATAAATTCACTACACCTTACCATCCGCAGACATATGGGTTGGTTGAACATTTTAATAAAACACTCAAAGGCATGCTTATGGGACTCTCTGAAAACTCATGAGGAGATGGGATGTCCTGTTACCATGCCTCCTCTTTGCCTACAGGGAGGTACGCCAAAAAAGGAATGGGCTACAGCCTCTTTGAATTCCTCTTGGTCAACCTGTTAGTGTTCTATTAGCTGTTGTGAAGGAGGGTTGGGAGCAACCCCCGAAGCCCCCTAAACAAGATATAGTGGATTATGTACTTGGCCTCAGATCCAGAATGGCTGAGTACATAAAGAAGGTCACTAAGAACCTTCAGGCAAGCAAAGAATTGCAAAAACAATGGCATGACCAGAAGGCTGTCCCAACAGTGTACCAACCAAGGCAGAAAGTGTGGGTCCTGGAGCCTGTGGCACTAAAAGCTATCCAAGACAAATGGAGTGGACCACACATTATAGTGGAGAAAAAGGGTGCGGTCACTTACTTAGTTGACCTTGGCACACCAAAAATTCCTCTCAGAGTACTTCATGTGAACCGCCTAAAGCCCTACTATGTCAATGTACTGTTATGACCTTTGGTTTGAAAAATGCACCTGCCACTTTTCAGAGGTTGGTGAATACAGTCCTTCAAGGTCTGGAAGCCTTCAGTGCAGAATATCTAGATGATATAGCTGTCTTTAGCTCCACCTGGGATGACCACCTGGTCCACCTATAGAAAGTTTTAGAGGCCCTGCAAAAAAGCAGGCTTACTATCAAGGCTTCAAAGTGCCAGATAGGGCAGGAGAAAGTGGTTTATCTGGGACACCTAGTAGGTGGGGAACAGATTTAGCCATTACAAGGGAAGCTTCAAACCATTTTGGATTGGACTCCTCCACCACACAGACCCAGGTCAGAACCTTTTTAGGTTTCACTGGGTATTACAGGAGGTTAATTAAGAACTATGGCTCCATTATTGCTCCTCTTAATGACCTCATGAAGGTATTATGGACAGCCAGCTGACAAAAAAACTTTTTGGGAATTCAAACAGGCCATGTGGTCTGCACCTGTTCTAAAAAGCCCAAACTACTCCAAGAACTTCATAGTTCAGACTGATGCTTTAGAGGTAGGGGTGAGGGCAGTTCTTTCACAGCTTAATACAGAGGGCCAGGATCAACCAGAAGCTTTTATCAGTAGAAGGTTGACCCCTAGAGAAAAGTGTTGGTCAGCCATAGGAAGGGAGGCCTTTGCTGTGGTCTGAGCCGTGAAGACGCTAAGACCATACTTCTTTGGCACTCACTTCATTGTTCAGGCATACCACAAAACTCTCTTATGGCTTAAACAGATGAAAGGATAAAACCCAAAATTGTTGAGGTGATCCATTTCCCTACAGGGTATGGACTTTACAGTGGAACATAGACCTAGGAGTAACCACTCCAATGCAGATGGACTCTGTATTCATCTGGGCAAGGTTAGCCTGGTCCTGGACCTGGTATAAGGTGTAAGTACCATAGGCATCCAATACAAACCAGGCCAGCCTCCTACACGGTCATCAGAAGGGGTTGTGGATTTGGAAGTTGAGGTAGTGGTTGTCTCATGTGTTGCTGTTGATGTCTCGGGTGTGTGCATTTTTGATGTATGCGTCTGTTTGAGTGGAATCTGTTGTATGAGTGTGTGTGGCCATTTCCATGTCTTGTGGGGCTGGAAGGTGGAGGTGCTGGGTCATGTGGGAATGGTGGATGTGTGTGTCTGCTGGGGTAGTGTCTGCAGGTATGCTTGTAGTTGTGAATGTATGTGTCTGTTGGGGGTGGTGTCTCCAGGTTTGGTGGAAGTGGTGGATGTCTGTGTGTGTGGGGGGTGGTGTCTGCAGGTGTGGTTGGTGTGGTAGATGTCTGTAGGTCTCTTGTGGTGTTGTCTGTGGGTATGGTGGGTGTAGTGGGTTTGTCACTGCCTGTTATTGTGGTGCCTGTGGGTATACTTGATGTGGTGTGTGGGCTGTTGGGGGTAGTGCAGTGTCAAGGGAAGTAGTGGCGGATGTTGTGTGCTTTTTGACAGTTTGTTTTGTGCTATTTGTATTTATGTGTGCTGCTTGTGTGCTAAGGTGGGTGTGTGTGCTTCTGTCGGTTGTCTTGGGACATGGTAGGGGATTGGGGGTTTTGAGCTAGGAAGAGGGAGAGGGAGGGGACGGAATGTGGGGGGTGACTGGCTGACAGAATGTGGGGGGTGACTGGCTGCCGTCAGTGAGAAGGCCAGAGCCTGAAAACATCTCTGTAGGCCAGACATAGCACTATGAATGCCTTCCAGGAAAGCATTGGTCTGCTGAATTTGGCAGGCTAACCCTTGTATTGCATTCACAATGGCAGCCTGACAAACAGAGATACTCCTCAAGAGGTCAATAGCTTCCTCACTCAGGACAGTAGGAGTAACAGGGGCTGGGGCAAAGGTGCCTGTGGCAAAGGAGACATCTACCCTCTTGGGTGAGTGGGCATGGCCAACTGAGTGGAGAGCAACAGGGAGGGCAGTGATAGAACGGGAGGTGGTGGACAAGGATGGTACTGGGGGGTCCACAATGGGTCCGCCAATACTATGGATTGGACACTGGAGGAGGACTCCAATGAGGATGTTGCACACTTAGATCCAGTCTCTTCCGTGGCACTCTGTTCACCCTCTGGGTCCCTCTGTGTTGGTGGTGTCTTCACCAGAGGTCCCGTGGCCAGATGCTTCTCCACTTGGTTGTTCTCTTTCTCCTTCGCTTGCCTGGGCTGATGATACAAATACAAAGAGAAATGTGATCACTACATTCCCAAATCACACTTGAATAATAGCTGTTATTAGCAAAGATTATCATGATGTCAAGAAGGCCCTAGCAACAAACTCTACCTAAGTGACCCCTACATGTACCAAACCAAATGCATGCATGTCATTTGAGCTGTCAATAGTTACCCACAGGAAAATCAGGATCTCAGACAACTGTAATTACATGTCTGAAGTTGTGCAATCACTGTAACCATCGAACAAGTAGGAGACTGCGTCACCTTCAATGCTTTGCCTCATGAAGCATACATCACTTTCCTGTTGTCATACAATAGTAGGCCAATGCCAACTGCATTCCTACAAATCCCACACAAGCTCATGCAAACAAACATATATTTGTCACATTCACAATAACACAACAATAAGAAATAATGCTCCCAGAACATGCCATGTTGCTGACAACAGAACAGTAGCCTTGAAAAGATGACATGAAAATGCCCATGTCACATTGGAAAGACATCCACAAAGCACACTTCACCAAGTGACATTGTTCCCAAAAGAGTCATGGAGATAGTACTAAGGTTGCTCTGATAAGCCACAAATTTACTATGGGATTACATACTGTAGACCTCATGTGCAAATTGTCAGGGAGATATGTCCCTAAATCCACAACACAATGAATCAGCAAGCCCCAGGGGAAACACAACTAATGTCTAGCAACCCTTACAATGACAAACTATGATTGCATCAGTTGAAGCCACTAGTCATTTCTATGTTGGAGAAACATAAAGATTTGAAAGTACCTGTAGAAGGCCCTCAACATGTTGCTAATAGGAAGCTACATTATTGTTTCTGTTTTGGTCCTGCAAAACCCATATGTCTGTGAATGAATGCTTGTACCAACATAAATGTGATTTCAACATAACTGCAAGACATTCCATGATGCATGCCAATAGTCAGGTAAAAAACGTTCCCAGTTACATGTGTGCAGTGCACTTATCTGCATGATGCCACATCAATGGCAAGACGTGTACATTGTGATTTAAACATCTAGTCATAGATGTCTTGTCCCTCATTGCTACTACAGTTCTACATGCCAAATGACATGCAAGGATGTCTGAGGGCATGTGTGAGTCAACAAACAATGGTGACACACTCCTGTCTGTGGCACCACATAAGATGTACTTACATTGTAAATGTTCCATTCCAAACATAGGTTGGCATGCACATATATGTGAGGAAATACAGGAATCATCCTATGAACACAGGTAGACTGTGCATGAAACAGCAGCATACACATTTAGTGAAAAAAGGTAGGGACAAAATGAAGAACAGTGATGGAAAACAAATCATGTCCATGGACAATACCCACTTTCCAAGGGAAAGTATTGATCTGTAGCTGCACCCAGAGACAAATGTATGCTCTGCCACATGTATGATTGCCATCTTCACATTAGAGACAGTAGTGAGGTTCCAGCACATGTCATATGCTGTAGACAAGTAGCCTCTGTGAGGAAGATGCCAATATTCTCATTTAACCAGACATATAGCTGAGGACAGTTATCCATCACTTCCTTTACTTTGGCCTGTAACACTGAGTAGTGGTCTGTTGCATATAATTTACACCCACTGCAACAGCAAACAGTACTTTGTTGATCAATGTACACAGACATATGCTGTCCCTGGAGAGTAAATTGTTTGTGGATTGTACCCAGTTGTGTCCTAGGTCCCTGGGCCAATAGGCATGGCACATCAGTATGCACCACATTACATATCTACACAAACAGTCACTCATCTACTGTGTCACACAGGACACATCCCTCATCATCAGGGGAGATGTCAGAACCTAACACATTAACATGGCAATGTGACAGGCAGGATTATGCCCTGTACTCACCTCCCTGTGGCTGCTGTGCTCCCCTCAAATACCCATCAAGGTCTGGGTACACCACAGCCAGGATGTATGACATGTAGGGAGCCACAGCTGGACCTCTGCGATCTTTCAGGCCCAGCGTCTCAGGTCCTCCCACCTCTTGTGACAGTGGGCACTCCGCCTGCTGTGAACCCCAAGGGTCCACACTTTCAGGGCACTCCATATCTCTTTCTTCTGATGGGCATTGACCTTCATGGATGCAAGAGACAAATAAAGAGATTACAATCACAAGTTTTCACATAAATAAATGAGTCACCAACATTTCAGAAAACCCAAACATTTTAATTTTTTTAACACACCACATGTTAAAAGCACACAAGCCAATAAGTACAGGGACATGACTATACACTTTTGTATCCATCTGTAGACTCACCTACTACCCATCTCATGGCCTACAATGACTAAGCAAGACTACTCACATCAGGTAGCTCATGTCCCAGCAACATGTTGTGAGCCACAATGAAAAAGTACACACATATGTGGCTTCTTAAGGGCAAACCTCTAAGGCCTGACTGGACAAATACATTCACACTCTGTGAGACTGACTCACCGCATACAGTCCCTACAGGCAACTGCCATAGTACAGACTTCACCCATACACTTGAGTGACAATGAAGGGGCTGGCATGGTGGGTACAGAAAGCGTCACCCTTGTGCATTGGTGGGCATGTGGCCTACTAAATGCAGACTCAAGCCACTTCAAGGGGTGGGTTCTATGGTATATACCTGTACTACAGAACATTCCTTTGGACGTATGTGTCTATCTCACAGAGATTGCACCCAACATACAAAGGTATGCATTGTACAATTTCTGCTATGTGACAAACCTACTGAGCCACATTTCATTACCTCCCAGGAATGAACACACTGTCTGCATTGTGGGACTGTCATCAGTGCAATACGCGTGCACAAGATAAATATGACTTATGTGAAGGTCACAACAGTGCTGTGGGAGTAAGGGACGTGTGATGAGTCAAAGACACATATTGATAATGATGCTAAATTAACATATGTACTAGTTCATGGGTTAACCTTAGTGCCCAGCCCTAATCTAGTCAATGGACTGAGGCATTCAGTGAAATAGTTGCAACAAGAGCCTCACATTGGCCACATGACAGGATCTGCTGGTGTACAGGGGGTGGACACAGTGCCACAGTGGTATAGTCGCAGTGGTTCTACCACAGCCTGGACTATGCCCCATACTGGGAGATACATTACCTGAAAGGCGGAGTGAGTCAGGATATGCCTCCCTGACTACAGTTTGGCAAGACCAGATGTGGGAGGAAAGATCTATGGTACTATACACATTGCTCACAAGATCCTCAAATGACTCATACAAAATGCATTCACCACTCATGCACATACATGTTGTCTAACATTTGCAAACATCCTAAAAATGGCAGTAAAGTCTCCTTACCTAGTTATGTGCATCCAACAAAAGGAGGATCTAGGACCTCACACAACACAATGTGACTGAACTTAATATATGTTGCTGGCCACCAATTCCTACACCCGTACAACTCATTAATGCCACACAGACTGCAACAACAGGCACACAAGAACTGTAACTGGCACACAGGGGTACACTGTGGCCTGTGAGGATGGCATTGAACAGTATAAAATTTGCCTATTAGATTCCTACTGCTCCTCTGGTGAGCCATAGAGCTGTTTACATGCCCTATCACCTGCTGAACATGGCATGATTGCTCCCAGAGATGGCATTCAGCAGCTCAGGTCATGGAGGTGTTGCTGGCAGCAGTGTTAGGAGTCAAGTGAGTGAATCTGCACCACATAGCAGTCACATCCCCGGTCGTCACCGCTGGCAGACACAGCTTTTGGGCCACCACAGGCAACATGTTAACCTACAGCTGTGTCCGTTGTGCTAGCAACCGCCTACCACCCTGACAACTTCCCCAGCGGTTGCGGGCAGTTCCTAATGTACAGTGGAGTAGGTCAAACATCCGCCATTTGGTAGCCTGAAATGGCTTTATAGACTGTATCACACCTACAATATATGTTTAGTGGCATTACAAACATCCTTCTTCTGTCTTGTCATGTAGGTCCCTCTACTTACCTATCATTGGAGTTTGTTGCAGGGCAATGATGACATTTGACAGTGGTGCACAGGCCACCACTCCCAATGGTCTTTTTGGCAGTTGGAATATACAGTCACATTTTGAGGAGCAATTGTGTAGCACATCTTTACGTTCCATCCAAATCCACACATGTGGACACATGTCTTAAAAACCATGGGGGTAACATGTAACCCTTGTATAGTTGCCAGCTGGGATGTGTACCGTGTGTCATGTCCATCCAGCCAGAAATGCTTTCTCTCATGATATTCTTGGCATGCATCATGTATGTTGCTGGTGCTATACCAACTAATCTTACAAATCATGTCTTGTCACACATAGGTGGCCTGGGAGAGGGAGGATGCAACAACCTGATGTCTACCGTCTACTGCAAGACCTTCAGACCATGCAAAAATGCCTCATCATACAGCTCTACCATCTGAATAGGCAAACAATAGTGAACCTATGCCATCATTCAGAGCCAGAGCTGATGCCAGCAATTAGTTATCCAACCAACATACCACCAATTGTACAAGTCATGTCAGTATTGCACTTCCTAGCCACAGGGTCCTTCCAACATACAGTGGCCCTATCTGCTGGTAAGTCCCAACCTATGGTCAGTCTGGTATTGATTTCCTCTCTGTAATGGTGAAATACATTGACAGCTATTTCAAATTCCCTGATGTGAGGATTTAGCCAATCTGAAGAAGGCCTTTTATGCTTTTGGCCACCTCCCACATGTGGTGGGGGCCATTGATGGCACACATGTTGGCTTAATGCCACTGCAGGTCACTGAACAAGTCTATCTCAACCAAAAGAACTTCCATTCCATCAACATGCAAGTTGTCTGTTTGGCGGATCTCTACATCTCACGTTTGTGCCCGATAGCCAGGTTTAGCCCATGATTTCTTCATACTGCGGAAAAGCACCATACCTCAGCTGATGTCACAATTGCACCCAACAAGGTCCTGGCTGGTTGGTAAGTCATGTCTATCCTGATTGTGTGTGAGCAATGCCAAGTGCTACAATCATGAAGCGAGGGACTCATTGTTGCACTTATGTCCTACTCCTTGACAGGAGAATCCGCATACCCAAACTGTCCTTGTTGGTTGACACCCACTGAGGAATCCAACTACATCTGGGGAAGTCTGCATCAGTAAGGCCCATAGAAGAACACGGCGGCCAGTGGAGCAGGCGTATTTGCTCCTGAAGGTCAGATTTGTCGGATTACTGTGGCATGCTGCATGCTCCAGAAAATTGCCCTGCTGAGGAATATCTCATACATCACAGAGGAGGGGGAGCCTGCGGTACCACCCGGTGAGAATTCTGAAATGCTAAGTGAGGATGACAGTGGTGACAAGGAAGCAGCGTGAGTGTAAGTATGTCATGTGATGTAATGACTATGACTGTACAATGAACTGTAGTTGTGAGAATGTGTGGAATTGAGTGTTTTAGACACAGCTAGGGAGGAGGTACTCTGCAATATTCAGCCAAAGGCTGCTTGATAAGATAGCTTTTGACACATCCCCACTTTGATGATTTTGATTTGTTTGTGCCAGTTACATTGCAATGTGCTTTATTGTTCATTTGCTTGCTATGTGACTTCTGTCATATGGTATGGTATGGTTTCAAGCCTATGTTTCTTGTGTTGTTCTTTGTACAGGTACTTTTACCATAGCATCTTCATGTGGGTATTTCAGACTTATGACATTGGCAGGTATCTGATGCTGTTCTGACATGCAAAGTGGTCATGGACTGTTCAATGTAATGTAGGCCATAGAGTTTGGATGTATGAGACATGTACCAAGACAGTAGATACAGTGTTTGGGTGGAGGTACAGAAGTCCACATGTCACTTGTTTTGTATCGTGTGGTGGCTCTGATGCATCATTTGTGTCATGATATGGTGTGAAAATATGCAGTTGTGGATTTTGAGTAAGTCATTTTATCTTCAGATTGGCTAAACACTCTTTTTGTATGACCTGTACAGAGCTGTAGATGTGTTTCATCATTGCAGGCCACAGTGTCTGTGCCACATCACTGACATATGTTTGTGTCATACCACATGGGAATTGGATTATGATGGGCCTGTGATCAGGGACTGTTGTTCTGCCATCTGCCTTTACCCTGGATTATGTGATGTTATATTACTTAGGTGTTGTATGTGATAAGGCTCAAACAGCTGACCTCAACCACTTTAATGTGTGCCTATTCAACAGGACAAATCCCTTCCTTCCATGAACTGTACCTTGAAATATTTACTTTGACTCTGTGTGAGTCACATATTTTTGTTTCTAGGAGTTCGGACATATTGACAGCCTATGTGCTATACACTGGAATAAAATGTGTGGTTTGACCAGACACATGTACTGATGTGTTGGTGTGTAACATATGTAATCCTGAGCTGAACAGTATGTACCTGTATATATCCCTGCTTGCACAAGTAGCTTGTGTCTTCATCGTATGGTTCACATGGTCTTACATCTCTACATAGCTAAATGTAAAAATTAGGCAAGCAGACAATGAGTTTGTGATGGGTGAATTTATTGCAATGCTGATTCTGAAAATAAGATTTGGAGATCCAAAATGAAGGGTTCAGTAATCAATCAATCAATTATTTGTAAAGCCCAAATTCTCACTTGTGGGGTATCAAGGCACTAGTGAGGGGGCGCTGATCAGTTGAAGAGATGGGTCTTGAGGTCCTTCTTGAACGGATTCAGCGTGGGGGACTGCCTGAGGTGGAGTGGCAGCATGTACCAGGTCTGCGCTGTGAGGTAGGAGAAGGATCTACGTCTGTTGTGTTCTTCCTGATTCTAGGGGTGGTGGCAAGGGCTAGTTGAACAGAGAGGAGTTGTGTGGAGGAAGTGCAGAATGATAGGTGGTGGTTAAGGTAGGCTTGTCCAGTGTTGTGCAGGACCTTGTAAGCGTGTGTCAGGAGTTTGAAGGTGATGCATTTGGGGAGCCAGTGCAGGTTTCTCAGGTGGGCAGAGATGTGCCTGTGATGGGGGATGTCCAGGATGAGTCTGGACGCTGCATGATGCTGGCATAGAGTGCGTTGCCATAGTCGAGTTTGCTGCTGACGAGTGTGTGAGTGACCCACCTTCTTGTTTCGATGGGGATCCACTTGAAGATCTTCCAGAGCAGGCTAAGTGTGCTGAAGCACGATGATAAGACGGTGTTGACTTGGAGGGCCATTGATAGTGAGGAGACGAGAATGAGCCAAGGTTGCATGCATGGTCGGTGGGAGCAGGGGTGGTTCCAAGGGCAGTGGCCACCAGGAGTCATCCCAGGCGGTAGGTTTGGGGCCCAGGACGAGGATCTTTGTCTTACCTGAGTGGAGTTTGAGGCAGCTATCATTTATCTAGTCAGTGACTGCTCTCATTCCGTTGTGGAAGTTGCTCTTGGCTGTTAATGGTTTGTTGGTGTGGGATAGAATTAGCTGTGTGTCATCGGAGTAGGAGACGATGCTGAGGTTGTGGTGTCTGACGATCTTGGCGAGCAGAGCCATGTAGATATTAAAGAGAGTTGGGCTCAGGGAGGAACCCTGGAGGACTCCACAGCTGGTTTCTGTTGGTTCCGAGATGATTGGTGGGAGTCTGGCTACCTGGGTTCTTCCAGTTTTGAGGGAGCGCCTCCACCTCATGGTGAATGAAATCATTGGAGTAGATGTCACACCATCAGGAGTCCAAAGTCCAGAGCACTCCTCATATTGGAACTGTTAGGTAGTTGAGAATCAGTCAATACAGTGACTGTGTGGCACACAAAGGAGGTCATTTAGGAAGAGGTCACTTTCTGGCAGTTGTGGCCGTTTTGCCATCCGCACCCCCTGGATTCTTTGCTTGGCATCCCAGCTTGCATGGGGGATCTGCTGCTACAAAGGCAGCGTTGTCTGGAGCTGGTTGTTCCTCTGGCAGGGCCTCCCTTCCAGTGGCCGGCACTGATGTTGATGTGCCTAGTGTTGATGACCCAAGGAAGGGGTAGACTGATGTCTAAAAACCCTGCTCTGGATGGTGTGGATTTCCCTCAGCACCCCTGATAGGGAGGCCATGTTGGTATTGTGGGCCTCCATTTGTTCATGCATGTCTCTGTGCATGTCCCTCTGTAGCTTCTTGATATACCGGAACTCAGTTAGGACCTGGCCCATCACATCTTGGGACTCCTGATAAACCCCCAAGATGTGGCTGATGGTGTCCTGGCCAAGATCAGCCCCAGTGGCCTCAATCTGCTGGCCTACAGCATCCCTCCCACGCACCCTATCCCCATGGGCCTGTGCCCTTGCCACAGGGAACCCTCTTCAACTTGTTCTGGGACCCTCATTGTTGGAAGTGTAGATCTCACATTACAGGACTGGCGGCACAAGATGGTAGACACTGTGCTCGGGACACAGGTTGAGGGGCAAATGGCTGCCTGTGATGTTGGGGCAATCAGACTGGCAGGTGATTTAGTGGCCACAGTGAGATTCACTGTTGCTGTCTGACCGGGTTGCCCAGATGAGCCACAACCGTCATACACTTCCAGATGTCCAGGAGTGTCGTCTTCATTTAGGACTTCATCCAGGGGGGTAGTAGTAGTCTGTTCTGTGGCCTCTCTGTGCCCAGTTGCAGGTAATCATATTGTGTCAAGTAAGAATGGTATTGGTTGTATTGACATGCCATGTGTGAAGCACGCCAATTCATTTTGATTCAAGCTGCTGCTGAAATAAGCAGATCAATAGCACTAGGAAGGATGGCCTGAAAATACCATTTTGCTACCAGTACAGGCAAAACAGTAGGTAGGCAAGATATGGCTTTGCCCATTAGGAGACCTAGTTGAGTTTGATGGAGGCAGTCCCAGGACTTTGTTATATATATGACTGGAGTCAACATGTGCGCAGTCCAGAGTGAAGGTGTTTACTGCCAATACCAATCTGGTGATGGATCTTGAGGCCTTATGAATCTTTGAATGCACAGTGGTCAAGGTGTCATTCCTGTTCTCCAATAGTTCATCTTGGGTTAGCAAGTCAAGATGGAGCTATATTGACAGATACGTCCCAGGTGAGTGTACTTTATTTGAGAGTTGACAAAAAAAGGATATTTGGACAAGTGGCTGCTGTGCTGGTGTTTGGAGTTAGAGTTACAGGGCCTAGTGGGCTTTACCGTCATAGTACTCTCTCTACTTCCCAACACTTAGCAAATGGTATCCTCTCATGTGAGTACACTTCAATTGAGCTTTGCCAAACAGAGGTATGTGGACAAGTGAACACTGGTCTGATGTTTAGAGTAAGAGAAACAGTGCTTCCTGGGAGTTACATTCAGGTTATTCCCTCTACTTCACACACTTGAAAAATTGTATTGTTCCAGGTGATTATACCTCATATGTAGTTTACCAAACAATGGTATTTGGACAATAGAATACTGGGCTGGTAATTGGAGTAACAGTAACAGAGCCTCCTGGACTCAGAAGTCATCACTCCCTGTACTAAACACACTATGCAAATGTGATCTCCTCAAGTGAATACATTTAATTTGTGATTTACCAAACAATTATATTTGGGCAAGAGAATACTGGTCTGGTGGTTGGATTTACAAGCAGAGGCCCGCCTGGCCTTAGCAGTCACATCACTCCCTCTACTTCCCACATTTGACTAATGGCCTCCCAGGTGAACTTCATTTGTGATTTGCAAAGCAGTGGTCTTTTGGTAAGTAAACATTTGCCTGGTGTTTGGATTTAGTGAAACAGTGCTTCCTGGGAGTTGCAGTCAGTTAACTCTCTCTAATACACACACTACACAAATGTTCTCCCCCCAGGTGGGTGAACTTCATTTGAGAGTTCACATACAGAGTATTGGGGGATGTGACCACTGAGCTGGTGTTTTGAGTTATTGAAACAGGGCCTCCTAGAAGTTGCAGTCTGGTCACTCTCTCTAGTATACACACTATACAAAAAGTATCCTCCCAGGTGAGTAGACTTCAATTCAGAGTTACCAAACAGGGGTATGTGGACAAGTGTACACTGGGCTGGTGGTTGGATTTACAGACACACGGCCTTCCTGCCCTTAGCAATCATTTCACTCCCTCTACTTCCCACACTTGGCAAATAGTATCCTTCCAGGTGAATACACTTATATAGAGAGTTACCAAACAGGGGTCTTTCAACAAGTGAACACTGGTCTTGTGTTTAGAATTGGTGAAACAGTGCCTCCCAGGAGTTGCAGTTAGGTCACTATCTATACTTCCCATACTTGACAAATGGTATCCTCCCAGGTGAGTGAAGCTCATTTGCGATTTGTCAAACAGAGGTATGTAGACAAGTGAACACTAGTTTGGTGTGTGGAGTTATAGAAACAGTGCCTCCTGGGAGCTACAGTCAGGTAACTCTCTGTACTACACACACTATGCAAATGCTGTGTATTACATATCAGTATGTAGACTGCATTTGGGTTTGGGCATACATGTAGCTGTTGAGACATACCATGATTCCTGTTATCATTGTTTGATGTTGAAGACTTACAGGCACCATGTCAACTTATGGCATGTAATGGGCCTTGGAAGCTGTGCTGTTGGGTCCAGCAATGCAGATTGACAGTGTTTAGACTCAGATATTATGTGTATTGAATGTTGGTGAGGGACATGAACACGACAGTGGGTAAAGGTAAGCTGTGAGCATGCATGATGTTGCATTTTGGTGAAATTTTTAGTGCTGTAACCTTCCAGACTCTACTTCTCCACGTATTCCTGTCAAGCCCTCAGGAAGCAGTATAGTCAAGCCCTTCTCCTCCTAGGTAACGAATATAAATTGGGCACTGAGAGTGTCACTGCCAGTCTTCTTGGCCTGCTGCTGTAGCCTGGAGACCAGGGAATGGACCTTGCCCCTGAGGTCATTTGACCTCTTCCTGATGTCCTCCTTTGCATGCAGGGTGGTACCTACAGCTTTGACTCTGTTGACGATCCTGTTCCACATTTTGAGTTTCCTACTGAGAGTGTGCTGGCCCTGTGATCCAAACAATTGTGGCTCTACTCTTATGAATTCATCCACCATTGGCTCTTAACTCATCTTCTGGAAAACATGGGTTTTTCAACTGTGACATGGTGGAACAAAAACATAACGGATGACAATGACTTAGTAAACAGGGAATGTGGAAAAGGGTGAATGGACAAAAATCTGTGCAGGGTGTTCTATGGGATGGTGAAAAAGAAAGGTGCCTAATCTATGAAGTGTTTTGGAAATAAGGTGCTCTGGCTTCTGTGTTTTTGTTGAAAATGCACAGGATTGTGATATCTGAAGGGGTGTGTTTTATAGCGTCCTTTGCAGGTGTGTCCACTGTAGAAAGGTGTGCCAGCTGTGTTGTTTTTCAATTCATCCAATGTGCAGTTGTCTATTGCCTTTGGCTGACCACCATGGAGGGTCCACCACGGCGACTATGTGCTTGTAATATGCTCAGTGGTTGGACATGGTGCTGTCAGCACTGGAGGTCGGACTGCCTATTTACAGTCCCCACAGGGCTGTCAGTCTGCCTTTTTTGCTTGGCAGTCAGGGGTCCTGACTGTGTAACTTGTAAAAGGGCAGTCCAAAAGACCGCTAGATTGGCAGTGTTTTCAGGACCGCAAACATGGCGGTCTGCCGGTCCGACTGCCAAACTCCTAATGAGGCCCTATATGTCTAAATTTTAACAAAAATAAAACTAAGAATTAAAACAAATGATATTGATGTAATGGAAATAAAAAATATGACGCAATTAGCATATTAGGTAATAAAAAAACTATTTGTAATAAATGAATTAGTAATTTTAAATTTATCGTTACTTAAAAACCTTTCCACCCTAATCCTCTACAAACTAAACAACACACACCTAACTATAACTTAACAAATATGATAATTTCACAATTAATATAATTATAAAAAATAATTAATAATGAATTAAAAATGAATTATCAATAAATTGTTTCTTAATTAACTTCCCACCCTTTATCCCTACACCTGAAATATAAGTTAAAATATCTCAATTATACAATATGCATAATTATTTATCAATTAAATCTCGGATTATTATTGTTGAAAATGTAATTATTAATTAATTATAATTAATTAACTTCCCACACTTTACCCCTACAAACCCCACAACCTGCCACAACACTATAACATTACAATTAATGAGTAAAGTTAATTTAGCAGCTTGAACAATAATCATACAATTTATACAATTTTCATTTAAAACATATTCTAAAATACATAAAGATAATTAAAAAATGATAATTTTTTCAAATATTTTGTAAATGATATTAACAGCTTAGATATCGTTAACACTGATATTACTTACCTTAGAAAATCGATACTCCTGCTTCATGACATTTGTGTGTCACCATATTAAAAACTCTATATTTGTGTCCCTCACTATATTTTTTACTTGATATTGTGTCTAAATACCTTATCACCTTGAGTAAAATTCAACACAATCAGAGGGCTATATATTGCAGTACCGGAAGACATACACACTCCCTGCATACCCTCAGGAACACATGGGAGACTGATGGAGCCACCCCTATGGCAGACACAGACAGCATATGAATATTGGAAGGCATTCCCTATGTGTCTAGGAATGCTTGGTTTAACTTAATCAACTTATTTAAATGGGCGTACCATACCCCAGGTAGAATCAACAAATTCTTCCAATAGGCTGGTCAATGTCCCCCGGATGTGGAGAGGAGGGAGCATGTAACATAACGGACCATATTTTACCCCTTGCCCTAATGACATGCTTACTGGTACTGTTCCATAGACCACCTAAACATAACATTTCTAACAAACTTACCAATGTTGCCCTAATACTGGTAAAGTCACAAATCATGCTCAATTGGAAAAATGCAAACTGTCAAACACAAACTCCACCTCATGCTCATCAATGCACACTGCGCAATACTCCATAATTCAATTCAAACATTGCAGTCCTCATTAACTATCACATCTTTGATACAATCTTCATCACAGAAACATGGCTTACCTTGGAACTCTCACACATCCTAGACAGCCTTCTTCCCACAGATTTCTGCATCCAGCATACAAACCTTGTTCATAAGAAAGGATGAGATCTCACAATCATTCATAAGTCCTTAAGGTCTTAACCTATAGGCAAGCAAGCAGCACTCAACGTCACTGAATCCACACATGTCACTTCACACTCAGTTTGACACATTTCCCCTCTTCTACAGGCCCCCTGGGAAGAGCAAGGTCTTCATAGGAAGTCACCACTTCACCCATCCAACATGCCCATACCTCCATCCTCAGTAACTTCAACATCCCAGACAACTTAAACATGAAATCAAGAGATACTACCCTGAACCTCATCAATACACTCAACTTGATGCATCATATCAACAAGTGGACACACTCAAAAGGCAATATCCCGGACCTTGTCCTCACAGCATCACCAACCATCCAGTGTAATCCACCCATATCCTAGACTGGACTGACTACCTCATCATCTTTATCACCTTGCTCAGCATCCAACTAAAACACTGAGGTCAACCCAAAAAAATAACAATAAACCTTTAGATCCATGGATATAAAGATTTCTTGCTTGTTTTAGGATGTCTTTAGGTTGGGTTTAAACAGCCTAAAACACAAATGCATCTTTTGTCCAGCACCTCCACAGCTGATGTCAAGACCTTTCTAATCAATGTAATTACATTTCTGAAAAAGCATTTGAACACCTGCACTCCAACTAAAACATGAATGCGCAAGCAAGCCAAAACCTTCAACACAGTGATACCACAAATATCTTGACAACAACAAATGCTCCATCCACAGACAGAAATGAAAAAGAGAAGCCTAAAAAAATCATGTTTTTGAGGTCCCCATGCATGACACATAGCCAACCAAAGCCAAATACTCTACCAACACCATAAATGAAGATATCAATGTAAACAGAACACTGATCTCTCCATTGACCAGTGCATACCCTTTAACCACTTCTTCAAATATGAAACACAGAACATCCAACAACATATCCAGAACACTAACCCTATTTCTCCTCTGACATACACTCCTCCACACTGTGTCTCACAATGGGCATCTTTCAAATTGCTTTAAAAATCCTTGCTAACATCCTCAACTGCCAATGCCTAGGAAGATGTTGACATACCATCATTTTTTTTATCAAAGCCCGCTTATTCTCCATCATATATACCTTGTGCACTTACAGACTCTTCCTTGAAACTCTCAAGAAAGAATATGTCTTCCCAGTACTGAACAAACCCACACTAAGCCCTACAATTACAAGCTTATTACTCAATTATTCTTTATCAGCTAGAGCATCGACAAAGCAGTCTATATACAATTTGTTGATCCCATCAAAACTAACTATCAATTGCAGGACTGTCAATCTAGCAGCACAAAAGCAGATTTAATGTTGAACATGTCCTTACATTGACTAGTACCTGAAAGCTGTTTTTACTATAGCATTGCTGGCTGTTCACTAGAAAAATACTGAGAAGCAATATTAAGGCCCTCATACAACCCTAATGGTTGGCGTTAAAGCGGCAGTAATACCGCCAACAGGCTGGCGGTAAAAAAAATGGGATCACAACCACAGCGGAAACCGCCAACACATACAGCCACTTTAACACTCCGTCTGCCACAGCGGTAGCAACAAACACCGCAGCGGTCACCGCCAACAGACAGGGGAGGACAATGTCCCGCCCACCACATCACAACCCGCCGATCCGCCAGCTTTTCCAGGGCGGTACCAACACCATCAAAAGCACGGCGGAAACAGTCTATGGAAGGGAAATCACTCACCGCTTGATACTTAATGAACAACCAGGATGCCATGGAGCCCGAGCTGCAGGTCCTGCCGATGCTGGTCTACCTCCTCATACACAAGGAATATCAAAGGCAGCGGCGACAACCACAGTGAGTACTGCACCAAACACACAGGGGACTGGGGAAGGAAAAGGAGAGTGACACACACACGCAACACCCCCACCCCCACCCTCACCCACAACACCATACACACAAACACATGCAACAACAGTACATTTACACCCCGTTACCCCCTGGAAGAACCCAAGGACAAAAGAAATTAAGGGCCAGATATAGGTAGCAGAAAAATTGTGAAGCGGAAATTGCAATTCAATGCGAATTGCAATTTCCGACTCACAAAATGGAATCCAAGAAAAAAGTGCGACACCAATTTGCAAATGTGTTGCACCGCATTTTGCGAGTTCGCTTTTAGCGAGGTCGCATTTTGCGACCTCGTTAAAAGCGAGGTCGCAAATTGCGAGAAAGGTGCTGCAAATTGCGACTGACTCACAAATTGTCTGCAGGTGCTGCACAACAGTTTGGAAATTCACTTCCTGGCTCTTGGTGATGACATCAGAACCAAGAAGTCATCAAATACAACTGGGAGGAGGGAGGACCACACCCTTTCCAAACTGCTGTGCAACGCCCAGGAGAGAGGACCTGCTGGTACAATGGAGGAGACAGGCAGTGCTGGAAGGAGAAGAAAGCTGAAATTTGCAGACAAAGAACTGGAGGTGCTTACAGAGGAATGCTGCCTGCACCACTATAAACTGTTTGGGAAGGCAGCCATAAGTGTCCCAGACACTGAAAAGAAGATGATTTGGCAGCAAATTCAGGAACGGATTAATGCCATAGGGGTGAGCCACAGCACCATTGAGGAAATCAAGAAAAGGTGTTATGACCTGCGCTCCAGGACAAAAGAGAGGGTAGCAGAGCGCATGAGAGAGATGAGGGGCACCGGAGGAGGCCCATTCACTGTCCCACCACCAACAGCCATGGAAGCAATGGTCGAGCAGACCCTGGAGCCTGACGCCGTAATTGGAATGGGAGAAGTGGACAGTTCTGCACCAGGGATATCCAAAAGTAAGTACCATGAGATACGCATTCACACCCACAAATGCAGTATACACACTCTCCTAGTACACATCAGCAGGCACCACCAGACTAGCTCCATTCCAGTCTAGCAACCTCTAGAATAGTGCATTATGGGAAATGTAGTACAGTAGTCAGCATATAGGCAAATGTTTATTACGAGGCATAAAACAGATATGAGAGACTGATAGTGTATTCCCTTTGTCTCATAGGACTCCCACAAGACACCCCCAGCAGCGACAACAGGCAGGGAGGAGAGCATGGGCCAGGGACAGTGCAGGAGGCTGCTGCAGAAATTCCTGGGCCCAGCAGGACACCACCAGAGTCCTATCAGGAACATGAACAGGAAAAGGGGGCAGCTGATACAACCCCTGGCCCCAGCCCCACAGCAAGTCATTCTGAGCCAGCAGCAGGACAAAGGTGCAGACGCCGATGCAGAGTTCTGGCGGTGCCCCAGGAGGAGATAGGGGAAGCAGGCTTTGCAGGAATGGAGACATCCCTCATCAATGGTCAGTGCCTGCAAAACAGACAATTGAGGTAAATCTCAAGAACATTAAACAGGATGCAGAGCAGCATGACCACTGGGCTGGCTGAAGTGAACACGTAGTTCACTAGAATGAATGAACATATGGGGGATCTCATCCAGGCCATCCGCCAACTTGTGACGGAACTGGTGGCAGACAGACAGTATGCAAGGCGCAGGGAGCGCCACACAGTGGCATGATTCGACCGGATGGCTGCTTCAATTGGGCGTCTTGCAACAAACACAACTGGCCTGTCTAGACGGACAGTGAGCTTACAGGTTAAACTTGGCCACTTTGCGGGCGATGTGGCACGTGGACTTGGCCGCATCAGCCACGCAGTGGAGTTGATGGAAGCTAGGCAGGTGGCAAGGGGCACAGGTGAGACTCCTCAGGACAGTGAGGAGGGGTCCACAATAAGTAGTGTGTCTGCCAGTGAGTCCCATGTGCTAAGTAGTGGAAGTGCACGGCAGGGGTCAGGTGACCCACCTGGGATGAGCCATGCTGGGCGCACAAGGAGGAGGGTGTGAGCCACCACACAGCATGATTCATGAGGCACATGATGTTAATGTGTCCTCATAACATTAGGACAAGTACAGACTTTAACGGACAGCACTTTTCTTTCACCATATAGTTTACAAATAAAAAGGTTTTGATTGTTCCACTACACAACTGGGCTCTGTGTGTCTGACATTAGTGAGTGTGATGACAGTTGCCACGTACCTGCCAAAGTATTGGGTTGCAATGTGGTTCCGTCTCTGTCTGCCTTGATTTGCAATGTTTCTATCCCCAGGCTGCCGGTGTGGTAGCTCTTGCTCCTCATCCTCCGAATATGTGTCTTCAGGGGTGAGATGTAGCCCTCATCTGGTGGCAATGTTGTGTGGGATTGCACAGGTGGCGACAATATTGAATGCTGTTTCTGAGGCATACTGGAGTGCACCTCCACTTTTGTGGAGGCATCTGAATCTTGCCTTTAACAATCCAAAGGTCCTCTCAATGACAGTTCTGGTCCGCCGATGGGCACTCTTATAACGCCTCTTGTTCTCATTGCCAGGTGTTAGGTACGGGGTAAGTATCCATGGTCTTAGAGCATATGCACTGTCACCTGTTTGCCAAAAATAAGCAATGTTAGCAGGGCATGGATGGTTTCCACAGTGACCTGTATGTAAGGCTTCAGGGTGTATTCAGCAATACCTAATAGATATCCGTCTCCAAACTCCCCACATTCTAGGCGCTGGTGTATCCCAGTGTGCCTGAATACGTATGAGTCATGTGTACTCCCTGGAAATTTGGCTACAATGTCAGTAATGACATTATGGGTGTCACATAAACCTGGATGTTTAGTGAGTGGATACATTTCCTATTGCAGAACACATATTCCAGATTTGCAGGAGGGCAGTATTGTATATGTGTCCCGTCCACACACCCTATTACGTGGGGGAAGCTGGCAATTCTGTAGAAGTCCAACTTGGTGCTGTTAACTTCTGCCTCATTCCTGGGTAGGTATGTGTATCTGGACATTTGTGTGAGTATGGCATCTAGGAAGCATCTGAAGAATCATGAGAGTGCACTTTGGGATACCCCACCTGCCACGGCAATCACCCCCTGATAGCTACCCGAGGCCAAGAGGTGCAGTGAGCATAGCACTTGCACATGTGTAGGGAGTAGTTCAATTCATTCTAAAATTGCTGCACTGCTCAGTCTATATTTGTCATAAATTTCCTCCTCAGTTTGTTGGAATAGTGTCTGCCTGGTTTGGTATATCCTCTTCTGTCTCTGCGTCCTCCTCCTCCTCTGCTGGGCAGCGTGGACTCTCCTCCTCCATGCTATCACATACAGTTCAGCCATTTTGAGTAACCCAGATACCTTCTGGGTCTTCTTTTATACTTTGTTCTGGTTAACACCTGCTCTGAATCAGTGGTAATCTGGATGTGCAAAATGGGCTTTTTGCAACTAGTCGCTATTTGCGACTGGCTTTTTCATATGGTTTGCGGGTCGAAAAATCAGGTCGCACATTTTGCGAGTCGGTAATGGCTCGCACCACTATTTACACTTTGGAAAGGGGATTTTTGCATCCCATTTCGGATTTTGCGAGGTCGCAAATTGCGAATCAGGCCATTTGCGAATCACAAAACTTTGCTACATCTGGCCCCAAGTGAAATAAGTGATATATTGAAATATGCAAATATACGTAACGAATAGAAAAACACTATATAAAAATATTTACATTATGTACAGAAGGATTGTCCACTGTCCTTTGGAAATGTCCGTGGCCCACTGGGCCAAAAATCATGGGCCAAGCCCACACTTGACTCCTACCTCAATACAGAGAGAACATTGAAGGGACATCAGGTCAAAAACACAAAGGCACCTCAGGGGGATGGTGATGGGGGGCACCTCAGCCGGAAGATGGTACTACTCCACTGCTCCTCGAGGGGGCTCCATGCCCACAGCGATGTCCTGGGGAGTGCAAAGCCACAGTGTCTTTATTTGGTGGTTTGCCCACTGGTGGGTCCTGGGGAGAGCAAAGCCACATTCTCTCTAGTGGGTGGTTTGCCCACTGCTTGATCCTGGGGATTGCAAAGCCACAGTCTCTCAAGTGGGTGATTTGTCCACTGCTTGGTCCTGGTGAGAGCAAGGCCACAGTCTCTCAAATGGGTGGTTTGCCCACTGCTTGGTCCTGGGGAGTGCAAAGCCACAGTCTCTCTAGTAGGTGGTTTGCCCATTGCTTGGTCCTGGGGAATGCAAAGCCCCAGTCTCTCAAGTGGATGCCTTCTTCCACTGGTTCTGGAGGGGGCCTTGTGCCCAGTGTGCTTCATCCTGCCAAGGATAGGGAGAGTGGATGCATTTCTCCACTGGTTCTGGAGGGGGCTTGGTGCTCAGTGTGCTTCATCCTACCAAGGATAGGGTGAGTGGATGCATTTCTCCACTGGTTCTGGAGGGGGCTTTGTGCCCAGTGTGCCTCATCCTGCCAAGGATAGGGTGAGTGGATGTATTTCTCCACTGGTTCTGGAGGGTGCTTTGTGCCCAGTGTGCTTCATCCTGCCAAGGATAGGGTGAGGGGATGCATTTCTCCACTGGTTCTGAAGGGGGCTTGGTGCCCAGTCTGCTTCATCCTGCCAAGGATAAGGTGAGTGGATAGCTTCTTCCACTGGTCCTGGAGGGGGCATTGTGCCCTGTGATGCAGATCTTGGGGAGTGAAAGGTCACAGTCTCTCACCTGGGTGTCACACCCACTTGCTTTGCAGGGGCCAGGATGCACAACAGGCCATGGAGGCAGGACTAAACACTGTCCACCGGCGGTGACAGCTGCTCAGTGGAGGCAGTGGCGGTGCTGGTGTCGGTGCTTGCAGTGGTGGGGGGAGGTTCCAGCCCCTCCCCTGCACCCTCGGTAGGCCGCCCACTGGGGCTGATGCTGCTGTAGTGGTGCTACTGTCAGCGGTGCTTGCGGCGGGGCTGCTGGCGGTGCTGGCCGTGGTGCAGGTGCTGCCAGTGGTGGAAGGAGGCTTCAGCCCTTCTCCATCAGCCTCGGATGACTACCCACTGGGCATGCTGCTGCTGACAGTAGTGGTGGCAAAGGCAGTGCAGGTGGTGGTGCTTGCGGCGGGGCTGCACGCGGTGCAGGTGGCGGGGCTGACGGTTCTGCTGGTGGGCACCTGGCCATCACCTGCATCCTTCGTCGGCTGAAGTGCCTTGCCTTCGGTTTTCTGCCCCTTCCTCACCTTGGCTGATGCTGCTTTGCCCTTGGCTCTGTCAGCTGGAGGTTTGAAGGAGGCCTTGCTGGGTGGGATGTCATCCATGCCCCTGCTGCATACTGGCCCCTTCTTCACCTTGGCAGGTGGCGGTATGGTTTGGTCCTTTGCAGTGGCTGGTCGTACACTGGCTTTCCTTCGGGATGCCCCCTTTGAGCCTCTGGGAGCTGCAGGGTCCACATTGGATGGCGACTTGGTGGCTGAGGTGTTGGGCTGGGTTCTGGACACTCTGGCCCTAGGGAAATGACGGGGAGGAGGGAGGGATAGGCAACAGGTCTGTGTTATCTAGGAAAAGTTTTTTAGACACACTGGGGCAGGATGAGAGAGACGGTTTGGGAGTGGAGGAAGAGGAAGTGGTTGTAGGAGGTATCTGCTGAGTTTGGGTGAAGGTGCATGTGCTGGATGCTGTTGTGAGGTGGGTGACTGTTGGGTGGGTGTGTGCTTCCGTTTTTGTACTTTGGGAGGAGAGGTTACAAACACAGTGGGAGAGGACACAGGTGATGTGTGTATGATTGTGGAAGTGGTGACTGCTCGTGAGGGGTGTGTTGTTATGGGCATGCTGGTGTTGGCAGTAGTGGATGAGGATGTAGTGCATGCAGTTGTGAGTGGAGACGATACTAGGAAGGAAGTGGATGGCGAGGAGGAGGGGGACATAGTGGAGGCAGTGGATGTTGGTGTGTCTGCATGGGGATGGTGCTTGTGTGAGTGCCTGTGGGATGATGTGTGGTGCTTGTGTTTGCCTGAGCCACTTCTGTGTGTTGTCTTGTGTGCGTGCTGGTCTGAAGATGTGCTTGGGATAGGCTGGGGTTGAGGGGATTGGGGCTGCGTAGAGGAAGTTGGAGGGGGGAGGCTAGACACAGGGACAATGGCTGCCATCAATGCTGAGGCCAGAGCCTTAAATGCTCTCTGTTGAGCCGCAACGCCAGAGTGAATGCCCTCCAGGTATGCATTTGTTTGTTGCAAATGCCTCTCGACACCCTAGATGGAACTCAGAATGGTTGACTGCCCAACAGTTAGGGATCTCAGGAGGTCAATAGCCTCCTCACTGAGGGCAGCAGGGCTGACTGGCACAGGGCCTGAGGTGCCTGAGGCGAAGGAGATGCCCACCCTCCTGGGTGAGCGGGCACGGGAAACACGCGGAGGGGCTGCTGGGAGGGTGGTGCTGGTAGGGGGGTGGCGGCTGTACCTGTTGTTGACGTGGGCTCATAGGTGTCCACCACCGCCAGGGAGCTTCCATCAGAGGAGGAGTCACTGTCTGTGGTGTCCCCTCCTGTCCCCGTCATGGAGCTCCCCTCACCCTCCGTCCCACTGGTGCCCTCACCCTCAGTGGATTCGTCCTCCAAGCCCATGTGGCATGCAACTCCCTCCGTCCCCGGTGCCTCTGCTCCTCTGCCACATGATGCTAATACACATAAGGACAGGATGACAAAACAAAAAGGGGGGGGAGAGACAGAGGATACATTTGGTCAATGCCAGCAACACCACTACCGTTGGTGTACACAACACACAGGGAGCAGACCTATGCTCTAGGCCATGCCCAACCAGTTCCTAGGATAGCCACCAGCCCATGGGTTACAATGCCTAACGCCATCAGCTGCACCCCAGAAACCTAAAGGACTCTGCCCAGTAGTAGATGCTCACTAACACTATTGGTGTAGGTGGGTCTCAGAGCCTGCCCAAAAAGGGACATACCATGCCATCTTTGCCCTGGCCTAGGGGCACCCATAGCCCCCACCCCCCACCCAGGTAACTCCTAACGTACGCACAGCAGAAGTCAGATTCAGTACTCACCCCCTTGTGGCTGCTGTGATGCCTTCAAGCGCCCATCCAACTCCGGATAGGCCACCGGCAGGATGCAGAACATTAGGGTGGTCATGATGCGACGGGCACCTCTTCCTCATTGGGAGGCCAGCCCCAGCTGGGCCTCCGCTGTCTTCTTTGCCCAGCGGTGCAGGTCCTCCCACCTCTTGCGGCAGTGGGTGCTCCGCCTGTCAAAGACCCCCAGGGTCCGCACCTCCTTTGCAATGGCATGCCAAATACTCTTTTTCTGGTGGGCTCAGACCTGCAGATAAAAGACAGCAGAAAAGGGAATTAGTCACCCATCCGGACCGTCACACTCATTGTCCACAAGATCCCACCCATCCCCTGGCGCACATATATTGACCACTTTACATGCTGCACTCTGGCCAGGACCCCTCAGCCCCCCCAACATGTGGCTTACACACACAGCACTCCAGACATTCATGGCCCACGCATCATGCTCAAAGTGTACTCACCGGTTTGTCTGGAGGCCCATAGAGTAACGTGTACTGTGGTAGGACCCCATCCACCAGCTTCTCCAACTCCTCCACAGTGAGGCAGGGGCCCTTTCCCCAGACACTCAACCATTGTGGCTTCCAGACACAGGTCACAGCAGCACTTGCAGTGTAGGTCCTCTCCTGTTGATGGCCAGGTAGCAAGTGAGTGGATAGATAGAAAATGGCAGTGACATCCGCAGCCGTGCGTACCGTCACCGCCGGAGTACATCGCCATTGGCTCCTGGAACCCATAGGGCCCAATGATAACCAATGGGAAGTTGTGCGGCGGTCATCGACCGCCCACCACATCGGCGTACAACGCCTGCTCAATTGACTAATTTCCACTTGTCCCTCCTCACAGGTCAGGCATCCACCATTACAGGGGGCCACAGGGCATGGCACATAACTGCGTCACAGCAGACATTGGCACGTCAAATGATTTTAGGATTCACATTTTGTTTCTGTAAACTTAAAAAAACGGCATTAGTGCAATAGATGTGGGAATGTGACCCTCTGCTCACCGTTCTCTTCCATAGGCTCCAACCGCTGAGGCTGCATATGAGATGGCGGCATCCTCCAGTGTACAGACCCCTGGTGGACCTTGCAACAATGGAGGACAGACACATTATCATTACCTAAAGACGTTATCGTGCCACAATCCAGGAACTATGTGTCCAATTGGAGCCAGACCTGATGGCAGCCCACTGGTATCCCCCCTCTAGTACATGTCCTGTCAGGGCTCCATTTCCTGGCAAGTGGTTCCTTCCAATCAACACTGGCCATGGCATCAGGGATGTCTCAGCCAATGATCTCTAACATGTTGCCCAGAGTGTTGTCAGCCCTGCTGAAACACATGTGCAGCTACATCGTGTTCCCCCAGGTGGAGGGATTTGACCACAGTGAAAGCTGACTTTTATGCCCTGGGACATATCCCCAACATCATAGGTGCCATTGATGGCACACATGTGACATTTGTCACCTCCCGGTGAAATGAGCAAGTTTTCAGGAATAGAAAAAGCTATCACTCTATGAATGTGCAGATGGTGTGTTTGGCGGACCAGTACATCTCTCATGTGAATGGCAAATATCCTGACTCTGTGCATGACGCCTTTATCATGAGGAATAGCAGATGTGCATGGCGCCTTTATCATGAGGAATAGCAACATCCCATATGTGAAGGGCCAACTCCAGAGGCACCGGGTGTGGCTAATAGGTGAGCTCAAGGTCCCCACACAGTATGAGTAGGTGTCTGGGCATGGGGTTGTCCCCAAGGGTTAGTATGTGTCTAACAGGTATTCCTCGATATTTGCAGGTGACTCTGGTTATCCCAACCTCTCATTGCTACTGACCCCAGTGAGGAATGCCAGGACAAGGGCAGAGGAATGTTACAATGAGACACATGGTCGTACAAAGAGGATTATAGAATGGACCTTTGGCCTCCTGAAGGCCAGATTCCGGTGCCTCCATCTGACTGGTGGATCCCTGTACTACTCACCCAAGAAGGTGTGCCAGATCATTGTTGCCTGTTGCATGTTGCACAATCTGGCCTTGAGCTGCCAGGTACCTTTTCTGCAGGAGGAAGAGCCTGGAGGTGGTTGTAGCAGCGGTGGGGCCTGTGGACAGTGAGGAAGAGGAGGCAGAGGAAGAAGATGTTGGCAACATTATTCTGCAATACTTCCAGTGACACACAGGTAAGGCATTGTACATTCATATTACATTTCAGTTAACTGTTGGACAATGTACAACACAGCCTCTTACCCTATGTCTCTGGCCACTGACTTTACCCTTTGCCATCTCTATTTTCAGGTACCTGTGCCCCACTCTGGTTCCTGCTATGTGTACTGCTGCCTACTTCAGGCCATACCAATGCATATCTAACTGGACATATGGATTGAAATGTTAACAGCTTGTTCACCTAATACATTTTGCAATCAATTGACAGACTCCGTACCTGTATTGGGTCCCAGGGTGTTTATTTCAGTGCTCATAAGTAGAGGGGAATGTGCAATGGTAAGGGGTGATGGTGGAGGAAGGTCCAGTTAGAGTCCAGTCTCTTGGTATCACAGGTGCATTGTCCAAGGGGGCATAGGAAAGGGAGTAATGGCAGTTCAAGGTGGACAGGGTGACATAGTGGGACAGAAGGGTGACAAGCAGGAGAGTCTTATTTCCTGGTGGGGGTCTTGGCAATGTTCTCTGTCTTCTGCCAGGATCGCAGGGACCGTTTACGGGGTGGTTCTCCTTCTGCAGGGGGTGGGGTGCTGGTGGTCCGTTGGTCCAGTGGTGGTGCCTCCTGTCCACTAGCGGAGGTGGAGGGCTGTTCATCTGTGTGGCTAGTGTCAGGGGCCCGTTGTTTTGCCACTGCCTCCCTTATGGTCTTGGCCATGTCACCCAGCACCCCTGCAATGGTGACCAGGATGGTGTAGATGTTTGTTAGGTCATCCCTGATCCATAGGTACTGTACCTCCTGCATCCACTGGGTCTCCCTCCTGCAGCTTAGCCAGTGTTTGGCCCATGGTCTCCTGGGAATGGTGGTATGCTCCCAGGATGTTGGAGAGAGCCTCATGGAGAGTGGGTTCCCTGGGCCTGTCCTCCCCCTGTCGCACAGCAGTCCTCCCAGCTTCCTTGTTGTGCTTGGCCTCTTTCCCCGGAACCGTGTGCCCACTGCAACTGACCCCAGGTCCCTGATCGTCCTGTGTTTGTGGGGTTGCCTGGGGTCCCTGTAGTGGTGGACACACTGCTGATTGACGCTGGGTGGGTGCTGTGCTGGTGTTTCCTGAGAGGGGAGGCTCTGTAGTGGGTTGGGACTGTGGCAGGGGAACCAACTATTCAGAGGTCCCTGCTGGGCCAGGTTGGTCATCCTGATCCAGGCGTGCAGAGCTGCTGGCCTCTTCAGGGGGTGGACTGGTTGTAGCTGGCATGTCCTCTCCGGTGATGTTGAGTAGGGTTCCTGTGGGGATGGAAATGCAGTGTTAATGTACCTGCTTGTGCCATCTTGTGCATGGGTCTGTTTCCCTGTATGATTGTCATTTCCCTGTCAGCTTGGCCTTGTGTTTGTGGTGGTTTTGTGTGCTGGGTAAATCTCTGTGATGGACATACTGTGGTGATGGGTGTCCATGCAGGTCTGTGATGTGTGTCCATGTATTGGTGTTGCATGCAGGGCTTGGTATTGGGATGGGTGGGTTGTGATGGTGGGGTATATGTGCAGTGGTGGAGTGATGGGGGAGAGGGTAGGGGTAGGAGTTTGTGATGGCATGTAGGTAGGGTGGGGGATTTAGTAGTAAAGATTTGACTTACCAGAGTCCAGTCCACCTGCTACTCCTGTGAGGCCCTCAGGATGCATTATTGCCACAACTTGCTCCTCCCATGTTGCTAGTTTTGGGGGAGTAGCTAGGGGTCCACCTCCAGTCCTCTGTACTGCTACCTGGTGTCTTGCAACCACGGAATGTACATTCCCCCGTAGGTCATTCCACGATTCTCCGCCATAGCTCCATCTTCCTTGCAATGGACATCTGCTGCACCTGTGATCCGAATAGCTGTGGCTCTAACCGGATGATTTCCTCCACCATGACCCTTAGCTCCTCCTCTGAAAACCTGGGGTATCTTTGGGGTGCCCTGGATGTGGTGTGAGTGGTAGGTGTGAGGATGTGTGGGGTGATGTGTTGTGGTGTGTGGTATCAGGTGCATGGATGGTGTATGGGTGATGGTGTTCTGTGCCTCTGATTGAGTGGGTGCTCCTGCCTTGTCTCTCTCTCTCAGTTGTCAAATCCCTGGGGTCGTAAAGGTTTGTGGGTAATGTGGGTGCGTGGGTGTGGTGTGTGTATATGTGTCAGGTGTGTGTATTTGGAATTGTCCAATGTGGAGCAGTTTTGTAAGTGTGTGTGTGTTTTGAGCAAATGATTTACCGCATTTGAAAGACCGCCGTGGTGATTCGTGGGTTGTGATACTGTGGGCGTGTTCCTGTTGGCGTAACAGTGTGGGTTTTGGTACCACCAGTTTATCACTGACCTTTGGTGTGGCGGACTTGTGTGGGTGTCTGTATAGTGGCGGATTTTTCTGTGTGGGTCATAATACCCGCAGTGGATTTCCACAGCAGTCACAGTATGTTGGCGGCCATCAGCACGGTGGTAGGCGGCATTTACTGCCACGATTGTAATGAGAGGCTAAATGTATTAATGTTACATCCGGCTAGTGAAATATCTAAAATATAATTCAGACCTCTATATTTAAAATGTATTATAAGCCTAATTCAATGATGGAGTTGGATTTTTATGAAATATTAAGGAAACTGTATTTCTAGAAAGTCATCTCTACCCTGCGTATGGCCTCTGGAGGCTACTTTCCATTAGCCTACAACTGTAGCCCTCTGAGTGCTCAACCCTGAATAAGGTGTGAACACTGCTTCCAGAGCAGGTGTCAAAGGCATGGATGTGGGCGGTGTTTCTGTTCCTCTGGCAGGATGACCATTTGGGAAGTTCCCAGGAAATTAATCAACTTCAAAGCTGCCTCCCCTATCAGAGGCAGATGTCAGTTGACATCTGCACTTGTCCTTTCTTTGACACCCAGTCAGGTGAGTTACACTCCCAGTGGGGTGAGAGCTACCTGCTGCTCATAGCACTGGTTTGAAATTATTACAGAGGAAGGGATTGTTCATTTTTTTAGCTAATCCTCTGGTACGGGGTCACAGAGTCTGAAAAAGGAGAGAAGAGTTTCACTATCTTGGATTACTTCAGAGAGGTGCACTGGGGGATTATATGCAGTAGGACACACAGAAACAGTTGCAGAAGTGGGTCAGGTAACCCCTGGGAACTTTTACTCCATTGGCTAGAGAAGAGAGAGGTGTTACCCACATGCTCATGCCAGACATAAATGTAACATCCTCAGCACCCTCCTCAGAACACTACTGGAGCTGAGGAAGCTGAGTTGTGATCCTGCTATCTGAGACCCCGGAGTGTCCCTGAAGGACTTGACTTATTTTATCTTCACCCTGCAGCATACAGGGTAGAGTATTCAGAGGGCAACAGATGTAGGAAAATGCAAATTAGCACCCAGAGGACATAAGGATTGTGTAGTGAATCCTAGTTTGTTTTAATGGGATAACAGGAGTTAGCTTAGCCTTTGGCTTGCAGACTCGTTTCCCTGTCAACTAGTGACTTTTAACCTACTTAGCTTGCTCTGTCTTAGACCATTTATTGAATTAATTCTTCTAAGATGGCTGCCTTGTTTACAGTTAGGCCATTTTGTTTAGATTTATGTTATCAGTGCCACAGCGCTAAGGCGTCAACCCATGCAACAAAGACAAACAAACTGTAGGTGCTCACATTAGGAATTACCGTCCCAAGCATGCTGTGTTATCTATTGTTTTGGAACAACCTACGTCAGGGGTCCAAGTAGATCTGTATAAATACTTCACACTTTAGACAGATAATCAGAGAGATTCCAACCAGATACCATCGCTGCTATCGATGCTGCACGTCGCCTTGATGCTGACCCACACTTCGTGTTCTTCCGGAGACTGAGCACAAGACTTCATTCCAAGGTAACAAAGATTGGGGGCCCATTCCAGGGACTTGGCAATGAGAGATTAGGTTTAACATACCGAGCTCTCCTCTAGGTAGAAGGTTAGGCCCATTATGATAGGGTGCTAGGAAATATTATACACTTTGGGGGTCATTACAACCTCGGCCGTCTTTTAACAAGACCGCCAAGGGACCAGCGTGCGGAAGACCGCCAGTAGTGGCTGTTTGCTGCTCGGCGTATTATGACTGTTGGTTGCCCTCCGTCGTTTTTCCGATGGAGAGCCGCCAACAGCCATACTGACGGGCGGCGGGGAAGTGGAGGTTGCTCCACCTCCACCTCCACGCCAACAGAACACCGCCCAGCGAATCACGTCCTGTGATCGGGCACGGCAGTGTTCTGTTGCCGGTGTGATGTCGGCGGAGCTGCCCCCATGGCTCCCGTCCCCTCCCGGAGGATCGATGGAACAGGTAAGTCGATCGTCCATTAGAGGGGGGGTGGGGGGGTGTTGTGTGTTGTGTGGGTGCATGGGGGTGTGCGTGTGTTTATGTAGAGGGGGTGTGTGAATGCGTGTATGGTTGCGGGGGTGTTGCGTGTTTTGGGAATGAGTGCTTGTATTTCTGTAGGTATGTCTGTATGGATGTGTGCGTGTATGTTTGAATGTGGGTGTGCGTGTCTGACTGTGTGTGTGGATGTTGGCATGTATGTCGGTGTGTGTGCGTGTATGTGTGTTGGTGGTGCCTGCGTGCGTGTCGGGTGTGTATGTGTAAGGTAATGTCGGGGTTCGGTGTGGGGAGGGGGGGGCCCTGCCACCTTTGGGGGGTGGCAGGGGTGGTGAGGGGTGTAGGGGAGAGAGTCGGGGTGGGGCGTGGGAGAGACCCCTATCAGTGCCAGGGAAGGAATTCCCTGGCACTGAAAGTGCTTACCGCCATGGATTTCATGGCGGTTCCTACCGCTGGAAATCCACGGCGGTAAGCCTGGTCAAAATACTGGTGGCGGTATTGTCACGGCCTCCGGGCTGGAGACCCAGGTCTCCAGCCCAGCGGTCGTCTCTGCCCTGGATACCGCCATGGTCATAATTCCCCAAAAAAGACCGCCAGCCTGTTGGCGGTCTTACCGCCGCTTTAACACCGTCCGCCAGGGTTGTAATGACCCCCTTTATGTCCTTCCATGCTAGCGCAAGATGGTGAGGTTCTTTATAATCATGACCCTTGTCTTTACAATTCTATTTCTTGTACTGTTCATTATCCTAATCATAGCAGCCCATGCGATTTACCACCAATTGCAGATTGTATTAAATAAAAACTATTGAAACATTACTGCATCTTCGTTATTGCCTGTGTTTGGTTGAGACATGATATATCTGTGAGAAAGGGGGTATTCTCCGTTAAACCATGATATTTCTTGAGATGTCATACTTCTAAGTACAGGTGTAAAGGCTGCCACAAATCACCTTTAACTGTTTGGGTTTTTGGTGAGGAAATGCGAATGAGCCGGAAGGGTTGGGACTACAGTTGCGACTTGTTGTAGGATAGATAGTCGCCTACGAACATAAGTACTGTCATCCTTGAACCAGCAGTCTTGCCCAGAGCAAGAGTCCAAACTACGACATGGCACCACCAACGATGGTGTATAGGCACTAATTTATGGATACCCCGACTCTCACTGTTTCCCAGATAACTGGTACCCGAAGTACCATTATACAGAGATGTCCGTTGTCTTTGGTAAAATCCTCCTCAGCTGAACAGGGAACACCTTATTAGGCTGTAGGTTGTTCGAGCTCAAACTCATAAAAAGGATTTTACTCCCCACTTGGTGTTCCATCTCTTCATCCATTTTCACAAATATGGCTACCACAATAAAGATTCCTGAGAATGCTAGACAAGTATTAACATTACACCTAGTAGCACATGGGATTACAGAAGATGGCAGGGAAGTGACTTTCATAGTAGAAGTTAATAAAGCTTACCAAACAGAAACATTTTATTCTTGGGTCACCATTCCGGAGGAAGACCACAGAACACTTACATTTCACACATTTACACTTGCTAATGTACCTCAACGGTACCAAGCATACCAGTACCATGAAACACAGCTCACCTATCAAGAACATCAGAACTGGTTTGAAGGCGCCCTACCACATGTAATACAACGAGTGAGATTAGGTCCTTTAAGCAATAAAGGACCTACTTGGCCTATGTTTGCCACATACACACCTCATCCAGATATACAAAATTTGCAAGTATCGGATCTGTAAAACTTCTATAATGAAATAGTAACATTATATAGAAGGCTTGTTCAGTTCGTAATGCAGATTTTTAACACAACACCAGTGCGTCCAGCACCACCAGCACCTGCTGGATACCAATTGGCTACTGGGATTAATTCACAAGCAGTACATACTATCATGTGTAAAGTACCCACAGAGCGGGAGAAAGTACCTTATTGGATAGCCCAGAAAACAAATCAGCTGGAAGCTGCGTTTCCCCATACGGAACTACAGTAGAATTCTAACAATGTGCTTGCCCTTTGGGATGGTTCCCTCAGTGGATGACTGTGTCACATGGGGTAAGTCTTCGCTGCAATATATACTACCACACATGGTACCCCGACACTTGCCAATTTACCAGAGGTGTTAAAACAAATACAGCATGAGCACGGGGCAGCACCTGCCCTAGATTTGGTGATGAAATTAATGCGTATCCTCGATAATACTCAGTAACACTAAAGGGAAAGCGGTAGCTCTGGCTATACGGCAGCATCTCCAAGACACTCCACATTGGGACCAAGAGAGACAGCTGCCAAAAATTATTTCTGATACCTATACCAGTAAAGGATGGGATAGTATGGGAGCCAAGCCAAGGAAATTGGAAGTACAGAGTACCACCCCTTAGGAAGGTACGAAACAGACACAAGAGAGTTCGAAAAAGCACTGGGAGAGACCAAAACAATTTAAGGACAGACAGTAGCAGAGGGCAGACTCCCCGCATCCAGAGAGCTCCGAAAGGAGATATAGGGGGTCATTCTGACTCCCGCCGGCCGCGGTAACCGCAGGGCCGGCGGGAGCCGCCAGAATACCGCTACACGGTCAGAAGACCGCCGCGGTTATTCTGAGTTTCCCGCTGGGCGGGCGACCGCCAGAAGGCCGCCCGCCCGCCCAGCGGGAAACCCCCTTCCACGAGGATGCCGTGGATGGCGGGGTGGAAAGGGTGCGACGGCTGCAGTTGCACCCGTCGCGATTTTCAGTGTCTGCATGGCAGACAGTGAAAATCTTGGTGGGGCATGGGCACTGCAGGGGCCCCCAGGGGCCCCACGACACCCCTTACCGCCATCCTGTTCCTGGCGGCCAAAACCACCAGGAACAGGATGGCGGTAAGGGGGTCGGAATCCCCATGGCGGCGCGGCAAGCTGCGCTGCTGTGGAGGATTCCCCAGGGCAGCGGGAAACTGGCGGTACACCACCGGTTTCCCGTTTCTGACCGCGGCTGTACCGGCGCGGTCAGAATGCCCAGGGATGCACCGCCAGCCTGTTGGCAGTGTATCCGCGGTCCCCGGCCCTGGCAGATTTTACCGCCAGGGTCGGAATGACCCCCATAATCTCAAAAATAGGGAGAATATTAGAACTCCTGATAGATATGCTGATTCACGTCCCTCTCATTCCTTTCAGGACGCTTTGGATAGGTGTAGCGAGAGAGGGCCTGAATACGTGAAACAAAAGAAAGACTTGCGGCAGTCTCCAGTCAAAAAAGAAGAGAAGACTTCACAACAAAAGCCACAGTTTAAAAAGAAAAAGGTGGCGGCACTATCGGCCAAAAATGCCAATACACTTGAGAACATTGCTGAAGAACAAGACTTGGGCAGTGACACTGCTAGACAGCGCAGCAGAGGACACGATATGTCGCCTGAGTCTGAAAGATCATCTGGATGCAACAGCAACTAGCGATTTTATTGCAGTTGAAACGGCGGACAGGCATGTACTCCCACCAGATAGACTTTATGATCTAAAGATCCAAATTGAGGGAGACGTGGAACGCACAATAGGTGTGATCTTTTGGACAAATTTAATTGTGACATCCTATTAGCCAACAGAGATTGGCTGCCCGAACACGTCCGTAAGCTCCCACAAGGGGAAAATGTCATTTAGCCTTCTTTCTCTAATCTTGTTCCAGAGGCAGAAAAGGAAGCCTACGCTGTCAGATGGGCTCTAGCGCAGGCACCTGCATTATATCGCAATCATGTAGCTTGGTACAGAGATTGTCCGTGTCATGTAATACCTATCCGGTCTACGCCCCAGCCTCAGACACAATATCCAGTCAAACACAAGGCTAAAGCTCCAGTGAGAGAGATCCTTACTCAGCTAGAATATCAGGGGGTAATTGAGCCGTGCACCTCTGCAATGAATAATCCATTATTCCCGTTTGCGAAGCCAGACCATTCCTATAGAATAGTCTTAGATTACAGACACTTAAACAGTCATATACGTACATATGCAATACAAAATTCACATAGCACGGCACTGATAAATAACAAAGTGCGCAAAAAATATAAAACAACGTTGGATATTTCCAACAGGTTCTTCTGCCAGAATTTAGCGGAAGAAAGTTGGGAACGGAGTGCATTCTCATTTGGCTCACAAAAACGCGTTTACCATTTACCCCACGGCTATAAGAACAGTCCAGGGTTGTTCTCAGCCCGAGTAACATCAATATTACATGACATTGATTCTGAGGCGTAATCCTATGTAGACGACATTTATCTCACAGACGGCGAACTGAACATTCATCTTGTGAGGATCGATCAAATAGTTTTGGGGTTTGCAGAAGTCGGTTATAAATTCAACTTTAAGAAAAGCAACATCGCCTTTCTCAGTGTATTGTTCCTGGGATATGAGCTATCAAACAAAGGAAAGAGCCTGTCCCCGCACTTCCTAGAAAAGTGTGCACAACTACACCCACCAAATACGCTAAAGAAACTAGTCTTTACTTGGTTTCTTTAATTTTAGCAGAACATCCATTCCTGACTATGCACAACGTATCAAGCCACTATTCGACTTAATACGCCAAGATTTTTCTAGCAGACACTGGACGGTTGAACACACATGCATCCTTAGGGAGTTGCAACAGGACATGCTGGAAGCTAAACACTTACACACACATGACAATAAAACGAATTTGGTCATCAGAATAATTGCTGGTGCCATTGGGTTTACGTATGCCACCTTCAATGAGGATGACACTGTGCCCATAGCATATAAATCACATTTATACTCAAATGCAGAACACTGCTTTGCACCCACAAAAAATATTTTAACTGCAGTTCAGATGGCTGTCATAAAAGAGAAGCCGCTTGCCCAGGATAAACGCATCATTGTCGTTACCCCGGTGTCAGCGTTAGAGGCCGTCACCAAAGCGAGCATTCCTAACACTAAAGCATTACATCCACGCTGGATTCAGGGGACGACTTCTCTGACAAATACTGATGTAGATTACATTTTTGATCCAAAACTTCAGACACAAGAACTTCTCCAATATGAACAGCAGTGCCCCACTCCTCTACATCTTTTGCCTTTGGACGACTATCATACTGTCATTTATACTGATGGTTCAGCCCAACCAGCTGTAGGTACCAGACATCAATACTCAGCCGCTTGCGCAGCCGTGAGTGGAGTGATGAAGGATGGAGTCTTCCACACCCATAACACCTACACGCAGACCCTAGGGAACTCCACAGCTCAGTTAGCAGAACTCAAAGCCCTTGTTTTAGTGCTAGAAAAAACCGAGACAGGAAGACTGACTTTGATAGTCTGTGATTCATATTACTGTGTTCAGTCTTACACTGATTATCTTAATCATTGGGAACTGAACAGGTTTAGAGATTCTAAAGGGAACACTATAAAACACAAGACATTGTGGGGAAGAGTGGCTGATCTTAAGGATAAGCTACCGTGTGTCCATGTAGGACATACATTGGACCACCATGTAGGAGTACACGTTATCGGTAATACTTCAGCTGATGAAGCAGACAAATCCACAGTAGCTACGGCTTCTCTGGCTGCAGTTACTTGTTCCCATATGAGATTGGATAATGAAATAGTGACTGCTGTGAAAGCTTTGGCTGAAGGCAAGTCTCTCCTGAAAGGGTACCCTACAAAATATTCTTACCACATCAGTGCACAGAATGTTGCTTATGCAACACTTCCTGGGGTTGGAGATCGAGCAATCCCCAATGAAGACAAGAGATTAGGGTGGTCATTACAACCCTGGCAGACGGTTTTAAAGCGGCGGTAAGACCGCCAACAGGCCAGCGGTAAAAAAATTGGAATTACGACCGTGGCGGAAACCGCCAAGAAAGACAGCCACTTTAACACTCCGACCGCCACGGCGGTACAAACAAACAGCGCGACGGTCACCGCCAACAGACAGGCGGGGGACAATGTACCGCCCACACTATTATGACAGGCCAATCCGCCACCTTTTCCGGGGCGGATTCACCGTGGATAAAAACACGGCGGAAACAGGAATTTCAAAGGGAAAACGCTCACCTCTACACACTCAACGAGGAAGGAGCACACCATGGACCTGGAACTCCAAATCCTACCTGCGATAGTCTTCCTGCTCCTGTACCAGGAGCACCAATGCCGGCGGCGAAGACCACGGTGAGTACTACACCTACGACACAGGGGAGGGTGGAGGCAAAAAACAGGGACACACACATGCAACACCCCCACCCCCACCCTCACCCACTACAACACACACACTAATGCATATCTATACATTATAGTAACACCCCCCAAGCCACCCGGAAGAATGCAAAGACAAAAGGAAATGAGTGTAACCATTGTAATATATTAAAATGCAGTACGCAAAAACATACATATATACACTATTAACAAAATATACACCAAGAATAGTAGTCCAGGTATTGCACCATTCATAGTCCGTGGACCACTGGGCCCAAAATGCATGGGCGAGGCCCACACTCGATACCAGATCAAAACAGAAAGAACACTGCTGGGGCATCAGATAGAAATACAACAGGCACCTCAGGGGGAAGGGAAAGGGGGGCACCTCAGCCGGATGAGTGCACGACGCCAGATCCACGAGGGGACTCCATGCCCATTGATGTATCCTGGGGAGTGCAAAGCCAAAGTCTCTGAAGTCCATACAGTGGGTGGTTTGCCCACTGTTCAATCCTGGGGAGTGCAAAGCCACAGTCTCTCAAGTCTATACAGTGGGTGGGTTGCCCACTGTTCAATCCTGGGGAGTGCAAAGCCACAGTCTCTCAAGTCTATACAGTGGGTGGTTTTCCCACTGTTCAGTCCTGGGGAGTGCAAAGCCACAGTCTCTCAAGTCTCTCAAGTGGGTGGGTTGCCCACTGCATTATCCTGGGGAGTGCAAAGCCACAGTCTCTCAAGTGGATAACAGTCTCCACTGGTTCTGGATGGGGACTGGTGCCCAGAGTGCTTCATCCTGTGAAGGACAGATGAAGTGGATGCATGTCTCCACTGGTTCTGGAGGGGGACTGGTGCCCAGAGTGATTCATCCTGTGAAGGACAGACGGAGTGGATGCATGTCTCCACCGGTTCTGGAGGGGGACTGGTGCCCAGAGTGCTTCATCCTGTGAAGGACAGATGGAGTGGATGCATGTCTCCACTGGTTCTGGAGGGGGACTGGTGCCCAGAGTGATTCATCCTGTGAAGGACAAACGGAGTGAGGGGACTGGTGCCCAGAGTGCTTCATCCTGTGAAGGACAGACGGAGTGGATGCATGTCTCCACTGGTTCTGGATGGGGACTGGTGCCCAGAGTGCATCACGCACCCCATGACGGTCCCAGCTGTGTCAGTGCCCCTGCCGCTCATGGGCTAGCGGTGCTTGATTTGGCAGTGCCCTGTTCAGCGGTGCTTGATTTGGCAGTGCCTTGTTCAGCGGTGCTTGAGTTGGCGGTCCTTCATTGCCCAGCTGGGCCGGGGCTGGCGGTCCTTCATTGGGCAGCTGGGCTGTGGCTGGTGGGGCCCTCCTGGGCAGCTGGGCTGTGGCTGGCGGGGCCCTCCTGGGCAGCGAGGATGGGGCTGGTGGTGGCCTCCTGTGCAGTGAGGATGGGGCTGGCGGTGGCCTCCTGTGCAGTGAGGATGGGGCTGGCGGTGGCCTCCTGGCCTGCGAGGATGGGGCTGGTGGTGGCCTCCTGTGCAGCGAGGATGGGGCTGGTGGTGGCCTCCTGTGCAGCGAGGATGGGGCTGGTGGTGGCCTCCTGGCCGGCGAGGATGGGGCTGGCAGTGGCCTCCTGGGCAGCGAGGATGGGGCTGGCGGGGTCCTCCTGGGCAGCAGGGATGATGGCGGTCTTCTCCGCCGTGCTGCTCCTCCCAGACTTGCCGGGTTTCTTGTGGCCCTTCCCCACCTTGGGAGGAGTCACAGCTGAGTCCACACTCCCACCGGGACCCCTGGGAGCGGCTTGGGTGACTGGAGTCTTCCCCCTCTCCCACAGGGCACAGGCCAACGTCTGGTGCTTCACGGAGGGGGGACTGGCTGTGCTGTGGCTCCGTGCCACACTGGCTGTCCTGGTGGCCGGTGCACTCCACATACCTGTGACAACAGGCACCACTGGTCCCGGAGATGTTGTGGCTGAGGTGCCAGTTTTTTAGACACACTGGGACAGGTAGCTGGAGGGGGTTTGGGAGTGGAGGAAGAGGTGGTGGTAGTAGGAGGTGTACGTTTGGTGACTTTGGGTACAGGTGCATGCGCTGGATGCTGTCGTGAGGTGGATGGCTGTTGGGTGGGTGTGTGCCTGCGTTTGTGTATCTTCGGAGGGGGCGTCACAGACACACTGTGAGAGGACACCGGGGACGTGTGCATGGTAGTGGGGGTGGTGACTGCACGTGAGCGGGGTGTGCTGGTGGGTGTGCTGGTGAGGGACGTAGTGGCTGTAGAGGTAGTGCATGCAGGTGTGAGTGTAGACGAGACTGGGAGGGAGGAGGGAGACGACGAGGAGGGGGACACAGTGGAGGCAGTGGATGTTGGTGTGTCTGTATGTGTGTGATGCTTGCGTGAGTGCCTGTGGGAAGTGTGGTGCTTATGTTTGCCTGAGCTTCCCTTGTGTGGTGAGGTGTGTGCAGGCTGGTCTGATGGTATGCTTGGGATAGGCAGAGGTACAGGGGATTGGGTCTGGGTGGAGGAAGTTGGAGGGAGGAGGCTAGACACAGGGACAATGGCTGCCATCAGTGCTGAGGCCAGAGTTTGAAAGGCTCGGTGAAGGGCCACTTGACCAGAATGAATGCCCTCCAGGAATGCATTTTTTTGTTGCAACTGCCTTTCTACACCCTGGATGGCATTCAAAATGTGAGGGACCTGAGGAGGTCAATGGCCTCCTCACTGAGGGCAGCAGGGGTGACTGGGGCAGGGCCTGAGGTGCCTGGGGCGAAGGTGATGTCCACCCTCCTGGGTGAGCGGGCACGGGCGAAGGCTGAGGGGCTGCTGGGAGGGCAGTGCTGGTAGGGGTGGTGGTGGCTGTACCTCTAGATGCGGGTGGCACAGATGTTGCCACCACCACAAAGGAGCTCCCATCAGAGGACGAGTCTGTGTCGCTGGTCTCAGCTCCTGTCCCCGCTGTGGTGCTTCCCTCGCCCTCTGTCCCACTGGTGAATTCTGAGTCCATAGTGTGGCCCTCCATGGCCATGTGGGATGCAGCTCCCTCGTGCTCCGGTGCCACTGCTCCTCTGCCTGATGATGCTAATGCACACAAGAACAGGGAGACCACAAAAAAGGGGGGGAGACAGAAGAAAGACATGTTGAGTGCATGGATTACCGCTACCATTGGCGGACAAGACAGACACAGAAGTCCCCTGCACTACGTCGCTCTCTTGGGCTCTACAGTGCAATTCATGGGAAATGGTCTACAAGGTTATGGACGACATCTGCACACATAGATGACAGAGGTGCATGAATAGCTGTACTTGGCACTCTACAGAGGTGGGGTGGGGGGCCTCAGGGCCATGCCTTACGGGAGGGGCCTAGCCTACGGAACTCGCCCTGGCCTAGGAAAACCCACAGCCCTCCTCCCCCACCCAGTCACCTCCACTGCACGCAAAGTCAGCTGAATGAGAGTGTACTCACCCCCTTGTATCTGCTGTGATGCCCTCAAGCGCCCATCCAACTCCGGGTAGGCCACCGCCAGGATCCTGAACATCAGGGGGGTCATGGTTTGACAGGCACCCCTCCCACGTTGGGAGGCCATCCCCAGCTGAGCCTCCGCCGCCTTCTTGCTCCAGCGGCGAATGTCCTCCCATCGTTTCCGGCAGTGGGTGCTCCGTCTGTGGTGGACCCCCAGGGTCCGGACGTCCTTGGCGATGGCACACCAAATATCCTTCTTCTGGTGGGCGCTGACTTACATGAAATGTACAGGGGAAGAAGAGAAGTCATTACCAACTGTGCCGTCAAAGTGAGTGGCCCCCATCCCTACCCTTGCCATGTGGCACATGCACCCACCGTCTTTCATGCACGCAGAACTCTGCCCCCTTCCTTCTTACAACCAGCCCTCTCCACACAGGCATAGCCCTTACAACATATTCCCTGTTTACTTACCTGTTGGTCTGGAGGACCGTAGAGTAGCATGTACTGGGGGAGGACCCCATCAACGAGCTTCTCCTACATGTGAAGGCAGGAGCCCTTTCCCCAGATGCCCAAGCCATTGTCTCTTCCAGACCGAGGTCACAGCAGCACTTGCAGTGTAGGTCCTCTCCTGTAGAAGATCAGGTATCGAGTGATTATACAGATAGGAAATGGCGGTCACGTCCGCGGCGGTCAAGTCCGCGGCCGTGTGCACCATCACCGCCGGCGTACATCGTCATTGGCTCCTGGGACCCATAGGGTCCAATGTTAACCAATGCAGCATTGCGCCGGAGCTTCGACCGCCTACCGCGACGGTGTAGAATGCCAGCGCAGTTACCTCACATCCCATTGTCCCACTTTAGAGGTCAGACAGCCGCCATTTCAGGGGCCCACATGGCCTAATTTCCAAATGCGTCCCACATACCTAGGCCTAGTCTCAACACACATACAGGCCACATTTTGTGTATGATTGGTGTTCTGTGTAGACTATGGGTACATACCTCTGAGTTTGTTGACTCTGTGCTCGCTGTTGTCCTTCATAGGTACCGTCCGCTGGGACATGTGAGGAGATGGCGGAATCCTCCAGTGTACCGACCGCTTGTGGATCTGTCGACAATGGAGGAAATAAATTTGATTATCACCTACAGGTTTGACCGTGACACAATCCAGGAACTGTGTACCCAGTGGGAGCCTGACCTGATGTCAGCAATCCGCCATCCCACAGCAATCCCCCCCTAAGTGCAGGTGCTATCAGTGCTCCATTTCCTTGCAAGTGGGTCTTTTCAAACAACTGTGGCCATGGCATCAGGGATGTCGAAGTCTTTGTTTTCCAACGTATTGTCCAGAGTGTTGTCTGCCCTGCTGAAACTCATGCAGAGCTACATCGTTTTCCCTCAGGTGGAGGATTTGCCTACAGTGAAAGGTGACTTCTATGCCCTGGGACATATCCCCAGCATCATAGGTGCCATTGATGGGACCCATGTGGCTTTGGTCCCCCCCCACAGAAGTGAACAGTTGTACAGAAACCGGAAGAGTTATCATTCCATGAATGTGCAGATGGTGTGTTTGGCAGACCAGTACATCCCCCATGTGAATGCCAAATTCCCTGGCTCAGTGCAAGACGCTTACATTTTGAGGAATAGCAGCATCCCTTATGTGATGGGTCAACTCCAGAGGCATCGTGTGTGGCTATTAGGGGAGCCCCTGGAAGCAAGACAGTGGAAATGGTTGTCTGGGGTCATCCCTACAGGTTAGTGTGTGTCTAACAGTTGTCCCTTGCCATTTGCAGGTGACTCTGGGTACCGCAACCTGTCATGGCTACTGACCCCAGTGAGGAATCCCAGGACCAGGGCAGAGGAACGCTACAATGAGGCCCATGGGCAAACTAGGAGGGTGATCGAGCAGACCTTCGGCCTCCTGAAGGCCAGGTTCAGGTGTCTGCATATGACAGGTGGATCCCTATTCTACTCACCAACGAAGGTGTGCCAGATCATCGTAGCCTGCTGTATGCTTCACAACTTGGCTTTGCGACGCCAGGTGCCTTTTCTGCAGGAGGATGGTCCAGATGGCGGTGTTGTGGCAGCTGTGCAGCCTGTGGACAGTGATGAGGATGAAGCAGAGGAAGAAGACATGCAGAACAGGGACTCAGTGATGCAGCAATATTTCCAGTGAAACACAGGTGAGAATACATTCCTGCCTACTACATGTACTTTTACACTTCTACCTCTATCCTGTCTGTCGTTTTCACCCAGTGTATGGTCACTGAGTTGTCACTTTCCCTTACGGTTTCACAGGTGTGGGTCCCAACGTATCTCATCTGCTTAGATTCCTCATGGACTAGAGCTGTGTGACATAGGTATGTTGACATTAGTATTTCAAGAACATTTTGTCACTGTAATTGCAAATACACTATTTTGAAATCACAGAGAGACTCCAGATCTTATGGTGCTTTAGGTGTGTTTATTTAAATACAAAATATTGGAGGGGGAAGTTAAATGGTGAGGGGTGATGGCGGAGGAGTGTCCATGGCAGAGCCTAGTCTATTAGTCTCAAAGGTGCATTGCCCATATGGGCATAGGAAGTGGAACTGGGGCAGTTTCACTATGGACAGGGTGACAAAGTGGGACAGTGGGATGACAATCAGGGTGGTCTCATTTCTTGGCGGGGGCTTGGCATCGTGCTCTGTCTTGTTCCTGGATCTCAGGTACCGTTTGCAGGGTGGTTCTCCGTCTGCAGGGGCTGGGGTGCTGGTGTGGTGGTCCTGAGGCGGTGCCTCCTGTCCACTAGCGCCGGCGGAGGTGGTGGGCAGTTCATTGTCCATTCTAGTGCCAGGGGCCCCTTGTAGTGCCACAATGTCCCTCCTGGTGTTGAGTACTTCCTTCAGCACCCCTACGATGGTGCCCAGGGTGGAGCTGATGGTTCCGAGTTTCTCCCTGAACCCCAAATACTGTTCCTCCTGCATCCGCTGGGTCTCCTGAAACTTGGCCGGTACCGTTGCCATTGTCTCCTGGGAGTGGTGGTAGGCTCCCATGATGGAGGAGAGGGCCTTGTGGAGAGTGGGTTCCGTTGGCCTGTCCGCCCCCTGTCGCACAGCAGCCCTCCCAGTTCCCCTGTGTTCCTGTGCCTCCGTCCCCTGGACCGAGTGCCCACTGCCACTGCCCCCGGGTCCCGGTTGTTGTTGGGGTGGTGGGTTATCCTGGGTTCCCTGTAGTGGTGGACACACAGCTGATTGATGTGTCCAGGGGACGGAGGTATGGGCCCACTGGGTGGGTGCTGTGCTGGTGTTTCCTGAGGGGGGGAAGGTCTGTGGTGGTCTGTGCCTGTGTGAGGGGAACCGACTGTCCCGAGGCCCCCGATGGTCCGGGCTGGTCATCTAGATCCAGGTGGACAGAGGTGCTGTCATCACTGTGGACCTCTTCTGTGGGTGGAGTGGACATGTCTGGACCCTCCTGTCTGGTGACGTTTGGTAGTGGTCCTGCAGGGGTGGAAAGGCATGATTATTGCATATGTGTGTGGCATGGTGTGCAATGGGTGGGTGACCGTGTACCCCAGTGCTGGCATTCCTGTGTGTGAGCTTGTGTGATGATGGTTTAGGGGGGTGTATGGGTATGTGCAGTGGGCATGCTTTAGTGATGGGTGTCCATGCGTTGTTGTTGCATGCAGGGCTTTGTGTTGGAATGTGTGGTTTGTGATATTGGTACATTTGTGAGGAGTAGGAGTGATAGGGGTGAGGGCGAGGGTGAGGGTATGTGATGGCATGCAGGTAGGGTGGGGGATGTAATAGTTAAGATTTGACTTACCAGAGTCCATTCGCCCACCGACTCCTGCGAGGCCCTCAGGATGCAGAATCGCCAAGACCTGCTCCTCCCATGTCATTAGTTGTGGGTGGGGAGGTGGGGGTCCGCCGCCAGTCCGCTGAACCGCCTGGTGGTGTCTTGAGACCACAGAACGCACTTTCCCCATAGGTCGACTTGTCTGGGTGTCTGAATTTTGGCGGATTCCGAGATGTGGGTCATAATATCTGTGGCGGAATGCCGCGGCTGCGGCGGTGTGTTGGCGGTTGGCTCCACGGCGGTAAGCGTCTTTTACCGCCAATGTTGTAATGACCCCCTATATCTAGTAAAAGCAGGGCATGAGGATGTCGCTTCTGCTCATGCTGGTATTTCGGCCACAGTAACACTCTTACAGAAAAGATTCTGGTGGCCCGGGCCTATACAAACAGACAAAGCAATACATCCTTTGTTGTGACATCTGCCAGCAAATAAAGGGCTCTAATATCAAACACCCACCACAGACATCCCTCGTAGTGTCCAGCGGACCGTTACAATTTGTGTACCTGGACCATGGTTTTCCAGTCCAACCGGATGGTGCATACAAATACATCCTAGATTCTTGTTCTAGATTCCTGTGGGTATGGCCGCAATGGCCGCAGCAGTCGGCTGACACTCAAACTGTTACAAAAGCTTTGCTGATCTTTATCGGTACAGATGCAGTTGCAGTCCACTTGGACCAATTCCCTGCATTTGCCTCTAAGGCATTCAGGGACACCATGGGGATGATGGGTATTGAACTCCATTACTCCTCACGATACCATCCCAAGGGGAATTTGGTTGTGGAGAAGCGGAACCGTGATCTAAAGCAGTCCTTAACAGCTAGAGTATTAGGTCTGGCCGCAGCTGGCTTCATCAACTATATGGGGCCCAGAGTGCACTGAATAATCCGCCAAGACGGTCCTTGGGGGAGACGGACTCCCTATGAGGTTCTCTTTGGGATACCTATGTATGTCCCAGATCTTGATGGTTCTGGTATGGTGGCAGCAGAAACACCTTTTGACATAAATGAACATCTCACTGTCTCACAGGAGCTCTTATAGGAGCTTCAACAATTTCAAGATGATAAATCATCCATCAGTGCTGCCACCTCAGGAATAAGGGATATTCCAACAAGTTCCACTGGCTGGATTCCTCAAAGTTGGGGATCTGGTTCATGACAAGATTGCAGTGAAGAAGGAATTCGGTCCATCCTACAGAGCACCAGTCTCAATCCTGGGAATACAAGGTACCAGAACTGTTATCTTGCCACTGTTGCATGGTTCCTGAGGAAACAGATTTGTTTCGATTGACAATGTCAAACTGCACCATGTGGCCGATCCTGCACAGTAGACACAGAGGTCCCTTGGGTAGTTCCCGATCCCCTCTCACTACCCAACAGGACATACCTCTTCAGAATAGAGTGACAAACACTACTGTGGACTATGCAACAATGTCCAACAATGCTATAAATTCCTCCTCGACCATGGGGAGGGCGGAGAATGTGCTCTTGCTGGTTCCAGTCACCACTTCCACAACAACACCTGGTCAAGACTTGGCTGTCTTATACCCCAATACAACACAGACCAATGGCACTATTTACAATGAGCCCCCACGTGAAGTGAACGCATTTACAAGTACTGAACTTGCTCCTGTTTTTGCAGAGACTGGCTCTGGTTACTTCATCAACATTGATGCCTTTTCTTAAGACTCATCTACTCCAGAGATTAAAAATGTTTCAAAGACACACAAGCTATATCTATGGCCTAAAAATGATTACTTGATATACCCATGGACCTATATATGGTTCTGCCTAACATTTTCTACCTTATTTCTATGGATTGGTTTCGTGACATTTTTCTTCTTACTGATAAATGGTCATTACATTCCTGAACGTGCCCCTGTCGCACCAGTAGATGAAGTCTTAACTCCATATCATTCCTCACACCAGGTACGCAGAGACTTTTCCCCAGTGAACCTTTCAGCTGTACTCATTTCTGATGGGATTGTGTGGGACAAAGTTCCATTTGAAACACACGGGCCTACTGAGGTTCTTCAAATTCCTTATGTATTCAAAATATCCATGATAGATGTTATTACTCCCAGTGTTTTAGCTGATTATTGGAATGTCCAGACAGTTGATTCTATGTTAACTGAAATGAAGGACTATTCAGTATTTGAAAGTGATGATGTATATATCAATACAATGAATTATGGGGAAATGTTCTGCTACAATAATTGGGGACATTTCTACCTACACCGTGCAACTAGACCTAGACCGATACTTAATTACACACAGTGGGAACATTGTTCAACACCACCAGTGGGGAGCCCAAAAAGTTATATAGAAAAATTGACTTATTTTTCTGGGCATGACACAAGAAATTCCAAGTCATATTTTTTCAAATTGCCTCCTTCAGAAACTAGGAAAATTCTGCTAACCGATACAAAACTGATCTATTCAGATGCCTTTGTTTCCCGTCTTGCCATTGAAGGTTACGAGCACTGGAAGAACAATATTGATTTGAAGAGTGTATGAGGAACACAAGATTGGCAAATACAGGGTAGGGAAGCCTATGTTCAGAGCATGCCTGATTCCTGTACAAATGTTTTTTTTAAATGACACTATTCAACAGACGTCCTTCCTAGGGTCAGCAAAAATAAAATACATTTTGCGCTCAGTATCCCCACACCAGCTAACTTTAATGATTGGCAACTCTTCCTGAATAACACTGAAGAAGAACTAGATGCAAAAGTTCAGGCTGGTACCTATAATTCTTCACTTTCCAGTCCCAGCGGGTGGTTAGTTTTGCCGATAGACACCAATGGATGACAGGCGCATTTTTTTAAATTCCACAGTGGGTTTTAAGATTAGCCGGCCAGATCCTCGCTTCATCTCAGTTCAACACATGGGGATAGTTATTACATACAGTGTGGGTAAACTGTGTTAACAATGGGTACAGTCTAACACATTAGCCACAGTTAAAGAACACCTTCACACACTTTCTGAAGATATAGACTTGCAGGATTTCTTGTTAGGTCCTAGGAAACAGCGCTCTAAAAGATTTATATATGCTACGTGTTAGACTTTTCATCCTTGGCGTGGTCTCCCTTAACTTTTTGCCTCTGTTCCCCAGGTTGTTGATGTGTGCTGAACTCTGATTTTGCTGTTTTTGTTACTCTGGGCACTTTACCACTGCTAACCAGTGCTAAAGTGCAAGTGCTCCTGTTTAAATTGTATGTAAGTGGTTCATCCATGATTGGCATATTTGAATTACTAGTAAGTCCCTAGTAATGTGCACTAGAGGTGCCAGGGCCTGTAAATCAAATGCTACTAGTGGGCCTGCAGCACTGGTTGTGCCACCCACATAAGTAGCTCTGTAATCATGTCTCAGACCTGCCCCTGCAGTGTCTGTATGTGTAATTTTTACACTGTAAATTCGACTTGGCCAGTGTACCCACTTGCCAGGCCTAAACCTTCCCTTTCCTTACATGTAAGGCACCCCTAAGGTAGGCCCTAGGTAGCCCCAAGGGCAGGGTGCAGTGTATGGATAAGGTAGGACATATAGTAATGTGGTTTATATGTCCTGACAGTGAAATACTGCCAATTTCGTTTTCACTGTTGCAAGGTCTGTCCCTCTCTCATAGGATAATATGGGGGCTACCTTTAAATATGATTAAAGTGTAGATTCCCCTAGAGAGTAGATGGACATGTGGAGTTTGGGATCCCTGAACTCACAATTTAAAAATACATCTTTTAGTAAAGTTGATTTTAAGATTGTGAGTTTGGAAATGCCACTTTTAGAAAGTGAGCATTTTCTTGCTTAAACCATTCTGTGACTCTGCCTTGTTTGTGGATTCCCTGTCTGGGTCAGTTTGACAGTTGGGTTGTTTTTCACCTCACACCAGACAGTGACACAAAGGGAGCTGGGGTGTGATCTGCATTTCCTGATTAGCCATCTCTGCTAGGAGGGAGGGGTGGAGTGGTCACTCTCATCTGAAAGGACTGTGCCGGCCTCTGACAATGCTGTCTCCAACCCCCTGGTGTGTGTCTGAGGCCTTGCCTGGGCAAGGCAGGATTTCACAAGAAGGTGTGAGTCCCCTTTGAAGGAAGGTGACTTCAAAGACTAAAATGGGTATAAGAAGGGCACCCAAACTTACAAACTTTAGAAACACTTCTGGAATCAAGAGGAACCTCTGCCTGGAGAAGAGCTGATCGCTGAGGAACAAGTGCTGCCCTGCCTGTGACTGTGCTTTGTGGAGCTTTCCTGCAGTGCTGCTTCTGCCTGAGTAAGAGGGCAAAGACTGGACTTTGTGTGCCTTCCATCTTGAAGAAGAAATCTCCAAGGGCTTGATGTAGAGCTTGCCTCCTGTTGTTGAAGTCTCAGGGATAGCAAAGACTTCTTCCTGCCAGCACCTGGAGTCTCTGGAGAGACCCCTACTCTGCTCTGTGGTGCCCTTCCAGTTCCTGGGACCCTGAAAGGAGAGGCTGGCAGCCTAAGGACAAAAATACACGCACCGAGCGCCGTGCGGAGAAAAGATCGACGCGAATCCGATCGCGGCTGAGAAAACGACGCGACGCCGGCTCCGCAGCTGAGAAACGACGCCGCAGGAAACGCGACCGGAGAATCGACGCCCGGAGCAGGAGAAACGACGCGCAGCATCGCTGACGAAGGCTGAGAGATCGCAACCAGCGCCGCGGGACTTTCGGACCGTCGCGTGGCTGGCTTTTTCGACGCGCCTCGCCGTGCCGAGCTGTTTTCGACGCATATACCCGTGCAGGGTTATTTTCGACGCACACCGCCCGTGCGGGGTTATTTTTGCCGCAAACCAGGTACATTTTCACGCTAGCAGCGCTAGTGTGGTGTTACAACTACCTAAAGACTCTTTTTTATTTTAAACCTTTAAAAAATCATAACTTGACTTGTGTATGTTGGATTTTTGTCGTTTTGGTCTTGTTTTGTCTAGATAAATATTTCCTATTTTTCTAAACTGGTGTTGTGTCATTTTGTAGTGTTTTCATTGAGTTACTGTGTGTGTTGGTACAAATACTTTACGCCCAGCACTCTGAGGTTAAGCCTACTGCTCTGCCAAGCTACCAAGGGGGTAAGCAGGGGTTAGCTGAGGGTGATTCTCTTTTATCCTAACTAGAGTGAGGGTCCTTGCTTGAACAGGGGGTAACCTGACTGTCAACCAAAGACCCCATTTCTAACATTGGTGGCAGCGGTGGGATTTGGACTTGTATTTGTACTTGACATACAGTAATTAAGTGTACACTACTGTTTTGATCTCAGAACACTACGTGACCACATACTACTAGTCTTGTGATTTTTGTTTTTTTTACTTGGACTGTTTTTCTCTGCATTCAGTTTCTTTTTTTTCGCTGATCCCGTGATTGACTTTGCTGAAACTTCATTTGAGAACTTGCTTTTCTGTTTTTGGAACTGTGCATATTTTTTTTTAACCTCTCATCATGTCTCAGTCTGGAGATGCCCTAGCTGAAGCTGCTTTTGACTTGGAGAAATTGGAGAGCTACAAAGTGGCTCAGTTGAAGCAGTTTTGTAGTAATGTTGGCTGTCCCATTAAGAGCTCATCCAAGAAGGATGAGCTGCAAAAGGCGCTGAGGGCCTGGGTGACAGCCAAAGCAGCTGAGGGGCACACAGATGAGGAGCCAGAGGGGGAAGAGGAGTTGCAAGTCACTCACACTGATGTAGTGGGTGGGCCTGCTATGTCTCAGGGGAGAATCTCCAGGGCAGGTAGCAGTGTGTCCTCCAAGAGTCTGACACCTGGAGAGTTACAGGACAGACAGGCAGAGAGGGAGTACCAGTTGGAGCTGAAAAAGCTCAGTCTTGAGGAAAGGAAGATAAACATGGCTCATGAGCTCAGTTTAAAAGAGATAGATCAGAGGAGTCAGCCCAGTAGGGATGGTGGCAGCAATTCTACAGTGCAGCCTGAGAGAAGGGTACACATCCCAAAAGACCTTGTGAGGGATTATAAGAGGGAGGATGATATCTACTTGTGGTTCAAGGGTTATGAGTCAGTTCTCCACATGAACCTGGTCCCTGAAGCTCATTGGGGGGCAGCCCTGTGGAAGCATTTTGAGGCAGAGGGGAGGGACACACTGACGGCCTTAGGGGATGCTCAGAGTCTCACCTACCCTGCCATGAAGGAGGCCTTACTTACCAGGTATGGTCTCACCCCTGAGCAGTACAAAGAGAAGTTTAGATCCTACAAGAGAAAGGAATCCCAAACATGGTTGGAATGTGTTGATTCTTGTTGCAGGTCACTGGATGGTTGGGTGAAGGGCAGTAAGGTAAACACGTATGAGGGGCTTTACAATTTAATTGCTTGGGAGCACTTGTACAGTTTATGTTTTCCAGAGCTGCGCCAACACCTCATTGACAGCAAGCTGACTGACCCCAGGAAGCTTGCACAGGAAGCGGACCGCTGGGAGAGCACCAGGGTCCAAAAGAGGTATGGGGGAGACCACGCCAAGGGTGGGCAGGGTCCCTCTCAGAAGAAAGGGGGGGGGGGTAAGGGCAAACAGGATGAGTTCTCTAAAGGGCCCCAAACTGATTCCCAGGGTAAGGATTCCCAACCCCCCAGTGAAAAGAAGCCATGGTTCTCCAAAGGGAAGCCAATGGCAGGTGGTCCCCTACGTAAGTGCTATTCATGTGACCAGGTGGGTCATGTGAGGGGGGACCCCAAATGCCCCAAAAGTACACCGGCACCCACTGGTGCACCGTCCCAGGGTTTGGCCAGTGTAGCGCTTGGGGAGGAGTTGGTTTCAGGTGGGTGGGAACCAGCAGAAATGACCCTTGTCTCACTAGGGGACAGTGAGATGGTCCAGAGAAACCTAGTGCCTGATAACACTAAGAAGTACAGGCAATGGGTGACCATCAATGGACAGAGGGTGGAGGCTCTGAGAGACACAGGAGCCAGTGTGACTACAGTGAGGAGTCACCTGGTGTCTGAAGAGCAGATTGATCCCCGGGTACTTCACCAAGTAGTTGCAGTAGACAACTCTGAGCGCCTCTGCAGAGTGGCGCAGGTTCCCTTTGAATGGGGGGGGGGTCTCAGGTTCCTGGAAAGTAGCTGTGAGTCCAACCATGCCTGTTGATTGTTTGCTATGCAACGACCTGGAGGATTCCCCTTGGAAGGAGGTGGAACACAGGTCTCACTTGGAGATGTTGGGTCTGCCTGGGTGGGTATGCGTATCCACCCGGTCTATGGCAGCCAATCAGGGTAGTCAAGAGCCCCTGGAGCCTGAAACAGTGGCCCAGGGGACCGCCAAGAAGAGGAAAGGCAGGAGGCGCGGGAAACCCGCCCCAGAAGTTCTCACGGTCCGGGAGGAGGCAGAGCCTGAGGGTGATGCCCCGGAACCTACAGGGGAACAGGTGGCTGAACTGGGGGAGGTCCCTGAGCTGTCGCAGTGGCAACAGGAAGGGGGACCCACCAGGGAAGTATTCTGCACAGCGCAGAAGGAATGCCCTACTCTTGAGGGACTGCGGCAGCAGGCTGCAGCCCAGGCGGCTGGCGGGGCGCCAGGTACTCACCTGATTTATTGGGAGGATGGCCTCCTGTATAGTGAGCCTAAGGTTCCTGAGCCGGGGTCAGCTCGTATGCTGGTGGTACCCCAGGGCTTCAGGACCTTCCTACTGGGTTTGGCTCATGATGTGCCTTTGGCAGGACATCTAGGGCAGGACAAGACCTATAAGAGGCTTGTCTCCCACTTTTACTGGCCCTTGATGAACAAGCAGTCAGCTGCTTATTGTAGATCTTGTCAGACTTGTCAGGCAAGTGGCAAGAGTGGGGGGAAATGCAAAGCTCCCCTCCAACCTTTACCGGTAGTCAGTACTCCCTTTGAAAGGGTAGGAATTGACATTGTGGGGCCTCTGGATCCCAAGACCGCCATGGGCAACAGGTTCATCCTGGTCTTGGTGGACCATGCCACACGGTACCCAGAACCTATTCCTCTAAGGACGGTCACCGCCCCCGTGGTGGGACGTGCCTTGATGGGGGTTTTTACCCGCATGGGGTTCCCCAAGGAGGTAGTATCTGATAGGGGTACAAACTTCATATCCACTTATATGAAGTCTCTGTGGAAGGTGTGTGGGGTAACCTACAAGTTCACCACCCCTTACCACCCCCAAAGTAATGGTCTGGTTGAGAGATTCAACCGCACCTTGAAAGGCATGATTCAGGGCCTGTCAGAGCCCTTGAGGCGTAAGTGGGACGTCCTCTTGCCATGCCTTCTGTTCGCTTACAGGGAGGTGCCTCAAAAGGGACTTGGCTTTAGCCCCTTTGAGCTCATCTATGGCCACCCTGTGAGGGGACCGCTCAGTCTGGTGAAGGAGGCTTTGGAGAAAGCTCCTAGTAAACCACCCCAGGATGTATTTAGCTACATGCTGGCACTAAGAAACCAGACTGCCCGCTTCAGGAGTCTCGCTCAGGAGAACCTGGAAGCAAGCCAGGAGGACATGAAACGGTGGTACGACCAGAATGCCACTCTGGTTGAGTTTCAGCCTGGACAAAAAGTGTGGGTCATGGCACCAGTGGAGCCTAGGGCTCTCCAAGATAAGTGGACTGGGATTTTTGAGGTGGTGGAAAGAAAGAGTGAAGTCACCTATCTGGTAGACTTGCAATCCCCCAGGAACCCCTTAAGGGTCCTACATGTCAACCGCCTCAAACCACACTTTGAGCGAACTGAGCTATCCATGCTCCTAGCGACAGATGACGGGGTGGAGGAAGAGAGTGAGCCTCTTCCTGACCTCCTGTCTGCAGGAGAGAAAGATGGGTCTGTGGAGGGAGTGATCCTCTCCCCCTCCCTGACTGAGGAACAGCAGAGGGACTGTCGCCACGTGCTGGGACAGTTCGCCTCACTGTTTTCCCTGATCCCAGGAGTCACACACCTGTGCACACATGATGTGGACACTGGGGACAGTACACCTGTTAAACATAAGGTTTACAGGGTGACTGACAGGGTGAGGGCTTGCATTAAGGATGAAGTCTCCAAAATGTTAGCCCTAAGGGTTATTGAGCACTCCAGCAGTCCTTGGGCCAGCCCAGTGGTCTTGGTCCCAAAGGCTACTGCTCCTGGTGCCACTCCAGAACTTAGGTTCTGTGTGGACTACCGGGGTCTCAATGCGGTCAGCAAGACTGATGCACACCCCATCCCCCGAGCTGATGAGCTCATTGATCGGTTAGGAGCTGCCAAGTACCTCAGTACGTTTGATTTAACATCTGGGTACTGGCAGATTGCCTTAACTGAAGGGGCAAAGGAGAGGTCAGCATTCTCTACCCCCGATGGGCACTTCCACTTCAATGTGATGCCCTTTGGGATGAAGAATGCCCCTGCCACCTTTCAGAGGTTGGTCAACCAGGTGTTGGCAGGACTGGATGAGTTCAGTGCCGCCTACCTGGATGACATTGCTGTGTTTAGTTCCACATGGGAGGAACACCTGCAACACCTCTGGAGAGTGTTAGAGGCCCTGCAGAAGGCAGGCCTCACTATTAAGGCGAGCAAGTGCCAAATAGGGCAGGGTCCTGTTGTGTACTTAGGACACCAGGTGGGGAGTGGCCAGGTGGCACCCCTACAGCCTAAGATTGACACGATTCTGGCTTGGGAGCCTCCCAAGACCCAGACTGAAGTGAGAGCCTTTTTAGGTCTCACAGGATACTATCGGAGGTTCGTTAAGGGATATGGTACCATTGTTACCCCCTTAACTGAGTTGACTTCTAAGAAGCAACCCAAGAAAGTGATCTGGACAGAGGCTTGCCAGAACGCTTTTGATGCCCTGAAGGCGGCCATGTGCACAGCACCTGTGCTGAAGGCACCTGACTACTCCACGGAGTTTGTTGTACAGACAGACGCCTCAGAGCATGGTATTGGAGCAGTACTCTCACAGCTGAATGAAGAGGGCCTAGATCAACCCGTAGCCTTCATTAGCAGGAGGTTACTACCCAGGGAACGTAGGTGGAGTGCCATAGAACGTGAAGCGTTTGCTGTGGTCTGGGCACTGAAGAAGCTAAGACCCTACTTGTTTGGGACTCACTTCCGAGTTCAGACCGACCACAGACCCCTCAGATGGTTAATGCAGATGAGGGGTGAGAACCCAAAACTGTTGAGGTGGTCCATTTCCCTACAGGGGATGGACTTTACGGTGGAACATCGACCCGGTACAGAGCACGCCAATGCTGATGGTCTGTCCAGGTTCTTCCGCCTTAGTGATGAGAACTCCCATGAGGTTGGGTAGTTGCTCCCCACTTTTAGCTGGGGGGGACACGTGTTAGACTTTTCATCCTTGGCGTGGTCTCCCTTAACTTTTTGCCTCTGTTCCCCAGGTTGTTGATGTGTGCTGAACTCTGATTTTGCTGTTTTTGTTACTCTGGGCACTTTACCACTGCTAACCAGTGCTAAAGTGCAAGTGCTCCTGTTTAAATTGTATGTAAGTGGTTCATCCATGATTGGCATATTTGAATTACTAGTAAGTCCCTAGTAATGTGCACTAGAGGTGCCAGGGCCTGTAAATCAAATGCTACTAGTGGGCCTGCAGCACTGGTTGTGCCACCCACATAAGTAGCTCTGTAATCATGTCTCAGACCTGCCCCTGCAGTGTCTGTATGTGTAATTTTTACACTGTAAATTCGACTTGGCCAGTGTACCCACTTGCCAGGCCTAAACCTTCCCTTTCCTTACATGTAAGGCACCCCTAAGGTAGGCCCTAGGTAGCCCCAAGGGCAGGGTGCAGTGTATGGATAAGGTAGGACATATAGTAATGTGGTTTATATGTCCTGACAGTGAAATACTGCCAATTTCGTTTTCACTGTTGCAAGGTCTGTCCCTCTCTCATAGGATAATATGGGGGCTACCTTTAAATATGATTAAAGTGTAGATTCCCCTAGAGAGTAGATGGACATGTGGAGTTTGGGATCCCTGAACTCACAATTTAAAAATACATCTTTTAGTAAAGTTGATTTTAAGATTGTGAGTTTGGAAATGCCACTTTTAGAAAGTGAGCATTTTCTTGCTTAAACCATTCTGTGGCTCTGCCTTGTTTGTGGATTCCCTGTCTGGGTCAGTTTGACAGTTGGGTTGTTTTTCACCTCACACCAGACAGTGACACAAAGGGAGCTGGGGTGTGATCTGCATTTCCTGATTAGCCATCTCTGCTAGGAGGGAGGGGTGGAGTGGTCACTCTCATCTGAAAGGACTGTGCCGGCCTCTGACAATGCTGTCTCCAACCCCCTGGTGTGTGTCTGAGGCCTTGCCTGGGCAAGGCAGGATTTCACAAGAAGGTGTGAGTCCCCTTTGAAGGAAGGTGACTTCAAAGACTAAAATGGGTATAAGAAGGGCACCCAAACTTACAAACTTTAGAAACACTTCTGGAATCAAGAGGAACCTCTGCCTGGAGAAGAGCTGATCGCTGAGGAACAAGTGCTGCCCTGCCTGTGACTGTGCTTTGTGGAGCTTCCCTGCAGTGCTGCTTCTGCCTGAGTAAGAGGGCAAAGACTGGACTTTGTGTGCCTTCCATCTTGAAGAAGAAATCTCCAAGGGCTTGATGTAGAGCTTGCCTCCTGTTGTTGAAGTCTCAGGGATAGCAAAGACTTCTTCCTGCCAGCACCTGGAGTCTCTGGAGAGACCCCTACTCTGCTCTGTGGTGCCCTTCCAGTTCCTGGGACCCTGAAAGGAGAGGCTGGCAGCCTAAGGACAAAAATACACGCACCGAGCGCCGTGCGGAGAAAAGATCGACGCGAATCCGATCGCGGCTGAGAAAACGACGCGACGCCGGCTCCGCAGCTGAGAAACGACGCCGCAGGAAACGCGACCGGAGAATCGACGCCCGGAGCAGGAGAAACGACGCGCAGCATCGCTGACGAAGGCTGAGAGATCGCAACCAGCGCCGCGGGACTTTCGGACCGTCGCGTGGCTGGCTTTTTCGACGCGCCTCGCCGTGCCGAGCTGTTTTCGACGCATATACCCGTGCAGGGTTATTTTCGACGCACACCGCCCGTGCGGGGTTATTTTTGCCGCAAACCAGGTACATTTTCACGCTAGCAGCGCTAGTGTGGTGTTACAACTACCTAAAGACTCTTTTTTATTTTAAACCTTTAAAAAAATCATAACTTGACTTGTGTATGTTGGATTTTTGTCGTTTTGGTCTTGTTTTGTCTAGATAAATATTTCCTATTTTTCTAAACTGGTGTTGTGTCATTTTGTAGTGTTTTCATTGAGTTACTGTGTGTGTTGGTACAAATACTTTACGCCCAGCACTCTGAGGTTAAGCCTACTGCTCTGCCAAGCTACCAAGGGGGTAAGCAGGGGTTAGCTGAGGGTGATTCTCTTTTATCCTAACTAGAGTGAGGGTCCTTGCTTGAACAGGGGGTAACCTGACTGTCAACCAAAGACCCCATTTCTAACACTACGTATAATGAGATATGGAAGCTTTCTCATATAGAAGCTGCTGCTTGTTTAAGGCAAATTGATAAGGAAAACATAGAAAAGGCATAGCCAGTTGTCGATAACACCATGAACACCCTGTCCAAAAGAATTTATTCACTAACTAACATAGTGCCATCTACAATTGATATCATTCAGTCAGACATGTCCCGTTTATACCATGGACAAAGTAGGCTGTGTTCTATTATGCAGCTTGGCTGGACGTTACAAACATTGAAAAGTGTCCGTATTACATGGAGATACATTAACGGTAGTGAATTGTTCACTAATTTTAATTTATCTGAGAAACAACAGACAATGGCAAAAAGGGAAGCGAGTTTCACCATGCTTCATATAGAAAAGTTGGAAAAATTGCCTTTTACAATAGCAGAGAGTCCCTCAACTAGCTGGCTCCTCCATGGCATGTTGAATCTGCCCATATCGACCTTTTGTTTTTCGAAATGCCTGAAAAATCTTGCTGTGGGCAGGTATGAGCATCTGGGCAATAGCTATATAAAGGAAGAGTCATTAAATGATCTGCAAGCAGGTGTCTCTTCACAGCCACTGCAATGTGGGGGTCGCAAACTTGGCCTGTTTCCTGAAGGGTACTCCTGTCTCTTTGATTCGACCAGCACTTCATGTACTTTCCAATGGCAGTTATGTGGTGCTGCGTGATTAAAGCTGTTGAGGTATGCGACCGGGCATTGCCTACACAATTTCAGTCTCTCAGGTCAGTACGTGTTGTGGACATGTTTTATCCCCCACCCCCCAGACAAGGTATCAGAAATGTGGCATTACATTGATACTATTAATGTAAATTATGAAAAGCTGAGTAGACTAAAGGCGCTACTGTTTCAAAAACAGGTCGCGTTGACATCCGCTAGAGAGACGTATGTTCTCCAGATTGCAAGATCATCAGCCGAGATGCAATCCCTATTAAATACTAACTTCCCCAAGCACTTTGGTGAGCTGGTAACCTTGTGTCCGACTATCTTCGGAGTCATCCCGTCAGCCATCCATTCACTATTTTCAAGTGTGTTTGGTGGCTTTCCTGTAATTTTGGCATTATTTGGCGGAATACTACTGCTATTTTTTCTGATTCGCAGTGGTTGTTTCTTTACAGCTACACAGAGCGATGGAGCCGCTGCCACCAGCACAACTATGCCGTGAACTCATGGTTCAGATCCTCAATGCTTCCTTGCTGGAGGAACTAGAGTGGAATTGGTCATTGTCATTTCAACCACTCCTCTGGTGCGTGCAGCCTGTCTTTCGCTGTGTATGGTGCTTCTTTGAACATTTGCCAACAGTGTGTCTTGCCGTTTTGCCAGTACTTCCTGTGGACCAAGAACTGCTGATGTCCCCGATGAGGGTTCATGCACGGTCGTGCCCCATGAGACTATGGCTAATCCGCGATGCCACTTATGAACACTCTGTGTTGGCTGAGTTGGCTCTTCCTTCTACGGACAATGGCACTGATACAGGTGGACCTGCACATGAGATTACTGCAATCTTTTGCTCCGTGAATCCATCCGCCCAAGTGATCGATCTTACAACAGACAATTTGGCCTAATTTTTTGATTACTTTTTAGCATGTGATTTCAGAGCTAGTCTTCAAGATCATGAATATAGTTCCATGCCACAATGATTGGATTTTTTTATCAAACTAATTTCCAATGTATGATTCATACTTTGGCCTGCTTTGCTTGGCATAGTTGACTTTCAGTCTCTTTTGTATGTTTTTAAACATTTCATTTTAACTATGCTTTTTTAACTTTTGCTTTTATGCTTCGCTTTTAGTCCAGAGCGTTTTTTAGCTTTTTGGATTCCCCTACCTTCGGTGGTGTCCAGAAATGGTGTCATACTTGTTACGGCAATGGGGAGGGTGTAGTGAATCCTAGTTTGTTTTAATTGGATAACAGGAGTTAGCTTAGCTTTTGGCTTGCAGACTCGTGTCCCCGTCACCTAGTAACTTTTAAACTACTTAGCTTGCTCTGTCTTAGACCATTTATTTAATTAATTCTTCCAAGCTGGCTGCCTTGTTTATAGTTAGGCCATTTTGTTTAGATTTATGTTATCAGTGCCACCGCGCTAAGGCGTCAACTCATGCAACTAAAACAAACAAACTGTAGGTGCTCACATTAGGAATTACAGTCCCAAGTATGCTGTGTTATCTATTGTTTTGGAACAACCTACGTCAGGGGTCCAAGTAGATCTGTATAAGTACATCACACTTTAGACAGATAATCAGAGGGATTCCGACCAGATACCATCACTGCTATCGATGCTGCACATCACCTTGACGCTGACCCGAACTTCGTGTTCCTCCGGAGTCTGAGCATGAGACCTCATTCCAAGGTAACAAGGATTGGGGGCTCTTTCCAGGGACTTGGCAATGGCAGATTAGGTTTAACATACCCAGCTCTCCTCTAGGTAGAAGATTAGGCCCATTATGATAGGGTGCTAGGACATATTATACACTTTGGGGGTTATTGTAATTTTGGAGGAGGTGTTAATCCGTCCCAAAAGTGACGGAAAAGTGACGGATTTACCACCAGCCGTATTACGAGTCCATTATATCCTATGGAACTCGTAATACGGCTGGTGGTATATCCGTCACTTTACCGTCACTTTTGGGACGGATTAACACTCCTCCAAAGTTAGAATAACCCCCTTTATGTCTTTCCATGCTATTACAAGATGGTGGGGGTCTTTATAATCATGACCTTTGTCTTTACAATTCTATTTCTTGTACTGTTCATTATCCTAATCATTGCAGCCCATGCAATTTACCGCTAATTGCAGATTGTATTAAATAAAAACTATTGAAACATTACTGCATCTTCGTTATTGCCTGTGTTTGGTTGAGACATGATATATCTGTGAGAAAGGGGGTAGTCTCCGTTTAGCCACAACATTGCCTGAGATGTCATACTTCTGAGTCCATGCGTAAAGGCTACCACAAATCACCTTTAACTGTTTGGGTTTTTGGTGACGTACTGCTAGTGAGCCGGAAGGGTTGGGAGTACAGTTGCGATTTGTTGTAGGATAGACATAGTCGCCTACGAACATAAGTACTGTCATCCTTGAACCAGCAGTCTTGCCCAGAGCAAGAGTCCAAACTATGACAGTTGAAAAGATGAGTTTCTAAAATTACCTTTTCCTTATTATTTATGACAAATCCAACTTTACAATAGAATTATGCTCTTAATGATCAATACAAAGAGTTCAAAAATGATATTTCTAGGCCTTGCTGCAGTGAAATTTGCTTTTAGGTGCTAGTCATTGTAAGGACATGTTCAACATTATATTCATACATGTACTGCTTTTATATACCATGCAGCTAGCTTATGGACTACAAGGCTTACTTAGGAGTGACATATTAGTATTTAAAATGAAGTTTTAGATCAGTAGAAATTGTTAATTTTTACAGATGAAATCCCAACTGCTTTAGGCAGGCCACAATAATAGGCCTGACACCATGTTTTAAACTGTCACAGAGGTTGATGGTACAGTGGGTGCTAAGGTGGTGAGGTTCACTAATGGCATTTAGCTTACAGGCCCTGGGGGCATTTTGTAGCATATACTGGGGAATTATATGTAAGTTATATATGCCAGTTAGAGGTATACATGTGTCACCATGTAGAAAGGAGAAACACAGGCACTACAGCCAGCAAAAAGAGATAAGGCAAATATCTAGGGGTAGGCCATGCAAAACATGGTAATTTCCTACAATCCCTATCATCTGGAGAGCTCCTTTCCTTCTGTCACATTTAGCCTCCTCACTAGGCCCACTGGGGGTCTACTCACAGAGATCTTTAAAAATTTGCAAATATGCTGATGACAAGTTACTAAATTTAAAGGTCTGCTCTGCTCCAGACATCCAACACAAGCAACAAGGAGGCACACACTGTATTTCCATGCCCCCCAGATATGGAAAACATCCCCTTGCCCATCAGCTATCCCTCTTATCATATATTGATTGTCCCTGTCTTGGGCCCTGACCAGAGCTCCACTGCCTTCCAGCTAAGTTCACACTACATAAATACCAAATAAATACACACGTTCATAAATAAAAATGCCCTCAATTTCAAAGGTGGTGCATGACAAGGTGTGTCAAACCCCAAGAAAACATTACCCATTGGAGAAAAAGGTTTAAAAAAGCAAATGCTCCTGTATGAAGTGAAAAAGATGCTGTTTACTATATTCAGGACTATGCATTAAGGGACAAGAGTATGGACTGGGATTACAGTCTTTTATGTATAAATGCATACTTCAGGGATTTTTTTGTAAATTCCCAGAGAGTTGCAATTTTTCATGACTGCTGTTAATTCCTAGAAAGAATAGGCAGTAACCATCTGATCACATACCAAAACAACTCAAAAACTCCTGTCCAACTCTAGTTCATCACTGTCTTTAAATCTCTCTGCTTCTTCCTCATGTGTTCTATAGATGAAGTCCCCATTTTGTTAAACAACATATGCAGAATGTTTCTATTTTAATTGTATTCTGAAGGGTAAACTGATCTAATATAATGTAAGAAAATATACACAGTTGGATGGGTAGAGTTACGGCAGGCAAAGTGGCCTCTTGCAAGTTCTCACATAGTCTATGAGACTACGATTACACAATTTATTGCTAGAGGTATTTGTAGAGTGAGAAAGATGCGCTGGATGTACCAAGGTGATCTACCGCATCCTGGGGTATATTTACAACATCCCTGTGGCACAATAACACTGCTGGAGTGTCACTTTTCTGACACATCCAGTAGCACAGTGTGCTCACACATTGCGTGGACTTTCATGGCCTTATAAATATGGCCTCCCACGCGTGAAGGAATGAAAGGCACATTCTTGTTCAATCTTTGAAATTTCATTAAGAATCAATCTATCGAAGGTATGAATTTCCGGTGGTAAACTACTATATGGTGTAGAAAATGAGGAAGGTGGTTGAAAATTTGTGTTGGCTATACAAAGATTGCTGGGTTTATCCGAAAAAAGGTGTGAAGGCAAAATTTCCTGAAAAAGTTGTTGTATTACATGCATAGTTGCTGAGTTCCTTACACATTCCATGATGTGGTGTCTGGTTTCACAACATTCTTCTCACTGAGTTTTGTGTGCTTCCATGTGATTCTGTTTCACTTTTTGCTCACTGTGTGCTTCTCCCTGTGTCCTTGTTACAATTTGTATTTATACTGACACTTACACTGTTTCTAGTGAGTGGATATATTTATATGAAGAACTCACCCACTTCATGCATGGTTTCTTTATTATTTTACTTCTTCTGGATCAACAATTATCTTTAAATACAATTCTCTGTTTCTGGATGTATATGCATGAAAATATCCATACACCTGTTGCGTGGTGTGCTCCCTGATTTTTAGCTCTTGTGGTTCAGTATATATTATTTAATGCTGTTTTTCGATTCACACCTCTTCCCCCTCTCTTCTGCTTTTTCTCTCTCTATCGCCTTTGCCTCTTCTCAACAGGCTATTGGTTACGTATATAGAGTAACCTATCTCAAGCAAATTTCTTATGTCCTGATGATGATCCTGCTAATTAATTATGGGATTGAAATGTCTTTGGCCATTGTTCCTTGACTTAATTTTCTAGATCTGCTTATATGTTGAAATGAGAATAGTTGCTTTAAGCTAAAGACTTCACGATTGTATTATTCAGGTCACCTCTGAAATACCTGAGCATTGAAGATTTTTATGATCTCCTTTGTGGTTGCTTCCCCTTTGCAATGTTTTTATATTTTTGGACTCAATAAATGTATAAATTGTCCATTTGGGCTTTATATATAGACTTCATTGTGTTCCTATAGTCATTACTCTCTACGCTTTATATTCAAGGAACCTTTGTTCCTTTAGAAAATGTATTGGCACAAGGCAGCCAATCAAACGCCAGTGCAGAGGAAATTGGAGAAATGCATCATATTGCTGTAAATACAACGCATCTCTACACCTTCCTAACAGTGCAGCATGATGCATCAAGCTAACATTCCTGCTTGAAGAAGAATCTCCAAAAGCTTGAACTGAGCTTGCCTCCTGTTTTAAAGTCTCAGGGTCATCGAAGACTTTCTCTGCCAGCACGTGGACCTCTGCTGAGACTCCTGCCCTGCCAAGTGGTGCCCTATCCAGTCCCTGGGCCCTTGAAAGGTGAAGTTGGCAGGACAAGAGCTAAAACCCACACACAGAATGCCATGCAGGGAAATCTTCAATGCACCACCTGCAATGCAGCTGATAAATGATGTGCCACCCACTTTATGGCCAGAATCGACGCTCCACCTGCACCATGGCTGGGAGATCGATGTATCACAGTCGGAGAAATGACTCAACACCCGTTGGCAACTGCTGATGACTCAAACCCCACGTGGTGCAGTTTTCTAATACCGTGAGACTGGATTTCTCATGCATCAGCCCTGGGCATCAAAGTCATCGTCAACTTGTGCAGATCAGAGTTGCCTATCCAGAAATCTACGCATCGCTCTCTTGCGAGGAAGAAAAATGATGCATCGCCGACCCGACTGGAGAAGAAAATTACACACGGCCTCACTTGATAGAAGGGAATCGAAGCATCGCTGACTTTTCTGACGCACGCTCACCCGTGTGGCTTTATTTTGATGCAAACCAGGTAATTTGTGTAACATCAACATTTCCATTGTTTTCTATGGAATAATACTTTATGGGCAGATATATGGAAAGTGGCGCTATACCGAGTGCAGCACCACCTTCCCTGCGCCCCTTAGCACCCTCTTACCTCCACCATGTGTGAGCTGTATTTAAAATATGGCGCAGCATGGCGCAGGGTGGGGGGCAATAGTGTCATTTGTTATGACGCTATTGATGTACTCTACAGGAGTAGCGCCAACATTTTGGTGCTACTCCTGCAGAGTACATAGGGGCCCATTCTAAAGAATGGAAGCCCCTTTTTAACACCTGCTCTTGAGCAGGCATTAAAAGTGCTGTAATAAATGGTGCAAGGAAATCCCGTAAATTCCCTTGCACCATTTTACTGCCTCCCCTAACAGGGAACACCCCCTTTGCATACATTATGCCTGACTCGGGCATAATGTAGCACAAAGGGTTACAGAGTAATGCAATGCATGCAGTTTGCCACTCTGTAAATACGGCGCAGGATTTTGGCCTTGTTGGGCCACATTAACGGCAAAATAAATTACGTTAATGTGGCGCAAGGTGGCGGTAAGGACCTATAAATATGACCCTAAGTCTTTTGAAAATTCATATCTTGACTTGTGTATGTTGGATGTTTGTTGTTTTGGTCTTGTTTGATTTAGATAAATATTACCTATTTTTCTAAACAAGTGTGGTGTCCATTTTTTAGTGTTTTCACTGTATTACTGTGTGGGTCAGTACACACACTTTACACATTGCTTCTGGGTCAAGTCTTTCAGCTCATGCCAAGCTACCAAGTAGGTCAGTGGGGGTTAACCAGGTGTGTTTCTCCTTTACCCTGAGTAAAATGAGGGTCCTTGGTTGGACAGGTGGTAACCTGACAACCAACCAAAGACCCCACTTCTGACAGTGTTTTAAAACAGTCACTTTTAATCAAAACTTTCGAATAATCTGATGTTCTAAGGGGAAATGTTTCCACATGTTCAAGAAATACACCTTCTTGAATTTAGAAGGAAAGTTTTTTCATATTCTAGCTTGATGTATGTTGAATGCTGCTGCAAAGAAATTATCAGCAAGGATAAATGTGGAAGTACATCTGTAGAGTTTAACTGGCCACAAATGTTGCATTATAAAAAAATCATATCGGGTTAAGGCAGCTTCTGCAGGGATATTTGCATGCCCAGCAAATCTCAGGCATAATAATAACAGTAAGATAACTCTGGTGGTTAACGCATTGCTGGAGAGAGCTGTTTTTTGCCTGCTTACATTTTCACTAATAATGTTGCATGGATGGTAAGTTTGGCTCCTACAAAGCTTATTGTGTAGCATGCAGATCACATATTTGTATTTTTTATATATATATATATATAGGTAAGTTTTTTTTTTTCTTTTGACATAGATCCTTTTATAATTTGCAGTTCATACATTGCAATCCTTCTATTATAGTGTAGTGTGCTATGAATCAACAAGCTTCTTGAAAACTGCAAGTTGTGGATTTAGAATCTTATCGTTATCTCCCTCAATATTTTATATATAGGTGGTCATTATGAACATGGAGGGAAACACTTCCGGCCACCGTGGCGGTGATGAACAGAATGCCGTCGTAGGCGGTGAATGAAAACCCACCATATAATGAATGAAAATCCCATCCCCGCCAAAAATCACCAGACCACCACTCCCGCCATGACCCTATCGGCGGGAATCCCGGATCTCCAAGCACATCCACATCCCGCCCTCCAAATAATGATACACAAATCACCTTGACGGACAGTGGAGGCCGAACGACCATTGGCTGCTCCGACCGCCACGGGCGGCAAGTGGACATAACAGCAAGTAGTGCACACATTGGATAAGCGTGTAATCCACACACCTGACACACATCCATAACCCCATAAAACACCCCAGACATACCCCATAATCCTTTGCAACGAAACCAGGCCAAGAAGATGGAGAGCACCAGAGGCAGACATCTAACACCAGCATACAGGAGACGCACACCGACCCACAGAAGAGTACCCTCACCGCGTTCCCAGCCCCGACACCATTCAACACACTCACCATGTCATCCCCCAAACATCCATGGTTCACCGAAAGGGAGTTAAGGACCATGGTGGACAAGATCCTGAAGTTGGATCCACAAATATTTGGGCCGAGGTGCAGCACACACCCATCTCAAGGAAGATGGAGCTATGGCAGACCATTGTGAACAGGGTCAATGCAGTGGGACACCATCCACGCACCAGGGACGACATCCAGAAGAGATGGAACGACCTGCGAGGAAGGTCAGAGGCATGGCATCAAGGCACCACATCGCAGTGCAGAAGACTGGGGGAGCCACCAACACCACCAGAATACACAGACTGGGAGGAAAAGGTAAAAAATGTAAATTAGCACTTGTATAGCGCACTACTTACCCGTTAGGGTCCCAAGGTGCTGTACTCATACCGCTATGGAACCCCTCCTGGCTTTTCCCTGTGAGGCGCCCACTCCTGAGCACCCCCAGGGTGAAGCAAGGCATCCAAGCGCTGTTGGGGCCGTTGTGGAGATTAAGCAAGCTATTGCCCAAAGTTGCAGAGTGGGACCCATGAATTAGATTAAGCACTGAGGCGAGAATTATCTGGTCAAGGGGAATTGAGCCCAAGACCTACCGAAGCGGGACTTGAACCCTGGTCTTGAGCCAGATCTCTGCTTCAGGGTCTGCCGCTCTAACCATTGAGCCACACTTCTCCACTAAAAGGTACTGGCCATCCTGCACCCTGAGGGACTCACTGGACTCACTGGAGGAATGGACTCGGGTAATTCATCAACATACACCCCATATAGACCATACCTGTAATCCATGCACCACCCCACCCCACCCACACCCACCAGGACCAACACCCTACCCAGTCATCAGCCACTAAATTCACCCCCCGCATGACCATAAACCCACTAGCAGGCCCACATCCCTCCCCCTGTGCACAGTCACCTACCCCTGCAAGTACCCACAATGGAACAACACCCCCCACCACAATGCAACCCCACAGTCAACACTAAATGCAATGTCAACCTCACAAAGGCACCCTATAGGGCCACTGAAAGTAACCCCAGTACAAAATATCCCCATCCTGTTCACCTCAAACGTTCATGCAGCTGTAACAGATATGTCTATGTCCCCCAACAGGCACCACCACCCATGCAACCCTAATGGACGAAACAAGGAGTGCCACAGCCCCCCAGGGAGACAGAGGTACCTCATAGGACACTTGTGAAGGATCCCTGGACACTGATGACCAGGCAGGCCCCTCACACAGTCCTGGACTCTCACCATGCAGCAGCCCCACCCAGGAAACCACTGTAACCCCTACCACCCAGTCAAGACCAGCAGCCCAGGGCAAGCGTCCCACACCAGTGTATCCAGGCCACAAACTGGGTTGCAGTGGGCCAGGGGGAGGCCACAGGATGGATGCAGGAGCCCAGGACGTGATATCAGAGGTATTGGGGGCCTACCAGCATACCCAAGACAGTTTGGCACAGATTGTGTCCACCCTGGAGCACAGTCAGAGGATGCAGCAGGAATACCACCAACAGGCCATGGAGCAGTGTAAACAGCACAACGCCACAATGGCCACCTTAGCAGGAGCACTGCTGCAGCTGGTCCAAAACCAGTCTGACACCCACACAGGACAAGAGGCCCCTACTACAGCACTGGACACCCACCGTGAGAATACACCATCAGCAGAAACATCCCAGGAACTACCCTTACAGGAAACCCAAGGGCTTACCATGTCATCCCCTGAAGATCAACAGCAGGCGCCCAAACGGGCCCTCATGCCACGATATGGCACTGGAAACCCAGCAAAGAACAAGGCCCCCTTCAAGAAGTAACTCAGCAACAATCTTCACAGCAACCATCCCACACAATCAGCCCCCACACATTGCTAAGAGGCAATATGAACTAATGTAAGAAAAGATGGACCCATCATTAGTACCAACAAGGCTGCCACCATGTTGGTCTTGAGGACACCCACCCCTTACGAGTTGCCATCACTGTTAATAGCACTATTCACTCACTTCACCCAATAAAACACATATCACACCTGTAAAACTGCCCCCTGTGTTAAATTGTGAACAAAGTGAAGTATGGATGCAACTGGCTGATAACTACTTCATTGTTGAATCTGTGCATGAAGCGAGTCCTGTGTGCCTAAATGTTGGCAATAAGTAAATGCAGAAAAGTTCAATCTGTCCCATGAAGAAGTGGGCCATGTTTCACCTATCATTATCAACCCCCCCCTATATGACTGACCACACTGCCAGTATGTGTCACAAACCCCAATGTCAGGCCCAAAGCCCACACAGTTACTGGAAGTAGAGTTGTATCAGTTGGGTCCTGGAATTGACATCTTCCCCTTCCTCATCGTCACCATCACTCTCCTCACCTCTCTGAGGTAGCTGGTCAGGACACACAGCACCCTCCACCTACAAGAGGGGGATGGAATGTCTCACTGCCAAGTTGTGCAGCATGCAGCAGGCCACCACTATTCTACACACCTTTTCAGGACCATAGGCCAGGGAATCCCTAGAAATATGTAGACAATGATATCTAGCCTTCAGGAGATCTATAGTTCGTTCTATCACCCTCCTAGTACGTCCATGGGCCTCATTGTAATTCCTCTCTGCATCCATCCTGGGATTCCTTGCTGGTGTCAGGAGCCAACGCAAGTTTGGATAGCCAGAATCACCTAGAAAAAGGTGTGATTCAGAGTCGGCATTGTTATGCCCCTTAGTCAGACAGCCTGGCTGTCTGCTATGTGTCAGTTAGTGACAGGCACACTTACCTATGATCCACCCTCTGTCCTCATGGAGTTGTTCCATCCTCTGTGGCACACTACTGTTCCTCATCACAAAGGAATCATGGACTGAACCTGGGAACATGGCATTAACATGTGAGATGTACTGGTCTGCAGTACATACCAATTGGATGTTCATGGAGTGAAAGTTCTTTCCGTTTCTGTACACTTGTTCACTCACTCTTGGGGGGATGATCAGTATGTGGGTGCCATCGATGTCCCCTATAACATGGGGTATGTTGGCAAAGGCATAGAATTCTGACTTGATGGCAGGGAGGTCATTACTTTGAGGAAACCTCACATAGGACTGCAGGTGTCATACAAATGCATTCAGAAATCCTGTCAGTACCATGCTGAACATTGGCTGTTAAAATCCAGCACCCATGCCCACTGTCACTTGAAATTAGCCAGTGGCCAGGAAATGGAGTGCGGAGAGCACCTGCACTTCAGTAGGGATTGCATGCTGATTACCATTTCCCGGAGTTAGTGCAGGATCCAGTAAAGCACAAATTTTCTGAATTGTTGCACGTGTGAGTCGGTAATTGATTATGATCTGACGCTCCACCATGGTCCTCATATCCACAAGTGGTCTGTACACCGATGGTGCCCTTCCTCACCACAAGGGTTGGTACCTATGAAGGGTTTCAAAAAGGTGTGATGAACACACATACATAGGCACACATTTCATCATTTGTGCACTGCACAATACATTGTAGTGACTCTGTCAGAGTCACCAGATCCTCTGGGTCTGCGCACATTCCCAACACGTCCACCACTGAACAGCTCTAAGACTCTGATAGATAAATCACAGAGGCTAAGAGTGTTCAAGAGAGGAAGAGGTTATTAGGAAGGGGAACAGCTGGGAAGGAGACCTGTAGTAAGAAAAAGGTTAGAACACACAATATGAAAATTATATCTCCTGAAATCAATACTAGACTATGATTCTAAGCATAGTCATTCTGAAAACATGAACAATCTAAGAAATAAGTTTAAAATGACTAAGTTTCAAGATGGCCGGATACCTGTAAGGGAATCAAGATGGATTAAATGAAAACTTTCTTATTCAAGTACTTTCCTTTACATGAGAATCAGAAAAACGTTCTGACTAAACTTTAAACCAGTCATATAAATCCTTTTTTGAGAATGCATGCTAGGACCATACAATATTGCTTCTAGACACTCTAATCTTCTGTGCACTCTTAAAATGTTTCAACACAAATTGCGCATATTGTAGATTTATATATATATATATATGTATATATAGTAAACACCATAAAAGGATTGTGCGCCATGAATAACACAATATGGATTCAGGAAAAACAAATTACATAACTTGTCAACTCGAATATTACATGATAAATATCTTAGAATAGTGGCATACAATAAAAAACATTAATTAAACTCGAGGAGAGAATCGTGTGTCTTGCTGATTCGTAAACCACGATGTAAATGCCAAGAAATAACAGCTCACAATGAATAACAAGATTAAAGTACAATGAAACGAATCGCGCGTCTTTTGCCGATTCTTAAGCCACCATGTAAATGTCAAGAAATGGTAGTGCGCTATGAACAACAAAGTTAAAACACCATAAAGCGAATTGCGCGTCTTGCCGATTCCTAAGCCACCATGTAAATGTCAAAATATGGTAGCGCGCAACGAACAACAAAGTTAAAACCCCATAAAACGGATTGCGCATTTTGCCGATTCTTAAGCCACCATGTAAATGTCAAGAAATTGTAGCGCGCAATAATTAACAAGATTAAATTATCATGAAACGAATCGCATGTCTTGCCGATTCTTAAGTCACCCTGCAAATGACACAAACACTCAAGCGCATATTTCACATGCGCAAAGTACTCTGTCAAATCATAAAAGAATTAGGCCCAAGAACATGAGAGTTCTTGATAACGGCATCGGGAGGCCAGCCCAACGACCTTCTTACCGCCCAGAACAAGGATCTCCAAATGAAGAATGAAAGTCAGATGTTTGGAAGATCAAATAGGCCACGGGACAGGAGCTCAGGAAGTAGCTGCTGCTCTGCACCGGGACCTCTGAATAGTGAGCACTTGGAACTGGGCTGGCTCCTTTTTATAGAGTCTTGGCCCAGCCCACAACCAGACCCAGGCATGTTGCAGGCAAAGTCTCTAGAAGGCCCTGGAAAGGGACCCCACCCTAACACACTCTGAAAGCCTGCAGCAATGCATTGCAAATGAACAGCATCTGTAAGCACATTAAAAATAAGTCTTCGGGATTGAACTCTGCCATGCTAAAGGTTAAACAACAACATATCAACACAATACATACATTACGTTGTTTTGAGAGTGCTGGGTTTTTGCATTCTAGTCACCAATAGAGCGTGCAATGCCCTGGTGTTGACAGACTCTACATTACCTGCTTCCTGACAGATCTGCATCTACATCACAATGAGGGAACAGAGTATTTCATGTGTGGTATATTACGGTATGGACACATGCTTAGGTGCTTCATGTGGCTAGTAGGGCCTGCATTCTGCAAAGTTTTATTTATAGATGCGTAGTTACTGCCAAAATGTCTGCCCACTGTAATCCAGGACTTTCGTTGTGGAAGTGACCTCATACCGCTAGTGGTTGACGTCACAGCGTAAGGCGGTGTTTACCGCCGTTCGCACCGTCATTGGTTAACATGGATGTCAATGGGGAATCCTGGCGTATCATGATCGCCGCTGGCAGTGCCAGTGTACGCCGCCTCAGAACGTATGCAAGTTCGTCATCAATTATTCACTTGACTCCCCGATTTCGTGCGCACAGGTACTCCACTGTGTGTACTGCTGTGACCTGCCTCTGGCAATAGATGTGGCTCGTGTTGCAGGGGAAAGGGCACCGGCCTTCACCCAGGAGGAACTGGAGATGCTATTGGACGGGGTACTTCCCCTGCACGCACAACTGTACGGACGGACAGAGGTACAGGTGAGTCTGGGTTTGTGGGGAACTGTTAGGGTGTAATGGATGGTGTTGAATGGACATATGTGTGCACCTCTGAGCCTGCATGTGGCGTGGTGCATGGCATGCTGCATGCGTATGGCCTGTAAGTCTGAGAGTACTGTCCTTCCCATAGTGGACAATTAGCCAGCTGTACCTATCTTGCAAGTGCCTGATCTCTGTGTTCCATATCTGTGTCACCCTTTTAGGTTAGCGCCTACCAGAAGAGGACACTTTGGCATGCCATCGCCAAGGAGGTGCGGACCCTGGGGGTCTAAAACCAGCAGACCACCTACTGCTGAAAGAGGTGGGAGGACCTGCGGAACTGGGTGCGTAAGATCTGTGAAGCCAAGCCGGGGAAGTCCTCCCAATGTGGAAGGGGTGCCCGTCGGGCACTGACCCCCCTCATGCGATGAATCCTGCCGGTGGCTTACACAGACATGGATAGGCGCTTGAAGCCTGCACAGCAGTCAGAAGGGGGTGAGTACTCATTTCACAAACTTCAGTCTGGAAAGATGTCTGTGTGTGCATTAGGGTTCATGCTGCTTAGAGGTAGGGACTCCGACTGGTGCCCATCTACTTTATGGTCCCCAAAGGGTGTAGGGGTGTCTTTGTCAGGTCTCCCACACGTCGCCTCCTTAGTTAGTCCAGGGGATGGGTGTAGAGCAGTATTCTTGTCAGTAGTCAGGGGCATGGCCATGGGCATAGTGAACAGTGCTGCCTGTTGGGTGTGTCTTCTGGGTGGCTGTATGTCTTCAATTATGTATGTATGTCTTCCATTATGTACCTCCATTCAGCTATTTACAAATGTCTCTCCTGTTTTGTCTCCCCATCCCTGTTTTCATGTGTTGGTTTGGTACAGCAGCAACATCTGGCAAGGGAGCTGAGGCACCGGCAAGTGGGGAAGCAGCGGCCCACGGATCCTCGGAGGTAGAGATATCCGACACCAAGGGGACTAGTGGGTGGGAGGGTGAGGGGAGTACCACGGGGGAGGCAACTACCACAGGAGGTAGTGACTCCGAGACATCCTCTGATGGGGGATCCTTGGCGGTGGTGGACCCTAGTAGCCACACCACTACAGTGACATCTTCCGCCACCCCCATTCCATCACCACCCTCCCTCCTGCTCTCCACGATTTGCCCATATCTGCTCACCCAGAAAGGTGGGTGTCTCCTTCGACCCAGGCACCTCCTCTCCTGCCCCAGTCAGCCCTCCTGCTGTCACAGTGGCGGATATTGACCTCCTGAGAACCATCTCTGTAGGGCAGACAACCATTGTCAATGCCATCCAGGGGCTAGCATCAGAGGTGCAGCAGACAAATGCCTATCTGGATGGCATTCACAGTGCCGTATCTGCCCTACAGAGATCTTTTCAGGCTCTGGCCTCCTCTTGGACGGCAGCAAGTTTCCCTGGCCATTCCATCCCCCCTTCAACCTCCTCTACCCCTTCCAGCACCCCACCCCCTTCACCCATCCAAGGCACACATTCAGACACACAGTCAAGCACATCAACACACAAGAAGCACACTTCTCTACACAAGCACCACACCTCCCACCACAAGCATTCAGACAGCCAACAGACACATGCACACACAACAACATCCACTTCCCCCAGTGTGCCCACCTCTTTTGCCTCCCTGTCTGTCCCCTCTACATCCATACCCTCATGCACTGCACCTTCAGTCACTGTTGCTGCTCCTCTTACTGCACTCACCACAATAGCAGACATCAATATATGCACCCCATGCATCACACCTGCACTCACCACAACTATTGTAGTTGACACATGCAGCACACTCACCAGACTTGCAGATACCCACACAACATACATCGACAGTAGCTGCCTGTCTTCTCCCACTGTATCCACCCCCTCCTCCAAAAACACACAAATGCACCAAGACACCCACCCATCACACATCCACCACACCACAACAAACTGTCCAATCACCTGCACCCACTACACGCACCCCTACACCACATACATCCACTGCCTCTGCCTCCACTCCCACGCCCTCACCCAGGACCACCCCAATTGCTCCGAAGAAACTTTTCCTCTCCCGTGTTGACCTTTTCCAACCCACTGACCAACCCCATCTTGTACCCAAGAGTGCTCACCTCCTTGCCCTTTTGACTCCTTCTGTCACGACTCACGTGCTGCTGGCGCCTGGAAACCGCAGATCTAGTGGCGTAGGTCTTGAGGGTTCGGCTTTGGCCCAGAAAAGGGCGACTCTTTCTAGTAGCCACGGTGCTGCAGGCAGTGGAAACGCCAAGAACAGACCGTGCCCTTTAGAATTAGTGCCAGAGGGAAAAACCCCAATAAAGGGGAAAAAACCTCCAAAAAATGGATTCCTGAAACGAAAACAAAACCAGGAATCAAACAGGAACAAAATGCAGGTAAATGCAAAATTGAAAAGATTCAGAACCGAAGGCTAAGAATCAGGAGCGAAGACACAATCTGAGCAGAAAGTGATGCAGCGCAAGGAAAGGGAGAAAACAGAGCCCTTATATACCAAGAAACAAGAAGTGACCAACAGGAAGTAAAAAGACACCATTTTAGATAGGGAAAAAGGACATAGGATAGAATAGAACAGGAACCATAGAAAATAGGGACCAAGGAATGCTGGGAAGAAAAAGGTAACATGGGAAGGGGGAAAGACATAAAGAAAGGACAGAAAATGCCTCGAAAAAGTAAAGAAGAAAAAGAAGAAGAAGAAAGAAAAAGAAACAGGTAAGGAGGAGTCAGGGGAGAACAGGGACACAACAGAAGGCAGAGCGAGGCCCAAAATAATATCTGGGGCCTCGCGCTGTACAAAGAAGACTCGGGGCGCGCCGCGTCCTGAGAACGCGCTGCGCGGCGCGAGCCGAATGCTCGGCTCGCGCCGCACCACGCGGCGCAACAGTAGGTCCCCCCCCCGAAGGTCTAGGTTTGAAGGGAAACAAACGATGAAAACGAGAAATCAAAAGAGGGGCGTGAACAGAAGAAGCATCTTCCCAAGAGCATTCACTAAGAGGATAACCCTTCCAGTGAATCAAATACTGAAGACGCCAGTGAAAAAGGCGAGAGTCACAAATTTCTTGAACCTCATATTCAGGGACATCATTCACCAACACAGGAGGAGGACAAGGAAACTGACGAGAGAAAGGATCAGGGACATAAGGTTTGAGTTGGGATACATGAAAGACCGGATGAATTTTCCAAGTATGAGGCAAGCGAAGACGAACAGTGACAGGATTGAGCAACTGAAGAATACGAAAAGGCCCATAATAGCGAGGCGTGAACTTATTCAGAGAAAGGCGAGAGGGAAAGAATTTGGAAGAAAGCCAGACTTTATCCTGAGGGTGATAATCAGGAGTGGGTCCACGTTTCTTATCAGCGATCTTCTTCATATATCTCTTAGTGTGCAATAAATTAGATCTAATTAGCTTATGGAGTTGCAGGAGACGTTTGGAAAAAGATGTAATGGCAGGCAGAGGAGAGGTAGATTGAGGAGCAGTAGGAAAAGAGGTCGGATGATAGCCATAGGAACAGAAAAAGGGAGTGACCTTGGAGGCACTATGGACAGAATTGTTGTAGGAATATTCAGCAATAGGAAGATAAGTGTTCCAGTTGCTTTGGGTGGAATTACAAAAACAACGAAGGTATTGTTCTAGTCCTTGATTCAAACGCTCAGTTTGTCCATTGGTCTGAGGATGGAAACCGGATGATAGTGCTATATTGATATTCAGTGTCTTGCAAAAATGTTTCCAAAACCGGGAAATATACTGGGGACCCCTGTCAGACACAATGGTATGTGGAAGTCCATGGAGACGGAAAATATGGTCAATAAATATCTGGCTCAATTCTTGGGATGTTGGTAATTTCTTTAGAGCAGTAAAGTGGGCCATCTTAGTGAAAGAATCAACAGTGACCATGATAACCTGGTTTCCAGCTGATGGCGGAAGTGAACACATAAAGTCAGTGGAAAAAGTATGCCATGGCGTTGGTGGAACTGGCAAAGGCTGTAGTAATCCTGCAGGTCTGCTACGGGGAATCTTGACTTGGGCACATATGGGACAAGCCTGAACATATCTTTCGACATCTGATTTCCAGGTAGGCCACCAGAAAGATCGCGAAAGAAGTTCTTGTGTGGCCTTAATACCTCTATGTCCAGCAACCGGTGAATCATGGCACATCTGTAATGCTTTGTCTCGCACTCTGTTAGTAGGGAGGAATAACAGCTTCTGATGAAAAAAGAATCCTTCTTTCTTGCATAAAAAGGTTCTTAATTTCTCTATTTCGCTATTAGACAGGCTGGAATACTCCAGTTGTACCTCATCCAGAAAAGATTGAGCAACTCCAATGATCTTACTAGGCTCCAGTAGAAACTGAGATGGGGAAGGAGTACAATCTGGATAGCGTCGAGACAGAGCATCAGCCAGAATGTTTTGAGATCCAGGAATATAGGTGATGTAAAAGTCATACTGGCTAAAGAAAAAGGCCCAACGCGCCTGGCGACTATTTTGGCATACAAAATTACGTAGACATTGCAGATTACGGTGATCTGTTCTCGCCTCGAAAGGCTCCTTGGATCCCATCAGAAACTGTCTCCATTCGATGCAGGCTGTCTTCAGAGCTAACAACTCTCTTTCTAGTACAGAGTAATGTTGTTCAGCTGAAGAGAGAATATGGGACAAATAGAAAACAGGATGTTCAAGACCATCATCTTCTTGAAGTTGAAGCAAGACTGCTCCAATAGCTTTTTCGGAAGCATCGGTAACTACAATAAAATGTTTATTGGTATCTGGATGTCTCAAAATGGGAGCTTGAGTGAATGCCTTCTTTAATTCTTGAAAAGCTGTTTCAGCCGCCTTGGTCCAGACAAACCCCTGTTTTAGATTTTCCTTCTTTAAGGTATGGGTTATATGGCTGGTCTGTTTAGCAAAGTCTTGAATGAACTGTCGGTAAAAATTTGCTAATCCTAGGAAACATTGTGTTTCTTTGATAGAAGAGGGAGAAGGCCACTCTAGAATTGCTTGAACCTTTTCTAAGTCCATAGCTATGCCGGTGGAACTTAAATGATAACCCAGATATTTGACTTCCGTCTTATCGAACTCACACTTTTCGGGTTTACAGAATAGTTGATGTGCTCGGAGTCTGTGAAGGACTTGTTTCACATGAGAAGAATGGAGTTCGGGGTGTCTGGAAAAAATAAGGATGTCGTCCAAGTAGATTACGAGTGTCTGGTTCAAGAGATCGGAAAATATTGAGTCCATAAACCTTTGAAATATAGCAGGAGCGTTCGTAAGACCAAAGGGCATGACTTTATATTCAAAATGACCGAACGGTGTCCTGAATGCTGTTTTCCACTCGTCTCCTTCTTTTATACGTAAAAGGTGGTAAGCTCCCCGAAGATCCAACTTGGTAAAACGTTGAGCCCCTCTGACTGCCTCTAAAATATCCTTAATGAGGGACAAAGGATAACGATCCTTTATAGTTATCTTGTTTAGGCCTCGAAAGTCTATGCAAGGACGAAGATCTTTGGTCTTCTTAGGTACAAAAAAAGAGAGGAGCCCCTGCTGGAGAAGATGATGGAACAATGAGACCACCCTGTACATTTTCCTCCAGATACTCCTTAAGAACTTCCTTTTCAGGTTCCGTGAGAGAATACATCCTCCCAAAGGGAACGACGGTTCCAGGTTCCAAAGGAATAGCACAATCGTACTCTCGATGTGGAGGTAATACAGGTCTGGATGGTTTTTGAAACACGTCTTGGAACTCTAAATAATGTTCAGGAACCCCTTGGACAGTGTTGATGGAATACTCCGTAGTACTCTTCATAGGTGTTAATCTGTTTGGTGACCAATATTTATCGGAAGCAAAGCAATTTTCTTGACAAAACTGTGAGGATAAAGAAATTGTCCGGGTTACCCAGTTCACATATGGGTTATGTCTAGTAAACCATGGAATTCCGAGAATAATGGTATGGTTGGGAGATGAAATGAGATCAAAAGAGAGGTGTTCTTGATGATTACCAAACTGTAAATTTAACATCAAGGTCGTAGTATCGACTGGACCTGAGGATATTAAAGAACCATCCACGGTGTGTACTTGTTCAGGAATGTCTTTGGGTTGAGTGGGAATTTGCAGATTAGTGGCCCATGTCTTATCCATGTATATACCACTAGCACCACAATCCAATAATGCCATAGTTCTTTCTTGGCGGCCATCAGGTAGTTGTAATATGACTGGTAACACGAACAAGTAAGTTGTATTGTCGTTGAATGAGCTGATAGAAGGGATAGCCGATGATCCCGTCCCCTCCCTTCTTACAGAGGACGGGAGGTGGCGTTTCGCAAGGGTCTAGGTGGACGTACAGGACATGTACGAAGCATGTGACCAGCAGAACCACAGTAGAGGCACAATCCCTTCTTCCGTCTGTCTTCCTTCTCACTAGCAGAGAGTGGCCCTCGAGCAGTATCCACTTGCATGGGTTCCCCTTCTATATCTTTAGCAGGAGGACGAGATTCCTCAGGATGAGGTGGATACATCCGTGAAGAGCTTGGCTGAGACGCTCCACTACTCCTTCTCTTCTCCATTCGTCGTTCTTGAAGACGATACTCGATGGAAAGTGCTTGATCCATGAGGCCACGAAGATCTTCAACTCTGGTGGAATGTACTAATTCATCCTTAATTTCTTCCTTAAGTCCTCTGCGAAACAAAGTTACCAGGGTACGCTCCACCCAAGTGGTCTCTGCCGCTAATTGACGGAAACGTGTAATATATCGGAGGACATCCTGGGATCCTTGCTGGATATCACATAATGCTTCCTCTGCCGAGGCTTCCAATCCTGGGTGACTAAACATTTGTTTGAAGCGGGTCACGAAGGCAGAATAGTCCGACAATACTGGATCGTTGGATGACACCATCGGGGTTGCCCAGGCCAAGGCAGGACCGGATAATGCACTAATAAGATATCCCACCTTTGTCCTGTCATGAGAGAATTGGCTAGGTCTGAAGGCGAAGTAAACGGTTAATGCATCCAGGAATTCACGCAGTTTAGTTGGTTCACCAGAGAAGCGAGGCGTTGAGGCGGAGATAGTCGGAACATCGCCACTGCGGAGGGCCAAAGCCTGTCGTAAGACCGCATTCTCGTTGCGCAATTGTTGCAATTCCTGAGCTTGTTGTTGAATAGTAGTCAAAAAAGATGAATCAGGATCTGCAGCCGCCGCCACTGTGTCATCCATAGTATCAGAAGATGTCGGAATGGTTTGGCGCTGCATTCTGTCACGACTCACGTGCTGCTGGCGCCTGGAAACCACAGATCTAGTGGCGTAGGTCTTGAGGGTTCGGCTTTGGCCCAGAAAAGGGCGACTCTTTCTAGTAGCCACGGTGCTGCAGGCAGTGGAAACGCCAAGAACAGACCGTGCCCTTTAGAATTAGTGCCAGAGGGAAAAACCCCAATAAAGGGGAAAAAACCTCCAAAAAATGGATTCCTGAAACGAAAACAAAACCAGGAATCAAACAGGAACAAAATGCAGGTAAATGCAAAATTGAAAAGATTCAGAACCGAAGGCTAAGAATCAGGAGCGAAGACACAATCTGAGCAGAAAGTGATGCAGCGCAAGGAAAGGGAGAAAACAGAGCCCTTATATACCAAGAAACAGGAAGTGACCAACAGGAAGTAAAAAGACACCATTTTAGATAGGGAAAAAGTACATAGGATAGAATAGAACAGGAACCATAGAAAATAGGGACCAAGGAATGCTGGGAAGAAAAAGGTAACATGGGAAGGGGGAAAGACATAAAGAAAGGACAGAAAATGCCTCGAAAAAGTAAAGAAGAAAAAGAAGAAGAAGAAAGAAAAAGAAACAGGTAAGGAGGGGTCAGGGGAGAACAGGGACACAACAGAAGGCAGAGCGAGGCCCAAAATAATATCTGGGGCCTCGTGCTGTACAAAGAAGACTCGGGGCGCGCCGCGTCCTGAGAACGCGCTGCGCGGCGCAACACCTTCCACTTCACAGCACACCCCTGTCCGGCCTTCACATTCCCGTGCCCCTGCCTCAGAGGAAAAAAAAGGCCTGGGCTGAGCCTAGTCCACCTGGCTCCACCCGCTCAAAACACCCCCTTCAAAGGACAGGCCCACCCCCCTCCACCTTCCAAACAAAAGTCCAAGGCCTACCCCACCATAAATCCCCACCGCCACCATCCCCTGCCCCTGTTCTGTGAGGTGCCTGGATGCCCCTTTGTTGCCCCATTAGGTGGAGTACCGTGAACTTGTGGGAGTCAGGTTGGGTCTGTTGTGGCCCATGGCAATTTTAGCTGTACGCATTGGCCCTTGGCCATGTTTGGACTATTTGGCTCTGTGAGCTTTTATTAAAGATTTCTATGTGGCCTGTGCTTTGGCAGCACACTGTTGAACCCAGGTCTTTTATTTAATTGTTTATGGGTGTGGGGCATGTGTATGTACTATGGGCAAGTTGGATATGCCTTGTTTCAGGAAAGTTCCTTGCTGTGGGTTGTATGACTTGTGCTGCTGTGAAGAGTTGGGCGGCCATTGCAGGGTGGGTGGAGTGGGTGCGTATGTGACTGTGCCCTTTACTCCCTTGTTTCGTAGATTGCGGTACTTACCGTCGTCGTCTTCGCCGGCGGTCTCGTCGTGGAGGTATATGGCAAGGAGCAGGGCTGGCATGATCTGCAGCTCTCTATCCATATCTGCTTCAGTGCATAGTGTGAGCCTCCGGTGAGTGTTTCCTTATATTTGGGTCATTTTCACCGGGCTTTGTGTGGCGGTGGTTCCCACCCCTGAACTAGCGGCGGACTGGTGGTTCATTATTTGATGGGCGGGTTGGGCCTTTCCGTCGGCCTTTGGTCAGACTCTGTCGTTGTCGACGGCACTCCTCTCCTGGCGGTGGGTGGTTTTCGGGATGCCTGTCTTTTGGTTTGGTTCATTATTTGGCGGTCCGGCCTGCTCCTCTGTTGCCGATTTTTACCACCACCGCTGGCAGCACGGCGCGGAATGGACCGCCGTGTTCATAATGAGGGCCATAAAGTCTTATAACTACAGACAACCCAAGCACAGTGTTACAGTTTAAATCCTGACTTTTTGTTTCTCTCAGCTATACATTATTAACATGCAATCTCTACCTCCCTACAGTACATGCTATGCATTCTTAACATACAATGTCTACCTTCTACAGTACGTCCATATAGCTCATATAAAAGGGGTAAACAAAATCAAAAACCTGCATCAAAGGTTTCTCTAAAGTACCTGACCTGTAAAGTGATAAGCTGTGTTTCCCTTTGTTTCCCCTCCATTGTACTGATGTCTAGGTATTAGGCTCCAGGTGGGTCCCATCCAGGATCATTCTTGAAAAAAGGAGGTCTGATGGCCCTTTAAATTAGCCTTTAGTTTTTGGCCTAAGTGGAATTGTAAATACAAAAGCTCCTTAACTGCCTGCAGATCCCTGCTTGGAAAGGAAAGCAGACAAATTGTGGGCACTGTTCACTCAATGTGCCTAGGTGTTGGCAAGTTAATAAATCGTGCTGGTTTTTAAAATCTTATAATGGTACAATCTTCTGAGTCCTGTCCTTTTTTAAACCTGTAGTGCAGGTTTCACAAGAATATACAATTTATGTCACAGTGGTTTTTATCTACATTGCGAAACTGTCTCACACATTCTTTAATAGAGCTATATGTGTGAAATGCACCTTTTTTGCTTTTGTTGTAAACAAACATTTGGGGTGGTAATTACCACAGATTTATATTGCTGAGCAGAGAGCTCTCAAGAATATTCAAGGCTCATAGCCTTGACCGCAGTGCACAGAGATCTTGCGGAGGAAGACAATTAGAGGGAACATTGCCAGTGGGCTTGCAGTACTTATTGTTCTACCTGCCTAAGTAGCCCCTAAAACATGCCCCAGGCCTCCCATGGCAACTTGAATGGAGTTCAACTTGTCAATAGACGCCCCCGCCAAGCCTTAAGTTCCCCATTTATTGCATATGGGTCACCCCAAAGGTAGGCCCTAGGACACCTATAGGCCAGGATGCATTGTAATTAAAAGGTTGGGCACATTCGTTTAAGTGTTACATGTCCTGATTGTGAAACATTTCTAAATTGATTCTTCTATACTATAAGGACTACCTCTAATTGGGAAAATGGGAAGATTTCATGTTTGGTGACTGAGAAATTGTAACCTAAAATCGTCTTTAATAGTGCAGTCAGATTTGAAGTTACAATTTTCAAAATGTCACTTTTAAACAATTATCTAGCAAATCAAGAGCTCATAGAGGAACTATTCTAAGATTATTAGGTTGTAGTCACAGTGCTCAACACAGATCCAATCCCCAATAAGTAGAAAATAGAAGTACGTACTGTTAAAAAATGGATTCTATTAGCAACAGAATTGATTAAAAAGTATTTACACATAAATATGTGTCCATTAATCATCAACACTGTCTACACTCCTGCCTTGACCACTATATGTAAATATGTAGAGTCCCATCTAAGGATCCAGGGTGCACTATGACTGCACACAAATAATATTAGAATAATTTGTCCAAGAGCATTTGATTTTGATAGATTAATTATACCCAGTTCCTTGGGGAAGTTTGGGTTGCCCAGCCTATTGCTTTACTTTTACAAAGTTGTCTTTTTTCTTCCCTATTGGTGACTGCAGCTTGTTCCTGGGTCTCATGACTGGGTGTAGTCAGCAGTCCAACTTTGTATATTTCTCCCAGACTGCCACAGAATATAGAGGGATTAATGTACCCAGATGGGCCATCACCGGCAGGATGGGGGGGTGGAGCTGTGTCCTGCCTTCACACAAAGGACCTGTCTTCAGTACATTATGACTGTAGTCAGAGCAGGGGATGGCGAAAACCCCATGCACTTCAAAGGGAATTCTCTAGAAATCTCTACTTCAAAGAAGGCATTAAGTATAAAAGTATAAAAATGGGACCCTCACATCCACTCTTCAGTACTCTTTTTGGACATGTAGAAGGACTCTCAGAGGACTGCCTACTGCTGTGGCCTGCTGTGTACTTGAGACAACTGCTTTGTTGCACCTAGAAGGACTGCTGTATTGCGTGAAGTCTGTTTTGAACCCTCAGATGCCTGCCCTGTTTCTTGACCCCTGTTCTGCTTCTTGACCACAAGACTACCACAGTGAGTAGTTGAATGTCCTCCTGATCAAAGCCTCAGGGACAGAAAAGGCTCCAATCATTGTCAACCCGCACCTATACCAAGTCTGCACCTGGACCCATTTGAGTCCCAACCATCCATGTAGCGCCCCTACAGTCCTAGACCCTTGGAAGTGGTGCTAAAGGTGGGCAATAGCAAAAATCTGAAGCGTGGGACTCTGGCTAAAAACTGCTCTGAGAACTAAGAGGACACTGGGACTAACCTGCTAGTCTATAAACCCAAGGTGCATTGGGGTCCACCTGAATTTGTGGCAGCTCCCCCTAGTGTTCTTCTACATAGCAGCAAATCATGTTCAGTGGTCCTTCGCAGAAGGGGTTAATTGTCTTGTGGAGCCCTCGTCAGCTATAGCCCCCAGCCTCTTCCCGTTGGAAAGACTATGGGCCTGATTTAGATTTCCGCAGATGGGTTACTCCATGACAACGGTGACAGATAGCCATACTGGCAAAATATAAATCCCATTATGACCTATGGATTTAGATTTTGGCGTACAGGTTATCTGTCACCATTGTCATGGATTAACCTGTCTGCTGAAATCTAAATCAGGCCCAAATCCTCCTTCTCTGGGCACCCCCTGCAGCCTTGCCCTGCTGAACCTCTTCATTCTCAAAACATTTTTTTTATATTTTCTTGTAAATCTGAAGTTAAGAGCCGACTGGGGCCCAATCCAATTTTTGTATTCCACCCACAGTCCATTGTGGTCCGCCATTTTTTTTTACTTTGACCTGGTCTTGTGTGACTAAATAGCTGCGGTTGGCTCTTTGATCTTTTAGGTGCTAGTTTATACCTTAAATATTAAAAATGTATAACTCCAGTTCTACTAGTTGGATTTTGTCAGTTTGGTGTCAAATTCATTTATTAAAATGTGCTCTATTTATCTAAAATGGTGAGGAATCATTATGGATAATTTAGTGACCTTTGTAGTTCACCCTGACAGGGATTGTGGATATTGCCTGAGCAGGGTTAACACCTCACTCAACAACCCATTTTCTCATAGTGATCTAAGCAGGACATCTTCATATAACCCATGAATGCTTTCATATTCACAATCATCATGGGCACTCACATTTCCCTAAACAGAATAAGGAGAGCCAGGACAGCAGACATTGATTTTTCATCTTCATATTCCTTTGCAAACATGCCTTCATATTCTAAAGTGAAAATCTGAAGCAGGCTCTGGATGATTAATCATTATTAGACAACCTTCAACCCAATACTGACAGTAATGGTACTGCCTAGCCTAACCACATTTGAAGAGAGTGGAAAGAAAGGAATTATATGCAACTCAACATAAAAACACTTTGGGACTAGTTTAACTGATGAAATTTCCATCTACATTATAGTTCCTTACCCTATTCCAAGATGACTGTGCAAAAGTCACCATATTTGTAATTAAAAGTGGCTATAGTCTCTAATGGAGAAGCCTCTGGAAATGTACCAATTGAAACAGAGATATAGTGACAGTGCCCACATAACCAATCTCCCTGACATGCTGTGATATGTATATTTTCCAGCATGTTAGGATATCATACCTACTTTTACATGAAAATAAACCAACATGCCTAAGGTGTTCTTTCACAGCTTTAAGTCTCCCAGATATGATGACAGATCAAACACTCTAGATCAGGCAGTTTATCCACAACCACTTATTGTAGATTTACCTTTCCACAGCCAAAAATTGTGTCATGGGAGCCTCATCTATAGAATGTTGCCATCTGCAATACTCTAAATTAGACAAATCTCACCTATACTAATGCTCCTTAACCTTCACACTGAATTTGATACTGTTGATTACACTACTCTCCTTTCTATGTTTGCTACCTTAAGATCTTTTTCCATATACTGATGTTCATCACTCTCTTAAGTAACACCTCTCGAAGTAGGAGTACCCCAATGCTGAGTTCTAGATCTTCCATTTCATCCCTTGATACCATATTGTTAGGTGACATTATGACTTTGTAGTTTTTCCTATCATCTTTATGCCACCAGTAAACAAATATATTCTTTTGCTTTCACCCCCATATTCATTCTACAGTATCTCACTGCCTCACAGTTATCATCCGCTTGATGCCCATTTTTCCTCATGCCCAACACATCTGCAAATGTAGCTCCTCCATATGTTTCCATCCCCATAACAAGTCCTCCTTCCATCCCTACATTATCAGTCAGACATTCTGGTATGATACTTAAAACTATCATGCGTCTTGCATACTTTATCAATATCACACACAAAATTGTCAGACATCAACATACATTAAGGCCCATTTCAATTTGATTAAAAAGACTACAATCAGCACTTTTCAATAGAAATCACAATACTGAAGCAGCCAAAATGTAGGATTCTCTCTATTGTCTTTGTACAATTGGACAATGTTCCTCCCTTCACAATCGGAAAACTTTATCTCCTTAGACACCCTAAATTCACAATACCATTACGAAGTTGATTGGCTGGGAAACCCAAGTGAGATATGAACTATTAAATATTGTCTCCAAAGCTCTCTGGGGCATATTTATACTCTGTTTGCGCCGGAATTGCGTTTTTTTTTTTTTACGCAATTCCGACGCAAAACTAACTCTATATTTATACTTTGGCGTTAGACGCGTCTAGCGACAAAGTCCATGGAGTTTGCGTCATTTTTTAGCGTGGATACCTACTTTGCGTTAATGATATGCAAGGTAGGCGTTCCCGTCTAAAAAAATGACTCCGAGGCATGTGCGCTGTATTTCCACTCCCGGGCAAAATTGACACCTGGGAGTGGGCGGGTCAAAAAAAATTACGTACGGCCGCTTTTGCGCCGTTTTTTAGCGCCTGGACAAGGCAGGCGTTAAGGGACCTGTGGGCTCGGAAGGAGCCCAGAGGTGCCCTCCCATGCCCCCAGGGACACCCCCTGTCACCCTTGCCCACCGCAGGAGGACACCCAAGGCTGGAGGGACCCATCCCAGGGACATTAAGGTATGTTCTGGTAAGTATATCTATTTTTTTTTTTGTGGCATAGGGGGGCCTAATTTGTACCCCCCTACATGCCACTATGCCCAATGACCATGCCCAGGGGTCAGAAGTCCCCTGGGCATGGCCATTGGGCAAGGGGGCATGACTCCTGTCTTTGCTAAGACAGGAGTCATTTCTATGGGGGTTGGGAGTTGAAAAAAATTGCGCAAATCGGGTTGAGGCGAAAAATTTGCCTCAACCTGACTTGCCCCATTTTTTGGCGCCCAAGCTCCATATCCCCCTACACCAGTGCTGCCTGGTGTACGTCGTTTTTTTTCACGCACACCAGGCAGCGCCGGCGGCTAACGCCGGCTAACATCATTGATTAAATACGGCGCCCGCATGGCGCTTCAGAATGGCGTTAGCCGCCGCTAATTTTTTTGACGCAAAACTGCGTTAGCGCAGTTTTGCGTCAAAAAGTATAAATATGGCCCTCAGTGTCTTATCACCTAATTGCCTTTCTAAAATAACCATGAAATATGCAGCCCCATGGTCTTAGATCCACAGTCCTGAACCGCATTGTTACTCCTAAATCTCCATGTGGAGCCTTGCGGTTATCCTCATTCAATCTAGTTGTAATGCAGTCTTAGTCATTTTTAGCTCTATACGCAGTGTCTCCATTTTTAAAATTACTTTCAAGACCCCCTTGCGTTATGATGACTGCCATTAATATCACATCCTCGCTATTAGACCACTTACTTGCCCCCCAATTCCATCTTCATTTTCATCACCCTATGAAGTAAATATGCTTGTATTGCAAATGTGGACATTTGTCTATATTAGACCCCTTTTATGAATCCATTTCCCAGCAAGAGTTGAAATTGTAACCTGATTGACCCCTCCTTCATAAACGGGCTTACCGCCACTCAGACCTCATCAGATAGGCAAATACGATGCATTCTGCACAATTATTACTCAAAGATTTAAGCTCCTGCTTTAGTAAAATTGTACTTTGTAATTTTGTTAACCTTGCTTTATATTGAACTTCAGCGTGATGCATGTGGTTGGTGGGAAGCACCTAGACCCATATTTAGCACCCTTTTTTAAGTTAAAGCGGCGCAAACCTAACTTCACATTTATATTTTGATGCTAGACCCATATAGTGTCAAAATATCAGAGTAAGCACCATTTATAGGGAGTGCAAATCCACCTTGCATCTCATTGCAACAGTGAGATGCAAGGTAAGTGTTCCCTTCTTAAAAATGACGCTAGCCCTCTAGTACCATAATTACCTACTGATGCAAAAATGACGCATACAAAGGAAGCAGGACCACAGAATGGCGCTAAGTCCGTTTAGCATCAAAATGTAATGCCTGGTCAGACCAGGCGTTAGAAAGAGGCCTACATAACACCACTCAAGGAAAACACACAGAAGGAGCATTTGAAACCTCCAGGAGAACATGAAAGTGGTACTGCTCCAGCTTGGCACATGCCACAGATGTCAGCAAAAAAAGAAGGTCCCTCCACCACCACCACAGAAACCCCAAACACCACCAATGCAGCCACAAAGGCAGCACCAAAGGTAGGAGAGGATCTTCAGACAGCGCACAACCCTCCTTGGCCTCAGGGAACAAGATGTGATCAGGATGTATCGAATGAACCGGGAGTTCATTGTATGCTAGCTGCAACACATTGTGCCACACATCATAGCAAGGGTGCAAACTCCCACTTCTATTCCACCCATTAAAAAACTCCTCACTGTCCTCCATATGCTGGCATCTGGATCTTTTCATTTAACAGGTGTACTAGTGGCTGGTATGTCCTCACCATCCTTCTCGGTCCTCCTGCCTAAGGTCCTGGACACTATCATACACCTTACACCCCACCACATCTGCTTCCCAAACACCAACCATCTGCAGCAGGAGACCAAGCAAGGTTTCTATCAAGTTGCTGGGTTCCCGCATGTGGTGGGTGCAATGGACTGCACCCATGTGCAACTGGTGCCACCTGCAGCAGCAGAACACCTACATAGGAACCGCAAGCATACCCATTCAATCAATGTGCAGTCCATTGTGGACCACTGTGGGCAAAAGAACATAGATGGACAGGCAACAACACATATGCAACATGCTGCACTACATTGCATTCATTGTACTTCACAAACACATACGCCCACATGTACATAACACAGCCACACCCTGACTGGCACACCACATGTGGACAGGTGGAGCTACGTCCCCTTTGAATATAGAAGCTGCTCACAAACCACTACATGTGTCCACTAGTTGATAACTAAATACAGAGCACACACACATTAAACCAAACAAAGAAAAGCTCAGCCATGCCAATAGCAAAGGTCATGGTCATTTAAAGAATGTCACACATAAGTAACGTCCCACGTAAATCATGAAGTGCAAGCCCCTGTCAGAACCTATATCAAATGCCATCCAATTGGTGCCATAACCAACTACATATCATCTACACATACCTGATATACCTTTAGTGTGCACATACCCCTGTCTGCTGCATTGTGTTGCACACATAGGAATACAAATTAGCTTTCCATGAAAGACCATGGGGAAAAATCATGAGAAATGGGGCAGCACCTACTCCAGTGCCACCTCACATGCGCACCCAGGGCCCCTTAACACTACCATGTCTGTTCGGTATACTAGAAATGGTCCACCTTGGTTCAGAGCATGTGAAAAACGGAAAAATTCATGGATGCCATAGCAAGACTCAGTAGAAGTATAGAAGACATACCTGGCCTAACATGCACCATAATAAGGGACCCATGTTACAAATAGTTGTGCCCCCTCCTAAAGCCTGCATTGTGCATGTGTTGAAAGTGTCTATGTTAAATTATGTACTGGAAGCTAGGAGATACTACTGTACCAAATTAGATCACCCTACAAATGTGTGATACACACCATCATACACTTGATGGCTGGCAAAACCATCATCTGCACAGAGGGTCACTAAGTGTCGCACTGCATGCGTAGTGCCACATGGTAACATGGATGGCACAGTTTGGCTTTGAAGGGCAACTATGGTGTCTCTACATCTGATACCATTGCAGTGCAGGGAGGTGGTAGGTTCCATCTAACAATAGGACACTGCTTCAAATATGAACTATACAACACATATTTGCTAAAGTATAACCATCATTTTGGAATCAATATGAAAATTCCCAGGTCCTTGAGCCACTACCCAAGATTGTCATGTCCATCAACACAGTCCAGTGAAACCATATCACAAGAACAGGAGCATACACTATACCACAAGCAAGTCTGAGTCACCACTCCACCTACAACTAACAACTGCCATGGTATATTACAACCCACTGTCAAGCTACACCAACACATCTTCTCTCATTCCTTTGCAGCCGATCAAGGTTGCAGCATACCGCCATGGGCAATGACTCTATTCGCCAATCCCATAGCGATGGAAGAGCATGCCTACAATGAAGGGCGCAGAAGAACAAGCAATGTGGTTAAGAGGGCATTTGGGCTCCTAAAATCAAGGTTGAGGTGCATGGCCCTGACAGGAGGAAGTCTCTTGTATGCTCCACCACTCATGTGCAAAATCATACTGGCATGTGCAATCTTCCACAACATCTGTGTCAGAACAAATGTCCCCTGGGATGAATAGGTTGATGGCCCCAACAAGGAGGAGGATGATGATGGAGCAGATAATTTGGAGGGAGAACAACAGAACACTGCTGGAAGAGTTTGCAGGAGACTCCACATTGTAGAGAACTTCTTTACATAGTGACTGGACTAACAACATCACAAATAAAATACTTTGCACAGTCTATTCATTCTCCACTGCATATACCATTGGAATGTGACTCAAACCTCGGGGAACAGGTAAGAAACCCAAAAGCTACAAGTATGGTAGCAACATCGCTTTTGATGTAAGAGGGTCTACTGCCTCCATCTCACATATTAGTGACTCGCAATTCACGGGCATGTGACTCCTGAAGGCCTAGATCCATGCACCACCACATATATTGTGCCATCAAGTCAACAATACCATGCCTACCAGGATGTATGCAAGGGGGCCACTCATAAGGGGCTGAGTACAAATCAAGTTTAAGTAATGTCAGAACTGAACACTGTCACTTTGTGGGGTGATTGCTTCTTTGCCTGCACGCTGCGTGTGTGACAAGGGGGGGGACATCATAGGTAACTATGGACCTTCAGTAATAGTCCAGGGATCCTAACTAATTTCAGATGCAGAGCCTGCACAGTGTATCCATGGGATCATGTCGTGGCACTGCCATTAGGCACAAGCCTGACACATGATGGACTGTACCTCACGTATGGCACATACATGTTTGCTGTGGAGTGTGCAATGGGTTGCCAGAAAAAGTAAGCAGCTATGGGTGCAGAATCACTATCCAAACACATGACCCATGGTCAGGATTTAACAATTTAATGGGGCAATGTACCACCAAATAATTATCTGGGTGGAATGTGGGCAGAATTTGTTACACTCCTCATGTACTTAGGATGCATACTTGTCACACAAATCTGCTGTCTTGACACATGCCTACAGGAAGTCCAGATAAACATGTGAAGACAGATGTACGGGTGTATGTCCTAAGTAGCAACGGGTTTGATAGTATCAGCAATGCTTGACATGTGTTAGCATGTTTAACTAGTATGCTGTGTATGACAACATCACACAGCACATAGCAATACACACCACTCGTTGTCACTCACATGACAGAATAAGTGCAAGGTAGCAACAGTAACAAATTATTCCATACATGTTTTGGGCACCAACATCGCAATCAGGTGTGGGATGTGCAACTATGTCCAGCAATGTTCAATAATGTTGTAGACCCATCATCAAACTGAATGGGAGCAGAAGTAGCCATATATGTTGCATTTGGCTAATGATAAATACACCACTCAGATGATTTTACACATCAATTTCATTCATTCATGGTAAGAATTACCTAGGTTGCGGCATGCTGGAAGAAATACATACCCATGTTCAACAGAGGATGTGGATGGACAGCTAAGAGATACACAAAGATACTTGTGAATACAACATGGGAGGTCACTTGGAGACAACGCAAATGGTGTGGCAGGTGTAATATCCTGTGTGCATGGCACTCATTACATCTCACAAATACTGTCGATGGGACAGTAACTATCAAGTAGCCAGGAGTAGGAGATGTGTACATCAACAAATTACACAAGCCACATGTTGCATCCTGTCCATGTATGACCAGAAAATGTTGCTGTAGAAGATGTGTATAAAGTGCAAGCAGCCTAAAGAATGGGAGAAATGTAGGAGACAACACATACCTTACTAGTAATGTGGGAAAACATGGAGAAGGAACACACATGGACCAACACTGACTGTACAACACATCAATGTCTACATGTCAACATTTAACATATGTAGAGACAGAGAGGGTGGCCAGGTAGTACATAACCCAGTCATGTTTGCCACCACCATACTCTGGTATTTTCCCATCTCATGCCACCATGACAGACAACACCATCTGTAACCTGGCACGTTCCCAAAACTGAAGTCACAAAAGATATACAACCCCTAAACAAGCTTCCCATGGAAATAACTAAGGACATCAAATAATGAGACATACCCTGCATGTGCAAGTACCCAGTCCTTTGTACATGAAAGGGGAAGGGTGATTCAAGTACCGCAGAGGAAAATGTGATATCCCGGTCTGCTTCATCACAATTCTGCCTGTGTCTGTCTGCAGGGGAGTGTGCATTGTTCTGCTGAGTAGCAATCATGAGGCTAGATTCCCACTCGAAAAACTCAAAAATCACTGCTCTGGCAACATAAATATATGACATTGTCAGGGGCCAGATGCATGTGCACAGGGGATGAGTAAACTGGAGCTCCATTAACCTGCCCCTTCACATGCAACCATAAGTATGTGTTGCCATACAAACTCACACAGTTGTGATGATGAGTAGGCTGCTATCTATGCCAGACTGCAACACTGCTACACAGGGGTATGCCATTGTATGTGACAGTCATAACAAACATGATGTGGACCAATGTGAGTGCCTAGTTGGTAGGATGCACACATATAACACCTATCTAAGCACACATATACCACTGTAATGGCTCAGGGCTGGTAATGTGTATGGAGTTTGAACAAAAGGCAACCTAGCACAAAAATAAGGGTATAGGTATCCCAAGATCAGTGACTGTAAGAAATGACCTTCACATGCGTTCCGACATACGGAAACATAGGTGGCACTGATGGGACTTCACATGCATTTGTCAAATGCTAACATGTGAATATGCAAGAAGATATTTATATGAGGTTTCACATCCCATGAACACACCACTGTGGTCATATGTTGCAGAAATGACACAACACATGTCTTAACACACACAAACAGCATTTACCAACCTTCAGTAACACACGTGTACATTCCATCTCCTGCAACTAAGATGCATGGGGACCCATATGTCACACATATACCAGAGCTTCATGAAGTAAAAACCAACAACACACCACAGAGTGGACACACATCACACGCAAATTGGCAGGGGTAACGTGATGTCAACCCAGTCCTAGTCCACTGCACACTCTAAATACAAATTGTCATGGTTTTCACATGCCTTCCCATGTGTTGTACATAGGCCATCATATATATTGTGATTTTGGTATGTGTACATTTGTATATCAGACATAATGTAGTACTCCAACAAATTAGTAATCAAACACATATGTACGCACATAGCACACATGTGCCAACATGTATGTGGACACAGTGTAGCTACACATGCACATATGCACAAGGTATGAGTAATCGCATGAAGCAGACTCATTAACAAACCTATTGATTTAGCATACCAATGTCACCGTTATGACATGACTGGATAGTTACACACTCAGTTATACATACAACATTGTTACACAGCCCATGTGACATGGTAAGTGAATCTGGGTTCACTCAAGGCCTACATTGCAAAATTCTACGCAATCCCATCATGCGTTAAAATAAATGACACAAACGCATCAAATCTACACTCTGCAACATCAGTAAAATAATGCCTGGGCCCTGAGCGTCTATCACACGTTCAAATACCTTTTCACGCACCATGGTGAAAAATCGACGCATGACTGTAATTCGTCAAAAATGTACACACATACGCATGTACCATACTATTCCCTTAAGCTAAAAGATGCCTAGCCCTTGAGCGTCTATCACACGTACATAGGCTATTTCACGCAAAATGGGGAAAAATCTACACATGACCGTCATGCGTAAAACTTTTACATGCATACGCAGATATCATACTATTCTCCTAACCTAAAAGAGCCCTAGCCCCTGACGTATTGTCTGTTACTGCGTGAGGGTGTGTGGAGCTGGTGCTGTTGGAGTTTTGGAGTGTTTGTATTGTTTATTGTGCTGTGTCCTGTAGCTGTTGTGTTTTATTTGTCTTTAAACCTGTCTTTTGTATTGTAAGTGTCCTGTTTCTGTCTCTGTATTGTGGGGTGTTTGTTTGAGGTAGTATAGTTGTTGGGCTAGTTGGGGTAGTCAGAGGGAAATCTTTTGTTTGGGTGAACTGCATTTGCAGTCCAGTATGTCAGAGAAAGGGAGGATGGCCAGGATGTCGGCCAATGAGCTGCGGGGTTTCATATGGCTGGCACAGCACTACCTCCCCATGATGCTGATACTGGGTGGCAGTGTCATTCAAGGCTACCCCACAAAGGCCAGGAAGCTGTGGAGGGGCAAGGTGCTCCACCACCTGAGAAGAGTGTTTGCCACAGGAAGGAACACCCACCAACTGAAGCACCGCTGGGCAGACCTCATAACAAGGGACCTAGATCTGCTGGATCCTCTGGGCATCGAGATTGTTGGAGCAGTTGGTAAGTATCCCATTTCCATACATTTTTTGCGTGTGCATGACAGTTGAAGATATGGTTGAGTGCTCCATGTCATGATTATCGATCTGAACATGTTGTTTGCCACTTGTATGAAAAGCCCCAGCACCACCTTAGGCCTGCCTTTCAAATGTACAGCAAATGAAGCGGATGCAGGGCAGATGTACCATTTTCCCTGCACAATGATTACAAAGTGTTGTGATGCATGAATAGGACAATTTGGTATTGAGCAGTATAAAATGAGGCCGGCACCATGCATCATGTAGGGCAGTGGGTTCCAAACCTTTTCGGGAGAAAAATGTATAAGCCACTGGGGAAAAATGACAAATACCTAAATTCCATAGTTCATGCACTCTGAACAGTTGCTGGGAGCAGGTGTAATACAGGGACATATAAATGTATGTGATGGCCCCCATGTACTCAGCAGAAGCAGTGATGATCTGTTGTGTTGCAACTCTTGCTGAGTACATCATTTACCTACATATAAAGAGATGGAGCTGGACCCTACCTGCATCATGCTGTGCCTTTATTCTCATTAGTTGCACACATGGCGGGGGTAAGGGGTGCACTGAGGGCCACAAGGACTGTAGTGATACATTTGGTGCTGCATAACTGTTGTTCAGTTGGCCCCTTTGTGTCATTGGCCAGGGCCGTGTAAGGGAGCTCGATCATGCACTGGGTCTAGGCTACTAGGACTTTCCTCTTCCTGTACATTGTGTGTCACACACACCGTAAATTGTCTATTATCACACACAAATGTGCTGAGGTAGTTCCACAATCCTGCCACATCTCACTGACAGAATGGGGCTGTCCTGCATCAACTCCATCATTGGCACCAACAAAGGCATCCTTAGACCACAGAGCAAGTGTGTCTGTGTTGAGGCATATGTCTATGCCCATATTCTTATCACTCCCTGGACACATAATGGTATACCATGCCAACAATGGCTGGCCACACTCTATTGGCAATACATCCATGATTTCAATCAGTCAATGTGTAGGTAGGAACAACTATTTTCACATGCGTAAATTCCCATTGCATTATTGATCGTGTGCGTACCTTGTGATGGCACACACATATTACTTAAATCACACAGGGATGTATCACGGCATTCCTCAACACTCAACACTTTGTAATACCCACACAACCCCTTGGCAGTTGTTTGTCAGTTTGTTATGGCATCTAGGGCAGGCTCAAATGCTATGGGTGTCACAGTGGAATAGCCACTGCAACAACCATTGCACACCCCTCAGATGCAGTATACATTGTCATGCAGTCACATATGGTAATGGAGGTGTAGAGCTAACAAACACCTGCATGACAATGCCATGTATAAAGGGTGCAGTGAGAAGCACCACAGGAGCGTCAAGGACAGTGATGGTTTGTAGGTGCGTGGGTCTACATTATCTGAGACTATGTGGGTCATTCTGACCCCGGCCGGCGGCGGTAGCCGGCGGCCTGGCTGGGACCGCCAGAAGACCGTACCGCGGTCAAAAGACCGCGGCGGTCATTCTGGGTTTCCCACTGGGCTGGCGGGCGACCGCCAAAAGGCCGCCCGCCAGCCCAGTGGGAAACACCCTTCCACGATGAAGCCGGCTCCGAATGGAGCCGGCGGAGTGGAAGGTGTGCGACGGGTGCAGTGGCAACCGTCGCGAATTTCAGTGTCTGCTGAGCAGGCACTGAAATTCAAAGTGGGGCCCTCTTACGGGGGCCCCACAACACCCCTGACCGCCATGCTGTTCCTGGCGGTCGAAACCGCCAGGAACAGGATGGCGGTGAGGGGGTCGGAATCCCCATGGAGGATTCCCATGGGCAGCGGAAAGTCGGCGGTACACCGCCGACTTTCCATTTCTGGCCGCGGCTGTACCGCCGCGGTCAGAATGCCCAAAGGAGCACCGCCAGCCTGTTGGCGGTGTTCCCGCGGACCCCAGCCCTGGCGGTTTTTACCGCCAGGGTCGGAATGACCCCCTATGTGTGAATAACTGATTATAAATGTTTGTCAGTTGCTCTGATCTACCACCAGGATGACTTGCTCACTCAGCCTAACAAGTTGACAGTAAGCAACGTCGTCCATTAACTGATATGTACATATTACACTAAACAATGTTTTCCATTCATGTCTTGCAGGTGGACCTCCGCCCTACACCGCTGTTGAGGTGGCCTGATTTGAAGACACCGATGCAGGTAGTAAGTGTAATTTTGTACATCATGTGTGTCAATCCAGCCTTTGGTGTGAGTCAGTCTGAAGGGTGGAATGCTATGAAATATGGTTTTACCTGACCAATGATATGATATAATTGGAGAATGGATGGTGACATCATGTCTGTTGGAATGTTGTGCAATGGGAATGACTTACTTGTAGCACAAGGGGCAACGTGTGCTGGCATGGAATTGTTTGTATCAGGAATAGTAATGGCTGGCCACATATTCATTGATGTCTGCCATGATAGGTGTCAGGGCAGCTGTTTATGTACATAACATGTGTGTTGACAACCACTTTATCACAGCACTATTGACAGCACTATGTGCCACACATGGCTTACACTTACTTTCAAGACAATACAGATGTGGGTTCTATCTTCAGAGGTCTCTATGGGGCTTATATAGTAGACACATGCACCACAGGTGCCTCAGTGACCTTCCGATATATGTATTAAGGCTGTAGTACTGCAAGGACCTACATTGTGCTGGACAACAGTCAGTAGTGTACACAATTAGTAAACAACTCAGCTCCAGATGGTTGTGGGAAAAGTCTATGATTTTTCCAACGCCAGATCTCAGCAGTTTTCACAGCATGGTCCTGCCATCATGATATTTGTGAATGATGTAGGTCACATCACATATGCATAAGATGTGAATGCTGGGTGCATACCTGGTACTTTGATGATGTCTGACATGCATGTGCAAATGATGTACAATGTATCAGAATACTGTTGCAGCACCCAGTGCAGTGCCAAACTCGCTGTGGGCCTAAGGACACCCATACAGTCACCATGTGTGTGCTGTTTAACACATGTAGCACAACATAGCACAGAGTAGGGGGCTTTAGTTCTGTAATGTGTAGGCAACTTTGATGTGCAGGTCAGGCTTTGTCCAAACCTTCTGGGGACATTGCATCGGTTGTACATCTGCGCACATCATGGGCAATGGTGTGCCATCTTGTAACATATGCTCAGGTCTGGTCTTACACCAGGACACATGAATGATGATTTATCATACCGTACAATAGCAGTGGGAATTTTCCAGAGCCCCTATGATATGCTCCCACCCTACATCCTTGAGGGCTCTGCAAACCTTGATATTTCACCAAGGGTGTTGAGGTGGTAGGTTGCATGCACCACCTCCATTATGCACAGAGATGCAGGAACTCAGACTTGTTGGGGCATATGTTCACAAGTTTGATTACATAAATGTTGATTATAGATACTTTTGTCCACTCAGCTGTGGGCCCTGTTGGTTAACAATAGATAGCCTTCATCCCAGTGGCATGTTCATGATACTGTAGATGGCTGGTAGGAAATAGTCATAGATGAGGAGTAAGTCATTGCTGAGGAATGTGTGGTGGACTGTATGTTTTATCTGCAGTTGCAATGTATGTAATATGTCTGTTTAACCTCTACCCAATGCTGAATCAGATGGTTGTTGCTCCTCATATTTCAGCTGCCAATATGACACCAGAAGGAGCTTCAGCAGTGAAAAGGCAACTGGGGAATGGTGTGCATTTGCACATCGTAGAACTACCCAGAAACCACAGCCACACAATGACAGTGCTGGAAAGACAACAGGGATCCAGGGGGCCTCAGCAGACAAAAGAAGGATATTGTGGTGCATCAAAAAGAAACTAAAGAAAAGGAAGAAATGAACTTATTTTATTCTACAGCCTCCTAGTTCCTTGCCCTCCCTTTTACTGTTGTACATAGTTTTAGATTAGGTTTTAGATGGGTAGTATTAAGGTTAGTGTAGGGTAGATGTACATTAGGGTAAGTATAGTGGGGGTGGGTTTTTTCGTCATTTTTGTATTGGTGGAGAGTTGGGTGGGGGACCATGATGCAATATGTGTGCATACATAAAATAAAAAATACAAAAAATATATATAATTGTTCAGGCCACAGGTTATGTTAGTACATGTATAATCATAGTTTATGTTGTCCTACTTGTATCTTGTCGCTTAAGAGGGATGGGGGCAATGTTTAGAGTATGGTGTCACATGTGTAAGGTAAGTTTAGAATAGGTTAGATAGGTATAGTTGTTAATTACGTTAAGTTAGTACAGGTTAGTTTAGCATAGGGTAGTTTTTAGGTTATTTCTAGGTATGTGGTTTTACAAAAAATCCTGTTTTTCTTAGACTAGTAGTTGATTGAGTGTCTGGGGGTTCTCATGAGTACACTGGCCAAGTTATGCTTACTGTCTTGATTTTACAAGGATTACCATGTGCATCCCCTATGACCAAGGAGCTTTCGGATTGACTGCTACATACTGTCAACTAGTACATACATTTGCCATCCAATGTTCTAGCCATTCACAATGTGTGTGTATACTTTATCTTGGACAGGTAAATATGGTACTTCACCTGTCAATGGTGGGATACTGCAGTTTCAATGTTGTCAAGCGTGGCACATCTGACAACAGGCGCATTTGGAACTGTATCCTGCAACTCTGACAAGTGCCCAATACTGATAAGGTTATCTTCTCCTGTACCACACAAATAAGTTGTACTGGTATACCCATCTAGGTAAATTACCATTGACCTGGTTCAGAGCAATACATGCTGTATTTCTACTTCAAAGGATATCTGTTAAAAATGTATATAGAATACTCAGTAAGTTGGTTGTAGCTGACAACACCATCATTCACCTTTCTCATAGTAGGATCCTAGTGTGAGGCTTTGTGTCTGACAGTCATGCACTCAAGTACTGATATTCTGTACACATTGACATGGATTGACACAATGCCATCTCTTAACTGAGTAGATGGATCACAGTAAAAATAGAAATGCTACATGAGTACAAGGTGCTTTATTTACACATGCAATTGTATTTGTGAATTCTATACAATGTCCAGTTCACAGAACCAGTCAGTGAACGTTAGCCATATGGAGCACAATCAGAGTCCAGGGTTGAGGGACATGTCATGAGACATGGTTAGGAGTAGTGTGCATTAGTGAGGAGTTAAAAACATTGCCAATTGGTATGAAAGAGACACTGACAGTGCATAGCAGACAAATCAACAGTGGTTAGATGAAGAGGGAACATTTCATACTGTCATAACACTGTCATGATCTTAAGCCCAGGACTAAGGAGAAACTGTCCATGTGGCACAGACTGGTGCTACTGAGTGCTTTTCCTTGTGAATCTTATTCCTTCCACTTCTTCATCCTCTGATGTGTGTGGTGCCTCCTGTGCCATGGCTGATCCTGTTGTAGCAGTAAAGGGGGCCAGACACACTTCAGGGGATAAAGATGTGGAGTCAAAGGTCCCAGCAGCTGCCATTTGTGGGAACAGAAAAGGCATCTCTGCAGCAAGGAGGGACTGCTATTTTTCAACACCGTAGCAACATCACAGTGGTAGGCAGCCATGTTTATCCTGAGGTGGGCAACTTCCCGCTGTATGGACTCCAGGGTATTCTGCATAGCCCCCAGCCTGTTGTCTGTTATGCTGTTGCCAGTTTGGGAGGGCATTTGTTGTAGCCTCTGCTTCATGACAGTAGCTATATCGGCCAGAGACTGCTGGAGTCCATGTAGCAGGAGTGGGTGCCCCTGATGGCCACTGAGTTGTCTTTATTAGGAAAGACGCACATCTGCTCTTCCTCTAGGCTGTATGAGTACTGGCTGGTGGTGTGTGTTGGTAGCTGGGTGATTCATGTGGAGACCTAGTAGAGCTGTGTGTCCTCTCTGCAACTGGAGATGGTGTCTGGAGTGATCCTAGGACATCCTGGAGAGTCTCTTCATTGATGGTTGGCAGCTGGTCTTCCATGTAATCTGCAAAATACAGGACAGGCAGGTCGGCAGGAGGAAAGCCATTATCCTCTGCAATGAGATACTGTCAAATCAATATTCAATTGCTTTGGGTGTTGACATGGAACATCAATTATTTGACTCTGAAGGCTCAGTGACATGTTACTGACCCAAGGTTGTAGTTGTACTTATGTGTAGCATTGCGCATCACACATGGGTCAAGCTCACTAGGTATTTGGGGGCATATGTAGGTGACCCAAGCGCAACCTGAGTGTCACTTTTGGTGAGTCTCAGGTGGTGCAATGCCCTGTGCCATATTTACAAGGTGGCATGAAGCCACTTTTTGTGACTTGACGCCAGCTTGTATATATGGCCCCTCCCATGCAGCACTTTGTGTGGAAGGTGTGTGCAATGGGTGTTTCTGTGGGCGTGCCACAGTAACACCCATAGTGTTTTGACACTGCCTCAGATTTAGGACTAATTCTTAACCTGACATTACGCCAATATCTAACACCAGCCCAGGTGTGGGTTTAGTGGCAACATCTAGAAGTAATGCTTACATTTCTACTAGATTATTTAGCTTTTTCTATGTGTGATGCACTCTGCAGCAAACATATTAAGAGCAAATCACCCTTTAAGTTTGTTGTTGTGCAGGAAGTTGTTCCTTCCTGCACAAAAACAATCTTCCCCTCAATGCAGCCATCCTTGCACTGTGGTGCAAGGGTGGCTGTGTTGGAGCATCACAGATAATTTCCACTTGTGCAGGGGGTAGACAAGGGTGTGCTGTATTCTTATCTATATGATGCATCCCTGCGTTTTTAAAATGACAGTGCATGATGCTGCCTAATTTGGCACAGCAGCACGCACCCTCATTTTCTGTTTGACCAGGCCCTCTATTTTGTCAGATGGTGAGGTTGCAGCTACTTGTACAGCTACACACATGATGTTCACAGACATGCACAATGTGTTGTATGTTTTTTATGTTGTGGCCATTTCCATATGGTCATACGGTTGTCTCTGAGTTGTTGTGGGTTCACCCTTCATGGGATGTGTTCCACAGGTTGCAAGCTTTAGGGCAGATTTTTCTTATGTGGCACGGCTCAGGGCAGCTGCAATATGTGTTGCAGTATACTGCAGCAGTTTAGATATGCAGGGATTTTCAATGTTTACTTGAATACATTACAGCCCTTTAATTCCCCCTGCGCCTGCACAGATTTGTTCTCCCTGCACCAGCACAGGCATTGTTGCAGCATGAAGAAGGGATGATTTGTTCATTGGCTTTTACATGCGTCCCTTCCTGCACATGTACAAGCTATTTTTGCTGAGATGGCATTTCAATGTGTGCTGCAAGGTGCTGTCGCGTAGGCTCTCATTATTCTAATGAGACTACTGGATTTCTAGTGGCAGAATCGCCTGCGGTGTGGGAGACTGAGTCTGACCCACTACAGGTGATACCTGTCGCTCCAATCTGGGTTCTGCTCCGGCTAACTAGCATTGCCTCACCTCTACCCAAAGGCAGAGGTGATTGGGCAGCGAAGGGCATGACATAACTGGTTTCTCAGGGAAGCCGTGATCATTCAAGTCTCATCCATTTCTCTCGGTTACATTAGTCTCATATACACAATGACAAACAGAGGCTGTACATGTTTCAATAATGATTTTGATGAAGCGACTGCATCTTAGATAACAAAGCGTGAGCTGCTATAACCAGGACGACACAGCATTACAAGATTGAGATTGTGACAAGGAGAGTTAAGCATAGGAATAACGCTACCATATTGCCACTACAGACAATAGACTAATTCCTACCTGGGCTATAATAGAGCACAGCGTGTTAAGCTCTAATTCTGCCCTTCAGGTTCCCCTGGAAAGACATCATCCCCCATACCTGAGCAAAGGCCTGAAGTCTGCACTAGCAGCAGTAGCGAAGCATTCAGCAATTGGCATACAGTTGTGGTTCTCTGGATGAAATCTCCCTCTAATATGTAAGGGACAGGGAAGTGTTTTTATAATAAAATAGCTGATGTTCTGAGAAAATGACCCTACGTAGGGGTGTGTGTTTTCTATGAATGTCAGAGACAAAACTTTATACCACGTTCACTGGCAACCTATTTTACTGCAGCCTTGGAAGAAGCACAGAGTGAGCAAGAATGTCTTGTTTGAGAACAGAGTGCTGGCCTAGGCAAAAACAGTCAGATAGAGAGAAATAAAACAAGACAGTAAAAGTGGCTACTGTAACAATCATAAAGCGAAGCCGAATAAAATATATCTAGGTTAAAGTGCACAGCGGCAGGCCTAGTATGTTAAAATAACGTGCATGGAGCTATAACTAAAATGGCTACACAGCAGTGCTAAGGAATGATGCTAGCTCACATTACAAAAACATGACACACAACTGCGCTAGAGCAGTTGTGCATCATTTTTCATAAATATGCTCCCTAGAGTGTTGTATTTCTAAATTCAAGATGAGTGAGTGCATTGACTAATATTACAAGTTTGTCATAATAGTGCTACTGTGCATAGAAAAAAACCATTTAATGATTTGTAAATATTAGGGTCAAATAAAATAAATAAAATATAGTTTCACCAGAGGGGCATTGTAATGTGAAATGAAATGCATGATTAAACGAGCATGTGAATTTTCTTTCAAAAGAGCTGTGAGAATCTGCAAGATAGATGGAGCCCTACACAATGTTTTCTCACTGTTTGTTCTTTTGCATATGGCAGTGACTTGTTTCTTGTCCTTTTCTGAAGTTAACTTCTGTCGGAGCTGACAAAAAATTTATGATTGTGGATTGTTCCAGCCACTCTTAATGTTTTTTGTGATTGCCATAATATGATTTGCAAGCCTTAATTACATTATCCAAATGTTATAAAATAATTGATTTTGCTCTCTGTAGGAGGAGTAAAACTGAATAAATATATGTTTTAGCGCTTCCAGGCAAGAGTCTAATGATAGTTTACATACCGAACAATTTACAATTTAGTGACAATGTTTTTTTCCTGAGTACCAGCCATTGGAAACGAACAGAAGAGGTTGCTTAGTTGTTTTCCATGATATTTTTCTCTATTTTAATGAATGCTCATTAATGGGGTTGTGGGTTCATATGGTACAAAACAAAACAAAAAGCAGGTAAATGAGAGAACATTAGCCTTAAGGCTGAACAAAGAACAACCCTTGCCAAAGACATTAAACCTGGCTTTGTACTAGGGGAAGGGGTTGGTAATAGTTGAGCAACTTTGGGGGTCATTCACCGACCGCCAGGGCCAACGACCGCGGAAGCACCGCCAACAGGCTGGCGGTGCTTCCTGGGCCATTCTGACCGCGGCGTTAAAGCCGCGGTCAGAAAAGGGGAACCAGCGATTTCCCGCCGGTTTACCCCTGGCCCAGGGAATCCTCCGTGGGGGCACTGCTTGCAGCGCCGTCATGGGGATTCCGACCCCCTTCCCGCCACCCTGTTCCTGGCGGTTGTTACCGCCAGGAACAGGATAGCGGGAACGGGTGTCGTGGGGCCCTCGGGGGGCCACTGGCATGGGCAGTGCAGGGGCCCCCTCACAGGGCCCCATAATGATTTTCAGTGTCTGCTTTGCAGACACTGAAAATCGCGACGGGTGCCACTGCACCCGTCGCACCCCAGCAACTCCACAGGCTCCATTCGGAGCCGGCTTCATCGTTGCTGGGTCTTTCCCGCTGGGCCAGCGGGCGGCCTTTTGGCAGTTGCCCGCCGGCCCAGCGGGAAAGTCAGAATGACCGCCGTGGTCATTTGACTGCGGTGCTGTCTTCTGGCGGTCTCCGCCCGGCGGGCGGCGCCCCCGGGGTTGGAATGACCCCCTTTGTGTGTGTTGTCTCCAGAGCCCAAATCATAAATTGTGTCTTGGGGTGCAATAGGCATGTGCACCCACCTTGAGTGCCACAAAGCACAATGGTATTACAGAAGGGGTGGCAGATACTTGTGCATCACCCTATGTAATACAATTGGTGCTGGTGCACATGTTATGCCAGTGCTATCATAGGGGGTGTTTCCTCATTTACATGGGGGAATCAATTTGCCTCTGTGCTTGCGCAGAATTACTGATGGAGCTCAGACACAAGCATGCTTTAAGAGGTGCACTGAAAGTGTGCCACAAAAAGGTGGCCCGATTTCAGTGTGCCTCCTAATGGCAAGCCTTTGGGGGGGACGGAGTTCCACAGTCCTCTCAGACTTCCCCCTGCAGGTGGGTGCAGTCACTCCCTGCATCCATCTGCAAAGGGATCTCTAATCCCCCTTAAAAGTGCAGGCAGAAGCTCTGTATTTCACTTGAATGTGCCGCCCCCAGAATAGGACGGGTTTATGGCTGTCCTGGAAGCAGTGCATTAATTCAAAAACTTTTGAAAAGTGCGACATGGCACAAACAAGAAAAGTGTGCTGCATTCACAATACGCCCCAGATGCCACCAAAAGAAAATCCTGCAATGAAACAACATCTTTGACTACAACAATACAGAAAGCTTTGAGCAGGGCCCTTTTGCTGAAAAGACTGAGGCCCATATTTATACTTTTATGTCGCCGCATTTGCACCGCTTTTTAACACAAAAGCGGCGCAAACTTACAAAATACAATTGTGATTGGGAAGTCATGGGGACTACTTACGAGATGTCAATGTTCCAGCTAATCTTCATTCTAGCTTCCTTTGCAGTTGTCTATTCAGTATACCCCCTTCAACTAAGCCTCCCCAGTGTATCTTACTTGGTAGTTACAGAAAGTGATGTGGCTCAGCAGAAGATTATACCTGGGGTTTCACAGAAAATTGTGTTGAGACCAAGTGAAATATCTGTCTTCTAGATGAGGGCGAGCCTCACACATTAGGACACTGAGAAGAAGGCCAAACTGAGCGTAATGAAGTTTTCTACTAAAGTGGGCCAAGACCTCATACCTGTCTTCAAAACAGGCGCAGACACCAAAACAACCAAGATTGAGGCGGTCATTCCAACTTTCCCGCTCGGCCGGCGGGCGACCGCCAAAAGGCCACCCGCCGGCCCAGCGGGAAAGACCCTGCAACGAGGAAGCCGGCTCCGAATGGAGCCAGCGGAGTTGTAGGGGTGCGACGGGTGCAGTGGCACCCGTCGCGATTTTCACTGTCTGCAAAGCAGACAGTGAAAATCTGTATGGGGCCCTGTTAGGGGGCCCCTGCACTGCCCATGCCAGTGGCATGGGCAGTGCAGGGGTACCCAGGGGCCCCACGACACCCGTTCCCGCCATCCTGGTTCTGGCGGTGAAAACCGCCAGAAACAGGCTGGCGGGAAGGGGGTTGGAATCCCCATGGCGGCGCTGCAAGCAGCGCCGCCATGGAGGATTCCCTGGGCCAGGGGAAAACCGGCGGGAAACCGCCGGTTCCCCTTTTCTGACTGCGGCTTTACCGCCGCGGTCAGAATAGCCCAGGAAGCACTGCCAGCCTTTTGGCGGTGCTTCCGCTTCCCTCCGCCCTGGTGGTCAGAGACCGCCAGGGTCGGAATGAGGCCCTGAATCTCTACCTACTGTATAAGATAAGGAAAATTAAAGCACTTTTCCAAATCTATGGCAAAGATCACTTAACTAACAAGCTAATAATACAGTAACATGATTCATCCTAGCAGGACTCCATTGCCTTTTTAACCTCTTCGCTGCCAGGCCCATTCCCCCTCAGGTGCCAAGCCTTTTTTTGGGCTATTTTGGGCAGTTCGCGCTTAGGCCCTCATAACTTTTAGTCCACATTAGCTACCCACAACAAATTTGTGTCCTTTTTTGCCAGCATCCTCGGGAATCTAGAGGTACCCAGACTTTGTGGTTTCCCCTGAAGGAGACCAAGAAATTTGCCGAAATTCAGCAATAATGTTGTTTTTTCAAACAAATGGGAAAAAGGGCTGCAGAAGAAGGCTTGTGTTTTTTCCCCTGAAAATGGCAGCAAAAAAGGGTTTGTGGTGCTAAATTCACCAGCATCCCAGCTTTCAGGAACAGGCAGACTTGAATCAGAACACCCCATTTTTCAACACAATTTTGGCATTTTACTGGGACACACCTCATTTTTACTATTTTTTTTGCTTTCAGCCTCTTTCCAGTTAGTGACAGAAATTGGTGTGAAACCAATGTTGGATCCCAGAAAACTAAACATTTCTGAAATGTAGACAAAATTCTGAATTTATAAAGAGGTAATTTGTATAGATCCTACAAGGTTTTCCTACAAAAAATAACAGCTGAAATAAAAAAATATTGAATGTGAGGTGAAAAAAACAGCAATTTTTCTCAACATCTTACTCTCTAACTTTTTCCTGCAATGTCAGATTTCTGAAAGCAATATACCATTACGTCTGCTGGACTCTTCTGGTTGCAGGGAGATATAGGGCTTGTAGGTTCATCAAGAACCCTAGGTACCCAGAGCCAATAAATGAGCTGCCCCTTGCAATGGGTTTCATTCTATACCGGGTATACAGCAATTCATTTGCTGAAATATAAAGAGTGAAAAGTAGGTATCAAGAAAAGATTTGTATTTCCAAAATGGGCACAAGATAAGGTGTTGAGAAGCAGTGGTTATTTGCACATCTCTGAATTCCGGGGTGCCCATACTAGCATGTGAATTACAGGGCATTTATCAAATAGACGTCATTTTTATACACTGTCTTACATTTCGAAGGAACAAATGTAGAGAAAGACAAGGGGCAATGACACTTGTTTTGCTATTCTGTGTTCCCCCAAGTCTCCCGATAAAAATGGTACCTCACTTCCATGGGTAGGGCTAATTCACGTGACAGGAAACACAACGTGGACACCTCACATTTTTACATTGAAATCTGACGTTTTTTTAGCAAAGTGCCTAGCTGTAGGTTTTGACTTCTAGCTCAGGGAAACCTACCAAACCTGTGCATTTATAAAAACTAGGCACATAGGGGAATCCAAGATGAGGTGACTTGTGTGTCTCTCGCCAGGTTCTGTTACCCAGAATCCTTTGCAAACCTCAAAATGTGGCAAAAAAAACACCTTTTCCTCACATTTCAGTGACGAAAAGTTAAAGTTCTGGAATCTGAGAGGGGCCACAAATGTCCTTCCACCCAGCGTTCCCCCATGTCTGCCGATAAAAATGGTACCTCACTTGTGTAGGTAGGCCTAGCACCCATGACAGGAAATGCCCCAAAACACAACATGGACACATCACATTTTCCCAAAGAAAACAGAGCTGTTTTTTGCAAAGTGCCTAGCTGTGGATTACGGCCTCTAGCTCAGCCAGCACCCAGGGAAACCTACCAAACCTGTGCATTTTTTAAAACTAAGCACCTAGGGGAATTCAAGATGGGGTGACATGTGTGGCTCTTACCCGGTTCTGTTGCCCAGAATCTTTTGCAAACCTCAAAATCTGGCCCAAAAACTCTTTGTCCTCATATTTCAGTGACATAAAGATCTGGAATCTGAGAGGAGCCACAAATTTCCTTCCACTGGGTTTTCCCCAAGTCTTCCAAAAAAAATGGTACCTCACTTGTGTGGGTAGACCTAGTTCCTGCGAAAGGAAATGCCCCAAAACACTATGTAGAAACATCAAAATTATCATATACTAAACTACCCATTTTTGCCGGGGGTACATGTGTTTTTGGTCCTGAGCTCAGCAGCCATAGAGGGAAACCTAACAAACCAAAACATTTCTGAAAACTAGACACCTGAGGGAATCCAGTGAGGTGTGACTTGAGTGGATACCCCAATGTTTTCTTACCTCGAATCCTCCACAAACCTCAAATTTAGCTAAAGAAATCACATTTTTCCCACATTTCTGTGTGGGATCACTGAACGGTAAAAATGATACCTCACTTGTGTAGGTGGGCCAAGTGCCTGTGACATAGAAGAGCCAAAAACATGTCAAAATTGAGGGGAAACTAAAGAGGGTCCAAAGGGCAGTTTGAAAAAAAATGTTTAGGCTGACAAGTGGGGCAGAATTTTTATCAGTATAAATGAGACAATGACGACCTGTGTGTAGAAATATGGGGATAAGACACTGCATTGTTGCCTTAAGGATCATGATGAGGGATACTTCCCTCCCTCTATCCTGTGCGGTTAGCAAGTATATTGTAGCTGCTTGGCACATACGTATTAGTTCCCTGGGGAAAAACGATGATGAGGAACAAATTTTTAAATTTTAACAGAAAGGGAAAAAAAAAAAGATAAAAGTGTTTTAGCTGTTAAATTTTAACTATGCACCTAAGACTGAAATAAAACCCAATGCTTAATTTAAATGATAGGTAATAGGGGGTCAGGTGCTTTTTTTAAGTAAAGTAATTTTATGTGTTTTAAGGTTGAACATATGTTATTCTATACTATTTTTATCCTTTTGTAACCAAATTTCCTTTTCTTTTTCATTTAATTGTTGGCTGTTTGCTTTTATGGTTGAAAGTAACCGAATAAAGCTATGTGAAGTATGAGACAATGCTAGGTGGTAGTAATTTTGTGGATTCCGGCAGATTCCGGAAGGTTCCATCACAAAAATGAGGAAACAATTCGTGATTTATGGCCATACCCGCACCATCTTATTTTGAAAAAAACAATCTTCCCTGGTCTCTGGTGGCCTTCCAAAAATAGGCGGATATGCCCCCAAGGGGAGCAGATATGGCCAACAGTAATGTGCTCCCATGGGGAGCGACCCTTGCCCCCCCAAACAAAACACATACACCAATCCCTGGTGCCTAAGTGGTTTCTGCCCTACCGGGGGGCAGAAATGGCCTAAAAACATCCCCCCGGGGAGAGACCCTTGCCTAAGGGGTCGCTCGCCTTATCAATATACATTTTAAAAAAACATCCCTGGTGCCTAACGGCTTCAGCCCCCCCCGGGGGCAGATCGGGCAAATTAACATAGCCGATATGCCCTCAGGGGGGCAGAAATGCCCTTATAATGAATTGCCCTCCTTGGGGAGCAACCCTTGCCCAAAGGGCCGCTCCCCTTAAACAAAGTCTTTTGTGTCTAGTGGGCATTCCTGCAGCACGATCGCTATGTGATCATGCTGCAGGAATACACAGAGAGACATAAAAAGGGAAGGAAAACCCTTTTCTTCCCTTTTCATGCCTCTCTGCCTCCCCTGCTCCCCATACCAAGGAGAAACGAATCAGTTTCTCTTTGGGTCATACTGGAAGCATTGCTTCCAGCGCGACAGGATTTTACCTCTGATGAGGTCAATGTTTGTTGGTGCCCTGACATCATCAGGCATCACTGGGGGGGCTGAGGGGGTCGAGGGTGGAAGGGGAAGCAATTCCCCTTTCAGCCCTGCCCTTGGGGTATGGGGGGAGGTCCTCTGGGGGAGCTCCAGCTCTTCCCCTGAGGGCCTATACCAGGACGTAGTGGTTACATCCGTGGCGCCTCAGCGCAGCGCCACTGGACGTAACCACTACGTCCGTGGTGGGGAAGGGGTTAATTAGATGAAGTGCCCTGACAGATTGTAAATAATAAATTCACTCAGTTCTTCAGGTACTTGTTCTGAAAATGTATGTTTTATTACTTTGAATTGCAACACACCTGAAATTGCCAGAAACCCAAATAGCTCTTGGCTTTATGCACAATACATGCAAAGAAATCAAAGCATCAGTAGTCAAAATGCCTTCACACTTTCGTAAATACTATAGCAGAATGTACTGCTGTATTACTGATGCAAACAATATCACTTGCTTTGATGTGGACCAAACGTTCATAGAGAATTTTGAGAAGCGTATGTGCCGGAGATGACTATCACTCTTCTTCATAAACACTGAAAGAGAGATGAGTGCACATGAAAATACTACACATTTTCAAGCTACTCTTTTAACACGTAATGATCACAAGATCATTTTCTCATGTATCTCTGTATGGAAATCTACAAGAGGGGCACCTTGCTCTGTAAACGTGCAGAAAGGACCAAATTATCATCCAGGGAGCTGCCTCTTCGAGGACACATGGCATAATCTCCTGATGCAGCCCAGCACAATCTATGGACTGTGCAAGTCTTGGCCTACTCAGCCTTGGTTCCGGTATGCCCCTTCCTCAACACACTTCTCATTGCACCTTCCTCAACACACTTCTCATTCTGGCATATTACAAGACATTAGCATTTAGGAACTAGGATATGTTGCAGATATATATGCATACATGTAAAGTTCTTGTTTTTCAGTCAGTTCTCTTTCATTATATTTGTTCTTACCAATATATTTACCGTTTTTGCTATCATTTTTGCATTTTCAGTACTTGCTTTTTGTGTATAATAAAGACCAGTATTATACAAATGTATATGCCCCATGTAGAAGGTTGGCCCACAAGTGCTCACTAGCTAACCTGTTGGATCTCTGCAGGGCTGATTGCCTTTCGCAATTAGGGCCCTTCCTTTGTGAAGTTATGAGGGAGGTTGTTATGAAAAACCTATCAATATCCTCTACTGCACACAATTGGTAGTGATTTTTTCATGGTCTGCACCCAAGAGCTATACACCAGTTGTGACCAAAATCTTTGGCATACATCCTATTGTTTCAACTCAGAGGCATGATTTGAAGATACACCTTTTAATCCTCAAAAGTAGTTACAGCATACTCATTATGTTTGCTCTCCTAGAGTCTTTACCCTCTTTTCTAAAAATTTATTTTTTTCAAATATGTTTATATGATGAATGCATGTTAAATTTGTTATAATAAATGTGATTGAGTCCCCGGGTCCTGTAATTGCAGCTGCAACATTTTTTTTCACAAGGAAGTCACCAAATCAGATTCTTTGGTCCTGCAGGATTCCCATGTGATTCCCTCAAGACTCCTATGGGACCAGGCAATCAGAGTTCTTTTTTTGTTCTTTTATTCCTGCTGGAGTCCTGCAAGACTCCTGCAGAGCTTCTTCAGCAACAGATATCTATACATTTTCAATCTGGATTTCTCTAAACATTGAAGAGAGACACATGAGTCACATCAAATGACAAAAAGCAAGCTTCCTGGTAAGAGCTCTAGCTTTCTGTCACATTTAGTGTAATTCTGTTCAGCAGATTTTTTGCTATTTCAGTTTTCCCCATGGAAATTACATAGGAAAAAGCGTTTAAAGATTTCCCCTTTTCCTCAACCCCAGCTTGAAAGTTCACCCTAAAATGTTCCAGGAAACCACGGAGGTGTATAAACTCTTTTTTAAAAAAAGTTTTATAAAGACTTGTAAAACAGTGCCAAAGTTATTAGGGAAACAAGAAATGTTCTTCCTATGGAAAGTCTGATCTAACTATATCTACACAGTGGCGACTGCTACTGTGTAATATATATATATATATATATATATATATATATATATATATATATCAAGTTGTAGTTAAGACCTAGGGGCATATTTATACTCTGTTTACACCGAATGTGCATTAAAAAAGTTGACGCACATTCAGTGCAAACTGTGCACAATATTTAAACTTTGACGCCCGACCCCTTGGATGTCAAAATTCCTCTGTGTGCGTCATTTTTTGGATGTGGGAAACCGCCTTGAGTTAATGACATGCAAGGTAGGCGTTCCCGTCCCAAAAGTGACTTTAAGGCCTGTGCGCCTTATTAATACTCCCACGTCATTTTGACGCACAGGAGGGTGCGGGCCTTAAAAAACAGCGCCCAGCCTGTTGAGGGCAGGCATAAAGGGACCTGTGGGTCCACTTCCATGGTCTCTGACCATGGAAGCAGTCCAGAGGTGCTGTTCCCTGCCCCCAGGGACACCCCCTGCCACCCTCTCCCAACCCTGGAGGACACCAATAGATGGGGGGACCCATCCCAGGTAAGTACAGGTAAGTTGAGGTAAGTTTTTTTTATTTTTAAAGTGGCATAGGGCGGCCTAATTTGGGCCCCCTACATGCCACGGTGCCCAATGGCCATGCCCAGGGGACAGAAGACCTCTGGGCATGGTCATTGGGCAGGGGGGCATGACTCCTGTCTTTGCTAGGACAGGAGTCATTTCAATGGGGGTTGTACGTCACAAAATGGCGCAGGTCCGGTTTGAGCCATGATTTTTGCCTCAAACCTGATTTTTTGACTCACAACCCCCCTTTTCCCCTATGCCGGTGCAGCCTGGTTAGAGTATTTTTTTTTTACTCTGACCAGCCTGCAGCGCCAGCTAACGTCAATTGGCATGGCGCGTAGGAATGGAGTTAGCCGGCGGTTAAATTTTGGACGCAAACCAGCACCGGCGCTGGTTTGCATCAAAAAGTATAAATATGGCCCTTAGTTTCTATAGAAAAAGAGTTTTTTGTTTTGTAAACAACTTTGTCACCTTTGATGAATGTTCATGAAAATGTACCAAAAACTTTCACTCATATGTCAGCTGCTGTCTCGAAAGTTTCAGGGTAATCCATCAAGTGGGGGCCGACAAAAAGGGGGGGTCTCAAAACACGGTTTCCACATTTATTTTTCCATAGGGATTTTGAACAGCAATAGCACATAAACCAATGGACGGAATTACACCAAATTTGGCAGAAAGGTAGCTCTTGGTCCAGAAAGCCACCTTTTTGTTATTTGGTGTAAATCTGTTCAGTAGTTTTCTAGTTATTAAATGAAAACCACATTTGTATATAAAGTCATGCAGATCCTCCTTGGTTCCTCCTTGGATCCTCTATGGATTCAGAGGAAAAGCAAAGCCCTGATTGGCTGTCCGCAACCTGACAGAAAAGGCGTGGCCACCATTTTGTTCTCTCATTGCCTGGGGAGGGGAACAGTACAAAAAACATATAAAGGTTCAGGATACAGGTATCCTGAATCATTGGACATATGGAGGGGCCCTGGGGAAACAATTGCCCTTTTTTGGCTAATCTGTAGTTTCAAAGATCCTCCTCTGATCCTCCTCAGAAAAGCAAGGCCCTTACTGACTTACCACAACGTGACACAAATATTAACATGTGTGTTAAAAACACCATGGAAATTAACGGAAAAAAAACAAAGGTTACAGGGACGTTATAGTTAGGTTGACATTTTACCCATACAAAACTGTAGCTGCTGAATTTCTATGGTTTTGTATGGCTAAAATGTCAACCTAACTATAACTTCCCAGTAACCTTTGTTTTTTCAGTGAATATATATATATATGGCAGTTGGCTGCAGATAGTTATAGTTAGGACCATGTTTCCATAGAAAAAGCGTTTTTTGACTTGCCTATATCTTTTGTGGCATTTGACAAATCTTCATTAAATTTCTCCCAAAAAAGGGTGCTGGTGATTCTTGTTGCACACAGACAGTTTCGGGGTGATCTATCAAGCGGGAGCCAAGAAAGGGGGGGGTGGGGGGGGGGAAAAGTGCATTTCCCATATTAATTCCCATAGGACCTTTGAACATGACTACAGCCCGAAATTTTCAGTACAGAGATTACACTTTTGCTTATTTGGTGTAAATCCATTCAGTAGTTTTCTAGAAATTAAGGGAAATCCAAATTTATATATCTCTGGCTCCAATGACTTCATGAATAATGAAGACCTCATGCAGGGAAACGAAGAGCTCTGATTGGCTGCCAACACTTTACACCAGGAAGTGTTGGCAGCCACCCTAGGACTTGACATCAGCCCAGTCCCACAAAAATGTAAAATAAAAAAGACAAGTGGCCAGAGTAGAGTCACCCTGACCCCTTTGCTCTGATGCTGTGGTCCCAGAAGGACCGACCCCAGAGCAAAAAAGCATTTTTTTGAAAATTGTTCCCGCAAATTCACGACTATGTCACAAGTTCAGAAAAATGTTCAAAAAACAAAAACAAACGTGGGCTCCCACACTTGTTTTTTTGCAAGCCCCTGGGTGTACCAAGTCCAGGGTACATTCACATTTTCTATTCAGGGATGTCATGTCGGCTCTCATTATTCTAGCGATTTCGAGCGGCAGAATCACCTGCGGTGTGGCAGACTGAATCTGACGCACTGCAGGTGACACCTGTCACTCCAATCCTGGCTTTGCTCCTGCTAACTAGCAGTGCCTCATCTCTACCCAGGAGCAGGGATGATTAGGCAGCCGGGCGCATGACATAACTGGTTTCTTAGGGAAGCCGTGGTCACTTCCGTTTCACATCCAAAATGACAATCAGAGGCAGTATATGTTTGAATAATGTTTCAATGAAGCAACTGCATCTTAAATAGCAAAGCATGAGCTGCAATAACCAGGGTGACACAGCATGACAAGATTAAAATTGTGACAAGGATAGTAAAGCATAGAAATAACGCTACCATATTGTCACTACAGTCAATAGACTAATTCCTATCTAGGCTATAATAGAGCACAGCGTGTTCAGCTCTAATTCTGCCATTCAAGTTCCCCTGGGAAGACATCATCCCCCATACCTGAGCAAAGGCCTGACGTCTGCATAAGTAGCTGTAGCGAAGCATTCAGCAATCTGCACACAGTCATGGTTCTCTGGCTGGAATCTCCCTCTAACGTGTATGTTCTGAGAAAATGCCCCTACGTAAGGATGTGTGTTTTCTATGAATGTAAGAGACAAAACTTTATACCACATTCACCGGCAACCTATCTCACTGTAGCCTTGGAAGAAGCTCAGAGTGAGCAAGAATGTCTTGTTTGAGAACAAAGTGCTGGCCTATGCAAAAACAGTTAGAGAGAAATAAAACAAGACCATAAAAGTTGCTTTTGTATCAATAATAAAATGAAGTTGAATAAAATATATCTAGGTTAAAGTGCACAGCAGCAGGCCTAGTATGTTAAAATAACGTGCATGGAGCTATAATTAAAATGGCTACCATATCTAAGAGGCATTTTGTAATGCGGTGTGGCCTGGCCCCCCTGACACTGCGGGGACTGCCACCTACCCAGGGCACTTGTGAAAATGTAATGTGGGGGGTGGCTGTCCAGGCCCCAGCAGCCCAGAGGACTGACACCTCCCTGGGTCACATATGTAAAAGGGAGTGTGGGAAGCCATGTGGCCTGCTCGCAGCCCTTGGGACCACCACCTCCCCGAAACACATATATTAAAATTAATGCTGGGGCTCAATTTATAGTTACCATAAGGCATGAGTTATATATACCTGAAATCACTCTAGCTATAACTGCTAAACTTCTATGGTTTTGTGTAAGAAAATTCAGAGCCTAATTATAACGTATTTCTAACCTTTGGTTTTTGAAGTTTCAAAAACTATGTATGTATATGATATATATATATATATATATATATATATATATATATATATATATATATATAAAGATACATTCTTTAAAATGAAACAATTGGGGGTCAAGGTGAATTGATACCGCACCTTCTTCTTATATTCTATATGTACGATTTATGGCACTTTTGGTGCACGGGTCATGAGGGCCAACCCCCTAGACCTCAAAAAAGCCAAAGGCTCATAACATTGAAAGAAAGACCCAGCACATCCAAGTGTCCAATGATGTCCACAAAGCTTCACAAGTCACATAATTCAGTAAAGTTCTTAAAAAAACATTTGTTCTTTATTCATCCACAATAATAATAACTAATCCATAGCCATAGCCAAAGAGTTTCGTCCTAACAGACTTCTTCAGGGCTATAAAAGTATAAACATATAAAATATAAATCAATATAATACAATACATATATCCTTCACCAATTTAAATATAAAATGCTGTGAAAAAAGTTAAAACCACCTACTGTCATCATCATAATTGTTTCTTAATATTAAGTGAACTAATGATTTGATCATAAAGACAGACATTACAGGAAGAATGCTAAACAATGTAACTGATTATAACAATTTCCATCATTATCAATTATTTATCTGTTTTTTCTTTTTCTTCACTGTTTCAAAGCCACCTATATCATCTTATTATACCATGATTTTTTATTTTTTTTATTTTATTTTTTAGAGACATCCAGTATTAGAACCAGTTAGTTTCATAATAAAATAATTGCATGTATGTAGCTTCTTACAGTTGAAAAACTCTATCCTCCTTATGTACCTAGATTTTATTTATCAATTATATTGACATATGATTACAACAAACATTTCTCAAACATAGTCTGGAACACAATCTAAACCCAATCATCCTCCAAGATACAAGTCAATAAAAATGACCATATTTTCCCCATGTCATTTATATATTATCATTAATCATTTATATCCAGATGTCCCGCTTAAAGGAGGCCTCTTTTCGAGCCATATATCTTTTGCATATATCTTTTAGTAAAACTTACTTATTGAACAGTCCTTTTTTGTTAAAACAAAATAATTGCACCACACATTCACAAAACCTCCTTTATAGCCTTATGTTTTTTAGTGGCCATTTCTTAATAGCACTTGCTTTCATACCAACAAACATTTGTAACCAAACTATTTCAATTTTAGAGAATTATTTATATGTTATTATAGTTCTCATCACCCAATATTTCCAAGCTACTACACTGCAATTCAAAATAAGGCTACATGTCAAAAACCTCAATCCATACCTCACGGTTACAGCATGTAACGCGCTCCATGGCAGAACGCTATCTGGCAACATGCCAGCGAAACCAGTTGTATTCTCTCACATCGTTTTTATACTAGTGCTAAACACTTCCACCTGGAGAATACTGAAAGACCTCGTTTGGAAACATGTAACGATGGCGGACATTTTAAAGTGGCACTCTTTACCACACATTTATATACCTTCTACACCAACGATTTCCAATATTGGTTCACGATAATGTTCCTCGGTATGGTGCCATAAGGCACCTTACCAGCAAAGCTGCTTCTGTTCCCTGACATCGGTCTTAAAATTCAAAAAGGACGCTTTAACTGGATAATACATCCAAAGGTCCCGTTTCGAACCATATAATTATGGTGGCCATTTTGAAATGGTACTTTTAACCATACACTTATGCATCATGTAAAAAGATATTATATCTTCTACACAGACGATTTCCAATTTTGGTTCACGATAATGCTCCTCGGTATAGTGCCATCAGGCACCTTACCAGCAAAGCTGTTACTGTTCCCTGACATTGATCTTAAAATCTAAAAGGACGCTTTACCTGGATAATGCATCTAAAAGTCCCGTTTTGAACCATGTAACTATGGTGGCCATTTTGAAATGGTACTTTTAACCATACACTTATGTATCTTGCAACAAAATCACTTTAAAATATTGTTTTCATTGTTCATTATTTTCTCTCACATCATTTCTAAACTCATAATAAACACTGCCACCTAATAATACCTTAAAAACTCCATATTAAACCATATGCCTATGGCAATTTTGTTTTAATTACAAGTAATGTTTCCCATATTGTATACCGATCTATGTCATAAAGATGTTGCCACAGAATAAGAGCTACTCAATCCCAAACTTATTCCAATTGTACTGAACATCCAAAGGCCAAAACACCTAATGCACAGCTCCTAGTCACCTATACAGTGTCCTTTTTTAAAAGAATTCACCGTTGACATTCCAACTTCTTTAAATTGCTGATCTTTATCATCATCAAGTCTCCAAAAAATAATGAAATTCACAGTTAATATTTAATCCTTCTTGCACTGTTCACAATATACTTATCCATTTTGCCTCAGCTTTTCCTAATGCCAATTCTCTATTACCTCCCCTTTCATCATGAGGTACATGTTCTAATATATAATTTGGCACATGAGCAACCCAAGATGTAAATCACAAATGTTGTATTACAATTAATTAACAAATTAATGGTATAGTCCTTCGGAGTATTTTATTTGAACTTTTTTATTTTATTAACTCCTATTTTACATACTGAGCAACCCCCACCTGTATATATTGGTAGCAGTATATGGAGTTTAAAGATAAGAGTGATGGAACATATAAGAGCTATAAAAAACAGAGAAATAAGATATCCTGTGGCCACACATATACAGTCTTCTCATCCTACCAACACTCAGATTTGGTTTAATTGGTTAGAACATGTACCTCATGATGAAAGGCGAGTTAATAGAGAATTGTCAAATAAGAAAAGCTGAGGCAAAAAAGATGCTGAATCTCTCCACAAGATCATTTGTTTGGAGTAATAGGACGTTGTGAACTTTAAAGCTATGCCACACTCACCTCACATGGACTTCATGTAGATGGACATGAAATTAGTGCCTCGGTTAGACACTACCTCCATGGGGAACCCAACATAGGTAAAGATTCTCATCAGAGCTCTAGCCACCACCGATGCAGTCACTGACCGCAGAGGGGTGGTGCCTGAGTAGCAGGTGTCATGGTCCACCAAGACCAGGACAAACCTGTTGCCAAAGGCTGTCTTTTGGTCCAAGGGTCCAATGATGTAGATGCCCACCCTTCTGAAGGGGGTGCCAACAACTGTAATGACACCAGGAGAGATTAATGTCCCCTGATTTCCCACCGGCCTTTCAGGTGGGACCTTCAGAATGCATTTGAGGCTTTCTCTGTTAAGGGCTAATAGAAGTGGGCGGCAAGACCAGAAGAGCTCTTTTCTTGCCCCAAATGTCCTATTAGGGGCATGTCATGAGCCAAACCCAGTGAGAAGGCCCAGTAACACAGGGGGACCAGTAGCACATGGGCTGCCCCAGTACCAGAAGGCTTAGACTCACTGTATAGGGGATACTTCTCCCAGTAGATAAGGTGATCCCCTGGGGCTTCACCCATTGCATAGGCTTAGGCCTCCTCCCTAAAACCCCCAAGAGTTGGGTACTGCTTCTGGACTTTGCAGAACTCCTCCCTTGTAGGCCTACCCACAACTTGCCAGCCAACAAGTTCTGGCAGGTGCCCTAGGGTGGCTATTTCCTACCCATCAACCTCCACTGTGAGATTTTCAGGGACTAGTTTCCCATGCCCAATACCCCTCCACTTGTCAGTTGTCTGCACCAGTGTTCCAGACTCCAGATGCCCTTGACTGCGTTCCTGAGCAGCCATGGACAGTGTGGTCATACAGACCACTCATTTAAAAAAAAATATATTTCTTTATTGCATTTATATTGGAAAGATTACATAATATAGCATAAAGGTACGTGTGATCCATCCAGGTGTTGCATGCAACTTCAACTCAGAACAATAAACATATGGGAAGGGAAGAAGGTAGGCAGAACTTGTCCATGTATCTACATAGCATAATTATCATAGTTACTATACAATCATAGGAGTTTGATAAGTTGACTCCACACATGCAGTCTATATGGTATACATCCGGCACACCTGTCGCCAAATTGCAGGGGGCGTCCACTTGTACCGCCCATATATTCAAATATGTGGCACACTGGATTATGTGCACACCGTCGCGATCATGCTTACGCTTACAGGAGAGGGGTCGGAGTTTATCTCCGCAGGCGCCAAGGGAGTAGGGAGGTCCATTAACATTAGTTTCTATTGTGACGCTAAAGGATACTCGTGCAACCCCAATACCTCCTCGCACTTTAGAGCTGTGCACTCTGCTCTCGCCCAGGCAGTCAGCGATCATAGCCCTGCTTCGTGTACCGGTGATTCAGTGGATCGCCATTGACGGGTGAAAAGGCGCTTGGCCACTAAGAATCCCAGATCTAGAAAACAGGATGTTGCTTTCATTTTTATGCCCCTAGAGAACAATCCTGGAATGCATGCCTCCCATGTCTGAGGTAAGGGTCGGTCTACACTGCGCACTAGATTTGCGAGAATTGAAGACCAGTAGTGCCTCAGAGTGGGGCAAGACCATACCATGTGCAGGAGATCCGTCCCTAAAGATGGACAGCGCAGGCAAGCAGCATCTACACGGTACATCTGGTAATTTTCTCAGGTGTGAGGTAGGCTCTTTTAACTATAATATTGTATTAGGCGAAATCGCATATTGCCCGGGACATGCACATGGGTTACTAATATGGTCTCCCACCCATTCTTTGTCAGTGAAAGTTCCCCCGTCCCCTTCCCATCTCTTACTGAGGGCCACAAGTGGGCCGTATGTGTGTGTGTGCCTAAAGAGTCTGCCATCTAGTGTATTAAATGCCATCCCTCTCCGAATACATGCAAATATTGCAGTGTGTAGTGTATCTTGGGTTCCCTTGTGAGGTCCCCCCAGGCACGCTGCAAGGTATGTCTGAGAGAGCTATACAGTAGACAGGTGCCTGAGTGTAGGCCAGTGTTCTCCATCAGTGTATTGTGAGTGTGGAAGATGCCTTCGGAATAGAGATCCCCTAGAGTATATATTCCTACTTCGTGTCAGGCAGCCAGTTCTGCAGATGTCATGACTCATACGCCTCGTGGTGTCCCCAATAGTGGCGTGACATCCCTGATCAGGTAACAGCATCTGTGGTAGCAGAGGTAAGCCAGCTTCAGTAACATAGGTGCTGGTGTGGCAGATTTGGCACAGGGGTGAAATAACTGGAGCAATTTACTACGTGACCATGCTGGATATTCAGTAGCCGTGTCTACCAGGTGTTGCAATGAGAACCAACATGCTATCCACTGTGTCTGTGCTGATAGGCAGTAATGTTCCAGATTTGGTAACAACAGACCTCTCAGATGCAGTGGGTGGTAAAGGTTGTAGAGGGCTACCCTATGTCGGGAGTTGTTCCAGATTAAATTATGGATTTCCCGCTCCATAGACCGAAAAAAGGAGGCCGGGACATATAGTAGTAAATTTACAAAATAATATAGTAGCCTTGGGAGCACTATCATTTTGACAAGGGCTACCATGCCCATGACTGTTAGCGTCAGCGTCCTCCAGAACGTCATCTGCTGACGCAATTTTGACACAGCATATGTTAGATTTCCATCAAACAGATCAGCATCTGCGTGATGTACCTGTATGCCAAGGTACCTGAAGGTACGAGGCTCCCATGCCAGGCTCTGGGCCATTCATGTGAGGTTCAGCTCAGGCACAGCAGTTGACAGCAGAAAAACCCAAGACTTGGTCCAGTTCACTTGCAAGCCAGAAAGCTTTGCATGTGCGTTCAATAATGGTATTATATCACTGGGGAACTCTGCTATATCTCTAATGTACACCAGAAGGTCTTCCGCATATAAAGAGACTGCATGATTTCCATCGCCCAGTGGCATGCCCCAAGATCGCCCTGCACTGCAGAGCGCAACTGCTAGCGATTCCACTGCCAAAGTGAAAAGTAATGGGGATAAAGGGCACCCCTGCCATGTGCCTCTCCTGAGACAGATAGAAGGTGACAGTAGGTGTCCCGTTTTGGATAGGTGTGTGTAGAGCAATTTCACTAATTGTATAAAACACAGGCCTAATACCATATTTGGGCAGAACTGCAAAAAGATAAGGCCATTCCAGTGAGTCGAATACTTTTTCTTGGTCTATCACTAGGTAGCCCGCTCCTGGCCAACGGGTGGGAGCATAGGGCATCACCCTAACAAATCTATGCAGGTTGAGGGATGTTGTGCGGCCCGGTACAAAGCCATTTTGCTCTTCATGCACCAGTGCAGGCACCAGTGGGGCCAGTCACATTGCAACAATTTTGCCTAATATTTTATAGTCCGTATTGAGGAGCGCCAGCAGCCTATAGGAGTGCAGACTAGTAGGGTCCTTATGCAGTTTCAGGAGGGAGATTAGTGTGGCCTTTCTCAATGTATGGGGCAAGTGTGCCTGTGCCAATGCTTCCTCACATAAAGTGAGTAATTTGGGTGCTAGTGAGCTGAGTATTCCTGATAGAATTCGGCCAGTAGCCCATCCGGGCCTGGTGCTTTACCATTGGCAAGGGAGTAAATGGCATCCCGCACCTCGGATAGCAGGAGAGGGCCATCTAGTTCTGAACACTGCTCAGCAGTGATCCGGGGCAGGGGCTAATCTAAGAGGAATTGGTCAATGTCATTCAGAGGAGGATGAGAGACAGCGTTGTACGTGGACTCATAATGTGTGTGAAATGCTGCATGGACAGCAAACCATCTGCCGATGTTTGGATAGACATTACCGTGTTGTGGGGAGTGTCTTGACATATCAGTTGGGCAAGTAGTGTTCCAGCTCTATCCACCCTGGCATGTGTATTGGCTGAGTGCGCTGCATAGTTAAGGCACCTCAAGCGTTTGAGGAGCTCCGAATTAGTTTTACAGACGGCTTGCAGTTCAGATAGGGTGCCGGGGTTCTGGACCACTTCTGATTCTTTCCGCAACAGCCGGCACTCCACAGCAGACACTTCCTGGTCCAGCTGCTGGCGTATACTACAGCTAAGTACCATGCAGTGACCCCTTAGCATGGCCTTGAATGCGTCCCCCTCCATTGAACAAGATGGGGCCGTGCCTACATTGAGTTCAAAGTAACTGTTTATCTGTTGGCCAATCGACTCACGGAATGATGGGTCCTCTAACGACGCAGGCTGTAGCCTCCACAGGTGAGCACGCAGGTGGGTGGCCCCATCCCAGTCGAGCTGGAGATTCTGGGGGTTGTGGTCGGAATGAGTACGGCTCGGATAATCGGTCCGTACAACTGCTGGGACCAGATTGGCCGTGCAGAGTAGTCTGTCGAGTCAGACATGCAGATCATGAGGGGTTGAGTAGAAGAAGTATACTTTAGTTGTTGCATTATATTGACGGCAGGATGCCAGTGATGTAGCCAGGATACTAAAGAAGGGGCATTAGAGGTGGCTGTGGTGTGCTGCAATGGTGGAAAGGACCTGTCTAGAGGTGTATCTAGTACACAATTAAAGTCCCCGCCAATCAGCCACAGGACATCATGCCATCACACCAGTAATTGAGTGCGCTTAAAAATGAGACCTGGTCTACATTTAGGGTGTAAATGTTGCCAAGGAGAATGTGGCGATCACTTAGTCGCCCTCGAACGAACACATACTGGGCACCTGTATCTGCGACTTGTTCTATCAGATCGAATGGGACCCCTGGTCTAATCCATATTAACACACCCCACACATAAGAAGAGTAGTTTATAGAATCTACCTGACCTCGCTACCTCCATCTAAGCGCCTCTACCTCTGAGCTTATTAGGAGCAACTCTTATAGCATAGATATATTAGTGTTGCAGCTCTTCAGATAGGAGTATATAACATAATGATGCGCAAGGGTGTGCATGCCACGAACATTCCATGTCACCATGTTAATGTGTGCCATTATATGGAAAATGAACAACCAGGGGCGCCACACATGATCCCATACGGTGGGTAGTACCCTTGGTGCATGTGGGGGAGTAAAGTAGTGCATGGTAAGTAACTTCATGAATCGCCTAGTGATGGGTAGGTTGTTGGGCTGGTAACACGGAACAACATATTGTAACAATAACATTGCAAATACCAAAAGAGTAGCACACCAAAACAAGTGGCCACCCAAACTAGGTGCTAGCAACTAAAACAAAAGACAGTTGGTCTTACAATAAGGGGGACCGGGTGGGGACCGGCAATATGTAACAGCAGAGGGACTACACTGGGCCGCACTTTAGAGTCAGCCCGACATTCGCGGCTACATAAGGAGCATTAAACATTATCAAGAGCTACGCATACATGAATAAAGGCATTAATAGGAAAACTGTTGAGCTCAAATGATATTGTATGATGTCTGTGGGTTTATTTCTGGAGGAGCACGCGAGCTGTGCACAGATGACTAGGTGGTGACAGAGCTTTCTCCTTCGGAAGATAGGGAGTCCGGAGCATCCAGTCCAGAGCAACGTCCCGTATCGTAGAGCGCAGCTGCCCGCTGCAAAGCACTGCGCTGCTCCTGCTTCGCTCTATATCTGGAACCACTGGGAGATCTCCACCCCCACATGACTTCATTCGACGTTGCCCCTTGCTGTTCCGCCAGATATGTTTATCCATTGTTGATACCAATCGGGTTGTCCGTGCAGCACCGGCTCCAGGGCTCTCCAGCCAGTGCCACGTCTCCTTGGGGTGGCGAAGAAGTGCGTGGTGTCAGCGACCACCAACTGGAGCCTGGCCGGGAAGAGAAGAGAGTAAGGAAATCCCATTTCACAGAGATGTTGCTTCACTGCCAGGAAGTTATTACGTTGTTTCTGCACAGAAGTTGAATAGTCAAGGAAAAACATCACAGTGGCGTTGCCTACTTGCATCTCTGTCATGTGGCGGGCTTCCTTTAACACTATGGCAGTCATTATGAACATGGCGGTAAAGTCCGCCGACCGCCGTAGCGGCATGGGGAACAGAATCCCGCCGGCGGCGGCGAATGGAAACCCGCCATATAATGAACAAAAAACCCAACACCGCCAAACATTCCCACACCACCACTCCCAGCCAGGACCCTGTCTGCGGAAATCATGGCCCACCCCACCCCGCCACTGCCAAGCACACCCACATCCTGCTCTCCAAATAAAGATGCGCAAATCACCTCGGCGGACAGTGGAGGCCAGACGACCACTGGCGGCAAGTGGGCCCAACAGCAACCACTGCACACATTGGCTGGCTTAGCACCCACACACCTGACACACATCCAGAACACCATAAAACACCCCCAGACACACCCTACAATCCCTTGCAACGAAACCAGGACCAAAAGACGGAGAGCACCAGAGCCAGACAGAGAACGCCAGCAGACAGGACACGCACATCAACCCACACAGGAGCACCCAAACACCGTCCCCAGTCCTGACGCCATCCACCACCCTCACCATGTCCCCCCAAAAAATCCACGCTTCACCAAAAGGGAGCTAAGGACCATGGTGGATGAGATCCTAAAAGTTGAGCCACAAATATTCGGCTCTGAGGTGCAGCACACACCCATCGCACAGAAAATGGAGCTGTGGCAGACCATCGTCAACAGGGTGAATGCAGTGGGACACCATCCACGCACCAGGGACGACACCCGCAAGAGATGGAACGACCTGCGGGGGAAGGTCCGAGCCATGGCATCCAGACACCACATTGCAGTGCAGAAGACTGGTGGAGGGCTGCCACCAACACCACCCGACTACACCGACTGGGAGGAGAAGGTACTCCCCATTCTGCACCCAGAGGGACTCACTGGACTCACTGGAGGAATGGAATTGAGTAAGTCGTCTATATTTACCCCATATACACCATACCTGTAATGCATGCACCACCCCACTTCACCAACACCCACCTAGACCCACACCCCTCCCAGCCATTACCCACCACATCCACCACCCTGCATCACCCACAACTCACTACCAGGCCCACATCACTCCCTCTGTGCACAGCCACCCACCCCTGCACGTTCGCACAATGGAATATTAACCCCCACCACAATGTAACGCCACCACTGCCACTAGATGCTATGTCCACCTCACAAAGGCACCCCTGAAGGCCACTGAAATGCACACCAGCACTAAATTGTACAGTACTGCCCACCTCAGAGCCTCCTGCATATGTAACAAACAAATCTATGTCCCCCAACAGGCACCATCACCCCTGCAACCCTAATGGAGGGGACAAGGAGTGCCACAGCATTCCAGGGAGACCGAGGCACATCATAGGACACTGGTGAAGGATTCCTGGACACTGATGAGCGGGCAGGCCCTTCACACAGCCCTGGATGCTCACCATGCAGTAGCCCGACTCAGGAAAACACTGTCGCCCCTAACACCCAGTCAAGACCAGCAGGCCAGGGAGGCGTGCCCACACCAATGGACCCAGGGCACAAACAGGTGGAACACAGCAACAGAGGCCACAGTCTCCCACCCCCAACATGCAGGAATACGAGGGCCCCAGTACTAGTGGCACGTCGAGACCTGGGCAGTTGACACCAGCACAGGGTGCCAGGGCAAGGTCAAGCGCCCCAGTGGGTCAGGGGGTAGGGCACCGGATAGATGCAGCAGCCCAGGACGTCATTGCAGAGGTGTTGGGGGCACACCAACATACCCACGACAGGTTGGCACAGATTGTAACCACCTTGGAGCAAATTCAGAGGATGTAGCTGGAACACCACCAACAGGCAATGGAGCAGTGGAAACAACACAATGCCACAATGGTCACCATTGCTGGAGCACTGCTGCAGTTGGTCAACAAACCCTCAGACACCCACACCGGACAAGAGGCCCCCACAACAGCCCTGGACAACCAGCAACAGTTGGCCCAAGCAGCTGAAACTGCACTGGAAAAACCCTCCCAGGAATCAGAAGGGCCGACTATGTCACCCAAAATAGCTCCACAGCAGGCGCCCAAACATAGCCTCAGGCCAAGATATGGCACTGGAAACCCAGCCACGAGCAAGCCCCCTACCAACAATTGACACTGCTGCTACTGCCAAGCAACCAACACACCCATTCACAAACTGCACTTAGCTGATGGCTAAATGATGAATAGAACTACAAATAGGACCCACCTATGAAATCAAACAGGCCTGCCACCAAGTCGGTTTTGAGGACAACAAACCATAACGACTTCCATAACTGTACATAGCACATTTCACTGTATTCCACCAATAAACAACATATCTCACCTGTAACACTGTCCCCTGTCTTCAATATTGAACAAAGTGGAGTAATGATGCAACAGGCAGGGATAAACTTTATTGTCATATTGTGCATGCTGCTGGTACAGTGTGTTTCTAAAAAGTCAAGAAGGGAATGCTTATCTTGTCTGTCTGACCAATTCCCCCTAGTTGACATGGCACACTTACAGTATCAGTCACTAACCACATGTACAGGCTGAAGTCCCAGACAGTTATTGGAAGTATAGTTGTATCAGTTGGTTTCTGGAATTTACATCTTCCCCTTCCTCATCCTCACCATCACTCTCCTCACCTCTCTGAGGTAACTGATCAGGACCTATAGCACCCTCCACCTCCAAAAGGGGGATTGAATGTCTCACTGCCATGTTGTGCAGCATGTAGCAGGCCACCACTATCCTACACACCTTATCAGGCCCATAGGCCAGGGAACCCCCAGAGATATGTAGGCCACAAAATCTAGCCTTCAGGAGACCTATAGTACGCTCTATCACCCTCCTAGTACGTCCATGGGCCTCATTGTATTTCCACTCTGCATCCATCCTGGGATTCCTCACTGGTGTTGGGAGCCAACGCAAGTTTGGATAGCCAGAATCACCTAGAGAAATGGTCAATACAGAGTCGCCATTGGAATGTCCTTAGTCTGACAGGCTGTTTCTCAGCAATGTGTCAGTTAGTGACAGGCACACGTACCTATGATCCACCCTCTGTCTTCTTGGAATTGTTCCATCTTTTGTGGCACACTACTGTTCCTCAAAACAAATGAATCATGGACTGAACCAGGAAACATGGCATTTACATGGGATATGTACTGGTCTGCTGTACATACCAATTGGATGTTCATGGAGTGAAAGTTCTTCCTGTTCACTCACTCTTGGGGGGATGATGGGTATGTGGGTTCCATCGATGGCACCAATAACATGGGGAATGTTTGCAAAGGCATAGAAGTCTGACTTGATGGCCGGGAGCTCAGCACTTTGGGGGAATTGCACATAGGATTGCAGATGTTGTACAAATGCATTTAGAAATCTTGTAAGTACCAGGCTGAACATTGGCTGTGAGAAACCAGCACCCATGCCCACTGTCACTTGAAAGGAGCCTGTGGCCAGGAAATGGAGTGCAGAGAGCACCTGCACCCCAGTTGGAATGGCATGCTGATTACAATTTCCGGGAGTCAGTGGAGGACCCAGTAACGCACATAGGTCCTGAATAGTTGCATGTGTGAGTCTGTAAGAGATAATGATGTGACGCTCCACCATGGTCCCCATATCCACAAGTGGTCTGTACACAGAAGGTGCCCTTCCTCGCCACAAGGGTCTGTACCTATGAGGGGTAAGAATAAGGAGTCATGTGCACAAATACACAGGCATATTTGCTAAACACATTCACTGCATTCTTCATAGTAGTGTCTGTACAATAATTGCAACCTGACAGATGTACATTGTCACCAGTGAGAGGGAACGGAGTAAATCATGTGTGATAATATACTCTATGGATAGAGACATATGTGAATCATAGGGCTAGTAGGCCCAGCATTGTGACTAAATTGAATTTCAAGATGCGTAGGTGATGTAAAAATGTCTGCCCACTGCAGTTCTGCCCCTTTGTTGTGGAAGTGACCTAAGACCACAAGAGGTTGACGTCACAGTGTTCGGCGGTGTTTACCACTGTTCGCACCCTCACTGGATAACATGGATGCCAATGGGGAATCTTGGCGTACCATGATCGCCGCCGGCAGTGACTGTGCATTCCGCCGCGGAACGTACGCACGTTCATCATCGTGTGCTCACTTGACTCCCTGAGAGTCACATTGGCATGCCATCGCCAAGGAGGTCCGGACCCTGGGGGTCTACAACCGGCGGAGCACCCACTGTCGGAAGAGGTGGGAGGACCTGCCGCGCCGGGCGCGGAAAATCAGTGAGGCCCAGCTAGGGAAGTCCTCCCAACGTGGTAGGGGTACCCGTCGGGCACTGACCTCCTTAATGTGAAGGATCCTGACAGTGGCGTACCCAGACCTGGATGGGTGCTTTAAGGCTACACAGCAGTCACAAGGGGGTGAGTACTTACAGCCCATACTTCAGCCTGGAAGGATGAGTGTGTGTGCAATACGGTCATGGGGCTTAGAGCAGGGTTTTGACTGGTGTCCAGCTACTGTCTGCTCCCCAAAGGGTGTAGGGGTGTCCCTGTCAGGTTTCACCTACCTCAGCTTCAATGGAAATACAGGGTATGGGTGTAGGTCACTATACTGCTCAGTAGTCAGGGCCATGGTCATGGGCCTAGTGCACGGTGCAGCCAGTTGGGTGTGTCTGCTGGGTAGGTGTATGTCTGGCCATTGTGTATCAGCATTCAGCTACTTACAAGTGTCTCTCCTGTTGTGTCTCCCCATACCTGTTCTCTTTTGTGTGTCTGGTACAGCATCAACACCAGGCGAGGGAGCTGAGGCACCGGCTAGTGGGGAGACAGCAGCCCACGGATCCTCAGAGGCAGAGACAACGGACGTCCAGGGGACCAGTGGGTGGGAGGTCGAGGGGACTTCCACGGGGGAGGCTACTACCAACGGTCGTAGTGACTCTGGAACCTCCTCCAATGGGGGTCCTCTGGCGGTGGTGGACACTAGTGGACAAATCATGACCGCGACATCTTCCGCCACCACCCATACCATCAGTGCCCTCCCTTCTGCTCCCCTCCGAGTTGACCATGAAAGGTGGGCGTCTCCTTCGCCCCAGGCACCTCATCCCCTGCCCCAGTCAGCCCTGCTGCCCTCACAGAGGAGGCTATTGACCCCCTGAGAACCATCTCTGTAGGGAAGACAACCATTGTCAATGCCATCCAGGGGCTAGCAGCAGAGGTGCAACAGACGAATACCTATCTGGATGGCATTCACGGTGCCGTGTCTGCCCTACAGAGATCTTTTCAGGCTCTGGCCTCCTCCGTCCCCCCTTCAACCTCCTCTACCTCTTCCAGCACCCCACTCCCTTCACCCGTCCAAGGCACACATTCAGAGACGCAGTCAAGCACTTCAACACACAAACAACACACTTCCAAACACAAGCACCACACCTCCCACCACAAGCATTCACACAGCCAACATACACCTGCACACACAGCAATGTCCACTTCCCCCAGTGTGCCCTCCTCTTCCGCCTCCCTGTCTGTCCCCTCTACACGCACACCCTCATGCACTGCACCGTCACTCACTGTTACTGCTCCTCTCCCTGCACTCACCAAAATAGCAGACATCCATTCATGCACCCCATACACCACACCTGCACTCACCACCTCCACTGTAGTTGACACATGCAGCACACTCACCCGACTTGCAGACACACACCCAACGTACATCCACACTAGCTGTCTGTCTTCTCCCACTGTGTCTAGCCCCCCACCTCCCAAAACACTCAAACGCAGCAAGACACCCACCCATTAGACATCCACCACACCACAACATACTGAGCAGTCACCGGCACCCACTACATGCACACCTACACCCCATACATCAACTCCCTCTGCCTCCACTCCCATGCCCTCATCCACGCCCACCCCACTTGCTCCCAAGAAACATTTCCTCTCCCATGTAGACCTGTTCGAACCCACTGGCCCACCCCTTCTTGTCCCGAAATCTGCCCACCTCCTTGCCCTTTCCGCACCTTCCACATCGCAACCCACCCCAGTCCAGCCTTCCCATTCCCGTGCCCCTTCTCCAGTGAAGAAGAAGGCCCGCTCGGAGCCTGAGGCATCCAGCTCCACCCGAGCCAAAAAGCCCCCACCTCCTTCAAAGGAGAATCCCACCCCCCCTCCAACCTCCTCCTGCAAGTCTAAGTCCCACCCCATCGTAAATCCCCACCCGACCCCCCACCCCATTCTGTAAGGTGCCTGGATCACCCTATGGTGCCCTATTTTGTGGAGTACCCAGCACTTGTGGGAGTCAGGTGTGGCCAGTTGTGGCCAGGGACAATTGAATCTTGTTGGACTGGCCAATAAAGTTTCTTGTGTGGCCTGTGTTTGGGCTGCACGCAGTTCCACCCTGGTGTTTGTTTAAATGATTTATGGTTATGGGGCTATTGTATGTCCTATGGCCACGTTGCAGTGGCCTCCGGTCGGGTACATCCCTCTTGGTGTGGGGTGTCTGACTAGTGCTGCTGGGAATGGGTGGGGAGGGTTTGCGGGTGGGTGTAGTGGGTGGGTATGTAAGTTTGCCCTTTCCTCCCTTTTATCATAGGTTGAGGTACTTACCGTCGTCATCTTCGTCGGCGGTCTCAGTCGTGTAGATATATGGCAAGGAGCAAGGCTGGCATGATCTGAAGCTCTCTGTCCATGGCTGCCGATGCACGTTTTGTGGTACTCCGGTGAGTGTTTCATTTTATTTGTTTCATTTCTGCCTGGCTTTGTGTGGCAGTGGTTCCTGCCCCGGAACCGGTGGCGGAATGGTGTTCATAATTTGATGGGCGGGTTGGGCCTTTCCGAAGGCCTGTGAGCGGACTCTGCCGTCGTCAGCAGGACTACTTTCTGGTGGTGGACAGTGCGCAGGATGCAAGAGTTTCGTTTGGTTCATTATTCGGCGGTCTGGACCGCTCCTCTGTTGGCAGTTTCTGCCGCCAGCGGTGCGGAACAGACTGCCATGTTCATAATGAGGGCCTATGTCTCTATTACGGTAATGAAGGAATTGTGTGACCATCAGCTGCGGGTTGGCACCCTCCGGGGGTCGTTGGGCTGGAACCCTCTGTGCCCACTCGATGGAGAAAAAGTGGGTGAGGGTATCCAGAGGGACAACTGTGCACAGCCAGTCCTCAACATACCACACGGGGTCAGCCCCCTCGGTTCCCTCTGTCAAGCCCACCAGCAGAACATTGTTCCTACAGGACCTGCCCTCTGCATCCTCCGCTATCTGCTCCAGTATTCGTATTCTTTCTGAGAGTTCCGTGAGTGAGATTTCAAAGTGGGTCATTCTGGGCAGCAAAGTTGTGACAGTTTGCTCCATTAGTGTCCCCCTGTCTGCCAATTTTCTATGGTCCACATGGAGGAGACTCAAATCTGAGGAGACCACATCTATCTTAGACTCTAGTGATGTCTGAGTGCCATTGATAGCCAATAGTATGGCATCCAGTTTGTCCGCTAGTGCCCCGGGACACTCTGTGGTCGTCATAGTAAATGGTAGGTTCAGTGAGCCCCCCCCAGCACTGAGACGCAGGTGGTTGTCCCCCGGGTAGCTGTCGAACCATGACCAGCAAGACAGTGACGTGTGAGGAGCAGGGAGACAGCACCGTGTGATTTGCGTCTGCCCGTTAGTGGCTCGCACTGTGGTATATATCTCCAAAGGGTATTGCAAAGAGTAGCAGAGCTGGGCTATTGTCACTGTGCTTCACCAGCCAGATATGGAAGCAATGGAATCGCCGATAGGGCACAGCCACAATGCCTATCACACAGTCTATGTGCAGGCTCAAGTAGGCGCAACATGGGCAATCGCCGTGAGTCATGTCTGTACGGTAAGAACTATTTAGAGCTGCTGTACCGCGCCTCGCGGCACAGCTCCACCAGAAACACACAGCTAGCCCACAATATCACAGGCCAGAGCAGCACCTCATCCTGCATACATCAGAAGAATTCCAGTATGCAGGGAGAAAGCAGGGTCCTGCCGCTAGGGGCCCCCCGCAATAACACCGGTGGCAGACCGCATCAATGCTCCTCCTCCAGCTTTGATGTCCGCTGCACGGGGCCCAAGCACTCCAGGGAGTCCCCCGCCTCTCACTGCTGCAGCAAGGTGACTCTCAATGTTGCAGCGTACTTCCGTGCCTTGCGCGGTCCCGCCCCTCTCTATTTGGGGATGCGGCCGCTGTCAGACAGTCCCTGGAGCCAGCTCACCTTTTTTATTCCTGGACGCCTCCGCCTGTGGCGCTCTCAGCCTCGCTTGGCTGGCTCCTGTTGCGCTCCGCCACCCTGACTGCCATTTCTAAACTGAGGGCTTGCCTAGCCCTCAGCGTGCCATTTCGGTGCCTAGGCAGTGCCACTGCCATCGGCTATTTACAGTCTCCGGATGGGGGTGGGAGCCAGCTGCCGTCCCCACAGGTCTGCGACACTCTGTGCACATTGCCTCTCATCTGCCTTTCCCCTCATGCCAGCCGATTGCTGCAGGATAACTCTGTGGTTCCGCGGAGCTCCTCTAGTGAGCGTCCGCCATGAGTGCTTCTCAAGCCACGCCCCCTTGTCATACAGACCACTCATGCAACATTTCCAAGGGAAACCTGAGCTTTACCTCCCTCCAGGCAGTGTTCTCCAGGTCATTGTCTAGCAATCTACATACATGGTAGGGCTCACAGCTACTTTCAGAGAACCTGAGACCCCCTCCACTCATATGGAAACATAGCCACCAGTAGATAGCCCTCTTGATTGTCAGCGACTATGACATGTTAGAATGTGGTAGTAGGACCTGCTGTGCAGACAACAGTGGACACCTGACAGTAGTCTTACTGGCTCCTGTGTCTTGCACAGCCTCCACCCATTTCTCATTGATGGTGAGCCACTGCATATACTTTGTAGTATTTGCAAGCCTATGAGCATCAGTCACAATTTCCTTACCTCCCATGGAAACTAGGGTCACCTTTTTCTGCTCCCTAACAGGGACTACCTACTCTCTGAGCACTACACTTACCAACCCAGGTGTCTGCCCACTGGTGGAGGGCTATGCCCTCATAGGGAATTTGAAGTTACCCTGGGAGTGGCCATACTTGAGGTACTCCATATAAACCTTCCTGTGTTATGGTCAAATAAATATTTTTAGAATCAGACTAGGACTAGTTACCACTACTCCCTTAAATATAATTGTGGGGGCCTTTTGAGAACTCCTTTTTAAAAAGTTTTTCTCCCCGTCTTTCTTCTAGTTGGAACCCTGACCACCTTTGCGGTAGTCCCCCCAGATACCTCCTTGGACACTTTGGTATTGGCCCACAGGTCTGCCTCCTCAACAATCTTTCTGGGGTCAGTCAGCTTACTATGACCTAGGTGCTGGTTCAAATCTGTAAATCAGACACCGGTCGTTGGTTCTCCCATGATTAAATTGTACAACCCAACATAATCATTCACTTTGCTGCACCATAACCAATCATTCAGTGCATTACTGGTGTAATCCACAAAATCTACCCTAGTATCTGGCTGTCCCTGAAACTTTGGCAATATTTTTCTTGGGTCAGCCCAACGTTTACAAGCAGAATCGCCTTCGTAGGAGTGTGCTTGGCGTGGTCCCCAACCTCTAGTGTTAGAAGTGTTTCTCTCCCAACAGCAGGCATGTGTTTCAACAGACCACCTCTCTAATGCTCCTCAGGAACCCAGTGACCCTTCAGTGCAACTTCAGAAGCATTAAGCTATTTGTCCATGTTGTCTCCTGCGACATAGCAAGGCATCAAATCCTTAGGTATGTGAACACTTTTCTCTTCTTCAGGTACCTCAAGTATGCTGCCACTATCACCACTGGAATCTGCCTGCCTGGACTTAATTTGCAGCTACTTCAGGCTCAGTTCATGAGCCAGAAAGGTTTTCCTTTCCTCAAAGAATCTTTTCTTCTCCTCCTCCTCCATGTTCTATTTTGCCATCTGCAACTTTAATTCTTTTTCTTCTCCCTCCCCTTAGCCAGTTCCTCTGGGGGAGAGGCCTTGGGAAGATACACGGCTCCCTTCCCAAGCAGGAAGCTCCAATTCGGGGGCATTTCTCCCCCCTCTATTCCAAGTGGTTACTCTGAAGAGTCATCTTCAGGCTCCACCACGTCCTCACCCTCTGTGGGTACAGCCAGTACAGAGCAAGCTTCTGTCCAGGCCCTCAGGACCTTTTGCAAACCCACCTTTATGGTGGTACGCTTGGCAAACAGACCAAATCCTTTTCAGAATTCCTTGAGTTAGGCCACAGTGTAAATCGCAAGGTTGGCCAGCTCGAATTCCATTTTGGCAGCTATAGATTTAGATCCAGACAGAGAGATGATTTAGGAAAAAAATAAAAAATGCCAATTAGGGAGAATTTAAAATTGGATGTGGAATGGTAGCATACACAAAGTTACTGTATTGCTCTGCACAAACACAAGTCTGATCCTCACTGTCGAACTGCAATGTTTGAAATGGTTCACTGGGATATGAGCCCTGGTCAAGCAGCAACTACAATCCTAGACAGGGAAGTGTCAGGGAAACCCTAAATGATCCTGTGCATGTCCTCTGGTAGCTTGGCACAGAGAAGTCAGGTTTAACTTAGAGGGAGTGTGTAAAGTATTTGTGAAAATCTCCAAACAGGAAAACAGTGAAAAAACTCATCCAAAGGGATTCCACGTCAGGTTAGAAAAATAGATAGAACTTGGTTTGATAAATAAAAGAAGACCAAAACGACAAATTTCCGATAACTAGAACATTTAGCACTATTTTCTTGGAGCAAAAATTATTTTTCATGCATTCCCCAACTGTGCTACCCTAACAACCTACAACAGGCCACCATCCCAAACTTTGAAATCCACTATCACAAATAAACTAAGTATACATTCTCCAGCTGCTAAACCCTCAAAAATCTATTCTAATAAAACTAACTCTTTCCCAACTGAGAAAATTATTTCACCTACAAAAAACACACCACCTCCCTAATAACAGTGCATCTCAATGTCTTTCTACTCTTTTGAAATGTCTTTTTGATTTTTTTCAGCTCCTGCAGGCATTATAGTGTGTTGCAGATGAGGACCTCAGTAGAGATACAGTAGGGCGAGAGGGATGCGAAATATGCAAGACTTAGCTTCCTCTGGCAGCTGTGGCAATTGTGGTGCCTCCTATGTGCCAGCTCGCCAATCGGTGCTGTCATCAATGATGGCATTTGAGATGCCTTCAGTGATGTCATAAATGATGTCATAGAACATGTATTGAGTGATGTCAAATGTGAGGTCATTAGCAGTGCACAGCAGGGGCATACATTATAGTTAGCGCTGTGAACTACAATTGGTAAATTTCTGTGTTTTTTTTTGTTCCAAGCGTTAACATTGTCACTGAGAAATTCACCTAATTATAATGTTACTTCACCTTTTGTTTAATCAGTGAATTTCTAAGGTTATTTTAAGCAAAAACTCACATTTTTATTACTAATAACTTTAAACTTACTTTTGGAAAGTGGATTATTGGTAAGGTCAGGTAAGTGCCTAATCCCCATTAGGTCCAGTTAGGTCTCAATAAATTAATCCCCAATCAAACCCTTGGTAGCTTGGCAATGAGCGACAAGGCTTAACTTAGGAGATAGGTGTGTAAAGCATTTAATATTAACAAAACAGTAAATCAGTAAAAGACAAAACACAATAAAAATCCAACACCAATTTATAAACATAACTTCAATCTTTATCTTTAAAATGACACCAAAAGGACAAAAATCCAATGTAAGAAACCGGAGATGTGATTTTTTTAAAGATTAAAAGTAATATTAGCGCTCAAAGGGTTAAAAAAGGTCACATCTAACAGGGACAATGTGCAGATTTCTTGCCACCCATGATGTGACACTGTTACACTTACTTTCACCAGTGTTTCAGAATTGTTTCAGAAGCCAAGGGTTCAGAGGCTGTGGTTTTTCTCTTGAGGTCTCGGACTACAACTCTTATGATGCACCTCTATTGACTAATGGAGCTGTTTACAACAGTTGCTCCAAATGTCTATAAATGCCTGGATCTTCTTCCAGAGGACGTTTGCGGGTTCTTGAAGTTATAGTGCTGATAGGTATGAATAGTAGGCTGTGGGGAGAAACTGCCTTGTTTCGTGACACAAGTCATTTGCATGATAACTCATAGTATAGTGTATAGAGAGACTGTTCTCTCTCTTGTGATATGTCTCTTTGAAATGCTTGTACAAATTAGGGTGTGAAAGGTTGCTTACCCTTGTGGTCACACCTCTTCCCATTATGAAAGAAATACAAGTAAAGAGTGAAGTTGAAATTACCTTTATGCTCATATGTATATCCTGCGTAACAACTACAGAGACTATGATTTGAAGGCACACTCCCATCTCAGCCAAGACATATCCCCAGAGTAACACATCTGCAAAATACCTTGTGGGTAGAGACTGCTGTATCTGCTCATATCCCGCTTCATGATACTGAATGTCATTAGTAGAGTGTAAAATGGAGTATCCTCTTTCTTGACAACTGTGTCTTAGACAACCAGTGTGCACATTTGAATGTAAGGACACACTCACCTTTCTGTCAGACATCTATTTATGGGGACAGGCATGTGTAGTATTGTGTACACAAAGACAGTGCTCCTTGTTGAAACTTATCTCCAAAGTAACAAGCATATACAGTAAGCAGTGCAGAAGAACAGCCCTCTTCGCCAGCAGACAGCAGTGCATGGTATACTATCAGAATGCATTCACCTCTGTGCCACAACCAGTCTGTTGTATAAAAACCTTTATTCAACAGTAGGAAAAAGAACTAATCTCTCTACAGTACCTTAAATATACATGTACATGCAGAAGAACAGTTACAGTTCTTGAATGAATTGCCACTGCATGTCAACATTAGAAGACTGAAATAATTTTCATTTCTTTAAAAGCTATTAAGGAGATAAATCAATAGTAACTTTAAACATCTTAGTTAAAAAACAATTTAGCAGCAAAACAAACAATACCAACATTAGTAAACTACAACAACATAAAAAACAAAACAATTTCTTCCCTCTCTTTGCTAGGCAGTAATGCTTTCTCCACTTTTGCTTCATTTGCCTACTTGATTTCATGTACATAGATTTCCCTTTCCTCTGTTTCAACCACCTTAGTCTGCCAAACAGTTCTCAATTAATAGTCTTTTTCAGGCAGGCTGTGTGGAAAACAGTCTGTTAAAAACATATATGCAAAAAAGAACTCAGCTGGGAAACTAGAAATAAGCAGTATGTTATATCCTTCACAGGAAAGTAGAAGTACTGTAGATGCAGTCATTCTAAAAGGACAGCTAAGACAAACTTAGCTCATGCAGTCAAACTACTCAGTTCTTCAGCTGCATACACATTTTTTGAAATGACAGATACAACTTCTCTCCAAGTACTGCCTGCTCAAGCACATAACTACCCTCCTCATAGAAATGAATAACGTTTTGCTGCTTAAATAGGCAGAAAATGTTGTCATTAATAACAAGCACAGATTCACAGAACAAGCTTCTCCCAGGGTATAAATGTCACCGAAGGCAGTTAACAAGATCATTCGTGCTATTATTTCTTTTCCGGACTTTCCACTTTACTGTTCCTTCTTTCTTTAAAGATAAACCATTTTTATTTACATACATTGTGTGACATGGTACTTCTGTTTTTCAGAGCTTCTGCTTTCATTTTTTCCTTAAAAAGGCACAATAATCAAAAAATATAAAGTTACATACTGATCAGTAATTGATAACAATGATACATCACTCTGTTCTCTGAAGATTTTTACATCTTTCACCCACAATCACATATTTATATGTACTGCACCACGAACTTCATGTTCCTTTCTGTTAAAAAATGCCACAGCCTCAAACACCGCATTTGTTATCCATAATTAAATCATACCATAACTTCAAACATGGTTCCATAACAATATATAACACATTCCTCTTTACACATCTTTCCTAACAGTGAGCACAGTGTTTTACTCTAGAAATGGTAATATCACCACTCAAATATCTCATGGGATAAAATATCTGCACGGTAAGATTCATAAAATCACTCAGCCCTGTATTAACAGATTGTAGATGCTTTGTTTTATAATTTCAGAAACACTGCCTCTTTTACTTACAACTACATACAGACTGAACATTTCATTTTTATCACAGAAACCAATTCTCAGTGACATCCCTCCACATACTAAAGTCTACCTCTCAAAACCTATATTGATAAACATGCACCTCCACAAACAGCTTTTGTCTCACTAAACCTTGCATAGATTACATTTATCAACAGTAGTGAACTTATTGACAACAAAGTACATAAACTATATTTCTAATTACCTGAATTTAGACAGTTTCCTATATACAGGCTGAAGAAAGCAGTCTGTAATCATTTCCAAATTCAGTCATTTCTCTTGAGCACAACTCCAACAAGCTTTCTTCTCCTCCAAATCACCAAGAACATTTTGAGCTATCCCTGGTTCTGCACTCAATCTCATCACAGCATTTCTTTAGCCATGCAATAAAAATGGTAATTATTGGTTGCGCCTTAGTCCTTTTTTTAACTTCCCTCCATAAGATCTCATGGGATTGTAAAACACCTAGTGGCAGGCCCTGTAATTTTCCATGAGGGTCTCACGAGATGCTTGTGGGATCGTAAATCACCTTGTGGCAGGCTTAGTAATTTCCCTTCAGGTTCCGCGAACCTCTCATTAGAACGCATATATTCATGTAGCAAGCTTCACTATCTGAAGCTTGTGAGATACCCTCCCGAGAGGCTTGTGGAACCTCAACATTATTGTAAGGAAATAGTAGTAAGTGGATGGTGTACCCTCTCCACTGAGACGTATCTCTTAAATGACAGTGTGTGTGTAGAAGCGTTTGGGGAGAGACTGGGCTCTCCACACAGATCTCTGTCTCAGATGACTCATGTATGCAGTAATGTGTATGCTGAGACTGGCTTCTCCAGTGAGACCCCCTCTCTTGAATGATGGGTGTGCAAAGTAGGTTGTGAGGAGAAACTGGGCTCTTTTATCAGACCTCTTTCTTACATGAAAGCTGTATGTAGTAGGGTGTCTGCATGGACTGCCCTGTCTTTCCACGCCTCCTTCTCAGATAACGGAGTGCATAGTAAGGTGTTTACATAGATTGTCCTTTCTTTCCATTCCTCCCTCTCAAATGACTGCTGTGTGTAGTACGATGTATGGAAAGAGACTGCCTCTCCACTAAATCCTCCCACTCAGATGACAGGTATACATTTTAGGGTGTGTACCTGGACCGGCCTCTTCTGTATGACCTCTGTCTCAGATGATGGCTATGCATAGTAGGGTGTGTACATGGACTGCCCACTCCTTCCAGACCTCTCTCCCAGATGACAGGTTTGAGCAGTGAGGAGTATGGAGAGAAACTGCCTCACTATTAAGTCCTCTCTCAGATGAAGGGTGTACATATTAGGGTGTGCATCTGGACTGGCCTTTTCTGTCAGACCTCTGTCTAAGATGATGGATGTGAGTAGTAGGGTGTGTACATGGACTATCTTCCCATTTCAGTCCTTTCTCTCAGGTGATGGGTGTGTTTATTAGGGTCTATGTAGAAAGACTGGCCTCTCCAATAAGACCTCTATCTCAGATGACAGACATGTGTGGTATGGTGTATACTTGGACAATCCTCTTGTGTTAGAACTCTGTCTCAGATAATAGTTATACACAGTAGGGTGTGTACATGGACTAGTCTCTCCAATCAGACCTCTCTCTCAGATGACATTTGTGCATTTAAGGCTGTGTACATAAACTAGCCTCTTCTGACACAACTCTGTCTCAGATGACTGGTGTGTGTAGAAGGGTGTATGGGGAGAGATTGGCATCTCCGCTGTGACCTCTCTCTTGGATGACAGATGTCCATGGTATGCTCTAACCAGGGACCACCCACTCTGCTAGCACCCCTCTCTTTGATAATAAGTAGTACAGTGTGGGGAGAGACTATACCCTACTCACAACTCTTAGAAAGTGTGCATGCTACAGTGTATTTAAAAATCATCTACTTCTTTCTACTGTTCACAATCCTGTAAGAACCTTGCAAGAGCATAAGTTTTTCTGTAAAGTAAGAATTAACCACCTACTCATCATAGTACTTATCTCTTGCACACTTCTTCTCAAAAAGAATAACCACAGTATGCATTCCTACTAATGGAGTGTAGTCAGAACTCATCTACCCGTTTTGACTATTCATGATCCTGGTAAAGTCCTGCAACAGCATAAAAATTAGTTAAAAATAATATACATTTATTTTAATCACTGTAGTTGGCTCTTAGACACCTCCTCTCTAAGTATAGGGGGGCAGCATGCCTTTCTACTGTCCTCCTTATATCGACAACACCTCAAATGTATCGCATTAAACTGTAATGGGAAAAATGGACCGCTACACCAAACACAGGGCCCATTTTTTAAAATTGTGCTCTCATGGGAGGCTCACGGGACTCTTGTGAGCCCACCGTCCATATATACAATTATTTTTTACCCTTAATTTCTCAATAACTACTCAACATAAATTCACCAAATCACAAAAAGCACAATCTGCAGGCCAGGGCTTTATATATATATATATATATATATATATATATATATATATACACCAAACTGCAAAGTATACATGTATATCTTTATTTCCTAGCAACAGACACCACTAGAGAGTTATTGTTAGGACCTAGTTTATATAGAAAAAGTAATTTTTTACTTGCCTATTTGGCGCTGCTTGACAAATCTTCACAAAATTTTCCAAAACTATCTGACAGTCACGCCAGCTGCTGTCTGGAAAGTTTTGGGGTGATCCGTCATGCGGGGGCTGAGAAAAAGTGGGGGAGCACTCCCATGTTAATTCCAATATGCATTTTGAACATCAGTAGCGTCTAAACCACTGAACGGAATTTAACTAAATTTGGCAGAAATGTTGTTCTTGGTCCAGAAAGAGCCCTTTTTGTTTTTTGATGTAAATCTGTTCAGTAGTTTCTGGGAAATTATAGAAAGTCCAAATTTGTATATATAGGGGCCGAATGTGTGTGCCCCTAAGTGGAGAGCCATGAACCCTTGTGCCATGAGGAGTACTGTGATTGGTTGGCAGCAACCTGCAGAGAAAGTTGGACCCACTATTTTATGGCCCGGGGTATGGTCGCAAGGGATGGAAACAAAGGCTGAGATTCATAGAAGGGGTCAGAGCAAAGGTATTCTGACCCTATGGGGGCTATTCAAGGGTGTCTGAGGGACCCCTTATTAGGTTAAATGAGATTAAAACAATTTTTTGGGCCACTCTCGTAGAGTTGCGACTCCGTCAAGGTGGTCAGCGCTGCCTCCCCCATGTAAAGCCGCATCAGAGTTGGGACCCCTTCTGAGAGAGAAAAGACAAGATATACATTCACACACTCCCTCACACACTAATGCACACCACTAACAAACACATTCAGACACTATGACACTGATTCGCACACTAATATAAACATTATGAGCCTCATTACAACCCTGGCCATATTATGACCGCAGCGGTACCACCACTGTCACACAGCTGGGACCGGCGGTTTACCACCATGGATGTCCCGGCAGTCGGAATCCGCCAGGGCAGTGCTGCCCTAGGGATTTTGACTCTGCTTACCGCCAGCCTCTCGATGGTGGTAGACACCGCCATGGAAAGGCTGGCGGCAAGGGGACTCGCGAAGCACCCCCTGGGGGGCCCTAACTGCACATGCACTTGGCATGGGCAATGCAGGGGCCCCCAGGCACAGCCCTATAGCGATTTCCACTGTCTGCTTGGCAGACAGTAGAAAGCGTGACGGGTGCTGCTGCACCTGTCGCACCGCCACATAGCCGCTGGCCTGGCGGGGATGTTGTAATGCGGCCGGCAGGTTTGTGGCCGCATAGGCGGCATTTAGGCCGTTCAACCTTGGTGACCGCAGCGGTACAGCCGCGGTCAGAAGCGGAAAGCCGGCGGTGTACCGCCGACTTTCCGCTGCCCATGGGAATCCGCCATGCGCCGCCATGGGGATTCTGACACCCCATACCGCCATCCTGTTCCTGGCGGTTCGCCCGCCAGGAACAGGATGGCGGTATGGGGTGTCGTGGGGACCCTGGGGGCCCCTGCAGTGCCCATGCCAATGGCATGGGCACTGCAGGGGCCCCCGTAAGAGCCCCACAAAGAATTTCAGTGTCTGCTTTGCAGACACTGAAATTCGCGACGGGTGCAACTGCACCCGTCGCACCTTCCCACTCCGCCGGCTCCATTCTGAGCCGGCTTCCTCGTGGGAAGGGTGTTTCCCGCTGGGCTGGCGGGCGGACTTTCGGCGGTCGCCCGCCAGCCCAGTGGGAAACCCAGAATGACCGCCGCGGTCTTTTGACCGCGGTACGGTCTTCTGGCGGTTCCCGCTTGGCGGGCGGCTACCGCCGCCCGCCAAGCTTAGAATCAGGGCCAATTAATTATAGTTTGGAAAGTAGGGTGGCTCTAAGGAGAGCCTTTGTGATACTTGTGTGTATATGATTAATACATATAAAAGTGGATGCAGAGTTTGAAGTTAGTCAGAAGCACCCTGTTGCCTTCATTTGTAAAGTGATCACGATTGCTTCTATATATTCCTGGCATGTCAAAGCACTGGTTAGTACTGTAAATACAGCCCATGGTATGGTCTCTGAGGTATGCTGAAACAGTTTTATCAAAATGTTTCCTGGCTTTCTCAGTCTGTGGACAGAATGTAGTATGCCAGTTCCATTTCTGTCCCTGGCATATGTTTGAAAACACATATGCTGTATGAGGGAAAATTCTCATTAACTGACTAAAGGTATCCTTAATTAGGATTTCCAGTCCTTCCCCAGACAGTGTGCCTAGGATATTACCACCACAGTGCACAATGATGAGGTGAGTGGGCTGGCTAGAGCTAATGCTTTCAAACAATGGAAGCAATTGCTGCCACTTTAACTCTCTCTGGCCAACCCAAGTAATGTCTACATTAGGAATACCCAGGTCTCTGTTAATGCCTCTCTTTCTGGCATACTCACATGCCCAAAAACAAAGCTGTGATCTATGATCCACTCGTTCAGCATTTTGAATAGTAGGAGCCGTACACTTAGGAGAAGGCTGCAGGTGAATGAGGCAGTTTTCAAAATGTAAGGTGGTTGAAATGGAGGGAAGCACTAGCTTTAAGAAAAACACAACATTGATTGGATGTTGAAAGTACATTCGTAGATAAAAGTAGGTAGTTATTTACAGCTTTAAGGCAGTAGGGGCTAAATGTATCAAACTTTTTTGCAGTCGCAAATGGTGCAAATCGCATAATTTGACCCTTTTTTGAATGCAAAAACGCCTTTCACGTTGTATGAAACGCTTTCACATTGCAAATATAAGGAATCGCTAAATTAGCAATTCCTTGCGACTGTGACATGAATTTGTGTGTCGCAAACTGCATATCGCAAATAGCAAGATGATTTAGCGAATCGCTAACTGCTTAAAGTAAATTGCGACCTAGATTTGCGAATCGCAGATAGCGATCCACAAATTCATGTCGCTATTTGCGAGACGCAGTTTGCGACACGCAAATTCCGTCTCACAATACTATGCATCAAAAAATCACAAATAGCGAATATCCGCAGAATGGCCTTTTGCACATGCAATTTACCACAAATTGAAATCAGGTGGTAACCAGGTGCAACCTATATAAAGAGGCCCAGATTGACTCAGCCCTATTCAACAATTGCTGCACTCTACGTGATGGCGAGGAGGATGAGGATCTTGGCAGGTTCGAGGAGAGGGGGGAGGAGACAGGAGCGCATTTTAGAGTGCGCATATCCCTTTTTGACCAGACAGAGGAGGAGATATATCAGAAGTACAGGTTAAGCGCAGCCATGACACTTGACCTGATATCTGATCTTCAACCCATAATACAGCGCACAACACGCAGAACCAATAGTATACCCACCCATGTGCAGGCATTATGCTCCCTGCACTTATTAGCCTTAGGGAGTTATCATGGGATCATAGCAGCAGCAGGAGGGGTCTCACAGAGTGCCCTCTCACGATTTTTCACTGCATTTCTCAATGCCATGCTGAGAAAAATTCAACAGCACATAAGATCCCCCAACACCCCACACCCCACAGGAATTACAACAGACAAAAATCGATTTCTACCAGATTGGCCAATTCCCACATGTCGTAGGTGCCATCGATAGGACACATGTAGCTATCTGTCCTCCATCGGCTACAGAGTATGTTTATCTGAACCGTAAAAATTAATATTCCGTGAACATGCAAGTAATTACCAATGCCTCCAGCATCATAACCGATCTCGTGGCCAGATATCCAGGTAGCACACATGACGCCTACATCTTTCACCACAGTGGAATTTACACAAGACTACTAGCTGGGGAGTTTGGCGAAGGATATCTACTGGGTAATGTAATAGTTAACAATGTTGTATTGATGTAAATGTGACATAAGGTATAACAAGTACTCATTTCACTCTCATTTCATTCCAGGACAGTGCCTACGCAGTGCAGTTCTTTCCTACTGATGCCCTACCTGAGTCCTGCAATGCCAGCCAAGAGGAGGTACAATGCTGCTCACATAACAACCCGCAGTGTTGTGGAGAGGACCTTCGGACTGCTGAAGAGCCACTTCAGGTGCATCCACAAGAGTTGTGGTGCACTACAATATAGCCTTGAAACAACCTGCAAAATTGTGGCTACATGTGCTATGTTGCTCAACTTTGCAACCACAAGGGGCATACCTGTGGAATCCACCGAGCCGGACTCAGATGAGGACGGTGATCCCTTACCACCCCTTCACCCAGCAGACAGGAGCAGTGCAGCAGAGGGCAGACAAAGATGTGCTGATATCACGTGCAACCATTTATGATGTAAGTAATGACAATACTACATCAATTATATGTATTGCTGTAGGTAGCATCTTTATTACCTTGAATTCAGGTAACATATGTGTGAATAGGACATAGCTGTGCACTATAGACAAACAGCTGTGAGTAACATTGTCACACTATTAGCATCATAATATAACTGTATTGCTACATATTAAGCTAGTCCCCTGTACCCCTCAACATTACTTCCTACGTCCACACACCCTACTTGAGTGCTCAGTGGCCTTGCTGGCACCTCTTGAAGCAGGTTCAAAGACAGTACTGTGTCTGATACTGCGACGCCTAGGATCCATCACAGAGGCCGTGAGACTGCTGAGGCCAGAGAGCTCCTCACTATCCCCACCACCCAGTTAGCTGTTTATAGCACTCTGTGCTGTCTGCATTGCATCCAGAACATTGGTTATTTGCATCATTCCCTGCACAAGGTCCCGACTGCAATGTGCCATCTCCACCTGTATGCCCACAGCACGTCGTGAAATCAAAACAGTTGAGCTAGCGAGCCGATTGACCGATCTGCAGAAGCCATCCAACCTGCCCATCAATTGATGATGGCTCCTATGGTGGCTGACACGCTCCTGCTGAATCTCAGTGCAGAGTTCCCTAATGGCGTTTGTCATCCACTTTGTGTTTTCTGCTGCTGTTTGCTGTAGCTTGCACATGTTTTCACTCAGAGACTCCAACTGCTTGTGCACTGATCCCATGTTCTCATTGAGTGCATCCAACTGCTTGTGCATTACTCCCATGTTGTCATTGTGAGACACCAACTGCCTGTGCATTGACATCATGTGTATGCATTGCAGGTGCTGCACTTTCAGCATGGAAGCTTTAAGGCCGCCAACAGGTGATGGGCCCTCTCCTTCATAAGTTCACTGTCTGCCTGCATCATAACGCCTCCTGAGGGGAGTGGACTGATGCTGGGGCATGGACTGCTGTCTTCCTGGGAATCTAGCCTCTGGGGGAAGTGTGGGTACTTCATCCAGAATTTCATTACAGTCCAGGTTATACTCTGGGAGAGGTAACACTCTTGTCCTGCGTCTAGTTGGTGCAATAATGAAGTACTCACTGATGTTTGAGTCGGACTGTGGCTGTGTTTCGCTATCCCCCACATTTCCACCTTCTGCTGCAGCACAGCCTGGAACGTCTACAACGACAAGGTGCAGCATGTCATTTTTCACAGAATGTCGCATAATAGTAATAAATTTACACTAACATTGTATCACTATGAGTTGTTTGTGTTGTATCTCTATGTAGCTGAATACTATCCTGCTATTTATGTGGTATTTGCACTTTAGTTGAGTGGACTACCACTTCCATAAGGCATTGTTGCATTGTATGTAAGATGTGGCATGAACTACTTTCACTCATCCTGCATCGAACTAATAGCTCATTTCTAGGGGGGATTTGTACATGCACATATGGGGACACACATCATTTATGCCCTTACCTTTGCTGGTGCTGGGTGTCCCTGAGGTGTCAATGTCAGTGACACCACTGACAGCTTCAGGAAGCAGTGTGGACTCCACCATGTCTTCCATTGGTATGGACAGTGTCTGGGTGGGTGGGCCTCCACCGGTGCTCCTTGCCTCCTTTAGCCTGATGGCTACTCTCCCTTTGGCACAGAAACGCAAGTCGTACCATTGCTTGTGTATCTCCTCAACAGAGCGCTGCGCAACACCTACTGCGTATATTTTGGTGTGGATGTCTGACCACAGTTTTCTCTTCTCACTTTCAGGTACCTGGAGTGAGATCTTCACAAAATGTTTGTTGTGGTTCCTGACCACCTCCTCAGTGAGCACCTCCAATTCCTGCTCACTGAATTTGAGCTTGCACTTCCTGTCTCTTTTCTCCTTCACAATCCCATCATTGGCCATGTTGCTGTTTGGTCCTGGCTGGATCACAAGGCCGTCTCCCTGGTGCTGGGCTGTGTCTCTCTGCCTCCTCCTTGGGTGTGGCTCCTGGAAACAGCATGGGCTGACTCACTTCCTGGTTGTAATGTCACCAGGCTGTTCCGGTTTGCCATTTTCGCAATTTGAGATTTTCAAATACTGATTCGCTATTTTTTTGTGATTCTGTATTTGCAACTTGGAAATTGTGTTTGCGAATTTTAAGAAATCGCGATTTCTTAAAATTCACTATTTAAGGAATGCAAACCAGGAGCTTGATACATCTGACCCCTAGGTCTTTGATTGGGTGACATTATTTTACAAACAAATTATGATGTTTTGGATAAGCTTTACAATCTGTAACAGTCAACCAAACCTGCTACAGAAGAAATGTAAAGCTAGTATGCTGATGACAGACAGTGCTGTGAACTTTTGAACTACTGCTACAGTGGAGTTTTTCAAAGGAAGTTGCTATGGCATCTGAAGTGAAAGGCTATGCGGGGAAAGGTGATTCCATTGAAGGGCACTCGAATTGTAGACAAAAAGTGTTTTTGGCGGGGTATGAATTAGAAAAGAAGTTGTTTTCTATCTCAGTGTTATAAGTATGTATTATATGGGCATACAATTTAATTGAAAAATGATCGCAAGTCCATTTTGAACCCTGGTTGGAGTCATGACTCCATCACGCAGTTACATGGGGGCCGCGCTGAGCGCCACAATGGAGTCACAACTCCAGTTGTATGCACTAGAAATTTGGGATTCTTTATGGAAAAAAACAATGGGTTAAGAGCCACTAACCATTCAGATTTTGGGTAATAGAAAAGAGTTTTTGATTGCTTAACCACCACAATACGACTCATAGCAAAGTTGAAAAGGTTGCCATTAAGGCTTCCTTGGTGTGAGAGTGGAGTACCATTCTGATGCTGAGATTTCAAGCTTACACAAAGAAAGGAGTAAAAAACAGATATTGTGAGACTATTTTAACTATTAGCAAAATCTATTTAAGAGGTATTAGAGTATATATGTTATAATGTATGTATAATCACAAATGTGTGCATAAATATGACGGGTTAAAATTTATGTATCAGATACCAAAAGGTATACTGCACAAGAGAGAGAGTGTCAGGTATTGCTGCTCTCATTTCAATGTATAATAAGACATTTATTGTATGACAAAATGAAGAACACTAGTTTATTGCAACTTAACTTTCTGTTTGTAAACAATTTTCACACTTAGAGAATGTTTTTTGTTTAAATAAGTAAAATTTAAAGTATGCTATATGTAGATTATATGGTGTATAATATGTACAGTTGTTATGCCATTAATTGTGTTTGACCAATGACTTTGTGTTTCACCACTGCGCATATTAGTTGCTCAATGTTCACCAATTGCACATTACATGTTGTATTCAGTTTAGCTGCCTATTGGCTTTAACTTGGCATTAGACTTTACATTTGGTATTTAGGTTACCTGCCTATTGACTTTAACGTGGCATTAGACATTTCGGGGGTCATTCTGACCCTGGCGGTAAATACCGCCAGGGCGGAGGTTGGCGGTAGCACCGCCAACAGGCTGGCGGTGCTCCGCCGGGCATTCTGACCGCGGCGGTACAGCCGCGGCCAGAAGCGGAAAGCCGGCGGTGTACCGCCGACTTTCCGCTGCCCATGGGAATCCGCCATGGCGGCGCAGCTTGCTGCGCCGCCATGGGGATTCTGACACCCCATACCACCATCCTGTTCCTGGCGGTTCGCCCGCCAGGAACAGGATGGCGGTATGGGGTGTCGTGGGGCCCCTGGGGGCCCCTGCAGTGCCCATGCCAATGGGATGGGCACTGCAGGGGCCCCCGTAAGAGGGCCCCACAAAGAATTTCAGTGTCTGCTTTGCAGACACTGAAATTCGCGACGGGTGCAACTGCACCCGTCGCACCTTCCCACTCCGCCGGCTCCATTCTGAGCCGGCTTCCTCGTGGGAAGGGTGTTTCCTGCTGGGCTGGCGGGCGGACTTTCGGCGGTCGCCCGCCAGCCCAGTGGGAAACCCAGAATGACCGCCGCGGTCTTTTGACCGCGGTACGGTCTTCCGACGGTTCCCGCTTGGCGGGCGGCTACTACCGCCCGCCAAGCTTAGAATCAGGGCCTTCATTTGGTATTTAGGTTAGCTGCCTATTGGCATTAGACATTACATTCTGTATTCAGTTTAGCTGCCTATTGGCTTTAACAATGCATTAGACATTACATTTGGTATTTAGGTTAGCTGCCTAATGGCTTTAACGTGGAGTCAGGCATTGCAGTTGAGACACTGCAGATGAGCTGGGTTTTTCCAAGCTGTGTTTTTCCACATGGTTGACCAAGCTGTGTTTTTCAAATTGAATTCACCCGAACCCTAACGTGATAAGAGAGCGTATATTTGTTGTTTTCCTTTCTGCTCAGCCTTGGGAAGAGGAGGGGCCTAGGAGATCTGGCCAATCTTCAATGGCTTGTTTTATTTCCCGAGTATGAGAGGAAGGGGCAGGTTTTTGTAACGCAGCAGCAGCAGGGAGAGATCTTTCAGGACTTTAGTCAGGAGCGGACGTCAGCTGCCTGGCTTCCGTTTGGGTGGAAAGTCTCTTTATCGCAGTTGAACCGGAGTCATCAACTTGAAGATAGGAGAAAGATGACAAGCAGTGATAGGCCCTACGGTGATGCAATTTTGACTTTTATGCCTTGCTTTGAAGTTATGCTATAATATTATCACATGTATTTGCTGTGTACATTGCAATTGAGAAGTACTTTGATATATTTTGCTTTCATTGCTGCGACTGCTTTTAAATGTGTGCTTCCAACCTACTAATCTCGTCTTTCAGGAACATCGTGATGAAGTAATAATAACAATAAATGTCTTCTTTAAACTAAGAAGTGCATTCCAGAGAAGTTTTCTAAGCTCGTCATAAGATAAGAGAAGGAAAGCAAAACAACTTATAAGGTAAGACTTAAAGTTTCATTTAGTAGTTTCTCACTTCTGTAGTGTGAGACCTCATTTATAAGTGTTGGCACAGGGTAGTACTGCACATCTTTTCACTGCACTGCGCTGTTTCTAAAGACAAGGTAAGGTATGCACCACATGAAGAAGGTATAACACATTCTTGTATTTCTACCCTGGGCTGGCACACAGACTGCTATCTAGTGGCAATGCAGACAACCTTCTACCATAGTCTAAGGGTACCTATGTTGCATGGATGAGTGTTTATACAAAATAAGAGATCCTTTCCTATACATAAAGAATAATTCATGGCGTTTTGCTCTTTCAAAGTGTGTTGTAGAATGAACCAGCCATAGAAAGAGGAACAAATGGGGAGACATAATGTAATTTGTCCCCATTCTACCACTGTAGAGGTGCTGTAGGAATGTGAAACATTTGCAGGTTTGTAAATGTACGTATGCATATTGTGACATTTTCCATAGCTGTTGAATGGGAACACATCAAAAAACAACCACAGAACACTATTTCATACAGTATTATGAGTGAAAAACATCTATGTATAATAGGCCGTTAAGGGCCATGCATTCAGTCATGAATACACTAAGATATCTAGGTACAGATTAATTCCAACACTTACACACCCAGGCGTACACTCATCCAAACAGTAACATCCTCAGGTACACAGTAATACTTACACTGAGATACCCAGATACACAGTGATGCATACAGCTGCAAACTGATGGTTACACTGGGAAATCCAGAGGCACACTGATGCATATAGGTACATTTGCATATACACACTGATGCAGACAATGACATACCCAGGGACAGATGGATACAGACACTCATACACACAAGGTAACACTTATGCATAAAGTAACATACTCAGACACAAAGATGCATGTGATAAAATACCCAGGCTCACACTGATCCATGCACTGAAGTACACATTGATGTATGAAGTTAAATACTGACTGAGTGGGATACCCAGATCACACAGATGCATACAATTAGAAATGTAGGCCCACACTGATACAGACACTAACACACTCATTCACACATTAACCCAGGGTTCTGCAAAGTCGGTCCTGGAGAGCCAGGGCAATGCCATGTTTTTTGCATATCCACATTTAGAAAAATGATGGTTCTGAAATCTATATTTTTCTAAATGTGGATATGCTAAAAACCTGCCATGGACCCAGCTCTCCAGGACCGACTTTGCAGAACCCTGCATTAACCGATACCCTAAAATAAAGAGACAAACAATGCTATGTACCATAATAAATACAAGCAGACACTGATGGATAAACTGAGACACCAAATAGAAAGTCATGTCTGCAGTAGTACACATAGGGGGTCATTCTGACCCTGGCGGTTGACTACCGCCAGGGCCGGGGACCGCGGATGCACCGCCAACAGGCTGGCGGTGCATCCATGGGCATTCTGACCGCGGCGGTACAGCCACGGTCAGAAACGGGAAACCGGCGGTGTCCCGCCGGTTTCCCGCTGCCCTAGGGAATCCTCCATGGCGGCGCTGCAGGCAGCGCCGCCATGGGGATTCCGACCCCCTTACCGCCAGCCTGGTTCTGGCGGTTTTGACCGCCAGAACCTGGCTGGCGGTAACGGGTGTCGTGGGGCCCCTGGGGGGCCCCTGCAGTGCTCATGCCAATGGCATGGGCACTGCAGGGGCCCCCTAACAGAGCCCTATCAAGATTTTCAGTGTCTGCCAAGCAGACACTGAAAATCGCGACGGGTGCAACTGCACCCGTCGCACCCCTTCCACTCCGCCGGCTCCATTCGGAGCCGGCATCCTCATGGAAGGGGGTTTCCCGCTGCGCTGGCGGGCGGCCTTCTGGCGGTCGCCCGCCAGCCCAGCGGGAAACTCAGAATTACCACGGCGGTCTTTTGACCGCGCAGCGGTATTCTGACAGCGGGACTTTGGCGGGCGGCCTCCGCCGCCCGCCAAAGTCAGAATGACCCCCATAGTGACAGAATTATACATACACTGATACACTCAGTCACATAGTGATCTATATAGTAACACACTCATGCATTTACTTATGCATCAACTGACACATCCAGGGATAGATGGATGCATATGGTGTAATACTGAGAGTCACAGGTCTGCATACACTAATGCACCTACAGACAAAGTGATGCATTTAATAAGGTTTACAGGCATACACGGATAGATACGGTGAAATACCCAAGCACATACTGATGTATACCCTGAAACACTGAATTACACACTGATGCCTATAAGAGCAGAGGCTTGCATAGTCTGCTTTAAACATGAAAAGTAAGATACATAGAGTGCCTACAAGATGGTGAAATCACTGTTTCTATCGTAATTAAATGCTTATGATATATTATTGAGCAGTTTTTCATGCAAATGTAAATATGTTTTTTTTCATTTTCAGATATCTATTTGTATTAAAAACATACATCTACAATGCCGAAAAGCAGAAAGATGTAAGAAAATGAGGAAAGCATACTATCTACTTGCAGCAGTGAAATAAAAGGGAGAACAAGTGGACAATGTTGTTATAGAGTAAGGAGCTGCTGGGAAGAAAAGAATAAACATTCTCAAATTTGTTTGTGGAAATTTGCAATGTCTACATAAGGAGGTGTATAAAAAGAAAGATTTGAAATCAAACAAAGATGGACAAAAATCAGACCAAATGAAGAGCAACGACTCATTGGAAAAGGAGATAGCATAACCAGTTGATAGCAAAAGTTCAAGGAAATTAGAGATAAAGGGGGTTATTCTAACTTTGGAGGAGTGGTAATCCGTCCCAAAAGTGACGGTAAAGTGACGGATATACCACCAGCCGTATTACGAGTTCCATAGGATATAATGGACTCGTAATACGGCTGGTGGTAAATCCGTCACTTTTCCGTCACTTTTGGGACGGATTAACACCTCCTCCAAAGTTAGAATAACCCCCAAAATGTTCTGTGCAAGAGTAATCCAGAAATTAATGAAACATATGAAGCAGTATTAAAAAAGAAGTGGTGAAACAAAAGAAATGTGTTGAGGATGTAGTTGATGAGGCATTTTCCTTAAAGATAAAGCTTTTTGTTTTGATACGCAAAGGAATAAAAAATGCAGCCAAAGAAAAAGATATATTAATAAATGTAATTTGTGCAAAATATTTAGTGGTGAATGAAAGCATACCTCCAATAATGAACCTTTCTTTAATGAAGAAGGTTATTTGCAGGAGAGCACGTTAGTACATTCAGTTGATTCAGCTTGTCAATGTTATGAGATGCAGGACGGGAGTCGCATTGAAAAAGAGGAGACTATTCCTAGAAATATAGAAAAAGTGATTGCTGATTGTTCAGGCAAGGCATAGGCAGGGCCCTGTTTACAAATGGAACTGTAACACTATTTGCAGCATTCAGCAACATTCTATTGATGTATTAAGAACTATTGTACGTGACTTTCCATGTATAAATCTCAAACCAAAGATTCGAATTTTTATCCATAAAAGTGTGCCAAAGCACCTTTCAGCACTTTAGAATGTTGGTAGTTCATCATTCAAAAATATGTAGTTTAGTTAGGAGACTTTATTTTGTGAATAGTCCTGCATTATGTTTAGGACATATAAATAAAGTACCTTTCCATGGTGCCTACAAATGGTAGAAAAAGTTTGTAGGGATGTGCAGTTTCGGTTCTTTGGTCCTAAAGACAAATCTAGGGAGAATGAGGAATTCATAGGTACAGGTATTGAGGAAGAGAGCACAGCTAATGCTACTGACAATTTCAAACTAGAGATTATAAAGTTTAATATAACTTGTTCTGAAAAACAAAACTATGTTTGCATTTGCTGTAGACACACTTACTTAAAAAGGTCAAACACAAAAAACGTAGACATATTTTCAAAAACAGAGAAAAGTGGCAAGAATGTGCTGTTTATTTATTTGCAGAGGAGAGTTTTGACTTGTTCACACAGTAAGTACAGTTATGATAATTTAGAGGAACGGAAAACACATGGTAGAGCAGTGTATAAGAAGATAAAACTTGTGACTTATTTCAGAACAACTACGAGGCTTAAATGTATTCAAATCTATCCTTATAGAATCTGTATATCCATGTCAACTGATTAAATGCTTGGAACAAAAAACAGATAAAATGCATCCAACAGAGTTTTGGAAATACCTTAAAGGAAGAGTAGTGCATTTACCATTAGACTTCAAAAAATATGTTGAAACTGTAGGAATAGAGAAAGACAATGAAGAGACACTTATTTTTCCAGGAAATGGAGTACCGACTGAGAATACAAACAAATTGCCAAGAGTTGGTTGATGTTAATAACATTAAAAAAAGCAACGTTATACCTAGTACAAAATAATGTTTATCATAAAAATGTTGATGTGGAGTCTAATGTACCAAATTTTGATGATGACAGTTTGGCAGCAAGTTGACAAATAGATAAAGTAGATGCATTGTGATCCGAACAAATTTATGAGCGCTACAACATATATCCATTACATTCCAAAAAAGTCATTGGTGATGCTATTGACCTTTTCCAAATTAAGCAAGCTAAAAGAGCTCCCATGAGTGCGTGGGAAAAATGTTTAGAGGCTAATTTTTTCCCTCACGTGTCTCCCTCTGGAGTAGGAAGTCGGTTTGATGACTGGCTCATACAAATATCAGCAGCTGAGTACCAATCAACACAATTATATTCAGAGGATCCAAGATTCAGACAGTGTTTCACACGCATATTTCACCTTCTATTTGAGAGTTAGTTGTCATGACTTTCGTATGCAGTAAATCACATTCTAAAAACAGGAGTTCCTCTTCAAAATCTGTCTGCAAGAGATTTTGTTAACAAACTTCAAGAAAAGGACAAAAACTTAGAATCTAACTTGATTAATTCAATGGCTTGCCAACGTGGTATTAACAAATATTGGCTCAGTCGTCATGGAGAACTGAAGTGTATGCTGAGAAACTTGAGGGAACCAATGTGGTTTTTAGCACTGAGTTGTGCTGAGAATGCGTGGGATGATCTGATTCAATTCTTGAGAGAAGCAAATTGTAATATACGGAAGATCCGGCTAATGTTATTTTTTATTTTTTTTATTTTTATGTTACAACACCTTAACACAACATAAAACCATGCCCATGGTGCATATCATGATCATATTGCCATTTGACAGACTTATTTTACATATAAGCTTTCACAACATGTATTTGTATACTGTCATCATTCATGCCCCATATCTGGTGGTGCCAGAAGATAATCTGTCATGGGATCCCAAATATTCTTAGGTCTGGAGGACTGAGGAAATTCTTCAGCATATATCTCCAATTGGTCTCTGCAATACGCTATATATTTAAACCATTGTGTTATACTAAGACTTGCTTTTTTCCCCCAGTGAATGGCGATCCTTATCTTTTCTAGCAACAAGGCAATTGCTCCTAACTTGCAATTGTCTGGCTGCAGGAGTTTGACATACCATAGTGGGCATAAACTAGGTTCATACTGAACTCTTTCTGATACGACTTGTTTTAGCATCCATGTTATCAATTCCCAGTATCTATGTATCTTGCTACACCCCCAAGCCAGATGTAAGAAATCTGCCCCTGCCATGCCACATCTGTTGCCATTGTCTATCTGCCCCAAGCCATATTCAAACAGTTGTGTAGGTGTATAGTGTAGCTGCTGAAGAAATGTAAAATTTATAATGCGTAGATTCCCATTGGCAGTCAGCCTACCTGTGAGTTCACAGCAGAAATCCAATTCTGCCTGTGTTAGTGGGTTTTTTAGTGTCCTATTCCATCTATCCAGCACTGTTGTATCAAATCTGGCCCCCTCTGCTTGTGCCATTACATACATCTTCATCATTTGCTCTTTGCGAAATTTATTTGTAAGTACCAATTGTAAGGTTTTAGAGGTTTGTGGTGGCTGTGGAAATGTCTGGTAGTGTTCTCTTAAAGCTGATTGTAGATGCAGGTAAGTAAAATGATTGAGTGGGGCGACCTGATTTTTCTGTGGTAACATTCCGAATTTAATAAAGTAGCTATTCAGGAATAGATCACCCATTGTCCTGAGACCAGCTTCTTTAAGGAGATTAAGGGCTCTGGGCTTGTGCGTCACCATCAACTCCGAATGATATGCTATTGGCATCTCAGGTGCACACATAGTCATCTTAGCTCCTATTTCCTGCAATGCTTTTAGCGTAAAATGTATTGTACTAATGCTGCTGGTCGGTACTTCTATTGGCTAATGTAACAGCAATTAAGTCAGTGGTATGGAGTGCGCAATGTCGTGTTCCACTGCTAGTTGAGGCACGTATGTTTCAGGGTGCACCCAGAGGTGTGTGTGCTGTGATTGCATGCACAGGTAATAGAGTTGTAAATTCAGAGCATTAAAGCCGCCCTGTGCAAATGGGAATGCCAGTTGCCGCCAAGCGATCCACGGCTGTTTCAAAGCTTAGGTCAGGGCAAGTAGCAGGGTTTGCAAGTTCCTAAAAAAGGCCTGCGGGGGGGGGTATCAGTATATTCACAAATAGGTAGAGAAATTTGGGCACAATACTCATTTTAATTGTCACTATTCGATCTATCAGTGAAAAAGGCAGACTTGACTACTGCTGTGTATGTTCTTCTATTTTGGTTAATGCTCTTCCATATTTCCACCAGATCACCCATCCAGTTTCTCTATGCACCCATATTCCCAAATATTTCACTAGTCTGCACACCACTGCAAAGGGTACTCTCTTAGAAATCCCTCCATATTAGTCATCAGTGGTAACATATAGGGCTTATCCCAGTTAATACTAAGTCATGACCGCCTCTCAAACCACAGAAATTCTCTTATGAGAGGAGTAAGGTGGTTCTCGTACATAGAGCACCAAATCGTCTGCATACAGTGAGATGGCTAAGAGATGTTGTCTGAATCTAAGTGATGCTGCAGCATGCTTTTGTCTAATTATACAAGCCAATGGCTCTACAGCCAAGGCAAATAGTATTGGTGACAAGTGGCACCTGCATACCTCAGATGGGTTGGAGACCACCACATTGATGCATATCCTTACCACCATTTTAGTGTTCAGTAACAGGATCCAGGTAAGCATTTTCATATGTATGTACATTCACTGTAAAATGATGAACATGTTGGGCCAGGAGACACAGTCAAATGCCTTAGCAGTGTCTAATAGGACTAAAGCAGCCTTCAGAGAGGGATCTAGATGCTACAGTAGTGCAAAGAGTGTGCATAGGCTGTGAGTGGTGCCCCGGGAGGGGATGAATCCCCCCTGATACGGCAGAACCATGTTGGATAACAGCGGAAGCAGCGTGCAGTGATTAATTTAGCCAATATTTTAGTGTCTGTGTTGATGAGAAACAAAGGCCTGTAATATTCACAGTGTTCTGGTTGCTTATCTGGTTTCAGGAGTGTGATTATAAGTGTCTCTCTAAGGCTTGGGGGAGGGCACGGCTCCTCGTAAACTTTCTCATAAGTTGCAGGAGATGTAGGACCAGTGGGTCCACATACTCCTTATAAAATTCTCCAGGCAGTCCGTCTACTCCAGAGGATTAACCATTTGGCAGGCCTCCGATGGTTTCTTTTATTTCATCAATTGTGAATGGATGACTTAGGAATTCCCTTTGTGCGATATTCTCTAGGTATTGACTAATCTCCTCTTATGTTGCTGTCTCCCTAGCTCCGCAAAATGCTGCATAAAATAGTGAGAATTGCTCAGTGATGGATTTAGTATCATAACAGTTCATACCATTTGGTCTAACTATCTGGTCTATTTGCATAGGGGCATGATTGGGCTTGCGCTTATTGGCCAGTGACCTGATCGACCCCCCTCTCCATATGTGCCTGCTACATTCCTCCACGAAAAGTGACAGACCTCATTTTCTCCTGTCTCAGTATATTCAGTCACTTGGTCCCTGATGTGTACCAGTGTAGCAGGGGACGGTTTGGATGCGTATTGCCATTATATTTACCATAAATTTGACGCACATTCAGCGCAAACCTTGTCCCATATTTAAACTTTGACACCCGCGGATGTCAAAATCCCACTGTGTGCATCATTTTTTGGATGCGGGAACCCGCCTCGTGTTAATCATATGCAAGGTAGGCGTTCCCGTCCAAAAAATTACTTAAACGACCGTGCGTCGTATTTATGCTTCTGGGCAAAAATGCCTCACGGCCAGGAGGCGGGGCCAGAAAATGACGCACAGCCCGATTTGCGTAAAAAATTAACGCCTGGGTCAGGGCAGGCATTAAAATGGGGCAAACACACCTGTATTTATTCAGAACACACAGAAGCAACAGCAGAGCAGCAAAAGGGAGACATGGAGGTGCTTCTCACCCAGCATGCACACAGACGCAGAGCCCAGCAACAACAACAGCAGCTACCACAACACCAGCAGGGACCCCAAAGGCAGCACAGAAGGCAGGAGAGGATATTCCGCACCAGAACAACCATTTATGGCCTCAGGGAACATGACATAATCCAGAGGTACAGGTTGAACTGGCAGGCCATTCAGCAGCTGCTGCAAAACATAGAGCCACAGTTGGCACACACCTTGTTGACACTCGCACCATCCCAACAGAAACCAAGCTGCTAGCTGTACTTCACATGTTGGCAAGTGGCTCCTTTCAAAGCACTGGCGCCCTGGTGGCTGGAATATCACAGCCATCATTCTCTGCCTTCTTGCGCAAAGTACTGGATGCCATCATTGGACTCACACCCCGCCACATCTGCTTCCCAAACACACTGCAGAAGCAGCAGGAGACAAAACAGGGATTTTACCTCATTAGTGGCTTCCCACACGTCCTTGGTGCCATCGACTGCACACATGTATGCCTTGTGCCACCTGCTGCAACTGAACACCTCTACCGCAACAGGAAGCACACACATTCCATCAATGTGCAGGCCATTGTCAATCACCAAGGATTGATCACCAACATCATGGCAAAATATCCTGGGAGTGTCCATGACTCATTCATCTTCCGTCACTCTACCATTGATCAGCACTTCCAGGATGGACGGTATGGCAATGGACTACATGTTGGTAAGTACAAAAACCTACTTATATACACACTGCACAGCAACCCTCCAGGACACACAACACATACACCACAACAGCAACATGTGGACAGGAACACACTGAGGTCGTGACATCGCTAGCCATGTTTCATAGGTTAGCATTGAACCTATCACACATCTGAAATTAGTGTACAGACTAATGTAAAGACGTCAATGATCACAACGTTTGGAGAGGTTTGCCTATTTGTCGCCTTGCAAAATGTAAGCGTCTCACTGATGTTTAAATAATACATTGCATAAATCTAAAGGATTGGGATGTCCAGGGTACATTGATGCTAACGTGTTAACAACACTGTCAAAATGAATCTGTGTATGGAAATATCATCTCACCCCCGTGAAGACACAGGGACACCTGTATCACAAGTCACAATGCTAGGGAGTGCACACTGTACTGCAAATCCCAAAACATACTGCTGACAACTGGTCACCAGCCAAACACTTGTTCAGCCAAGGAAACAACCCAATGCAGATGGTACATCCTACAAGCCTAGGAAGGAACACAATAACACAAAAGATTCACAGACAACACAAGGCAACTACTGCCATGCAAGGTGATTTCAATGGGGCAAGCAACATCAACATGATCCCATTCATTTTCTTTTTCAGCTGATCAGGTGTATGGGATCCAGCCATGGATAATGACACCATTTGACAACCCAAGCACTGCAGCAGAGCATGCCTACAATGACGCACCTAGGAGGACCCGCAGCATAGTCAAGAGGACCTTCGGCATCCTCAAGTCGAGATTCAGGTGCCTCGCCATCACTGGTGGCAGCCTCCTATATTACCCAGAAATGGTCTGTAAGATCATTCTAACATGTGCCATCCTGCACAACATTTGCATACAAAGGAACATTCCCCTCTTAGAACCAGAGCCACAAATGCCTGAAGAGGAGGAAGAGGAGGATGCTGGCCTGCAACATGAGGGGGAACAACAAAACACGGCTGCTGGATTGCGTAGGCGCCAACATATAGTGAACAATTTCTTTTAAAACAAATCACCATCACCCCTGTATTAACTAATGTAAATAAACACAGATAATAATCACCATATCATGGTCTGGCTAATCATTTTTGCTCACCTTTATCTCTAACAATCAGAATAAGAGTGTAGCCTCATTGAGCATTGCTGATATACCGATCAGGACACAGACATTTCCTGAGCAATTGTGATGCATATCATACAACAGTCACATACACACACACTATAAATGACATATATCTTGTACATTTCACCTTTGAAGGGCAATAGCAGAGGACCACACCTATTTCACACATACATGTCGGCAACATGGTTCATCACAGCATATGGCACACAACTAAGACACCATCACTCATTAAAGGGAAAACAAGCCTCATACATGAGGCAGTGGATGTGCTATTGCATTGGTACCAGGAATGTATGACCAGACCCTTGACAGCAGTAAGTGCAACTGCACCGATCTTTGGAAGGACTATCTGTGACTAGAGTTCCATATAAGCAGAACATAGACAGCACAAGTGCCACACTTATGACAAGCATTGCGCACATGACATTCCATGTACATGTCAGCCCATTTCCTAACTCCTGAAACACCCATGCTCCTGGTCATAACCCACCTGTCTGAAGAGGTCCCTGGAATGGTAAAATGTGTACCCAGATCTTCCCTCCTCTACATACACAGACTAACAATACTAATCCTGTGTACTACACCCTTTCCTATGTTATGCCATTGTCATAGTACATCTGACTGCATGGACGTCAGGTCAATTAATACACTGGCTTGTAGTTTCTAAGCCCTGTTATCACCTGTAGATTGCTTCCCGTGTGAAAGGTACTGTTGGCCATTTGAATTCGAATCTCACATACAGGACTTGTGAGAAACTGATGGAGCACACACCTGTGATCACCTCCATGCACACCACCCATTTGAACATGCACTGCCCCTGCTGATGTCTGGAACAGCATAGAAGTTTCAATTTTGTCAAATACACCGTAATGCATTGCTAATAATTAAGCCATGTAACACAGCCCTTGGGTTTATGTGTCACCTTCAAAAACACAGGACATACACAGTTTTCCATGTCAGCTGTCTTGTTCTTCCTCCGACCAGTCTTAGTCAGACCACTGATTATGTACCTTGTGAAATTGATGGATCTAGATTGACCCTGCATCCTGTCAGCCTGACTGGCACCTGTCTGTGCGTTACCCTAAAGGTTCCTTGTGGCTACATATGTACTACACTTGCGTTACCAAACCTCTCATTCCTCAGAGGGTATTTTGTCATGTGCTTCCTCAATGCATACCCAAATACATTGTATAGCATCATCTGCTTTTTAATTGTACCATATGAGTAAAATTGTCTTTGAATACCAAAATCATGGCCCATCCCTTGTCTGGGTCTCATGTATGCATGAACGACAAAGTGTGACAGTGTACCAGGGCCGTATGCAGGGACTGGGTATGGTGCATCCAGCAGAACCAGCCACCGCTGATGATGTGCATGAAAAGTCCACACATATTAGGACCCTGACAGTTTGCACGCTGAATCACATTGCTCACAACATATTGATTGGCTGTGCATTCTGAATAGCTGCTACATTATTCAACACCGAGGCTATGATGTTCCCAAATGCAGTGGGAACTTCACAGGCCAACCTGTGTACAAATGTTGTAATGACACCTGCCGGAACATGACACCTGAGACATTATCTCACTCAGCACACCAAGGTTGCCCTGTTGACAGTCTCATAACACATCATCAGTGACAGGGTGGGACCATCCCCATGTAGGTTCTCATGTCCTTATCGACTTTACTCACATTGATCTCCGAAGGTTACTCAGTAGATACAGGAATAGCTGCCACTGACTCATGATGAGACCTGGACGTAACTGTGACAACATACACCCCTAAAAATATGCAGGATCAACATTGGACCGCACACATGAACAAGACACCTCTGTGCAATTCAGCACTGGAAATATGTGGCCACATGCTGCCTCATCTGCTGGTCCACCACTGCCACTGGAGAGTTGTGGCTCAGTCATATGACCACAACTGTGGCGTCATATTACATCTGTGGTTCACCTTTGGCTGTCTGTGCCAATAACATGGTACCCACTTAGTCTATGCATGTGCCTGACTCACTGTGGGTTCACCAACAAGTGCCTAGGAAGCAGTTACCAAATTTCTAGGACATGGGATGGGCAACTTTTGGACCATTGACATGAACAAGCGTCTGCCATCTATCCGGTGCATGCTTTGTCATTTGTGGTGTCTACGTTACCCAAAATCTTGGAAGTGCACACAACAGATGTTGCTACATGTATGACTAGCACATGTCCTCTCTCATTTCCACAATGACTTGCATTTAAGGTTCGGACACATTGACTTCACATTCATACAAGCATATTTGCAATAATGCATCTTGCGATGCACACACACTGAGTCGACAACTACCTTAGTAGACAATGCAGACACATTGAGCCATAGCCATTGAGGTATTGTACTTATGTGCGTCACCTTGCTATCCTCTCCTGATGCCAAACATGCCCAAATTGTGCAATACAGATATGTAGGCCACACATATGGCCATCTAGTATGTCAGCCAAGTGTGAGAATCCTGTTAAGGAAGTAGCGGGTCATGGTCCGCAGCAGTATGATGTCTCACATGTGAACATACACCATCAACACCAAAGTGGGTGCAATCAGCCTATCTCAGATGTGTCACAAATGTAACATTACATTAAAATGGAAAAAATACCCAAAACCAGTTCATGCCCTGATATGTTGACGCATATGCGACAAAAAATTACGCACAAGCGTAAAAAAATGACGCTTATGCCCGAAAAACAAAGTATAATTCCCTGAAAATTGGTTAAGTGTTAAGACTATTTCCAAATATATGGATGCGGCCTAATTTTTACTCCTGTGCTTCGAAAAAAATGACGCACATACTGTATGCGTGAAAAAATATGACGCATAACGATAAAAACGGCAGCCATTTTATGCAGGAAGTGATGTAATAGGATATCCTGTTTACAGATTTTGTACAGTGGTGGTACTTTCACTTTGCAGTCCGTGATTCTTCTAGACTGTGTGGCTGTGTTCTGAGTTTTGTCCGGTGAAATTGTGCTTTTGTCTCCTGTGTGCTCCATTACTTGTTAGTTTGTGAAATAAATATTGTTGTTGTATACTGTCTGAGTGTTTTTAATTTACTATTGTCCAGTATTGTATTGTCTTTGTTGTTTGTGGGAGTCTTTTGTGGGAAGTGTTCGTTTGGGGATAATTGGGCTCTTTTAGTTGTTAAGTTTACTTTTTTGTACTTCTACTTTCCCCCTTGTCTCCTTTGTTCTTCTTTATCCCCTATTCTCCTTTTCGGTGCTAAGATATTGGGTAGGCCACGTCTTGGCAAGATGGGTGAGGAGGAGCTTGGGGGGGTTTATATGGCTGGTTTGCCATTTCCTCCCACTGCTGATTGAGGCAGGGGGCAGGGTGATACAGGGGTCTCACACCGAGGCGCGACGAATCCGGTAGGGAAAGGTCCTGCATCACTTGCAGCGCATGTATCGGAGCCAGAGGAATGACCACCAGCTGAAGCACCGCTGGGCTGACCCCATCACCAGGGAGCAGGATCTGCTGGACCACCTGGGAATAGTGATTGGTGGCCCTGTTGAGGAGTACAAATCATGTAACTGTGCACAATGAAAAGCTCTGTAGTGGCATCAGATGATTTGTACAATCTCTGCCGGCTAAGTTGCTGAGTGTGTGGAATGCTTCAGAAACATGGGTCATTGATGGACTATGTGAAGGACCACAATTGCTAGCTGTCAGGAAGCAAGTGCTCTGCAAACTTACTGAATACTTTTGCTTAATGTAATTTGGTGCGGCCTTCGTGTCAGACCGGAACACAAATTAGGAGCCAATCATGTCAATATAGGTCACATTTGCCAGTGAAGTATAGATTTTCCAAATGATTGGTAACCTTTGTTGACGCAACAGCTAGACTGACTTTCGAAACACTACATGATGCAGAAATTGAGTGCAGGCTTCACGTCAATTGATGATAGCAATGTGGCCCAGACATATGTCTCATGTGTGTCTGGTGAGTGTGTAAGGAAAGCGTTCACAGAAGTTCTATGAATTTTAGGGATTATTGTGGTCCTTCATCATTTTGGATACATGTCAGATCTGTATTTGGAAACATAGGGAAAAAGTGTAAGGTGCCCTCAGCTAACATCTTACACTGGTATTTGGTGTTTGGTGTTCCACCTTTCGTTTAGGGATGGCAGGCCAAAGGTATGCACATGGGTTCATATCTTTATGGTTGGTGCAAATCACCATAGCTGGACCACATCAAATGAAGAAACTGTAACAACATGAGGGCTTACAAATGTCCCTGCCCCTCTGTACATGGTACCTATGTGTCATTATTGTGTTATGGCCACAATGGCGGTTTGACTGGTAATGTACTCCTCAAGTAAGGAGGCTTTGGATGTCTCTCTTGGATGCACATGATGAGACGAATACACGCCATTATTATGTCGGCTCACTAATGAAGGAGCATGTTTGCCACCACATGATAGTTAGGGCCACTGCATGTGTGCAGATATGTGTGTAATTGTCACAGGAGACCCATGCTATGTACATGTTAGCCGTGCTATATAGGATGTAGTATCATCATGTCTGAGTGGCTTTACTTACTTATGTCATCTTACACATAGATTTTATCTTTGGAATTGTTGGTCAGTGCACAGAGTTTGAGCACATTTCTTCCTTCCATGCCTTACAGGTGGACCAGCACCCTAAACTGTGGGCGAGGTGGCTTCATTTGAGGACCTCGACAACTCCAGTAAGTGTTGATATGTCTGTTATGTGTTGTATTTGCTGATGATGTGTGATGGACTCCTGTGTGTTGAACACATAGTAAGGTATGATGCGCTGGCCCATCATTTGTCTTGTTCCATGAGTGGGATTTCATTTTCTAAGCATTTTGGAGTTTGCCAATGCTTATCCTATTGTCTTATCGAGGGATTCTAGGTCAATCCTGTAGGCCCCGCAATGTGAACTGGGGTGAGTCATGTGGATAACACTTGTATCAACAAGAGTCGCACTGGACCTAATCTCAGATTTAGACTGCCTGTCAGACCCACAATCTCCCTGATTGGGGCTGCAAAATGCCTAGTCACAGACTTCTGCTTCCCTATTCACTAAAGTACTTATGAAACTGTAGGGTGATCTTCCTAGCAGCATGTAGCTCCACATGTAGTGCTACAAGTATGTGGCACTTGAGTGCAATGGCCTAGGTGTGCATGAAAATCATGGCTAGGGGTGTTCTTGAAACTCTGTGTCTGTTGTAAGTCATGCCTTACTGGAAGTATATGATGTGGACAAAGGTCTGCATTTCCAGACATGTGTGGCGCTGCGATTGGACAAGGGTTTGCTGTCTCCTATTTGTAGATACACCTTACCTGTAGGGTGTGTGTAGAGCCAAACACATGTCCAGCTTTCCTAAGCTTCCTGGGTGTCCATGTTGTTTGAAATTGTTAGTTGTTTTCTCCACCCCCCTACCTTCAAACACAGGCATGTGTTTGTGAATAGTGTACCTTGGACTGATGATACAAGTATGTTACACAGACATGTAAATCAATGAATGTTTGGTCGGAACCTAGTATACACACTCAGGTATAGCACATGAGTACAATACTAGCAAGTCCATTTACAACTTGCAGATCATGTGGCCCTGGATTTCCATCCCGTACACTGACATTTGTAGCCCTGGCATTGGCACAGGATGTGCTGCATGATTGTTAGCTGACAACTGTCACAACTCTGATGCCAAATTAATGCCAGTTGTTACCCATCTTGTAGGGTCTGGATGTGCTATGTGTGATACGGTCTTTGTAGGCTGGCCTGCCATGTCCTCAGGGACATTGCTGTTACAAGTACAGTAGATGTACTGTCTGATTTACTTCTTGTGCCATTTCACACAATGCAGTTCCTAATGTAATTTTTTGCCTTTGTCTTCACAGCTGCTAACATGACACCCATCCAGGTCTGTGAGTTCCAGAGGCGGGCAATGTGTTACCAGCATATCCTGCTGGTAGAGTCAGGGTTCAGATGGATGGCCCGAAGATACAGGAACGAACGGGCCTCCGGAGCATGGAGGGCTTTCCCACAGGGTGGCCCTACTTTGCCCACCACAGCCACCACCAGCACGACCACCACTTCCACCCAGGTGGTACCACCCACAGCTGGGACTGTTGTCCGAACAACGTCTGCAAGTGCTCCAGGCCCTAGCAGTGGACCACCTTCAGGGCAGCCCACAGGCATTGACAATACACGCCCACAGACGTCCTCAGCTGGTACCCAGACCGCCCCAGCTGCTACAGTTGACCCTGCAGCTTTTCAACACATGCAGCACAAAATGGACCCTGTTCTCTGTAAAATTAGTCACCTGAGCCGGGATGTTCATCATATGAACAGGCGTGTACGGTCCATTAAGCGGACCCTCCGGAGGGCCAACCTCTATACTTTGTAAATGGACATGATTCCCTCCCTCCTCTTTCCTTGTTCTTACACTTAGTGGGCATAGGAGGCTTAGTGTTAGGTTAGTATAGGCTGTTAGTTTAGTTAGTGTTAGTGGGTGGGGGGTCCTAATTATCTATATTTTTTCTTTTTGTGTGTGTCTATGTTGGGGTTCTTGTGTGTTTAGAAAAAAAATGTTTTGTTTTTTTTAAAATAAAAAAAAATACAAAAAAATATATATTTGTTTAGTATAGGATAGTATGTGTTTAGGTTATTATCTGTAGTCCTCCATGTGTCCCGTCTCATAAGGGGGGTGGGGGGTTGATGTTTAGAATGTTGCGTTACATGTGATAAGTAAGTTTAGCTTAGGTTAGTTATGGACAGTTGTGGGTAATGACTATTTAAGGTAGATTAGGGTTAGACTTTTCCCCGAGTTTCTTCTTCTGTTATTACCGTTTAATAAATATATAGTGAACCCTTTACAGTATGTGTTAAATGCTTGTTGATCAGGGCCTTGGCAGAAGTGTACATGAATTTTGTTCTATTACATTTGTGTCCTATGCTACGAACAAATCCCAACTGAGCTGTAAGATTGGCAGCTACCCCAGAGCTACCTTGCAAAGATTCCACCATTCATTGCAACCACCATTCACAGTTACTATGGATCCCAACATGTTTTTTTCAATAAGTATGTTTTCAAAGTCTCAAACAGTGCTTCCAGATTTGGTATTGGGAGAACTGCAGTGTGATGTTCAAGGAAACCCTTATAAGGTGAGTGGTCGTAAGCACTCTTGTAGTATCGTCTTCATGACTCACAGACATCATTTGTGACACTGTTCAGCATGATTACTTATTTGGATGTAAACTCAGACACCTTCATTCATGCAGTTTTTTGAGTGTTTGATTAGATTTGTGGGCACTGTTATATGTGTTAGTATTGCATGGTGACAACATTTAGCTGCCACTATTTGATGGCTTAGATATCCCTTGAGGAAGCATTATTCTGTCCAACACAGCATGATGGTGTATGGTTTCTCTTTTCATCAGATATTACCCTCAGGAAGGGCAGAGTATGATGCAATCCAGGCCACTGTGCAAAGTTATCAGACTACATAATTTCAGGACAGTTGCATTGAAAAGCTACGTAATTTGACAGGAGGCACATTTCAGTTATCTACTGCACAGTTGATGTGTCACATTACACAGAGACAAAGTGGTTGTGTAAGTGCTATTTATTCAAAAGTGCTGTAGTGCTATATGAACATTGTCCATGATTGTGAGTCCATTATAGTGACATCTTCCATTGTGATCCTACACAAGTGGTAAAGGAAAATGTATTTGACATGCTGGGGTGATGTGTCAGACAGTGCAGAGGGACAGGATTTGACAATGAGTAAGTGAGAGACAATCACTGGGCAGGATGACAACATAAACAGTGGTTTGCAGAGCAGTCATTGAGTACAGTTGTTGTAAGACTGGCATGTTACAAAGCGCTGGACCTTAGTAATAGTTGGCCATGTGGCAGGGATTAGTGCTTCTGGGTACTTTTCCGTGTGAAGGTCATCTGTTCCATGTATTCTTCTTCTGATGTGTATGTTGCCTCCTCTGTCTTTGGTGGTGATGGTTGTGAAGGGGCAACACACACCTCAGTGTTAGAAGATGTGGAGTCAGACATACCGGTCGCTGCTACCTGTGAAGGTCTTAAGGGCAGTACTGCTGCAAGGAGCATCTGCTGATTCTTGAGAATAGCAGCCACATCACGATGGTAGGCAGCCAGGTCGGCCCTGAGGGAGTCATGATTGCATTTGTGCATGCAGTGGAAGGTTTGGGGTGTGAGGTGTTGTGGCAACTCCCTTACTGCAGTGGTGAATTCCTTGACAGTTTGTTGTAGTCCTTGCAGGATGGATGTTAGGGCTTGCATGGCCTCTGCCTGATCTGCAGATGACATCATGCACGAACGCACCCCCTCTAGGCTGGCTGCCATAGTTTGCATCCCCACCCACACCTCCTTGGCCAGCACCCGCTGTACTCCGACCACAGTTCTCTCAAATCTGGTGACTGTGTCGTCTGAGTCCTCAGCTGTATTGGAGCTGGCAGGTCTTAAAATTGGTGTTGTGGGTGGGTCCTCTGTGATGGCTGCTTGTTCTGAGCTCTTCCTTGTGACTGAAGGTGGGGTCTGAAGGGTTCCAAGGACATCTTGGAGGGTCTGGTGGCTGATGTTTGTCAGCTCGTCATCCATGTCATCAGGGTAGTCCTGGACAGGCATATCCGCAGGAGATCCATCATCCTCTGCAATGAAATAGGGTACAATTAGTGTGTCTGTGTTGTGGCATTGGTGATGTGACATGCCTGCCTTGTGATGATTTCACATTATGATCTTGTTTCCTGTTCATTGCTCCAGTCTTTCAGATGGGCATTCTCCCAGGCCTATAGCCCACCTGCATGTCACATGTATTGTTTTAAGTTATTAGACTTCTCGGCATCATCTCCTCTAGTGTTGTTTTAGGCCAAATAGTGAATTGCCACTTTCTTGTCCTACTCAAGCCTCTGTCTACATCCATTCTAATGGCGAGGCCTTTCACTGGCTGTGTGTGCTCTGATGGCACTAGCAGCACACTTAACAATCTGGACCTGCCCCAGTCTCTGATCTTTCACATCCACTTATATGTAGTTGACATGTAGCGTATCCTATGCATAGCATTGTTATGGCACGATATGGATGTTAGCATTGGTAATGTGTACAGCTGATGTTGGGGAATGTGTGGTACATTGGATTGCCCTGATAGTCGTAGCAGTGTCCTATTTCCTCCTCTGACTGTGCAGGTGTATGTCAGTGACCAGTTACATGTGTCCTCCCCCTCAATGCTGTTGCTGAGCAGTATAACATTTGGGATGTTGCATTGCGACCCAGGCACAGGATGGACCCTGGCATATGCAGCATGGGTGTGTCCTTAGTGTTGTGTAGCTCCTACTGTTGATGACATTGGCTGATGTTTGCGGCAACTATGGGCATTCACATTTGACAGGACTGGAGCCTTTGTCTTGTTTCAGGGGATTGTTAATGTAGTCATCCTCAACCCACTAATTTAGGTGTGTATGATCAATGGGGACGTTACTGCCATTGGCAACTTGAGCTGCACACAGAACGGAGGTGCTAGTGGCAACTGTTGTCACTGTTACGTTCCAGTTGTCGGTATGGCTAGAGGTTGTTAATTGGGCCCTAGTTAATGTAGAGGGCATAGTGGCTGATATGTGCCAGGATGTCAAGTTTGACGTTGTGCCCTTCCCTCCTGGTGTGCCTTTACCTTTGCTCCATCGTTGGCATGGCAGCATGCCCCGATGGGACTGTTGTTGGTATAGTGTAATGTTGTGCCCCAGCTTCTCTCTGTGCAGGCCATGCCCCCATGCCATACCCCTTTACCCATGCTACTCCATGTATATGATGACTTCCATGGATTTTGTGGTTGGTATCCCCCCGCTTACAGTTGACATTAGTGCATTATAATTCCCCATGCGACTTACCATGCATGTGCGTTGTCTCCTGGTAGTCTGCGCTGTCCTGTCCTTGAATACCTGTGATGATCTCCTCAGGGATAACGGCTGCGACTATCTCCTCCATGTGGTCCAGGGCCTCCTGGTGTGCTGGACTCCCACCTCCAGTCTGCAGTGCTGCCTTCCTGTTCCTGGCCATCTTGTCCTTGGTCCTGCGCTTGCAGTCATGCCAGCGTTTCTTAGACTCGATGACTGTTCTGCGTACTTCTGCCACACTGTTAATCTTGTCAACAATTTGTTGCCATATTGCTTCTCTCCTACCCAGGTCTCCGGCCCGGCGGCCATCACTATACCGCCAGCGGTATTTTGACCCGGCTTACCGCTGTGGATTTCAGCGGTTTCAACTGCCATGAAATCCATGGCGGTAAGCACTATCAGTGCCAGGGAATTCCTTCCCTGGCACTGATAGGGGTCTCCCCCACCCCTAGCCCCCACGCTGACTCCCATCCCTACCCCTCCACCACCCCTGCCACCCCCAAAGGTGGCAGGACCCCCCTGCCCACTTCGACCCCCAACATCACTTCACCCATACCCACACGACACGCACACAGGCACCACCTACATACTTACATGCACACACACCGACATACATGCCAACATCCACACAGAGTCAGATACACACACACACATTCAAACATACACGCACACATCCATACAGACATACCCACAGACATACACGCACTTATTCTCATACACACAACACCCCTGCAAGCATACACGCACTCACACACCCCCTCTACATACACAGACGCACACCCCCATGCACCCACATAACACACAACACCCCGCACCTCCCTCCCCTCACGGACGATCGACTTACCTGGTCCGACGATCCTCCGGTAGGGGACGGGAGCCATGGGGGCAGCTCCGCCGACACGAAACCGCCAACAGAACACCGCCAAGGCGAATCACAGGACGTGATTCGCTGGGCGGTGTTCTGTTGGCGTGGGGGTGGAGGTGGAGCAACCTCCACTTTCCCGCCGCCCGCCAGTATGGCTGTTGGCGGCTCTCCGTCCATAAAGGGACGGAGAGCTGCCAACGGTCATAATAGGTCGAGCGGCAAACCGCCTGCATTGGTGGTCTTCCGCATGGCAGTCCCTCGGCGGTCTTTAAAAAAGACCGCCGAGGTCAAAATGACCCCCAATGTCTTTTGAAACTATAAGCTATCAAAAGAACAAAATCAGCTTGTTCAAAAAAAAAAAATAACAATGGTGTGCATTTATTATCAGCACAAGTGTAGGGACTGCTTGCTCTTCCACACTCAGAGTAGCACTGCATTTTGGCAAAATATTTCAATCTTTGAAAGTTCTTGAATGGTAGGAACACGAGTATTGCTGGACGATGTTCCTGGCTCATTTCTGGAAGGTGGCAGTGCTCTTTCTTCCATCTTTAGCCTCTTAATTTCTGCTCTTTCCAAACAAGTAGAATGGATTGTACTTAGGTGTTTGTACATACTCGATGTACCACAGCTGTATTTTTTGCCACTGCCTTTTCAAAGAACCTTTTGGCATATATTGCAGGCTACCTTCTGGGCATTGACCTTTTTTCACCCTCAGGGAACTCCCAAACAATGCTCTCTTTTTTTTTTTTTAAGAACTACATCTTCTTTGAGATTTCATCAGTGATGTCATCAGTGATGTAACTGACCATGTCATGAGTGATGAAATATGTGAGGTCATAAGCAGTGCACTACAGGGGACGCAAGTTATAGTTAGCTGAGACAACTATAACTGGAAACTTCTATGTTTTGATGTGTGTAAAATGTGAGCCTCACTATAACATCCCTGTAACCTTTAGTTATTTCAGTGAATATACCATATTTAGTACGTACAGAGAAATGAAAGATCAAAAATAATTGAGTATTTGGATGTTGGGCTTGCAAGAGTCCTATGACCTTCCCATGAGAGCAGGTTTAAAAAAATGAAGCCCTGTGATTCGTCTAGAGGCCCGTTTTTCCAATAAGTCTTCACACTTGTGTATATATTGGATATAAAGCAGTTAAGGTAATTGTTGCGCTGCACTCAGCTGGCTGTACAGGTGGCAGGGGTAGACAAAAGCCCCTCATATACGAGTCTGTTTGACAGTACAGTCTCATTACATTTTAAATACACAAGCCCATCCTGTCCATTGGGTGGCATTCTGGGAAATAAAGTCAACAAGTTACAATTCACTTCAGTAAAGATATAAATGATGAGGCAGATACATTTATATGATGCTGGGTCAATCATTCCACAAGACCTAATGTTTAGCATACCTTACCACAAAAGAACATCAATACAGGAGGTTGATAAATGGTAATGATAATTTGTTTATGTGAATGAACCTGTTCACATCACTCAAGAAAATATCTTCGTAGCGGTATTGACATGTGGTTGTAAGTATGACCTAAGTGCTGCTGATGGTACCTTTGAAACATGCATGGTGTAGGCTGAGTGCCATTTATTTGTTCCATGTTCACAACTTATTCACAACTTATTGAAGTTGCGTTTTACAACTATGTTTTGACACTACATATTGCTGCCTTTGTATATCCCATCCAACGGATACAGATAACTTAATGTGGATTATCATCTTATAATCATGTATATCTGCTTAGATATGACAACCTCTCTGTCAAGTTTGCGGTTTTCCCAACATTGACTATTGGTATGTTCAATGGTAAACCATAATACCCAATCTATCCATATTTGGGTGACCCAGACATCAAAATGTTCAATGCGTAAGCAATGGAGATAGGTTGTTGATTACCCATACAAAAGCTATCAGTGAGAAAGCTGGGAATGAGACAACAAGTTCACTCATAAATGTACATATATCTCTTCTTCATCGGCTTTAAGATTATGCACTGCCTTGGTTCATAGTCTTATGATGTACTGCCTTTGCAATCTGCTGAACAGAAAGGTTCTTTCAGCTCCCCTATCATTCTTCGGTATATGCACTATCCCATAGTATGTCATGGTTCTCCAGTCAGCATCATGTGATAGAGTATTATGCTTAGCCACAGCATAGGTCATGTTCTAATGCTGCACTGCCCGCATATGTTCTAATATTCTTTACTTTAATGGGCATATTGTGCTGCCTACATATTTCAGTCCACATAACCACTCAATAATATATACAACAAAGTTGGTTTAACATTTTTTTGTGTTCAATTGGTATCATTCTCAAATTTTGGCTCATCTATGGTTTTTACATTCAATCCTATGTTGTATGCCTTGAAACTGATGCATTTTACAAAGCCTCTGTTGTGTTGATTGAGCCAGTTGGCTGGCCACTGATCCACACAATGACTCTTTACCAATCTATCTTTAAGAGATCGTACTTCCTAATAAGTAAATAGAGGTCTTGATCCCACAGCTTTAGCAATGTCACTGTCATTAAGTAAAATTTTCCTGTATTTTTACAAAATCTTTTTGATATCACCACTTTCTTTGCTGTATGTGACAATCATCCTTAAGTTGTCACTGGCATTTTCTTGTTGAGGTTTTTCCATCATTAGAACTTGTGTTTGAACTTTGCTCATGGAACTTTTTGCCTCTTGTTCAATATAAGAAGATGGGTAGCCTATTTAATAGAAACTTTTCTTCACTTTATCCAACTGGGCCATTATGTATTCTAGTGCTAAGAAACTCGCCATATAGAACGCTTTTGATTAGACTCTTGGATGGAATCTTGTCCCATGTAACACACTGTTAGTAGCTGTGGGTTTTCTATACATAGTTGTGTACAGTTTATTGTCCTGGACGTAGACACTAAAGTCCAAGAAGGTAATTTGTTTATGATCAGTTTTGTAGGTGAAGCTAAGGCCATACATATCATTGTTGATCTCCTTGAAATATTCCCCAGATTTGTTGCTGTGTTCATTCCAGACCAAAAACAAATCATTAATGTTTCTCAACCAGATAACTACCTTGGAGAGATGGTGTTCATATGTTTTGCTCTTTGCGATTTTCTTTTACCACCAGCCCATAGATAGATTTGCATAACTGAGGGAGAAGGAAATTCCCATTGCTGTCCCATAGGATTGTTGGTACAATTGGTGGTTTAGTAAAAATATATTGTTCTGAAAGCACATTTCAATCATCTTCAGTAAAATAACTGAATGTTCCATCTCCTTAAGATTCGTTTGCTTATGAAATAGTTCACTGCGTTGAGGTCAACGTCATGTCTAATTGAAGTGTACAATGATACAACATCAGTGGTTGCCAATAAGTAGTCTTGCTGCCTTTCTATCTCAGCCATTGCTCTCAAAAAGGACACCAGAGTCCTTTGTATATGATGGTAAAGTTTTAACCAGGGGTGTGATATAGTAATCAACATATCTAGACATGTTTTTAAAAAAGGCACCACACCCTGATACAACTGACCTGCCCCGACGGTTGTTTAGTGTCTTGTGGATCTTTGGCAGAAAGTATATCATGGGCATGATTGGACTGGATGTCATTAAGTACTGATATTAATTGTCATTCAATAATATTTTTTCGTGCCACCCTTTTAATCTCTTATTGAAGTTGGTGACCGTTATGTCAATTGGAATATATTTCAGTCTCTTAGTTGTCGATATGCCTCTCACATGTAGGCCTCTTTGCCTAAAAACACAATATTTCCACTTTTATCTGCAGGTTTTACCACTAAAGATTCATTGTGTTTCTCTCTGCTGTTTTAAGGTTTTATTTTCTATTATTATTCCTCTTGTTCTTAATCCTTTCCAAATCTGTGATTATTGTCTCATAATAAAGATCTGCTTTATTGCCTGGAGTCCGAGCAGGGCAGGGCAAAAGTTAGATTTTCATTTGAAAGATCTGTACTCATGATCATTGGTATCTATTCATAGTTCTAGTGCCAGAATTTGAGTCCTGTTCAAATGTTCATCATTAAGATCATGCATCAAATCAAAGTATACTTCAATGTCATCTGTTCAATTGTAGGATCACACCCCACTTTTTGCCTGGTATGCTCCGTAACCTTCGGTTCATTACTGGCAAACTTTTTCAAGAAGTAAATTTTTGTTTCCACAATATCATGATGTTGTTCAGGATAAAAAGAAAGGCCCTTATTTAGGAGTGTGAATTCCTCTTTAGTGAGTTGATGACTGGATAGGTTTACTACTAAGTTTCTACTGTTACTTCTTCTGTTGATTTCATAGAGGGTATATTTTTCTTCCCAGGCACTCGTATAGATCTTCTGTGTTTTTACAGGTTTTTCATTGTTGGTATCTCTTCAAACTGAGCCCTCTGCCCCTTCCTTTTGAAGTTTTGTGATCTAGGTAGATCTGTTGCATTTCTTCCAGTAGGGTAGTTTTAGTTCTACCATCGGAGGTTTCTTCACCTTCGCTGTAATCTGTGTCAGATTCATTCAATATCCTGACAGTTGGTGGTAGCTTTAACTTTGAATCCATGACACACTCTTTCTCCAAGGCATCAAACCACCTTGCAAACATGTATCTTGTGCCATTGAGACAGTACTGTTAATCCCTCATGTACTTCCTTTGTTTTCTAGCTTTAATTTCAGCTTCATGATTTTCCAATTTAGATTCCATTGTTTTCCTCAGTTTATCACATTCCTCATTTTCTGGATGAGCTGCAATCTTCTCCTCCATTTGTTGGACCAATTTACTTAGTTCCATCCCTTTTGAACTATCAAAGTCATCATCATATTTTCTGAGCAGGCCTTATTATTTTCCCTCAACTCAATTAACATTTGAGGTTTGAAGTCTGGATGATTTGGAATTGCAAGTATACGAAGTCCCCTCTGTACTCTGTTCATTGCTATATTTTCTTCCAAGGTTATTATCTCCCCAGCTTTCAGTAACCTCTTTGTGGTACAACTACATCACTTGAAAAAATAGTTATTGCAGATTGGGAGTTTGCGAATCCATCACAACACTTGTATTGGCTGTAACATCAGTCTGATTGGATATAAACAATGCTTCTGTTCTTATAACTTGTTTTGAAGCCCTAGCCTCCATATTTGTGATTGAAGTATAAATCGAGTTCACCACACATTTGTTATATCCTTATCAAAATATGTACAGTGTTGAAGGAAATTGGCCTGCTCCTGTCTTTATACGGGCTCCATTGATGCAATGTTGCATTCAAGTCAAGAGAAAAAGAAAGACACAGGTTCCTACCTGGGGGGACTCCTGATCTGTCGGCGTCCTCTGACCCTGTACGTTCAGTGCTTAACCCTTGATGTTGTGCATACTTCCCTAGAGCATTCTCATAATGCCAGGTTGTGAGTATTCCCGAATGCCTCCTTATGGGCAGGACTGTCTTGAGTGTTTAAACTGTTGTTGAGAAAGGATTTACCGACCATGAGCAAGACTCATTTGAGTTGGAACGCGTTGGTGTTTGCTTAATAGCAAATACAATTGTGCATCTGACTGGGAGATTGGAGTGCGGCTGTATTCTTTTCAATTTCTTTTATATATATATATATATATATATATATATATATATATATATATATATATGTGTGTGTGTGTGTGTATATATATATGTATGTATGTATGTATGTATATATATAAATACATATATATATATGTATATGTATATATATATGTATATATATATATATGTGTGTATATATATATATATATATGTATATATATATATATATATATATATATATATATATGTATATATATATATATATATTCACTTGAAAAACCAAAGGTTACAAGGACTTTATAGGATCTGAATTCACAAATACAAAAAACATAGCAATTCAGCAGTTATGGTTATAGTTAATCCAAGTAACTATACCTCACGCCTTAAGATAGCTATACCTTGTGCCCCTGCCATGCACAGTTTTTTCTCCAATAGTTGACTGCTTATGTTTCATTAATATTTTTTGTGACATTATAAAAGTTGTCATGAGTGCTTTAATATCTGGGGTTATTAGCAGTGCATGGCAAGGGTGGAAGTTATAGTTATCTTAGACAAATTATAGATAACGTTAACTATAAGTGCTGAGTTACTCTGGTTTTGGGCAAGTAAATTTAGAACCTAGCTATAATGTCCCTGTAGCTTTTGTTTTTTTAAGTGAATTTCTATGTTTTTTGTTTCTAATTGCTAACTTTAATGTCCCTGTAACCTTTGCTTTTTTTCAATAATTTTCATTACTATGGGCCTGATTTCAACCTTGGTGGAGGGGATTACTCTGTCCCAATTGTGACAGATATCCCACCTGCCTTATTACAAGTTCCATTATATCCTATGGAACTTGTAAAACAGCGGACGGGATATCCATCACTTTTGGGATGGAGTATTCCCCTCCACCAAGGTCATAAACAGGCCCTATACATCAATCAAACCACTACCACGCACTTCCCCTAACCACTCATCCCCATTCTGCGCACAGCCTTTGGCCCTGGGCAGCAGGAGCTTGCCAAAGGGCCTGTTTCTCTAGGTGAGAGAATAGGTGTGAGAGGGTGTCTATGGGTGTGAGAGTAGGTGTGAGAGTGTCTGAGTGGGTGTGAGAGGGTCTTTGTGGATTTCAGAGTGGATGTGAGAGTGTCTGTCTAGGTTTGAAAGTGGGTGTAAGAGGTTGTCTCTTGGTGTGACAGAAGGTGCAAATCTATTCAGTAGTTTAAGAAAAATAAAAAGGAAAATACATTTGTATATCTAGGGCCGAGGATCCTCCCTAATGACTTCGTGAATAATGACAAGCTTGTGCTGTGAAATATACAGCTCTGATTGGCTGCAAACACTTCAGCCAGGAAATGAAAAAGTGAAAAAAAGAAAAGGGGCCAATGTAGGAATACCTTGATTCCCCACCCTTGTTCTTGGGGTCCCACTGGGACCCTAGCACATCAAAGAAGCAGTTCCAAAAAAAATGCAGCAAATTTGCAAAATTTGCTGAAAAAAAGGTCAAAAAACAAGCTCAGGCACCCGCTCTTGTTCTTTTGAAAGCCCCCAGGAGGGCCAGGTCCCAGGGGCATACTAAAAATTGAAGATGTGGTGCACGGGGCTCCCCTACTGGGTCTACTGTTGCCCCGGAGACAGCTACCACCCGGGGCAGAATGTGTAAACAAATGTGAGGGGCTGCCTGGCCCCCTTGCAGCCCCAGGGACTGCCACCTCCCCAGAACAGAATAATAAATTGATGCAGGGGGCCACGTGGCCCCATGCAGCCCTGGAGACTGCCACCTCCCTGGGGCAGAATAGTAAATTGATGTGGGGGGCGCACGCCCTGTCCCCACAGCCTCAGGGATCTCCACCTCCCCAGGGCTGATTCAAAAATGAATCAAGGGGATATGTTTCAGATGCCCTGCCCGGGGACGCCACCACCCCGGGGCTAAATTGTAAAGTTGAATGGGGGACGTGGGCGGTCCTCAAGGAGCCTACAATAGTCCTATGACCACCACCCCACAAGGCTGGCTCCTGCTATGTTCCGGGGTGCCCACTCCCAGGACAAAGCTCTTTACTCTGATTTGGCAGGAGCTTTGACAGCTCTCACAAGGTCAGAGAAAACACTCTGCTTCAAACAGCTCTCCCTCGCTGCGAGCGGAGGTTTCCTCTGTTTCCTGCCTGCTCAGAGGCAGCTCCCTCACTATGACAGCAGTGCTGACTACCACATGAAGTGCAGAGCCAGCTGGGACCGCCTGGACCTTCAGGCTCTCCCCGTGGCCTCCAACATTGTCACTGTATGCCCTGAGGGGCACCCAGGTCACATGGCTGGGGGATGGGGTCCCTGGGGATGAGATCGGCTTGGGGAGGGGAGCTGCATAACTAAAGTGTTTAGGCCGTGTCCCAGGGGATGGGATCACTGTGTCAAAGATTGGCCTGGGAGGGTGGCCGTATGGTCCCCCAGCTCCAAAGAAATTAAATGTTTGGGCCGGCCCCTTGGGGATGAGATTACCAGGGTGGAGATTGACCTTGGGAGATGGGCCCCACAGCCCCCCTTCCCCTCAAAAATAAAATGTCCCCAGGACAGAAAATGGCCTGGGGAAGGGGCCACGTGCCCCCACCCCCAAAAAAAAAAAAATTAAATGTTTGGGCTAGGCCCTTGGGGATGGGGTCCTCAGTGCTGAGATAAGCTTGGGGTGGCGGGCCACATGGCCATCCCCTCCCCTCAAAAATATAATGTATTTGCCCAGTCCCTGGGGCTGAGATTGGCCTGCGGAGGAGGGCCACGTGGCCCCTCTTCCCGTTAAAAATGTATGAAGCTAGACCACAGGCAATGGGGTCCTTTGGGCCAAAATCAACTGGGGGAGGGGGGCCATGTCGCATCCTCCCCCCAAACAAATTTAGATGAGCTGGCCCCAGGGGGTGAGATCAACCTTGGGAGGGGAGGCCACATGGCCCCCCTCACCCAAATAAATAAATATATTAACGCTGGCCCCGGGGATAGGGTCCCATAGCTTAAATCAGTCAGGGAAGGGGGGCTGCTTGCCCTCTTCCCAAAAAATAACATTTTAGAAGGATGGGTCTGGGAGGATAGGGCCCCTGGGGCTGAAATCGGCCAGGGGAGAGTCTCATGCAGACCTGTGGCCAGCTCTGGCCAAAGGCCATGTGTAGCATAGGGTTAGATGGTTATGAGGGTGGGCTGCAGGGGCTGGTCGCAGGCCTTCAGCTGTGAGTTGTAAAAGGTTGGGTGGTTATAGGGGGTTGGCCAGAGGGCCTAACCTAAGGCCAGGCGCATGGGCAACCACATCCACGCATGGCTGAAGGCTGTGTGTGGCAGTGGTTGGATTAACTCATAGTAATGAAAACTACTTTACATTTAAAAAAAACATAGAACTTCACTGAAAAAACCTAAGGTTACAATGACCTGATAGTTAGGAAACAGATTTGAAAAAAAACATAGAAATTTACTCCAAAAAACAAAAGTTACAGGGACATTATAGTTAGGCTTCCATTTTCAATGTACAAAACCATTGAAATTCACCTGTTATAGTTGGAGTTATCTCAATTAAATATAACTTATTCCCTCAGGTGACTATAACTAGCACCCTTGCCATGCGCTGCTAATTATCGAACAAATTATGACACTCATGACATTTTTGATAATATCACTGATAATATGAATGTAATGCTTGTAGTGAAATTTCTGATGAAAAAACTGTTTATGGTGGGGCCTGATCTGTGTGCCAGTCTCAACCCACACCTCAACCTCCTCCCTATTTTATTACAGTACAACAAATACATTTCTGGTGTAGGATGTCAGTGAGTTTTAGCTAAAGTCAAAAATATCCAGGCTTGGGCTTGGGCTAGGGCTAGACTCAGGTTCAGCTATGGCCAGCCTTGGTCATGTGATCCACACATCAGATGGTTAATATGAATGTGGAAGAAAAACCAATGAAAGAAATGGAAAAATAAACTGAAGAAAAAGTTGTGGGAGAAAGGTAGCACATGTTAAGAAGTGAATGGACTACTCAATGATAGGTGGTACTAGCTATAGGTGGGCACTGGGCAACTCACTTCTTCTTCATCCAGTTAATTTAAATGAGAGGAGGCCGTGACAGAATTGAAGGGAAGGTGGGCAGTTTAAAATTGATTGGGGACAGGGCTTAAAAGCAAAGAAGGAAGGAATACCTTAACAAGCAAGTTGTTGTTATTGAGAACTTTAATTTACTTACCCCTTGTCCCAGCAGTGCTGCTTCCTCCCCCTATCCTCCACATCTTTGTCCTCTTGTCACCCCTCTTCCAATGTACTGGTCTGCGATGATTCTGCACAAAAATAAATATAATTAAAAGTGATAATATTTGCACAACATTTAACAAAAGCACTGCTTTTAAGTTTACTTCAACAACTAACAAATCAAATGTCAGCAATTCAACACTATCAAAAACAGGTGAATGAATTGGAAAGGATCAGAAAAACAATTATTGAAGAAAGAAGAAGGGAATGGAGAAGTGAAATGTTAAAGAGGGGTAAGGAGAAGTTGATGCCACAATAAGGAAAAAGAGGCAGAAAGGAAAATAAAACCAGGCTGAAAAAGGTTGTGGAAACAGAAGGTAATAGGGGTGGTTGAAAAATTCCACATTCGCAGAGTTTTTGTCACTACGTCATATGCATGTTACACAGAGTGTACCGCACTTTGCCACATGGAGGACTTTTTTTCATGTGCAGCTTGCCAATGGTAAGTTGATGAATGTGAGTGAGAATGTGCATCCCCTACTGTGATTTTGGGCACTAGGAGGGCATCCAGAGAGATTTTCCCAACGCAGTCACAGGTGGTCACGACCGTTCGCATTGATGATATCTCAGTGTGGAACATGCTCCCGCACTAAAAATGAGCAGTGTAATATACTGATTTCTCCCCATTTGCGGAACTCCACCGAATCTCACAGAGTTTTTATGCAACTCCACAAAATTCCACGGAATGAAACTCTGTGAGTTTCACCCATAACTGGAAAGGAATACAAAAGGAAACATAAGGAGTTCAGAGGCATAACTGGAGACTAAAGTAGATAAGGGATAGTTAGTAAAAAAATAAGAAAAAAACCCCATCCAAGATGCACGTTAGCCTGAGAGGGATGAATTGCTAAATCCAATAATATTAGCTAGAACTTGACTTACCAGCATCAGAAGGAAAGCCAAGTAACTGCTGGGGGCATAAGCTTTGGTCTTCCTAGCTCTCTTCTTTTGCATAGTTGAATAGAGGAAAGAAAATTAACATACTGATTAGTAGTTCTTTTAACAATAATATTAAGTGACTTTTAATAGTTTAGAGGCAAAATATCTACCCCTTATGTAACCAATTATATATGCACATTTATCATCAGTCCTCGAAAAAGTTCCCTGTCCTCAAAATTATTAACTACAAGTGAGATTGCCCCTCCACTTCCTACATACATTTTCACTATTATCACAATAATGCACCTCATAGAGATGCAGAAGAGTCAAAGAGAGACACACTACCCTGGTGAACTCTCTTCCTGCCCATCAACCTAAGCATACTCATTCTTTGCTCACTGTGGACCAGAGCCCCATAATCCCAGGCAGTAGGACTCATTTGACATCCATTCCATGACCTCCAGTCCTTAGTCCTAACTGACACCCTCTCTTACATGTCCTACTAGGCATTCTGGACCACAAGCACTCCCCACCTAAAAGGCCAAATCAAATATTCATTTAAAAAAACAAATGTTAAAGTTAAATTATAGTTAGAGTGAGAAAGTGCTTATTTTTGCATCGTCCCCTCTATTGTTTGGGGACTGAGGCTGCTGTTTTTTATATGTGCTCTGACCTATACAACAGGTAGAAATTGGCTAAATCCTAATTGGCATAATTAACTTTCCCATAAGACCATAGTTAATTGTGTCCAAAGTACACCCATGGCATGGAAAGTTAAATGCCATCTATGGACCACATCACTACTGTGCCCTCAACTAGTGGCGTGACTTGGCAGTTTGACTCCAAGCCTGTCTTTGCAGCTTGGCAGTTGCAGCTTAAACCTGCACCCTGACTTGTCATAACAAACCTTTTTTAAAAGATAGAAAACCTTCCATTTAAATGTCAAAAAGTCACTCTCACCTTGCAGCGCGCAAGGTGGGGTGGATATTATTTAAAAGTAGAACATGAAGAAAGTGAACTCAACATGTTGTTACAGTGACTGTAACCAAAAGCTATTTTGACTGTCGGTGTGTTGGCTATCACATACAGCAATACTGGGAAGCAATATTCCCTCTAATTTTTTTCCTTTATGCAGCAATAAAGGTTCTTCATGCACTACAGTAAGGCGGTGTGCATTGATGACAAGCAACAACTTAATATACAAGTATGTGCAGCATGCAAGCTACAAAATTCAGTGGCACAGTAAAAGTACCATCGGTCTTCATTTAAACCAGAAAGAAATTGACCTCCCCTCACCTTTGACTTGGTATTAAAGGAGACCCATTACAGGGTCACAGTGAGCTCCTTGCACCTGTGAGCACCAGGGACACTGAATCTTGTGTCCCTAATCATTCTTCGTACCTTTCTTGTCTCTTCACTATTGTTGTGAATCTCATCTCCTCCTTGTACCTTTTGTTTATCTCTATCCACTTCTCTTGCTTGTCCTTACCTTGTTCCTCTCTTTTTTTAAACTTTTTGTCTTATTTCCTTGCACCTCCTTATCTTCCTCACTTTTCTTTCTCTCTTTCCACTGTCCTCTAATTCTCCCTCATTCTGCCTCCTCTCTCATCAGTCTACATTCTGCCATTCTCTCTGCCCCAAACTCTCTAATCTCCCTATCCTCTCTCTCATTCTACCCTTTCTCTAATAAATTAATATCTTGACCAAGCTTCTCTTTTACTCATCTTGTTCCTTATCTCTGACGTCCTCGGTTGTCATCTTTGTCTACCTATCTCCTTTTTTTGAACATCTGATTTATTTTCAAGTTTTCAATTTGTTACATTAAGAACACAACTACAAAGCAACCCCGGATAAAAGCTCCTAGGCAGCAACTATGTACAAAACCACTTATTAACTGTAATAACAAATTTTGTTACCTAGATTAACCTGTGGAACTAGTACACAGGTGTAGCCCTGATAGTCTTCTAATTGTCCCTCTCAGTCTTTTGCCTCCCCTCTGGTTACCTATCAACTTGTGTTTGTTCTTATCATCCTTCCTTCTTTTCTCCTTTCTATGTTTCACAGCCCTTTCTTTCTTTTTATCAGCACTTCTTGCTTATTCACATCTTCCTTTTTACTATCTTAATCCCGTAGGTCATCTCCTTTATACATGCCCCCTTTTCTCTCTCAATTCAAATCCCTCTTTCACTCATCCTCTCTTCCAAATGTTCTTCCCTCCCCATCTTTCTATTATTTCTGTCCTCCCTGTTATTCTGCTTTCCTATCCTGCATCTTTTCTTTCTTTCCAGCCCCCGTTCTTACCTTTTCTCCTCTTCTTTACTCTCCCATCTTTATCATCATTCTGTTTTTCCTACATTATTTGTGCATTTCCCAATGCTGGGACTTTCCTGTCTTTATTCTCTCTACTCTATATCCATTTCTCACTGTACCCTGTGGTGTCCCTCCTGTATTTCCTTCCTCAATACTACTCCACCATAGTTGCCCACTCCTCCCATCCTTTATCTATCCAGCTGTACTGCATTCCAACCTTCTGCTTTCCTTTATTTCCATTTCCTTTTTACCTTATCTATCAACTTCCACTCTGTCCCCATGTCCTATTTCTTTTCTACCTCATGGCAAGCTCCTCCACAAACCCAGTGAATTAACGTCTGGCCTGAGCACTTGAGGTGAGAACCATTGTCACTGATGACTTCCCCCATTATGAGTATCCTCTGGCTCATAAGTGGCGTGGTCCACACTCTTGCACCTTCTGACCCCAGGTTGCCTGCTTTGAACAATGCATCTGCGGGAACCCTCAGGCTGTTCCAGGCCTCGTAAGGTACCTCAATCCAAATAACCCTCATTGTACGCATATGCATGCCCTGCATTTCACCAGATGGAACACATGAAAAGCAAAGCAATGTGCAGGAGTGCAAATTAGTCTTGAAGACTCATGTGCCAAGTCCACCCTCCTCACAGAGCTCTAACTCTATCTATCTGTGCTTAGGTTCCTTCACTGTGCCTTCCAGAGCCCAGTACTGAGGTCCCCGTTCTCCACAGTACTGACATGCTTCTTTTCTGCAATCCCTGCAAGCCAATCTATAAATCCTTCATACTCCTGCCCCTGTGCTGACTTGCCCTTTTCTGACCTTCAGCCTTCCAAACTCTACCTCCAGTGCTGGCTCCTGCCCACTAATGAGAGCTAGTCTATTTCACATGGGTAAGGATTATTGTATGCATGGGTACTCATTCTCATTTGTACTAACAGAAGCGTACAGCCAAAAGCTATACCTTGAGGAACTGTTGCAAAAATCATTGGTGCTCAGTCTATTGACCTCGGATGAAAGGCTTACTTTACAACCCAAGCCCAAAATTATTCTTAATCCAGCTCACTATTCCAAGAATAGGGCTGTCCCCAACCTGACCTCTGTGGGTCTGGTGCTACCAAAGGACACTGAAACTATTCCCAAGACAAAATATATGCTCTTTTCCCTGCCCCCTCTATGATGCCCTTAAGTATGACAGACTCAGAGGAGTGTAGGAAAGATAGTGCATGAGCAACAAGCTGCTGGCTGAAGGAGAAAGAGGTAACCTATACCGTGCAGCTTTGATAACAATTCATAGGTCACTGTGCTATATTAAGATTGCAATTTAGGAATTGCAAGTAAGGCGAGTAATAAAAGGGTCTTTGTGACAAAAGAAGTAACTCACTGAGCTATCCAGATAAATACAGTTCTGTTTACATAGTACACTCCTTTGCATTAGGTATATTAAACCTTGGTGCTACCTTAGATGTCAAAACTACAAGACAAAACTCTGATCTCTCTACCGCAGCCCCGCTAATCACCAGTTATCTTAATACTTTTACTGTTCGCTGAAAACTGTTGAACACACAGCACAACCCTAAAACTAGCCCCACACCATAGGCATTGTGAACTCATGCATTTGAAGGAGCTTTGGTATGCGATAATGAATAGAAAAGAGGTTCAGTAAAAAAAGGTATCTGCCAAGTCTTTTAACAAAATAATCAAGTTCAAGGCGTTTATTTCCCACTGCTTCAGATCAGCCACCTGAAATGCTCCATTCTTGAACTGAATGAAGGAACAGCTCATTTGTCTTTGGTGGGTGTGTCCTGGGCCTCCTGCAGTGCAGCCTGCCACACACGAAAGAGGATTTTTCACACCTGCGGCACGTCAAAGAAATGCCTTTTTATTATCCCTTTTGGTCCCGGAAGTAGCCAGGGCACTCCCAGAGACAGCCTGGGTGAATGGAGAGGAAAGGCTGCGCTCATGTGCGCGTGCAGCCTAAAGGAAACATAGCTGGGAAGCAATATTTAATATTCATTCTGCTTTCTCCAGATTGGGACCGGCTAGAAGTATTAATAAATCACTATCATATATATTTATTAAAAACCTGAGTTAATGGTGAAGTCATATTTGTAACAAATATTAATGAAAAGTAACTTTTGGAAAGATGTGTTTTCTCTGCTTGAAGCTCCAGAACACTAATTTCCATTAACTCTCTAACAGTTGCCAAATGAGTACCTAGCCTTTCTGAGGGACAAAAAATGCTCCCAGACCATACTCAAATGTCTGGGTGTGGGAAGGTTATTTTTTCCCTGCCTGCCAGAAGGTCAGTTGTGTGAGCACAGAATCATAATTGACTTCAAACTGGCCTCTCCTGTTACAAGCAGACATCCGATGACCCCTGGTCACACCCATTCTTTTATCCTCCCAGTCAAGCAGGGACCAAATCCAGTGAGAGGAAAGCCCCCCCCCAGAACTGGTTGGGGTGACCACAGAGGAATGGCTGTTTAATACACTGATAACACCTCTTTGTGGGCACATAGGTTCTGCAAAAAGAAAGAAGGGTGACCCCATCTTGGATTTAGTGAGTTTGGGGCACTGTGACATTGATTGCAGTGGGGGACACAGGGACTGCTGCAAAGGTGGGTAGGGTTAGCGCTGGGAAATATACCCTATTTTAGCCCCACCGACAGGCTAGTGCCATGAATAAATGTAGCACCCTAAGATACCTTCTTAAAAACACTCCTGGACATGAGGAAGAACAAAAGATGACTGGACCGGCTCTCTGTGACCTGAAAGGAGCAACGAAGAATTGAACCTATTTGACTGCAGTGATGCAAAAAGCTGCAAAATACTTTTCACGCAACTTTCAAATGATCAATACTAATTGAAACAGATCTGGACCTTGCTGGTGGCCTCTGTTGGACAGAATAATAACCCCCTAATGCTGTTCCTGAGGTCCTAAGGACTTTGGCTGTGCCTAATCAGACTTCTAACATTTGGTAGCACTGGGACAAACTTTCCAAGGCAAACCGCCTAAGTCTCCATCTCACTGAGTTGTAGAAACAGATTTTACTTACTCTTAGTTTTTCTGCAGCAGCAATATCATTTCAGTAGGCTCTTAACAACAAGGTATTCGGCCCTGCAGAGCCATCATCAGACACAGGTCAACAGATTTTTCCTGCTAGAGGATACTGAGCTCTAAAAAAGAGATTAATTCTGTAATGAGAAATTGTGAGGGGGCAAAGGTGTCAAAAGTATCCGGCTGGTTAGAGGAATTCCCTGGGTGTAAAATCTCCATTTCTCCTGCTAAGGAGCTTTTCCCACCAAAAATAACAGCTTCAGTGGTACTTCCCCCAAAGCCTATCCAACTTCATGAGCACTTTTTTGGATAAAATCTCTACCTTGCCCCTCTGAAGGATTTTCAAGTTGCACCTAGGACCTGTTCTAGAGCAACCTTTGACTACCCCTAGCATTTTGTACTAATTCTTCCCTTAAAACATGATCTTTACACTTCCCCTTATTGGATTTTGTGGTGTCATTTTGTTCAATGATTTATTCTCTATTTTTATGTAGAGGAGTGGGATGTTTATTGTTTTGTGTTTCTGACTTTTAGAACTGTTTTAGTACTTATAAATGCTTTGCACATTTTCTATAAAGTAAGCCTGTCAGGCTCTCTACCATAGCTACCAAGAGTTGAGCTCAGGTTAAAATTGTTAAAGCCTTTGAGTGGACCAAACAAAATAGTGACTTTATTACTTGTGGTGGACTACCATCCACAGAGAAAACACTGTTTCACACATGTTTTGAAATAAGATGAAAACAAATGTTTGAAACAAAAATTCACTGAAATTCACCAGTAAAGGTTTACCTTTGAACCCATAACTTGGGCCTCCTCCATGCACTGCTTATAACCTCACATATTACATCATTCATCTCATATTATAGGACATCACTTATGACACCAATACTCTGAGCAGCCAAACACCTACTGCACATGGCCTTCAGCTGTGCAAAACAGGTACTTGCCTTCAGGGCCTGGACTCCAGCCAGGGATTTTGCTCAATCTGCCAGTGGGCGGAAAAACCCAACCGGGCAATCAACCACCCGTGGGCAGTCAAACCCCACATGTAAGCAATAGGAATGGGCAGAATTCATGGAGTCTAGCTACACAGGGGGAGTGGCCCACCATGCTACGCAAAGCTTCCTGGGTGGGCAGAGCTCCTTGTTGTGTTCAATCGCATTGCACTTTACATCAAATGCAATGCAAAGTACGTACTCGTGTTCAGAATTGCATGCGAATGGCACCACGTGCTTCGCATGGGTGCAACCATTTTGTTCTTCACTCTGTTTATGGTAATGTGCCTGTTTATCTTAATAATTTTTTTTATTCTCCACCCTCCTAATTCACCTACCCCTCATTTTTACATGGAGTATTAGTGTGTCTTTTTGTGTCTGTGTATATTTACATGTTTTTCATTGTTTTTTGTGAATTTTTGTATTTTTGTTTCTTTTTCTCTTTACTTCCTTAGTTATTTTTTCCATCCTTCCTTCTCCTCCTGTTTCTTTTCTTCACCCCACCACCATGGCAGAGCAGGGGGTGTCAGAAAACAAGGGACTGGCAGCTTCCGGCCCCCCAGACAGCCAGCAGCAGCTTTCTACCTTGTTGATGGCAGCACCGCCTAGTAGTGCAGCCCTGGCCCATCTTTTCTGTGGAAGAGGTGGCAGTACTGGTTTTCTACGTGCAGCACCACCTCCCGACCATACTACTAGCATACAGCAGACCTGGCAGCGGTTAACCCCTGCGGGAGCGTCACCTGCATTAGGCTAGGGTGTGCAGGTGTGTTTGGGCACCACCCAGGTCCAGCGCACTACCCAGCAGCTGATGCACTGCTGGGCAGGTATCATCGACCACGATCATGACCTGCCTGACCTGTTAGGCATGAAGATCCTGGGTCTCATGAGTATTAACTATGTTATTGTATTTGTGTTCTACAATGCTAACTTTTTATTCCAAATAACACGCTGCTCACACAAAATCAATCTGTTGTGGAAGGAAACGATAAAGGGATAAATATGACACAGTTCAGATAAATGCATTGCAAACAGTCCTACCCCAGAGAGACCCAAGATAGTATATCTCTAAATGTTATGTCTTCTAGGTTTCAAAATTACAAATTATGGAGGACAGAAGTTAACCCACCCAGTTCTGAAAATTATAACAGCTAAAAGAAAAATTATACTGCAGTGCCAAAATAGGTGGTGCATCTCCATTCTTGTTAGAATGTCTGTCATTCTTGGGGGCCAGGTTGAACGTATCCAGTAGGTCAGCTTGAGTCCTGAGCTTCCACCAAGTTTTGTTTGTGCAGGAGAGGACTAGGAGAAGGTCTGCGTATTGAAAAAAACAGCAACTGTATTATGGAGCAAAGGAGAAGTACAAAAGCAAGCAAGGCAAGCTTCATGAGGAGTCTGGAATGTACCAAGAAGACTCAGAGGCAGAGAAAAAAACATAAGAGGATTTTGACCTTTGAGCCAGGATCGCAGCAAACACATACTCAGCAACATTTCCCAACAATGCACCTGTCTCCAGTCCACAGAGCTGAGTGAGTACTAGGCTTCAGAGTCTTCGGCATCATCATGATTTCCCTTTTAAGTCGATAGCTTTCTCCTTCTAACTGTTAAGGTAGTCCTTCCATTTTCTCCTCCTGATTCTGAGGAACTCTGTCCCAGTCCTAAACTGATGTGACGTAGGCCTGTGCAGTCAAGTGCATTGCTGTTGAAAAACAAATAGAGAAAGAGAATTAGAGTATTTTGTGGAGATTTGTGTTTAGTAACTAAAGTGACTGGTCTGGCCTGAGGAACCAGAAAAAAGGAGTTGAACCTGCAGATAAATTTCACTAAGTTTGAAAGACCAATAACGTTTAGGAAAAAATGATCACCCATCAGCTCCCAAACATTGCAAATCATCAGAATCAAGTTTACAAATTTGTTGAACTCCCTCCTTTACTGTCAGCTACCACATACATCATCAATCAACACTCACAATCACTCAATATGTCACCACTCATTGGTGCAATAGTTAGTAGTTCCCTCTTCCAATCCAAGCATGGTGGCTGAACAAAATGTTATCTCCTCCTTTGGTAGCAAGTAGCAACACATTGGAATTTGGCACTGGCAGTCTTTTAATTAGTGATCTTTGGGCGCTGCTCTGCTAGGTGATGTTAAAGAAGTATAGACAATAGCATGTGAGGGAGGTACGCATCATTTCCAGTGTCCTGAAGGGAATGTTGAGGCTTCTTCACTGCACACAGGTCAAACTCCCATATTTTTTTGCAAAGAAAGAAAGAAGCTCAAGGAGAAATGATTAAAATATTCTATGGTGGCACTGGTATACACAGTACGGGAAGTCCTTAAACGCAGGTGGTTCACCCAGAAGTTGGTCAGCAAACGCAATTGATTCTGACAAATCATCCTCGGGAACAGTGAAATTATGTGGTATAAAATGCTGGTTCATTTTGATCATGGTTAATCTCTCCACATTTTGAGGTGAAAGACTTGTTCTTCTCACTGTAACAACTGCACCAGCTGCACTGAACAAACACACACAGACATGCTGGCTCAAGACAAGCCAGATACTATATTGCCATCCTGTTGAGCTCTGTTAATCTTCCCTTACCGATTGGGGGGGGGGGGGCGGTGAGCTCCACTCCGCTGGCAGAGTTGACTGAGTTTTTGGCACTCCACGCTCTACTTGGAGCGTGGAGCTCAGCCAAAAACTCTGCTAGCCCAGCAGCAGAGTAGAGCTCACTGTCATGCTTGCGCACTGCAGACCAGTTATGGGCCACACAGTGCAAGCACAGTCTGAGCTTGCCCTGTGTGGCCATGAACTGGGCTGCACTTTACATTCGGCCCAAAATGAAGACAAAATTTGCCCTGCGACAGGCATGAAGATCCCTAGCTAAGGCTTTGCTTTCCGCCAGTTGGTGGTGTGGAGCTGCTGCAAGCTGCTGCTGAGGGGATGCACAGGCGCTAGCTCTGGATCCAGGCCTTCCACCTTTCACTGTCCTTAGCAGCCCGGGAGCAGGGGCAGAGGGCCAGGCCACTGACAACAGGGACCCTGGACATGGTAACTAAAACCCTTTTTTGCTTTCCCTTCTATGGGCACATGGGGTCCGGCACTGGGCATGGAAAGTATGTGCTCCTTCCACAAAAGAAAAAGAGAGGAGGTTCAGTGCTAACATTTTTGCTAGCTTTCCATTGTATGTGCCATTGAGTGATTGCGGTAGTAGGGCCCCTGTTGCCTAAACATGCCTTTTAATTGTAGCCTGGATTTTCTTTTGTGGGGCCACTGAGGCAGGTGACTTTTGAGATATAGAGAGTGGTAGACTCAATGTACATCGTAGTGTAGCCACAGTGTGGTGTGGTGCCTCCACCTGACTTTCAGACTTCCTGTGGTATTGTGAGGTCGCTGAATAAGGTTATTCTGGTGCACTGCTGGGGACAGGGCTGCTTTGTGTGAGGATGTCACCCTCTTCTTCCTCATCTTCCACTGTGATTTCACCAGTTGTAGCTGATGTTTCCTGGCTCTCCTCACCTTCACAACTGTGACCACATTCAGCCATTTTTTTAACACGCTCCTCCCACCAGATTGCATGATGTTTTATTATATGGGTCATCTGGCATTCAGTACCATAATGTGAACCAGGCTTAGCTCGACAAACACCGTTATAGCAAATGGAGCATATCACAATGTTCTCCTCCTGTTTGTGAATCGTAAAAAGGTCCAAAACTGGCGAGGAGTACTTTCTTTTTGGGCCACTGACAATTACCTGAAGAAAAACTGGAGGTAGGTGGGTGTGTAGATTGCCTTTCTGCAATGCATACTTCTACTCAGTTACGGGTTGGTGCAGGTCTCTGCTGGAACCTTACAAAAATTGGAGCTGGCGCTCCTGTCTATTCCACATCCCTCTGACAATGTTGAATAATAATGTTGGACACTGGCTCATCATCGTCATCCTCCTCATCATCATCCCCTGACATAATTCTAGGGCTTTCTGGAACTTTTCTTTTCCCTTGCCTCTCCTGGCGTCTCATGGACTCTGCAGGGGTCCACTCCATGTCCCTATCGCCATCATCAGAAGTGGTGCTTGGAGAAGATGGTGGAGTGGTACCTTTCCCTTTTCTTGCTATATATCTGGGAGCCATTGGTTCTAAAATAGGAGGTTCTTGCTCTGCAGAATGCTCAACCTCCTGTTGTGCTCCAACTTCAGGAAGATCTACTATTGCTGGCTGCAGATGCTGTCAACTTTGCTCTGTTTCCTGAAACAATTGGGTACTACTTTGCGAAAAGAACAAATACCATTCAACGTCATTGGTCGTCGATGTTGCCATGATTGCAGTGGCACTGACAGACATGGTTTTGGGATTAGGATGGGGTGGTGCTGTTGAAGCAGGAGTGCTGCTCCCAGGATCCTCCCTGGAGGCTGGAGTGGCAGGTACATGTCTCCCAAAAAAAGGTTGTTGTTGGCACGCCACTGGTGGACAGCTGCTTCTTCTCATTGGCCTCTTTCTTTGGGGCAACTTTCTTTGGGGCCATATTCAGGTCTAACTTGGCAGTGGCACTAAGATGCACAAGCATTAGAGTTAGGAGGACTGAAGTAACTGTAAGGCCTTCTCTTTGGCAGTACTGCAGGTGATGTGAGGTCTCTTCTCTTGTGTACTCAAGCAAGCAAGAAAAACATGTATTTAGTGAAACTTGGCATTGTTGTAGGTTTAAGTAGTACAGACAAAAGCAACTTTAGTATTGATGGCTACTTATGTTACAAATACCAATGTACTCAAACATCGTTAATTCAAACCACACCATAAAATTTAATTTCAAATCAGGCAACACAACATACTGCTATAGCTCTTTGCTTAATCTCTGTCTGTCTAAAAGGAGACACCTGTGGTAGTCAGGGAAAGGTGCATGGGTAAAGGGAATAATTCTTAAAAAACCTATGGCAGCAAGGTGGTCCAGGGTTATGGAATAATCATTAAACAAAAATCACACTGCTGATGTGTCTGCAGTGCACCGTTGCCACAGTGTTCAGGAGGAAATGCAATAATTATACACCTAAAAAAAAAAGAAATGCTGTAGCGCAGCTGTGCACCTCTGGTGGATGGATAGATGGATGAATATATGGATGGATGCATGGATCAAGGCAAAATGCTGAATTAAATACATTGAAAGAATATAAAAAATTGAAGAAATTAAAACTAAAATAAATACCAAAAATTTAAATTAAAACATATGAAAATAACAAATTCAAATACAAAATTCAAATGAAAATTCCATTTAAAAATAATTCAAAAGAAATAAAAACGTAAAATTTAAAATTCAAATAAAAAATCAAATTACAAAAATGAAATATAAAGTTAAATTAAGCAAAAGGTTGATAATTGCCAATGTTTGAATAGGAGGACAAGAAGTAAAAACCAATTGTCAGGAAAGGACAAATGAATCGCAAAATAAAAAATGCAAAAAAGAAAGGAAATAATAAAAGCAATGTTCATCAGAATCATATTCTTTTAGTATACATATACTACAATGTTCCCCAAGCATGTCAATATACATTGGCATCACATCAATACGTGAAAGCCGATGGCAAAGACACACTGGCTGGAAGCACAAAATGGCAGCCAGTCACATGGTCAAAAACAACAAGGATCGAGGGGGCATGGGGAACAAAGAACACATGCAAGCCTATGGCAAAGGAACACTGGCTGTATGCATAAAATGGCTGCCAACCACATGGTAAAACAACAACAAAAAGGAGCAAGGGAAATAAAGAACACATGCAAGCCTATGGCAAAGTTACACAGGCTGGATATACAAAATGGTCACCAGCCATATGGTCAAACAACAACAGCAAGGAGCAAGGAGGCATGGGGATCAAAGAACACATGCAAACCTATGGCAAAAAAACACTCTCTGGATGCACAAAATGGCCTTCAGTCACCTGGTCAAACAATAAGGAGGCATGGAGAACAAAGAACACCTGCAAGCCTAATACAAAGACACACTGACTGGATGCACAAAATGGCTGACAGCCACATGGTCAAACAACAATAACAAGCAAGGAGGCACAGGGAATAAATGAAGAAGACATGCAAGCTTATGGCAAAGACACACTGGCTGGATGCACAAAATGTCTGCAAGCCACATGGTCAAAAGACAACAGCAAGGAGAACAAAGAACACATGCAAGACATGAATGGCTGGCTGTACACAAAGGCTGTCAGCCATATGGTCAAACAACAACAAGGAGAAAGCAGGCATGGGAATAAATAAAGAACACATGCAATCCTACAACAAAGATACATTGGCTGGATGCACAAAATGACCGCCAGCCACATGGTTAAACAATATGGTGCAAGGAGGCAGGGGGAGCTAAGGACACATGCAAGCCTAAGGCAAAAAGATACTGGCTAGATGGACAAAATGGCCACCAGCCACATGGTCAAACAACAACAACAACAAGGAGCAAGAAGACATGGGGAACAAAAAACACATGCAAGCCTATGTCAAAGGAACACTGGTTGCATGCACAAAATGTCTTCCAGACGAATATGTGACAGAACAACTAGATCCTAAACAACTATAGCCTAAACCACTACTGCTAAACAACTAAAAAGTCTCTACAACTAAGTACTGAACAACTACTGTCTGAACAACTATTGTGTCTGAATAACAATTGCCTGAACAACTAATATATATATATATTCTAAACAACTAATAAACCATAAAAACCAAAAGGAAAACCGTACCTTAAAATTAGTTGTTCAGGCAATTGTTATTCAGGCACAATTGTTGTTTAGACAGTAGTTGTTCAGTACTTAGTTGTAGAGACTTTTTAGTTGTTTAGCAGTAGTGGTTCAGGCAAGTAGTGGTTTAGACCTAGTTGTTCAGGATGTTTCCCCTTCCAGACACATAGTCAAACAACAGCAACACGGAGCAAGAAGAAACAAAAAACACATGCAAGCCTATGGCAAAGACACACTGGCTAATACACAATATGGCCATCAGCCACATGGTCAAACAACAATTGCGAACAAGGAGACATGGAGAACAAAGTGCACATGCAAGTCTCTGGACATAAACTACACAAAATGGCCCCTGGCCACAATGCATGGAAATCAAAGACAAATGGTGGACGATGACAAACACACACACACTTGCCATAGTGAGGCGTGGTGGAAACAGTGAAGAAAACACGACATTAATTCAGAAGTACAAAACATGAAAAATAACAGCTATAAAAATGTCACAACAACACACTACCTCCTATGTCATCAAGTATTACCTTACAATATACACTTTTTGCAATAAAAAGAAATCAAACAATAGCCAATATTTTCAATTTAATCCAATGCCATCCCTGTCCTAAATGACGTTTTAAAAACATATTCCACTGAAACACTTATTAAATGCACTGATGACTACTAGTACTGGGCCTTCTGGCAAGATGCCCCATTGAAAATCTAGGGCACATAGTAAAATAATTTTACAGATGTTACAAACATTTAGAAAAGGTACTGAGCTGTGCAACAATGTTAATTTACAAAAGATAAAATATCAATTAACTGCAAAATAAATAATAATTAGGCCCATACCTAAACTCCAGGCCACCAACCACTATAACATTTTGAAATCAAATTAAAGTACAAAGAAACACTGGTGCATACCCAAGCAAACAAACAACACCCTTATAGAATACTTTTTTTAACTTACTTGTGTGATTTCACAGAAACACGGTCCTCAAATCCAAAGGTATATCCAGGAAACAAAGAAAGTGCTCCTTCCACCTTGAAATCCAAATGAAAAGTGACCAGGAGGTGGACAAAGCTCTGGGAGGAGCCTGCTAGCCACAAACATGAAGTTGGAGTTTTTGGGTCACTTACTGTTTTGAAAAAAAAAGGTTTGCCAGACTAAAAAACAACTTGAAGGGTCCATCGGAGAAGAAAATTCAGTCAAAAATCAATTTTTACTAGATTTTGAAGAACCTTGAGTAGAAAATCTACTCCATAATGTGTTCCCACTCATGTGCTGCACTGTTTTGTCCACTGTCGCAGCCAGAAGCAGTGCTAGTGAATGTGAAGGTTTGGGTGTTCTTGCTACCGGCCAGAGAGTATCGTGGCACTCACAAGCAAGCACCACAAACATATCTCACAGACATAAATGAACTCCCCTCTACATTGGAAGATGGAATTCAGAAACCCTGCTCCACTCTGCATTGCGCAAAGTGTCCAAATTCCAAGAACTCTGCCGGCCGAGTGAAGTTCTGCACCCGGGCCAAGTTTTGGCTCATTATATTCATGTACACTTTAGACTGCCTTATCAATGTGTATCATTAAGGCATATTAACTGTTCCATGTCATTCATTACAACCTGAAGAGTTACATTAACAATTGCTATTCATATCTACTGTGCTTCACTTGCCCACAGTGTATGTTTTCTACATTCACAGTGCAATGTATCATGCTATGTTTCATAGGTGGACCAGACCCATGCACAATGGGTGACCTTGAGAGCTTCAAGGTTTTAGCAGTGAGTGTCATGCTAAATGCTTATTGTGTAATGCAAGGATTATGTGTGATGTATGATCCTGTGTGCAATATGCACCCCTGACACAAAGAAACCATATGTCATATGAAGGATAGTTAGGAAAGCCACATTTAAAATGCAGCATGTGCAGTGGCATATGATAATGTCAAGGTGAATGTATTGCCAAACTCTGATGCTCCACAAGGTAGATGAGATGACAGAGTAGCCATGACCCAATTGTCATATTCAGTGAAAACCTGGTAGTGGATTCATAGGTGAGCATAGCTGAGGATGGTAAACCTTCAAAATGCATGACAGTTCAACTTTATTGCTCACACTGAATTCTCTGTCCAATTAGTATGGCTAGTCCACACAGGAGGGGATGAATCACACAACAGTAAAGATAGGAAGACTATGGACTATTGTTACAAGGATATGAAAAATTAGGCAGGTCGCCTTTACATGGACTTGTAAATATGGCCCTGTTTTGTGTGCCTCAGGATCATCACTAAAAATGACATTCGGTGGGACAGATGGGTTTGCAAATAAGCCCCTCAGTGTAGCAAGGCCAGGTGTCACCATTTCACACATGGTAATACATTAGAACGCCTCACCCATGTTTTCTAATGTCCCATACTCTATGTTGGATACCTAAACATACCTTTGGCCTGTCTTCTTAACAGAAATGGCAAGGTGTGTTTGACCAGAGACATGCCTGCACAGCATAGTCATTCCACATGCAATTGTCCTATCCGTCCATAGGATTGTGTTGCACCTGATGGTTTTCAAAATGTATCCCAAATAGGATCACATGTTGGACCGCAATTGCCATTTACATTAGAAGATACCTGGGCAGATGACATGTAAATCGTTCATGTAAGCACCTATCACATGGATGTGCTGACTGCTGATGTGCAGCAAGATGACATTAATCTCTGACACGTAGGGACAGACCCTAGGCTGTATAGAGGGACACATGCTGTTACATTGGTTGCAGGTAAGGAGCTGTGGCATGTTCTAGAATGAACTTACATCAGTCCATATAGGAGCTGTATCATACATCTCTGTGTCATGTGAGTTAGCTATCCACCCTCCATTTGTAGGTCAAATACCTGGCACATATTAAGTCTGGGTAGCAATGCGCCTAGATATGTGTCCTTGACATATCAGGTGCGCAATGTTGTGACACAATACATGTACATTACAGACATTGCACATCTTATTTTGGCTAATGTCAATTGAATGAAGCCCATTGCAGGATACTGAAGGGATACGAATGATCAGTAATTATGGCATGTGCACCATACCATGAGTACACAATAGCATTGTTCCTAAGCATACTCTGCACTCATAACATCACACCTAGATGTGCCACGATGATGCAATTGCATTGGCTAACATTTGCTAAGTCTTGGTACTTTGACCTTTGTAAATATGAGGATGATGAATGTTAGGTCGATGTATGTTCTCTTTAAGCTTAGATAGATTTATTTTGGCTTATGAAATGCCATATGTGATATAGAAAACTGAAATTACATATCATGATATTGAAGCAATTCTTAGTTACCCTGTCATACAGTATTCTATTATGCCTATACAGACAACATGACCCTGTAGCAGAAGAAGGCACACTATATCTGCCAGAATGGATACACCAACACAAGCCCAGAATTTCTCATCATGAAAGACATATCATACCTCAAATAAAGAGTTGCAGGCCTGGAATACAAAATGGACTTTGTCACTCGGATTTTCCAGGAAGTGAAGCAGGCTAAGGATAAACTTTCACGCCTCCCCCCACAAAGGAGCCACAAGGACACCTTCTGCCCTTCCCTATGTTCACAGTTTAACTTAGGAATTATTGTTTTTATAGCTTAGTTTGGGGTTAGTTAGTGTGGCTGTAGAGTAGAAATAGTTATTTTAAGGTTTTAGGTGCTGTGGGTACAACTTTACTGGCTTAGGGTGTTTAGAGAATTTTGTGAGTGGGGATTGATGTGTTGCATATATGTTGAAAGAACAATTGAAAGAAACAAAAATTGCTTAATATGCTAGATTTTGTATAGGTGAAGTGAATGTTGTTTCTGTATGAGGTGTGTATTAATGGGGTGGGCATTGATGTTTAACTTGTTGTGCTTTCTGTTTAGAGTCGGCTAAGTTAAGATAAAGTAGCTTGAGATTGTTTTAGGGTCAGATAGTGTAGGTCATATAGCATATTTTAAATTAGGCATAGTTTAGTGTATGTAGGTTAAGTTAGTGTAGGTGTTTTTTTTTAATATAGGCTTTCCATAAAATATGTTTGAAATCTATCTTTGAGTCCAGCTCATGTGTTCTGTGCAGGTGTTAGCATATGTGCCTTTGTAATGTTTACTAAGAGCAACTTTCTGTGCTAGCATTGTTTTTTAGACATGTGTGGCTTGGTGAAATGCCTATGGAAAGGAATCATAAACACAAAATAGGTCAACTCAGGGGAATATATGCCAAAACTCCCATGGCATTAAAACAATATTAATCAAAACCTGTTCTCTTAATAATATGTGATAACCTCAAGTTAATTCGTATCACCTTTTATTATTAAATCTAATGAAAAACAAATTTTTTATCATAAAAACTTCATTAAGAAATAGGTGCTCCCAATTTTTATGACGCTGTGAAAGTGATGAAGTGATATTCATGCCAAAGTGTTATATACAATATATACAAAGGTAAATTTACACATTTATGTCTGCTATTCAAAAAGACATTTTACAAGTCGTATATTTCTGACTGTGGAGTCTGCACATATTAAAGATAGGACCTACAAATACTACAAGAGGAATTAAGAGCCTTTCCCACATATTTTTATTATTCACATTTGTTTATCCTACTTCCTCGAAGATGCTGTGTTAATACCTAACTGAGGAAGAAAATTACTATTTCAAAATAGCTTTATGATCTATTAACTACTCATGGCCAGGCTTTACACAGTTATACATATATGCGTCCCTAGCAGTTACAGTGGTAAGCTCTTTCTCTTGTTTAGCAACACATTCAAATATTTACCTCAGGGTTTAATCTTAAGATTTAAACTCATTGATATTTTTACTATTATTTTACTTCCTCACACATTCTCATTTGTGGCATCATCATTCATTTAAAGTGGATGAGATTTAAATTACACTGGTGTAATTTGCATAATTTAGCAATTTCACACTATGCTTCTTATGCAAAATTCCTGAACTTACACCATTACACTACATCCCATAATTGCACCACAACTGAAATCAGAACTCAGAAATGCAGAAACATTGTGAGCAACCAGAACATGAGAGGTTGTTTTTTTAACTGAAGTTGTGTTTTCTGTGTTTTTCCTAAAGCCAAAAGATGTTCTTGCATCACAAATTGACATGAGGGCCTATTTCACACAAAATATAGTGCTAAATGGCAGTTTTGATATTTCAAGTACTTACACATTATTTTGCATAATTTTCCCAAAGTGTTTGCATAATTATGCAAAAGCAAATTACACAAATTTTGTACATTCCCATAGTGGACCTGCTGTCCTGTTCTGAGCTTTCCTGTGTCCAGGGCTGGATGCTTACCTGTAATCCAAATCTGAGTCTTCTGCTGTCGAAGGCAAGGGCAACTGTTTATGGAAGCAACAATGTGACAATAAACTGGAATATGTTGTAGGCAAGAAGCTGCCTCCTTCTCAGGAAGGAGAAAAACCTCCTTGCTGATGAAGTCTTCACATGGCTGTAGATAAACAGTAGTTAGGAATCCAGGTGAGGAGCAGAGAGTCAGAATTACGAAATGGAGGAGTGAGGAAACAAGAGAAGTAACACAGTTTTTTGTGACGTACCCTTCAACCAGATTGAGGCCATTAATTAGTAAAAGAACAGGAATAGGAAATTACATCAAACATCACATGACAAAACACATAATGGATTAGGAAATCAGGAAGAAACAAGTGGAGGAACAATCATGATTGAAATGGAAAATGAAAGAGAATAAATATAAGTTGACTAGCTGCAGAACCACCTTAAAAAGGGGTGCAGAACCTCAGGCAGGTGATTACCACTTTGGAGATGATAACAGGAGAAGGGGCAGGAGCAAGGAATCAGCAGCAATAGAGGAAAGTCTTTTCCGGTCTGCCGCTGTGGACTTTGCGAGGTGCCTTCTGAGCACTGGAAACTGCAAAACCTCACAATGTCATGCAGTTCTTGGGTGCTCAGGTGGCTGAGATGCCACAGACGCAATACCTAGAGATTCACCTAATAAAGACTGTTCATTTTGCATTGGCACTTCTCTTTTTTTGGAAATTCTATGGTACAGCTTCCATCATGCCAGGTAATATAATTAGCTTATCCACAAAAGGTGAATAAGCATAACCAATGCACCCTGCTTACATAGCCTTAATTGGAAACTAGACTTAACTTGGCCAAAAAATGATAGAGATTCTGGTCAACAACAAAATATACAAGCTAGGATCTGCAGTGATTCTATGTGAATATCTAGCTATGAAAGAACATGAACTGTGGCTGTTAACATATTGTTTAAAAGTATCATTTAATCTAGACTAGCTAGCAGCTGTTGAGAACACAGTGTAGGGGGTCTTGGCTTAGGCAGCATCTTTAAAATCTGTTATCTTTCTCTGTTGCAACCCAGCAAAGTAGAATGGCAAATTAGAGTCCAGGTATCTAGTGCACAGTTGTCAATATTGTCAGAGAGCTCTTTGCTAAGTAAAAAGAGGTGCCAATATGATATTCATTAGCACTGCCCCACCATTACTATTGCATGAGGAATTAAGACTTTCTTCACATGGTGATCTAGTGGCTGCATGAACCTATAAAACACCTTCTGTGACGAAGATGTCATGAAGGATAAGGTTCACAGTACTAAGGGATCATATACAGTCAAACTGAAGAAGTTCAGGCCAACCTATGTGACTTGAGATGTCCCTGACTGTTAGAAAGTGAATTATTAGTACAGGAAGAAGGGATCTTGTCAACAAAATAAACCCCTAAAGGTTAAAGGCCAGATGTAGGAACAAAAGAATTTGTGAGTCGGAAATAGCGGCGCCTTGCAAATCGCTATTTCCGACTCGCAAAACGAGATGCATGTAAAAATCGCTATACCAAATAGCGATTCGGTGCGAAGTCGCACCGCAATTTGCGACCTCGCAATTTGCGAAATCGCTATTTGCGAGTTCGCAATTTGTGAGGTCGCAAATTGCACAAGGTTGTGGTCTGGAGTCAGAACTGGAAGTACCCCCATGGAACAGGGAGGAGCCTACATAGCCCAAACTGCTGAGTCACACCCAGCTGAGAGAAGCTACTTCAACAATGGCATCTCAGGACAAGGAGACACCCAGTGCTGGCAGGAAAAGAAAACTGAAGTTTTCAGAGAAGGAGCTGGAGGTGCTAACAGAGGAGTGCTGCCTGCACCATTGATGTATTGTTTGGAAAGGCAGCAATGATTGTCCCTGACACCCAAAAGAAATAAATCTGGCAGGACATCCTCAGCAAGATTAATGCCATTGGAGTCAGCCACCGCACAATAGATGAGGTCTGCAAAAGGTGGTACGACCTCCGGTCCAGGACCAAGGAAAGGGTGGCTGAGCATATGAGGGAGATGCAGGGCACTGGAGGAGGCCCATCTACAGTACCACCCCCTACAGCCATAGAAACCATGGTGGAGACCACTCCCGAGCGGGAGGCAGTACTTCGAATTGGAGACCTTGACAGTTCAGCTCCAGGAACATCCAAAAGTAAGTACCAAAATTAACTCATTTACACCACTCTATGCACCATGCACACAACCACAGTACACATAAGCATGAACCTCCAGATTAGCTCCATTCCCATATTGCAACCTATAGAACAGTGCATTATGGGCAATGTAGTACAGTAGTCCAAATATTGAGAAATATTTATTCTGAAGCATCAAATATATGTGAGGCGCTGACAGTGTATCCCTAGTGTCCCACAGGTCTCCTACAAGGACCCACCAACAGCGCTACTGTGCAGGGAGATGAACCAGCCACACACACACAAGACGAGGCAGACGCAGAAACTGCTCGGAGTGCATGACAACACCATCCGTCCAACATGCACCAGAGGACATGGATGAGCCTGATCTGGGTTTAGAGGCAGCCAATGTGACCCCGGGGCAAATGATGAGGGAGAGTCGACCACATAGGTCAGCTGGCTCTGTGCGGAGACGGCAACGCCCAATGCAGTCAGCGAGTGAAGAGGATGTCACTGCCGAAAAATTGTTGGGACTGGAGGCATCCTTACTGCAAAGTCACCGGCTGCAAGACAGACACATGCGGGTGATGAATCGGAACCTGAACAGACTGCAGCACACGCTCTCCCAGGGTTTTGCCAATGTGGACAACCAGTTCACTGCTATGAACACAAACATGGCAAACCTTACCAGTTCCATAAACAACTTGGTTAGGGAAATGGTGGCACATAGGGCACATGCAAGGTGCAGGGAGCACAACACTGCTGCCCGTTTGGACAGACTATGGGGGTCATTCTGACTAAATGACTAAAGCACCGCCAACAGGCTGGCAGTGCTTTCTTCCCTATTCCGAACGCGGCGGTACCGCCGCGGTCGCACCGCCGGGGCCGGCGGTTTCCCGCCGTTTATGCCCCGGCGGTGATAATCCGCCAGGGGAGCGCTGCAAGCAGCGCTGCCCTGGGGATTATGACCCCCTTACCGCCAGCCTGTTTCTGGCGGTTTGCACCGCTAGGAAGAGGCTGGCGGTAAGGGGTGTCCTGGGGCCCCTGGGGGCCCCTGCACTGCCCATGCCACTGGCATGGGCATTGCAGGGGCCCCCTAACAGGGCCCCGGCCAGCTTTTCACTGTCTGCATTGCAGACAGTGAAAAGCGCGACGGGTGCAACTGCACCCGTTGCACGGCCGCAACACCGCCGGCTCCATTAGGAGCCGGCTCCTGTGTTGCGGCCTCATTCCCGCTGGGCCGGCGGGTGCAAACTTGGTTTGCGCCCGCCGGCCCAGCGGGAATGTCGGAATGGGGGCCGCGCGAGTGCGGCCGCATTGGCGGCCGCATGGCGGTTTCCGCCTGGCGGGCGACAGTAGCCGCCCGCCAAGGTCGGAATGACCCCCTAAGTGTTTCAATTGGGCGCCTTGCAACCACAACAACCTGCCTTTCAAGGCGCACAGTGAAGCTGCAGGTTGAACTTGGCCATTTTGCAGGTATTGTGGTAAGAGGACTTGGGCGCATCAGCCATGCAGTGGACCTGCTAAAGACCAGCCAGGCAGCAAGGGGCATTGGCAATACCCCTCAGGATAGCGAGGAAGTCTCCAGTGTCAGCAGTGTGTCTGCCACTGATGAACGAATCCTGCAGAGTAGCAGTGCCCGGCAAGGATCAGGGGACCAACCTGGATTGAGCCATGGTGGCCGTAGTCGCAGGAGGCTGTGAGCTACCAATCTGTGTTGTGACTGAGGCACATGTACTAAATGTGTCAGACTTTACTTTTTGCTTTCTTCATGCGGTTTAGTTGACTATATTTTCTTCATTATATTCCTGAAATTAAAGGGATAATTTGTTGTACTACACAATTGGACTATGTGTGGCTTACATTAGTGAGTGTTGTCACGGTTGCCACGTACCTGCCAGAGTAGTGGGTTGCAATGTGGTTCCGTCTTTGTCTGCCCTCCCTTGCGATACTTCCATCCCCAGGCTGTCGGTGTGTTAGCTCTTGCTCCTGATCCTCCGAATCTGTGTCGTCAGGGGTGAGATATAGCCCACGTCTGGTGGGAATGTTGTGTAGTTTGCCACAAGTAGCAACGATCTTGCATGCAGTTTCTGGGGCATACTGGAGTGTCCCTCCACTTTTGTGCAGGCATCAGAATCGTGACTTCAACAAGCCGAACATCCTCTCTATGATAGATCTGGTCCGCCAATGTCCTATGTTGTATTGCCTCCCATTCTGATTGCCAGGTGTTAGGTATGGGGTGAGTATCCATGGTCTCAGGGCATATGCACTGTCACCTGTGTGACAAAAGAGGCAAAATTAGCAGGGCATCACAGGGTTACGCAGTAACATGTATTTAAGGCATCAGAGTGTACTCAACAGTACCTAATAAATATCCTTCGCCAAACTCCCCACGTTCTAGGCGTTGGTTTATCCCGCTGTGCCTGAATATGTATGCATCATGTGTACTCTCTGGATATTTAACCACAATGTCAGTAATGACATTTTGGGCATCACATACCACCTGGATGTTTAGTGAGTGGGTACATTTCCTATTGCAGAACACATATTCTAGATTTGCAGGTGGGCAAATTGGTATATGTGTTCCATCCACACACCCTATTACATGGGGGAAGTTGGCAATTCTGTAGAAGTCCAACTTGGTGCTGTTAATTTCCGCCTCATTCCTGGGAAGGTATATATATCTGGATATGTGTGCGAGCATGGCATCTAGGAAACGTCTAAAGATTCTTGAGAGGGCACTTTGTGATATGCCACCTGCCACTGCAATCACCACCTGATAGCTACCCGAGGCCAAGAGGTGCAGTGAGCATAGCACTTGCACATGTGTGGGGAACGCGCAGCCGTGCATTGTCTGGCGTTCAAGCTGAGGTTTTAGCAGTTCAATGATCTTTAGGATAACTGCGCTGCTCAGTCTGTATTCATCATAAATCTCATCCTCAGTTTGTTCAAATAGTGTCTGCCTGGTTCGGTATATCATCTCATGTCTCTGCCTCCTCCTCCTCTACTGGGTAGCCTGGACTCACCTCCTCCATGCAATCATGTATAGTGCAGCCATTGTGAGAAAGCCAGATGCCTTCTGGGTCTCCTTTTATACTTTGGTTCTGGTTACCACCTGTTTGGAATCAGTGCTAATCTGGGTGTGCAAAACGGGCTTTTTGCGACTATTCTCAATTTGCGACTGGCTTATGCATTCGGTTTGCGACTTGCAATTTGCGACTTCGTAATTGTGAGTCACAATTTTTGCGAGTCGGTAATAGGTCGCATCGCTATTTGGAACTCCGAAATGGCATGGTTTCCTACATCTGGCCCTAAGTCCCAACACAAGTCTCAATTAACGGTGCTCAACCTTGGTAGCTATGAAACAAGCAACAAGCAATCTCCCAAAGACATATCAGTCAAGTTGAAGCTGTACCAACCATTTTAAAGTTCAGAAAATATAATAAAATTGTCAAACCAACTTTGTCAAAGAAAAATGTAATAATCAAAATGTCACCTACACTATTAAAATTGGCTACGGCCTACTGGAGATATACATTTCCAAAATTTTAAGGCAAACTCACATAGGAGAATTAGAGTGCAACTGAAAAATAGCATTTCACACTTGACCAGGATCCAGTCACATTTTCAGGTCTACCGCAATAGAGCAAAGGTCAGATACACCAAGCAAACATGCTGGTTTTTCTCTTCAGTCATAGTCAATTGAGTTCATGATTTCCAGTGGGCTGAGGTTAAAGTTCTGAAGCCATATCAAATTTTGATACATTGTTGTTGAGCTTCCTGTGAAACCATAGGTTTTGGTGCCCAAATATCAGAAAAGGACAAAGCTGGATTTTAAAGCCAACAAGGCTATTACTCCACTGGGATGAAGTTGACACCTGACTGAGGTCCAAGATTTTACTCTTGGACTTATTCCCCTTTTTAGTTCTTAATATCTTTTACAGGAAATGGCTGGACGCTGTAGACAGGCAGGGCTCCTCAAGGCCAGATGCCTCTTCTGCAAGGTCCTGCTAAACCCAATTTCATGGCAGCAAAAAGTTCTGAGAGAGGCAAATCAGTCTTTTCTTGCTCACCTTGGCTGTAACCCCCTGGAAACTATGCAATACTGTTAGAAATTGGGGTTGTGCTTGCCTCGGCGTGATCCCTGGTCAAGCAGCAACCACAATCCTAGTCAGGGTAGGCACAAACCATCCCCAAATTAACCTGTACTCAGCCCCTTGGTAACTTGGCACAGAGCAGTCAGGCTTAACTTACTGACAAAATGTAAAATGTTTGTGAAATGCCACAAAAAAGGATCCCACAATAGGTTATAAAATAGAGCAAAAGTAAACAGATAAAACAAGACCAAAATGCCAAAAATTCAATCAGTAAAACCAGAGACATACAATTTTACGGATTTTAGTGAAAACAGAGCTTAAAAGTGCCAACTGAGGTTATCTGGGTGCACCGAATCGGGACAAAGTCACATGTTGAGGTCGATTGCAATGGAGTGTGGGCTAGCTACAGGGACCCACTTGGGACCGCTGAACATAGTACAGTACCTTACGTCTGCGTGGTGATGCTTTACAAGACTTCCTGTTGTCTGGAATCAATTCCAAGGAGCTGTGGGGTGAGGCTTTATGGGGCTTGGTGTAGCTTTGCATTTGTCCCTTGGAGCTATGTGTTGAGGCTCTGCAGGGATTGGTGACACTTTATATCAGTTCCAATGGGCTGGCAGATGTGTGGTGACACCTTGCGAGCTTCGCTCCACTTAGCGACGATTCCAATAAGGCTGGCAGCTGTTCAGCAAAGCTTTGTGGGGCTTTGCAGTGCGTCAGTTCCTTTGAGGACCGCAGCTGGGCTTGGACACACTTCCATGAGCCCATGACTCACTTTGGTGGGCAGGACTCACAGATGGCAGAATCTAGGTGCTGGGTTCATGGTTTTTGGAAACCTTTTATGTCCCTGAGGCTTCTGATCAGGAGGCCAGTCAAATTAATTTTATGTTTTTTTCACTATAAGGATATTTAGAATTTAAAAGTACATGTCCTGCTTTTTAAATACATTGCCCTCTGAGCTGTCCAAGGCCTAACCTAGGGGTGACATATATATTAAAAGGGAAGGTTTGGGGCCTGGCAAAATGTATATTTTGCCAGGTTGAAATGGCAGTTTAAACTGCACATACAGGCTGCAGGTCTGAGACATGTTTAAAGGGGTACATAAGTGGGTGGCACAATCAGTGCTTCAGGCCCCCTAATAGCATTTAATTTACAGTTCCTGTGTACATGTGGTGCCACTTTATTTGGGACTTATAAGTAAATTAAATATGCCAATTGGGTATAAGTCAATGTTACCATGCTTTAAGCAGAGAGCACAAGGCCTTCACACTGGTTAGCAGTGGTAAAGAGCACAGAGTCCTAAGGCCTGCAATAATTAAATCAGCAGACATAGGAGGTGGGAAGACAGAAACTTAAAGGGAAACCACACCAATGATTCCACGTCTAAAAAATAGTTTCACCTGGTCCCCCAGAGGTGGTAAATGTCTAAGTCATGCTTTTCTCCAAATGCTGGAAAATGTATTTCTGGTGACTCACACTGCCCCCTCTTTCCTCAGGGCAGTCTTCTAGGCATCAGAGTTCTCCCTAGGTAGAGCTCCTGCAGAGTGCAGTGCTCAGTGTAGTCTTTTTGAAGTCACAACACCTGCTACTTTTGTATCTCTGGAGCAGGTATAAGGACCCTTTAACCCCGCAGGAGCAGTTCCAGTCCCTTTGTGCCAGATCCTAGGTTCTTCTTTTTTCTGGTAGGACCTTCTTCTTCAAGTGTAGTCTTCTCAGGTCTAGGAATGTTCAAAGGATGTGGTGGTAGAGAGGTGCTAATCTTATCCTTTTCTCTAGTCAATGATTTGAGACTTTTCCTTTCCAAATACTCTCTAATATCTTGCCCTGGGCAAGCCTCCTTTTGTAACACGTCCCCTTGCTTTACAGTAAAAATGCAATGAAGTCCTAAATCAAAAAGGCTAACCCCATCTTCCACCATAAGGGTCTCTGGCTCTCTTAAAACCAATGCCCTATTTAGATGAGGTAAACTCCTATCTGTCAGGGGCTAAACTGGTCCTCCTTGCAGCTGAGGTTGGTGCTTAAAGATCTTTGAGAGCCCTGAGAACCAATCAGTCCCATTTGGCATCTCCAGCTCACATATGTAGTGTCAAAGCTGTTATTTGTTCTATCAACTGATCATGTCCCCTTTAAAATGTCTAATCCTTCCTAAGTATCCTATTGTTGAAAACACCCCCTCCTGTCCGGGTTCAGAGGCCAAACCATTGTCCTCTGGAGAACAGGGTTGTAACATGGAGCCAAGGATTTGTATACAGCCTCTGGCACTGAGCTAGCTAGAAAAAACATGTTCAAAGTGAGCAAGGGCTCAAGAAGCCAACATACATTTTTAAAAAGCTACTTTTCCACTAACGTTATCAAAATGTGATTTCACTATCAAAACTAGATTCCGAAAACTGAGTGAAAAATAACTTTGATTTATTTTGCTAGCATTTTCCCAAGCAGAAATGTGAATTACTGATTTTAATTATACTGAGGCCTACAGATAGTTAAAACAGTTTTTGGATATTTAGTCACTTTGATTGCACACTATTTCATATGTGTAGTTTGCCAAATTGTATATGTGAAGGGCCATCCCCTACACTTTAAGAGTCACTTATTATTGTTACAACTATGTCTTCCTACGCAGCAAATGAAATTTCCCTTTCTATGTGTTACTTTGGAGTATTTATGCTGCAGGGCAGCTAGAGCATAGTAATTTTTATCAGACTTGTGGGAGTTGCGAAACACACTGCAAACTTCATAATACATTTAATTTGAATGCCACTAATGCATTCTGTTCCCCATTTGCTGTCATCTTCCAGAAAGGGAAAAAAGGAGTAATCTAATGCACAGTACATGTTTAGGAGAAAGCACAGGATCTATAGAGCTGTTGAACAAGGGTAACCCATACATCCTCCTATGGCCAGCACACCCAGGCAGGAAAACGTTTAGGTAGCATGACAAAAATATCTACCTATTACACTCCTTCCAATCTAATCATATCTCTCTTTGCAGCCTTCCCTCTTCTGCTCTCCTTCAACCCCCATTTCTTACTTAGAACTGGAAAAGTGTGTCATGAAGAGAGTTTGACAATTATCAGCAGCTAAGGTAAAGTTGACAGTTTCTAAGGACAAACTACAATGTAAATACAGGGGCTAATGCTGTCACCTGTGAGAATAAATTGTAGGCCTTCAAATCTTCAGGTATGCAGGGGTTATTACTTGTCTCAGCAATAAGTATGTAATAATGGTGCAGTGCAGCAAGGAAGCGAGAGAGTTTTAGACTAATATGTTCAGGATGTGTGAATAAGAATGTTTTGGTGTATCTTTTGTAAACCCTCATATTTGTGCTGAAATGTTCAATATTATGATGGTAACTATTACGTATGTGATATGTAGAAGATTTGCACAAAAAATAATAATTGTTAAAAATATTCCTGCCAATATTTGTGTACATTCTGATTTTAGGGGCTTCAGGTGCCCACTTTTCTTTCATCTATAGATATTCCAAGAGAGATTTGCTTTATTCAAAACACAATTGAAAGGTAGTGGTAAGAAAACACCTGCCATTTCACCTTATATCCACAATGTTCACAGCTTCCTTTGAGAAATTGTGACTAATATTACCCCAGCCTTAACATGATTCCAGATTTGATCCTAACAAATGGCTAACTTTACATCAGCTCTATTACCCTCAAAGGGAAACCTAATTTTGCTTCACCTCCTACTGGCCTATACAGAGATTTATCTTTAATGGGGCTGACCCTATATGTTTGTCAGAGTCACAACTGAAATGCATCTGAAAAAATTATGCTACCCTCGCTAGAGAGGCAATAGTCTAGCAGGAATTCTTACAATCCTCTTAAAGTTAACCTACCATCAATTGCTCTTTGCCTCCTAGGCTCACTTCTGATATTTTTGTAAACCTGAGGGTGGTGCCTTAAATAACAGATTTTAACAGAATATTTTGCAATGCTGTCTAGTAAATGAAAAACTCAGTGGACCCTAGAAAATGTTTTTCAACTTCATGGTTAAAAAACAGATGCACAAAACAAAGGAGGGAATCCCTTCCTATTTGGACCGTTTCTGTGCTGCAGCAGTGGAATGACCGTACGCTTTGGAACGATGGCAATATGTCACACCTCAAAAATGCTAACTTAAAACTATGAATGTTTTCTGAACGTGATGAAGGAAACATGCCAATGGCTGAGCTGGATGACCCTCTCTTAATACAGCTTTTCTTGGTAAAACCTAAAACCTATGGATACTCTATATAATTGGGAAATACTCATTTCCCAAATTTATTCCTATTTAGCCTCCCAAATAATTTAGGTTCTCATTTAGGGGGGAAGTGATGGGGCATCTTCTAATAGCCCCCTCCCACCATTACAATTCTCAGCTTCCAGGCCTTGGGGGAACAGTATAACTTTGTTTTCAACATGTGAGTTTCAGTCTGATCTACTGTGGGAAATACCTTTCTGTTGGCCAGCCTCCACCACTAACAAAGCCTATTTTATAGCAGAGTTTTTATTACTGTGTTTTTCATGGCCAAGTTCGCCGTGCACTGCATTTTGAAAATCTCAGTGTACCATATGTGACAGAAGAAACTTTTCACTTTAGTTGGCAAATGCATTTCACTTGACTATGCAAGACAACATTGTTATCTGAACATGCACATATGCTTATCATTTTTCCTTTGATTTGTAACACTGAACCTTAAAGGATTGTATTTGTTCTACACTAAGCTCACAATAAATACATTTCACTGCACTCATTGGCTCATTTGTAAGTTTTACTTATGACAGACTCTATGCTTATCAGCGACTTAACATGAATGGATGATTCTATCTTCTATATTGATTCACCATTTCCAAACATATAGCAACATGATACTAAGGGCCAGATGTAGCAACAAAGCAAATTGCGACTTGCAATTTGCGAGTCCGTACAACTCGCAAATTGCACGTTGCCATTTGTTATGCAGAAAGGTGTCTCAGACACCTTCTGCAACTCGCAATGGGGTCGCAAAGACCCACCTCATTAATATTAATGAGGTGGGTCGCAGTTTGCAACCCCATTGCAAGTATGGGCACTCACGGGGATGGTGGCCTGCTGGAGACAGCAGACCACCATGTCCGTGACTGCTTTTTAATAAAGCAGTTTTTTTTTTCTATGTGCAGCCCGTTTTCCTTAAAGGAAAACGAGCTGCACTTTGAAAAAAAAAACGAAACCTTTAGTTTCGGATTTTTTCAGGGCAGGTAGTGGTCCATTGGACCACTGCCTGCTCTGAAAAAAAAATGTTTTGTCCAGTCACAAAGGAGAAGGGTTCCCATGGGGACCCCTTCCCGTTTGCGACTGGGTTACCATCCACTTCAAGTGGATGGTAACTGCAATTCGCGGTCGCAAATGGAATTGAATTGCATTGCGAGTCGCAAATAGGAAGGGAACACCCCTTCCTATTTGCGAGTCGGAAATGCCTTCTTACATCTGGCCCTAAATGCTTCCTTAGGCCGCAAATTCCATTAGATATAGAAGATATGATCCAGGTTACATGCCTGTAAACGTACTAACTTTTACAGGATAATTATAATTACATATTTTTCATCACATAAGAGTAAGTTGTACTTGTCATTTGAATCCAATTTACCTTATGCAGCCAGATTGTTCATGTATAAAGCATTGAGTCATCATATATCTGTGTGGTGTAGCTTCTTTTCTGCTAATTTAAAATGATTGAAATACCATAAAAATGCGCCATTCTTTTGATGGAAAAAATTAAAAAGTATTTCATTGACTCAGCCGTCTGAGCTTTTAGAATATGTAGAAGCCATTCATGTTATATTAACAAGGATTTTAATTTTTATCAACTCCATTTAAATATATCTGTAACATTAGGCGGTGGCATTTGTACTTACACAGCTGCTTTCTTATGTTTAATTAGGACGAAAAGACCAAGGCAATTGCATTAAAAATCATCGCTTAAATGATGGCCAGGATCAGGAAGCAGACAGAAAATCACCGAGTGGCCTCAACACGAACGCCGTTTTTGACGTTGTAGTACTGCGCCCGGCAAATACTCAAAGTTTAGGGTATGATATACAGTGTATGAGTTATCATATCAATCTATTTTCAGCTAACACAGTAACACAGCATGCTTTCACTCTCCTTTGTTGTGCAAAACTTAGATTGATGCATTTTAAATCAGTGAGAATTCAATAGGTTGAACCTGCGGCAAAACATGCAGGGAAAAACCCTCAGTTGGTGGGAACTAGCACACTTAGGAGTCCCAATCTAGATTTAAAATTAACTCAGATGAGACTCCAGATAGTGTATATGCTACATACTGCACTTTAAAAAAAAAGGCAAGGTTACTAAGTGGAAACCAGATCAAATTCATAAATTACATAAGGGAATGCGTCCCTAACTAGTAACTTATTTATTTCACAACTTCATCTACATTAATTATTTTGTACAGCTAGGCCCTTTGAAGTGCCGCGCCGAAGTTCCAAATGCTATGTTAGGAAATACAATAAATAGACTTCCATTTCATGAGAGTAAGGGTTCGATATACGACCACCAGAAATAGCGACTTGCAATTAGCAGAAAATTGCGACTTGCTATTTCTGATGTCCGTACAATTTTGGGAATCCAATTTGAACTTGCAAATGAGCCACTTCGCAGTTAACGAAAAAGCAATCTGTGAGTCGGTAACTGCTCGCAAAAAGCGACTGTGGATCGTACAATGCAACGGTGAATCGCAAACTGCAACCGCAGCTTTAAAAAGGGGAAAAACACTTCCTGGTGCACTTTATGGACTCCCAAACAGAAAGTGGTGTCCCTGGAGAGTCCTGCACAAGAGGAACAGCACATGGTCTAGGCCAGCATCACAGGCCCCCAGCACTGACTTCCTTTGCACGACGTAGAACAATGGACATCCAACAGGAGAGCAAAACAGCAGGGGAGCACAAATGCAAAATAACATTCTCAGAGCGGGAACTGGACATCCTAACTGAGGAATGTTGTAACCTTGATGAGGAGTTGTTTGGAAGGATGTCACAGAGTATCCCTGAGGCTGAGAAGCAAAATCTGGAGGGAGATTCATATCCAGATCAATGCCCTGGAAGTGGCCGGCAGGTCAATCAAAGAAATAAAGAAGTTTTATGACTTTCACCCCAGGGCCAAGGAAAGGTTTGCACCTCGGCTGTATGACGTCCAGGGAACAGGAGGAGCATCCAATGTGCTACCACCTACAGAAGCGGAGAAGATAGTGAAAACAAAATTGTAGTCGGAATCAGTCTGTGGATTTGAGTCCCTGGAAACATCTGCATCCCCACCAACCACTGGCAAACGTTTTCGTCTACTTACACCTGGTACCAGCACCCTGCACATATATGCCTGGATGGTCCATGTAGATGAGGAAATCATCACAACTTGTGCATTACTGCACATGCAGTCATGTACAGAAATAGTGTTGTCACTGTCAGGCAGTGTATGTTACTGGATCAAAACAAATGAGCAAGTGTCTCACACATACTTTTTATTCCAAGTCCCCTTTCCCAAATAGACACCTGGTGAAACACAGGAAGGGGAATGTGGAGAAGGAGAATACCAGTCCCTGTCTCAGCTGTAGGAAGGGTCCAGTGATGTGCTCCAGGCTCCACCCAGAACCTTGCTAGCCCATGACAGTGCAGCTTTGACTCCAACACATGCAGCTCAAATTGGGGGTCCACCGGTTCCACGGCAGTTCACACCTAGATGCATCCCTATTACCAGGGTTCAGCATCTGCGCCCAACCCAATGGGCAGACTGCACGTTCCTAGTCAGGAGCAAGCTACCAGTCTGAATCTGGAAACATAGAACAGGCCATGTTGAGGGTTCAGCATCTGCAAAACAAACACATGCGCATCATCAGTAAAAAAAACTCCCAGGGGTTCGAAAACATCACCAATCAGATGTCTGCCAACCATGCAGACCTCAATACAAAAGTGGATGCCATTAGTGGGTCACTTGACCAACTCTGCAGGGAGAAGGCAGAGGACAGACACTTCTTAATGCGCTGTGAGCACAGCCGTGCAATAAGATTAGATGCCCTAACCAGGGCAATTTGCAGGCTACCTCAGGCAACAACACACCACATCAGACGCACACTGTCCATGCAGGTGGAGAGGCCAGAGGGCTGCATCAGATTACTGCAGCTATAGAGGCAATACAGACTGCCAGAACTGCTAGTGGTGCAACAGGTGATACAGCAGACAACGAGGTGTCCAGCTTGAGCAGTTTGTCTGCTGCTGAGCCACATGTCCTGCGATGGAGAAGCAGCTGCCAATCAGCACCTACAACAATTAGCAGTCCACAAGCCGGATGAAGTGCAAAAATGTGACTTCAGACTGACAGTGTGCCTGTGTTGATTTTTAAATTATGTTTCCCCATGTGGTGACATAACCGCAAAAACATGTGCAGGCATGATATGATTTGCACTCATGATGGACAGCCAACACTGACATAAAAGTGTTGCCTTTTCGCATAGACTAACAACAGTGATTTTTTTTTTCTTTCTTGGAGGTTATTGGGTTCATGTAGATTTCTTACCGTGCAGAACAATGCCTTTCTATGTGGTCCTTGCGTCTTCTCCCCACTGCTGCTCTGCTTCCCTGGTCTGGCTTTGTGCAGGTGGAGCTGGGTCATCGTCCTCAGATTCTGATCTATATACCTCTACATGTAAATGACAACTGTAGGCTATGCTGTGTAATATCGCGCAAGCTACCACTATCTTGCACACTCTTTCAGGTGCATACTGCAAGGGTCCCCCACTGTTGTGTAGACACCGGAAGCTTGACTTCAGGAGGACAAACGTATATTCAATCACAGTCCTTGTGTGCCTATGTGCCATGTTGTAGTGCCTTACCTGGGGGGCATTGGGCGTCAAGTATGGTAGCATGATCCAAAGACACACAACATATGCCCTGTCACCTGCAGAGACACATATGTGGGTCAAACAACATAAAGTCCTACATATGTTCAACTAAACATTTATGTGTACATCCATTCAAGTACCTAATATGAGTCCTTCATCAAATTTGTCTCTTTCTAGTCACTTGAATATGCCACTGTGCCTGAATAAATATGAGTCATGCGTGCACCCTGGGTATTTGGCTACAAGGTCTGAGATGATGTTCTTAGCATTGCACACAACTTATATGTGCATGGAATGTGTGCTTCTACGGTTCCAAAATATGTATTCTAGAGGGGATGGTGGACTATGTGCACATGGGTACAATCTATGCTGCCTATGACCTTTGCGAATCCTGCTTTCTGGTAGAATTGTATTTGGGTATGCTGTATTTCCAAGTTGCATGTAGATTTGCTGGTGTATGTGCTGGGGCATAGCATCTAGTGAGTTATTGAAGAAATGTTGCAGCGCACTCTGTGATACCCCTCCAGCCAATGCTATGACCTGCTGGCAGCTACCTCTGGCCAATAGGTAAAGAGAGCAGAAGATCTGGACATGGGTGGGGATTGCAGTGCAATGCTGTGTTATTGTTCTCAAGGTGTTGTTTCAGGGCGGCAATTAGCTCAAGGATCACATTGCTCTTCAGCCTGTAATGCTCAAATGTCTCCTCCTCTGTCTTCTCAAACAGGGTCAGCCTGACCCTGAAGATTCTCTCCTGTCTCCACCTCCTATGCTGGTCAGCCAGAATTCATCTCCTCCTCACTATCAGGTACAGGGCAGCCTTTGTGATTGGTCACTGATGCATTCTGGGCCATGTTTTTATAGGTTGGTTCCTGTCTGCACCTATTTTGGATTGGTGTTAAATTGCATATTTAAACGGGCCATTTTGCATCTACTCGAAAACTGCAACTCAAATTTTGCGACCACTTTTTTTCTGACTCGCAAACCACCCGCATCGGAATTTCAGGATGGAGAATGCTTATCGTACATCGTGTACGACTGGTTTAGCATTTGCAAACCCAATTGTGATATGTTTGCAAGTTGTGGTCACCCACTACATTTTTGATATTTTGAAATCGCCACACTGGGGCACTGCTATCCAGGCCCCAGCGTATTTGCTCTGAACCCTTAAACATGTGAAAATTGGCTAATCCCCTACCTACATATTTAACTTTTCAGTAAGGTCATAGCATATGTTGCTGGAAAATACACCAGTGGCATGATAAGTTAAATGTCACCCTTGGACTGCAGTACTTATTGTGCCATCCTCTAAAGTGATAAAGAAAATTTGGCTTCATACCTACCTATGCAGCCTGAATCCTGAGCTGTTAAATCTACAGGTTAACCAGTCAGAATAACCACTTTTGACACACAAGAGTACCAGGGTACCTAGTATTTAAAAGTGGTACATGAATTTAATGTTGGCATGCACATTCAGGGCCTGATTCACAAAATGAAACTTACACTTTAGTATAAGTTAATGAATTTTTGCAATTCAGAAAAACAAATCATAATATCCTGACAAAAGCCTACCTTTTTATGTGCGAAGTCTCTACCACAAGTGCGCAGATTATCTCCGGTTTGGGACAAACCACTTGAAAATTACAAACACTATTTTAAATGTTTGATTCAAATCATTTCAGTGGCAAATTTTGATATCTAATAAATTGTAAGAAATTGGGTTATTATTTGAAAGAGCTAGAAGGACCACACAAATAACACACACAATTCTTCGCAGGGTAAACCACAAAATGCACTAAATAAACAAGTGCTTCTGGCAGCGTGGCACAACAGCAGTCAGGTTTCACTTAGAGGCAATGTGTAATGTATTTATGCAGCACTCAAATAGTAATAAAGTGAACACATAATATAAGAAAAATGCAAATTAATTTAGAAAATTATAGTAAAATGTATTAAATAAAATTACACCAAAATGACAAAAATCCGATTACTTATGAATTGTTACATTTCTAGGTGAAAAAGGTGCCAAAAAGCACAAACCACCATTTGTGGGTAGACGGTCCTGCTGGACCAAGTCAAAGTCACAAGTTCAGGCTGTCGAGGGAGCATGGGTAGGATGCAGGGGCCAGGTTTGTATTAGTGAACATTTTCCCTGCCAACAGTCCAAGTCATACAGGGAGCCTCAGCTGGAGCTTCGCATTGGTGGGGGCCCCACAGAGTCAATTGTCGACTTGAGGAACAAGTTGATGCTAGAGCTTTATATTGGCAGTGACACAGACGGTTGCTGTGGCACACAAAGAGCAGATCTGTGCTGGAGCATCGCATTGGCATAAGATGCTGCAATCATCGCTGATGCAGGCAGTTGTCACTGACATAAAAAATAGGTAGTTGCTGGAGCTTCACATTAGCAGCTGATTCAGACAGTTGTTTCTTGATGCATAGAGTCCACTCACAGCCATAAGGATCCCAAGACGTCTGGATTTTCACCTGCATTTCTGTTTTGAAGCAGCAGGAGTATGCCCTGATGCTAGCCAAGGGTCTAGGACCTGGTTGGCATCTCTTGAGGATCAGGACTCACTCCAGCAGGGGCCAGCCTCATGGTTCAGGCAGGTCCAGGTGGTGCAGGTCAGCTAGCCAGTTGCAGGGAGACCTTTGGAAGCTTGTTATGCATCTCTCACTCAAACAGGGGGTCAGCTAACTGACCCTTTGAGTCACATATGGGGAGTCTGGGTTCAAGGCAAGCAAGTCCAGTCTTTCTTCTTCAGACATCAGGCTAGTCCTTATTATGAATCTTCCACAGGACCAGGAGCGTTCTGATGTGATGTTCTGAAGGTGCTATTATTTTCCCTAGTGCCAGTCTGTGGGTGGAGGATAACCCCTTTGTCTAACCTTCCCCCTTTCCTGGGTTTGGCTCCAAATTGTCTAGGCTAACAAATGACAGATAGGCATAGGAATAAGCTGCATTTTTCAGTGGCAAGACAGGCAAACTCATGAAAGGGGTGGGTATAGCCTTCAGGCTACCTTTTGACATTCAGAAAAGTGAACACCCAAAGACATCCTGCTCAGAATAGGAACACTCTACCTTATACCCAAGGCCCTTTTATCCCCATGTCAGGAGGGAATACACACCACACCACAGAAAAACCATTCACGGGCATGTGACCCGGAAGTCTGGCAGAAAGGCACACTTGGTGAAGGCAGAAAAATGCTAAATTTCTATAAATGTCTTTATCAGAAAAGTATTTTAAAATTCAACTTTATAAATAAAGAGGATTGTAAATTGCAATTCAATTGAGTGGAAAAAGCATTTCTCTATCAATTTCCAAACTGAAGTTATCACCTTTTAAGTGTCATAAAGTAACCCAGTGTATGTGTATGGAAGGGATAGCCTCACCACAGTGAAAAAAAGATTTTCACTGTCAGAACATAGCACTTAAACACACATGTCCTACTTTTCAAATACCATGCACCCCGCCCTAAGAACCTTTGGGGCCTACTCTAGGGATTCTTTAAAAGTATTAAGAAGAAGAGTTAGGTCTGACAAAAGGTTTATTTTTCCAGATCGAAGTGGCAGTTTAGAAACTGCCCTACATGCTGCAGTGGCAGGCTGAGATATGTTTTTAAGGGCTACTTTATTGGGTGGCCAATGAGTACTGCTCCCACTAGTAACATTTAATTTTCAGACCCTGGGTACATGTAATACCATTTACTAGAGATATATAAGTAAATTAAGTGTGCCTATTAGGAGTGTACCAATTTTACCATGTTTAATGGAGAGAACAAACACACTTTATGTCTGGTTAGCAGGGGTAAAGAGCATAGAATCCTAATGTTAACAAAAACAAATTCAATAAAAATTGGAGAGTGAAAGCAAAAATACTGGGGAAATACCCATGAAGGATTCTTCTAGAGACCCAGTTACGAGGTGTGTGATAGATATCGGCAGAGGAAGGACAACTGGGATGAAACTTCAGTGATTTGAAAGGACCAGGGTGAGACCTCAGGCCTGTCCATAGGTAGTTAATTGTAAGGAAGACCTGGGAAAAAAGCCTTTCAACTGATAGACCTTCTAGAGCCAGTTTTTTACGAGTCCAGTGGAAAGAGAAGCAGGTCCCAGAACTTGCTTGGTGCATCTGAGGCGAAGGAGACCACTAATTTCCCTAAAGACACCATTGGCTCATGCACCCACTCTGTTCAGGAGCAGAAAGATTCTGCTATGTTGAATTTTCCTCATAATAGTGGTCGAGGCTAATTTGCTTTTCATTTAATAAAAACAATGCTTGGGAGTTTCTTTTTGAAAAGTAAAAAACGGTGTAAAGGTTTCACGTATGGCCTTCCTGTTTGGCAGAGCCTTTCATCAAACTTGTACAACATTGACAGGATTTGCTCTCACAACGGTTCCTGTCAAGGTTAAGAGTTGCTTGCAGGGGTTGTGGACAGTTCTAGATTTGGCAGGCAGAGGGCTCTGAGGATGGTGAAGGCAATGTCCTCCACCCTCTGGATGGGATACCCTCCGTCGGCCAAGTTCTAAATCAGCCTATAAGGTTGAAGGTAGAAATAGTGAGCATGCGAAGGCATGAAAACTATCCACCTGATTCAAGGATTACAGCAGCAATTTTTTTTTTATTTCTTCCTCATTAAGTTTTTCCCACCAGAATCAATGGCTTCGCTGGGAACTCATATGGCAGCTATTGTGCTGTGATAGGACGTCAACAGATACAGCCAGCAACTTTTCCCTGCTGAAGGAGTTCAACTTTAATTTCTGAGCCTAAGTCTGATGGTGACAATTTTGACAGGTGCAAACCTGCTTGGTGTGTCTGACCTGTGCTACTTCACAACGGGCCTGAAATCATGCCTAGTTCCAAGTCAACTACAAACAGTGGAGATTTTCACCTTAAGTCTTTAAAAAAATATATCTTTGGTTCCCCTAATTGAATTTGTGTTGTTGTGGTTTCATATTACTCATTAAATTTGTCTCTAATTTTGTAAAATGATTTTGGGATTTTTATTGTCCGGCGTTTTTTAATTTGAGCAATTTTGTTACTACTAAATACTTCATACATTTTCCTAAGCTAAGCATCTATGCTCTGTGCCATAGCTGCCAGGGTGTTGATCCTAGGTTGAAATTTAGCAGAGCAGTTTTTCACCCACATTTGCACTGACTGACTACTAGGTGAGGACTTAGTAAAAATACCCCAACACATAGGGTTGTGCCTCTTACTTGTACTAAAAAAATGAGGCAAGGTCCCTCAATCTAGTACAAAATAGAAGAGAGCTGATAACTAATATTGAATAAGAACACCTGCAGAATTCTCCTCAGTAGGAATAAAAAAACACCTTTGTAAAGCATCACCAAACAAAAGCAGTTTCTGATGAGCTGTTTTGAAGGCTTCAGACAGGTTATCTCTGAGACTAGCAAAAAGCCAGCTCTGTCAATCAGCAACAAATGTTTATCCATTATGCACACCAGTTCATAGATCCAGCTGAGGCTTGCGGTGGCTACAGGGGGAGGGGAGGCAGCATGCAGGGGTTGGGGAGGTCAATAAAATAAAATAAATACATTTAAAAAAAAACTTACCTCTGCTCCTGCGCCGCCACTCCTCCGTCTCCTCAGGCTGCAGGCACAGGCTCCCAGCCAGGGCACTCCCAGGCAGACTGGGAGTCTGTGCCTGCTCAATCCACACAGTGCCGGGATTGATAGAGCAGACTGCGCATGTGTGTTTGGCTGGCCCGAGATAGCTAGCCAAACACACATGCGCTTTGAGGAGAGTACACACTCCCCTCAGTGATCATCCCCAATGCCCCACCCCTTTAACAATGAAAGGATAATATATTTTATTTATTGTCCTTTCATTGTTAAAGGATTTGCAGCGCTTGCTGCTGGTGTGGGGGTGACGCTGCTCCCCCATAGTGGAGGAGCCGCCACTGCATAGATCAATCCATGACACATGCAGTTACAATAAGTCAGCACAAAAGATTTCATACAAAAACGGTTCTTTAATTGTCATCATTTTTTCAGTCTTCTTACATATTGCCCATGCACAGTTGTCCGTGTATAGGCAATTGTTAGAAATGGGGTCTTTGGTTGGCAGTCAGGTTACCCCCTGTCCAAGCCAGGACCCTAACTCTAGTCAGGGTAAGTCACACACAATCTAAATTATCCTGTGCCCACCCTCTAGTAGCTTGGCACTGAGCAGTCAGGCTTAACTTAGAAGGCAATGTGTGAAGTATATGTACAATAAATCATGCAATAGCACAGTAAAAACACCACAAAAATACACTACACAGGTGTAGAAAAATATAGAATATTTATCTGAGTAGAATAAGGTCAAGACAATCAAGATTTGGTAAATACAAGTGGAAATATCACTTTTGTAATGATAAATAGAGCCTTTAGTTCTTAAAAAGCAGTAAGTGTCTCTTGCAAGCACAAAGTTCCTGGTTTGCATCTAAATTATTCACACGGGACACACAGAGGAGGAGATGTGTGGAAAACAGGGAGGTGTGCGTCAGTTTTTCAGGGTGCACACAGACAATTCGTTGATGGTTTTCCACGTAGTAAGGGCTTTGCGTCAATTTCTCGCTCGCAGGCTTGGATCCTCTTTGGGTTGCGGGGTATTTGGACACCACGGGGACGATGCAGAGAAGTTTCCGTTGCACTCCAGGCGCTGCGTCCATAGCGTCACATCGGCTATGTGTCCATCCAGTGGGCCATGTGTCGAAGTTCTGGTCGCAATGCTGGTGCTGCGTCGATCTCCAGTCGGGGAGCCGGGCTGAGTAATTCCGGTTCGGTGTTGCTGTCATTTTCTAACCGCAGGGCAGGCTGTGTGTCGGTTCTAGCAGGCTGCGCATCGATTTTCGCTGCACAAAGAGTTGTTAGCAGAGGTGAAGTCTTTTTGGCCCTGGGACTTCAAGAAACAGGAGGCAAGCTCAAACCAAGCCCTTGGAGAGCACTTTTCAGCCGAGCCAGAGGGCAGCAAGGCAGCAGGGCAACAGCAAGGTCCTTGCAAAAAGTCCTTTTCAGCAAAGCATTCAGGTGAATCCTTTGGGCAGCCAGGCAGTTTCTCTTAGCAGGTTGCAGTTTCTGGTTCAGAGTTCCTTTCCCAGTAGGAATCTAGTCAAGAAGTGTCTGAGTAGGTAGGGTTAGAGAGCCAGTTTAAATAGCCAAATGTGCCTTTGAAGTGGGGGAGACTTCAAAAAGTGGCTTAGAAGTGCACATGGTCCCCTTTCAGTTCCATCCTGTCTGCCAGGGTCCAGGTAGGGGGTTTGGCAGTCCATTGTAAAAGGGCAGGCTACCTTCCTTTCAAATGTAAGTGTCAGGCCCTCCACCCTTTCAGCCCAGGAAGACCCATCCAGTATGCAGATGTGTGCAGGTGTGACTGAGCATCCTGTGTTTGGGGTTGTCTGAGTCAAATGCACAAGGGAGCTGTCAACTAACCTAGCCAGACGTGGATTGTAAGGCAAAGAAGGATTTAAGTGTAGAGAAATACTCATGTTCTAAAAGTGGCATTTCTAAAATAGTAATATTAAATCGAACTTCACCAGTTAGTGGGATTTTGTATTACCATTCTGTCCATACTAAATATGACCCTGTTACTCCTTTCAGATCAGAATCTACTACTCAAACAGTATATGAGGGTAGCCCTAATGCAAGCCTATAAAAGGAGCAGGCCACACAGCAGTGAAAAATGAATTTAGGAGTTTTACACTACCAGGCCATATAAACTACACAGGGATATGTCCTGCCTTTTAACTACATAATACCCTGCCCTATGGGTTATCTAGGGCTTACCTTAGGGGTGACTTATATGTAGAAAAAGGGGAGTTTTAGGTTCGCCAAGTACTTTTAAATGCCAAGTTGAATTGGCAGTAAAACTGCACACACAGGCCTTGCAATGGCAGGCCTGAGGCATGGTTAAGGGGCTACTTATGTGGGTGGCACAACCAGTGCTGCAGGCCCACTAGTAGCATTTAATCTACAGGCCTTGGGAACATGTAGGCCCTCATTATGACATTGGCATTAAATCCCACTTACTGCCGCGCTGACTGCCGCCAGCTTACAGCCACTGCACCGGATATCCGTTCACCATATTATGACACACACACACACAGCAATCTGTCAGCATTCAACCACACACAAATCCGCCACACCAAAGGTCAGTGATAAAATTGCAGCATCCAAAACCACACCCTTACGCCAACAGAACTACGCCCACCACATTATGGCACACGAATCACACAGTGGACATTCAACTGCGGTAAACCATTGGCGGCACATACCGCTGTGCTCAAAATCGACACACACAAGCAAAACAACACCACATTGGACAATTCAAACAACACACACCTGACACCCATACACACACCACACCCACACACCGACGCCACTATAAAACACACACCCACATTACCCACAGCCCTTAAAAATTACAAACAATTGCCAGCAGAGAGACACCAAGACCACAGACACAACCTGAGCCACACACTATACACACATATATACCACTCACGCACCCCACATCACTTTACCCAACACACCCTCACCTGCACACCTCACACAACACACAACACCCATGGCACCACAAAGACACCACCGCTTCACAGTGGAGGAGCTAAGGGTCATGGTGGAGGAAATCATCTGGGTAGAGCCACAGCTATTTGGTGCATAGGTGCAGCAGATATCGATAGCTAGGAAGATGGAGCTATGGCGGAGAATCGTAGACAGGGTCAATGCCGTGGGACAGCACCCAAGAACTAGGGATGACATCAGGAAGAGGTGGAATGACCTGTGAGGGAAGGTACATTCCATTGTAGTAAGACACCAGGTCACTGTACAGAGGACTGGTGGTGGACCACCATCTCCTCCCCCACAACTAACAACATGGGAGGAGCAATTCTTGGCAATCCTGCATCCCGAGGGCCTGGCGGAGTAGGAGGAGGATTGGACTCTGGCAAGTCAACTCTCTACTACTACTACTCCCCTACCTGCATGCCTTCATATACCCCCACCCTCACCGTCACTCCCATTACTCCACCACCTCCCACACACCCCACCATCACATATCACCAATCCCAATGCCAAGCCCTTCGTGCTCTACCAATGCATGGAGACCCCTCACTGCCCTGCATGGACACTCATCATTAAAGCATGCACTCCATAGTCAACTAACAATCCCACCACACAGCAACATACACAAGTGAAAGCTGGCAGGGCAAATACAACTAAAGAGGGCAAGCCATGGATGCACAATATCTCAGACACAGAAACCATAACACATCCTTTACATCCCCACAGGTATCCCAGCCAATGTCAGCGGAGGGGAGGTGCTAGCAATATCCAGTCCGCCAACTGAAGAGGCCCACAGTGATGACAGCAGCTCTGGTCTTCAGGATCCGGATGACAAACCTGGCCCATTAGAGACCTCTGGACAGCCGGTTACCCAGGCCCAGTCACACACCACCACAGAGCCTCCCCTATCAGGAAACACGACCACAGCATGACCACTCCTCTGTCCTCAGGACACGTTAATCAGCAGTGTGTCCACCTCTACAGGGACCCCAGGGCACACCTCACACACAAGACAATCAGGGACCTGGGGTCAGTGGCAGAGGGCACACGGTTCAGGGAACAGAGGAACAGGCCAACAGGGAAACTGGGAGGAATGCTGTGCGCCAGGGGGAGGACAGGCCCAGGGAACCAACTCTCCAGGAGGCACTTGCAGAGATTCTGAGAGCCTACCAACATTCCCAGGACACGATGGGCCAGATCCTGGACCATGTGCAGAAGAACAGGCAGCTGCAGGAGGGACAGTACCAGGGGATCAGAAAGGACTTGCAGGCCATCAACAACACCCTGATCTCCATTGCAGGGGTGCTGGCAGACATGGCCAACATTATGAGGGAGGCAGTCACACAACAGCGGGCCCCTGCCACTAGCCAGACATCTGAACAGCCTTCCACCTCTGCTGCCGCTAGTGGCCAGGAGGCCCCGCCACAGGACTCACAGGCCACCAGCACCCCTCCCCCTGCAGAAGGAGGACAACCCCGCAAATGTTTCCTGCGATCCAGACAGAAGCCAGAGAAACTTGCCAAGACCCCCGCCAGGAAAAGAGACACTCCTGATTGCCATCCTTGTGTCCCAGTCAGTCACCCTCTCCACCTTGAACTGCCATTGCTCCCCTTCCTATGTCCCCTTGGACAATGCACCTGTGCTACAAACAGACTGTAACAATACCCTGGACTTTCCTCCATCATCACCCCATCCCATTGCACCTGCCCCTCTATATTTTAGCACTTCAATAAACACCTTTGAAAATAAAAGTGTGGAGTTGTCATATTTTTCGAATATGTATTAATTGAAACATGTACAAACATTGCAACTCAATTGTACTGAAAATGAGCATGGATTAATGATATGTAGCTGGCTGCAGTGATCACACCAGGAACATATGTGAGGTCACCGACATCTGCAAAATGAATTGCCAGAGGGAACAGTAACTGGGCATAGAAGTGGGAAATATCAGCATGCCAGTGCCACAGAAATTCAAACAAATGTCATTGAAATGTGAAGTAACACTGTCCTACCTGTGTGTCATTGGAAGTATTGTCTAATCACTGATGTTTTGTTGTCCTCATCCTCATCATCTGCCTCCTTATCCCCATGGTCCACTACTGGCACATGGGCATCTCTAGCCTCCTCCTCCTGCAGAAAAGGCACATGTCGTCTGAGGGCCAGGTTGTGCAACATGCAGTATACCACTACTATCTGGCAGACCTTCTTGGGTGAGCAGCACAGGGATCCACCTGTTAGATGGAGGCACTGGAACCTGGCCTTCAGAAAGCCAAATGTTCTTTTAATTATCCTTCTGGTTCACCCATGTGCCTCATTATAACGTTCTTCTGCCCTTGTCATGACATTCCTCATAGGGGTCAGCAGCCATGATAGGTTTGGATAACCAGAGTCACCTGCAAATATTGAGTGACAACATTTGGCCACACACTATCCCATATGGCCCACACCGTACCCATACACCAACATCTACTGGGTGGGAACCAGGGCTCACCTATTAGCCACACCCTGTGCCTCTGTAGTTGGGCCATCACATTTTGGATGCTGCTATTCCTCAGGACAAAGGCTTCATGCACTGACCTGACCCAGGACACTTAGCATTGACGTAGGAGATGTACTAGTCTGCCAAGCACACCATCTGTACATTCATAGAGTGGAAACTCTTCCAATTTCTGAACACCCAGTTATGTTGGGGATATGTCCCATTGCATAGAACTCAGCCTTCATTGTGGCCAAATCTTCAACCTGGGAAAATACAATGTAGCTGCACATGTGTTTAATCAGGGCAGACAACACACTTGTCAGCACTATTGAGAACATTGGCTGCGACGTTCCTGCTGCCAAGCCCACTGTCACTTGAAAAGAACCAGTTGCCAGAAAATGGAGCACTGAAAGAACTTGCACAAGAGGGGGGAATCCCAGTGGGATGACGGATATCAGATATCAAGTCAGGCTCCAATTGGGCACACAGCTCTGTGATTGTGGTCATGTCCAGTCTATAGGAGAGGATGATGTGCCTGTCCTCCATTCTTGCCAAGTCCACCAGGGGTCTGTACACGGGGGTATGTCTCCATCTCCTATTCATCCACAGCGTTAGGAATCTATGGGGCAAAAGAGTGAGGAGCTGGTGACAAACTGAACAATGGAGCTACAACAGAACTTTGCATGCTGTTAACTTTTAATGGGTAAGTGTGATATATCTAGTATGGCCTAATTTCACCAGTGATGCAGCAATTTTCCAGGGCCTGCCCCCCCCCGAAATGTCGTCTGCCTGTCCTGCGTGGAGGGACAGGTGGAAGTGAGGTAATTCCGCTGACCTTGTGCGCCGTTGCGGGAGGCAGTCGGGAACTGCTGTGCAATTCCTCATTGGTTAACATTGGACCCTATGGGGTACAGTGGCCAAAGGTGATCTACGCCGGCAGTGACAGTATGCACTGCCGTGGACGTGACCGCCATTTTCTATGTGATCCCTCACTTGCTACCTGAGCTTCAACAGGAGAGGAGCTACACTGCATTTGCTGCTGTGGCTTGTGTCTGGAACCTACCATGGCCTGTGTCACTGGGGAAAGGGCCCCAGCCTTCACTTCGGAGGAGTTGGAGAGACTGGTGGATGGGGTCCTCCCCCAGTACGGACTGCTGTATGGGCCTCCAGACCAACAGGTGAGTACACTGTGGGCACGATGCATGTGGAAGGAATGCATGGAGTGGTGTGTGTGAGGGCTTCGTGTAAGGGGGGGTGGGTGGATGACTTCTGGGTGGCATATAGGTTGTGTACTGAGCCATGTGTGTGTAAATGGTGATGTGAAGGGGTATGGTGGGCCATAAATGTAACAGGCAGGACTGTTTGACTAATTCTATTTTCCTGACTGTATGATCTCTGCAGGTCAGTGCCCATCAAAAGAACCCTGGGGGTCAATGGCAGGCGGATCACCCACTGTCGCAAATGGTGTGAGGACCTGAGATGCTGGGCACTGAAGACAGAGGAGGCCCAGCTGGGGATGACCTCCCAATGAGGAAAGGGTGCCCGTCAAACCCTGACCCCCCTGATGGCCTGCATACTGGCGGTGGCCTATCCTGAGCTGGATTGGCGCTTGAGGGCATCACGGCAGCCACAAGGGGGTGAGTACAGTGCCGATCATTACAACTTACGCATGGTAGGGTGGTATCTGGGTGTGGGGGGTGTTAGTGGGTACCCCTAGGCCAGGCTTGACGTTGCAGCATAGGTCCCCTGGTGGATAAGGTTCAGAAGGGAAAATCTTGCAACCTTGCTTATAGGTATCCACTACTGGTCTGTCCTGTGTGGTTCCCAGGTGTGCTGCAATTGGCGGTGTGTGCCCCTCCCCATGCCTTGGCTGCTAACAATTTCTCTGGTAGTGCTATGGCATATTGCGTATGGGTGTTCCCTGTGTGTGAGGTTGCTGTGTACGCCAATGGTGGTGTTGATGCAGCCACTGACCAAGTGTATCCTTTGTCTCTTCCCCCCTTTTTCTTTTGACATCCTGTCCTTATGTGCATCAGCATCATCTGGCAGAGGAGCAGAGGCACTGATGAAGGAGGGAGCTGCATCCCACAGGACCCAGGAGGCAGAGTCCATCGACGCTGAGAGCACCAGTGGGACGGAGGGCGAGGGGAGCACCACGGCGGAGACTGGAGGGGACAGTTCTGACACAGATAACTCCTCTGTTGGGAGCTCCCTGGTGGTGGCGGACACCCTAGCTACAGGTACCACCACCACCCCTGTACCAGCACCACCCTCCCAGCAGCCCCTCATTGAGTTGCCCATGCCCACTCATCCAGGAGGGTTGGCATCTCCTTTAGCACCTCAGGCCCTGCCCCAGTGAGCCCTGCTACCCTGAGTGAGGAGGCTATTGACCTCCTCTATGTAGGGCACTCAACCATTGTGAATCGATCCAGGGGCTGGCAGCCCATCCTCCATGCATGGGCAGGGTATCACGAACCCAACCAAGCACCTCATCCACCCAGTCCACTGACTCAGTCGTCACCACACCCACTCGTGGTGGAAAAGGATTCAGGCCACATGTCCTGAAGGTGAAGAAGCCTGCACCATGCAACCTCAAGGAAAGTAGCCTGCCACAGCTGCCAGGAAAAGAAAGGATCCTGCCCCAGCAGCCAAGAAGGGAAAGGAACCTGCCCGGCTGCCAGGAAGACGAAGGAGCCTGCACCAGCAGGCAGGAAGGCCAAGGGGCCTGGAGCAGGAACTGTGACGGAGACCCCACCACCAACCATGTTTGTGCAACCATCCGAGGTTGCAGGGGATGGGCAGGAGCCTCCCTCCAGAAGCACCACCACCTCCATTGAGCAGCTGTCACTGCTGGTGGATGATATGTAATCTTGCCTCCATGGGCTGCTGTGCAGCCTGCCCCCAGCAAATCCAGTGGGTATGACACCCACCTGATAGACTGTGACCTTTCACTCCCCAGGATCAAGAGCAGAGGGCACAAGGCCAGGTCCAGAACCTGTGGGTAAGACAACCACATGCCCAACACTCCCCAGGATCAAGAGCACAATGCATGAGGCTCCATCCAGAACCAGTAGGGAAGACACCCACAAGGCCAACACTCCCCAGGATAAACAGCACAGGACATGAGGCCCCCTCCAGAACCAGTGGGTAAGACATCCACATGGCCAACACTCCCCAGGATCAAGAGCACAGGGCACGAGGCCCCCTCCAGAACCAGTGGGTAAAAAACCCACATGGCCAACACTCCCCAGGATCAAGAGCATAGGGCACGATGCCCCCTCTAGAACCAGTGGGTAAGACACCCACATGCCCAACACTGCCCAGGACCAAGCACAGTGCATGTTGCCCCCTCCAGAGCAAGTGGGCAAGACACCCACTCTAGAGACTGTGGCCTTGCACTCCCCAGGACCAAGCACAGGGCATGTTGCCCCATCCAGAGCAAGTGGGCAAGTCACCCACCCTAGAGACTGTGGCCTTGCACTCCCCAGGACCAATCACAGGGCATTTTGCCCCCTCCAGAGCAAGTGGGCAAGTCACCCATTTGACAGACTGTGGCCTTGCACTCGCCAGGACCAAGCACAGGGCATGTTGCCCCCTCTGGAACCAGTGGTCTTGTTCCATTTCCCGGCTGAGGTGCCCCCCATCCACTATCCCCCTGAGGTGCCTTCCTATTTACCAACTGATGCCCCTGCAGTGTTCTCTCCGTGTTGATGCAGGTGACATGTGTGGCCTTGGATTTTGGCTTATGGGCATGTGGCCTACAAACATTGTGGAATGGGTTGTGTCCCTTTTTGTGCACATATGTATATATGTATTATCTTGACTAATGTATTTCTCATGTTGTGTTGATCTCATTACATTCACTTTTTCGAAATCGTTCTGTCCATGCATTATTCATCCGAGTTACGGGGTAAAATTGTTTTTATGCTGCATCTGGTTGTGTGTATGGTGTGTGTGGGGGGGGGGGGGTGTTGTGCATGTGTGTCTCACTGTTGTTTTCCTTCCCCCCTCCCTTGTTTGCTAGGCGGTTGTACTCACCGTCATCGTCTTCACCGACATTGGTGTTCGTGGTGGAGCAGAACATAGAAAATCATGGGGAAGACATGCAGTTCTGGTTCCATGGTGGCATGGTTGTTCACTGTGTCTCCAATGGTGAGTCCTTTCACTTCTAAGGTCTATTTCTGTCAGGCTTTTGATGTTGTTGGTACCACCCCAGGAAAGGTGGTGGTTTGCAGTGTCTTAATTTGGTTGGCGAAACATTGACTTCTGCCTGGCTGTAGGCAGCTACCGCCGTGGTGGCTGTTGTTTCCAACTTGGAGGTCGGTGTGGTACATTGGCTATCTATCGGAGATAACACCGCCATCGTCATAATTTGGCGGTTGTTACTGCCAGTCTGTTGGTGGTATAACTGCCACTTTAACACCAATCACCAGGGTTGTACTAAGGGCATTAGTGCTTTTTACTGGGGACTTACAATTAAATTAAATAAGGCAATTGGGTATGAGCCAATGTCACCATGTTTTAAGAGAGAGAGCATATGCACTTTAGCACTGGTTAGCAGTTGTAAAGTGTGTAGAGTCCTAAAACCAGCAGAAACACCATCAAAAAAGTGGAGGGAGGCAGGCAAAAAGTTAGGGGTGACCACCCAAAGGCTGTCAGGTCTAACAGCAATATTAATAGATACCTGTTCCAGTGCTTAATTTGTGCTTGTTGCTTCTGGTGTGGGGCACCAGCACTTATTTTTGAGGGCCGGCACTTATTTTTCTGCCTCAATCATTTACTGCAATCAAAAGACACAAGGGGAGAATGCAGAAAGCTGCAAGAGTGAGCAGAAGGGACAGGGAGTAGCTGTATGTAAATGGATTAAAGTGGGCTGAGATGGCTTTAGGATCATTCTGCCTCAGTATTTCGTGTTCACACATTTGATTGCAGCAGCCGCATGTTTAAAAGGAGGGCTTTGGGCAATGGCATGTTTTTATTTACAAATTAAGCACTGATCTGTTCCCAATGAATTGATGTAGTACAGCGACACCTATCCCATCATCATATATTTTAAACTATAACATTCAGTTTGGTGCTGCACTTCAGTTGTCCTTCACCTTCAGTGTGTGTGTGTGCACATGTGCGTGCGTTTAAACATTGGGTTGGGCATCAGTGGTGTGGAATGTTTTCTGAGTATAGTTTTATGTGCAGAAGACTCTGCAGTATTTCTTTTGACTTATATGCTGGAACATAAGACTAAAATTAATCTCTCATAAGAGGTGATTTTTAAAAAAGTTCCATAATTGAGGTTTATTTTAGGGTGATTGACTATATTTAGTATCTATGTTTATGATGAAGAGCACAGAGAAATCAAGACGAGGGTGTGTGTTAATGACATCTGATATTTTGCACTTCTCGTCTATTAGTGAATGATTTTACTATTGTATAAAAAACATAGCAGCCATGAAATCCTGGGTAATACCCACTTTATTAACAGAATTAGCTGGAAAATGGCAAACGTGCCTTTCATGTTTATTGGAGTGTTTTTTTATAAAGAAAAATGGGGCACTAGCCGTTCCATCAGGCAGCATCACACTACATCTGAAGCCCAAGCAAACCTTTTGCCCTGCTGGGGAGCAGATTGAAGTGTTTACCTCAAATCTGCCCACCTCAGTGGCAGAAAACCTGATGGATACTGGGAAAATATTTGAAAAAAGTAATGGGGAAAAACGTAACCCACTGATGCTGGCCTTGGTTGCACTTTCCCCACACCCTTGGGCTCCAGACAGTTTGGTACCCAGGGATGAGGCACCCTTTAAGATTGATTGTTCCCCAAGAAAAAATAGGAAAATATTAAAAACAGGACATATGTTGAGATTTGGCCCGTGCTGGCATTTGGTTGTACTCCCATCCACATGCCCTCTACATAATCTTTGCTCCCTTAGAAGACAGAATGGGAATTTACCCCTCTCTAACAGCTCTTATATCAAACATATGTTCAAAGAAATCCCTCCTCATTTGTGTTTGGGATAGCTGTAGCAATCAGCCTTTACTTTTTTTGCCAGCCGGTGATCACTACAACCCAAGATATTTCTAAAAACTAGACACTCAAGTGAATCCATGACAGTGTAGTTTGCAAGGATCCAAGCATGTTTTCATGCCAATAATACTCCGTGGATGTCAAAACTATGCCTAAAACATACAATTTGGTCTTACTTGCCCAGGAGGATTGTTCCAATATTCAGGCACTGGGTTGGCAGGCACCCAGGACATTGCAATTGTAAAAGTAATTGTATTTATATATCACTTACTTCTCCTGATGAGGCACCAAAGCACGTTTTGGCAAGTAGCACACTGCTCCGGGAACCCAAAAAGAATTAGTGGTGGATTAGTATAGGGAAATATGAGCTTTTTGAGCAGTGTCTGTTAGTTGAATTTAATAGTACAATGAAAGGATAGAAGAGGGAAGAGTCCAGAAAGTGTTACTTGGGAGATCATAGTAGCAAGATTAGGTTTGTGATGAGTAAAAGGAGAGGTGGCGGAGGGAAGAGTCTCAAAAAATAGATTAAGGGGATAATGCTAGTAAAATGAGATTTGGGATTAGTCAAAGAACGGATAGACGAAGAAAGAATTTAGAAAAGGTTTTTTGGGAGATCGTAGTAGTAAAATGAAGTTTGGGGTGATCCAAGGGGAATTAGAGTAGGGAAGACTCTAGAAATGGTTATTTTTGAGATCATAGTAGTAGAATGGGGTTTGAGATGAGTCAGCGAGTGGAGGCAGAGTATATATTGAGAAGTGTATAGGGTGAGGCATAGAGTAGTGCATTGGATAAAGTCAAACGTTTTTTTCTCTTCTACAATAGGAGTAAATTATTCCATATTTAGATACATAAGTATAAAGAGCGGGCATACATGTATAAGGAAAAGAATATAGGGCCAGATATAGCAAAAATGTGCGAGTCGCAAATGGCCCAAATCGCAATTTGCGACCCCGCAAAATCGGAAATGGGATGCAAGAACCCCATTTCCGAATCGCAAATTGCGACGCAAGCCATTACCGACTCGCAAATTCTGTGACCCCATTGTGCGACTCGCAAATAGGGAGACGCAATTTGCGAGTCGCAAACCATATGAAAAAGCCACTCGCAAATTGCGACTTGTCGCAAAAAGCCCATTTTGCACACCCAAATTACCACTAACTCAGAGCAGGTGGTAACCATAACCAAAGTATAAAAGGAGACCCAGAAGGCATCTGGGTTACTCAAGATGGCTGAGATATATGTGATAGCTAGGAGGAGGAGAGTCCACGCCGCACAGCAGATGAGGAGGAGGAGCTAGAGACAGGAGAGGATATACAGAACCAGGCAGACACTTTTCCAACAAACAGAGGAGGAGATATATGATAAATACAGATTCAGCAGCGCAGCAATATTAGAATTAATAGACCTACTCAATCCACAGCTTCAACGCCAGACTGTGCGCGGCAGCGCCATCCCCACACATGTGCAAGTGCTATGCTCACTGCACCTCTTGGCCTCGGGTAGCTATCAGGGGGTCATTGCTGTGGCAGGTGGGGTATCCCAAAGTGCACTCTCACTGTTCTTCAGATGTTTCTTAGATGCCATACTCACACACATGTCCAGATACATATACCTACCCAGAAATGAGGCAGAAATCAACAGCACCAAGTTGGAATTCTACAGAATTGCCAACTCCCCTCATGTGATAGGGTGTGTAGATGGGACACATATACAAATATGCCCTCCTGCGAATCTGGAATATCTGTTCCACAACCGGAAGTGTACCCACTCACTGAACATCCAGGTGGTATGTGACGCCCATTATGTCATCACTGACATGGTAGCCAAATTTCCAGGGAGTACACATGACTCGTACATTTTCAGGCACAGTGGGATACACCAACACCTAGAACGTGGGGAATTTGGAGATGGATATCTATTAGGTATTGCTGCAGACACCCTGAAGACATACACACAGGTCACTGTAGAAACCATCCATGCCCTGCTAACATTGTTCATTTTTGCCAAACAGGTGACAGTGCATATGCGCTACGACCATGGATACTTGCCCCGTACCTAACACCCAGCAATGAGAATCAGAGGCGATATAACAGTGCACATAGGAGGGCCAGAAATGTCATAGAGAGGACCTTTGGACTGTTAAAGGCAAGATTCCGATGCCTCCACAGAAGTGGAGGTGCACTCCAGTATGCCCCAATAACAGCATTCAAGATAGTTGGCACATGCGCTATACTGCACAACATTGCCACCAGACGTGGACTACATCTCACCCCTGAAGACCCAGATTCGGAGGATGACAAGCAAGAGCTACCACATCACCATCCTGGGGATAGAAGCATTGCAAATCAAGGCAGACAGAGACGGGACCACATTGCAAACCAATACTTTGGAAGGTACGTGGTAACTGTCAACACACACACTAATGTCACACACAAAGAGCCCAGTTGTGAAGTGGAACAAACAAGAAGTTTTATTACGTGAACCTAATGAGTGAAGAACTGAACTTTTGTGAAGGGGCTGTAAATGTCCACCTGCAATGAGGACACATTCACTTCATGTGCCTCATGTGTCCTGCAGTGCATGGGCCTAACACCTCCGCCTGGGACGCCCAGCATGCCTAGTGCTCGGTGTGTCAGCAGACCCCTGACGTGCACTGCCACTCCTCAAGACACGTGTGTCTGTGGCAGATGCGCTGCTGATGGTGCACCCCTCCTCACTATCCTGAGGTGTCTCTGCCGTGCCCCTAGACACCTGTCTAGCCTCCAGCATGTCCACAGCGTGGCTAATGCGACCCAGTCCCCGAGCCACATCCCCTGCAAAGTGGCTCAAGTCTACCTGCAAACTCACAGTACGGCGTGACAGCCCTGTGGTGTTGACTGCGAGGCGGACGATAGATGCAGCCATGCGCTCCAATCTGTGTACCAGTTGCCGCTCGCGGCGCCTTGCACTCTGTCTCTCTGACACTAGTTCTGTTACCAGTTGACGTATGGAGAGAGCAAGGTCACCGACATTATCGTTCAAACGTGTGAACTGTGTGTTCACTTGTGCCAGCCCAGTGGTGAAATTATGCTTCATCCATTCCATTGCCCCAGATATGATTCTCATCTGCCTTGTTTGCAGGCGCTGACCAGATATGAGGGCTGCCTCCGCTGCGGACATGGATGAGTCGCCTCCATCCTCCTGGGACACTGCTTGGACATGGAGTCTGCGTCTGCGACGCAGTGGTGCTTCAGGGTCCTGCTGTCTGACACTGTGGCTGGGACCAGGTGCTGTGTCTATTTCCACCATGTCCATTGGTTCAGCTGGAGGGAACTGTGGTGATGTGGTGCTGGGCCCTGTAGTGGCTGCTTCAGACTCCTGTGCTGCCTGTTGGCTGCTTTCTGCACTCTGGGCGGACTGTCTTGTGGCAGACCTGTGGGACATAGGGAACACACTGTCAGTATCTAACATCTGTTGTATGCCTCCTAATAAACTCTTGCCTATAAGCTGACTACTGTACTACATTGCCCATAATGCACCATTCTGGTGGTTGCAAGTCTGGAATGGAGCTAGTTTGGTTGTGCATGCTGCTGTGTACTGGGTGGGTGGGGGCATGGCAATTATGGGTGTAAATGCATGTTTCATGGTACTCACTTTTTGATGTCCCTGGCGCTGACGTGTCCAGTACTCCCATTCCTGCCACTGCCTCAGGCTCAAGGGTCTGTTCCACCAGTTCCTACATGGGTGTGGGTGGTGGGACGGTGGATGGGCCTCCTCCTGTGCCCCTCATCTCCCTGAGGCGCTCTGCCACCCTCTCCTTTGTCCTGGTGCGCAGGTCATACCACCTCTTTTTTATTTCTTCTATACTCCTGTGGCTCACCCCTATGGTGTTGACCCTCTCCTGGATGTCTTGCCAGATCCTCCTCTTTTCCGTGTCTGGAACACTCAGGGCAGCCCTTCCAAACAAATGGCCATGGTGCTGGCAGCATTCCCCTATCAGCACCTCAAGTTCCTTTTCAGAGAACTTCAGTTTTCTCTTCCTGCCTGCACTGCCTGAGTCTTCCATTCTTGCTGCTGTTCCTCCAGGTGGTTGCTCAGGAGTTAGAAAAGGGTGTGGTCCTCCCTCCTCCCAGGTGTATTTGATAACTTCCTGGCTGTGATGTCATCAGCAAGAGCCAGGAAGTGTTTTCCAGACTGTTTTGCTGCACCTGCATGCAATTTGCGGCACAGTCGCAATTTGCGACACCCACTCGCAATTTGCGAGTCCGTTTTTAGCGAGGTCGCAAAAAGTGACCTCGCTAACATTGGACTCGCAATCTGTGGTGCGACTTCATTTGCGAGTCACAAAATGAAGTCGCTTTTTCTTGTTGGATGCCATTTTGCGAGTCGGAAATTGTGAGTCGCAACGACTCGCAATTTCCGACTCGCAATTTTTTAGCTTCCTACATCTGGCCCATAGTGAGATGTAAAGTAGTATTTTGTAAATCTGACTTTCAAGTGTTGCTATACTTTAAGCTAATTTATTTGTGAATTTTTATAGCTAATAATTTTTTTAATTTAATATTTTCCCCAATATTTAAATAGGTAAGCACTTGTGGAAAAAATAGTTATAATAATATTTACATATTGTGATAGATAAATAAAACAGAGGCCCATAAGCATCTATTTAAATACCTTAGATGGAAAGTATACATTGACCAATATACATGTTACGCATAGAATAGTTTATATATATATGTACATATTATTGACCATACATAATATATACGTTTGTTTAGCAGACCTAGAGCATTTATATATTTTAAAAACACAAATAATATAAATATTTTGTACAAAGAATTACACGTATTTAGAAACATACATATAATCAAATTATAAATGTTTATATGGAGAGGGATATGCTGTACATTAGTGTTTGAGTATGGTGGTTATTTAGGAAAGAGACAACTCTTGAGTAGTCTTATGAAGATAAAATAGTTATCAGTGGATCGTATATTTTGGGGTAGTGAGATCCATATTATGGCTGATTGGATGGAGAAAGATGTGCCACCTATGATTTGTTTTTTTCTTGTATGGTGGGATTTTGATATGAGGTTCCAATCTGGACCTGAAATTCCTTTGTTGAATGTATTGGGTGATTTTATTCCTGCTAAAAGAGGGCCTGTCCAATGTGTTGCTTTGTGGGTGATACAACAACTTGATGGTGGATCGTCTGGCAAGTGGTAACCAATGTAGGACCACCAATGCAGGAGAGATGTGGACTAGTTGCTTTACACATGAGAGTAGTCTGGCAGCAGAGTTCTGAATCTGTTGTAGAATTTCATAGTTAATAAAGAAGATCCATGGTAGAGGCCATTGGTGTAATAAAGTTTAGACAGTACAGGAGAAATAAAAGCCCAGGTTTTGTATGGAAATCCCAGGCGGAGGTGGATGTGTTGGAGAGGTTTCATAGCAATGAAGCTTGATCTTGCTAATTTTTCCACTTGGGCATTCATTGATACCCTGGAGTCTATGGTAATTCCAAGGTTTCTTACTTCCTGACGTACTTTAGGAGGTGGTCCTAAATCATCAGGCCAGGAGCATAATTTTTTTAATTGCCACATGTTAGCATATCAATTTTGGAAGCAGTCTACTTAAGCTGGACTGATCAACGGCTCTGAGGCAACTGAAGATTTTGGAGTTCACAATCTCTTTGGGGCTTTCCAGTTTAAGGTGTATGGCTTTGCCTTTTCACAGGAGTGAAATGGTTACAACATAATTCCCTGCTTTCCTGCAAACCTAGCATACCGCAAAAATGGTAAAGCCTGACCCACTGAGATGAAGCTTGATCAAGGCAGACACCAGTCCCCCAGCTGAAGACGTCGGGTTGTCTTTTCTGTTTCTAAACAATAAATAACACAACTGTAGAGCTGAAACATTTACATTTTCCATAATAATGTGGTCCCCTCCTGCATTACCTAGTGTCCCTTCCTCCTTAGTGAATAATTGATTCATTGTTGGCTTAAATTTGCTACGTCTATGAAATACAACTCAGAACTGTTAATTCAGGAGAACTCTTACAAGAAAACGTACTCAATGTTCATCTCCAATAATAATGTTTTTTTTTTCCTTTCTTAGAAAAACTAAAGACGGTTGAATTCACCAGTTTCTTCCACAAGAATCAATCAGACAAGTATTCTTATACTTTATCAAAAGTCTGAATTGTTTTACCCAATGTTAAGAGAATGCAGCTTAATGCGATTTTATTTTTGTATTTTTCAGGTTGATGTGAGCAAGTAAATGAGCAACACAAGAAATAAAGGAAATCTGACGTACCCGACATCAGAGGATGAACCTGCCGCAATCCTGGAGGGACAGAGAATGGCAAGCACTCTGGACGAAGGCTGAGGAGGAAGGCAGGAGGACTCTGGTGGGAGCAGCAAGAATGCTAATGCAGACACCAACAAGTTTGTATGAAAATATAAGTATGGGGGAGCACAGATGATGAGCAGGCGTCCCAGTGCAGCACGCAGCCTTAAAGGCTATGTGCGCCACCCTTTAAAAGGTCTGCACAGCCGGGACGCCGCACAGGCGGTCCACCCGACATAAGGATTATTTGTGTGTTATTTGCATTGTTATAGCATGTGAGCTGAAATGTATTAAACATTGTCGGTAATGACTCCAAAAAGATGTTGAAAATCATGAGTGAGATAAAAAAGCCTTGAGGAAACCCTGCTTTTGTGAAGTACGGTTTGGATAGAAAAGGGAAATATAATTGACCTTTCCTCTGTTTTGAAGGTCGGATGTGATAGATTCAAGAGAAGCCCCCTCTCTGACGGCTTTCTAGAGTCTTTGTATTGGACTGTGACAGACAACTGTGTGGAAGGAAGCTTAGAGGTCCAAGAGAAGTAGTGCAGAAACCCAGTTGTGACCTACTGTGTTCTTAAAGCCATCCCAGATGGCGATGAGTGCAGATACTGTGCCTCTTCCTCGGTGGAATCCTGTTTGGTAGTCTAAAAGTATGAAGTTATCTTCAAAGAATTGTAACATCTCGCCGAATTCTGCCTATTCTATCAGTTTACCCAGCAAAGGCCCATTTGTAATCAGTCTGTAGTTGTTTGGATCATGATTGTTTTCTGAGATGATAGGTATATGTATGCTTTTTTTCAATCTTCAGGAAAGATTACCATAGTTAAAGAATTATTAATGATTCTTCTTACAGGTGCGGCATCAGAGGTAGTTAGAAGAAGGTACTTAAAGACTTGTGGTGGACAAGGGTTCTGGATTATCAAAAATGACATCTATGATGTGTCCAGCGATGTGTATGGGTTTGTGCACAAACTGATGTAGGTTCATTGTGACTAGGCCAGTGATGATTTTTGGATGGGGCATATTGGGTTTGTTAGGTTGCCAAGAATGCATATGTTGGAGTGCAGTGTTATAGGGTTTCACACTGTGTCTAGCAATGTGTTTGGGAATGTTGCATTGCTAGGTGGTGGTCTGTAAAGGAGAAGGAAGTTACAGCAGGTGGTTGGTGTAGGGTTGTATTGGGTGATGAGGGTCTCACAACCTTGTATGGAAACCTCTTCAGCTTTGGTGAGATTTATCTTTTTCCATGACTATAATAGCTAGACCACCTCCTCTTATGTTCATACAATTATGTGTGTTAGTTTGGTAGCCTGGAGAAACAACTTCAAGCAATATTCTGGCCATGTCATCTCCCAACCATGATTTAGTTATGAAGAGTAAGTCAGGTTTTGTGTCAGAGAGTAGGTCATAGATGTGGTGCTTGTTTTTAGAGAGTGATTAAGCATTTATTAGTAGGCAGTTTAGAGTTTTTGTTTTGGTGGTGGTGTGACTTTGTTTTGTAGAAAAGTGAGCATCATTTTATTTTGAACCTGTAGCAGGTGTATCATTAGTGTTGTTATTTGCTGGATGAGGATAGCAATAATTTTGTTTTTCTTTATTGCATCCCTCATCCAGGAATCCTACCAAACCCTTCCATTACTGAACTCTTGAGATCCTAGGAATTCCAGGGTGCTGTGACTCTTCCTGTTGGCTGCAGATGGCAGAATTGTCTGTTACCAAAATATGAAGACATTTATAGGGCATTCTGACTAAGTAAAAAAGGGGCAGTCACACAAACCACACTGCCCTGGATTTAACTGGGTGTCTAGTTTTTAGAAGTACCTTGGCTTGGTAAGACTCCTTCGGTTACAGCCAACCTTAGGCCACAATATTACATCAACAGGTATCTCTGTTTGTACAAGGTTTCTCTTCCTGAAAACTGGCAAGAGGGTGTCCTTTCAGCAAACCTTTCCTTGATGCCACTGTTAGGTAAACAAACATAAATGTTTGCTTTCTTTCTTGGGACTTTTAAGTCATTTTATGAAAATATAAATGTTGATAGATGTAGTTGTTTACTTGAATCCCTACAGGAAATCAACAAACTTCAGATACCTAATGATCCCTAACAATAAGGGAAAAGAAACCAATTTGGCCTTGTTATCTTTTTGGGGAAGAAAATCTGTGAATGCCTAGGTGCCCCAAATATTAAAAAAAAAGATTTAACAGCACACAGTTCCCTAAGTAAACAAATAAAATGGTCTGTGTCTTGAAAGAGCAGGATACATTCCCTCCATTTGTACATGTCTGCTATTTTCAATTCCTTCCAGTTGTAAATTGCTGCCGGTTGATGCAAAAATAAAAATAATTGCTAATAAAATAAATTTCAGCATGTAAAAATGATGCCCATAAAAGCATGCCTCAGTGAAATAACTCTCTACATCTTTCCCATTTGTTAATTTATATAAATAGCAATAGTATTCGACTGGCTACAACTAAAAAGCACATTAGAAAAATAAAATGTGTGTATATTTCCTTAAAATGTTACTTTCCATGTACTATTGTACTAACAGAGAAGCACATTGATGTATAAAAACACACTTTAAATAGTAACATTATATCCATTCTCTCTAAGAAGAAATACAGAAATGTATAAAAACATTGACAGGCATGCCTACTATTGCAGGAAATAAATACTAACATCTAAAATGTAATACACAAATGCTTACAATTCACATAAAAGTGCTACATTAAATATTAATTATGTAATATGATACATGCATAATGGCTACCACATAGAATAGGGTCCTATATCTACAAGTTTTGGTTCTAGTAATGTGAGAAACCATGAGGAGGAAAGCCAAGATGTTGGGAATCGTCACTAGAACCAGATGGCAATATAGCAACGTATGGCACAAGGTAACCATTATGCATTTTTTATATTCATGTTTCTTTTGGAGTAGTTAACTTGAAAAAAATATTTTTTTTCAAAGTGATGTTAGCAATGTGTACTGTTTGGAATTAGAACATTTAGTTTTTGTTTATCTTTCACAAATAAATTGATGGTAAAATGCTGCACATTGGTAAGGTCAGCAGATTTATGGAATTCAGGGCCAGATGTATGAAAAGTTTTTGCACTCGCAAACGGTGCGAATCGCAAAAATCGGCCGTTTGCGAGTGCAAAAACGTGGTCTGGGATGCATGAAAGGCATTCAGAGACCAAAAATAAGAAATCGCAAAATTTGCGATTTTTTGCGGTGAGACCTGGTTTTGCGAGTAGCATTTTGCGATTCGGTATTTCCAGTAGGTGCAAAATGCGAATCGCAAAATCCAAATCGCAAATAGATGCATCAAAAATTCGCAATTAGCGATTTTTCACAGAATGGCATTTTGCACATGCAAAATACCACTAAGTGAAACCAGGTGGTAACCAGGTGCAACCTATATAAAGAGGCCCAGAATGCCTCAGACTCTTTTCCACAATGGCTGCACTCTACGTCATGGCGAGGAGGATGAGGATCCTGGCAGGTTTGAGGAGAGGGAGGACGAGACAGGAGCGCATTTTCAGAGTGCGCATTACACTTTTTGACCTGACAGAGGAGGAAATATTTGAGAGGTATAGGTTAAGCTCAGCTATGATACTTGATCTTATAGCTGAGCTACAACCCCTACTGCAGCGTAGAACACTAAGGACACATAGGCCCTCATTCTGACCTTGGCGGTCGGTGGAGAGGCGGCGGTCGGACGGCGAACAGACCGGCGGTAAAAAAAATGGCATTCTGACCGCGGCGGTCACCGCCGCGATCGACCGCCACTTCCCCACTCCGACAGCCACGGCGGTCATGACCGACGGGCTGGAGTCTGCGCACTCCGGTCCGGCGGTCGACCCAAGACCGCCAACGGTATCATGACCCTGCTTACCGCCGCGGTTTCTGGCGGTCGGGAACCGCCATGCGAACCATGGCGGTAGGCACTATCGGGGCCAGGGAATTCCTTCCCTGGCACTGATAGGGGTCTCCCCCACCCCCAACTGCCCCCCCGAGTCCTCCCTCCACACCCTCCACCCCCCTGCCACCCCCCAGAGGTGGTACGAACCCCCTCCCCACCCCCACCCCGACATGCACATACACGCACCCCGACATGCACACACCCCCAACATGCACATATACACACCCCCTACACACACACATACACAACGGGGACACATACCCGCACACATACATGCCGACATGCGCACCCGCCGAACTACACACATTGCCCATAGGCACAGCAGCACTCCCCGCCCGCATGCACGCACTCACACACCCCCTCTACACACTCACACGCACACCCCCATGCACGCACACATCACACTTACCTTGTGCGTTGGTCCTCTGGGAGGCGACAGGAGCCATGGGGAGGTGACCGCCAACAGAAGACTGCCAACAGAAGACCGCCACACAGAAATGTGGGTCGTAATTCTGTGGGCGGTGTTCTGCTGGCGTGGCGGTGGAGGTTGACCAGTCTCCACTTTCCCGCCGACCGCCAGTGTGGCTGCTGGCGGTTTTCCGGCGGAACGCTCCCAGCAGTCAGAATGCGCACAGCGGCATACCGCTGCGGTCGGCGGTCTTCACCGCGGCGGTAACTCGGCGGTCTTGCGAAAAGACCGCCAAGGTCAGAATGACCCCCATAGTATCCCCACCCATGTGCAGGTATTATGCTCCTTACACCTACTCGCCTCAGGGAGCTATCAAGGGGTCATAGCAGCGGCTGGGGGGGTGTCACAGAGCACCCTCTCCAGACGATCCCATACCACCTCTAAAGCCAGAAGACGGGACCAGTGCAGCAGAGGGAAGACAAAGGCGTGCCGACATCACACACAACCATTTCAGACGTGAGTATGAATGACAAAAATCCACTGACAACTGTACCTGTAGTGATAGAAAGTTATTACCTTACGTCAGGTAATTAATGGTGATAAATGAAATAAACAGGTGATGGCAAAAACTAAAATAAACAAAAGAACTGAGTCACGCACTATTACGTCATAGTGGCAACACCAGTGTTAATGCGGCAAGAGTCACTTTCTCCTCCCACGCACACCACTCGGGTGCCCAGTTAACTCACTGGCACCCTGAATGTCACCTTCAGTGGCAGTGTTGCGCCTGGCACTGCGCCGTCTGGTGTCTGCTGCAGGTACGGCCACACTACTGAGGCTAGAACTGTCCTCAGTGTCCCCCAAGGCTAACTCACTGGGAGTGGCAGATCTCTGTCCCATGACAAGTTCAATCACATTAGTGATATGCACAAGGCCCTGGACCACGTCCCTGCTGGTGTGTGCAGCCTCCACTTGTGCCGCCACAGCGCGACGGGCGATGAGTGCTGTGGAGTTCGCCATCCTGTTGGAGGACCTGCAGTAGCTTGCAAACATTGTCCTGAAGCAGTGTTCATGTCTGCGCCGGCTAACCCTTTCGTGGCGCAGCTCCTGGCAGAGGTCACGCACTGCACTAGTAAGGTCCCTAGTGTCCTCAGAAGCCTGCACCTGTCCCTCACGCAGCTGTGTGATGTTGCTGTTCAGTGTGTCAAGTTGCCGATGCAGGCCCATCATGTGTCTATTGTGGACTCTCAGGTTCCGGTCCAAACTCAGTATTCGTTTGTTTTGCAGGCGCTGTTGCTGCAACATGGCAGCCTCAAGGCCCCCGAACAAGGATGGACCCTCACCTGCCTCATGCGGTTGCTGCTGGGACACTGTGGCACTCCTGCATTGTGCTGCCTGACCCCTGTCCTCCAGTATCTGGCTGCGCCTGTCTGGTGCAGATGGTGTGCTTGGCCCCTCCTGCTGCACATCCGAGTCGCCACTGAGGTCTGGCAGTGGTGGTGCCCTGGGCCTGCGGCACACAGTGGAGATGTGGAGGGACCCACTGGTGTTGGTGTCAGAGGGCTGCTGGGTGTCCGTCTCCCATACACATTGACTGTGTGTGGCTGCTGGGCCAGGCCTACCTGCAACAACAATATGCAGCATGTCAGTTCTGTATGTTACATTATCTGTCTGAAAATGGCAATAAAGGTACAGGTACTGCTCTACATGGTGTTGTGTGTGTTGTGTTACCTTGGGTTTCACTATGCTTCATTACATTGTCATGCTACTGTCTGTACTAGTTTGTGGACCGCAACACCCATAATGCATTGTTGTGCTGCTTCTAAGATGTGGACTGGACTACTTCACACACTACTTCACATTACATGCTAATTCCTAAGGGGCTTTTGTGCATGCACATATTGGGTTCACAAAACAACATTGCACTTACCTTGGCTAGTACTCGGCTGACCGGAGGTGTCGATATCTGTGACCCCTGTCACAGCTTCAGGGAGGAGTGTGGATTCCACCAGGTCCTCCAGTGGTGTGGAAGGTGGTTTGGTTGGTGGTCCGCCACCTGTGCCCCTGGCCTCTGCAAGTCTCCTTGCAACCCTCACCTTTGCCCGGGAGCGCAGGTTGTACCACCTTTTCTTAATCTCCTCCATGGAGCGCTGTGCCACTCCAATGGTGCAGATTTTTGCCTGGATGTCCAGCCATAGCTTTCTTTTCTCGCTTTCAGGAACCTGGAGTGATGATTTCCCAAAAAGGCAGTCATGGCTCCTCACTACCTCTTTAGTCAGTACGTCCAGCTCCTGTTCACTGAACTTGAGTTTGCGCTTCCTCTCCTGCTTCTCCTGTGATGTTCCTTGGGTCTCCATTCTGGCTCAGGTGTTGCTGCTCCTGCTGAGTGCTGCTCTATGTGGCTGGGCTGCTCTCTCTCAGGATGCTGGTTTGGGTGTGGCACCTGAAACTGCCTGGGATGACTCATTTCCTGCTGGTGATGTCATCAGGCTCCTCCAGGTGTGCATTCTCAAACTTTCTCGCATTTTGTGATTTTTTACCGAATCGCAAAAAAATCGCAAATTGCGAGAATGCAAATTGCGATTCGGTAAATGGGCCTCGCAAACCACAAATAGCGAATTTTAAGAAATCGCTAATTCCGAATCGCACTTTTGTTACATAGCCAATTGCGACTCGGAAATAGTGATTTCTTAAAATTTGCTATTTGCGATTCGCAGACCCCAGTTTTCATACATATGGCCCTCAGTGCCTTCAGCCTTTAACGCCTGAATGTTGATTCTAGCTTAAATTAATTAAAATAATGCTGCCAAAGAACGTGCTGCATAATTTGCACTTTTGCTGCATAATGTAGATACCCTTGCTAAATTCGATCATCCATGCCACATAATTTTACAAGCTTTGACAATATTAAAGCTCAGCAAAATTGATGACAAAATCTGTATTTCACAGGCAGCCAAGCAAAAAAGAAACACTCTATCTATCTATCTATCTATCTATCTATCTATCTATCTATCTATCTATCTATCTATCTATCTATCTATCTATCTATCTATCTATCCATGTGTATACATGTGTATGCTGTACAGTGCCAAGAAGTGTAGTAAAGTCTCATACAGTGAAGTAAAGTAGAGTGGAGCCCAGTGGAATGGGACAGCATAGAGTGGAGTAGTGTGTTGTTAGGTATGTGGTGTGGTGTTAAGTAGAGTGGAATGGTGTAGTATAAAGTGGAGTAAAGTGGAGTGGTGTTCAAGAGGTTAGAAAAGTGTCATAGGGCTGAAGTACAGTATAGTGTCACACAGTGGCTCAATGTATTGGAGTGGCATGGAGTAAAGTGTGGTACATTATGGTAGTGTGGAGTGGGGTAGGCTTTGAGTGGCATAGAGTAGCATACAGTGGAGGGGTGTAGAGTGAAATACTGGTGTACAGTGGAGTAGTGTCTCAGTAGAGTATAATAATCAGGGAGTGGTATTGAGGGCGTTGCACAGTGTCGCAGAGTGAAGTATAGTGTTGTAAGGTGCTCTAGAGTAAAGTATGTTGCTGTACACTGGTATTGGCAGGAGCACATTGTTGTACAGATTGGTACTATACAGTTGAGTATATTGTTGTAGAGTGGAGAGATGTAGACTGTTGTTGAGTGAGTATAGTGTTATTGAGCTGAGCACAGTAGAGTGACATGGAGTGTAGTTGGGTAGAGAGGAGTGGTATAGTATGGAGTAGCATTCAGCGGTGTGTCAAACAGTGCAAAAGTGTACAGCAGAGTGACATACAGTGGAGATGCGTATAGTCAAGTGGCATAGAGCAGAATAGCATAGTGTGGAGTGGAGTGGGGTAGAGGAAAGTTACATACAGTAGAATAGTGTAGAGTACAGTGTCATGGAGTGGATTGGCACTGAAAGCACTGGTGTAGAGTGGAATGGTGTACACTGGTATAGCATACAATGGAGTGCTGTACAGTGGAGTGGGGTAGAGTGGAGGGGCGTACAGTAGAATAGCATGCAGTTGAGTGGCATAGACTGGAGTGGTGTAGAGAGGAGTGGCTTACAGTAGACTAGTTTACACTGAAACAGAATAGTGTGCAGTAGCATAGAGTTGCAGTGAAGCAGAGCAGGGTGGGGTCACTGGAGTGCCTTTGAATTGAGTGGTGAAGATTGGAACTGTAGAGTGGTGTAAAGTGGAGTGGTGTACAGTGGAGTGGGGTACAGTGGAGTAGCGAACAGTAGAATTGCTTACAGTGGAGTGGCATACAATGGAGTGGGTGGCATAGAGTCGGAATGTGCAGAGTTGAATGTCGTAGAGCATAGTTGTGTACAGTGCAATAGCATATAGTGGAGTGGTGTAGAGTGGAGTGGGGTACAAAGGAGTGGCATAGAGTGGAGTGGAGTATAGTGGTGTCGCATAAAGTGGAATAATGTAAAGTGTAGTGCTGTAGGATGGAGTGGCATAGAATCGAGTGGTGTACAGTGGAATAGAGTAGAGTGGAGTGTTGTAGAGTGGAGTGGCATGGAGAGGAGTGGAGTATCGTAGAGTAGAATAGTGCCCACTGTAGTGATGAAGGGTGGTGTAGGGTGTAGTGTGTCAGAATGTAATAGTGTACAGAGGAGTATCTTAGAGTGCAGTGGCACTAAGTGGAGCTGCATACAATGGAGTGAAGTACAGTGTAGTGGCATACAGTAGAATAGCATTGAGTGGAATGGCGTAGAGCGGATTTCCATAGAGTGGAATAGCGTACAATAAAGTGGCATACAGTGGAGTTGTGTAGAGTAAAATATTGTACAGCAAAATGGCGAGTACTGGCTCGGATTACAATAGCATATAGTAGAGTGAAGTACAGTGGTGTAGAGTGGAATGGCATAGAGTGAAATAGCATAGAGCGGACTCCCAAGAGTGGAGTTGTGTACAGTGGAATAACATAAGGTAGAGTAGCATAGAAGTGAGTAGCATACAGTACAGTTGCATGGAGTGCAGTGGCGCAGAGTGAAGTGTCATTGAGTGGAGTGGGGTAGAGTAGAGTAGAGTGGAGTACTGTACAGTGGAGTGGCGTACAGTGGAATAGCATATATTAGAGTGGTGTACAGTATAATGGTACAGAGTGGAGTGGCATAGAGTGGAATAGCATAGAGTGGAGTGTCATATAGTGAGTGTTATACAGTGGAATAGTGCACATTTGATTGGTGTACAGTGTAGTAGAATATAGTGGAATGTCATAGACTGGCCTGTTGTGCAGTGAAGGAGCATACAGTGGAATAGTGTGTGGAGTAGTGTACAGTGCAGTGGGATAAAGTCGAAATGCATAGAATTGAGTGTTATAGACTGTAGTTGTGTACAGTGGAATAGCATTTCTCTTTCATGCCACAGTCCCTACCTATATTATCAAGAGAACCGAGCTGTGCTGAATCTTCCTCATACTCACTTGTTAGGGTAGGACACATTTTTACACATGTTTTATTGGCTTCTAGCTTCTGTTTTACTGACATGAACTGGATGTTAATTTTAATGTGGCACCATTTCACGAACATGCTCCTAGCTTATGAGTGTTGTGCTAGCACAGCACATCATAAAATGTATACATGAAAAATTACATTTTACCTATTTATAGGTTTATTGATAGTTTTGTGCACACCTTAGTCTATGTTGTTCTGGCTAATTTTTTTATTCTTCGGTCTTTCTACTGTGCAAATACTTAAATCGAGGTGTAGAAAGTGGCAGCAAGTAGTCTTTAGTTAGACAATTAAATTAAACAACATTTTCTTCTGGCGATTTGAATCCTGTCATGAAATAATTAGTGCTAAAGTGCTTGTGCTCTCTCCCTCAAAATGGTAATATTGGCTTAAACCCAATTGGCACATTTAATTTACTTATTAGTCCCAGGTAAAGGGCACCACATGTACTGAAAGCCTTTAAATTAAATGCCTCTTTTGGGCCTGGAGCACCGATAGTACCACCCACTTAAGTAGCTGTTAGACCCTGCATCCTTAAGGTAGTCTTACCCCAGACATTTCTCCTTTATCTCCTGTTTTGATGCTGTATCTTTTTGTTGGCCTTAGGACTCTGAGCACTGCTAACCAGTGCTAAAGTGCATGTGCTTCTCCGCTAAACATGGTAACATTGGTGTATCCACAATAGGCATATTTACTTTACATGTAAGTCCCTTATAAAGTGGTATACCCATTACCTAGGGACTTTAAATTAAATTATACTAGTGGGTCTGCACCACTGACTGTGCCACTCACTCAAGTTGCCCTGTAAACATGTCTCAGCCCTGCCATTGCAGAGCTTGTGTGTGCAGTCTCACTGCCACCCTAACGTTGCTCTTAAGACCCCCTTATCAAGCCTTAAACTCCCCTTTTCTTACATTGAAGTCACTCCTAAAGTAGGCACTAGGTAGCCCATAGGGCTGGGTTCAATGTAGGTAAAAGACATTACATGTACCTTTAAGTTCCTCATGTCCTAGTAATGATATACCCCCAATTATGTTTTTCATTACTGTGAGTCCTGACCCTCTCACAGGCCAGCATTGGGCATTCCTTATAATACTTCTAAGGTGTAATTCCTGATCTGAGGGGAGTAGCTGCATCATGCTTAGTACCATAGGAATGTTCATGATAAATACTCCTTACATGGAAGAAACTATGCTAGAGTAAAGGCTGCTGAGCTGGAAGATTGTCATCTTGTGGTGCTTGACTTTTCTAAGGGACTGCTGGTCTGCATGATTGGACTGCCCTGCTGACCTTTGCCCTGCTGCAGAAACCACAAGGAGACACCCAGAGGTACTTCCAGAGCTTAGTGGCTTGTCCACCCAGGTCCCAAGGAGCCCCTAAGGATCCCACAATTTGCCTGAACCAAGCTGCTCACACCTTTCACCCAGCAACAACCTCCACAGTGCGAGTGAACTCCTCCTCATCAGCTGGTGCTGCAGCGCAACACTCACTGCAGCCCACCGCCTCCTGGGCACTGCTGTCCCCATGAGAGATGGCCTTCCTACACCTGTGCTGGAGTTAGCCACCTACTTCTCATGAGAAGCCCTCAGAGAGAAAACGGCAGTGACCACAAGCGGTACTGCTTCAGTTCCAAGCGCTCTAAGGAGCCACATGCTCACCTCTACCACTGCAGGAGTCACCCGCTCAACTACCCTGACAGCCTTCGTGCTCTGGGCCCTTCCTGGACAATTTCTAAGGGGTCATCAGTGGATTGCCCGACAACCCCTAATAGGTCTTGCAGCAGTGTGATCTCCTGCCCAATGGCTATAAAACAAAGCTCAAGGTACTGTGGTTATGGAAATGGGGGTAACTTGCCTAAACTTCTTCTCCTGCCCAGCTGGACATGTTCAATCCCAGCACTTGATCCGGTGGTCCCACCCAACTTTCTTTGGGATCCTAGAACAGCTGGTCGATGTACGAGGAAGAGCGTGGCTGATCATAAGACTATACCTGATGTAAGGAGAGCGTGCCCATCCTCTCAGAATTTCAGTGTGACAGGCACACTTGGAGCACTCCTAGATTCCATAACTGTTCATGAACACTACAGTACACCTCATAAAATGAGCCACACTGAGTACTTTTAACCACATTGCTTTATTATATAAAAAGTTGAGTCAGGATATGTGTCAGGCAAACCCTAAATAAACCTGTGCTCACCCTCTGGTAGCTTGGCACAGAGCAGTCAGGCTTAACTTTGAGGCAATGTGTAAAGTATTTCTGCAACACTGCAAACAGTACAACAATGAAAACAGCACGCAAAAAGATTCCACACCAGGTTAGAAACATAGAACTTAATTCAATTATTAAAACTAAATGAAAATGAAAAAAATAAATAAGAACATAATATATTAATTTTTAAAGATTAAACTGTACAATAAAGCTGAAAAGCAAGAAAAGCCAGTCAAAATATTTGGTCGCTGGAGAAAGTCAAAAGTTCAGGTCAACTGCGATAGAGCACTGATAGGATACAGCGACCCAGTGAGGCCAGCTGAACAAAAGTACCTTAATCCTGGTTTTGCTGATGTTTAGGATGTGGGGTAAATAGGAGCAATGAGCCAGTGTCAAAACATAAAGTGGAGGAGATGCATCAATTTTTCCCATGCAGTAGAGGAGGTCCATCGATTTTCTCCATGCGATGCACGGGTTCTACGATGTGGGGGGGCACGAAGTGATGCGTCATGGCTGGACCTGCAACAGTGGAGATGCGCCACTTCTGATCCATGCAACTGGAGTGATGCGCCAGTTCCAATCTTCACAATAGGAGCAATGTGCCAGTTCCAATCCACTCACTGGCGGCAATGCGTCGGGTTGACGGGGTATGTGGTGGTTCTGCTTCAGCAAGCACTTTAGCCCTCACTTCCAAAGATCCAAGACTGAGGTGGCACCGAGTGGTAGAGCAAACTCACTGATGGCAGAGTCCAGGTACAGAAGAAGGTTGGTTGGAAGTCATTTATGTCCCTGAGATGTCAAATAAGAAGACCCATTGGATGGCCCTTGGAGTCACTCTGGGTTAAAGTGATGCTGGTTGAGTACTTGTTGCCCAGGCAGGGGCACAGCAGGCATCAGGGCAGCAAGTCAGGCATCCAGAAAAGCAGTAGTCTAGCAAAGTGACACTCCTTCATCAGCACCTCAGTCCTTCTCCCTGGCAGAGTAGTCACAGGTTCAGAGGTGTACTGAGTTGGTGGTGTCAAAGGTCCAGTACATATGCCCAGTTTGACCTTTGAAGTTGGGGAGACTTCAAAGACAGGCTTTTGAAATGCACAGCTGTCCTGCACTTCCTCTAGTGGCACCAGACTCACTATAGGGGGTTATGCAGCCCTTCGTGTGGGGACAGCACTCAGCCTATTTTTGTGTAATACTTATAAGGCTGTTGCTAGCCCCTCCTTCCCATCCTGCCAGGATGGCCTATCAAGGCCCATCAACCTCCAATTAAGCTCCCTTTGTATGTGGCTGTCTAGGAAGAATACACAAGGCCCAGTTGTAACCTACCACAGACAAGTGATTAGAGTCGGACATCAGGCACCAAATGGCTAAAGTAAGACAATCCTCAACACAAGAAGGAGGGACAGGGGGCAAATAAAGGTCCAACATACATGCCCCCAGTAAGGCTTATGTAAACAAAAAGAGTATGCAGTTCCTGGAATATAAAGAGAATTCTCGTAGGTCGGAGATGACCCACGAAACCAGAACAAAGGATCTGATCTCTCAGGAGCAAGGGCCCTCACACACCCAAATGAGTGTCATGCTTCATCGTCGGGCAGCTCCTCACTGGGCCGGCGCTGCAATGTCCAAACGGCCCCCCTAGGGGGCTCTTTTCTGGAGTTCTTTTATATTTTTCTGATGTAAAGGATGAGGTGTGGTGTTCTGTGTGGTGAAATGAGTAGGCTGGGGTGAAGATAAAAATAAGTAAGCAGTATCCTAATCTTATCAATAACAGGTACCCTTGTTACGATTAAAACTTAATATAGCATAGGTCAGCAACTAATAGAATGGTCCAAACTGGCTCAGAAAAGTGTATGTACAAAGAAGGTCAACATGTTTTTTGACTGTTTAATGTCAGAAATTATCAGGGATATTCATCAGGACCGAAATCCTAATCAACTCATGAAGTTTAGACCACCTGGGTGTGTAGCAATTATTTTAATTGTGCCCAAAAAGGCGTACACACTAATATATAATATACATTCAAAGTTTTTCTAGACACTGACCATATTAGGTGTCTATGGTGGCACAGGACGGGTAGGTCATGGGTTAAAATCCACTTCTGCACTTTACAGTTCTAAACGCCAGTGAGTGGTTACGTTGCCACTTATGTTGAGGCACTACACTCTGCCTAATATGGTCAGTTTTCAAAACTAGGTTGTTCAGGGCCTACATTATGGGTGACTTATGCACTGAAAAAGGGAAGGTTTTGGCCTGGCAAAAGGGTTATTTTGCCAGGTTGACAAGACAGTGTAAAACTGCACATGCAGGTTCTGCAATAGTCTGGCCTGAGATTTGATTAAAGATTAAAGTGCTACTGTTAGAAACTGAGTTTCTAGTTGGCAGAGGCATGCACCCTGTCCAAGTAGGGACCACAATTCTAGTCAGGGTAAGTCAACTGCATGAACCAAATTACCCGGTGCTCACTCTATGGTAGCTTGGTGCAGATCAGCCAGGCTTAGATTAGAAGGCAATATGTAAAGTAGTTGTGAAATTGACACACAATGACACAATGGAAATACCACAAAGAGACTCTATACAGGTTTGCACAAATAGACACTATTTACTAGTTTAAAATAAGACCAAAATGACAAAAATCTAATTAGTAGAAACCGAGATACCCAAATTTTCTTATAATAAAGCAATGTGGTTAAAAGTACTCAGTGGGGCTCGATTGATGAGGTATACTGTAGTGTTCTTGAACAGTTATGGAATCTAGGGGTGCTCCATGTGTGCCTGTCACACTGAAATTCTGGGAGGATGAGCATTCCCCCTTTACATCAGTTATGGCATTATGATCAGCCACACTCTTCCTCGTACATCCACCGGCTGTTAAGGGGTTGTTCCAGGATCCCAAAAAACATCGAGTGGAAGCACCGGATCAAGTGCTGGGATTGAACAGGTCCAGTTGGGCAGGAGAAGAAGTTTAGGCAGGATACCTCCATTTCTGTACCCACAGTACCTCGAACTTTGTTTTATAGCCACTGAGCAGGAGACCACATTGCTGCAAGGCCTGGTGGGGGTCGCGGGGCAACCCGCTGATGACCTATTAGAGTTTGTACAGGAAAGGCCCAGAGCAAGAAGGCTGTCGGGGTAGTTGAGCGGTACCACTTGTGGTCACTGCTGGTTTCTCCCTGAAGGCTTCTCATGAGGAGTAGGTGTCTAACTCCAGCACAGGTGTAGGAAGGCCAGCTCTCATGGGGACAGCAGTGCAAGAGGGGGTGGGCTGCAGTGAATGTCACATTGCAGCACCGGCTGATGATGAGGAGTGCACCTGCAAAGGGGAAGTTGTTTCTGGGTGAAAGGTGTGAGCAGGTTGGTTTAGATAAATTGTAGGATACTTGGGGTTCCTGGGACCAGGCTGGACAAGCCACCAATCTCTGGAAGTACCTCTGCAGCAGAGCAAAGGCCAGCAGGGCAGTCCAATCATGCAGAGCAGCAGTCCATTAGAACAGGCAAGCACCAGAAGATGACAATCCTCCAGCTAAACAGCCTTTAGTCTAGCACAGTTTCTTCCAGGTCCAGTAATGTACTGATTTCAGTGGCTCAGAGGCCCAGCACTCCTGAAAAATAGTGTGTTTGATGAGGGGAATGATTTCAAAAGGTTTCTGTGAAGTGCACAGGTCCCCCTTTCAGTTCAGCCCAGGCTCTAGACTATCAGTAGGGGTAATCAGCTCCTTCGTGTATGCTCTGGCCACTACCCTTTGAGATGTAAGTGAGAGCCCTTCCCAACCTCCTCACCAGGAAGGCCCATCACTATGCAGATGAATGCAGATCTGAGTATCATGTGTTGAGGGTGTCTGAAGGGAAAACAGTATAGCTGTCACTTAGCCCTGGCCAGCCATGATTTGGAGATAGGCTGTAGGTATACAGGACAGTGAATGTAGAGAAATGCCCACTTTCTAAAAATGGAATTTCAAAAATATTAATGATAAATCTGACTTTACCAGTAATGAGTATTTATCATGACTATTCCAATGGTACTAAACATGATGCAGCTACTCCTCTCGGATCAGGAATTACACCTTATAAGTATTATGAAGGATTCCCAATGCTGGCCAAAGAGAGGGTCAGGCTTCACAGTAATGAGACATATCCTTGGGAGTTTTTCATTACCAGGACATGAGAAACCTAAAAGTACATGTCCTGCCTTTTATCTACATTGAACCCAGCCCTATGGGCTACCTAGGGCCTACTTTAGGAGTGACTTCAATATAAGAAAAGGGGAGTCTAGGGCTTAACAAGGGAGTCTTAAGAGCCACGTTAGGGTGGCAGTGAGACTGCACACACAGGCTCTGCAGTGGCAGGCCTGAGACATGTTTACAGGGCTACTAGAGTGAGTTGCGCAATCAGTGGTGCAGTCCCACTAGTAGCATTTAATTTCCAGTCCCTAGATAATGGGTATACCACTTTATAAGGGACTTCCATGTAAAGTAAATATGTCAAATGTGGATACACCAATGTTGCCATGTTTAAGGAAGAAGCACATGCACATGAACACTGGATAGTAGTGGTAAAGTGCTCAGAGTTGTAAGGCCAACAAAAAGATACAGCATCAAAACAGAAAATAAAGGCAAAAAGTCTGGGGTAACACTACCCTAAGGATGCCAGGTATAACAGCTATTTAAGTGTGCAGTACTATCTGTGCTGCATGCCCACAAGAGGCATTTCATTTTCAGGCTTTCAGCACATGTGGTGCCCTTTACTTGGGACTGATAAGTAAATGAAATATGCCAATTGGGGATAAGCCAATATTACCATTTTGAAGGGAGGGAGCACAAACACTTTAGCACTGGTGAGCAGTGGTAAAGTGCACAGAGTCCTAAAGCCAGTAAAAACAAAGATAGAAAAGGCTGTTCATATAAAAATCTTTAATAGACTTGGTTCGGATTTAAATATGGTTACTTTGTTTATCAAATAGTCTGAAGAAAGGTACATTGAAGCTTTATAGTGATGTACATAGAGAGCAACATTTGCTTGTTAAAATGTAATATGCTGATATTAAAATGTAAACATTTATAGTGTAGCACGTTTTCATTGTTCAAGGTTTGCACTTTGAGGCTTCATGTTACGTTCACCCAATAGCTCTCAAACTTCCCAGGGCCACTTGTTTTCAGTTGAAGACTATTCTTTGCATTCTGGGTCTTGCACTCCTGCGTATCCAATTATTCAATTATAAAAGCAGCACTACACGTCCCAGAAAGCGAAGAGTGGAAAAACCGGACTGGATCAGCTATCCATGAATAAACCTCGGAGACGTGAGAGCTCTGTTATCACAATTGGCTTATATTCCTTTCTAAAATATTGTGTTCGATGGACCTTGCCATCTGTGACCCTTTCCCTTGTCGTGCCTTGTGGCTATCATGGATAAGAGGTCTATCACCCTATTTCCTCTTTTATTCCCTATCTTCACTCCAGACTGTTATATTTCAAAACTCCCCGTTTGCTCAGTCTCAGTACAAGAGAAGCCCATATCTATTGAGAAGTAATTATATGTTTGTGTGTTTAAAGACAATGCACATCTCAGAATTGTGCTTTCTTAATTGCTCGCTTTTCAATTAAACCTCTATTCATTCTATATGGAAGGGTAATGTCTGAAATAGTGATATATCTTTCCACTGTTTCTGTCGATATTTTAAGGTTGCTCTGTATTTGCTTTATTTTATCAGCAGGAGTCTTATGTTCACTGTTTTGTCATTTTCCAAATGGTGTAAATAGTTGGATTGACCCACATTTCCAACTAATTTGAAGATCACTCTAGTAAGTGTCTCAATCACATACTTGGTCCTGACATTATTCAAATCTAGTCCGGTGTCCATGTAAATTACCGTGATGAGATGTTTTATTGGTCTCTCCTGTAGGGAAAAAGTTCAAATATTTCTCTTGGGCCAAATAGCAGAGGCACGTCCCCTGACACGCTGAGCACTTGTGCAGATAAAATGCTCTAAATATTGATATCATGTTCCCTATAAATTAAATGCCCACCTCGTGTCATGCTGTAAATGCCATAAATACATTTTACTGAGCATTTTGAGAATTCCTAATACTTAAATGCATACTTAAATTATAATGAGGGAAGCTGAATCATCTAAATGGAATTGATTTCTACTTTAATGTTCAGTGGTTCAGTAATGGATGGTTGGCAATGTTGTGCTTATTCCTTAAGAACGAAAATGAACTTCTGACGTTGTGGAATGTGCTGCAAGTATTGAACGTTGTTCATTTTCAACACTATGTATAAATGGAAGATTTGTGTATGTTTTGAAATTGAAAATGTGAAAATGAAAAAGAACTAAAAAGTTTCACTTACTGCAATTATAATTACTCATATCACACAATGTCACTTTGATAGGACAGAGTGGAAACCCTCATTACAGACAGAAAAGAGCACTGGTACTGAGAAATTAATAGTTAAGCTGAAATTCGTACATCGGCCGATTGTCAAAAGAAAGCATTGCCTTCATGGTGATTTTCCTACCATGGCATTCTATTTTTTTATTTATTTCTACAATATGTACCAGAAATCCAGAATAAACAGTAACATTTGACTATATTAGAAGCCTTATTCATAAAACAGAAATGGCAGGCTTATTTCTACTCAGGAAGGCCTAGGAAAGCTGTTGGTGTATCAGTGCTCGTGGACATTATAAACATATTTCTATGTCAATAGCAAAGCTCCTTCTTTAGGTATGTGTAATGTGTCTACTACGTGTAGGGGATTGAGTAGCTAGAAATGGGAGAAACATTGCACTGATCTGCAGGGGCCCACTGGCCTATGGAATCCTGGCCTCCCTGATAATGCATTAAAAGAGCGGGAAACCTCGACCTACTGAATTTCAAACAAGTTCAGCAGGCAAAGTGAGACGAGACATTGGGTTGATGCAGAGCTTGGCTGAGTATGTTTGCCCAAGCCTACTGTAGATGTCAAGAATAAGCAATTTCAATCTAAATTCCAAAAAAAAGTCAAGAAACGTGAAATGTGGTCTTAAATCTAAATGACAGAAACATAGAACTACCTGGCATTTCATTGTGCAAGATGAGCAAGGCAAACTCTGAGAGGCTTTTCACAAGTACAAAATAAAATGGTTTGTCAAAGTAATCTCACTTTAGAGCAAACACGGATTGCTCTCACACTTGATCCATTAAAGGGCTCTTTTAGGGCCATTGCAGGTCCTTAATTAGGGCAAATATTTTAGGCATGAACTCTGTTGCTTCTGATTAGTTAACTGTTAATCACTGCACAGATTTTAGGCATTTGCAATTCCCAGTTAAATTTTGGGCTGCAAAAGATGTGTGGAAAAATATGTTAAACGGTGTACGGAAATTCATACTATTTTTCGGTAAGATCCTCACCCAATTTTACCTGCAGAAAACTTTGTACAAAGATTAATTAGTAAGCACTTTGCACATGGGCAAACGCTGCCTGACTTGAAATCCCCATTGAGAACAAACAAAAGTTTGTAGCTTAAACAGAACAAGCCTTATTGTGGTAATGAGATCCTAAAAGTAAATTTAACATGAAGAATTTAAACATCTATTTCTTTATTTGAGGGTTTGATGAAGTACTGAGGGGCAGATTGATGCACCAGTTTTATTGTGTCGCCACTGCCCCACCTAACGACACCATGGGTGCCCCGTATTAACAACACCATTGTGCACGTTAGGACAATAGTGTCAACATTTTTTAACCTATTGTGACGCTAGTGCAGCAAAGGGCAGGGAGGCCTATTAATTTCAATGGGTGCGTCATTTTAACGCCTGCTCTCAGCAGGCATTTAAAAAGACGGAAAAAAGGCACAGTGAAATCTTGTAGATTTCACTGCACCATTTTTCGGACCTCCCTGCACCGGCACGCCCCCTTTGCATACATTATGCCAGGCGCAGGCACAATGTGGTGCAAGGGGATGCAAAGTGACAAAATGCTGGAATTGCTCCACTTTGTTAATCTGGCCCTGCTAAAATGCCTCATTAGCGTAAAAACTGATGCTGATGTGGAGCAAGGAGGTGCTGGGGGCTTGTACATATGCCCCTGAATGTCTTCTTTCAGCACCACAAAATGGTGTCATGTTCAGAATCGATTAGGGACAAAGGTGTAAAGTGGAAACGGGTGCAGGTTGCAGCTCAATTACTTACAATTGCCTACATTTAGGCAAGGATTCTCAGTAGAAGGCCAGACCCAACAACTGCATTTTCAACATAATATACGGGTCTGATTCAGTAGACAATTTACAGTGCAGCATACTTCTAATATTATACATGATTTCATTGGAGGCAATGTAGGGATTTCAAGATAGGGTTAAATTGTTGAATTTACGTAGGGCCAGCAGTTTCTGTCTACCTGATTCTTTGATATTCTCAGCCTTTTGGAGAGATTTGCTGGCACCATGTTATAGATTAAGTTGCAATATTTGCAATGTTTGAACAGTGTCATCATGAGAGATTCGGATTTTCCACTGCCATTTCAGCAACTTTGTTGCCAGAAGGCCTACATGAATTCTTCAAAATCGATGCTCTCGTTTTATTTCTCTTTCCAAGATTTCAAGGTGATTTTTCTGGTAGAGAAGAAGTTGCAGATTCGTTTATGGCTTACCAGAAAGTAGAGTGTTGTTGGTGTTTCTTTGATGGATAGAATTTGGATTTTGATATCTGAGCGAATTTCTCCTGCAGCTACGGGCTTGCACTAACACATAGATCCTGAAAGGTATAGCACACTAAATACAGGCTTCCTCTTGGATGGCCTCACATCAAAGTTATGATTTTGCCTAGCTCCCTAGTCTCAGTTTTTTCCTCCCCTATGTTAAGTGGCATTTCCTTTATAAAGCCAGGCTTGCATACAATTTCTCAGCACACCTCTTACTTTGGGCCTGATCTCGGAAGGAGTATCCTCTGTCATGTTGCTAAGCAATCTCGGTCCCGCCGGTAGATGTGCCTTAGGCCCCAGGCAGTTCGTGTATTCAAAATTAACATTTGGAGTGGAGTGGAGGAAAACGAACAGGTGTCGTCTAAAGTTGACTCATAATATACCTAGAGAGGATCTACATAGAAATAGATAAACCTGCCAGAGACAACAAAAATATTTTTTCGGAGTTCTTGTCACTCTTTCCCCAATCTAGTACAGAGACAAGACATCTGCACTCGGTCTATAAAAGCCACTTCTAGAAGCCAATTTAATCCAGAACATATATAAGATGAAAGCAGGACATTTCCCAGTACTTATGCAATAGAACATATAATACATTTAAAAAATCTAAACAGAGAACATGTCTTTTTTGGTATTTATTTGGTATAAGTCTCTGCTACTCATATTTAGCAGATTAAAACGTCTGCTTTTCAGAAAGGTGGAATACAGCAATCTCATGGCTGCTGCCAAGGGCCTACACAGCAGTCTCATAGTTGCTGTCAGGTGTGAGCCACCCTCAGCTCATACATTATAGTATAGTACAGAAGAACCTGGTTATGTAGGCCAGAGTGTCCCTAGAGCTGTTACTCCCTGGAACAAAAGAATATACTTGCTCCTTGAGATGGATCATGGTGTCCAATGTGCAGTGTTTGTGCACAGAACCATGATAATGTGCCCTTGTGATACTGATTTGCCGTGCAAAGATTCTCATGAGAATATGTATATATAAAAGAGTGTTTGGCCTAAGAGAAGACACCACATAATCTTAGCATATATGGAGGACTGGTATACTATCAAGATATATATATATACATGAACAATATAATGTTATATTGTTAAAGCAATTGGGGGCCAAGTGCTGTATGTAAATGGGGTGCACCAATAAACAATAATGCGAATATGCACAAAACCTTCACCTTATAATACAACAAGTTTAAAGATTTCTCTATCATGCAAAAAAATTCTCATCATGAAAACCCTTCTGACCTGCTGCCCACCTCTGTGCCCACCTCTGCCCACCTTCTGCCAGTGCTTGTGTACTCTTTCTTGATTCTTCCATTAGAGCTCGGAGCAGCTTGGAGCGATCATACTCGATCACCAAGCAACCTCATTTGTCACTTGCGCTTGCTGCCATCTGCCCATCATTTAAGTGCGGTTCTGGCATTGACAACTTTCCCTTAGGGTCCAAACTCCTTACTGTGGCAGGAGGCTCCTTTAGTAGGGAAGCCCTCAACAGGCACAAACAGGTTCGGCTCCTTCCATCTCCTGGGTAGCCAGAATGTGGGTGAGTGCCACCGAGGTGACCATTGTGTTTTTTGGTTTTGTTTAGCGGTGATGGCAGCTTGAGGATCAGGGCTGGCACTGGAGTGATCGAGTGGGGAGGTGGGATGAGGGACTTTCTCCATTTTACTGTTCACTTTTTCTGTTCGAAAGAGAGCATAAATGAGGTAGATGATTTTTACTTTCAACTAATTTTACCTATCTGTTTTCACACAACAACTTCTTTTCATCTATATTACCAACATTACCTTTCTGAGCAAGCGACTAACTAAGAATTTACTGAAACATTATCAGGACATTAGTATCAATTAGCCTCATGGTCTCTATCAACCCCAAGCAACAAGAATCAGCACAAAATGAATTATATGTAAATTAATCCAGCACTTAATGCAGCACAATTCAGTCATTCAATTGTTGATCAACCATCGACTGAATGATAATATATTTATAATTCATTTAATTTGATTGCTTGTTGATTTGTCCATTTTTGGGTTTGTGGACAGATGGGGAAAATGAAATCCCATTCACAACGGCATCCAGTAAAGGTAGCCATCACTTAGAAAAAGACCATTCTTCCCTGTATCAATCCTGCTCACAACAGCTCAAGACACGATGCAAAGGGCTTTGTGTACATCTTGATAGATACAAATTCACAACAAATAGTTAAAGTACAACAGGATGGGGGGCCGATAATTATGCCTGAGCAACAACAAACAAATGTGGATTGAACAGCTAACAATACAAGACAACTAACAAAAGCCCTCATTACAACCATGGTGGTAAATGCTGCCTACCGCCGTGCTGAAGGCTGGCAAAATACTGTGAGCATGGCGGAAATCCGCTACGGGTATGATGACCCACACAGAAAAATCTGCCACTATAGAGACACCCACACAAGTCCGCCACACCAATGGTCAGTGATAAACTGGCGGTATCAAAACCCACACCGTTACGCCAACAGGAACACGCCCACAGTATCACGACCCACGAATCACCGGGGCAGTCTTTTAACCGCTGCAAACCATTGGCAGTACACACTGCTGCGCTCCAAATACACATACACTTACAAAACTACACAACATTGGACAATTCAAAATACACACACCTGACACATATACACACACCACAACCACACACTCACACCACTATAAAACACACACCTACATTACCCAAAACCCTTTACGACCCCAAGGATTTGACAACTGAGAGAGAGACAAGGCAGGAGCACCCACTTAATCAGAGGCACAGAACACCATCACCCATACACCATCCACGCACCTCACACCAAACACCAGAACACACCACCCCACACATCACCCCACACATCCTCACACCTACCACGCACATCACATCCATGGCACCCCAAAGACACACCAGGCTTTCTGAGGAGGAGCTTAGGGTCATGGTGGAGGAAATCATCCGGGTAGAGCCACACCTATTCGGATTCCAGGTGCAGCAGACGTCCATTGCAAGGAAGATGGAGCTATGGTGGAGAATCGTGGACAGGGTCAAGGGATGACATCAGGAAGAGGTGGAACGACCTACGGGGGAAGGTGCGTTCCATGGTTGCAAGACACCAGGTAGCAGTACAGAGGACTGGCGGTGGACCCCCATCTCCTCCCCCACAACTAACAACATGGGAGGAGCAAGTCTTGGTGATCATGCATCCTGAGGGCCTCGCAGGAGTAGCAGGAAGACTAGATTCTGGTAAGTCAAATCTTTACTACTTCATCCTCCACCCTACCTGCATGCCATCACAAACTCCTACCCCTACCCTCACCCCCATCACTCTACCACCTCACATATGCCCCACCATCACAACCCACCCATCCCAATTCCAAGCCCTGTATGCAACACCTATGTATGGACCCCCATCAATGACCTGCATGGACACCCATCACCACTGCATGCCCATCACAGAGATTCACCCAGCCGACAAAACCACAACAAACACAAGGCCAAGCTGACAGGGAAATCACAATCATACAGGGAAACACACCCATGCACAAGATGGCACACGGAGATACATTACCACTGCATTTGCATCCCCACCGGACCCCTACTCAACGTCACCGGGGAGGAGGTGCCAGCTACAACCAGTCCACCCCCTGAAGAGGCCCACATTGATGACAGCAGCTCTGCACGCCTTTGATCAGGATGACCAACCCGGCCCATCAGGGACATCTGGACAGTCGGTTCCCCTGCCACAGTCCCAACCCACCACAGAGCCTCCCCCCTCAGGAAACGCCAGCACAGCACCCTCCCAGCAGGCCCATGCCACTATCGCCAGGACACATCAATCAGCAGTGTGTCCATCACTATAGGGACCCCAGGCAACCCCACAAACACAGGATGATCAGGGACCTGGGGTCAGTGGCAGTGGGTACACAGTTCAGGGGACAGAGGCACAGGACAAAAGGGAAGCTGGGAGGACTGCTGTACGACTGGGGGAGGAACGGCCCAGGGAACCCACTCTCCACAAGGCTCTCTCCAACATCCTGGGAGCATACCACCATTCCCAGGAAACCATGGGACAGATACTGGACAAGGTGCAGGAGACCCAGCGGCTGCAGGAGGGACAGTACCTAGGGATCAGGGATGACATAACAAACATCTACACCATCCTGGTCACCACTGCAGGGGTGCTGGGTGACATGGCCAAGACCATGAGGGAGGCAGTGGCACAACAACAGGCCCCTGACACTTGCCACACAGATGTACAGCCTTCCACCTCCGCTGGCGCTAGTGGACAGGAGGCACCGCCACAGGACCAACAGGCCACCAGCACCCCACCCCCTGCAGAAGTAGAACCGCCCCGCAAAGGGTCCCTGTGATCCAGGCAGAAGACAGAGAACTTTGCCAAGACCCCCGCCAGGAAATAAGATTCTCCTGATTGTCACCCTTCTGTCCCACTATGTCACCCTGTCCACCTTGTACTGTCATCACTCCCCTTCCTATGCCCCCTTGGACAATGCACCTGTGACACCTGTGACTCTAACTGGACCTTTCTCCACCATCACCCCTGCCCATTGCACATACCCCCTACTTATGAGCTCTGAAATAAACACTCTTGGATCAAATACAAGTACGGAGTCTGTCAATTGATTGCAATATGTATTCGTTTAACAAGCTGTAAACATTTCAATCCATATGCCCAAGTATATATACATTGGTATGACCTCTAGTGGGCATCAGTACACATAGCAGGAAACAGAGTGGGGCACAGGGATCTGAAAATAAAGATTGCAAAGGGTAAAGTCAGTGGCCAGAGACATAGGGTAAGAAGCTGACTTGTTCAATGTCCAACAGTTAACTCAAATGTAATATGAACGTATAATGTCTTACCTGTGTGTCACTGGAAGTATTGCAGAATAATGTTGCTCCTGTTGTCAACATCTTCATCCTCTGCCTCCTCTTCCTCACTGTCCACAGGTTCCACCCTGCCACAAGACCATCCCCAGGCTCATCCTCCTGCAGAAAAGGCACCTGGCGTCTCAAGGCCAGGTTGTGCAACATGCAACCGGCAACGATGATCTAGCACACCTTCTTGGGTGAGTAGTACAGGGAGCCACCAGTCAGATGGAGGCATCAGAATCTGGCCTTCAAGAGGCCGAAGGTCCATTCTATAGTCCTCCTTGTACGCCCATGTGCCTCACTGTAACGTTCCTCTGCCCTTGTCCTGGCATTCCTCACTGGGGTCAGTAGCCATGAGAGGTTGGGGTAACCAGAGTCACCTGCAAATATCGAGGGATACCTGTTAGACACATACTAACCCTTAAGGACAACCCCATACCCAGACACCTACTCATACTGTGTGGGGACCTTGGCCTCACCTATTAGCCACACCCGGTGCCTCTGGAGTTGGCCCATCACATATGGGATGCTGCTATTCCTCAAGATAAAGGCGTCATGCACAGAGCCAGGATACTTGGCATTCACATGGGAAATGTACTTTTCTGACAAACACACCATCTGCACATTCATAGAGTGGTAGCTTTTTCTATTCCTGAGAACTTGCTCATTTCTCCGGGAGGGGGGGGAAATGCCACGTGTGTACCATCAATGGCACCCATTATGTTGGGGATATGTCCAAGGGCATAAAAGTAAATTTTCACTGTGGCCAAATCCTCCACCTGGGGGAACACAATGTAGCTGCGCATGTGTTTCAGCAGGGCTGACAACACTCTGGTCAACACTTTAGAGAACATTGGCTGAGACATCCCTGATGCCATGGCCACTGTTGTTTGGAAGGAACCACTTGCCAGGAAATGGAGCACTGACAGGACTTGAACTAGAGGGGGGATACCAGTTGGCTGTTGGTTAGCTGACATCAGGTCTGGCTCAAATTGGGCACATAGTTCCTGGATTGTGGCATGATCAAGTCTGTAGGTAATGAAAATGTGTCTGTCCTCTATTGCTGCAAAGTCCACCAGGGGTCTGTACACCGGAAGATGCCACCAACTCATATGCAGCCTCAGCGGTTGGAGCCTATGGAAGAGAACGGTGAGCAGAGGGTCACATTGCCACATCTATTACACCAATGCTGTTTATTTTTTGCTTTACAGAAACAAATTGTGAATCCTAGAATGAGTTGCCGTGCCAATGTCTGCTGTTACGCAGTTAGGTGCCATGCCCTGTGACCCCCTAAAATGGCGAATGCCTGACCTGTGAGGAGGGACAAGCGGAAATGAGGTAATTGCGCTGTCATTGTGCGCCTTCGCGTTAGGCGGTCGATGACCGCCGCGCATCTTCACATTGGTTATCATTGGGCTCTATGGGTTCCAGGAGCCAATGGCGATGTACACCAACAGTGACGGTACGCACCGCTGAGGATGTGACCTCCATTCTCTATCTTATCCCTCACTTGCTACCTGACCTACAACAGGAGAGGGCCTACACAGCAAGTGCTGCTGTGACCTGTGTCTGGAAGCCACAATGCTTCATGTGTCTGGGGAAAGGGCCCCTGCCTTCACTGCGGAGGAGTTGGAGAAACTGGTGGATCGGGTCCTATCCCAGTACACGTTACTCTACGGTCCTCCAGACAAACAGGTGAGTACACTGTGAGCATGATGGGTGGGCCATGAATGTATGGACTGCTGTGGATGTAAGCCACATGTTGGGGGATGCTGAGGCAGAGTGCAGCATGTAAGGTGGTCATTGTATGTGCGCCAGGGGATGGGTGGGAACTGGTGGCCAATGAGTCTGACCGTCCGGACGGGTGAATAATTCCCTTTTCTGCTGTCTTTTCTATCCAGATCAGCGCCCATAAGAAAAAGGGTATTTGGCGTGCCATCGCCAAGGACGTGAGGACCCTGTGGGTCTTTCACAGGCGGAGCACCCACTGCCACAAGTGATGGGAAGACCTGTGCCGCTGGTCAAAGAAGACAGCGGAGGCCCAGCTGGGGCAGGACTCCCAATGAGGAAGGGGTGCCCATTGCACCATGACCCCCCTGATGTTCCGCATCCCAACTGTGGCCTATCCGGAGTTGGATGGGCGCTTGAGGGCATCACAGCAGACACAAGGGGGTGAGTACAGATTCTGAAAGCTGACTTTACACTCATGAGGAGGTACCTGGGTGGGGGATGTGGGCTGTGGGTGCCCCTAGGCCAGGGCGATCATGGCATTGTAGGTCCCTTGTTGGGCAGGCTCTGGTGCACTCCTACCCCAATAGTGTAAGTGGCCATCTGTAGGATGCTGACCTGGCCTATAGTGGGTACCTGATGGTACTTACACCTTGTGCCAGGTCCAGTTATCCCTTATTAGTAGATTAATAGTGTTCTAGCAGCTTAGGCTGACAGAGGCTGAACTAGGAGACATGCAAAGCTCCTACTATACCACTTATATCATGTAGCACTATATCATGTGAATCACAATACTCAGAGTTACTAAAAATAAAGGTACTTTATTTTAGTGACAATGTGTCAGAAATATCTCAGAGGATATACCCCCTTAGGAGGTAAGTTAAATACACAAAATATACACACAAACCAAAATCAGGTAAGTAAACAGTTAGAAAAGTAGTGCAAACACTGTAGAAATCAATAGGATACAATAGGCCTAGGGGCAACACAAACCATATACTCTAAAAGTGGAATGCGAACCACAAATGGACCCCATGCCTAGTGTAGTTTGTAGAGGGTCACTGGGAGTGTAAGAAAACACTAAGGGTGTCCAAGATACTCCACCCCAAGACCCCGAAATGTAGGAGTAAAGTTACCCTACTTCCCCAGAAACACACTAAAGACGTGATAGGAGATTCTGCAAAGACAACAACTGACTGCAAAGAAAGGAAGATGGATTCCTGGACCTGAGGACCTGTAAAGGAAGGGGACCAAGTCCAAGAGTCACGCAAGTGTCCGGGGGGGCAGGAGCCCACTAAACCCCGGATGAAGGTGCAAAAGGGCTGCCTCCAGGTGGAAGAAGCTGAAGATCCTGCAACAACAGAACATGCCAGGAACTTCTCCTTTGCAGAGAACATGTCCCACAGCGTGCTGGAGGACACAGAGTTGTTTTCATGCAGAAATACCACAAACAAGCCTTGCTAGCTGCAAAGGTTGTGGTTGAAGAAAATGGGTGCTGCCCGGGTCCAGGAAGTACCAGGATGTCGCCCCTTGGAGGAGGAGACAGAGGGGGCGCTCAGCAGTACTGAGAGCCCATGCAGAAGCAGGCAGCACCCACAAAAGTACTTGATCAGGCATTCAAGAAATCTGCGCACAGCAGTCTTCTCAACACTACAAAGGAGGGTCCCACGAAGTCGGTGGTCAACTCAGCGAGTTGAGCAATGTAGGATGGAGTGCTGGGGACCTGGGCTATGCTGTGCATGAAGGATTCCTTGCAAAAGTGCACAGAAGCCCTAGCAGCTGCAGTGCACGCAGTACACAGGATTACTGTCTGGCATGGGGAGGCAAGGACTTACCACCATCAAATTTGGACAGAAGGACCACTGGACTGTCGGAGACACTTGGATCCAGCTCCTTTGTTCCAGGGACCATGCTTGTCAAGATGAGAGGGGACCCAGATGACCGGTGATGCACAAGTTTGGTGCCTGCGTTAGCAGGGGGGAGATTCCGTCGACCCACGGGAGATTTCTTCTTGGCTTCCAGTGTAGGGTGAAAGCAGACAGCCCTCAGAGCATGCATCACCAGGAAACAGTCGAGAAAGCCGGCAGGATTAGGCGCTACAATGTTGGTGGTAATCTTCTTGCTACTTTATTGCAGTTTTGAAAGCGTCCTGGAGCAGTCAGAGGTTGATCCTTGGCAGAAGTTGAAGAGAGAGATGCACAGGAACTCTGGTGATCTCTTGCATTCGTTATCCGAAGAGAAAGCCACAGGAGAGACCCTAAATAGCCCTCAGAGGAGGATTGGCCACCTAACCATGTAAGCACCTATCAGGAGGGGTCTCTGACGTCACCTGCTGGCACTGGCTGCTCAGAGGCCTCCACTGTGCCCTCACATCTCTGCATTCGAGATGGTAGAGGTCTGAGACACACTGGAGGAGCTCTGGGCACCACCCCTGGGGTGGTGATGGACAGGGGAGTGGTCACTCCCCTTTCCTTTGTCCAGTTTCGCACCAGAGCAGGGGCTGGGGGATCCCTGAACCGTTGTAGACTGGTTTCTGCAAGGAGGGCATCATTTGTGCCCTTCAAACATTTTCAGAGGCTGGGGGAGGCTAATCCTTCCCAGCCCCAAACACCTATTTCCAAAGTGAGAGGGTGTAACACCCTGTCTCAGAGGAAATCCTTTGTTCTGCCTTCCTGTGACTGGGCTGCCCAGACCCTGGGTGGGTGGAAACCTGTCTGTGGGTTGGCAGCAGCGGTAGCTGCAATGCGAACCCCAGAGAGCTAGTTTGGCAGTACCCAGGGTCCATGCTGTAGCCCCAGGGATGCATGGGATTGGCACCCCAATATCAGATTTGGCCTGGGGGTACAATTCCATCATCTCAGACATGTTACATGGCCATGTTCGGAGTTACCATTGTGAAGCTACATATAGGTATTGACCTATATGTAGTGCATGCGGGAAATGGTGTCCCCGCACTCACAAAGTCCGGGAAATGGCCTTGAACAACATGGGGGCACCTTGGCTAGTGCCAGGGTGCCCTCACACTTAGTAACTTTGCACCTAACCTTCACCAAGTGAGGGTTAGACACATAGGTGACTTATACGTTACTTAAGTGCAGTGTAAAATGGCTGTGAAATAACGTGGACGTTATTTCACTCAGGCTGCAGTGGCAGTCCTGTTTAAGAATTGTCTGAGCTTCCTATGGGTGGCAAAAGAAATGCTGTAGCCCAAAGGGATCTCCTGGAACCCCAATACCCTTGGTACCTAGGTACCATATACTAGGGAATTATAAGGGTGTTCCAGTGTGCCAATCAGAATTGGTAAAAATGGTCACTAGCCTGCAGTGACAATTTTAAAAGCAAAGAGAGCATAAGCACTGAGATTCTGGTTAGCAGAGTCTCAATGACACAGTTAGGCACCACACAGGGAACACATATAGGCCACAACTATGAGCACTGGGGTCCTGGCTAGCAGGATACCAGTGACACAGGCAAAAACAAACTGACACACAAGTAGAAATGGGGGTAACATGCCAGGCAAGATGGTACTTTCCTACACCATCTACTACTGGGCAGGGTCCTGTGGGTTTCTGGTGTGCAGATGCTGGCGTTAGGCATTGTACCCCATGGGCTGGTGACTGTCTTAGGAAATGGGTGGGCATGGCCGAGTGCATAGGGCTATTCCCTGTGTGTTGTGTACGCCAACGGTAGTGGTGTTGCTGGCATTGACCAAGTGTATCCTCTGTCTCTTCCCTCCCCTTTTTGTTTTGTCACCCTGTCCTTGTGTGCATTAGCATCATCTGGTGGAGGTGCAGAGGCACCGGCGACCCCGTGAGCTGCATCCCGCATGGGCCTGGAGGCCGAATCCACAGACGGTGAGGGCACCAGTGGGACAAAGGGCGAGGGAGCACCACGATGGGGACAGGAGGGGAGACCACAGATAGCGACTCCTCTTCCGGTGGAAGCTCCCTGCATCTCCTTCGCCCCAGGCACCTCAGGCCCTGCCCAGTCAGCCCTGCTGCCCTCAGTGACGAGGCTATTGACCTCCTGAGATCCCTCTCTGTTGGGCAGTCAACCATACTGCATGCCATCAAGGGTGTTGAGAGGCATTTGCAACAAACAAATGCATACCTGGAGGGCATTCACTCTGGCATGGCAGCCCAACAGAGAGCATTCCAGGCTCTGGCCTCAGCACTGATGACTGCCCTTTTCCCTGTGTTTGGCCTCCTCCCTCCACCTTCATCTACCCAGACCCAATCCCCTCAACCCCAGCCTATCCCAAGCACACCTTCAGACCAGCATTCACCCAAATCAACACACAAAAGTGGCTTAGGCAAACATAAGCACAACACTTCATCTCACAGGCACTCACACAAGCACCATACCCATGCAAACACACCAACATCCACTGCCTCCACTGTGTCCCTCGCCTCCTCCTCATCCACCTCCCTTCCAGTAGCGTTTACACTCACACCTGCATGCACTACATCTTTTTCCACTACCTCCTTCACCATCACGCCCATCACTACACACCCCACACTGGCAGTCACCACCCCCACAACCATGCACATGTCCCCTGTGTCCCCTCACAGTGTGTCGGTGACCCCTCTTCCCAAAGTACACAAACTCTAGCACCCACCCACCCAAAGGCCATCCACCTCACAATAGCATCCAGCCCATGCACCTTCACCCAAGCGTAGCAGACAGATGCCTCCTACAACCACCCCCTCTTCCTCCACTCCCAAACCCACTCCATCTTCCCATCCCATTGTGTCTAAAAAACTTTTCCTGGCAAACATTGACCTGTTCCCTCCCCCTCCCCCCACCCTCTCCTTCCCCTTGGCCCAGGCTGTCCAGATCCTAGGCCAGTACCTCAGCCACCAAGTCGGCTTCCGTAGTGGTACCTGCAACTCCCAGAGAATCAAAGGGGGCACCCGTCAGGCCAGGAAATGTGCCACAGACCCCTGCAAAGAACCAAACCATTCTGGCACCTGCCAAAGTGAAGAAGGGGCCAGCATGCAGCAAGGTGAAGGAGCACGACCCACCCAGCAAGGCCTCCTCCAACATTCCAGCTGCCAGAGCCAATGTCCCAGCAGCATCTGCCAAGGTGAGGAAGGGTCAGAAAATCCAAGGCAAGGCACTTCAGGCCTCCGAGGCCCCAGGTGAGGACCTGGTGCCCACCATCAGAACCGACAGCCCCACCTCCTGTACCGTGGCCAGCACCGCCACAAGCACCGCCACCTGCACTGCCACCTGCCCCGCCGCTGCCACCACTACTGTCAGCAGCAGAATCCCCAGTGGGCAGCTGTCCGAGACTGCAGGAGACAGGCTGGTGCCTCGCTCCACCACTGACAGCACCAGCACCTGCACCTGCACCACGGACAGCACTTCCAGCATCCCCGCCGCAAGCACCGCCACCTGCACCGCTGACAGTAGGGCCACTACCAGCAGCAGCAGCCCCAGTGTGCGTACGTCTGAGGCTGCAAGAGACAGCCTGGAGCTTACCACCACCACTGGAATCACCCCCACCAGCACCGACACTAACACCTGTTTGCAGTCTGGCCCTGCCTCCATGGAGTATCAAGCTACCTCATCCAACCAAATCTCGTGGCTCAGACACCCAGGTGAGGGAATGTGAACTGTCACACCCCACGTGCTGCATCACTGGGCACAAGGCCCCCTCCAGAACTAGTGGAGAAATGCATTCACTCTCCCTATCCTTGGCAGGATGAAGCACCCTGGGCACAAGGTCCCCTCCAGAACCAGTGGAGAAATGCATCCACTCACCCTATCCTTGGCAGGATGAAGTACCCTGGGCATAAGACCCGCTCCAGAACCAGTGGTGAAATGCATCCATTCTCCCTATCCTTGGCAGGATGAAGCACACTGGGCACAAGGCCTCCTCCAGAACCAATGGAAGAAGGAATCCACTTGAGAGACTTAAGAGACTATGGCCTTGCACTCCCCAGGACCAAGCAGTGGGCAAAGCACCCACTTGAGAGACTGTGGCCTTGCACTCCCCAGGACCAAGCTGTGGGCAAAGCACCCACTTGAGAGACTGTGGCTTTGCACTCCCCAGGACCAAGCAGTGGGCAAACCACCCACTAGAGAGACCGTGGCTTTGCACTCCCCAGGACCAAGCAGTGGGCAAAGCACCCACTTGAGAGACTGTGGCTTTGCACTCCCCAGGACATCGCTGTGGGCATGGAGTCCCCTCGAGGAGCAGTGGTGTAGTACCATCTTCCGTCTGAGGTGCCCCCCTTCCCCGTCCCCCTGAGGTGCCTGTGTTTTTTCGACCTGATGCCCCTGCAGTGTTTTCTCCATATTGAGGCATAATGGTCCATGATTTTTGGCCCAGTCAGCCATGGACATTTGCAAAGGACAGTGTACGGCCTTCTGTACATATTGTAAATATTTGTGTATAGTGTTTTTCTATTTGTTACGTATGTCTGCATATTTCAAAATTATCACTTGTTTCACTCTATTCCTTTTGTCCTTGTGTTCTTCCAAGGGGGAACGGGGTGTAAATGTACTGTTCTTGCATGTGTATGTGTGTATGGTGTTGTGGGTGAGGGTGGGGGTAGGGGTGTTGCGTGTTGTGTGTGTCACTCTCTTTTTCCTCCCCCCGTCCCCTGTGTGCTAGGTGCAGCACTCACTGTGGTCGTCGCCGCTGTCTTTGATATTCCTCGTGTATGAGGAGGTAGACCAGCATGGGGAGGACCTGCAGCTTGGGCTCCATGGTGTCCTGGTTCTTCCTTGAGTGTCGAGAGGTGAGTGGTTTCCCTTCTGTTTTCTGTTTCCGCCGTGCTTCTGATGGTCGTTGGTACCACCCCGGAAAAGCTGGCGGATTGGCGGGTTGTGATGTGGTGGGTGGTACATTGTCCTCTGCCTGTCTGTTGACGGTTACTGCCGCAGTGTTTGTTGCTACCACCATGGCAGTCGGAGTGTTAAAGTGGCTGTCTGTGTTGGCGGTTTCCGCCCTGGTCGTGATCCCATTTTTTTTACCGCCGGCCTGTTAGCAGTATAACCGCTGCTTTAACACCGACCGCCAGGGTTGGAATGAGGGCCAAAGTCTTTAACTAAACAACTATCAATCCTGGACTTCTCTACACTGGTAGGACGACTGCAGAAGTATGATCTGGAAAAAACTGTCCGTAGTGCCAATTGTAGTGATATGCTTGATAAGTCTTCTGCTAATTTATTTGAACAAAATAACGTTCCATGTAACCAAATTTCACTGGCTGATGACTCCCTCAGTGACTCCATCCATGGAAAAGAGGAAACCGGGCTTGAGAGATCAAAACGCATGCTGAGCACAACACCTCAGTTAATGACAAGTTCATTTTTATGACTCGGTTTTGCTAACAGAATAAGATGACCTTTTCGGAATTAATCATTGATCCAACCAAGAAGATAATTTATTTCTCTTAATAACTCCTCTAGCCTACCCCGTACAAGCAGCCATCAGTGCTATTGGCATTACTCTAACCAAGTTGTCAAATACCATAATTATTCAATGTTCATAATTTTTGGGACAAGTGTCTCTATTAAAGATATAAATTGAAATCTCAAATTAGTACAGGAGAACTCCAAGATTATAGCATGCATTGCAATAACGTAAAAAATATAAATTAAGTTTTCCAAATCTGTCTTGAAGACATAATTGCTTTGCTTAAATTAAAACCTAGGAAATGTAATAACCAACACACAGAATTTAATATCTCTGGACCTAATCAGCCTGGCACTACAAACACGAGGCCCATGACAAATGCAAATGACTCAAATGTTGTGCATCCATGTGCTTCTAATTCCACACAGATTGACACTGGCGAGGTTCAGGTGCTCAACTTTTCCCAAAACTGAAATACAAAATCTCTGGCAGAAACAACTGACAAGGGTACCTACGAACTGAGAGTACAATTAACATTTCAACAGAAGATGTTAAGCCCTATATCAGCAAAATATGACTAAAGAAGTTGCAGGAGTTATGAGAATGGGGGATAAACAATAAAGCAGACAAAGTAACAATACAAGACTCAAAAGCAACAAGAAAGAATGCCCTGGAAAACAGAAACGGTACTCTATATTCACTCAGGCAGATCCAAGTAGCCTGCAAAAAGGGGTACAAATACAAAGTAAGTCTATTTCATATATTTTTAACAGACGTGATGAGGGTGCTGTAAAAGACCAAGATATTACTGAGAATGACTAAGCATTAAGCACAACTATAATTACCAACACTTCTGAACCAACATCCACTTACAGTCAAACTGTTGCAAAAGGCTTACAATATCCATCTGATATGGCCAGTTCAAGTTTAATCAACAAACACCACTCAAAAGTGACAAATAATAATGCCCCTGGAAAACAGAAACTGTACTCCATATTCGCTCAGGCAGATCCAAGTAGCCTGCAACAAGGGGTACATATGCAAAGTAATTTTATTTCATATGTTTTTATCAGACCTGGTGAGAGGTCTGTGGAAGATCAAAATATGATATTAAATGACCGAGTATTAGGCACAGCTATACTTACCAACACTTCTGAACCAACATCCACTTACAGTCAAATAGCTGCAAAAGGCTTACAAAATCATTCTGATATGGCCAGTTCAAGTTTATTAAAAAGTAATACTGAAGGTACAATCACAGATGCACGCAGCATTGTGGGCCCAGGTGCAGTGAATAACTCCTACACTGATCCTCAGGCAACAATCATTAACTCCACAACATAGTTCACTTTGCAGATTGGCACAGCTTGGACCAGCAGTACTTGGAAAGAGACCACAGTGCCACTTGGATCTTTTAAACTGTGTGTAAGCTCGAATGCTTATATGTGTGGCAGAAACTGAGTGCCTTTGGGAAAGATACCTGTTGGCGGTGTCCATGTTGTGACGTCTGCAAGCGCTTGATCTTATTTAGATAAATAATTGTTACTTGTTTGGAGACTGGGGGAGCCTGAACTGCATATTAAAGCAATCACTGTGGCTGGAGGTCCGAACTGAAGGCAGCTCGCGCTCCAAATGTCATAAAGCAGCGCTTTGGACCCGCTATGCGAGATGCGCATGGGATGTGTCTGGGCATTGTCTGGGTGAAGACTGAGCCAAGACTGGGCCCATCTGTGTCCGTCCGCAGCCGGACAATGCTGGGCTGGGCCACCCCCCCCGGATGTGGATGTGTGATATTCTGGCATGCCAGCTAAAAAGAGATATTGATGTTTTTTCTTCTCTTATGCCATCTGTCCATGGTGCTTTTACAGATTAAATCTCTTTATTGAATTTCTATAAAGGTATACAACTACTCCACCTACTTCCTGGTGCTTTTAATGCATTGTATTTGTAACTGCAACATGCTGAAGGCCCATGTAGAGAACTTCCTGGTGCTACACCTGGACTCCAGAGATCTAGTATGGATCATTTTTTATCAATGCAATTGGTATTATTAATAAAGAAATTGAGCTGGGAGACTGTAGCCTTTCAGTTTCATCCCAGTTCTCTTCCCCCTTAGGAGCTCCAGATCATGTAGTACCTAACTTAAAAATAATGTGCCTATTTTGCAACTTGAAAGGGCATTAGACTCCCCTCTAGAAGATGTTCATCAGTTGCATGATAATGGGGATAATTTAGCGCCACCACAAGTTCTTCATCCTCCTGTTTCCCTGGAGCCAGAAGTTGTGATCGCTACCCCCAGCCCCATGAATGGAGAAGAACTTAAAGGGGGAAAAGGAAGAGGCAGGTGCCTGCTAAGACTTAGAAAAGGCAAAGGGTCATCACCACTCAGACTACTAGGCAGAAGGCACTATTCAAGGGAGATGAGATAGTGCCTGTAATTGCCCAGGATACTCTAATTTTCTGAACAACGTGATAAATGCTTCCTTGGACTTAAAACTGAAGCCACTAGTTGAGCACCTGGGACTAATTGAATTAAAAAATGAGAAGCTTGGTGGTACGAGGTGTGAAAACGTGCAATCTGAGGTTGCAACTAGATGCTCCCACCCAGTGCAGGAGGCAGTGATCAAGGTCTCGGTAGTTCACCAGAGTAGTGCCATATGCCAGCCCCCTGCCCCCCCGGATGTAACCCATTGGAAGTCGAAGGCAGGGCCCATAGCATTAATACTGGAATTCATGTGTGCAAAAATCTAATGACCCCTCAATTCTAGTAACTGCAAGATCCCATGGGCCAAGGCCACTTAATATAGCTCCAGTAAGAAAGGATACAGGTGCAGAGAATATGGCCCCTAGATCTGACCAAAGTGGAAGTAGAACACACATTCCGCCAGAATGCACCCCTTATATTATTTTACTTGAAAATGTTCCATCTCTGCCTAAGTATAATGAGGAGTCACATGCATCTCTCTTAAATAAAGTCTCATATTAGCTGCAGGAGCACTCTGGCTGGGCTCATGAGTTATGCTAAAGAATGTTTTTCCACTCATAGGGTTTCCTGGGTTGGACCCATGCAGAAAGTTTCACAGGATGACCGTATTATTGTGAATTTTAAAATGCTAAGTTTGGTTTGGTCCCTACTACACTCACTTAGTCAGTCTTGCTTTTGCAGGGGGGCATTAGAGCCCTTCGCTTGGGCTTCTTTTACCCTCCAGTAGTATTAGGACCAGTTTTTGCTACCAGAGAGTTTTCTCATCAGGGTCCAGTACGAGGAACGGTGGATAACTATTCTGATATCGCTGTTCCCACCTTTAATAGATTTTCCACATTGGCTGCCTTCAAACAGCTGGACTGGCTACCTTCTTCTGGGGAACTAGACATGTAGGGCCACATATGGAAACTTTCAGAATTGTGACCCGCAAATTCGAATGTTGGACGGTGTCCCTGACACCATCTGCGATTCACAAGGGGGTCGCAAATGCCCACCTCATGAATAATCATGAGGTGGGTCACAATTTGCGACCCCCTTGCAAGTGGCAGCCCTCACAGGGATGGTGGCCTGCTGCGGACAGCAGACCACCATGTCTGTGACTGCTTTTCAATAAAGCAGTTTCTTTTTTTTTTGTAATGCAGCCCGATTTCCTTAAAGGAAAACGAGATGCATTACAAAAACAAAAAATGAAACGTTTTCGTTTCATTTTTCAGAGCAGGCAGTGGTCCATAGGACCACTGCCTGCTCTGAAAAAATGTTTACAGTCACATTCACAACGGGGAAGGGGTCCTATTGGGACCCCTTCCCTTTTGCGAATGTGTTAGCACCAATTTGAAAAGGGTGCAAAATGCGATTGGTTTGCGACCGCGTCCGCGGACACAAAACAATCCTACATTGCACTGCAAGTCGCAATTAGGAAGGGAACACCCCTCCCTAACTGTGAGTCGCAATCCCGTTTTGCGATTCGGTAACCAGGTTACTGAATCGCAAAACAGGATTTGTGCATTGCGATGTGCTTTTTGCATTCGCTGTTTGTGACGTGCAAACAGCTACCTACATGTGGCCCTAAAAGTGGCCATTCAACCTTAGATTTAATTGATGGGTTGAAACCTCAGGCAGAATCTGCAGCCGAGACAACCTTGGCTGTTAGTGATGTACTTGTACCAGTGCCCATTAATATTGTTGCTATTGGGTGAATTTCTGATTGTTTTTCATCAGAAACTGAGTACAAGTCAGGCATTTCTCTAATTCCGTAGGACTGGCTGGGATTAAATCCAAGTTGGACGATAAGGACTGGTATTCTTTCATTGGGAAGCATGATATAGGTTTATTTAAAGAAACTTGGGCTGTAACTAAGGTTTTTGTTAGCGAGTGTAACACTTATAGTGCAGAAGCAACCCCTCCGACAAGAACAGGGTGGGCGATGGGGTGGGGTCTTATGATTTTAACAGTGCTTGCTTTGCATGAACCCTTGTCAATAGATTTACAGGGCCTAATGGGCATTAAACACAAGTTTCCTAGGGGCCTGACATTGGTATTATTGAATGTTTGGGACTTACCAACAGGATACCAAAGTAATAGTGACTGGTAATTTTAATACTTCCTTTCATCCCTTAATTGCGATAGGTCTGGTAACAGAGGAAGAAGATGAGTTCTGGGGGATTTCCAGCCTGATAGATATCACACAATGTCATGGCACTAATACTGCTTTGCAAGTAGCTTCCATAGTGGTTGCCCACAGTTTGTGAGCATTCAATTGGAGGACTTACTCTGATTCAAATAGAGCACCCACTTTTAAAAGAGGTTGTCACTAGAGTGTTATTGATCATATTTTGTTGGATATCTGGCTGTGGTGATCAATTTCATTGATCAATTTGTTCTGACCTTGTTATAACCCCTGAACCTTATGTGGCTAGCATTTGTCACAAAGTAACGTGGCCTAGTGTTATGGCAAATCTGAAATTTCATGCAGATCTACCAGCTTTTTGTCCATTTTTTGCAGACCTCAAAGGAACCGCAGCGGACCCTTAATCTATATCAAGTCTTCATTTGTTTGTTTTTTTTTGTGAAAAATTAAAGAAAATTTTTTAGATGGCATGCCAGGGTAAAAAGGATTAGTTAGGAAAGGCCTAAAGTGGTTTACCCACAACTGTCAGCAGGCTAAACTATTGTTAAGAAGAGCTGTTAGGGAGTGTAATCGGGACAAAATCAGGATTGCATGCATTAGGTAAAAAATTGCACTTAAAGCAGAGAAGAGTAAACGGGATGAGAATAAATGGCAAGATATATTGCATGCCCTTATATTGAACGATAATCACGCTTTCTGGTCTTTAGTCATTAATGGACCAATGGTTATTGCAACCCCAGGTGTATTCATGTTTCACCTGATCAATGGAAGGATTACTTTCCCTAACTATACTCTAGGAGTAGCATTTGAGAGAATTCCTTAATACAGGGGCAGATGGAGTCTAGTAATAGTCAAGTAATCTCGGTTTATAGCTCAAGTGAACCAATTTTATGGAGCTTGGAGGAGACCCTTTCAGCAATTGACAGTCTGAAACCTTTAAAGGCCCCTGGTCCAGATCAAATACAAGGGGATCTATATAAGTTGGAACCCCAGCTTTGGGCATGGTATGTGAACACTTTGTCGAATGCGATTGCAAGAGGTGGCGAGAGTCTGGATACCTGGAGAGGGGCCAAAATCATCCCAATCTTCAAGAAAGGCGTTGTGGGTGGTCCTGCTAACTATCTGTCCATTAGTTTATTGGACAATCTGCAGAAAATCTTTCCGAGGCAAGTATTAGACAAAGTACTAGTTTGGGCATCCAGTGAGCAGATACTCTTGCCCCTTCAGGTGGGGTTCCATGCAAAAACCAGTACTGTTAATTAGGTATTTAGGTTTTCTCTTTTATATTGGAAGCTGCTATCCATAACGGGACAGTGACTCTCTCACACCGCATCCCACAATTCTGCCTGACCTTGCACATTATCCTTCAGAGTTGCCACCATCAGTAGTGTTCCTCTGCCATACTGCCCTTATGTAGATTGGCAGTGTCATTGTACTACTGATACTGCAATCCTTATTTGATTTTCTGAGATGGTAGACACACCCCAGTGCAAAGGGTAGGAAGCACTGGTATAGCTCAGGGCCAGCTCCCCCACTTTTTATGTCTTACATGTGTTAATGGATGTGCATGCAGAGATCACCATCTTATGCTCAACCTGTGCACTTCTGACGGTGGATTCCGTTGGCTTCAATTCCACTCAGCCACAAAGTTCTGATTTGGAAGGATCACAAGGAGGTGGAAATACTATTCTTACTTCTGACTTTACAGTTACCTTACTTTCTGGCCACAAGAGGACACCGGTAAAACAGCACCTTTGGCCCCTACTATTAATCCATCTAGTGAATGCTTATGGTGAACTAGTATCAAGTGCAATGTTGCAGGTATAATATTCTGCTTCCTCCGCTCTGATTAACCATACAGACTGTTGAGTGGCTGGATGACTTTGACACCCTTTGGATGTGATGTTGGCTTACCTAACGTGGTAAATTTATGAGCAGTGAGACTAGGACTAGCCAACTTATATCTTTTTATCTCCCACACAGCGTGCCATTGAGTTGTCTGTATTGTGCAAATAGGGACAGCTAGTTCTGCATCATGGAAAACCCACTCAGCAAGAGGGACCTAGACACTTCAAAGCCAGCTCCGCCCAAAGTTTCACCTGCACACAAGGTGGCTATATGCCAGGGCTACACCTCACATCTTTACCTTGAAAAATGGCATGTGTTGACGGCCAGGAGACAAGACTTACAGTTTCAATTAGAGGATGATTATGACATGACTAAGTTGTCGTATCTGTGGCAGATGCTGATTCTTAAAGGGAAGAAGATAAGGCCTCTTGAACGGGAAGTGTTTTGGATGTGGGATGCAACACTACGTGACATGAGGACAATGAATGATGTGAAGAGTAAGGTGCATGAGGAACCATTGCAGTTGAACACGGGGTTCTATCAGCTTAAAGTGCTGGAGTAGGTAAAGAAGGAAAACTGGAGAAGGAGGATTTAGAGGTTACTGGAACATACCCTGTGACAACTGCAGAGTCATAGGTACCAGCACAGTCACAGCAACAAGCAGAACAAGAGGAAGAAGATATACTAGTAGAATATATTATAAGGGGTAGAATGGTAAATACACCTAGAAACACCTCTACCATGGCACAACTGTAGGAAGGTGGCTTTCTTCTAGCATGGTTAGCCCCATTATTGACCTGTTTGTCAGTGTGTTTTTACTGTCTCACTGGGATCCTGCTAGTCAGGACCCCAGTGCTCATAAGTTGTGGCCTATATGTCAGTGTGTTTTACTGTGTTGTCAGTATGCTTGCCTGTGTCACTGGAGTTCTGCTAACCAGAACTCCAGAGCTTATGCTCTCTCTGTTTACCAAATTTGTCACTAAGTTTAGGTACTCCATATTCCAATTCAGATTACACATTGGATCTCCTTTATAAGTCCCTTGTATATGGTACTTAGGTACCCAGGGCATTAGGGTTGCAGGACATCCTTATGGGCTGAAGCATTTCTTTTGCCACCCATCAGGAGCTCATACAAGCACTCCTTCAGGACTGCCACTGCAGACTGAGTGAAATAGTGCACACACTATTTCACAGCCATTTTCACAGCATCAGGTAACTTATACATCACCTATATGCCTAACCTTCAGTTACTGAAGGCTAGGTGCGAAGTTACTATGTCTGAGTGCACCCTTGCACTAGCAAAGGTGCCCCCACATTGTCCGGGACCAATTTCCCAGACTTTCTGAGTGCGGGGATACCAATATAAGCGTGCACTACATATATGTCAATACATATATGTAGCTTCACAGTGGTAACTCTGACAATGGCCATGTGAGGTTTCTAAGATTGTGAAATCGAACCCCCAATCCAAATGCGGTATTGGGGGGCCACTTCCATGCACCCTGGGGGCTCCACCATGAAACCCCAGTACTGCCAAACCAGCTCTCTGAGGCTTGCACTGCAGCTACAGCTGCTGCCTCTTCACAGACAGGGTTCTGCCCTCCTGGGGTCTCTGCAGCCCAGTCCCAGGAAGGCAGAGCAAAGCATTTCCTCTGAGAGCAAGGTGTTACACCCTCTCCCTTTGGAAATAGGTGTTACAGGTTGGGGAGGAGTAGCCTCCCCCAGCCTCTGGAATGCTTTGAAGGGCACAGATGGTGCCCTCCTTGCATAAACCAGTCTACACTGGTTCAGGGACCCCTTCTCCCCTGCTCTGGTGGGAAACTGGACAAAGGAAAGGGGAGTGACCACTCCCCTGTCCATCACCACCCCAGGGGTGGTGCTCAGAGCTCCTCCAGTGTGTCCCAGACTTCAGCCATCTTGCTTTGCAAGGTGTGGGGCACCCTGGAGGGCTCTGAGTGGCCAGTGCCAGCAGTTGACATCAGAGACCCCTCCTAATAGGTCAATACCTGATAAGGTAGCCAATCCCCCTCTCAGGCCTATTTAGGGTCTCTCCTGTGGGTTCTCTTCAGATTCTGCTTGAACGTTTCCTTCAAGAATCCTCTGCAACAACTTCAAACTCTTCTGACCTCAAATCAACCGCAGCCTGCTCCAAGAAATGCTGTAACTGCAACAAAGTGTCTACAAGAGACACTTTTCTTCAGCATCCTCAGCAAGTCAGCAGCTGCAACAGTTTCCACAGTGTGCACGCTCTGGGGACTCCCTGTCTTCATCCTGCACCAGAAGAACCGAAGAAATTTCCTGTGGAGTGATGGAGTCTCTCCCCTGCTCCAAGCAGGCACCTTCCAAGATGATGACTTTTACCCTGGGACTCCTCTCAGGGTGACAAGCATGCTCCTTAGGACACAGAGGATGGAAATCATCAACATAGACTGTCCTGAGGTCCTGCTGACGCAAGTTGGAGGAGGTAAGACCTTGCCATCCCTGAGAACCATGGTACCCCTGTGTATTGTGTCTTCTTCATTTCCTGAGGCCTCTGTGCACTCTTTGCAAAATTCCTTGATGCACAGCCTGGCACAGGTCCCCAGCACTCCACTCTGCGATGCTCAACTTGCTGAGATGTTCTCCGGCGATGTGGGACGTTCTTTTGTTGTGCTGCATCAAATGCATTTTGCACCTCCTTTGAACCTGGATCCTGTGGCTTCTGGGGTTGCTAGCTGGCATCCTGAGGGCTCCCAGAAGTGCTGAGAACCCCCTCTTCCTCCACACACAGAGGTGAGGTCCCCAGGTCCCTCCTGGGTCCATCCAGCACCATTTTGATGAAAAACACACTTTTGTTGTAGCCAAGGCTTGTTGGTGCTTTCCAACACAAAATCTCATCTGCAACGATCTCCACGCCGTGGGACATCTTTTGCATCATGCAGAAACCCACTGGCATCTTCCTAGGGTGCATTTCTGCAGTCTTCAACTAACCAGGGACTCTTCTTTTGCACCCTCTTCTGGGTTGGCAGGGGCTCCTGTCCTCCCTGGAACTTCTTTCAACTTCGTTCCCTTCCTTTGTTGGTCTTCAGGTCCAATAATCCAGCAGTTGTTCTTTGCAGACTTGGTTGGCTGCTGCAAATTCCTCAAAACGAGGTGTAGTGTGTCCTAAGGAAACTTGCAGTATTTTACTCCTTCTTTTCTGGGCTCTGGGATTAAGTAATTTACTTACGTTTACTATATTCTTACTCTCCCAGAGATTCTGCACACACTACACTTGTCTAGGGATGCATTTGTGATTCACATTCCACTTTTTTAGTATATGGTTTGTGTTGCCCCTAGACCTATTTTCTCCCATTGCACTCTATAGGATTTCCTACTGTTTGCATTGTTCTATGACTATTTACTGTAATTTTTTGGTGTCTAGTGTATATATTGTGTATAATACTTACCTCCAGAAGGAGTATTGCCTCTAAGATATTTTTGGTAATGTGTCACCCAAATAAGTACCTTTATTGTTGGTAACACTGAGTATTGTCTTTACTTGTGTGTAAGTACAGTGTAACTATAAGTGGTATCGCATGAGCGATGCATGTCTCCTAGTTCAGCCTAAGCTGCTCTGCTATAGCTACCTCTATCAGCCTAAGCTGCTAGAACACTACTACATTTCACTAATAAGGGATAACTGGACCTGGTATAAGGTGTAAGTACCCAAGGTACCCACTACAAACCAGGCCAGCCTCCTACAATCAGCCCAGAAGACTATTGACACACACCTTATATTATATGTCTGCTATACAGATTTTAGCTCCATGTTCATTAAACTAAACTGAAATTGCCTGTGGAACAAACGTAGGACCCTGAGAACTGATCATACACTCCTCCATTTCTTAATTGCATTACATCAAGAGACATGGCTGCAAATCAAACTATTTATTCAGAACACTTTGGCCCTCATTATAACATTGGTGGTAAGTCCCGCCTACCGCCATGGCGACGGCCGCCAAAAATCCATCGCTGCGGCTAACATCCGTCCACCAAATTATGACCACAGCCAGATTTATGCCACAAGAAGGGCAGAAATCTGGCTTTGGCCATACTGGCGGGCGGTGTTAAGGTGGCGCTGCTACTATCAGCAGCACCACACCAGTAGACTGCCACCAGCTATATTATGACAAATAATACAGCCTGGCGTTGATCTGCAGGCAGGCACTGCTGGTGGTAGCAGCACCCCGTCCCCTGCCGGAAGACCCCCCGGATTCAGGTAAGTCAGGTTTCCAACATGGGAGGGAGATGGGGGGTGTTGTGTGCATGTGAGGGGGTGTGTGCATGAATGTGTGAGTGTGAGTGTGTGCGTGAATGTGAATTATTGTGTAGTGTTGCTTGCGTGTGTGTGTGCATGTGTGAGAATGCTTGAATGAATGGAAATGTGAATGCATGTCTGCGTGTAAGTTTGGATGTGTGTACGGAAGTGTGCATGAATGAATGTTTGCATGAATGCGGGTATGCCTATGTGAATGAGTGTGTGAATGCGTGGTGTGTGCCTACGAGTGTGCGTGTATGGGGGGAGGATTAAAAGGGGGGAGCATGGATGGGGGGTTGTCTCGGGAGTTTTAGGGTGTGTGTGTGGGCCTCCTACCAGTGACAGGGAAGGAATTCCCTGTCACTGGTAGGGCCTTCTGCCATGGTTTTCGTGGCATTACGAAAGCCATGAAAGCGTAAGGGTAGGAGACACTTGGCTGGTCACACATGAACACATATGCACATGCTTGTGCAAATGTCTGAGGGATCTGAGTGTGAGTCTACCATTGTGCACAGTCCAGTGACGGTGACCAGTTACTCTGCAGGGTTAGATATTGACCTGGGGTAGGCCTTATAATATTACTGGGCACTTATAGGTAAAGTCATTATGATTTACTGTTTTGCCTGCAACAGCATTTTACTGAGGTATGAAACTGGAGTTCATATTTGCAAGTCCCAGGATCAAACATGTACGGGTCATCTAGAATTGTCAAATTTCTGTGACTCAGCTCAGTCAGGACTTTTGTCACCCTGCTGTGCCAAGTTAATTACATTTCTCTCCAACAGAGGGAATAAATGCCACCCTGCACAAAAAGAGTCATTACCAGTGTTTCCATCATCTCCTTAGGTGAAAGGGATCTTGCTGAAAATCAGCATATCCTAATTACCTGTCACACAGTGCCACGGTTGGGGACAGACAACTAGACCCAGCACTAGAGGGGGCTGTTCTTTGAGGTTTTGGTTGGAAAGGCCCTGGTAGCGATGTCAGAGAGGGGTGGAGCTGAGATTCCAAGAGCAGATGTGACCAGTGACTCCTCGATGACGCCATCTTGAACTGTTCCATCCTGCTGTGGAAGAAGATTGGGACAAGGGTGGAGAGGTGACGTGGCACCCTAGGATTGGTCAGGGGTGTCTAGCTTCTAGAACCTTGCACTCCTTTTTAATAATCGTTGAAGGGACAGAAAGGGCTGTTGGTGTTTGTGCTTTTTGCTCCTGGGACTGTGACCGCCATGGACAACTTGAAGGAGAAACCCCCAGATTCCCAAAAGGACTAAGGACTCTTCCCAAGTTGACTCCAGGTCTAGTAGGTCTCTCCAAGGGCCAGTGAGACTGGCCCTCTTACAGCTCCTGAGTACCAGCTGTGGGAAAGATCTGTACATCAGCGCCCGGAGACAAAGGCCAGAAGGAAAGTTGGCACATGGAGCCTGGGGAACAAGCTCCCTGCAAGGTACACACTTTTTAAGGCAGGATGCCAGCTGCAACTGCCTCTGGTGGTTAGAGATCACCACCAGGAGTAAAATTGGCTCAAGATCATGCAGAGCAGGCCAATAGGTCTGAATTATGGCCTTTTCAATTTTGTCAACCTTTGAACTTTTACAGAGCACGTGGAACTCCACCACTGTTTTAGGCAAATGCCCCAGGGGTGGGTGATGGTCTGGGAGTCAGTACAAGATGGATTTACCTTTATGGAAGGAAAGGGGTAAGTGTAGGGCCCGTTCCCTGCTTCTACTTTCGCTTCTGGGTTTCCCATCTGCCCAGGGGCTGACATAAGAGTATGGGGAAAGCGCAATGCGTTCCCTGAAAGGAGGAGGAAGAGGGGGCCAGAGCTCCATCTCTGGACCCCTTGGATCCATGGGGGGAGCGTCTCCACGCTTTCCCAGTTGTGGTGGGCCCATTTGTCACTCCCTGCACGCATGCTGAGGAGGTGTGTAGAGACCCCAAAAAAAAACAGCACACTCATCCCTCAGGAGTAGGTAGGGGAGAAGAGCTGCTGGCTCCTGTGGCAGCAAGAAGAGTGCTGCTCCAGGGGAAAGCAGGTTGTGGTAGCTATGGGTAGGCTCCCCAGATGCACTCAGCAAATAAAAACTAACAGGGTGCCTAGGTGGGACCAGCACCCCAGGAAATAAAAGAGAAGGAGGCACTCCACCTCAAACAAAAAGCAACTCCCCCAAAACAGCAGGAGGATCACTCATTTAATATTCACTGCTTCCCCAGCAGGAGTACCTCATGTTGCTTCAGGATAGGCTATTTGAATGTTTGTCTTGTCCTCTGGTGGGCCCAGAGGGCAGAGGCACCACAGGGGAATCCAAAAAGTGTTGTGGGAGGTCATAGAAGTTGCAGCAGCCCCCCCTGAGGTAATCTTTGTGAACTAACTCTACCTTTGCAGGGTCAAGGCATCCATGACCCTCTGGGATTTTCACATAATTTGTTTTTAAAGCACTCCCAAGGCTGGGCATTTAGCTCTATAGTTATGAGTGCAAGTGCAGTGCTTTCTAGGGGCTGGTTGTATGGCTGCATTTTATGTGATCTAAAGATGTAAAATAAAAAGGCACTTGAACAGTAGAGCTTTCTATGGGATTAGTGCTATGGCTGCATTATATGTAGACTGAAAGTAGTGATCTCTAGGGATTGTTTTTATGATTGCATTTTACGTGGCCAGGGAGTAGATAAAGACACAGAGATGCATGGTACAATAATTTAAAATGCTTCATTAATATAATAATGTTGACAGTGATTACTGATCAAGGTTGATGTGCTTTATTGAAATTAAACATTGCATTTACACATGGTCATTATTGATTAAGGGATTTTCACAAAATGATGGATATTTTTAACATGTGGTTTGTTGTTCTTGTAATATAATTGAGCTTACTTCACATTAACATTACCCAACATTACACAATTTTAGATATTACTTTTCCATGATAGATAGCAATAGCTGTGAAAATGTTTTGTAGATGCAAAAGACTCCAGGTATGGATCAACAATAGTAGGATCTGTCACATGCACCTGTTAATGGGATTCCTTACAACTGAATATTTGCTACTAATTCTTCAATAGCACCTTATTATGTCAGCTTGTGAACTGGAAATAAAATACTATTACCTAAGCACTTCCCAGAATAATTCTCAGAACAGGGTGTCCTTGTAGGAAAGAACCAGCCAAGAGATCTGCAACTGCTTGAGATGTGCACATAACTCTGTTGCTGAAGCAAAAATGTGATATTTAGGTGTTAGAAGTTGATGCCCAGAATGGTCATACCCATAGGCACATTTGCTCGGCTAATTTAATCTGTGCCCTTTCTGTAGCATGATTTACTTTTGCCTCACTCAGACACCTGGCTGCTATACCTTTGCCTGCCCATCCTTCATACCACTCACTTAGAAAAAGAAGCAAGCATTGGCAAAGCCAAAAGTTCTGGTTTGTGGCACAAACTGATTGACTTTGCCTAGTTACATTGTGTATGCTTTATTATCAGTGTACTGTACAGAAATTACCAGCAGGCATCTTGCAACAATAGATTATTGATAAAGTATGTAAATGTCATTCCAAGATGACTGCCGGTGTTCACATGCTTGTGAGTGCATGGCATTGATGACCAACTTTGATCTTTTTGTTGCATTATAAGCTTAGCCCATAAATGGTGGCTAATGTTTTCTTGTCTAGATTTAAATTAAATCAATCACAACACATATATCAGTTAGAATATTAAATAACATTTCACTAATAAAACAGAAGTAATAAAAGACATTGAATTACTCCTTCATCGTCGCCAATAGGGTGTAAGCAATGGTTAGAAAAGTCATTAAACATGCAATGATATTTTTTTAATGCCCTTGAAAACAATATGAAACGGTGATTCTGTCAGTTGTTATATTGCTGCTCAAAAAAACGCTTCTAAGTATTTTTGATGTTGTAGGATTTTAGGGCACATACAGATACTATGCTCCAGACTCTCATTCGTCTTACTGCAAAAACTGAATGCTGATTGATCATTTTCTGGAGTTAACCACCTTTCCTTAATTTAAATTATTTGTGTATATACAGTAATCAAATCCCAAATATGATATCTCTGTGTTCCCATCAAGGTTGGAATCTAGGTACTGTTGTCTTCTTAATGTTTAAGCATGGATCTATGTTCACCAAGATGCTAGGGGTAGCGGAATTGACATCATATACACTTTGGCCCATATTTATACTTTTTTAGCGCTGCATTTGCATAATTTTTGACGCTAAAACGGCGCAAACTTGCAAATTACAATTGTATTTTGCAAGTTTGCGCCGTTTTTGCGTCAAAAAGCTGCACAAATGCAGCGCTAAAAAAGTATAAATATGGGCCTTTGTCCTTAATGATGTCACAGAAAGTTACATGATATGACGTTTGACTTTCAGTGTTTCTAGGCATAGATGTCACATGACCCTTATCCCGATGAGATCACAATAATTAACACTGGTGAAGTTCCATAATATTTGCATGATTAATATAACACAGACAAATATCTATTTTTTAATATTATCCATGTGACAATGTGGATATAATATGTAAAGGGAATATTTACTTGAATTATAGTAAGCAAGCAAAATGAGTCTGTCTTCTAGTGGAAACTGGAGGATGGGGATTCTCTCCAATGGGAAATTTTGGAAAACATAAAATGGGTTCTAATAGTGCATTTCAAGTCCTGTTATGGTGTGTCAAGCTATTGAAATCAGACAGTTCCAATGAGTTGACCCAATAATGTTGTTACAATGTCCTATGTGTGCCCCACTTGTCCAAAATAACCTCCATTGTTAAGGCCAGCATTTTGCTATGAGTGCCTCTTATGCCAAAGAATTACATGCCATTTGCCAGTGCCAGAATTTTACTAATACTGCTGTCAATGTACTATGGGGGGTCTTATGTAAAAAGTTACACTTAGTATATTGAAGACCACGTTTTGTCTTCCCATATGCCAATAATTTACTCCAGTGTGCCAGCATCAGCAATTTTCCACAGATGTCACGGAAGCCTAGAATTTTCTCCAGTATGTCAGCTCTGACATTTTTCCATCACTGCACCGTGCCAAAACTGACATATAGTGTGGCGGGCTCTAGCATTTTGTCATGGGTTTCCTATATGCAAGTATTGCCTCCAGTATGCCAGAGCTAGCATTTTGCCAAGAAGCATGGCAGGTCCTACATCAGACCTGCAAGCATAACTCATTCTCACTTATTCTTACTTACACTTACGCTTATTCACTCACATTCAGTCTTGCTGACTCATTAGCGCGCACTTGCACTGCATTTTTACTCAGTCTCTTGCACTCACTCTTACCCTGTCTCACTCATTCTCATTCTCTTGCTCATTCTTACTCACTTATTTTTACTGACTCGCGAACAAACACACACACAATTCCACATACATACATAACTGCTCACACATGTACACACTGTCTCTAACAAATTCACTCTCACTCCCATCCACACACACAACATACAATTGAAGTCATTGAATTTTTCTTACCTTAAACGCCAGTGAAGGTCAATTCCAGATCCTTCAGCAGCTCCTCTTTTTACTACACTAATAGTGAACAATAAATATTATTCACTATTAGTATAATAACGATTGAGAAGAAAGTACGGTTGGAGTCGGATTCTGGAAATAAGAGATACTCTTGTGCCCTTTGATACTGATTTTGCCACTTCTGAGGCTGGGGCTTGCAAGGGCAGTACCAGATATAGCAAGGAGCTAGCCAGTGGCTACAGCTGCGATCCCTGGTGACCCCACAAGTGACTTCCATGGGTTTGAGAATCTTGAATCAAGCGTACATATCTGTAGAAAGAAAATAACAATAGGTCATTAAGATAGAAAGTTACCTTTATTTATTCCCAGTCATCCTATTGAGCTTAAATAATTAATCCAGTGGAGGTTAATAATTGTTCATGACAGTAGCAATTGTTTCCCATTGAATCATGATAGGTGGATTACGTAAGATGTATTATTTTGTTTTAGTTTGCTTTCTGTTTCATATGTAGTTCATTAGGGCTGCATTTCTTTATGAGTGTGTTGATGTTAGTCCCACTTCTATCAGTGTTAAAGATCTCAGGTTAAGAAGCTGACGTACATATTTATGAAAACTGAATCAAGATCCCGAGTGACTGTTGTGTCGTAGCAGGTGTCGGGTAGGGCCCACCACCCTAGCCAATAAATCACACACACACTGGTGATGCTGGTAAACTGTCTTTGTGGTGCGAAATCACAGGCAGCTTTATTACCTCCTCGTCTTACGTCAGAAGCATACCATGTCAGCACCAAATAACAGCGGGAAACAGATGCGCCAGGAGCATATAGGGCTCCCACAACTGGTAGGACACAAACATAACATTTCTCCTGTACCCATAATAGGAAAACATAACAACAAAAACATAAGGGATCTCAGTCCATCATGGCAAATAGTGGAAACACCATAGGTTGTTAGCACCTAATAGAAATGCAAAAACCTTGTACTGTCAGGGTCATGCATTGTGTTACGTTAGCACAAAATCCTTCAGTCTAGTGGACACAGCTGGTGTGGGTCTTAGATGGTACCAGCCGATACCTTGTCATTCGTTACGCACATTTTCAGCCGATGACAACCCATTCAATCTCAGCATGGGAATATCTTCACACATTCCAGGCAGGGTTGTTTGGTCTGTCCCAAGACGGGGCCCTCCGGTGAGCAAGTCATCAAAGACAAGGCCCCCGCTTCCACCGCTCGAGGGACAGGAGTGTTTCCCTTCTCCTTGGCTCACAATGATACCGTCCGGGGGTTGATCCCATGACTGGATCTCATTTGAAAAGTGATACATTCCTTGTTATTGATTAATCCTCCCTTTTGGCCGTGACCATGGTTCCATGAACTTGACTCACGGTCCATGGAAGGGGTTCAAAAGGGAGATAGAATTTGCCCCCTGGCTGTCGATTTTAGACCAAAATGAGATCACCCACAGGAATGTCAGGATCTCAAGCACGTCGTTTCTTGGACATGTAGTGTTATGACTCTGTCGTCCCATCTCCGGGTGGTGCAGTATACAGACTATCTGCAGCCTGGAAATCACCATTAACACTCATCCAGCGTCCCCTTATGACCCCTGTTTTCTTCCCATGTCAATATGGTATGCTATTGAAGAACTAAATTTGCGTCCATGGAATTCAGGTCCCATAATGCACTGCCTGGTAGTCAGTAAGACCTGTAATCTGCTGTCTATTACTTCCTATGTGAATAGTCCTGCTGTTCCTTTGCACTGGAACCTCTCCTCCAGGACTTGTGAGAGACTGGAACTGCACACACCTGTGATCACTATTGTGCCCTGGGCATGCTGCTGCCTGGAACTGCTTACAAGCTGTCATTTCCTGAAGCTCCCTGTCATGCACTGGAGTTTGTTTCCTTTGTGTACCGGACCTCTTGTTGGCTTGTGTTCCAGTACTGTTCCTGCTTGCTTCAGCCAGAGCCTGCTCCCTGTTTCTCAGGCCTGTTCCTGATTGCTTCAGCCAGAGCCTGCTCCCTGTTTCCCAGTTCTGTTCCTGCTTACATGAGCCTGAAACTGCTCCCTGTTTTCCAGTCCTGTTCTTGCTTTGCTTTATCCTGAGCCTGTTCCCTGATTTCCAGTCCTGTTCTTGCTTTGCTTCATTGTTTATTCTTGTTCTAGGTTCTTGTGTCTGGTAAGTGTGCTATCAGTCCTCACCTGTGCATAAGTGTTTTCCTTCGTAGTGGGATTGGCTCCTGTTTTCAAGGAGGCAATGCCTGCCCCATCCTTAGCCTAGTGTTGTATGTAGTCTTAAGTGCCTAACTGTGACAGTGTGCCATTGATGTTTTCCAGGAATTACCACTGTGTCTCCAGCTGGACCACAAGGGCGTGTCTCGTGTATGTAAGTACAATCTTTGTTTGTGCCCTAAGGGTCCAGAGACACAATCACTTCTGCTGCCTCCTTTCTATGGGGCTTGTGGGGTGACTATCTGTAAGAGTAATCTGCACAGAGGTATTGATGTTTCCTGTTGCTCTGGGAAGTTCTGGACCTGTGTACAACATTAGTGGTAACCCCAGTGTGGTTCTCCACTACTAATCCATTCCCCATTTGGTCACACTAAGGTTGCTCTGCATTCACTATCCTGTTTCTGTGCTTTTCTATAGCTGTTAATTCCTGGTGTATGCTGTTATCTGCTCTTCTGCTTCAGTGCACTACATCCATAGGGAGAAATACTGTGACCTCAAGGGGTGCTCTTCCCAGAGTCCTGACAGAACTGCCCGGAACCGTGACAAGCACTCATTGCGAATCCGTCGTTTCCGCAAAGTGTCCACTACTTGCTTTCACAGCACAAGAGGCCCTACATAGTGAGGAATGATGAAACCCACCATCCGATTCATACACAACACATTGGGGGCTACCTTGGTAGTAGCATGGTGGGGTGAACCGATTCTCCCGTAGAAAACTATAAAGAGCACACTCAATGTTTTGACCATTGGCTATTGCAATTCTCAGCACCGTATTTAAAGTTCTCATGAATCGTTCGGCCTCTCCATTCGCCTGTGGCCCTCGAGGAGTGATCTCAATGTGATGACTGGCCCAGGATTCCAGGATTCCAGGAAACCACTAAAATCTTGGCTTAATAAAGGCGGGCCTTTGTCTGTTCATAGTACTCTGATGAGGCCATGAGTGGCCATCACTTTCTCAAGGCGGGGTACAATCTGGGCACAGGTGATAGTCTAGAATCTCTACATCGGGATACTTTGAGAAGTCGTCAATGATGACAAGCATATGTTGGCCATCAGGCAGGCTTCCAAAATCCATGCTGGCCCAGTGCCAAGGAGCTGAGGGAATGGGCTCAGTGATGATGTGTGCCGGGAGGGTGGTCAGCTGGGCTTACTGTCTGACAGATGTGATAGTGTCTCACAATGCACTCCACCTGCTCATAGAGCCCTGGGAACCGCACCTTACTCCTGAGTCGGACCTTGAACTTTACACCCTTTGGTGGGCCAAGTGCGCAAGATCCACCACTCATTGTTGCAGGGCCAGCGAGATCATCAAGCGCAGCCCCCATAGCAAACATCCTTCAGGTGACAGCACCAAGTCCTGCTGAACTGAGTGGAGTGACTACAACATCAAATGCACCTCCTCGGTCCTTTGGGAGAGATGTTGTATCACAGTGTGTCATTTCCCAGTGCTGACAGCAGAGAGAGACAGATGAAGGCCCTCATCTCCCCAGATGTGAATCATGCATGCTGAGTGCAAGGGTCTGTGGGTACATGCACCAACCCAGATCTGCTGGGCAGCGTCCGGACCAGCGATAATACTGACTGACCGTCCTGACCTAAAGGAGCATCTTCTGTCCTCAGAGACATGCACAGTTCGAGCAGAGGGTGCGCCTTCCGTGGGGGCGGGCCTTCAATGGTATTAACCAGTGTCCGGCAGTCTTCCAGGGGTCAGCTGCTGTACACGTGTGGAGATGACATGAGTGGTGCCTCAAAGCATCGGCAGTGCAGGGTCAGGTGCGGGAGACCGCGGGATTCTGCTCACCAGCGGGACACGCCAGTGCACACCAGTGCCAGGTGCGGGTTCGCGACCACTTCGTCGCCAGATTTTGGTGTTGTAGCGGGTATCGGGTGTGGGCCCACCACCCCCTCCAGTAAATGACACAATTGACACACACACACACACTGGTGATTCTGGTAAACTTCCTTGTGCGCAAAACCCACAGGCATCTTTATTACCTCTGCTCCTTAAGTCAGGAGCATACAATGTCAGCGTCAAATAACAGGGGAAATAGATGGGCCAGGAGCATACAGGGCCCCCACAAGAGGTACGACCCAAACGTAACAAGTGACTATGGAATTAAAAATTAGGGAACTGTGAGGAAGTATCGGAGCCAACTTTATGTTAACAGCAGTCAATGTTGTAAGTCGCACCAGTGACGTAACTGGTGCGAATGGTGCGACAATCAGAATAAACCACCCGGACAGGGATGACCCCAGAGATCCCCACCAGGAATTGTAATTGTGTGGTGCAACCAGTGCCACATGGTAAAGAATTAATAAATAACTCCCTAGCAGCAGGGGGAGTAGTGAGATGAAGTCCGCGAGTGCTTCTGGAGAGCGTGACCCCACCGAAGCATCTGCCTGACGTTCCGTCCTAGACCGATGCTCTAATAGAGTCTACGCGCTCTCTATGTCTGTCTGAGAACGGCAGCCAACAGGCTGGCGGTATGGACCAACAAATAATGAAGCAAATGAAAAACAAGTAGAAGCCCTTCCACACACCGCCATCTTTGTAGTCCCGACGAGGACAGAGGAGGCCGCCCACAGGCCGACGGAAAGGTCCTACTTGCCCACCAAATATTGAAACACAAGACCGCCATCAGTTCCAGGGCAGGAACCACCGCCAGGCAAAGCGTGGCAGAAACAAACAATATAAAAGGAAACATTCACCGGAGGCACACAGAACACGCCGACGTACTCATGGAGAGAGAGTTGGAAATAATGCCAATGCTGCTCCTTGCCATTTACCTCCAGGACCGTGACCACCGACGACAACGGTAAGTCCTCAGCCTAGTACACATCGAAAGAACAGGCACAGTTACACAAATGCAACGCACTCTCAACCCCATCCACCATCCCAAGCCAAACATACCATAACAAAATGTACTTACCAGATACAAGCGAATAAAGACCTGCACCAAAGTACACACATGTGCACATCACCCCTCCATAGTGAAATGCTGTACAACATCACCATATTGTGCCAACAGCACTACTGGGCACTGAAACTTTATTTACAAAGACATTATGTCCCAATAAGACATTTGGCCAGTCCATTATAAATAGCCTGAAGGGCTAAAACAGGCCGAACTTGACTCACATGTGCAAAGGGTATTCCACTTGAAAGAGGCATCAATGGGGCAGCCAGGCACCTCAGGGAACAGGGGCAGGGGGTGGCAGGGGTGGGGACTTATGTCTGGAAGTGGGGGCTTGGGCTTGGGTTTGGGAGGGGGTTGGAGTTTGGGCTTGTCTTTGGAAGCAGGGGGAGTGGGCTTGGACCTGGGAGTGGCAGAGGGACCTGGGGCAACATGGGGCTTCTTCCTCCCTGGGGAAGGGGCATGGGAACGGGAATGGGGGACTGGGGCAGACTTTGACGTGGAAGGAGTGGACTGGGCAAGGAGATGGGCACTTTTAGGTACAAGACGGGTTGGGCCAGAGGGTTCCAACATGTCAATACGGGAGAGGAAAAGCTTTTTGGGGCAGTTGAAGGGGATTAAGAGGTAGGTCTGGGAGTGGAGGTTGAGGGAGTGCTTGTACCAGGTGTAGGTATGCTCGACGTGGATGCAGGTGCCTGTAAAGTATGCTGATGTGTAGTTGTCATGACCACACAAACTTGCCAAGTCAAATCAAAGAAGTGCATGAGAAAAGCAAAGAGATATCCTCAGTGGAGACAGCAAAGCCCAAACTGGAAGAAGGTTTGCAGAGTAATCTTGCGCTTATTTCAAAGGAAGAATCAAGAAGAGAAGATCCAAGATGGCCGCTGTGAGTCCTGAAGGTTAGTTATAGTTCTAGTCTTGCAATCGGTTGGTTGCTAGGTTACGAGCTCTCCAGCTGGAAGCCTTGCACTTCAACTGAGGTCTGACAGGAATCAGCTGTGTGGAGAGAGAGCGCGCTTCAGAACAGAAACTCCTGTGAGGTAAAATTACATTTGAAGATTATATTACAGAAAACGGATAAATATTGTCAAGGTTTATTCGAAGAGTTTGATAGTAGACCGTTCCCGTGGAAGTCGGCAAGGCTACAGAGTTAATGTATGAATTAACCTTATGTTTACAAGGTTCTTGTTTAAGATATTAAAGTCAAAGAAAAAACGAACTTTAAAAGAGCAAGTATCTACAAATGTCAAGGTTATAAAAAAAGGCCAAGTTTAAAGGAGAAACGAACTGTTAACAAATAAGCATTTACAAATTCAATGGTAATAAACCAAAATAGAGTTTAAAAGAGAAACGAACTTAAATAAACAAGCATTTACAACTACAAGTTATCAACAGATGTCGAAGTAAGGAAGGAGAAACTAACTGTAATAAACAAGCATTTGCAAATACAAGTTATCAACAAATGTCGAAGTAAGAAAGGAGAAACGAACTTTAATAAACAAGCATTTACAAATACAAGTATTGACAGAAGTCACAATAAGACAGGAGAAATTAAATAACATCAGCTGATTTGAAGAACGCATTATCACCAACTATATATATATATATATATATATATAGCAACATAAAACCAATCCCTAACAAAGGTTGAGAAGTTCTTCCAGAATCAGTAAAAAGCATTTTTTAAGAAGAGCTATCATTTATAGAGAGAAGCAAGGCTATAGAGAACTCAGGGTGAGTGAAGAAATAATAGAATTAAAGAGAATTAAGTGTTGAGAGTAGAAAGTGAAAAACTGATGTTGTATGTCCCTAGTAATTGCGACTGTGACTCTTGCAGGTGCTGTATCCAATCTTAGATGTGAAGAGGCAGACTGAGTACTGGCGTTCATCATCTCTGTGGCAGTCTCTCTACCATCCCATTCCCCTTTCCCCCTCCGGGGTACTCAGCACAAAGGATTAATATTCGTTGTGAGTAGCTCGGGTCGGGACTGAGGAGTTATCTTCTGCTTCTGAGGAAATCGAACTGAAGTATCCTGACAGAAGTGGATGTGTGTGGTGTGGATGTGTGCAAATGTTTGAGTGTTTTGGGAGGAGGGTGGGTGGATACAGTGGGAGAAGACAGGTTGCCAGTGTACATGGATGTTGTCTGGGTGTCTGCAGGTCTGGTGAGTGTCCTGCACATGTCTGTCAATGTAGTTGTAGTGAGCACAGGTGTGGTGTCTGGGGTGCATGTCTGGATGTCAGATAATTTGGTGATTGCATGAATGGGGCCAACAGCAGTGGCTGAGGGTGCAGTGCATGTGGGTGTGCATGGTGAGGTGACAGACATGGGTGGCGGGCGAGGTTGACACACTGGGGGAAGTGGATGTTGTTGTGTGTGCTTTGGTATGTTGGGTGTGTGCCTGCCTGTGGTGGGAAGTGTGGTGCTTGTGTTTGTCTGTGTGCTTCTTGTGTGTTGATCTGTGTGCATTACTGTCTGTACATGTGCTTGGGATGGGTGGAGGGAGTGGGGTGCTGGAAGGGTTAGAGGTGGGGGGAGGGAGGACAGAAAGACCAGGGACACTTGCTGCCGTCAAAGAGGAGGCCAGAGCCTGAAAAGATCTCTGTAGGCCAGACATGGCACTGTGAATGCCCTCCAGGTATGCATTGCATTGCTGCATCTGGGATGCTAGCCCCTGGATGGCATTCACAATGGTGGTCTGCCCTACAGAGATAGTCCTCAGGAGGTCAATAGCCTCCTCCATGAGGGCAGCAGGGCTGACTGGGGCAGGGATGAGGTGCCTGGGGCAAAGGAGACACCCACCCTCCTGGGTGAGCGGACACAGGCAACTAGGTAGGGAGCAACTGCGAGGCTGGTGATGGCATGGGGGTGGCAGAAGATGGCATAGAATGGGTATGCCCCGTAGGGTCTGCCACCACCAGGGAGCCCCCATCAAAGGAGGTATCAGAGTCACCACCTCCAGTGGTAGTTGCCTCCCTGTGGCACTCCCCTCGCCCTCCAACCCACTGGTCCCCTTGGCGTCCATCGACTCTGCCTCCTTGGAACTGTGGAATGTTACATCCCAACTTGCCGCTGCCACTGCTCCCTTGCCAGATGATGCTGATGTACACAAAGGACACAAGAGCACAGGGGTGGAGAGACAAAACAATGGAGAACTTTGTCAAAACCTGATTATATGTACATCTCTGGCTCACACACACTCCCATCCAGGTCACACACTTACACGCAGCACATACAACATACGTCATGATTGTGCCCCTGACTAGTGGCCATTACCCCAGAATACACCACATAACCCACATGAAAGACGGACCTGATACACTGTGTGAAGTACACCCATAAGAGACCATGCCCAGCCAATGCACTTACAAGTCCATGAGGCCACAAAGCATACCAGATGACAGAAAGGGGACCCCTATGGGCCTATAGAGACTGCCCAACACACCATCCCAGGGACTTTGAGGGAGAAGGACTGCAGGAACACACCTGTCCAAAGAGCCTGGCACTAGAATGCATACATACCACAGCATCAACGCACATCCATCAAAGCAGTATCACAACAGTGTTGGTACTTACCCCCTTGTGGCTGCTGTGCTGCCTTCAACACCCATCCAATTCCGGATAGGCCGCTGCCAGAAATTGGGCCATTAGGGGGGTCAGGGTCTGACAGGAACCCCTTCATCGTTGGGAGGTCTTCCCCAGCTGGGCCTCTCTGGTCTGCCTGGCCCAGCGCCTCAGGCCCTCTCACCGCTTGCTGCAGTGGGTGCTCCGCCGGTTGTAGCCCTCCAGGGTATGCACCTCCTTGGCGATGGCTTGCCACAGGCCTTTCTTTTGATGGGCGCTGACCTGCATGGCACACACTGAGCAATAAAACAGACGTCAGTATGTGTGCACCAAATACAGATGACAGTTTGTTCCATATGGAACAGCCATTGTTGGAAGGCATGTTTTCAACTCACATACAGTACATGCCAGACAGTCCTTGTCTGGGCAGTTTCACATTGAACCCACATGCATACAGGCATCCGCTACAATCACACACATCTAAGAATGACAGATGCCAACTCACCTGCTCCTTTGGTCGTCCATACAACTTTGCACACAGGGGTAGGACCCAGTCCACCAGCTTCTCCAGCTCCTCCGCTGTGAAGGCCGGGGCCCATTCACCTGTAACCAGCGCCATCTCAGGGACCAGAGTCAGGACACAGCAGCACATGCAGTGTAGTACTACTGTGCATCGGAATCGGGAGTCAAGTGTCTGACAAAATGGCTGTAGCTACAGCAGCGGTGTGCTCCGTCACTGCCGGTGGTGATCATGATTGGCCCAGGTTCCCCATTGACAACCATGTAATCTAATGATTGGGAGTACACCACCTTCCGCCATAGTGACTAACACCAGCGGAATGAAGGGTCACTTCCATTCTATCATACCTGGTTGGCAGGAGGCTGACATTTTGCTACCCCTACATCACCATACCATGGCCAGGGGCCTCATCCAGGCTTCAAACTCTCAGCCCTTAGTCGCTTGCTAACATGAGTCTATGATCCTCGCATGTACCCATCTTTGGCCCATCTTTGGAAGTGTGTCCGCACTGGGATGCCATTATGACAGCGTTAACTCAGCACACATTCGCCTGACGGTGTACTTCATACTTTGCATTTGTGTGTGTGTCACCTACGTGTCACACTTACAAAAATACAGTGACATTATGGGATGCAAGTGTAAGGTCCCACTCAGATTGTGTTCTTTCCTCCCCCATAGGTACAGACCCATGTGGCGATAGAGGGCCCCATCTGTATACAGACCCCTGGTTGATCTGGACATTATGGAGGAACGTCATATCATTATCATCCACAGACTCAATAGAGCTACTATCCAGGACCTCTGTGCGTTAATGTATCCTGTACTAAAACCGGCAAATCGAAATCAGCATGCCATCCCCACAACTGTGCATGTGCTATATGTACTCCATTTTTTGGCTAAGAGCTCATTTCAGGTGACAGTGGGCATGGGTGCAGGGGTCTCACAGCCAATGTTCAGCCTCATCCAGTCAAAATTCCTGGATGCATTTGTTGCAAACATGTGTACAGTTTCCACAAAGGGCTGAACTTCCCACCATCAAATCTGGATTTTATGCCTTTGTTAATATCCCCCGTGTGATAGATGCCATTGATGGAACCCACATAGCTTCCATACCCCCAAGAGTGAATGAACAGGTGTACAGGATTTGGAAGAACTATCACTCCATGAATGTACAATTGGTGTGTACTGCTGACCAATACATATTACATGTCAATGCCAGGTTCCCAGGCTCAGTCCAGGATTCCTTTGTACTGAGAAACAACTACAAGGGGACAGAGGATGCTCATATGTGAGTGTGTCTGACACTACATCTGTACATAGCTGGCAGCCAGGCTATATGCAAGTAAAGTCAGTTTGTTAAGGTCTTCTTTCGCCCACTTTTACAGGTGATTCTGGCTACCCCAACTTGCAATGGCTCCTGGCACCTGTGAGGAATCCCAGGACAGATACAGAGAGGAATTATAATGAGCCCCATGAACATACAAGGAGGGTGATTGAACTCACTACAGGTCTCCTGAAGGCTAGATTTTGTTGCCTCCATCACTCTGGGGGATCCCTGTGCTATGTCCCTGACAAGGTATGTAAAATAGTGGTGGCCTGCTACACAACTTGGCTGTGAGGAAAGCTATCCCCCTTCTGAAAGAGGAGGGTGCTGTCCAACCAGCCCCAGAGAGGGACTGAGAGTGATGGTGAGGAAGAAGAGGGGGAAGATCTCAACTCCAGGACCCAAGCATGTGCTTGGTAATGTGGTGTATATAGTCAGTGACAATGCAAACTGATGGTTGAAGTGGCATGTGCCAGGAACCCCAATATTTTGTACAGTGCTGACATACGCCAGACACTACTACAGTCTGTTGGATCCCCTCCTGCAATAAAGGTATGTTTATGAAATTGACTGGCTAATGCATACACACTCACAATTCATATATCATATTGACGAGGGACATACGATTTGAGTGCATAGGTGTATTTATTGAATGGCAAAATATACATATGTGTTGGGACATTGAAAGGGAGGGAGGGGACATGGTACATATGCTCAGCTGTTGGTAGCACTGGGTTTTGGTCCATGTGGCCATTGGAAGAAGGTGTGATGGCAGTGGCATGTCAACAAGGTGGCACAGTGGCACACAAGGGAGACAGTTCAGGGCAGAGTCACTACCTAGAGCTGGGCTTGGTCTTGGCTGGTGTTTCAGTGGCATGTCTGGTTCTGAGGGCACATTTGCATAGCTGGAGCTGGGCTGTAGGGGTGGGGGTGCTGGTTTCCTGTGTGTCCTCTGCCAGTGCCACCAGACCAGTTGCTGCTGCAGATGTAGAGGGCAGGGCAGTGTCCTGGCTAGTGTCGGGGGGCTTGCAGGTGGGCCTGGTACTGGTGCTGCAGCACCCCTGCAATGGAGGCCATGGTGGCATTGAGCTGTTTCCATTGCTCCATGGCCTCCTGGTGGTGTGCTACCTGCAGCCTCTGATTCTGCTCCAAGGAGGCAAGGATCTGGCCCATCCTGTCCTGGGTATGGTGTTATGCTCCTAGGACCTCAGATATCACATCCTGGGCTGCTGCATCCATCCTTTGGCCACCACCCTGGGCCACTGATGCCCTCCCACTTGCCCTAGCCCCATGTGCCTGTGTCCCCTGCACAGGTCTGCCAGTCCCACTTGCACTTGGTCCTTCATCATCCTGCCTATTGGTGGGTGGAGACTCTGGACTCTGTACATGTGGGCTGCCAGTCAGTGCCCGGGAGACACTGGTGTGTGATCTTTTGGCCAGGGCTGATGATGGTGGCTGGGTGGTAGGGCTGTCAGTGGTATCCTGGGTGGGGCTGCTGGAGGGTGACAGTCCAGGACTGTGTGATGGGGCAGGGAGTTCCTCTATTTCCAGACTTCCCTCTGCACTCTTCTGAGTAGGGCCTCTGTCTCAGGTGGGGCAAGGGCACTCCTTGGCGTTTCCGTCTGGATTGCCTGGGTGGTGGTGCCTGTGGGGGGAATGGACATTGGGTGTCAGGTACTTTTTTGTCAATTGCTGCACTGCTCTGCCCTATTTGATGGTTAAATTCCCCTGTCATGGCATGCAAGGTCCCACCATTAGCTTAGGGGGTGCCATGGTGTGTGTTGTGGGTGTATTGGTGAAGGTGCTGTCATGTGGTTGTGTGTGTGGCTTGTAAAGGTGTTTGGGGTTTGTATGTGTTTTGATGGTGTATTTGTGTGAGACTTGTGGGATGTTGGTTTCAGTGTATACGTATTGTGTTGTCAATCTCTGTTGTGCTATTGGCAATGCAATAGATTGTGGGGTATGCGTGTGAGTGTTTTATAGTGTTGTGGATGTGTTTCAGGTGTGTGGGTTTCAAAATTGCTAATGTGTGCTTTTGTTGTTGGTGGGTCACATTGCTGGCTGTGGCGGTCCGTACCGTCAGTGGTTGTTCGGCATTCACTATCCACCACGCTGATTTGTGCATCATTATTTGGTGGGCAGAGGATTTTTCTGCATGGCAGTGGTGGGGTGGGATGTACTGTCTTTCTGCCATTATATGCCCTGGCAGTGGTTGGAGGTTGCTGGTTTTTTGGAGGTTTGTCTTTTTGGCATCATAATTCTGCGCGTGTGCAGTCTACTGCCACTGGTGGTCTTCTGTTCACCGTCGCCACGGCGGTCGGCGGTGAGTACCACCAAGTTCATAATGAGCGCCATTGTATTCAATCAGTGACTAGACAGTGTTTGGTGTTTTTACTCATGCAACTTACTTGCATTAAATATTGTAAAAGATCTCCACCAAGGCATCCATTGCCATGAGGCCCTGGCAAGTACCATGCAGAGTCTTATGTATCCTATGTCAGTTTTCGGTGACAAAATGCCATTGAAGTCCCTTGTGACAGTGTATAGGGTGGAGATGGAATGCATAAGACTTAGTATATACCTTTGTAATAGTATGTTTGACTTAAGACTAGGAAAGCAATCTGTCTGCATGGCCTAGGAAGCATAGGGACAGGAAAGTAGCATAGGGAAGAAAATGAACTACGAGATGGCTGGGTGGAGTAGCAGATACGTTGTAACCTTAGACTCCATATAAGCCTATTGAGGAAAAGGCACACCATTGCTGGGTTTCTTAGCCCAGGAGAAAAATAAATATTTGATGTCTATCCTAAGTATGAGAAAAGTACATGTTACAGATGTAGCTTTGTCATACTTTCATCTATTCTACATGTACGCTTAAAAAATACATTTTACTTGTTAGAAACACAGGTTATTATGCATCGACATTTAGACACCAAAATCCAGGACATAGGCAAATACAAAAATATTGCTTTAGCTGCCTGGCTGTTAAGCTTTTCCCACCCCAGAATGCTAAGCCCTTTTTTTTTTACTATTTGAGGTGGTTTATGCTTAGGCCTCTGTAATTAAGGTATCCATGCCAAATTTGTGTCCTTTATGTTCCAACATCTAGTTGATTCCAAAGGTACCCTGGGTTTGACGACTCCCCTGGAGGGGAGAGAAGGAATAGTAAAAATATTGTTAAAACAAATTTTTGGAGGAGAAGAATAGGACAAATTTGTTCTCCAAAAAAGTGTCTATTTTCCTAAATAAGACATCAAAAAGAGGTTTGCTGTGCTAAAGTCTGGCTTTCAGAAACATGCAAAGCTGAATCAAAAAACAATTTTTTTTTTCACAACAGTTTTGGCATTTTTCAAAGAGGTGGCACAGTTTCCTTAATTTTTGTGCCTGCTACCTACTTCCAGTTTGTGGTAGAAATCAGGGCACAATCCGTGATTCTGAAAGGTAGACACAATTCTGAGTTCAGCAAGGGTTCATTTGTACAGCTCTCTCAAGCTTTTCCCAGTGAAACTAACTGTTGAAATACAAAAATATATTGAAGTGAGTAGGAAAAAATGGCCATTTGTGAAATTGTTTTCATTTGTAATGTCTTGTTAAAATGTGATTTCCAAAAGAAAAATGGCACTATGTTCTCTAAACCCTCCTGGGATATAGAGGGTTTCTAGGTTTTCCAAGAATCCATGGTACCCAGAGTCAACAACTGAATTGCACCTTACAATTGTTCTTTATTGTGAACTGGGAATAGATCCATTCCTATTGTAAAATATAGAGACTAAAAAATGTGTATCAAAGAAAACTAAGCATTTCTGAAATAAATACTTGATATGAAGTTTAGGACAACTGGCTATTTGTACATCTCCAAACTTGTGGGAACCTATACTAGCATGGATTCAGTGGGCATTTTTCTAAATATCTTCTTTCTTATACTCTGGCTTACGCTCAGATGGTGCAAATGCAGAAAAATAAAATTGGTAATAGCAAATGTTGTACCATTCTGTATTTCTGCATCTCGTCCTTTAAAAATGGTACCTCTGATGTACAGGTAGGCATATTACCCACAACAGGAAAAGGCCAAAAAACAACATGGACATGTCACATTTTTCCATTGAAAATTGACCCTTTTTGTATTGTGTCTAGCTGTAGATTTTGGGCCCCAGCTCAGCTAAAACCAAGAGAAACCTAGCAAACCTGCACATTTTTAAATCTAGACACCCAGAAAAATCCAGGGTGTGGTGACTTGCATGCTCTGTAACCAGGTGTTCTTTCCCAAAAACCCTTGCAATCCTCAAACTTTGACAAAACAACTAAATTTTGTCACATTTTCTGGAATCTGAAGGGAGCAACACATTTTCTGTCATCTACCGTTACCCCAAGTCCTCAAGTACAAATAGTACCTCACTTGTGTGGGTAGGGCTAGTACTCACAACAGGAAAGTCCTCAAAATGTAAAATGGACACATCATATTTTACCATAGAAAACTGACCCTTGTTTTGAAATGTAGATAGCTGTGAATTTTGTTCCGTAGGTCAGCCATCATATAAGGAAATCTAACAAACCTGTATAATTATGAAAAGTAGATTGCTAGGGGGATCCATGGTGGGGTGACCTGTGTAGCATCCATCGGGTTTCCCCACCCAGAAGCCCTTGCAAATCCCAAAGTTTGACTAATAGCACGTGTTCCTCACATTTCCGTGAGAACCTTTGAAATCTGTGGAGAGCCACATATTTCTTATTATCCTGCATTTCCCCATATCTCTCAATAAAAATGGCTAACACTTTTCTTTGCAATAAGCCTAGCTGTGGAGTTTGAGCCATTTCTGTCAGAGGCACTAGGACCAGCCACACAAGTTGGGCAGCATTTTTTTGGACAAGAGGGTGAACACTGGGTGGTTGGAATTTTTGGATCTCTTCTAACCTAGAAAAATATGTCACAGAAATGTAAGGAAAATGTGTGATTTACTGACTTTTTGAGGTTTGCAGGGCACTGTGGGTATGGAATCTTTGTGGGATCCATGAGAGGCACATAACCCTGTACTCCCCTCGGTGCCTAGTTTTCCGAAATGTGTGTGGGCCTGATTTAGAGTTTGGCAGATGGGTTACTCCGTCAAAAACGTGACAGATATCCTAGCCTCTGTATTATGAATTCCATAGGATAAAATGGAATCGCAATACGGCGTATGGGATATCTGTCACATTTGTGACAGAGTAATCCCATCTGCCAACTCTAAATCAGTCCTTTGATTTGGAAGGTTTTACTGCGTGGCTGTTAAACCTATGCCCAAAAACTGCAGATACTTCTATTGTTGATGAAGCCACATTGTGTCTTGGACCCCCACCCTTTTGCAGGCAATGGGCCCACCCACACAGGTATGGTAAAATTTTTATCAGATGATGTGGAAACTCTAGGTGGAATGACATTTGCAGCTCCCCTACAGATTCCTGTACACTGAGTCACAGAAATATGAAGAAAATATGTATTTTTAGCCTATGTTTAAGGATTGCAAGGGCTTCTGGGTAAGAAAACTGTGTGAGTTCAACACAAGATATGCCAACCTGAAGTCCCCCTATTGTCTAGTTTATGAACATTTCTGGGATTGGTAGATTTTCCCTAGAGACATTCTATACCCTGGCAGAGAAAGACAGATATGGAAATAGTATTGCACTTCCATCTACTGCTACACGCATGCTGGTTGGATTTGGCACAAAGGTGATGGAAAAGTTAAAAAAAAATGATTAACAAAAGATTTCACCAAAATGAAAATGTAGAAATCACTGTTAATAAGATAATTAAGTAGTACTGACCCAGTAACTCATAAGCTCGTGAGCTGTAAAGTCATGAAAAGGCACCAACCACTTTACAGGTCATTCACACACCTTTCATGCATCACAGACACAAAACCATTCACACTGCCAGGCACAGCTCCCTAGTATATTACAACACTCACATCAACAAACAATGCCATTCAAGGGCTCATCACTTCCATACACCCATAGGAGTGACAGAGCAATCACCCCACCTGGCAGCTGGCAGAGAGTGTGGACTGGTGTTTTGCTGGCAATGGGTGTAGTCATCAGCAGCAAGTCACTACACACACAGTGCCAGTCAAATGTCAGCTCACACACCGCCAGTCACACACACATCCAGCCAGATACCAGTTCAGACACAAGAATCACACCACCTGGAAGCTAGTGGAATGTGTGGACTGGTTTGTCGGTGGTAGTGTGTGTAGTGCCATGCTGCTTGTCGGTACACACAAACACTGGCAGCCAAATACCAGCCCACACAGTGCCAGCAACACAAGGCGCTAGCCAAACGCCACTCAGACATCACCATGAAGGTTCACGCCACTTTAATTTCTAAAATACTAACACAATGAACAGATTACAAATACACAAAGCACAGATAGGAGAAAATGAAACATCCAACTAAAAAAAGCAACTTATTTTTAAATAGAAAGAACCAACCTTTTGAAAGATGATGAAATGTCAATTGACTGCATACACAACAGGTGTAAATAAACACATCAAACTACTGCCAACCAGGTCTGTTTTACTCCCATGGTTGGTCCCAATGCTTAAGTTGTGTATGGCACGATTTAAAACATGTGGAGAGAGACAGCTAAACTGGGTCAACTGCACCTACTTGCAGCAAGCACCAACAATATCCCATTACGAAGGAAAAACAAAAGAAAATTAGACAGAAGACAACACAACACACATTTTGCACAAATCAAAAGTGAATTTGCCACACAATAAAACAAAAGATAAATATGCTGCAATTATTGCACCATTTAAAAAAACACATTCATGTAAAGCAATGTAAGTAGGTACATTTTATTGTATAGTTAATAAAACCCATTTTAGGAATATATCAGACACTCTGATAATCAATTCCACATTAACATAACATTATAATAATAATCAGTTAAAACATAATGTGTTCTGCATTTAAAAAGTAAAACTAATCAGCTGCACAATTTTCAACTTACAACAAGGGTAGGGCAATGATACTCATTTGAAGTCAACAGTGAAAAAAAGTAGTTTTCTTAAGCATGCAACTACACAATCTGCAGATACATCTGTGTTGAAACTAGAGATCGGAGTCACCACCAAGGAAATCAAAAGCTTTGAACTACAATAAAAATAAATAAAACATTAAGTTGTCAAATGCTGCCAAGAAATAAAACAGTTAAGATCACAAAACACAATGATGTCTGCTCCTGGGTGCATATCAGCATCACAGCAGTGTGTTCTGTCCCAAGGGGGGGCACAAAACAAAGGCAAAAAGTGGTACCTAGTGGGGAGTGACCCTTATTCAAGCCACCAGCCAAATGCCAACCAAACACCAGTTAACACACACCACCAGCCAAAGGCTAGCCTCACAGCCAGGCACACACCAGTCACATATACCACCAGCGAAACACCAGTTCACCACACAAAAACATGTTGCCTGGTGTCTAGTGGTTTTCCGCTACCCATGTGGACAGATAGGCCTACAAAAAGTTCTGACATGCTGAAATCTGGGAACTGAAAACAAAGGACATGTGTAGGCAATACTGTGTAGTGCCCCTTGCTGAAGGGGCCACTTCCCAAAATTAATGAATACAATTTCCCTGATGTCTAGTGTTTTTTTGCCCCATTTGGGAGCAGAATGGCTTAAAAAATTGCTGATCTGCCCACTGGGGTGGGGGTGGAAAACAGCCAAAAGATGTATCCCCAAATTGGGGAGTGACCGTTGCCTAAAGGGTAGCTTCCTATGAAAATAATGATTTAATTCCCTGGTGTCTGTTATGTTTTCTTTTTAAAAAAATCTGCTGATCTGTCCCCAGGGGGTGGCAACCAAAACAAATTTGGCATTGAAGGGGAGTGACCCTTGCTCAAGGGGTCATGCCCCATACACATAGGTAAACAAATCCTTCATGTCTAGTGACTTTCTACCCCCAGGGGGCAGATTGGCCTGGAATGGCCAAACTGCCCCATGAGGGGTAGAAAATTGCCAAAAGATAGTCTATTATAAACATGGAGCGACCTTTACCCCAGGGGAGCTCCCGCTACCAAAAAACAACTTGTCTGGTGTCTTGTAGTGCATTTCTGCTGTGAGATCATGGTCCCATCTGCAATCCCACAGCAGGAATGCACTTTAGAGAAACTTAGGGAGAAATAAAAAAGTATTTCATTTTCCCCAGTGTCTTTCCTGCTGCTGATCCCCCACAGACGACAGGACTTACCTGAACATCCTCCTCGTCCGACACACTAGAAGCAAATGGCATCTAGTCCAGCCTTGCACCTGTTGATGATACTGGTGTGCCATGCAAAGGCTGACATCTTCAGATCACTGGGGGAGGGTTTAGGGGTGGCAGCAGAAGTGCTCCCACAGCCATCCCTGGTGGGGGCATGTGGCAAGGGCCCCAGGAAGGTTCATCAACTTAGTCCCAATGGGTGAGGGCTAGCACGTGCTGGACACATCCTCAGAACCTGAGCACTGGTGTACACCCAAGAAATTAATATATATTTAAGTATTTATTGTCTATGCTTCATGGAGAATCTAGATAATATCTGTGACATTGGTGGACTTGGCCCTTTCTGCAGGGACATCCTCAAACCTTTTGCCTTCACCCTCCCTGTTTTGCTGATTTTTTTGTTGATCTTGTGTACTTTACCACTGCTAACCAGTGCTCTAGTGCTTGTGCTCACTCTCTAAAACATGATAAAAGTGGCTTATACATGAATGGAATATTTAATTAACTTCCAAGTAACATGGTATGCCATGTAACTATGGTAGGTAAATTAAATGCTACTTGTGGGCCTGCAGGCACTTATTGTGCCACCCTTATAAGTAGCCCCTTAAAACATGTCCCAAGCCTGCCTTTACAGACTGCATGTAATTTTTAACTGTTAATTTGACTTGGAAAAATAAAGCCCTTGCCAGGCCTCAAATTTTATTTTATCATATATGTCACCCCTAAGTTAGGCCCTAAAAAACCTATAGAGCAGGGTGCATTGTATTTAAAAAGATGGACATGTACTTCTAAGTTTTACATGTACTGTTGGTGAAAAACTCCTAAATTCATTTTTCACTACTGTGACGCCCACCTCTCCCATGGGATAACATTGGGATACCTTATTACATTTAATCATGTTTGCTGTCAAGGAAGTGTATATTACATTCCTCTTTAATGGTAAAGTCATATTTTAGGTCACAATGTTCTTGTCCTAACCATCTGGTGTCTGCAGCCTGTTTCCTGAGTCACATGACTAAGTGTAGTTGTCAGTTTGGCTTTGTGCATTCCTCCCAGGCAGCTGCACAATAGAATGATCAGTTGTTGTTAGGATGGCAGGATGGGCAGGGGTGGAGCTGTGCACAGCCCTACTTGTACTTTGAAGACACTGCCTCAGCTCATGTACAAAGAACTTCACACCAGCTAATTGTTCCTTTAGATGGACTGGGACCAGGGCAGAGAAGCAGGAATTTCCAAATACTTCAGTGGGGGAGAGAACACCAGAGGTTTCTTCCACTTCAAAGTGGGCACCAAGTATGAAAATAGGGCTCTCAGATCCACTCTTCAGTTCTCTTCTAGACCAGTGGAAGGACTCTGTGCCCTGCTGCCTCTGTCCTTCTGTGTACGTCATAGGGCTGCCTTGCTGCACCAAGAGGACTGCCCTGCTAATTGAGATGTACTTTTCTGTTTGAACCCAAGACTTCCAGAGTGGATCCAAGGGCTAGTTAGCTGGCCTCCTGATCAGAGCTTCAGGGACAGAAAAGGCTCCAATCATCTTGAAACCGTACCTGACCAACCCTGAGTGAGTCTTGGCCCTTCAAGGGTCCAAGCTCCTCCAGTCTTGGACCCTTGGGAATGGTGCTAAATACTGAAGTGGCCAGATACTCCAAATCCAAAACTTGGGACTTAAAAAACAAATTCTGTCAAATATTGCTCAGAGAACTACGAGCAGACCGGGACCTACCTGCTCCCTGATCCACCCAAGGTGCTTCATCGGTCGGCCTAATTTTGAAGCAGCTACTGCTTCTTTCTTCTCCAAAGCAGCAAATCCTGTTCAGCATCTCCTCCAAGAAGAGGTATGCTGCATGCTTATGACCTGGTTCTCTGCCCACCTTTTTATGGCTGAATCACTGCCATGAAAAGGCTGGTGGAGAACAGGTGCAGGGGCAACACGGGAGCCCCTGCACTGCTGCCCAAGCACTTGGCATGGGCAGTACAGGGGTCTCCCTGCCCAGCACCGTCACAATGCTCACTCTCTGCTGTGCATTGCAAGTGTGCTGGTTCCCTCTGCGGCGGCAGCATTGCCGCCGGCTCAATTACGAGCCATTGACAATGCTGCTGCCACTTTCCCACTGGGCTAATGGGTGGAAACCTTGGTTTCTTCCTGTCAGCCCAGTGGGAAAGTCATAATGGTTCTTGTGGGGAGGTATCCAGTATGGCGGCAACCTCCCCTTCGGAAGTTCAGAAGACGGGTCATCCCATCTGCCAAACTGCTAATCAGGCCCTTAGTCTGAACATAGAAATCTTCACCACAAATTTGTCCAGTGACTCCCCGACAACAATACTCCTTTAGACACCCTTGCCTGGGTGAACTTTACCTTCTCTGACATTTTTCTTTAAAATGTCTTTAAGCCCAAGGGTAAGCAGAGACCGGGCCCAATCTACTTTGTGTATCTGACCAGCACTCCATCACAGTTGGCCATAACTTTTGACTTTGCCCCGATCTCATGCATCTAGATGACCATCGTTTGCGCTTTGATCTTTTAGGCGCTGTGTTACATTTTAAACTTTAAAAATTCATAACTCTACTTCCACTTGAATTTATGTCATTTTGGTGTCAACTAATTTATTCAAAATTACTATATTTTTCTAAATTAGTGTGGGATATTTTGTGTTATGTTTTGACAGTAGTACTCTTTAAGGTCTGCATAAATACTTTGCAATGTCTTTAAGTTAACCCTGACTGCTTTTGTGCCAAGCTACCAGAAGGTAAAGCACAGGTGTTAGTCCTGGCAACCTTAAGTTGGTCTTACCCAGACATTTTGGCTTTCACCTCCTATTTTTAGCTGTATCTTTTTGTTGTCCGCAGGACTCTAAGCACTTTACCACTGCTAACCAGTGCTGAAGTGCACTTTCTTCTTCCCTAAGCATGGTACATTGCTGTATCCACCACTGGCAGATTTAATTTACTTTTAAGTCCCTTGTAAAGTGGTATACCATTTACCCAGGGCCTGTAAAATAAATGTTATTAGTGGGCCTGCAGAACTGATTGTGCCACCCACTTAATTAGCCCTGTAAACATGCCTCAGGCCTGCCACTGCAGAGCCTGTTTGTGCAGTTTTGCCACCATTTCGACTTGTCATTTAAAACCTCTTGTCAAGCCTTAAACTCCCATTGTCTTACACCTTTGAGACAGTAGAGAGCTGCTGCGATGCATACAATAGTCACTGTGTCAGTTTTAAGACATTACCGTATATGCGTTGATATGAGCCCAGTTAACTTTTAAAGCACTGCTCTGATAAATACAAAAGTGACTAACTTGTGATCTACTTGCACAAATACTTTACGCATTGCCTCTTAAGTTAAGCCTGACAGCTCTATGCCAAGCTACCAGATGGTGAGCACAGGTTAATTTAGGGTGTGTATCTGACTTACCCTGACTAGGATTGTGGTCCCTACTTGGACAGGGTGCATACCTCTGCCAAATAGAGACCCAAATTTAGTGACTTTTTGTGGTTCATCCTGACATAAATTGTGGCTGTTGCTTGAGTAGGGTTTTACCCTCCTACACCAACAACCCATTTTTCATGAACCTCATCTATAAAATCGTAATAACAAAGTGCATGGTACAGATTGTAGCTACTATCAAACAGAAGACAATAAAGACTAAAAATTAAAGCATTGTATTCATGGTACAGATTGTAGCTACTATCAAACAGAAGACAATAAAGACTAAAAATTAAAGCATTGTATTTCTCATTAATTAGATTTAAAAAAGCTCAATGGTTGGTGTTATTCAAGAACCAAAAAATGCTATTTAAACCACACCCTTCACTATGAAGGTGTCAGTAATGTTATTTACTCAAGGCTGAAACTAAAGTACTAAAGACCCGCTTATGCTGCTCACAAAAAATGGTTTCAATTTGCAACCAGTCTCTTTGCAACCAACACTGAATTTTGTGATCTGACCTATATCCTTAAAGGTCGATTAATAAAATGATGAACTGAGGTGGGTCTTAATCCAACCTAGCACATCATTATTCATTAGGTAGATTTCAAATTGTGACTCACTCTGACTGGACAAATTCACAGAGATCTTAGCCTTCATGGGTCAGTAGACCACTATGTCTCTGATTGATTTTACGTAAATATTTTTTCAAAAAGCAGACCATTTTCCTACAGGATCAGAACTGACATACGAAGAAGGGGGATCAAGAGGGATCCCATCCCCTTGGCAAATCAGTTACAATCTCCAATTGGGGGTGGATATCTTTTCAAAGGGTTAAAACTGCAATTAAGGATGTAAACCATTAATACAATGGAAAACAGATTTGGTATTTGGAAGGCAAGCCAATAGCATGCCTCTTCCAAATACTGAATCGTTGTACAGTGGTAATCTCATTTTAGGAGTTGGTAAACTTTATTGACTTCTATATTGGTTTGGTAGATTTGGAAATCTTTTTTTCGTCATAAATTCTGATGTTGAGTGTTTGTAACTATTGAAACAGTTTGTACATCTGTTTCTTGGTGACACATAACTACATACTTACACATACCTTGGAAATTGCAGGTATACATGTATGGCTCACAGAGGCCTGTCAGTCCAGATATTTCACATCTCATGAGAGGGATCTTTCCAATTCTCAGCCTCAGGATGTAGCATTCAGGCTGCCTAAATATGCCAGTCCTATCTGCAGATTTCTTTGTTTTCATTGGCATTGATCCACCAGTGTCCTTCCCATCCTTTAAGGTCTTCATCCTCTGGCTTCAACAACAAGAGGCCATATATTTGAAATGTAACTACTCCTTTTAAATGGAAATATATTGCACCAGGTGTCTCTTTGTGTTGTATTCTTATTTTACTATAACCTTAAATGAATGTAGTATTCCTTTTAATATAGAGAACCTTAGTGGAAGTTCTAAAGGGAACTTAAAATTATATGATGAGCAGTTGGATCATCGCACTATGGGGTCCAGTTGTACGATCAGGTTATCATATAAATAAATCCTACTTATAATATAATGACTGCTGTAGATTCTTCCCACCGACGAGGTGTTTAGGGCTGCTGGACTCTGTCTACAAGAAATCTGACTGTGTCCGAAGATAATACAAACCCCAAGGAAATGAAACAAAAGTAAAAGGACTGCATTGCTATGGAAAATGAGTGAAATGGACTGCTAGAACACAAATGAGACTGTAAGTCAACTATTTCATCATCGCTAATTTATGGTGCATCTGCAAAGGGTAATTGTTCATATTTCAAGAGTGTGACTTTCTTTCAGTGTCAAGTGCGTTTATATTTATGAGTGTTAGTTAATTGAGAGGCGAGACGACATTCGGGAAAGCAACTGTGCCTTTGCCATGTGGTGACTGCATAAATGAATGATAATTGCATTCCCTCTTTGGCGTAATACATTGTTGGCGTAGTTCCTGCAAACCTAAGACCGCACGAGCAGAGTAACCTAACCGCTAGTCAGATCTTGTGCAAGCCACAAGCACGAGACTCTTATCTGCACAAGTGCATTTCTGGCACGAGCACAGCAAGCTTAACCACGTGAGCACACTAAGAAAATCAATCATCGCCTGTCTTGTGAATGTGTGCAAACGCTGGTCATGGTCTACTTTCCTATCATGCCTGCAATGCAGTACCGCCGATTGCTACCATTTAATCACCAAATAAACATACAACATCTACTCTTACTGTAATAGAGAACCTTCTGCATGTGTTTTGTTCAATTCACCCCCAACTGCTGTTTCCTGTCTCTTCCTTGCACTATAGAACCTACAACATAGAAAAAGGGTTAAATAAGCTTTCACATGAGAAAAGGCCACATTTCTTTCTACATCAAAAACAAAGGAAGGACAAACATCCCAAAAGTTAAGAAGAGATAACAGTGACTACTTTATTTATGTTAATTAATTTTTTTTTTTAGTGAAGTGACTATTTTGAAGTCCACTTGACAACGGTGACCACTTAATTTATGTTAGTTTTTGTTTTAAATTGGAGTTACCGCTGTCATTGGGGGATCAGTAATTGATACTCCTATGTTTCTACAGCGTCCTGATCAACCCACAATGTTGCGGGAGGATTTGAAGAATGCTTTTGAGGCATATTTAGAAATAATGGAAGGTGAAACCTTTTCTTCTAAGAGAAAACTAGCATTACTTAAACACAATTTGGAGGAAACTTTTGAGTAGTTTAACTTTCTCCTGATGTGCTAGAAGACAATGATGAAGATGATCAGGATACATGTGAAAGAGTCATTAATGCTTTAAGTGAACATCTATGTAGGAAAATGCTGTGATGGAAATGCAGGTGAAAACATTGAGCAGTACGTGATATGTTTATGTGTACTATCAGCATCGTGCAAATGTAAGAATGTACATGATAAAATAATAAGGGAACAGTTAATTAACAGAATGAGAAATCTTATAATTTAAGAAACATTACTAAGCATAAATTAACCTACCTTAGAGAAAGCCATTACAATAACAAAGAGAATGAAAGATGCTTTATTGTATTTATTGGTTTTAAAGTCAGAGAACAATTCTTCTTCACAGATAGATTGTTGCGAGGCAGAAGCATGGGAGGTGAATATTATCACCAGAAAAAAACAAAGTCAAAATAAATTGTCCAATGATAATGTAGAACGGAAGAAATCTCAGTGTTTTAGATGTAGAAGTTTTAAACATGTAGCCATGCACGATAATTGCCCAGCTTTGAAAGTGAAATGCTATCATTGTAAATGCCTAGGTCTTTTTTCATGAATCTGCAAGGCCAATCTTGATGAGCATAAAACTAATTGGAGAAAGAAAAAAAGCAAAACCATCTAAATGATTGAAGAAAATTCATCTGATGATGGTGGAATCTTAGTTGTGGGAGAATATGGTGAGAATGACAATAGAACACTAAGGGGGTCATTCTGACCCCGGCGGGCGGCGGGAGCCGCCCACCTGGAGGGAACCGCCAGAATACCGCTGCGCGGTCAAAAGACCGCCGCGGGTATTCTGGGTTTCCCACTGGGCTGGCGGGCGACCGCCAAAAGGCCGCCCGCCAGCCCAGTGGGAAACACCCCTCCATGAGGATGCCGGCTCCGAATGGAGCCGGCGGAGTGGAGGATGTGCGACGGGTGCAGTAGCACCCGTCGCGAATTTCAGTGTCTGCCGAGCAGACACTGAAATTCAAAGTGGGGCCCTCTTACGGGGGCCCCTGCAGTGCCCATGCAATTGGCATGGGCACTGCAGGGGCCCCCAGGGGCCCCACGACACCCCTCACCGCCATCCTGTTCCTGGCGGGCGGAACCGCCAGGAACAGGATGGCGGTGAGGGGGTCGGAATCCCCATGGCGGATTCCCATGGGCAGCGGAAAGTCGGCGGTACACCGTCGACTTTCCGCTTCTGGCCGCGGCTGTACCGCCGCGGTCAGAATGCCTGGCGGAGCACCGCCAGCCTGTTGGCGGTGCTACCGCCGACCCCGGCCGCCGGGGTCAGAATGACCCCCTAAGTGAAGTGACACAATATCAGATAATGAATGTTGATGACGTTTATAACCCACCCAAATGAAAAGTAAAAATTAAAGGTGTGTGAATGGATATGTGGGCTGACTCCTGCTCACCATACACTATAATTGACAAGGATGTATATAACCTCCTACGTAATATGAAATTGAAATGATCCAAGGTTGCCTAAGTGGGTTATTGCAGAGTGAAATTATCTATTCTATGTTGTTTTGGGTCCCTACAGGATTGTATAGGTAAAGACATTTTGAGTTAGTTGTATATGGTGGAAAAAAGTAGCGTACTTCTAGGGTGGAAGGGACAAAGAAACCGGTAATTACCCTAGATCCCACTAAAAAGCAACAAGTAATTTCAATGGGTAATTCTGATATAGAGAAAAGGAAAGAAGCATTTCCCGGAGTGTTTCAAGACAAATTAGGTATGTTTTTCGCACCACATTATCTTAAAGGAAGGGTCTATCCCAAAAGCTCATAAAGTAGGAGGAGTTCCATTGGCTGTGAAACAAGCGTTAACCTTGAAACTAGATAAACATTGTTCAAAGGGAATCACTGGACCTATAGAAGCATCAGAATGGCTCAGTTTGATTGTGTTTGCATGAAAATTGAAATGGAACGGTTCACAGGTGTATTGACATATATGATTTGAATGATTGTATCTGGGTAGACCGTCACCAGCTACCTAACATTAACCTCATGCTAAGCACATTAGAAGAAGGCAGGTACATTACCACCCTAGAACTATCGGAGGCATTCCATCAAATTATTTTGCATTCCAACTGTAGACACCGAACAACATTTGTCACATCCCAGGGAGAATTTAGATATTTAAGGATGCAATTTGGTTTGGCATCCACCTCTGTGGTTTTTCAACGTGTTAGGCATAAAATGCTAGCAGGCATAAGCCATGTTACAGTTTTCCAGGATAATGTTTTGGTGTATGGAAGAGACACAAAAGAACATGACTGTATTTTATCACAAGTTCCAGAAAAACTAAAAGAGTCAGCACTTACAATTGATATAAAAAGTGTAAAGTTGCTGTATCAGAGGTTGAATATCTGGGTCATATTATTAGAGCAGATGGTATTGAACCTAAATTGAAGCTGTTGGAGGCCATTGAATGTGCTCCTAATCCTGAAAACAAGGAACAACTCAAACCATTTTTTGGATTGGCTGAATACTACTCCAAGCTTGTCAACCATTTTGCTGATTGGACCAGTCCCAAGAAGTTGCCTCTTAAGAAAGGCAAAAAGTATGTCGTGTTCAGTGAGTGTGAAAAATCATTCATACTGATTAAAGAAAGCATAACTAAAGCTCCTATATTGAAACCATTTACTTTAGAATATGAAACCATTCTCTTCAATGATACACATGCATATGATTTAGGTACTGAACTCTTGCAATTCCATCAGGATAAAGAAAAAGTTATTGCTTTTGCTTTGAGAACACTAAGGGGTGCTGAACAGAGTTACTCTGCCATTGAGAAGGAGGCCCTAAGATTCTGGCGGAGGGTGCAACATTTCAGAACATATTTATGGGGAGTGAAATTTGAACGGATCACAAGCCTTTGGTGAACTTTGTTCGACCAAGAAAGGAGAAAAAGCTACATCTCGTGTAGCTGAATGGTTATTTAGACTACAAGAATCTGTATTCACAGTTAAGTATGTACCAAGTGCAAGAAACATTAAGGCAGATTACTTTTTATGTTTGCATGTGGAGTCTCCAGATATTGAAATTGACAAAAAGGCAAAACTCTGATGGTTGGATGATAACCACCATAGAAATCTTATCAGAAGGTGTCTTTTCTAAAGATGAATGGTTGAACGTGTTGGTTTTGGATGAATAATTAACGAAAGTCAAACACAGATTAATGTCTGAGTGAAAAAGGAATGGATTGATGATGTTCTACTAGGAAAGTACAAATTGATATTGACAGAGCTTTCAGTAATCAATTAAATTGTAAACAGGAGTGAGAGCTTGGTGGTTCTAAGTTCTCATTGTGAAAGACTGGCTGCATTGTTCTATGAAGGGCATGGAGGAATGTTTACCATGAAGGAAAAGGCACAAATTGATTTCTGGTGTCCCACAATGGATAGTGACATAGAAAGATTTGGAAGGAATTGTGAAAGCTGTCTGAACATTGATAAGTTTTGTGCTGTAAGGGAATCACGCATATTACCTATCATATGCCCTGAAGGTGCTTGGAGAAAGCTTGGCAGTGATATCTGTGGTCCTTTCAGCCAAAACAGTTTGAAGGGTTAATTTGCTATAATTATGATTAACTTCTACTCCAAATGGCCAGAGGTCTCCATCGTGGATGAAGTGAAGTCAGAGGTGATGTCTGGATTTAGCAGGGAATATAGGCAAGAGAGGGCATCCCTCAGGAGATTGTTACTGATAATGGAACCTTTGTTTTTTCAGTATAATATATATATTCACTTAAAAAAACAAAGGTTACAGGGTCAGTATAGTTAGGCTCACAATTTAAATGTTCAAAGCCATAGAAATTCACCAGTTTCAGTTAGAGTTATCTCATGTAACTATAACTCATGCCCTAAGGTGCCTATTACTCGCGCCCCCGCCATGCACAGTTTTTTCATCAAATGTGTTCCTGAAAATATTACACTGATATTACGAATCATATTATCAAAGACCAAAGATGTCATGAGTGTCGTAATTTGTGGGTTAATTAGCCGTGCATGGCGAGGGCACGACATATAGTTACCTTAGGGCATGAGTTACAGCTACATGAGATGACTCTAACTGTAACTGGTGAATTTCTATGGCTTTGTACATTTAAAATGTGAGCCTAACCATACCGTCCCTGTGACCTTTGTTTTTTTAAGTGAATATATATAGCTATATCTATCTATCTATATATATATATATATATATATATATATATATATATATATATATATATATATATATATATATAATATATGTGTATATACCAATACTATATCACCAATAGGTAGTTATAGTTAAGACCGAGTTTCCATCGGAAAAGCATTTATTTTTCCAACAATTTTGATACTGTTTCATGAATCTTCACAAACTTTTCTAAACTAGTACAATAGTCAGTTCATATTATATATATATAAAAATATATATATATATATGTATATATATATCTATATATATATGTTCTTAATGAAGCACTCACTCAGGCCTCAAATAGCTCACAAAGATTTTAATTACCCTCCATGATGCGTTGCAGCTGACCAACAGCCTTGTTCACACAATCACCATGTTGTAAGAAGGACAGGAATGAACTCCATTGTATACGAAACAGTGAAAAAAGACTCAAATGGTCAATCCATTCAAACATGTTTACACTACAGTGGGTGCCATCCTAGTATATCTTGTTCTCACTAAATTGAATGTTCTTTACAGTCGTCTCTCTGATATACTTCTTGTTCAATTTTAAACATTTCATCACATGATCTGCTTACAGGTTCGTCCAATATTATTAATATCCACCAGCATTTTATTCCTATTAGCAATCTATAACACTGTTTAGGGAGCATATAAATATATTCATATCCATTACATACTTAGGCTATTTATACTTATCACCAATACATATTCCATCCCCATAATATTTTAATTACTGTTTTTTCTTGCAATAATCGGCTTTAAAATAAATATTTATGTTGTTACTATTGGACTCATCCTGGGACCTACTCACTTGAAATTTATACCCGTCTTCCATATATCAAATAAATTGTTCTATTCATGGGCGCTTCAAATAAAATTCACCCTCCCACACACACACCCACACAGACACTAACCCATCTACTCACAGACCCACTCAGACACTGACACAACCACTGCCTGACCCACTCAGACCCTCAGGACCCACTCAAAGAACCACTCAGCCACTGATACACCTACTTACAGACCCACTCAGATGCTGACACCCCCTGTCACGGATCTATTCAGACCCTCATGCATCCAGTTACTAATTCACTCAGACCCTCATACATCTACTCACAGACCTACTCAGACACTTACACACCCATTTACAGACCCACTCAGATCCACATTCACACACTCGCAGACCCTTTCACACCCAGGCACAGGCCCGCTTAGACCCCATGGACCAACTCACAGACCCACTCAGACAATCATGTATCCAATCACAGATCCACTCAGACACTGATGCACCCACTCACAGATCCAGTGACACTGATCAAGCCACTCACAGACACACTGAGACACTCATACACCCACTCACAGACCAGTCAGAACCACATTTATCCACTCACAGACCAACTCAGACCCTCACACACCCACTCACTGTTCCTCATGCTCCCACTCACAGACCTACACAGACACTAACACATCCACTCAGACACTGACACAACCACTCACAGACCCACTCAGACACTCATGCACACACTCACCGACCCACTCAAACACTGATGCACCCACTCACAGACTCACTCAGACCCTCTTGCACCCGGTCACAGAACCATTCAGACCCTCACACACCCAGTCACAAATTCACTCAGACCCTACACATCCACGTGCAGACCCACCCAGACACTTACACATCAATTTACAGACCCACTCAGAGACTCATGCACACTGTTCCACTCATACACTAACCTATACATGCAGTTATGCACTCAGTTATTCACCCATACTTGTACTAAACCACTCAATCACTCATCCTTGCAACACTGATATACTCATTCACTCACTCATACATACATTTATACACTCAATCAATCACTTAAACACTTATTGACTTATCCAGTCACTCACTGAATGCAAGCTTAGTGCACCCACTCACTTATTCACACATGCACTTGAAGAATTCCTTAGTCACTCATACACTCAGGCAATCAGCTACACAAAGTCATACACTCACTAACTCACCCATATATGCTCTCATGTACTTACTTACTCACTCACAGAAACACTCTTGTACTCACTCAAATGGTCATATGCACACTCATACACTCAGTCACTCACTCATGCCTATAGTCATCCACTCACTAATTCACCCATATATGCACTCATCACTCAATCGATCACTCATACACACATTCATACATTCAGTCACTGACTCATGCATGTACTCAAGAACTCACTCATTCACCCATACATGCACTCACACACTAAGTCACTTACTCATACAGACACTTATGCAATCATACATTCACCCATACACACACTCATACACTCAGTCACTCACCCATGAACAATCAAATGCACTATCTCACTCAACCACACATGTACTCACTGACTCACCCATACGTACACCTATATACTCAGTCAATCAGCCATACACACACTCATACATTTAATCACTCACTCATGAATGCACTCAATCACTCACTTATTCACCTATACATACACTCATGCAGTTACTGGCTCACCTATACAGAACTTACACACTCAGTCAATCAGACATACATACATGTATACACTCAGTCACTCACTCATTGACACACTCATGCACTCACTCAACCACTTATACACACATGCATGTACTCAGTCATTCACTCATGAACAAACCTATGCACTGTCTCCCTCACCTATACATAGATTCACTCACTCACCCATACATACAGTCATACACTCAATCACCCACACACTCATACAGTCAGTGACTCACTCATGCATATGCTCAAGCACTCACTCATACAGCCATACATACACTCATGCAATCAGTCACTCATGCATACACACACTAATGGCTTGATTACGACCTTGTCCAGATTCATTCACTCACCCATGCAGCACATATGCCCTCAGTCAATCACATATGCACTCAGTTCATCATCCATACACACACTTATACACTCACCCACTCACTCATGCTCTCAAGTATTCACTCACTCGACTATGCATACAATCATACACTCAATCACCCACACACTCATACAGTCAGTGACTCACTCATGCATTCACTCAAGCACTCACTCATACAGCCATACATACAGTCATGCAATCAGTCACTCACCCATATACACACTCATGCCCTAATTAAAGCTACCATGCACAACTCATGCACTCCGTCACTCATTCAGACATGCATGCATGCACACACTAAGGGCTAGATTACAACCTTGACAGTTGGGATACTCCACCACAAATGGGACGGATATCCCAGCCGTTGTATTAAAAGTTCCATTATATCCTATGGAACTTGTAAAACGACGGGCAGGATATCTGTCATATTTGTGATGGTGTATCCCATCTGCCAAGGTCATAATCAGGGCCTAAGTTACCCATGGAACATTTGTAGCTTTAGTCACTCACGCATAAACCAGACATACATCTCTCCACTCACTCATACACTACTTCTGCAGTCACTCATACACCACTCATGCACTCATTCACTCACCCATTCATGCACTTTTACACTTGCTAAATGCACTATGCACCACTCAAGCACTCACTCACTCACTCACTCATCCATGGACAATTCGTACAATTACTCATTCACTTATACACCACTCACAGATTAATTCACTCACCCATGCAGCACATATGCCCTCCCTCAATCACATATGCACTTGGTTAATCATTAACACACACTTATACACTCACCCACTCACTCATGCACTCAAGCACTCACTCATTCACCCATACATGCAGCCATGCACTCACAGACTCACCCATACAGGCACGGATGCACTCAGTCAATCAATCATATGCAAATTCATACACTCAGTAACTCACTCATGCACACAATAATACACTCACTAAATCACCCATTCTTACACTCAATCACTCACCCATACACACACTGATATATTCAATCGCTCAGTCAAGCATATACTCAAGCTCTCACTCATTCTGCCATGCATGCACTCATGCAGTCACTCAATCATACAAGGAATCATGCAATCATACAATCGCCCATACATACACTCAGTCTGTCAATCATACACACACTCATGAATTCACTCACTCACCCATACAAACACTTATACACTCACACACTGATACATGTACTACACAGATGCTCACTCCTTCAATCATACAAGCACTCACTCCCTAAACCATACATGCACTGATGCACTATTTTCTTATTCTTCTTCATACAGGCACACATGCACACATATAGCTCATCTTTTTTAGACCAAGAAAGGTGGTTCTAAAGAAAACCATTTTTTTTTCTAGACCTTTTTACATATTTTTGTGTAATTTTCAGAAACATGTGTACATTTTTGGGTATTTGTTTTAAATAAAATGGCACCTAGTCCATAACAAGGTCCTTAAAGCTGCAAAAACCGGAAATTAAACTGAAAAAGCAAAAGAAAAGGAGATTAGCATGTGTGTTTTTTTGCAGCATTCTTCATCAGAGTCACTGACTGCTCCCCTACAGTTAGTATTTTTTTACAATCAAGGTAGAAACTCCACACTCAATTAAATTCTGGAACACTATCTTCAAGCTGAGTATCTAACTTTGTTGGCACAATTTCTCCTACAGATGGTCGTGGTCCACTGAAAGGACATGTTTCTCTAGCTTTTTTCTCCCTTACAGCTCTTACTTACTGTCTGTTGGGATAAGTCTTCAGATGGTAAAGCATGGTTGTTGTTGGACATGAATACTTCCTGCTTCATCCTCTTGAAAGTATTAATCACAAAGTGTACAGTTTACCAGTGTGGACACTGTCTTCTTCTCTCCTGAAGGGATTACAAAGAATTTCTAGGCATTTGACTGCTTCTTCTGGGGATGTTCTTCATTTGAAGAAGATTGGTCATCTAGCTGTTCCTCTGAGTGCTGAGAAGAACTAGATGCCATATTATTAACAAAGAAACAAACAACTAAACAAAAGCTACCTGATACAGCAGTAGATTGGGCACAGCAAAACACAGCTTCCTCTTTCGCTGCAGATGGAAACCAAATGGGAAGTCTGGGTGTGATCTTCATTAGAATATAATTGAATCCATTGTTGTTCAATTAACCCGCTTCATTTTGAGATCACATGACTGTCATGAATAACAACGTAATTGCAACGAGGATGACTTCGTGATTTAATAAAAAAGAAAGCAAAGATCATGTTTAAATTTGAAGAACTCACGCTAATAATAGTTTTTACACCACTATAATAAAATACTTATATATGAGATTAGATAGAAAATCCGTATATAGGTAGCTCCCACTTTCCAAAAACATGCTAACGCTGTGATTACTCGCGAGCATTGCATCAACCGACGACCTCACAAATAAACATACCAAACCAAGGACAACATTTTCTAAACCTGAATATTAAACTAATCATGTCAAACTTTGAGTAGGAAGTTGATTTAGTACTAATTGCACATCCCCAAAAACAAGCTAACATTGTGATTAATCGCAATGAACTCAATGGCTGACAACGATGCAGATAAACAAACCAAAGCAAACACACCTTTTTCAGTAACACAAAACGCACAGTCAACGTTTTCTATGCCTAGATAATAAACTACTTTTGCCACATACTGAGTAGGAAGTCCATATACAACTACTTGAAATGTAAAAAATACACCGAAGTCATGATCAATTGTGAAAAACACCACTTCCACGATGACACGATTAAATGAAAAAGTACTGAAATAAGAAATTCATTAATAAATTAATCATATAAATATTTGCTAGTACAGCAACATACTGAAATACCATAATAACGAATATGTTCAAAACATTTTTAGATTTGCTATAAAGAAGACTGCTCCTCCTCTACATTTTTCACACATGTGGAAAAAAGAACACATACTCACATTACACACACACACCAATTTTCTCACAACCACTCTCACACCTACTCCCACCCACAGACACCCTTTCACAGCTATTCTCACACCCACGGAGACAGGCCCTATATTTTATAGTTGTATAAAATTGAAACTACTACACATAAAAAACCGTACAAATTCACTGAAAAAAACTAAGGTTACAGTGACATTATAGTTACGAAATATAATTTAGAAAACTTTAGCAATTCACTAAAAAATCAAAGGTTAGATAGAGATTTTAGTTAAGAAATAGAGTTTAAAAAAAAAACTAGAAATTCACTGAAAAAAACAAAGGCTACAAGGACGTTATAGTTAGGAAATAGAATTGAAAAAAACAAAGGTTACAGGGACATTATAGTAAGAGTCACATTTTACATGTACAAAACCAGTGAAATTCAGCAGTAATAGTTACCTCAGCTAACTATAACTTACCCCGCCATAATGCACTGCTTATGACCTCACATATTACATCACTCATGACATGGTCAGTGACATCACTGATGACATCACTGATGACATCGCAAATGACCACCCCTTGAACATAGCTGTTTGCTCTGACTTGGTGGGAGCTTTGACAACTCCTGCCAAGTCAGAGCAAACACTTCACTTTCTGCAAGTGAGAGCTGTCAAATAGCTTCTGTTGGACGTTTTTGCTTATGAAGGGTCATCCCCAATCTTTTGCCTCCTGCCTCCTATTTTTTCTGACCTGTTGCTGTTGGCTTTTGAACTCTGAGCACTTTACTACTGCTAACCAGTGCTAAAGTGCATATGCTATCTGGGTAAAATGTATTGTTGATTGGTTTATCCATGATTGGCATATTTTATTTACTAGTAAGTCCCTAGTAAAGTGCACTGGAGGTGCAAGGGCCTGTAAATCAAATGCTACTACTGGGTCTGCAGCACTCGTTGTGGCACCCACATGAGTAGCTCTTTAATCATGTCTCAGACCTGCCTTTGCAGTTTTAACTGTAAATTGACTTGGAAAGTGTACCCAATTGCCAGGCCTAAACCTTCCCTTTTCTTATAGGTAAGACACCCCTAAGGTAGGCCCTAGGTAGCCCCAAGGGCAGGGTGCAGGTTATGGTTAAGGTAGGACATATAGTAATGCGTTTTATGTGTCCTGGCAGTGAAATATTGCTAAATTTGTTTTTCACTGTTGCAAGGCCTGTCCCTCTCATAGGTTAACCTCGGGGCTACCTTTAAATCTGATTAAAGTGCAGATTCCCTTTGGGAGCAGATAGACATGTGGAGTTTGGTGTCTCTGAGCTCACAATTTAAAAATACATCTTTTAGTAAAGTTGATTTTAAGACTGTGTGTTTGAAAATGCCACTTTTAGAAAGTGGGCATTTTCTTGCTTATACCATTTCTGATTTGTGGATTCCCTGTCTGGGTCAGTTTGACAGTTGGGCTGGTTGCACCTCACACTAGACAGTGACACAAAGGGAGCTGGGGTGTAGCCTGCATATCCTGATGAGCCATCTGTGCTAGGAGGGAGGGGAGGAGTGGTCACTCACACCTGAAAGGGCTGTCCCTGCCCTCACACAATGCAGTCTCCAACCCCCTGGTGAGTGTCTGGGGCCTGGCCTGGGCAAGGCAGGATTTCACATTCAAAAGAGACTTTACTTTGAAGTAGGCCTACTTCTAAGGAGAAATTGGGTATACGAAGGGTACCCAAAACCACAGACTTTAGATCACTTCTGGACATCAAGAGGAACCTATGCCTGGAGAAAAGCTGAAAAGCTGAGGAGAAGTGCTGCCCTGCCTGTGACTGTGCTTTGTGGAGCTATCCTGCAGTTGCTGCTTCTGCCAGAGTAAGAGGGCAAAGACTGGACTTTGTGTGCCTTCCATCTTGTGAAGAAATCTCCAAGGGCTTGATTTAGAGCTTGCCTCCTGTTGTTTGCAGTCTCAGGGACAGCAAAGACTTCTCTCTGCCAGCACCTGGAGTCTCTGGAGAGACTCCTGCTCTGACAAGTGGTGCCCTATCCAGTCCTTGGGCTCTTGAAAGGAAAGCTGGTGGAAATCCAAGGAAATCGACTTTGGACGACTTCGGACCGACACCGCTGCTGAATCCGGTGACGCCACCTGCAACCAACTCCCTGATCTTCGCTGGAACGCAACGACCTTTGCAGTCCCGACGCCGCTGCAGCCCAGCTGAAGTCCGTGACTCCGTGGAAGTCGCTGCACCACATCGTGACCGACGCCACTCGAATTGCGCGGATTCAATGTTTCGCACAGATGCCGCGATCCCCGACTTCGCGCATCGACTTGTTTTCTCTCTTCACCAAAGGTACTGTACTTGGGGGTCTACGTGACTTCGTGTCCGGCGCCGCTGGTGTCCGCTTGATGGGAATGACTCTGTCACGACTCCGTATTAACACCTCATCAACGCATTTTGTGTTTCTAAGCGCTGTTTTTGAGTTTAATCTTTAAAAATTCATAACTTGACTTGTGTATGTCGGATATTTGTCGTTTTGGTCTTGTTTTGTTTAGATCAATATTTCCTATGTTTCTAAACTGGTGTTGTGTCATTTTATAGTGTTTTCATTAAGTTAATGTGTGTGTTGGTACAAATACTTTACACCTAGCACTCTGAAGTTAAGCCTACTGTTCTGCCAAGCTACCAAGGGGGTAAGCAGGGGTTAGCTGAGGGTGATTCTCTTTTACCCTGATTTGAGTGAGGGTCCTTGCTTGAACAGGGGGTAACATGACTGTCAACCAAAGACCCCGTTTTTAACAGCTCTCATTGCAGAAAGCAGAGTTTTCATCTGTCTTCCTGCATGCAAATATGCATGCAGGGAAACAGATACAAACATTGCTCCCACAAGCAGGGAGCTGCCATTTAAAGCAGCTCCTTGCTTGTCGGAGCAATGCCGGCTCCCGCAGGATGTGAGGTCCCGACAAGAACCACAGGAGACTTGAGGCTCCCCCTGTGGTCCTGTCACTCTCTTTCTCCTTCATCCCATAATGGAATGGAGAAGAGAGAGAGAGATTGTTATTGCAATGGTCTCTCCATGCAATAATGTCAAATTGTCACACTAGCAAGATGTCAGTGTGACGGTTTATATTTTTGTGTTTAGACTGTTAAACATTTCTAGAGATGGAACACTGAAGTCTCTTTCCCCTCAAAATCTATGGGTTGAATGTCAAAGCTAAATGTGAACACTGCACAGTAAGGAGTCACCTCTGCAGGTCTCAGACATGCACACTGAAGGTTAAGGGCTCCAGTCTAGGTGAGTCTGTGGTCATTTCCTATTTTAGTTTCTTTTCAACTATAAATATTTAAGTTACATACTAAAAGGTGATCTCACTCTTTTTAATTGACAAAAACATTTTTCTTTTCAATTTGTCCAGAAATATCTAATTCTAAGTATATCGTTCATCAATGCCTAAATCGCTCTCTCTCTCTCTCAGGTTTAGGTGGTTACGGGGATTAGTTGCAGGAACTGGCCACAGGTCAGGGCCTGCGGCCAACCCAACAACACACGGCTGAAGGTGTCGCAAGAATGGGTGGCTATAGGGGGCTATCCACAGGGCCTGGGTGCAGGCCAATGGAAATGACTTTACAATTAAAAAAACATAGAAATTCACAGAAAACCCAAGGATTACAGGGATGTTATAGTTAGGAAATAGAATAAAAAAATCACAGAAATTCACTTAAAAATCCAAAGGTTACCGGGAGGTTATAGTTAGGCTCACATTTTAAACATAAAAAAATAGAAATTCACCTGTTAGAGTTATCCCAAGTGTTAGAAATGTGGTCTTTGGTTGGCAGTCAGGTTACCCCAGGTCCAAGCAAGGACCCTCACTCTAGTCAGGCTTAACGTAGAAGGCAATGTGTAAAGTATTTGTGCAATAAATCATACAATAATACCATATAGCACCACAAAAATACATCACACAGTGTTTTGGAAAAATATATGATATTTATCTGATGAGATGCAGGTCAAAACGATTGAAATGAAATAAGTATATGTTGAGATATCACTGAAAAGTGATATAAAGTGTCTACAGAATTTTGTAAGCAAACAAAGTCTCTTTCAAGCCTGGTTTGCGTAAAAATCTCCGCAAAGAACCGCAGAGGAGGAGATGCGTGGAAACAAAGGGGTGTGCGTTGATTTCTTGGGCCGCACATGGCGATGCGTCATTTACTTTTCACGCAGGAATGGCTGTGTCTCGATTTCTGGTGCTCGTTCATGTATCCTCTTCAGGTTGCGGGGTTTTCAGAAGCCCCGGGGAGGATGCGTGGATTTTCTGCTCTTGCAGGATGAAGTCACAGAAGCTGCGTCGATCCGGTGGGCGTTCCGTCAAATTTTGTACCGCACTGCAGGCGCTGCATCGATTCCTCTCTGGATGTTGGGCTGCATCATCCTGACTCGGTTATGCATCGATCCAGTGGGCTGTGAGTCGAATTTCCGGTCGCTGCGATGGCGCTGCATTGATCTTCTTGTTGCGCAGTCGGGGTGCATCATTCTGGTTCGGCGTGCAGTGAAATTTTCACAGCGATGCAGGCTGTGCATCGTTTCTGGCAGGCTGTGCGTCTAATTTTGCCGCACAAGGAGTCATTCTTGTAGAGATGAAGTCTTTTTTGGTTCTGAGACTTCAAGTCCTTGGAGAGCACTTCTTCCCCACAGCCAGAGAGCAGCAAGGCAGCAGGGCAACAGCAAGGCAGCAGTCCTTCACAGAAAGCAGACAGGTGAGTCCTTTGGGCAGCCAGGAAGTTCTTCTGGGCAGGAAGCAGGTTCTGGTTCCAGTTTCTTCTCCAGGAAGTGTCTGAGTTGGAAGGGGCAGAGGCCCTCTTTAAATACCCAAATGTGCCTTTGAAGTGGGGGAGACTTCAAAGAGTGGTTTAGAAGTGAACAAGGTCCCCTTTTAGTTAAATCCTGTCTGTCAGGATCCCAGTAGGGGGTGTGACAGTCCTTTGTGTGAGGGCAGGCTACTGTCCTTTGACATGCAAGTGTCAGGCCTTCCACCCTCCCAGCCCAGGAAGACCCATTCAAAATGCAGATGTATGCAAGTGAGGCTGAGTATCCTATGTTTGGGGTGTGTCTGAGTAAATGCACAAGGTAGCTGTCAACTAAACCCAGCTAGACGTGGATTGTAAAGCACAGAAGGATTTAGGTGCAGAGAAATGCTCACATTCTAAAAGTGGCATTTCTAAAATAGTAATATTAAGTCCAACTTCACCAGTCTGCAGGATTTTGTATCACCATTCTGGCCATACTGAATATGACCTTCCTACCCCTTTCAGATCAACAGCTACCACTCAAACAATGTATGAGGGCAGACCCAATGTTAGCCTATGAAGGGAGCAGGCCTCACAGTAGTGTAAAAATGAATTTAGGAGTTTTACACTACCAGGACATGTATACTACACAGGTACATGTCTGGCCTTTTGCCTACCCAGCTCCCTGCCCTATGTGTTACCTCGGGCATACCTTAGGGGTGACTTATATGTAGAAAAAGGGGAGTTTTAGGCTTGGCGAGTACTTTTAAATGCCAAGTCCAATTGGCAGTAAAACTTCACACACAGGCCTTGCAGTGGCAGGCCGGAGACAAGGGTAAGGGGCTTCTAAAGTGGGTGGCACAATCAGTGCTGCAGATCCACTAGTAGCATTTAATCTACATGCCCTGGGCACATATAGTGCACTCTACTAGGGAGTTATAAGTAAATTAAATAGTCCAATTGGGTATGATCCAATGTTACCATGTTTAAAGGGAGGGAACATATGTACTTTAGCACTGGTTAGCAAAAGGTCTTAAAACCAGCAAAAACAGTATCTAAAAACTGGAGGGAGGCAGGCAAAAATTAGGGGTGACCACCCTAAGGCTGTCAGGTCTAACACAAAGTAACTATTCCTTCTACCCTAAGGTAACTATAACTCATGCCCTCACCATGCACTGCTAGTTACCTCACAAATTATGGCACTCATTACATCCTTGATAACATCCTTGATAATAACAATTAAACATTTGCAGTAAAATTTTTGATGAAAAAACTGCATAGCGGGGGCACAAGTTAGTTACTAGAACTATAACAGATGAACTTCTATGGTTTTCTATGTTTAAAATGTGAGCTCAACGATAATGTTCCTGGAACCATTGTTTTTTTTAAGTGAATATATACTTATATATATATATATATATATATATATATATATATATCTGTATGTGTGTGTGTGTGTGTATATATACATATATACATATATATACATATATATATATATATATATATATATATATATATATATATATATATATATGGCGTTCGCCAGTAGGTAGTTATGGTTAAAAAAACTGTGTGTGGCGAGGGCGCAAGTTATAGTTACTTGAGATGACTCTCACTGTACTAGGTGAATTTCTATGGTTTTGTACATTTAAAATGTGAGGTTAGCAATAACGTCCCTATAACCTTAGTTTGTTTAACTGAATATATGTGTGTGGTATATATATATATATATATATATATATATATATATATATATAGACATTATGTAGTGGCATGTCAATAGTGGCTCATTTAATATTCCCAAACCCACTTATCCATGTGGGAACTGTAGTGTGTGCCATCTAACCAGGGTTACTAAACAGGTCACCTTTAACGACAGCTCAGCGAGCAGTATACATGATCACTTGTCCATGCAACCTACATTATGTGTGGATGATCACCCGCAAGGTTAAGACTCGCATCTGCGAACACCGTAGTAAACTGAGATGTGAACGGGCTACGACTGAAATGTCCACTCATTTCAAATAGAAAGCACACACAGTGCAGGATTACCCTTGGGTTATCATAGAACACTGCAAAGAGATTAATTGTGAGTCTACACTGTTTGAAAAAGATCAATGATGGGTTTATAAATTATGCACACACCAATTTGGCCTCAATGAGAACATTCATTGGAGGCAGCTGACGAAGTATTAACATCATATTAATCATTAGTTAGATATGCATCTCCTGAAATGAATGGTACACATTGGCAGCACAAAAGGTCATATGTCCATCTCATTCCTTTACATTCCATAGTGAGAGCAAACCCTCAACAATAAATATTAGCCACTCGCATATATGTCACCATCACAATAAGAAGGGAACGAGTATGTTACACATGCAGCACGTGTGTGCTGTTTGGTGTGTTGCACGTGTTTACATGTTTAAAAGTTTTAAATGTAGTAAGTCTTGTACTGTGGATTGTGAAGGTAGTTTTGTCTCTCAGTGGTAGTTCTTTTAGCTGGGCCTCTTTTGTAATGTTATATAGGCTATAAAGAGGACAGACCCATCCCCATAACCTCCTTCTCCCTCTTTGTTTTTGTAAGAGTCAGTGACCACCAGTATCTGTCCAAAATGTATGGGGGTGACCAGAACAAAAGGAGGACTTTCCTACTATATATATATATATATATATATATATATATATACAGAGCTTACAGTGATGCTATAGTGATGCTATAGTTGGGTTCAGATTTTACACACACAAAACCATAGAAATTCAGCTGTTATAGTTAGAGTTACCTCAAGTAACTATGACTTTTGCTTTTGCCCTAAGGCAACTATAACTCGTGTCCTCGCCATGCACATTTTCTCATCAATATTTTTACTGCAAATGTTACATTGAAATTATCAATGATGTCATAGAAGATGTCATGAGTGATGTAATATCTGGGGTAATTAGCAGTGCACGGCAGGGGCGTGAGTTGTAGTTGTCTTAGGGCATACGTTATAGGTACTTGAAATAGCTATTCCTTTCTGAATTTCTTTGGTTTTGTGTGTGTAAAATCTGATCCTAACGATTATGTCCCTTTAACCTTTGTTTCTTTAGTGAATTTCCAAGGATTCTTTTATTCTATTTCCTAACTATAACGTCCATATAACCTTTGTTTTTTCAGTGAATGTATAGTTTTTTTTTAGTGTTAAGTAAGATTCCCCTTGCAGTGCACAGGGGGTGTGGGTTGGACAATGGGACTGGTCTGACATTGTGTTGCCTCACCCAAGGTTGCTGCTCCTACCCCCTCATACTTGCCATTCAAGTTCAAGCCCAAGCCCCTGCTCCCTTATATCAAACCTGTGCGTCCATTGTTTTTCCACTGCCCTTTCAGTCTGCTCTGAACAGTTAGCTTGCTGCCACATCCACCTCAGTGTACCAGCCCCCTCCCTCCTGACCTACATGGTCCGATGTGCTGCCGCTGCCTTTTCTCTCCTGGCCTTCATTGACCGTTATGCTGCAACTTTCCCTCCTGTCTGTCCAGTATGGTCAGCTTATTGCCCTTATCTCTTTCCCCTCTGCTCTCTGTGTGACCATGTGTATGGCCCTGTCCTCTTTCTATTGCTTTAGATGGTTGTTGTGCTGCACTGCCGTCCTGCCTGCCCTGTGTCTTGTATTGTGCTGCTGCAACCCCTGACACTTGCCTTGTAAGGTCAGCTTGCCCATCTCCCTCCAACCCTCGGTTATCTGACTCCATGTCCTTACCCTATTCCTCCTGCCCTTCGTGATCCAGTGCACCACACTTGCCAACTTTATGAACTGGGTAAGAGGGAGATTTTGAAAAAACAACCTGGAGAATTGATTTTACTCATGGAGTTACACTGAAAAAGAGGGTATTTTAGGCAGGAGGTAGACAAAATAAAGCCCTTTTGGGCTCCTACCTGAATTGGGTCTGTTGGCATGTATGGTTGCACTGCCACTGCCTCTTCCTTCTGCCCTCAATGGTCTGTTATATTGCCATATCTTCTCTTGCCTGTCCTTCATGGTTGGTTTCCTGCCCCTGTCTCCTTTTCCCTGCCCTCCATGGTCCATTGTGCTGCCACTGCCCCCAATGCCTGCCCAGCGTGATCAACTTGTTGCCTCTGCACCCTCATTCCTGACCTCAGTTATCCAACTCTCTGCCCCTGACCTCTGCCTCCCTACAGTATTCTATTTAACAAGATTGCTAAAATTATAAATTTATTGCAAAAGTGTTATACTACTGACGCCATTTTGATGTAACCAAAACTTTAATACCTAAAGCATTTCCCTTAGAAATTATAAAAATGAGAGGGCCTTACTCCCATTGAAGTTATGTTTAATGCTGTAAAGAACTAAAATGAGGAAACAAATTCTGAGTTCTCAAATAGAAACAAAGCACTTTTAAATGATTTTCCATCTTTATGTTTTTTATCTATTTGTTCACTTGATTATTTGTTACACTTATGTGAGAGGATGTGGCGTTACATCCAGAGCTGTAGACTTTGCAAATGGGGATCCAGGTTTGAGTTTCAGTGTTAGCTCGATAACCTGTGATTTTGGGCAAATCACTTAATCTGCCTATGCTTAAAGTGAAAATGAATGTATTTGATGCTCAGTCTGCATGTCAGAATTTTATAATGAAATAGAAGGGGAATATATTTGAGAACTCACTTAAAACATGCCCTAAGTTTTCTTTCTACATCACTAGCCATGAATTCTATGACAAAATGAACCTCTTCATACTTTTTTTCTTTTCTGAATTCAGTGTTTTAAGTTTTACCAGTTGGATTCAATCAAGATGGCTTCATGTGTGCCACACTTTTCTCATGATAAAGACTGTTTGCGCTCTAGTTGTTCTTTAGAACACTCTGGGAGGCTGCAGCAGAACACAAGGGAATCAACTGACAGGCTGCTCCTTTCGGAAGTACATGTTTTACTGAGAATGTCAGACTTCATTCTCATTTGTATGAGAAAAGTTGTGTGAATTTACAAAATATATTTTTTAGCACATAGAAACTAAAAGCTCCATTCTAGATATCTGGTCGCACTCGACCGTTGCAAAGTCAAAATTTGAGGCTGACCACAATGAGCCCTGCTCGGCTACAAGTAGGAGGCCTTGGTCAAAAGTTTACCTTTTGACTTAGGGCCTCATTGTGACTTTGGCAGTCTTTTCTGAAGACCGCTGAGGTGGCGGCCACCAAAAGACCGCCATGTTGGTGGTCATCCGACTACCATATTAAGACCCACACAGTGAAGACCACCAAAAACCAGCCACAACTCGGAGACCACCAGGACACTAGAGGGCTGGAAAGAGGCAATTCCACCACCAGCAATGCAGCCCGACAAAAATCCACCCACCAGATTACGAGCCACAAATCAGTACAGCAGTTCTTCCATGGTGATAAACCATTGGAAGTGTGAACTGCTGCGGTCAAAACTCAACTTCAGGCAGAACACCACACTACATTGGATAGTTTGAATACCCCATACCTGACACATATCCACACAGCTGACACACCTACACACTGCACTAAATAACACCTCCCCACACAACCCACAATCCGTAGCTACTAAAATACAATTTTGAGACTTCAAGAGCAGGCAATTACATAGAGAGAGCACTCTTACACTGTAGGCATACACACACACCACATGCATCACACACCACAGACCAGCACAACTACCACCTGACACATATAACGAGCACACACATTTCACAACTAGCGTCCACCACACAAACCCACCACCCCACCCCATCACTCACCGAACATTGCACCCTTAAACACACATACCCCCTACACCATCATCACAACCACCACCATGTCCCCACAAAAGCACCCACATTTCACTAACGACGAGTTGAGGGTCATGGTGGATGAAATTGTCAGGGTAATGCCACAGCAGTTTGGAGCTCAGCTCCAACAAACATCAATTGCCAGGAAAATTGAGTTGTGGCAAAAGATTGTCAACAGAGTCAACTCAGTAGGCAACCATCCACGCACAAGACCAGAAATCAGGAAGAGGTGGAACAACCTAAGGCGGAAGGTGTGTTCCATGACATCTCAACACCAGATCACTGTGCAGAAAACTGACGGTGGGCCCCCACCTCCTCCTTCACAGTTCACATCATGGAAGGAGAAGGTCTTGGACATACTGCATCCTGAGGGCCTGACTGGAATACCTGGGGAACTGGAGTCTGGTAAGTACCCACAACATCCATGTCACACAATTGTGGTGTTCTGCATGCCTCCTCACCACCCAAATACTCCTTAAGTAACTGAATGTCCAACTACACCTACCTGCCAATCAACCAGTGCCCCTCTCCTGCATGCCACTACCCCACACAGCCCTTGGCAAAGGGGCATATACTATAGGCAAATCCTATCACCATGACTCCCAGAATGCACTAACCCATTAATGTGAAAACCCGAAATGTGCATATCACATCACATTTCATGCATGAATGACCATTGTACTAGCTACACCAACTAGAATGTATGACTGAGGACCAGAACATGGCACTGACAGCAACACAATGGCATACCACAATGGCAACCAAGGCTAAATACAGCTACAGTTCAGTGACAAATCAAAATGGCCACTGATCCTTATCCCCAAGCCTAAAATGGACTGACCATGGTTTGGAAACAACGTCCAGAGACAGGACTATTACCCTTTCATACTCACATACAGTGTACCCAATGGTACACTATGGTGCAATGTGCAGCCATATTGATTGACATCTAGCAAGCCTGACTATTCAGTAGGTAAAAGAGCTGAAAAGTCATGTGAAATATCAGACAGAAACAGGACTCACTGCAGTGCTATATGTACCAAACCTGAATGACAGCACCCAACATGGAGTATGGAACTCATGTCACACACTTGTATGTTCCACAAGGTATGCTGTGCAACATCTGGTATTGTCATTGCAGGGAATCATGTAAAGCCACTGTGTGCATCTGACAAGGAGGTAACCAAACACACTTTCTAAACTGAACTCCGTGTCTCACTTCAGCCACAGGTAACCCTGATAGTGGCACAATGGATAGGATACCAGACATTGCCAGCCCTCCTCAGGATGATGGCCCCAGTGTGGACTACAAGCCTGGATGACTGGACAGTGATGACCTACCTAGCCCATTTGGGAAAATCTGGTCAGTCAATGACTCCCTGCCTTACCCTGCCTACTTAATCCCCCCCAACCCTATAGCATCGATATCACAGCCAAGCACACGCCCCCAGGCACATGTCCCAAGCACTGTTAAAACTACTGTGTGCCCCACAGTGCAGGGACCTGAGTCTAACCTTCACATCCCAAACAATGATGGTCCGGCTAACACTGGGAGTGGACAGACAGGCACCTGGGGGTAGGGAGCGAGGGAGAGATGCTGTGGGCCAGAGGATGGGGCCCCCAAGCCTGTATAGGACAGTGCATACGAGTTTGTAGTTATTTCCACATTGTCCGTTCATCTTCACTCTATGGGGTATGTGAAGGTAGCAACGGAAGGACATTCCAATTTGGTTGTAGGATTTTGTATATTTGGACTCATCATGCTTTTCCATGAGGTTGATATGTGAGCATTTCATCTATAACCCAATGGCTTTGTTCTAGAGGTGGTAAGCGCCTGGGCAGAGCTAGCCTTTGACATATGCAATGTCAATGCTTTGTGTGCCAATGCCCTACCAAGTACAGTGCAACATTGCTTAGTTGCTGCCTACATCATGTATCAATGGTTACTTGGGGCACTTCTGATGAAGTGGGACAATCATTGCTACCCTTGGCCTAGCTGATGTGGGCACTTTGGACAGGATTCGGTTTAGAATAGCTTATGAGATCAATATAAAATGGTATAGTTGTCCCACTAAAGCGGCCTTTTGTTTTAGTGGGATATGTTGTCAGTGCAATGGCAATCGTGTAGTCGTGCCATGTGTGCATCATGTGTACATGTCATTTACATGTGTGTTGTCTGGACTTAGTGCAGTTAATTACATGTCAGGAATGGTGTGAGTGATGCTGGTTTATTCATGTTGTCAAGTCGTGCAGCTGTAACTAGATGTCATGTGGAATGGTAGGTGCCATGTGAAATATTTTATGGCTTCCTGAGTTAATTTGTTGTGACACTGCAGTCAGTGATTGACTATGGAGGTTTTGTGTCTCCTATGTACGCCATTGTAGCTGCACATGCATGTATGAAGTGATGTGGTGTATCTGTGTTTAGTGTCTACAGATATTCCTCTGTGATTGTGTAAAAGTAATGACATGCCTGTTTTCCAGGCATGTATTCAACACATCAGATGTCACCTGCCTGGGAGTCCCACTTGTTGTGGCTACATCAGTTAATGTATCCATATTGGCATATATGTATAGAGGGTTTTCTGAGCCATGTGATATGACTGGCAGGTGCTGTGTGGACTGCGAATAGATTACCCTTCATTATCAAGGGACATTATTAATGGACATGGACTGCCCAGGTGTAGTTTCAGGACATGATTGATCTGTAGTAATTAGTCACCTGCTCTTCTTATAAGTGAGAGGAGTTTGGAGAGGTATGATCAGGATTATGCTAGAGATTTCTAATTCAGCCAGGTCATGATAAGCATGCTGAAATGGCTTCACTGGTGTTCATTAGGATTACTTCAGTCATGCTAAGCTACTTGGTTTTTGATGTTGGTCTGAGGGATGACATAAAGGGTTGGAAAGTAGTAACATGTTGTGACATGATGTAGGATATGTGTATTGCCAATTTAGATAGCCTAGCTGGGAGATGTTTACATACAGTTGTGCATGTTTACATGTGTGTATGTGTGGAATATGTTAACCCTTTCTCTCTCCCTCCCTCTCTCTCTGTCTCTCCCTCCCTCTCTATTTGTGTGCTTTAGTGTCAGCAGGTAAAGGAGCCGGGGCACAGGTGAGTGAGGATCATGCTGGCCACGGGACCCGGAGTGCTGCGACCACCAACAGTGATGGACCCAGTGGCCCAGAGTCCGAGGGGAGTGCCACAGGGAAGACCAGATCTTCTGCTTCATCATTTTTGGAATCCTCCTCCAGTGGACACTCGCTGGTGGTGGCTGACCCTTCTGGGACCCCCCCTTCACCTTTGTCTGCCACCCTCCTTACTACCACTGCCCGCCCTGTAGCTCCCCGCGCAGTTGTCCATGCCCGCTCACCCAGGAGGGCGGGTGTCTCCTTCGCCACAGGCACATCTGCCCTTGCCACTGTCAGCCCTGCTGCCTTCAGTGAGGAGGCTATTGACCTCCTGACCTCCTGAGGTCAATCTCAGTGAGTCAGTTGACCATTGTGAATGCCATCTAGGGAATAGCAACTGAATTCCAACAAAGCAACACATTCCTGGAGGGCATTCACAGTGAACTGGCAGGCCTACAGAGATCCTCTCAGGCTCTGGCCTCTGCAATGCAGCCAGTTACCCTTTGTCTTTTGTCCCCTCGCCACCTTTTTCTTCCCAGCCAAAGCTCACAGACAGACAAGCATGCACCCACCTCAACATCCCAGGATATCACTGACAAACACAAGCACCAAAAACCCACCACTGGAATACACACAAACAGCACCCACCTACAAACACACCAAGACCCACAACCTGCACAGACTTTCCCACCACCCCCACCTTCACAGACACTACACCGGACACACATGCAAACATCACACCCACATTCACCGATACAGCCATGACACAGTAGCAGACACGCAGACATCTACCCCAGTCACCACATCAGTAGACACCACAACCACAGACACACCCACATGCAGCACATCCACCATACCTTCAGTCACCTCCCCAATAGACAGTCACCCATCCACCAGGGCATCTCCCAGCACCTTCTCCCCCCTCCTCCCAAGACACATAAACAGCCACACTCACCCACCCAACAGACACACAGCACACACAAGCATTCATTGCACGCACATGCACCCAAATCATCTACGAAGACACCTCCTACAATCACTCCCTCTCCCTCCACTCCTAAATCCTTTTGCCATGACCATCCTCGTGTCTCTAAGAATTTTTTTCTCTCAGAGATGAACATTTTCCCTACTCCTCTCCCACCCCGTGTGACCCCCCGAAGATCTGTGTCCCTCTCTGTGTACAGTCCTTCGGCCTCCATGTCCTGCCCTTTCCCCCTGCAGGTACCCATGCCCCTCCCCCACCAAGAAGTCGACCCCTCCCAAGAGTTCCCAGCCATCCCCTAAGCCTAGACCTAAGCCTCCCCCTCCCAAACCCAAGCCCAAGGGTCCACATTCCAAAGCCTAACCCACCCTTAGCCCCACCAGCTCCTGAGGTGCCTACCTGCCCCCTTGATCCGCTACCTGTGGAGGTTGTATGGCAGTCAGCAGTCAAGTAGGGGTACAGGAATGTGCCATCTTTGCATGCTGCACATATTGTGTTGGACTGGCTTTTGGCCTATTGTAATTGTACATAGTTTTACTTATTTATTTATTCCCCTATATCTGGGCCAACCAGTTGTTGGTGCCAAGGTTATGTTGTTGTCCTGCCTTTCATTCCTTATGGCTGTTTTGGTCTTGCCTGCTTAAGTTTGTGTGTGAGTACGTTTTGTGTGTGTTGATAGTGCTACTGGTTGTGTGTGGCCAGCAAGTGTGAGTGTGTGCATTGCATTTTTCCCGCTGTGATGGCTGTGTATTATGTAATGGGCATGTATGAGTTAGGGACATGGATTCATGTTGATATTGTATGCAGTGATTGTGTTCACATGTGTTATTTTGAGTGTTGTGTGCCATTGTGTGTTTGTAGTGTACGTGTGAGTGTGTCTGTTGATTGTTATATCTGATCTATTGTGATGCGCATTGGTGGGAAATGACGTATAGCTTGTTGTATGGATATTTGATAGTGTGTGTTGGTTCTCTGGTGTTGTTTGGTTGCGTTTGATTTGTCAATTGGAGGTGTGTATTGTGGATGTATGATGGTGATATTGAGGTATAGCGGTTGTGGTGTTGTTGTGTAATTTGGTTGTGTTGTGTGTTGTTTTGTTAGACTGTGCTGGTGCTGTGTATCTGGGTTTTGGTGTGTGTTTTGAAAGTGTATGTGTGTGTTGGCTGTATTGTGTGTACTACGTATGTGCGTGTGTGTTTGTGGCTATGTGTGAGTGTGTGTGTCAGTGTGAGGGTATGTGTGTGTGTCACCCTCGCCACCCATTCAGGATGTGTATGTTGTATGCACGTCTATACATTGACATTGTGCAATGGTGTCAGGTAAGTGTGTGTACTCATGGTTGCTGTTGTCGTCATCGCTAGTTCGGGAGTCTTTTGTGCAAGCAGTGGGAAGATGTGTAGTTCAAGTTCCATAGCGGTTCCAGGCAGGTAAGTGTTCCTGAAGGTGAGTGCCTCCTGTTATACAGTTGTTTTTTGCCAGGGTTTCCATGGTGGGGCAACCGCAGTGGGAACCTTGGCTGTGTGCAGCCTTGTAATGTATCAGGGGGAAACTTGGTCTCAGCCGGCCTGAAGGTGCCTACTGTCGTCTGTGGCACCCTGACTCCACCCGTTTCAAATCCAAAAATGACCACTAGCCACGGGTCAGCTGGTCAGTTTCTTCAGGGCTTGATGCAGGGGAATCTAGTTAGCAGTTTTATACCTGTAGCCAAAAGGGAGTCAGTTATTGAACCAGTTGAAGACAGGTAAAGTCTCTTTTGTGATGAACCCAACTTGGTGCAGTCTGTCAGAGTGGAGTGTCCAGGCGCAGGCCAAGGGTCCTTTTTCTTCTTGTCTTGTTCCTGGTAGGGATCTTAGGTGCGGGTGCAGCTTATCCTTGCTCCTGGGGTAAGCAGGAGGGTCACTAGACCAATCACATGCAGTCCACCATCCTCTTGAGTGATCACTTCCTGGGCATTGTGGCAAAAATCAATCCCAGGGAGCAACATTTCTTAAAATTCCAAAATTCTATTTTGGAGGTTAGGCTCACGCTGAGTCCACCCACTGGTGTGGGTAAGTTTCCTTAACACACCGCTCTCCTGCACTCTCCTAATCTAATCAGGGGGCACCTGGTTGTCTGGGATTGCAAGAAATGGGGGAGATCCTGAGCTGCTCCAAATGCCCTTCCATCCTTTGAAGTCCAGTTTGGGTGCTCTCTGCCATCCTGTTTCACCATCTGCTGAGACAGATTTCCTCCCCAAGGCACTTCTTTTGTGTTCAGCCCAGGCCACTTCACAGACAGAAGAACAGTCACCTAAGCCCTCGTAAGCAGCAAACCGGACTACGGCAATGCCCTCTACGCAGGAACCAGGGCCAAACACCAGAAGAGGCTGCAACGCATCCAGAACGCCTCTGCACGCCTCATCCTGGACATCCCCTGCCACTGTCACATCACAGACCGCCTGAAAAACCTGCACTGGCTCCCAGTCAAAAAGAAAATCACCTTCAAACTCCTCACCCACGCTCACAAAGTACTGCACAACAACGGACCAGAATACCTCAACAGACGACTCTCCTTCTACACCCCAACCAGGCATCTCTGCTTCACCGACCTCACTCTCGCAACCGTCCCACGCATCCGCAGAACTACAACTGGCGGTAGATCATTCTCGTACCTCACTGCCAAAATGTGGGACACTCTTCCCACCCACCTGTGCCAGACCAAAGACCTCCTTACCTTCAGGAAACTTCTCAAGACCTGGCTGTTCGAGCAGTAGCACTACCTCCTTACCACCTTCTCCCCTGATTGATTGATCGATCTCATCAAGACAGCCTGGCCAGGCTTCCAGCGGCCAGCCAAATCAGAGAAGGGCACTACAGAGCTGAAAATTGCAACTTTCAGGCAGAGTTCTAAAACTCTAAAAGTTCAACAATGGCAAGTTGTTGGATTAATTATAACAGGAAGTTTGATACCAAACTTGAAATATCTACCTCCGTTTGAGACTTTATTAATTAAAATAAATTCTCCCCATTTTAGCCTATGGAGCCCATTCACTATAATGAGGGCAAAACGAATGTGGCTATTTTTCCTTCACCAGGGCTTATAAAACAATGTTTATAAGATCCCTGCTTATAGTTGCACTGCACCCACCCCTGGGGCACTTAGGCACACCTTAGGGGTGACATATGTAAAAGTAAGGTAGTTTAAAACTTTGGAAGTACTTTTAATTCAAAAGTTGAATTTGGTGTTAACTTTAATTTAAAAGCAGCCAGCAAGGTAGGTGTGACTTTAAAATGACACTGGGCATCTTAGCAGTGCACCTATGGGTGCAGCACCTATGCTGGGGTCCCTAAACCTACATGCCCTACGATATACTAGGAACTTATAGGTAGGTTGACTCAGCCAATAATATTTAGCCTAATTTGCATAAAAAGTTTGATCTGAGCACAGGCCCTTTGACAGAGTCAGGAAAACACCACCAAAACTAAAAAATGTGGGGCAAAAAGTTAGGAGTCTTCTGCAATCAAACCAGTATTCACACACTCATGATTTATTTTTTAAGCCACTCCGAACATTTGTGACTGTATATATATTTAGATAATTTATTCCCTCTCTACTGTATTGGGATCATCCTCTTAGTCTGTAATAGCTATTAGTGTCACTGTATCTCGTAAATCTTGTAAGTTGAATGTACTGCACTACACAACCATATTTAATAGTGCTGATTCTTTATTAGGCTGAGGGATATATTTAAAAAAATCTTCAGTTTGAGACATCTAATGTATTTGAATACATCAGTTTTTAATTTACAAATGTCACCTCCACTTACTTGGGAAAAACCCCAACTCCTTCTTCAAGAGTGAGATCATATCAGTAGTTAGCATCTTGTCCGATGAGTTAATTATTTCCTACTCCTTTTCAGGATCCATTTTTATGTCTTTCTGTCCCATGACTTCGTCTTCATGCACTTTCTCTCTCCTAAAACTGCCTCCTCTTTTTCCCCTTTGGGCTTTCCTGTGGTATCCATTCTCCTGGTTTGTTCCAGATTCCCACGTTTGTTCCTGTAAGAAAGTACTCTCATTAGCAAATGTATTTTGTAAGGATGTCCCTTCACCCTCATCAGTATCAATTGCACTTGTCGGTGGGGTGTTGAGGAAGGCAAAATTAGAACTCACTGATCCTGTCTCCAGTTTGCAGTGGGACCACAGGGATAGGATAAAGGCCCCCACTGTCCCAGCTGGCTCCCACTAAACATGCAACTCCCTGTCTGCAAAAGCTGTTGTTTCATCTCTTTCCCTGTCCACATTTCTGCAAACAGGGAAAGAGATGAAACCTCTGCTTCCAGCAGGCGAGAGCACGTTGACAGTTCTCACCCACTGGGAGCAGAGTGTTTGCTCTAACATGGCAGGAACTGTTAAAGTTCCCAGCAAGTCAGAGCAAACAGCTATGTCTTAGGGGTGGGCAACCGGGACTTACCAGGAGCCGGCCCGGGTGGGTGCCGGTCTCCAGGGCCATCATTGGCTCCACGAGGGGATCTGCATGGCCCCCCTGCAATGTTTTAACTTAGCCCTAGAGAGATGGCGGTCCCCGGGGCTGTGGGGGGGGACCGTGCAACCCCCATTAATTACAACAAATTGACCCAGGAGGTGGCGGTCTAAAGGGCTGCATGGGCCCCACTGCATACATTTCTTATTCATCCCCAGGGAGGTGGCAGTCCACCGGGCTGTGTGGAAGACCATACGGGCCTCCCCCATTACAATGTAAACTTTTGCCCCAGGGAAATGGTGGTTTAACGGGCTGTGGGGGGGCTGCACAGGCCCACCACATAAATTTGACAGTAAGCCCTGAGGAGCTAGCAGAACCCAGACTATGGGGGAGGCCTCCCCCATTGTAAATTATTGTTTTGGCCATGGGAGGTAGTGGTTTCTGTGGTGCAGGGGGACCACGCCGCATACCTGAATTTTATTGCCCTCTGGAGGTGGTGGTTCCCGGGGCTTACACAAGCCCTAGGAGGGGGGCCTGTGCATCCCCCTCCTTTTGAAGCCTACAATGCCTGTCGGGCCTGACCCACTCCGGGGCAAAATTAAAGAAAAGGGTGAGAGTATGTCCTTTTTTTTTTTTTAAATGGATCCATGGATTTTTCTGAGATTGTTTATTAAAAAAATACTTCTTAGCTCTGGTGGGGTCTGTGAGGGACCCACAGACCAAGGCTAGGAGTTCAGGGTGACCTTACCCTGGCCCCTTTTTTTAATCTTTATTGTGGGACTCGACTGAAGTCAAGCCCCAAGATGGTTGACAACACTTCCTTGTTGAAGTGTTGGCATCCAATCATTTATCAGCACAGGGACAGTTAGATCTGCAGAGAATCCACGTCCCTAGATATCTCCAATATCTCAAAAACTACTGAACAGATGTACACCACTTCAAAAAAGCAGTCTTTCCGGACCTAGAGCTATCTTTCTGCCAGATTTAGTGTAATTCCATCTAGCGGTTTAGGCTGTAGTCATATTCAAAATCCTTGTGGAAAAATGCATGGTGAAAACATGTTTGGTACCCCCCCTTTTTCTCAGCCTCTGCTTGACAGATCACCCTGAAACTTTCAAGACAGCAGCTGAAATGAATGAAGTATACGTTTTGAACATTTCGTGAAGATTTGTCAAGCAGCGCAACAATTTTGGGTGAAACAGAAATCACTCTTCCTTTGAAAACTAGGTCCTAACTATAACTATCTACTGGCGACCACCAGTAGGTAATATATATATGTATAGGAGATTAGCAATTGCTTTTACATCCCAATACTCCTGGTTATTTGTGGCAGGAAATTAAGTTAAGCAGCACGAATCCCTGGTGATCAGTATAGGGAAAGGTGCGGAAGACATTGTGACGCGAAGGGTTAATTAGCTTGAGCAGTGTAGATGAGTGTGATGCCAGTTGAAACCCCCCCAAACAACGTGGAAAAGTTCATGATATTATTTTCAAGCTTGTTTGTGTAGAAGACTCCGTCTCAACCTTGAGAACAAGAGTACAGGGAGAAGATAACATAGCTAGAAACTGCCAGAAAGAGATAGAATCCAAGCTTCGAGTTATTTAAGCACTGAAGTGTGGGTGAGGGATTTGGAAGCTCGCAGATGGAGTTGTGAAAGCTGCCATGGCCCAGCGCTGCCTCCCTATTTTGCTGACGTGATGCTTGAGGGGGAGAGAGGTCCAAGCAGGCGGTACAGGGCTTCCCAGCATTTTGTGGACTAAGTTAAGTTCCACACAGGGATGAAAGACCTTTGTTTCTCTGCTCTATTATTATGACTGATTATTTATGCTTGCACTGTGTTTATAACCTGAAGTATTCAGCTTGTTTATATTTTGCTTTCTAAACCTCGTAGTGTGAACCTGCTACAGTAACTGAAACATGCATTTTGGTGTGCAGTAAATCAAAGCTTATCTGAAGTATTCAGTGTGTTTATATTTTGCCTCCTGAACATCCTAGTGAGAGCCTGCTGCAGTAATTGAAACATGCATTTTGGTGTGCAGTAAATCAAAGCTTATTTGAAGTATTCAACTCATTTAAATTCTGCTTCCTGAACATCGTAGTGTGATGCATTTTGGTATACAGTTAATCAAAACTTTTATCTGTCAATTAACTCTTTGCTTATATATGTATATGCATAGATGCTCTTTGTAGTGTACTTATATATAAATAGATGCTTTTCATTGCTATTCTTATTCTACTATTGTTAATGTGCTAAATTCCTACATTTACCTGCAATTCTAATAAAGCTAAATTGTATTTATAATTGGCGTGTGGTCCTTCATTGAGCGTCCTTATTGACTTATACCGAACAGGTGTCAACCAGTCACCTGGATAAGACACCTGGGCAGGAGTCAAAGTTTCTTTAGTGAATTGCAAAGTGCAGAGTGAGTACAAATGAGACTGATGCATTTTGGCCATAGCCTTCTTCTGGGTCATCGAGTTTCGGTGTACAGAGTGTCACATTTAATGAAAAACATCTAAAACATCTACCACCATTAAAATAAACAACTAACCTGCTTATCGCATACTCGTTTTCTTCCAAAGCACACAGCATGTTATTGTTCTCAAGAAACATTCATTATAGATTTTAACTGGTAAAGTTCCATCACAAAATCAGAGAGTATGACTGGTAAAATACTATTAAGAAACCAAAAAAGATATATACATAAATGTAGACGATAGATGTCATTACATTCTAATACATATCTATTAGTTACAAAGAAAGCACAATGGAACATGTTATGATCTCATCCCAGCTACAATCAAGAAGCAATTGTTGGATATGTCACTCAATTCTGAGATTCACTGTCATTGTCCATATATACATAAATATGTCCCTGTTAACAGCACGTGATCTCACATCTAAGTTCATTGGTGAAGTACTATATTATTGAGTTGGGCACCTGATGGATATATTTACTTTACATCACACTATCTGCAGCATATCAGTTTCTGAATTAAACCATTATTCTGATGTTATACAGAGGAGTTCTTAAAGTGCAGGGTGATCTCATGTATGACCTAGTAACAATTTCTCGTTCATGAAACATTGTAAATTCAATAAAAGCACCTCCTTAAATTTCATACAATGTTTAATGCTGTATACAGCAAATCCACAAAATGAAACCATTGTGAAACTCTACTAAAGGAGATCCATCACCCTCAGAAGAACACTGTGAGGTATTGGTGAGGTACTTTCTTGGTGAGGTAAATAGTATTTATCACTCTCTTGCATCAGAGGCCGTGATTTACCAAGATGAAGTACCAGGCTCTAATACTCAAGGAGTCCGCCTCTCAAGTTTCCCCACCATAAATAAAGAGGAAGTAGCTAAAGTAGCAAGGTCAGTCACATATGGCTCCCTGTTAGATCCTGCCCCATAGATATTGTACTGAAGGGAGGAGATGTTATGCTGGCTGCTTTGACAGATTTATACAATCTGTCTTTGAAGAGTTGGTGGGTCCTGAATGACTGAAAACATGCAATTATTCACCCCTGCTAAAGCAACCCTCCTTAAATCCTTCAGCTGCTGAGAATTATAAAACAATACCCTTCTTCCAGGGCCTACTAAGATTCTGGAAAAAGATAATTAACAGCAAGTTATCAGTTTTTCTCGAAGCTAATAACATCCTCTACCCAACCCAGACAGGCTTCCAGGTAGACCATAATACTGAAACCACACTTTTGAGGGTGACAGGGGATCTTGAACAGATTACGGGTAAAGGGGGATTTACAGCTCTCATTCTTCTTGATTTGAATGCTACCTTTGACATAGTCCCTCAAGATGTATCATTGCATCCCTTGGAAGGCCTAGGAATCTCTGGATTGGCTTAAGGATGGCTGGCCATTTTTCTCAGTGAGAGGAGTTTTCAAGTTAGTGAGGGGTCTTGTTATCCTGCCAATCATCAACTGAGGTGTGGAGTACCTCAGAGTTCATCATTAAGCCCTACACTCTTTAACATTTATGTCCGGCTACTGTCTGACATCATTGGGGTGTTTGGTTTCTTTTAGACTCCTACGCTGATGATACCCAGCTGATGATACACTGTCGCATGATATGCAACCACCTCTACTATGCTTAACAGCTGTTTGATGGGGGTAGCAAAAATGGATGGGAGATATCTGGCTTACGTCAAACGGAGAGAAATGTGAGGTAATGGTGGCCTGTAATAATGTAGCGCTATGGCAACAAATCAGCTGGCCCTCTGCACTAGGTGATTGTCTGGTTCCGAAAACTGAAGTAAAAAGTCTGGGCTTCACTTTAGATCATAATCTTTCAATGGTATCTCTAGTGAAGAGGATCGGAGGCACCTGTTTTAGCCTTTTGAGAGCCCTCCAGAAAACCTTGAAATGGCTCCAATTCGAAGCTAGATAAAATGTGGTCCAGGGGTTGATACTATCATGCCTGGACTACAGGAATTCAATCTATTTAGGTAGCCCAAAATGGTTATAAGGAAAGCAGAAGTAATCCAAAATTCACTTGCTCGGATTCTTCTGGGGAGTCCAAAATTTCATTCTAGAAGGGAAGCACTCCGAACATTACATTAGTTACAGATGGAAAGCAGAATTCAGTTCAAGGCTCTTTGCTTGGTTCATCACACCAAACACAAGCAGGGCCCTAAAATATTCCATCAATTGATTTACTTTTATCAACCCAGTAGATCCATTAGATCCAGCTCCTGGGACATTCTAGTCATACCCAGGATAAAAAGATCCAGGGGTGGTGGTCGGTCCTTCGCGTATTTCGCCCCCAAGCGGTGGAATTTACTTACAGTCAATTTGAGAAGTGAAAATAAATGGGTGTTCTTTTGTAAGAAACTAAAAACATACCTCTTTGCAAAGTAAAGCTGCTTGTAGCTTATTGATTTCTCTCTAGCACTGGGAAGCTGGGTTTTGGTTAGCCATGTGCTTTACAAATCAGGTGATGAAATGTAAAGGAGCGCACAATGTGCAAATCTGTAACTCAAAGTGTATTAAACATTGTATAGCATAACCACATCATGAACGAAAATGCAGATATGCTGAAATCAAGTTCATGGCTACAGCCTATTTGCATAATATGTACATGATAATGTGCATTAATGCTGATATTGGGCTCAAGGCTGTGTCTGATGATATATGCATATCTTCTGTAATCTGTACGTATCACATATACGTAATAAAGTGCATTTACTCTGAGATCAAATACAACGTTGTAACTGATAGTACAGTAATAACTTATCTAATGTATGCACATAATATATACATTAAAAAGTGCATTTATGCTCAAAATGCTCTAAAGTGCAGCTAATCTTCTACTCAAGTGCAAATCTGCATTTAGAAGATACATCAAGTTATATGCAACAAACTGTATTTCTGTAATCAGGCGCAGGTGTGTCCAGTGATTCAAGATTGCAGTTAATCTACACTTTTGCTAAATCCTCCAATCAGCCTGAAACACACCACCAACCGGTATTTGCAGTTCTAACAGATTCCGAAATTTCTATGGATATCTGGTCACCCCTACACTACAGTATTTTGACATGTATACCCACATTATGTTCCTCTTATTCAGTATAGTGCTGAAGGAGATGTCATTAACACATATAGAGCAATGCACTCCTATTACCAATTCCCTCCTAAATTGCCGGTGCTGCTAGACCATTATATTTAAAAATGATAGCTATACCGATTCACTTTGTGAAAGATTAGGACACACAAACAAGCAATTCTTAATTCCTTTGATGAGCAGTGTTCACACCTAAGAAAAGAGGGAAAATAAAGATAACATGTAGCTTCAATTAAGTATATAGGTGAGACCAAGAAGTTTCAAGCAAGAACAGAGTTCTCATAGGATAGACCAACTCTGATAGGTGGACATGAAGTTCTTGCATCAGCATCAAAGCCTCACGGGAATTCAATCCCCATCCAATTGATTAGATTTTAGTTTCCTAAACATTGTTTCTCTGTTTCCACATCTCAGTGGTTTTGCAACATGCTGTATTTCATAGTATGTCATATCTTCTATATTGCCATAATGCACCTCCCATATGTGTTTTGCTACGAATAGGAGAAGTCTTTATTTGTGATTGCGTGCAGATGTTGTAGGGCACGTAGTTTTAATTTACTGATGTACTTCCTACGTATTTAAGCCCACAGGTATACTTTATCACATAGACTACATATGTGGTTCTACAGGTGATCCTTTCCTGTATTATCTTATTTTGTCCATGCTCAAGTTCGAGTTGGATTTTATTTTGACCATATACGCATGCCTTACACTTTTCCAAAATCCTTTATTTTTGTCTTGTCTTAGGAGCTACCCATAGGGGATACTCCATTTTAATGCACATGGGTGACTGCTATTTCCATGCATTATACTATTGAAGCTGGTGGTATTCCTCTAGATCTTGGTACAGATGTGTTTATCATTGATATAAACTCCAATGTCAAGGTAATTGATCTCAGTCTCACTGATCTAATATGTAAACTTGAGATTTAGAGGATTGTCGTTTAATGCTCTATGAAGCACTTAAGCTCCTTTCTTCCACCATCCCAAATCAGGAATATGTCATCTATAATGTGGACCCAAAGGATGATATGTTCCATCATATTATTGTTACCTTCAGTCCACTTGTCCTATTCAAAAAGTCAATTGAATCCCTCAAATAGGATGGCAGATTTATTACATATAGGGAAAAAAAAGATATAAAAACACCTTGATTCGTGTTCTTGAGGAGGGAACTAATAGAACTCACAATTGAATTTTCTGGAGGTTTCAATATATACTTATGTACCATAGGCAGGAAGTAAATTGTTGGCATCACTGGACAGTCCATACTTAAATACCTGTATTCATCATCATCAAGAAGATTTTTCTCATGCCAATTCCTTAACATTTGATGGTGCTCATGTAAAAATTCCTTAGTTAGATCCTTTTTCAATTTTTCCTAATGTTCTCTAATCACAATATTGCCTACTTTATCCAAAGGCTTGAATATGGTATTCTGATCTTTTTGAAGGTTATTAGGGGTATTCCAATCTTCTTGGGTTATATTTGTCCTGCTCTATTTTTTGTGGTTTTTCCTCCTTTGTTCTTTGTGTTTGATTTTTTTTCAATCCCTCAATCATTATCTATTGATCTACTTTATTCCCAGCAGGAAGCTGTGAAATGAACTTCGACTTGAGTTTACACACACTTTGTACTGTTTCATCTGTTGTGATCCCCATATATTCACAGAGTTGAAATATGTAAAATTGCTGGGCTGAGTTGAATTTCCACTTCCTTCTCCTTCATGTTCTAGCTCAGTGAAGAATGTTAGATGTATTAAATCCACTGTTATCAGTAAAGAGTATGGTTCCATGATTTTATTTATTCTAGATGTCTCTGTTCATCATGAGAAGTGTAACTTCAACTTCAATTTTCTAGAAATCTTAAATAATTCAACCCTGGCATTACCAAGATCCATGCTTGTTCCAGGGCAGAAGGATAAGTCCTTGTTCTGCAAACTTAAATGACATGCATCCAGTCTCTTGATTGACAAGTTAATTACTAAGTTGTTATTTTTGTCACTTCCTCCTGTTATTTCTTTACTCTTCCTCTGCCTGCTTCTTTTGGATCTCCCTGTCCTAGTTTTCTTGGGAGGGAATACATAACCTCCATTTGGGGTTCCTTTGCCCTCTCTCCTTGTGGTCAGTTATTATAAATTAATCTCCCCATGAAAGACCAATCTTGGCATCAAGGTGGTTGGGCCCTCATCCCCCGAACTAATTTCAGAGCTGTCTACACTTAAGGGAACCTTTCTTGGATCTATCTTTTTTCCATTGTGTCTATTATATAGGGAATCAAATCTTCTAGCAAATGTATAGACTCTTCCTGTCTCATAGTCAGCCCAGTCTTTGTTGAATTTTCTTATCTTCTTGGCTTGTACCTCATTTTCATATTTCTGTAGTCTTTGTTCCATATCTCAAGTGTATTCTTGACTTTCTCTGTCTCTTTGATAGGTTCCAGAATCTCATCGGCTCTTTGATCATCTCGGATGACTTGAACAGTTTTCTTTCTGCATGTATTAATGTGCTCATTACTTTCATTGAGGATTCAACTGTATGTTTACAATTGTTTTACTAAATCTACAGCCATATCATTCAGTGTAGGGAGCACAAATATTCTGAGACCCCTCAGAATTCGCTAGCATTCTATCTTCCTTTTGAGGATTGTCATTTCCCACCATTTGTTGATTTCCACAGTTCTTGCCTGTTCAAATTCCAGCACTATTTTTCCAGGTGCCATATCTCCATCATTTCTTATTTCAGCTAATGTTGTGGCTGCATTTCTTTTCTCACCAAATAGCTCTCTGCCTTTAATTTCTCGTTTTAGGTATCTGTCAGCCAGGTTAATCAGTCCCAGATTCCTAATACACACGTTTATGTACTGTTTTACACCTTTAAACCTCCCCTGTTGTTGAACTCCTGATGCCAGTGGAGCCTGGCACACAGGCTACACCATTCTCTCTTAGCATTGTTGTATAGTCCAACATCAACAGGAAATTGTCTTATGGCCTCTTCCTTATCTCATTTAATGTTTAGCATTGTGTGCTCTGAAACCCAGTCACCCAGAGCGTAGAGGTTTGGGTTCCCTGGAGGGAACTGCTACCATTGTGTGTCTCCTCCGAGACGATTCCAGTTGCACTCCTTCCACCAATACTCTCCACTCACTTACTGCCTTGTGCGTCATTGGATTTGTTTCACTCGCTCTCCATAGACATGGCTCATGCTCAAATCTTCCAAATGCTGAGATCAATTTCACCAGATCAGAGCTCCAGCTTGCTTCCTCAGTGTTCGCTACATGCAGTCGGGCACCTGTACTCAATATTACACTCAGTTCAGATCCGCAAACGCTTTCACATCCCTATAACTCCTGGTAACTTGCAGCAGAAAAGAAGTGAAGTGACATGACTCCCTGGACAGGAATCAAACTTTCTTTATTAAATTATAAAGTGTATATATATATATATATATATATATATATATATATATATATATATATATATATATATATATATATATATATATATCAATAAAACCTAGTGGTGGTCGCCACGACCTAGTCTCTATAGCTATTTTTATTTGCCTATAAAAACATTTGCCAGTCACGTGAGGAGCTATCTGGAAAGTTTCAGAGTGATCATTCTAGTTGGGGCCGAGATAAAGGGGGGGGGGCAAAATTAAACCATTTCCAATGTTAATTCCAATAGGAAGTTCTGAACAGCAATAGCGCCAAAACTGGACGGAATTACACCACATTTGGCAGAAAGGTAGCTCTTGGTCCAGAAAGAGCTTTTTTGTTGTTGTTTGATGTAAATCTGTTCAGTAGTTTTTGAGATATTAAAGAAAATCCAAATTTGTATAGATAGGGATAATAACTAATAATAGGTGTGGTAAGGGAGAGAATAGCGCTCACCACAGTAATCTCTCTTCAGTATTTGAACGGTGCTTAAACAAGGTACCTCCCCTTAAAACCTTGTGATTGGACAATCCTTAGATTAGTCCCTTAACACGAAACAACAAAAAAAGCACTCTCATTCATTACAGTGTATAACAATACTACATCAATATAAATTACAAGTTCCAACGTAAATATCCGATGAGTTCTTCTTTAATGCTTCTTCACAAACAGCTACAGCCAAGCCAAAACGTATTTCATCTGGGTTATTTCTCCCCCATAGACTTCCTCAGGGCTTCTCGTGGCTGTCAATAATATAGAATAGTAACTATTCTTCTAATAAACATGTCTCAAATAACAATTAATACCCTTTCCCATGAAATCGATAGTGTATTAGCTCCTTTGTGTACTCATATATATACAATAACAACTCAGTGAAAATCTCCATAAAATTTAAATAATCCATGCCAGTATAAATACACATCACAACCTTTGCAATGCCACAGTGCCAAAAATTCCAATGAATGTGTTACAGACATGCACACCCACGTGAGGTCTCTTGATTGTTCATACGAATTACTCCTGAATAGATATCTAAAAAGTACCTGCCAAATGAGCTATCAAGAATACTGCCTTCCAATCAGTCCTATGAAAAAATCCAATATATCAAAGTATCAATAAGTTAAAAAGTACAAATATCATGCCATATTTAAGCGTTGCCCAAACAGCTTACCTCAGTAATACTAGCTTGAATAGATTAAAGTCTTGAACAACTCAAGTGTTGTGAACACATGTATCTGTAAAGGAAATTATTATATAAGACACCTAAATACCTAAAAGTAACAATTCCCTGAGTTTAACACTCATATTCGCTAGAATCTTAGTTTCAAACCCACCTCCTTTCCACAATAACGTTGCTGCCGATGAAAATGCGAGTAAGCATGACCCTGTCAAACAGACCACGCGACTAAGCACAGTCTAATATAGCCACTCCCTATTACGACTAAAAATCAAAAAAGGACTAAACCAGATATCAAAGAAGGACTTACTAACAGCACCCGCGATCCCTTGAGTTCCTAACAATGCATTTTCTAAGTTACCATTTATCGGTATAAAAAGAGGACTCTCCCTCTTCTTAATCTCAGAACACACTCAACCTAGTGTTCTCAACTAAACACTAAAAAAGGACTATGAACTATACCTATACCTAAACAGAAAAAATTTGAACAATGTGTGATTCTCCTTATAAATGAATAACGAGAGGGATACCTTCCCATACTTGCAATAAATCGAAAACATACAACTTAATGTACAAAGCATATACAGTATAAGGATGTCCATATGGAGCTAATAAGAAGTAGTAAAAAAAAAAAAATGTACCGTATAATTCCATATCTACAAATGTCATGATGAGCTCCTGCTATTTATAAGAAATACAAGGCAGCATCTTTATTACCAACATATCTTAAAGTGAATATAAATAACCAGAGCAAAAACGATCTATATCTTGACAAAAGCAATGTAACCATTAAAAATAAAATATAATAGAATAAAATAAGCTGTCCCTCTCCTAAAATAAACTATAAATATCTCCAAAGTTATATTTAGTATAATACTCCCAATGCCTCACTTATGTGTGCATAGTATGCCACACATATCCAGCTATTATATTACTATACATTCTTTAGTCTCCTAAGAAGTATTCCAATTCATAATCCGAATTTAGTCCATATTCAACTGCTTGTAGTTTCATGATCCACGTAGACTCTTTTCTTCGTAGACTCTTTCTCCTATTTCCTCCTCTAGGACTCATTCTGATATGTTCAAAACCAAAGAATCTGAATTCTTTATGCATATTTTGTGCATTGCATTCTTTCATATGTATTGCAATTGGATAACTCTCATCACCATTTTTAATAGCTCTCCAATGTTCCGTAATTCTCACTTTAAGTGGACGAATAGTACTGCCAATATATATCTGTTCACATTTACAGATCAACATATCTATCACATATGTAGTGTTGAAATTAACATATGTACGTATTAAATATCTCTTATTACAGTAGAGTAGATAGCTGTACAGTGTAGTGCAGGGGCATGGAGTTGAGTATAGTGTTCCATAGCAAGTGTAGTAGCATTTTGCAGAATGGAGTTGCAGAGAGTGTGGTGGAGTAGAGCAGTATACAGTAGTGTATTCTAAAGAGTAGAGTTGAGTAGAGTTCAGTTGAGTGGCATAGCAGAGGGTGTAGTAACATGTTGTAGAGTGGCGTGGAGTAGAAAGAGTGAAGTGGTGTGATGTCGTGTAGAGTGTCGTAAAGTGTCCTTGAGTGCAGTAGCATAGAGTGTAACAGAGTGGATTAAAGTGTTGTACAATGGAGTAACTTGGAATAGAGTAGAGTGTGGTAGTGTATGCTGGAGTTGAGTGGCATAGAGTAGCATACAGTAGAGTGGTGTTGAGTACAGTGGAGTAGAGTCTTGCGGAGTATATTAACTGGTGTAGAGTAGAATAGAGTGTAATAAATTGGTATAGAGTCCAGTAGAGAGCTGTACACTAGCACTGACAAGAGCACATTATTGTACATTGTAGTGCTATAGAATGGAGTATAGTGTTGTTGAGCTGAGTAGAGTGCAGTAGCATGGAGTAGAGCTGGATAGAATGGAGCAGCATAGACTGGAGTGGCATAGAGTGGAGTGACATAAAGTAGAGTGTGGTAGAGTGTAATAGCATACACTGGAGTATCATAGAGTGGAGTGGCATAGAGAGAAGCATCATATAGTGGAGTGAGGTACAGGGTAGCAGCATACAGTGAAATTCTGTAGAGTGGGTGGTGTAGAGTAGAATAGTATACAGTGGAGTGATGTACATTGGAGTGGTGTACTGTGGAATAGAATACAGTTGGAGTGGTGTGGAATGGAGCGGCATATAGTGGAGCAGGATAGATTGGAACAACACCGAGTGTAGTGTCATAGAGTGGAGATGTGCACAGTGTAATAGCTTAGAGTGGAAAATCATAGAGTGTAGGGCCATACAGTGTAGTAGTGTAGAATGTAGCATTGCAGAAATCAGCATCTTTGAGTATAAGAGTGTACAGTGGAGTGGTATAGAGTGGAATCAGAAAGAGTGGATGGCATACAGTGGATTAGCCTCTAGTAGTGTAGCGTATTGTGGAGTGGAGTGGAATAGAGTGGAATAGCGCAGGGTGGAGTGGTGCAGAATTGAGTGGCATGGCGTAGTGCAGACTGGAGTGTGGTATTTGAAACAGACGTAGCATGAAAGTTGGTGAATAGGTGTAAAATGTAGAAAAAATGTGGCAGGAATATAGATTATGAGGTGTAAATTATGATATTTGGTAAAATGTGTAAAAAGTGCAAGTAATGTTAAAATGATAATTGTTACAATATTTAGCTTTATGTTGTGCAGCAATATACTGTTGTATGTTTATGGTATACATGCCGATGAGAGCCAGTATATCATTAGCTAATGGCTGTTGTTAAAAAAAAGTAAATGGCAGCAATGTTGTTTTTAGCCCACTTTAGCTGTGTTACACTTTGTTCTGAGTTAGGGACTTAGATATAGGTAAGTAGTAGGCTTTATTGTTGTTCTCTACCTATTACCACTTTATTAAAATGGCAATAAGTAGAAAATGTATAGACATTTTTCTATATATTTATACAGCACTTTAGTGTGCTTCAGGGTTTTTTTTGTTCAATTTTGTAAGCAGTGCAGGACATTTTAGGAATTACTGTGGTACTCTGTACAGTTTTTTGGAAAGAATTAACTATGTAAAAAATTGAAAATACACTGTAGCACAATATATTTAGAAAAGAAATAGTGTAGTTGTGTGAAGGTGCCCTACTTGGATGCTCACCCCCCACTTTTCTTTCTCCTGATGTTGGTTATGACTCTAGAAAGTGTACTGGGGCCTCGGTGTTAAAGGGGTCACAAGGCCTGAAGCACTGTTTGTTCCATCCTGAGTGACCCAAGTAAACTACTGACAGCAGGCCTGCCATTACAGGAGCAGTGTAAACAGCTTGAACCAGACTGTGTCCACACCATGTGTGGCACAGCCAAACACTATCTTTAATATATTTCAGTCACCCAAAGGAAGGCCTCCTGCGCCCAGAAGGCAGGGTCATTATATTAAAAGTGCAAACATATATGTTCTACTATAAGTGAAAGGCAGTTCAAATATTAACATGGGCTGGCACACAGGCAAATCCGAGGTCACCAGTTCTGTTATGGTACTGCCGAAATGTGTCATGTTTGGAACCAAGCAATGTGCCTTCTCACCCCTGAGACTAATCTTGTATTGAGGGTGATGTGACACGAGCTCAGGAGGCAACATTAGAGGTTGCCTACCTGGTTGCCCCACTGTGCTCTGGCTGCCAGCTCACAGCTGCTGCCAACAAAACAGGATTCTGTTCTCCTGGACAGAAGTGTGAACACTCCCAGGAGTAACAACAAAGGCCTGGACGAGAAAGAGGTCACAACTCCCTCTCTCCCAGGAAGGCTAGTGAAGTGGCACATCAAGACGGTGAGCTTCAAAGGGTACACCACATCTGTTATGCAAGCAGGATGTCCCTCAGTGGAGGACAAAGCCACCCCTCTACTGCGAGTCACATTTGCACTCAGGCAGATGGGAAACTTAGTTAGTCGGGAGGTGTACGTCCCCAGGAGGCTAGCCACACCTCTAGGGTGGGCTGCCTGATCTGTACAGCTGAGGAAGACTTCTGCCATCTTCAGAAGAGAAAAGCTAGAGGGTTCTGGGTAGAAACATTGCAGGATGTGGTAATCTCAGGGACAGATTAGCAGCTGGGGGTAGTAGCCCATTGGCTACTTGCACCCACACCCCTACATCTAGGATTTAAGGGGCACCTCTGGCACCAGAACCTCAGATCTGCAACAACTTGCTAAGAAAGGACAGAAGGAGATCTGCAACCATGACAGCAAAAACCAAAGGCATGATCCCTCAAACATGTGTCAACCTTTCGGTGAGCTAGCTTCTCCTCCACCTGATCATTGTCAAAGCTTGTTAGTGGCCAGTCTGGTCATCACCACTTTTCCTCAATGCTGCAACCCTAGGGCACGATGCAACACCTGCATCCAAAGTCACGGGTGGCTCCATTGTCGAGTTTTTACATCTGCTCCTTGCCTGCACTGTCACAGTGCTTAAGCCAGCAACCACACCTCCTATTCAGCACCGAGGATAGGCAAGCACACCTCTGCACTCGAGACACTAAGTAGAGTTGTTGTGCCTGGTGATTGCTGGTCCTGGAGCCCACACAAGCTTAACCCCCAGTAGGCTCACCCAAACTCGACCTGCAAGTGATTGAGTGTCACAAGTACCCTTTTTTAGCACCCGCGGATCCCGCATTCAGCACCAAGGACAGCCAGGACACCTCTGCACCCAAGCCCCATGAGTAGGGTAAAATTGGTCTGGCTGTTGGTCCTGGAACCTGCATCAGATGAACTACAAGAGTGTCAGTAGTGATCTTCCCCATTGACCACAATGATAAAAGTCTGATAGCTTGAACTGTATTGAATTATTTCTCTCTGGAAAATCGATAAGTCTGGTTATACATATCTGATTTATCTTGTTTAGGTGTCTAAACAAACTTAAACATCTGCTTTTTTGTCAGATTTCTTTTGCGTTGTCAATTACTCTATGTTGATACTCTGAAATTCTTCACACATGTTCCTCTAGTAAAACCTGACTGCTCCTTGCCACACTACCAGGACTGAGATAAGGATTTATTATAGTGAAACCAAGGGCTACCTTTGGGGTATTGTGCGATTATTACATAGTGAAGCCTAACCAGCATCAATACACAATACTCCACTTTCCTACAGTATTACAGAGTATTTTTCATTTTTTAAGTTATTTATTTATTTATTATTTTAAGTTTTATGGTACTTCCTAGGAAGTACTGTGGTAATTCATACATTTTTTTTTAATCTATAGAAATGTTTATTTTATATCAAACATTATACTTACCTATATGTGAGAGTGCAATGCAGAAACACAGCCAAAGTCTACTGAAGAGAACATGGTTGCCTTTAATTTTTTTTAAAAGACAGTTATTAGCCAATAGCATAATGCCTTGTTATTGCTATGAACTGTGGTAGTTTTGTAGAATACCATGAAGTTTTGTGAAACTACAGCAACAACAGTTATCACTAAGTTTAAATGCCTTATAACTTGAAAAATACTTATCCTACTTACCTATAGTACCCACAGTGATCAGCTATGCACCATAATGTATAATCCTACCAACTTTAATGAAAATCTGTTCTGCCCTTGTTGCGCTACATGCAATACAAACCTCAATGGAAAATGCATTGATGGAAAAACATGTCTTGGCACTCCACTTTCATTTTTGCATCCCCTTGACCAATCACTGTAAAACTTTCTATTCCCTGCCAATATGAAAAAAAAGCTACAGATGTGGAGTTTCGTCAAATTAGGGCAGTTATTAGTGAGCAAATTTCAGAGGAATTCCTATGCCTGGATATCATAACTATAAATATAGAGTGGCTATTTAATCCATGCACGCATATAGGACATTGTATACTTGGACTTAGATTGCGTCTTGGTATGTAATAAGGCTATGTGCATGTACATGTTTCTGTGTACATGAGGGTATGCATTGTATGGGGATATAAGAATTATATGTGCAGGAAAAACAAATGGTGGATATGAATGAATGAATATTTATGCACTGCATGTATGTGAGTGTACAAACAAATGAAAACAAAAAACTTTCATGTCTTCCTTCCCTCAAGTTTCTGATTCAACCCAAACCTTTTAGTCTACAATGGGCTCCCAAACATGTTTTTCAAACTCTACCTATTCATCCATCAAACACACACACATGTTCACCTTTCCCAATGACAACTCTCATTTCCCCTTTCACTTCAATTAATCTTTCTCTATTTAAAACACTAAAGTAAATGCATGAGATTTAAAGAGCACAAACGTAACATAACTAATGTCACAAGGAAAAGGAAGCACATTTTACTAATCTTTCAATTTACCTCTAACCTTGGGTTGCTGAGTAGTGTGCTGCTCACTGCAAAGGTTTTCAACGTCTCGCCAGGTATACTAAGCTCTATATAAGTGTAATTTACAATTACAATTCCATTTACTATTAAGTGTACCATTTACTCTAGCAGCTGTTTTCCTGGCTTCGAGAGGTAATCATGAATATCAGCACCCATTATGACCCTGGTGGTCACCAGACTGCCAGGGTCATGGTCACTGTCGGACCGCTGCCAAAGAGGCAGTCCGACCGCAACATTTCAACCGTGGTGGAGTCGTCATGGTCTGACCACCTACACCGCCAGGTTGCCGCCAGCAGACAGCCTTGCGGTCTCAGCAGTTGTAATCCTCCAGGGCAGTGCTGGGGATTATGAGTCCCCATTCCGCCAGCCTCTGCATGGCGGTAGCCCCGTCATGCAAAGGCTGGTGGAAAGGGGGTGCCAGGGGCACCCATGGATAGCCCCATTGTGCTTTCCACTGCCCGAATTACGGGCAGTTGAAAGTGCGATGGGTACTCCTGCACCCTCCACACCGCCAACTGGAGCCGGTGTCAATGTTAAGGCCCTGTTCACCGCAGGGCCAGCTAGCGGAAATGCTGTTTCTGCCCGCTGGCCCTGCTGTGATCTCTTTATAGGGCGGGTGGCGTTGATGGCAGAATGAGTTAAACTCATAATGAGGGCCATCATGTTTCAGTCTAGGAATGCAATAGATTTTGATACTTTTGCAGGATCAAAAAAGAATCCTACCTCTGTTGTATGCAAGAGGTTGTATCTTTGCATGGATCTGCACATTCAAACCATTCCAAAGGTATACTTCTTGCTCCACATTTCGGGCCTCGGTAGTTGCCCCCAAAAGGTAATTGCTTAGAGGATACTCTGAGTTACTTGTTCAGACAAATTATACGTTGTTCTAATAACGCAGCAATTTCTAAAAATATTGTACTCATTACATCAGTCAAATAAATAGGAAGATAAGTTATACAATTATAAATTGATAATTTAAAGAACGTGTATGTAACTTGTAAATGAATCTGCGATATTGACTGCATGAAAAATGTTGCTGCATAGTTGGCCCTGTAATACTACATATTGTTTTCACATCATCCATACATTTTTTCATGTTAATTTCCAAAGGAACAAATTGTTAGAATTGGGAACCTATATCTAATGCCTTAAAGTCAAATAAGGGAACCTAAAACCTACTTTTAGGTGTCGTTAAATGCAGTTTTCTCTCTTTAAACCTTAGGTCACCACTCTTCGCCACATATCACACACTATATGCAACTATACATACATTTGGTCAGCAATCTTTAGCCATTGGCTTGTTTGTTTAGCCTTTCTTAAGCCATTGACTCCATTCACTGTCCATCATGTTTTGGATCAGCCAGTGGCATTTCGTGGATTTTTAAGGGACTCGTTAAACTGATAACAAGTGGACAACAGTTCTGAATGAAAAATAATATTTGTGCTGTTTGCTTATGGTACAACCTACATAAAAATAATTAGACTATTGTAGGAAAGTACCATCTTCCTTGGCATGATACCCCCATTTTTCACATGTATGTCAGTATGTTTTTGCCTGTCTCACTGGGATCCTGCTGGTCAGGACCCCAGTACTCATAATTTGTGGCCTAATGTGGATGTCTGTGATAATCAGAACCTCAGTGCGTATGCTCTCTCTGCTTTTAAATTTGTCACTGCTCAGCTATAGCTACCTCTATCAGCCTAAGCTGCTAGAACACTACTACATTTCACTAATAAGGGATAACTGGACCTGGTATAAGATGTAAGTACCCAAGGTACCCACTACAAACCAGGCCAGCCTCCTACAACTATTCATCCAATAAGGTTGCTGTGCATTGAACCACTGTTGTGTGCCCCCCTCCTGTTCCTTCATATTGCTGATCCAGCTGCTGAAAACATAATGGAGCCTTTCACTGCTACAGTTTCACAACCATTTCAGCATGGCTGTTAGACATACTTGCTGTATGACCCCAGAAACATGCATGACTGACAACAATATTTGAATCTCCTGGACAAGCACCATACAACACTGCATCTTTTCTGCCCTAAAGCTGTCAAGTAAAAGCCTCTTCATGCACCCAATTGAGAGAGAGAGTACCATGGAGAAAGTATCTATCATGTTCAATCTGCCTATAGATTCTATTCGTAAAACGTATTAACCAAGCTCCTTTCTTGTCCCTCTTTTTTGTCCACCCTAAGAAGCGACTTGCACTGGAAATCTCTCTTTCCTCCCTGCCTGATGATGGGGCTACAGTGTCTCTGGGGTCTAGCTGTAGCTGTCTTGTTCTGTTGTGAGCTGTCTAGCATCAAATAAAAAGAGATGGCCAATTGGATGTTCCAGCATTGCATGTCTGGGACTAAGGAGCACAAGCTTGGGCAGGGAAGTAAACTGCTATTTGCAGAGTGTGTGCTTCCAACTTTTCGGACTCAGATATAGCATGGATGTTTGATAAGAGCTTCACTAGGCGCCAGGGCAGACTGAAAGGAAAGCTCATGAAGTGGTTGTTCCTCCTTATAAAGGTGTATTTCCTGATGCTTCATCTACCTAGCTACTCTTGCCTGTTAATAATGCCCCGTGGTTCCCCCACCTGCCCTGCTTTTCCTGAGTCTAAGCACCCACTCCTCACTGCTCGGCAGCAAATGCAGATTGCTGGGGAGACACGTCCACTTGTGAAACTGCAAGCTTGTTATCGCCACCCAGAGAATATGATATGGATGTTGTTCAAGCATTGCTGACTGAAAACAGCTGCAAAATGACAGGCAACTATTCTCATAGAGAGACACATTCTTGTCCAATACTGTTTTCCCAGGTCACTGAAGTGAAAGAGGGCCACCTGGGGACCTGTTCCTGAAGTGCTGCAGGCACTCTCCATTTCATTAATCTGCTCCCCCTTGTGCCATTAAACAGCCCTTCTGATTCCCAATCTGTCCTCCTCCATTGCTTTTCTGTCTGCCATCCTTACAGTCCAGCTGCTTCCATATGTGACTTCCTCCTTATCATCCTGCAACCCTGCATGCCTCCTCTCCATCCATCTAATTCTCCTTTTACCATCTCACGTTTCCATATACTTCCCCATAAGCAATCATCCCATCCATCTGCAACCTTTCCTGGTCTTCTCCATGTCCACCTGCTTCCACTTTTGCACTGCTCCTCATTCAACCACCCCCTTTGTGCCATCACCCCATCTTTTTGCTTCCTTTCTACTCCCCTGCCCCTCCATTTACTTCCCTAATTGCCCTCCTCCCTATCCTTCTGCCTTTCCTCCTCCCCAACCTCACCCTTCCCAGTGTATCCTCCTCCCTGCAGGCTTTGTGGTCTGCACTGACTGATGATAGGAGCATGAGTGCTGTATTATGAATGATACCTATGCTTGTTTAGATTGGAGTCTGAAAGATGAGTCATTCCTAGGTTAACTAGCCCAAGCACATGATGATAGTGCTCAAATGCAATTAAGCCAGTCCAAATATGATGGGACTTTAGTTATCTGTGATTTATTGTTTCATACACTTCTATCTGGTTAGGGAGGTGCTGCTCTTTTCCCAACCTTGTGGGAAAATGTGTATGTCATCATCATAGTTACAAAATATGAACACGATGGTGCAGAGGTTGGTGGCCATGAGCTCCACTAGAGATAAATATGAATGATGCATAGTATGCTACAAGCAACCACTGCCCCATCAGGAACAAAATTAAGTGTAGAGTATGTGGGGTTGATGCTTACAACTGCAGATACATTCAGGCATATCAGGACCTGTCTTCATTTATGTTCATTTCCATAATATTATCATCATCAAAAATGATATGCAAAAAGATTTGCCTCATATGAAATTCATAAGCTAACCGACTCTGTGTCCAACATGCAGCAGTGTAAGCCAAGGTTTATGAATGGATCCATAACTATTCTCCAACAATTCTTAGAATCCGCGAGGTCCCCTAAGGGTTTTTAGTAGTATAATAATTGTACCAGCTAGGGGTTATGTACAGTTACTAACAAAATAGCTAAATGTCACAGGAGAGTGGATTCAGTCTCTAAGAAGGCCAGCAGAGCATTGGCTTGGATGAAGTAAAAAACTGGATTATTATTTGAGATTGGTGAATGTCCACTTCAAGGGATAATTACAACCTTTGTTAAATGAACCATTCAAGTCACTAAATCAGCTTGAGCTCAAACCCCTGTTAGCAATGGCAGAACGCAGAAAGACGTAAAATAGGGCAATGTGTAAAGTAATTAATGCAGTTCCGAAACAGTAATAAAGGTAAAACAGAAGGAAATATAACTAAATACTAATTAGAAACATAGACTAAAATGTAAAAACAAAATTGACACCAACATGTCAAACATACAGTAAGGGGAACTAAAGATATGCAGGTTCAAAGTGTTAAGCAGAATTAGCATCAAAAAAGAACTTAGAGCATATGATAGCCTACAGTTGTGGTAGACTAGGGCCTAGACACAATTTTAGGCTGACCATAATGGAGCATGTGTCAGATGCACCAACCAGATTTATCAGGGTATAATATTTTACATTAAGTTCTGACTTATGGCTGGATTTATATTTCAATAGGCAACCCATCTTTCCACCATTGTTCCTTAATCACTCCATCCCCATAGCAGAAGGACTGCCTGTAAAATTTATAAATAACTATTAACCAGGCTGTTATTTACAGTGCTAGGCAGGAACTGCTGTCACGGTGGTTCCTGTCAATGTATATCGATGTTTAGTACAAGGCAACACCAAACAGTTTTTATCTTTTTACTTTAAAAAAGAAAATCCCAAAATTGATATTCTTTTTTAAAATAAAAAAGTAACGTTCCCCTCACCAAGGGAGTCATCTCCCATAGGGGAGATCATTATATGCATTTTACTATTTCCCACCAGCATTGTGGCTGTGACGGACAGCAAAAAATGGCTAAACGTCCACCCATCCCGGTGGGTGGCCATACACATCACCCCCCCACCTAAGAGACCTTCACTGGCTCCACGTCAACAAGAGGATCACCTTCAAGCTCCTAACCCACGCACACAAGGCACTCCACAACACCGGACCAACATACCTGAACAACAGACCCAGCTTCTACACCCCCACCCGGCGTCTCTGCAAACCTCGCCCTCGCCTCCATCTCCCGCATCCGGCGCAAATCTTCCGGCGGCAGATCATTCTCGTACCTCGCCGCCAAGACCTGGAACACCCTCCCGTCGGATCTACGACAGACCCAGGATCTTCTTTCCTTCAGAGAACTCCTCAAGACATGGCTCTTCGAGCAGTAGCAGCACACTTCCCTAGCCCCCCCCAGCGCCTTGAAACCCTCATGGGTATGTAGCGCGCTTTACAAATTGATTGATTGATTGATTGATTGCAAAGGACTTAAAAGTACCAAAACATTTACAAAGACAAAAACACAACACAATAAAAATCTCACTCTAAGTTAGAAAAAGTGAGAATGTTTTAATGATCATAAAATTGTCTGGAGAAAAGAAGGCTGCTGTTGAGTCGTCGGCAGGGCAAGCTGCAAGCTAATTCAGAGTCGGTCTTCTGTAGAGCGGGGTCCTGGTGTGGTTGTCGATGAAGGAGGAAAAGCTTCAAGTGGGTGAATTCTGCCGTCAGTGTCCAAGAAGGTCTTGGTACCGGTTGGCATCAGCTCAGCCTTACTCTTGGGGAAACTCTCTATGTTCGGACCTTAAAGCTTTTCTGGAAGTCAGCTCACCTTCAGAGGGACAAACCAGTAAGTTGGATACAACTGGCGATTTGACGACTTTGGCTCTAATCAAATGCAGTCTCCCAATAGGCTTTTCAGGAGAAAAGTTGGCAAAATGTTTCTAAGTCTCAGCTTTTGCAGTTTGGATAGGTGGAGTACACACCAAGAGTTCCAGGATCTCAGAAACAGCATTTGAGGTCAGGACCCACTCCAACAGAATCCACCAGCAGGGTCTAGGGCAGGTCCAGGTGAAAGTAGTTGTGTGGGTTTTCAGGAAAGTGGTTACAGCTTTTGTGCCCCAGTAGCTCACAGGAGGTCAGCCAACTGACCATAGGTGTGAACGTCTTGGTCCTGGATTCAAGTGGGAGCAATTCCAGCTGTTCTCCTCACAAGTCACAATAGCAGGTGCAGTCTTTCTTCTGTTTTCCACAGGTCCAGCAGTGTTCTGAGGAAGTTGCCACTTTTATGCTTCGCACTGGTCTGTGGGTTGGTGTGGCTCATCACCCTTTCCTAACCAATAGGGGTAACACTTTTGCACTGATTCCTGTGTGCCCTACTGCCAAAAACTCCACAGTGCCCCTCGCTACCTAAAACTAAGATAGCATTATGTAAGTTCCCGTACCCACCTTAGAGGTGTAGCCAGAAAAAATGCCCATACCTTAGTCATAAAAAATGGTTCTGGGGACATGTCCCCTCCCACTGTACTTGGCCTGGGTAGCTAGAAAGAAAATAGAGGGGACACATCCAGATGTGAACCACATCTGCCTATGGCAGGGCAGACCTATTTGAAAATAATTAAGTTCCTAGGCAATGCCCAGATGGTCCTCCTGTCAGAGAAACAGGGTACCTCTCCACACACCAGCATTTTGTCTCAGCTCTGGGACAACTTTGTACCTAATGAACACGATCAGCATCAGCTTATTAAAAAAAATGGTGGTGTCCTGTCCACACCCAAGCATTTCATCTCAGCTCTAGGAGCTACTTCAAATCTAATCAAGGAGCCATTCAGCTCCTGTGTGACACAGATTAGTGGCAGAAAGGCACATTTGGCTCAGTCTGGGAACTGACAAGTTTCTAAAAGTGTCATTTTTAAAATAATGATATAAAATCAGCCTTGACAATTAAGTTTAATTTTAAATTGCTATTACTATTTTCTAGCTACTTCTAAACTGGAGTTAAACATTATAAAGTGTTATAATTAAACCTTTTGCTTTCCTATGGGTGAGCCAGTTTTGCTTCAGTGAAAAATAACTTTAGAGGTTTTTCAATGTCTGGGCATGTGAAATATAAAATGCAGATGTCCTACTTTTTTAATACCAGGTTCCCTACCTCTGGGCATATAGGGCCACATATAGAAAATATTTTAGCAGTCGCAAATGGAGAATCAGCCCATTTGAGACCCCTGAAAAGCCTTTTTACATGTTCTAACCCTATTTTCTAAGTTGGTGCCCTATTACTGACTCACAAAATAGGGGTTGCGATTCGCTATTAGGAAGAGGCGTGATAAGGGCGTCTCTTCCTAATAGCGACTAACAGTGGTATGTCTGAATGTTTTACGACTGGAATGCAGTTGCAAAACATTCACAATTTACTGACTCCGTGAAGGAGGTGGTAACCGATTTGCAAACAGGACTGGATCCCCAAGGGACCCCTTCCCTTTTGTGAATGTGGGCACAAACATTTTTTAACAGCAGGTAGTGGTCCCACAGACCACTGCCTGCTCTTAAAAAATAAAGGGAAAACTTTTCATTTTTTGTTTTTTACATGCATCCTGTTTTCCTTTAAAGAAAAGAAGCTACATTAAAAAATGCTTTATTTTAAAAGCAATCATAGACATGGCGGTCTTCCAAACCCACCAGGCCACTATCCCTGTGATATCAATCCATTACCAATGGGTCGCAAATTGCAACTTGTCTCTGAATTTTAATGAGGCAGGTCCATTTACGACTCACTGAGAATCACTAAATGTGTCTGAGACACAATTATACATATCAGTTTGCAATTTCCTAATTGCCAGTAGCAAAAAGTCACAATTAGGAAGTTGCAAAACATTATCTTCGTATATGTGGCGCATAGTGGCTACCTCAATTTGATTGAAGTATTAAAAATGAAGGTTTAAGCCTGGCATAAGATTTAGGACCTGATTTACAATTCGGCAAATGGTTTACTCCAACACAACGGTGAAAGATATCCCCTCTGCGGAAATCTAAAACAGGCCCTTTTGAATTAGGCTTTTTAAAACTGTCACTTCAGTGGTGGTACAATATGTGCTGCAGTCCACTAGTGACACTTGACCTACAGGCCCTGGATACATTTTTATACTCTAAGCAGTGAACTGTAGGTAGGTTAAATATTCCAATGAGGAGAATAGAGAATTTTGACATGTTTGTGGGGTCTGAGCACATGCACTGGAAGCTGGATAACAGTGCCTCAGTGTGCAGAGCCAAACATCCATCAGCATCAGTTAATCGAAATGGATCAACCATACCATACATAAAGAGGCATTTTATTACAGGTGGCAACTTAAATATGCTGATTGTATCACAAACATTTTCAGAGGATATGATGACTTAGTTAAAATGTAGACCTATAAGTGACCTCCTCCCTGCTATCAAGAACTTGGACATTTATTGCAACTAATAAAGTACTGTAACTATACTGGCTGTAATTGTATTTCCTGCTTTTCTGAATTAATATTCATCATGGTATGAATTGTTTAGTGAAATAGGGAAAGATGTACTAGGCAGTTTATCATTCGGAAACACTGCAAATTCAGAGTTTGTGACTGAGAAGGTGTTTCTAGCAATGTACTAAAGCCATTTTAGGAGTTGGTAACTTTTTATTAACTCTTAAAATGGATTTAGAAATGGATAAGGAGCTGCTGTATGTTAGGGGTGTGCGTAAGGGGCTCTTTCTAAACAGCAATTCCAATTCAAATGTATCAATGTTTTAGAACCCATTTGCAAAAGGAAATAGGTCCCTTGGGGGCCTCTTCCCCTTTGTCAATATAAAAATAGTTTGTTTGGGAGTAGGCAGTGGTCCCCAGAACCACTGCAAATTCTCAAACAAACCAACCCAAAAAGGAAGCTTTACTTTTGAAGCGCAGCCAATTGTGATTACAGACCAGGGGTGTTTTCCCCGCAATGTCAGAGGAACGTCGCACCCCTGGCTAGAAGCCAGCAGATAAAAATGTAAATGATAGTTTACTATTGTCTTATTTTTCATCTTCTGGCCCAGCCAGCAATGCAGGGAGTGCAGTGCACCTAAGCACGCATGTGTGGTTGGCTGGCCGTCTTAGGTCAACCAAACACACATGCTTTCTTAGGGTTCTCCAACTCGGCTGTGTTGAACAGCTGGGTTGGAGAAACTGCACAGACCCCAGGGCAGCGTCTGAGTGGCTGGCCAAGCCGCTGAAACCAGTCCTGATGCTGCTTTCATGCTAGGTTTAGCATGAGATCAGCGCCAGGATTGCTGGGGATCCTGTGCTGGTGTCCTAGTGAATGCTGGGACAACATCAGGAGCAGAGGAGTGAGGTAAGTGTTTTTCTTTTTTTTTTTATTGTTTCCCCCATCCCGGTCGTCATCCCTATCCCCCTTTGACATTTACGGTGGCCGCCACTGTTACAGATATGGTGGTCTGGTGACGCCATAGTCATTCAAATGCAGTGAGCCACAGATTGCGACTACCTCATTAGTATTCATTAGATTGGTTGGATTCTGACCCACTACGATTATTTACTGGTCACAAAAATATTGGTTGCAGTTTGCAACCAATAGTTTACTGCCAGATCTTAATAAATCTGACCCTCTGGGCCTCATTTCAAGTTTGGCAGTCTTTTGGCAAGACTGCTGCTGTAGCGGCTGAAAAAAGATCACCAGTGTTGGTGGTATCCCGCCCGCCGTATTAAGAGTCCACAATGAAGACCGACAAAAAACAGACACAAAACCAACACCGCCAGGACACTGAGGGTCGGGAAAGATGCAATCCCACCACTAGCTTTCTGCCTCCCATATTACAATCCACAAATCAGCACAGTCGTCCTCCCATGGCAGAAAACCATTGGCATCTGAACTGCCATGGACAGAACACACTCCTGTAAGAACAAAACCCCACATTGGACAGTCCAAATATGCCACACCTGACACACATATACACACCAGACACACCCATCCACAGCACTTCATAATACACCCACACGCAACCCACAAGCCTTTGAGACAAAATCCACTGAATGAGAAACGAGAGCAGCCACAATCACTAAGCTAGCTCCTACACACTAGAGGCACATATACACTTCACACACCACACAACTAGACCACCAACACAATACACACACCACAACCATATACAAATACCACAATCTACCAGCTCTCACAAACAAACATCCCCAAATAACAAAGCGCCCTACATTGCACCCTACTCTCACAACACCCACCTCCACCACAACACAACCACCATTTCAAGTTAAAAGTACCCACGCTTCACTGACGACAAGTTGAGGGTCATGGTGGATGAAATCATTGGGGTAGAGACACAACTATTAGGAGCACAGGTGCAGCATACATCCGTAGCCAGGAAAATGGAGTTATGGCAGAGAATAGTTGACAGGGACAACTCAGTGGGCAACCTTCCACGCACAAGGAGGACATCAGGAAGAGGTGGGATGACTTACGGGGGAAGGTGCATTCCATGGTGTTGAGGCACCAGCTGGTGGTACTGATGACTGGCGGTGGGCCCCTACCTCCTCCCCCAGAGTTCACATCATGGGAGGAGAAGGTCTTGGACATCCTGCTTCCCGATGGCCTGGCTGGAATACCTGAAGGACTGGACTCTGGTGAGTAACTACTACTCCCCTGGTACTAATTTGTCCTGTCCAGCATGCTTCCTCACTACCCAAACACCCCCAAGTCAGCCCATCTCCCACGACACCTACGACTGAGTCACCTAATGACCCTCCCCGGCATGCCTCACCACCACCCACCCCCAATGCCCACATACTCCCTGCCAAGTGCAGGGATAGCACTGCCAAGTACAATCACTACGACTCCCACAATGCGCCAGCCGATCAACAACAAAACCTGATATGTGCATGTCACATCACACCTCTTGCATGTATGACTATTTCACTAGCTGCAACAACTGGATGCTCCAACCGTGGACCACTGCATGGCAATGACGGTAATGCAATGGCACTACATAATGCCAAACTAGCCCAAACACAGACACAGCACTGTCACCAATCCTAGGGCCACTAACACAGGCCTACTACCCTCAAATGGACTAATTCTGGCCTTGAAAGTAATAAGGTATACTCCATGCACAACAGGCGCAGTCAAGAGAAACACCCTTACACGCACACCACCCACCATTTCAACACCATGCTGCAATTACAGCCATTCCCACTTGCACATACCAAGCCAGAATGCCTACCAGCTAACAGAGCAAACCTGTTATTTGAACCATCACACAGGAACAGAACCCACCCACCCAGCTAAAGTGACCAGTCCAGATTCACAATAACCCCAAGGAGTATGGCACACATGTCACTATACACCATCCACAAACAGTGTTAGCTGTGCTGCAACTATCATTGCCATTGCTTGAAATCAAGTCCAGCCACTGTATGCATCTGACTAACAGACAACCATACATACCTCCAACATTGAACTCTCTTTCACTCCATCGACAGGTACCCCTGCCACAACCACCATTGAGAGATTCCCAGAGACTGCCAGCCCACCTTAGTGTGAAGGCCCAGTGAGGACAACGCCGCTGGAGGTCTGGACACTGATTACCTACCCGGCACATCTGGGACCCCTGGTCAGTCTACCACTCCTTGCCTCACCCTGCCCACCCCACACTGTGGCAACAACATCTCAGCCAACCCTTTGTCCCCAAACCTGTGCCCAAAGGACTGTTAAATCAATTGTGTGCCCCACAGTACAGGGACTTGAGTCGACCCCTCAAACCCAAGTCAATGAAGTTCCTAGTAAAACAGGGAGAGGGCACATGGGGCAGGGGTTGGCCTCTGACCAGGAACCCATCTTCCAAGCCCTGGGAGCATATCAACTATCACAGGACAGGATGGGCCAGATCATTAACATGTTGGGGGGGAAACCATAGGCTTCAGAGGGAATACAACCAGGAGGTCATGTAACAGTGGCAGGCCCACAATGCCACCATGGCCTCCATTGCAGGGGTGCTAAGGGACCTCACCACAATCATGAGTGCTTCCTTCACCCACCAGCAGACCCCTTCCACTAGCCACATCACACCTGAGCCATCTACATCTGCGGCTGCTAGTGGAATCAAGGCCCTGCCAAGAGAACCACAGGCCTCAGACACCCCTCCCTCTGCAGCTGAGGAACCCCCCGCAAACGTGGATGTCCATCCAGATGCAGCAGATGCCAAGACTAAGCCCGCTGCCAAGAAGTGACTCTCTCCTGATTACTCTCCCTTTGGTGCCTCTGAGACACCCTGTTGACTATTCAATGACATTACTTCATTTTCCTATGACCCATGTATACTGGACCTGTGCTAACTATAGCTGTGCCACCTTCTCTAGGGATTCCATCTACTGTGACCCCACTCATCACCTGTTTACCACTCTATTCACAACAAACACTATAAATCACAGATACAGCTTTTGTGTCTTTATTTGACACATACAAATTTGTGGACTGCAAAATGTCATGTGGGTATGGCACTAGCATCCAACAGGCAGTGTAATGGACTGCAGAGGGAGGAATCCTCTGCAGGAGACTACCATCAGGATTGAAGGCATGGCACCACACAGAGCACAGACGCAGTTCATAGTTGTCGTGTCCAGTTTAGACGGCCATCTAAACTGGCCACAACAGATGTGGCATGAGAATAGGAGAATTCAGGACACATAGTACAATGCAGGCCTATCCATAGGAGATGTGATTCTTGCAACCTGCTGAGGGTACATATGGTAGAGATAATACATTTACAGACAGCACCTTACATGCATTCAATCACCCCTACAACACACACATAGGGATAGGTACACAGTACACTACAACTGATAAACCTAAGCAGGAGACCCTCAGACAGCAAACTATGTTGAAATAATACACATGCAACTACGCACACAGCATACCTGTCAGTCACTGGAAGTACTGATTGATGAGCTCTGCCCTGGAGTCAGCTGCACCTTCCTTATCTGCTTCCTCATCACTTTCCACTTCTGCACCACCAGCCACTGATCCAGTTGCCTCCTCCACATCAGATGTTAACGGTATCTGACGTCTCAGGGCCAGATTGTAGAGCATGCAGCAGGCAACTATGATCTGACATACCTTTTGGGGACTGTAAAGGAGGGCACCTTTAGAGACTTGCAGGCACCTGAATCTGGCCTTCAGGAGGCAAATGTAATTTCCATTACAAGCCTTGTCCTACCATGGGCCCCACTGAAACAGAGTTCCCCTTCACTGGTGCCAAGAGCCAGGGAAGATTGGGATATACAGAGTCACCTGTATTCACAGAGGTTGGACCTGTTATAATACAGGTACAGACACAGGGAGCAATGTGATGATAGGTGCCATAACAAAGACACACATCCAAAAGCATACAGACCAACGAGCCACACCCTCTCTCTCTGTAGTCATGCCATCATATGGGGACATTGCTGTTCCTCAGAATGTAGGAGTCATGCACTGATCCAGGAAACATAGCTGTCATTTGGGAGATGTGTTGGTCTGCCACACACACCACCTGCACATTGATGGAGTGGTAGTTTTTGTGGTTCTGACACACCTGTTCATTGGCACTGGGAGATACCAGGGATATATGGGTGCCATCTATGGCCCCTGTCACATTAGGGATGTGTCCCACATCATAGAAGTCTACCTTCACATAGGACAAATCCCCTCGTTGGGAGAACCTGATGTAGCTGTCCATCTGTTTCAAAAAAGCACACAGTACAATCTTCAATGCAAGACTGAACATGGGCTGTAATCTGAAAGGTCCTGTGGCAAGAAAGTGTAACATTGATAGGACTTGAACTGTGGGAGGGATGGCAAAGGGATTACAAATGGATTAAAAATGGCAGGCAACAGATCTGCCTCCAACTGTGTATATAGGTCCATGATGGTCTGATGATTCAGACGATAAGTCTGAATTATGTGCCTCTCCTCCAGGACTGCAAGGTCCACTAGTGGACCGTACACTTGTGCATGTCTCAACATCCTCATGACAGGGTATCTAGGTATCTAGGATAGAGAATGTACAATGTGATATGGACACCACACATGCTAGCAGAACATATCAAAATAGCACACACCTAACACTGTAGACATGCCACACACTGCTGACACATTCTATATTGGGCATGTTGAAGTGGCATGGACTCCACCCTTGATGCACATTGCTGCCCCTGATCTAGAGTGTCTGACATACATCACATGTGTCATGTTCCATATGTGGTACACTGACCTGTCCTGCATTGAGCATGTATGTAGTCATATCATTTACCTATATGGTGACAGGGCCAGTCACCCGACTTGTAACTGGACATGCCGGTCATTAGTCAGGCAGCCACATAAGGTCACTGTGACATGCATGTCACATGTATGTGCCAAACCATGATGGCACACCTGCGGACTACTCCGCATACTGCAAAAAAAAAGGTGTATGGAGCACTTATTTTGCTGCATCAAGGCATATGTGCCTAAATTGGCAGCCGCCTGTTCTGCTGCACAGGACAGGTGGAAGTTACCTGTCTGCTGGCATATATCATTGTGGCAGTAGCAAGTGGCAACCGCCATGCAACTCTGCATTGGTTAACATTGCCTATGGGGGACTGGGGCCAATGGTGACTACCGCCAGCAGTAACAGTGATGTGCGCGGCGGCCATGACTGCCATTTTCTGCCCCCTTGCTCATTTGACTCCTGACACTTGAGCAAGCAAGACCTCCACTATGCGAGCTGCTGTGTACTGTCTCTGGGTGCCATCATGCCATGTCCTGGAGGTGATAGGGCCCCTGCCTTTACCCAAATAGGGCTGGAGAAGCTGGTCGAAGGGGTCCTACCCCTGTATCGACAGATGTATGAGGCACCAGAAGAGCAGGTTGGCCCAATGGCAAAGTCATGTGTGATAGGAGGATGTGTGAGGGTGAATGGCATACGTGTACTGGTCGGGATGTACATGCATGCAGGGGGCACAGAGTTTGGGCGTGTGGACCGTGAGGTAGGTATGTGAGGCCATGTGATGGGTCTGCTTTTAAGAGTGCACTTCTGTTGGTATGGGGCCAGTGTACATAACTTTCCTCTTCTGTCTGTTTCACCCATGCAGGTCAACGCCCATCAGAAGAAGGTGATCTGGTGTGCAATCACAAAGCAAGTGTGGAGCCTGATGGCCTTCCCAACTATGGGATGGTACTGTTGGTGGTAAGTGCCCTCTGAGATTCCTGATGTGTCACCATGGTATGCATTTAGCATGTATGACAAATCCCTTGATTGTCCTCTGCTCCATTGCCGACTGACTGCCTACATCATGTCAACATGGATAGTTGGGGGCCCTTTGGATGGCCTGTGACACTTACTGCTTGCCTTAGCTAATAGGTTGTGGCAGATTGGAAGTGGTTTGGGTATTGCATGACAATGGTGTGTTGATGTGACTGAACTAGTGCAATCAGTCTCTTCAGGCTGCTTATGTGGTACTGAGATTTGTAGATGTACGGGCAGTGGTGTTTGTCCATGTGTACCTCATGCACACAAAGGATTTGCCTCCTGAGATGTTTGTTGTCTGGCCTCAGTGACAGGGTTTCCCAATTGTTGTATGGTGTTTGAGGGTGGAGTTGTCATGATTTGTAGTTCAACTGCTGTGATTGCATGTGTGGTGACATGGGAAGTAGTCCATGGTGTGGTGTTTGTGTTTCCAGAGGTACTTCTGTTGTGACACTTCACTCAGTGGATGTGATAGTTTGTTTAACATGTGGTACATGAACCATTGTGGATGCACTTAGCAGTTTGCTGAGTGGAGATATCTGTTCTTTGTGCCTGCAGCACAGGCTTGTGATCGGGACTGACTACTCACATGGCTCAGCCACACATTCACATAGTACACATCTGATGTGAAGTGTCTGGGTGTCTGACTGGCATTGACAATATCTATTTTGTCCTCCATAATAGTAGCACCATACTGGGTGGGCAGCCATGTGTCTGTAGTGGTAGGTGGTGTGTGCTCGGTTTTTGATTTGTCTTCACTGTCATGGACATATTCCAAAGGGACATGGACTAATCAGGTGTTGTCACTGTAGAGGCCTGCAGTGTTCTGTTGTGTCAGCTACACATACAATGGGTGATAGGTGAATGAAGAGGTAACGTAGGTATTCAGGCATAGTCAAGTCAAGTCATTAACATTTATAAAGCGCGCTACTCACCCGTGCGGGTCTCAAGGCGCTGGGGGAAAAAAGGGGGGGTTAACGCTGCTCGAACAGCCAGGTCTTTAGGAGTCTCCGGAAAGCGGAGTGGTCCTGGGTGGTCCTGAGGCTGGTGGGGAGGGAGTTCCAGGTCTTGGCCGCCAGGAAGGAGAAAGATCTCCCACCCGCCGTGGAGCGGCGGATGCGAGGGACAGCAGCAAGTGCGAGGCCAGAGGAGCGCAGGTGGCGGGTGGGGACGTAGAAGCTGAGGCGTCTGTTGAGGTATTCCGGTCCCTTTTCGTGGAGGGCTTTGTGTGCGTGGGTGAGAAGTCGGAAGGTGATCCTTTTGCTGACTGGGAGCCAATGCAGGTGTCTCAGGTGTGCGGAGATGTGGCTGCTGCGGGGTACGTCTAGGATGAGGCGGGCCGAGGCGTTTTGAATGCGTTGCAGGCGATTTTGGAGTTTGGCTGTGGTCCCGGCGTAGAAGGTGTTGCCGTAGTCCAGGTGGCTCGTGACGAGGGCGTGGGTCACGGTTTTTCTGGTGTCAGCGAGGATCCAGCGGAAGATCTTACGGAGCATGCGGAGGGTGAGGAAGCAGGCGGAGGACACGGCGTTGACTTGCTTAGTCATGGTGAGAAGAGGGTCGAAGATGAAGCCGAGGTTGCGGGCGTGGTCTGTGGGGGTCGGTGCGGTGCCGCGGGCCGTGGGCCACCAGGAGTCGTCCCAGGCGGACGGGGTGTTGCCGAGGATGAGGACTTCCGTTTTTTCAGAGTTCAGCTTTAGGCGGCAGAGCCTCATCCAATCTGCGACGTCCTTCATACCCTCTTGTAAGCTGGTCTTGGCGCTGGCGGGGTCCTTGGTGAGGGAGAGTATAAGTTGGGTGTCGTCGGCGTAGGAGGTGATGATGATGTCATGCTTGCGTACGATGTTGGCGAGGGGGCTCATGTAGACATTGAAGAGTGTCGGGCTGAGTGATGAGCCTTGAGGTACGCCGCAGATGATCTCGGTGGGTTCTGAGCGAAATGGAGGGAGGTAAACTCTTTGTGAACGGTTTGCGAGGAAGGAGGCGATCCAGTCCAGGGCCTGGCCTTGGATCCCGGTGGAGCGGAGGCGGGTGATTAGGGTGCGGTGACAGACGGTGTCAAAGGCAGCCGAGAGGTCGAGGAGAATGAGGGCGACTGTTTCACCGTTGTCCATCAGGGTTCTGATGTCGTCTGTGACTGAGATGAGGGCAGTTTCAGTGCTGTGGTTGGTTCGGAATCCGGTTTGTGAGGGGTCGAGCAGGTTGTTGTCTTCCAGGAAGGTGGTCAGCTGTTTGTTGACGGTCTTCTCTATTACTTTGGCTGGGAAAGGCAGAAGAGAGATGGCGCGGACGTTTTTCAGGTCGCTCGGGTCAGCCGTAGGTTTCTTTAGTAAGGCGTTGACTTCGGCGTGTTTCCAGCATTCGGGGAAGGTAGCAGAAGAAAAAGAAGAGTTGATGACGGTCTGGAGGTGCGGGGCGATGATGTCGTCGGCTTTGTTAAAGATGAAGTGCGGGCAAGGGTCCGAAGGGGCGCCGGAGTGGATAGAGTTCATGATGGATTTGGTTTCTTCCGTGTTGATGTGGGTCCAGTTGTTGAGGGTGATGGCCGGGGGTGCGGGTTCGGTGGTGTTTGGTTGGGTCTGGTGTCCGAAGCTGTCGTGGAGGTCGCTGATCTTGCGATGGAAGAAAGTGGCGAGGGACTCGCACAGATCCTGTGAGGGCGTGACGGCGTTGGCGTTGGCGCTGGGGTTGGAGAACTCCTTGACGATGCTGAAGAGTTCTCTGCTGTTGTGGCTGTTTTTGTCCAGTCTGTCGATGAAGAAGTTCCTTTTGGCAGCGCGGATCAGGGGGTGGTGTTCGCGGGTAGCGTTCTTGAGGGCGTTCATGTTGTCAGCGGTGTGGTCCTTGCGCCAGGCTTTCTCAAGGGTGCGACAAGTTTTCTTTGATTCTTTGAGGGTGTCAGAGAACCAGAGAGGTTTTTTGGTGTTGGTCTGTCCATGCGTGAGTTTGAGGGGAGCAAGGTTGTCTGCGCAGTTGGAGATCCAGTTTGTGAGTTTGAGGGCTGTGTCGTTGGGGTCGGTGGTGAGGGTGGGTTGGTTGGTGGCTACTGCGGAGAAGAGTTGCTCTTCAGGGATCTTGTTCCACTGTCGATGAGGGATGGGTTGAGTGCGGAGGTGGCGTTCATAATATGAATAGTGCATCCAGAGCATGCTGTTGCAGCTTAAGAGGCCATTAGTTAGCATCATGGGGATGAGTTCAGTAGTGCAGTCCAACATAGGTCTGAAATATATGTCTCTCCCCCAGGGCTGCAAGGTCCGGCTGCAATGGAGGGTGAGGCGAGTGCCACGGGGAGAGCGGATCCAACACATCATCTCTGGAATCCTACTCCAATGGACTCACTGGCAGTAACGTACCCATTAGGGACCACCCCAGCAACATCTTTGTCCCCCACCCCCCTTACTAGCACCGCCCTACCTGTGGCTCCCTACCAGGTTGCCCATGCCCGCTCACCCAGGTGGGTGGAATTCTCTTTCGCCACAGGCACTTCTGTCCCTGCCTTAGTCAGCCCTGCTGCCCTCATTGAAGAGGCTATTGACCTCCTGAGGTCCATCTCTGTGGGTCAGTCAACTAGCTCACATTTAACAGAGCAATGCATTCCTGGAAGGCATTCACAGTGCCATGGCTAGCCTCTAGAGATCCTTTCAGGCTCCAGTGTCCCTTTGTTTACTGTCCCCCCTTCACCTACCTTTTCTCAATCCCAAACCCCTTTACCCACGCCCATCCAGAGCACACATTCACACGGGCATGCATCAACCTCAAAAGGCACATTTGGCACTGACAAACACAAGCACCACAAGACCCACCACCAGCATTCACACAGACAACACCCACATGCAGATACAACAACATCCACTCCACAGACTCCCTCCTTCACAGACACTACTCCTGACACTCCAGCAGCCAGCACATCATCATTTGCAGATCCAGCCACCAGTCCCATCTTACCCACAGTCACCACAATATCAGACACTCAGACATCCACCCAAGTCGCCACAAATGCACTCACCACAACCACTGACACCCCCACATGCAGCACATGTACCACACCTGCAGGCACCACCCCAACAGACAGTCACCCATCCAGCATGGCATCTCCCAGCACCTCCTGTCCCCTTCCTTCCAAAACACCTAAACACCCACACTCACCCACCCAACAGACACCCATTACACACAAGCATTCCACACACACACACCTGCACCCAAGACACCCACAAAGACACATATTACTACCACTCCCTCTCCCTCCACTACCAAACCCTTTTCCCGTGACCACCCCTGTGTGCCAAAGAAACATATCATGTGTGAGTTTTCTCTGTTCCCTACCCCTCTCCACCCTGTGAGACCCCTCCCAAGTACCACCCTCCCCAGGCCAGACACAAGGACCTCTTCCCAAGCCCAAACCCAAGGACGCCCTCCCAAGCCCAAACCCCTCTTGCAGCACCCCTGCCACTGAGGTGCCTGCCATGAGTCAAGTGAGCACAGTGAGGTGCCTTATATGCCTTTGAGGCTAATGACATTGGACGGACTTATGGCCTTGTATTGTACATAGTAATATTGTTAAATTGTATTCCACTATTTAGTACATCTGAGCCAAGAAGATGTTGGCATTCATTGTACACTACTTGTCCTACCTTTCTTTCTCTATGTCAGATTTGTGTTTGTGGTCCTTAGTTTGTGTGTGTGTGTGTGTGTTGGCTGTGCATTCTGGGCTGCATGTGTGTGTGAGGCCCTGCCATCAGTCCCAATGTGATGAGTGTGTATTGTGTGTGTGATATGATTGTGTAGGGACGTGGATGTATGTAGCTATATTGTGTACTGTTTGTGGTGCAATGTGTTGTGTGCTATTGTGTGGTTTTTGTGTGTGCAGCCGTGTGTCTAGTGATGGCTATGTCGTATGTATTGTGTACTGTGTGGGCGTGGTGTGACGTATGGTATGTTGTATGGGTGTGTGACGATGTTGATTGGTTGTGAATTGTGGTTCCGTGTTGTTGTCAGTATGTGGTGTCATGTGTAGGTTTGCAGTGCATTGGCTTGCCAACGAGTTTGTGTAGTTGCAGTTGTGATGTTGTTGTATGACTCAACTGTGTTGTGTTTGTGTTTGTTAGCCAGTGATCTGTGTGTGTGAGGTGGTATGTGGTTGGCACCTGTGTGTTGGCTGTGGTGTGTGTATTTTTGGTGTGTTTGTGTGTGGTTTGTGTGTGGTTTGTGTGTGTGTGTGTGTGTGTTGCTATGGGTTTGTGGTTGCATGTGTGTGTGGCCGTCACTGGCCGTCCCGGCTGTGTATGATGTGTGCGCATGTGTTCTAATGGCTTTCCCTCTAGTGTGTGATAGGTGGGTGTACTTATGGTTGTTGTCTTCGTCGTCGTAGTCGCTATTTCAGGAGTCTTAGTGTGAGCAGGAGCAGTGGGAGGCCTTTGAGTCCTGGTTCCACGGCAGCTCTGAATGTGTCTGTGTTCCTGAAGGTGAGTGTTTACTTTTATACAATTCGTTTCTGCCAGGGTTTTGGTGGCGGTGTGACCGCTGTGGAAATCTTGGCAGTGTGTAGCCTAGTAATGGTCCAGCGGTAACATGGTCCCCGCCGGTCTGAAGGTGCCTGCCGCCATCCATGACGGCCTGACTGCGCTTGTGGTGTATTGGCTGTAAACTGCTGGAAAGACCGCCATGGTCATAATTTGGCGATCTTCACTGCCGGGCAATCGGCGGTTGACCGCCACCACCAACATGGCAGTCCGGGTACCACCAAACTCATAGTGAGGGCCTTTATCTTCTTATGAGAGATTCACTAAAGTTTCTGATTGATTTTTCGAGACCACTGTTGTCACATGAGCCGTATGGACTCGTCAGCAGCTGCATGGACTACAGCAACGCACTCTACGCCAGAACCACCACCAAGGTATAGTAAAGACTACAACAACACATCCAGAAAGCCTCCGCCCGTCTCATCAAGAATGCCCCCAAACACAGCCACACCTCCACCCTATTGAAAGACCTGCACTGGCTCCCAATAGACATGAGAATTACATTCAAACTTCTCAGGCACGCATACATAGGCCTCCAAAACGCCGGACCAGAATACCTCAACCTAGGATTCCACATTCTACATGCCCACCAGACAACTCCGCTCTGCCACCCTTGCCCTCGCCGCTGTCCCACACGTCCGGAAGGTCCTTCTCCCACCACGCCGCCATGACCTGGAACACACTCCCTATCCACCTCAGAAGATCTTCCACTCTATCACAATTTAGAAAGGACCTCAAAATTTGGCTCTCCATCTGATCCCCTCTGACCTTCTCCTACTGCTTTCCCCCTCCCCAGCTCCTTGAGACCCTAACAGGTGAATAGCTGCACTTGACAAATACATTGATTGATTGATTGTTAGATGCACAACCCCCATGGGCATGACACCTGTCTAAGTAAAGACAGGAGTCATGCCCCCCACCCTAATGACCCATGACAGGGGAACTTAAGTCCCCTGGGTATGGCCTTTGGGCATAGTGCCATGTAGAGGGTCCCAAGTTAGGCCCCCCATGGCACTTAAAAAAAAAAATATATATATATACTTACATCTACTTACCTATACTTATCTGGGATGGGGTCCCCCATCCTCCCCTCTCCCTCTGTTGTGGGTGGGGGTGTCCCTGGGGATGGGGAGGGCACCTGTGGGCCTATTCCATTGTGTTCCATCATGGAAATACACGGACAGGTCCCCTAACGCCACCTCTGACCCAGGCGTTAAATAATGGCACTAAGCAAGCTTGGCACCATTATTTACGGCCACCTCCCTCCCGTGCGTGATTTTTGCAAGGGAGGTTAAATAAGGCGCTATGGCCTTAGAGTCATTTTTTGCCTGGGAACGCCTACCTTGCATCTCATTGACACAAGGTAATTTTCCGCAAGTAAAAAGTGACTTTAACTTCAATATTTTGGCGCTAGACAACTCCAATATTTTGCCATCTAGCGACAAAATATAAATATGGAGTTAAGTTTGCGCTGGATTTGCTTAAAAAAATGACACACATCTGGCGCGAACAGAGTAGAAATATGGGCCTTGGTGTTTTGGCTGCTGTAACTAGAGTGAGTCATCATGCATTCAATGTGAGGGTGGTGTGGTATTTCACTTAACGTTTAAAGCCCTACATTGGAAGGATGGTAATCTATGGAAGGATGGCAGTCTATTAAAACGAAATCTGACCATACATATTTCTAGCACAAGATCTGGTTTGCGCTTCTACATTGACTTGTAGTATAATATATCAGAAAGTCTACCTTCTGCTTTGTAACGTTTATTCAGATAGAAGAAAGTAGAAATTTTTCAGTTTAAACATAGAAGAGACACAATACACATTGATCCATTTTCCGTACACAGCATTAGTAGTCTGTCTAGTATGTAGACAGCGAGCAATTATGTATTTGTTAATTTAGTTATTTATAATATTTGGAAAGGGTACGATTGCACAAACGTGTCTGCAACGTGTCTGGTACTGAAAACTGTGAAGAACCTGTGATCAGCACTAGTTAGTAAGCTTACAACTGAAAGTGCCACGTTTTTAGAACTTCTCAGAAATTCAGATTGTTGGTCTTTAAGCAAAGATCAGTAAATAATGAATTGCAGAGATTGGCAATGTGGGAGGAGAAGGCACAGCCACCTTGCCCTATTATCTAATTATTCGGTATCAATAAGAGGTGAGCAATGGTTTAAACAAGTGGGCGGTGGGTGTACGAATTAACAAAATGCATTAAAAAGGAAGATTTTTAATTATGCAATGCCTTGAAGCATATGACAAAGCTCTTAAACATTGAGAGTTTCTGAATAAAGATTCAGTGAAATAGCTGTAGATGTCCTGAAATAGGAGACTCACGAGGAGAATTAAACAGAGATTATCTGATGCCTTTGGAACCAAGTGAATGGAGTGCATAGTAGAAAAGGTACAATTAGCGTAATCAATGTATGAATCCAAGCGGCCTGCATAATATTGAAGCGGGCATGTTCAGGGAGAAAGGGAAGAATTTCGGCCCATTCAGATGGGAAAAATGATTTCAATGATTAAATTGTCTTTCCTATATTACAGGAGTCCGACTCCGCCAATGTTCACAAACATTCTCCATCCCTTCCCCTACCTTTAGGGTTTTAACTTGGAAAGTAATGGCATGGCACTGAATCGTTCCTGTGACCCCTGCTTGGTTTAACAAATAAACGATGCAGTGTCATTGAAATGCTTAATTTCCCCCTCTAAATACCCATGCAGTAGGAATGTGTGGTATTTATACCTGTGAACCTATCCAAACGGCAACGGAAGGCTGGTTACAGACAAGCATACAATCGTCAAATGTTTGGTGAGGTAGCTGTTTGCAGATTGGAAGTGCCTCATTGTTTAAAGAGATGAGTTTTTAACTCGTTTCTGCAATGGAACAGATTTGGGACAGCCCTTGTGTTGTTCCAGTTCCTTGATGCAATGAAGTAAGATTCGTGTTGCTTTGTTTTGAAATGTTTACACTTCTTGGTCTCCAGTCTGTTAGAGTCCTAGCTGTGGGTGTGCCAAAAGCCACCAGAGTGAGCTTGTCAGCCATGTTAAACAGTTTTTTATTTGAGCGTGGGGGGACACTAGTACTCATTTTGGGGACCAGCACCTATTTTGATGTTTCTGAGAGCGAAAGAGGGAAAAAGACAAACACGAAAGAGAAGGAAGAGAAAGATTGAATACATGTTACCAATGTAGAAAACAGCAACCTGCAAGAGACGGATAAAGGGGTAAACTGTGTTTGGCAGTAGTTAAGGAAGCCTAAAGCGAGATTAGGACTACACATCCATGGTTTTCAGCCAATGATATTAAATAGCATTAGCCGCTGCTGCTGAGCAGCGCTTTGAGCTCCAGCACTTACTATGATAGAAATGCATGAATGGTCAGATAGACAGGGGTGCATGTTGTGACCTGTAAATAATCCAGCTGGTTTTGAAGACAGTGGAGGACAGTAAGGAGAGCTGGTGCAGTTCTACCAGGAAGGTGTGATGTGCTCAGATTTCTTCAGGTCCAGGATGAGACCTGCTGTGGCATGCAGCACAAAAAATAAAATGCAAAATACACAGAGTATGCTGTTCTTAACCACATTGTAGGCAAATACCACTAGTGTACGGAGGTGAAATATAGCTCAATGGATATATTTAAATACTGAAGCAAGAGCCCTTACTCACCCACAGCGCCTTGAGACCCTCACGGGTGAATAGCTGTGCTTCATAAATACTGATTGATTGATTGATTGACAGGGGTGACATGTTTCATCATAAGGCAGCTCCTAAATGGGTCAGCACTGCAATTCCCAATGGACCCCTAAATAGGGGATCTTTGCCAGAGTCCTTTTACTTGTCTGGCCGTTATTGAAGTTTGTTGCAGTTGAGAAGCAGATCATGAAGGTGTAAATTGGTGAGAAAGTCAGATGAAAATTAGCTAAATTACCCTCCTATAATTATTATTTTTTCTAATTCTGGTGGCCCTTGTCAATCGATAAAAACAAAGTGGAATATATAGGCAGATAATGTTCCTTATTATTCTCTGTAACTGGTCAACATGTTTCTAGCCCTTCATTTAATCAAATGATCAATGGCAATTTGTTAGGACCCTAATAACCTAATCTACAAATAATGAGACAATAACTCAATGAGAGTGTCCACACCTAAAAACCACCACGTTTGTGTTGAAAATAGATATACCTCTTGACATCTGCAGAGATAATCGATACCTAAAAGAGCAGACCTAAAACAATAGAAAAATGAAAAGCACACTTACATGCTAGAGTGAACCATTTCATGCCAGTAGACATGACAGCCTTATTTGTGTGCAAAAGACTCCTAAATCATTCAGCATATAACTACCACACATAAATGATGGACCATTGTTTTGCTGAAACTATAGACGAGTGCCAATGGTCAGATACATATCACACCAATCAAACATGTGCCATAAATGAGAGCAAAATTGCCTCACCATGACCAAGCAATCAAATACCAAATGAGGCTAAGGCACAGTGGTTAAAACTCATTGCTATATTAGGAGGAAATTAGAAGGAGATCCTCACTACGTCAGGGATACAACAAGGAATATATGGTATTAAGAAGGTAAAACATAGAAGGGTATCCAATAAAAATATGAAATTATCAGCCTTCATCAGAAGATATTTCAAAGACATGCCATTTTTTTGTATTATCCCCTCACAGCTGGTGGATAGATACTACTTAAACATTGCAAACGCATAAAAAATATCTACAGTCAAAGGCATAGTCACAGCTTCTTACTATAATGGGCATACAACAGGAAAAACCTGTTATTAGAAGGGTGTCCCAGGAAAATATAAAAAATGAGCGGCCTTCATTAGAGGATATTTCAAGGCTATGCCAATTTTAGCTGTATTATCCTGTCACAACTGGTGGATAAATATTATTAAAATACTGCCAAGTTACAAAAAGTATATTTATGGTCAAAGTCATAGGGCCTAACTACGAGTCTGGCAATCATTAGACCTCCAGACTTGTGGTGGCAGACTTAACGCCACTTCTTTTTTGGTCCAACTGCCACATTAGGACCCTGGCCATCCAACTGCCAGGGTACTGCTGTCTCTGCAGGGGTCAGTGATCCCGATAGGCTGAAGATGGGTGCAGGTTGCAATTAGTCAGATCAGCACTGCACGCAGCACCGCCCTGCTGTTTACAACCTGGTTCTCCGCCAGCCTTTTCATGACGGTTTCAGTGCCATGAAAAGGCTGGCAGTGAACATCTGCAGGGGGCCACAGGGGGGCCCTTGCACTGCCCATTCCCATGGCAAGGGCAGAGCAGTGGTCCCCCTGCCCAGCACCCTCATAATGCGCACTGTCTGCTCTGCAATACGTTCGGCACTTTCCTGCTCGTCTGACGGGCAGAAACCTTGGTTTCCGCCAGTCAGCCAGTGGGAAAGATATAATGGGTCCGGCGGGTAGGTCGCCACTACAGTGGCATCCACCCTGTCAGGAGTTTGGTGGACGAGTGTTCCCATCCGCCAAATTCGTAATTAGGCCCATAGTTACAGCAGGGGTCTACCAAAAATGGAGATCATTGATATAGTAGTTCACTCCATGTAATAACATACTTTAACCCATCAATATGGGTTTTCAAAGGAACACCCACGTCTGTACCCTTTGTAACACAGATGTTTTGTCACTATTTTTTGCAAACTCCAGGATGGTGACTCAATGTCATTCTGGATATGATTTTTTTCCAATAAATGTACACCCATCTTTGCTGTAATTCTTTTGCATCTGATACCTCTTCTTATCAGCTTTGAATGCAGTATGCCTTTAAAAGGAGTCAAAATAGAGTCAAAATAGAGTCTGGGAGGTCATGGAGCAGGGGATTACCACACTCCAGATGTGAGAATAGAGAACAGTGAGAGTTAGAAGAGCGAACTAGCAAAAGACCTGTGAGAAATTGGGTTGTTGATTGACCGGGTTTTGAGCCCTGGTCAAGCAACAGCCACACACTCTTGCAGGATGAACCACAAAAAGTCACTAAATTAGCCTGTGTTTAACTGTGGATAGCTTAGCAGGAAAAGCAGTCAGGCCTAATTTAGGGGGAATATGTAAAGTATTTATGCAACATAGAAACAGTAAAGTGAATACAAAAGACACACTCCAAACCAATTTAGAAAAATAGAGTACATTGAATAACTTAATTGACCCAAAACAACAAAAATCCAATCAGTTGAACCAGAGATTGAGGTTCAAAACAGCACCTTCTAGATATAAACTTTAACTTCAGACATCTGGCCGCACAAGACTGGGTCAAAGTCAAAAGTTAAGGTCAACCAGGATGGAGCGTGGTTTGGATACAAGAAGTGGTTTGAACCTGGCCAGTGCTTACCTTCTTACTTAGAAAAGGTTTGAGAGGAAAATGTCTGAGAAAGTAGAAGATCAATGGGACAAAGCTGTAGGAGTGTCCGAGAGGAGAGCTTCATCATCAGATGGCTGTTGTACCAAGCCGCAGTGAAGATTTCTACCTTCGGACTCAGTCGCCGACACAGAAGTACGAAAATCTCCACTGTTATGAAGCAGAAGACTGTAGCTGAGGAAAATTCCACAAAGTCAGATAGCAATTTGTTGATGAACTGCTGAAATGGATTTGCTGCTGAGATGTGCCACATCTCTATGGGACTTCAACTCCCAGAACGCTCAGGGACCCTGGAGCCAGCCCTTTCAACTTTTCACAGCTGATGTTTGTTGGCGCTATATAGCATGACCCTGAGCCCCACAGTATGGGTGCCACATCTCTACAGGAATTCAATTCCCATCATCCTCAGGGCCCCTGGAGGCAGACCTTTCAACTTTCTGCAGCTGGTGTTAATTGGTGCTATATGGTGAAACCTTGAGCCCCACAGCGTGGGACAAGTGCCACATCACTACGGGACTTCAACTCCCAGCACCCTCAGAGCCTCAAGTGGCAGCCCTTTCAACTTTCCGCAGCTGGTGTTAGTTGGCACTATACACTGTGACCCTGATCCCCACAGCATGTAACAGAGGCCACATCTCTATGGGACTTCAACTCTCAGCACCTCTGGGCACTGGAGGCAGCCCTTTCAACTTTCTGCAGCTGGTGCTAGTTGGTGCCATATATCGTGACCCTAAACCCTGCAGCGCAAGACACGCCCGGACAAAGCTTAGGCCAAGGGTTGGCCTGTCCTGTGCCCATCAGTGACATCAGAAGGCTGGGCTGGGCCCCCCATCCCTCTTTTGAATCTTTAGTGGATGGTTATTTTTGCTACAAGTCTAGTTTTAAAATATGGTATTGACCCTGCTTGCTTTATTATCTTATATTTTTAGAGAACTGGTTTAAAAAGCAGTGTTAAATGGGGAAAAGGAAGGCATCTAAAATACTGAAAATGAATGCCAAGGGATCAAAGAAACCTGACTCAGATTCTCCCTCACTGACAACTTGAATAAAACACTTATTTTGGATGATGTTGACACCTTAATCATAGTAGTCGAATCCATACTTAAAACTGACATAACAAGGGACACAGTAAAACCTGTAAATGTACCAACTATGTTTAAAAAGAGACAGCAGGAGTCTTTGCCTGGGATTAGTTTGACCAATGAGAGTTTCCCCTATTCTCCTGTGTGTGCTTAGATGCACTTAACTCAAAAACCCTGCTATCATCTGAGATTATTATTCTCCCGAATTTTCCATTCCTGAATTGTTTCTCAACACTAATGGACAAGGAAAACACTGGTTGTCATCTGTTACCAGTTGGAAGTTTGACGCAGATTCCATCTGAGGCAGGCCCTTTCATTGATCTAGCAAGCAATAAAGGCAACACTGCTGAAGCAGTTAGAAGTGATACTGCTGTGGCCGAGACTATGAGTAATGAGAACATCTTTAGCCTGAATGGTAAACTTGATGTAATAAAGGATTTACTGGTAGGGCTAACTGAATTCCTTGTAAATATGAATGAGGTGGTGAATATTTCTTGCTGCCAATGTCAAGCGAGGCCAGAAGTCATGCAGAAGAGGGTCACAGCTACTTTGCCCTTTGCTAAAGAACAGAAATCTGTTACACGGATAAAGGATATCCACTCAATCCTACCAGAAGATTATTGGATTAACTCTTTCTCCGCTACAGAGAAATCTCCCATGAACGCTTTGATTAGGTGGAAAGGTGGGCCGCAGGATCAGGCTGAGCCAAGATTGTCTAAGAGGGATGCCGATTCCTCTAAAAAAGCGTTGTACTCTAGGGTTGTATGTCCTCCCAGTACATCATTAAACCAGAGTCACGATCTCTGTTTTGACAGTCACTGCCAGAATGCTGCTTCAAGACAACCTTTGTTTCATCAATCTGAGAGTATGTATGGAAGACACAGAAATACGGTGTATCTGACTCAGGTTCCTAAACTGAGGAGTGATGTCTTTGAGGATACTGCCTCAGTAACAAAACCATACATTGGCTTAGAGCTAAAAGAGGCTGTTTATCAATTGTGAGGTCCTATGTAGAATTTGCTAGGAGGCATTGTGTTGAATCTGAGAGAGAATGATAATGTGCATGTAATGTACCCTTCCCAGGATGATGTATTTTCATTGGTTTCCTGGAACATGGCTGGGATTAGGTCTAAGCCTAATAAGGATGATAGGTTGGCTGTTATTGGGAGATATGATGTCTATTTATTTCAGGAAACCTGGGAGAGAGATAAGGTTTTTGTGATTGGGTTTGTTACTTATAGCATGTGTAGGAATCTTCTCCTTTTTGCCCTGGTCCTCCCTAAACTTTTTGGACAGATACTGGTGGTTACTGACTCTTGGCTGTGCCCTGGGTACTTCTTACCAGTCAGTGCTCTGTTTAAAGTGGATATGCAAATTAGGCTAATTATAATTGGCAATATTAACCTACCTATAAGTTTCTAGTTTATGGCAGGGCATGTAGGTTTAGGGACCCCAGCATAGGTAGTGCTCCCAGAGGTGCACTGCTGAGGTGCCCAGTGTCATTTTAAAGGCAGGCCTGCCTTGCTGGCTGCTTTTAAATTAAAGTTACATACAAATTAGACTTTGGAATTAAAAGTACTTCAACAGTATTGAAACTACCTAATATTTACATATAAGTCACCCCTAAGGTATGCCATTTGTGCCCCAAGGATTGGGTGCCATGTAACTATACGCAGTGACCTTCTAAAAATAGTTTTATGAGCCCTGGTGAGGTAAAACAGCCAAATTATTTGTTCCCTCATTATAGTGAATGGACTCCATAGGCTAGAATGGGGAGACGTTATTTTAATTTATAAAGACCCCGTAAGTGACAGATGATTTAAGTTTGGTATCAAACTTACAATTGTTGGATTTAATATAACTTGTTCAGGTAAAGAGTTTTAAATGTTACCTAAAAAGTTGCCAACTTCAGCCCTGTAGTGCTTTGCTTTGATTGGCCAGCCTCTGGCAGCCTAGCCAGGCTGCCTTGATGAGGTGTGAATCAGCCTGGGCTCAACACAAAGAGATGTGCCTGGGGGAGGAGATCTTCCTTCAGCAGATGGTAAAGCAGGAAGGGGAGGGCTACCAAACTGGTCTTCAAAGGCAGGGAAAGACATTTGGAGCAACCAAGCACCTCCTTCCATCCTGCAAACCTATACAGTTAGGTCCCCCCTTGATTACATTAGGAGAGGGCAGGAGAGGGATGTGTTTAGGATTTTTAGCTACACCAATGGGTGGGGTCAGCCAGATGTAACCTCCAAAAATCTATTTCAGCCATGATGGATTTTTGAGGAATTTTGCTCCCTGGGATTGATTTTTGCCACACTTTCCAGGAAGTGGTCATCACAGGGGGAAGGACCCTGCACCTGATTGGAGAACCAGGACCCCCCTGTTTTTTCACTCAGGATCAAGGAAAAAACTGTCAGACCTGCACCAACACCTCAGATCCATACAAGGAATAACTACAGGGGAAGAAGGACTACCCTGTTGGACCCCTGGCTTGCACCTGGGCACTGCACTCTGGAGGACTGCACCAGCTGCACACTTAGGCTTCACCACAAAAAGGACTTTGCCTGGCTTGATTTGGTTCAAGGAGGGACTCCCTGTTTGCTACAGGTGAAAAATTGCTAACCAGAGTCCCCTGCACCAACTCCTGAAGAAACTGACCAGTTGACCACTGTCCAGTGGCCGTTTTGGGGTTTGTGCAGGTGCATTCTGAGTGTTGTAATGCGCACCCTCAAGGAGCATCTCAGAGCTTCTGGAACCTTGGGTTGAGCTGTGGACCACCAGAAGATCCAGACGTTTGGAGAACTTTTGGAAAAAGGCTCCATAAAGGGACCGACCCACGGCGGCAAATATAACCGGCTTGCCTCAACCGCGACCCGGCCTGACTTGCAGGTTCATCCCGGTGAAGAAAATCTCCAAAAAAATTACTACGTCCGAACGTAGAAAGTTGACCGGGACATCCCATGCAGTGTATCCGAAGAGGTCTCCAGGGGCGTCAGATCAATATTCAGGTTTGCCCCAATTGAAGAATTTTCACCTCGAAAAAAACGACTAAGTCCAAAGGTAAATATCTCTACTGAGGGTTCACGCAAAGCCTATCTGAGGAAGAATTGCAAGAGGTCGGATTGGACTAGCGACTTGGTCCCACTGAAGAAAATCTCTAGAAAAATAACAAAGTCCTAAGGTAAAACTTTGACCGAGGCCTCTCGCGGGCTGTAGCCGAGCAGGGCTCCATCGCGGTCGGCCTTAAACTTTGACTTTGACCCAGTTGAGGTACAACTAGATGACTAGGTTGGCGCTATTCGTTTCTAAGTCCTAAAAAGCATTAATTCTTTGAAAATTCAAATCTCTGGCTCCCTTTATCCGATTTTATTCATTTTGGAGTCATTTTAAAGCTAAAAATATGTCCTATTTTTATGAATTGGTTTCAGATTTTTAAACAGTTTTCTGTGTTTTTTTAATTACTGTTTTGTGATATTTGAATGCTTTACAATTTGTCTCCTAAGTTAAGAGTTGTCGCTCGTTTGCCAAGCTACTAAGGGTTGAGCTGGGTTTAATTTATTGAGACCTAACTGGACCTAAGTGGAGGTTAGTGGCCTATTGCTAAGTGTAGATACTTACCTGCCCTTACCAATAACCCATTTTCCAACTGCGTGGAAGTTACTCCCCCAAGGAAATCTGGTAGGGCAATCTGCAGATTGATTATCTTGGTTAAGTCTGTATATGTTCACAAGAGTTGTTGAATATAAACTCCCTCAATTTAATCGCTCTTTGGTTGAAATTTCCATCAGAATTGGTACTAGTGGTTTTAAATGTTTTTGCTAGGACTATGCCAGCTAACTGTGATTCCCCTGTTTTATTTTAACTGGGTGAAGTGATTAATATGTACCAACAAGAAGCCAAAATAATTGTGGCTAAGGACTTTAATGTCTCCTTTGAACCATCATCTCTTGTAAATATGGTAACTGAGGAGGGTCACCTTTGGGGTATTCCTAGTCTTGGTGGTAATCAATCCCATCACAATTCAAATTCTGCTCTGCAGAAAGCTTCTATTGTGGTGGGCTGAAAACCACAAGCTTGTAATGGGAGGACTCACTCTGACCCAGACATAGCACCTACTGTTAAGAGGGGGAACATAAGCAGTGTAATCAACTATATATTACTTGATGTCAACTTGTGGCCACAGTTTTATGACATGAGGGTTGAACACCATTATGATATTGACCACAATACCCTGATTACTACCATAACTGGGGCAGATTTTTTTACGTGAGTAGCTAGCTGCTTCACAGAGGTTCCTGAACCTATTGTAGCCAATAAATATAGGAGGGTGTTGTTGCCCAGTGAAATGGCAAATAAAAATGTGCATGCTTAGATATAATCTTGGCTTGTGTATTATTTGTCCAGTTATGAGAACACTCCTGGTGAGGCTATACCAATATTGGATATACACAATTGCTTTTTTGCCATACAGAATGGTATTTTTTACAATGAAAATGTATGCAAAGCAACTATATATGGAATAATAGGGAAGTTAAAGGGTTGGCTAGTGTGTTTAAATGGCAAGTCAACATGGTAGTGTGACACTGCATTCAGGCTGCAGTGGCAGGCCCGGGACATGTGTTGGAGGGTTACTTAAGTTGGTGGCATAATAAGTGTTGCAGACCTACTAGTTGCATTTAATGTACAGGCCCTGGGATATGGTACACCACTCTAACAAGGACTTATAAGTAAAGTAAATATGGCAGTCTGGTGTAAACCAGTTTGACCATGTTTTAGGGATACAGTACAAAGACTTTAGCACTGGCTCGCAGTGTTAAAGTGCATAGAGTCCTAAGGCCAACAAAAATGAATTCAGCAAAAAGCAGAGGGTAAAAAGGAAAAAGATTTGGGGGTGATTTTGTAGGGCAGTCTAGGTCTAACGAGGTTGTTTGTTGTGTTTTTTCGGCAATGTGTTCCTTGTAGGTGAGGTTAGTGTACAGGATGAATCCAAGTGATCAGGTGACGTGTGAAAGATGTGGATCAAAGCTTTAAAGGTTCCTATTATTGAGCCGTGTTTGTGCTTTTACTTGATTGCCATTCTTGGTAAATAACAGAAATTTTGTCTTGTTAGTTCCAGCTTCAGGTTGGTGCTGAACGTCAACATGTGGATGAGGTGAAGGTAGTGTTTGAGGCTCTAGACATATGAAACAGAGAATACTTTGGTGTAAAGTTGTGTGCCATTGGTATTTTGATGCTATCAGTGAGTAGATTCCCCAAAGCGGTCTATATGGGGAGTGATTATAAGTGGGAAAATAGGGAGCCTCGAGGGGCTTTGTAGGTGATAGGTTTCTTCTAGGACCTGGTGGTGCCCATGAAAATAAACTAGTGATGGCTGCAAAATGCCATGATCTGCACTTTTTTGTCTGGTCGTCCAGAGAGTCACTGGAACTCCCTGAGAGAGGGGCTTTGCAGGTGATAGGTATCTTCTAGGACCTGGTGGTGCCCATGAAAATAAACTAGTGTTGGCTGCAAAATGCCATGATCTGCACTTTTTTGTCTGGTGGTCCAGAGAGTCACTGGAACTCCCTGTGAGAATTGCCACTTACCTGTAAAAAAATGTAGATCCAGCATTGTTCAGGTCCTGGCATCCTAGATGTCCTCCATTCCACTTGCCCAGAAAATTCCTGCAAAAGAAGGAACGAAGAGATAAAAGCTTAACAATAGCAGGTCAGCTATAGAGAGAACCAGTGCCTTGTGCAACACACAGGGTTTGGAAAAACAGCTTGAAAAGGAACTAGCTCATCTAGAAAAGGAACTGTGTATAAAGGGAAAACTATGGGGCATATTTATACTCCGTTTGCGCCGAAATTGCGTCGAAATTGCGTCGAAATTGCGTCGTTTTTTTGACGCAATTTCGACGCAAAACTAACTCCATATTTATACTTTGGCGTTAGACGCGTCTAGCGCCAAAGTCCATGGAGTTAGCGTAATTTTTTAGCGTGGACACCTACTTTGCGTTAATTATATGCAAGGTAGGCGTTCCCGTCTAAAAAATCGACTCCGAGGCATGTGCGTGGGATTTATTCTCCCGGGGAAAAATCACGCCCGGGAGTGGGCGGGTAAAAAAAAATGACATACGGCCGCTTTTGCGCCGTTTTTTACCACCTGCAAAAGGCAGGCGTTAAGGGACCTGTGGGCTCTGAAGGACACCCCCTGTCACCCATGCCCATGTCGTTTTTTTTTTACGCAATTTCGACGCAAAACTAACTCCATATTTATACTTTGGCGTTAGACGCGTCTAGCGCCAAAGTCCATGGAGTTAGCGTCATTTTTTTGCGTGGACACCTACTTTGCGTTAATTATATGCAAGGTAGGCGTTCCCGTCTAAAAAATCGACTCCGAGCCATGTGCGTGGGATTTATACTCCCGGGCAAAAATCACGCCCGGGAGTGGGCGGGTCCAAAAAAATGACGTACGGCCGGTTTTGCGCCGTTTTTTAGCACCTGCAAAAGGCAGGCGTTAAGGGACCACAGGTGCCCCCCCATGCCCGCAGGGACACCCCCTGTCACCCATGCCCACCCCAGGAGGACACCCAAGGCTGGAGGGACCCATCCCAGGGACATTAAGGTAAGTTCAGGTAAGTGTTTTTTTTTTTTTTTTTTTGTGGCATAGGGGGGCCTGATTTGTGCCCCCCTACATGCCACTATGCCCAATGACCATGCCCAGGGGACATAAGTCCCCTGGGCATGGCCATTGGGCAAGGGGGCATGACTCCTGTCTTTGCTAAGACAGGAGTCATTTCTATGGGGGTTGGGAGTGAAAAAAAATGGCGCAAATCGGGTTGAGGCGAAAAAATTGCCTCAACCTGACTTGCCCCATTTCTTGACGCCCAAGCTCCATATCCCCCTACGCCGGCGCTGCCTGGTGTACGTCGTTTTTTTTAACGCACACCAGACGGCGCCGGCGGCTAACGCCGGCTAACGTCATTCAATAAATACGGCGCCCGCATGGCGCTTCAGAATGGCGTTAGCCGGCGCTGATTTTTTTGACGCAAAACTGCGTTGGTGCAGTTTTGCGTCAAAAAGTATAAATATGGGCCTACAAGTTTAAACACTGCTAGGAAAATACACCTAAAGGATTGAGAAGGACTAAATGACCAAGGCATTTATGTTGCAAGATGTCAAAGGATTGTGGATATGAATTCAAGTGAAAGTACTGTGACTACCATTGAGCAAAGGATCGCTCTTATCATTATTAAAAATACACCAGAAGTTTGTCTTAGAACATTTAAAAGGTACTTATTATTAATGATTGTGAAGGTGGAAGTTGACTGTGATTATGACGTGCTCATGTCACTAGTTTGATTGATACTGAACTATGGTATTTTTGGGTCTCCACTTCCCTCAAACTGGGTGAAAATGGTGGGAAAGTTGAGCATGTCACACAAGCAGGTCAGACTCTGCATCATTCACATAGATCTTCCCAGTAAACTTGTCAGATTGTACTATATATTATACCTGCCAGTCATCCCAGTTTGATCTGTGACATAGAAGTCTTTATGCTGCATTATGAATTGAAGCCAAATTGGTAGTCATTCAGAGGATGGTTGTCATAGACTGCTTCTTCTATTATCTTTCTGACAGTGATGAAAAGCAGGGGGGTGATTGGCTGATAATGAGGTCATCTGGATCTACTCTAGGTTTATTTAGGAATGAGAAGTTCTGATCTGTTGTTAGAGTTTCTAGTAAGATACCTTTAGTGAGAAAGGTGTTGATAACTGAGAGTAGGGGTGAGACGACTTCTCTGGAGGCAGATCTGTTGAAGTATGAAGATAAGGCATCAACTTCATAGGAGAAGAGGTTCAGTATGTCTGCAAGTTTCACATGTAGGTGAGACTTGTAAGAGAAAGAGCTTTGAAGGATGTCCTCTGCAAGCTGCCAGCAAAAGGGTTGGGTCTGAGATGGCAAGTAAGCCTGTTGCTGTTCATGTGCTGCTAGATAGCCTGTATTTGTTCACATTAATGTGTTTAGAGATAATCCAAAGTCCAAAGAGCACAGTGGTCTTCCTGAAGTTCATACCAACTCACAATAAATCATGACAACTCATCTCTTAAGGAGACCCACTGTTAGAAACTGGGGTTTCTGGTTGGCAGAGATATATACCCTTGTCCAAATAAAGAGCACAATTCTAGTCAGAGTAAATCACAACACAATCCAAATTATCCTGTGCCCACTCTCTGGTAGCTGGGCACTGAGTAATCAGGCTTAACTTAGAAGGCAATGTGTAAAGTATTTGTGCAATATTTCATACAGTAACACAGAGAAAACACCACAAAACTACACCACCCAATTTTATAAAAATAGATAATATTTATCTGAAAAAATAATGTAAAAACTTCAAAGATCCAATAAGCACAAGTTGAAATATCACTCTTAAAAGGTTTAAAAGAGTCTCAATCCTTACAAATCAATAGTTGTTATTTTGTAACATGCAGTACTTGGAAATAGTAAAAAATAATAGCGCACGGGGACCCTAGAGGAGGAGATGCATGGAAAAATATTGACAGCCTTAGGGTGGTCATCCTCCAACTTTTTGCCTGCCTCCCTCCACTTTTCTGACAGTTTGTGCTGGTTTTATGACACTGTACACTTTACCGCTGCTAATCAGTGCTAAAGAGCATATGCTCTCTCCCTTAAACATGGTAATATTGGTTCATTCCCAATTGGCATATTTGATTTAGTTGTAAGTCCCTAGTAAAGTGCACTGCCTGCGCCCAGGGCCTGTAAATCAAATGCTGCTAGTGGGCCTGCAGCACTGATTGTGCCACCCACATAAGTAGTCCCTTAATGATGTCTCAGGCCTGCCATAGCAAGGCCTGTGTGGGAAGTTTCACTGCCACTTCGACTTGGCATTTAAAAGTACTTGCCAAGCCTTAAACTCCCCTTTTTCTACATATAAGTCACCCATAAGGTAGGCCCTAGGTAACCCATAGGGTCCTGTGTAGTAAAAAGGCAGGACATATATCTATATGTTTTATATGTCCTGGTAGTGGAAAACTCTTAAATTTGTTTTCCACTACTGTGAGGCCTGCTCCTTTCATAGACTACCATTAGGGCTACACTCATATACTGTTTGAGTGATAGATTATTTTCAGAAAGGGGTAAACAGGTCATGTTTAGTATGGCCAGAATGGTAATGGAAAATCCTGCTTATTGCTGAGGTTGGATTTTCTAGTACTCTTTTAGAAATGCCACTTTTAGACAGTGAGCATTTCTAAGCACTAAAAAACAATCTGTGCCTAGCAGCCTGTCTCCAATCCATGTCTGGGATGGGCTGGTTGACAGCTCCCTTGTGCATTTCACCCAGACAACCACAAACACAGGATACTCAGTCACACCTGCACACCTACATACTGAATGGGTCTTCATGGGCTAGAAGGGTGCCAGACACATTTCAAAGACTTGTGGCCTGCCCTCACACAATGGACTGCCAACCTCCCTACTGGGACCCTGGCAGACAGACCTGTACTGAAGGGGGACCTTGTGCACTTCAAAACCACTCTTTGAAGTCTCTCCCACTTCAAAAGCATTTTTCGGTATATACACTTAGTCCCTGATGACACCAGATCAGACACTTTTGGACCAGATCCTGCAATCTGTCAAGAGGAGCTGCCTTCCTGCCCAAAGGACTAAACTGGACTGCTTTGGCGTGAAGGACTGCTACCTTGCTGTTGCCCTGCTGTCTTGCTGGCCTCTCACTTTGTGGAGAAGTGGTCTCCATGGGCTTGGATTGAGCTTGCCTCCTTTTCCTAAAGTCTCAGGGCCAAAAAGCCTTCTTCTCTTCAAGGAAATTCCTTGTGCAGCAAAAAGCGATGATGCACAGCCTGCCCAGCAATGTGAAAATCTCGGCATCACCGAACCGGAATGACGCAGCCCGGCTTCCCAAGTGGAGATCGACGCAGCACCTGCATTACGACCGGAATTTCGATGCACAGCCATACCGGATGGACGCACAGCCAAGCCAGAATGACGCAGCCCAACTTCCTGAGTGGAGAATCGAAGAAGCACCTGACGTGTGACAAAAACTCCAACGCATTTCCCACTGGATCGATGCAGCACCTGTGACTTTGTCCTGCATGCCCAGGATTTCGATGTATCATCCCTGAGCGTCAAAAGTCCCCTCATAGCAGTGAGGATCCAACACTTCTCGGCGGAAATCAACGCAAAGCCCTTGCAGCATGGGAAGAAACAGCACATCATCTGTGCTGCATCAGGAATCCAACACACACCTTCCTTTTTCCATGCATCTCCTCCTCTGCGGTCTCTGTGCCCCAGAGAGTGAGACTTCAGAAACAGGAGGCTAGCTCAATCCAAGCCATTGGAGAGCACTTCAGGGGGAAAGCAGAGTGCTTCCAACAGAGTCAGAGGCCAGCAGGGCAAAAAGCAGGGCAGCAGTCCTTCTCAGCAAAGCAGTCCAGATGAGTCATTTTGGCAGCCAGGCAGTTCCTCTGCAGGTGTAGGTCCAGAAGTGTCTGATTTGGTGGGGTCAGGGACCCAGATTATATACCAAAATATGCATTTGAAGTGTGGGAAACTTCAAAGAGTGGTATTGAAGTGCACAAGTTCCCCTTTCAGTCCAGTCCTGTCTGGCAGGATCCCTGTGGGGTGTTATCAGTCCTGTGTGTGAGGACAGGCCACTGGCCTTTGAAATTTAAGTGTGAGCCCCTCCACCCTTCCTGCCCAGGCGACCCATTCAGTAGGCAGATGAATGCAGATGTGACTGCATTATGAGTCGGGCAGTCCTGGGACCGCCAGACTTGCAGTTGCATTTGGACCGCCAGCAAAGCAGCAGCCCAGCCTCCACATTATGACCGTGGTGGAGCCGCCACGGTCTGACCGCTGGCACTGCCAGGTTGCCACCAGTTGACAGCCTGGCGGTGCCAGTGGTCTAAATCTGCCAGGGCAGAGCTGCATGAAGCTGTGCCCTGGGGATTATGAGTCCCCTCTCTGTCGGCTTTTGCATGGTGATTCCACCGCCATGCATAGGCTGGCGGAGACGGGGTGCCGGGGACCCCATGGGGGCCCCTGCACTGCCCATGCACTTTTTTTAATTATTTCTGTTTATTAGTATGTCTCCATTTAGGTACATCATGAATTTAACAGCGATCATGCCATTTCTGTGATCAATATTACTATTCAATTATCATTACGGAACCTCATCACAGTTCAACATTGTGACCTCTGTTTCTTCTTTGTTGCGTGTTCTTATTACAAGAAATAGGAGCATTGAACATACAGAAAAGTCAAACCCCAATGTCTCCAACTATTCCGTATCCACCTCCCCCACTCCAACCTCCCCCCGCCATGCCTGAGCCCATAAAAAGAATATCTATACTTCACAATTCATTTCACTTCCGAAGAATTTTTTTTTTTTCCTCCTCCAAGTTGGTTATCAACCTAGATTGTGGATTAATCAATGGGTTACATTCTAATGCCATTTTTTTAATTAATTAACCCCTCTTTGGGACTGTGTAACTATCCATGCACTTGGCATGGTCAGTGCAGAGGTCCCCGTGGACAGCCTCGTCGCGCTTCTCACTGCCTAAATTACAGGCAGTGAAAAGCACAACGGGAACTGCTGCACCAGACACACCTCAACATTGCTGCTGGATCGGTTATGAGCCAGCATCAATGTTGTAACCTGTTTCCTGCTGGGGCAGTGGGCAGACACACTGTTTTCACCCGCTGGCCCAGTGGGAAACTCATAATAGGGTTAGCGGGCGGAAAACACGAGTGGTGGTTTTCTGGCCCAAAGAGTTTGACGGGCTGCGGAGTGTCCTGTATTTGTGGTTGTCTGGATGGAATGCAAAGGGGAGCTGTCAACCAGCACAGACCTGACGTGGATTAGAAACAGGCTAAAAGTCACAGAAAATAAAAACTGCACAGAAATGCCCACTCTCTGAAAGTGGCGTTTCTAAAATAGTAATATTAAATCCAACTTCACCAGTAAGCAGGATTTTCTATTACCATTCTGGCAGTTCCAAATATGACATGGCTGCTCCTTCCAGATCAGAATCTACCACTTAAAAGTATATGAGGGCAGTTCTAATGCTCGTCTATGAGAGGAGCAGCCCTCGCAGTAGTGGAAAACATATTTATGAGTTTTTCACTACCAGGGCATGTAAAACACATGCCCTGCCTTTTACCTACATAGCACCCTGCCCAGTGGGTTACCTAGGGCCTACCTTAGGGGTGACTTATGTGTAGAAAAGAGGGAGTTTAAGGCTTGGCAAGTATTTTTAAATTTCATGTTGAAATGGCAGGGAAACTGCACACACAGACCTTGCAATGGCAGGCCTGGGACATGGTAAAGGGCTACTTAAGTGGGTGGCACAATCAGTGCTGCAGGCCTACTAGTAGCATTTAATTTACAGGCCCTGGGCACATGTAGTGAACTTTAGTAGGGACTTACAGGTAAATTAAATATGCCAATTGGGTAGGAACTAATGTAACCATGTTTAGGGGAGAGAGAATATGCATTTTAGCACTGGACAGCAGTTGTTAAGTGTCCAAAGTCTTAAAACCAGCAAAAACAGTGTCAGAAAAATGGAGGGAGGTAGGCATAATTTGGGGGATGACCACTCTAAGGCTGTCATGTCTAACAACCACTAAATGTGGTTATCGATTTTAGAGGAAATTGCCTAGGTTTGCTACCTTCCTGAAACAAAAATATAAGAGATGGAATGAACTCCTGTTTAACCACCGATCTGTTATTCACCACCAGGCACACAACAACAAAGAATTAAATAAAAAAGCCCACCTAAAACAACCAATGGATCTGGGCTACATGCGGGTAAACAACAGCCATCAAATATTGACAATGACAAAATAAAATGGAGGTTTAAAAGAACTTTTAGTAAAAACGTTCACACTACGTTTTGCCATTTCTCTTGTTCATCACTGTAGATTGATTTATTGTATTGTTTTATATTGTTTGTTTATGTTTATATTTCACTTCTAATCAAGCTGGAAAATTAATTGTATGTCAGATCCTAGCAGGCACACTTGAAACTTGTTCAGTGGAATTCTCTTGCGAACCATTTCATGAGTGTTATAATTCTACAAATAATAATTAAATAATGCTGTGCACTTATTTTTGTGACAAATAATGTATTTAGCATAAACTTATCAACCTGTTAATTAAAAGTCGCAGAGCCAGCACAACAGTCGGAAGCATTACCACTTGAGCTCAATTGTGTCCCTGTGAAAGTGATATTTTTTTCTCACGTTTGATAAGGTTAATCACTCTTTTAGGTATGATTCAATAATGTCCAGTGGTTCATTATTTAAGATGTATATATATCACCTGCTACCTTGAACACCTCGGAGTGAAATTAATATGAATGCTAATGTAAGCCCCTTTTATACATCAGGTAATGTGTTTTTTTTTTTTTTTTTTAATTATTCCCATGCAGATCTTTCAAAAGATTCTAATAGTTAAAATATGTTCTGTAGTCATCTGTGGATTGTTTTGACTGAACCATCGAAAGCATCGTGTTGGGTTTGTCGTTTGCTGACATAATGCAGGGATAGCTGCCTGTTATAAATAGTCTGAAAGACGGCTAATTTTGATTATCATAATTTAAAGAACTTTGTACACATTTACCGTTTTATGATTTTTAGCTAACAAGTCAATTTGGTTCCCAATCACAAAACCTAGTGCAAAATCAAGGTGCATAGTGGTACTTCTAGGTAACGATTACATTTCAAGCTACTGTGGAATTTACACAAACTTCCAGGAATCCTGGAAATCTAGAATAGATGCAGATTCGCGGGAGTGTTTCTGTAGTTAATTGCCTAATCATACTTACACTTATGCATAAGTATCTCAAAAGCGTAATAATTATTGCCCACGGGAAGAAACATTTCCGTATAATCGTTCCAGTTTTGGAGGTGTTACCTCCTCTTTCACACCCTTGGTAGGGTTCTGACCTTGAAAGTAGTAAACCTTCAAATGTATCCAAGGAGGTACTTTCTCCCCCAAACCATTGGGAGTGCGAACAAAGTTACGAGGTTGTAGGTGTTATCTACTTAGGCAAGTATCCCTTGAACATCCACAACCTGCTCGCAAAATTACAGCATGCTTGTGAAATTGTATGAGTGATGAAAACAATTATAATTCACAATTACTAAGTATAAATGAATTACAAAATCACAATTGCTAATTATAAATTAACCGCAAATTCGCAATTGCTAATTATAAGCGTGAGTTTATTGTTGTAAATGAAGATATTTGCATACTTCAACACAGGTGCACAAATACCATTTGGAATCACCACAAAATCTCATTTTTACTTCCTCCAGGTACCTTAGAAAGATAGGGCAGCCTTCATGACAAAAGAAGCAGAGTACTGCACTGCATCTAAAAAGGTTGAGACATGATGTTACAGACACGGAAATGCAATTACAGAATATCACCACAACATCAGGGCAAATCTGAATTTACCTTAATAATAGGGATATTCTGGCTGTGCAGATGTTGCATAAAACAGTGCTCACAAACATCGGCAAAATCAATAGTCAGGCATTTATGTAAATAGTAAACCTTCATTGATTATCCAGAAACAGTCAATAGGAGGAGAAATGAACGAATGAATGAGGTCACAGATGGATGAATATATTTGGAGACTGTATGAATATAAGAAGTGAGTAGCATGCGTGGATGTATGAGAGGATGGATGAATATTCAGGCGAACCAGATTCCGTCTGGGTATTGTAACCCGGATTTCCACCATCACACATATACTAGATTGTTACTGCCATCAGCGCGATGGTTGTCAAGAGGGAGGATGGCCACGTGACATGGTGGTCAAAGAGAAAAGTGGCAGCTAAGCATCTCAGTGACAGCTGCAAGACATGCTTTGTTCTCTGCATGTGAAATGAGAGGCCCAGCGAGTAGCTAAGAAGTCATGAATGAAAAGAGAGGCTAGTCCAGTTGTGGGCTAGGCCCAATGTATGTATTTATTTATCTATGTACATGGCCGCTCTATAACGCAAACTTAGCCAAAAGGCAGAAAAGCACTGTGCAGGGTTGATGACAAGCGTAAAGGCAACAAGTGATAGGAGAGGTTTGTGGACTGTTAATGCATTGTAATATAGTGTTCTTCAAAAAGGTGCAGCTTAAGCTCCTTAACCCCTTCGCTGCCAGCCCTTTTCCACTCCGTGCCAAGCCTTTTTTTTTGCCAATTTGGGGCAGTTCGCCCTTAGGCCGTCATAACTTTTTCTCCACATAAGCTACCCATGCCAAATTTGCGTACTTTTTTTCCAACATCCTCGGAATTCTAGAGGTACCCAGACTTTGTGGTTTTTCCTGAAGGAGACCAAGAAATTAGCCCCAAAAAAGTGAAAATTTCGTTTTGTTAAAGAAAATGGGGAAAAAGGGCTTCAGAAGAAGGCTTGTGTTTTTTTTCTCCTGAAAATGGCATCAGCAAAGAGTTTGCAGTGGTAAAATCACCATCTTCCCATCTTTCAGGAATTGAATTAGAAAACACAATTTTTCAACACAATTTTGACATTTTACTAGGACATTCCCCATTTTTACTATTTTTTGTGCTTTCAGCCTCTGTGCAGTTAGTGACAGAAATGGGTGAGAAACCAATGCTGGATCCCAGAAAGCTAAACATTTCTGAAAAGTAGACAACATTGTGATTTCAGCAAGGGGTCATTTGTGTAGATCCTACAAGTGTTTCCTACAGAAAATAAACAGCTGAAATAAAATAATGTTGAAATTGTGGGAAAAAAACAGCCATTTGTCTCCATGTTTTACTCTGTGACTGTTTCCGGCAATGTCAGATTTTTTAAAGCAATATACCATTATGTCTGCTGGACTCTTCTGGTTGTGGGGATATATAGGGCTTGTGCGTTCACCAAGAACCCTAGATACCCATAGCCAATAAATGAGCTGCACCTTGCAATAGGTTTTCATTCTATACCGGGTATACAGCAATTAATTTGCTAAAATCTAAAAAGTGAAAAATAGGTATCAAGAAAACCTTTGTATTTCCAAAATTACCACAAGATAAGGTGTTGAGAAACAGCAGTTATTTGCACATCTCTGAATTACAGGATGCCCATACTAGCATGTGAATTACAGGGCATTTCTCAAATAGGCGTCTTTTTTACACACTGTCTTACATTTGGAAGGAACAAATGTAGAGAAAGACAAGGGGCAATAACACTTGATTTGCTATTCTGTGTTCCCCCAAGTCTCCCGATAAAAATGGTACCTCACTTGCGTGGGTAGGCCTAATGCTTGCGACAGGAAACACAAAATGGACACATCACATTTTTACATTGAAATCTGACATGTTCTTTGCAAAGTGCCTAGCTGTAGATTTTGGCCTCTAGCTCAGCTTGCACCTAGGGAAATCTAGCAAACCTGCACAGTTATGAAAACTAGACACCTAGGGGAATTCAAGATGGGGGGTTTGTGGGGCTCTGACCAGGTTCTGTTACCCAGAATCCTATGCAAACCTCAAAATTTGGCTAAAAAACACTTTTTCCTCTCATTTCGGTGACATAAAGTTCTGGAATCTGAGGGGAGCCACAAATTCCATTCCACCCAGCATTCCCCCAAGTCTCCCGATAAAAATTGTACCTCACTTGTGTGGGTAGGCCTAGCGCCAGCGAAAGGAAATGCCCCAAAACACAACGTGGACACATCACATTTTCACAAAGAAAACAGAGCTGTTTTTTTACAAAGTGCCTAGCTGTGGACGTTGGCTTCTAGCTCAGCCGGCACCTAAGGAAACCTACCAAACCTGTGCATTTTTCTTAAACTAGACACATAGAGGAATCCAAGATGGGGTGACTTACGGGGCTCTGATCAGGTTCTCATGCCTAGAAACCTTTGCAAACCTCAAAATTTGGCCCAAAAAACACTTTTTCCTCTCATTTCGGTGACCGAAAGTTCTGGAATCTGAGAGGAGCCACAAATTTCCTTACACCCAGCCTTCCCCCAAGTCTCCCGATAAAAATGGTACTGCACTTGTGTGGGTAGGCCTAGCGCCCGCGACAGTAAATGCACCAAAACACAATGTGGACACATCACATTTTCACAAAGTAAAAAGAGCTGTTTTTTACAAAGTGCCTAGCTGTGGATTTTGGCCTCTAGCTTAGCCGGCACCTGGGGAACTCTAGCAAACCTGCGCATTTTTGAAAACTAGACACCTAGGGAATTCCAAGATGGGGTGACTTGTGGGGGTCTGACCAGGTTCTGTTACCCAGAATCCTTTGCAAACCTCAAAATGTGGCAAAAAACAACTTTTCCTCTCATTTCAGTGACAGAAAGTTCTGGAATCTGAGAGGAGCCACAAATTTCTTTCCATCCAAGTCTTCAGATAAAAAAGATACCTCACTTGTGTGGTTGGCCCAGGTGCCTGCAACAGAAAAATGCCAAAAACCTGTAGAGATTGAGGGGATAGCACAGCGACTTGATAAGCACATATTTTTCTTTTATGCATCTTTTAGGAAGACTGCTTTGGGGACCCACACAAGTGAGGTATCATTTTACTTGGGAGACTAAGGGGAATGCTGGGTGGTAGGAAATTTGTTCTGCAGCGGGGATACTACAAAGAAAAGTGAGGAAAATATGTTTTTTAAGCAAATTTTGAGGTTTCCAGAGGAGTCTGGGTAAGAAAATGTTGAGGGATCCAGCAAGCCACACCTCCTGGACTCCTTGGGGTGTCTATTTTTGAAAACATGTCTGGGTTTGGTAGTTTTCCCGAGATGAAGGCTGCACCCGGGACCAAAAACATAGGTGCCCTCCCCACAGTGACTTGATAAGCACATATTTTTCTTTTATACATCTTTTAGGCTGACTCTGCTTTGGGGACCCACACAAGTGAGGTTTCATTTTACTTGGGAGACTGAGGGGAATGGTGGGTGGTAGGAAATTTGTGCCGCAGTGGTGATCCTACAAAGAAAAGTGAGGAAAATATGCTTTTTTAAGCAAATTCTGAGGTTTGCAGAGGAGTCTGGGTAAGAAAATGTTGGGGGATCCAGCAAGTCACACCTCCTGGACTCCTTGGGGTGTCTATTTTTAAAACATATCTTGGTTTGGTAGGTTTCCTTAGATGAAGGCCGCACCAGGGACCAAAAACATAGGTGCCCCCCCCCAAACACAGGTAGTTTTGCAATAGATCATTTTGGTGTGTCCACATACTTATGTGATGTTCCAAACAATAAAATTGTGAAAAGAAATGCACTTAGGTTATGTTAAAAAGACCCTTCACCCACCAACCAAGTTGGTGGCGTGCTTCATCATCGGGGTCCCACACGAGACACCTAGCGTGTCACAGGTGTGCTGTGACACCTGATTACAGCGGAGCAGGTTTTGTCATTTTTACCAAAGATACAGGTTGGATTTGGCACAAGGGTGAATGATGGTTCAGTGGATGAAATTTTATTAACAAGAGATTTCACAAAAATGAAATGCACTGGCAATAACTGAAAGGCCAAAAACCTGAACCAATGACTCACAGCTCGTGAGCTGTAAAACCACGACAAGGCACCAACTGCTTTACAGTCCATTCACACACCTTTCATATATGACATGCACATGACCATTCACACCGCCAGCCACGTGCCCAGCACATTACAACACTCGCATTGACAGACAGCGCCACTCAAGGGCCCATCACTTACATATGCCCACATGCCTGATACAGCAATCACACCAGCTGATGGGAGTGTGTGGACTGGCGTTTGGCTGGCAGTGTAATGCAGTAGCCAACAGCAAGCCAATATGTACACCGTCAACCAAGCACCACTCCACACACAATGGCATTACTTTTTTTTGTTTTAAAAGCAAAGAAACCATAACTAATTAGAAATAATTACAAAACTACAAACACAAAAGCTCTAACTAAGTACATGACAGAAATGCCAACATTGAAACTGAACACATGAAAATATAAAACAGGCAGTTTACACTCCTGGTAGTTCCCAGTAATTCTTCTGGATGTGGTAATTCCTGAAACAACCAACCACACACATCCCAGGCTTTGAAGGACTATCTGGGCAGTACATTCGAGTCTCCCTCCGGATACTTCTTCGAGCACAGACGCTACATTTCTTAGCTGGAAAGTCTTTTTTAGGCATGAGAGGAATGTGCTCAGCAAAGTGGTGATCTTTCAATCTAGCCACATCCTCCACCACTGCTTCTCTAGGAACTCTTGCCTGTTCCACCACAATAAGGCTCTCTATCACTGACTCCTGAATTTTCACAAATGTCATGTTTGACTCTGGAGACCTATCCTTAAACACAATAAAAGCATTAAAAGTTGCCAAGTGGAAGAGGTGAATTGTTCACTTCTTATACCAAAAGTAAGACTTACGAATAGCAGTATAAGGTTCCAACCTCTGATCAACTCTATCTACACCTCCCATGTGCTTATTATAATCTAAAATGCACACAGGTTTGTGCACTTCAGCAACCTGGCCCCAAACAGTCACGGGGGAAGTATTCTCATCATGGATGGTACTTAGCATGTAGACATCCCTCCTGTCTGAAAATTTCAAAGCTAGCAGATCATCATTCCGCACAGCACTGTACTGTCCCCTCTCAAGTTTTTTTACAGACAAGCTCCCTTGGATAGCCTTTCTGGTTACAACAAATTGTGCCACAAGCAACAGTGTCCACTCTGAACAATTCCTTGAACAACTTCACTCCAGTGTAGAAGTTATCTACATACAAATGGTGACCTTTGTTGAACAGTTATCTACCAAGTTCCCACACAATTTTCTCAGTAACTCCAAAAGTGGAAGGACAACCAGGGGGGTCAATACTGGAATCCCTACTAGTATAGACATGAAAACTATACACATATCCTGTACTACTTTCAGACAGCATATACAATTTAATTCCATATCATGCTCCCTTGCTAGGAAGGTACTGCCTAAAAACCAAACAACCCTTGAAGAGGACCAAAGACTCATCCACAGCTATTTATTTGCCTGGAACTTTGACCTCTGAGAACCGATCTACAAAATAATCAAGGACAGGGCTAATCCTAAAAAGACAGTCAGAATCAGGGTGATCTTGTGGCAAGGCTAATGCATTGTAAACAAAATGCAGCATCCTAAGAAGAAGCAAATACCGATTACGACTCATGGTTGCAGGAAATATAGCTGTTTCCATCAAGGGACTAGTAGACCAATAAGGTGCCAGTAACGGCTTCCTTATCAACCCCATCAAAAGAGTCAAACCCAAAAACCTTTTTATCTCCTCCAAATTTGTGGGAATCTACTGGGTAGCTCTAGAGTGTGGCGAGCAGCGTTGTCCCTCAAATACTGCTCCGCATACAAATTAGTCTGCTCAACAATCTCTTCAAAAACACATCATCCATAAATAACTCAAAGAAATTGACAGGCAAAAAGTTCTCTTCATTGACTCTACACCCCGGAAGACCAGTAAAGGCAGGCAACTCTGGCTGCTCCATGTTTGGGGCAACCCAGAGTTCAGGTCTTCTAACGGGAAACCTTTCAGCCCAAGGTTGCTGCACTAATGGCAGTGTCCTCCTCTAAAACAGGCCCTTCATCTGCACTGAGAGTGGCTTCCTCATCAGAAGATTCCTCTCCAACAGAAACTTCACTGCCAGAATCTCTCACTTCCTCCTCTGCCTCAGATGCAGAGTCCGTCTCATAATCATGATCAGACAATGACTCAAAAAGCATACCAACAACCTGCTGAGCGGTAATCCTGTGGCTAGCCATGATCTTTCCTACGAAAAGTAACTGGACAAATGCACCACCAACAACCAGAACTGTGTAAGATAAGTAATACAGTGCATCTTTATCACTAAGAGTTATAAACTCAAAAACTATATCGCTCACTTGCCTGAAAAAGCTTGACTCACCAGCAACTACTCTGCACAGACACAGCAATCACCAATGATATCCCATAGGGGCAGATGGGCCTACTAAAAAGTAGGCCTGTCTGCCCCAAGGGGGGCAAAAAATACCTTTAGTAGTGTGTCCCCATGGGGAGCGACCCTTGCCCAAGGGGCCACCCCCAAATAAAGCACACACACACACTATCCCTGCTACCTAAGTGGCTTCTGCCCTTCTTGGGGGCAACAGGCCTAAAATAAATAGGCTGATCTGCCCCTAAGGGGGGCAGAAATTACCAACAGTTCTATGCCCCCCTTGGGGTTGCAAACTTTGCCCAAGGGGCTGTCCCCCATCCACTAAACACACACACCCACTTCATCCCTGGTGCCTAAGTGGCTTCAAATCAAATCAAATCAAATCATTAACATTTATAAAGCGCGCTACTCACCCGTGCGGGTCTCAAGGGTCTAGGGGGGAGGGGGGTTACTGCTGCTCGAAAATCCAGGTCTTGAGGAGTCTCCGGAATGCGGAGTGGTCCTGGGTGGTCCTGAGGCTGGTGGGGAGGGTGTTCCAGGTCTTGGCTGCCAGGTAGGAGAAGGACCTCCCACCCACCGTGGAGCGGCGGATGCGAGGGACGGCAGCGAGGCCAGAGGAACGGAGGAGACGGGTGGGGGCGTAGAAGCTGAGGCGACGGTTGAGGTATTCCGGTCCCTTGTTGTGGAGGGCTTTGTGTGCGTGGGTGAGAAGTCGGAAGGTGATCCTTTTGCTGACTGGGAGCCAATGCAGGTGTCTCAGGTGTGCGGAGATGTGGCTGTTGCGGGGTACGTCGAGGATGAGGCGGGCCGAGGTGTTTTGAATACGTTGCAGGCGTTTTTGGAGTTTAGCGGTGGTCCCAGCATAGAGGGTGTTGCCGTAGTCCAGGCGGCTCGTGACGAGGGCGTGGGTCACGGTTTTTCTGGTGTCGGCGGGGATCCAGCGGAAGATCTTGCGGGGCATGTGGAGGGTGAGGAAGCAGGCGGAGGACACGGCGTTGACTTGTTTGGTCATGGTGAGAAGAGGGTCCAAGATGAAGCCGAGGTTGCGGACGTGGTCTGAGGGGGTCGGTGCGGTGCCAAGGGCCGTGGGCCAACAGGAATCGCCCCATGCGGTCAGGGTGTTGCAGAGGATGAGGACTTCCGTTTTGTCCGAGTTCAGCTTTAGGCGGCTGAGCCTCATCCAATCTGCGAGGTTGGTCTTAGCGCTGGCGGGGTCCTTGGTGAGGGAGAGTATAAGTTGGGTGTCGTCGGCGTAGGAGGTGATGATGATGTTGTGCTTGCGTACGATGTCGGCGAGGGGGCTCATGTAGACATTGAAGAGTGTCGGGCTGAGCGAGGAGCCTTGAGGTACGCCGCAGATGATCTCAGTGGGGTCTGAGCGAAAAGGTGGGAGGTAAACTCTTTGAGAGCGGTTTGAGAGGAAGGAGGTGATCCAGTCCAGGGCCTGGCCTTGGATCCCGGTGGAGCGGAGGCGGGTTATTAGGGTGCGGTGACAGACGGTGTCGAAGGCAGCCGAGAGGTCGAGGAGGATGAGGGCGACTGTTTCACCGTTGTCCATCAGGGTTCTGATGTCGTCTGTGACTGAGATGAGGGCGGTTTCAGTGCTGTGGTTGGTTCGGAATCCGGTTTGTGAAGGGTCGAGAAGGTTGTTGTCTTCCAGGAAGTTGGTAAGCTGTTTGTTGACGGTCTTTTCTATTACCTTGGCAGGGAAGGGGAGGAGCGAGATGGGGCGGAAGTTTTTTAGGTCGCTTGGGTCAGCCGTAGGTTTCTTTAGTAGGGCGTTGACTTCAGCGTGTTTCCAGCTTTCGGGGAAGGTAGCAGAAGAAAATGAAGAGTTGATGATGGCCTGGAGGTGCAGGGCGATGATGTCGTCGGCTTTATTGAAGATGAAGTGAGGGCAGGGGTCCGATGGGGCGCCGGAGTGGATAGAGTTCATGGTGGTTTTGGTTTCTTCAGTGTTGATGTGGGTCCAGGCATTGAGGGTGATGGCCGGGGGTGTGGGTTCGGTGATGCTTGGTTGGGTCTGGTGTCCGAAGCTGTCGTGGAGGTCGGTGATTTTGCGATGGAAGAAGGTGGTAAGGGAGTTGCACAGGTCTTGTGAGGGCGTGACGGCGTTGGCGTTGTGGGTGGAGAACTCTTTAACGATGCTGAAAAGTTCTCTGCTGTTGTGGCTGTTTTTGTCCAGTCTGTCGGTGAAGAAATTCCAATTGGCTGCGCGGATCAGGTGGTGGTGTTCGCGGGTCGCGTTCTTGAGGGCGGTCATGTTGTCAGCGGTGTGGTCCTTGCGCCAGGTTCTCTCGAGGGCGCAACAGGTTTTCTTCGATTCCTTAAGGGTGTCAGAGAACCAGAGAGGTTTTTGGGTGTTGGCCTGTCGATGCGTGCGTCTGAGGGGTGCAAGGTTTTCTGCGCAGTTGGTGATCCAGTTCGTGAGGCTGAGGGCTGCGTCGTTGGGGTCGTCGGTGGTGAGGGTGGGTTGGTTTGGTGAGCGCGGAGAAGAGCTGTTCTTCGGGGATTTTGTTCCACTATCGACGAGGGATGGGTTGAGTGCGGAGGTGGCGGGTCTTGCGTCGGAATGTGAAATGGACACAGCTGTGGTCGGTCCAGTGTAGAGCGGAGGCGTGGCTGAAGGAGACGTGTTTGCTGGCGGAGAAGATGGGGTCAAGCGTGTGTCCGGTGATGTGGGTGGCGGTGTTCACCAGTTGCTTGAGGCCGAGGTTGGCGAGGTTGGCAAGCAGAGTGGTGGTGTTGGGGTCGTTGTTCTGTTCCAGATGGAAGTTGAGGTCGCCTAGGAGGATGTAGTCCGGCGAGGCGAGAGTGTGCGGGGAGACGAAGTCTGCGATGGAGTCGCTGAAAGGGGCGCGTGGTCCGGTGGGACGGTAGACGAGGGATCCTCTGAGGGTGGTCCTGGGGTCGGTGCGAATCTGGAAATGCAGGTGTTCAGCGGCGAGGGGGGTGTCTTCGGTGGAGGTGGTGATGCTGATGGAGTCTTTGAAGACGATGGCGATTCCTCCTCCTACTTGGTTGGTGCGGTCTTTCCTGGAAATCTTGTAGCCTTCGGGGATGGCAGTGGCGATGTCAGGGGCCGAGGAGGCGTTCATCCAGGTCTCCGTGATGAAGGCGACGTCCGGTGCTGTGGAGTCCAGGAGGTCCCAGAGTTCAACGGCGTACTTGTGGCCAGGATGCACTTGAGGTGGTTGATGGCGCGTGGGCTGGTGGTCGTGGTAGTTGCGTGGTGGAAGATGCGTTTGCAGGAGTGGCAGGTGAAGGGTCCATGGGTGCGTTTGGGGTCCGCTTGGAAGCAGGTGTTGGAGCGCCCTGGGTTGAGGGCGTGGAGGGTGGTGGGGTCGTAGCGGAGCAGCGGGGTTTGGGAGAGCTGGGGACCAGGGGTCGTGGCGCTGGGCGCGGTCCAGACGCGGACAGGCGCAGACGGGCTTGCCTCTGGCGCGCCAGCGGCGTGCCCACTGCGCGCGCCCATTGCGCAGTCGCGCAGCGGCCGCCTTTAGAGGGATGAGGGGGGGAGGGGTCAGCTGGGGGGGAATGGGAGCTGGGGGGCGGGGGCGTGCAGGAGGTGGCGGTGGGAAAGCGGAAGGGAGGGGGGACAGGTAGAGGGAGAAGAGATGAGGGAGGGGGATTTAAGGGTGGTGGGGGTGAGTTTTAGGAAGTTTAGGAGTTTAGGGAGAGAGAGAGGAGTAAGGTTGGGAAGATAGGGGAGGGGGGTTGTAGAGGTGGGTGAGGGTGAGAGGTAGAGAGAAAGGATAGGAAGATAGGGGTGGTAACGGAGGGGGTGGCGAGTGGGGGGAAAGATAGAGAAATAGGTAGATAGGAGGAGGTGGTGAGTGAGGGAGATAGATAGTGAGATAGAGAGATAGGTAGATTGGTAGATAGGAGGAGTGAGGGAGGCAGATAGCGAACGGGGTAGATAGGGGTGATACAGAGGGGGAGGCGAGTGAGGGAGAGAGATGAGACAGGAGCAGGAGGGCAGGCGCGGGGAGAGCAGAAGACGGAGGACGAAGAAGCAGAAGAAAGAAGCAGAAGAACAGAAGACAGAAGATGAAGAGCAGAAGACAGAAGACGAAGAAGAGAAGACAGAAGACAGAAGACAAAGAACAGAAGACAGAAGACCACAGAAGAAGGTACAGGAGACGAAGAGCAGAAGACAGAAGACTACAGAAGAAGATAAAGAAGAAGAGGAGCGCAGAAGACAGAGAAATACAGATGAAGGTGAAGAAGAGGAGCACAGAAGAGTACAGATGAAGGTGAAGAAGAGGAGCGCACGCAGAAGACAGAAGAATACAGATGAAGAAGGAGAAAAGGGGCGGCGAGCGGCAGAGGAAGGAGCCAAGAAGAGGGACAGAGAAGAAAAGGCACACGCGGGTCGCGGTGCAGAGGAGAGGCTGAGAAGCACACAGATGAAGAGAGAAGACGGGGAGCAGGAGCGAAAGAAGAGTACAGAAGAAGATTACAGAAGAGGAGCGAGGAGGAAGAACAGAGAAGGAGAAAAGAAGCAGGAGAGAGGGTGAGTAGCGCGGGGCAGGGCGAGGGGCTGGGAGGTGGGGGGTACTTACTGCGAGGTGGATGGGCGGTCTCAGGAACCTGGAGGAGCTGGAGGAGCTGCAAAGGCAGGGGGAGCGACCTACCCTTGGGTCTAGGGTCGCTACCACTGTCGCGCAGCGGCCGCCATAAGAGGGAGGAGAGGGGGAGGGGTCAGCCTGGGGCGAATGGGAGCTGGGGGGCGGGGGCGTGCAGGAGGTGGCGGCGGGAAAGCGGAAGGGAGGGGGGGACAGGTAGAGGGAGAAGAGCTGGGGGAGGGGGGTTTAAGGGTGGTGGGGGGTGAGTTTAAGGGTGGTGGGGCTTCTGCCCCACTTGCGGGCATATGGGCCTAAAAAAAATAGGCAGATCTGCCCCCAAGGGGGGCAAAAATGACCAACAGTTCTATGCCCCCCTTACCCCAGGGACGCCCCCCACAGAAATAAACAAATAAAAAAACATCCCTGGCATTCCAGTGGTTTCTGCCCCCCTTGGGGGCAGATCAGCCTAAAAATAATAGGCAGATCTGCCCGCAAGGGGGGCAGAAATGTCCATAAAACACATGCCCCCCAAAGGGGAGTGATCCTTGCCAAGGGGACAGCCCCCATCCACTAAACACACACACACACACTATCCCTGGTGCCTAAGTGGCTTCTGCCCCCCTTGGGGGCAGATGGGCCTTAAAAAAAGGAGGCCGCAATGGCCAACAGTTCTATGCCCCGCACATAAATAAACACATAAAAAACCATCCCTGGCATTCCAGTGGTTTCTAGTCCTGATGAAGCACCGTGAGATCCTGTCAGACAGGTTTTAGGAGCAAAACATGTTGATTTATTGTTAAGGCTGAAGTTACTGTGCTTTACCTTTTGAATGTTAAGAGTGTGGGATCATTATTTCCCTGTCACTTTTACTGTGTTTTTAACCTTGACCGGGTCCTCGCTTGCCTATTAAATATTTTTCTCACATTGAGGAGGTACCTGAGCCAATTTGATTTTTTTCTCTCCAGCTGTTTTCTCAGTAACCTTAAAATTTTGGTACTGGGTTGAAAAGAGACACTCAATGGCTTGTTGGTCCCACGTAGGACCCCGTCAGACATTGCAGTGCCAATCTGGGGTGGAGCAGAGCCCAATGACAGTGCATGAGGGCCTTTGCTTCTGAGTATGTGTGCCTGAGGGGGGTTGAACTAATCTGCGTAACCACAGCCTTACCTCTCAGAACAATACATCACCCTCACACTCTTCCCATTGCTCTAGCTCCCTACACCAAGCCGTCACCCTGGGTCCCCTGGCTGCTTTTCAATTTCATATAATTTCCATCTTTGCTAATATTATTGCCTGATAATGGATCCTGCTAGTGACCTTAGCTTTGGCAGTTTGTAGGAATCAGCTCAGTAAACAGTGTCCCTGTGAACAAGGAACTTCTCCCGCAAATATGTCAGTTACTCTGTAAGTGACGTGACCTCCTTGCAGTATTAAGTTAGAGATGGGCAGGACCACAGCGTATGGAATATGCCTGTCCCTACGTCTCCATATATTGGGCAGATGCCACCAGCCATGTGGAAAAACCTATTTACATTACCCGGTGAAAGGTATGCTCTGTGGAGGATAAAGAAATTGATCATTTTAAATTGGGCATTTCTAGACACCTTGGAGGGCTGTTATATGATTTTTCCCCAATCGGCCTGGCCTCCAGAATTGGCACCACCAAGTTCTCCTCCAATATTACCCATAGACAATTCAATGGTGTCACCACATATGCTCGGATGGTCCAAAATAAGCAGGTGACCACCTTTAAGGTGCCAGAACTCAGAACCACAAACTCATAACTCAAATTATATACCAGTGTTTCCTGATCGCTGCTGCTGTTACCACCCTGTACATCCGAAAGTGCCCCTATTGCAGGACAAATTCCAGGCTAAGTTCCACAAACAGGGGTATTTCTTCTGCCTGGAGAGATCACCAACTCTAGTTTTACCTACAGCCAACCAACTTCTTTTACCCTTGTCAGTCTCCCCCAGGCAGTAGTAGCTCCAAGATGCCTATGGGTAGATCAAGCGAGTGTGGGAATCATGACTGTATTTATTGCAAGCATCTGATCCAGCATTGCTTCATCACCTGAAACTCACTCACGCCCGACCACCCAGCAGGAATGTCAGTATAGTTTCTGAAGCTCTAGTACTGTCAGTCCACCTACCACTCCAGGGTCATCCTACTAGCCACCCATTGAGAGAACCACTGTAGCTGCAGCACTAAATAGTATGATTCAGAGTCAGGAACTGCTAGTCCTCTTTCTCCCACAGGTTGTTGAGAGGTTGCCAATGCTTCTCCCTGGTGGCTTGTGCCCCAGATAAAGGCGATAATCAGTGAGTCCAGGTCTCTGAACATAGAGTGGGGAATCCACACAAGCACAACTGCAAAACATGTACAGTAGCTTGGGGAACACCACTGTCTTGAGAAGATCTATGCACCCTGCCACTTTCAAAACTAAAAACTCACCCAAAGGGATTGGATAGCCATCCCCACATTCCCTTCCAGCAGGTCAACCATGTTATGAAATATTTTTACCTCCAGGTATTGCAGTCATCGGGGTTCTCATTTCAGCAGCGGCAACGTCTCCACGGGCTAATGGCCCATGTTAACCTGGAACAGTGGCCTTCTCTGCCAATTCATCCCCAAGCTGGATAATGATCCAAAGCGTTCCAGGGGCCTCATCCCACCCTCCAACTCTACGTCAGTGTCCCAAAGAAAAACCCATAAGTCATCAGCATATAGGGAAATGTCTTGGGGTAAGCCCCTGGCCCCAATTTCCGGGAATGGGCACCTGTCCTTGCACCACAATCCAATGGCTCCATCAACAGCATGGAGAGTTATGTTAAAAGTGAGCAGCCTGTCACGTAACTCAGCCCACCTCATACTCCTCTGAGACTCATTGGCCATCTTTCATGTGGGCTGTGGGGTCAGTGTATAATAGTCTGGCTCAGCCTATGAAGCTTCTCACCAATCTCTATTTCTCTATTACTTTATAGAGAAAGTTCCACTCCCGGCTACCAAAGGGTTTCTGTATGTCGACTGCAAATATCACTGCTGTTCCTCAGTCAGAGGTGTTGGCCGCCATCAGTGTCAACAGGCTTTGCATATTAAGTGCTGTGCTGTGGCCTGGGATTATCAACACTTTTTGTGGGTGCACTAGCTTGGTCCTGCAAGGTAGAGGTCTAGTTGCTAAGACCCGGCTAAGGATTTTATAATTTATATTAAGCATGAACAACAGTCGATATGCTTTGCAATCACGCAGCGGTCTGCTCAGTTTTAAAAACAGCACTATTAATGTCTTGTGGGTGGAGGTCAGCATATGCCACACATCTTTTGCCACACTGTACAGTTCTACTAACTTGGTAGCTAGTATCTCTGCATATGTGATGTAAAATTCAACAGGGAGCCCTTCTGCACCAGGTGTTTTTTCTCTGAGTCATAACCTTCAGAGCTGCCTTATTTCTTGCAGCAATATGTCCTCTCCCAAGTCTTCAGCCTCCTCTGATGCAAGAACCAGCATGTCCAGTGGGTCTAGGAAATCATCTGTAGTGCCCTAAGAGTGTGTGGTGGCCCTTGCAGATAAGTAGGTGTAATAGCCCTTGAAGCAGTCATTAATATCAGTCTGCCTATAGAGTTTTGTCCAAGGTCTGTTTCCAACTCAACTATCACAGATCCCTGCTTAGACAGTTCAGTCACACTCCGTGAGAGCTCAGAGCATGTACTCCATGTAGTTGAATCTTCTCAGCTTCTCTAACTGACCCGCTAGTAGTTCTCTTGTGTCTATAAGGTCCTATTGCAGTTCTGGGTAGGGCAGTCTTCTTTTTCTATCTTCCTCAGTTCTGTTTTGAGGGTGACCACCTCAGTTAGTAAAGTGAATCTGATGCCCACCATTTCTGCAAAGCACCTCCCTCTAATCACTGTCTTGAAGGCGTTCCATTCTAGCAGTGGAGTGGACGCCGTGCCAGCATTATCTTCAAAATATTGTTTAATAGTATCTCCAATCATGGATTGCAAGTCAGGGTCCTTCAAGAAGTTCAGTTCCAGTATCCACGTAGAGATACAGGCTCTAGTCTACTCCCACCTCAAAAATACAAAACAGGGTTATGATCTGATATGGTCCTTGCTAAGTATTCAGTATCGTGGACTGATCATTGCACACCGGGAAACAGAGGAAGACTTCCAGATGCACATAGAGCTCACAAAGGCTGGAAAACAAATAGTAATCCCTGATTGCCAGATGTGTGTGGCGCCTGGAGTGTACCAGTCCCCATTAGGTCTGCCACCTAACAAATGTACGAGCCCTCCTGAGGAGTCTCCTAGCAGAGGATGATACCTATCCAGAATGGGGTCAGCTACACAGTTGTAGTCCCTTTCCATGAGGACCAACTGCATTAGGAAGGACACCAGTACTAAAGACAATTCTTACAGGAATGCTTCCTGATCCATGTTCAGGGCACAAACATTAGTCACTGCCAGGTCTCTTTCTGCTAAGTGTCCTGTCAGCATTATATATTGTCCTGACGGGTTCACTAGTATCCTGTATTTTTCAAAGGGGACCCTAGGATGCACTCAAATAAGAACTTCCCTTGCTAATGCAGAGTATGCAGTGTAAAAGGCTTGGCCCAGCCACTTTCTCTGCAGTGCCAAACCCTCCTGATCTGTAAGCTGATCACTGCCCCCTCACTGGTATTTCTGCACAGCTCATTGTCAGAGATTGGCGGGTTCTTGATGGTCATCCAGGGCTCTCACGATCAAGGCTTCCCAATTAGATGTGGGACCCTGCTGACACACAACAAACATAAAGATTTACTGGTCTCTAAGTGAGATATTTGCAGAGAGAACATTTTGGGACATCTTGGCATGTAGCAGCAATTAATGAGAGGTTCAAGAATGGATTAGCCATTTAAAAAATGGCAGCATCTTCACTACATCGAATATTATCTATCAATGTAAGTGTTCCACATCTATTTCAGTCTTGCTACATCAGATTCCTAAGGCGATTGTAAATTACTGTTGGCGCTCATGAAACTATGGTCACCTGTCACAGTGATATGTAATTCTTATAATTCAATTAGATTAAAAAAAACATGTATTGCATTTATAATGAATAAAACTTAGGGGTTCATTATGAACACGGCGGGATTCCCTGCTGTGTTCATACTGGCGGTCGAAACATAGACCGCAGCCCCTTTGGGACCCCACCGGCTGTATAATCAACATTCCACTGGGCTGCCGGGCGGAAACAGTGTTTCCGCCAGCCGGCCCAGCTCAGTGCTGGGCCAGGACATTGCCGATGGCTCCACATGGAGCTGTCGGCAATGCCGCAGTGCAACGGGTGCAGCAGCACCCCCCGTGCAAATCGCTGCCCATAAATCAGGCAGTGACCTGCGTGACGGGGCTGTGCACGGGGGCCCCTGGATCACCCCTTCCGCCAGCCTTTTCCTGGCGGGTGAAACCGCCAGGGAATGGCTGGCGTACTACGGGTTCTTCATCCGGAGGGCAGTGGATGAAGAACTCCGCCATCATCAGGCTGCTTGTCTGCGGTAGCCTGGTGGTGGTGGAGGGCCTCCTGTGGCGGTCCTCCCTGTGTTCATTATGTGGCGGTCGAGACTGCCATGCCCGTGGTGGTCATTTCTGCCGCCGCCGCCATGACGGTCTCGACCGCCGTGTTCATAATAACCCCCTTAGTATGTTTGTACCTTAGGTTCCATGTACCCAAGACACATGCACAAATAATAAAATCACCCAAGCAACAGATGCTGATGTCTTTGGCAATAAAAAGCATTGTAAATGGAGCTAAAATCACTCCTTTTAGGTTTCTAATGCAAGAAGTGATATTCTTTCCTGGTAGTTTCAAACCAGTTAAATTGAGTTAAACTGAAAACCAAAAACCCTACCTATGGCCTCTTGAGATGAGGATATCAGCATTGATGGGGCTTTACCCTGGCACTTCCCTTCTCTTTTTGTACCCCGAGATGCGCCTGTGTTTTTTTTGCAAACTACCAGGGACGCCGGTTTCTTTAAATCCTGTACAGGGATACAGGAGGTGGAGGGGCATGGTATTGTGTGCGATGCTGATCAGCCACCTGATGAATGGTGGCCTGAAATAGGAGGAGGGACTAACCCCAAAGCGAGGAGTACCGACGAGCGTGGGAGAGAGAAGCACCAGAGGAAGACGTCGGAGAAACAGACACAGAACAATGCCAACCAGGGCAGGACAACTCAAGAAGCTGCAGCTTTCCATCTGAGATCTCCAGAGATCCGGGCGAGAGTCAATTAAGTAAGCCGGGAGGCCACTGTTTCCTCGTATCACCCCGCCATGCTACTGGAGGAGTGTGGCTAGTCCAGGTACGTGGGGAGTAGATCACTGGCTTAAACCCTTGGAATCCACAAAACAAGAAATAATGGAAATAATTTACCTTGAACAGTATTTGGAAGCATTACTATTTCAAACACAGAAATGGTTGTGACAAAATGCTAGGTTGACTCTTGACCATGCAGTGGACATTGCCACTTAATGTGCACATGCCCAGTTTCGACAGTATCCCACTGAGCCTGAGAAGACCTCCAAGCCCATCCCCTTGTCCGGTCACAAGTATGAGAAAAAGCCCAACAAAACCATCAACAAACTTTTCAAAGCTGGAATAGGGAAACCTGAGCCTATGGTAAACCCTGGTCTTCAAAGCTACAAAGGTGGAGAGTGGGGCCATATTGCCAGTTTCTGCAAAAGACAAAAAGAGAAGAGAAATGAAGAACCTATGGATATCAGTTTTGTTCCTAGGTCTGTTCTCTATACCCAGGAAACTGGCCCCATATTTTGTGAGTTTGTTGTTAAATGGGACAACCATAACCACTTTGTTGGATTCTGGCTGTAGGCAATCGGCAGCCAGGAGAGAGTGGATACATCCTTCCCAAATAATTCCAAACATAAAAGTGGGGATAGATTGTGTAGAAGGTGACACCAAGGTATATCCAGTCGTCAGACTTAGGCCCATATTTATACTTTTTGACCCAAACCTGCACTAGTGCAGGTTTGTGTCAAGAAGTTTAACGCCGTCTACCGCCATTCCAAGCGCCAGCCGGGCATCATATTTAAGGAATGACGGTAGCCGGCGCTGCGGCCTGGTTAGCATCAAAATAAATTACTCAAACCGGACAGCGGAGGCATAGGGAAGACTGGGGGTTATGCGTCAAAGAATAGTGCAAGTCAGGTTAGAGTAAAAACAAATGATTCTAACCTGACTAGCGTAATTTTTTGACGCACAACCCCCATGGAAATGACTCCTGTCTTAGCAAATACAGGAGTCATGCCCCCCTGCCCAATGGCCATGCCCAGGGGACTTCAGTCCCCTGGGCATGGCCATTGGGCACAGTGGCATGTAGGGGGGCCCAAGTTAGGCCCCCCTATGCCATTTAAAAAAATATATATATTACTTACCTCTACTTACTGTAGATGGGTCACCCCATCCATGGGTGTCCTCCAGGGGTGGGTGTGGGTGGCAGGGTGTGTCCCTGGGGGCAGGGAAGGGCACCTGTGGACTGCTTCCATGGTCTTGAGACCATGGAAATGAGCCCACAGGTCTCACCATGACCAAACAAGTAATCTTCCTGCTTCCTCACTCTCCGCATGCTCCGAAAGATCTTCCGCTGGATCCCCGCCGACACCAGAAAAACTGTGACCCATGCCCTCGTCACAAGCCGCCTGGACTACGGAAACACCCTATACGCAGGAACCTCCACAAAACTCCAAAAACGTCTTCAGCGAATACAAAATGCCTCCGCCCGCCTCATCCTCGACATACCCCGCAACAGCCACATCTCCGCCCACCTGAAACACCTGCACTCAACAAAAGGATCACCTTCCGGCTCCTCACCCACGCACACAAAGCCCTCCACAACAAGGGACCTGAATACCTCAACCGTCGCCTCAGTTTCTACACACCCACTCGTCAACTTCGCTCCGCCAACCTCGCACTCGCCGCCATCCCTCGCATCCGCCGCACTACGGCAGGTGGGAAATCCTTCTCCTACCTGGCGGCCAAGACATGGAACTCCCTCCCCGCCAACCTCAGGATCACCCAGGACCACCTCGCATTCCGGAGGCAGCTCAAAACCTGGCTCTTCGAACAGCAGTAACCCCCCTCCCCTAGCGCCTTGAGACCCTCACGGGTGAGTAGCGCGCTTTATAAATGTTGATTGATTGATTATTCTACAAGGTATCCCAAGGCCATTCCCTTACAAGTGACCACACCAAAGGCTATCGCACAGCATCTCATTGAGGTATTTTCTCAGATGGGATTTCCTCATGAAATCCTTAGCGATCAGGGAACTCCCTATGTTTCTAAAATAATGAAACAAGTTTGCAAACAGTTAAACATAAAACATCTAACCACTTCTGTTTACCTTCCCCAGATAGACAGCCTCGTTGAGAGGCACAATGGACGTCTCAAATTAACTCTAAGAAGATGTTATCTAATGACAGCAGAACTTGGGACCAGTTACTCCTGCTTGCCTTGTTTGCCCTAAGAAGCCAAGATCTAAGTAGTTTGGGGGTCTTTTCTTTTGCGTTGCTCTTTGGGTGACAACTGTGTATACTGCTGGAAATACAAGAGAAGCATGGAAAAAGGACTCAGAAGATGAGGTATGGTCTCTGTTGGAATATACTAGACAACTCAAATCCTGGTTGGGGAAGCTAAGAGCACTAGCACATGAAAACCTATAGAAATCTCTACAAAACAAAACCATTTTTATCACAAGGGTAAACTTTGAACAGAAATCGCTGTAGGTGATTGGGCTCTGATCCTTCTACACAATTCCACTGCCAAAGAATTGCAACGACCCTATGAGATAATTAAGAGAGTAGGATGAGTCACCTACCGGCTACGCCTCCCTCAAAACCAAGAACAGTTATATCACCTCAACGTCTTAAAGAAATGGTTAGAACGCCCTCCCATGAACGTAAAAATGGTGGCCTCCTTAAAGGAGATGAAAACCACTATTAATGACACAGACATAAATAATTCCGTATCTGAAAAAGAAAGAGACATACCTCTGACTGTAGTATTAAATCATGCAGACATATGTTTGTTTCTACCTGGTAGGATTGACCTTACTATGCATTCCATACTGACCCAAGACGGAGTAGTGATCAAGCAACAACCTTATTGTATCCCCGAAGCGAGGCATCTTGCCCTCCAGGCAGAGGTCACACAAATGTTTAAGATGGGGGTCATTGTCTAATCCCAGAGTGAGTGGTGTTCACCTATAGTACTCATCCCAAAACCAGATGGCAGCCTATGTTTTAAATTACCTTCCAGGCTGTGAACAGAATCTTCAAATTGTATGGGTATCCCTTATCTAGAGTAAACTGATTAAAAGGCTTGGGGAAGCATACAACATAGGTACTATTGACTTGACCAAAGGTTATTGGAAGATCCTGTTAAATCCATCTGACCAAGACAAAATGTCCTTTTACGCCTGATGAGTTGTACCACTGCATTGTCCTCTCCTTCAGGTTACATGGGGCCCCTGCTACTTTACAGAGAGTCATGAACACCCTACTACCAAAACAATAGGAACATTCATCCTTTTATATGGACGATATAGTGGTACATAGCAAGACTTCTCCAGAACACTTTGCCCATCTTAGGTCTATCCTATCTGAATTACAATAGGCCCACCTCCATATCAATGCAAAAAAGTCCAGATTTGAACACCACAAAGTGAAGTTTCTAGGTTATCTCCTAGATGACGGGGTGATCGAACCTCAAAGAGAAAAAATAAAAGCCATAACAGGGACTCCTTTTCCCAAAACAAAAAGGGAGATGCAAACTTTTCTCGATCTCCTAAGATATTATAGGAGGTATATTCCTTACTTCTCCAAATGCTCAGCTTCCCTTACAGACTTGTTGAAGAAAACTGGTATCTCCTTCTGTCTTCAAACACCCTCTAGCTACAGCCCTCAAAGCCTTCCAGGATTTGATGAATGCTCTTACTACAGCTCTGGTGCTATTGTCTCCTGACTTCCCCAAACCCTTTATTCTACAAACTGAGGCTTTGGATGTTGGCATTGGTGCTGTTCTTTCCCAGTTGGATACTGAAGGGCAAGAAAAATCCCTTCTCTATAGCAGTAGGAAACTGTTCCCTTGTGAAAAGGTGTATCCCTACATAAAAAAGGAGTATCTCGCCCTGAAATGGAGTATTGAGAAACTGCGTTACTATCTGGAGCACAGGTCATTTGTACCATATTCCGATTATGCACCTCTCATCTGGCTTCAGCGCAACAAGGGGAACAATGACAGGGACCTAACGTGGGTTTTGTGTTTGCAGCCCTTCAGGTTTGAGGTCCACCATAGGAAGTGTAGGGAACAGAGAAATGCTGACTTCCTCTCTCATTTTCCTCTTTTCACCAATTGGGAAAATCCTGGAGGGTGGGTGGGGTGTGATGAGGACGACAGCATTGATGGGGCTTTACCCTGGCCCTTCCCTTATCTTTCCGTTCCCCAAGATGCACCTGCATTATTTTTTGCAGACTAGCTGGGACACCAATCCCTTTAAAACCTCTACAGGGATACAGGAGGTAGAGGGGTATGGTACTGTGTGTGACACTGATCAGCCCCCTGATGAATTGTGGCTTGAAATAGTAAGCAGGACTAACCTGGAAGCAAGGAGCACCGATGAACTCAGGAGACAGAAGCACCAGAGGAAGTCACCAGCAGAAATAGACCCACAACAAAGCCAACCAGGGCAGGACAACTCAAGAAGCCACAGCCTTCCATCTGAAATCTCTGGGGACCTGGATGAGCCACTGTTTCCTCTCATCGCCCTGTGCCCAGGTGCGTGGGTATCTACTGGAACTAACTGGTGGGTGGAAAAAGGGTAGCTACAGGGACAGCAGGAACATTTTTTCCGGAGAGCGGCCACAGATCTAAGCAGTGGATTCCCTGTCTTATTTAGGAGACAGGAATAATAGTCGCTAGCCCCACTTGTAACCAATAGAAAAGAAAGGAATGCACAACAACACAGTGATGGGACAGGGGAAGTTGGTAATTATATCCCTCACACCCACCCCGTAGCATAGCTAACATTAAGGAATATCCACTTACATGTGTTTTTTTCCTCTTCTATCTGAGGGACACGCCAACCACAGTGGTCCGGTCCATTCGATCCTAGAGGGAAGAGGAAAACAAAGACAATTGTTATTAAAAAAATGTCAAAGGAAGAAAATACAAGACATATAGAGAATAATCGAGACCGATAAGCAAATAACTACGGTTTTCAATACATTTTGTTATCCGTCTATGTAGCTGTTTGCCAGACCATGGGTTAGCTCTTATCTTGTTTTTGTTACTGGACCTATACATAAACCTCAAACAAAAATAAGTGAGTGATTGGATGATTAACCCCTTCGCTGCAAGGCCTTCCAAGTTGCTAAGCCTTCTATTGGTTAGTTGTGGTAAATTACACTGAAGCCCCCAAACCTTTTTGTCCACCTAAAGCATTTGTGCCAAATTTGAGTCCCTTTTTACTAACAGCCTGGGGATTCTAAAGTTACCAAGGATTTGTGGGTTTCCCTGGAGGGGACAGAGAAATTAGGTAAAATACAGCTGCATTTGGTTTTTTTGGGAAATATGGGAAAATAGTGCTGCAGAAGAAAGCATCAGTTTGTTTCCCTGCAAATGGCATCAATGAAGGGTTGGCAATGATAAAATCCCCATCTTTCCAGCATCCGGGAACAGGCAGACTTGATTCAGAAACCAATTTTCCAACACAGTTATGGCATTTTACTGGGACATAGCCATTTTTTCCTATTTTTTGTGCTTTCAACCCCCTTCCAGTTAGCGGTAGAACTGGATGTGAAACCAATGGAGGTTCCCAGAAAGCTGTACATCTCTGAAAATTAGAACCTAACAGTTTAAAAAAAAAAAAAAAAAGTGTCTATGTTTTCATCTGTAACTTCTTCTATGAAAATATTTCAGTGATATACTGTTACATCCGCTAGACCCTTCTGATTAGAGGGATATATATCAGTTCATCAAGCACCCGAGCTACCCAGAGACAAAAACTAAGCTACACCTAGCAATTATTTTTCATTATGTGCCGGTATACAACAGTTTATTAGGTACAATATAATGAGTAATAAATAGATATCAAGGAAACCTATGTATTTCCTAAATGGGCACAAGGTATGGAGTTTAAAAGCAGCGGTTATTTGCACATTTCTGAATTTGTGGGTACCCATTGTAGCATGTGAATTAGAGGGTATTTTTCAAAATGACTTCTTTCTTACACCTGTTTTATATTTGGAGGGCACAAATGCAAAGAAAGACAATTGTTTTTAACACTTGTTCTACTATTCTGTTTTCCCCTAAGTCTCACTATAAAAATTGTACCTCACTTGTCTGGGTATGCCTTGTGCCCATGACAGGAAATGGCCCAAAACGCAACATGAACACACTAGATTTTTCAACTGAAAACTGACTCTTTGTTGCAATGTTCCTAGCTGGGGATTTTGGCCCTAGCTCAACCAACACATAGGGAAACCTAGAAAAACTGCACATTTTGTAAAACTAGACACTGTCAGGGAACGTAGAATGGGGTGACTTGTATGGCTCTCAACAGGTTCTGTTACCCAGAATTCCTTACAAACCTCATAATTTGTCTAACAAAACCTGTTCTTCACATTTCTGTGTGGGTGGGCCAAGTGCCCATGACGGGGAAGAGCCCAAATCATATTGTGGACATACAAAAATGATCTATCACAAAACTACCTGTTTTTGTAAAAGGGGCATCTGTGTTTCTAGTATTGGGCTCAGCTACCATCCAGGGAAACCTACCAAACCCAGACTTTTCTGAAAACTAGACACCCAGAGGAGTGAAGGGAGGCGTGGCTTGCGTGGATCCCCCAAAGTTTTCTTACCCAGACTCCCCAGTGGCCCTCAAAATTAGCTAAAAATTACATTTTACATTTCTCTGTGAGATCACCGCACCAACACATTTTTCCTATCTACCAGCCTTCCCCTCGACCTCTCGATAAAAATGATTTCTCACTTGTATGGGTGGGCCAAGTGCCTGCAACAGGGGAGGGACGAAAACGTGCAGATTGAGAGGGAACTGCAGCGGGTCCTAAAGGGCAGTTTTTTATACATTTTAGGCTGTCTCTACTTTGGGCACCCATACAAGTGACATATCATTTTCATTGGGAGACCAAGGGGAATACTGAATGGTAGGAAATTTGTGCCGGTGCAGTGATTCCACACAGAAAAGTGAGAAAAATTTAATGTTTTTGCTAAATTTGAGGTGTGCAAGCAATTCTGGGGGGAATGTGTAGGAGAATCCACACAAGCCACCCCTCCCTGGACTCCCCCAGATGTCTGGTTTGCAGAAATGTCTGGGTTTGATAGGTGTCCTCACATTGCCACCGAGCCCAGGACCCAAAATGCAGGTGCCCCCCCTTGCAAAACTAGGTAGTTTGTGATAATTTTCATTTCTCCATAACACATTTTGGGTGCTTCCTTGTCGTGGTCACTTGGCCCATCCGCACAGGTGAGGTAGCATTTTTATTGGGAGACTGAAGGGAACACTGGGTGGTAGGAAATTTGTGGTTTATTTCTGTTTCTGGAAGAAAATGCCACAGAAATGCAAGGAAAATATGTGGTTTTAGTCACATTTTGTGGTTAGCAGAGCATTGTGGGTAAGAAAATTTGTTGGTATCGACAAGCAGTACACCACCCTGTACCTATATGGATGTCTAGTTTATGTACATATCTAGAGTTTGTAGATTGCGCCTACAGACAATGTACACCTTGGCAAAGAAAGACAGAGAAGACTGATATTACTGCACAACCATCTATTCTTCATGTACACACACATATTGGTTGGATTTGGCACAAGAGTGAGTGAAAGGTTCAAAATGTATATTTTATTGATAAAAGATTTCACAAAAATGAAATACACTGCTAATAATTGAAAGTTGAAAAAACTGAAACAATTACTCAACAAGGTCCCAACTGCTTTACGTGCCATTCCAACTCCTGTTCATACGTGACACAAGCAAGACCATTCACACCACCAGCTGTGGGCTCACCACATTACAACACTCCCATCAACAGACAGCTCCATTCAAGGGCCCATGAGGTTCATACGCCCGGACAACTGACACAACAGTCACACTGGTTGGCGGCTGACAGTGTGTGGACTGATCTTTGGCAACAGATGGAACAAGTCCTGGTGGCCAGCATACTTAGTACCTGCACCCACTCCCTCCGACCATGTCAGAAACCTCAGAATCATCATTGACAACAAGCTCACCATGAAATCTCAGATCAACACTGTCTTCTCTGCCTGGTTCCTCACTTTGCACATGCTACGTAAGATTGCCAAGTGGGGTCCCCAACACACAAGAAGCACCCTGACACAGGCCCCTATCACCAGCCAACTGGACTATGGCAACACCCTCCACATAGGAATCACTTCAGACCTTGTACAAAGACTTCAGACCATACAGAACACTGCAGCCAGACTCATATGAGGCCTTCCCAGATGAACCCATATCACACCCCACCTCAACTGGCTCCCCATACAGAAGACATGTCTACTACAACTGCTGACCCATGCAAACAAGGCTCTTTACAACCAAGGCCACATGTGCATTATCATGCATCTGAACTTCCACCAACCGTCAAAAAGATTACACTCTGCCTCCCTTTCACTTGCCTGTACTCCCTGTATCTACCAAAGCAGAAGTGGAAGATGCTCCTTCTCTCACATTGCAGCAAAAACCTGGAACAGCCTCCTCACACATTTCCAGATCATCACGTCACTTCCGGAATTCCAAAGGCTCTCAAGACCTGGCTGTTCGAAAAACCCTCTGGGACCTGCAAGCACCTGATAGATCATCAGGTGATTAGCTGCAATTTATAAATTGTGATTGATTTATTGATTGGGCTGGTGTTTGGTTAGCAGTGTGTGTAGTGACCAGTAAGAAACTACTCACACATCACCAACCAAATGCCAGCTCACACACCCCACCAGTCATGCACCAGCTCACACACACTGCCAGCCAAAGCCCAGCTCACACATACTGTCATCATATTTTGTTAACAAAGAAAACACAAACCATTTGGAAAAAACTAAGGCTCTAGCTAAATACATTACACTAATGCCAACCGTGAAATCTGAACAAAAAATTAAAACAATACAGTCAGTTAACTTTTTCCCTCATTTTTGCACCCAAAAACTCTGTTGCATGTGGTTCAATCTAGAACATGCGGGCACACACAGCTCAAGTTTAGAAGGATACTCTGGGCAGCGGATAGATTCTCCTTCTGCACGCCTCATCACATACCAACTCTACATCTCTTACAATGATTTTTCTGTGGGTGTGGAAAGAATGGTATCTGAAAAGTGACTATATTTCAATCTAGCCACATCTCTAGAAACTCTTGCCTGTTCCACTACAACAAGGCTGCCTATCACAAACTGCCAAAACTGAACAAATGTCATCTTTGACTCTGGAAAACAATATAGAAATACAACAGAAGCATTGAAGGCTGCTAGGTTAAACAAATGGATAGCCAACTTCTTTTACCAAATGTAAGCCTTAGGAACAGCAGCGTAAGGTTCCACTCTCTAATCTACTCGTTTTACACCACCCATGTGCTTATTGTAGTCTAAACTACAAACATCTTTTTGCACTTCAGCAATCTGACCCCAAACAGTCACAGGTGAAGTACTTTCATCATGGATGGCAGTCAGCATGTAGACATCTCTCCTGTCTGCAAATTTCACAGCTAGAAGTTTATCACTATGCAAGGTACTGCACTGTCCCCTCTCAAGTTGTTTTTTTTTGTTTTTTTTTTTTAAGCAAGCTCCTTTGGATAACCTTTAAATGTAGAGCGGACTGTACCACAAGCAACAGTGTTCACCTGCAACAGATCCTTGAACAACTTAACACTAGTGTAGAATTTATCAACGTATAAGTAGTGACTTTTGTTAAAAAGTCCTCTACCAAGTTCCAACACAATTTTCTCATTAACTCTGAAAGTGGAAGGACAACCAGGTGGGTCAATAGTAGAATTCCTGCCAGTGTGCACCCTGAAATTGTAGACATATCCTGTATTACTCTCAGCATATACATCTTAATTTCATAACGTGCCCTCTTGTCAGGATTGCACTGCCCTAAAATTAAACAGCCTTTGAACAGGATCAAGGACTCATCCACAGCTATTTCTTTCCCTGGAACATAAATCTCTGAAAGTCGACCTACAAAGTAATCAAGGACAGGCCAAATCTAATAAAAGATACCCACAATCAGGGTGATCTTATGCCAATGCTGAAACATTGTCAACTAAATGTAGCTTCTGAAACAGATGCAAATACGGATCTCCACTCATGATTGCAGTAAATATGGTCAATGCCTCCAAGGGACTGGTATACCAATATGAAGACAGCAACAGCTTCCTTATCAAGCCCATCAACAGAGTTGACCTCAAGAACTTCTGCAGATTTGTGGGAGTCCACTGGGTAGCTCTAGAGCAGGGCTTACGTCTGGCACTGTTGTCACTCAGCTACTATTCAGCATACAAATTATTCTGGTCAACAATCTCATACAAAAATCATATAGCTGACTGGCCTCAACCAGGGCAGAAACAGCCAAAATATTATCCCTTAAAGGAGAGTGACCCCTTGCCCAAGGGGCTGCTCCTCAAAAACAAATATTGCCAACACAAACAAATCCCTGGTGTCTAGTGGCTTCTGCCCCCCTTGGGGATACATGTGCCTAAATCATATGGCCAAAATGCCTCCAAATGGCCAAAAGATTTTCCCCCAAAAGGGGAGCAACCTGTGGCCAAGAAGCTACTCCCCAAACACAAAATCAACACTAAAAACAAATCTCTATTGTTTAGTGGGCATTCCTGCTGCACGATCAAGGCCAAATGTACAATCGTATGGCTCCAAATAGACATAAGGGGAAAGGAAAACCCTTTCCTTTACCTAGATGTCTCTTTGGTGGCCCCAAACCCTCTCTGGAGGAAAAATACTTACCTTGTCTCTCACTGCGCTGGAAGCAAATGCCTTCCAGCATGGTCCTGGCAGGTTTTGATGACTTCAGAGCTGATGTCATCAGATCACCAAAGGGGGTGAGGTGGTAGTGGAAGCACTTCCGCTCCAAATCCCCAGTGGAGACGTTTATATGGGTGGCCCCTGGGGGACAGCACCAGCGCTTCCCTGTGGGTCGGTGCCAGCACAACTAGGAGCCGTATTGCAATGCGCACATCACTGATACTGAAAGTCTTTAGTACTACAAGGACTTTGGCGATATGGCTGAGGCCTGATTATTTTGCCTAGGGCCTCGTTGATGCTTCCTACAGTAATTATTGGTCCTGATGTTGACCCGTTGGTAATTTATCTACTGCTAGCGTCAAAACATCACCAAAGAACTAAATGTGGACTGTTGCTAAAATCATCTTTGAGGATTTATGACATTCTAAATTCTGGGTGTTTCCTCATGGAATCACTGCGTGTTCAACAGCCACAAGCTCTTGATTCTATATATTTATAAATACCACTGGTGCACTTTAAGTTCACTTATTCACTCTTCACTGCGTCTTCACATTGTACGAGCACCACTAACCTTAAACATTCAGTTTTTACGTGTTTTTATTGATACTTTCGACGTTCTAATCAAAGATGGTATATTGACTTATAAGACAGTATGATTTTCAAAGAATAAAGAAGCACTACTCTAAAAAAAAAAAGCATTTTTACTAAGAACTTATCTTTTGAGAAAGAGATTTTTCTTTGCCATGGGAGTCAAGGCTTATACTTCTCGGGCCAAGTTTTTGTATACAGATTTATATGGTGGCAGTAAGGACACTGCATTGGAATGGTGACAGAGGGCCTGAGTTAGTTCTTGGAGGATCTGGTCCCGCCCTCATTTTTACAACAGTAAATCCGCCTGCCTACTAGGAAGTCCACCCGGTCAATTTAGATGCTTGTGGGTCTATGGACAATAGTCCTTCCATGTCCCACCATCTCCACCAGAATTTTCCTCCTGCGTCAACATCATTATAGGCAAATGCAGCTGCTGGAGGGAGTACAGACATTATTTCAACTGAATGAATCACAGTGTGCTTTCCTGTCAAAGTAACTATAGCGGGTAAACCTCACATCTGAGGTGCCAGTTTGGAAGGTTAATAAGAAAGAAACTTACCTTTTTTCCCCCACTTCTGTTTCCTTCATGAACTCAATCATCCAAGTATTTCCTATACTGCTGCTACTAGACCACAAAGCAATTCAGTTTGTCACCTCCGGAATCGAAGGTAAGGGTTTTTTCTACTTGTTGTCATTTGAATTGTCTGTTTACATGTGCTCTGGACTCATGCATTTACAAAAATGTCTTACAAGTATTTTTTTTTTCAATGTGTAATGCATCTGAGTGGAATGTTATCTTTAATAAATAATTGATAAACACCTGTATTAACCTTATGGACCTGATTTGAGCTTGGGGGTGGACAAATCAATCCGCCAAAGAGTTTTCCACTAGGCCAGCGGGTGGAAACCTGAGTTTATGCACGCTGAACTAGTTTAGTTTAGTTTAGTTTATGAGATATATAGAGTGCATGGCTACCAGAAGGCCTCCTACCGCAGGTGGGGGATTGCTAGACAGAGGAGTCAAAATTATACTGAGAACAGTGCAGCTTTCAATTTCCTACGAAAGGAAAGTTCAGATGTATTTTGGCAAAGCTCTAAGGGGAGGGAGTTCCAAAGGTTAGCTGCTCTACAGGCAAAGGATCTACATCTCCACTTGGATTTCTTAGCATGAAAAGAATTGATTAAACAAGCTGATGAAGATGTAAGTGTTTTCTAAGGGATGTAAGGTCTAGACATCCGTCTGAGAAAAGCCGGACCCTTGCTTCGAAGAACTCGGTGAACAAAACACATGGCTTTAAAGGTGCGCAATTCAATAGGGAGCCAGTGAAGAGAAGTCAAGGCCGGTTTAGCAGACAGATGTCTAGGGGTGTCAGTAAGCAGGCAAGCAGCAGCATTTTGCACCACTTGCAGTCTCTTTAGGACATAAGAGGGGGAACTCAGGAACAAAACATTCCCATATTCAAGACGTAACATGAATATGAAGACCTGGATAAGAAGTCTATTGGCAGAAAAAGGAAGGAGCTTGAAAATCTTTCTAAAAGTTCTTAGCAGACTAAAACAGATGGCTGCAAGTTTTTTGGAATGACATGTGAGATGTGGGTCTTTCCAAAAGCCCAAACTCTTTATAGTATCTTTGCGAGGGGGAAGTTCTTTAAACCAATCAGTAGCTGTGGGAGAAGACTTGAGTAAGGAGGGATTCCCAACCATCATAACCTCTGTCTTTCCATCGTTGAGCTTGAGTTTACTATCTGCCATCTGTCTGGCAACATCTAGAAGACAAGAGGAGAGAGTGGCTTCTTTTAAATTAGCCTTGGTAGAAAAGGAGACCAGCTGAGAATCATCAGCATAGGATATCACCGATAATACATAGGGCTCACTGATTTTCGCCAAAGGGGACATATAGATGATAAAAATAGTAGGGCTTAAAGAGGAGCCCTGTGGCACCCCACAGCTAAGGGGCAAAGAATTAGAAAAGAAAGACCGAAGCAAGACTTGAAAGGTCCTATCCTTCAGGAAGGAGGAAAGCCACTTAAAGGAGGTCCCTACAAATCTCATCTGAGATACTCTATGTAGCAGTATCTTGTGATCTACAGTGTCAAATGCGGCACTCAGATCTAATAGAATGATTGCTGCATATCCACCTGAATCTAGGCGTTGGCGGGTATCTTCTGTGATGGCCAAAAGTGGAGTTTCAGTGCTGTGTAAAGGTCTAAAGCCCATCTGGGTATGGTCGAGAAGATTATAGTCCTCAAGAAAACTTGTAACTTGTTTATTGACATGTTTTTCAATGATTTTGGTTTCTATTGGAAGGAGAGCAATTGGTCTATAATTACTCAATAAGGTTGGATCAAGCCTAGGCTTCTTGAGTAGGGGGTTTAATGACAGCATGTTTCCAACACTGCGGGAGCTGACTAGATGTAAAATAGATGTTAAGAGCCTTGGTTAGAACCAGCACTATAACATCCGAGCCTAAAGCCAGTATGGACGGTGCAGTAGGATCAAGAAAGGAGCCTGATTTTATAGTACACAGATAGTTCATTACTAGATCCTCTGTTAGGGGCTAAATGACTGAAATAGTGGGTCTCAGAGGGTGGAATGCGTCTAGGGGAATCAATTTGGCCTCTGGGGAAAAGTTCTTTGAATATCAAGAATTACCTAGCGGGTAACAGGCTACAGCATTGTCTCTGGCTCATAATCGAACCAGCAGCAATGCTGTAGCCTTCAGGGCATACTGCTGTCAAGAGGGGGTGTCTGATACAGGGAGAGAAGGTGCACCAAGTGATTCAAAATATCTTAATTGCACATACCAGTCTACTACGGTGCACTACAGTGGGGACTACACCCTCAAAATCCCCTACATTGATTTGACAAATCAATCAATAAAACATACAGCAATACTGTGGCACTCGTATATACCTTCATACTCAAATGTATCAAATGTCAATTAATAACCATAATTGATTTTAACCTACAAAAAACAAAACCATTTCCAACACAACCACATTAATAACAAAAGCATCAATAATAACCTCAGAGAATGGCGTTAACATTACATTGCTGAGATTCTTATATAAAAAAAGGGATCTCCATCTTCTTTCTATTGTCACATATGCCATATGCCAATCGAAACCCAAACCTTAATCACAGCTACATCCAATTTGTTAGTCCATGATTTTATTCATCATGTCTCCACTTTGTTCTTTTCACAATTCTCATCAATTCAGAGTTGTAACATCCATTTAAATATTATGAGTCCGGTATTTCCAACTTCACTTCGCCGACAAATTGAAATCCAATCCTTGAGTTATCAGTCCGTCTTTTCCATGATGGCCTCGCAGTCTTAAATATTAGTTCATCGTTTCCATAATGACTTCACAGCCAACACGTGTTTCGTCAAATGACTTAATCAGGGCTGAAATTTTAGTCGCTTTCATCAAGTGAAAAAAAACCACCTGGGTACCAAGATCATAAAGATAATCAAAACTCCCCATTAGCCACTGCAAAGTTAAAATTCCCTATAATTGAAAAATATAGGGGTTAACAGAAAAAATCAGATAGGACATGGCCCCACTCTATTGGCTATTATCCCATTACTCACCTAAACCCAAGTGTAATAGGCCTTTAGTATAAAAATTCACCCATTGTGAGCTTAGTAAAAACTAATGTTATCAGTGTCACCCAAATTACATAAATCATCTCGAGCCCGTGATAATCAAAACTGGCAACGGCCATATAGACCTCAATCCAGAAAGCAAACCAAATTCTAATAAATCTTACAGACCCTCAACCATTTTTTTAGTAAGTGCAAATAAAGACAACCACTTATACTGACACCCCATACATGAATCACTCAAAATACCCCACCATTATGTAACTCAATGTTTAGTAATTAAGCACAAATATTTGTACCTGAATAATCCAAATCGAGAATAGTGCGTAACAATCACCCATTCCATGAAATTTGCCTGATAAACAATCATTTGCAGAGAACACATGAATAATGTGACAAAAATCAAACCACCAGAGTCATAAATGTGCCAAATACAAGCCACCGTATTTCGTTTGGCTTGTGGAGTTTATGGTTAAATTCGCTCTAGAATTTACCTCAAGAAAACAGTTTCAATCCACCGAAGATCGGCAATTCCACTACTGGTGTCTCTCCATTAGAACGGACGCGTGTGCAGTAACAGCGCCGAGTCCGTATGCCTCCTAATTGAACATTCGAAGCAGAGCAATGGAGAGAGGACTGTTGAGTCCAGTCCTCCATAGACATAGAAAGAGGACACCGTGGGGTGGTCTTCCAAACCTTCACCCGACACAAAATCCTTATGTAAATCTAAAGCACTATAACTCCTCGCTATTTTAATGAGACAAATTTCTCCTTTTAGTCTCAAACTCTCCCCCATTGTTAGACCTCCAAAATAATATGTGTCAGTAAAAGTGTTGTAACTTGTGTGATTTACAACCGAGTAATATCGACCACAAGTGCATACCCATAGAAAGGAATATAATGGAAAACAAAAGATTATTATAGAGTCAGAAAATTATTATAGAGTCAAAAATTGAGCATCGAGCAGAAGAAAGCAGCTGATCCCAATATACAGCACAAAGAGAAAGAGAAATTTAAACAGATACCACTACATTCTTAAAGATCTACATCTTTTCTAATGACACATTTCCTTATAATGTAACAAAATTGCACGACTTGAGATTGCCCCAATACCATTGTCAACCTTCTTGTAGATGTACGGTCTCATAGTTTAGTTGAAATTTGTACAAAAGTTTTTTTCTGCAACATATTCAATAATCCCTACATAACCACATATTTACACCAAAGTACACAAAAGGCATGTTCACAAAGAATACTTCACATTCAGTAATATTATAATTTACAATTATTCTAGGTAAAATGTTGAAATCACTATTCCTCATGGGGTGACAAACATATCCCTATTGACGTGAAATTCTAATTCACTCCAAACTTAAACCTGAATCTATTCCCCCAGGAAATATTCCAATTCCCGATCAGTAAGAAATATGAATTGTATTTTTTAGTGTAAGTGTCCAGTAACATGATGAATGCTTGCACCAAACCTTTAATGTCCATTATATTTTCAGATTGTTCTAATGTTTTGACTTTATAAATATGACATACAACTATTTTGTATTTACTGTTATAAATGTAAGTAAGAATAGGTATTTCCCATTTCCATCAACATCCTTAGTAATCAATGAATTGTACATGAATAATAATGGTAGGACATACTTTTTAAAATTAAATGTTTTATTGATAAATTAGATATTTTGCTTATGAAGTATTGTTTATAAATGAAAACAAATTAGTGCAAAATGGTTGTCCTTCATAGCAGCTTGTTGGTTTCTTGCCCATAACTTGACTCCTCTGTAAGTGGCATCTATTGGGTACAGAGTAGGCAGCTCAAGGCTTTTTTTTGGGCAGGGTGGGTTTAGGTTTGGTAAGGGTCAAAGCAAGGTAAGAGAAGAATTCAGATGGAGGAGTAGTGGTAGGAGGGGTGGTAGAGGATTGGCTTTTGGAGGATAAGGGATATGAAATGGGTGATGTGTTTGTGTCTATAGGTTTGGCAGTTACATGTGGATCTGGTGTTTGTTGTGTATGTTTAGATGTTTTCTTGTGTGCGTAGTGTCAGTAGTGCGTGTATGTTGTTAGTGTGTTTGTTTGTGTTTCTATGTGTGTGGGAAGGGACTTGGTTTTGGACAGAAAGATTTGACAGGTTGGGAGGCGGGGGTGAATGAGAAAGCTGCTATTTGTGCAAGTGATCTCTGCATGCCAGACAATCAACTGTGAATTGGCATCCAGCAATGCAACCATTTTGCAGCTTAGCCCCTGAATTCCATTCAATATCACAGTCTGGCATAGAGAGTTGCTGCTTGAGAGGTCAATAGCCTCTTCAATCATGGCAGCCAAGGTGACAGGGGGTGAGGTGTCCGAGGTAAAGGAGACTCCAGCTTTTTTAGAGGGGCCGGGGATCGAATTTAGCCAACTGGGGGGCAAAAGGGAGGGTGGAGATATGTCTTGGGGTGGTGGACAATGATGAGGTTGGTACAGTTTCAACAGAGTCTACCTCCTATACATGAAGATGTGCTGACCTGTGTTCCAGTCCCCTCACCCTCCATGCCGTTGCTTCCATCGGTATCAGATGTTTTGTCACGAGAAACATAGTGGCCAGCTGCTTCCCCGCCTTCTTGGCCAATGTCTCTTTTGCATGCCGTTGAAGATTCTGTAAAGACGTATCCAATAGTATTATTGTATCTATATAAATAGAACTGATCATGGTGTTTGTTCTCAAAACATTCCCTAATTTTTCACGTCACCTGCTTCAAGGCTTTTCAACTTTATGTATATCTTTATCTTCTGCATACAGAGAACATTTTCAGAAACCATTTTTGTAATTTTCTGTAATTGCTACTAATTCAGTTTTGATCATTTTCCTTATCTATTCTCTATAATCTCCAGGAGCTGTTTTAAAGTTTAAATGTTTCAGATTTGTTGTTTTGAACAGTAAACTTATGTTATTAAAATTGTAGATTGAACAAAAAACACTTTGTACATAGAGTTTACAAGGCTAAAAAAGGCTGATTAGACATTTTATTAAAAAAAATACAAATATGAATCAATGCATGCTCACATTCCTATCTGTTTTGTACAAATATGTATGTCTATGAAATATATTTTTCTAATATATTTGTAAATGAGTAAGACCTCATGTTAAATTTTCATTGTTAACATAAATTGAATTTTTATTAGATTAAATATATATTAATAATATGCTATTAATCACATTTTTTCTATTTGATCCAATCTTCTTGGTCATTTTGGCTTACAATTTTAATATGGATAGATTATAATACTAACTCACAAATGTGAAGTTGGAAACATCCACTGCATCATATGTGCATTTTATTCTGTCAGTTGCAATAGTAGGAACATGACAACCTGCACAATTATGACAGAGTAAGACACCTGAGACAAATAAAACTTTTGACCTGTTTGGTACAACTGTCCCTTACAACATGTAACAACATGATGTTACATTTATTTTAAGCAAGCATGGGTCTGCTCTAAACAGTCCTTTGTAAGTGCTAAAAAATATAACGGTATAGGTTTTAACAAATCATTAAAAAAACACATTATGATACACCTTGTGCAAAACTTACACTCTCAAAAACACTTCTTGTGCATTGGTCATATGTCACTCGTAATGTTGAAGCCAAATTTTGTTGCTGTAACTAAAATGAGTTCTTTAAAATGAAAAAGACAGCAGCAATCCCTTAATGCTGCTGTCTTTCAACTGCCTATCAAGCTGGCAATAGGCCACTAAAAGTGTGTGGGCCATTAGGGGTGTCAGGTTGTGGTGCACACACTTGGCATGAACCAGCATCATAGGTCCTTCAATCGCTTTCTGCAGTGGATGCCGCAACACTTGTACACCCACAGCATTTGCACCTTCTTGGTGATGGACTTCCATATCTCCTTCTTTTGATGGGAGTTGACCTGTATGGATACAAAAAAATGTAAGACCAAAACATTTGTGTGACTTTTATTTTTTTCGGTTTTGGTGTAATGTAAACTAGAGAAATCAGTCACAAACATTCCTTTTGACCTTTTTAAATGTTTTTTTTTTAAAATAAAAACCACAAATTTGTAGTAACCAGTTGTGTGACCTTATCGCTTATCATATAATTATTTTAGTAACCGAGTTACAGGCCAGTGACATAATATATATATATATATATATATAAATATATATATATATATATATATATAAACAGCAATCAAACACACAACACATACTAATGTTGTTTGTGTTTAAAAATAAGCACCATAATTTCCTGTTGAATTAAAAATAAACAGAAACTTCACTTCAATCACTACACTTCACTCAGGAACTAAAAGGGCATTCTAGCTTGTGTTTAAATAAAAAAAAGAAGTTATTCATAATTAATGTTGCCATCGAAAACATGTGCCTGTACCTTTGGTGAGCCATACAGCTTGTAGTACAGGGACAGGACCTCATTTGTCAACATCTCCAGCTGTGTGGCAAAAGGTTTGAGGCCCTGTCTCTTGATTTTTCAGGCAGTGTAGCTCCCAGAGACAGGAAACAGCAGTAGAAGTTGAGGAGGTGTTGTCCTTGACACAGTAAGGAGCCAAGTAAGCTTTTGAATGGCATGTACATATACATGATGTGCAAGGCTTTCACACCCGTTAGTATATGGCTGTGTCCATCATGGGCTTTCACACCAACTACCCTTTCAACTCACACTGACTTCCATCTACTTGAAAATGGCTTGACAGAGTGGTCAGAATCTGCCATTTTAGAATGTTAAATAGTGAGTTTGTGAAAGTAAAGTGCATCACCAACACTCAAAATGATGGCTGACAGCACAAATATAAAAAACGTTGATGTTATTTATTTATTTTGAGAAAAAGTATATTATGTAGTGTGTTACTGTCATAAAATGCAATATTTGCATTGTTTACTTTACACTTCCATTGACAGAATATTTGATTTAAAACAATTTAAAAAATAATATGTAAACAATACATTAAAAATGTCTTATTTACATGTTTTAAATAAAAAATGGACAGGTCAAAAATAGAATATAAATAAAAAACTTAACCACAAATAAATATTGTGTAATAATACGTAAAAAAGCAACACTTTGAACCAAAAATTAAATTAGTGTTTTATTTAAAAAATGTTATAAAAAATGTTAACAATGTTTAACCTTTTAAATGCAGACATATGAACCCAGGGAGAGTGAGAAGATGACAGCTTCAAGTTATGAGACCATTTCCAGATCTTCCCACCATGGAAGAATTAGATATAACCAAAAAGATTAAATAGGCAAACTAATATTGATTTATGTCATCAGCTGGAGCCAGAACTTATGCCTCACAATAGGAATCCCACATCAATAATACCAATAGTGAAAATAGTGGCAGTACTCCATTTTTGAGACCACAGGATCATTCCCATACACTGTTACAGTATCTGATGGAATGCCACAACCAAGTGTCAGTGGTGTGCCATAAGAAGTTCTTTCTTGAAAGACGAGACACAGCAACATATTCATTCCTACAAATGAGGATTTTGCAAATGTGGAGGGAGATTTTTATGATTTGGGTCACCAACCAGATGTGATTGGAACAATTGATGGCACACATATTGGTGCCACCACACAACAGAAAACAAGTCTACCACAAGTGAATAAAACTTCCATTCTAATCAATGTTCAAGTTGTGGGCTTTCCAGATTTGTACCACTAGCTTATGTGTTCATTTTCCAGGATCAACACAATACTCCTTTATACTTCACTACTAATATGGAGGACACAACAATATTGGGATTCTCAGTATAATGTCGTTCTGACTTTATTTTGCCTTCTTATATGTTACATGGTTACATGTGATTCTAGTGTTGCACGTTACCATCGTCCCCCTTTTGTGGCAGCATATCGATTACTTGGACCGTGCATTGTACGTTAGATACTTAGCATAAAATGTTTATATTTCATTACTAATATAGAGGACACAACATTACTGCGATTCTCAATATAATGTCGTTTTGACTCTACTGTGCCTCTTTATTTGTCACATGGTCACATGTGGTTCGAATGTTGCACGTTACTATCGTCCCCCCTTTGTGGCAGCATATCGATTTTTTATCTTCTTATCCCTTCCTGTACTGATCCCAATAGCGTCACTGTCACAAGGAAGAACTCTATACTGGTCGTGCTCACACAATAGTATTATTTTCTCGTTTTGATGTATCTCTTGGACAATTACATAGATGGTTACCTATATGACCTTCTCTCTGATTCCTTCTGACCCCTTATACCTCCCATTTCGACTTATTAGACACTCTCTAAAGACATATAGACCCATATGAAGATATACGGTAATGGATTTTATCCTTATAAACTAGGCTAGACATTTCAATATGGCGCCCGATTTCTTTGCTTCTTATTTCTTGCTCTCACATATATAGACCAGCGATTTAACTATTAGATAGGACTTATGTCGCAACTCATAGTATTAGAGACACTCCAATATGGCGCCCGGGCTAGATAGTCGGAGCCCTTTCTCTATGTTTACACTCAACGCGGGCAGACGTTAAATCCACGTCCATTTCCTGGACGCTCAGATACAATGCTGTTCTAAGATACGGAAACGCTGCAGAGTGTATCGGACCACGCGGCGGTTTCCCGAACCCAAATAGAATTTAGATACCAACCGAGAGGTGAGTGTTCGAGTGTCCAGGTTCTGGACATCCCCAGGACATTCGGGTTTTCGACTCTTAAATCTTTTCAAAGACATTTGAAACTCTATACTACGGGGTTGATCACATTACTGTTCATGTGTTCTTCACTCCATCTTAGATACAGACGGAGACTATCTTGTTATAAGAATTGTTTTGGACTGATTATATGACATTAAGGTTAGTGGAGGTTATCTCGTCCCTTTTTATTCAGGGAATAACACTTGATGATGGTTAAATATCCCTTACTCACTTAGGGACTTTGGCTGATATGGCGTGTTTTCCCCTTTTTCTCTTCTCAGACTTTTCACTTAATTATTGAGTATTTCTCAACTTCTTAATCCAATTATAATGAAGGTATGCTCTAGCCTAATTATACATAATTGATTGATGTTTAATATAGGATTTTTTCCTTGGCTCCAATCTTTGGTACTACCTATAATTCTTAACTATCTTATTTCGCACTAATCGGGGTCCCTTTCGGCTATACTCACCTGGAGTTTTATCAAGCTTTTGGTTATTCAATGGTGACGTGCACTTTTTTACTACATGTACCTTCGGCACTTTGACTCTTTTATATTATATCTGAGGTGTGACACAAAATACTTTACTGATCAGGGGGTTTTCCCTTGGTGTTGTTAGAATAATGAGATGTAATATATACAAACAGATCATTTGATCTGTTTGTCTGTTGGTTTTCACATAAGTCACATTATTTATATTTCTGTTCATTGCACCATTGTCACTCTAATATATTCAAGTGTATTTGTCCCAATTTTCTGCTCTAATTTTAGTTCTGTACAACATATATAGACATTATTATTATTTATTTTCAGCCCTGATGAAGTCCTCAAGAGAGAAACTTCTCAGAGGATGAAACACGTGTTGGCTGTTCTTGTGGAGCACAATAGAACACTATGAATTAAACTGGACTCTGAGACAAACACGAGTTTGTCGTACTTTCACCAAGGAGATTGGACATTTGAACTTACTTCTAATTTGATATCATGAGTGCTCTGACATCTGGTTTTTTTTTTTTTACTACAGAACACCACCATACCCCTGCTTATGTCACAACTTGGCCACACAAAAAACAACTTGTGGAGCACACACATATACACATACTTAGCTGTCGATTATGATGGATTCAAAGATTTATAAACATTAACAAAAATTACAATAAGATAACCAAATACAAAAAGAAGCAAAAGATAAACAAATAATACAACTAGTATGTGGCAAGTACAAATGGAACTTATTTAATTAACATAATTATATTCATTTAAAAATACATCCCATGTTACCCATATTTCAACAACGTTGAGATATGTTGGTATAAAAACCAACCTATTTGAACAAATGAGTCAACAATGGGTCCATTTAAATACCAATACACTTGTAATTTCAAAATTCAGCCAATTGAACAATTGAATAAAAAATAAGTCCATCCAAGAACAATCTTGCTTGTATTTGCAGGATTCAGCCGACACGTATTTCGTCCTGTTGAGGACTTTATCAAGGCTGATTAAACAACAATAAATGTTAAAATATCCTTTTAAACAATGTAATTATAAATCACCAAACATTATAAAAATTAAAACCTCTCAATATATTGACACCATATGTGACAATACAAGTGTCAAGTTAGTAGCTATTGAGAGATGTGCAAAATAAAAAGCCACATACTATAACCAGTACCACATTGTATGTAAAATCCAATCCAAACAGAACCTCTAACCTAGTGTCCAAGTGAAATTAAAAGAGTGACCAAGAATAAAAAGGGGGTGAAGATTCTAGAGAGAGCCATAAACAATCCATAATTTGAAATTGTGAGCAAGAGAACGGTTTTGTGAGTAACGGAATTCCACACTGACATGAGTTAAATTGTTAGTTGTACCTCCTTATAAATAATATGATCCATAGTATTCCAGAAAGTCACTAAAAGTATACGGAGAGATATTGTAATTTGTCATAAAATGATGAAAAGTTGGATTACTGCAAAGTATCTGACTCAATGTGCCCACCAACCTGTATATGTCAAATTTTATTTAGAGTTAATGTTCTTCATTGTACGTCAACATTCACAATTGTAAGATGAGATTCATAGGTCCCAACAATCCTCAAACATCTCAAATGAGATACATCTGAAATAAACCAAGTGGGAACCACATTGATAACGTTACAATATTGGCATTAAACCACATGGACACCCCATGTATCTGTATGTATGTCCTCAAACCTTATGATTGACACTCATTATCAACTTTGTAGATCACTACTTGATCTCCATATTACAATCATTGATCTTTCTCCATTGTGTAAAACTACTTTAAAAAGTTAACACTCGAGTATTGCAATATAAAGCAGTTCTAGAACAGCCATAATACAGGTGTCCACACTCAAGCACCCTGCACAAGGTAGCATATTATGCCAATAATAGCAACAATGTCACAATCAGAAATTATTTTGTAAAGACAACCAGATGAAATAACTCAATGTCAACTCTCTAAGTATTGTATTAACCCTTACTCAATGTGCTCAATGACACCTTGGAACAGAGAGTAAGAAATGTTACATCTAATTACCTTAATGAACAGTGGAAAATCACAGAGAACAGACGGCATATATGTTCAGCGTCAATCAACTCGCGGCTTACACAAAGCACCCTCATATAGTGTGTAAAAATAGAAAAAGGGGGCGGGGTCTTGTGTATACGTAAGAACGCATCATAAAAACATCGTGTTTTTTTATGGGCGCAATCTTTGAACAGTCAATCACACATAGTGAACATATCCACAGCCAATCTATCATCATTAGCAACATCACCCAACTCTCGAAAAATACTCTGCTGTTTCTGAACCTGTCAAAAAAATCCGCCCTAACATGGCGGCCATTTTACACTGAGCCTTCATCCCACCACGGATGAAAGCAACACTGACCACCAATCAAGATATCGACATGAACACTCTCCATCACCAAATGTCTTTCAAAGAGCAGTCCATACACGGCAGCTCCTCTACAATAAACATATTCAATCACAAAGCAAAGCGACTCTGACCACCAATCAAAGAATGCCTATAAACATTAATTCTCGAGTACGGCGGCCACTTTGAAAAAGGATCATTATTTTAATAAAGATCATGGACAGCAGGACATTAACCTAAAGAGAAGGGCCATCAACATCAAGTCATGTCTGTGGCCTCATATAGAATATAAATGCCTAATATACTGATCCATTATTTAATAATGGTGAATCACATATCATCCAATAAAATGATATTGGATAATATATATTCATGATAAAAACTTTCAATCTATTTGCCAGTATGGAAAATAGAAGGAGGAAAAGTGAAACCAGAGAGCAAAGACCATGCAGAAGTTATACTGTGCTTATATACAGTTAGATTTGTTAGTTTGTAAAATAGTAATATTGTAAAGATACATATTTCCAAAATTGTCATTTCAATGATGTAATCAACATTCTAAAACATACTTTTAGACATACAACAGATGGTCATGGGTTCGCTCTCATATATAATTATAAAAAGTAATGCATTTCATGATCCAATTTCATACCCAGTTCTATGCTCTTGCGTCTGCTTGCCTCATTTCTTCTAAGTTCAGTCTCACGATTGCCACCTCTAGGATGTGCCAGAGTCTGGCAAATGCCCATATATCTAATCTTTGGGAACTCTATCATGGGATGTTCCTTATTAATATGACGAACTATAGGTGATGATGAATCATTATTCCTTAAAGCACGTATATGTTCTTGAATCCTCTCCTTTAAAGATCTGATGGTACTTCTTACATACATTTTGTTACAATCGTACACCAATATGTAAACTACATATTTGGTGTTGCAATTGATAAAAGTCTGAATCTTATATGCTTTACTGCCATTGAAATTGAAAGTAAGAGTTCTGTGTAGAGCTATACTGTACTGCACATATTGCATTTACTGCAGTTATAAAAGCCAATTGGCTTAGCAGGTAGCCATGTTTCTGATTTTTCCCTAACTGGTGGCAAATAACTCTTACAGACTATGGTGGTACCCTTTTTATGGATCATTTTAGGTTTAGAGGGTAGCATTTGTTTTATAGTGCCATCAGTGTGTAAAACATTCCAGTGTTTGGAGAGGATTTTATAGATATCCTTGGTATTCTGGCTGTAAGGTGTACAAAAGGATATTGGTCTCTGTGATGTTAGATTTTTGCTCTTATTTCGATTCTTTAAGAGAGATGATATCGGCAATTTATTAATTTTGTTTCTAGCTGTCCTTATAATTTGCTTTGAATATCCCCTTTGAATGAATCTGTTCTCTAAGTTATCCAATTCTAATTCACAGAGATCTGGTTTACTGCAATTTCGTTTTGTCCGGATCATTTCCCCAAATGGAATAGCATTTATTTGTGTATTAGAGTGAGAACTCTCAGCATGTAATAATGCATCGCAAGCAGTAGGTTTACGATATAAGTTTGAATGGGCATGGTTATTTTCAATTAATATTTCCAAATCCAGGAATTGTATTTGATCCTTATTGTATTCATGTGTCATCTTTATATTAAAATTGTTTATGTTGATATAATTCACGAATTCTAATAATAATGATTCAATTCCTGTCCAAATCATTAATATATAATCGATATACCTTCCCCCCAAAAAGATATGTTCAGTTAAGTTGGGGGGACCATTCAACCAAATATGTGTCTTTTCAAAGAGGCCCATATATAAATTAGCATATGATGGTGAGAATCCTGAACCCATCGCTACTCCTTGAGCCTGCTTAAAACATTCTCCCTCATGAATGAACACATTATTTTCCAATATGAAATCAATCATTTCCAATAGCATGTCAGTATGTTCCAGATATGAAGCCGATCGATTTGAAAGAAATTGTCGAATTGCTTCCAAACCCTTTTTCTTAGGTATGCATGTGTACAAAGAACTGACATCCATGGGAACCCAAATCATTTCAGGACACCATGTAATGTCTTCCAGTTTCATCAAGACATCCTGTGTATCTTGCAAATACGACGGTAGATTTCTTACAATAGGTTGCAGATAACTATCAATATATTCTGAGAGTGCCTCAGTAGGTGAACCAATGCCCGATGTACTTGGCAATATATTTCTCATGTCCACATATGATCTATTATCTTTCTCAACAAAATATTTTTTAAGTTTCAATTGTCATAAGAATTTGAGAAGATCAACCTGTACCTGAGTCATGTTACAAGGACAAGAAAGACAAAATCCTAAACCTTTTCCTAGCACATTTATTTGTTCTTCAGATAGTACATAATTAGATAAATTAACAATGGAAATACCATCATTACACACACTGCTATTGGTTACATTTCCATCCTGAGGACACATTAATGTCAATTGTTTGAATGTTTGATTTTGGCTGCTCTGGTTGGTACTCCAGTTGTCCTGTTTTCCCCGACTACCCCTTTTTCTCTTTCCTCTACGTATTCTCATTGTTTTGACTGCGTTTGAGGAAAATTTCTTCTGTTGCCTAATTGATATCTCTTGGCTTCCTGTAAAAAACCTGAGGAAGCACTTGGATCCATATTGGAGGCTACACTAGAGCTGTCACTTAGTACTTCTCTCTCCTGTTCACCTGATGTAATAGAAATGTCTGATTCACTTTCTGATACAAATCTATTATCACCAATATCTTTGTCTATGGACTTCGTTGAAATGCCATCAAATCTTTTGGCAAAGGTGTAAATTCATCCATTTTTGTAATCTCTATCATCCCTCTGTATTTTGGTCATTTTTTTGGTCTTAATATATAACTGATGTTTTTATAGGACATCTTTCAATATTTTATCATTTTTTTCCTTCACTTCTGGTAAATTGAGATTTCATATCTCTAATTCTAAGCCCTGTATTCCCTGAAGTAAATTTTCTCTCTTTTGTTCTGCATGTTGTATCAGTATCACCATCATTACTTTAGATGCCTCAAAAAGTAATTGTTCCCACTCTAACATGTGTCTGGGTGATAAGTCATCAAATGAGGGGAATATTACTATTCTAAGCCCTTGTGGTACTTTTTTATCGGTGATGTATTTTTTCAAAACTGTTGCATCCCACCAATAGGACAAATCTTGTTTACGTAGTTTTTCTAGTCCAATGTATTTTTTCTTCATCCCTTCTGACTGATTAGGTCCTAATATTGCCCTAAAACCTACTTTTGACTGCTATATGAACATTTCTGAAAATAATCTATCTCTGTCATCACCAATGAATCCATTTGAAAAATGTTGTACTAATTTCTCACAAACACAATAAATTAATGTAGTCCTCACTCCGGAAGTGCTGGCCGGCATGTAAAAATGTTGGAAAAACAATTATAGCAACAATAAACCAAATGTCACAACTTGGACCTGGGAGGGCCTGGCTTGTTGGTATGTACAATCTGTCAATATAATCTTTTCTTAATTTCAAGTTTGATGGTCAAGATTAGCATGCAATATTTTGGCTCATATTTCTTTCTTCAAATATGAGATTCAGCTTATCCTAACCGACCATGGTTGTTAGCACCACAGAGGGATCCAACAATGCCAGGGGAAGTCTGCCTCAACGAGATCCATTGAAGAACAGGGTGGCCAGTGAGGTTGAATTTCCGGCTCCTAAAGGCCAGATTTCGATGTCTGGATAAGACTGGTGGAGCCCTCCTATACTCATCTAATAAGGTGTGCAAAATCATCATGGCATGCAGCAGGCTACATAACATAGCTCTGCAACAAGACATCCTGCGCATTGCAGATGAAGGAAACCAAGATGAGCCATCAGATGAGGAAGTTGAAATGCTAAGTGAAGATCATAGTGGTGAAGAGGGAGAAATAGACTTATTTCAAGATTGCTATTGACAACTTCTTCACATGAGTAGAAGAATATATTTAAATGTAGTTATATTAAATTTTAAAGCAACTTTTATTATAATGACTTTAAAAGTCTGTTCTAGTTAAGGAAAATCTGGGGTAAAGATGTTTGTTAATATAAGTTTTGACACATTGACTACTGTGTTTATTTACATTGTTTATCTTTGATTTTGTTTAGAAAATGCGCCCTCAAAATGTATAATTTGTATTGTTACTATTTTGTAATATAATTGAAATAAAATAACTTTGTTGTAATGTTTTTAGGTTCTTCCACCATGTCATCTTCATTTGGACATTTCAAATTTGTGGTATTTGCAGTTATATGGTGCTGTTGGGAAGTGCTAAGGGAACATGGTTTGAGCCTGTGAAAGAGAAACACACACTCTGGATGTACATATCGTGTATGAAGAAAACTTGACAGTGATTAAATTGAAGTTTTTAGGAATGCATTAGACTTGTCTTCTGTTAAATGTTGCCACCAAGGCAATATGTGTTGCTTATATTGTTCTGGCTATATGTTTTAGGTGAGACAGAGCAAAGAAATCTCCCTTGACCTTTGCTAAATTCTCATTTGTAGGAAACTGTATGAAGGTGCTGATGTGTCACATTACTGAAGAAAGAACTTGTAGCCCACCATAATACATTGCCTATTTGATATGAATTGTTAACTTATATCCCATCCTTCCATGTTGGCAATGTATGGTATTATATATAAAAATATAGCTTGAAATATTGGAATTATGAATGGATTCTAATGTATTTAAAATATGAAAAACAAATATTTATTTCAGTTTAATAAAGTAATACATTTAGTTGTGTAGTTTTATATTTTTTTGTTATTTTCAAAAAATGAGAAAAGCATTACCTTTATGAAATTTATTATTGCACATACAACCTTTTTAATTGCAACTTTTTCAAAAGTATGATGAAATCTGCAAATGGAATAAACTGACAAAATAAATACAACACTTTTTGTTGAATGAGTATTATTATGATTTTATTCACCAAAACAATGTTTACATTTTTTTTTTTTTAAATACAAAGAAAACAAATTTAAAAAATCAATCATTGTTCGATGTCTACTGTACAAAACACAACTTGCAACATAAAGGTAGATTCATCAAGAAAATAGTCCCCAGAGTGAATGTTAGTCACACACTAGAGGAAATTAGGTTCTGATTCTCTTGCTGATGGTAGTGAAGGTCTTGCATCCTCTGCCGCTGTCCGATGACCATTCCCTCCTCAGGGGGCGGGTGGATCTACAGTCGCAGGGACTGAGGTGAATGTAGGTGTTTCCTCTTGTGGCAGGGCCTCCCTATGTGCTGCTGAGGCAGATGTAATTGACGCAGATGTTGTTGGACCACAGACAGGGGAAGATGTTGCTTGAAAAGTTCTGCAAATATGGTTGAAACAATCCTTGAGCACCCCAGTCAGGGAGACAAATTTGAGATCAAGTTTTCCATATGAAAATCATGCTCCCTCTGCAACTGCTTCATCTTCCTGAGCTCTCTAAGGACCTGGCCTATCATGTCTTGGGACTATATGAGACATCTCTAGACTTGGTCAGTGGTGGCCTGAGTAACAATGAACCCAGTGACCTCACTATGCTGGCTCACAGATTCCCTTCCACACATCCTGCCACCACTACCCTGTGCCCTATCCCACTAGGTCCTGGCTGAACAGGAGGTGGTTATGGTGCTGGATCAATAGCAGCCAGGATGGGAGGGTTAGGGGGCACACAATTGGGGTGATGTTCCTTTGGACACAGGAAGTGGAGGTATTCAGAAACTGAGGTCTTGTAACTGATTAACTGAGTGCTTGGTATAGATGTAGGCCGAGTGAGACTCACTGGAGCTATCTGCCCAAACATATCAGATGAACCAGCCTGTACCTCATCATTTGGACTTGCAAGAGTGGATCCTCACTGAAGTCTTGTTCCTGGTCTGGAGAGGAGGTGTCTTCAGGAGCAGTGGCAGATGGTTTTCTGGGTACTCTAGGTGTTGGACCTATGAGTAATTACAACAAAACTTTTTTTTTTAAAGTCTGGATTATTCATCAAATGAGTTTGATGCAAAAAATGAAGCAAACTAAATCATAAAAGGTAATTAATATAATTACCATACATTTCAGTTGTCTTTTAAGTTACAAACCAGTTGCATACAAAACTACTACAAAAAATATGTAAAATTTAGTCCTTTAATATAACAAAAGTGATAAAAGAAATATACCAAACTTTCAACACAACGCAGTCGAGAGGAGGAATGTGAAATGTAAAAATCTGAAAATTCAACATCTTCAAATCATTAAAAGCATGTCATCATATAAACATTGCAAAGTACATTTATCACAAACATAACCCATATTCAGCATACAAAATACCATACATTATACATTTTCAGTTAGCAAACTTTGATTTAGGAGACAAATTAAATCAAATCAATGAAGTAGCAAGAAAATGACAACATACACAATTAAACATCACATTTCAAAACATAGCATAAAATAGTGATTGATACATACATGATTGATACATACATGACACTTTAACATATGTGAAATTATGTAAGATAAGAGAGATTGATCAAGATAACAGTACAGTATTATTTGGACAAAACAAACAAAAATAGGGAATCGCAGTAGTTGTAGTCATGTCAAATCAACATTAGCAACACTTGCAAAATTGTAAGTTAACCATACTGAGTAGAAATATGCAGTAGAAATAAACAGACATTTGCAATTTAGGACACATATAAGAAATGTGTTATTAGGCGAGAAGACACTTACAAGCACCATAACATCATGTAAAATTTGATGGGGATTGAAACGTGTAATCCTAAATTCAACAAAATACATTCAAACAAACAAGGGAAAAAGAAACGTAAAACATGGAGGAAAACATACCATACTGACAAAACATTTAACTATTTGTTAAACAAAATGAACAATAATAATGGTACAAGTTGCCAATATAAAGCAAAACATAAAATTATTTATAGGTTTATACATATGAAAATGTGCAAAACACAGTAGCAACAGCTAACTTCAAAGAAAAATACATATTTAGGTTTAGTGACACATTCAAAAGTATAACCTACCAGTCTCTAATCCAACACGGATTCCTGCCAAGCCTTCAGGGTGTAGTATCTGCAAGACCTTCTCCTCTCAGGGAGATAATTGTAAGGGTGGTTGGGAGAACCACCATTAGTCCTCTGGGTTTCCAGGTAAGGCCTGTAGGCCAGGGAATGCACTTTCCCCACAGGTCGTTCCACCTTTTCCTAATTTCCTCCTGTGTGAACAGGGTGTTTGCTACACCATTCACTCTGTCAACTATTGTGGAACACATTTGCCTTTTCTGTGCTACAGCTGTATTGTGTACTCAGGCAAACAATTGTGTCTCTATTAATTTTATCCACCATGATTGACAAATCTCCCTCAGTGGAACATGGATTTCTCCTCCTCCATTATCATTTGATAAAATTAAATGCATTTCTTAACCCAGAAGTAAAAAGAATAAAAAATGACAAATGAACAAGGAACAAGGAACAAAAAAAGGAAAAAACCCTGACTTAACTGACAAAACGTTTCCTGGCCAATGTTGTGCTGCAGTGGAATGAAGAAGGATCATGGTCTGAAATGGAGTTTGTTTTATAGTGTGGTGTGCAGGTGAAAACAATTAGCCAAACCACATCAGGTGTGTGATGAAAGCATCCATCCAAAAGCCACAGGCCACTAGGAATCCACCGCTAGGATAATGCCAACACAGCTGTGAAATCTAAATATGCTTGTCGCAATACCGCCACCCTGGCGGCAGCGGAATAATGTTAGCTAGCACAGGAGACCGATGCATTACCAGTGGTGAGCCGCTTATGCAACGGAAAACCCTCTCTCAATGCGGACCAAGGATCAGACAGCTCTCATCTATGTCAGGTGGGCGAGAATACGTCAGCTTGATGGAGCCACGGAAGCACAACTGAAGTCCTGCCAAGATCTAAATCAGGCCCAGAGTATCCTTACTACCAACATAACGGTCTGCCTGCCTGATTAAACTATGGGCAAACCTTAGGTGTTACCTTGTCTGAGACTACTCCATGTCCACTACAGTTATATCCCTCCAACGGCCAGATGGAGTAAGGGCTTTTGAAGATTGAACCCTATTGCCGCCCACCTAATTTAGATGGGCAGACATACATGCCAGTATCCACTATCTGTCACCACAAGGAAAGCCCTTGTGATAGGGAGCAGTGAAAACTGTCTTGTGCCCCCTTTCCATGGGAGTTAACTTGGGAGGGGATTGATTATTATTTATTTTTCAAAAATAAATTCCTGCTTCAAGTTTTTCTTTTGAAGAAAAGGAATTACATTTAGCAGAAGGCTCCATCATGTTGTCATGCCCCAAACCTAAAAACTCATTGACAGGAACTGACATGACGACGGTTCCTGGCGGTGATTCAGAAATTACCACTGGCTCTGCAGTCTTTTTTAAATTTGGAAGAGTAACTTACTTCATTGCCCTGAAAGAGAAACACCATCTGCCAGCTACCAAAAGAGGCCTTCAGTCATGCAAGGTGTCATGCAAGCGTCTAGAAATAATGTTACAACTCTGTACATCAGAGTACATAGGCAATACATGGGCGGTTAAGACAAGACATGGGCACAATAATACATCTCAGTTCTAGTGGTATTTGAAGATGGCTTAAAAAGAGCAGCACAGTAATTTACAACTTTCTGCTGTGGCCAGGGACATGGAGATGCAGAAAATTATCCAGTGACTCAGTTTATGCAAGCACTTAAAGCACATATTCTGAGAGGTCCACAACACAGCAGCAATGGTGAATCCCAAATACATGTGTGTTATGCAACCAACCATGATATATGCCCCATAAATTCCATCCAGAAGTGGCAAGTAGCAGATTTATGCAACCACAATACTCAGCGGTGTCCAACCAGGAGCAGCACGGAGCAAGGCTATAGAAATACAGCCAGACATAGGGGGTCATTATTGGTTTGGCGACAGAAAAGGCTGGCCGCCAACTCCTGTGGTCAGGTTGCTGCCAGTGGGGCCTCCTTCCTGCGGACCCCATTATGAGTTCCCCGCTAGGTCAGTGGGCAGAAACTGTGTTTCTGCCCGCTGGCCCAGTGGGTTACAGCCTACAATATTGACGCTGGCTCCTGATTGCTGCAGTGCGTAGGGTGCAGCGGCTCCCATCACACTGTTGACTGTCTGCAATGCAATGCAGTGAACAGCGCAATGGGGCTGGCCATCACGGCCTCTCCACTGCCCATGCCAAGTGCATGGGCAGTGCAGGAGCCCCCGTCTTTGCCAGCCTTTACATGGCGGTGCTACGGCCATGTAAAAGCTGACAGAGAGGGGGGTTGTAATCACCAGGGCAGCACTGCCTCCTTTGGAGGTAAACTGGCGGTGCTGGCAGTGCTGGCTGTCTGCGTAATGTGGTGGTCAGACCACCACCGAGACCCTGGCGGACTCAAGACCGCCAGAGTCGTAATGACCTCCATAGTGTATTGTATGAAAAGTCTATCTAGAGTGTGTGTGGCAAGCAACAACATATAGGATTTGGCATTTCATAACTAGACATGGTATGTGGTTTTAGGAGTCCAGTCAAGAGAGGTAAATGAGCAACCCCATTATACTGGAAAGTTAAAACAACCATGATATGGGCTATAAATCTCAGATTTTCGCATCTACCTGCAACAAATGAACATCACTTAGGAGGGTGTAAATCTCTTTTGACTCTTTTGAGGGTAACAGGGATGAGCCTCCAAGCAGCACCTGTTGTTCATGGGAGTGTAGATGTCAATTAGATGGAAACTGCTGTGGTGGGAAAGTGATAGTTTGAGTTGGATGAGCATAAGGATGAAGGGATTAAAGGAGGATATAGCCTGGACCTCCATGTTCACCCAGGAATGGGTTGGTTGAACATAAAGGGAATGAGAATTGCAAGGTGAGAGGTGAGCGGGGTTGGTGACTAATTCTGGGAAAGAGTAATGTTAGGGAACAGAGGAGAGTAATGACATGAAGAGAGGATCCCTGAGAGAGACAATGGAAAGCAGGGCAAGGATTCCGGCCCTGAGTCCAAAAACCGCAGCACCCTCTCATGTTTAGGAAAGTCTTTATGCATTCCAGGCAGTAGACGTTTATCAACGGTGCATTTATTTGTTTCTTTTTGGTCTGTTTTTTTGTTGAGACCTTTGACTCAGCTATCTAATTTAATGGACATTCTGTCAGACACGTAATAGCTGTTGTAGCACTATGTACAATGTTCCACTAAAGCAATGCAAATTACATCAATCTTTAAATCAGTGTAACACAGGCATTTATCTTTCTGTAAGGTTGTTGTACATGACTGGTCCCTTTACCAGCAGCAGGAGTGGATTGTCTCCTGTATGCTTTCAAGATAGTAGCGTTTTGATTTCTTACCAGGAGAGTGTGGGTTGTCATTGTAGAAGTAAAGGTTCTGTTCCAAGGCCATTCAATGCATTAGCAGGGTGAAATGCGGGGGGGCATTACATTAAATTATCTTTGGGCTTATAAACCATTAACTGTAGGACACTTTGATAGTGGCACACCCTGAGAAATGTGAAGAAAAGGTCTACAATCTCACCAAGATCTTCAGATGGGGATGACTATCCAACCAGAACACATCTTATACCAGTATAGTGCTGAGCCTAGGAAGATCTCATCACATCCACATTAACTAAACTGTTTGCATCATTGTTTAAAATGTGTCACACCTGGTACATTCAAGGACATTTTGGTAGCAGCATAAATAACAAATTTGAAAAAACACAATCTTCAACACTTTTACACTGAAAACCATGTTTTACAAAAAAATCTTGCTAAAAAAATCTAACGGTATTAGACAGAAAATAGCGTTGAAATGAAACAGTAAAAGTTTGCCTGGTCCATTTTAGAATAAAGTAGCACAAACGTATTTTGTGGAAGGGGGAGCAGCAGAAGAGCAAAATCTTATAAGGCATCAGATCGAAGGGATGTATTTCTCTTCAGTTGTGTTCCCTCATACACAACTCTAATATTTATACTACATTGCTGTTAAAAATGTCTCTCAGTGCGTCTCACCAACCTTTTCTCTCACTATGTGTATTTATGAATGGGTTCCAAGAAAGAAATTGTTAAAAGTAAAAGATTTGTCTGCACAAAATCGATTCTTTCATAAACGCTTCACAAACCCTTTCTCTCGGCAATACCTATAAAGCAGCTAGCCTCCTATCTGTCATCATCCTTCAAGAGCTCCCATAATGGAAAGTAGCTGATGCAACCTCAGCCTTACATTCCCCAACAAACTTTACACCAAGAAACGTATAAAGCTCACCTATCTGGACAGTGCTGTAATTAATAGCGTTGATGTTTGGGAAAGCTTTTGAAAATATTTAGAGGGGCCATTCTTTCATGTCCGCCATGGAGACGTGTTTCCGCAGTTTGAAAAGTATAGCAGGGATGCCAAAGTGAATAGAGAGTGGATATCGGTAGTTGAGAGACTGTCTGACATTTGAAGAAACAAGGAATATAGTCCCAATTGGCCAGGGGCAGTTTCTGACGTTCGCCGTTAGGGAATACTGTGGTCAGGTGACATAAGCCATCATTTCAGGTCGTAATCTCTTGAAACACTGGGCCTACATCCAAAACCAAGAAAGAGTAAAATTGAACAAAGGTTCACATTATTGGTGTTGTTATTAGCAAAGCATAGATTAATGATACACTGGGTGAAACCAAGTGGACCTCCAGTAGGGTTGTCCTATAAACATGCTAAAGAGTGCCTGTTGGCCTGAGAAATATGGATTAACATTCTAAGAACTAATGAAAAAGTCCTATATGATACTCAAGACGGATAAGCAATGTCTGGCAAACTCCGAGGAGCCCCCTCAGCAGTGGTTAATTTATAAATAAAAACGTGCGGGTGCTCAAAGCTCTCCTCTGAAACACACGGTTACTGCAATTAAATGAGCGAGCACGAACACCGAGGCAGCATAATTTTAAAGCCATCTCGGGCCTCTTTAATCCATTTCCAGCCACTCCCTGCTCCTTTGGCTGACCCCTGCAGCTTTCTGCTCTCTCCCTTTGTGACGCTTTTCCGTATTTCTCCCCCTCCCTGTTTCCCATTAGTGTCATTTGCTCGCAGTCAATGACTGATTCAAAACAATGAGAGGCATATCTATACTCTGCGACGAATTTGCGTCTTTTTTTTTTTACAAAGTCGGCACCAGCCAAACTCATATTTATATTTTGACGTTAGACACGTCTAATGTCAAAATATAGGAGTTTGCACCATTTTTGGATGCGTAGACCTTCATTGCGTCAATGAGATGCAAGATAGGCGTTCCCATCTAAAAAATTGTGCTATCCCTATAGCCCCATATTCATCCCCAATGCTAAAATGATGCACGGGTGAGAGGAGGGCCCAAATAATGGCACAAAGCTTACTTTGCACCATTATTTAACACTTGGGTCAGACCAGGCATTAGGGGGCCTGTGGACCCATTTCACTGGTCAAACACCATGGAATGGGTCCACAGCTTCCCATCCCAAGCCCTAGGAACACCCCCACCAGAGGGACACCGGAGGATGAGGGACCGCATCCCAGGTAAGTATTTTTAAATTATTTCTTTTTTTGCCATTAGGGGCTCTAACTAGGGGCCCCCTGCATGGCACAGGGTGCAATGGCCATGCCCAGGGGACACTTGTCCCCTGTGCTGGCCATTGAGTGGTGGGCATGACTCCTGTCTTTCCTAAGACAGGAGTCATATTTTTGGTGGTTGTGCGCCAGGAAATGGCGCTAGTCTGGTTAGAAGCATTTTTTTTGCCTCAATCCAGGCTAGTGTAATTTTCTGACACGCAACCGCCTCCTTCCCTACCGTCACCCCCACCAGGCTAGCGTCTTCTTCTAAGATGCTAGCCCAAATTTGGCGCTAGGGCAGTTTGGCGGGAAAAAGCATAAATCTGGGCCTAAGTGCTGGCCCCAAAAATAAGTGCTGGTCCCACCCCCCACTAGCAGCAACCACCTGCTCAAAATAAGCACTGCCCCAAAGGCACAATCTCCGAGCGTTCTATCACATTAATGATGCCAAACAAGATAAGTTGTTCAACACGTGAGGCATGAGTTTCTGCTTGTTGTTGTGTGGATCACTGGTACTGGTGAAGCAACGATCAGGTTTTGCTTACACACCACTTCGTATTGAGATCCCGCATACGAGAATACTGTAATAGCAGTTTATTATTGCCACTGTTACAAAAATGAATACACATACGTTAAAAAACAGAAAAGCTCACCTATAAAAAAACTGTGTACCCAGGTTTTCCAAATCGATTAAGCAATGAGTATATGTAATAATCTAATCTTGGCAGAAAGAAATGAAGTTTATGCCCGTTAACATAAAAGCTAATGTAAAATATGGTATCAGTTAAGTTATAGATCATTATAAAATAGATCCTGTGTCGCACGGGTTAACGGACGAAATAGGCTTCACTACTCAGGAATCGTTGCCTCTGTGAGTAATTATTGTTCCCTCAAATGAAAGGAGAAATACAAAAACGCAACATGTTTGCTTCACAAATGAGAGACTTTCATTCTGCTGTATTCCAGAAAAAACGGCGTTAATGGCTTCTAATCCGTGTAAGTGGAAAAATCCTCATACATTACTTGTTATCTTCACATTATTAGTGTTGCACATGAAATCATTAGATGAAAGGCAGTCACGGCCTCTGTATAATGAACAACTAAAATGGTAAAAGTCTGCTTTGCATCATTACTGTGAAATTGTTCAGGTGGTAAACAGCTTTCTGTCACGGGGAATATCATTAGCTCACTGCATTTATGTTTACTGTGTTACTAAACGTGGCAGGCAGCAAAAATGGCTTTAGTGAACCCGCTTCTAATTCTCCCATTTTTTAAATAATTACAATATTCAAGCTGTCCACAGTGCATCGTTGTCTTCTTTTTAATCCTGGAAACTCTGGTTCATTAGTGATACTCATTTCCATGATCCAAATCTCAATTAAAGTCAGCATTAACTAACCAAACACTCAATGTAAAAATAAATGAACTTCAATTATTTTAACTATTACTGCTACATACAAAACCAACAATGGTTATTTGGTACACCCAGCAAACTGTTGACAAAGCAGCAAATCTAAAATCTGTATTTGTTGATTTCTTTAAAAAATAATGTGGCGGATTTACAAGAATTTGGGCTTACGGATGCAAGGGTCTTGATCTTCCAAGGGAATATGAAGTCCGCACTTCGTCAAGCTGGGGCGTATCTCAGTCAGTGAGAATCAGGGAGTGAGAATCTCAAGTTTCCTAACTAAAAAGGCAGTTGACCGCAGGCTGAATGGGTGGGATGGCCAAGGTTTGGGATGGAGAAGGCTAAACATTAACATGGTATATAACGGGGATAGATCGTACAATTCTTGGTACCATAATGAAACATTCATAAATCACTGGGATTTAGGTATGATGTATATTAAACATTTTGTTTTCCTTGCTTCATTATGGCGTAGTAATCCTCACTCCTCACACATAGTACTGGCAGTGTATGTTAAATGTAGACGAAAAAAGCACAAAAGAGAAAAAGGAAAGAAATCACCAAGAATATCAACATAAATATAACAACTAAAACACAATCAAACTTGTCTTCAATCCCCCTTCAGTACTGAACAAGATGTGGCTGCACTCCTTATTTAATATGCAATCCACATAGGAGGTAGTCCTTACATGGTGTCACATTGGTGGGCAATTCTTCCCCAAACCTTTTGATTATGTGTCCATATGCTTATTTCATATTTGAAGAGCATATGACTCCTCCAAGAGGAATTGTCGGCGTGTTTTAGCCCCACTTTAACTTGGGCCTCTTCGGTGCTTCGGAAGATCGAAATTCCTACTGCTCAAATGGTATAAACATCAATTCATATCTCCATAACAACTTTTTAAAATTAATATCTCCAGTTCCCTACATTGGATTTTTGTCATTTCAGTGTCATTTTAAAGATAACAATATTTACTATTTTTTTATAAATTGGTGTTAGAGTTTTATTGTGTGTTGTGTTTTACTTATTAACTGTTTTGTTGATATTAATCATTCACATACCTTTCTCTTAAATTAAGACTAACTGATTGTGGGCCAAGCTTCCAACGGCTAAGCAAGGATTAATTTATTGAGACCCTGACTGGAACTAGTGGGGAATTGTCGCCTATTGCTTATTGTAGGTACCTATCTGTCCTACCAATAATCCACTTTCCAACAAACACATAATCAAAAAGGTTTGGGGCAGGATTGCCCACCCAGTTGACACCATTTAAGGATTACCCTCTATGTGGATTGTGCTGTAAATAAGGAGTGCAGCCACTAATCGTTTAATACTGAAGGTACACTGAAGACAAGATGTATTGTGGTTTAGTTGTTACTTTTGTCTTGATATTCTTGGTGATGTCTTTCCTTTTTCTCTTTGTACTTTTTTGCATCTATTTTTAACATACACTTCAGGTACTATGTGTTAGAAGTGTGGATTACTATGCCAAAATGAAGCATTAAAATAAAATGTTAAATATGCATAATGCCTACATCCCAGTTTTTAATTAGTGTTTCATAGTAGTACAAAGAATTGTATGATCTATCCCCATTATATATCATGTTAATGTTAAGTTAGCTTTATGCCCAGGTATAGCTGGCTGTTTGGACATTCCCCTATATGTTTACCCATGAGGAGCAGGGTCAATATTGATTTGCATTTGGTGGGTCTCTGGGGCTGATATAGAGTTTGACAAACAGGTACTCTGTTGCAACAGCAATGAAGTACCCTCTCTGCCAAACCCAAGGTCTGTCTGCTGGACTTTGAGATGAGCAGACAGCAAGTCTTATGCAGATGGGGTAAAATGTACCCTGTCAATGTAACACTTCCATTCACAGTCCACTTGAGTCGGTGCCATCCAAAGTAAACCATCTGACCATCCCCCCACTAAAAGTGGCTGTCAAATGGCTTTATTTTATAGTATCCATCTCTGCCAAGTATATCCTGAAGGCAGGGACAGAAAAAAAGATAATGGCAGAAAACTGGTATACGGTCATTAGTTTTTTTTTTTTTTTCAAAATCAAACTCTCACTTTTGGTGTTTGATGTTGAAGCATAAAACACTTTGGAAATGTTTGATGGTCAGCTGTCTATTAAATGTTTCCATGATGCCATAATGGCAGTTCCTGCTAATACATAGAGCTCTCTGGTGGGCTGGCAGGCATCTCTAAATTTGGTGGGCAGAGTAAAGGCTGTACAGTCCTCTGCCAACCTGTCTGCTTTTACTCCATTTGTTCAATCCTAAAACAGGATATCTGTTCAGAGTGGCACAGTGGGCAAAAAACAATGGTTTGGAATGCTACTCAGAGGAATTGCCAGTGCTTAGACTATATGCAAGTCTTACCATTATTTGGGTGTTTTATTGCCAATAATATTCCTGGAAACCTGAGACTGGCTTAGCTTTCTAAGCCTACTACTGACAATATCTGTGAATTCTAAAAAGTATAAAATTTGTATCTATTAAAGGTTTTTAAACCAGTCATTAAGGGGCATATTTACAAAAAAAATGGTGCAACACAGCACGAAAAGTTGCTTAGTTGCATGACCTGAAGGAAGGAGAACTGTGCCATTTATTCAAACACATGGCACAGTTCTGCTCTCTCCATAAGCTTGTGTACCTTTTGGCATCTAGAGGCAATGCAGGCACGGTCGTGGCATAGTACAAGTACATCTATGATACGGTCAGGATAATCTTTGTGTAAGAAATGTTACTGTCCTTCACAAAAACTATGTTATAAGCCTATTTCCTCTTGAATGAGTATTTCAAGCTATTTAAAGCAGCCCCCTGCTTGCAGGAGCAATGCCAGCTCCCACATGAGTTGGGAGCTGCTGGATAGGAGTGTGGTGACCTTCAGCCCCCCCCCTGCAGCCTTATACATTAAAAAAAAAAAAAAAAAAAAAGCAATACAATTGCCTACTGAGACAATTATTGAACTGTAACTCAGTAGGTTGAAAATTCAAGTCCTGGTATATCATGCTGTGTTTCTGTTTATTTACTAGCGTTTTGAATGCTAAACATTTTTATTGATGGAACATTTACACACCTTTGCTATCAAAAGCTGTGGGTTGAAAGTCATTATCATGTTTTGGACTCTGTATAGTAATAAGTCACCAGTAACATACTGACTAATGTCTCAGACTGTCACACTGAAAGTTGTGGGATCTAGTCTAGGTGTGACTGTGGTCATTTCCATACTTCAAATTCTTTTCAACTTCTAATATTTAAGGCACATAACAAAAGTTGATCTCACTCTACTTACTTGACAAATGCATTTTTCTTTTCAATTTGTCTGAAAAGATTTCATTCTATGAGTATCTTTCATGAAAGCCTGAAAAAGCTCTCCTTCTCTAATTTCTCTCTGTGTGGTTAGAGCACGTTGGCCACAGGCCAGGCCCTGCAGTCAACCCCCCAGTACAGAATACTGAAGGCCATGGCAGTGCAGGGGTGGGTGGTTTAAGGGGTTGGCTGCAGTGCCAGGTGTGGCAGTGGTTGGATTAATGTATAATAATTAAAATTACTTTATGTTAAAAAAACATAGACATTCACTGAAAAAACAAAGGTTACAGGGATGATATACTGTAGTTAGGAAATAGAATTAAAAACCTTAAAAATTCAATGAAAAAAACAAAGATTTCAGCGACGTTATATTTAGGTTCTGAATTTACTAGTTCCAGACCTTAGAAATTCAGCAGTTATAGTTAGAGTTATTTCAAGTAAATATGAATCGTGGACTAAGGTAACTCTAACTCACGCCCTTCCCATGCACTGATAATTATGCCAGATATTACAGCACTCATGACAACTTTTATAACGTCAATAAAGATATCAATGAAATATTAACAGTCAAATTATTAAAGAAAAACTGAGCATGTGGGGGTGCAAGATATAGTTACATTAGGTTGTGAGTTATAGTTACTTGAAATAACTCTAACTACAAATGCTGAATGTCAATGGTTTTGTACAAGTGAATTCAGAAGCTAACTATAAGGTCCCTGTAACCTTTGGTGTTTTTTTCAGTGAATATATATAGAGAGAGACACTCTCTATATATATGTTAGACTTGGCATACCTGGCGTGATCTCTCCTAACCTTTTGCCTCTGCTTCCCAGGTTGTTGATGTGTGCTGGACTCTGTTTTGTGTTGTTTTTTGATACTCTGGGCACTTTACCACTGCTAACTAGTGCTAAAGTGCAAGTGCTCCAATGCAAAATGTACGGGTAATTGGCTTATCCATGATTGGCATATTTGATTTACTAATAAGTCCCATGCGCAGTGCACTAGAGGTGCCCAGGGCCTGTAAATCAAATGCTACTAGTGTCTCTGCAGCACTGGTTGTGCCACCCACATTAGTAGCCCTGTAAACATGTCTCAGGCCTGCCACTGCAGTGTCTGTGTGTGCAGTTTTAAAACTGCCAATTTGACATGGCAAGTGTACCCCCTTGCCAGGCCTAAACCTTCCTTTTTTCTTTCATACATGTAAGGCACCCCTAAGTTAAGCCCTAGGGAGCCCCATGGGCAGGGTTCAGTGTATGTTGAAGGTGGGACGGGTACTGATGTGTGTTACATGTCCTAGCAGCGAAATACTGCTAAATTCAATCTTCACTGTTGCAAGAGCTTTCTCTCTCATAGGTTTAACATATGGGCTGCCTTAAATTATTATTGAAATGCAGATTCCATTTGAGAGCAGATAGAAATTTGGAGTTTGGGGTCTCTGAACTTACAAGTTGAAAATATATATTTTAGTGAAGTTGGTTTTTAGATTGTTAGTTTGAAAATGCCACTTTTAGAAAGTAAGCAATTCTGTGACTCTGCCTGTTTGTGGATTGAGTCTGGGTCAGTTTGACATTTGGGTTGTTTGTGAATCCCCTCTAGACAGTGAGACAAAGGGAGTTGGGGTGTAGCCTGCATATACTGATGAGCCATCTGTGCTAGAGTAGAAGGAGGAGTGGTCACTTGCACCTAAATGAGCTGTGTCTGCCCTCTGACAATGCAATCTCCAACTTCCTGGTGTGTGTCTGAGGCCTGGCCTGGGCAAGGCAGGATCTTGTGAACAGCAGAGACTTTCCTTTGAAGTAGGCCTACTTCAAAGGCAGAAAGAGGTATTGGACCCAAAACCCCTGAAAATCAGATCACTTCTGGATTCAAGAGGAACCTCTTCCAAGGAGAAGAGATGGAGAGCTGAGGAGAAGTGCTGCCCCTGCCTGCGACTGTGCTTTGTTGGGCTATCCTGCAGTTGCTGCTTCTGCCTGTGAAAGGGGACAAAGACTGGACTTTGTGTCATTTCCTGCTTGTAAAGAATTACCAAGGGCTTGAACTGAGCTTGCCTCCTGTTTTGAAGTCTCAGGGCCATCACAGTCTTCCTCTGCTCACATCTGGATGCTCTGCTGAGACTCCTGCCCTGCCAAGTGGTGTCCAATCCAGTCACATCACGGCTGGAGAAACGACGTGCAACACCCGCTTGCGGCTTGCGATAATGATGCAAACCCCATGCAGAGCTGTATACTCTCTGGGTGACAGGATTTTCTACGCATCATCCCTGGGTGTCAAAGTCAACCCGACTTTGCACAGATCCGAGGTGCCCCGTACAGAAATCGGCACATTGCTCTCTTGCGAGGGAGAAAAATTTCGCACAGCCGACTCGACCGCTCAAGAAATGATGCACAGCCTGCCTTGCGAGGAAGGAATCAATGCACTGCTGCCTTTTCGGATGCACACTCTCCAGTGCAGCTTTATTTTTGACGCTAACCAGGTACTTTGTGCACAATCATCATTTCTTTTGTTTTCTATGAGGTAAGACTCTTATTCTTTTGAAAATTCATATTTTAACTTGTGTATGTTTAATTTTTTTCATTTTGGTCTTGTTTGATTTAGAAATATATTACCTATTTTTCTAAACTGGTGTGGTGTCCATTTTGTAGTGTTTTCACTGTATTACTGTGTGTGTTGGTACAAATACTTTACACATTGCTTCTGAGTTAAGCCTGACTGCTCATGCCAAGCTACTAAGGGGGTGAGTGGGGGTTAACCAGGTGTGTTTCTCCTTTTCCCTGACTGGAGTGAGGGTCCTTCATTGGCCAGGGGATAACCTGACTGCCAACCAAAGACCCAATTTCTAACACTGGTGATCAGCTGTGAGGATTGGACTTGCATTTGTACTTGACATACAGTGCACACAGTGATTAATTGTACACTACTATTTGCAGTGCAGACCATTACATGACCACACAAGCCTTGTTTCGCTTTTTCTCTTTTTGGACTTTTTTCTACCTCCATATTTTTGCTGATCTTTTTATTAACTCTTGAACTTCTCATTGGGAACTTTTCTTTTCTGCCTTGGTACTTTGTGCCTTTGATTGGCCATTGTGTTTCAATCTGGAGATGCACCAGCTGGAGCTGTTTTTAAATAAGGGGAACTGGAACTTTACAGAGTTTCTTAATTATACAGTTATGTAAGAATCTTGCCTGTCCCTTTAAGAGCTCCACTAGGAAGGAGGAGCTGCAAAAAGCCCTGAGGGCATAGGTGACAGCCTAGGAGGCTGGGGGGCACAGAGAGGATGAGGATGAGGAGGTGCAGAGTATACATTAAGGTTGTCAGACCTGACAGCCTTAGGGTGGTCACCCCTAACTTTTTGCCTGCCCCCCTCCACTTTTTGGACACTGTTTTTGCTGGTTTTAGGACTCTGCACACTTTACCACTGCTAAAGTGCATATGCTCTTTCCCTTTAAACATGGTGACATTTGTTTATACCCAATCGGCTTATTTAATCTACTAGTAAGTCCCCAGTAAAGTGCAGCACATGTGCCCAGGGCCTATAGATTAAATGCTACTTGTGGGCCTGCAGCACTGATTGTGCCACCCACCTAAATAGCCCTCCAACCATGCCTCAGGCCTGCCATTGCAAGGCCTGTGTGTGCAGTTTCACTGCCACTTCTACTTGGAATTTAAAGGTACTTGCCAAGCCCTACACTCCCCTTTTTCTGCATATAAGTCATCCATAAGGTGGGCCCTAGGTAATCCATAGGGCATGGTGCTGTGTAGGTAAAAGGCAGGACATATACCTGTGTAGTTTATATGCCCTGATAGTGTAGAACTCCTAAATTTGTTTTACACTGCTGTGAGACCTGCTCCTTTTGTAAGCTAACATTAAGGTTACCCTCATATACTGTTTGAGTGGTAACTTCTGATCTGAAAGGAGTAACAAGGTCATATTTAGTATGGCCAGAATGGAAATCCAAAATCCTGCTGACTTGTGAAGTTTGATTTAATATTACTGTTTAGGAAATTCCACTTTAGAAGGTCAGCATTTCTCTGCGCTTAAATCCTTCTGCGCCTTACAAACCACGTCTGGCTAGGTTTAGTTGACAGCTCCCTTGTGCATTTACTCAGACAACCCCAAACACAGGATGCTCAGTCACACTCGCATACATCTGCATATTGAATGGGTCTTCGTGGGCTGGGAGGGTGGAGAGCCTAGCACTTACATATCAAAGGACAGTAGCCTGCCCTCACACAAAAGACTGCCACACCCCCTACTGGGACCCTGGCAGAGAGGAAGAAACTGAAAGGTGACCTTGTGCACTTCTAAGCCACTCTTTGAAGTCTCTCCCACTTCAAAGACACATTTGGGAATATAATCAGGGTCTCTGACCCTATCAACTGAGACACTTCTTGACTAGATACCACTGGTGAAGAATCCCTGAACCAGAACCTGCAACCTGCCAAGAAGAACTGCCTGGCTGCCCAAAGGACTCACCTGGACTGCTTTTCTGAGAAGGACTGCTGCCTTGATGTTGCCCTGCTGCCTTGCTGCTCTCTGGCTGTGCTGAGAAGTGCTCTCCAAGGGCTTGGATAGAGCTTGCCTCCTCTTCCCTGAAGTCTCAGGACCAAAAATACTTCATTCCTGCAAAAGAAGTCCTTGTGCAGCAAAAATTGATTCAGAGCCTGCAAGAAACGATGCACAGCCTGCCTCGCTCTGAGAAAATCACCATATGCCAAACCGGAACAACGCAGCCTGACTTCCCGATGAGGAGATCAATGCAGAGCCACGTCCCAGTAGATTGACGCACACCCGAACCAGAATAACACAGCCCAACTTCCTGAAGGAAATCGACGCAGCGCCTGCCGTGCAACAGAACTTTCCACGCAAGGCCCATCGGATCGACGCAACCACTGTGACTTCGCCCTGCATGCCCAGGATTTCAATGCATCCTCACCATGGTGATCGAAAACCCCGCAACCCGAAGAGGATCCCAGTCTACTCACCAGAAATTGACGCAATTGCCTGCCCTGTGTAAAAACTCAACGACACATTGTCTGTGCACCACTAAAATCGACGCACAGCTCCCTGTTTTTCACACAACTCCTCCTCTGCTGTCCCTTGCGGAGAATTCAAACGCAAACCAGGTACTTTGTGCTTGCAAGCGACATTTGTTGCTTTTTAAGAACTAAAGAGTCCTTATATCATTTTCTAAATGATATTTCAACGTGTACTTATTGAATCTTAATAGTTTTGACCTGCATCTTAACAGATAAATATTATATATTTTTCTAAACACTGTGTGGTGTATTTTTGTGGTGTTCTACTGTGTTATTGCATAATTTATTGCACAAATACTTTACACATTGCCTCCTAAGTTAAGCCTGACTGGTCAGTGCCAAGCTACCAGAGGGTGGGCACAGGATAATTTGGATTGCGTATGACTTACCCTGACTAGAGTGAGGGTCCTTGCTTGGAAAGGGGGTAACTTGACTGCCAACCAAAGACCCAATTTCTAACAATGGAGTAGTGGGTGCACCTGTTATGCCTGAGGGGATTGACTCGAGGGCAGGTAGCAGGATGTTGAAACAAAACTCCAATACTGGAGAGGGTCCAAAGTCACTATTCTCCTGTATAGAATGCCTTGTTCATGAGTTGGGGGACTTGACCAGAGGACAGGGACCCACGTCCTCTAAAAGGAGTATACCGTACAAGCAAAGGCAAAGTCCCACTCAAAGGTTCTTGAAGTTATCAAATTAAAAATGTATTTCATTGTTGTACAGGGGTTTTAGTTCCAAAAACTCAAGAAGTCACTTTCTTTCCAAGAGCAAAATCCAAAATGATGACAAGAGAGAATCACCCAGCACGTGTTTCACCCCCTCTGGCTATTAAGCCGGGGCTTTCTCAAGGCATAAGAAGTAAGGCAAACATTGTAATTTGGATAGTGAGTTAGTCATATTCTTTGGAGTACACGAAAACCGGAACGCCGCAAGTAAGCGGCAAAAATCAGGGGACGTTTTTTTCCCAGGGGTAACTTGAAGGGTAAAATTAGAGCTTAACATGCTGTGCTCTAACACACCCTGAGGGTGAACTATCCTTAACAATCTTAGTGACACAATGGTAGCGTTATTTTTGTGTTTTACTCTCCTTGTCACAATTTTAATCCTATTGTGCTTTATCGTCCTAGTTATTTCAATACATGCTTTACTATCTAAGATGCAGTTGCTTCAATAAAACCTTATTGAACCTTACTCTGCCTCTGATTGTCCTTGCATACGTGAGACTAATGTAACTGAGTGAAACGGATGAGATATGAGTGCCCACAATTCCCCTGAGGAATAATTTATGTCAGGTGCGTGGTTGCCCAATCATCCCTGCTCTTGGGTGGAAATGAGGCACTGCTAGTTAGCCAGAACAAACCCAGATTAGGCGACAGGTGTTACCTGGAGCAGGTTCAGACCTAGTCCCCCGCAGTCCAGGTGCTTCTGCTGCCCAAATCCAGTAATCTCATTAGGATAATGAGAACCTACGCGAAATGGCACTGTCAACGTTTGGTCAGGCACTAATTTTCGGGTCCTCCTGTATATCTCTGTCTCAGTGCATGCAAAGACACCTCAGTACTATTTACGGAGAGGTCAATAGTATTGAGGATTTTCCTCCTCAGCTAAGTAGGGAGTACCTAACTAACACTGTAAGTTGTTCAAGCTTGTACCCTAAAAGGATAATCCCCATTTGGTGTGCTTATCTCTGAACAAAATTTACCATTCATCATGGTGAACCCACAACGGGTAGCAATTGCAGTCAATATGTGACCAACCCTTACAGCACATTTATTAGCACATGGCCTAACGGCCCAGGGGGTCCTGTTACATTTGTTGGTGAGGCTCATCCAGCCTATAGAACAGGAATGTTCTATTCTTGGGTCACATTTCCAGCAGCTGATGGGAACACAAATACATTTCATCACTATACACCTGCAAATATAACTGCACAATATAGAGCATATGCATATCTAGAAATACCTCTAAGATATCAAGACCATAATAATTGGCTTGATGGCCCCCTACCACATACAATCCTACATGTTAGGTCCTCTAAGTAATGATGGTCCTACTTGGCCTTTATTGGCCACATATACACCTCACCCTGATGCAGCAACCTTGACGGTAACTGAAGTTCCCCGCATATATGCTGAACTTAGGGAAATATACGAATGGCTAGTACAGTTTGTAATGCAAACATTAAATAGAAACCCAGCACGTGCTACCCCGGCACAACTACATGCAGCAACACCGGCATTAATCCTACAACTGTACATTCGATCATGGGTAAAGTACCCGCCAAACGAGAAGAGATTCCGTTTCGGTTAGCTCAAATAATAAATGCACTGGAAGCAGTATTTCCCTCTATGGGACCTCAGGATAAGCATAGAATATTAACTATGTGCTTGCCATTTGTAGGGGTTCCCATAGTAGATAACTGCAATACTTTGGACACAGTGTTTGCCAAGCTCTATACTACCGTACACGGTACACCGACCCTTGCCAATCTAGTTGAAGTGTTAAAACAAATTCAAGATGAATACAGGGCTGCCCTGGCCCTAGACTTGGGGATGCAGCTCATGGGCAATTTTGCCATGGTATCTTCAATCATATTAAGTAACCTTAAAGGGGACGCAATTGCACTAGCTGTGCATATGTGGCTCCGGGATGTTCCTCAACGGGATCAAGAACGTGAGCTGCCAAAGATTATCACGGAGACCTACTATAGCATTGGTAGAGATAATTTGGGGGCCAGATCCACAAAACCACAGTTTCAGGGTAAATCTAATAAGGACTCTACCAATCAAGCACCTAAGAGTTCTAAAAAAAATGCTGGGATAAAAAAGAACAAAAACGTACTCAAAAGATATGGGTGGTCATTACAACCCTGGCGTCGGTGTTAAAGCGGCGGTAAGACCGCCAACAGGCCGGCGGCAAAGAAATTGCAATTACGACTGTGGCGGAAACCACCAACAAAGACAGCCACTTTAAGACTCCGACCGCCACGGCGGTACAAACAAACAGCTTGGCGTTCACCGCCAACAGACAGGCGGGAGACAATGTACCGCCCACACTATTATGACAGGCCAATCCGCCACCTTTTCCAGGGCAGATTCACCGTTGATAAAAAACACGGCGGAAACAGGAATTTCAAAGGGAAAACGCTCACCTCTACACACCCCACGAGGAACGAGGACACCATGGATCCAGAACTCCAAATTCTACCTGCGATGGTCTTCCTGCTCCTCTACCAGGAGCACGAACGCCGGCGGCAAAGACCACTGTGAGTACTGCACCTACGACACAGGGGTGGGGGGAGGGAAAAAACAGGGAGACACACACGCAATACCCCCACCCCCACCCTCACCCACTACAACACACACACTAATGCATATTTATACATCACAGTTACACCCCCCAAACTCCCCGGAAGAATGCAAAGACAATAGAAAATGAGTGTAACCATTGTAATATATAAAAAACAAGTAGGCAGAAATATATATATATACACCATGTACAAAATATATACCAAGCATAGTAGTCCAGGTAGTGCACTGAGAAAGTCCGTGGAACACTGGGACCACACGGTATGGGCGAGGCCCACACAAGATCCCCGACCATGATGGAGAGAACACTGCAGGGGCATCAGATACCAATAAAACAGGCACCTCAGGGGGAGGGAAAGGGGGGCACCTCAGCCGCTTGAGTGCACAACGCCAAATCCATGAGGGGGCCACATGCCCACTATTACATCCTGGGGAGTGCAAAGCCACAGTCTCACAAGTCTCTACAGTGGGTGGGTTGCCCACTGTTCAATCCTGGGGAGTGCAAAGCCACAGTCTCTCAAGTCTCTACGGTGGGTGGGTTGCCCACTGTTCCATCCTGGGGAGTGCAATGCCACAGTCTCACAAGTCTATATGGTGGGTGGGTTGCCCACTGTTCAATCCTGGGGAGTGCAAAGCCACAGTCGCACAAGTCTCTATGGTGGGTGGGTTGCCCACTGTTCAATCCTGGGGAGTGCAAAGCCACAGTCTCACAAGTCTATACAGTGGGTGGGTTGCCCACTGTTCAATCCTGGGGAGTGCAAAGCCACAGTCGCACAAGTCTCTACAGTGGGTGGGTTGCTCACTGTTCAATCCTGGGGAGTGCAAAGCCACAGTCTCACAAGTGGATGACAGTCTCCACTGGTTCTGGAGGGGGCATGGTGCCCAGAGTGCTTCAACCTGTTAAGGACAGGGGTATTGGATGACAGTCTCCACTGGTTCTGGTGGGGGCATGGTGCCCAGAGTGCTTCATCCTGTTAAGGACAGAGGTAGTGGATGGCAGTCTCCACTGGTTCTGGAGGGGGTATGGTGCCCAGAGTGCATCTTTCACCCCGGGACGGACTCAGTTGCGTCAGTGCCCCTGCCGCTCATGGGCTAGCGGTGCTTGAGATGGCGGTGCCCTGTACAGCGGTGCTTGAGATGGCGGTGCCCTGTGCAGCGGTGCTTGAGATGGCGGTGCCCTGTTCAGCCGTGCTTGAGATGGCGGTTCCCTGTTCAGCCGTGCTTGAGATGGCGGTGCCCTGTTCAGCCGTGCTTGAGATGGCGGTCCCCATTGCAGGGTCTCAGCTACTGGCACTTTTTCATGGCCCAGCGGGGCTGGTGGTCCTTCATGGCCCAGCGGGGCTGGTGCTGGCCTCCTGGGCAGCTGGGCTGATGCTGGCGGTTGGCTCCTGGGCAGCTGGGCTGGTGCTGGTGGTGGCCTCCTGGGCAGCTGGGCTGATGCTGGCGGTGGCCTCCTGGGCAGCTGGGCTGATGCTGGTGGGTGGCTCCTGGGCAGCGGGGATGATGGCGTGGCCTCCTGGGCAGCTGGGTTGATGCTGGCGGTTGGCTCCTGGGCAGCGGGGATGATGGCGGTGGCCTCCTGGGCAGCTGGGCTGATGCTGGCGGTGGCCTCCTGGGCAGCTGGGCTGATGCTGGCGGTTGGCTCCTGGGCAGCTGGGCTAATGCTGGCGGTTGGCTCCTGGGCAGCGGTGATGATGGCGGTCTTCTCCGCCGTGCTGCTCTTCCCAGACTTGCCGGGTTTCTTGAGGCCCTTACCCACCTTGGAAGGTGTCACAGCTGACTCCACACTCCCAACGGGACCCCTGGGAGCAGCTTTGGTGGCTGGAGTCTTCCCTCTCTCCCGCTGGGCACTGGCCAACTTCTGATGCTTCACAGGTGGGGGACTGTCTCTGCTGTGGCTCCGTGCCACACTGGCTGCCCTGGTGGCCCGTGCACTCCAGATTCCGGTGACTACAGGCACCACTGGTCCCGGAGATGTTGTGGCTGAGGTGCTAGTTCGGGACCTATGAGACGGACGGGGTGGGGGAGGTGTGGGAAAGAGGTCAAGGTTGGACAGGAAAAGTTTTTGGGACAAACTGGGACGGGTAGCTGAAGGGGGTTTGGGAGTGGAGGAAGAGGTGGTGGTTGTAGGAGGTGTACGTTTGGTGACTTTGGGTGAAGGTGCATGCGCTGGAGGCTGTCGTGAGGTGGATGACTGTTGGGTGGGTGTGTGCCTGCGTTTGTGTATCTTGGGAGGGGGGTCACAGACACACTGGAAGAGGACACAGGGGAAGTGTGAATGGTGGTGGGGGTGGTGACTGCACGTGAGCGGGGTGTGGTGGTGTTTGTGCTGGAGAGGGACGTAGTGGCTGTAGAGGTAGTGCATGCAGGTGTGAGTGTAGACGAGACTGGGAGGGAGGAGGGAGGCAAGGAGGAGGGGGACACAGTGGAGGCAGTGGATGCTGGTGTGTCTGCATGTGTGTGATACTTGCGTGAGTGCCTGTGGGATGTGTGGTGTTTATGTTTGCCTGAGCTTCCCTTGGGTGTTGAGGTGTGTGCATGTTGGTCTGTAGGTGTGCTTGGGATAGGCTGAGGTACAGGGGATTGGGTCGGGGTGGAGGAAGTTGGAGGGGGGAGGCTAGAGACAGGGACAATGGCTGCCATCAGTGCTGAGGCCGCCTGACCAGAATGAATGCCCTCCAGGAATGCATTGGTTTGTTGCAACTGCCTCTCTACACCCTGGATGGCATTCAAAATGGTAGACTGCCCAACAGTGAGGGACCTGAGGAGTTCAATGGCCTCCTCACTGATGATGCTAATGCACACAAGAACAGGGAGACCACAAAAAGGGGGGGGGGAGACAGAAGAAAGACATGTTGAGTGTATGCATTACCGCTACCGTTGGCGGACACAACAGACACAGAAGCCCCCAGCACTGTTAAATTTCTGGGAAATGGCCTACAAGGCTATGGATGACATCTGCGCACATAGATGACACAGGGGCATGACTAGGTGTACTTGGCACTCTACAGAGGTGGGGTGGGGTGCCACATGGCCTGCCTTACGGAGGGGCCTTGCCTACGGAACTCGCCCTGGCCTAGGGAAACCCACAACCCACCTCCCCCACCCAGACACCTCCACTGCACGCAAAGTCAGCAGAATGAGAGTGTACTCACCCCCTTGTGGCTGCTGTGATGCCATCCAGCACCCATCCAACTCCGGGTAGGCCACCGCCAGGATCCTGAACATCAGGGGGGTCATGGTGCGACGAGCACCCCTCCCACGTTGGTAGGCCATCCCCAGCTGAGCCTCTGCCGTCTTCTTGCTCCAGCGGCGAATGTCCTCCCATCTTTTCCGGCAGTGGGTGCTCCGTCTGTGGTAGACCCCCAGGGTCCGGACGTCCTTGGCGATGGCAGGCCAAATATCTTTCTTATGGTGGGCGCTGACCTACATGAAATGTACAGGGGAAAAAGAGAAGTTATTACCAACTGCACTGTCAAAGTGATTGGCATCCCTACCCTTGTGGCACATGCATTCACCGTCTATCATGCACGCAGCACTCTCCCCCCTTCCTTCTTACATCCAGCCCTCTCCACACAGGCATAGTCCATACAACATGCTCCCTGTGTACTTACCTGTTTGTTTGGAGGACCGTAGAGTAGCGTGTACTGGGGGAGGACCCCATCCACGAGCTTCTCCAACTCCTCTGATGTGAAGGCAGGGTCCCTTTCCCCAGACACTCGAGCCATTGTCTCTTCCAGACCGATGTCACAGCAGCACTTGCAGTGTAGGTCCTCTCCTGTCGAAGATCAGGTATCGAGTGATTGAACAGATAGAATATGGCGGTCACGTCCACGGCGGTGCGTACCGTCACCGCCGGCGTACATCGCCATTGGCTCCTGGGACCCATAGGGTCCAATGTTAACCAATGCAGCTTTGCGCCGCGGTCTTCGACCGCCTACCGCGACGGTGTACAACGCCAGCGCAGTTACCTCACATCCCATTGTCCCACTTTACAGGTCAGGCAGCTGCCATTTCAGGGGCCTACATGGCTTCATTTCCAACTGCGTCACACATACCTAGCCCTAGACTCAACACACATACAGGCCACCTTTTGTGTATGATTGGTGTTCTGTGTAAACTGTGGGTACGTACCTCTGAGTTGTTTGACTCTGTGCTCGCTGTTGTCCTTCATAGGCACCGTCCGCTGGGACATGTGAGGAGATGGCGGCATCCTCCGGTGTACCGACCGTTGGTGGACCTGTCGACAATGGAGGAGCGACATTTGATTATCACCTACAGGCTTGACCGTGCCCCAATCCAGGAACTGTGTACCCAGTTGGAGCCAGACCTGATGTCAGCAATACGCCATCCCACAGGAATCCCCCTCAAGTGCATGTGCTGTCAGTGCTCCATTTCCTTGCAAGTGGGTCATTTCAAACAACAATGGCCATAGCATCAGGGATGTCCCACCCTATGTTTTCCAACGTATTGTCCAGAGTGTTGTCTGCCCTTCTGAAACACATGCGGAGCTACATAGTTTTCCCTCAGGTGGAGGATTTGCCTACAGTGAAAGGGGATTTCTATGGCCTGGGACACATCCCCAACATCATAGGTGCCATTGATGGGACCCATGTGGCTTTGGTCCCCCCCCACAGGAGTGAATAGGTGTACAGAAACCGGAAGAGTTATCATTCTATGAATGTGCAGATGGTATGTTTGGCAGACCAGTACATCTCCCATGTGAATGCCAAGTTCCCTGGCTCAGTGCATGACGCCTACATCCTGCGGAATAGCAGCATCCCTTATGTGATGGGTCAACTCCAGAGGCACTGTGTGTGGCTATTAGGTGAGCACCTGGAAGCAAGTCAGTGGGAATGGTTGTCTGGGTCTGGGGATATCCCTCCAGGTTAGTGCTTGTCTAACAGTTGTCCCTCACCATTTGCAGGTGACTCTGGTTTCCCCAACCTGTCATGGCTACTGACCCCAGTGAGGAATCCCAGGACAAGGGCAGAGGAAGGCTACAATGAGGCCCCTGGGCGAACTAGGAGGGTGATCGAGCGGACCTTCGGCCTCCTGAAGGCCAGGTTCCGGTGCCTCCATATGACAGGTGGATCCCTATTCTACTCACCAAAGAAGGTGTGCCAGATCATCGTGGCCTGCTGTATGCTTCATAACTTGGCTTTGCGACGACAGGTGCCTTTCCTGCAGGAGGATGGTCCCGATGGCGGTGTTGTTGCAGCTGTGGAGCCTGTGGACAGTGAAGACGAGGAAGCAGAGGAAGAAGAAATGCATAACAGGGACTCAGTGATCCAGCAATATTTCCAGTGAGACACAGGTAAGAGTACAGACCTGCCTACTACATGTACTTTAACACTACTATCTCTCTACTGTCTGTCGTTTTCACCCAGTGTATGGTCACTGAGTTGTCACTTTCCCTTACGATTTCACAGATGTGGGTCCCACTGTGTGACATCTGCTTAGATTCCTCATGGACTAGAGCTGTGTGACATAGGTATGTTGACATTAAACTTGAAAGAGCATTTTGTCACTGTAATTGCTAATACACTATTTCGAAATCACAGACAGACTCCAGATTGTTTTGTGCTTTAAGGGTGTTTATTTAAGTGCTCAATATTGGAGGGGGTAGTGAAATGGGGAGGGGTGATGGTGGAGGAATGTCCATGGCAGAGTCCAGTCTTAGTCTCACAGGTGCAATGCCCAAATGGGCATAGGAAGTGGAGCTGGGGCAGTTTAAGGATGGACAGGGTGACAAAGTGGGACAGTAGGATGATAATCAGGGTGGTCTCATTTCTTGGCAGGGGTCTTGGCATCGTGCTCTGTCTTTGTCCTGGATCTCAGGGACCGTTTGGAGGGGGGTTCTCCCTCTGCAGGGGGTGGGGTGCTGGTGTGGTGGTCCTGTGGCAGGGCATCCTGTCCACTAGCGCCGGCGGAGGTGGTGGGCAGTTCATCGTCCATGCTAGTGTCAGGGGCCCCTTGTAGTGCCACAGTGTCCCTCGTGGTGTTGAGTACTTCCTTCAGCACCCCTATGATGGTGCCCAGAGTGGAGCTGATGGTTCTGAGTTCCTCCCTGAAGCCCATATACTGTTCTTCCTGCAGGCGCTGGGTGTCCTGAAACTTGGCCAGTACCGTTGCCATTGTCTCCTGGGAGTGGTGGTATGCTCCCATGATGGAGGAGAGGGCCTCGTTGAGAGTAGGTTCCCTTGGCGTGTCCGCCCCCTGTCGCACAGCAGCCCTCCCAGTTCCCCTGTGTTCTTGGGCCTCCATCCCCTGTACCGTGTGCCCACTACCACTGCCCCCAGGTCCCTGTTGTTGTTGGGGTGGTGGGTTATCCTGGGTTCCCTTTAGTGTTGAACACACTGCTGATTGACGTGTCCTGGGGATGGAGGTATGGGCCTGCTGGGTGGGTGCTGTGCTGGTGTTTCCAGAGGGTGGAAGCTCTGTAGTGGCATGTGACTGGGTGATGGGAACCGACTGTCCCGAGGTCCCCGATGGGCCGGGCTGGTCATCTAGATCCTGTTGGACAGAGCTGCTGTCATCACTGTGGGCCTCTTCTGTTGGTGGTGTGGACATGTGTGGACCCTCCTATCCGGTGACGTTGGGTAGGGGTCCTGCAGGGGTATAAAAGGATGGTTATTACATCTGTGTGTGCCATGGTGTGCAATGGGGGGGTGACCGTGTACCCCAGTGTTTGCATTCCTGTGTGGGACCTTGTGTGAGGATGGTTTAGGGGGTTGTATGGGTATGTGCAGTGGGCATGCTTTAGTGATGTGTTCATGCTTTGTTGTTGCATGCGGGGCTTGGTGTTGGGATGTGTGGTTTGTGATGTTGGGACATATGTGAGGAGTTGGGGTGCTGGGGGTGAGGGTGAGGGTGAGGGTGGGGGTATGAGATAGCATGCAGGGAGGGTGGGGGATGTAATAGTTAAGATTTGTCTTACCAGAGTCCATTCCTCCACCTACTCATGCGAGGCCCTCAGGATGCAGAATCGCCAAGACCTGCTCCTCCCATGTTGTTAGTTGTGGGTGAGGAGGTGGGGGTCCGACGCCAGTCCTCTGCACCGCCAGGTGGTGTCTTGAGACCACGGAACACACCTTCCCCCGTAGGTCGTTCCACCGCTTCCTGATGTCCTCCCGATTTCTTGGGTGCTGTCCCACTGCGTTGACCCTGTCCACTATTCTTCACCATAGCTCCATCTTCCTTGCAATGGAGGTGTGCTGCACCTGTGCTCCGAATAGCTGTGGCTCTACCCGGACGATTTCCTCCACCATGACCCTGAGCTCCTCCTCCGAGAACCTGGGGAGTCTTTGCCGTGCCATGGGGTGGTGGAGGTGATGTGTGGGGTGGAGTGTGTGGTGATATGTGGGATGATATGTAGTGGTGTGTTGTGTGAGGTGCGTGGAAGTTCTGTGGGTGATGGTGTTGTGTGCCTGTGGATGCTGTTGTTCATGCTGGTGCTCTCTCTCTAGTCTTCTTTCGGAATTTTTTGTCGTGGGGGTTTGTGGGTGATGTGGGTGTGTGTTTTATATTGTAATGGGTGTGTGGGAGTGGTGTGTGTATGTGTATCAGGTGTGTGTATTTCGAATTGTCCAATGTGGTGGTGTTTTGGAGATGTGTGTGTATTTTGAGCACGGCGGTGTGTCCCGCCAATGGAATACCGCGGTTGAAAGACCACCGCGTCGATTTGTGTGTCATGATAGTGTGGGCGTATTTCTGTTGGCGTGACGGTGGAGGTTTTGTTTTCGCCAGTTTATCACTGACCTTTGGTGTGGCGGACTTGTGTGGGTGTCTGAATTTTGGCGGATTCCGATATGTGGGTCATAATAGCTGTGGTGGAATTGCGCGGCCGCGGCGGTGTGTTGGCGGTCTTCTGCACGGCGGTAAGCGGCTTTTACCGCCAATGTTGTAATGAGGGCCATGGTCTGTACCCTGAGCAGTAAAAGGATACATTTAGGTCCTACAAAATGAAAGAGTCCCAAATTTGCCTGGAATGTGTGGATTCCTTTTGCAGGTCACTGGATGGTTGGGCAAAGGGCAGTAAGGTAACAATGTATGAGGGGCTTTACAATGTAATTGTTTGGGAGCACTTGTACAGACTTTGTTTTTCAGAGCTGCACCAGCACCTGATTGACAGCAAGCTGACTGACCCCAGGAAGCTTGTGCAGGAAGCAGACTGTTGGGAGAGCGCCAGGGCCCAAAGGAGGTATGGGGGGACCACACCAAGGGTGGGCAGGGTCCCGCTCAGAAGAAAGGAATGTAAGTGTAAACAGGGGGAGTTCTCCAAAGGGCTCCAACCTAGTTCCCAGGGGAAGGATTCTCAACCCCCAGTGAGAAGAAATCATGGTTCTTCAAAGGGAAACCCGTGGAGGCAGGTCCTCACAAGTGCTTTGCATGTGATCAGGTGGGTCATGTGAGGGAGACCCCAACTGTCCCAAGGGTACACCGGCAGCCACTGATGCTCAGTCACAGGGTTTGGCCAGTGTAGCGCTTTGGGAGGAGTTGTTTCCAAGTGGGTGGGAGCCAACTGAGATGACCCTTCTCTCACTAGGGGACAGTGAGATGGCCCAGAAAACCTCAGAGCCACAGAACACTAAGAAGCACAGGCAGTGGGTAACCATCAATGGACAGAGGGGGGAGCCTCTGAGAGACACAGGAGCCAGTGTGCCTACAGTGAGGCGTCACCTGGTGTCTGAAGAGCAGATAGATCCCTGTGTACTTCACCAAGTAGTTTCAGTGGACAACTCAGAGCGCCTGTGCAGTGTGGCGCAGGTTCCCTTTGAATGGGTGGGGGTCTCAGGTTCCTTGAAAGTAGCAGTGAGTCCAACCATGCCTGTGAATTGATTGCATGGCAATGACCTAGAGAATTCCCCATGGAAGGAGGTGGAAAACAGGTCACACTTGAAGATGTGGGGTCTGGTTGAGTGGGTATGTGTATCTACCCCATCAATGGCAGCCCATCAGGGTGGTCAGAAGCCCCTGAAGCCTGGGGGGATTCTGTGAGGCACAGAGCGTATGCCCTACTCTGGAGGGTTTGCGGCAGCAGGCTGCAGACCAGGCGGCTGGCAAGGAGACAGGATCACACCTAATCTATTGGAAGGATGGCCTCCTCTATAGTGAGCCTAAGGCTACTGAACCTGGGTCATCCCGTGTGCTAGTGGTACCCCAGTGCTTCAGAGCCTTCCTACTGGGTCTGGCTCATGACGTGCCTTTAGCTGGAGATTTGGAGCAGGACAAGACCTTTGAACGACTTGTCACCCACTTTCATTGGCCCCTGATGCGCAGGCACTCAGATGCCCATTGTAGGTCTTGCCAAACTTGTCAGGTAAGAGTGGGGGGGAATTGCACGGCTCCCCTCGAACCTTTTTCTGTGGTTAGTACCCCGTTTGAAAGGGTTGGTATTGATGTTGTGAGGCCTCTGGATCCCAAGACAGCCATGAGCAACAGGTTTATCCTGATCTTGGTGGACCATGCCACCCGGTACCCAGAAGCCATTCCGCTGAGGTAAATCACCTTTGCTGTGGTGGGACGTGCATTGATGGGGGGTTTTACCAGCATGGGGATCCCCAATGAAGTGGTATCTGATAGGGGTGTAGGAAAGTACCCTCTTTCTTGGCATGGTTACCCCCTTTTTCTGCCTGATATCAGTGAGTTTGACTGTGTTCACTGGGATCCTGCTAACCAGGACCCCAGTAATTACGCTCTCTCTCCCAAAACTCTGTATTCTTCCAACAATTGGCATACTGGTGCCCTCATGTAAGCCCCTAGTATATGGTACGTAGGTACCCAGGGCATTGGGATTCCAGCAGATCTGCATGGGCTGCAGCAGTTATTCTGCCACCCATAGGTAGCACAAACAAAGGGTTCTGCAGGCCTGCCATTGCAGTCTGCATGAACCAGGTGCATGCACGTTTTTTCACTATAGGTTACTATAAGTCCCTCTCAGCTCAGAGGCCAGGGGGCATGTACCTGTGTGTGAGGGCCCTCCTGCACTAGCAGAGGTACCCTCACAAACTCCAGACCCTTTTTCCTGGACATTGTTGTGTGGAGATGCAATTTTACGCATGTCCTGGACATAGGTCGCTACCTATGTCCAGCTACATAATGATAACTCCGAACTTTGCATGTTTGGTATCAAACATGTTGAAATCATGCCCCAATACTTTTGCAAGTATTGGTTGTATGATTGCATGCACTCTGGGGGCTCCTTAGAGGACCCCCCAGCATTGCTTCCTCAGCCTTCTGAGGTTTTCCAAGCAGCCTCAGCCGCTGCCACCTCACAGACAGGTTTCTGCCCTCCAGGTTGCTTGAGCAGCTCTAGCCCACGAAGGCAGAACAAAGGATTGCCTCCGGGAGAGGGGTGTTACACCCTTTCCCTTTGGAAATATGTGTTACATGGCTTGGGAGGGGTAACCTCCCCAGGCCACTGGTATGCTTTGAAGGGCTCCATGCATAAACCAGTCTACACCAGTTCAGGTACCTCCAGTCCCTGCTGTGGCGTGAAACTGGACAATGGAAAGGGGAGTGCCCACTCCCCTGTCCATCAAAACCCCAGGAGTGGTGCCCAGAGCTTCCCCACAGGGTCTCTGGGTTCTGCCATCTTGAATCCAAGGTGGGCAGGGAACTCTGGTTACATCTGAGTGGCCAGGCCAGGCAGGTGATGTCAGATCCCCCGGCTGATAGGTGGTCACCCAGCTAGGTGAACAACCCCCTTCCAGGGCTATTTATGGTCTCTCTTTTGGGTGATTTCTCAGATTTGGCTTGCAAGATTCCATCAGGATTCCTCTGCATCCCTTACTTCAACTTCTGACCAAAGAAACTGCATCTGGACTCTCCAAGACCTGACAATATGCAACAAAGATAAAGACTTCACCTGCAACATTGTTTCTCAGGCTCCTTCCAGCTTCTGCAACATTTCCCCAGTCGTGCATCCTCTGAGGACAGCCCATCTTCAGTCTGCACAGGAAAGAAGAAAGAATCTCCCTGGGAGTAAACGAGTCACTCTCCTGCATCTGCACCAGCAGCAATGACTACCGTCAGTGTAGAACCTCTCTCTTGCTTAGCTCTGTGGATCCTGCAACACGGGTTATGGTCAGAAGTGGTCCAGATGGTCCTCTCTACCAGCTGTCCAACTTGGGTGGAAGTAGGCCGTTCCCTTCCCACGCAGGACAGTACCCCAGTGCATCCTCTGAGGACAGCCCATCTTCAGTCTGCACAGGAAAGAAGAAAGAATCTCCCTGGGAGTAAAGGAGTCACTCCCCTGCATCTGCACCAGCAGCAATGACTACCGTCTGTGTAGATCCTCTCTCTTGCTTAGCTCTGTGGACACTGCAACACGGGTTATGGTCAGAAGTGGTCCAGATGGTCCTCTCTACCAGCTGTCCAACTTGGGTGGAAGTAGGCCGTTCCCTTCCCACGCAGGACAGTACCCCAGTGCACAGCATCCTTTGCAGCTGCCAAGGCTTGTTGGCACTACTTCTAATGGGTCTTTGGTCTTCATGTAGCTCCAGCCCCCAGCACTCCTTCTTGTGATGCACAGATCCCTGAGTGTCTCTCCTGCAGCGTAAGACTCCTTTCTTAGTGCTGCATGGGCTCCATTTGCACCTTATGTGTCTCCATCCTGTGGACTCCTGTGGGTGCTGCCTGTGCTTCTGTGGGCTCTCTACAAATTTGAGGGCCCCATCTGACTTCTTATCCTGGGTTGAGTCCTCCTGGGCCTTGCTGGTCCCTGGAAGCAACCGTGAGTTTTGTCTGTGCCAAGGCTTGTTGGTGGAATCCGGACACCCAAACCTGACTGCAATCTTTCTTCCAGTGTGGGACATGACCTGCATCCTCCAGGAACTCCAGCGCTGCAATGCTGACTCTTCTTCCTCACCATTGATCAACTCCTGCTATCCTCAGCTTGGTGGGTAGGGGCACCTGCCCCCACTGGAATCTGCTGTGTCTTCTGGACTTGGTCCCCTCTTTCCACAGGTCTTCCTCTTCAGGAATCCACTGTTGGTTTCTTGCAGTCATCTCTGGGTTTTGCAATTCTCTTCTTTTCTTCTAAGTGGGTGTTCTGGTGAAATCCCAGTAATTTACTCCTACTTTCCTTGTTGCTGGGGTGTTGTGGTACTTACCTTTGTTCTTTGCTGATACCCCCTGTGACCGTCTACACACTCCACTTACCTGAGTGATGGTGACACTCTCGAATTTTTTAGTTTATGGTTTGCGCACCCCCTAGGTCCACTAGTCTCTATTGTGTTTTACACTATTTGCACTGTTTTCTAGCCATTCTTATGCCTATTTCTGACAACTACTGTATATAACGTGTGTATGACTTATCTCCTAAGGGAGTATTGCCTCTACAGTATTTTTGGTGTGTGTTACCATAGTAAAGTACCTTTATTTTTGTAACACTGAGTGTATTCTTTAATGTGTGTAACTGTTGTGTGACTACAGTGGTATTGCATGAGCTTTGCGTGTCTCCTAGATAAGTCTTGGCTGCTCATCCACAGCTACCTCTAGAGAGCCTGGCATCTAGACACTGCCTGCACTACACTAATAGGGGATACCTGGACCTGGTATAAGGTATAAGTACCTTAGGTACCCACCACACAACACGCCAGCTTCCCACAAGGGGTACCAACTTCATATCTACCTATATGAAGTCACTGTGGCAGGAGTGTAGGGTAACGTATAAGTTCACCACTCCTTACCACTCCCAAAGCAATGGTCTGGCTGAAAGGTTCAACTGCACCTTGAAAGGCATGATTATGGGCATGTCAGAGCCCTTAAAGGCATAAGTGGGACTTCCTCTTACCACGCCTTCTATTCCCTACAGGGAGGTGCCTCAAAAAGGGCATGGATTTAGGGCCTTATTGCGACCTTGATGGAGGGGTTTCCTTCATTGGAAATGTGATGGATATCCCATCCACCGTATTACAATCTCCATTGAATATAATGGGATCGTAACACGGCAGACAGGATATCCATCACATTTGTGATGGAAGAAACCCCTCTGTCCAGGTCGTAATAAGGCCCTTAGTCATTATGAGTTACTGTATGGCCACCTTGTCAGGGGACCTTTGAGTCTAGTGAAGGAGGGCTTCAAGAAATCCCCCAGTAAACCTCTCCAGGATGTATTCAGTTACATGCTGGCTTTTAGAAACCAGACTGCCCGCTTCAGAGCTCTCGTACAAGGGAACCTAGAAGCAGGCCAGAAAGACATGAAACAGTGGTATAACCTGAATGCCACTCTGAGCCTAGGGTGCTCCAGGACAAGTGGGCTGGGCCTTTTGAGGTAGTGGAGCATAAGAGTGAAGTCACCTACCTGGTGAACTGGCGCACCCCCAAGAACCCCTTGAAGGTCTTACATGTGAACCTCCTGAGCCACACTTTGAGCAGACTGCATTGTCCATGCTCCTAACAACAGATGATGGGGTGGAGGAAGAGAGTGAGCCTCTTCCTGACCTCCTGTCGGCTGGAGAGGAGGATGGGTCTCTGGGTCTCTGGAGGGAGTAAACCTCTTCCCCTCCCGGATCTCAGAGCAACAGAGGGACTGTCACCAGGTGTAGGGTCAGTTCACCTTCCTGTTCTCTCTGACCCCAGGGGTCACGCACTTGTGTAAACATGACGTGCACACTGGGAAGAGTCCACCTGTTAAATGGAAGGTTTGCAGGGTGACTGATAAGGTCAGGGTTAGCATCAAAGATGACGTATCAAAGATGTTAACCCTGGGGGAATTGAGTTTTCTAGTGGTCCTTGTCCCAGTCCTGTGGTCTTGGTCCCAAAGGTTGCTGCCTCTGGTGTCACACAGTACTCTCACAGCTTACTGAAGAGGGCTTAGATCAACTGGTAGCCTTCATTAGCAGGAGGTTACTTCCCAGGGAACGTAGGTGGAGTGCAATGGAGCATGAAGCTTTAGCCCCTCAGGTGGTTAATGCAGATGAGGGGTGAGAATCCAAAACTGTTGAGGTGGTCCATTTCCCTACAGGGGATGGACTTTTTCGGTGGAACGCCGCCCTGGTACAGAACACGCCAATGCTGTTGGTCTGTCCAGATTCTTCCACCTTAGTGATGAGAACTCCCATGAGGTTGGGTAGTGTCTCCCCTCTTTCAACTGGGGGGGCACGTGTTTGATTTGGCATCGTTGGCATGGTCTTCCCTAACTTTTTGCCTCTGCTTCCCAGGTTGTTGATGTATGCTGGACTCTGTTTTTGCTGTTTTTTTGATACGCTGGGCACTTTACCACTGCTAACCAGTGCTAAAATGCAAGTTCTCCTATGTAAAATGTATGTGCAATTGGCTTATCCATGATTGGCATATTTGATTTACTAGTAAGTCCCTAGTAAAGTGCATTAGATGTGCCCAGGGCCTGTAAACTAGTGGGTTTGTTGGCAGCCATTCGAGTGCCAGAACAAAAGTTAGAAAAATGAAAAGGGGTCAGCGTAGGGTCACCCTGAGCCTCTAGCCATGGTCTACGGATTCCTTATGGACCCTGCCATGGTGTAAAAACATTTTTAAAAATGCTGTAAAATCCGTGGATCCAGATCCATGGTTTTTTCCTGGTATTTTATTTTTAAAAAGGATGCTCTCCTACCATTTGTGATTTGCCCCTGGGTGGGACAGATCCTGGGGGGGCATTGGGGGTTTAAAAAGGAGAGGGGTTCATGGGGCCCCCATCCTAGGGCTTGTATCTGACCCAAGATCCTCACTGCCCCCCTGCAGCCCTGGGGTCTGCCATCTCCTGGGCATAGTGTAAAATTATCTGCAGGGGGCATCTGCCCTCCCCACATTCCCTGGGACCACCGCCTCCCTGGGGCAAATGTTGACTGAAATGCGGTGGGCGGCAAATGTTGACTGAAATGCGGTGGGCGCGTGGCCCCTCCCAGCTCCAGGGACCCATCTCCCCAAGGCTAATGTTAAATTACATGCTGGTGTTGCTTGACCCCCGTTACCCTGGGGAGCCCACCTCCCTGGGGCTAAAATGAAGGAATAAAGGTAGTCCGTTGCAGACCCCAGAAGACCACCACCTCCCTGGGGAAAAATCTAATATAGGAGGGGGGCCACAGAGCCCCCCTCGAGGAGCCAATACTAGCCCTCGGGACCTCCACCCTTCAGTGCCAGCTCCTGCTATGTCCTGGCTCACCCACCCCCTGGGTTGTGGCTGCTTGCTCTGACTTGACAGGAGCTTTATCAGCTCCTGCCAAGTCAGAGCAAACATTCCCGGTTCCAGAAAGTGAGAGCTGTCAAACAGCTCTCGTTTGTTGAAAGCAGAAGTTTCCTCTGTTTCCCTGCCATCAAAAGTTGCAGGCAGAAAAACAGAGGAAACAATTGACTCTCATAAAGAGGGATCTGTATCTTTAGCAGCTCCATCTCTGTGACAGCAATGTCAGCTCCTGCAGGAGGCAGGAAGCCGACTGGGACCACAGGGGCCTTCAGGCTCCCCTTGTGGTCCTCCTGCAGCCCTGGGGTCTGCCTCCTCCCTGGGATAGTGTGAAATTATATACAGGGGGCATGTGCCCTCCCCACATTCCAAGCGACCAACACCTTCCCGGGACAAATGTTGACTGAAATGCGGTGAGCGCATGGCCCCCACAGCTCTGGAGACCCATCTCCCTGAGGTTAATGTTAAATTACATGTAGAGGTTGCTCACTCTCCCCCCTGCAGCCCCGTGGAGCCCACCTCCCTGGGGCTAAAATGAAGGAATGAATGGGGTCCGTTGCAGACCCCCAAAGACCACCACCTCTCTGGGGAAAAATTTTATGTGGGAGGGGGGCCACACAGCCCACCCTCGAGGAGCCAATACTGGCCCTGGGGATCTCTACCCACCAGTGCCCGCTCCTGCTATGTCCTGGCTCACCCACCCCCTGGGATGTAGCTGTTTGCTCTGACTTGACAGGAGCTTTATAAGTTCCTGCCAAGTCAGAGCAAACATTCTGGTTCCAGCAAGTGAGAGCTGTCAAACAGCTCACGCTTGTTGGAAGCGGAGGTTTCCTTTGTTTCCCTGCCATCAAAAGTTGCAGGCAGAAAAACAGAGGAAACAATTGACTCATAAAGAGGGATCTACATCTTTAGCAGCTCCCTCTCTGTGACAGCAATCCCAGCTGCCGCAAGAGGCAGGAAGCCGGCTGGGACCACAAGGTGCCTTCAGGCTCCCCTTTGCAGTCCCACTGCACACTGGGTGCTCAAGAGGTCACCCAGGGGAGGTGGCCGAGCCCTGGGGGATGGGACACTGTGGTTGAAATTGCCCTGGAGACGGGGTTCCCCAAAAAATAAATATATGGTGAGGCTGGGGCCTGGGGGATGTGTCCCTTTGTCCAAAATCGGCCAGAAGAGGGGGACTGCACAGCCACCCCCCCCACAAAAAAAACTGAAAGCCCGTTTCCTTGGGGTGGGGTCCCTAGGGCCAAAATTGGCTGGGGAGGGGTGCTGCACCTCTTCCACAATAGACATTTACCCAACAAGGTAGCACTTATTACCTAACAGGTAAAACCAGTTGGATGGACATTTTGCGCAAAACTGTGGTCTCTTGTTGGGTAAATGTGCAGGTGAGATTCCGTTCTGGCCATGATGCTCATTTCACAGAAATTTAACCTAAATGGGAAGTAATAACATATATATGAACGTAGCAGGTGTCCAGTGGAAGCTCTACTTCTGTAAAGGACAAATAATCCTAACTCGAAGGAAGTGTGCTTACTCTGCGATTCCATATTGATAAACAATTTGAAATCTCTGTGAAGAAGAGTGCATCTTTCATCTATTGGAGGGCAATCAGACACTCTGATACCCACTCTCACACCCACATAGATCCTCTCAATCCCACTCTCACACAAAGAGACACACTCTCACACCTATTATCACACCCAGAGGGACAGGCCTTATGTCCAACTCTCGCTGCACACTGCCAAAGGCTGTGCAAAGTGCAGGGTTCGGTCGTTAAGGTTTGGGAGCAGTGACTGGCCACAGGCCAGGCCCAAGGGCCAACCCCCATTACACATGGCCAAAGGCTGTGTGCATCATCAGTTGGATTAATGTATTGTAATGAAAACTACTTTATGTTAAAAAAAAACATGGAAATTCACTGAAAAAAATAAAGGTTACAGGGATGTTATAGTTAGGAAATATAAATTAAAAAAACCTTAGAAATTCAGTTAAAATACCAAATGTTACAGGGACATTATAGTTAGGTTCTGAATTCACTCGCACAAAACCATAGAAATTCAGCAGTTATAGTTAGAGTTATTTCAAGTAACTATAACATGCACCCTAAGTTAACTATAATTCACTCCCTCAACATGCACTACTAATTACCACAAAAATTACAGCACTCATGACAACTTTTATAATGTCAATAATAAATATCAATGAAACATTAAAAGTTAAATTATTTAAAAAAACCTGTGCATGTTGGTGGCGTGGGTTACAGTTACCTTGGGGCAAGAGAGAGAAGCAATTAAAAACCCCTTCTTGACAGTGTAACCCATGACGATCCTCAGTTCAATGTGGGAATGTCTCTTTTCAGCCATGGCATGTCTTAGTTTCTTCATCCATGAAGTGGTGGATCTGGCGGACTGGTGCTTGGACAATTCCTCTATATTCTGCCCACCTCTTCCATATTTTGGGGTGTTTTGGGGGGCAACTCCTAGCTTTATACACTGTAATTTCCATGCCCATCCAGTGGTCCATTCCCCTTTTCCACACCGATAATGAAGTAGAGGCTACCACATTTCATTCCTTAGCTATGTCATGTTTTGTGAGCGTCAGTCCCAGAATAAGTAAAGTTTATTTATTCTGACCCAGATCCTCCTTAAGGCGTAGGAGGGCCAACCGTGGATCCTTTGAGATCCGCCATGACATGACGTGGTCCCAGACATTTGACCACTTCCACCAGAACCTCTGCAATTCTGGCCAGCTCCATACTGTATGGATGAACGTGCATTCCTCAGCATTGCATTGAAAACACACAGGAGAAGCAATCATCCTTGTAGGCCAGAGCCTGTAGCGTGTTAAATACACTCTGTGAATGTACTTGAATTGGGTCAACCTGAGCCATGCCGCTTTGGCGGTCTCTCTGGGAGAAGCCACAATCTCTGTCCCATCTTCATTTTCTAATTCGCATACATCAGCCTTCCAAGCAGCTCGCAGGGCTCCAAATGTATCTGGCTGGTTAGATATAAGAAGATGGTAAATCTTGGCATTTTTACAATCGCCCAAATCCCCTAAAATAGGTTTAGCATTTAAAGTATTAAATTCTGGGAGGACCAGTAATGCTCTTATGAATGGTGTCAGTCATGAGGTTGACGTCACTGTTAGACTTTTCATCCTTGGCGTGGTCTCCCTTAACTTTTTGCCTCTGTTTCCCAGGCTGTTGATGTGTGCTGGACTCTGATTTGCTGTTTTTATTACTCTGGGCACTTTACCACTACTAACCAGTGCTAAGGTGCAAGTGCTCCGTTACAAAATGTGTATGTAATTGGCTTATCCATGATTAGCATATTTGGGAGCATATTTATACTCTGTTAGCGCCAAATGTGCGGGAAAAATTTTGACGTACATTCGGCGCAAACCTTACACCATATTTATACTATGATGCCCGACCCCGCGAACGTCAAAAGTCCTTCGTGAGCATCATTTTCTGGATGCGGGAGACCGCCTTGCATTAATGACAGGCAAGGTAGGCGTTCCCGTCCCCTGGGCATGGCCATTGGGCAGGGGGGGATGACTCCTGTCTTTGCTAAGACAGGAGTCATTTCCATGGGGGTTGTGCATCAAAAAATGGCGCAAGTCCGGTTAGAGCCATGATTTTTTACTCTAACCTGGCTTGCACCATTTTTTGACGCACAACTCCCATTTTTCCCTACTCCAGCGCTGCCTGGTTAGAGTTATTTTTTTTACTCGGACCAGCCCGCAGCCCCGGCTGACATCAATCCATAAATAAGGCGCCCGCCTGGCACGTTGGAATGGCATTAGCCGGCAGTAAATATTTTGACGCAAACCAGCACCGGCGCTGGTTTGCGTCAAAAAGTATAAATATGGGCCTTGATTTATTAGTAAGTCCCTAGTACAATGCTCTAGAGGTACCCAGAGCCTGTAAATCAAATGCTACTAGTGGGCCTGCAGTACTGGTTGTGCCACCCACATAAGTAGCTCTGTAATCTTGTCTCAGAACTACCACTGCAGTGTACCCACTTGCCAGGCCTAAACGTTCCCTTTACTTACATGTAAGGCACCCCTAAGGTAGGCCCTAAGTAGCTCCAAGGGCAGGGTGTAGTGTATGGTTAAGGTAGGACATATAGTAATGTGTTTTATATGTCCTGAAAGTGAAATATTGCTAAATTTGTTTTTCACTGTTGCAAGGCCTGTCCCTCTCATAGGTTAACATAGGGGCTACCTTTAACTATGATTAAAGAGTAGATTCCCTTTGGGAGCAGATAGAGATCTGGAGTTTGGGGTCTCTAAGCTCAGAATTTAAAAATACTTATTTTAGTAAAGTTGATTTTAAGATTGTGTGTTTGAAAATGCCACTTTTAGAAAGTGAGCATTTTCTTGCTGATACCATTTCTGTGACTCTGCCTGTTTGTGGCTTTCCTGTCTTGGTCAGTTTGACAGTTGGGCTGGTTGCACCTCACACTGGACAGTGACACAAAGGGAGCTGGGCTGTAGTCTGCATTTCCTGATGAGCCATCTGTCCTAGGAGGGAGGGGAGAAGTGGTCACTCACACCTGAAAGGGCTGTGCCTGCCCTCACAGAGTGCAGTGTCCAACACCCTGGTGAGTGTCCGGGGCCTGGCCTGGGCAAGGCAGGATTTCACATTCAAGAGAGACTTTGCTTTGAAGTAGACCTACTTCAAAGGAGAAAATGGGTATAAGAAGAGCACCCGTAACCACAGACTTTAGAACACTTCTGGAAACCAAGAGGAACCTCTGCCTGGAGAAGAGCTGAAGAGTTGAGGAAGAAGAGCTGCCCTGCCTGTGACTCTGCTTTGTGGAGCTATCCTGCAGTTGTGGATTTTGGCCTCTAGCTCAGCCGACACCTCAGGAAAACTAGCAAACCTATACATTTTTTAAAACTAGACACCAAGGGCAATTCAGAATGGGGTGACTTGTGGAGCTCTCACTAGGTTCTGTTACCCAGAATTCTTTGCAAACCTCAACATTTGGCAAAAAAAACACTTTTTCCTCAAATTTCGGTGACAGAAAGGTCTGGAATCTTAGAGGAGGCACGCATTTTCTTTCACTTGGCTACCCCCTTAGTCTTCCGATAAAAATGGTACCTCACTTGTGTTGATAGGCCTAGTGCCTGCAACGGGAAACGCCCCAAAATGCAGCATATGAACACACCACATTTTTACAGTGAAATCTGACGTGTTTTTGGGGAAAGTGCTTAGCTGTGGATTTTGGCCTCTAGGTCAGTCGGCACCTGTGGAAACCTACCAACCCTGTGCATTTTTTAAAACTAGAAACTTAGGGGAATCCAGGATAGGGTGACTTGTGGGGCTCTCACCAGGTTCTGTTACCCAGAATCCTTTGCAAACCTCAAAATGTGACAAAAATACTTTTTCCTCAAATTTCAGTGACAGAAAGTTCAATTTTTTTTCCACCCAGCTACCCCCCTAGTCTCCTTGTACCTCATTTGTGTTGGTAGGCCTAGTGCCCGCAACAGGAAATGCCCCCAAAAAGCAACATGAACACATCAAATTTTTACATTGAAAACTGACGTGTTTTTTGCAAAGTGCCTAGCTGTGGATTTTGGCCTCTAGCTCATCGGGCACCTAGGAAAACCTAGCAAACTTGGAAAATTCTGAAAACTAGATACCTAGAAAAACCCAAGATGGGGTAACGTATGGCACTCTCACCAGGTTCTGTCACCCAGAATCCTTTGCAAACTCATAATTTGGCAAAAAACACTTTTTCCTCACATTTCGTTGATTGAAATTTCTGGAATCTGAGAGGAGCCACAAATTTCCTTCCACCCAGCATTCCCCCAAGTCTCCTGATAAAAATGGTACCTCGTTTGGTGGGTAGGTCTAGTGCCTGTGTCAGGAATAGATCACACAACGGTCAATGTTAGTCCTTACATTAGGGCAACTATTGACCCTGGGGTGATCCATTCCTGACGCAACTACTAGGTACAGGCACTCAAGTGGAGTAGTGCTTTTATCAGGACAGGTGGGAAAACACTGGATGGTAGGAATTTTGTGGATTCCTGTAGTTCGTGTGACAGAAATGCAATAAAAAATAGAGATTTTATTCAACATTTCACCTTTGCAGGGTATTCTTGGTAAGAATGCTTTGGGGAATCCACACAAGCCACACCTCTGTGGACTCCACTGGTCGTCTAGTTTCCAGAAATGTGTGGGTTTGGTAGGTTTCCCTATATGGCCACTGAGCTCAGGACCAAAAACGCAGGTGACTGCCGCTCAAAACCAGGTTGTTTTTGTGTTAGATAATTTTGATGTCTCCACAATATGATTTAGGAAGTTGAATTTGGGGCTGACCTAAATTGGGGAGGTCCCAAGAGAGCCCTCTCTCTTTGCCTGCCGCTGTATGCACCTGCTCTGTGGGTTGGACTAACATGCTATTGTCCCGCTGCACAGACTATGCTTCGAAGGGACAGCAAGACTGTCCTCATCACCTCCCTCAGAATCACTGGAAGAGGAGTTGTCAGATGGGACTCCTCCTACTGGAAAATCACTCCCAGAGTCTGCGCCATTGTCCTATCCCTCAGATGCTGTCTCAATATCAGCTGTCTCAGTCTCTGATCCTACGTCAGAGCTGTCCTCTATACCCCCCAGTTAGGGTTTGAACAGCAGTCATCCAACAAGACGCCATCTCTGCTACTGACTAAACTGTCGCTCTAAAATACTAGCCTATGTAGACAGTCACAACATTGCTGATGGGTGTGTGTGTGTGATGCATGCTACAGTAAAGGTCACCTTACCTTCGCTTCTTCTCTCAATCAGCACATTCTCTCAAGACACTCATAAAACAAAAAAGTCACACTATTTCTTCACCTTGTCACATACCAGTCTTCACAGTCTTTAGCGCCTCTGGCACCCAGTCCAACAATCTTAATTGGTGCTCCCACTCAAATTACCTCCTCCTCAGATGCCTTCACTACCACCCAGCAAAAGTTCCCTTCATTTCTCCATAGCCCCCGTGCACATGCATTTCATTTGTATTATAGCACAGGTAAAGGCTGGCTTTCTAATCGACTCAGCTATTCACATAAAATACAGATTTGATCTTTGCAGTAGGCATATAAACCTTCTGCACTACTTTATGTCATCAAAACTGTCACTGGACACAAGTCAGATCCTTTTCTAGCAGGAACATAATCACAAGAGTTACTTGACTTTTTTATTGCTGCCTAAAAGCTACAGTTGAAATTCGTCAGTTGAAGTATGTGCATTGCTTTGAAGACACAAGCTGCAAGGGAACTGGTGGCAAATATATATATATATGTATATATATTTATATGTATATGTAAAGAGATCACTCTTTTATGTGGGTGTGGTTCCCTGGGGGCCAATCGCAGCCCCCAGGGTAACCATGCACGCATTGACAAAAGTGATCTCCCTATAGTTATATGTGTATTTTTATACATCTGTATGTAGATATACATATCTATATATAGATAATAATAGATATATCATTCTATATGGATATCTATCTATTTATCATCTATATATATATATATATATATATATATATATATATATCTATATATATATATATATATACATATACATATATATATATATAGAGAGAGAGAGAGAGAGAGATAGTGTAATCCCTGGTGCCTAGTGGGGTTTCAGGAAGGCCTCATTTGAAAGGGGAGAATCTCCCCTTTCAAACGAGGCCTTCCCGAATGGTGGGTTTGCCCTTTCAGGCCAGCTTTCCCCACTGGAACAGAAATCGGTCTTACCTGCTGCTTGCTGCTCTGGTGGGAAAAACTAAGTGTGACGTCAGCGAGCATGCCTCATGGCATGCTGGCATCCCAGAGGGGCAGGGGTATAGACAGAAGCTTTTCTGTGTCTCCCGAAGGGGTTTTAAATTTTTTTTTAAATCACCCGGATTTTTCAAACCCCTTTCTGGCGTCGGCCACGGGTCGTGACCTGCACCAGGGAGGGTGTGCGGCAGTCGGCCAGTGGTCAACACCCGCATCGGTGGGGTTAAAAATGCATCTATAAACATGACTTTGATAATGAATTATACTTTTAGGGAGTTAGATAAGCATAATTCTGAGTCTGTCTCTGTTTTATAAAAACAAAACAGTTTTTGTTCATAGCTCTGTTCTAGACACAAATAATTAAACATGTGTATTGTAAATGTTTTTTATTTTTAAATGATTACGAGACACCAGGCAATGTCAATGACTATATTCCCCATATTAACAAATAGAAAAGTAAATAAATAAGTTAATAGATTAAACGTTTGCACTTCTAAACTAATACCTTCTCATTGAAGGTACTAACTGTTAGTTAAATATTGATATGGTAGTGCAGGTGGATTTTTTAAGAAAGTTTATTTAAAACATAATATTTATAAAATAAATCAATTAATTTTATTATTTAAATATTTAATAAAGATTAATTTTACAAACAAACACAATCTATCATTTTATTGTGTTACATCTAGGCTATTAGTACCTGTTTTAAATTAATTTTCAATTTATTGTTATAATAAATAATGCTTTTATTTTTGTTAATTAAGAAATCAAATTAATTTTCATGTAGTTTTAGTAGGGAGATTTCTGCCCCTGTTGCCTATGTGTGAAAAATTGCTATTAGTATCTTTACACTTATAAATGTACTCTTGAATGTCTCCGCCTCCTGATTTTATTTGATAGAGACATAAGTCTACACTTAGGAGTAAATCTACACACTGAAATGGTGAATAGCACAAAGCATTGGTTTACATGGGTAAATCTACATGTGTAAATTCACCTTGGTGAATAGGGCCCTATCTTTTTAATGTACTTCAAGCTTTGATATTGTATGGCAGAAAAAGGACATGATTATTCTCTTGTTGTCTGGTGACAGGTTCATGTAGACATTCTAATCTAGTGAACACTATTTGAATTGTTGGTGAAAACAGGTTCTGGAAGTTGGTAATTAGTACAGCAGTTCCTATCATGAATATGCTCTGCAAATGCACATGGGTGCCGAATAGCGCAGTGGACCCATTTTAAATGAAATTACACATGAACTCACGCCATAACACATTTGAGCTTGAGTAGCAGACAAGTCTTCACATAGACTAGTGGTTGCCTTTTACGTTTCTCAGCAATAGGGTCTGTAGCTCATGTCCTAACAGTTTGCAGCTCATGTTCTTTCTTGTAGTGTTATTGCAAACAGCACAATTTAAAGACATATTGGTGCACAACACTGTCCTGTGCCTATGTGCAGAATATCTTTATGGTACACCTAAAGGAGTTAAAATCTTGGTATTGTCTCTGCTGAGTTTAATAAGAGACTCCTGGAAAAATATGTGGATTTTGTTAACTGGTATTTCCTATCCACCGTCTGCTTATGGTCATGTGATGGATTATCATGAAAATTCAGGTGAAATCACAGCTTATAAAGGCACTGAGCCGGTTAACATAGATTTTCATGTAAGTAGATGTGACTTACTTTCAGAAAACTCCTGGCTTACTCTAGAATATCAGGTATACTCCAGGAGTAGGTCACAGCAAAATCTTACTTAAATCAGGCCATGTTTCACTAGTTTTTGTTTAAGAGAATCAATTATTTTTAGGGTATGTCTTTAGTTCTTTTGTGTTATCCACAAGGCTCTTTATGTTGAAAGTGTTACCCATATAAAATGGTCTTTTCTACCCCACACCATATGCCAATGTGTGTTGTGTTGGGCACTCAGAGGTAGGTGAAGTCATAGAGAGTAACGGTTCTGTCCCAATTTTTAGTCAGACAGAATCAGTTACCTTTAGGTATTAAAATCCGGTTTCTTGTCTTTTTGCAGCAACAATATGAACATTTTTAGAATCCAGTGATTCAATTCTAAGGGCCTAATTTACGAGGCCTGTGGTGCATGGCGGCATAGCAAGTGCCTTGTTGTGCCACCCTGTGACACAGGAAAGGGACAGAAATGCACCATATCTGCAAGACATGGGACCTCATTACGATCTTGGTGGTCTTTTTGCAAGACTGCCGTGGTGGCAGCCGCCAAAAGATTGCCATGTTAGTGGTCATCCAACTGCCATTTTACGAGTCACACCATGAAGACCGTCAGGAAACAGCCAAAATTCTGAAACCGCAAGGACACAGGTGGGTGGGAAAGAAGTGGTTCCACCACCAGCACCGCAACACCAACAAAATTCCACCCACCAGATTATGATCCATAAATCACCACAGAGGTTCTTCCATGGAGATAAAATATTGGCGATGCGAGCCACCGCAGTCATAAACCACCACTGATGGAACACAGCACCACATTGGACAGTATGAATACCCAACACCTGACTCACATCCACACACCCAACACACTTCCTCACTGCACTATATAACACACCCCTACACAACCCACAATCATTTGCAACTACAATGCAAAATTGACAAACACAGAGCAGGCACATCCACAGTGAGAGCACTTAACACATTAGGCACATACACATCACACACATCACGCATCAACTAAACAAACAAAATACATACACACTGAGAACATACATTCCGCCACCACCGTCCATCCCTCACAACGCACCACCCGCACCCCACCATTCACCCAACACTGCACTCTCTCCTACACTACACCTCCACACACCGTCAACACAATCACAACCATGTCCCCACAAAAGCACTCAAGATTCACAGATGATGAGTTGAGGGTCATGGTGGATGAAATTGACAGGGTAGAGCCACAACTGTTAGGAGCACAGATCCAACAAACATAAATTTACAGGTAAATGGAGTTATGGCAAATATTTGGTCGACAGGGTCAACTCAGTGGGCAATCATTCATGCCTTAAGGGACGACATCAGGAAGAGGTAGAATGACCTAAGGGGGAAGGAGCATTCCATGGCATCATGACACCAAATTGCCATGCAGAAGACTGGTGGTGGGCCCCCACCTCCTTCCCCACAGTTCACATCTTGGGAGGAGATGGTTTTGAAAATACTGCATCCTGAGGGCCTGACTGGAATACCTGGGGAACTGGAGTCTGATAAGTACTCACTACATCCATGTAACACAATTGTCGTGTCCTTCATGCTTCCTCACCACCCATATACCCCATAATTTACTCAATGTACACTACAACTACATGCCAATCACCCAATGCCCTTCTCCAGCATGCCACTTCTCCCACTGCACCACTGTCCACACAGCCCTTGGCAAGGGCAAGGGCAAGGGTACCACTGGCTAATCCTATCATTACGACTCCCACTATGCACCAGCCCAATGATGCAAAAACTTGAATTGTGCATATCACGTCACATATCATGCATTTATGTTAATTGTACTACATACACAAACTAGAATGTATGCCTGAGGACCATTACATGGCCATGACAGCAATGCAATGGCAGACCGCAATGTCAAGCAAGACTAAACACAGCTACAGCTCTGTAACTGTTCCTCATGGACACTGATCCATATCCCGAAGCCTGTAATGGACTAACCATGGGTTGGAAAGTAAGATACCAGACTCCATACACATGAACAAAATCCATAGCCTTGCCTGCCCACATACCTTGTTCACAATGGGACATCATGGTGCTATGTGCAGCCATGTGTGACAACTACCAGGCCTGACTACTCACCAGTTAACAGGGTCGAATGGTCATGTCATGGACAGATAGTAATAGAATCCCAACAGCAGTGCCAGATGTACAAGTCATTGATGACAGCACACAACATAGAGTATGGCACTTCCGTCACAGACTTCTATGTACCACTAAGCTATGCTGTGCAGCATGTGTCATTGTCATTGCAGGGAATCATGCTAAGCCTTTGTCTGTATCACACAAAGAGAGTACCAAACACGCTTTCTAGCCTGTACTCTGTGTTTCACTCCATCCACAGGTATCTCTGCCATTTTCACCACGGTGAGGAGACCAGACCCTGCCAGCCCTCCTCAGAATGAAGGCCCCACTAAGGACAACACACATGGATGTCTAGACAGGAACAACTTACCTGCCCCATGTCGACGACTCCCAACCTCACCTTGCCTACATCAATCCCACCCACTCCAGTTGTTCAGACATCCCAGCCAAAAAACTGCCCCCAGACCTGTGTCCCAAGGAATGTTCAATCTATTGTGTGCCCCACAGTACAGGGACCTGAGTCGGACATTAACACCCTAGACAATGATGGTCTTGCTAACACTGGGAGTGGGCACACCAAGCCAGGGGCACAGGCACCTGGGGGTAGGGTACATGGGAGGGATGCTGTGGACCCGAAGAGGGGGGCCCTAAGGGACTCCACTAAGGAGGAAACCATCTTCCAAGTCATGGAAGCATGTCAATCTTCCCAGTACAGGATGGGCCAGGTCATCAACATGTTGAGGGAAAATCAAAGGCTGCAGAGGGAATACAACCAGGAGCAGGAGATCATGCAGCAGTGGCAGGCACACAATGCCACCATGGCCTCCATAGCAGGGGTGATGAGGTCATCAACAACACCCTGCATGATATAGCTACCCATTATCAGGCCCCTTCCACTAGCAATGTTACATCTGTCCCCTCTACATCTGCGACAGCTAGTGGAATGGAGGCCCTTCCAGGGGAACCCCAAGCCTCAGACTGCCCCCCCCCCTCTGTAGCCGAAGAACTTACATGCAAGTATGGACGTCCATCCAGACATCCAGCTGCAGAAGATGCCAAGACCACACCCACTGCCAGGAAGTGAACCTCTCCTGATTTGACTCCCTTGTGTGTCACTGAGACACCCTGTAGACTGTTCGGAAACCAAACTCCATTTTACGTCAAAGGACACTGGACCTGAGTGACCAAATGTTGTAGCAGCTACTCTGATCAAACCATCTACGATGACTCCACTCATCACCTGTTTGTCATATTGTACACATCTATTTAACTTTTCACAAAAATGTTAAGCACAATAAATCACTTATGGACACAGATACTGGACATGTGCGTTTAATGGTACTACAACCTTTGGCCTAATACCCAATAGTTGTCTGGGAAAGCCCCCATTGAATCGAACTGGCAGTGTAATGGCCATCAGATGAAGGCCCACTCATTAGGAGACACATGACAACAGTAATGTAACTGGACAGATGTTACAGAGTGAGTATGAATTCCACAGTAACAGGAGGGTAAAGTGTGTGGAGCCATCTGCAGGTACAGCAAGACAGAGAGCACCATCAGGATGGAAGGCGTGTTGACACAGTAAGCACATTTACTGATAATCAACTGGCTGACCATTGTAGGTTCATTTCAAATCATGGGCAACTAGAAGGGAGCTTTATGGCACCTAGCTCAGGCCCTTATCACTTTCCTGTTGACAAGCTATTTATCATGTACACCTCATGTATTCTTTCACCATTGAGTGCTGACATTGTATACTTCAAACCCTAGGTAGATGACCCAAAGGTGATATCCACATCCTGTGGGTAGGGGAGATGGCAATAGGAGAATGCAGGAAATCCTGCTCTAAACTGCTCAGTGCATAAGAGAAGTGAATGTTGGAATCAGGTGCTACAACACATGTTAGGGGTGAACCACTAATACTGTACCCCTTACATCCCATCTGTCTGCTACAACAACTCACACACAGGCATTGGACATTATAACACCATCGCATATGCTAAAGGTCAGGAGGTGTAGTTTAAGTTATCTACCTTTGAATGTCCACAGGCAATACATGAATAGGACCAGCTCACATACTTGCATGTCACTGGAAGTACTGATTGATGAGCTCAGTCCCACAGTCAGCTGCTACTTCTTCCTCTGCCTCATCATCACTTTCAGAATCACCATTTGCAGGCACAGGTACAGCTGCCTCACCCTCATCAACTAGCAATGGTATACAATGCTTCAGGGCTAGATTGTGGAGCATGCAGCAGGCAACGATTATTTGACAAACCTTGTGGGTCGAGTAGAGGAGGGCACCTCCAAATAGGTCCAGGCACCTGAATCTTGCCTTCAGGTGTCCGAAAGTGCACTCAATTACATGCCTTGTTCTCCCGTGGGCCTCATTGAAACTGACTTCCCCTAGCGTGGCTGGGTACCTAACTGGTGTCAACAGCCAATGATGTTTTGAATACATGTGAAGTCACCTGTGAACACAAACCAGCCAGGTCCTCTGTGCATGTAGTCGTGCCATCATGATTGGAACATTGCTGTTCCACATAATGTAGGAGCCAAGCACTGATCCAGGAAACTTGGCTGTCGCTTGGGAGAAACACTGGTCTGCCAGATACACCACCTCATGTTTATGTAGTGGTAGTTTTCCCTGTTCCTATACACCTTTTCATTGACACTGGGAGGAAACAGGAATACATGGGTGCCATCAATGGCCCCTATCACATGGGGAATCTGTTCCATCTGATAAAAGTCACCCTTTACACTGGCCAGATCTGCTCTTTGGGGAAACCGGATGTAGCTGTCCAGATGTTGCAAGAAATCACACAGTACATCCCTCAACACATTACTGAACATGGGCTGAGACATCCCAGCTGTTAAGGCAATAGTATTCTGGAAAGACCTTGCGGTCAGGAAGTGTGGCACTGACAATTCCTGAATGATGGGAACTATGCAATACGTATTGTGATTGCCTGGCATCAGATCTGGCTACAACTGTCTACATAGATCCAGGATGATCTGGTGACTCAGACATGAAGTTACAAAATTGAGTGACATTGAATTAAGGACAATCAGATGTTTGACACACTTATTTAAGCACATGCAGTGAGTACACGTGCTCAACATGGCAGGCGCCTGACATACTGATCTGGACAGTTGGATGTCACCTAAGTCCACTGGCAGAAGTCATCATGGCGGTAGGCGGTCGCAACTGCCGTGCAACTTATCATAGGTTAACATTGCTGCCTATGGTGGACTGGGGCCAATGGCAATGATCATCAGCAGTGACAGTCCTGTACGTGGCAGCCGTGACCACCATTTTCTGCAGTCTTGCTCACTTTACTCCTGACACTGTTGCTTGCAAGACCTCCACTGTGTGAGCTGCTGCGTACTGCCTCTGGGAGCTATCATGCCATGTCCTGCAGATGATAGGGCCCCTGCCTTCACACAGGAAGAGCCGGAGAAGCTGGTGGAGGAGGTCCTACCCCTGTATGAACAGCTATATGGGGCACCAGAGGAACAGGTGAGTCCAGTGCCCCAGACATGTGTGATTGGTGTTGTGTGAGACGGTGAGTCAGACATGTGACCTGGGATCTGTGATTGGTGTATATGCATGCATGTGGCATACAGGAGTGTGTGCTGAGATGATGGATATGTGTGCTCACTTGATGTTACAGTTGTGTAGTGCCAACTCCTGTTGGAGTGGGGCAGGTATACATGACTTTCTCCTTTTGTCAGTGTCATCTATGCAGGTGAACCCCCATCAGAAGAAGGCAATTTGGGGTGGCATCGCCAAGCAAGTGCAGACCCTGGGGGTCCACAGCAGGCAGAGCATCCATTGTCGGAAGTGGTGGGAGGACCTGAGATGCTGGGTCCCGAAAACCAACAAGGGAGGGGTGCCTGTCAGACCCTGACCTCCTAAAGGCCAGCATATTGGTGGTGGCCTACCCTGAGGTGGCTGAGTGTTTGAGGGCAGCACCGTAGCCACAAGGGGGTAGGTCCAGACAGTTTCCTGGTACTTGGCTCTGGTTGTATGCTGTTTGCTGTCTCACTGTACCTTCTGTGACAATGTAGTTGCTGATGAATATTTCTAGACAAGTGGTAAGCAGTTGATACCAACTTGGCAGTGTCTGAGATGTTGAACTGCCATCATGGTTTGCTATGTGTATGTTTTGGGCACCTTTATCAAGACATCATTCTGACTGCATGTGGAGATGCCCTAATATCAATGACACAAGTGTTGCACATCCTGCCATACCTATGCATATGAGCTGGTGTTTCACTCTACCCATTTACTCTGTGCCAGTCCATCACTCTGCAAATGGGTGTCAGTGCTCAGGTGTCTAACCACTCCCAACTGTGCAGATCACCTTTCATAGCAACAGGTTGAGTCACTGATTTAGTACAGCCTCCAAACATAACTTGTACTGGTACAGAAATGGACTCAATGTGGGCCTGCCATCTCACGTACAACACAGATTTGGCCTGTGTAGGACAGTACATATCTGTGTTTGTCATTGTAACCGCATTGTCCCTTCATCTCCATTCAATGGGGTATGTGTAGGTGGCAACGAAGGGACATTCCACTTTGGGGCTCTAATCTGTTTATTCATGTTCATGATGCTTTTCCATGTGATTGACATGTGGGCATTCCATCTCTGTCCCAATGGGTGGGTTATGGAGAAGGTAAGTGCCATGGCAGGGTCTGCCTTGTGCAATTTGCAATGCCAATGGTATGTGTGCAAATACCCTACCAAATCCTTTGCAACCTTGGTAATATGCTGCCTACTTCATGTCTCAATGGTTACTTGGGGCCACATCATGTGAAGTAGGACAATCTATGCTACCTTTGGCCTAGCTCATGTGTCCAATCAGGTGAGGAGTTGGTATTGCGTCACTTATATGTTCATTAAGTGCAGGTCATGTTGTCCCACTATTTAGTAAACAGGTAATTGTTGTACTGAAACATGGTTCTAATGCACTGGCAGTCATGTAGGTTCATGTGTAAATAATGTGTACATGTCATCTGTGTGTGACAGTGGTGTAGTCAGGAGTTGAGCACAGGTAATCACATGTTAGGTAAGGTGTGAGTGATGTTGGTTTACTCATTTTGTCAAGTCCTGGAACTGTAACTGCATGTCAGGTGGAATGGTAGGTGGCCTATGATGTTAATAGTGGCAGCCTGATGTGTAGTTGTTGTGACACTGCACTCAGGTGGCAGCCTGATGTGTAGTTGTTGTGACACTGCACTCAGGGATTGCCTATGGATGTGTGATGGGTGCTATGTAGCAGAACACGCAATGTTAATAGTGGCAGCCTGATGTGTAGTTGTTGTGACACTGCACTCAGGGATTGCCTATGGATGTGTGATGGGTGCTATGTAGCAAAACATGCAATGTTAATAGTGGCAGCCTGATGTGTAGTTGGTGTGACACTGCACTCAGGGATTGCCTATGGATGTGTGATGGGTGCTATGTAGGCCATTGTAGCAGAACATGCAATGATGAAGTGATGTGGTGTATCTGTGTTCAGTGTGTGCAGATTTTCCTCTGTGATTTTGTGAATGTCTTGCCATGCCTGTTCAACATACATGTATTCTACACGTCATTTGTCACATGTATGGGTGTGGCACTTGTTTAGGCTTCAACAGTTAAGGTGCCCATTTTGCCATAGATGTTGAGGGGGTCAACCAGCAATGTGAATTGTATGGCAAATGATGTGTGCACAGTGATTTTGCTAGTCTACATTTTATTGGGACATTAGTCAAGTGTTGTTTCTGGACAGGCACGATCTGTTGTGGTCACTCACCTGCTCTTCCAATAGGTGATAGGAGTATGGAGTGATATGTCTGGACTATGCATTTTATATCTACTTCTGCCTGATCATGTGTAGCATGCTGACATGGCTTTCCAGGTGTCCAATTGGAGGACTCAATTGGTAATCACTTACTCTGAATATGACGTGGATGTGAGAGATGACATGAAGGGGTGGATAGTTGTAACATGATGTGACATGATGTAGGATTTGTGTAATGTGAACGGAGATGGGCTAGTCTGGACAGGTTTACCAGCAGTTGTGCATGTGTACATGTGTGTATGTAAGGAATGTGATAACCCTTTCTCTCCCTCTCTGTCTCCCTCTCCATCTCTATTTGTGTACATCAGCAGCTGAAGGAGTCGGGGCACAGATGAGTGGGGATGCTGCTGATCACAGGATCAGGAGTGCTGCGACCAGTGACAGCGAGGAACCCAGTGGCCTAGAGGGCGAAGGGAGTGCCACAGGGAGACCAGATCTTCCGCATCTTCATCTTCAGAATAGTCCTCCAGTGGACACTCCCTGGCAGTGGCGGACCCATTTGGGACCACCCCAGCACCATCTTTGTCCGCTACCTCCCTTACTACCACTACCCTCCCTGTAGCTCCCTACCCAGTCCGGGACTGCTCACCCAGGACGGTGGACATCTCCTTCACCACAGGCACCTCTGCCCCAGTCAGCCCTGCTACCCTCAGTGAGGAGGTTATTGACCTCCTGAGGTCAATCTCTGCAGGTCAGTCGACCATGTGAACGCCATCCAGGGACTTGCAACTCAAGTCCAACAGAGCAATGCATTCCTGGAGGGCATTCACAGTGCACTGACTGGCCTACAGAGATCCTTTCAGGCTCTGGCCTCTGCACTGACAGCAGCCAGTCACCCTTTGTCTTCTGTTCCCCCTCGATTTTCCTCTATCCAATCACACACTCATCTTCCTTGTCCCAGACAGAGCACACAGACTGAAAAGCATGCATCCACCTCAACAGCCAAGGGTTCTGCAGACAAACACAAGCACCACAAGATCCACCACCGGCATGCGCACAGACAACACCCACCTACAGACACACCAACACCCACTACCCGCACAGACTCCCCCACCACCCCACCTTCAGAGAAACTACACCGGGCACACCAGCAGACATCACACCAACAATCACCAATGCAGCCACCACTCCAATCCTACCCACAGTCAGCACAATAGCAGACCTGCAGACATCCACCCCAGTCACCACATCTGCAGCCACCACAACCACAGACACGCCCACATGCAGCATATCCACCATACCTGCAGTCACCACCCCATGTGAAGATTCGTTTGATTGGTTCTCAGGAGCAGTACCCTCAAGAGGTCCACCTTCAGGCAGCTCCGACTCTGATTGTATATATATATATATATATATATATATATATATATATATATATATATATATAGAGTATCAGAATGGCCAGATGAGGGGAAGGGATTTAGAGAGGGTACTGCAGGGAGGGGACCTGAAAGCAGAGTATAATAATTAGAATCCTGTCTTTTCTCTCTCAGTAATTATGATATCAAGGTTTAAAAACATAATCACCAATACCTGTGAAAGATGTGACGTTCTTTAGTCTAAGAGTTGATTAGAATATACTTTATAATACTTGAAAGCTCTTAATGTCTGTTTTACTTTGAATTCTTCATTAAATACTCTCAAACCATTATCAAACCATATGAATTAGTTAGATTTACTTCTTTCTTGTATTTATGATTATTTCTCCTGTTCAATTTATTTTCAGTTTCGTTTCTTGCTATATGTGAACATCATAAACATTATAAAGATCATTGGTATATAAATATTGTTCATTATGACGTTGTCTTTAATGTTTTAACACTCAACAAAAGTTAACTTTTGGTTTCATTTCCTGTTTTATGTGGACATCATTAAAAGCATGACAATCATCGATAAATAAATATTGTTTGTTACAACGTTGACTTCACTGTTTTAACACTTGACAAAAGTTCACTTTCAATTTCGTTTCTTGCTTTATGAGAACATCATACAAATTACGACAATCATCGATATATCAATAGTGTTCATTACGACATTTTCTGCAAAGTTTAAATGCTTGACAAAAGTTCACTGGACAATTTGCCTTGCCATAGAAACTCAAAAATCAAACCTTAAACATGCGATCTTGCTTCAGGGTTGCCGATCTTTTTATCCTATAAATAACCGTCGATCCCCTACCTGATGGTGACTTTAAACATAAGGGGAATTCTGCTTTTGCATCACGCAATGACACGCTGACTCGCTGGGGACCCAGAAAGAAGAGCATCCCCAGAGAAACGAGCATGACCAGAGCCAACACCAAACCTCCATCTCCACCAAGAATAACCCGCACGTGTGTGGCTGCTTTTATAGCCTCGAAGACAGCCTTGGAAGCTACTATGGAAACTGAGAAAGGACATGATGATTACTGCAAAGTTCAAAAAGACTTGGCAAATGCAACTGATTATTGTAGTGGAACTGGGAAATGATATGATTAATATTGCAATGAGCAATAGTTTATGAACATGATTGTGTTAAAATGAGTTTGTAACACAGTTAACATTCATTATGATTGTTTTGTAAAGTATATTCTAATTGGTGTACACTGGAATTAAATCATGGTTGTTCATTCGTTTATATCTGAAGTGGAATCATGGAATCATGACACACCAACAAACACTCACTCATCCACCATGGCATTTCCCAGCTCCTCCACCCCCTCCCCTCAAGACTCATAAACACCCACACTCACTCACTCAACAGACACCTAGCACACACAAGCATTCCTCGCACACACCTGCACCCAAGACATCCATCAAGACACCTCCTACAAGCACTCCCTCTCCCTCCACTCCCAAGCCCTTTTGCTCTGACATTCCCATGTGTCAAAAAGGTGTTCCTCTCAGAGTTTTCCCTCTTCCCTACTTCTCTCACACCCCGTGATAACTCCAAACGCTCTATGTCCCTCCCCAAGTCCATTCCTTACACCTCTAAGTCTTCCCCTGCCCTCCCTGTGGGTACCCATGCCCCATCCCCCTGCCAAGAAGTCCACCCCTCCCGTGTTTTCAGCCCTCCCATAATGCTCGCCCTAAGCCCCCCCAAGCCCATGCCCAAAGAACCCCTCCCAAACCAAAGCCCAAACCCCCCCTTAAACCTCCTCCTAATCCCTGAGGTGCCTGCCTGCTCCCTTGATGCCTCTACCCTGTTTGAGTGTGCCGGTGCCATGTGTCTGTGGGTTGGTATGTGTTATTGAAGTGTGTGTTGGGCGTGGTGTTTGTAGTATGTGTGTGTGTGTATGTGGCTGTGTGTGAATGTGTGTATCAGTGTGAGGGTAAGTGTGTGTGTCAGACTCGGCACCCATCCTGGATGTGTATGTTGTGTGTGTAGGTATTTTCACAAGTTACACCAGTGACAGGTAAGTGTGTGTACTTATGGTTGTCGTCGTCATTGGTTGCGGAGTCTGTTTGTGAGCTGAAGCAGTGGGAAGACGTGCAATTTAGATTCCATGGCAGCTCCAAACAGGTATGGCTTTCCTGAGGGTGAGTGTATCCTTTTATACAGTTAGTTTTCGCCAGGGTTTCAGTGGCGGTGCGACCATGGCGGAACGCTTGGCGGTGTGCAGGCTGACTGCAGTGGCAGTGCCGGCGGTGACTTGGCTGCATTCTGTTGTGAATAACTCCATGGTCATAATTTGGCGGTCTTCTCCACTGGCCTGGTGGCGGTATGACCGCCAATGGTAAAATGGCGGTCATAATACCGTCAAGTTTGTACTGACCCCCATGGTCTATTTCTGTCCTCTCTCCCGTTGCTGGCACACAAATTGCCACCTCGCATCAATACAGGCTACCTTGCACCATGGTGCAAAGATGCCTGTGCTGCAAGGATGATTGTTTTTGTGCAGGACGGGACACCTTCCTGCACAAAAACAATCACAAGAGGTATTTTACTTCTTCTATGTGTGCTGCAAAATGCACACACATAGAAAGAAGAATGTTGCATCATTCTTACACCACCCCTGAGGTGGTGTAGGATATGATGCAATCCCAGACTTGTAAATTTGGGAATGCAGCAGACTCATTCTGTTTCCATCGGTATTGCACGGGAACAACCCAAGCAACACCCAAGGAACGCCCATTTCATGCAGTGTTATGAGTGAAAGGGGTCCATACTTACAAGGCCATGAAAAGTCACACAGGGTGGCTTTGCATGGCCTTGTATATATGGGCTAGCACACTGCACCACCAGAACATTTAAGAAAACGATGCTCCAGTGGCTCAGTGTGCCACTAGGGCCTCGTAAATCAGGCCCTAAATGTTTAATAATATTGCATCTATGAGTGACCATAAGCACCGGAAATGGTGCCACATATGTATGAATTATAGGCATTCTACCTGTATATAGAAATTGAAATGTAGCAGGATCTTAAACATTCCATTTGACTCCTCTTTAATTGACTCCACTTTAACAAATTGGTGGTCAACAAAACTAAAACATATACACTGGTATTTGGGAAACAAACACACAAATGTAATCTGTTCTTTATTGGGAACACCATGATATCTAGTGTAAATTCCTTTTGCTTTCTGGGGGTTTTATTTTCGAGTAATGGCACCTGGTCCCAGGATGTTCATAATATTCAATCCAAGATGAGCAGGGTATGTCATAGAATCTTTAGGTTCTCCTGTAAACTGGGTAGTCAACCTGTTAGAGAGATGGTAGATATATATGAAGTTAGTGCAGTGTCCACTGCCACTTTTGGGGTGGGTTTCTGGAGATTTATGGGTAGCAATTCTCTCACGGTAGAGGAAAATACTTTCCTAAAATCCTAATTGTGCCTACCTGTTTCTGCTTCTTCCCTGATTGCACACAAGAAGGTTGATCTACAGTATCTGGAGAGCTGATCCTACTCAAATTATTGTTACTCTGGTTTTCCATATGGTTTTAGATGAAACTAGGGGATCGATTTAAGAAAAGTGCAGCACCACTTTCCTTGCACCCCTTAGCGCCCCCTACGCCAGGGGCAATAGCTTTAACATTTTTGACACTATCGATGTACTGTTTAAGGTGGCAACACCGGCATGAAAAGGATGGGGGAGAACAGGTGCAGAGGGTCACAGGTGGTCCCATGCACTTGACATGGGCAGTGCAGGCCACCCCTGCCCAGCACTGTTGCAATGTTCACTGTCTGCTCACTACAGCATTGCCACCTGCTCGATTATGAGCCGGTGACAATGCTGTAGTCTATGAGCTTTATAGGGCTAGTCTTTTCAAGTTTTTGCTATATTTCATCTAAAATATTTTTAAGAAAGGTTCTATTCTTGAGAACTTTTCGTTCAGCCTGCCATGTTTATGATCTTGGGCCTCCTCAACCCTCACTCTATTTTGTGCATTGTATCAAGAGAGAGACATGCTTGGACAATAGCTTCTTCTTTGCAAAAGTTCCCTGCAATTTTCAATGTCATCCCCTAGTCTGCCTGTGCTGTACTTTCCCTTTTGTCATTGTGATTTTCCAATTAGGCAGTTGTCTTGTACTCTGCTATTTATTTTATTTTGTATGCTCCACTGAGTGTTTAATTAAAAGACATGCTATGCACTTCTGTTTGTGTGCACTGAAAATTAGTCTGTTGAATGATGTACAGGTGCCTAGACATTTTTTTTAAAACAATATGCATTGCAAAGCAATCAATTAAAGGCCTCTTTTTCCTGCTCTTCTTGTTTCCTGCTGCAATGTCTGGAATGTTGCTTATGCTTGCAGCTGACTAATAAAGGGCATCTGTTTCCTGACCCTTTTTCCTGCCAGAGTTTGTTAGCAGGCAGCACTCTCCACATTTATGATGGGCTATAAATACCATTTTAAAAGTGTGTCTGCCTGCATGGCTTCATCAATCCATTTGACTAGAGTTGTGTCGCCCACCATTACTGCCTATGAGTTCCACGCTCCATGGCCTCTGACAGGAGCTACTGGACACTGTCACCTGGAAGCTGAGAATTTGCAACCCCTCTGGGAGTCCCATTTCTTTGGTTGACATTCTACAACATTGAATCCTATTACCAAGTCGTTCAGCCAGTACGGCTGTGTCTTCCTCACCTTGACTAGGACCATCATCCTCTCACTGTTGCTCAATGTTTCACTGGTCTCCTTTAGTGCACTAGCTAACCAATTCTCATTTTTGGTTTCTCCTTTCTTCAAGAAAACCCTTCCAGTTTGAGTTTATATGAGGACGTGTTACCAGAAAAAAAGATAAAAGGACAAATAGTATTAGTTGTGTGAAGTAACACAACGTAAAAAATATTTAACAGGATCTTGGTCAGTGAAGAAACTAAAAATATGCACTCTGGGTCTCATTTATAAGCCCCTTGCCTCACTGCTGCGTCATTGTTTTTACGAAATGGCGGCTCAATCAGTTCTCTAAACTTCTCTATTTTTACAAACTGATGCATTGGGTCCAATGTGTCTGATTGTAAAGCCCTACATCATATTTTACCTGTGCCAGTATAATGGATGAATGGTAGGATTTCCCATGTAAAAAGCCACGTAGAATTGACACAGTGAAATTTACAACTTTTCACTGCATCACTTGATGACTTCACTGAGTTACAATTTTAAGAACTTCCTAAACCAGATGTAAAATTTATGCAAGTCTTTTTACAATGGGACTCTCTTCTGGTGACTGATGTATTGCTGGAGTTGCATCACTTTTCCGACGCAACTACAGCAATGCATCACTTTAGTGCCAACAGATGCGTCAGAATTTCTGACGCATCCTTGAAAATAAATGTGCACCTTGGAGCTCGGTATTGTAAATACAGCACATCAATGGTGTTGTTAGGGGATTTGCAGCAGAGGCAAGAAATCTGATGCATTGATGCTGATGCATCAGTTTCTTGTAAATGAGGCCCTAAGTGTTTAGTGCAGGGGTTAGTGTTCAGATGACCTGCAAGTAGACTCCGATTTCTTTTAGTAATTCTCGTTTGATATTTACTCAAGAACTCGCATCCAATAGAACTTTCTAAATGGGTCTTTTTTTAAAAAAGTCTAATTTTACCTTTTGGAGAGTAAAAGGGTAAACTCAATGGTCATCTCTGCAAGTTGGTTTAAGGATTGTGGGAGTAAGCCCCAAATAACCGAAGGGGGCAGGAAATTCATACTTAAGCTGATTGCAAAGCATTCATGTGTGGTTGTCTACAGTGATTTTGTTCTTCTGTCATGGAGTGCCTCTCCTGGCAAGAGGATTGTGCATTAACACTAGAGCTTGAATCGTCCTTGTACAAAATTGAGCTGCTGCTTGAGGGAGGTAAATCCCTACCCAAGCAGAAACCACAATCCTTGTCATATTGAAGTCACGAGCAGTCAAGCTGAACATAGAGGCAATGTGGAAAGTATTTGTGCAACATGTCAAACAGTAACACTGTGAAAACACACCACAAAAGGATCACATGCTAGTTTAGAAAAATAGAGTAATTTTATTAAATAAAACAAGACCATAACAGTAGAATCCCAATCAGTAGAACACGAGATATGCAGGATTAAAGATTTCAGAGAAAATAGCATGAAAAAGCACACAACGCTAATTGTGGAAATCTGGTTGCTCCTGTCAGAAGTGTCAGTATTGAAAAGCTGAGTTCCTCACAAGCAGAAGCTAGACCGAACTCCCCTTCACCAATAGCCACCCGACCCTGAATTACAGTCGGTGCGTGATATCCACAAGGGGGAAAGGGGAAGTGGGCAAAAATTAAGAGACTGCCTCACGGGGAAATTCTTCGCTGCTATGCTTCTCTGGTGCTAAATTTAACAGCTACCTGTAAGGGAATACAAACATAAACATACCATTTGGATTTAACTAGATGTTAATTTCATGAAACGCTATCTCTGTTCAATATACATCAATGTTTCATACCTCCATAGAGCAAGACTTCTGCTCCTCTATTTCTCTTAATTAATTCTGTTGCTAATTAATTGAATTTTACATCTCTACTAATGTAATAGAGGATTTAAAGTGACTGCAGTATAGCAAATTAGTTGTTGTAGTATTTGAGTGAGTGGTACAGTGCGAAAGTGAGGATTTCAATTGCTGTTAAGGTATTTTTTTCAATGTCAAATCATAAAAATATTATAGTCTTCAATAAAACGGATGTTTTCCCAGGAAAAATAGACTTGCGGTACGATGAACTGAGACACTACTCCGTTATACATGAGCCTCTTGACAAGAACATGCACAGTGTTCCTGATGACGGAAGTCTTTTCTCTGAGGAAAAACATGGGCGCTGAAGAGGCAAAAGTGCCTCAAAAGGTACAGTTGAAGTGCACCGCCTTCCAAGACGAGCACCTGCATCACGGGCAGGATAGCCAGTTCACGCTCACATTAGACTGCCAACCTCCTTGGGACTTCTGCCATCTTTGAATTCTCGAAGTTGAAGTGTGTTGCAAACATGCGAAGAATGGGGTTCAACAACAGTTTTCTGGATGCCACCAATGGGGATATCGCCGGGCCCATGTCAGTCTTTGGTGTCTTGGACTTCAATACAGGTAAGCTCTAGTAACTGCTATGAAATTCCTGACAGCTCCAGATCAGGTAAAAGTCACAAATTCAGACCAACCACAATGGACCACAGGCCGGCAATAGAGACCCAGCTAAACTGCTTTGGTTGGCTCTGACGTGTATTTAGAAAATTACAACTGCTTGTGTGTTGGAAACATTAACACTATATATTATGAATAATAGGAATTGAGTGGCCGTTATACTTATATATGTAAAATTGTTCTTGCAGAGGTGAAGGAATGCGCCAAAAAGGAAGTACAATTATCCAATTCCCGCTGATTGTCAAGAGTAGCTTTGTTTAACTCAGAAACATCTCAAGAAATGTATAACTTTGTTAATAAATGCATCAACCCAAATAATTCTAAAAGATGTCCTAGGGAAAGAGAAGTGGAATTAGTAGTAGAGGGAGTAAGTAGAAAGTGTGACCAGATAGAGAGCGAGAGAAGTCAACAGTGACCAATGCTTTGGGCCACCACTTCTTCTGCCACTGCTGCTGTCAAAGCTGAGAGACACAGGTGATTAGAAAGCATTACACTTGAAATGAGCTATAGGGAGATTGAGGCAATATTTTAGAGTAGCAGCACTGAGTTGACTGCATTATCTAGGGAGAGCAAGTTTGAGTGTAGAGAATTTTGTGACAACTGTCTGGCTACAGAGCTATTAGATACAAGAGAGTTATTCATTCTGCTGCAAATATTGTAATGAGGCTGAGAGCGAGAAAGAGAGTCAATAAATTGTTTCAGATTAGTGTGATAGCCTTAAATACATGAGATAGATAACTGTGAGAATCCTAATTATTGTAACAGACTGAGTGCTCCTTTCTAACTTTCCCAGGCTATGAGACAGTATTATTACAACTTATTATATTTTTGTAATGCAGAAACAAACAGAATGGGACAGATTCAGGACCTCAATAATGCATGTTTCTGTAACCCAGCTAAAGAGTAAGTGGTAGCAGGGAAAAGATATAACTAATTAACCAAATGGGACTGTGTATCTGGTACAGGTAGATTGTGTATCTGGCACAGGGGCAGGTGCACCCAGCACTGGGGATGAGGAAGAGGGAATAGTCGTCAATCACTGGGTTGATAACCAGTAATCATCATTCGTTTGAGTCATAGTCTTCCTCGTCACGGTCACAAATCCCCACTTATACAACCAAGGGATTTTTTGTATCAGTGCTGCCCAGAAATATTGTTTAAAATGCAGTTTGTTCTCGGATATTACAAGATGTGTTTATGAAGATCCTGATTTTAGATTATAGTAAAGGGATAGAGCCCAGCTAAAGGATCGAGTTAAAAGTTTATTCAGTTATCAAAGAATTTTGTCTGTGCTGCAATGTAAAACCTCAATCAGTTAGAAATGAGAGGAGAATGACTAGGGATACTGAAGATTACTGGTAAGTAACGGGGTCACTTGTTATTACAAGCAATTAGTGAATAAATGTTCTTATTGCAGGCATGGTCTGATGCCAAAGCAAGCCTGAAATAAGAATATAACTAGCTGTGGCTTGAAAGCATATATTCCCCTAAACTGCGTCTCTATATTGTCCGTTTATGGATGACTGACATAAATTTAATGAAAGAGACAAAGGCCATCAAAGTAACCTTTATTTTTTCAACACGCAAAACATGCCAATCCTCTTGTATTCTAGGAATGTTAGTTTTAGATTATCTCTGGTTATCTACAAGCAAATGGCTTTGTGCATTAATTGGGAACTGCACATGATGTTTTGAACATAACATCAGTTGAAGATATAGCAGTAATAGCCTCAGTTTAATGAACAAAAGCACTAAAAGTCTGTTATAGCATCATTACTGGGAAATTGTTCCGTTGGTAAACAGCTTCCTCTCGTTGAAGTTATCATTATCCTATTGCATTAACTGCGGAGAGCTTCCCCAAAACGCAGACAGGAAGGCACTTTTAAAGAATCTTCTTTAAGATATCTAATTTGAAAGATAATGATAATAAACACTTTGGCCACGCTTTTCTCTGTCTTTGTATAGGTAATTATGTTAATGTATTGTACTGTGGTGTTTTATTCATTCATGCAATTGGCTTTCACTAGCAGAATATGGATTAAAAGTTTCATTTTTTACAAACGGTACAAACACATGGAGAATCAATAATGAAATGGTGCATCACTTAGTGTTAGAAATTAACATCAGGTATAAAATGAAACTGATGTGTATTTGTATCCATTACACTGTAGGCTCTGTGTGCGTAATAAACTTTGTGCATGGATTTTTCCCTCTACAATTTCTTTCGTGTTTTTTCACAAAGTTACGTACTTTATTCTCTAAAGTCAATCTCACAGGATCGTTCATGCTCTCCTTTTTTGTAGGCTTTCAACCTATATGAAGGTATATCTAAAAACAGTACTCAGTGTATGTTGTGTTGGACACCAGGGGGATTTCTCTGCACTTGCCAATGAGGGCAATACAGCAGACACTATACCCTTGTCTTCATAGTATGTGCAGAATGTGTTCCGTTGAACCGCAACCACAAATCTCTACCGACAATTACAGTCTTATTCCATGAGTTTGTGTTGGAGGGGCCCTGTCTGTTTCAAGGAGGAGGGGCCTGTGGCTCTCATGATTGTTGGTGCAGTCGCAGACTCCACCTACTTTTGCCAAGAACTCTTTAACTATTTCACCTGGGTTTGCAGGTAGGCCAAGGCCCCATCCCCCATAGGTGGTGTACTAAAGTCTCATCACTATGAACAATCAGGGCATATTTGAGAGCCCCTAGCAACATTCTAATGCCACATTAGCATTATTTTTTTATGCTAATGTGGAGTTAGAAGGCCAAAGACACTGTGCCATATTTACAAAGTGGCGCAATGCATGTATTGCTCCTCTTTGCAACCCTTTGTGCTACATTATTCCTCCACCAGGCATAATGTATGCAAAGGAGGCATTCCCCCATTAGGGGAGCTGGAAAAATGGAGCAAGGAAATCTAACAGATTTCCTTGCGTCATTTTATTTGCCACTTTTAAAAGCTGCTCAGAGCAGGCGTTAAATGGGGGCATGCCATTGAATACAATGGGCCCCTATGTACTCTGCAGAGTAGCACCAACATTTTGGTGCTACTCCTGCAGAGTACATCAATTATGTTTAAAAAAGTACACTATTGCCCCCTACCCTGCGCCATGGTGTGCCGTATTTTAAATACGACGCACACATGGTGGTGGTAGGGGGGCACTAAAGGGTGCAAGAAAAGTGGCACTGCACTGTGTGCAGCACCACTTTTCTTAAATATGCCCCTAAGTGCCAAGGAGGATCCATGCTACATTCTTTTACAGGCCTTGACGGATCCTGTCATAATTGGACAGACAACCCTCAAGAGGTACATGATTGCTTAAAAGCACCCCTGCACTCCGTGATATAGAATGAAAGGTGAGGCTTCTTTGCACCAATGGTCCTCTCAGACTTCTTAAAGATCATAGAGTTTTTGTAGTTCTCTGTTAGGTATTTGCAATGTTTACGTCAGTCTGTTTACTCATTTAGATATCTGAGGGCCTGATTTAGATCTTGGTGATGTTACCACCAAACAGCCACACAGTGGACCCGAGAAGAATGTCAGGTCGACAGTGTTCTGCATGCCGTATTTAGATTTTACAGTCCTGCAGTTGGTGTACTGGCAGCGAATTGTTGATACAAGGGGGACATTGCAGGACACAGTGGACATTGGACAATGGCAGTGGCTTTGGAATAGAGATAAAAACTCCAACTGCCAAGACAGGACCTCCCTAGACCAGAAACAAGAATACTGGGACCAGTTTTGGGGTATCACCTCTCACTAGCCAAGCTAGCTTGAATCTGGTGGCATAATGAGCACAGGACCCACGTCTGGGTGTACCCTTCCCACTTAGGGCAATAAATGCTAAATAACAGATGATGGACAGAATGGAGAACAAATCAAACATTCACCCCCAGTCACAGATATGGGTTTAATCCATCATTTCTGTTGCTCGTTATGCCATTCCAGTTTAGAACTAGCCATATGCAGGTCAGTCTGATCCCTGCTCCCAATGGGAACAGTCCAGCCCGAACTGCCAGGCCAGGCCCTCCCTGGAACAGAAACAAGAATTCTGGGACCAGTTTTGGGGTATCACCCCTCATCAGCCAAGTCAGATTGAATCTGGTGGCATAGTGATCTGGGACCCACGTGATGGCATATCCTTCCCCCTTAGGAAGGCAATTGTAAAAAGAACAGATGATGAACGTAATGCAGAACAAATCAAATATTCACCATCAATCATGGATCTGGGTTTAATCCATTGTTTTATTTGCTCCCCATGCCATTCCAGTTTGAAACCAGCCACATGGAGATCAGTCTTGACCCTGTTCCCTATGGGAACAGTCCAGCCTGAACTGTCAGGCAAGGTCCTGCCTAGACTGGAAACAAGAATCCTGGGACCAGTTTTGAGGACCAAAAGTTCAACCACTGGGAGGGCTGATCACCTGGATACATAGAGTCCTGAACTGTGATGTCATCATAATTTCAACAGAGCAGAAGGAAAAAAAGCTGCTATCATTAACCTTTATAATCTATAACAATGAAGAATTTCAGGGCCAGATTAATTAGGTGTAATGCAACACAACACAGCAAAGAAAGTTGTTGTGCTACGTCGTGTTACATTTCTTTACAAAGTCATGCAAGGCGGAGCTAATCGCCCCTTGGGTGGCTCAGTAAATATTACGTAAAGACTTCTTAGTAAATCTGGGCCCCAATAGTTATAATAGATGGCTAAAGTAAAGGGATGAATCTCCCTTATTAAATGCATTTGATCAGATATTCCATGTCCTAAACAACAATGGCAGGTATAGACTTGTTCAGTGGTTGATGGTTGGTTTATTACCACATTTATACTAGAGAGAGATTATGTAATGCTAACAGAGCAGCACAAGGAGAACTAGGTTGGGGGCAGTTGATGGGCGTTTAGATCCCTCATCACTAATTGTTAATGTGTGGGGAAGTAGCTCCCTGCACAGACATTTATTCATGGAATATAGGCATGCAATTGTACATCATTTTTGGATTCCAATGATCATGTATCAATTAGAGAAATGCTTGTTTGTTTAACACATGCTTTATTCGATCGATCGATCATCAAAGCGAATATACAATAGTGATAGGAATAAGATAAAACCAATAATAATAATAATAATAATAATAATAATACATAGATATAAAATATAAAATATAAAACGTGGCTGCCTAAGAGCATGATTCAATTAAAATTCTAAGTACACATAATACACATAATACGGCTTCAACCCCCCTCCTGCGGTTCATATAAGAGTAAAAAAGTAGGGCTCTAAATTAAAACACAGTCCTAGCAATAGAATTGCGTATTCGCCATGCTACTAATAAATATTTACTGACAGCAAGTATTAAAACCGTAGAATGGTGACTTTTTAAAATCCTCAAGGCAGAGGCACAGTCTCTTATCCCCATTTCACGACAAATGTGACGGATCCACTTAGACCAGGGAAGAGAATAAGCAGGGCAAAAAAACATAAAATGTTCAAACATTTCCGATTTTGCACCACAAGCTGGGCATGTACTAGTATCTGTTTTTGTACCCCATCTACACATCAATGACTTCAGCGGCAACGACCCAAAACGGAATCTGGCATATAAGCTTTTACCGAGGATGTCAGGAATACTGTCTAAATATGGTTCAAATTGTGGATACCACTTAAAATCTGTGAAGTGGTTTGTTAAGGTGCCATAGGTTCTGTGGATGATATAATCGTTGCGTACATAGGACCAGTATATACGTTTCAGTAAAATGGAGTGAGCCTTTTCTAATTTATGGGGTTCCTCCCAAAAGTGGCTGAGGCCAAGTTTGTTGAACCAACTGGATACATGTTTAACCCAAGGAATAGAGGTTGAGTTGGAGCACATTAGCAGATCGTGGAGTGAGGTCTTATAAACGTCTAATTCAGGGACAGTCCATAGTCTTATCCAATATAATAATGGTCTTAAAATAAGATCGGCTATGCGTCTCAGCCCAGATCTAAGAACAGTGGTATCAATGGAGTACTAGGAGGACAGGCACACAAGGACCTCGCAAAACTGTTCTCACTAATAGTGAGCCTATTACAGTCAGAAAAACCCCAGACCTCAGCTCCGTATGCGGCGGCACCCTGTGCTCTTGCAATGCAGATCTTAATTGCTGGTGAGACAGTTTTTGCTGTTGTACCCCTATAGAAATGCAGGATTGATGCTGCACCGTGCTGCAGGCGACCCACATTTTTATTGACCTGTTCTACCCAGTTCAGATTATCAGTAAACCTTACACCCAAATAATCAATGGAAGAAACCCTATCCAGGAGGTTCCCTTCTAAATGGATAGTACATTTCTTCCGCACTCCTGAACGGAACGCCATTAACTTGGTTTTTTTATGGTTCAGCTCTAGGCCGTAATCTTGACAAAAGGAGTTAAATCTATTGATAAGAGTTTGGAGGCCCATGGGAGATTTAGAAATATGAAGAGAGTCGTCAGCGAAAAGAAGGATTGGAATTTTTGGAGCGCATAGGGTGGGGGCATCATTCTGGCACGTCATTAAAACCTGTACAACCTCAGTGATAAAAATAGAGAATAAAAATGGTGCCAACACACAACCCTGGCAAACGCCCCTATTTATGGGGATTTTGTTCGTTAGTTCGCCTAGGTTTCCCCATCTCGCCTGCACATATGTGTCCTCATGCAACCGCTTCAAAAGTTGGATTAGGTTGGCCGGAGTCCCTATTTTTTGTAGCACCTCCCACAACTTTTCCCTCTGGACTGGATCAAATGCTGATCTCAAATCAACAAAAGCGATGTATAATGGTTGTTTTGCCAGGACTGTATATTTCCAGTACAGAATGGCCAGTCTAAAGACCTGGTCTACTGTACTGATCCTTATTCGAAATCCAGCTTGGAGAGGGGAAAGAATGTGCTGATCTTTGGCCCAATGGGTTAATCTACCTAGGAGTTGCTTGGCAAATATTTTTTGGAGGTTGTCAATTAAACTGATTGGTATATAGTTTGTCTGGAGGTTTATGTTACCCTTTTTATGGATGGGGATAATTTCTGCACCGTTCCATGTCCTGGGAATCTGCCCCCCTTCGGCAATTTTATTGGAGAGTGTGTTGATGTACCAGGTCCAGACTATTGGTTCTGACGAATAAAGATCTCCCGGAATTTTGTCTGGACCTGGAGCTTTCCCAAGTTTCAAAGAACTAATAGCATTGACTGTTTCTTTGATAGTAAAGCAGATATGGCTTCTAGAATCCTTAGTTCACCTTCCTCTACATCCTGAACACATATACAAAAACATGAGGGCCAGTGGTAGAAGCAGATTCAGATTCAAAGTGTGTTTTCCTCCCTAATAAGAATTTATGTGTTCATCGTAACTCTATAATGAATTAAACCATAGTTTCAATAATTCGAAAATTTCTCAAGCTTAAACTTCGCTTTTATCACAAAACAACTTCAGTGTTTACTATAATCCTTAGTTATTCAAAATGCAGTTTCAATAAACCAATATTAGTTCAATTAAAAGTTTCATTTAATCAACAACACAGATTTAGGATACATCTCTATGATCCTCTAAATAGTACAAACAATCAACAACAAGCAAGTGGCTTCAGCAAAGCAACCTATTCTATCAAGTAGCAATTCCCAGCTGTACCAATATTGCATCAATGACTCCATCAACCACGATGCAAGTTATGCCCAGTAATTCAAAATAGTGTCAAAATCACTGGAGCACTGAACAGTTTGACCTGTTGTTAATCGTAGTTTACATTACATCAGCACTCTGCGATGACCACTGATCTTCTGTTGATTACAAGCAATAATATGATCCAAACGGGTAGGACAAAAGATATATCACTTACACAAGTGGAACTAAATAGTATGGAGCAAACAAATTACTCCTACTTTCTCTAATGACAAGAAGAGCAGAGAAAAATAAAATGAAAATAACACCAGAGCCGAACGGATGAATGGAGACACCTGTGTGCCTTTGTCTACTAAGTCATTGAATGCTCTAGCATGGAATTATTGACTTTGTTATCAATGCTGAGTTCCTATTGACTTAAAAGAGCAGTTAGCATTACATTACACTGATACAATAGACACAGCGTTAAATATTACTATATTTTTATAGAGGTTGGCCAACAGTTTTTACTATCCTGATGAAGACCCGTCATTTAAGGCATTTAATTACTATGGTCCTAATTATAACATTGGCGGTACATAGCACCTACCGCCGTGGTGACGGGCGCCAACATACCGCCTCTGCGTCTACCATCTGTCCGCCATATTATAAGCACTGCCTGACTTCCTCCACAATAAGGGTGGAAATCCGGCAGTGCTCATGGTGGTGGATGGTGGTAAGCTGGGGCTGCTACCACCAGCACTGCCACGTCAGTAGAACGCCGTTAGCCGGTTTCTGACCAGCAATAGGGCCTGGCGGTGATCTGCTGGTGGGGCGCTGCTGGCGATAGCAGTGCCCCTTCCTGTTCCCTGCCGGAAGACCTTCTTGCCCAAGATAAGTCAGGCTTCTGACACAGGAGAGGGTGGGAGGGTGGGGGCTGTTGTGTATGGGTGTGAGTAAATGCGTGTAAGAATGGTGAAGTGAGTGCGTGTCTGCATGTCAGTGTGATTGTGTGTAAGAACGTGTGTGAGTATGTCTGGAAGTATGCATGAATGAATGCGTGTATGTCAGTGTGTGAGTGAATGCATGTATGTCAGTGTAAGTGAATAGGTGTAGGCCTAGTGCGTGTGGGTGTCTGTGTGCGTGTATGCGGGAAAGGGGGAGTGGTGTGAAGGGTGAGCGGTGCTGTAACTGTAGTGAGGGTGGGGGAGGGGGATGATGTGTGCGTGTGTAGCTGTAGTCGTGGGGTCAGTTGTGTGGTGTGTGCATGTATGAAGGGTGAGTGAGTGGATCGAAGGAGGGGTGGGGGTTAGCTTGTGGATCAGAGGGAGTGGGAGGGTGAGTTTGGATGGAGGGGGTGGGGGCATCAGGTGAGTGGTGGGGGTGGGCCTACCGCCATGGTTTTTGTGGCGTTGCTAACATCATGAAAACCATGGTGGTAGGCGGGATCATAATGCCATGGGTGGTATAATCTCGGCTGTCGGGTTGGAGATAGATATCTCCAGCCTGGTGACTCTTACAGCCATGGCGATATGAGTGGAGAAGTGGCGGCTTGGTTGCAGCCAACCCACCAAACTCATAATGTGGTGGTATTTACCGCCAGCCTGTTGGCGGTCATACCACCACATTATCCCTAGCAGGTCAGAAGAATGCCAGGGACATAATGATCATCTATGTTCTTTTGGGTCAAATTGTCAACATTTATCCAACTAGGAACTAAATTGATCTATTATTCACTAGGAGGGGACTGATGGATGAAGAACCAATCCTCTAGTTAATTAATTCTTGAACAGGATATTGGTTGATACAGACAGGCTGTGTGCAGTTTCCTGTGTGTACTGCAAACAATTGTGTTTTTTGTTTTATTTGTAAAATATTCACCTCTTGTCACCTTGCACAATCACTTTTTATCACTTTTTCACATCACTGAGCAACCATTGTATTTTGGAAATACTGTATATAATATGCAATATCAGTACATGCAATCGTTTTGTATATATTTATGGCTCTGGTGCTATTTTTCTTTTGGTTTTATATTTTTGTCATTAGATAAAATGTCAGTAATTTGTTTGCTTTATAAGGATTTAGTTTAGTTATTTCTATTTTGGGATTACCCTGTGTAGCAGTCGGCACTCCATCAATTTGTTGAGGTCCACTTAGCCCTGTGTGGGAAAATTTAGACACTTTCAACCAAAACTGCCAATAGAATGCATACAATTAAAAGAGATTCCCTTTCCTAGTATCACAGAGAATGTATTCCAGGGAGATGTCTCTACTGGTTGTTTTTAAAATATAATATAAATAGGGAAGTGGGGTCCTGAAGAAGGCATATACACTCATGATAAAAGAGAAGGTCTGCTTAAGAACATTCTCTGTGGACTGAACTTTTAGCTGCAGCTTAGATTAATAATGCAGAAATTCCTGGCACCTAGCATTCAAAGGGAGTAAAGAAGTTGCAGGCCATCTCCAAGGTTCAATTAACTGAGGAGCAATGGTTTACTCACCTTTCATCACTGGACAGGGATGATTGTAGTGCCTTAGAAGTTATGTCCCTTTGCATTATGATATTAGCCTCAATCAGAAATTCTAGTCCGTTCACTTCAGCAGATGTGTTAGTGGAGATCAAATGACAAACAGGGGTAAAGCCACAACACACAACAAAATACTTTTCTATCAGTACAGCACTGAAAACTGTAAATATATTTTCCTTTTGATTGATGCAATACACTCCAAAGCCATGATACCTTATTCATGACTGCTCCAAGATGGAGTCTACATGAAAAAGGTTTGTAGAATGGATGCTGCAAAATATCACCCAATTAACATAATCAGCAACGTGCAAACAATTTTTAGAAGGGTCAGTCTCTCAAGGTTATACAGTTGGGCACCATAGAATAACATCTTTCCTGTTGGACAGGCAGGTTTCAGAGATAAAGTTAGCACTGTTGTTCAACTATGTAGGTTCCATATGCTATTAAAAAATATGTTACCATCACAAAGGAAGCCCTGTATGCAGAAATTGTGGACCTTCAATCTACTTTTGATAATGTACTCCAGATATTATTATGTTGCTCAACAGCTGGTATTGGAGACCAGCGTATTTGCTGTGTATCGTAGTAAGATTTCATGAGGCAGTACTAGTCAACTGTAAGGAGGGACTGAATGGGTACAGAAATCAAATCCTTTTCAGTGAATAACATATCACTATTTTTGTTTTCATTGTAAAGCAATCAGGTGTGGATTTTCTTAGTCAGTGTAGTATGACACAGGAGGTTCTTGTGTTGCAACCTTGCTATTCATTAAAGACATCCTGTTAGTGTTCAAGATTTGCACTGGTCTGCAAATTCTGTTACACAGTTTGGGTAGTTTTACAAACCTATGAGTCTTTCAATGACACATCAAAGACAAAAATAATTCTCTTTAAGCCATACAAGTATTTAAAAAATAAGACTGATGTTGAATGAATCCACTCTGGAGGTGATGTCTGATTTTGTGTTTCTAAGGATAATGGTAAGATAAGACATAAAGGGGCTAAAAATAAAGAATGGGAAGCCTACTCGTTCAGTGTTCTAGTGTTACACCCTGTTTTGCAGTTGACATTAGCAGGAAGAGGGTGTCCCTGCATTAGCAGTATATAGGCTACAGGGGCAACATTTGTCACTTTATGTGGTAAAATCTGGGGATATGCAAATATATCTCTACTTATTAGTGAAAATATATTTCTGAAATGATTATTCAAGTTAATTGTAAGTACTCCTAATACCTCTGTATTCTTGGATCTGGGCATTAATGACATGACTTCACTACCCAAACAAAGGCCACTTCTATATTGGATTAGAATTTTTTGGCACAGCTGAGTTAAAAAAAATCAAGAAGTCCTTATGTGATGTCCTGGGTGGAGAGAAACGTTGGTGATTGAAAGAGTATTGTCAAATCCTTGGGTTCTTAGGCTAGTTACACTTATGTATCTCTCCAGTATAAATCAACCTAGGATTAGAGTGTAATGTTCAGTATCTTTGAAAGGAATGGCTAATAGGGAACAATCAGGTTAAAAGGAGTTTACCAAATGCACTTCTTGTGTTAAAATATTTTATTGAAAAAAATGTAAAATGAAAAGGCAATACATAAAAGAGCACCAACAGGTACATAAAAATTCTGAATTTTAAAATACATACTATAGTGAAGAATGTACCTGTAAAAGTCAAATATAGAAGATAATATAGTTAAAGGAAATGCCTTGAATGTAAAGAGAGAGCATATTAAATGTAGCATACTAATACATAAACTGTTAGTAGTGAATATAATAATCTAAATATAACACCACGTAATCATCAACTGATTTACAAAATAGTTAGTATGCAGAAGTATCATGGATATCACCTTTAAAAGTTAAATTAGTTCTACATCTATTAGAAATAGTTCAAGACCACCATGTATGTACTGATAGTAAAGGGGCATTTTTCCAGTTTGTTGTGATTGAATTGAGAGCAGAAGGTAAACAATAATTTGGCAATCAGTTCTGACAAGGTATTGGATAACAAGATTGATTTACAAATAAGCATTTCATATGAAAGATTTTCAGAATTATTGAGTATTTTTCCAATAATATCCCACACATCTTTCCAAAAAGGTGAAATAATGTGACAATCAAATGAAACATGTCTAAAAGAGCCAGTACCCAGTTTTCAATGCCAACAAATCAGGAAACATAACAATTTTGTTGTAATAAATTTAACAGAGTCCCTAAACAATTAAAAAGGATAATTAATTTGTTTGACATAAAGTTACAGGAAACCAACCAGAAATGTTTCTCAGCCATAATATTCTCCAAGTATCCAATAAAACATGTTTGGTGAATTCATTATTCCAAAAACTACTAAGAAAATGTATGTTGTCCTCATCTGAATTCTTATTTGTTTTGTAAAATTTTGAAAAAGTATTGTCAGATGTAGTCAATGAATGAATAACAATTTCTGAATCAGAGATGACGATATTGGGTAATTTTATAGGAAAAGAATTAAGAATAGAGTTGGACAGAATTTCATATTTATACCTATAAGAAGATGGTAAAATGAATTTTTGTTGCAAATCAGAAAAAGTTAAAAATATACTATTGTGAAAAATATTCTTTAAATAAAAAATACCTGCTTTAATTTAGGATTACCACAATTTGATGGTATGATTTCACTTTATCAAAGGGTTATTCCATTAAGAAAAATTCATAGCAGCTGATATTGTTGATTGAAATAATGAGTCAAATCAATTAAAATGAATTTGGCAGATATGATAATTTTAGAGGAGTTTACTATAGTAGCAAAATCAGAAATGGATAATACCACAGGTTAAGGAAAGGGTGAGAACAATCCTTGTTCAATATAAAGCCACATGGGTGAATTAGGAAAATCTATTTGTCTAAACCAAAATTTCAAAATAAAGGTTTTATGAATTTTAAGAAAGTCCTGCAAGCCAAAACCACCATTAACATTTACAGTTTTTAATTTGTTGTAGGTTAAAAGTGGTGGTTTGTTATTTTCAAATACATTTCAAAATATTTTTTTGTAGATTTATATAAAGTTGTAGAAGTAATTGAATTGGGAGCATATTTAAAAAAAAACTATTGGAGGAGCAGTAACCATTTTGATAGTCTCCATCTTTCCCTACTTAGATAAATGTAAAGAGAACCATCTGTGAATTTTATCTATAGGTTCAATGAGAATATAATCACCATTCAAAGTAACAGATTGTGTAATAGAGTGAGAAAATTGAATACCTAAATATTTTATTGCAACTGTCTGCCAAATTATATCAGTATTTGTGAGTATATCCAGAGACATTTGATAGAAACAAAACTCTATTTTAGAAGTGTTCAATGTGTAACCTGAAATTTGGGAATAGCTATGTATGAGAGTGAGCAAATGAGGAACAGAGGATTCAGGATTACTGATATATAAAAGAACATCATCTGTATAAGAAGATACTTTAATGTTAATGTTGCTATTAGTAGGATACTGGATTTCTTTAGAAAGTCTGATGGCTCAAAGTAATGGTTCAATAGCTAGTAAAAAAAATAAAGGTGATAGAGAACAATCTTGTATAGTGCCTCTAAAGAGATAAAAAATACTTGGAAATTGTCTGTTGATAAATTGTTTATCACAAGGGCAGGAGTAGAGAGCTGCTAGTATATGTATAGGTGAATTATAAAAATTTAATGCATAAAGAGTATGAAATAAAAATTGCCAGTGGACTTTATCAAAAGCATTTTCAGCATCAAGTGCTAAAAGGCTGTAGGGGAGTAAAAAAGATTAACTAGCTTCAAATGCATAAAACAAAGGTCTAGTGTTATTAACCGAGTATTTACTTTTCATAAACCCAGCTTGATCTACATGCATAATACTAAAAGGAATGTTGGATAGCCTTGCGGCAAGGACTTTTGCACATAGTTTACAATCTTGATTAATTAAAGATATTGGTCAATATTTAGAACATTTTGTATGATCTTTATCTGGTTTTGGGAGAACAACGATCAACCCTCTCAGTGAAGGAGCCTGAAGTTGTGTTAGTAGTACTAAAGTAAGTAAATTGGAATAAATCAGGCAAAATGAAAGGAGAAAATAATTTGTAAAATTCAGCTGGGCAGGCATCTGGCCCTGGTACTTTAAGTGGTTTCAATGATTTAATCGCTAACTCAATCTCTTCCTTGGAAATGGGCAAATCAAGATGTAACTGATTAGGAAATTACAAAAAGACCACAAGACTCTAAAAATGTATCAATGATATGATTGTCAATAGGAGTTGGCTTACTGTAAAAGGAGGAGTACAATTCTAAGAATTCCTGAACAATTTCGAAATGAGTTAATGTAATTTTTATATTAGTATCATCAATAGCATTAATTTGATGTTTGTCCCTTTTAATATCAAGGTATTTTTCCAAGAGCCTCCCAGATCTGTTAGCATTGAAGCAGAATTTAGCTATGTATATTTGTTGTTAGAAATCCTTATGCCAACTCTTTTGCTTAAAAATGAATGAAATTCATAGCAAGGTTTTTGTAAATGCAATTTGTAGGTAATATTATTAGAAGTAATACATAGATGTTCAAATGTAGCTATTTGGTTATCCAACTTTTAAAGTGTATAAATAAATGATTTCTTTTAATGAGCCATTGTGGATATTGTATAGATTAGATCATCACCAAAAATATAAATTAAATGCAAAATTGTATTTTCAAAACTGATATTCATTATTATAAATTGATCCTCAGCATCAGAACATGTATTTAATATTTGAAGCAGGCAAATTTTTTCGAGAAAAGAATAGCAACTCCATTTTTGTTTTTGTTAATAGCAGGGGGACAAAAATATTTGACCTACCTTTTTCTTTTTCATATGTGATAAAAGATTATCAACAATATGAGTTTCTTTAAGCAAACATATACCAGCTTTATGTCTTTCTAAGAGATCTAAAAGTTTCATACATTTAACAGTGTACCCTAAGCCTTTAACACTGAAGGATGTTGAGCCTGTTGAATTTATCCATAAACATGAATGATAGTAAGGAAAAGTATTTGAGGGATAATCATAAAAAATGTGAAAGGAGTATAAAGATTATGACCAAAGGGATGAAGTAGGTCTGAGAGAAAACAAAAGAATGAAGAAGAAAAGGAGCAACAAAGATGAACATATAGAAAATACCATGAAAACATGAATGGAATCACACATACACAAGAATAGCCAGTTCAGACAATGTGGTACAATAATCACAGGTGGAAGTCTCATTGGTATTCATACACAGAGGAGAATGATGGTCAAGGAAAACACAGAGATCATATTGGCATTGGAAGGATTCATCTTTCTAGATTTGCATGGTGTAGGAATCAAAAAGACCATATTTAATTCTAGAGCTTTGTAGTCTTGGTCATAGCACTGTGAATTATTTGCAAATATTAACTGTTTCTTTGGTGAAGTCTTGATACATGAAAATCTTGGTACCATTAACCATGAGAGTGGAAATATATCTTGCAGCTTTCCTTATCATCACTAAATGGTGTTGTCGCAGAACTTTGAAGATCACTTGCTGCAGTTTTGTTTGACTTGGTATGTGGTGTGATAAACTCTGATGCGCTTTATCAATTTAAATTTCTTTCTGGAAATTTCAAGTGTAAAAGGCGAGGTAATAAGTTGTCTAGGTAATGTCTGCAATCATTACCTTCAATAAAAGTAATTGTCCTTTATTAATTTCCTGCATAACTTGAAAGGCGTGAATTAAGAAGTCCTCATTGGTTTCCCAATTCTTTAAAAAGTGTGCTGTTAAAAATCAGTTTACCAAAATATTTTGTGATCAATGACTATTTCTGTTTTCAGTCCCCTAGATCAGAATATTCTGTTATTCAACTGGGCCTCCAGCAGGCCCTCACTGTTCTCTTGGTCGGTTCAGTGTCTAAGTTTAGTATCCTAGGGGAATATTTATTAAAAACTCACACAGCTCTGTGGTGCGTGATATGTACAGGGCAGAAATCCTTCATATTTAACATTGTACAGCGCTATCCTGTCTTTTCCCTGCGCTGGGGCACAATGTGCTGCCTACTGTCAATGCAGGCACCCTAGCACCATGGAGCAAGGGTGCCTGCATTTTAAGTAGGATTGTTTTTGTGAAGGAAGGGGTCCCTTCCTGCACAAAAACCATCCTGAGATAAATGTTCTTCTTTCTGTGGGTGATGCAGAATTCAGCACACATAGAAAAAGGAAGTAACAAGGAAAAATGTACATATTTCTCCTCAGGGCAGAGTACTGTATTTCAGTGATTTGCGCTGTGTTGCGTTACTCTAGATTTTGTCAAGTCAGGCAAGGCCACGCAAGGTGGCCTCACGTGGCTTGATAAATCTAACTTAAGAGTTGGGTCTCTCTTATGTGGTGCAGTGGTGATGCAAGTCTTCAATAAATATGCCCCTTAGTCTGTAAAAATCTCCAAGGAAGAGAGAGATGGCAGTGTATTCTTTGAACAATCAAGGAAAGTGCTACAGGTTTTAGGAACACAGGCTACCTTAAGAAGACTGATCATTTGGGTCAAATACACAGTTTTGCAGCCCAGAGTATCAGCAGTAATGGGTAAGTGGTCCAGGTATTTTTAAGTGATTTTATCTTGGAAGGTTTTCGACATCAGTAGTACACCTCTCCTGTAATAAGTTTCAAAGAAAGTAACTTGATTCAAAGATTTCCAGTTTTGACAGGAAGTAGCATATTCATCACAACATATAAACAAACAAGGGTGGGAACAGATTGGTTAAAGCCAATCAGAAGCAAGAATGAACTAACTCCAAACAGTGAATGTCCCCATTAAATAACTTAGCAAACGTGGAGAAGATTTTAATTTTGAAATTCCAGTGCATTGTACCTCTGCTGACCAGTGGTAAAGTACATATGTGCCGCTTTTAAATATAACAAAATTGGTATAGACCAATTTTAAAATACCTATAAGTCCCTAGTATTTGGTACAAAGTGTACCCGGGGCTTGTATATTAAATGTCACTAGTGAGCTGCAGCTCCTCTTGCACCTATTACTACAGTGACAGAGTAAAGGATGTCTCTAGAACTACTACTGTAACCTGGTTGTCTTAAACTGTCAATTTGACCTGTCAAAATAAACTCTTTTGACAGCCTTAAACTTTTCTTTAAAAAAATAATTGGTCACCCCTACCTAAGTTAGGCCCTAGTGCCCAAAGGGTAGGGTGCATGGTGTTTAAAAGTAGTACATGTACAAGTTTAACATTTCACATGTCCTTACAGTAAAAAAGCATTAAAGCTTTTTTCACTGTAGAAAGGCTGGCTGCTTCAATGTGAAACACTAGATCATATTTTAACACCTTATAATAATTTCAGATTGGTAAAAGCTAGAGAAATATTTCAAGCACCCTTTTAAATATTTAAAACAAATACGATCAATGGTAAAGTCAAACTTTGTCTAACTGTTACAGAAAAAGTACTTTAAGAAAAGTTACATTTTGCCTGCCTAAAATCTCTGGAGGCATCTCTGTAAGTATTCAACTGTCATCTGGCAGCTTGATGGCTCTTCTGTGGTGAGGTGTAAACTGCTCCAAGAACACAGCCTTTGGTGTACGAAGGTGTTATTCACCCCTTGAAAGAATGGTCTGGAGGCTGTGCCTAGACCCATATTGAACTTCATAGGGGCCTACCTTTTCACAGGGAGATGTAGCTCAAACCTGGGTCTGCCTCCCCTTCTGTCCTTCTGGTCAACTGGGCACCAACCCCAGTGGAAGAGAGAGCTGGTCCACTGGAGAGGGACCGCCAGAATGGGACTGTGATCATTCTCTTTGATATTAATTTGTCAAACCCTGCTCGAATGTCGCATTCTGTGTGACAGGTCTGCTGGGCTTTTGCATATAATATTTAGGGCAAACCTAAAAGAAGGGGAGTAAAATGGCAAAATACTTTTTGTGTATCCACTGTCTGGTGCAGAATGCTCAGCTTTGATTTTACCAGACTTCTGCCTTTGAATTAGTTGGGGGTGTCAGAGCCAAAGTTTAGTGTGGCTGAAGACTTTGGCCATCTAGAAATTCCACAAAGTGGGTAGGGGTATCCTGGGAACATTTACACAATTGGTTGGGTGTCCCCAGGGCTATTCCCGACTACTAGTACATGCCAAGAATAAAAGTGGCATCTTCAGACACTCACTCCACAACAACACTGGAACTGTGGAAGATCAGAAGTCTACTGAATGTACTCTCTGAGACCTGGGAAGAGCCTGGAAGTTTGGGCATGCTCTTCTTCCTGTATCCAGAGCACAGAAGTAGACTTCAAGAGTCATAAGGATAACTTTATTTAAAGCACAGGGATACAATAAGCTTCATGAGGCCTTGCCTGCAACTGCCCAGCTGATCAAGAGCAACTGGACCTAGACAAGACTCTGTCTGCCACCATGAGTGTCTCTAAGTGCCTTCCCTGATGTCCTGGGTATAAGAAGTATACTCTTGTAGTGCATGGGACCTAAAAGACAGAAGTTAGAATGTAACATCTTTGATTAGGTTTAACTTTGGTAGTGTATTTGACCCATGCTCCATTACAGTCAACATCAAATTGTGACTAGTTCCTGTTCCACCACAACCAGTGACTATCATCGGCAGTTTGGGATGTTTGATGCTATTTCTCCTTAAAACATAAACACATCATGTCTCTGGTTCCTACTTTTTGTATTTTTATTTTGTGGGACATTTTGTTTATTAAAATCTACTATTTTTTGTTTTAGGATTCTCATTGTTTTATATATTTGACTTTATTACTGTTTTAGTACTACATCAATACCTTATATATTCCCTCTAAGTTACACCTGTCTGCTCTGTGCCATAGCTACCAGCATTTTGAGCTTAGGTTCATTTAGTGACATTAGTGGGTCATCCTGACAAGAATTGTAATTACTACTTGAGGTGGGTAGATACCCCTCCCATCTAATAACCCAAATATCTACAATGCCTATTTTGTAGCACATTGGGTAATGATATTTCCTGAGCTATGAGACTTATCACATGAAAAATCAGTTTTAGCAGATAAGTGGCTCTAAGTGGAATTCACGATTTAGATGTATTTTTGACATCATGGCATACAAATTGTACTTTGAATATTAGAAAGGGGAGTTATTGATCTATTTCAGACCACTTGCTTGGAGTGAAAATCAAGAAAGGTGCTGTAGAAGGATAACTGCCTTTTAACTGATGGATGTAAGTGCACACAAAAGTGATTACAGACCCATATGATGTATTACAAGTCCGCCATGCCCACCTCAGTAACTTTCAAGGTATTTGATACTATGGAGTTAAGTGATTAACAAAGCTTAAAATAGCTTTTTGTTTAATACAAAATATACACTGGTGGTGTGCAAACAATTGTGAACATTTTCAACTTAGTTAATTTTTATTGAATCTTAATTTACTTTGGATCTAACCTGTCTGGTGAATATTTTTTATTCTAACGTTTACACTATTGATGAATGAAGCATTCACTTTAAACCAAGCCAGGGCAAAGACAGGAGGTCTGGCTTGTAACTGAAAATGCCTGAATGCATCCATCTGTGAAATTCCATATCCACCCATCTAGGCACTCATTCATTCATCATCGTTGGAGTCAGTTACTCATCATTGTAGTTAAGCATTGAGTTGATCTCCCGTTCATCCACCACACAAGCTTACCAATAAATGAATAGACACTTTCAGTTATCATCAGACCCATTGGCTTGATTGTTTGCAAAGGGTATGGGAGTGATTTTGGTGATTTGTGACTGCTAATCTGTGAGGGTGTATGAGAGTGTTGTTGTGAGTGTATGGCCATTAGTTTGTTATGGGTTTGAGAGAGCTTCTGGTAAGAATCTGACTGCTACCCTGTCAAGAGTTATGAGAGTGATGTTGGTATTGTGTAACTATTAGTATGTGAGGGGTAATAGAGTGTTTATGGTAGAGTGGAACTGCTCATGGAAGTCCTAACAGCAGTGTGAGACTATTAGCATGTGAGGGGTGTAAGAATGCTTCTGGTAGAGTGTGACTGGTGCTCTATGAGATGTTTGAGAGTGTTTCAAGTAGAGTGTGACTTCCAATCTGTGAGGAAGTTTAAGACTGCTGTAAGTCTTTAGGCCCTGATTTATACTGTTTAGTGCAAAACTGCACTTACGCAGTTTTGCAACAAAAAGTTTAGCACCGGCTCGCACCATTTCTGAGCACCAGCCAGGCACCATATTTATGGAATGGCGCAAGCCGATGCAAAGGGTAGGCTAGCGTAAAAAAACATGACTTTAGCCGGGTGGGGCTGGCGGTATGGAAGAAGATGGTTTTGCACCAAAAAATGACATTAGGCATGATAGAGTGAAAAAATGACTCTAACCAGCCTAGCCTCCTTTTCTGATGCAAAACCATCCATACCACATGACTTCTGTCTTAAAAAAGACAGGAGTCAAGCTCACCACCCCAATTGTCTGCACAGGGGACCAGGGTCCCCTGGGCATGGCCATTGCACCCAGTGCCATGTAGGGGGCCCATTTCAGGGCCCCAATGGCACTTTAAATAAAGAATACTTACCTGAACTTTCCTATACTTACCTGGGATGGGGTCCCCATTCTCCGCTGTCCCTCTGGTGTGGGTGGGTGTGTCCCTGGGGCCTGGGGAGGGCACCTGTGGGCTTATTCCATGCTCTTTCACCATGGAAATAGGCCCACAGGTCCCCTAACTCCTGCCCTGACCCAGGTGTTAAATAATGGTGCAAAGCAAGCTTTGCACCATTATTTGACCCCTCCTCCCCAGCATGCGTGATTTTAGCACAGGGATAAATATGGCGCTAAGGCCATAGAGTCATTTTTTGCACGGGAAAACCTGCTTTGCATCTCATTGACGCAAAGTAGGTTTCCACGTCCAGAAAATGACTTTAACTCCATAAATTTGGTGCTAGATGGGTCTAGCGCCAAAGTATAAATTTGAAGTTAGTTTTGCACCGAATTTGCGTAAACAAATGATGCAAATTCAGCGCAAAACAAGTATAAATATGCCCCTTAGTGTGTTTTAATTTTTCATCCTTTGAGTTTTAATGTTTGTCCTTGTGTGTTCCTTGATTGCACGGTGGAAGACGGACTGTGCAAATATTTAATGATAGACTAGCCTTGCTCTCAAAACAACAAATTCGCAATTATTTGAAAGTGATGTGCTCCTCCTTCACCTAATAATCTGCTATCTATAAAATGGTCATTATTATTGACTCAAGCTGTCCATTTAATCACTTTTCAAAACCATGTCTGGTGTTTGCTAGCAGGTCACTCCCATTCACCAAACTCCCCTGCACAGACCATCGACCCCACATAATGTTCACCAACAGTTGTGTTTAAGTTCATCATTTACACAGGTAAGCAGAATCTCAGCTTCCTCTTTCTGGACTGCTTCACTCTACTAGCTGCTCACCTATTCCTCTGGAACTCTACCTTCAAGGACACATTAACGTCTCTACAAAGGTTTCTTGCAGCTACTCTCACTGTGGCTGAGTGCATCAACAACAAAACTCTCCATCTCCCTTTCATCTATACACAGATAGTGCACATGTGCAGCAAATGCTTTCATAAAAAGAGTATGGGGGTGATTCTAACCCTGGCGGTCGGTGATAAAGCGGCGGCCAACCCGCCAACAGGCCGGCGGTCCAAAAAATTGAATTCTGACCCTGGCGGGAACCGCCAACACTGCCACGCCGGGACCGACAAACAGCGCGGCGGTCACCGCCAACAGACAGGCGGCAGACAATGTACTGCCCACACTATCATGACCGGCCAATCCGCCACCTTTTCCGGGGCGGGAGCACCGCCGATAAAAACACGGCGGAAACAGACTACGAACGGGAAAACGCGCACCTCTACGCACTCCACGGGGAAGGAGGACAGCATGGAACCCGAATTAAACATCCTACCTGCTCTCCTCTACCTGCTCATCTACCACGAGTACGAACGCCGGCGCAGACGACAACGGTGAGTACTGCACCTACGACACAGGGGAGGGGGGAGGACAAAAGGTTACGTGCACACACATACGCGATACACCCACCCCCCCAAACCATGTACACACCAATGCAGAGTAACAAGTCACAGTGAAACCACCCAAAACCCCCGTTAAAAAAATAAGGACATAATTAAATTGTGACTCGAAATTTATGGGAAATAAAAACCACTGATAAGTCACGGTCAAATAGCAATAACAATTCAAATATACCAATTCAAAATCCAGTGCATACGATAAACCGAGGCAATAAGTCCTGCACATCTAACGAGATTCCAAGTGTCCGTGGGCCAAAGTGTAGCAACACAAGGGCAAAGCCCACACAGGAGACCTGAGTCCTTTGGAGAGAACACTGCAGGGGCATCTGATGAAAAAACCACAGGCACCTCAGGGGGAAGGGAAGGGGGGGCACCACAGCCACATGATTCCACGACGCCAGATCCACGAAGGGGCCACCATGCCCACTGTGCCATCCTGGGGAGTGCAAAGCCACAGTCTCTCAAGTCTCTGCAGTGGGTGGCTTGGCCACCCGGCCATCCTGGGGAGTGCAAAGCCACAGTCTCTCAAGTCTCTACAGTGGGTGGCTTGGCCACTCGGCCATCCTGGGGAGTGCACAGCCACAGTCTCTCAAGTCTCTACAGTGGGTGGCTTGCCCACTCGGCCATCCTGGGGATTGCAAAGCCACAGTCCATCAGGTTGATAACAGTCTCCACCGGTCAAGGAGGAGGCATGGTGGGCACAGTGAACAGTGAACAGTAGCTCGAGACAGATCCGGCACTGTCATTGTGCCAGTGGTGCTTGAGACGGCGGGGCCCAGCGGAGCGGTGCTTGAGACGGCGGGGCCCAGCGGAGCGGTGCTTGAGACGGCGGGCCCAGCGGAGCGGTGCTTGACAGGAAGGGCTCAGCGGAGCGGTGCTTGACACGGCGGGGCCCAGCGGAGCGGTTCTTGAGACGGCGGGGCCCAGCGGAGCGGTGCTTGACAGGAAGGGCCCAGCAGAGCGGTGCTTGAGACGGCGGGGCCCAGCGGAGCGGTGCTTGAGACGGCGGGCCCAGCGGAGCGGTGCTTGACAGGAAGGGCCCAGCGGAGCGGTGCTTGACACGGCGGGGCCCAGCGGAGCGGTGCTTGACAGGAAGGGCCCAGCGGAGCAGTGCTTGACACGGCGGGGCCCAGCGGAGCGGTGCTTGAGACGGCGGGGCCCAGCGGAGCGGTGCTTGAGACGGCGGGGCCCTGTTCAGCGGTGCTCCTCTCCACGGCGGGGCCCTGTTCAGCGGTGCTCTTCAGCACGGCGGGGCCCTGTTCAGCGGTGCTCCTCTCCACGGCGGGGCCCTGTTCAGCGGTGCTCGTCCAGTAGGTCAAGGGAGCCAGACCTGGCCTGGACTCCCTGCTCAGTCGCCCTCCGACCGTGCTGTTGCTGGACCCTTCGGTGACGGAGTCCTGGGCCCTTTGGTGTCCTTCCTAACACCCGGGATGGGGCTTGTGGGCCCCTCCTGCTCCGCGCTCCTGCTGGCTGACTTTTCCGCCCTGCTGCCCTTTCGCTCCTTAGATGGGGCTCTCGGGCCCTTGCCTCCCCTAGATGTTGTGGCTGGTGAAGTGGGCGAACTTTGCTCCTTGGGGGCAGCCGTGTCAGTCCTCTCACGGCGGTCCTTTAGCTTCCTGGTCTTCTTGCCTGGTGGGGGGCTGGCTGTCCCCTTGCTGCTGATTGAAGTGTCACTGCTGGCAAAGGGTGGGATCCAGAACCCATGCACCACAGTGACACTCGAAGCTGGGCTGGTGGTGGCTGAGGTGCTCTTGGGACTCTTTGCAGATGAGGGGGTGGGTCAGTGGAGGGAAAGAGGTCAAGATTAGCAAGGAAAACTTTCTTAGGACCAAGGTAAAAGGTAGGAGAAGTGGTGATGGAAGTGGAGGAAGAGGATGTGGTTGTAGGAGAGTCAGGTGTGCTGTCTTTGGGTGCAGGTGCTTGTGCTGGAGGCTGTCGTGAGGTGGATGGCTGTTGGGTGGGTGTCTGCCTGCGTTTGTGTGTCTTGGAAGAGGGGGTGACAGACACAGTGGGAGAGGACACAGGGGACGTGTAAATGGTAGTGGGGGTGGTGACTGCACGTGTGCGGACTGGACTGGAGGGTGTGCTGGTGATGGAAGCACTGGCTGATGGTGGTGTGCATGCAGGTGTGAGTGTAGACATCACAGGGAGGGAGGAGGGAGACGAGGAGGAGGGGGACACAGAGGTGGTAGTGACTGTTGGAATGTCTGCATCTGGGTGTTGCTTGCGTGAATGCTTGTGGGTTCTGTGGTGCTTGTGTCTGGATGAGCTGCCCTTGGGTGTTGAGGTGTGTGCAGGCTGGTCTGATGGTGTGGATGGGATAGGCTGAGGAACAGGAGACAGAGACAGGCTGGAGGCAGTCAGAAGAGGGAGGCTGGAAACAGGGACAATGGCTGCCGTCAGTGCTGAGGCCAGAGCATTGAACGATCGTTGATGGGCAGCCTGACCCGAATGAATGCCCTCCAGGTAGGCATTGCTCCGATGCACCTCCCTTTCTACCCCCTGGATGGCATTCAAAAGGGTAGTCTGCCCAACAATGAGTGTCCTGAGGAGGTCAATGACCTCCTCACTGAGGGCAGCAGGGGTAACAGGGGCAGGGGCTGAGGTGCCTGGGGCGAAGGAGACGCCCGCCTTCCTGGGCGAGCGGGCACGGAGCGTAGGGGCTGCTGGGAGGGCGGGGCTGGTGCGCTGGGTGGCGGCTGTACCTGTAGAGGCGGGGGGCCCGGATGATGCCGCCACCGCTAGGGAGCTCCCATCCGAGGACGTGTCGCTGTCGCTGGTGTCACCACCGGTCCCCGTTGTGGTGCTCCCCTCGCCCTCCGGATCACTGGTGCCCTCTGTGTCTGTTCCTGGTCCCACCGGGGCCTTGTGACTTGCAGCTCCCTCGTGCTCCGATGCCAATTCTCCTCCGCCTGATGATGCTAATGCACAGATGCACAAGAAGACGAAGAAGAAGGGTGGGGGGAGAAAAACGAAGACCAGGTTGAGTGCATGCAATGTCAACACCGTTGGCGGAGAGGACAGACACAGGAGCCTCATGCACTAAGCCGCGCATTCGGGGTACACTACTCAGTACTTCTGACTAGGACAACAGGTCTAGAGACGACAAAGGCGCACATGTGTGATGCTGGACCATCGATAGCTGTACTTGTCACCCTACAGAGGTGGGGGCCGGGAGCACAGGGCCATGCCTAAAGGAGAGGACTACACTACAGAAAGCGCCCTGGCCTAATGTCACCCCCAACCCTCCTCCCCCACCCAGACGCCTCCACTGCGCAGAGAGATAGCAGAATGTGCTGATACTCACCCCCTTGTGTCTGCTGTGATGTCCTCAAGCGCCCATCCAAATCAGGGTAGGCCACCGCCAGGATCCGGGACATCAGGGGGGTCAGGGTACGACTGGCACCCCTCCTAGGTTGGGAGGCCATCCCCAGCAGTGACTCGACGGTCTTCCTGGTCCCGCGGCGGATGTCCTCCCACCTCTTGCGGCAGTGGGTGCCCCGTCTGACGTGGACCCCCAGGGCCCGGACTTCCTTGGCGATGGCACGCCAAATGTCCACTTTCTGATGGGCGCTGACCTATTTGACATGTACAGGGTGGGAAGGAAAAATCATCATATTTCTGCATGTTAGATGCGATTGGCCCCCCCTCCCCAACCTTGCCATATGGCACATGCTCTCATCTGTCGTGCGTTGCACTCCTCATTCGCCCCCCACCCCACCAACTTAGCATCCACCCCACTCCACACAGGCATAGCCCATTCAATGTGCACCCAGTGTACTTACCTGTTGGTCTGGAGGACCGTAGAGTAACGCATACTGGGGGAGGACCCCATCCACAAGTTTGTCCAACTCCTCAGACGTGAAGGCAGGGGCCCATTCCCCAGTCACAGCAGCCATTATCACTTCCAGACCGAGGTCACAGCAGCACTTGCAGTATAGGTCCTCTCCTGTGGATGATCAGGTCTCGAGTGATTAAGCAGATAGAAAATGGCGGTCACGCCCGCGGCGGTGCGTACCGCGACCGCCTGCGCACCTCGTCATTGGCTCCTGAAACCCATAGGCCTCAATGTTAGCCAATGCGGCTTCGTATAGCGGTCTTCGACCGCCTACCGCCACGGTGTGCCACGCCAGCCCATTGACCTCACATCCCATTGTCCCACTTCACAGGTCAGGCAGCCGCCATTTCAAGGGCCCACATGGCATTATTTGTACTGCGTCACACAGGCCTAGGCCTTGCATTGCCACACATACACGCCTTTCAATACATAGATAATCGTGTGCTATGCATGCAGTGGTGAACGTACCTGTGATTTGCTTGACTCTGTGCGCCATGTTGTCCTTCCTAGGCACCGTCCACTGGGACTTGCGAGGAGAAGGATGAATCCTCGCGTGTACCGACCGCTGGTGGACCTGTCGACAATGGAAGAACGCCACATCATACTACGATACCGACTTGACCGAGCCACTATACATGAACTGTGTGCCCAGCTGGAGCCAGACCTGATGTCCCCCATCCGCCAACCCACAGGAATTCCCCCTCTAGTGCAGGTTCTGTCAGTCCTCCATTTTTTGGCAAGTGGCTCATTCCAGACAACAGTGGCCATGTCATCTGGAATGTCTCAGCCTATGTTTTCAAAAATCTTGTCTAGAGTGTTGTCTGCCCTGACGAAACACATGCGGCGCTACATTGTATTCCCTGAGGAGGTTGATTTGGCCACTGTGAAGGGTGATTTTTATGCCCTTGGACATATCCCCAACATAATTGGTGCCATTGATGGGACCCATGTGGCTTTAGTACCCCCAAAAGACGATGAGCAGGTGTACAGAAACAGGAAAAGTTACCATTCGATGAACGTCCAGGTGGTCTGTTTGGCTGACCAGTACATCTCCCATGTGAATGCCAAGTTCCCTGGGTCAGTGCATGACGCGTATGTGATGCGAAATAGCAGCATCCCTTATGTGATGGAACAGCTACAGAGACAACGTGTGTGGCTAATTGGTGACTGTGGTTACCCCAACCTGCCTTGGCTATTGACCCCAGTGAGGAATCCCCGGACCAGGGCAGAGGAACGGTACAATGAGGCCCATGGGCGAACTAGGAGGATCATTGAAAGAACCTTTGGCCTCCTGAAGGCCAGGTTTAGGTGCCTGCATATGACAGGGGGATCCCTGATGTACTCACCAAAGAAGGTGTGCCAGATCATCGTGGCCTGCTGTATGCTTCACAATCTGGCATTGCGACGTCAGGTGCCCTTCCTGCAGGAGGATGGTCCAGATGGTGGTGTTGAAGCAGCTGTGGAGCCTGCGGAGAGTGAAGAGGAGGAAGACGAAGAGGACGACCCAGACAACAGGGACAGAGTTATCCTACAGTATTTTCAGTAGCACACAGGTAGGAATCACCCACGCCATTTAACATTTACTGAATGCCCCCTGCATCTTTACTTTGTGTATTTCCCCCCAGTTCTTTTAAACTGAAGTTTACTTTTCCCTTCCCTTTTCAGTGCTGTATGACCCACTGCGTGACTTCTGCTTGGTTAGCCCATGGACTAATGCTTATTGACATCGGTATGTTGTCCACACATAAATAACAGAACATTATTGATAAGTAATGTGTTATACATTTGTAAATAATACAGGCTGACTCCAGAATGATTTCTGTGCAATGAGTGATTTATTTTTAGTGCTATATAGTGGTACATGATATTAAAACGGTGATGGGTGGGGGTGGAGTTATGTCCATGGCAGAGTCCAGTTCTCGGTCGCACAGGTGCATTGTTCATATGGCTGTGGAAGGATGGAGCAGGGGCAGTTCAAGGTTGGACAGGGTGACACTGTGGGACAGTGGAATGACATCCGGGGGGATATTAGGCTGGCGGGGGTCTTGGCATCCTACTCTGTCTTCCTTTGAGATCTCAGGTTCCTCTTGCGGGGTGGTTGTTCTTCAGCAGGAGGTGGGGTTCTGGTGGCCCGTCGTTCTGTGGGGGCCTCCTGACCACTAGCGCCGGCGGAGGTGGTAGGCTGTTCCTGGCTAGTGACAGGGGCCCTTTGCGGTGCCACATGGTCCCGCAATGTGGTTTCTATACGGTTGAGGGCCTGGACTATGGTCCCCATAGCGGTAGCGATGTCCCGGAGTTCATTGCTGAACCCCATATACCGTTCCTCCTGCTGTGCCTGGATCTCGGTGAACCTGGCCAGTATCGGCGCCATCGTCTCCTGGGAGTGATGATATGCTCCCATGATGGTGGTGAGGGCCTCTTGGAGAGTCGGTTCCCTGGGCCTGTCCTCTCCCCCCTGTCGCACAGCAGCCCTCCCAGTTGCCCTGTTTCCCCGGGCCTCTGTCCCCTGGACGGTGTGCCCACTACCACTGCCCCCAGCTCCCTGTTGTTGTTGGGGTGTTGGGTCAGCCTGGGTGCCCTGTAGTGGCGGACACACCGCTGATCGACGCGTCCGCGAGACAGAGGCATGGGCCCGCTGGGTGGGAGCTGTGCTGGTGTTCCCAGAGGGGTTTGGGTCTGCTGTGGCCTGTGTCTGTGTGTGGGGAACCGACTGTCCAGAGGTCCCCGATGGTCCGGGCTGGTCGTCAGGTTCTAGGTCGACAGAGCTGCTGTCCTCGCTGGGGGCCTGTTCTGGGGGTGGGATGGACAAATCTGGACCCTCCGTGGCGGTGTGTTGGCGTTCGGGCCCTGCAGGGGTAAAGGAGTATGGTTATTGTTTCTGTGTGTGCCATGGCGTGCATTTTGAGTGCCCTTGGCCCCCAGTGCTGGCATTCCCTTGTGGGAGGTGTTGTGAGGGTTTGGGGGGGGGGTGTATGGGTATGTGCAATGGTCATGCTTTGGTGGTGGCTGTCTATGGTTTGTGTTGGCATTCAGGGGTTGGTGTTGTTTAGGGTGGGTTGTGCTGGTGAGACATTGGCAGGGAGGTTATGTGCTGGGGGGTGAGATTGGGGGTGAGGGGGGGGTTGGCATGCTGGTGGTTGGGGGGGTGAAGTAGTTGAGATTCGACTTACCAGAGTCCATTCCTCCGCCTACTCCAGCGAGGCCATCAGGATGCAGGATGTTTACCACCTCTTGCTCCCATGCTGTGAATTGGGGTGGAGTGGGTGGGGGTCCGCCGCCAGTCTCTTGCACAGCGATGTTGTGCCTGGAGATCATCGAGCGCACCTTCCCCCGTAGGTCGTTCCATCGCTTTCTGATATCTTCCCGATTTCTGGGATGCTGTCCCACAGCGTTGACCCTGTCTACGATCCTTTGCCATAGCTCAGCCTTCCATGCTATGGTGGTGTGCTGCACCTGTGTGCCGAAGAGCTGGGGCTCAACCCTCATGATTTCCTCCACCATGACCCGGAGTTCTTGGTCCGAAAACCTTGGGTGTCTTTGGGGTGCCATGGGGTGGGGTGGATGAGGTGTGGGGTGGTGTTTGTGGTGATGTGCGTGGTGATATGTGGTGATGTGTGCATAGATGTGGTGTGGGTGATGAAGTTGGGTTCCTGTGTGTGTTGGGGTTTTCTATTGCTGTGCTCGCTCTCTCTATCTCTATCTCTCTCGCTCTCGCCTTCGCTCCGATTTCCAACTAGTGGGGGTTTGTGGGTGATGTGGGTGTGTGTTTTATAGTTGATTGGATGTGTGGGTGTGTTGTTTGTATGTGTCTCAGGTGTGCGTATTTCAAAATGTCCAATGTGGCAGTGTTTTGGAGCTGTGTGTGTATTTTGACCGCGCTGGTGTGTACCGCCAATGCAATACCGCGGTTGAAAGACCGCCGCGTGGATTCGTGGGTCAGAATGGCATGGGCGTGTTTGTGTTGGCGTGACGGTGGAGGTTTGGTCATCTCCAGTTTTCCGCGGCCCGCTGATGTGGCGGCCTTCCTTGGATGTCGGATTTTTGGCGGTTTCACAGTTGGTGGTCAGAATGACCGTGGCGGTTTACCGCGGCCGCGGCGGTAGAAAGGCGGACTTCTGACCGGCGGTAAGGGCCTTTTACCGCCGAGGTCAGAATGACCCCCTATGTGCCAAGTACAGTGAGCTTGATGGGAGCAACTGCTTTGCTACCGGATAAGATCACTATATTTCAGAGGCGTCAAAGAGCAAACACTTCCATATGCACTGAACAGTGCTATAGAAGAGCATACACTACACCCATTGCTTTCATCTCTCACTTTCATGGAGGTGTGTCAGCTCTGGGGAAGAACAGCAGCTATCACAAAATACATGGCACACCTGGGACAAAGTAGGGAGCACTCCACAGCAGCTCATCTGTTTAGTTGTTTACTTTGACCATCAGCCCACTCCATATGCCAGTGTGTCATTACCTTTGGATGTAGTAGGCATCTTAAGTATGGTGAATACACAACACATACACAACGCATGCCACAACATATCAGTTTTTCTGCTGCTGGCACACATAACATATTATGCTGTTATTTCAGCAGTGCCCCACACTGAGGCTGTTGGAGCTTGTGCTGCCACAGCAGCTGGCAATGCACAATTGCAGAGTCAGATTCTTTTGTGGCAATGGACATTAATAATGCATCTCCACTGCAGTTCAGGCGAGAATGTGGGATCATGAGAATTGTTTTGGGGTGGTCACAGAGCAGTCAGGATTAGTGAGCTTTAGTTGCATCATTTGGGTCATTCACCTCTAGTGTCCTTGGAACAATAAATATTAAGATCCGAACTGAACAGCCGGTGCACCCCTTTTGTACTTGTCATCAGGGTAGCAATCCAAAGCAGCCAACAGGATAAGTCATGAAGGTGCTTTGGGTTCAAGAACTCTAAAAACACACACAATACCAATACATTGAGGTAGTCAGTGCTTTTAATTTTAAAAACAAAAATGTACTGTAATTCACAACTAAATACCTAAAATACTATTACAAATTTATATAATGAAAACCAGGATACTTTAGGCCTTCCTGAAAAAAAAATACCTTTGTGTTCTCTCAGTGTTACAAAAATGTAAATCCCAATCCTGAGGTGTTTGCAGTACTGTTCACAATGTAACACCCTTTCCTATTTCATTTGTTGGAGAATTCACATTTTAAAACCCTTTTCTATTGTATTTACCAGGGAATTCTCAACATATAAGCAGTGCTACACAATGTAAAGCCCATTTCTACTCTATTTCAAACAAGCTCTGTTTTGGATTGTGAGCACCCAGTGTTTCGGTGCCGTTGGTGCTCTTTTGAACATGCACTGGAAGTCTGTCTCTCACAGCAACGCCCCTCAGTGATTGATGCTGATCTGTTGATGTTCTCGTTGAGGGTTCATTACCAGACATGCGCGCTGCGGCTGCGTTTGCTCAGAGAAGCTGATTACGAGCTACCCTTCCTGGCAGAAGTTACCATTAACTCGTTCATAGGCACTGCACGGGATGCCGCCTTGTTTGACACTGAGGCTCTGGAACACAACTGCTCCTTGGTAGCTTTTGCTGTGGATTTTCCAGTTTTGTCATCTGCCGAGGTGGAGAATCTCCTGCTTTCCATGACTGATGCTTGATTTGGAACTGTCCTAAATTGACATTTTCCTTTGAATTCGGCTTTTGGCCGCATGCTCGTTTTTAAAATTGCCAAATAGTATGCTTGTGCGTCCTCTTGACTTGTTAAAATTCAGTAGGGTTTTAAATATATATTAGCATAGGGCATTTTAGCTTAGGCTTAAACCACTTTCTACCGACAAGGGGAGGGTGTAGTCTAGCCATTTTTAATATAGCTTCATGAACGTTAGTTTATCATAATAGGCCGCTGTGCACTTTACACTAGATATATTTTATTTAAAACCCTACTGAATTTTAACAAGTCAAGAGGACGCACAAGCATACTATTTGGCAATTTTAAAAACAAGCATGCGGCCAAAAGCCAAATTCAAAGGAAAATGTCAATTTAGGACAGTTCCAAATCAAGCATCCGTCATGGAAAGCAGGAGATTCTCCACCTCAGCAGATGACAAAACCGGTAAATCCACGCCAAAAGCTACCAAGGAGCAGGTGTGTTCCAGAGCCCCATGTTGGGCACCATGTCACGTAGGCTCTCATTATCCTAATGAGACTACTGGATTTTGAGCTGCAAGATCGTTCACAGTGTAGGGGACTGAGTCTGACCCACATGGATGACACTTGTCACTCTGAATCCGGGTTTTGCTCCGGCTTACTAGCAGTGCCTCTTCTCTCCCAAATGGAAGAGACAATTGGGCAGCCGAGCGCATGACATCTTAGCACTTCCCAGGGAAGTCGTGGTCACTCAGGTCACAACTGGTTCTCTCACACACAGTACGGTCTCATATATAAATGACAAAAGCAGTTTAAGTTTTAAAGATTGATTTAATAAAATGACTGCATTTTAGATAGCAAAGCGTGAGCTGCAATAACCAGAACTACACAACACAGTAAGATTAAAATAGTAACGATGAGAGTGAAGCACAAGAACAAGGCTATCATAGTGCCGCTAGATTATTTTCTCTCTAAGTTGTAGTTCGAGCACAGCATGTGAAGCTCTAAGCTTGCCTTTCAGGTTCCCCCGGGAGGACATCAACCGTCATGCCTGAGCAAAGGACTGTAATCTGCATCAGCACCTGCAATGGGGCATTCAGCATCTAGTTGTAGGTTCCTGGCTGGAATCTCCCTCTTGACGTGTACTAGGACTAGGAAGTGTTTTTATAACTAACACGCAGATGTTCTAGGAAAAGGTCCCTACGTAAGGATGTGTATTTTCTACGAATACTGGAGACTAAACTTCTACCACTTTTACCGGCAATGTACCAGACTTTAGCCTTGACTGAAGCACAGGGTGATCAAGAATGCATTATTTGAGAACACAGTGCTGAACTAAGCTAAACAGTGTGATAGAAGAAATTAAAACAAGACCGCAAAACTAGTTATTGTAAAATAACAGTGCGAAGTTGAACAAAATATATCTAGGGCAAAGTGCACAGCGGCCTAATATGATAAACTAACGTGCATGCTGCTATATTAAAAATGGCTACACTACACCCTGTGCTGACAATTGGGCTGATGGGCATGACTTTGAATGCTATGAAGGAGGCATGGAATCTGGCTGACCTATTGCAGGGCCTAATGTGCATTAAATCCTTCTGTCAGGGTCATTTCCTCTGGGCAGTTGACCCATCTCAACTATAACAGGACCCCACCTAAACTGCACTGTTGCTGAAGCTGGTTTTACCCTCTTCTTCTTTTACTTTGGGTAGTGAGGGGCCCACCTCTCCTAACGACCTTTGGTAGAGTATCCACAGCCAACCCAAGGAGGTTACCCAACACTTGAAAAACCTCACAATGACTAGAAGGGTCAAGGGGCCTAATTTGCTTTTGGTCATAGGGTCTGCCTCCCATGCCAAGTGTAAGGACAGCCATGAAGGCCAGCTCTCAACAGAGGCTACTGACAGCTCTCAGTATCCAGAACCACATCCTGTGCTCCTCACTCACAGATGGCTGAGCTACCTTAGAGGCAGCTGTGGTTTCTTTGAACTTCTTCGAGTGGGGACCCACCTCCCCAGGGGGGCAAACATCCTTCTTCCATGCCTCATTCAGTCAGGGATGACAAACTGTTTTTGAACAGTTACATGACTGTCCAGGACTTTTGGGGGGGGTCAGGAGAGGCCTTGCCAGTGCCAACTTTTGAGTTTTTCCTTACTGGGGTAGAATTCACTTGGCTTCTTGGGTATCATAAGAGTGAGCGTCTTTTACCATTTTTCCTTTTTTGCTTGGGCCTAAGTCTCCTAACCTTTGGAACAGGACCAACAGGATCCTTGTATTGGGCAGTGCCCTGGGCAACTGCCCTTGGTGGGTCAGACCATCCTCAGGAGGTCATTGCCTAGGATGTAATCTAGGGAGAGGTCAGAACTGACTGCCACTTCATCCCAGCTAAAGTTGTCCCCACTCTCTAAGGTCACTCAGGCGACAGGTCTGGTTGTGACCTTCCCTGGGCTACCCTTATCTTTCTTACCTCACCTGGCAAATACTGGTTTGGGGACACTAACCCGTCAAACATTATGGCATGACTTGCACATGTGTCTCCCAGGGCAGTGGTAGAGATCCAATCCACCTAAATGGAGTGGAAGTGCTTACTTCCGTCCCCAGGGATTAACAGCTTACCAAATAGCCCCATCTCCCAGTTAAATGTTATGAGGACCTCCTCATCTGAGGTGCCCTCCCCAAAGGCTAAACTGGCTAGCCCCATGCTAACCTTCCTTTTGAGGCCAACTGCATCCCCTGTGTAGTGCCCTGTCTTTTGACTGTCAAAACACAGTCTGTTATCTAAAAGTTGTTTTAGCCATTGGCTCCCCTTGCTCTGCTTGTCAAAGGTGTGGTGGACCTGCTTCTCCTCCTTTTTAGAGTTCTGAGGTGCTGAGTGCAACTCTGTGGTGGGCTTACCACTTCCCTCCTTTGGGCCTAACCCCCACTTTCTGAGCCCCCCACTTTGGGTTTTCTTGGGTACTCTTGTCCTAACCCACTCATCAACCTTCTTCGCCAAATCTCTAGGGCTAGAAAATTCGGAATTTACTAGATGCTGGCGTAGTTTGTCTAAGGTGCTGTTGCATAAAATGTGTTCTTTCATAATCAAACTATCCATCCCTTCATAAGTGTCCACTTCATTGCCTTTAATTCAGCTCTCTAGTAGTCTTTTACTGAGGAGTCTACAAAGTCCACCCAAATAAGGTTTGAGATTTTTTGGATTTCCCTAAACTTGACACTGTACTCTGCTGTGAGTTCAAACCATCCTATGAGGGTCTCCTTTATGTGCTGATAGGACTCAGCCACTTCCTTACTAAGGGTCAGAAGTCTATCTTTGCCCTTCACTGAGAATACTTTCAAATTAGAGAGCCCCAGTGTTGGCAACCTATTCTTCTCATTTTGCAGGCCCTCTAAAGGGCTGCAAACCATTTTCTGATGTCATCACCATCACTAAACTAAGGGAGAATCCATTTGGGGATTTTAGGGTCAAAAGATTCCTTTTTTCCACATGAGTATTGCTGTCACCATCTTTGGGCATCAGGCCCAACTTAACTCTTCCTTCCTCAACAGCTAGTCCCCTCTCCTCAAGTGTAAGATTTCTTTCCTCCAAGGAGATTAGGTCAAGCTCACCATCAAAGTTTCCTACCACCTTACCGATGGGGGTCTACTAGAGTGACGCCTGTCACTTCCCACTGGTGAAGGGGGTCTGGGAACAGGGATTAGGGTCTTGAACTTCACTTTTTTCCCCATCATTACCAGTTTGGGATGGGCATCATCCTCACCTTCTTCAACGTCATCTTCTGAGGTATGGCCCCCCTCTAGTCTCTCTTCTTCATAGGAGCTGAGAAGCTTCACAAGGTCCTCTTTTTGGTTGTTGTTCTAAAGCCAATGCCCCTAACTTGTGCACTAAAAATACTTCAGACCAAGTATTACTGAGAAACATAAGTTCAGGATCCTGCTGCTGTAACACCAATGTAGGAAAGTGGAGTATTATGCAGTGATGCTGGTTAGGCTTCACTACGTAATACTTTCACAATAGCCCAAAAATGGTCCTTTGGATTCACAATTATAAATCCTTAGCTCGGACCTGGTAGAGTGACAAAGAGCAGTCAGGCTTTACTAGAGGAACATGTGTTAAGCATTTGAGAGTTCTAACATAGATGATAATTATTTGACACAACTTGAAATAAATCTAACACCAATTTACACAAATAATGCAGATTTAAATATAATTTTAGACACCAAAACAAAGTAAATGAGATAAATATAATCAGAGTTATGGATTTTAGCATGAAAATAAAATCAGTACATTTGGAAGCGGTCAAATTTTACGATTGCAGTCAGAGGGGTAAATCACTAGTGGCACTTGGTCACTTGTGAAGTGAGTTCAGAGGAACTCACTGGTAGTTAAGGTTGTCTGCATCCCAGGATCAAGCTGCAACAATCAAACCAATTTTACCTGGCTCCAGGGCCCAGGTGTAGAGATGTACTGGATGTCTTTGGTACTGAATGCGGAACCGCAGGTGGTGAAAATGGCACCTGTGACACTCAGTCACTTGCTGGTCAAGTTTAATGGAGCCCCCTGAGGGTTCAGCTTGTGTGGACCCCTGGACCAAGATTCAAGAGATTCGAGTGCAGAGGTGTGCTTGGCTATCCTTAGTGCTGAACAGGAGCTGTAGTTGCTGCTTTTACCACTTAGACGGTGCTGGTGATAAAGCACATACAAAACTCAGCAACAGAGCCACAAGTGACTTGCAGCATCAAGTAAAGGTGGTGATGACCGAAATAGCCACCAACATGCCTTGGCAGTGGTAAGGTGGAGGAGGAGCTATCTCACCTATTGGAGGTACAGTGGAGAACCAGATGAAACTTGATGCAGAGCTGGACTATATTTTCATATTGCACTGGACCACCTGTCTCTGGGCGATCCCTCCGAGGGCCCGATGGCCAGCACTTCTTCAGGTCCAGTAGGAGTTTTTTACCTACGGCAGGCAAGGGACTAGTGCCACTAGTCCAAGGGATTCTGGTCTTAGCTTTGGCTCACAAAGGGTTCTGTCTTGCTGGGGGAAGCAGTCTTTGGTCCAGGACGAGCCACATCCCAACTGTTCAAGGACGGTTGTCACATGTTCAAGGTATCATGCTTTTTGTTAGTGCACTTACCTGTTGTCATCAGTGCAGGCCTCTTCTTGTCTTTGTTTCACAAATTGTTGCAGATCTGAGGTTCTGGTGCCAGGTAGCCCCTTAAATCCTAGATTTAACGAAGGTAGGGGTATGGGTGCATGTAGCCAATGGCTACTATCCCCAGTCGCTAATCCACCCCTGAGGTGACCAAATCCAGTGGGTGGTAGCACCTTTTCTACCCAGAAATGTCTATTTTGCCACTTTTCAAGATGGCATAAGTCTTCCTTGGCTGTACAGACCAGGCTTTCTACCCTAAAGGTGTAGCTAGCCTTTTGAGTGTGTGCGCCTCCTGACCAACTAATTTTCCCACCTGCCCGGGTACAAATATGCCTAGGAGCAGGGGACAGCTTTGTCCTCCAGTGGGAAAAAGCCTGTTTGCATATCAGAGGTGATGGGTTCTTTGAAGGTTAACGCCTTGATGTGTCACTCACTAGCGTTTCTCGGAAGGAGGGAGGGAGGGAGGTGTGATCTCCTTCCCCAACCAGGCCATTGTCCTGACTCCTGGGAATGTTCACACTACTGCCCTGACAGTCAGAATCCTATCTTGGTGGCAGCAGCTGCAAACTGGCAGCCTGAACACAGGAAAACTGATGTAACTCAGTGGGCAACATCTGGGCCATTGCCACATTGTCTTTGACATGAGAGTCAAGTCAGGGGTGAGAAGGCACAGTGTTTGATTCCAAACATCATTCATTTCTGCAGTACCATAATGGAGCTGGTGACTTCGGGTTCATCCTGGTGGCAGCCTATGTTATCCCATGGATCGTTGTTCATTTATTACAGCCTTTAATGGAAAAGGACATATATGCATACACTTATATGTCCACACCTTTAATATAATGCACCCTACATTCTGGGCTGAAGAGGCTTTCCATAGTGGTGACTGATATATATATTAAGGATAGTGCTTTTGGCTGTGCCACACATGGTGTGGGGATAGTTGAGTTCTAGCCGTTTCCACTGCTCCTCCAGTCTGCTATGGCAGGCCTTTTGTCAGTAGTTTACTCAGGGTGACACAATCAGTGCTTCAGGCCCCCATGACTGATTCAAAACCCATGCCCTGGATACTAATGGTACTGTGTACTAGGGAGTTATGAGGGTATTATAGTACTTACTAATTGGGGGTACCAATTCACATATGCCATTTTAGGGAGAGAGCACCGGCACTGAGGCATGGTCAGCAAGCTCAAGTGTACTTTCAGAGTCCTAAACCAGCAGCTAGTAGTCCAAATGAGAGCAAAAAGTGGGTTGAAACGTGCATAAAGCCTTTTTTCAGACACATGTAAATAAAAATATATGTTTTTTTTTAAATATAACAGCAACGTTGAAACACAGTCAAGCTTAGTACGAGACCCACAGCAGGGAAGGATGTAATAGTGCACCCAGTAAATGCAGTTGCAGTGCGGTATTTAATAGGTGCAGAATTAACTACCCATTCCAAGTTCTGCAACTTGGTATGAGGGTGAACATGGTAATAACATGTTTTCTGTGCAGCCAAACGCATAATATTCTAGTATTTGTACATAAAAAGTCTGAAAGGTTTCACCTGACCCAAAAAATGCACTGTGAAAAAATGCAGCATTTTCTCACATGTTGGATCCAGTTGCTAATTTTCGGATTATAAACTACACTCCATATTTTACCCATATATTTCTTAACAGGTGCCACACAGTGCACAATGGAACTTCCCCATTGCACCAAACTGGTATCCCTCACCAAGTACATTTGCTCTTTAAGTAATATTTGGATTGATTTTTCACAACCCTACATCTTTAGTGAGCTGGTATCTGAGGCCAGCAACCTCACTATCAAAACTCTTCCAGCATCATTGTGGTACTTTGTCATTCAAATTACAGATGTACTAGCAATAGCAAGATATAATATTAGGCTAGCAGCAATACGACTCTGGCACTATACTTTATTGCACTGTGACCATAATTACTGTTTTACCTGAGCAAAATACACGTTGCAAATGCTGATTAAAGGATAGTAATGGATATCCCCATGCAACCAAGCCCAGATTTTGAATATTAATCAGGTAAGGTTAAGGATTGCTCTACAAAGTGCCACCTATGCTGCGGGCCAAATAGAAATGTCTCAGGCCTGCTAATGATCGAAAACGTCCATGGATTTCTTTTGCACATCAAAAACATTGTAGGAACTACATATGGTCTTGGTTAAGTTTGTGGGTTATATATGGCTTCAGGAGAATCTCCTTCTCTGTCAAGGGCCTTGGGCTGTGCTGATGCAATTGTATAGCATTGTACTACAGAATCCACAACCTGCTAGCCACTTTCATGTTTGCAATTCTAACTATTGTATATTTTATAAAGAAGAAATGTCTCTAAGGCCTGATGCATCTCCTTTTTAGTCTCGGAGAGAAACCAACTTTGATTGTAACTCATGGAAGCACGTGCTGTAATTTGCAATAGGGAATGCAAACTGCAATAAGGTCTTTAAACTTTGGGGCGCATGTCTTTGTCAGCGCAACACTTGCCATTTTGCACGGTTCTCCATGAAGAGACAAAAAAGCTTAAAGCGGATGAATTCATGTCTCTGCCTTTTCCTGTACATCTGGCTCCAGCCATTTTAATGCATTGTTTTCAGGCAAATGACCTACTGCTGCCTCCAGTCTGGTGAAGTTGTCTGGTAGTGAAACTTTCATGCCAGCATCACGACCTCCTTATCACTGCAGAGATGTGCGGCAGCTGTTCCTTCAGTTTTCTATGCCATCTCTTTTCATTTCCAAGTTTACTTGGAAATATTATAGCTGCAAATCAACTAAGAGGTTAGGGGACAGGGTAATCTGTCATAAATGTGACTGCGTACTTTATACATCAAACCCTTACTTCACCCACTCTATTTTGAGTTGGGGGAGCGCTCAGGCTTATGACAGAAGTGCACCCACTGGCTCTGCTGTTAGGATACTTGCTCTGATATCTTGAAGGTGTAGAGGCTGTCTGAGTAAGTGCCCCAGACCGCCTGCCCTATCTAGAGCGGATGGCCTGACGTCTTTCCTTCTCTCCATCACCGCCACGTAATGATGGCATTCAGGAACAGAAAAAATATAGTGACACTCCTCTCCCTCTATGCCCTGGGTCAAAACTAGTTATTTTGTTTTTCAGAAATACATTATTTTTCTGGAGTTGTGTTTCTGAAAAACAAAAAAATTGTTTGGTACAGGCAAGACACCTAAAAGACCGCAGATGTGCATCGAACCTTTGGAGTTTTAACAGGAGCAGAATAGACGGAGAACCGCTGGGCTGGCGTTGAACTCAAAATATGACACTTTTCTGTCCATCGTGGTGACGACTGCAATGTCCACTGCTCCCCTGATGGACAGAGTATCGACCATAAGGGCTAAATCAGACCCTTATTTACCTTTCTGATGGTAGCCTGCCTTCCAGTGTGTCTTGAGTCAAAAGAGATGGTTAGCTTGCCTAAAACATAAGCGGGAATGCTGATTGTGAGGAATGTTTTTCATTGATGTGTCTGATTTTGAAGAGGGTGCGGGCCGGCAGGTCAAACCAATGGGGTTTCATCATGATGGAAGTAGTATCATCATATTTCTTCTGGCCCTGGTCGAAGACATACTGCGGTTTGTAGGATGCCCTAAAGGGAGGTGGGGCTGGATGGGTAGAGTCTGACAGACTATGTTGCAGGGTGTACAGATTTTAGTGTTAAGAGAGCTTAAAAAGCAGTTCTGAAAACTATTTTATTGAAGGAATTATTTTACTTTATGAAGAAGAGAGAGCTGGAACGCTGGTTATCTTGGTATTTTTTGGGCGATGTGTCCTTGAGAGTGAGATGGGTGTCCAAGGTGAATTAGAGACCGGTGATGTGTTTCTTGAGGGAGAGATTGGTCATAGAGTAGAGTCAGGTGTAGGACTGTTGCCATGCTTGAATTTTAGAAGTGTGCTTTGCTTCTGTTAGCAGCTTCATTGATGGTACTGGTTTACTACCTGGCTTTGGCTGATGTGTTGAGTTGTCCGTATGTTACATGGAGGGTGTTGAAGCTTCTGAGTGATGTTGCTATGTGGTGAAAATGGTCTTGCTATTTATAGGAAAACATGTAAATACAGGTGAAAGTAAACTGGGAGCCTTTTCAAAGTCTGTGAATGGCAAAAATCTAAAACTTCACAATATTGTGCGAGTGAAGAAACACTTATATGTGGTATTTCTAAATATACTTTTAACAAACCTTTGGTTGGTTCGTTAACATATGTGGTGTTAAAATGCACGAATCGTGGGGTAAAATGCAACAATCTTTCTCGAACCCATGCCACCCCAACCCCCCTTGAAAGTGTTCATCTCACTACTGTAGTGTCGCACCAGTGACATAACTGGTCACAGGCACTACCATTATGCAATCTCAGGGCGGAGGGGAGATCAGCCCGCCTCCACTAATGTATGGGCCTAATGCAATGACCCCATTGGTCACAGGCGGCGAGTGTATAAATAAAGAAGGGTCAGTGGGCAGTACCAGTTCGGGAGCATGCTAGCGGTGAGCAAAAGTCACCCAGCTGACCCAGTGTCACCCACACGCATAATGTCCTGTGTTCAATGCGCCGCGAGCGTGCGCAGCGCGCCACAACTCATCACGACACAACAACTACTACTACGATTCGGACAGGTGTATGCGCCCTATCACGTTTGAACCTTACCAGACGTCACTTTACTGCTGTACAGTATTTTTTATTAAATGGGGCAGTGTGTCTAAGTCTGCACATTGCATTTCCCTGTATGTACTACGTGAGTTTTTGCAATCACTTCGGACTATGTATTGATTGATGTGAGCTGGCAGGACGTTGCTGATATCTGGTTGTCTGAAATTAGCAATTATCAAATATTTGTGAAGTTGTGTTTTTGGGTGCGCCACTACTACCACAGCGTCCACACTGCAATGAGAATTGTACTTGGAAATTCACAAGTAGCGAACAATGCTCTCACTGGCAGATTTACATTTACGACCTATCTCGGTATCTTCTTAAGTCAAATCATAAAATGATAAATGATGTGACTTGAGATAACAAAGTTCATACATGACATTTGTAGCATCTAAATGTATGCAAAATACTTGCATATGCTTTTTGGAAAACGTGATTAGCTATCTAGCATCTGTTGTCCGGTGGGCATGGTCGCCTTCTTCTTTCACTTTATCTAGAATATTGAGATTATACGTTTTTTTAGTGGGTGGGATAAAAAACCTGACAATTTATGTAGTTACATTCTGAAAACGAATTTTCATTAGCTAACAACCCATTTTTTTAAACTTGTTTATTTATGCATGGAAAGGGACTCATATAACCATTTACTACATCATAGCATATAACAACCCAAAATTTAACATCAATATTCTAATGCTGTGAAATATTTTATTGGTTCACATTTTGCAATTCTCATATGACCACTAATTTCCAAGGGTGAAATTCTCCCCAACTAAAACAAATATTTACATAAAGAGAGTAAAACGAACGAAGTTTATGGTAGAGCATGATCACCTTGTAATAAATGCAGAAGTAATGGAAAGGGGAACTTTCAAAAAGCTCATCCAGGTTAGGGAGTGAGTTTAGCCGTCGACACTTGTCACTTTCTCATTCTGTTGAGGACCATTGTTTCTTCACTCCTCTTCATTTTTACCTTGCTCTAGGAGTCGAGAAATTGAAAACTTGGCCATCGTCGTTAATGTGTTCTATTAAGCATTCAACACCAGCAGCATGCGAGATCTAATGGTTGTGGTGGGTCACGTGTCCTATGATGTTGGCTATAAATTTTTGAGTGTCGCCAGAGCTATTCATTTTTTAAAAACTATTATAGTTACACCAGGGATCGAAATCCATCTTTCTCCGTGAATACTGTGCTTCACAGTGGAACTTGGGTAAGAGGATTCTCCAGGCTATATGGTGCAGGTGATATGAATTGTTTCAGCTGTTGGTGAATTAATGAACAGCCATTTTGAAATTGAAGGAGAAGTCCAGGCATTGAAAACACAATACTACTAGATCAGTCACAGAAAACTTGAGGTAAAATAGGATAATTGAAGTTTAGATTATGGGGCTGATTTAGATATTGGCGAACAAGTTACTCTGGGCCAGATGTATCAAAAAAGCCTTTTGTGATTCAGTAATAGCGATTTTTAAGAAATCGCTATTTCTGATTCGCAAAATGCTATGTATCATATTTGCGATTCGGTAATAGCGATTTCTTAAAAATCGCAAATGCTATTACCGAATCGCAAATTGCGATACCGGCCCCATTCGCACCTAAGGGCCTGGCCCATATTTGCGATTGTTTTGCATTTCCCAATTTGCAAATTTCTAACTGGAATTCGCAAATTTGGGACATGCAAACCCAAGGGTGCTGGAGGCCTAAGGTGCCCTCTGCTGCACTCCAAGATATTTTTAAAGGACATTTAAGGCGCACACATGCCAAAGGTGCATGTGTGCATTACATGTCAATTTTAAAAACACAGTTTTAATGTATTTTTAAAATTTGCACATGGTTACCACCAAGTTCAAATTGGCATTAAGAAATTGCTTGTTACATGTGGTTTAGAAATCGCAAATAAGGATTCCTTATTTGCGATTTCTTATTTAGAGAATCGCAATTTGCGATTCTCTAAACGGGCTTGCAAATTTAAGGAATTGCTATTTTAGCGATTCCTTAAATTTGCGTTGCGAATGCCTTTCATAAATACTGAAAGGCATTTTTGCATTCGCAAACGGCCATTTGCACCGTTTGCGAATGCAAAAATGGATGATACATCTGGCCCTCTTGTCACAATGGTGAAGGATATTCGGTCAGACCGAAAACTAAATCACATAGGTTATAATGGGATTTAGATTTCGGGTGATGGGATATCTGTCACCATTGTGACGGAGTCACCTATACGTCAATATCTAAATCAGGCCCTATGTCAGGAAAGGAGTGAGAAAGGAGGGTTGAAAAAAGCAGGGCAACCTCTTTGATGTCCCTGTTTCATAAGAAATAGCAATACAAATAAATAATATGAGTATCCAAAAGGCTAATTAAGGGGCACAGACCTGCAAGCACTATGAAATGTTTAGTGCATGATATTGTGTGGCCTATAAAAGGAATAGTCAGAGTGAGTGTTGGCTAGTAACAAGACAAGCTGAGTAAAGTTGTGCAAAACTGCACAGATCTTTTGCTGATTTCACAAAGACCAAGGTAAAACTTTATATACTTGATGAAGCTGGACAACATTTCTGTTGTGGGCTTCCCAACTCATCCAAAGAGGGACTCAAGAGTTTCAAAAGAAGGTTAACAAATATTGGGCAATTTTATGTGTTTACTCCTTAATGGCTGAGGCTTTTTCACCCCAGTGCTGAGCCCTTTTATGGCCATTTTGGGTACTTCCCTCTGGCTTAGGTCTCTATAACTTATTTCAGTCCTTTTTCTCAATATCATAAGAATGCTAAATGTACCCACACTTTGTGGATTCCCCTTGAGGGGACGGAGGAAATAGGCAAAATACACCAAAATATTAAGGGGCATATTTATACTCCGTTTGCGCCGAATTTGCGTCGTTTTTTTCGACGCAAATTCGGCGCAAAACTAACGCCATATTTATACTTTGGCGTTAGACGCATCTAGCGCCAAAGAATGAGGAAAGAGCGTCATTTTTTTGCGTGAACGCCTTCCTTGCGTTAATGAGATGTAAGGTAGGCGTACCCGTCTAAAAAAATGACTGCGACGCAAATGCGTCGTATTTATACTCCCGGGCAAAAATCACGCCCGGGAGTGGGCGGGGCAAAAAACCCAGCATTTGCGCCAGATTTTAGCGCCTGGGTCAGGGCAGGCGTTAAGGGACCTGTGGGCTCAAAATGAGCCCACAGCTGCCCTCCCATGCCCCCAGGGACCCCCCCTGCCACCCTTGCCCACCCCAGGAGGGCACCCAAGGATGGAGGGACCCATCCCAGGGACATTCAGGTAAGTTCAGGTAAGTATAATTTTTTTTATTTTTATATTTTTTGGGGGCATAGGGGGGCCTGATTTGTGCCCCCCTACATGCCACAATGCCCAATGACCATGCCCAGGGGACAGAAGTCCCCTGGGCATGGCCATTGGGCAAGGGGGCATGACTCCTGTCTTTACTAAGACAGGAGTCATGTAAATGGCGTCTGGGCGTCGTTAAAAATGGCGCAAATCGGGTGGAGGCGATTTTTTTGCCTCTACCTGACTTGCCCCATTTTAAGACGCCCTAACGCCATTTTTCCCAACGCCGGCCCTGCCTGGTGTACGTGGTTTTTTTCCACGCACACCAGGCAGCGCCGGTCTGCTAGCGCCGGCTAACGCCATTCAATAAATACGGCGCCCGCATGGCCCTTCAGAATGGCGTTAGCCGGCGCTAAACTTTTTGACGCTAAACTGCGTTAGCGCAGTTTAGCGTCAAAAAGTATAAATACGGGCCTAAGTTCTTTTGGGAAAAATAGGAAAAAGTGCTCACAAAAAAGTGTCTGCTTTTTTCCCGAAAAATAGGATCAACCAAAGTTTTGCTGTGCTGAAGTTACTATCTTCTGAGCTTTCAGAAGCATGCAGAGCTGAATTAAAAAATATATTTTATTATCATATTTGTTCTATCTTTTGTACTTTCCACCTACTTCCAGTTTGTGGTGGAAAATGGTGTGAAAGCTATAGGAGATACCAAAAAGCTATGTATTTCCTAAATGTAGACACAATTCTGAATTCAGGAAGGGGTCATTTCTGTAGACCCCTCAAAGTTTTTACAAATAAACTAACTGGCGAAGTAAAAAAATGTTGAAACTAAGTAGGAAAAAACAGAAGGCTCTGCACTTTCCAGCTCACGTATGTGAGTGAAAGGTGTGTTTTTTGTCAAAGTTTCAGTTTTGCAAGGCTTTCTGGCTATGATAAAAAATGGTGAGAGTCATGCAAGTCACCCCACCCTGGATTTGCCTAGGTGTCTGTTTTTCAAAAATGTGCAGGTTTGCTCGGTTTGGCTAGGTGCCCGCTGAGCTACAGCCCAAAATCCACAGCTGCTCACATTCCAAAAATAGAATTGGATTTAGTGGAAAATGTGATCTGTCCATGCTGTGTTTTGGGCCCTTTCCTGTCGTGGGCACTTATTCTATGCACAGAAGTGTGGTAATTTCTATAGGGAGACTTGTGGGAGAGCTGGGTGGCAGGAAGCTTGTGGCACAGATTCCAAAAGTTTTCCTCACAGAACTGAGAAAAATGTAAAAAAAAAATATTTGTGTTTTGCAAAGGCTTCTGGGTCTGAAAACCGGGTAAGAACTAAGCAGGCCACCCCACCCAGGGTTTCTCTTTTTGAGGTGAGGGCATGGCTGTGTCAAAGGTGGGAAGCCCACACCTCTTCTTATTCTACAATTTTTCTTACCCCTGATGTCTTAGGCTGCTTTCTGTGGCAGATGATGCCCTACACCAGGAGGGGCCAACAAGATTGTTGCACCCTTTTTTGGGGGTAGGGGCACTGCCATATCCATGCTAGGAAGCCTCCACCCCTGTTCTTTCTTCTAACTTTCCCTGGTGTCTATTGGGCTTTCTGCCTCCTCATCAATCTTTCCCCCAGGGTGGTACAAAGCCTGTTTGTCCTTTTTTGTGGTGGGAGCATGACCATGTTCATTCTGGGCAACCCCCCCTATATCTTTTAATAGAAATTGTTCCCTTGTGTATAGAGGGCTTTCTACCCCCCACCACCACTCTGTGCATAGATTTGGGATAATCATCCCCAATAGCCCCTCGGAAGGGGGCAGAAATATAACATTTTTTGGAGGGACTGGGGGTCCCAAAACCCTTGCTGAAGGGGACAAAACATCCCTGGTGTCTTGAGGTGGATCCCTGCTTAGGGATAGATCTCCTGGGGTGATCTCAAAGCAGGGATCCATTGAGTAGAGATGTAATTTAATGGGAGATTCTCCCCTTTCAAATGGTACTTCTCCCACATTATTCGATACTCAAGGAATCTGAGTGTGGCCTCTGAACACTGATGCAGTGAAAGTAAAATTAGCCCATTTGATTGTTTAACTTTCACTTCTATGCAACCTGTGCGCTGATTGTCGTTTCCCATTAAAAAAAAAAAACCCTGAGCTGTTCAAGAAGCTCTTCCAGAGCAGTCTGAGTACAAAATAAAAGCATCAGAGGATATTCTTAAACCCTCTCCAACTACAGTCAATGGCCATCACATGCCCTGAGGAGGGATTGTTGGCATCAGTCTTTTTGTTGCCTGCACTTAATTGGTTAAAGATATAAACTTTTTTGGAAGCTTTAAGGGGCCTTGCCATATTTTTACATCATGTTTGTTACATTAATTACAATTTGAATATGCTGAATGATTGGTTCATGTTTTAGCTCTGAAATACAAGGTATATCCCTGGCTCTGCTCTAATTTGGCTGTCCCCAATAATTGATGTTTTGGCCGCTCTCTCCAACTGAAGCTCCCTGTTAGAAATGGGGTCTTTGGTTGACAGTCAGGTTACTCCCTGTTCAAGCAAGGACCCTCACTCTAGTCAGGGTAAAAGAGAATCACCGTCAGCTAACCCATGCTTACTCCCTTGGTAGCTTGGCAGAGCAGTAGGCTTAACTTCAGAGTACTAGGTGTAAAGTATTTCTACCAACACACACAGTAACTTAATGAAAACACTACAAAATTACACAACACCAGTTTAGAAAAATAGGAAATATTTATCTAAACAAAACAAGACTAAAATGACAAAAATCCGACATACGCAAGTCAAGTTATGAATTTTTAAAGATTAAACTAAAAAATAGCGCTTAGAAACACAAAATGCTTTGATGAGGTGTTAACACGGCGTCGTGACGGAGTCGTTCCCAACAAGCCGACACCAGCGGTGCCGGACACGGAGTCGCGTAGACCCCCAAGTACAGTACCTTTGGTGAAGAGTGAAAACAAGCCTATACGCGAAGGCGGGGATCGCAGCGTATGTGTGAAACGTTGAATCCGCGCACTTCGAGTGGCGTCGGTCACGACATAGTGTGGCGATATCCACGGAGTCGCGGACTTCTGCGGGGCTGCAGCAGCGTCGGGCCTGCGAAGGTCGTCGCGTTCCAGTGAAGATCACGGAGTCGGTTGCAGGTGGCGTCACCGGATTCAGCAGCGGCGTCGGTCCGAAGTCGATTTCCTTGGATTTTCACCAGTTTTCCTTTCAATTGCCCAGGGACTGGATGGGGCACCACTTGTCAGAGCAGGAGTCTCTCCAGAGACTCCAGGTGCTGGCAGAGAGAAGGTTTTCCTGTCCCTGAGACTTCAAGCAACAGGATGCAAACTCTAGATCAAGCCCTTGGAGATTTCTTCACAAGATGGAAGGCATACAAAGTCCAGTCTTTGCCCTCTTACTCTGGCAGAAGCAGCAACTGCAGGATGGCTCCACAAAGCACAGTCACAGGCAGTGCAGCACTTCTCCTCAGCTCTTCAGCTCTTCTCCAGGCAGAGGTTTCTCTTGTTTACAGAAGTGTTCTAAAGTCTGTGGTTTTGGGTGCCCTTCTTATACCCAATTTCTCCTTTGAAGTAGGCCTACTTCAAAGTAAAGTCTCTTTTGAATGTGAAATCCTGCCTTGCCCAGGCTAGGCCCCAGACTCTCACCAGGGGGTCGGAGACTGCATTGTGTGAGGACAGGCGCAGCCCTTTCAGGTGTAAGTGACCACTCCTCCCCTCCCTCCTAGCACAGATCGCTCATCAGGAAATGCAGACTACACCCAGCTCCTTTTGTGCCACTGTTTAGTGTGAGGTGCAACCAGCCCAACTGTCAAACTGACCCAGACAGGGAATCCGCAAACAGGCATAGTCACAGAAATGGTATAAGCAAGAAAATGCTCACTTTCTAAAAGTGGCATTTTCAAACACACAATCTTAAAATCAACTTTACTAAAAGATGTATTTTAAAATTGTGAGCTCAGAGACCCCAAACTCCACATGTCCATCCACTCCCAAAGGGTATCTACACTTTAATCAGATGTAAAGGTAGCCCCCATGTTAACCTATGAGAGGGACAAGCCTTGCAACAGTGAAAAACAAATTTAGCAATATTTCACTGTCAGGACATATAAAACACATTACTATATGTCCTACCTTAACCATACACTGCACCCTGCCCTTGGGGCTACCTAGGGCCTACCTCAGGGGTGCCTTACATGTAAGAAAAGGGAAGGTTTAGGCTTGGCAAGTGGGTACACTTGCCAAGTCGAATTTACAGTTAAAACTGCACATACATACACTGCGGTGGCAGGTCTGAGACATGATTACAGAGCTACTCATGTGGGTGGCACACCTAGTGCTGCAGGCCCACTAGTAGCATTAGATTTACAGGCCCCGGCACCTCTACTACACTTTACTTGGGACTTATTAGTAAATCAAATATGCCAATCATGGATAAACCAAACACATACAATTTACACAGAGAACATATGCACTTTAGCACTGGTTAGCAGTGGTAAAGTGCTTAGAGTTCAAAAGCCAACAGCAACAGGGCAGAAAAATAGGAGGCAGTAGGCAAAAAAGATTGGGGATGGCCCTGCATAAGAAAAAAAGTCCAACACTCCCTTTCTAATTTTGTGCCATTGTGGGTCCATAATGTGTCCTTCACCAAATCACACACAATGCTCACAGATATTGGTGCTTTTGTTCTTGCTTGACATTCCCTCTTCTGATACAACACAGGTATTAATGACTGGGAGCATCGTTAAACCGCTCTGCTAGTTATTATATTTCATAGTAGGTTACTAAGCAAAGCATACTCTTTCAGATACTCTTTCAATAAATGGAGCATTGTTACACAGTCGGGAGACTCAGCAACACAACTCTGAATCAGCACCATTGCTACTCGCAAGCACACTGCCACTTACTGAAGTGAAAGTGAGCTGCGAGCATCCAGGGGATAGCAAAACATGGTCAATCACCATGTGATTTAATTACAAGTCTGCAAAAAACGACTGTGTGATTTATATGCAGTGGCTAATCCCATCTGCCACTGTACTGTTATTCACGGTGTACAGCCAGGGTCCCTGACTTTTAACCCAACCTTTCTCAACTTGTCACAGGAAATTGTGGGATTAATGAGGTTTGCTGGTTCAACCCCACTTTGTAACAAGCTGGACATTGGTGGGTTATAAATTGCACTGGTGACCTCGCTGTTTGGCATACAGCCTCTGTCAGCAAAGGGCAGAATCCTAAAGCATGTAGGCTACATTCAATTAGCAAGTGTTCTCTGTGTCATCCTCTGGGAATTGCCGTATGCAATGGAAAGCCTCAGAAGCCAGGCCAGAAAAGAGCTAAGCCCAGATAAGTCTGTGACATCTGCTACCTGCACTATCGTACGTGTCTGTAAAAAAGTGTTGTGATTTAGCCTGAACCTCACACAGAACGAATGTCTGGCAGCAGTAGTACCGTGTTCTGCAGTAGCTATTACATTACAAATCAGGAGGCAGGAAAGGAGGGGGTGAAGCCCTGACACCTACTTTAAGCTAGCCACCATTGCAGGAGTAGATGTACAGTGCATTACAGTGGCACAAATGGAAACATCTTAGGGGCTACTGTCTGATGCTTCATCCTGTGACACAACACCACCAAGAATGACAGTTCAGTCTTCTTCTAGTGTGAGCATAAATATGTTATGGAATGGAATTTATTTTACATAATGATATGAAACTATAGAATAATACTGAAGACAATCATCATCATTTTTTAGTATTAATTATATTGAGTCTTTGTTAGTTATCAATCAAACCAATGTAGCATCCAATCCTATCAAATTCAACAGCGTATTAAAATGGGAATACACCCATATTATTTACATGTTTATGAATTGAAAAAAAAATGATTTTGTTTTTAAGAGTTCTGTAACAATGGAGACTGATGTTGGAAATGGTATAGACATTTCCAGGCAATATGCTCGTATTCAACTTTTTTAATTCTGAGTTTCGCTGGGTTGGGCTGTCCTCTCCTATCTAACCATGCAAAGAAATGCCCTGTTTAATTTTGAATATGTAATAAGATGTTTAATGTAGGTTAATATTTTATACAGTAGTGTAATGTCTGTATTTGATTTCTTTGTGTCATAATACGTTCGAAATACATATATATTTTTCTTTCTAAATGTGCTACTTGTCAGGGATGGGGTCTTGTACAGTAGGTCTTGGATGCCAGTCCCAAACCTATTCTCAGACATAGCTCAGAATGGTCAGTGAAAAGTTCATTCAAGGATATTCTCAAACTGCAAGTAGGAGGGTAAGGTGGAAAATGTCCAGACTGAACTGAGCTAGTGTCAGAGTATGCATGGTACGGCAACTGAAGTATGATGGATGGTCTGGGCACAGTCTCACAGAGAGGGATGAGGTAACCACCATAGGCTGTTTAATGCTAAACATACCAGACAATACAATTAATTTTGAACGAAACCGCTTCCCAACATCAACATGTACCTGCTTCTCCAAAACAAGGGTTGTGAAAAGCCCTGAAACACGGGAAAAGCAGAAATGAGCAGTGCAAAACAAAAAGGTGTACGGAACTCAAGCACAAAACTTCAACAACTAACACGAGGGAACCAAAACAAATGTGGAAAAAGGCGGAGTGCAAGCTGGTACATCAAGTTGGAAAATTGCAGTATATGAAAGCTGCTAGGCAAGTTGTTTTTGTCTGACTCTGCCTTTACAGCCCTGGAACCTTTCCTAAGCAACCTCCTCTATCTCCTGAACTCCACCCCTATGTGCACCAGCCTTCACAAGCCTGTTCTCAAGTGCTTCCACTGTCCTGTTGCTATGCTAGCCTTTCATCTACAGCTCCTTGCAGGAAATCCACTTCCTAATTTGTAATCAGAAATTTCAGTTTCTGGCATAACTGAGATCGAAATCTTACACTCTACGAGTTTTCTCTATGTAAAAAATAACGTTTTTTCTTAAGTTTTACTGGAATATAGCAATTATATCTTTTCCATTTTTAGTTTTTGCTTTCAGAGAGCTTTATTTATTGGGGCCAGATATACTAATGTTTTGTGATTCGCAAAATGGTGGTAAACCTGTTTGCGACCCAAAAAGTGGTGTTTCGGTATGTACGAACCCCATTTGTTAGCCACAAATAGCGATGCAACCAAATTGTGAGTCGGTAACAATAGCCACCAGTTTTTGCAACTCGCAAATCATTATTTGCGAGTTGCAAACTGTGGCCCATATTTATACTTTTTGACGCTAAACTGCGCTAACGCAGTTTAGCGTCAACAAATTTAGCGCCGTCTAACGACATTCTGAAGCACCATGCGGGCGCCGTATTTATGGAATGGCGTTAGCCGGCGCTAGCAGACCGGCGCTGCCTGGTGTGTGTGGAAAAAAACCACGTAGACCAGGCAGCGCCGGCGTAGGGGGAAAATGGCGTTAGGGCGTCTTAAAATGGGGCAAGTCAGGTTGAGGCAAAAAAATCGCCTCAACCCGATTTGCGCCATTATTTTCGACGCCCAGACACCATTTAAATGACTCCTGTCTTAGTAAAGACAGGAGTCATGCCCCCTTGCCCAATGGCCATGCCCAGGGGACTTATGTCCCCTGGGCATGGTCATTGGGCATAGTGGCATGTAGGGGGGCACAAATAAGGCCCCCCTATGCCACCCAAAAAAAATTAAAAAATATAAAAAATTATACTTACCTGAACTTACCTGAATGTCCCTGGGGTGGGTCCCTCCATCCTTGGGTGTCCTCCTGGGGTGGGCAGGGGTGGCAGGGGGGGTCCCTGGGGGCAGGGGAGGGCACCTGTGGGCTCATTTTGAGCCCACAGGCCCCTTAACGCCTACCCTGACCCAGGCGTTAAATAGTGGCGCAAATGCGGGGTTTTTTGACCCGCCACCTCCCGAGCGTGACTTTTGCCCGGGAGTATAAATACGACGCATTTGCGTCGCCGCCATTTTTTTAGACGGGAACGCCTTCCTTGCATCTCATTAACGCAAGGAAGGCGTTCACGCAAAAAAATTACGCTATTTGCCCATACTTTGGCGCTAGATGCGTCTAACGCCAAAGTATAAATATGGCGTTAGTTTTGCGCCGAATTTGCGTCGAAAAAAACGACGCTAATTCGGCGCAAACGGAGTATAAATACGGGCCTGTATGTCAGAGGCTGTCGCAAATTGAGACCAGTCGCATAGCGTCTGCACAATTTTACACTGATTCCAATCAGGTTGTAAATGTGTGCAAAGTATAAAAGAAGGCCTACAATGCATCAGGGGGTTCTGCAATGGCTGCACTTTATGTGATTGCTATGAGGAGGCAATACCTGGCTGCCCAGCAGAGGAAGAGGAGACAGGAATAGATTTTCAGAGTCAGGCTTACCATATTCCAGCAGACAAAGAAGGAAATATATGAATATGAGATATACAGGCTGAGTAACGCTGTGATCCTTGATTTGATAGCTGTGTTAAAGCCCCATATGGAAAACAGTACCCTGCGTAGCAACTCCATCCTAACACATGTGCAGGTGTTGTGCTCACTGTACCTTTTGGCCTCGGGTAGGTACTGGGGGTAATTGTAGTTGCTGGTGGGGTGTCCCAAAGTGCACGGTCATGTTTCTTTAACTGTTCTTCAGGATGCCATACACATCCACATGGACAATTGCTTTGACCTCCCAGGAGCAGCAGAAATACACAACACAAAAATTAACTTTTGCAGGATTGTCACCTTCCCCCATGTATTAGAGTGAGTATGTGGGACACATGTTCCTATTTGTCCTCCGTCACATTTCAAACACCTATTATGAAACATGAAAAATACCCATTCAGGTGGTATGTGATGCCTATAATGTCATCACAGCTATAGTGGCCAAATACCCAGGAGAGTTTGAAGATGGATATTTACAAGGTGATGTGATGCCTTAACACAAATCACATGTCTGTCTAACAGCAGGTAGTGCCATGCTCACACTTATATTTATGTCCTTGTGTCCCTAAGGAGACAATGCTTATGTGTTAAGACCTTGGATCTTGACCACATACCAAGCCACTGCAGACCACAATGAGAGGCAATGCATCAGTGCCCATCATTGTGTTAGAGCTGTGATCAAACATACCTTTGGCATGTGCAAATCCAGATTCCTGTGCCTTCACAAAAGTGAAGGTGCACTCCAGTATGCCCCAAAAGTTTCCAGCAAAATTATGGCAAACTGTGCCATCATACGTAACAAAGTGACCAGGCACAGGCTACACCTCAATTTGGAGGACACAGACTCAGCAGATGATGAACCAGAAGCACCACTACTACAGCCTGGGGACTGGACAATAGCAGTGGAGGGGATATACCAACGCGATCACATTCCAACACATTACTTTGCAAGGTAAGTTTTGAGTAACTCTGTGTTCATACAAATGATGCAAGTAGGCACATTTTTTGTAACTAAAGCATACTTTATAGACAGGATACTCTTTTGGCTCTGTCTTTCTGAAATATATGATTCCCAAGGGGTAAGTGAAATACAAACTAGTGTTGGCTACATCATCAAACAAATAATAGCCATGTGTAACTGCCAAGCTACAGATAAATGTGCATTGCTGGCTGTGTCCAACATGCCTTTTTCCTGCATATTTACCAACAGTGATATGGCTGCTACTGTGGCACAAGGCCCAGGCATCAGTGGCCGATATGCTGCTCACACTGGAATTCTCTTCACTATCCAGAGGGGCAGCTCCTGCACCTCTTACAATCTGTGCCGTCTGTAGCATTTCAACAGCAGTAGTGATCTGTCCTAGGCCCCTGGGAACGCCACCACTGAAGTGTCCCATTTCAACTGCAATTTAATGGTTCTCCTGGAGAGTCTGGCAGTAGAAGTGGTCAATCTACCTATGGAACTATTTAGCCGGTCCATTCTAGCCGCAGCACTGTGATCCTGATGACTCTTATGGGCACGGTCAGCCCTTATTTGCTGGCACAATTCATGAATGGTAGTGGTCAGGCTCACTACATTGGTGCTCAGTGTTGCGAATTGTGTCCCGATGTAATGGAAGCCAACAAACATGTTCTGCTGCATGCTCTGCATATTCCTGCTAATTATTTTTAAATGCTTATTTTGCAGGTGTTGACTTTGGAGCAGGGATGCCTCTAAACCAACAAACACATGTGCTTTGACATCATCTTCAACAATATCATATGCCTCATGACACTTCCTGCACCCCTGCACTGGTCCTCACTCGCAATTGACTGTGGGATTGGACTTGGTGGCAGAGGGACATTATCCTACATTGCTGCAGGCTCTGGTGACATTGACATCATGCTACAGTTTGGTGGGGTGGTGCTGTCAATAGGGATGGAGTCCTCTGCTACCATGTTTGTATCATCCACTCCCTCAGCAATGGTGTCCTCACTCTGTACCTCAGGGGGATCTGTGGAACAAATGTGATACATTTTATTTACCTTTCTGATGTCTGCCCCAATAAATGTGCATATGACTCCTAAGCTGAATTTATTGAGTATATCACCCATAATGCACTGTGATGGTAATATACTTTATATTTGGGAAACAAATGTCTGATGCATGCTTCTAGACCATTGGAATTTGGACATAGTTGTGGGGTCTGAGTAGTGACAAAAGTAAATATTGTACACTTACTTTGTGATGTTCCAGGTGCAGAATTGTTGATGTTTACCGTGCCCATGACAGCCTCTGGCTCCAATGCTGTTTCCACCAGGGTCTCAAGTGCAGTGGGTAGTGGTACTGTTGGGGGACCGCCTCCAGTTTCTGTCACCTTTTCTTTTGTACATAACCTGAAGTCATACAATCCCTTGCGGATTTCATCAATTGAGTGATGTGTGATTCCAATGGAATTTATTTTGGCTTAGATTTCCTGCCAGATCTTCTTTTTCTGTGACTCAGAAACTGTCATTGATGCCCTCCCAAATAGGACAACCTGGTTCTCACAGCACTCCTCTGTGAGTATCCAACTTCTTTTCAGAGACGTTTATTTTTATTTTTATTCCTCCAGGATTTTTTTCTGCACTTTGGCTGGTCATTGCTGCTGCTTGGGCAACTTTGGGTTTCAAAGACCTGGGCTGTGAATGAGAGCTGCACTCCTCCTCCACTCAGACTGGTCTCCAGGCAGGTTCTGTGACACACTTCCTAGTTCAGAGGTGATTAGCCATGAGTAGGAAGTGTTTTTTCCTATTTTGCTTTACCATTAGCAAATTTGTGACATGAATCGCAATTTGTGACGCCATTCACAAATTTAGGTAGTCTATTTTGGTGAATCCTCTAATTACGATGCAACTTACAACTCAAGTCCAATTTGAAACCTCATATCATACGTACATAGGAATTTGCAAGTTCCTATTTATGAGGTGCATTAGTTCTCAAATAGGAACTTTTTCCCGCACATACATGTGGCCCTTAGCTGTCAAAGACCTATTGTGAATAATACAAAATACATAGAGTGTACTTTGTGTCAGCCTCTTGCTCATGATTGAATAACTTTCTTGTCTACACTTCCATGCTCCTAATTCACTGCATTATCTCCTTATTTTTGTGTATGTCCTGTCCAAGGAGCATTTTGGTTTCACCTTGTACTAACTGTATAGCATATTGCGATCCGCTGTTCATATCTGAACTTTTACTGAAGTGCATACGTGGGCCTATTAACTCTCCCTTTTCATCTATAACTGCTTCCTTTTCATCAGTTCATCCTTACTCTCTTTCATAAAAACACACCCTCCCATGATGAAGCACCCACTTGCCTCCATAGTCCAGGGTACTGTCTGAGCATTGTATCGGCGTGTGGTCCTTTTAAAATGCTATTTTAACCATTCCATTTCACATGCACAGCAAGCATCTTTGGATAAACGTTCTTATGCCTTAAAAATAAATTTCAAGAGAGGTACCACACATATTCCGACATCCATGATGTTTGGCTAAGAAAGAAACACTGGAAAAGTCAGTTTGTTTGTTTCACAGGTGTGACATAATGGTTTTACCAATGCTTGTTGTACTTGTTATATTAAAAAAGGCATTTGGCAAAAAGGGCAGCAATTGCTTGTAGAGTTCTTTTTTACCTTGAAAACTACTATTGTAATGTGGTTGTCTGTAATATACCTAGCCCATTGTCTAATTGTATTAACAGTATATACCAGGGCAAGAGCACGGCATCATGCCAGAGGCTGATTTGCACACCATAATTAACCCAATTTTAATCACCCTTGATGATGATGATGACCAATTAACCTGTAAATCAGGTGCCACATGTAGATATCAATGCAGTAGCCCACAACTATAAGCGTCTATGCACCCCACAACAAAAACCCACAAACTAAAATCCAACAGATGCACTAAAAACCCCACTTAGCTGTGCCCTCACAACATAACCCATTTTAGGAATAGTATAAGAATAATCCCAATAAGAGGAAGACACAATTCAGCCAATAATATGTGCAACCTCTCATGATAACAATTTTAATCTGCATCAGGATTTTAAAGCATTATGCTAATAGCACATACCAAGTCAAATACTAATCAATATATGAAAGTCATCTGCAATAGGAGCTCATTGCAGGCCACAAGGCCCAGATTTACAGAGCCCTTGCATTGTCTGTGCGTCGCACAAGTAAACATAACACAAGGGCTTAGGTCTGATATACTAAGCGACGGTTGTAGTTTTGAAACATGGCTATGAAAATTATTTGTAATGCTCACAGCTACTCATTTGAAATATTTTTGTGTCAGCATTGCATCATTTTCCATGAGACACATTTTAAAGTATTAAAAGTGTTTGTTCCCACTCAAATTCTAACACAAGGCTAACAGAGTGGTATTTCCAAAGCAGATGATGAATCACACATCACGATGCAGTGTACCATAGTGGCCACCCTCAGAATACCACGCATGGCCCTAGCAGGTTCAAATAGTCACACAAATACGTATTATAAAAAGGCATTAGACACAGACCACATTTTCGATCTGTTCTAGCCATGAACATTGTGATTATTCGAATGAGTCGAAATCTGCATCAACAGAGGAGAAGGAATGAAAGAATATCTTGACAGAGAATCAGCTTCTTTGACCAGAGAGAGAAGGAAGTCATCCAAGGAGAACATTTTTGATTAGTCACGAAAATAGGTTTAAGTGTACAACCATCAGCTGCTCACTCACATGTCATTCCACCCCATGTGAAATTAATGTCAGGCCTCTATGTTAGCTTCTGACTCCTTTTAGAGCACTTCTGCTGGGGTCCCTGCTACTTCTAAGGAAGCTTTTTCATCATTTTTGAAATCAAAACTGGATGACATCAATAGAATAACATCACAGTTTTTTTTTGCATTTTTCACAGTAAAGGGCAGAGCAACTCCAGGTCAAGCATGTTTTTTATGACGTTGTACTTTTGCGTCATGTTCTTGGAGCTATTGTCTGCACCCATGTGCTATTGGCCTCACCTGAAGCAACAGCACACATTTACTGAAAAAGGAAGCATATCTACTCAATAAATGTTCAAGCTATTGTGGGCTCTAAAGGACGATTTGTCATTGTGTTAGCCAAGTATACTGTATACATATTTAGGCACTGAACAATACATCAATGATTTAAGAATGGTGTGTATGATAATTCCTTCCCAGTAAATATGAAGGTTTGTATTTTTGTTAGTTTTAATGTTTTCTTAAATCTGATATTTCATTTAATAGTTCATCTTAATGTATTTACTATACATTTAAAATGTATTCAATACGTTTTTAATATTTTACTATTTTATTCTTTCATACTATGTTTTATTTAGGTATAAATTCCCTCATGTGCATGGAAATATGGCTTTTTGAGGCATAGCAATACCAAAAATCCATTGAGCGCTCTGTCTGCATCAAAAGATTTCCTAAAACACATTCAGAAATGTTTTTGTTTACATTTTGCCATTAATGCATTTTTTTTTGTTTTACTTAATTTATGTAAATTGTATGCTATTTTGTCAACATAATTTGAGGAAAACCTGGATGTAATGCAACATACCATCAAGCTAAATTTCTGCACTTTGTTGAGTGAAATGGAGAGAGTAAAAATGCAACATCTAGTAAAATAGATTGGCATTTGTTCCTGTAGGGTGCCCAGGACCTGATGATGCCCTTTCACTGTGTTTAAAGTTTTCACATAGGGCCACATGTACAAAGATAATCATTTGCGATTACCACAGAGGGAATTTTTGTGACTTGCTATTTGGTAATCGCAAACACCAATGTACAAATGTGTGTTTGACACATTTCGCGATTCCCAGTGGGTTGCAAACAGAGTTACCTCATGAACATTAATGAAGTAGGTCTCGGCTTATGACCCATTCAAGTCTGTAATTGACAGGAATGGTGGCCTACTGGGGTCAGCAGGCTACTGTGTTTGTGATTGCTTCTAAATAAACCAGTCTTTATTTTATGCAGCCCGTTTTTTAAAAAGAAAAATGGGATGCATTTTAAAAAAATGTAACATTTTCTTCTCATTTTTTAAGAGAAGGTAGGGGTCCGTCAGACCACTTCCTGCTCTTAAAAAATGTTTTTATAAACATTCGCAAAGGGGAAGGCATCCCTTTGTCCCCCCTTCCCATTTGCAAATGATTTACCACCGACTTGAAGTAGGTAGTGAAATATGAATGTTTTGCTAATGCATTTTGGTTGCAAAACATTCACACATACCACAGTGATTAGTATTAGAAAGGGACGTCCTACACACACCCCTTCTTAATAGCGAATCGCAAACCCAATTTTTGATTCAGTAACAGGTTTCTAAATCACAACTAGGGCTATGTACATGGGAAAAGGCTTGTTTGCATTCGCAACTGGGCCGATTCCGTGAATCGGTCCATTTGCGACTACAAAAAGCCTTTGTACATGTTGCCCTAAATTTCTTTTTATCAATTTATTATTTTGATAAATGCATAATAATAGACTATTATTCTGTTTTAAAATAAACAGTCCTTTAGAAATATCACATTTCTTTTCCTTATTTGTCTCAGTGTTGATCGTATTCATTTGGGTGTTTTTTTTCCTTTGCTTTGAGATACTTGCACCTGATGTTGTTGGCTCTGCTATGTTGTTGGTGCATGTTTTTGGATAATTCTGCCAGCATGTAATATAGCCTCGATTCTCTCATATTATTAGCCCATTTCTTTCAATGGCAACACCATTGTGTTCTTAGTTTTTTTTTGTAGTATTTGTTTTCCTCATAGCAAAATGCTTTTTTTATCATTTATCTGGGCTAGAGAAATTAAAGAATTAAAAAAAAAAATAACTATAAAATTCTAACATTAGTGTTGTGGTACCTTAACCAGTATATAACATTGTTAAAAAGTATTGGCCCAGATTTATGACAAAGTGGTGCAGTGCAGTGATGTGCCAAAAATAGCAGCGCATCGCTGTGCCACTTTTGAAACACTGGGATGCACTGTATTTACAGGATTGCGGCGCATCACTGTGTTTCCCCCTGAGCTGGTGCTAAATTTAGCTGTCAGCACCAACACAGGCATCCTTGCACCAGTGCAAGGGTGTCTTTGTTGAGGATATAGATTGTTTATGTGCAGGAAAGTGTCCCTTCCTGCCCATAAACAATCTGCAATGGTGATTTGGCACCTCTATGTGTGCTGCAAAATGCAGCACACATTTATGTACCAAAGAATAATTTTGGACCATTCATGGTCTTTTGCAGAATGCAGCACACATAAAACAATTCCTCCTCATTGTGCCATGCTAGTGCCACCCTTCGGGTGGCATCCGTTTTTGGAGCTGACACAGATTTATGATTTCTTGTCAATCTGGGGCTGCATCAAAAGCAATGGGTGTTGCAGTGTAACGCCAACAGCATTGTGGTTTACATCATATGACTGTCCAGACAAATCACTTTCAAATAAGAGATCCAATAAGAGATGGAATTCATATGGCATAGTATGACGAAATCTAGGGCCATTGTGCAACAAATTAACAATGACATGATTTTTCTTTTGCACAAGTTCGGTCTAGAATATACACTGTAAGATTAAATATGCAAATGTTACTAAACAATCTAATAAAATACTGTTTGCGATTAGATTCAATTATTTTAGCAATTAGTGTTGTTTTTTTTTAATTTCAAGGTTCCGATTTACATTATTTAGTGAAGAAAAGACTCAAAGTGGCTCACAGTTCACAACAACTAATGTTTATTATTGATACATGTATTCAAATGCAGTCTGCTAGGAATCAAAGTCATCACAGGAATATTGGCCTAATAGGGTCAACAGACCACCAAGCCTGTGATTGCTTCTCATAAAAAGAACTTTAGTTTGAATAGTTTTCATGACAAAACATGCGGCTATCAGCTATGAGCTAATATATTAACAATTGTTTATTTTTTCCTTGTTTTTTAGGTCAATACATGTCTGCTCTTTTCTTCCACACACATACATTAATGGATCTCTAAATACAACGTTTGCTGTGGATGTAACAAATATACATAATTACCGAAACATTATTTGAAATAAACATTATGGGGGTCATTCTGACCTCGGCGGTAAAAGGCGCCTACCGCCGGTCAGAAATCCTCCATAATCCCGCCGCGGTCGCGGAAACCCGCCACGGTCATTCTGACCCGCAGAAGGCAAACCTCCGAAAATCCGACCGCCACAACAGACCGCCAGACCAGCGGTCGGCGGAAAGGTGGAGGTGACCAAACCTCCACCGCCACGCCAACAGAAATACGCCCATCCCATTACGACCCACGAATCCACGCGGCGGTCATTCAAACGCGGTATTCCATTGGCGGGACACACCGCCGCGGTCAGAATACACACAAACGAACAAAACTCAGCCACATTGGACGATTTGAATCCCACACACCTGATACACATACACACACCACTCCCACACACACAATACAATATAAAACACACACCCACATCACCCACAAACCCCTACGCTAAAAAATTCGTCAAGAAGGCAAGAGCGAGACACCAGCATCCAAAAAATAACAGCCACAGCCACTCAACACCATCACCCACACACTATCCACACACAAAACAACACACACCACCACACTCAACTCACTTAAATACACATACTCCACCCCACACATCATACACACCACCCCATGGCACCCCAAAGACAACCCCGCTTCACAGACGAAGAACTCAGGGTCATGGTGGAGGAAATCGTTCGGGTAGAGCCCCAGCTGTTCGGCACACAGATACAATACACCAGCATTGCCCGGAGGACGGAGCTATGGCAGAGGATTGTCGACAGGGTGAACGCAGTGGGACAGCACCCCAGAAATCGGGAAGACATCAGGAAGCGATGGAACGACCTACGGGGGAAGGTGCGTTCCATGGTATCCAGGCACAACATCGCCGTGCAGAAGACTGGCGGAGGACCCCCACCTCAACCCCCACAATTCACATCATGGGAGGAGGAAGTCTTGAACATCCTGCATCCTGACGGCCTCGCAGGAGTCGGCGGAGGAATGGATACTGGTAAGTTGAAGCTTCAATACTGCTTCCCCCCCACCTGCATGCCAAATCAGACCCCAACCCTCACCCCCATCCTCGAACCCCACCCTCACCCCCACCCCCATCCTCACCCCCACCCTCACCCCCACCACCATCCTCACCCCCACCACCATCCTCACCCCCACCCCCAGCACACCTATTCCCCGCCAATGTCTCACCATCACAACCCACACATCCCAAAACCTAGGCCTGCATGCGTCCACTAAGCATGGACACCCATCACCAAAGCATGCCCAATGCATATACACATCCCCCCCACAAGCCACCCTCACCAAAGCCCTCACACACGAATGCCAGCACTTGGGGACACGAGAACCCATAGATACACCCATATGCCACTCATTGAAACTATAACCATACCTCTATACCCCTGCAGGACCCGACCGTCAACACACCGCGGCGGAGGGGCCAGAATTCTCCACACCCCCCACCCAAGAGGCCGTCAGCGATGACAGCAGCTCTGTCGACCTGGACACCGATGACCAGCCCGGACCATCGGGGACCTCTGGACAGTCGGTTCCCCTCACACAGGCCCAGGCCACTACAGACCCTAACCCCTCTGGGAACACCAGCACAGCTCCCACCCAGCGGGCCCATGCCTCTGTCTCCAGGGCGCGTCAATCTGCGGTGTGTCTACCACTACAGGGCACCCAGGATAACCCACCACCCCAACAACAACAGGGACCTGGGGGCAGTGGTAGTGGGCACACCGGCCAGGGGGCAGAGGCCCAGGGAAACAGGGGAACTCGGAGGGCAGCTGTGCGACAGGGGAGGGAGGAGAGGCCCAGGGAACCCACTCTCCACGAGGTCCTCACCACCATAATGGGAGCATACAACCGCTCCCAGGAGACGATGGCGACGGTACTGGCCCGTTCCAGGAGATCCAGGCACTGCAGGAGGAACACTATCGGGGGTACAGGGAGGACATCAGAGCCATCAACACCACCCTGGTTACCATGGTAGGGCTGCTGCAGGACCTCGTAAACACCAGGGCGGACACTGAACAACACCCAAGGGCCCCTGCCACTAGCCTGGACCAAGAACAGCCAACCACCTCCGCCGGCGCTAGTGGACAGGAGGCCCCCGCACAGCAGCAGCCCACCAGACCCCCACCTCCTGCAGGAGAAGAACCACCCCGCAAGAGGGCCCTGAGATCTCGCAAGAAGACAGAGTAGGATGTCAAGACCCCCGCCAGCAATGGATACCACCTGATGTCATCCCACTGTCCCACATTGTCACCCTGTCCATCCTTGAACTGCCCATGCTCCATCTCTCCACAGGCCTCTGGACAATGCACCTGTGAGACTGTTACTCTGGACTCTGCCATGGACATTCCTTCACCATAGCCCCCACCCACTTGAAACCACCCATCCCATTTTGAGCACTTAAATAAACACCTATTTTGCACCAAAATATCTGGAGTCTGGCTGTGATTTCAATATATTGTAATTGACATTACAGTGCAAATATGTCCTTGTACATGGTGAAGTCAACAAACAGCTGCCACAAAGCTGTAGTCCATGGGGAAACGAAGCACAGGACTCGTAGTGGGGACCCCAGATCTGAAATAGGGAGGGAAAAGCCAAAACTCAGTCATCATACACTGGGGCAAATAGACAGGCAGCAGAGATGCTGGAGAGTAGTTAGCATTTACTAAATTATCTTTGAAATGTTACCTGTGTCCTATTGGAAGTACTGTTCAATGATTCTGTCCCTGTTGTCTGTTTCAGCCCCGTCGTCTTCCTCCTCGTCACTCTCCTCAGGTTCCACCGCTGCCACAACACCACCGTCTCGACCATCCTCCTGCAGGAAAGGCACCTGGCGGCGCAAAGCCAGGTTGTGAAGCATGCAGCAGGCCACGATGATGTGACACACCTTCTTAGGTGAGTACATTAGGGATCCACCTGTCATATGCAGGCACCGAAACCTGGCCTTTAGGAGGCCAAAGGTGCGTTCGATCACCCTCCTAGTACGCCCATGGGCCTCATTGTACCGTTCCTCTGCCCTGGTCCGGGGATTCCTTACTGGGGTCAGTAGCCACGACAGGTTGGGGTACCCAGAGTCCCCCACTAGCCATACACGGTGTCTCTGTAGCTGTTCCATCACGTAAGGGATGCTGCTATTCCTGAGGATGTAGGCGTCATGCACTGACCCTGGGAATTTGGCATTTACATGCGAGATGTACTGGTCAGCCAAACACACCACCTGGATGTTCATTGAATGGTAATTTTTTCTGTTCCTGTACACCTGCTCCCTGTCTCTTGGGGGAACCAAAGCCACATGGGTCCCATCAATGGCACCAAATACGTTGGGAATATGTCCAAGGGCGTAGAAATCACCCTTCACTGTAGCCAATTCGCCCACCTCAGGGAAAAAGATGTAGTTCCTCACGGATTTCATCAGGGCAGACAACACTCTGGATAACACCTTCGAAAACATGGGCTGAGACATCCCAGAAGCAATTCCCACGGTTGTCTGAAATGACCCACTTGCCAAGAAATGGAGTACTGACATGACCTGCACCAGAGGGGGAATCCCTGTGGGTTGGCGGATGGGGGACATCAGGTCGGGCTCCAGCTGGGCACACAGTTCATGGATAGTGGCACGGTTAAGACGGTAGGTCAGGATAATGTGGCGTTCTTCCATTGTCGACAGGTCCACCAGCGGTCGGTACACGGGAGGATTCATCCGTCTCCTCGCCCAACCCAGCGGACGGTGCCTAGGAAGGACAACATGGAGCACACAGTCAAGCAACCCACAGGTACGTACTGACAGCTAGCACAGTATACGATTCTCTATGCAGTGAATGGCGTGTCTGAGTGGCTATGCAAGGCCTAGGCCTGTGTGACGCAGTTGAAATTGAGCCATGTGGGCCCTGGAAATGGCGGCTGCCTGACCTGTGAAGTGTGACAATGGGATGTGAGGTCAATGCGCTGGCGTGGCACACCGCGGCGGGCGGCGGGCGAAGACCGCGGCGCGAAGCCGCATTGGTTAACATTGAAGCCTATGGGTTTCAGGAGCCAATGGCGAAGGGCGCCGGCGGTGGCGGGACGCACCGCCGCGGTACGCACCGCCGCGGACGTGACCGCCATTTTCTATCTACTTATCCACTTGCGACTTGAACTTTCACAGGAGAGGACCTATACTGCAAGTGTTGCTGTGACCTCGGTCTGGAAGGGACAATGGCTGCTGCGCCTGGGGAAAGGGCCCCTGCCTTCACTGGAGAGGAGTTGGAGAAACTTGTGGATGGGGTCCTCCCCCAGTATGCGCTACTCTACGGTCCTCCAGACCAACAAGTGAGTTTAATTCAATATGGATTTGGGGCCACTGGCTGGCTTGGGGGCATGGCGGGGGGCCTGGCGGGGATGGGGGGCATGTTGGGCATGGCGGGGGGCATAGCGGGGGGCCTGGCGGGGATGGGGGGCATGTTGGGCCTGGCGGGGGGCCTGGCGGGGATGGGGGGCATGTTGGGCATGGCGGGGGGCATGGCGGGGGGCATGGCGGGGGGCCTGGCGGGGATGGGGGGCATGTTGGGCCTGGCGGGGGGCCTGGCGGGGATGGGGGGCATGTTGGGCATGGCGGGGGGCATGGCGGGGGGCCTGGCGGGGATGGGGGGCATGTTGGGCCTGGCGGGGGGAATGGCGGGGGGCCTGGCGGGGATGGGGGGCATGTTGGGCCTGGCGGGGATGGGGGGCATGTTGGGCATGGCGGGGGGCATGGCGGGGGGCCTGGCGGGGATGGGGGGCATGTTGGGCCTGGCGGGGGGCCTGGCGGGGATGGGGGGCATGTTGGGCATGGCGGGGGGCATGGCGGGGGGCCTGGCGGGGATGGGGGGCGTTGGGCCACTGGAAAGGAAAATGCTGAGAAACTTGAACGTGGTATTTCTCCCTCCCTGTACGTGTCACATAGGTCCGCGCCCATGAGAAGATCGGGATTTGGCGTGCCATCGCCAAGGAGGTCCGGGCCCTGGGGGTCCACCATCGACGGGGCACCCACTGCCGCAAGAGGTGGGAGGACATCCGCCGCGGGACCAAGAAGACCGCCGAGTCTCTGCTGGGGATGGCCTCCCAACGTAGGCGGGGTGCCTGCCGTCAACTGAGCCCCCTGATGTTCCGGATCCTGGCGGTGGCCTACCCTGAATTGGATGGGCGCGTGAGGGCAGCACAGCAGACACAAGGGGGTGAGTACAAGCATTATCTACTCTGTTGTCGCGCAGTGGAGGTGTCTGGGTGGGGGAGGAGGGCTGTGGGTCCCCCTAGGCCAGGGCGATATCTGTAGGCTGGGCACCCCCGTAAGCCCCTGTGTCCCCAGCCACCACCCTCAGTAGTTTGTCAGTACAGCCATCCCTGGGCCGTGTCATCCATGGGTGCAGTTGTCAACTCTAGGCGTGTAGGGCATGTTCCACGGAATGCGTAGCGGACCCCAAGTGCGCAACTTAGTGCAGGGGGCATCTGTGTCTGTCATGTCCGCTAACTGTACCGGAGATCCATGTAATCAATATCCCTTTATTTCTCTCTCCCCCCCCCTTTTTGTTTGTCTTTCTGTGCTTGTGTGCATCAGCATCATCAGGCGGAGGAGAAGTGGCATCGGGGCAGGAGGGAGCTGCATCTCACATGGCCCAGGAGGGCCATGCCACAGAGTCAGACTGGACCAGTGAGACGGAGGGCGAGGGGAGCTCCACGACGGGGACGACTGGACCCTGCAGCGACACGGACACGTCCTCGGAAGGGGGCTCCCTTGCGGGGGTGGCACCATCCGTGCCCCCCGCCATTACAGGTACAGCCGCCACCCAGCGCACCATCTCCGCCCTCCCAGCAGCCCCTCAGCGTTCGCCCCGTGCCCGCTCTGCCAGGAAGCCGGGCATCTCCTTCGCCCCAGGCACCTCAGGCCCTGCCCCTGTTACCCCCGCTGCCCTCAGTGAGGAGGTCATTGACCTCCTCCGAACGCTCATTGTTGGGCAGACTACCCTTTTGAATGCCATCCAGGGGGTGGAGAGGGAGGTTCATCGCAGCAATGCGTACCTGGAGGGCATTCATTCGGGTCAGGCTGCCCATCAGCGATCGTTCCAGGCTCTGGCCTCAGCACTGACGGCAGCCATTGTCCCTGTCTCCTGCCTGCCTCTACTAACTCCCTCCTCCCAGTCTCCTGTTCCTCTGCCTGTCCCACCCACACCATCAGACCAGCCTGCACACACCTCAACACCCAAGAGAAGCTCATCCAAACATAAGCACCACAGATCACGCAGACATTCACACACGCAACATTCCGATGCAGACATGCCAACAGTCACTACCACCTCTGTGACCCCCACCTCCTCGTCTCCCTCCTCCCTCCCTGTGACGTCTACACTCACACCTCCATTCACCTCACCATCAGCCAGTGTTTCCATCACCAGCACACCCTCCACTCCAGTCCGCACACGTGCAGTCACCACCCCCACTGCCATTTACACGTCCCCTGTGTCCTCTCCCACTGTGTCTGTCACCCCCTCTTCCACACCACACAAACGCAGCCACCCACCCACCCAACAGCCATCCACCTCACGACAGCCTATCCCTCCTGCACCTGCACCCAAAGACAGCAAACGTGACTCACCTACAACCACATCCTCTCCCTCCACTCCCATTCCCACTGTACCTACCACTCTCCATTGTCCCAAGAAGCTCTTCCTCGCCACTACTAACTTCTTTCCTGACCCTGAGCCCCCCCCTCCTTCTCGTCGGGGTAAGAAGAGCACCTCAGCCACCACCAGCCCTGCCGCCCCCTTGACAAGGGTGCAGGGGTATTGGAGCCCGCCAGCCCGCATGTCTGGATCTTCGCCCAGCAGCAAGGGGACAGCCAGCCCACCCCCTGGGAAGAGGAGCAGAAGGCGGAAGGGGCGCCGCAGGAGCCCGCCTTCTACATCCCCCCCGGACACCACCCAGAGACAGTCACCAGCCACAGCTCCAAAGGGAGGAAAGGGCCACAGGCCCACGACTAAGGAGGGCAAGGGCAGCAAGTCGGAGAGGTCAGGCAGCAGGCCTGCTGCCCAGGAGGAGCCCACAACCCCCATAGCCGCTGCCCCGGGAGGAACCGGCACAGCTGCCCCGGGAGAGCCCACCACCCCCATAGCCGCTGCCCAGGGAGGACCCAGCCCAGCTGGCCAGGAGGGCCCCACCACCCACAGCCCAGGTGGGCAGTGAAGGAGCACCATCCCCGCTGCCCAGGAGGGCACCACCAGGCAATTAGCAGTTGGCCATAGACCGGCCGCCGTCTCACGCACCGCTCCGCTGGGCCCCGCCATCTCAAGAACCGCTGAACTGGGCCCTTCAAGGCAAGGAGCGCTGAACTGGGCCCCGCCGTCTCAAGAACCGCTGAACTGGGCCCCGCCGTCTCAAGAACCGCTGAACTGGGCACCGCCGTCTCAAGAACCGCTGAACTGGGCCCCGCCGTCTCAAGAACCGCTGAACTGGGCCCTTCAGGGCAAGAACCGCTGAACTGGGCCCCGCCGTCTCAAGAACCGCTGAACTGGGCCCCGCCGTCTCAAGAACCGCTGAACTGGGCCCTTCAGGGCAAGAACCGCTGAACTGGGCCCCGCCGTCTCAAGAACCGCTGAACTGGGCCCTTCAAGGCAAGGAGCGCTGAACTGGGCCCGCCGTCTCAAGAACCGCTGAACTGGGCCCCGCCGTCTCAAGAACCGCTGAACTGGGCCCTTCAAGGCAAGGAGCGCTGAACTGGGCCCCGCCGTCTCAGGAACCGCTGAACTGGGCCCTTCAAGGCAAGAACCGCTGGCCCTTTGGCAGACGTGGCAGGGCAGGATCTATCTCGGGCAGGGCTGCAGGATGTCCTCTGGCCAACTTGCCTCCTCCAGTGGCAGTGGGGTCTGTTATGGACTGTATGGACTGTGGCTTTGCTCTCCCCAGGATGGCCCAGTGGGCAGGCCACCCACTGTATGGACTGTATGGACTGTGGCTTTGCTCTCCCCAGGATGGCCCAGTGGGCAGGCCACCCACTGTATGGACTGTTTGGACTGTGGCTTTGCTCTCCCCAGGATGGCCCAGTGGGCAGGCCACCCACTGTATGGACTGTATGGACTGTGGCTTTGCTCTCCCCAGGATGGCCCAGTGGGCAGGCCACCCACTGTATGGACTGTTTGGACTGTGGCTTTGCTCTCCCCAGGATGGCCCAGTGGGCAGGCCACCCACTGTATGGACTGTTTGGACTGTGGCTTTGCTCTCCCCAGGATGGCCCACTGGGCAGGCCACCCACTGTATGGACTGTATGGACTGTGGCTTTGCTCTCCCCAGGATGGCCCAGTGGGCAGGCCACCCACTGTATGGACTGTTTGGACTGTGGCTTTGCTCTCCCCAGGATGGCCCAGTGGGCAGGCCACCCACTGTATGGACTGTATGGACTGTGGCTTTGCTCTCCCCAGGATGGCCCAGTGGGCAGGCCACCCACTGTATGGACTGTTTGGACTGTGGCTTTGCTCTCCCCAGGATGGCCCAGTGGGCAGGCCACCCACTGTATGGACTGTTTGGACTGTGGCTTTGCTCTCCCCAGGATGGCCCAGTGGTCATGGAGTCCCCTCGTGGATCTGGCGTCGTGTACTCAAGTGGCTGAGGTGCCCCCCCTTCCCTTCCCCCTGAGGTGCCTGTCCTATTTTCTTTCTGATGCCCCTGCAGTGTTCTCTCCGTGGAGTTCTTGTCGTGGGACTGGGCCTTGCCCCTTTGCACAGGACCCCTGTGATCCACGGACAGTGGTTGGACTACATTTCGTAGCTGTATATATTTTGTACATAGTTTATTTATTTATTGGGATTACTGGTGTACATATTTCAATATATCTGCCCGTTTATAATCTCTTCTTTTGGTCTTTGCATTATTTCGGAGGGGGGTGGTTTGTGGGTTGTGACAGTGATCTGTTGGAATGCATTGATGTGTGTGTTGTAGTGGGTGTGGGTGGGTGGGTGTGTGCCGGTAATCTTTTCCCTCCCCTGTGTCGTAGGTGCAGTACTCACCGATGTCTTCCGCGCCGCCGGGCGTGCTCCTGGTATATGAGCAGGAATAGGAGTGCGGGGATGACCTGCAACTCTGGCTCCATACTGCCGGAATCTCGCGTGGAGTGCGTAGAGGTGAGCGTTTTCCCGTTCGTAGTCTGTTTCCGCCGTGTTCTTATCGGTGGTGCTCCCGCCCCGGAAAAGGTGGCAGATTGGTGGGTCGTAATAGGGTGGGCGGTACTTTGTCTGCCGCCGGGCTGTTGGCGGGAACCGCCGCGCTGTTTGTTTGTACCGCTGTGGCGGTCGGAGTGTTAAGTTGGCGGGCTGTGTTGGCGGTTCCCGCCGGGGTCAGAATTGCATATTTTAGACCGCCGGCCTGTTGGCGGCTTGGCCGCCGCTTTATCACCGACCGCCAGGGTCAGAATGAGGGCCTATATGTTCAAAGAAATGTATTAAAAAAAAGAAGATTATTTTCTAAGGAGAAAGGAGAGATGTAAAAATTTTAGTAGACACATTTTTATAATTCAAATAAATTAAAAAATACACTCACCAGTAACAACGGGATTATGGAAAGAAGATATTTCAATCTTAAAATACTTGATGATCCTATTCTTGATTACTCTTCTTCACTTCAGCTACATCTGCTAGGAAATCATCACTTACCTGGAGCCGAGAATGGGTGTTTTTCATTGCACGTTAGGGCTGAAGTACACAAACATTGGTGGATAGAATGGTTGAATTAATCTCAGCCACTGGTACTTACTCGGGCCCCATCCCAGTCCATTGATATTTTACACACCATGCCACCTCAGTTTGGACCTTATCATATGCAAATCAGTCATCATTATAAATCTTTATATGGCTATATTTATAACCATAAATGGAACATAATATCATAATACATACATATCAGACAAGTAAAAAGATAAACATTAAGCATAAATAACAATTATTAAAAAGATTATAAAAAGAAGTAAAACCCCCTTAAAACAAAAAACATAATAGCCCTGATGTTACTTTAAAAAAAAAAAAAAAACTTTAAACATCATAGCAAGTTTAGTTAGGCCTAGAGAGCCTTGAGCTCACCATGGCTCTTAAGAAGCGGGAATCTGCGAATATAACATGTATATTATGCAAAAGGTGAAGAAAAATGAGAGCTGGTTGGACTTGTGTAAAATTCAGCGATATTGATAATGGGACAATAAACATTCTTCTTAGAAATCAAATGCAAATCAGTGTTGCCCCTGAACCAGTTGGAACCATCCAGCCTGAAATGCCAGGACAGGTCCTCCCTGAACTGGAACTTGACCAACCAGTGTGTGTGTGTGTGTGTGTGTGTGTGTTTGTGTGTGTGTGTGTGTGTGTGTGTGTATACATATTTATATATATATATATATATATATATATAAATATATATATATATATATTTTTTCACTTAAAAAAACAAAGGTTAAAGTGATGTTATAGTTAGGATCTTTAATAATACTTTACTTTACATTGCAAAAAAGGTAGAAATTCTCTGAAAAAAACAAAGGTTAAAAGGACATTATATGTAGGTGAGTGTGTCAGTCAAAAAATACAATTTTAAACTAACAAAGCTAATGAAATTCACCAGTTATAGTTATGTAACTTGTGCCTTAAAGTAACCATAACTCCCACCCCTGACATGCAAAGTGCTCTCATCAATGATGTAATTTCAGATGTTGCAGCTATGTTATCAATAGTATCATTGTATGGCGAGGGACTCCCCTTCTTTATTAATTTGGCCCTGGGGATGGTGTCCCGGTGGCCCACTTATGGCTTGGGGAGAGAGGATGCATGCACCTCTCCCCTTTAAATCAGTACTTTGCACCACAGAATGGGGTCCTTGGGGCTCTATATGGCTCAAGGTAGAGGGCCACACTCAGCCCCATCCCATATTCATAAATACATCTAGTTTTTAAATAGCAGACAGACACATTCTTTTTTTATAAAAAGGTTGTGATTCCAGTAGAGTCTTGTAGGAGTTTCACCAGATCTCAATTTGAAAAATAAAGTATGGCTCACGAAGTCCCACTGGAAACCCCCTCGCACAAGGGCTAGAGGGTCAGTGTATCCCTACCCTGCCCTCTTATATATATTTTTTCTTATAAACTCAGGACTGGGGTCTAAGTTAACAAAAATTTTCTTCATGTTACAGGCAGCCGGCAGACAATCAGAGCACTCACTCCCAGGGGAGCGTGTCTCCAGTGGGAGCGAATTGACCCAAGGGAAAAACCCTGCATGGTCCAAGCAGAATGCTTTATTTTTCTAAGTTGGTTTGATGGTTTCTCGGGAGAGTCCTTCAAACCCAATCATCCAGACATACAAATACATTCGATCATTAATATCTCTAACACTTTGGAAGAGATTTACAACAAATTAAAAAAAAACTTGTGTTAGAAATGGGATCTTTGGTTGGCAGTCAGGTTACCCCCGTCCAAGTAAGGACCCTCACTCTAGTCAGGGTAAGTCAAAACCATCCAAATTATCCTGTTCCCACCCTCTGTAGCTTGGCACTGAGCAGTCAGGTTTAACTTAGAAGGCAATGTGTAAAGAATTTGTTCAACAAATCATGCAATAACACAGTAGAACACCACAAAAGTACACCACACAATGATATATAAAATATATCTGATAAGATGCAGGTCAAAAACAATTAAAATGCAAAAAGTATATGTTGAGGTATTACTATAAAAGTGTTATAAAGTGTCTTTTGTCTTTTAAAAGCAAAAAATGTCTCTTTCACGCCACAATGTCTCTGATATGCATTTAAAATCTCCACAAAGAACCGCCAAAGAGTAGATGTGGGGAAAACAAGGGGGGGTGAGTCGATTTCTTGGGCCGAACATGGCAATGTATTGTTTAGTTTTCACGCAGGGACGGCTGTGTGTCGATTTCCGTTCCTCGGCCATGGACCCTCTTCGGGTTGTGGGGTTTTTGAACGTCCCGGAGACGCTGCATTGATTTCCGGCATTGACTGGATGAAGTCACAGGGTCTGCGTCGATCCGGTGGGCGTTGCGTGGAAATTTCTACCACACATCAGGGACGGCGTAGATTCCTCTCTGGAAGTTGGGCTGCGTCGTTCCAGCTTGGCTGTGCATCTATCCAGTGGGCTGTGCGTCGACTTTCCGGTCGCTACACTGGCGCTGCGTCGATCTTCTCATTGCAGAGTCGGGCTGCGTCGTTCCGGTTCAGCGTGCGGTGAATTTTTCACCGCAATGCAGGTTGTGTGTTGTTTCTGACAGGCTGTGCATCGATATTCACTGCACAAGGAGTCCTTCTTGTTAGAGATTAAGGTGGTCATTCTGACCCTGGCGGTCTTTGACCGCCAGGGCGGAGGACCGCGGGAGCACCGCCGACAGGCCGGCGGTGCTCCAATGGGGATTCCGACCGCGGCGGTAAAGCCGCGGTCGGACCAGCACTTCTGGCGGGCTCCCGCCAGTGTACCGCCGCCCCATTGAATCCTCCACGGCGGCGCAGCTTGCTGCACCGCCGCGGGGATTCCGACCCCCCCTACCGCCATCCAGATCCCGGCGGTCCGACCGCCGGGATCCGGATGGCGGTAGGGGGGGTTGCGGGGCCCCTGGGGGCCCCTGCAGTGCCCATGCCACTGGCATGGGTATTGCAGGGGCCCCCGTAAGAGGGCCCCTACATGTATTTCACTGTCTGCTGCGCAGACAGTGAAATACGCGACGGGTGCAACTGCACCTGTCGCACAGCTTCCACTCCGCCGGCTCGATTCCGAGCCGGCTTCATCGTGGAAGCCTCATTCCCGCTGGGCTGGCGGGCGGTCTGAAGGCGACCGCCCGCCAGCCCAGCGGGAAAGTCAGAATTACCGCGGCGGTCTTTCGACCGCGGAACGGTAATCTGACGGCGGGACTTTGGCGGGCGGCCTCCGCCGCCCGCCAAGGTCAGAATGAGGGCCTAAGTCTTTTTGGTCCTGAGACCTCAGGGAACAGGAGGCAAGCTCTATCCAAGCCCTTGGAGAGCACTTCTCACCTCAGCCAGAGAGCAGCAAGGCAGCAGTCCTACACAGAAAGCAGTCAGGTGAATCCTTTGGGCAGCCATGCAGTTCTTCTTGGCAGGTTGCAGGTTCTGGTTCAGGTTCTTCTCTCCAGGAAGTGTGTGTGACAAGAGTGTTTTGTCAAGAAGTCACTGAGTTGGTAGGGTCAGAGACCCTGCTTAAATACCCAAATGTGCCTTTGAAGTGAGGGATACGTCAAAGAGTGGCTTAGAAGTGCACAAGGTCCCCTTTCAGTTCCATCCTGTTTGCCAGGGTCCCAGTAGGGGGTGTGGGAGTCCTTTGTGTGAGGGCAGGCTACTGTCCTTTGACATGTAAGTATCAAGCCCTCCGCCCTCCCAGCCTAGGAAGACCCATTCAAAATGCAGATGTATGCAAGTGAGGCTGAATATCCTGTGTTTGTAGATCAGAATCTACCACTCGAACAGTATATTATGGTAGCCCCAATGATATCCTATGAAAAGAGCAGGCATCGCAGCAGTGTGAAAATTAATTTAGGAGTTTTACACTACCAGGACATATAGAACATACATGTTCCTGTCCTGCCTTTTACCTACACAGCACCCTGCCCTATGGGCTACCTAGGGCCTACCTTAGGGCTGACGTCTATGTAGAAAAAGGGGAGTAGGAGGCTTGGCAAATACTTTTAAATGCCAAGTCGAAATGGCAGTGAGACTGCACATGTGGGGGGCACAAACAGTGCTGCGGCCCACTAGTAGCATTTCATTTACGGGCCCTGAACACGTGTAGTGCACTTGACTAGGGACTTACAATTAAGTTAAATAAGACAATTGGGTATGAGCTAATGTCACCATGTTTTAAGGAGAGAGCTTATGCACTTTAGCACTGATTAGCAGTGGTAAAGTGCGCAGAGTTCTAAAGCCAGCAAAAATGAGGTCAGAAAAAGAGAATGAGGAAAGCAAAAAGTTTTGGGGGTGACCCTGCAGAAGGGCTGTTTCGAACAGCTCGCTTTCTGGAACAAGTTCTAGATTCCTGCAAAATTTGGTGTAATTCCATTCAGCAGTTTTTGGGGTAGCACCTCCTCAAAATAAATATGGAAAATGAATGAGGAAATTTTGGTTTGTTACACCCCTTTTTCATCGGCCCTCACTTAACGCATCACTCCAAAACCTTTCAGGAACAAGCTGAGGTGAAGAAACTATTTTTTTGAAAGTTTATGAAGGTTTGTCAAATGGCAAAAAATTATTGGTAAACAAAGGAACACCCATCCTAGGGAAATGCAGACCCACCTATAACTGGGATATAAATATATGTAACTGCTGAATATCTATGGTTTTGTGTGTGTAAAATCTGAACCTAACCTTAATTTTTTCAGTGAATTTCTATGTTTTAATTGGTATCGTCTAACAATAACATCCCTGTAACCTTTGGGTTTCTATTGAATTTCACTGGTTTTAAAAAATATATAAATCTAAATACAATTTGACACAGACTAGTATACATTTTCATAAGTTTATAAATACAGTTTAGTCACACATTGATTATTATATATTTTGCAACTAAACATTAAAAACTCAGAACTTCTGTAGTCTTTCTATAAATGCAATTCACCAAGGATTTCTTTATGTTTTAAAAAATCAGTTTATGGACCTGCAGATCAGCTGTGAATTTGACAATGAAGTCAATACAAGTGCTGTTTAGTTACTAGTTCTTGTGATTAAATTGTGGCAGATCCGCAGATTTGGTAACATTTTTACAAACAATATGATTATGATATAAAGGTACCACAAAATTGACAATTTACACCAGTGAAAACATTCCATAGCTTAATATTCAAAAGCCTACCTGTGTTTAACAACAAACTTATTTATTTTACATGTCTGATGAATCTGCTGATCCGCTGTGATGCCCTGGTGGAGCTTCCACATATCCACAGACTTTCCCAAAGCTCAACTTCTGATAGGATACAGTCTGCCTCCACCCATTCACATTGCAAACCACACCCTAAATGAGTTACTTGGGTTTCACATCTCTAGATGGACTCAGAACCACAGCACCATCTTTTTGTTTGCAAGGTAGACATTTTTAAAGTAAGGACATTTTCTGCTGAAGAAAGAAGAGAAGTGGAACGGCAGGAGGAAGAAGAAGACTTGCCACCTCTGATGTTTGGACATTTTTCTCAATACCTTAAGGAGAAAAGTAAGTGGTTGCAAAAATTGTGCATTACAACATATGCAGCCAGAAATTGTTGAGCGGTACACCCAAAATTTTTCACAGGGAACATCCTCCATGTGTAAACACCTAATAAAACATTCATACAAAGGGGTATGACAGGCTCATGAGAGTGAAGGAAGGTGGTGCAGCATCAACATCAGCAGCTGGATCATCTGTGGCATTCTTACTGCCCAACAAGATACTTTCCACCCCAGTGTCATAGCAAAACTACAACAAATGGTAACTCCTTGTAGCAATGCCATATGCCAGTTGGATTGAAAATTTCATCTGTTACCCTGTTCATCGATGCTGTCAAAAACCAACATTGTTAATTTTTCTTCACCTAAGTGTTGCTCCCCTCTATTACTATTAAAGAGTGAAGCCAAGTTGCCTTTCCTTACTACATTGACTGCCCTTGTTATTTTCATTACATAACAAAAAAGCCAAAGAAAATATAAAAGTTTTTTTGGAGAAAATCCCCTCAAAAAACAGTAATTTTTAGAATCACTTCATCAGGTTAAAGAAAGAACTAACTATGGCGGTCATTCTGACCGCGGCGGTCGGCGGTTGCCGCACGCCAAGCGGTTCCTGCCGAAAGACCGCTCCGCGGTCAAAAGACCGAGGCGGCCATTCCGGCTTTCCCGCTGGGCCGGCGGGCGACCGCCAGAAGACCGCCGGCCGGCCCAGCGGGAAAGCCCCTTCAACAATGAAGCCGGCTCCGAATGGAGACGGCGGAGTTGCAGGGGTGCGACGGGTGCAGTGGCACCCGTCGCAATTTTCACTGTCTGCAAAGCAGACAGTGAAAACCTTTGTGGGGCCCTGTTAGGGGGCCCCTGCACTGCCCATGCCAGTGGCATGGGCAGTGCAGGGGCCCCCAGGGGCCCCACGGCACCCGTTCCCGCCATCCTGGTTCTGGCGGTCGACACCGCCAGAAACAGGCTGGCAGGAAGGGGGTCGGAATCCCCATGGCGGTGCTGCAAGCAGCGCCGCCATGGCGGATTCCCTGGGCCAGCGGGAAACCGGCAGGAAACCGCCAGCTCCCCTTTTCTGACCGCGGCTTTACCGCCACGGTCAGAATCGCCCAGGAAGCACCGCCAGCCTGTTGGCGGTGCTTCCGCTGCCCTCCGCCATGGCGGTCATGGACCGCTAGGGTCAGAATGACCCCCTATGTGTTTTATGTTTTTGTGAAGTTGTATGTTTAGGTATTTGTACGTTTTTCCATTTATACATGTATCATATCCCGCATAGGTAAAATGAAAGTAGCATGTCTGACTACTTTACCAAGGCGAAAAAAAGTATAAAGTATTAAAGATGACACTAGCAAATATTTTGCAATGTCATGTACACCACTAAAATGTAAGTGAATGTGTAAGTGCTTGTGTAGGTGTGTGAGTGGATGTGTGAGTAGCTGTATGAGTGGATGAGTCATTTTGTAAGTGGCCGTTTAGGTGTGTGTGTGTGGCAGTCTGGGTATGTAACTGGATGTGTGAGTGGCTGACTAGATCTGTGAATGGTTGTGTCACTGGGTCTGTGAGTGGGAGTGGAGCTGTGTGCTTCTGTGAGAGGGATCATAAGTGCTGTGTGGGGGTGAGAATTAATGCATGAGTATCTGTGTGGGTATGTATGTGTTTAGGAATAGATATATGAGTGTCTGAGTGAGTGTGTGAGTGACTGTGTGATAGTTGAGTGGGTGTGTAAATGGCTGTGTGGCTTGTGGGTGTGTGAGTGAGTATATAGGTGTGTGAGAGGGTGTGTAAGTGGCTGTGTGGGTGCATAAGTGGGAGTATGACTATATTGGTGGGTAACTCTGTGTGTAAGTGGGTTTGTGAGTGTCTTTGTGGGTGTGTTAGTGGCTCTGTGGGTATCTGAGTGGGTGTCTTGGTGTGTGAGAGTTTTGCTGTAGGGATGTGTTACTAGGTATATAAATGGCTCCATTGGTGTGTGAGAAGGTGAGCATATGAGTGCCTGTATGGGTGTGTTAGTAAGCATGTAAGTGGCTAAGTAAGTGTATGTGTGACTCTATGAGATGCTATATGTGTCTGTCACTGGGTGTACAAGTGTCTGTGTGGATGTGTAAGTAGCTGTGTGAATGTCTATGCATGTGCAAGTGGGTGTCTGAGTGACTGGGAAGTGAGAAGTGAGTGTGTCTATAGGTGAGGGAGCAGGTATATGAGTGGCTCTATGGGACTATAGGTGGGTGTCTGACTGTGTAAGTGGCAGCATGTTTTTTTTTATTCTAGTCCGGAACACCCTCAAAATGCAATCTAACATAACAAAGCTTAAAAACAAATTTGTAAACCACATTACTCCAATAGATGGTGCCATTCAAATGTACACATAAGAAAAATGAAACAAATATGAATTAGTATTACAATCATAAAATTAGAATTTAAACTTAGAAATGTTACCAATGCATGACTTTCTAATAGCAACAAATCATAACACATTTTCCATGTTCTAATGCTATGTTATAACAAACTGTCTAAGAAAAATGGGCCAACCCAGTACCCTGGGACCTTGGTAAGTAAATAATATAATAAAAAATGGTCCCTCTGGATGAAGAATATAAATCAACTTCCAGGGCAGTGGCTGTACCACAAAAAACTTTCAGAATCAATGAAAATCTTTTGGTAATATATCACATTTATTGGAAACTTAAATTCCACAACTTAAAGTAGTCTAGGTGCTCCAATGTGACGGCGAAGTGTAAGTGAATTATGTGTTAGTAAAGTGCATCAGTGCTATTTACATGAAAATACCCTGTAGTTAAAAATCCTGAGATCTCCTATGAACACCTCTAATACAGGTGTTCTAAACCTACTGACTCTTTTCAAAATGCAGTCCACATTCAAATTTAATTTCGACTTTTCAACACTGAAACAGCAAAATTATTCAAGTGGGTCATCATTAGGACAAAGTATTAGTGTGGGAGGCACCTAAAATACAAAAATTATGTATCAGTACTCTGCTCTTCATTTGTTCAGCATTTAATTATTCAGCAATGCACCATATTATGCACTGAATGCATAAGAACTGTATTTAGCATGGGATTACTCCCTCTTTTTTCACACCTACTATTGATCCTCATAAGGGTAAGGAGAAAATCTAACTAATCTATTTTGAAATGGAAACTAAACCATGTTGAAGAGGTACTCACCCCTCATTGATATAAATCACATGCTTCTCTGTTGTGTCAAAAACACTAAAAAGCCAATCAACAATCCGTTTTCATGTGGCTTTGGTCAATCAATCAATCAAAAAAATGTATAGAGCGCACTACTCACCCGTGAGGGTATCAAGGCGCTGGGGGGGAGGGAACAAGAAAAGGGGGAGGGAGGAGAGCAGGGAGGGTCACTGTTCAAACAGCCATGTCTTGAGGCTCTTTCTGAAGAGCAGGAGGTCTTTGGTTTTGCGAAGATTGGTGGGGAGGGAGTTCCAGGTTTTGGGGGCGAGGTAGGAGAAGGACCTGCCTCCTGTGGTGGTGCGTTGGATGCGGGGGACTATGGCTAGGGCGAGGTCGGCTGATCGGAGGTTGCGTGTGGGAGTTTGGAAGTTCATTCTTTCGTTGAGGTAGGTTGGGCCGGTGTTGTGGAGGGATTTGTGAGCGTGGATGAGGATCTTGAATGTGATTCTCTTGTCTATGGGGAGCCAGTGAAGGGATTTGAGGTGTGGTGAGATATGCTTGTGGCGGGGGAGGCCAAGGACGAGGCGTCCGGCTGTGTTCTGGATTCTCTGGAGTTTGCATTTGAGTTTGAGTGTCGTGCCGGCGTAGAGGGCGTTACTGTAGTCTAGTCTGCTGCTGATGAGTGCGTGGAGGACTGTCTTTCTGGTCTCTGGGGGAATCCATTTGAATAGAGTGCAGAGTGTGTGGAAGCAGGAGGAGGTTAGGGCATTGATTTGATGTGTCATGGAGAGGGAGGGGTCTAGGATGATGCCGTGGTTGCGTGCGTGGTGTGCGGGGGTGGGTGCGGGGCCTAGGGCGGTGAGCCACCAGGAGTCGTCCCATGTGGTTTTGTTGGGGCCAAAGATGATGATCTCGGTTTTGTTGGAGTTAAGCTTGAGGTGGTTAGTAGTCATCCAGTTGGCGGTGTCGAGGAGAGCAGTGTGTAGGTTGGTTTTGGCGGTGGTGGGGTTGTGGGTGAGGGAGAGGATGAGTTGGGTGTCATCTGCATAGGAGAGGATAGTGATTCCGTGTGCTCGGAGGATGTTGGCTAGGGGGATCATGTAGATGTTGAAGAGTGTGGGGCTGAGGGAGGACCCTTGGGGGACTCCGCAGATGATCTTGGAAGTGGTGGAGTGGAAAGGTGGGAGGCGGACTCTCTGGGTCCGGTCGGTGAGGAAGGAGGGGAGCCAACCTAAGGCTTTGTGGCTTTGGTATGCTATCTGTTGTGTCACTCGGTAGCACAATCATCTGAAGAAAAATTACAATATAATATTAGTAAATACTAAATAAGTTACCCATCATATTTGTGTCTCTACAATCTAGGCCCCATAACTGAGATTAAAATGAGCTAAAAATTACTCTTTATTTACCTAATGGCTTTGTGGGGAGCCATCAATCATTCAGTACAAAAGAGCTACTTGATTTTGGTCCTTGTAAAGTGTAACGGCAAAGTCCTTTCTTCCAAATGTCTCATTTATTCAGGAGCCTGTACATGTAATTGCATCAAAATGACTGCTGAGTTCTGAGGAGAAAATAAACATGCTAATGTCGAATCAAATGAACCGGGAAATGCAGACTATAATCTAAGACAACCCTGTTGTATAAATCAACTTAGTCTCTGACTACATGGCAAAGCGGTCTATCCATTAGGTGCCCACAGCCCCTCTCATCCACTTATAACTGAGAACGCCAAATGCACAAAACATGCATAAGGTTAAGTGATGTTACCATCTTATGGCCAAAAAATAGACTGGTACTCTGTTAAATATTAGGAAAGCGATAGTCGCTTTCGTAATGCCAACAGATATGTGAATTTTGGACTGGTGCAGCACTTGATACCCACTTTCAAGGGCCCAGAAGTGGATTGGCACTATTTGGCAGGGTAGACGTGCAGCCAAAAAACAGTCCAGGTGCTGGAGGTAATGATGTGGAAGTCTTTTGGATCCCTGAAACGTCAAAAGGACAGGAGGCAAGCCCTTGGAGGTACTCTGGTTCTGGATTCAAGAGTTGTGTGTCCAGGACTTCACAACAAACTTATTTACTTTACATGAAAGCAGTTCTTCCAGAGTGGCTGTCCAGCACAGTAGCAATCCTTGTAGCAGCAGAGCAGTCCTTCGTCCTGGCATAGTATTCACATGTCCCAAAGTGTACTGTGTTGGTAGGGTCAGAAGCCCATTTCTGATACCCACTGGTGCCTATGAAGTGAGGGACACTTCAAAGAAGGGCTTTGAAGTCTAAAAATGTCCTTCCTTTCTGCCCTGGCTCCAGACTTACTACAGGTGTTATGCCACCCGTTGTGTGGGGACCGGACACTGCCTATTCAGGTGTGTCAGCCCCTCCCTCTTACTCTTCCTCCCATGCTGATGGCCCATCAGCATGTTGATGGCCCATCAGTCACGCCTAATTTCCCTATGTGTGTGGCTGTTTGGAGGGAATGCTCAAGTGCAGCCGCTACCCCAACCACCCCATCCCAGACATGTATTGGAGACAGGCTACATGCACACAAGCCAAAGAGCAGGAAAATGCAATCTTTCTAAAAGCAACATTTTCAAAACTGTAATAATAAATCCAACTTTACTATTAAATAGGATTTGTCATTACAATTCCATAGGTACTAAACATGATATTCTCAATCAGGAATTACAACTTATTAACTGTAGTAGGGAAGCCCCAATGTTACACAGTGAGAGGGGTAGGCCTCACAGTAGCGCAAAACAAAGAGTTTTTCACTACCAGGACAATACCTAAAAGTATAGTCCTGCCTTATAGTTACATAGCACCCTGCCCTATGGGCTACCTAGGACCTGCCCAAGTGGTGACTTGTACGTACTAAAAAGAGGAGTTTAAGGCTTGGCAAGGGGTTGTCAATGGCACGTACGTCGACATGGCAGTTTAACACTGCATTCAAGCTGCAATGGCAGGCCTGGGCCGTGTTTAAAGGGTAGCATTCAATTTACAGGCCTTGGGTACATGTAGTGCAATTTACTAGGGAGTTATATTAAATTAAATATGCTAATTAGGTATATACCGATCAGACCATGTTTTAGGGAGAGAGCACATGCACTTTAGCACTGGCCAACAGTGATAACGTGCTCAGAGTCCTAAAGCCAACAAAAACAAATCAGCAAAAATATGAGGCAAGCAGGCAAAAAGTTTGGGTAAAGACCACATTAAGGCTGAAGGTCTAGTAATATCCATATTGGCATTCCACATTTTCAAAGTGACAGGATTGTAGTCATTAATAGATTTAGACGACTCTATTGTCCAGAGGTACTTAGGTGTATTTTGATGATATACGAGTAAGTGTATGTCTCACTGAAGACATAAAACTGTTCACTTTTTCTTTTGAAACAACAGATCTTGGGAATCCCAAAAATTACATTTTGTGTCAAATGTTCCTTTTGCTCTATATTTCTGCGGATTGGACTTTCCACATCTATGTGATTGCAAACACAGTACTTGCTGCTTTAGACTTTTTTCCTCAGTGTCTTTTGGAATGTCACATGTAATGTACTATTCCATAAAAGAAAATACAGACTCATTTTTGTCTGTTCCAAATTTAGGTGAATCTTTTACCCACACAGCATATGAATATGAGTAACACCACCTTCTTGGTACTCTTTTCTTCAAAATAAATCATTGATTTCTCCAAAAGGTGGCTTTTTTGTTGCAGCTGTAGGACAACATAGCTTGAAATCTGTGGTTAAAGTACCTGCATACATTTGCAGGATCCAAAGAGCAAAGTTCTCCTGGTGTCTTCAGTTTGAGGCCTTTAATGTTGAAGTTTGCTTTTCTTAAAAACACATGTAAATCATCTCATGCATACTCTGCCCAAATCAGTGTTACAAACCAAGTGTGTGCACCTAATTTTCACAACATGCTCTTCAGCTCACCATGATGATGAAACCAGTACTCATTAGTCCCATGGTGGCATGCCATCAAATTCATCAAATTGTACTCCAACTTGCTTCTCATCTTTTCCATGAATTCTTTCATCAAACCCTTTTGCAGACATATTTTGTACATTAATTCCTGTCTTATGAATATGGTTTACAGCATATGACTATCCAGACAAATTACTTTCGAATAAGAGATGGAATACATTTGGCATAGTTTGATGAACTTTAGGGTCCTCTGAATATAATCTTCTCGACCTATAGCCTGCTGCAGCTATATACACAGGATGGGCAACATACTGTCTGCCTACTCCAGTTAGAATAGTTTAGTTAAACATTGAGGCCCATATTTATACTTTTTTTAGCGCTGCATTTGCGTCATTTTTTGACGCAAAAGTGGCGCAAACTTGCAAAATACAATTGTATTTTGTAAGTTTGCACCGTTTTTGCGTCAAAAAACGGTGCAAATGTGGCGCTAAAAATGTATAAATATGGCCCTGAGCCTCTAAACATTTCTCCCACACACTTACTGGTGGTCCCTTAGCTATTTTCTAAAGTTACAGTTCAATAGCATCCCCAATAATCTCTTGTGAGTGTAGTGGATGGAAACTGTAAAGCTCATATATTTATTCAGATCTACTTCTATCTACTTTTTCAAACTGTCTATTTAAAGGCAAACCCTTGTTCCTCCATGCAAATTCCATGTTTGAGAACATCTACAGCTTTATAATACACATTCATATCTTTAAGACACAATGGGGGTCATTCTAACCCTGGCGGTCCAAGACCGCCAGGGCTAAAATGACAGGGGCACCGCCAACAGGCTGGCGGTGCCCCGCTGGGCATTCTGACCGTGGCGGTTCGGCCGCGGTCAGAAGTGGAAAACCGGCGGTCTCCCGCCGGTTTTCCGCTGCCCAAATGAATCCTCCATGGCGGCGCAGGATTCTGACACCCCATACCGCCATCCTGTTCCTGGCGGTTCTCCCGCCAGGAACAGGATGGCGGTATGGGGTGTCGCGGGGCCCCTGTAAGAGGGCCCCAAAAAGAATTTCAGTGTCTGCTTTGCAGACACTGAAATTCGCGACGGGTGCAACTGCACCCGTCGCACCTTCCCACTCCGCCGGCTCAATTCTGAGCCGGCGGCCTCTTGGGAAGGTAGTTTTACACTGGGCTGGCGGGCGGCCTTTTGGCGGTCGCCCGCCAGCCCAGTGTAAAACACAGAATAGCCGCAGCGGTCTTCCGACCACGGTGCAGTATTCTGGAGGGGGGAAGTCTGGCGGGCGGCTTCCGCCGCCCGCCAGACTTAGAATCACCCCCAATGTAGTTTCCTTCACCTTATTAACATCCACTAGTCCCTGACTGATTTTTTTGTTTTCTGTAACATCATTCACTAGAATACCAACTAGTTCTTCCAAATCTCTCTCTACACTCACAGTTGCTTCAGTATTGCTTTAAAAATCTAAAGGTAAAAACACAACTCTACCTTTAAGTCCTTTCCAAAGGTCAGTGGGTGGTAGTTTCCCTGTCTTTGGTTCTATACCAACTACTTCTTAGAAAGAGTGTATGGATTGTACAAGTCTTCCTTCATAAACATTCAGAACTTCTAGTGCCGCTTGTATTTGAGTTACCTCTAACATGTTGTGTATGTCACAATACCTTGGTTTGATTCCCTCAGGAGCAGAAGAAAGGTCCTCAATCCTGACCCAGGCTACTCGCAACGGATGGAGTTCTCCATTTCGAGCATCCTTGGAGGGGAAAGTGGAATGGGAAAAAAGAGAGACTGCCTCAGAGGTCAGCTTCTTCTTCAGCTCTGCCTGTCAAACTATTCTCAAATTATCTTGGAAGCGACACCTGAAAGAATTACAACCAGAATTACTATGGACACACTGCTTTCTACAATCCTACGGCAATCAACTAATTATTAGTTATGTTTACTTCTGATTTTTACCTCAAAACCCTTTACCTGAATTTTCTAAGGAATTTGCCTCTCTCTCATATGGTAATTGTTAATATTAGTAAAAGGTTGGTCAGAGGACGCTCTTTAAAGTTGAAGTATTAATCAATGCGATTTTGTTGAATTTTGCTGACTCCTTGCAAGTATATGTAATCAGTTTATTTGGCTTTATGTCCTCTGTTTAGAATTGTTGCTATATATACATATATAGATATATATGAGTTGAATATAGCCATGTGACTTATCAAGATGCGATAATTGCTGACAGCCTTTTTTCATTAACTTTTATCAGATAACAATATCCTTGTATTCCATACACGAGTGTTGCAGCAAATACCTCTCTCAATTCAGGCGACTGTATGGAAGTAATTTAATATGCATTCCCAAACGTGAAAGAAAATTACTAGTCTCTGACTTCTGAGATTTCTTTGCCTTCAAAGAATAACTCTGCTGAATACTTCAGAACTTTTATCGGCTTCGAACAGTTACAAATATTGTCTGTGGCTTACTTGAATGGTCCTTGCAATTTTGCGTAGCAGGGACTTTGCTGGAAACTCTTAAAAACACCGCCAAGTACTTCAGAGCTTTTATCAGCTTTGAACAGTTACACATATTGCCTTTGGCTCACTTGAATGGTCCTTGTAATTTCCGCATAGCAGGGATTTTGCTGGAAAACTTTTACCTCATGTAATTCACTCTCTCCAAACACCTCTGGATTTAAGTCAGAACACAGTTGAAGTGCGCGGCACCTGAGCCGTGCGCACGTATTGATAACATCTCAATCTCAGGAGTACAAACACTAGAAATTTAAACTTGTAACTGAACAACCTGGCAGCCATCTTGGATTTCTCTTGCTGTTCTTTCCTTGTAATGTCTGCAATATAATTTGAAGAACAATCTGTCAGCAAGGACATCACCTTTTCCACTGTGGATGCGTCTTGCCCTGCAGGTATATTGCTTTTCTTTCATACTTTACAGGAGTCAGGACATGGCAACTCTCAGGGTTCTTGACAGTGTATTGCTTTGGCAGTCATTTATTTGTCCTTTAATTTGTTAAGCAATACTTGCACATGATCTAGCGTGTAAACAAATCAAAATGTTCCTCCACAAATAAATACACTGTAATTTTTAGCCTCTTTTCTCTGTTTTCTTCTTCAGTTTTTGAGCACACTTTGACATTTCGAATTTGGCCCTTGTAGTGGGCGTGCCGACAACCTATACAAACATTGACCCTCATTAAGACCCTGGTGGTCCGAAGACCGCCAGGGTCACTGTGGCTGTGTCACCGCTGACGGGTCGGCAGTGAATACCGTCAAATTAGGAGTGTGGTAGTTTGGCCAAAGCCAAACCGCTGAGCCTCCACCGGTCCTGCCACATTACCGTGTTCCGGCGGGTTGGAGGTTTGCACCTCCAGCGTGGCGGAAGGCGTGATACTGCTAGTGGTATCACACGGCAGGAGACCACCAGGATTTTTCTGCTGGTCGCACAGCCAGAAAAAGCTGGCGGTCTTGCACCCTGGCGACAGGCACAAGCATTCCTGTGACCAGGATACACTTGCACACACATGCACATACCCGCACACAAGCACTCACATACTCCCACACACAAACACACCCACACTCACCCACACACTCATGTCATTCACCCCCATTCACACTAACATACATGCACAAACACCGCACTTACGCATGCATTCACTCCTCCCTCCCCAGCACATACATATATTCACCCCCCCTCCCCAGCGCATATATACATTCACAACCTCCACCCCTGCAACGCATACATACATTCACACCACCCTCCCCAGGCACACACTCACCAGCTCTCCCCATACACTCACACAATCACGTACTTCCCTCCCTGTCCAATCACACACTCATCCCCGCCCCATCCACTTACACAAGCACTCACCCCCTGCCCATCCACTTACATACACATGCACACACCTTCATGCACTCACCCCATCTATCTGCTCAATCACACCCTCACACATGCACTCACGCACTCAGCCTCTGCCGATCCACAAACACTCACTCACTCCCTTCCCCATCCACAAACACTCACCCACCCCGCCCCATCCACAAACACTCACTCATCCCCCACTCCATCCACAATCACTCACAGACGCAGACACACACGCACAAATACCTCCCCTCCCCCCGCATTCATGACATTCACACACGCACTCATACACACACATACACCCTCCCCAGTTGGACGATCCACTTACCTCATCCGTCGAGGAGGTTGTCCAGGAAGGGACTGATCCTGACGCTTCCACATCCGGCAGCGCTTTGCCATCTGAATACTGCCACACCGTATTACGGGTCGTAATACTGTGAGCAGTCTCTTTTTGCCATGGCGGTACCGGTGGCGGTACCGCTTCCGCACCAACCACCACCAGCAAGACTGGTCTCGGAATTCCAGCCGATTTCAGACAGAATTCAGTTGTATCAGGGCAGTCTTAAGACCACCAGCACTGGCGGTATTTCAGCGCTCGCGGCTTCGGTCATCTTGAGAAAGGACCACCGAAGTCATGATGAGGGCCATAATTTGGTTTCTCTGTAGAAACTGCATTAAACTTTGCTAGTTCTCCTCCAAAGTTATAATTTATAATATATGTGTTTTGCTGCTCTAGACCTGAACATACCAACTAGTCATTTTGTCCAGACTGCACTTCAAGACCAAAGAAATGCAAAAGAAAATCTCCACAAACATTTTCAATCTGTAATACTGTACCACTCAGAAGTGCTTTATTCATTTCAACTAAACAGAGTGCAAAACGTTTACAAAGTAAAGTCTTCTAAGATACATTTGGCATTTTTTAATGAGGAACAGCCAACATTTGAAAATGATGAAAAGTGCTTGTGCATACATTCCTGGATAGACAAGCCAATGAGTGTCCTTGTAAATTAGTGTATTTCCTCACTTTGCATGGATCTAATGCTTGTAACATCGCTAATTTAGTCTTCACACTTCTATTTGCAAATTGATGTAGAAAAGTTCTTCATCTATCAATTGATTCCTAGTGAATGTTACAAATGCTACTGCACTCCTTTTATACACAGAAGCATTTCCATGTGTTGGAAATGGCCCTTTCTGCAGGGACATCCCCAAACCTTTTGCCTTCCTCCTTGTTTTCTGACTCTGATTTTGTTAGTTTTAGCACTGTGGGCACCTTCTCACTGCTAAAAAGTGCTGAAGTGCTTGTGCTCTCTTCTCTAAGCATGGCAGAATGAGTTTACACCAGGTTAGCATATTTAATTTACTGGCAGGTCCCTAGTGAAGTGTAGTATATGTGCCAAGGGCCCGTAAATTAAGTGCTACTAGTGGGCATGCAGCACTGATTGTGCCACTCACTACAGTAGCCTATAATCACGTCTCAGGCATGCACTCAAGTGCCAGTGTGTGCAGTTGCAAACTTCCGTTTTGACCTGGCAAAGTATATCCTTTTGCCAGACCAACATCTACCTTTTTTATTAAATGTAGGTCACCCCTAAGGTAGGACCTATATCCATTTGCCAGAACAACATCTACCGTTTTTATTAAATGTAGGTCACCCCTAAGGTAGGACCTCTTCTGCCCCAAGGGCAGGGTGCAGTGTATATAAAAAAGATCACTTTTCACTATTACAAGTACTATCCCTCCCATAGGATAGCATTAAGATTACCTTAAAGCATATTTTCAGTGCAATTGCCAAATGGGAAAAGAAAGAAATATGGGGTTTGGTGTCCCTAAACTCACAATTTAAAATTATAAGTTATGTTAAAGTCGAATTTTGAATTGTAAGTCTGAAAATGCCACTTTTAGAAAGTTTGCATTTTCTTACTTTAACCATTCTGGGGGTTATTCTAACTTTGGAGGAGTGTTAATCCGTCCCAAAAGTGACGGTAAAGTGACGGATATACCACCAGCCGTATTACGAGTTCCATAGGATATAATGGACTCGTAATACGGCTGGTGGTAAATCCGTCACTTTTCCGTCACTTTTGGGACGGATTAACACCTCCTCCAAAGTTAGAATAACCCCCTCTGTGTCTCCGCCCATCTCTGAACACATGTCTAGGGTAGATGACAGCTAGACCTTGTGCATTCCCTCTAGACAGCCACACAAAATGGGAGTTTATGTGTGACGTGATGGGTCTTAATGGCTTGATACTGCACAGGCCTTAGCACTGCCGTACTTACACCTGAACAGACTTGTCCTGTCTACCCACTATAGGACCGAACAACCCTGTATTTTTACTCTGGCCAGCTTGGAGAAAGCTCAAGGAAGGCAGGGCATCTGTACATTTCAAAACCCTGCCTCTGGAATCTTCTCCCACCTTGCAGAACCAGGGGGACCAAATTATAAATACTGGGCCTCAAACCCCACCAAATCATATTCTATTGGAACTAAACACACTCTGCCAGGAAGGACTGATGTGCTGGCAGGGGGGACTGCCGCCCTCCAATGTATTATTGTGTTAGCCTACTTCTGCTCTTGAGGGAGGGACTGCCACTTTGCTACCCGCTCTGCTGTGTTGGTCTGCTGCCTGCTGCTTCTGTCTTGCAGTGAGAAGAGCTGGACTTGTTCTCTACATCTTTGCAACCAAGAATCTCTAAAACTCTGTTGGCTTTCCCCCTGTTCTTCTGCAGTCTCAGGGACATCAAAGGCTGCTGCACCTCACCTGCTATTTCATCTGGACTCTGCTATCTGTGAGTCTACCCTGCTAATTTGTGCTAACCCCAGTCCCAAACCATTGGAAGTGAGGCTAAGGTACTCTGCCTTCTGTAGTTTTCATCAGAACCGGAGTTAAGTGGCACCAAGCCACGCAAAGCCTTGCAGCACAGCTCCTCAAGATCAGAGTGAAGCCACGCCAAAGCCTGCAAGCCTCGCTGCACAGCTTCTCGAAACCAACAATAGACAACGTGAAGTCTTTCATAACAACATTGCGCAGACTGCACATTAGGATTTAAGGTACTGTGTTCAGCGGGCCCAAGTGGGTCCCTGTAGCCAGCCCGTTCTCCATTGTGGCATTGTGGTCGGCATGAACTTGTGACTTTGTCCTGGACCAACGTCACTCACATCTATGTGCTACTTTCACCTAGATCTTTAAAATTGTATATCTCACAATTTACTGATTGGAATTTTTGTTCTTTTGGTCTTATTTTACTCGGGTAAATATTCACTATTCTTTTCTAAACTGGAGTTGAATCTTTTTGTGGTGTCTTTCACCGTGTTACTGTAGATAAGTGTCGCACAAATACTTTACACATTGCCTCTTAAGCTACGACTGACTGCTCTGTGCCAAGCTACCAGAGTGTGAGCTCAGGTTATTTTAGTGAGTGCAACTGACTTACCTGGACCGGGATTGACACAATTTCTAACAATATGTCTTCCTTGTACCTCTTCACCTATCTCATCCTCTACATCTCTAGGTATCATCTCTTCTTTGGCAAATGGAGTGTCTAGTTTTACCTCATAAAATCAGCCAGTTGTTTCAACTGCATGCACTAATGCATCATGTTCTGTAATCATCTTTCTTCACTAAGCAAAGCCTCAGTACTGACATATGCTTCCATTCTCCTTGGAAAATCTTGTAAAAAATGTTTTTATTCATAGGTCTTTCTGTCTTGTTTTCTTCATAGACAGCACTGTTTTCTCCAGTGTTCTCATTCTGTTTAGTATCAAAATAAATAGGTTTAGCTTCAGCACAAATGCTTCATCAACCACACTCTCAATATATTGTTTTCGTGCTGCCCTTATCCTCTCATACTGCTTTATGTTACCTACCAAATTCTGTATTACCATACTTCTAAACATTCTTAATCACATGTATTTAAATTTTTTCTTCCTCCTTGTCAAATTAGTTGCTTTCTTATGAGATTCTCACTTCAATCTGACTTACTCCTTCTCCTTTTTGAGTTGATTTTAAACTTTGCTTTTTATTTGAAACTCTTTCACATTTCACATTTTTTTGCATTTTGCTTTAACAAACTTGTTAATTCTCTTACAAGCAGCTCTGTTTGACCAGCACTTTTTACCCATCATGTCCTTTTTTACTCTCACTTTTAAGCAGATACTACTCTTTCTTCTGTTTCCTTCGCATTAGTGCCTTTCTCTGCATTGTAAATTCTCCTCTTTAAACACAAGAAGATACCTAAAAAGCTAATATAGGATATATTTAACTTTACATTACACACTATTAGATTACATACTATAAGCACATGAGTAGCTACATAAGTGGTTATGTCAGTGTATAAGACGTAGTGTAAATGCCTGAGTAAGGGTGCATATTAGGGTATGAGTGGCTATATGGGTGGGTGACTGGGTGCATGAGTAGTTGAGTAAAATGCGAGTGAGTGAATCAGTGCCTGTGTGGGTGTGTCACTGGGTATGTAGATAGCTGTGTGGGTATGTGATTGGGTGTGTTAGTGAATGTATGGGTGTCTAAATGGGTATGTAAGCGTCTGTATGGATGGGTAATTGGCTTTGTGACTAGGTTTGGATGTGTGACCGTGTGCAAGTGGCTGTATCATTTTGTAAAAAGCTATGTGAGTGGCTGTATGGGTGGGTGACTGAGTGTATAGCTGGGTGTATGGGTGTGTAAGTGCATGTGCAACTGACTGTGTGATTGTTGGGTATATGAGTGGGTGCATAGGTATGTGAATGGCTATGAGAGTGGCTGTATAGACATGTGGATAGCTATGTGAGTGAGTTTATAGGTGGGTAAATGAGTGTGTGAGTAGTTTTATGGGTGTGTTACTGAGTGTGACAGTCACTGTCTGGCCTTGTGCGTGATGGGTACATAAGTGCTTATGTGGGAGTGTGACTGGGTATGTAAGTGCCTGCCTATGTGGGTGGGTGCAAAGAACATACTATTAAACTACATACCATAAGTAACCACCCATGTCTAATTTCAAATACATTAGTTCTTACTAACTTAATAAATAACTGTATTTTCAGTATAGCAATTCCTTACCTCTTTTGCCGCTCATTATATTTTTTAGTTAATGTTCTCATCTAACCTTCCTTCTATTTTGCCTTGTAATGTAGTGTCTAGATGCTACTCATTTTCTTTTAGCTTATATACACTCATAGTTTTTAAATACACTGTTTTATAGTACAACCTAATTACCATACCTGTAAAATTAGTTAAAATCTTTTTGCTGTTGCCCAACTTTAATTTTAATATCTTTTAATATTTGGTTTCCACTGCAAACCTCAAGTCAGAAATCTCTCAGTTCTCTTCCACTCTCAATAGAAAAGTACCAACAATGGCTATTGTTGGACCTGACCCTTTCTACAGGGTCATTCCCTAAACTTTTTGCCTTCTCCTCCTAATTTTTTTGACCCTTTTTGGCTGACATTAAGGCTCTGGTCACTTTATCACTGCTAATCAGTGCTAAAGTGCATGTGCTCTCCCTTGTAAACTTGGTATGATTGGCTTATACCTCATTGGCATATTTAATTTACCTGTAAGTCCCTTGTACAGTGCTATCCCTATACCTAGGGCCTGTAAATTAAATGCTACTATTGGAACCACAGCTCTGCTCACCCACTGAAGTAGCCTTTCAGACCTGTCTCAGGCCTGCTAGCGCAGGGCCTGCGTGCACAGTTTTCTGCCACAGGGACCTAGCATCTAAATTGTACGTTATCTTTCTTTTGTTTCTTAGCTGCCCCTTGCATGCCCATCAGCTTAAGCTACTTTTTGGTTACCTTATCTTATTGAGTTTCCCCTTTTTATTATCGCCCCATTTTTAGTCTCCTTCTCTCTTTAGTTACTGACACTGTGTCCACTTTGTACTCTGTCTATTTTGATATACGTAGTTCTTGCATTCAATATGTCTGCCTTTTTTACTGGTATACTTACTTCCTCTCTTCGTTCATGGTTTCGATAGTCCTACCTTTACTTCGGTGACTGTTTAGTCACGTGCATGACGTTGACTATTTAGACGCGTATTCAATGCTTTACCGGGAACCAATGGAAACACAACAAATCATGGGCTTACGGCATTAGATGTTTATGCGGTGAGTCGAAATTTGGGTTCCGGGTTTACTTACTTTGAGAATCAGTTATTTTCATGGGCTTACGGCATTAGAAGCTTACGCGGTGAGTCGGAGCTTGAGTTCCGGGTTTATTGAGTTTGAGAACCAGCTATTTTTCTATGCAGCATGGTTTTCATGGGCCAAATGGACGCCCGTATTGGAGAGCGAGGCCGTTATTATTGGTTGTTTTTTCTTCTAATTCTATTATTGATGTCACTTGTTACCAATTGGTGGTACCAGTCGCTTTACTTTTGCAACTTTAAATATCATAACCTATTTAAATTGGGGACCTACTATACCCCCGACAGGGTTGTTCTAATATTTGTATATAACTTATAATTGTCCTTCTTAGTTAGCTAAGTATTCCATACCTGCCGAGTAAATATACGTTCGCTTTTCCAAGCCCATTATTGTTATTATTTTTTCCATGGGTCGGCCGAATTGAGTAGACATTTGCTGTCCACTTACTGTATAGGTTTTTTGTTCTTTGGACTATAACTTTGGGGAGGCATCTGGTTTTGGGTTCACATACTTCTAATTACTTTTAATTATAATTCTCTCCTGGGTTTCTTTTGGATCATGATTCATTGGGTTGGCTTGCCCCTAGAGACTTTTCTCTCCTTACTCTCCCGTTATAATGGTCTTTTATTCTTTCTTAGAATTTGGCTCTTGGACTTACCATGGTCCTAATCATTGGCTATCTTTTACCTACTTTGGACGCCTTTTCCAGTGTGGCATATTAATACCGGCAATAACTAGTTACAGGTATTTCTAAAATTTGGGTATCTCATGGACCCCCTACCTCGTAGTTTCTCTACGTTTGTCCATGTTTCACAACATTTATTTTTAGCTTACTCTGTTTCCCCTTTTTTTCTCAGACTATTCTGATGCAAGGACTTTACTTCTATTCCCGAGATTCTTAGATTTATCTTGCTGTTATCATTACGTCAGAATAGGTATGTTCTGAGACACATGGTCTCCTTGGTATTCTATAATCTGACTTATGGCTTTCACTTATTTTTTACTTTTACTGTTTCTATCATTCGGTTTTCAGTCACCTCACCTGAGCTCTCTTCCCTTTCACTATACTTGGTCACTAGAGATTCCTAAACTACTCAACTCAGGGAAACCTGTAAGAATTCTGTCATCTTTTTCACCTCTTGAGGCTTGGGTGTTATTTGGTACACATAGGTGATATTTCTGGGATATTTTAGCCATGTCCACGGTTCGTATATTTGTTTACCTTTCATTGGGATCCTGTTACTTCTTTCACAAACCATTGCACATGATGGCTTCCTTTGGTCATGTATATTAGTTTTAACTGTAATCGATACATCAAGTATGTGCATACATGTTTTTCTACAGCCTTGAAAAAGTCACCAGTGTGATGAAACACGTGTTAGCTGTGTTTGGAGTTATGCTCTCTGTTTACTGAATGCAAATTCGCCCACAATAAAAGAACTCACATTTCAAGACAAGATTTGAATACCGACGTGCCTGTTTTCTTCATTTACTCAACTTAACCTAACACTACGGAGTGTCATGACTCTTTTGTCTTACTGTTGCTCATTGTGTGCTGTGATCTGTTTTTGCTTATCTAAATTTACTTGCCAGTCCCACAATTCCACTTTTACGACATGTAAGTCACCACTAAGGTAGGCCCTAGCTAGCCCTATGGGCAGGGTGCTGTGTATGTAGAAGGCAGGACATGTGACTGTTTGTGTGGCCTGTCCTGGAAGTGACAAACAACCTATTTGGTTGCTCACTGCTGTGAGTGCTGCCTTCTCATAGGATTGCATTGGAAATTCTCTGCCTTATGTCTAGGGGGTACTGTCTGATTTATGAGGGGTAAGGTAGGCATGTTTAGTATGGCAGTTACAAATTCTGCTTACTGGTGTAAGTGGATTTTTTATTACCATTACAGAAATGCCACTTCTAGAAATTGAGCATTTCTCTGTGCTTATGACTCTGGTGCTTTGCAGCTTGACTCCAATCCACTTCTGGGCAGAGTGGCAGTTGGGCTTCATGCATACTTTTCAGACAGCCTGTGCACAGGAAGGGTGAAGGTGCACAGAGGTGCATCTACCTCTTCCTGAGCTGAGAGAAGGGGAGGCGGGTCACACTTGCAATTGTAAAGGCTGTGCAATGGCCTCACACAGAGGGCTCGTTTACCCCCAACTGATGTCTGGAGCCTGTGCTGGAGGAGGAAGGGAATGCTCCTGGAACCAGTTGCAACTGGCTGGAACCTCCTCTTCCCCTCTTTGTGAACCTTGTACAAAACTGAGTATAAGTACAGGGGATTTTTAACTTACTTGGAACTGGATACAGAATGCTGCTGGAGGAACTCACCAGGAATCGCCTTGGATTGCTGCTGCTGTGCTGACCTGTGACCTGCTGGGTCACTAGGAGGAACTTCCGCTGACTTCACACTCCTTGTGCTGGCCTGTTTTCGGTCCTATCAACTTTGCTCTCCGTGTGTCTGCCTGGGGCTGGGTGCTGTGGCCCCCCTGCCCCTCTACGCCTGCTGGCTTTGCCATGCAAAGGAGTGCTTTGCCTTGTTTGTGGAGTGCCTGATGGGTGCCTCTCCTATTCTTTCTCCAGCACCTTGAGGGTGCCTTTTATTCATGTAATCAGCGCCTTGAGATCACTGCTATCGGGGAGAATCACCGCCGTGATGTGGACGTTAGCGATTGTTGAGCGCTTCTGAGGCACACTGTGCCCTGTGCCCCCGGGGCACCCAAGAACGAAATCCGTAGTGAGAGCGCTCCTGGTGGTCCCCCCAAGGTGAAAGCACTCTACGTAGAGCACCCCGAGGGCACCAATCAGGCCTTAGCGGGGGTGCGGCTGCCTAGGAGACAGATACCTCACCTGAGGTCCCCCGCCCTGCCAGTCCCCAGGCTGCCCTAAAAGTCCAATGGATGGGAGGGAAGCCTCATCGGAGGATCCCCGTGCTGCTGGGCTCCTTCCCCTGTAGCTCCAGGGGGCCCCCGTTACTGCTGCCCCCTGCTGGATTGATGAGGTTCGTGGGAGGGAGAACTTCAATGGAGGTCCCCCTCTCCACCAGCCCCCACCAATTAAATGTATCACAGGCAGGGTAGAAGCCTCATTGGAGGCCTCCGTGCCACAGAGGCCCCCCCTTCCTGGTTTCTGTGGCTTGCAGACACCAGGCGGCACCGGTTTGCCATCAAGGAGCGCTGGGGGGCCCCCTTCACCCTAAACTAAACAGGGAGAGGTCCTGTCAATGGAAATTATGAAGACGTGATTTTGGATAATTTGCCAGGTACTTTCTGATGTTCCTTCTTTCTAGGCATTTATGATGATGTGTCTTTCATGCCATGTGTTTGCCAATGTTCCTCTTATGAGCATTTATGCTCATATGTTTTCATCACTTGCCATACATTTCCTGATGTTCCTGGTATGCGCATTTATGATAATTTTATGACAAGTGCATTTTCTTAGCAATGTTTTCCTGACTACTGCTTATCTTGCAGAATAATCGGTAATCTATGTGTTCAGTGTGATTTCTGCTGGCTTTCGCAGAGTAATTGTACTGTGTAATGTTCTGACAACTGCTTGAGTAGCAGGCTATCACTGACATGTTGTGTTTGGTCTAATATTGTTGTGTACAAGACAGTTTATTTTTATATAACTTGGTGTTGCGTTTCCTCTGTGGTGGGGATAATGTGTCACGTGTGTTGTGCAATTGCTTTACTCATTGCCTCTGGGATAGTCTGACTGCTTATGCCAAGCTACCAAGGGGGTGAGCAGAGGTTATCTTGAATTTGTAACTCGCTCACGCTGACTAGAGTGGGTGGGTTTTGCGGTTCTGCCTGGCTTAGGCGCATACACTAGCCAACCAGAATTTCTAACAGCAGGCAATGTGACTTACCACTGCCTGTCCCTGCTACTGCTTTTCTACTTGCTCCATCTGCTCTGGCAGCAGAACTTGAGCCGCTCAAATAGTGGTTGGTTTGGCTAGAGAAAAGCATTACACAGTTATTAGATGCCTGGTACACCTCCCCTTAACTTTTTTAATAAAAAAATGCAACATCAAAACATCATTGCAGTACGGTGGGCACTGCAGTATCTTCAATCAAAAATATCACTCTGGATATGTTGTTAGTTCACAATGTTAGAAAAGCCAGGTAGTCAAGCCAACCAAAAACTTTGTGAAGTGGAGGGGCAGAGCTATAGCCTATGATGATGATAACTCAGAATCATTGAAGCACAATGGGTTAGAATAAAAATGGCTAATGAAAGACAGAAAAAAACTTAACACAGGGATAACATGAATGAAATAAAAATTGGGTAGGGTAGTTCAAAAAAGGAAACAGTATTAAAAAAGTAAACAAGGCAAAATTAAAAGTAGTACAATAGTGGGTACAGGTAAAAATAAGGGCAACAATAATAACATTAAATAATAGGACTTTACTGGGATAAGCAGAGCCCTAAGCATTGATGCTGGTGGTTGGCGCCTCCCCAGCTCCTGCCAGACCCACTTCTATGGTCCCCTCTTCTTGCCCTTGGGTGCTGATGTAACAAATAAAGAAGAAAAAAATGACTAGTGGTACAGGTAATCTCCACAAAGTTGTTATATAACAAGAAAATGCAGCAACATTGTATTTAAATCAGATTGTCTATAGTACTAATACTAGTATGATCGACTATTGTTGAGTTGACGATTCTCCTGAAATCACTATTCCTAATATCCTTAACAAAAACTACATTTGAAACTAATGCATTGCAATCAATGATCTTTGATTTTATTCTCATTTCTCAACCCATTGAGACCAAATCAGTCTCCCTTTTTGCAATGCATAGATGAATATTAGTACTACGCATCACTGTGTAACTGCTTGGGACTGTACGAGGTACATAAAGAAAATCATAGAAAACGCTAACTCACTGAAATCACTAATTCACTATGGTGACAGGAGGACAGAGGAGTCTGCATTGCAATGGCTTCTTAAATAATCAGCTAAAGTGAGTGCTATGGAGTACTATGATGAAGCGCCGAGCACCTACCTAGTCTAACTGGATAAAATAATAAATAATATTCTTAAAGTAAACTAAACATAACTTACGTCTGAGTGCAAGCAGCATGCTATGCAGACAAAAACGTTAGCATTGTAGAACATAAACACAATACCTTAGGTAATATTCACTGATCCCTGGAATCTCCACACCTAGCAGGTCAAGCAGGTCCTGCTCACATTCAATGATAAAAATGAAAAAAACATTAAGATACATAGACATAAAAAGACACTAATACAATTTATAAAAAATTAAGTGTAGGTTAATTAGAAGGGTGGAGGATTAAAAAGATTATTATGGGATAAAGAAACAGGCCCAGCACCATAAACAAAGTGAAAACAAGATGGCTACACCCATGTGACTTTGTGGTGTCGTTTGTGTGTGAATTTGAACGCGAGTACGTTTTTTGTGTTGTATTTGACATAAAACACAATGCAAACAGATGCAACAAGGAACTTGACCCGCCAGCAGAACTCTGCGTAACTACGGGCATTCCGTCCAGGCCTTCTAATTACTGTATACCTTTTAAACAAAGCACTGACCCTGGGCCTGGCTAGCAGAGCCCAGGGCATAGGCAGAGTCAGTAAACTCCAGTATCAGTCAAACAATGGGGGTGATCAGGGCCTAAACGGATGACTTTCCCACAACCCGTAATACAAGCATATACTAGTGTAATTTCTATAAGTGTATCACTGCCTTTGTGTGAGTGGATGTGTGAAAGACTGTGTGGGTGTGAGTGTGTGAATGGATGTGTGAGTGGGTGTGTAAGTGGCTGTTTGGGGTGCAAGTGGGTGTGTGAGTGTATAAATGGGTGTGTGAGTTGCGTGAGTGGCTGCCTGATTCTGTTATTGGGTGAGTGAATAGGAATGTGAGTGTGTGTGTGCGAGTGGCTATGTGGGTCTATGAGTGGGTGTGTAAGTGGGTTTGTGGCTCTGTGAGTGGTTGTGTGAGTGGCTCTTTGGATGTGTCAGGGGTTGTGTGGATGTGTAAGCAGCTGTGTGACTGTGTGAAATGGTGTGTGAGTGGGTGTATATGTGGCTGTATGGGTTTGTGAGTGGGTGTGTTAGAGTGTGAATGTGGTGTGTGAGTGGGTGTATGGGTCTCCAAGTGGGTATTTAGTGGTTATGTGGGCCTCTGAGTGGGTGTGTGAGTGTGTGAATGTGTGTGCGTGTGCGTGAGTGTCTGTGTCGATCTGTGACTGGGTATGGTTGCCTCTGAGTGGGTGTGTGAGTGTGTCAATCTGTGTGTGTGCGTGAGTGGCTGTGTCGGTCTGTGACTGGGTGTGGTAGTGGATTTGTGAGTCTATGAGTGCATGCATGAGTGTGTGAAGGGGTGTGTGAGTGGGTGTGTGAACGGTGTAAGTCTGTGAGTAGGTGTGGTAGTGGTTATGTGGGTCTATGAGGGGGTGTGTGAGTATGTGAATGGGTGTGTGAGTGGCTTTCTGTGTCTGACTGGGTGTGGTAGCAGTTTTATGGGTCTGGGAGTGGGTTTGTGAGTGTGTGAATGGATGTGTGGGTGGCTGTGTGGGCCTGTGAGTGGTTGCGTGAGTGGCTGTATGGGTGTGTGAGTGGTTGTGTGGGTATATAAGCATGTGAGTGACTGTGTAAATGGGTCTATGAGTGGATGTGTGAGTTGCTGTGTCGGTCTGGGAGTACATACGGTAGTGGTTTTGTGGGTCTGTGGGTAGGTGTGTGGGTGCCTGTATGGGTCTGTGAGTGGGTGTGGTGGTCCTTATGTGGATCTTTGATGGAGTGTGTGATTGGCTTTGTGGGTGTGTGAGTGTATGTGCAATGGTTTTATGGGTGTGTGTGTGTGTGAATGGGTGTGTGAGTGTGCATGTGAGTGGCTGTGTAAGTGTTTTTTTGAATGGGTTCTGCATCTGCAGGTCCCTGTGTCTGCCACAGACCTCACAGGTGGCCGCACTGAGCACTGTGGTCAATCAACAGATCCTTTTACATACCAAAAAACATTTTTACACAATTTCTTCCATATGCTGGGACTTCACAGACCCTTCTATCAGTCCCATGGGGTTAGGGTCCCTCTATCCTGACCCCTACTTTCACTTTTTTATTTGCATTTTTCCACCCTGGGAACTGCATCCCAATACACAAAACAGCAGTCACAACTTTCCTCTCAAGTTGCAGCCAGCCAATAATGGAACTGCTTTTGATGCATGTATCCGAGGATCTACAGTCATCTTTAAATATTCATAAATCTTTTTACTTTAATGACTCAGACACTACTGAGCAGATTTACACCAAGTTACAAAAGGCACTATTTCTGGACCAGGATCTAACTTTCTGCCAAACTTGGTGTTATTCTGTTCAGCTTTTAGGGATGTAGTTGTGTTGAAAATCCCTATGATAATTTACATGGGGAAAATGTAGTTTGAGACCCCCCCCCCTTTATCTCAGCCACCGCTTGACGGATCCTCATGAAACTTTCCAGACAGCAGCTGAAATGACTGCCAAACTAGTTTAGTATATTTCATGAAGAACTGCACCAAAGATATGAGCAAAAAAAAAAAATTACAATGGAAAGTAGGCCCTAACTATAAGTACAAACAAAAGGACGGCCACAACTTTTCTGTCAGGTTGTAGTTAATCAATCAGGGCCCTGCTTTTCCCCCGGATCTACAGATCCGGACCCGGGTCCACGGTTCTAGAGCTGCGGAGGATCTGTGTCCCTATGTTTATACATATTATAAACTCTAATATCTCACAAACTACTGAAAGGATGAACACCATTTCATGAAAAGTATGCTTTCTGGACCAAGAGTTAGCTTTCTGCCAAATGTAGTGTAATTCTGCTCAGTGGTTCGGGCTGAATCGTGTTGAAAATTTGAAATATCCCATTGATGTAGAATAGGGAAAATGTGTTTAGGGACCCCATTTTTTTCACCCCCACTTGACAGATCACCCCCAAACCTTAAAGACAGCAGCTGAACTGACCAAAGTATACGTTTTGAAATTTTTATGAATATTCATCAAAGGGAATCAAAGTTATTAGCAAAACAGGAAACGCTCTGTCTATGGAAAAAAGGTACAAACTATAACTACTTAGTACCTATATATGCATATAACTATATATACATATTGGCAAGTTCTGCCCAGGCCTAAAATATAAGCAAGTAAGCAACAGCAAACACTAGCTCTACTCCCAGCAAATGGGGGGAGCTGTCAAACTGCTCCCGCTTTCTGGAAGCAGAGTTTTCACCTGTTTCCCTGCCTGCTGTCATGTGGGCAATGAAAAAGATGAAAGATTGCTCTAGCATGCAGGGAGCTGCATATTTAGCAGCTCCCTTTGTGTGGGAGCAATTTTGGCTCCCACAGGAGGTGGGGGGCTGGCTGGGACCAAGGGGTCCTTGGGGCTTCCCACACGGTCCCCATCATTGTAACCTTGGTCCCCTGGGTGGGGGCCAAGGCATCAAGGTGGACATGGCCGGGTCCCAGTGGAGGGAGCCTCTGGGGCTGAAATTGGCCCTGGGATAGGGGCAGTGTGGCCCACCTCTAAGTTTAAATTATTTGTTTGGCCCCAGGTCCCCTATATACCACTTCTCTCTATTCCACTCCATTGTATTCCACTCCACTGCACACCACTCTAGTTTATGGTATTCCACTCTATGCCACTCCACTCTACCCCACCCCAGGGTATGCTATTCCACCGTATCCAGTTCTATGATAGACCACTCTACTCTGCATTTTTCCACTGTATGCCTTTAAACCGTGCCTCACTGCACTCTGCCGGTTCACACTGAGCCACTCCACTCTACTCCACTTCACTCTGTACATGCACACTATGCAATTATCGATTCCACCACTCCAAATTATCCACTACACCACTCCACTCTTAGCCCTGCACTGTACACCACTCAACTCTACACTATTCCACTGTTTACCGCTGCACTCCACTCCACTCCACACCACTCCACTGTATGTCACTACAATGTATGCCAATCCACTCTAAACTACTCCACTGAATGTAACTCTACTCTATGCCATTCTATGATATGTTATTCCACTCTATGCCACTCCATGCCACTCCCTGGTATGCTACTCCACTATGTGTTATTCCACTGTACGCCACTCCATTCTACTCCACTCTACTATACCCCACTCTGCTCTATTCCACTGCACTTGATGCCATTCTACTCAGCACTACTCCAGTGTACCCTATTCTATACTATGCAACTCCACTGTATGTGCTATTTTACTGTATGCAACTTCGGGCTATGCCACTCAACTCAACACTATTCAACTCTATGTGACTTCACTCTACTCCACTCAACTGTAACCCATTCCACTGTACACTATTCCACTTTACCCAACTCCATTATACGTCACTCCATTGTAAGTCATACCAATGTACATCACTCCACTGAACACTATTCCAATCTATACCACTGTACACTATGCTACTCTAGTGTGCATCAATCCACTGTATACCACTCCAGTCCATGCTACCCCACTGTATGCTATTTCAGTGTATCCTACTCTATTTTATGCTATTCCACTGACTGTCACTCCACTGTTCACTACTCCCCCATATGTCACTCCACTGTATGATATTCCACTGTATGCCCCTCCACTCTACACCACTCCACTGTATATCAATTCACTCTATGCCACTCCAGTCTATGCCACTCCCCTGTATGCCACTCCAGAGTAAGCAATTCCACTGTCAGACAATCCACTCCACACCACTCTACAGCACTTCACTGATTTCTATTACACTGTATGTCACTCCACTCCAGTCCACTGCTGTCAGCACCACTCCACTGTACAGCACGCCACTATACTACACTGTACTCTACTCTATTCTACTGTATTTAACTCCACTCTACCCCACTCCACTCTCCATTACTCCATTCTATGCCACTCCTCTCTACACAACTCCACTCCACTGCACTCCTCTCAACAATACTACAATCCACTCAACAACAGTTTAGGCCCCTCCATTTTACCACACCATACACTGCAACACTCTATTCAACTCCTGATATACCTCTCCACCTCAGTTAATATACTCTACTCTACGAAATTCTACTCCTCTGTACTCCACTACTACTCTCTATGCTACTCTGCTGTATGCTACTCTGTGCCACTCACCTATACGACATTCTGTCCTACTCCACATTAACATATTGTACTAGTCTCACTCCACGCCACTCTACTGTACAACATTTTAATCCACTCTGTCACAGTCTACTCCACTCTATGACACTTTACAACACACCAGTCCACTGAACTGTACCACACGCCACTCCACTCTACAACATTTTACTCCACTGCATACTACCCCATGCCAGTCTACTCCACTCCATGCAACTAATCTCTACAACAGTACACTGCACAACACTCTCTTCTATTGTACTGTACCACACTCACTTAATGACACTCCACTCAACTACAGTAAGCTCTAAGGCTTGAAACCCATTTTTATTTCAAATTAAAAAAGAAACATTCAAATTAAATGAAAAAACAAAGGTTAAACCTTTTCTATAGATAGGAAAACATTAGTTTTATGGCATGATGTATAGGCTAACATTATGCAATCTTTTATTATACATCTTCCTTCTTTTGTTGCTGCTGCTCACAAGATAAGTACTCTTCTTTCCCTCACCTTTGATTGAAAGTATTCTTTATGGACACATGTGAATGATGGTTAATAGTGGTAGGTGTCATAATGTAACATGGCTGTGGCTGTTTGCCTAATGTTGATTTCATTAATACCTACAGCAAAAATAATTTATTATTGAGTTTCTTCTACCTTCACTTTATTGCCTGCTGGCTCTTCCCTCATTGTTTACTTCTTGTTCCATTAGTATTTTATTGCTTTGTTAGTATTTTCTTTTCTTTTCTAAATTTCTTGGGTTATCTATTTCAGATGTGCTTTTATTAGGGGGTGGTCGCTTTACGTTGGATGATGTGCCAGGGCTCCAATGCGTCTTGAGAGCCGTCTGTCCTCCCATGCACTTAATAGGGTTGCCTAGTGAGGAAGATGTGTTGGGAGTGACCACGTGCCTTCCCTCACTTTCTCCCCTCATTCCTAACAGTGTAGTCCACTGCTTGGGATAGTGACCGCACCATTGCTAAGATGGAGGTGCTCCACTTTCCCTGTTTATCTATCCCCACAAGTTTCATGTCTTCGATGCAGCACTTTTTTGGAATTAAGCACCCACACTTCCATTTATATTAGGCTTCTTCTGGTGCATCCTGCCTTTAGAGGAAAGTACCTTGGAAAAGATTAGCAGCCTTTTGTGCTTCTGTTACGCATGTCGGCTGACATTTTTTGAAGTTTGAGTTACTTCGATCCCCTTAATATAGGGTTGCCATTTTATTACTTTGGGCATTGTTTAAACCTCTCTGAGGATTCTTGGCAGTTGTGGTCTATTTCAATCTTCACTGTCTGGTTTTAAAATTAGTGTTTTTGGCTGAGGGCAGCCATATTTCCCCTACATATTTCTACCTAATTGTAAGTTATTAATTCCTTTTCTAATAAGCATATTTTATTACTAAAGTTGTCCTAGTGTTTCAGGGATGGCTGACAGCCAATTAGAGCAGAACATTTTGAGGGCATGGTTAATAAGGCATTAGGGCAGTTGATGGTTCGCTAAATTATGCCATCAACAAGAAATCCGATGTTTTAGCTAAAAATAGTAGAGTTTCTAAATCTGATGATTAGCCAGAATGTTCAGCTTGGGTATATAAGACCCAAAGAAAAAGAATTCAGGCACTGAACATAATGCAAAAAGTTAAAAAACCTAAGATGACAGGGGACAATTTGATACGTGATGGTGATCATGATAGGTTTAGTTCTTCTGGCACTGTTGATTGGCATTATAAGGGCCGAATGTTCGTATACCCATTGATAGCGATTCACAACTACCACCACCACCACCACGTCCACCATGGCCACCACAATTACCACCACCTGCACCACAGAGGCAGCACAGGAGAAAGGTGCACATATATTGGCAACATACCTCACTAATTGGACTCATGGAGGAAGATGTAACCACCTACTACCGTCTGAGAAGGTAGTCCATCGTACAGCTGATCCATCTCATTACACCAAGACCACAGACAACAGACAACAGGGTCACTAACATCCCACCACAGACAAAGCTTGTGGTCGTGCTACACATGCTGGCCTCTGGATCCTTCCAGACAACTGCATCCCAAAAGACTGGAATCTCACAGTCATCATTTTCATCATTCCTACCCTCTGTCCTGGATGCCATCATTTGGCTCACATCTCACTACATCCTCTTCCCCAACACCCAGCAACTGCAGCAGGAGATCAAACAAAGATTCTATGCCATCGGTGGGTTCCCACATGTGCTGGTTGCCAGGGATTGCATGCATGTGCAACTCATTCCTCCTGCTACAAAGGCCCATCTATAAAGGAATCACAAACAAACCCACTCCATCAACATCCAGGCCATTGTTGACCATCCTGGATTGGTCACAAATGTGCTGGCAAAATACCCTGGAAGTGTGCATGACTCATTCACATTCCGGCACTCCATCATCAACCAATGATTCCAGGATAGACAATATGGGAATGGCCTACTTGTGGGTAAGCAAGCAGCAAGTATCTGATAGACACAATAACAAATAGATATGGAGAACACAATACACAGATTGACTGCAGGGTAAGGGCCATTTCACATACAGGCAACATGCTCTATTCTACACATACAATGCATTTTACTGTGACATAAATGTGAATACATCTCAAGCCAGTTTTGCAGACATTGGCATGATGTAAAGGCACACAGTCAGGCATGCCAGGCAGGGAATCTGGCCAAATTCACTGTGTGCGAGGGAGGTATACCATGTCGTCTTGGGGGTGTTCACATGCAACACACATGGGCCATCAACTGTGTCATGGCTCCCACACCAGGAAATAGGTGCAAGGTTACAAAGCGCAACTCATGGGAAGGTGACTTGTAACTCATGGGCAGGTGTACAAATGTATAGTAATCACCAAACTCACTCACATCTCACATGTTTGATGTGTAATGCTATACACATTGACTATGCCTCTGAAGCAGCAGCCTTGGATGGAAAGTGCACCTGCACCCACAAATACAGTCCTGCAAGCAAAAAAGAACCTCTACAGCCCCGGATGCAGGTGTGATTGTGTACTTGCTAGGCAACATGTGTGCAAGTCTAGTTGGAATTAATAAAGTACAGGAGACCCCAAATATTGATTACCAATTCCCCTTCTCAGAGACATTGTACAGTGCAGAAAGTTGTGTAGCTGGACTGTAGAAGACCACTCGCAAATCTTTAGGATCCATGTGCTGTGTGCACAAATTGAACACAATGCGATCACACATGTACACAATATTCCTGACCGCGACATGCAACCATGGATCGGGAAATGGCAGTTGTGATACCATGTCACTCAGCTGGTATGTGGGTGTGCATACTGTGTGGGTGGTATTATGTGAACTGCTCTGGACAAAATTAGACAATCAAAGATCTGGGCCAATGTAATGTAGGCTAACACCAAAATCTGGGGATGACCATGGCCCCATGCATGTGTCTGTGTCAGCCATGTCCAGTATAATACCACCTTCCTAGGCAGGACCTACAAAAAGAATCACATCTACATTGTGTCTCCCCACACATGTAGTGTGAACACATAACATTAGGGGACTAGAGCGATGGAAAATAGCCACCACTAAAATCTGCTGCAGGAATATGACAGACAAGATGTTGAGTTGAATGATGTATCTGCTCATACACTGCATTTGACATCTCATAGATTGATTGAACAGGCCTCTGTAAATGTAATGACATATGCATGATTTTGCACATCATATGATCATAACTGGGAGAAGTACATGACAATTCCACTACACGTAACACACATAGACAGGACTTTAGCAAATACATTTTGCACAAACATTGACCCTGTCTGTTTTTTCCACTTCGGTGGACCAGGAATATTGGATCCACACCATATGCCAAACCACAGACAGAGTCAGAGAAGTCCTACAACCAGATCCACATTTTCACACTTAGGGGGTTATTACAACTTTGGAGGAGGTGTTAATCCGTCCCAAATGTGACAGATATACCACCAGCCGTATTACGAGTTCCATAGGATATAAGGGACTCGTAACACGGCTGGTGGTATATCCGCCACTTTACCGTCACTTTTGGGATGGATTAACACCTCCTCCAAAGTTGTAATAACCCCCTTAATGTCGTTGAGCGGACCTTTGGCCTTCTCAAGGTCTGGTTTCACTGCATGGATATTTCTGGGGGTAGAATATCCCAGTCTGCAAAATAATTTTGGTTTGTGTCATACTGCATAACATATGTGTGTGCACAAATGTCTCCTGGGATGAAACAACTGGAAGTCCCAAGTCAGGAGGAGTAGTAGGAAGAGGAGGCAGCAGCAGATGTTGGCAAAATCCAAAACCACAACAGTCGTCAATCAAGTGTGAGCACTGTCATGATCCCCAAAATACCAGACACAAGGCATTGATATCTGAAATGTGTGGTGTGCAATATTTGCATTCAATCAATCAATCAATCAAAGAGATTGGGGGCCGTGAGGCCGTGAGGGTCTCAAGGCGCTGGGAGGGGGGTGGGGGGGTGGGACGGAAGATCAATGTTCGAAAAGCCAGGTTTTAAGGCTCTTCCTGCAGAGTAGGAGGTCCTGGGTCTTGCGGAGGTGGGTGGGGAGGGAGTTCCAGGCTTTGGGGGCCAGATAGGAGAAAGATCTGCCTCCAGTGGTGGTGTGTTTGATGCAGTGAACTGTGGCGAGAGAGAGGTCGGCGGAGCAGAGGTGGCGGGTGGGAGTGTGGAAGGTCACTCTTTCGTTAAGGTTGGTTGGGCCGGTGTTGTGGAAGGATTTGTGTGCGTGGATGGGGATCTTAAAGGTGATCCTTTTGTCTATGGGGAGCCAGTGGAGGGATTTGAGGTGTAGTGAGATGTGTTCATGGCAGGGGAGGTCGAGGATGAGGCGTGCTGCTGAGTTCTGGATTCGCTGTATTTTGCGCTTGAGTTTGAGTGTGGTGCCGGCGTGGAGGGTGTTGCTGTAGTTTAGCCTGCTGCTGATGAGTGCGTGGGTGACTGTCTTTCTGGTCTCTGTGGGGATCCATTTGAATGTTTTTTTCAGTGTGCGGAATGTGTTAAAACATGAGGAGGTGACGGCGTTGATTTGTTGGGTCATTGAGAGGGAGGGATCCAGGATGATGCCGAGGTTGCGTGCGTGGTTTGCGGGCGTGGGTGCGGGGCCTAACGTGGTAGGCCACCAGGAGGAGTCCCAAGTGTTTTTGTGTGGGCCAAAAATGATTATCTCGGTTTTGTTGGAGTTGAGTTTGAGGTGGTTGGCTATCATCCAGGCAGCGGTGTCAAGGAGTGCAGCGTGTGGTTTGGTTTTGGCGGTGGTGGGGTTGCGGGTGAGGGAGAAGATGAGTTGTGTGTCATCAGCGTATGAGAGGATGGTGATACCGTGAGGTTTGAGGATGTTGGCTAGTGGGGTCATGTAAATGTTGAAAAGTGTGGGGCTGAGGGAGGAGCCTTGTGGGACTCCGCAGGTGATTTTGGTGGCGGAGGATTGGAAGGGTGGGAGACGGACTTTTGGGGTTCTGCCGGTGAGGAAGGAGGTGAGCCAGTCTAGGGCTTTGTGGCGTATCCCAGCGTTGTGAAGGCGTGTGCGGAGTGTGTAGTGGCAGACAGTGTCAAAGGCTGCGGAGAGGTCCAGGAGTATGAGTGCAACGGTCTCACCCATGTCGACTCTGGATCTGATTTCGTCGGTGCATGCGATGAGAGCGGTTTCCATGCTGTGGTTCTTGTGGAACCCAGATTGGGAGGGGTCAAGTGTGTGGTTTGCCTCGAGGAATTGGGATAGGCGGGAGTTGACTAGTTTCTCCGTGACCTTGGCTGGGAAAGGGAGGAGGGAGATGGGGCGGTAGTTGGAGAGGTCGTCTGGGTCGGCTTTGGGCTTTTTTAGGAGAGCAGTGACTTCCACGTGTTTCCAGGGGTCTGGGAAGGTGGCGGTTTCAAATGAGCTGTTGAACATTGCCTGTTGAACAAACATGTTGAACTGAAAACACACATATCTGGCAAATATGTGTTGGTAAAAAATAAAGACAGACTGATCTGAACCCTATGTGATGCTTTGGCCCACACTTGATGCTTATGTCGAATATAGTAGCCATAAACTGTAACAATAGATTGGTGTGAGATATGTGACAGCTCAATGGCCAAATGACTTTGGGCCAGATGTAGGTAATAAAAAATTAGCGAGTCGGAAATTGCGAGTCGTTGTGACTCGCAATTTCCGACTCGCTAAATGGTATCCAAGAAGAAAAAGCGACTTCAATTTGCGACTCTTAAATGAAGTCGCACCACAGATTGCGAGTCCGCTGTTTGCAAGGTCGCTTTTTGCGACCGCGCTAAAAATGAACACGCAAATTGCGAGTGGGTGTCGCAAATTGCGACTGTGCTGCAAATTGAATGCAGGTGCAGCAGAACACTCTGGAAAACACCTCTTGGCTCCTGATGATGACATCACAGACAGGAAGTTTACTAATACACCTGGGAGGAGGGAGGACCACACCCATTTTAAACTGCTGAATTGCAAACAGGAGGAACAGCATCTACCATGGCAGACACTCCTAGAAAGCGCAAATTGAAATTTGCAGAAAAAGAACTGGAGGTGCTGACTGAGGAATGCTGTCAGGACCATGAACAACTTTTTGGGAGGGCAGCCCCCAGTGTGCCAGAGGTGGAAAAGAAAAGGATTTGGGCTGAAATACAGGACAAGGTAAACTCCCTGGGTATGAGCCACCGGAGTATAGAAGAATTGAAGAAACGGTGGTATGACCTTCGCTCCCGGACCAAGGAGAGGGTGGCAGAGCGGCTCCGGGAGATGAGGGGCACTGGAGGGGGACCATCCACTATACCACCACCCACACCCCTGGAGGAAAGAGTGGAGGAGACCTTGGAGCCAGAGGCAGTGTGCGGGATGGGAGAGCTGGACACGTCAGAGCCAGGACCATCAACCGGTGAGTACCATGAGACATGCATGTACACCCATATATGCCATACCCCCACCCACCTTGTACACAGCAGCATGCACAACCAAAATAGCTCAGTTTCGGAGTAGCAACCACCTGCATGGTGCATTATGGGCAATGTAGTCAAGTAGGCAGTTGATAGGCAACAGTTTATTAGGAAGTAGATAACAGATGGTATATACTGACAGTGTGTTCCCTATGTCCCACAGGTCTCCCACATGACACCACCTCCAGCCACAGTGTCCAGGGGCCACAGGTCAGCCACCAGCCTGCACAGGACTCAGGACCAGCCACCACAGGGACCTGCACCACCCAAACACAGTCCCCTCCTGATGCACCAGTTGCCATACTGGTGATTGAGCCACCACCCGGTCCCAGCCACAGTGCCGGTGCACAGGACACAGAGCCTCCACTGCGTCGCAGGCGACATCTAAATCTCCCTCCAGTGCCGCAGTCTGAGTCAGGGGACACATCCATGTCGGCCGCCGAGGCTGCACTCCTACGTGGTCAGCGCCTGCAGACACGGGAGATAAGGAACATATCAGGGGCCATGCAGCGCATCGAACAAAACCAGAACACAGGGCTGCAACTGGTACACACAGAGCTGCAACAACTCAATACCCATGTTGGCGACCTTGCACTCTCAATGAGACAACTGGTGGCAGAACTCATCACTGAGAGAGAGGGTGCAAGGCGCTGTGACAGGCAGCTCATCCACCGGCTAAATCGCATGTCTTCCTCCATCGTCAGGCTGGCAGTGAACACCACTGGCCTGTCACGGCGCACGGTCAGCCTCCAGGTGGACATGGGCCACTTTGCCAGTGATGTGGCACGTGGACTGGGACGTCTCAGCCATGCTGAAGATCTCATGGAGGCACGACAGGTGGCAAGGGCCGCGGCAGACATGCCGCAGGACAGTGAGGAGGGCTCCACCGTTAGCAGTGTCTCAGCCAGTGACACCAGGGTGTTTGGCAGTGGTAGCGCAAGGCAGAGCACTGTTGACACACCAGGAACCAGCCATGCTGGGCGAGGCTGGCATAGAGTGTGAGCTACGCGCTGTCCTGGAGTAGAGGCACATGAGGTTAATGTGTCCTCATGCCAGGTGGACTTTTACAGCCCCTAAACTGTAGTTTATGTATATAGTTTTTTTGGTGCACATTATTAAATTCCTTGTTTGTTCCACTTCACACCTGGACTCTTTGTGTGTGACATTAGTGAGTGTGGTGACAGTTAGCACGTACCTTACAAAGTATTGGTTTGCAATGTGGTCCTGTCTCAGTCTGCCTTGATTTGCAATGCTTCTATCCCCATGATGCGATGTGGTAGCTCTTGCTCGTCATCCTCCGAATCTGGGTCTTCTGGGATGAGAGGTAGCCCACGTCTGGTGGCAATGTTGTGCAGTATAGCGCATGCGCCAACTATCTTGAAAGCTGTTACTGGGTTATACTGAGGGCACCTCCACTTCTGTGGAGGCATCTGAATCTTGCCTTCAGCAGTCCAAAGGTCCTCTCTATGATATTTCGGGTCCTCCTATGGGCATTGTTGTATCGCCTCTCTGTTTCATTGCTGGGTGTTAAGTACAGGGTTAGTATCCATGGTTGTAGTGCATATGCACTGTCACCTGTTTGGCACAAAATGTACAATGTTAACTGGGCATTGATGGGTTCCACATTGACCTGTGTGTATGTCTTCAAGGTGTATTCAGCTATACCTAGGAGATATCCGTCTCCAAACTCCCCACGTTCTAGGCGTTGGTGTATCCCACTGTGCCTGAAAATGTAGGAGTCATGTGTGCTCCCTGGAAATTTGGCAACCATGTCAGTGATTACATAATGGGCGTCACATACCACCTGGATGTTCAGTGAGTGGGTACACTTCCGTTTGCGGAACAGATATTCCAGATTTGCAGGTAGTCATATTTGTATATGTGTCCCGTCTACACACCCTATGACATGGGGGAAGTTGGCAATCCTGTAGAATTCCAACTTGGTGCTGTTGATTTCTGCCTCATTCCTGGGTAGGTATATGTATCTGGACATGTGTGTGAGTAAGGCATCTAGGAATGCTCTGAAGAACCGTGAGAGTGCACTTTGGGATACCCCACCTGCCACGGCAATGACCCCCTGATAGCTACCCAAGGTCAAGAGGTGCAGTGAGCATAGCACTTGCACATGTGTAGTGATGGCGCAGCCGCGCACAGTCTGGCGTTGAAGCTGAGGATTGAGTAGCTCTATTAAATCTAGTATTGCTGCACTGCTAAGTCTGTATTTATCATATATCTCCTCCTCTGTTTGTTGGAAAAGTGTCTGCCTGGTTCTGTATATCTTCTCGTGTCTCTGGCTCCTCCTCCTCATCTGCTGTGCGGCGTGGGTTGTCCTCCTCATTGCTATCACATATATCTCCGCCATCTTGAGTAACCCAGGTGCCTTCTGGGTCTCCTTTTGTACTTTGGTTCTGGTTACCACCTGCTCTGAGTTAGTAGTAAATTGGAAGTGCAAAATGGGCTTTTTGCGACTAGTCGCAATTTGCGAGTGGCTATTGCATTTGGTTTGTGACTCGCAAATTGCGACTTCCTATTTGCGGGTCACAAAATGGGGTCGCTATTTTTGCGAGTCGGTAATGGCTTGCGTCGCAATTTGCGAGTCGGAAATGGGATTTTTGCATCCCGTTTCCGAATTTGCGGGGTCGCAAATTGCGATTTGGGCCATTTGCGACTCGCAAAAGTTTGCTACATCTGGCCCTAAATCCCCTTCTGACAATTCACCATAACCACGCCATTTGCACTCACGTGTATTACAAATAGTAAGTGTATCACAGAGGACAGTACACCTGTATATGTAGCCCAGTGTCAGTCAAATCAGTAATCTTGCCTGTACGTCAAACAATGTCACAGCACATCTCATACTGTTGGCAAAGTGTATGAGTCAATAAGGACACAGAACAATTTGTACATAAATGTGGGGCCATCAACTGTCATGACTATTTACCCAGTCCACCACTACTCACTGTGCATCTGACAAGGGGTATAGGCCAGATTTAGAGAAAAGTGGCGCTGAGTGGTGCTGTGCCAAAATTGGCAGGGATGCGCCGCATTTAAGGATTTATGGTACACCCCTGCAACATATTTAAAGAGTTAAAGAATCGTGGCGCAGCGCGGTGCTGTGCCAAAATTGACAGCGCCGCACTGCAACACTTTAGAAAGGCAGGGTTGCACCGTATTTAAGGGTATACAGCGCACCCCTGCATTTCCCCCTGCACTGGTGCTAAATTTAACTCCCAGCGCCAATGCAGGCGTCCTTGCACCATCGTGCAAGGATGTCTGTGCTGAGTAATGTGATTGTTTATGTGTGGGAAGGTGTCCCTTACGCACATAAACAATCACTAATGGCGCTTTGCCACTTCTGTATGTGCTGCACAACGCAGCACACACAAAAGTTTCAAAGAGTCATTTTCAAATGACAATCATTTCTGACATTTTGCTTTTTCTATCCGTGTGGCAGAATGCAGCACACATACATAAAGGAAAAAACAAGGAGGAATAAAAGTATTCCTCCTCATTGCACCCTGCTAGCGCCACCCCTGGGCGTGGCGTTAGATTTTGGAGCTGCCTCAGGTTTACGGAATTACATAAATCTGAGGCAGCGTCAAAATGCAATGAGTGTCACTGTGGCATGCCCACAGCAACACCCATTGCACGCCCCTCCCACGCACAGTGCTGTGTGGGAAGGAGCCATATTTACAAGGTGGCATTAAGCCACAAAAAGTGTCTTAAAACCACTTTGTAAATACGGCGTTGTGCTTAGTGCAAAAGGAGCGTCACAAAAAGTGGTCCACTTTGGCAGAACATTTGCTCATGCCTCTGCTTTATGACACCAGAGATATCAGCCAGGGTCTGCTAGAGACCATAAAGTGGGGAGTAGGTGCCTCGTATGGTGGCCAAGTTGTTCTTATTCAGACTGAGGCACCAATGGACTACCTCTAGGGTGCCTGCCATGGTCTCCATTTCTATCTGCACCTGATCTGCCAGCTCCCGCTGGACTCATACCTCAGATTTTCTTCCCACCAGGATGTGGAAAATCTACATTATTCTTTCTATATAAACCAAACTTGAAATAGACAAGCATCATACATTATAAATTTGTAGTTAAACCTCAAATTTATAAATTACACACCACCTTTTAATTAGCACATGTTTCTTCATACAATCCAAACTTAAAGTACACATAAATGTTAATTGCTTAACTAATACTTAAACCTTCAATTTATAATTTATACATCACCTTACTGGGACCCATGTCCAGGCATTCCTTTCCCACCTAGATGACAAACAGAAGCATACAAAAAGTGATGGATAGAATGCCAGATGTGGGTTTGGTCCTTACTGCCACTGGAATCAAACAATAACTGATTGATGAGCCCTTACCAGGGTGAAATTGGTCCCAGGTTGCTTGTATTCTGGTTCAGGGAAGACCAGGCTCGGCAGTTCGGCAGGACTTTTCCATGAGGATCAGGGTCAAGGATGATTTACACATAGCTGGATCCAAACTGAGGTGGTATGATGGGTCAGAAACAATGGAATGGGATGTGGCCCCAAACAATTGCCAGTGGCTGAGATTACTTCAAGCACTCCATCCATCACTTGGTCATGGTGTTGTTAGAGAAGGGCTCACACCCCCCTCAACTAACAACACAATTTCTCACATTGGTGTTCAGTGATACAATTCAGTACTTTTTTGTGTAAGACTAATATCTCATAAAAATAATTTGATGCCAATTTGATTTTATTTAAAAAAAATCTCCTTGATTTCCTCTTTCACTTTTTCCAAACTTACTCTCATTCTACGTGACTGTCTGTGCCTGTGACCATACCTCAAACAATGAACTTTGAGCACATGAATCTGGAGAGCTGCACAATGGCTGAGTTCGAGGAGGTCTGTAAGGAAAGGTGGCTTCCAACCAAGAAGACCACCAAGAAGCTGGAGTTCCGGAAGGCACTAAGGGCCTGAGCTGAGGCCTAACAGTTGCCAGCAACAACAAAGGACTTGGATGAGGAGGAGTGTATGGTGGAGCATGAGGAGGACCTGGGCACAGGTCTTGAGCTGCTATGCCTAGATGGCAAAGAGCATTTTATTCTCCCAAGGCCTATTCCCCAAGGAGTTGGTGGACAGCCCAGCTAAGAGGGAATTTTTGCTGCAGATGGCGAAAGTAAAAATGGAGAAAAATAAATTGACCATGGAATAGAGGAAAATAGCCCATAAACTAGGTCTCAAAGATCTGGAACTCAGAGCAAGGCAAGCAGAATCCATCAGTATTGTTGGCAGCAATGCCACAGTGTTTAATGGAGACAAAAAGGTCCACCTACCCAAAGACCTGGTGCCTAGCTATGAGGTGGGGGATGATATTGACAAGTGGTTCTCAGAACATAAGGGAACCCTTAGGAAACACAAGGTCTCAGAGGGGTATTGGGAGGTAAGTCTCTAATAACACAAGTCTAAACTGCAGAGGTACACCCTTCTCAGATTAGACGTAGGTGACCAGATAAAGTATGCCCCCAAAAAAGCCATTCTTGTCACCAAATTTGAGCTCACCACAGAAAAGTACCATATTAGATTTGGCACAGACAGAATTTTCTTGTTTATCCTAGTAAGGCACTAAGGCCCAAATTTAAGAAAAATGATGCACAACTGCGCTAGCACACTTGTGCATAAAAAAAAACGCTACCTAACGAAATTTCTTTGTGCCATCTGTGCACAATATTTAGAAAACGACGCACCATGGCACTAAGGAAAGGTTAGTATAAAAAAAGACGCTAACCTTTGCACCACTTCATACGTCAAAATGAAGCTAATTCTGCAAAAGTTGCTTCAGCATGATTAGTACCATATTTTACAGCATTAGCATAAAAAAAAGCCAGCGACATTGCCAAACAAGCCACAAGGACCCAAGATGGACAATGCAGGTCAGGAGAGATCCCACGGAAACTTCAATCAGCCCAGTACAAGCCAGGATGGACAGCAAAATCACAGGAGAAGTAGAAAAAGAAGCCAGAAGTGTCACTTCAGTGAGGAGGAGAATATCAACTTGGTCAGAGAGGTGACAGAGCACCAACTGTGTAGTGGGAATGGTTAGTGTCATGCACAAAAGGACACCTTCATGCATAACATCAGCTATAAGTGGTCTCACTGTCTCACTAGGGGCCCATATTTACAAGCCCTTACTGCAACATTAGCATCATATCAAATTATGCCAATGTAGACTCAGACTGTCCATTCCCCTTTTGCTACCTTAACAAAGTCACACAATGCTTGCATAGCTTCATTTTGTGCATCCTTGCACCACAATAACCCTGTGCCATGTATGATGGATGCAAGGAAATATTTCTTACACAGGAGGAAAGAACAAATGGGGCAGACATTCCATTAAAATTGCAGCATGCTATCTGTAAACCTAATTTGTGAGGCCTCCCAAAGGCATGTGTGAAAATGACGCAAACATTCTAAGCAATGGACCTCCCTGTGCTTTGCTGCACCAGTGACATCATATATGGTGCCAATGCAGTAAAGCACCACAGTAGTGACAAAACTCATGTGGCTACTAGGGAAATGTCCACCATGGTGACCAGTAATGTAAAGAAGGTGCTTCCATGGTGTTGTTGGCTGCAGCAAGGGTGCTGCTAGGAAACATTTGATCTGGGATGAATGTACCAAATTCACAGAAAGTTTGCCCTATACGTGATGCACAATGCAACACACAATGAACAACTGCAATGTTTGGAAATTCAAAGTTGTCACACACCCACTTATCACTCCCACACCACCCTTGAGTTTCTGGACTACACTGAACCAAACACAGATGTGCAATATTTGTAAAGGCATCAGAAGCTGGGTGGATCACACATGTGCTGATTGGGAAGATTCCAAATATGCACATGGAATGCCTACTATATGCAGTGTCAAGTGTGAGATGGGGACATGAGATTTAGGCCAGGATAAGGTATGCAAGGTGCCTTACCTTAGTGTGGAAATTATGAGCTACTACTATCCACTACTGGAGTGTAAGGTAAAAAAATATGCATTGCTAGAACACTACGATTTCTGTGTTTGGATATTGTGGCACATATCTACCCATTTCTGAAGAAAGAAGCAGTGCAACAGCTCAGCTTGCTGTGCTGCATCATTTCAAATGTGCAGGGATGTGTAGTTATCACAGATAGTCAATGCCTCCCTTTATTAACCTTGTTTATGTCAAAACATTTGACGGATAATATCAACTTTGCAAAACAAACTGCATGGTGTAGGGCTGTCCCTTTTGCTGTTCCTAATGCACACATGCAGGAAGGTACACATCCTGCAAATTCAAATAACAGGAATGATGTCTACCACTTACAATGATTGATGATGATTTCAACTCACATTGAAAGTAGTCCACAATATGATTACAACAATGTCAGTCACCAGTACTATGACTACAATGCTACCTAAGATGTGGTGTCCCAACAAGATTCATCCACACATCAGCAAGCCTCAAAATGTGTAAGGTCCTCACGCCACTTCACGTGTGTTGTTTGAGTGATGGAAGTAGGTGGGATTCACACATTCATCCCTCTAGCCACTTTGAGTCATTTGTTCAGCGTCCTGCACCACACAATGTAACAAAGGACCACCACATGTGTATCTGTGCAAACAAGAAGGTCTACCTTCCAGCAAAACAACACTCATTTCAGAGATACAGGCATCCTTACAGCTCTGCAACAAGGAATGCATGGATGAGTGTTGTTCTGCAAGAAGGGAGAAATTCTTGTTTGCAGACATACACAAGAGGTGGCTGAATCTCACAATGGGTGGTGCAGGATGCTACACACAGGACTTATTATATAATATATTGTTCATGTTGCAGGGACAACGGCTATACAATGTTGCACACTATCTGGGCACAAGCTTGAAACATCTACTAAGTACCTGGTAAACACTCAGTATGCACATCTCATACACATGTGATGTGATCATGCTCACTCACACTCTGATGATGGGTAGATCATGTAGGTTCATCTGCACACATCTTGTTTGCAACAATCCAAAGACATGTCCCACATCTAACTGGAGAGAAGCTGAAATCTCAATGTGTACACAACTGACTGTTGGCCTTCCTAAAATGTTACTTGCACAACAGATGCCTCACTTAATTTCTGAAGAGTAGTGAAGCACCGGTGTTGCAAGCGTCTCACTGATAGGCCCCTTGGAAACCTTGACACATGTACATAACTTGTACCATGTCCAGAGTAAATGTGTGCAACATGTGGCACACAGTGCAGTAACACGTGCTGTGACAAATATGTTGGCAACATCCATACATTTCTGAAAGTCAGCACCTCTGACACATATCTTGACTGCCATCACTGTGTTTATGCACATATTTACTTTTTCCAAAGACTCTCAAATCCATTGCAGCACACGTTGGTCCCTGTGCATCATTCAATTCATTCCACATCCTCAACATTACATCAGACTTGATGTTGATTCCCAAGTATAGATGATGGTGTCTTAAATGGCACACATGCCATTTGAACATGGCATTGCACATATCATACTCTCTCACACACAACCCTTGATCTATACATTTGATATACAAGGTAACACTGGCTGTTCCTGGGGCTTCAAAACAGAATACCTCGCCAATGGTGTAGGGTGGAGGTCCACCTGCAAGACATGACAGGAAAACATTGCTCTGTGCTTGTTGAATAAAGAAAAAGCATGGACAACTGTTACACATTCAACTTGTTTATCTGAGTGACCTAGTCAACTTAGTTTTAGAAATGACCAACTGGCGTCTATAACATGTAATTTAGACAGACATAGTTAGCCCACAAATAGATGTACAGATATGGGATTCACCCATACATGCATGTCTCAGATACATAACTTACAATTTCTTGGGGACAGGATGCTGTCAATTGGCAGAAGCTTAGTACTTTAAAGTAAATCTATGTGAAAATGGTGCGGCCACTCAGATGCTCAACTTTTTCAGCCACCTACAACCACCACATAACTCCACCATGTGTGTTCCATGTTTGACATATGGCACACAATGGCGCATGTTAGGATACTAATGTTATAAACTATGTCATTATGATGGCAGTTAGCATGCTTTGCGCCATACATGAAGGTGCCAAACCTGCTAAGTGAAATTAGGCACAATGAAAATAGTGGGAGTGTCATTTAACTAACCTGCCTTAAGCATGCATTCAAGTTAACTCCAGAAATAGTGCAGTGGGAACCAGGATTTAACTGCTCAGGTTTTGTGTGCCTCCTACCACAGGAATACAAGCCTTGCCTTCATCATGCCTGGCACAGGCATCATGTGGCACCATGATTTCAAAGTGCCACAATGCTTGTATTGTGCAACTTTTGACATATGGTCTGGCAATACTTGCCTCCATCTGCTACATCACCTTCCAAAACTATGACCCTAATGTTGCAGTTGGAACAACTAAGTTCTTCCTACATTTGTTGTGTTACTCTGCACATACATGACTCAATGAACACGCATCCTTGACTACCAATACTCCAGCATCATGTTTGTCATCAATTAAACATTACTTTGCTAGCAATCAAGCCCATGATGGACATGAACATTTGTACCTGGGAAGCATGAACCCTTGCACCATTGCACATGTGTGTTTTGTCTTAGGCACTTCAATATGTATATGTGATACACAAGGTACAAAGAGAGGAATGTGCTAATTGTCTGCAACTGGTGCATTGCTGACCTCTTATGAATGCCGGTCGTCTGAGACAAAAAACTTGCTGTCCTGACCTTTGTCATGACATGCTGAAGTAATCCTTATGTCCTACTGTCATCCACATGCAAATAAGGATGTTGCAATGTATAAATGTTACTTACCAACAGTTCTGCTGACCCGAATGACGAGGTGATCGAGGAGATCCCTTTCACGGCTGATGAGATCTTCCAACCTGTGCTTCAACTGGTGGTCAGTGTGGTCTACCGAGAAAATGTGTTGAAGCTGGAGCAACACCTTGCCCCAGCTCAGCTTCCATGCCTCTATTGGTTAGCCCATGATCACCCAGCCGCCCATTGCCATCATGTTGGGAAGGCAGTAGCACACCAAATAGATTAACCCTACCAGTTCATCCCCAGTCACACTCTGCGCCCTTCCCTTCCCTGACATGTTGCAGTTTCCTTCCACTGCAATGTAAATACCCCCAAAATAATATAGAAAAATGATTTCCCAATTACCCCCAACTACCCTAAAAAACTTAACTACCCCAAGAGAGACACCCAACAATAGTCACACAATAGCAGGACAATAATCTACAATAAAATGTCAAATATAACAAGATGGACAAGACACAATCAGGACACACCACAAAATACTCAAATTCGAACATTTCTCACACCAGCACAAGCACCACGTAACCTCTCCCAAGTACAGACTACAAGACTATAAAGTAAAAGAAAAAGTAAGTTCACTTTATCATGTGTGCATCAAGGAAGACCTATTACATCACTTCATGGGCATATGCTTCACGTTTTCTTATATGCATATTTTTTATGCATGATGGCTATGCATGGAACTTTGTATGAAGTCTGACAAGGCATGACGACTTAAATTAGACGCGCAGGTAGGAGGCGACATTTTTGGTAAATGCGAGGTTTGAAGAACTACCGTATGTGTTTTTTTATGCATGACGGCCATGTGTGGGTTCTTGTATGAAGGCTGACAAGGCATGACAACTTAGGTTAGACACGCATGTTGTGAGGCACCATTTTTGGTATTTGTGATATATGTAGAACTACTGTGTGCGTATCATTTTTTGACTCATGACGGCATGCGTGGATTTTCGAGCGAAGGCTGACAGGGCACCCAGATTCACATTCCTAGTTACAGGGGCTATGCCTCATTGTTGTTTGTATGGTAGGACAACATGTGTATGCTTGAGTATGTCACAGTGTACCGGTAACATAGGAGTGTGTTTCCATATGTTTGTAGGTGTGTGTGATGCATGAGAGGACTGATACTGTTTGCAAATGTGCATGTGTATGAAGACTCTTTTCCACATCACATACAGGTTTCCACTTGTATACAATGTGTGTACTCTGAGCGTACATATGTGTAGGAACTCATATTGTGGGTCTACCACATTATTATGTCCGAATTCCCAATGCTCGTTTCATAACACAGCATAAGATAGGATGGGCCATGTGCAAAACATGTTCATGCATATGATAACCCTTTACAAAGCTTTAGCAAAGAATGCTGTTGACTAAGGCCTGGTTAAGATCCAGTAACCCATGACAATGTAAGTGCAAGTATGTCTTACACTCTAGTGTGTCCTATGGGCCAGACTTCATAATGCAAAGCAGCACATGTGCTGTATAGTTCCCCATGCATGCACATTGTTGGAGATGGTTTCCTGACGTGTCATGTTGGTATGTATATGACATGTTTGTGTGTGAAAAGATATGTTTCATGTATGCTAAGTAATGCATACTACAGCGGTACGTTTAGGGATTGGACAAATACCAATTCTCTATCTCAGCATGGATATATATAGACCATTGTCTCAAGGCTGTGTACTCATATCTGTGTTAAATATGTTTCCCTATGTGGAAACATATGTACTGTTCATAAACATTTGTAAGTAAATATGTGACACATACACCTTTTCATATGTAAATTGTACCCTTTTGTCCATCAGCAAATAGACAGCACCATGCCTGGTCCACCTAGGTGGGACATGTGTGCAAAGATTTAGGGATTATGGCCCTCATTATGACATTGGCAGTAAGTCCCGCTTACTGCCATGCTGACTGCCGCCTACACACCGTGGCGGTATACCGCTACCCATATTATGACCCACACATAGCAATCCGTCACTATACAGACACACACACAAGTCTGCCAGCCCAAAGGTCAGTGATAAACTGGTGGTAGCAAAACCCACACCGTTATGTCAACAGAACTACACCCACAGCATTAGGACCCACGAATCACTGCGGCGGACATTCAACTGTGGTGAACCATTGGCGGTACATACCGCGGCGCTCAAAATACACACAACCTAACAAAACAACACTACATTGGTCAATTCAAACTACACACACCTGACACCCATCCGCACACCACACCAACACACTACTATAAAACACACACATTACCCACATCCCTTTACGACTAACAAAAATTACCACTAGAGAGAGATACAGCAAGAGCACCCACACAACAAGAGCCACAGAACACCATCACCCATACAGCATCCATGCACCTCACAGCACACACCCAACACATCACCCCCCACACCCTCACACACACACCACTCACACTGTCGAAGTAAGCCTCAGCAAGGCCTACTAGTGCAAGGCGTTCGCCTTTCTCTGCACAAAGTCCTCAGACGAGATAGGAAGAAGTTGGCACAGAAACTGAAATAAAAAACAAAGTTTATTAAACCTCATGAGGTGGTACTACAGTTCAAACAGCACCCTTCGGTAATGTTTGAAGCAGCACACTGAACTAAGAGAGCATGGTCCTTTTATACCCACCCAGAGGCTAAAAGAAGGTGGTACAATTATAGAAGCAAGACTTGTATACATTTAAGGTCATATGGAAATGCACAGTCAACAGGTAGGAGGGGCTAACAGTTTTCAAGGACTAGTTGACACATTACTATCTGTTACTAATTACTAACAGCTGCAGATCTTACTGGGCATGTGCGAAACTGGGAGATGCTAAATATAACTTGTCACTAGACAGATTTTCAAGAGTAGTTAACAGGAAGGTAGGACAGAGCACATGGCGAGCACATGGCAGCATGTGGCAGAGATAATGGCTGCCACGAATACAAAATGGATCCCGCGAAATGTTCACAATAGTTGCTAAATACAAGATGTCTTCTGCTAATGCTTAATCTAATCGCTACTAAATTAGAACAGACGAACCTTTTAGCATTAGCTGAAGACATTCGTCTTTCTGGGATAATCTAAATATTCATCTTGTATATTTATGCTCATCATTTCAGCTATTTCCTTATCTAACATGTGTTGTGCTTTCATTTCTGTAATATCTCTTTTGGTAGGCATACAAGCAGTAAAACACATTGGACCACACTGAATACATATACAGCATGTGAAAAATATTGCAATCATTACACACAGGATAGTCAGTAGTTTCCAGCCCCAGGTGGAAACAAGAGCCCAAAACCATTCAGAAAAAGTCCAAGTACCTGTCTCTGTGTGCATTTCTGCAGCAATTTTATGCAATTTAGATATTGCATCATACACTGAAGGTGAGTGATCTGGAATGAAAACGCAGCAACGACTACCGATGATGCGACATGCACCACCTCGATCAGCTAATATCACATCTAGTACTATACGATTTTGGAGCGCTACAACCCTCACAATTTGGAGCTCCTCGGTAATATTCCCAAGTGCCAGAGCTGCCTGATTGGTAACAGCTTCCAAAACCCTAGTCAATCGTCTCACTTTCCTACTGTTTAACGCAGCACGCACAAAGGAGAACAACCCCAAATTAAAATCAACATATTGTTGCAGGCTAGTGTCCGTTTGGTATACCTCATTTGTACTTATTGTCCTTTTATATCTATTTTTAATTATGTAATTGAACAGTTTAAAATCTCAGTGATATGATGCAGGTGCCAAAAACACAGGGGGTAATAGAAAAGATACATAACACACACCTGACCACCCAACAGGTAGTTGGTAATATCCATAGTTACCACAAACAAAATATGTATTATGTGAAGCTGTAAAACTACTATTATTTACACCCTCAATAGTTAAAATCAAGGTACAATCGCTTGTCCCCACTGGAATTCGCCCAATGCTACGTATGCATAAATCTGCTTTAGTTTTTGTAACAGAAATCACAAATTGTTCTTTTTTGTCAGAGTCTCTTATATTTGTGAAGACATATGGTATTGAAAAATTGTCCGGTTGATACTCTTCCCATTCCCATTTAGTTCCTTTGGCTTGGGGATACCCATCTTTGTCTTGGTAGCATACTTTATTAAGGCGAAAAAGAAGTCCGCCCTCTGTACGTTTTCCAGATGCAAACAAAAGCATATACCAAGCTTGACAAGAACCATTGTGTTAAAAAGGAAGAGGAATGAAAGGTGTTCCTCCTTTCTTTTGATGCGCAGGTATCATTCCACATACCCAACAGTTAGTAGTATTTGTAGCATTATGAGTATGATACAACATCTGAATGAAAGTATCATTGAAGTACAATTGACTGTGCTTCTACTCCTGATAGAGAAGCGTAAAGTAATAGTTATCCTCTGGTACTGGAGAAGTGGCAACAAAACACTCACGAGCAGGAGCCATCTTTTCAACAAACTAGGCCCTTCCAGAAATTAATTAAAAACAATTGTTGTTGCTCTTATCCCTGGGCAGCCGCTGATTTCTTCACCACGGGCCAAGACGGGTGTCAATACTCTAATGCATGGCTGATCCCCCCCCTTGCCACATTGGCTCTCCGTTTCACTAACCCAGGGCGGTAGCTCAACCAGTTTTTTTCAGCACTACAGATTCTTTCCTCGGTCTCAAATTATATTGCGACACTCCAGAAATCGTATGGTCCGGGAAGAACTCTGCAGATTCGTCAGGTGATATAGCACGCCTTTCTCTGTAGTCAAAATCTCTCGATGATCGGTCAGCACAGCAGGTTCCACCAAGGTAGGTAGCACTCTCTCGCAGTGAGTACTATGGACCCAATTCTTTCGGTTCGTCACTCGAACTGCTGTCCTTGGCGCAAGGAGCACCTGCTCTGGGCCTCACCACCTTGGTTGCAAGCTGCTTGATCTTTCAAAGGACTAAATCATCACCTGGTCACAAGGTCGGAGTTCATGGCCTTCACCTGTAGATCTGTCAGGAAGTGCTTCTCGACCCTGTTGATGAATAGAAACCAAATTGTCAGTTAACTGTGCCAAATAATCATTCATCAGGACACAAGGTACATCATATACAGAATTTGGCTCAGGAATTCCCCAAATGTTCATTGGCCTTCCAAATACTATTTCATAGGGGGTAAGGCCTGTTCGAGAGTGTGGCACTGACCTAATAGACAATAATGCCAACGGTAATGCATCCGGCCAAGTTGAAGATGTGGAAGCCTGTATCTTCGCTAACTTCAGCTTCAAAGTAGCATTATACCTTTCCACCAACCCTGCTGATTGTGGGTGGAAAACCACATGGAACTTCTGTTTGATCCCTAATCCTTTCAGGACGTACTTAATAACTTCCACAACAAAATGAGGTCCGTTATCATTCCATAAAAGTCTGCAAACACCAAACCTAGAAAAAAATTCCTTCAAAAGCACCTTTGCTGTGGTAATGGCAGTATTATCCTTTGTGGGGTACGCCTCTGTCCATTTACTGAAGGCACATACCACCACCAAGACATACTTTAAATAGTTGCAGTGTTCAAGCTGAATATAATCCATTTGCAGAACTTCGAAAGGTGCAGTTGGTGTAGCAAACCCTCCCGCAGGAGTTTGTGTCCCTTTTTCAGGATTGTATTGTAAACAGATCAAAGAAGACTGTACTGCTCTCTTAGCTGTGCTGGAAATTTCTGGATGCTCCCAAACTTGCATAAGCAACTTCGTTATTGTTGAAGCTCCAACATGTGCCAGCCCATGTGGTACCTGAACCATAGGTTGTCCAAAGCTATATACAATTTCCATTTATCCATCTGCTTATTCCACCAACAGCCCTCATCATCCAATTCTCCTTCTTCAGACCACTGCTCACGTTCTTTCACAGAAGCAGATTTCTGTATACCTAATACGTCTTGTCTAGCATTAAGTCAACGTTCAGCTTGTGACTTCACTACATACATAGAAGTAGTACTTCGCTGCATCGCAGTCTCACGTGCTACGCGGTCCGCAAGGGCATTACCTTGCCCTATGTTATCGGTCACTCTCTTGTGTGCACTACATTTCACAATAGCTATTTTCTTTGGCTATGTCAATGCAGTCAAGAGGTTATGCACTAATTCTCCGTGCATTATCTGCATCCCGTGGGATGTGAGAAAGCCTCTCTCCTTCCAAAGCAAACCAATATCATGAGCCACTCCAAAAGCATAGCGGCTGTCTATATAAATGTTCACACAAAAGTCAGTACTAAGCTCACATGCTTGTGTCAAAGCTATTAGTTCAGCTGCTTGAGCTGACTTCTGTGGTATACGAGCTGTCTCCACTACCGTGTGTATTGTGGTGATTGCATATGCAGCTGAGGTCGTACCGTCTGGCAACTTCAAACAAGACCCATCAACCCACAATTCCCTGTCTACATCTGGAAGGGGCGTATCTTGCAAATCAATACGACCCTTTGTCTGTTCTTCGATAAGGAATATACAATCATGTGTTTCTTGTGACTGAGGCTGAGTCACCAGATATGTCAACAAAGTGGCTGGATTTAGTGTTGCACATCCCTTCAGTGTAATGTGAGGAGCCAGCAATGTCAATTCATATCCTGTCAGGCGAGCACTAGTTAAATGTTGCATCTTTGTTTGATTTAAAAGAGCATCAACCGCATGGGGTACTAACACCAACAGCTTATGTGACAAAACTATCCCTTCACTCTGACGTATTGACACAGCTGTTGCCGCAACTGAATGAAAACACCCAGGCAACGCTTGAGCGACAGGATCAAGTACTGCTGAAAAATATGCACAGGGACGCTGCTTATCGCCATGTGTCTGTACTAAAACTGACAATGCACATCCATCTTTCTCATGCATGTAAAGTGCAAAAGGCTTTGTGTAATCTGGAGTACCTAACACTGGTGCTGAACAAAGGGCTTGTTGTAGGTGCCGGAAAGCAGTCTCACATTCATCTGTCCATGGGAGGGGCATTGGAGTATCTTTAGTCAAAAGTGCTAGCAAAGGTTTGACAATGTGTGAAAACCCTAATACCCATTGCCTATAAAAAGAAGTAAGACCAAGGAATGCACGAACATCTTTCTGAGTAGAGGGTACTGGTGTTTCTAAAATTGCTTGAATACGATCTGATGTAAGTGCACGGCCCTCCTTAGACAAAAGGTGACCTAAATAGGTTACCTTTGGTCTACAATATTGGAATTTCTTTCGTGACACTTTATGATGGTGTGAAGCAAGAAAAGAAAGTAAGGAAAAAGTGCACTTTTCACATTGCTCAGGGGTATCAGCTGCCAATAAAATATCATTGACATATTGTATGAGAGCCACACCTTCAGGCAAAACAAAAGAATCAAGTTGTCGTTTTAACGCTTGACTATAAATACTAGGACTCTCAGTATAGCCTTGAGGAACTCCGCAAAATCTTAATGATCGTTTATTCAAAGTAAAACCAAACAAATATCGTCTGTCAGGATGAATAGGGATCGAAAAGAAAGCATTCTTCAAGTCTATCACAGAGAACGTAGTTGCTGTCAGGGGAACCAAAGTAAGAAGTGTCGTGATGTCAGATACCACAGGATATTGTGGTACCACAATCTTATTCACTTCTCGTAAATCAATATTGAATCGGTAAATCCTAGTATCAGAATTCTTTTTCAGAAAAGGAAGAATCGGACTGTTACAAACATTATACGAAACTTCCTCAACAACTCCAACTGCAATAAGATCATGCACAATCCGTGTGAGTGCTTCTTCGCCCTCCTGTAAAATGTTGTATTGAGGCAAACATGGCAATACAGCTCCCTCCTTGACACTAATATGTACAGGTGGAATAATAATTTGTCCCACATCAGTATCTGAAGTAGCCCACAAAGAACTAGGGAGTGAAGCTAATGCAATATCCTCTCTAACAAGACAAACTCTTTCCATCACAGGATGATTATCATTCAAAATAACACGCACCCCTTCAGGAGAGCATCGTATTGTAGCCCTGAAATACTTGAGCATATCAAGACCCACAATATTGTCTGGTGTATTTGGAGAAAGCAAAAACGGACATGGAGCAGTAAATCTATCAACATGGAATGCAAGTGGTTGTGACAATGGGCTAGGGGAAGGTGTTCCAGCGAAACCTATCGATGTAATGGTTAAGCCAGACAGGGGAGCCCTTGGAACCAATTGTTTAGACAAGGCGCTACGAGTAGCTCCTGTATCAACCAGAAACTGATCAGTAGAACCCAAAACATGTGCTGTAACATAGGGACCCCTCTGATCTACTGGAACTTCAACTGATTCCTTACACCATCCTAGGCAATCCTATGCATAAGCAGAATCTTGGAAATCAGGTTGCACATAGTTAGACATCTGGTATTGGTTCCGTCTATCAAAAGTGTTAAACCCATCCTGCCTTTGTACATTAGCATCAAACTTAGCATGATCATTTGTGCTTCTTCTAGGCCCTGAATATCCTGAGCGATTTCTCATTTTTCCCCGACCACGTGAACACTGCTGAACACGTAGTGCTGGACAATCGGCAGCCCAATGCCCAAATTTCTTACAATATGCACACTGATCAACAGACAAATTCGAACGAGTGTAAGAAGAACCATAAGATCCACGTCCACCTCTATCACTACCTCTAAAAGGCGGACCATAAGCTTGAGCCAACATAACCTTCGTCTTTAATTCTTTAATCTTTTTATCCTCGCTACCTTTTGCTTCTAATTCCTGACGTTCATAATACTGAGCCATAGTCAAAAGAGAAACCGGATTAGAGGTAGTCCATGAACTTTCACTAACTTTTAGATGACTAGCTATTCCTGGTAACAGATTTGCGACATATTTATCGACGAACAAATGTCTGCCCGTATCATCTGACAATAACTGGCCACTAAAATCATGAAATGTTTCTTCAAAGCGTGAGAAGAAATCATCTGCCTTTTGCTTACAAGACGCTAAAACAGTCCAATCTATCTTTTAGGGGGAATAATCGTTTTTAACTTTACTAATATGGCTGCGTGAAGATCTAGAATCAACTTATACAGCTTTTTTGCAGGTTCCCTATCCCCGTCCATCTGTTCTAATTCTTTCCATGACGCCCCAAAAACTGCATGATCATCAACTTTACGAACAGTTCTCCACATATCTGGTGGTAATATCAATCCGAAAAATAAATCAATGTCAGCCAAAGTCATAGTACAAGAACTAATTGCTCCCTCAACTTCCTCATAAAAGGCGGCTCGATTTTTCCACGGGTCAGGTAATGCTGTTTTAAGTGCCATTACGTCTGCCCTATTCCAAGGAGTATACACCCAATTATAAATAAAATAAATCTTAGCGTCAACAGAAGTTTTATCATCACTTGTACCCAATCCTTTAGGAGGAACATACAAAGGCGCAGACTCCCGCATTGGTTTCGCGTGAACTATCATAGTCTTATCTGTTCCGAAGATGGAAGCTTGCACCCCGCCGGTCTGAGATGTCCGTGCAACTACGTCCACGGCCCTTTTCTCCTCTAGCAAACAGACTGCCGCAACACATAATTTAACCAAACGCCTGATTGCATCAGCCACCTGGGAGAAAACAAAAAGACCATCACGCATTTGCTTATGATCAGCTGCTACATCATCGGGCTCTAACTCATCAGAATATTTCCAAAATAGTTCAGTAAATTCTGTGCCAAATGTCTCAGTAAAACATAGCTGCTCCTTTTCCGTCCACCCTTTCATGTTGTCTAAAAGTTCAGAAGCAGAGACAATGCTACGAATTGTTTTACGAGCAGTAGATCTAAGCTCAGACGCACGGTCAGCAGGCAACATGGAGCAACTGTCTCGTATCTTCTGTTGCTCCGTACTGGAGACCTCAGCTAACTCATGAGGGGCAGAAGGAACGACATACGGAGGTGGAGGGCGATTTAGTAACAAAAAATAATCGTGCAGTTTATTAAGGATAGGATAGAGAGGTTGCCGAACAGTGTATAGGCCAGTTACCTGTAATTTACGTTCTTTCTCTTCTATCTCCTTTAAATCGTTTATTGCTTTCTTTCTCATTTCCAATGCTTTCACATATACATTCTTCCGCTGCTCTTTCTCAAGCAAGGCTTGCTCACGCTTCACTCGTCCACGCACTTCTTTCTCCCACATTCGTACACAGTCAAACATATCTTGCCTAGAACTTCGCTTACACATACATTGTTCCACATACTCAATCTTTCGCAAATCAAATGACCCATGCATAGGCCAACGTAACTCAGGATCCACACGAGTGTATTTATTCCATAATGTGCTGTACATTATAGAAGAAAGACCATGTTGAACATACATATCTATATTGGGCATCCCCTCTGGGGGTGCCGGTTGCGATTCCTCCATTCTCAAATTGGTACCATTACAAAAGCAACACATCCTACGAAGTGCGCTAAAAACAGGCATGCCAGAAATAGTGCAGAATATGCAGTATTATAATCAAAGTAGCACTTAAGGTGCTGTTCAAATCAAAATTAAATTGGAGAAAATTCTCCTCATTACCTGCCTATATAAATTGCAATTTATATATCAATTCAAAGGACACAAATTGACTAGTCACCCAAAACACGAGAGCCACAGTAAGTGGTGAAACAAAGGCATCAAAACCCACAGCAAGTGCCGTAAAACAGCTCTTACCAATCACAGGGCGTCCAGGTTCCCACTGCCAAGTTCTAAAATCGACCAAATGGTCACTGCACGACGAATGAACAAAAAGGATCTGAGTTAAGGTCCGGCGCCACCTGGATGGTCAAATCAGAAAGAAGGGAAAAACGCTGTGGTTGTGTCATAGTTTCATTTCAGTTAGCATGGAATCAACTGTTTGGACATCCCAATCATCAGACACAACATCCGGTGTAATTACATTAGTCATTGAAATTTTGAACACGTATGGTATTTGAATTATTTCTGTGGGCCCGTATATATAGAATGGAACTTTGTCCCACACAATCCCATCAGTAATCGGTATTGCTGTAATATTTACAGGGGACAAATCTCTTCGGACCTTATGTGAAGAATGATGTGGTGTTAAAACTTCATCAACAGGCTCCACAGAGGAGCGATCAGGAATGTAGTGACCATTTATAAGCAAAAAAAAAACAGTCACAAAACCAATCCATAAAAATAATGCTAAAAAATTTCAAACAGAACCATAAGTATTTTCATGGGTATTTCAAATAGTTCTTTTTAAGCCATCGATACAGCTTACTACTTTTTGAAACATTGTCAATCACAGTAGTGGATGAATCGGAAGAAAAATCATCAATGTCAATGAAATAGCCAGAAGTAGTCTCTGCAAACACAGGAGCCGGTGTACTCTGGTCCACTTCACGTGGAGGCTCTTGGCAGACAACGTCATTAGTCGGTGATGTGTTTGTGCAAAATACAGCTAAATCTTGAAGCGGGGTGGTCATTGAAGATGTGACTGGAACCAACAAGAGTTCATTTTCCGCCCTCCCCATGGTCGAGGAAGTGTCTGGAACAACATTTGACATTGTTGTATAGTCTGTAGTAGTGATGTTCATCCTACTATGTAGATAGATTTCCTGTTGGGTAGTGAGAGGGGATCGGGAGCCACCCAAGGGACCTCCTGGTCTACTGTGAAGGATCGGACTCATGGTGTAGTTTGATGTCATCAATGGACATTAATCTGTTCGTCTTAGAACCACACAGTGGTGGTATGATGACAGTCCTGGTGCCTTGTATTCCCAAGACTGGTACAGGTGCTCTGTAAGATGGACTGAACTCCTCCTTCACAGCGATCTTCTCACAAACCAGATCCCCAACTTTAGGAATCCAGCCAGTTGAAGTTTTCACCAAATCCCTTATTCCTAAGGTGGCAGCTCTTGCAGATGATTTATCATCACAAAATTGTTGAAGCTCCTGTAAAACAGTAAGACGTTCTTTTATGTCAAATTGTGTTTCTGCTGCCACCATACCAGGGGCATCAAGATCTGGGACATACATAGGTATCCCAAAGAGAACCTCATATGGAGAGCGTCCCCCTAAGGACCGTCTTGGCAGATTATTCAGTGCTCTCTGGACCCCATATAGGTGGTGTTGCCAACTGCGGGCTGAACCTAATACTCGAGCTGTTAAGGACTGCTTTAGATCACGATTCTGCCTCTCCACGACCGAATTTCCCTCAGGATGGTATGGTGAGGAGTAATGGAGTTCAACACCCATCGTCCCCATGGTGTCCCTAAATGCCTTAGAGGCCAATGCAGGGGCCAGGTCCAAATGGAATGCTGCAACCGCATATGTACTGATAAAGAGCAGCAAATCTTTTATAACAGTCTGGGCGTCAGCCGACCGCTGTGGCCATACCCACAGGAATCTAGAACAAGAATCTACAGCGACTAAAATATATTTGTATGCACCATCAGGCTGTAAGGGACCACAATGGTCTAGGTACTCACACTGTAGTGGCCTGTTGGACACTAAGAGGGATGTCTGCCCACTCTCAAAAAAGACTTGCCCACAAAGAAATGTAGAGTATGTGCCCGGAGATTAATCCGGAGGGAGAGCCGGATGTACTGCCCCGAATGCCCTTCAAAGCCTGGGCTGTGTGTGCCCAGCTGTTTTAGAAGTTACCACACATGGAAAAACGTCTGGGAAATACCGTGAGCATAAACTGTCTGTTTTTTATTTTCATATGTTGAGTTTCACGGTTGGCATCACTGTCATGTATTTAGTTAGAGCTTTTGTGTTTGTAGTTTTGTACTTATTTTGTAATTAGTTAGTGGTTTCTTTGTTGTTTATAAACAAAAAAATTGATGGCGGTGTGCGTGGGGTGGCGCTTGGCTGGCAGTGTGCTAGGGGTGGCGCTTGGCTGGCGGTATGGGTGGGGTGGCGCTTGGCTGGCGGTGTGGGTGGGGTGGCACTTGGCTGGCGGTGTGCTTGGGGTGGCGCTTGGCTGGCAGTGTGCTTGGGGTGGCGCTTGGCTGGCGGTGTGCTTGGGTTGGTGCTTGGCTGGCGGTGTGGGTGGGGTGGCGCTTGGCTGGTGGTGTGGGTGGGGTGGCGCTTGGCTGGCGGTGTGCTTGGGGTGGCGCTTGGCTGGTGGTGTGGGTGGGGTGGTGCTTGGCTGGCAGTGTGGGTGGGGTGGCGCTTGGCTGGTGGTGTGGATGGGGTGGCTCTTGGCTGGCGGTGTGTATGGGGGGGCGCTTGGCTGGCGGTTTGTGTGGGGTGCCGCTTGGCTGGCGGTGTCAGCCAAATGCCAGTCCACACACTCATCAGCTGGTGTGATTGCTGTATCAGGCATGTGGGCATATGAAAATGATGGGCCCTTGACTGGCGCTGTCTGTCGATGCGAGTCTTGTAATGTGCTGGGCCCGTGGCTGGCGGCGTGAATGGTCTTGTGCATGTCATGTATGAAAGGTGTGTGAATGGACTGTAAAGCGGTTGGTGCCTTGCCGTGGCTATACAGCTCACGAGCTGTGAGTCATTGGTTCAGTTTTTTGGCCTTTCAGTTATTACCAGTGCATTTCACTTTTGTGAAATCTCTTGTTAATAAAATTTGATCTACTGAACCATCACTCACCCTCATGCCAAATCCAACCAGTATGTGTGGTACAAATGACAAAACCTGCTCCGCTGTAATCAGGCGTCGCAGCACACTTGAGACACGCTAGGTGTCTCAGGTGGGACCCCGATGATGAAGCATGCCACCAACTTGGTTGGTGGGTGAGGGGTCTTTTTCACATAACCTAAGTGTGTTTCTTTTCACAATTTTATTGTTTGGCACATCAAAGACGAATGTGGACACATCAAAATGATATATTACAAAACTACCTGTGTTTGGGAGGGAGGGGCCACCTATGTTTATGGTCCTGGGTGCGGCCTTCATCTAGGGAAACCTACCAAACCCACACATTTTTTACAACTAGACACCCCAAGGAGTGCAGGGAGATGTGGCTTGCGTGGATCCCCCAACATTTTCTTTCCCAGACGCCTCTGCAAACCGCAAATTTTGCTTAAAAAAGCATATTTTCCTGACTTTTGTTTGTACGATCACCGCTCCAGCACAAAATTCCTACTCCCCAGCGTTCCCCTCAGTCTCCCAAGTAAAATGACACCTCACCTGTGTGGGTCCCCAAAGCAGAGTCAGCCTGAAGAAGTATAAAAGAAGAATATTTCCTTATCAACTCGCTGTGCTATCCCCTCTATCTCTACAAGTTTTTGGCCTTATTCTGTTGCAGGCACCTGGCCCACCCACACAAGTGAGGTATCATTTTTAACGGGAGACGTGGGGGAACGCTGGGTGGAAGGACATTTGTGGCTCCTCTCTGATTCCAGAACTTTCTGTCACCAAAATGTGAGGAACATTTGTTTTTTTAGCCAAATTTTGAGGTGTGCAAAGGATTCTGGGTAATAGAACCTGGTCAGAGCCCCACAAGTCACCCCATCTTGGATTCCCCTAGGTCTCTAGTTTTCAAAAATGCACAGGTTTGGTAGGTTTCCCTAGGTGCTGGCTGAGCTAGAGGCCTAAATCTTCAGTTAGGCACTTTGCAAAAAACACCTCTATTTTCTTTAAAAAAATGTGATGTGTCCAAGTTGCATTTTGGGGCATTTCCTGTCGCAGGCGCCAGGCCTACCCACACAAGTGAGGTATCATTTTTATCGGGAGACTTGGGGGAACGCTGGGTGGAAGGAAATTTGTGGCTCCTCTCTGATTCCAGAACTTTCTGTCACCAAAATGTGAGAAAAATGTGTATTTTTAGCCAAATTTTGAGGTTTGCAAAGGATTCTGGGTAACATAACCTGGTCAGAGCCCCACAAGTCACCCCATCTTGTATTCCCCTAGGTCTCTAGTTTTAAAAAATGCACAGGTTTGGTAGGTTTCCCTAGGTGCCGGCTGAGCTAGAGGACAAAATCTACAGGTAGGCACTTTGCAAAAAACACCTCTGTTTTCTTTCAAAAAATGTGATGTGTCCACGTTGCGTTTTGGGGCATTTCATGTCGCGGGCGCTAGGCCTACCCACACAAGTCAGGTATCATTTTTATCGGGAGACTTGGGGGAATGCTGGGTGGTAGGACATTCGTGGCTCCTCTCTGATTCCAGAACTTTCTGTCACCAAAATGTGAGGAAAATGTGTTTTTTTAGCCAAATTTTGAGGTTTGCAAAGGATTCTGGGTAACAGAACTTGGTCAGAGCCCCACAAGTCACCCCATCTTGGATTCCCCTAGGTCTCTAGTTTAAAAAAATGCACAGGTTTGGTACGTTTCCCTAGGTGCCGGCTGAGCTAGAGGCCAAAATCTACAGGTAGGCACTTTGCAAAAAACACCTCTGTTTTCTTTAAAAAAAAATGTGATGTGTCCACGTTGCGTTTTGGGGCATTTCCTGTCGCGGGCGCTAGGCCTACCCACACAAGTGAGATATCATTTTTATCGGGAGACTTTGGGAAACGCTGGGTGGTAGGAAATTAGTGGCTCCTCTCTGAATCCAGAACTTTCTGTCACCAAAATGTGAGGAAAATATGTTTTTTTAGCTAAATTTTGAGGTTTGCAAAGGATTCTGGGTAACAGAACCTGGTCAGAGCCCAACAAGTCACCCCATCTTGGATTCCCCTAGGTCTCTAGTTTAAAAAAATGCACAGGTTTGGTACGTTTCCCTAGGTGCCGGCTGAGCTAGAGGCCAAAATCTACAGGTAGGCACTTTGCAAAAAACACCTCTGTTTTCTTTAAAAAAAAATGTGATGTGTCCACGTTGCGTTTTGGGGCATTTCCTGTCGCGGGCGCTAGGCCTACCCACACAAGTGAGATATCATTTTTATCGGGAGACTTTGGGAAACGCTGGGTGGTAGGAAATTAGTGGCTCCTCTCTGAATCCAGAACTTTCTGTCACCAAAATGTGAGGAAAATATGTTTTTTTAGCTAAATTTTGAGGTTTGCAAAGGATTCTGGGTAACAGAACCTGGTCAGAGCCCAACAAGTCACCCCATCTTGGATTCCCCTAGGTCTCTAGTTTTAAAAAATGCACAGGTTTGGTAGGTTTTCCTAGATGCCAGCTGAGCTAGAGGCCAAAATCTACAGGTAGGCACTTTGCAAAAAAAACTCTGTTTTCTTTAAAAAAATGTGATGTGTCCACGTTGCGTTTTGGGGCATTTCCTGTCGCGGGCGCTAGGTCTACCCACACAAGTGAGGTATCATTTTTATCGGGAGACTTGGGGGAACATAGATTAGCAAAACAAGTGTTATTGCCCCTTATCTTTCTCTACATTTCTTCCTTCCAAATATAAGAGAGTGTGTAAAAAAGACATCTATTTGAGAAATGCCCTGTAATTCACATGCTAGTATGGTCACCCCGGAATTCAGAGATGTGCAAATAAACACTGCTCCTCAACACCTTATCTTGTGCCTATTTTGGAAATACAAAGGTTTTCTTGATAGCTATTTTTCACTCTTTATATTTCAGCAAATGAATTGCTGCATACCCGGTAAAGAATGAAAATGCACTGCAGGGTGCAGCTCATTTATTGGCTCTGGGTACCTAGGGTTCTTAATGAACCTACAAGCCCTATATATCCCCGCAACCAGAGGAGTCCAGCAGACGTAACGGTATATTGCTTTCGAATATCTGACATTGCAGGAAAAAGTTACAGAGTAAAACGTAGAGAAAAATTGCTGTTTTTTTCACCTCAATTTCAATCTTTTTCTTTTTCAGTTGTTATTTTCTATAGGAAACCCTTGTAGGATCTACACAAATGACCCCTTGCTGAATTCAGAATTTTGTCTACTTTTCAGAAATGTTTAGGTTCCTGGGATCTAGCATTGGTTTCTCGCCCATTTCTGTCACTGACTGGAAGGAGGCTGAAAGCACAAAAAATTGTAAAAATGGGGTATGTCCCAGTAAAATGCCAAATTTTCTGTTAAAAAATTGGGTTTACTGATTCAATTCTGCCTGTTCCTGAAAGCTGGGAAGCTGGTGATTTTAGCACCGCAAACCCTTTGTTGATGCCATTTTCAGGGAAAAAAACATAAGCCTTCTTCTGCAGCCACTTTTTTCTCATTTTTTTGAATAGAAACAAAATTTTCACTGTATTTTGGCTAATTTCTTGGCCTCCTTCAGGGGAACCCACAAAGTCTGGGAACCTCTGGAATCCCTAGGATGTTGGAAAAAAAGGACGCAAATGGCTTGGCAAGCTTATGTCGACAAAAAGTTATGAGGGCCTAAGCGCGAACTGCCCCAAATAGCCAAAAAAAGGCCTGGCACACAAGGGGGTGGAAAAGGCCTGGCAGCGAATGGGTTAAAGGTGACACAAGTAAATCCAATGGCACCAGCAATTATTCTGATGATCAAGTTTATTTTATTGTCACATGTGTGTAAGTGTTTAGCTTCTAGCATGTCCTGTTGCATTTCCCTAAGGATGTGTGTGGGTTCAATTGTCCAGTGTCTGCTAGAAAAATTGGGCTGAACTAAGTCATAAAGCGGCTTGATGCGATGTGCATAATCTGGAATGTATGTTCTGCCAAAATTGAAGAAACCCAGTAATGACTGTAATTTCTTACGTGTGTTTGGAGGGTGTAGTTGAGCACATTTCTCTAGAAAGTGCGGGGCCAGGCTCTTCCCCTCGTTTGATAGTTCATATCTCAGGAATAATACGCTAAGAAAGGCTATCTTGCTTTTCTTAAAATTGAATTTGTAACCGAGGTCTGCAAATCCCAAAATGATCCGATCTACCCTCGCAAGATGAATGTCGAGGACGTCGTCTGTGAGATATATGTCATCCACATAGGACAACGCCTCGGAATCAATATCATGTAATACTGATGTTATACAGGATGAAAATAGTCCTGGTCTATATTTATAGCCTTGAGGTAAACGGCAAAAGCGTTTCTGAGAGCCAAATGAGAATGCACTCAGGTCTTGACTTTCATGTGCTAAATTCTGGCAGAAGAATCCTTTATATATGTCTAATGTTGTTTTATATTTTTTACGCACTACATTGTTTATCAGTGAAGTACTGTGTGAATTTTGTATAGCATATGTGCGTGTATGACTAGTTAAATGTCTATAATCAATGACTATTCTATATGAATGGTCCGGCTTTGCAACGGGGAATAACGGATTAGTCATTGCAGATGTACAGGGCTCAATTACTCCCTGGTACTCAAGTTGGGTGAGGATCTCCTTCACCGGAGCTTTTGCTTCATGTTTGACAGGATATTGTGGCTGCGGTTGGGGTGTAGACCTAACGGGAATAATATGACAAGGAGACTCCTTATCCCAACCTACATGATTGCGATATAGCGCAGGTGCCTGCGCTAAAGCCCATTCAGCAGCATAGTCTTCTTTTGCTGCTTCCGGAACAAGATCGGAGAAAGAAGGCAAAATGACACCTTCCCCATGCAGACGTGCTCAGGTGGCCAGTCTCTTTCGGCCAATAGGATATCACTAGTAAGTTCATCCCAAAATATTACACTAATAGTGCGCTCCACGTCTCCCTCTATCTGAATTTTTAAATCATAAACCCTATCGGGGGGAAGAACGCGGCCATCCACCGTTTCAACCGGAATGTAATCGCTAGTTGCTGTCGCATCCAGATGATCTTTCAGACTCTGGCGACATATTGTGACTTCTGCCGCGCTGTCTAAAAGAGTTACTGCCCACGTCTTGTTCCTCAACAGTGTTCTCAATTTTACTGGCCTTTTTAACTGTCAGTGCTGCCACCTTCTTCTTTTTAAATTGTGGCTTTTGCTAAGGAGTCTTTTCTTCTTTTTTAATGGTAGACTGTTGTGAGTCTTTCTTCTCTTTTACGTATTCCGGACGTCGATCTTGACGGCCCACTCTCTCGCTACGTCTACCCGGTGCGTCCTGAAAGGAACGAGAGGGACGTGAATCAGTATATCTGTCTGGAGTTTTAATGTTCTCCCTATTTCTGAGATTATATCTCCTTTCAGAGTTCTCCGGGTGTGGAGAATCAGCTCTCTTATTTCTTCTTTCTTTGAAATCCTTTTGTTTGTCCCAGCGCTTCTTAGAGCCCTCTTGTGCCTGCTTTGTACCCTCCTTATGGGCGGTAAGTTGTAACTCCAATTTCTTAGGTTTGGCTGCCAAACTATCTCGTCCTATACTAGTATAGGTATCGGAAATAATTTTCGGTAGCTTTCTCTCTTGTTCCTGGTGTGGAGTATCCCGGAGACGCTGGCGAATTGCCAGTGCTACCGCTTCCCCTTTGATATTACTGAGTATTATTGAGGATACGGCGTCAAAGTTACGCATTAATTTCATCCCAAAATCCAGGGCTGGTGCAGCCCCATGCTCATTTTGTATTTGTTTTAACACTTCCGGTAAATTGGCAAGTGTCGGGGTACCATGTGTGGTAGTATGTATGGCAGCGAAGACTGTACCCCATGTGGCACAGTCATCCACCGAGGGAACCATCCCAAAAGGCAAGCACATAGTGAGCAATCTATTTTTTTCCTGTGGTCCCGTATGGGGAAATACAGCTTCCAGCTGATTTGTTTTCTGGGCAATCCAGAATGGTATTTTTTCCCATTCCGTGGGCACTTTACCCATAATAGTATGGACTTTTTGTGGATTAATCCCAGTAGCCAATTGATAACCACCAGCTACTGGCGGTGCTGGACGCGCTGGTGTTGTGTTCAATGTTCGCATTCGAACTGAACTAATCGTCTATATAATGTCACCAATTCATTATATAAAACTCGTAAATCTGCTATTGGTATATTCTGTATGCCTGGGTGAGGTGTGTATGTGGCAAACATAGGCCCAGTTCTGATGCTCCTGGTGTGTGAGCGATATTTCATGATACTGGTATCCTTGGTACCGTAAAGGTACGTTTGCAATTTCATATGTGTGGAATGTGTTCGTTCTTTGGTCAACCTCAGGAAAGGTGACCCAACAGTAAAATATTTCTGTTTGGTATGCTTCAGTAGCTTCTATTATCAGAGTAACATCCCCGCCCTCATCTGTGTGTAAGGCCATGTGTTAATAAATGTTGTGTTAATGCTTGTCTAGCATTTTCAGGAATGTCAATGGCGTTAGCCATATTTGTTTAGGAAAAACGGAACACCAAAAATGGGTAGTAAAGTCCTTTTATGAGTGCGAAATCGAACAACCTACAGCTTAATAAGGTGTTGCCTTTTCAGCTGAGGAGAATTCTCCCAAAGACCACGACGTCTCCGTATAATGGTACTTAGGGTACCTGTTGTCTGTGAGACAGTGATAGTCTTGGTATCCGTAAACTAGTGCCTAAACACCATCGTTGGTGGCACCATGTCGTAGTTTGGACTCTTGCTTTGAGCAAGACTGCTGGTTTAAGGATTACAGTACTTTTGTTTGTAGACGACTACGCCTTTCCTACAACAAGTTGCAACTGTTGTTTCAACCTTACCGGCTCACTAGCAGCACCTCACCAGAAACACAATAGTAAAAGGTGATTTAGGGCAGCCGTTACGCATGGACTCGAGAATAAGATATCTCAGGGAGTGTCGTGGTTAAACGGAGATTTACCCCTTTCTCACAGATATATCATGTCTCATACAAACACAGGCAATGACAAAGATGCAGTAGAGTTTCAATAGTTTTTATTTAACATAACTGCAATGTGTGATAAGTTGCATGGGCTGCAATGATTAGGATAATGAATAATGCAAGAAACAGAATTGTGAATACGAGAGTCATTAAAAGTAACTAAAACCTTATATAATTTCAACAAGTCAAGAGGACACCAAAGCACAATAATCCTAAATTTAAAAGTAAGCATGCGGCTAAGAGCCGAATTCATGTAACAGTGTCAATTTAGACCAAATCCAATTTAAACAGTGGTCATTGAAAGCAGGAGGTACTCCACTTCGGCAGATGACAGAACCGGAAAATCCACACCAAACACTATTACGGAGCAGGTGTGTTCGAAAGCCTCAGAATCAACCAAGGCGGCATCCCGTGCAGGGCCTGTAAACAAGTTAATATCAACTTCCTCCAGGAAGGGTATTTCGTAATCAGCCTCACGAAGCAAACGCAGCTGCAGCGCGCATGTCTGGGAAGGAGCCCTCATCGGGAACATCAACAGATCAGCATCAACCACTGGGGGGCGTTGCTATGAGAGACAGACGACTAGTGCATGTTCAAAAGAGCACCAACGGCACCGAAACACGGGCTACACACAATCCAAAACCATTCTGAATGACAGAGACCAGTCACACTCCAAATGTCCCAGGAGTGTTGCTCCGAAGTGCTGCATCATGCGTTCACGACACAGCTGCGCTGATGGGAGCGCCCACATTCGTTCCTGTTACGGCGGGACAGCCATTGCGGAAAAACAACAACAACAGCAAAACGCCTGTTAATAAAGCCAAAGTGATCGTAAATCCCCCAAAAATGCTTCCAAAAATTGAATGAATAGCCGAAGGTATCAAACCGAATATGGAAGAGAAGGTGTGAAAGAAACCAACACCTATGGCTTTGAAAAAATTTGCCTATCCAGCTGTGTTGCACGCATTAAATATACGTCCCACAAGTTCACCAAAGTGGCTCGGAAAGTTGGTATTTAACAGGGACTGTATTTTTGCTGATAACCTTGCCACCTGAAGTGCATAGGTCTCGAGCGCAGATGTAAAGGCCACATGCTTTTGAAACAATAAAGCCTTTAGTCTACTTAACTTGTCGAAATTCACCTTGGAAGTAGCAATGTGAGGCCAGATATCTGCTACCTCCCTTAATTTAGTGGGGGAAAACAACACATTCCCGCAGCAAGTAACGACCTTGGTGACTGAAACAACGTAAGCTATTCCGGCCTGCATGCAACAACAGTCTTCACTATTGAGGAGGTCGTAGCTGCCGTTTGAAAGCACCTGGATTGTGCGTCTAATCAAGGGGACCGGAACTCCCTTCAGATAGCAAGCCAGGTTCGCAACAGAGGCATTACATGCCCCATGCAAGGACAGCTGCTTACAAATCAACGAATGGCTGACTGAAGTCTTGCATTCACTACTGCTAAACCTCTCTCATGCCATTGAGACATTTGTACAAGAAGGGAAGTTCCCACACCTCATGTATATAACTATCTCCCAACTTTTCATATCTGCCTACCGGAACATGTTTTAAACAAGAAGTGAATTGTAGTGTAGAAATAGGCAGATTAATAACACCGTGTATCAACCACTCAGCTGAGGGAATCTCGGCCATGGTAAAAGGCAATCTTTCCAATTTTTCAATGTTAAGCATAACATAAGTCGCCTCCTTCTTAGCCATCAGTTGTTGTTGTCGTGTCAAATTAAAGGAAAAAAATATCTCCCTGGCCCTGATGTGCTGCCACGGAACGTGACCCGCCTTCAGTGTCTGAAGTGTCCAACCCCACTGCATAATGGACCTTGTTTGACTTTGTCCATGATATAAAGAAGACATATCAGATCGTATAATGTCTATGGCAAAAGAAACAATGTTGTCGATGGTATATATTCGGTCGGACAGAGTGTGAATTCCATTATCCACAACAGCTAATGCCTTTTTCAAATTTTCCTGATTTATCTGCCTTAACCGGGCCGCAGCCTCTTGTTGGGAAAGTTTCCAAATTACATTGTACACTTCAAACAAAAAACGCTTCCTACGTGGTGTCTTCGGGCCTGACAAAAAATCTTGCAAGTCAGTGTTATTAGACAGGAGAGTGAGATGTGTCTTTACTGCATCTAACGAGGAGGTTTTTAACCATTGTTGACAAAATTTTCCCACACTATGGGGGTGATTCTAACCCTGGCGGTCGGTGTTAAAGTGGCGGCCAACCCGCCAACAGGCTGGCGGTCCAAAAAATGGAATTCTGACCCTGGCGGGAACCGCCAACACAGCCCGCCAACTTAACACTCCGACCGCCGCGGCGGTACAGACAAACAGCGCAGCGGTCACCGCCAACAGGCAGGCGGCAGACAATGTACCGCCCACACTATCACAACTCACCAATCCGCCACCTTTTCCGGGGCGGGAGCACCGCCGATAAAAACACGGCGGAAACAGACTACGAACGGGAAAACGCTCACCTCTACGCACTCCACGAGGACGGAGGACAGCATGGAACCCGAATTGAACATCATACCTGCTCTCGTCTACCTTCTCTTCTACCACGAGTACGAAGTCCGGCGCAGACGACAACGGTGAGTACTGCACCTACGACACACGGGAGGGGGAGGACGAAAGGTTACGGGCACACACATATGCGCCCCCCCCCCCAATCATGTACTCACCAATGCAGAGCACCAAGTCACAGTGACACCACCCAAACACCCCTGAAAAATGCTAGGACATAATCATATTTGGAATAAATATTTATGTACCAAAAAGCTCCAGAAAATTAGCGTACAACCATGAAAGATATCCACAACAAAACAAATGACATACACATCAGTGTATAACTGAAGTACCAAGTCCTGCACATCCTACGAATTCAGCATGTCCGTGGGCCAAAGTCTTGAGAAACAAGGGCAAAGCCCACACAGGAGACCTGAGTCCTTTGGAGAGAACACTGCAGGGGCATCAGATGTAAAAACTACAGGCACCTCAGGGGGAAGGGAAGGGGGGGGCACCACAGCCACATGAGTCCACGACGCCAGATCCACGAGGAGCCACCATGCCCACTATTCAATCCTGGGGAGTGCAAAGCCACAGTCTCTCAATGTCTCTACAGTGGGTGGGCTGCCCACTGGACCAACCTGGGGAGTGCAAAGCCACAGTCTCTCAATGTCTCTACAGTGGGTGGGCTGCCCACTGGACCATCCTGGGGAGTGCAAAGCCACAGTCCATCATGTGGATGACAGTCTCCACTGGTCAAGGAGGAGGCATGGTGGGCACAATGAACCATCAACGGTGCTTGAGACGGCGGTACCCTGTTCAGCGGTGCTTGAGACGGCGGGGCCCAGCGGAGCGGTGCTTGAGAGGAAGGGCCCAGCGGAGCGGTGCTTGAGAGGAAGGGCCCAGCGGAGCGGTGCTTGAGAGGAAGGGCCCAGCGGAGCGGTGCTTGAGACGGCGGGGCCCAGCGGAGCGGTGCTTGAGACGGCGGGGCCCAGCGGAGCGGTGCTTGAGAGGAAGGGCCCAGCGGAGCGGTGCTTGAGAGGAAGGGCCCAGCGGAGCGGTGCTTGAGACGGCGGGGCCCAGCGGAGCGGTGCTTGAGAGGAAGGGCCCAGCGGAGCGGTGCTTGAGACGGCGGGGCCCAGCGGAGCGGTGCTTGAGAGGAAGGGCCCAGCGGAGCGGTGCTTGAGAGGAAGGGCCCAGGGGAGCGGTGCTTGAGAGGAAGGGCCCAGCGGAGCGGTGCTTGAGACGGCGGGGCCCAGCGGAGCGGTGCTTGAGAGGAAGGGCCCAGCGGAGCGGTGCTTGAGACGGCGGGGCCCAGCGGAGTGGTGCTTGAGACGGCGGGGCCCTGTTCAGAGGTGCCTATCTCCACGGCGGGGCCCTGTTCAGCGGTGCTCTTCTGCACCGCGGGCCCTGTTCAGCGGTGCCTATCTCCACGGCGGGGCCATGTTCAGCGGTGCTCGTCTGCACCGCGGGCCCTGTTCAGCGGTGCCCATCCAGCAGGTAAAGGGAGCCAGACCTGGCCTGGACTCCCTGTTCAGTCGCCCTCGGACCGTGACGTATCTGGACCCTTCGGGGACGGACTCCTGGCCTCCTTAGTGTCCTCCTTCCCAGCTGGGATGTGGCATGTGGGGTCCACCTTCTCCGCGCTCCTGCTGCCCTTCCGCTCCTTTGATGGGGCTCTCGGGCCCTTGCCTCCCCCAGATGGTATGGGTGGTGAAGTGGCCGCACATTGCTCCTTGGGGGCAGCCCTGTCGGTCCTCGCACGGCGGTCCTTGGTTTTGCGGGTCCTCTTGCCGGGGGGGGGGGCTGGACGTGTCCTTGCTGCAGCTCGATGTGTCACTGCTGGCAAAGGGTGGGCTCCAGAACCCAGGCACAACAGTGACACCCGAAGCTGGGCTGGTGGTGGCTGCGGTGCTCTTGGGACTCTTTGAAGATGGATGGGGGAGGTCATCGGGGGGAAAGAGGTTAAGGTTAGCCAGGTAAAGTTTTTTAGGGCCAAGGTAAAGGGTAGGAGAAGTGGAGATGGAAGTGGAGGTAGAGGAGGTGGTTGTAGGATAGTCAGGTGTGCTGTCATTGGGTGAAGGTGCTGGTGCTGTAGGCTGTCGTGAGGTGGATGGCTGTTGGGTGGGTGGCTGCCTGCGTTTGTGTGTCTTGGAAGAGGGGGTGACAGACACAGTGGGAGAGGACACAGGGGACGTGTACATGGCAGTGGGGGTGGTGACTGCACGAGTGTGGACTGTACTGGAGGGTGAGGTGGTGATGGAAGCACTGGCTGATGTTGGGGTGCATGCAGGTGTGAGTGTAGACGTCACAGGGAGGGAGGAGGGAGACGAGGAGGAGGGGGACACAGGGGTGGCAGTGGCTGTTGGCATGTCTGCATCTGGGTGTTGCTCGGGTGAGTGTTTGCGGGATCTGTGGTGCTTGTGTTTGAATGAGCTGCTCTTGGGTGTTGAGGTGTGTGCAGGCTGGTCTGATGGTGTGGATGGGATAGGCTGAGGAACAGGAGACAGAGACAGGCTGGAGGCAGTCAGAAGAGGGAGGCTGGAAACAGGGACAATGGCTGCCGTCAGTGCTGAGGCCAGAGCAGTGAACGCTCGTTGATGGGCAGCCTGACCCGAATGAATGCCCTCCAGGTACGCATTGCTCTGTTGCACCTCCCTTTGCACACCCTGGATGGCATTCAGAAGGGTCGTCTGCCCAACAATGAGCGTCCTTACCAGGTCAATGAGCTCCGCACTGAGGGCAGCAGGGGCAACAGGGGCAGGGGCTGAGGTGCCTGGGGCGAAGGAGACGCGCGCCTTCCTGGGCGAAGCGGCACGGAGCGAAGACTGAGGGGCTGCTGGGAGGGTGGGGCTGGTGCGCTGGGTGGCGGCTGTACCTGTAGAGGCGGGGGGACGGATGTTGCCGCCACCCCTAGGGAGCTCCCATCCGAGGACGTGTCGCTTTCGCTGCTCTCACCAGCGGTCCCCGTCGTGGTGCTCCCCTCGCCCTCCGGATCACTGGTGCCCTCGGTGTCTGTTCCTGGGCCCACCGGGGCCTTGTGTCCTGCAGCTCCCTCGTGCTCCGATGCCATATCTGCTCCGCCTGATGATGCTAATGCACACATGCACAAGAAGATGAAGAGAAAGGGTGGGGGGAGAAAAAAGAAGACCAGGTTGAGTGCATGCAATGTCAACACCGTTGGCGGAGAGGACAGACACAGGTGCCTAATGCACTAAGCCGCGCATTCGGGGTACACTACTCAGTACTACTGACTAAGACAACAGGCCAAGAGACGTCAAACGCGCACATGGGAGATGCAGGACCTTCAATGGCTGTACTTGTCACCCTACAGAGGTGGGGGCCGGGGGCACAGGGCCATGCCTAAGGGAGAGGATTACACTACAGAAAGCGCCCTGGCCTAATGTCACCCACAGCCCTCCTCCCCCACCCAGACGCCTCCACTGCGCAGAAAGATAGGAGAATGTGCTGATACTCACCCCCTTGTGTCTGCTGTGATGTCTTAATGCGCCCATCCAATTCAGGGTAGGCCACCTCCAGGATCCGGGACATCAGGGGGGTCATGGTGCGACTGGCACCCCTCCTAGGTTGGGAGGCCATCCCCAGCAGTGTTTCTGCGGTCTTCCTTGTTCCGCGGCGGATGTCCTCCCACCTCTTGCGGCAGTGGGTGCCCCGTCTGTTGTGGACCCCCAAGGTCCGGACTTCCTTGGCGATGGCACGCCAAATATCGATCTTCTGATGGGCGCTGACCTATTAGACATGTACAGGGGGGAAAGGAGGAAATCATCAATGGCCTGCATGTTAGATGTAATTGCCCCCCCCACCCACTTTGCCATATGGCACATGCTCTCATCTGTCGGGCGTTGCACTCCTCATTCGCCCCCCACCCCACCCCACCAACTTACATCCACCCCAATCCACACAGGCATAGCCCATTCCATTAGCACCCGGGGAACTCACTTGTTGGTCTGGAGGACCGTAGAGTAGCGCATACTGGGGGAGGACCCCATCCACGAGCTTGTCCAATTCTTCAGACGTGAAGGCAGGGGCCCTTTCCCCAGTCACAGCAGCCATTGTATCTTCCAGACCGAGGTCACAGCAGCACTTGCAGTATAGGTCCTCTCCTGTGGATGATCAGGTCTCGAGTGATTAAGCAGATAGAAAATGGCGGTCACGTCCGCGGCGGTGCGTACCGCGGCGGTGCGTACCGCGACCGCCGGCGCACTTCGTTATTGGCTCCTGAAACCCATAGGCTTCGATGTTAACCAATGCGGCTTTGCGCCGCGGTCTTCGACCGCCTACCGCCACGGTGTGCCCCGCCAGCGCAGTGACCTCACATCCCATTGTCCCACTTCACAGGTCAGGCAGCCGCCATTTCAAGGGCCCACATGGCTTAATTTTGACTGCGACACACAGGCCTAGGCCTTGCATTGCCACACATACACGCCTTTCAACCCATTGCCATTCTTTAACTGTGCAAGCTGTCTGTACGTACCTGTGGTTTGGCTGACTCTGGGCTCCATGTTGTCCTTCCTAGGCACCGTCCGCTGGGACTTGGGATGAGAAGGAGGAATCCTCGCGTGTACCGACCGCTGGTGGACCTGTCGACAATGGAAGAACGCCATATAATCCTTCGATACCGACTTGACCGTGCCACTATCCATGAACTGTGTGCCCAGCTGGAGCCAGCCCTGATGTCCCCCATCCGCCAACCCACAGGGATTCCCCCTCTGGTGCAGGTTTTGTCAGTCCTCCATTTTTTGTCCAGTGGGTCATTCCAGACCACAGTGGCCATGTCATCTGGAATGTCTCAGCCTATGTTTTCTAAGATTTTGAGCAGAGTGTTGTCTGCCCTGATGAAACTCATGCGGAGCTACATCATTTTCCCCGAGGAGGGTGACTTGCCCACAGTGAAGGGTGATTTCTATGCCCTTGGACATATCCCCAAAATCATTGGTGCCATTGATGGGACCCATGTGGCTTTGGTACCCCCAAAAGACGATGAGCAGGTGTACCGAAACAGAAAGAATTATCATTCGATGAATGTCCAGGTGGTCTGTTTGGCTGACCAGTACATCTCCCATGTAAATGCCAAGTTCCCAGGGTCAGTGCATGACGCGTATGTGATGCGAAATAGCAGCATCCCCTATGTGATGGAGCAGCTACAGAGACAACGTGTGTGGCTAATAGGTGACTCTGGTTACCCCAACCTGCCGTGGCTACTGACCCCAGTAAGGAATCCCCGGACAAGGGCAGAGGAACGCTACAATGAGGGCCATGGGCGTACAAGGAGGGTGATTGAGCGAACCTTTGGCCTCCTGAAGGCCAGGTTTAGGTGCCTGCATATGACTGGTGGATCCCTAATGTACTCACCAAAGAAGGTGTGCCATATCATCGTGGCGTGCTGTATGCTTCACAACCTGGCTTTGCGATTCCAGGTGACTTTCCTGCAGGAGGATGGTCCAGATGGTGGTGTTGTAGAAGCCGTGGAGCCTGTGGAGAGTGAAGAGGAGGAAGACTCTGAGGACGACACAGACAATAGGGACAGAGTGATACAACAGTATTACCAGTAACACCCAGGTAAGAATCACCCACGCCATTTCACAATTGCTTCTAGCCTCCTGCATCTATACTTTCTGTAGTTCCCCACAGATGTTTTTTATTAATTTATGCCTTTCCCTTCCCTTCTCAGTGCTGTCTGACTCAGTACCTGACTTCTGCTTGGTTCGCCCATGAAATACAGCGTATTGACATTGGTATGTTGTCATGACTAATTGACAGAACAGAAATTGAACAGTAATATGTTATCCCTTTGTTAATAATACAGCATGACTCAAAACAGGTTTGTGTGCAAAATGTGATTTATTTACAGTGCTAGATACCGGTACATGTGATTCTAAGGGTGATGGGTGGGGGTGGAGGAATATCCATGGCAGAGTCCAGTTCTCAGTCTCACAGGTGCATTGTTCTTTTGCCTGTGGAAGGATGGAGCATAGGCAGTTCATGGTTGGACAGGGTGGCAATGTGGGACAGTGGGAAGACTTGAGGGGGTATGTCCTGCTGGCGGGGGTCTTGACATCCTACTCTGTCTTTTTCTTTGGTCTCAGGCTCCTCTTACGGGGTGGTTGTTCTTCAGCAGGAGGTGGGGTTCTGGGGGGCTGTCGAGGTGTTGGGACCTCCTGTCCACTAGCGCCGGCGGATGTGGTAGGCTGTTCCTGGTCCGGCCTAGTGACAGGGGCCCTGTGTGGTGCACCATGGTCCCGCAACGCGTCCTCTATCCTGTGGAGGGCCAGGACGATGGTCCCCATTGCGGTCCCGATGATTCTCAGCTCCTCCCTGAAGCCCATGTAGCGTTCCTCCTGCTGTGCCTGGATCTCAGTGAACCTGGCCAGTACCGTCGCCATCGTTTCTTGGGAGTGGTGGTAGGCCCCCATGATGGTGGTGAGGGCCTCTTGGAGAGTGGGTTCCCTGGGCCTCTCCTCCCCCCCCTGTCGCACAGCAGCCCTCCGAGCTGCCCGGTTTCCCCCGGCCTCTGTCCCCTGGCCGGTGTGCCCGCTCCCACTGCCCCCATGTCCCTGTTGTTGTTGGGGTGTCGGGTTAGCCTGGGTGCCCTGTAGTGGCAGACACACCGCTGATTGAGCTGTCCTAGAGACAGAGGCATGGGCCCGCTGGGTGGGAGCTGTGCTGGTGTCGGCAGAGGGGGTCGGGTCTGGTGTGGCCTGTGTCTGGGTGAGGGGAACCGACTGCCCAGAGGTCCCCGATGGTCCGGGCTGGTCATCAGGTTCACTGTCGACAGAGCTGCTATCCTCAGTGTGGGCCTGTTCCGGTGGTGGGATGGACACTTCTGGACCCTCCTGGCTGGTGTGTTGTCGTTCGGGTCCTGCATGGGGTAAGAGAGTTTGGTTATTGTTTCTGTGTGTGCAATAGCATGCGTGTTGTGGGTGCCCTTGTCCCCCAGTGCAGGCATTCCCTGGAGGGAGGTGTTGTGAGGGTATTTAGTGGGGGGGAGGGGTTAGTGCAGTGGTCATGCTTAGGTGATGGGTGCCCATGGTTTGTGTTGGCATGCAGGAGTTGGTGTTGGGATGGGTGGGTTGTGCTGGTGAGACATTGTCAGGAAGGATGTGTGCTGGGGGGTTGGGGGTGAGGGTGGGGGTGTGGGTTGGCATGCTGGTGGGGTGTGGGGGATATAGTAGTTGAGATGGGACTTACCAGAGTCCATTCCTCCGGCTACTCCTGCGAGGCCCTGAGGATGCAGGATGGTCAAGACCTCTTGTTCCCACGATGTAAATTCGGGAGGGGTGGGTGGGGGTCCGCCGCCAGTCTTCTGGACCGCGATGTTGTGCCTCGAGACCATCGACCGGACCTTCCCCCGTAGGTCGTTCCATCTTTTGCGGATGTCCTCCCTATTCCTGGGATGCTGTCCCACCGCGTTGACCCTGTCCACGATCCGCTGCCATAGCTCCGCCTTCCTGGCTATACTGGTGTGCTGCACCTGCGAGCCGAAGAGCTGGGGTTCCACTCTTAGGATTTCCTCCACCATGACCCGGAGTTCTTGGTCCGAAAAGCGTGGATGCCTTTGGGGTGCCATGGGGTGGTGTGGGTGAGGTGTGGGGTGGTGTATGTGATGAGGAGTGTGTTGGTGAGTGGTGCTTTGTGCTACTATGTGGTGTGTGTGATGGTGTAGTGTGCCTCAGTGTGTCTTGCTTTGGATTGTCTGCTGTGTCTCTCTCTCCTTCTCTCAGTATTTGGGGTCGCAGGGGTTTGTGGGTGATGTGGGTGTGTGTTTTATAGTTGGTTGATTGTGTGGGAGTGGTGTGTGTATGTGTATCAGGTGTGTGTTTTTCAAATTGTCCAATGTGACTGTGTTTTGGTGATGTGTGTGTATTCTGACCGCGGCGGTGTGTAGCGCCAATGGAATACGGCGTTTGAATGACCGCCGTGTGGATTCGTGGGTCGTAATGGCATGGGCGTATTTCTGTTGGCGTGACGGTGGAGGTTTGGTCATCTCCAGTTTATCGCTGCCCGCCGATGTGGCGGGCTGCAGTGGAGGACGGATTTTTGGAGGTTTGGCCGTTATGGGTCAGAATGACCGTGGCGGTTGACCGCGGCCGCGGCGGTGTTATGGCGGTCTTCTGACCGGCGGTAAGGGCATTTTACCGCCAAGGTCAGAATCACCCCCTATATGTAGTAATAATTTCAGCATGTTCAGGTGATATATAGCGAGGGTCTGCCCGACTCGTCCTGAAACCCCCCGAGGAGATGACACCATTGGTGTCAACAGGCCACAATAACCACCCGCCCGGACGTGACAATGAAGTGTTAAATGTACCATTCTGGACCCAGTCTGTAAGTTCACTAAAAGTGGCATTGATATATTTCTGCCAATCCTTCATTTTTGTAGAGACAGGTATGCTAGGCATATTCAATTCTCTAATCGTTGCTAAGCCCAAACAGCTAGTCTGTTGTACTGTTTCATCATTTGGACGGGAATGAGACATGCTCTAAACAATGTTTCTCTACCCTGTGTCTGCCAATGTTTTGTTCCCCTAACACTTTTCAAATCAACATTATTTGACCAATATTCATAACCTTCAATCGACAGTCGGGAAACAAAAGAATCTGAGTATATGAATTTCGTATTAGATTTGCTTATCTTTAGACGGAATTAACTTAAAATAATATGACTTAGCATTCATTTGATGATGCCCAGAAAAATACACACATTTGTCAGAATATGTTTTAGAACTCCCTTTCGGGGGAGTCGGGCAATGCTCCCATTGCGTATAATCAAATATTGTTTTTGGACTACTTGCTTTATGTATAAAGTGGTGCCCATAATAATTATAGCAAAACATGTCTCTTTAAACTGGTAAACATCTTCATTCTCATAGACAGTATAGTATTGTAATTCAGTCATCATGGAATCAACTGTCTTCACATCCCAATCATCAGATACAATGCCTGGTATTACGATATCATTCATAGATAATTTTAGAACATATGATATTTGAATTATCCCAGTGGGACCGTATATATCAAACATCACTTTATCCCACACAATCGCATCCAGAATTGGTACTGCAGAAATGTTCACAAAGGACAAGTCTCTTCGAACCTTATGTGATGAAAAATGTGGCTTCAACACCTCCTCCACCTGTTCAACCGCTGATCTCTCAGGAGAAAATGACCATGTATCAACAGAAGAAAGGTAACAACAAACCCTATCCAGAGAAAAAATGCTATCATAGTCAATAAGAGCCACAGATAGTTCCAAGGAAAAACAAAATACGTATCTTTAAGCCAATAAATCAGCTTACGTGGACCTGTGTCAGGTGTTGAAGAGGCAAAGGAGTCCGATAGACCATTGTTGTTGTTGGCAAAAAACCCAGAGGCAGTTCTTGTAAAAGGTGCTGCCGTATTCAATGGAGGAGTTGGTGTTTCTCGCAGTGGTACACTGTAGATAATACCACCCGCAACATCAGCAGTCATAGTGACTCGATCAAATGTTTCCCAATTATTTGTCGTCAGTGGAACTAACGCAAGATCATCTTCCACCCTCCCCAAGCTCGGAGAGGCAACAGTGTTGGTATAAATAACTTGGAGCGGAACATTTTCCCACGTAGTGAGAGGGATTCGGGAACTACTGAACGTTCCTCCTGGTCTGCTGTGTAGAATCGGCCACATGTTGTAACTTGACATTGTCAATGGAAACAAAGCGATTTTCTTTGGCACCTGGCAACGGTGGTAAAATAACAGTTCTTGTTCCGTGTATCCCCAACACAGGGACTGGTGTTCGATGAGAAGTGCCAAATTCTTTTTTCACTGCGACCTTTTCACGCACAAGATCCCCAACTCTGGGAATCCAGCCAGTAGGTGTTACTGGCACATCCTTAATTCCTGTGGAGGTAGCACTTTTAGAAGAGTTATACTTCATTTATGTCAAAAGGCGTTTCCGCCGCCTCCACACCAGGACCATCTAGATCCGGAACAAACATTTGTGTTCGGAACAGGCACTCATATGAAGTACGACCCCCCAGGGACCTTCTAGGCAGGTTATTCAGTGCTCTCTGTACTCCATACAGGTGGGTTAGCCAACTACGACCCGTACCTAAGACTCTTGCCGTTAAGGATTGCTTTAAATCGCGATTTAAATGCTCCATGACAGAATTTCCCTCGGGATGAAATGGAGACGAGAACTGGAGCTGGACCCCCAACGAAGCCATGGTATCCCTGAATGCCCTTGAGGCAAAAGCAGGGCCCTGGTCCGATGGAACGCTGCAACTGCATATGTACCGACAAAGACACGCAAATCTTTAATAACAGTTCGAGCGTCAGGCGAGCGCTGTGTCCATACCCACACAAATCTGGAGCAAGAATCTACAGCCACCAGTATATATTTGTATGCACTGTCCGGTGTGAGTGGACCACAATGATCCAAGTACACACATTGTAATGGTCTGTTTGATATTAAGAGGGGCGTCTGCGACGGGCGCTTAGCCGTTGAGACTTTAATTTGTTGACAGATGTCGCAACAAAGGACATACTGCTTAGTCTCCTTATAGAGACCAGGCCACCAGTAACGGGCCTGTAATAGCAAAATTGTGGCGGCGACGCCAGCATGTGCAGATGCCACCCCCTCATGCGCTGCATTAATTAATTGAGGTCTTACAACTTTATTGGGGATCTCGCGTACGCCTACGCCTGGAATTTTAACCTCAGCATTCAGCATACTTCCCATAAAGTATTGATATTTATTAGGAAATCCTTTAGGATAAGGCGCACCATCAACCGTAGCTTTTATGGCAGCCAGAATCTCTGTGTCTGGTTTGGAACTCGAACGAGTAACTGCGGCCACAGCGGCAACTGCCACTGCCGACTTTGCGGCTTCATCAGCCAAAGTATTCCCAGCAACGTGTATTCCAACGCGCTGGTGTCCAAGAGTATGTACAACATGGACTTTGGGTAGCGTCTCCTTCAGGTCTGCTACCTTCCCCCACAGTAGTCTGTGTTTTATGGTGTTGCCCTTTGATTCTCTGAACCCATTCAATCGCCAGTAATGTAGGTATTCATTAAAAGACGGGACACAATAATATGAAACACAAACAATCAGTGTAAACTGTGTCGGATCTGTATGTTCTAGTGCCATCAATAGAGCTTTCAGCTCAGCCAATTGTGCCGTGCAGTCCCCTAATGTTTGTGTATAAGTATGTTGGGGGCATAATTTCTCCCCCTCCATATGGCCGCTCACTACTGCACATGCAGCTGAATATTGGTGTTTTGTCCCCACCGCCGGTTGCATAGAGCCATCGGTGTACATGACTACTTGATAGTGATCAAAGGCAACATGTCAGCGGGAACTGGATATTCAATTTCATATTGCACAAATTCCTGAGTCTGTAACTTAGGGTCAAAAATGTAATCTACATCAGTGGCTGTTAAACACGTAGCCCACTGTATCCATCGCGGGTGCAGTGCTTTCGCATTAGGAACACTTGCTTTTGTAACAGCCTCAAGGGCCGGAATAGGGGAAACGACTATAATGCGTTTACCCTGGGCAAGAGGTCCTTCTTTAATAACAGCCATCTGTACAGCAGTGAGAATTTTCTCAGTTAGTGCGAATCGTTGTTTAGCAGCCGAATACAAGTGAGACTTGTATCCAATCGGGACTGTCTCACCTTCATTAAAGGTGACATACGTAAACCCAATGGCCCCAGCTATTACCCTGATGACCAAATGTGTCTTATTGTCCCATGTATGTAAATGTTTCGCAGCTAGGAGATCTGCTTGCAACTCCCGAAGAGTATGTGTGTGCTCAATTGTCCAGAATTTGCTTGAAAAATCAGGACGTATTAATTCGTATAATGATTTTATGCATGTAGCATAAACAGGAATGTATGTTCTGCCAAAATTTTGAAAGCCCAGCAATGAGTGTAATTTCTTAATCGTATTAGGTGGTTGCAATTGTGCACATTTTTCAAAAAATTGTGGCGATAGACTCTTACCTTCATTTGACAGCTCATATCCCAGGAATATGACGCTGAGGAAGGCAATTTTTGATTTTTTGAAGTTAAATTTGTAGCCAATTTTGGCAAACCCAACAACAATGCGGGCTACCCGTCTTAAATGTTGTAGTAACTCGTCATCCGTGAGATATATATCATCCACATATGACAATGCTTCAGGGTCCAACCCGTGTAAAATTTCAGTCACACGAGCCGCAAACAGTCCTGGGCTATTCCTATACCCCTGAGGCAAACAACAGAATTTGTTCTAGGAGCCTAACGCACTAAAGCTTGTAAGGTCCCTGCTTTCGGGTGCTATCTTCTGGCAGAAGAAACCATTCGAGATGTCTAAAGTCGTTTTGTACTTTTTCTGCACAATGTTGTTCATTAGTGCTGCGCTATGTCAATTTTGTATAGCGTATGTACGTGTGTGTCCGTTCAAGTGTCTGTAGTCTAAGACTATTCTATATGAATGGTCCGGTTTAGCTACAGGGAATAAGGGATTATTCATCGGCGAGACACAGTGTTCAATTACCCCCTGGTATTCTAATTGCGTAAGTATTTCTCTCACCAGTGCCCTTGCTTCATGTTTTATTGGATATTGCGGTTGTGGCTGAGGTTCACCTTTAATCGGAATTACATGATATGGAGAATCCCTATCCCACCCTACGTGATTTCTATATAAGGCAGGTGCTTGTGCCAGAGCCCATTTGATGCTATAGGACTCTGCGAGTTCTCCTGGAACAAGTGGTGAGAACGAAGGTTTAATAACCTCCTCCCCAACTGGGCAGGTGCGAACAAAGTCAGGCGGCCAATCCTGTTCAGCCAGCAAAATGTCATATATCTTGACTACACGATCCCAAAAGATTGCGTTTATAGTGCGTTCAATGTCTCCTTCCAATTGTAAAGTCACTGTATATACCCTATCCGGTTCAGAGACACGCATATCTGCTGTTTCAACCTGTATGAAGTCATCAGTTGCTTTCACCTCTGGATGCTCTAGAAGATTCTGGCGAACTATTGTGACCTCTGCCACGCTGTCTAACAGTGCTAGTGCCCAAGTCTTGTTCTTCAAGAGAACTCTCGTCCTGTGTGGCATGTCTAACTGAGACAGCCGCCACCTTTTTCTTTTTAAACTTTTGTTTTTGTTGTATCGGTTTCTATTGCTTCTTGAAAGAAACCTCTGAAGAGCGTTGTGATTCCTGTCTTGGTTTCACGTACTCTGTTCTCCGCTCTGACCTCCCTTTTCCGAAGAGTCCTGAAAGGAACGAGATTGGCGTGTATCAGTGTATTGATATCTATCAGGCATTTCAAGTTATCCCTATTTCTGAGATTATACCTAGTCTGCGGGGTCTCCGGTCGCGGAGATTTTCCCCTTTCTTTTTTAGGTGTCTGTTGTTTTTTCTCCCAGCGCTTTTTATTACCCTCAAGTTGCTGTTTAGTAGTCTCTTAACTAATTTTCCCTTGAAACTGTGGTTTCTGTGGTCTAGCCCCTAAGCTATCTCGACCAATACTGGAATATGTTTCCGCTATTATTTTAGGCAGTTTCCGCTCCTGATCTAGTTGCGGGACGTCACGAAGACGCATACGCACCACTAGTGCAACTGCCTTCCCTTTAATATTACTTAGTATTATTGAAGAAACCATGGCAAAATTGCCCATCAGTTGCATTCCCAAATCTAAGGCTGGGGCAGCCCCATATTCATCCTGAATATCTTTAAGCAATTCCGGTAGGTTTGCCAATGTCGGTGTACCATGTGCTGTTGTGTAGAGCGCGGCAAACACTGTGCCCCATGTATTACAATGTTCCACTGTGGAAACCATGCCAAATTGTAAACACATAGTTAATATTCTATGTTTGTCCTGAGGTCCCGTATGGGGAAATACCGCCTCCAGCGTATTAATTTTTTGCGCCAGCCAAAATGGAGTCTCCTCCCGTCTTGCTTGCACTTTACCCATGATAGAGTGTACAGTCGCCGGGTTTATACCTGGAGCTACTGCATGTTGTTGTGCTGGAGCAGCACGCGCTGGGTTTGTATTTAGTGTCCGCATCACAAATTGTACTAAGCGTCTATATGTAGCTGTTAAGTCTGTATATAAACGACGAACTTCAGCCACCGGCATATTTGCAGCTGCAGGATGTGGTGTATATGTGGCCAATAAAGGCCAGGTCGGACCATCATTACTCAGTGGACCTAACCTTACTGGTAATATTGTATGGGGTAGGGCACCATCAAGCCAATTATTATGTTCTTGATAAGATAGAGGTAGCTCTAAATATGCGTACGCCCTGTACTGGCCAGCACGTTTGCAATCGTATATGTGTGAAATGTATTTGTATTCCCATCAACTGCTGGAAATGTGACCCAAGAGTAAAAAAGTTCTGTTCTATAGGCTGCATGGGCGGCCACCACAAACGTGACTGGACCCCCCTGGCTCGTAAGACCATGTCAAGCAAATGCGCTGTGAGCGGTTGCCTCATATTAAGAGCTATTTGTGTTACCTGGGGATTTGCCATTAGAAAAACAGCGATAGTTCAGAGAAGGCACACCAAAAACGGGGTTTTTTCCTTTTAAAGTTCAAGCTTGAACAACCATCCGCTATATATAGGGTTGCCTATATCGCGGTGGTGGAAGTCCTCAGTGCCACGGACGTCTCCGTTAAAGGAACTGAGGGATCATTATAATATATGAGACCGAGAGAGACTGGTGGACCTGAAAAATAGAGCCAGACCAATTGTTGGCGGCGCCATGTCGCGTAGGCTCTCATTATCCTAATGAGACTACTGGATTTTTGGGTAGCAGGATCGTTCACAGTGTGGGGGACTAAGTCTAGCCCACGGCGAAGGACCCTTGTCACTCTTAATCCGGTTTTGCTCCGGCTAACTAGCAGTGTCTCATCTCTCCCAGAGGGAAGAGATGATTGTGCAACCGAGCGCATGACATCTTAGTGCTTCCCAGGGAAGTCGTGGTCACTCAGATCCCAACCCGTTCTCTCATACACAGTGTGGTCTCATATACAAATGACAAAGGCAGTTTGAGTTTTAAAGATTGGTTTAATAATAACAATTATAGAAGCAATTATAGAAGCAAGACTTGTATACATATAAGGTCATATGGAAATGCACAGTCAACAGGTAGGGGGGGCTAACAGTTTTCAAGAACTAGTTGACACATTACTGTCTGTTACTAATTACTAACAGCTGCAGATCTTACTGGGCATGTGCGAAAGTGGGAGATGCTAAATATAACTTGTCACTAGACAGATTTTCAAGAGTAGTTAACAGAAAGGTAGGACAGAGCACATGGTGAGCACATGGCAGCATGTGGCAGAGATAATGGCTGCCATTAATACAAAATGGATTCCGCAAAATGTTCACAATAGTTGCTAAATACAAGATGTCTTCTGCTAATGCTTAATCTAATTGCTATTAAATTACAACAACACTACACCCATGGCACCACAAAGACACTGCAGGTTCTCAGAGGAGGACTAAGGGTCATGGTGGAGGAAATCATCAGGGTAGAGCCACAGCTATTTGGATCACAAGTGCAGCAGAAATCCATCGCTAGGAAGATGGAGTTATGGCGGAGAATCGTGAACAGGGTCAACACTCAAGAACAAGGGATGACATCAGGAAGAGGTGGAATGACCTACGGGGGAAGGTGCATTCCGTGGTAGCAAGACACCAGATAGCAGTACAGAGGACTGGTGGTGGATCCCCACCTCCTTCCCCACAACTAACAACATGGAAGGAGCAAGTCTTGGCAATACTGCATCCTGAGGGCCTGGCAGGAGTAGCAGGAGGACTGGACTCTGTTAAGTCAAATCTCTATCAGTATCATCCCTCCCCTACCTGCATGCCATCACAATCCCCCACCCTTGCCCTCACTCCCATCACATCACCACCTCCCACATACCCCTCCATCACAACCCACCCATCCCAGTACCCAGCACTGCATACACCACCAATGCATGGACACCACTCACAGCCCTGCATCGACACCCATCACCACAGCACACTAGAGAGAATCACCTAGCCCACAAAATAACTACTCACACAAGGCAAAGCTGACAGGGCACTCACAACCATAGAGGCCAACACACCCATGCACAAGATGTCACATGCAGAAACAATAACACTGCATTTACATTCCCACAGGTCCCCCACCGCAACGTCACCGGAGAGGAGGTGCCCGCAACATCCGTTCCCCCCAGACGAGGCCCACAGTGATGACAGCAGCTGTGCTCGCCTGGATCAGGATGACCAACCTGGTCCATCAGGGACCTCCGGACAGTCGGTTACCCAGGCACAGTCCCATACCACCACAGAGCCTCCCCCCTCAGGAAACACCACCACAGCACCCACCCAGTGGGTCCATACCTCTGTCCCCAGGACACGTCAATCAGCACTGTGTCCACCACTACAGGGACCCCAGGCCACCCCACAAACACAGGACAAACAGGGACCTGGGGTCATTTGCAGTGGGAACACCGTTCAGGGGACAGAGGCACAGGACAACAGGGAAACTCGGAGGACTGCTGTGGAACAGGGGGAGGACAGGCCCAGGGCATCGACTCTCCACAAGGCACTCAGCAACATCCTGGGAGCATACCACCATTCCCAGGAGACGATGGGCCAGATACTGGCCAAGTTGCAGGAGACCCAGAGGCTGCAGAAGGGACAGTACCGGGGGAACAGGGAGAACATGAGGGACATCCACACCACCCTGGTCACCATTGCATGGGTGCTGGCAGACATGGTCAACATCATGAGGGAGGCAGTGGCACACCAACGGCCCCCTGGCACTAGCCACACCGATGAACATCCCTCCAACTCCGCTAACGCTAGTGGACAGGAGGCCCCGCCACAGGAACAACAGGCCACCAGCACTCCTCCCCCTGAAGAAGGAGAAGCACCCTGCAAACGGTCCCTGCAATCCAGGCAGAAGCCAGAGACCATTTCCAAGATCCCCGCCAGGAAATAAGACTCTCCCTTGTGTCCCACTCTGTCACCTGTCCTCCTTGAACTGCCATTCCTTCCCTTCCTATGCCCCCTTGGACAATGTACCTGTGATACAAATAAACTGGAACTCTTACCTGGGCTCTCCTCCACCACCCCCCAGCCTAAAGCAATACCCCATCCACGTATTGGTACATAAATAAACACCCTTGTAAAAAATACAAGTATTGAATCTGTCAATTGATTGAACTATGTGTTCGTTTAACAGTTTGTAGATATTTTAATTCAACTGTACAGTAATATGCAAGAATGTATACATAGGTATGACCTGTAGTTGCTGCAGTCAATACACCAGGAGCCAGAGTGGGGCACAGATATCTGTAAATAGACATGTCAAAGGGTACAGTAAGTGGCCATAGTAGTGGAATATCAGCCTGCCAGTTAAAATTGACAACACAAAACTGCAATGGTAGGTGAAGTTACAGTGTCTTACCTGTGTGTCGCTGGAAGTGCTGTCGACTGATTGCTGTTCTGTTGTCAACATCCTAATCCTCTGCCTCATCTTCGTCACTGTCCACAGGCTCCACCGCTGCCACACGCCCATCTCTAGCCTCATCCTCCTGCAGAAAAGGCACCTGCTGACAAAAGGAAAGGTTGTGCAACATGCAACATACCACGATGATCTGGCACACCTTCTTGGGTGAGAAGCACAGGGAACCACCTGTTAGATGGAGGCACTGAAACCTATCATTCAGGAGGCCAACGTTTTGCTCTATTAGTCTTCTTGTTCGCCCATGTGGCTCATTGTAATGTTCCTCTGCCCTTGTCCTAGCATTCCTCACTGGGGTCAGTAGCCATGAGAGGTTGGGGTAACCAGAGTCACATGCAAATACTGAGTGATACCTGTTAGAAAGACACTAACCCTTAGGGCCAACCCCATAACCATAACACCAACATCTACTGGGTGAGGACCGTGGGCTCACCTAATAGTCACACCTAGTGCCTCTGGAATTGAGCCATCACATATGGGATGCTGCTATTCCTCAGGATAAAGCGTCATGCACAGACCCAGGATACTTTGCATTGACCTAGGAGATGTACTGGTCCGCCAGGCACACTATCTGCACATTCATCGAGTGAAAGCTCTTTCGATTTCTGAACACCTGTTAATCTTGGGGGGGGGGACAAAGGCAATATGTTTACCATCTATTGTCCCAATAATGTTGGGGATATGTTCCATTGCATAGAAGTCAGCTTTCACTGTGGCCAAATCCTTCACCTGGGGGAAAACGATGTAGCTGCGCATGTGTTTCATCAGGGCAGACAACACTCTGGTCAGCATCTTTGAGAACATTGGCTGTGACATTCCTGCTGATAAGCCCAGTGTCACTTGGAAGGAGTCAGTTGCCAAGAAATGGAGCACAGATAGGACTTGCACAAGAGGGGATATCCCAGTGGGGTGAAGGATAGCTGAGATCATGACTGGCTGCAAATGGGCACACAGCTCTTGGATTGTGGCCCTATCAAGCCTGTAGGTGAGGATAATGTGCCTGTCCTCCATTGTTGCCAAGTCCACCAAAGGCCTGTACACGGGGGTGTCCCCATCTCCTATTCATCCTCAGCAGTTGTAATCTAGGGGGCAAAACAATGAGCATCTGGTCAGTTTTCAACATTTCCTAAATGTACAGTGCATTGCATGTTGTGACAGAAACAGTATGTTGATGTTTATCCCCAAATTGTGCCTATGTGTACTATGATGCAGTTAGGTGCCATGGCTTGCCCCCCCCTGTAATGGTGGCCGCCTGTCCTGTGTGGATGGACAGGTGGAAATGAGGTAATGCCATTGACGTTGTGCCCCGTTGCGGGAGGCAGTCGAGTACCGCTGTGCAACTCCTCTTTGGTTAACATTGGGCCCTATGGGTTACAGTAGCCAATGGTGGTGTATGCTGGCAGTGACGGTACACACCGCCGCGGACGAAGCCGCCATTTTCTGTCTGTTCACTCACTTGCTACCTGACCTTCAACAGGAGAGGACCTACACTGCAAGTGCTGCTGTGACCTGTGTCTCGAACCGACCATGGCTCGTGTCCCTGGGGAAAGGGCCCCTGTCTTCACCACTGTGGAGTTGGAGAGACTGGTGGTTGGGGTCCTACCCCAGTACCGTATGCTGTATGGGCCTCCAGACCACCAGGTGAGTACACTGTGAACCTAATGCATGGTGCATGAATGCATGGAGTGCTGTATGTGAGGTCCTCGTGTAAGCGGGGTTTGGTTGAGGGGTGCTGGGCTGCGTGCTGCATGTATGGTGGGCAATGTATGTGCGTAAGGGGATGGGAGGGCTATGGTGGGCCATTAGTGTAACAGGCCGGACGGTATGACTGATACCCTTTTTCAATGTGCATTTCCTATGCAGGTCAGCGCCCATCAAAAAAAGAGTATATGACTTGCCATCGCCAAGGACGTGTGGACCCTGGGGGGTCTACGTCAGACGGAGCACCCACTGTCGCAAACGGTGGGAGGACCTGAGATGCTGAGCATGGAAGATGGCGGAGGCCCAGCTGGGGATGGCCTCCCAACGAGGAAGGGGTGCCTGTCGAACCCTGACCCCCCCTGATGTTCCGCATACTGGCGGTGGCCAATCTGGAGCTGGATGGGTGCTTGAGGGCATCACAGAAGCCACAAAGGGGGTGAGTACAGTTCCCAATATACTACTAGCGTGTGGTGGGGTGGCCTATGGGTGGGGGATGCACACCTGTTGGGAACCCTAGGCCAGGCCGTACATTGCAGGGTAGGTTCCATGTTGGGCAGGGGCTGATGAACTCCACCTCCAACCAAGCTAGTGGGCATCCGCGACTGGGCAGGGCTCTGTGGGTCTCAGGTATGCTGCAACTGGCTTTAGGGATTACTGTCCTTGGCCTGGTGACTAGCATTGTGACTGGTAGTGATTGCCTAGTGAGTAGGGCTGTTCCCTGTGTGTTGTGTACGCCAACGGTGGTTTTGTTGCTGCCATTGACCCAGTGTATCCTCTGTCTCCCCCCCCCCTTTTGTTTTGTCATCCTGTCCTTCTGTGCATTAGCATCATCTGGCGGAGGAGCAGAGGCACCGGCGACGGAGGGAGCTGCATCCCACAGGGCCCATGAGGCCGAATCCACAGACGGTGAGGGCACCAGTGGGACGGAGGGGAGCACCACGGCAGAGACAGGAGGGGACAGTTCTGAATGTGATACCTCCTCCGATGGAAGTTCCCTAGTGGTGGGGGACACCTCTGTGGCCACCACAACTACAGGTACAGCCGCCACCCCTGTACCAGCACCGCCCTCCCAGAAGCCCCTCAGCGAGTTTCCCATGCTCGCTTCACCCCAGGCACCTTAGGCCCTGTCCCAGTTAGCCCTGCTGCCCTGAGTGAGGAGGCTATTGACCTCCTGTGATCCATCTCAGTTGGGCAGTCAACCATTGTGAATGCCATCAAGGGCCTGGCAGGGCTTTGCAACATACAAATGCATTCCTAGAGGGCATTCACTCTGGTGTGGCGGCCCAACAGAGATCATTACAGGCTCTGGCCTCCTCCCTGATGGCAGCCATTGTTCCTGGCTCTAGCCTCCCCCCTCCAACTTCCTCTGCCCAGTCCCGTGCCCCTGAACCCCAACCTATCCCAAGCACACATTCAGACCAGCATGCACCCAAGACAACACACAGGAGTGGCTCAAGCAAACACAAGCACCACACATCATCCCACAGGCACTCACACAAACACCATCCAGATGCTGACATAACAACACCTACTGCCTCCACTGTGTCCCCTCCTCCTCCTCGTCCACCTCCCTCCTAGTAGCGTCTCCACTCACACCTGCATGCATTCCATCCACACCCACTGCCTCCATCACGCCTATCACTACACACCCCTCACTGGCAGTCACCACCCCCACATCCATGCACACGTCCCCTGTGTCCTCTCCCACTATGTCTGTGCCCCCTCCTCCTAAAGTACACAAACGCAAGCACTCAGACACCCAACAGCCATCCACCCCACAACAGCATCCATCCGATGCACCTGCACCCAAACACAGCAGATAGACACCTCCTACAACCACTCCCTCTTCCTCTACTCTCAATCCTTCACCATTTTCCTGCCCCAGCATTCTTAAGAAGCTTTTCCTCTCTGCTGTTGACCTCTACCCTTCCCCTCTGCCCTCGTCCTTCAAGTCAGACCAGGGTGGGCAGAACGCAGGCTAGCACCTCAGCCACCCAGTCCACAGCCATTGTAGTTTCACCAGCTACTGCAGGTGTGAGGGGCTCCAAGGAGACACCCATCAGCACTGTCAGTGTGCCTGCAAAAGCTGCCAAGGGGAAGGGCAAGGATGTACCACCAGCTGCCAAGGAGGCACCACCAGCTTACAGGGGGAAGGGCAAGGAGGCACCACCAGACGGCAAGGGCGAGGAGGCACCACCAGACGGCAAGGGGAAGGGCAAGGAGGCACCATCAGACGGCAAGGAGGCACCACCAGACGGCAAGGGCAAAGGGCCTGCCCAGGCAGGTAGGAGGGATAGGAGGCCTGGTGCTGTGACAGAATCTGAGCCCCCAACACCAACCATGGCGCTTCAGCTCTCCGAGGCTGCAGGGGAGGGGCTGGAGCCTCCCCCCACCACTGCCAGCACCGCCACCTGAACCGCCATCAGTACCACCACCTTCACTGCCACCTGCACCGCCACCTGAACCACCACCAGCACCATTGCCAGCACCACCGGCAGCAGCAGCAGCCCCAGTGGGCAGCTGTTCGAGGCTGCAGGGGAAGGGCTGGAGCCTCCCCCACCACTGGCAGCAACACCACCTGCCCCGCCACCTGCACCACCACCAGCACCACTGCCAGCACCACTGTCAGCAGCATCAGCCCCAGAGGGCAGCTACCCGAGGCTGCAGGGGAAGGGCTGGAGCCTTCCCCCACCACTGGCAGCACCGTCACCTGCACTGCCACCAGCACCATTGCCAGCAGCAGCAGCCCCAGTGGGCAGCTGTCTGAGGCTGCAGGAGAAGGGCTGGAGCCTCCCCCACCACTGGCAGGACCAACACCAGCACTGGCACTGCCACCACTGAGCAGCCGTCGCCACCGGCAGACGGTCTGTAGTCCTGCCTCCATGGAGTGTAATGCATCCTGCCCACTGCAAATCCTGTGGGTGTGACACCTAAGTGAGAGACTGTGACCTTGCACTCCCAAAGATCTGCATCACTGGGCACAAGGCCCCCTCCAGAGCCAGTAGAAGAAGCCATCCACTCACCCCCTCCTTGCCAGGATGAAGCACACTGGGCACAAGGCCCCTCCAGAACCAGTGGAAGAAGTCATCCACTCACCCTCTCCTTGCCAGGATAAAGCACACAAGGCCCCCTCCAGAACCAGTGGAAGAACACATCCACTCACCCCCTCCTTGCCAGGATGAAGCACACTGGGCACAAGGCCCCCTCCAGAACCAGTGGAGAAGCCATTCACTTGCGAGACTGTGGCTTTGCACTCCCCAGGACCAAGCAGTGGACAAACCTACCACTTGAGAGACTGTGGCTTTGCACTCCCCAGGACCAAGCAGTGGGCAAACCACCTGCTAGAGAAACTGTGGCTTTGCACTCGCCAGGACCAAGCAGTGGGCAAACCACCCACTTGAGAGACTGTGCCTTTGCACTCCCCAGGACCAAGCAGTGGGCAAACCACCCACTTGAGAGACTGTGGCTTTGCACTCCCCAGAAAAAAGCAGTGGGCAAACCACCCACTTGAGAGACTGTGGCTTTGCACTCCCCTGGACATCGCACAGGGCATGTTGACCCCTCCAGGACAAGTGGTGTTGTACCATCTTCCGGCTGAGGTGCCCCCCCATTCCCCATCCCCCTGAGGTGCCTGTGTATTTTCAACCTGATGCCCCAGCAGTGTTCTCTCCGTGTTGATGCAGGAGTAAGATGGAGCCTTGGCCTATGTGATGTGGCCCTGTGGCCCACGGACATTATGGGCTGGGCAGTGTCCCTCCATTTGTATATCTGTAAATACTCTTTTGAATTTTGACAACGTGTTTCTAGAATGTTGTCTTATTACACTCCCTTCAATTACTTCCTTTTGTCCTTGCATTATTCCTGAGGGGTACGGGATGGATGTGTAAAGGTGTTGCATCTGTTTGTGTGTATTTTGTTGGGGGTGGAGGTGTTGTGTGTTGCGTGTGTGTGAGACTCTCTTTTTCCTCCCCCCTCCCCTGTGTGCTAGGCTGCAGTACTCACCGTGGTCGTTGTCACTGGCGTTGGTATTCCTGGTGTAGGAGGAGGTAGACCAGCATGGGGAAGATCTGCAGTTCGGGCTCTATGGCAGCGTGGTTCTTCACAGAGTAACCAGAGGTGAGTCCTTTGACTTTTGAGATCTGTTTCCGCTGTGCTTTTGTTGTCGTTTGTACTGCCCCTGAAAAGGTGGCAGATAGGCCTGTTGTAATACAGTGGGCGGAACATTGTCTTCCAACTTGCTGTTGGCGGTTACCGTTGTGGTGCTTGTTGCTACTGCCATGGCGGTCGGTGTGTTAAAGTGGCTGTCTGTGTTGGCGGTTTCCACCGTGGTCATAATTCCAGTTTTTTTACTGCTGCTTTATCACCGACAGCCAGGGTTGCAATGAGGGCCTTTATGTTTGGCATGTACATTAGGTATGTACAATGACTTACCCTTTTGTTTAATTGCCAGATTTCCCTATTGGCATACAATCTGTATGGAAGGGCTGCTCTCAGGCAGTGATGGCGCCCGAGTCATCAGTGCTTCAGTGCCACTTTGTATGCCCACACAGGCCTATTGCTGAATGTATTGACACAACTTGACTGTGGTAAACTCATCTCACTTCACTGTGCACAGGCAGCAGGCCCCTGACTGTGTCAAGAGTCTATGTAGCCTCCTCTGGGGATTGGGGGGAGTGAAGGGTCTGCATCCTCAAGATCAATCATCAGCACTGTAATGTACAGTTACCTGCAGACATTCATATGTACATCTGTAGTCCCATGGCCGAGTATGTTTCTTTAACTTTGAGGTTGTTGATGCCAGGCTTGCCCTATTATACAGTTGGGACTTACAGGTTGTTTATGTTGGGCATGTCTCATCATTTGCTACGGTTTGACATGACTTGGCATACATAGGTGCGATTATTCCAATGATGCCTGGTAAAGTCATTGACAGATGTCGAACTGGGTCATATTTGCAGACCCAGGGTACATATACTGTCATTTGTTACTTGCTTCTGTCACACTAGTTTGTGCTGGCGAAGCATATAGTTGTAGTCATTGGCAATGTGACTGGAGTATATACAGACCTACACATTCTCTGTGAGTATATGTCTGGTGTTACATGGAAACGTTGTATTGTACAGTGAGTCCTTCACACACATTGAGGGCATAATTGTCAGGCATGGTTCTAGTTCAACATTCATGCACAGATTACTAAGTCAGACTTGTGAATTTTGTAGATGGATACAGCTTCTTCTACAGGCTAAGCAGTATTTGCCCTTGCATTCTACAACCTACATCACATTCACCATGAGTTTATTTAGTATGTGTGATTATTCAAGTCAGCTATAAGTAGAGAAGATTCAACTAATCTCTTTCGTTCATCACACTTACAACTTGGCAAGGGTCTGTGACATATTTAGACATGTCTTGTCTTACATGCACATTCCAAAATGGATTGAGTTTGGAAGACCTAGACATTTAGATGTTTTGGTCCCTGTACGTCACTCTCTCTTGGTCAAACTTGTGTCACTGATGAGTATGTGTTCAGTTATCACATGCATAGTGTCATTCAGACTTTACTTTGTTGCCTAGCAGACACAAATCTGCCATTGTAGGTGATTGTTACTCTTTTCCTACTTAGGCCGTACATCTGTACAGCAGTCTTCACGTGTATTTTCAGCATTGCTGCAGGAATATGTCAAGCCAACACACTTGTGTGATATGTGTGTGACATTGTAAATTGTAATTGCTATAGCCTATGCCTACATTTCACTCACATATTCATGTGGTAGTGCATTCTTTTAATGCGTTTTTATTATCTAACAATGTTCCTAAATTGTTTACTTCTGTTGTGGTGTAGTCATGCTCTCTGAGATAGGAACAAGTTATACATTTTATGTGATGGTGATAATGAGTACGCCGTGAGAAATCAGATTTAAAGTTATTTTATTACAATATTTTAAGGAATGAATATTGTAATACAGTGTCTAAGAGAAAATGTTGTGCACAATTTTGTCTCTTCTGCGTGCTCCAGCAGCAGAGTTTGTTTGTTTCCCATCCTCATGCTGTGCATTATTGTCTTCATCCTCCTCACTGGGGACCTTTGTGCATACAGAGAAGTTGTGCAAAATAGCACACACAAGTATCATTTTGCACACAAGGGCTGGTGCATATAACAGGCTTCCTCCTGTTAGAGCTAGGTACCTGAACCTGGATTTGAGTAAGCCAAATGTCTGCTCCACTATATTCTTGGTCCTTTTGTGACCTTCATTGTAAGCCCGCTCATTAATAGTTGTTGGATTGCCATATGGGGTCATGACCCATGGCTGGATGTCGTAACCTTGGTCTGCTGCAAAGGAATGTGAGAAAATGTGTCAGACATGCATATTTGTCACTTGCTATGTGCGGTGGCACATATTAGTTTTCAGTGGAGTGGTGATTCAGACTTACAACTAGTATTGTGTGTGTTCCTGTTTGAATGGATGGTTGTATTGGTGTGTGGTGGTGCACTTTCCAATCATGGGTTATGCCTCAGGGACCTAATGATAGTTAATTAATTTCTGGTCTGACAGTTCACCCATGCAGAATATGTGTAGTACTGTCTAAATTTGACCCTGAAGCCCAAACTTAGGAGGGCCTAACGCCACCTTGCACCACATTAGTGTCATTTGTTTTGATGCTAATGTGGACCAACGAGGCCAAAATCACTGTGCCATTTTTACAATGTTACACAACCAATGCATTGCAGCACTTTGTAACCCCTTGTGCCACATTATGCCTATGCCAGGCATCATTTATGCAAGGGTGGTGTTCTCCCATTAGGTTGATTGCAAAAATGGTGCAGTGAAATCTAAGAGTTTCCACTGCATCATTTTTAGTGGCTACTCTTCAAGCCTGCACACAGCAGGCGTTAAAAGGGGGCACAACATTGCTTCCAATGGGCCCCTATGTACTGTGCCGGAGTAGCACCCATTTTTTTGCACTAATCCTATACAGTACATCAACAGCGTCAAATCTTGAGGGACTATTGCCCCTACTCTGTGCCATGGTGCCCCATATTATCAATATGGCACACATGGGGTCATATTTATACTTTTTGATGCAAAACTGCGCCGACGCAGTTTTGCGTCAAAAGTTTTACCGCCGGCTAACGCCATTTCTTTGCGCCGTTCGGACATCAAATTTATACTTTGATGCACGGAGGCACAAACCACAGATGTGAGTCACTTTTTTTTACTCAAACCAATGCGCCACGTCGTAAATAAAAACGACGTTAACGCGGCAAAAATGGCAGTGAGCCGGTTTACGACATCGCAAACTGGAAACGCGCCGTTTTTTACACAGGTGCGTCAAAAAGCGGCACAAACACAGCAAAATGTGCTAAGGAGAGCCAAAATGGACCCAGATGCTTGCACAGACCCCAGGAAGATGACAACAGACCAGGAACCAGCCAGGAGGACCCACACAAGTCCCAGGGAGAAGAAGAAAATAAAGTGTTGCTTCAGTGCAGAGGAGCAGGACATTCTGGTGAAAGAGGTGACGGAACATCAGCACCAACTGTTTGTCACCTCAAAGTTGCCAATTAGTAGGGGAGAGGCAATATGGCAAAAAACTGTTGACAAGATCAACAGTATGGCAGAAGTGCAGAGAACAGTCATCGAGTGCAAGAAACGCTGGCATGACTCCAAGCGCAGGACCAAGGAAAAGATGGCCAGGAACAGGAAGGCTGCACTGCAGGCTGGAGGTGGGAGTCCAGCACCGCAGGAGGCCCTAGACCACATAGAGGAGATGGTGGCAGCCGTCATCCCTGAGGAAATCGTCATAGGGATTCAAGGACATGACAGCGCAGACTACCAGGAGACAACACAGATGCAGGGTAAGTTGCATGGGGAACTAAAATGCCTAATTTTTAACTGCAACCAAGGGGAGACATACCTACTACACAATGCATGTAAGTCATGATATTCAGGGAGTGGCATGGGTAAAGGGGAATGGTACAGGGGCATGGCCCGTTCAGAGGAAACCTGGGGCACAGTACTACCCTACACCAACAACCTTTGCAAGAGGGTATGCTGCCATGCCAAGGATGTTTGGAAAGGTAAAGCCAGGCCAGGAGGGTAGGGTACAACGTAAAACTGGCATGCTGTCACACGTCAGCCAGTATTCTCCCCACATGAACTAGGGCACAATTAACAACTTCAGACCATATCTGCAAGTGGAATTTAACATTGACAACAGTTGCCACTACCACCTCTGCTGTGTGTGCAGGTCAAGTAGCTAATGGCAGTAACGTCCCCATGGATCAAACACACATACAAATTACAGGGTTCAGGATGACACCTTTATCAATCCCCTGTAATCAATAAAAATGTTCCAAACCTGTCAAATGTGAATGTCCATAATTGCTACAAACATGTGCTATTGTCATAAACATTATGAGGTGCACAGCACTAATGTCATACCCATGCTGCATATGTCAGGGTCCACCCTATGCCTGGGTCACAATAGCTCCAATGACACCATGCAACATCCCAAATGTCATACTGCTCAGACAACAGCATTGATGGGGAGGACATGTGTAACTGGCTACAGAAATACACCCGCACAGTAAGAGGAGGAAATAGAACACTGCTAGGACCATCAGTGCAATCCAATGTAGCACACATTTCCCAACATCAGGAGTACACACTACCAATGCTGACATCCGTATCGTGCCATGCCAATGCAATACATAGTATATGCTAGGTCTCAGCAACATACAGGTGGATGTCAAATATCAGAGACTGTGTCAGTTCCAGAATGTTAAGTGTGGTGCAAGTGCCATCAGAAAACCCACAGCCAGTGAAAGGCCTCACCATGAGAATGGAAGTAGACAGAGGGATGAGTAGGACAAGAAGGTGGCAATTCACAATTTGGCCAGAACCAACACCTAGAGTATGTGATGCTGACAAGTCCCCAAACTCACCACAATACATGTGACATGAAGGTGGGGCACAGGCCATGGGAGAATGCTAATATAATAGACAGGAACAATGAAAAGTAAACAAGATTACAATGTGAAACTAATAGGAAGGCAGGCACTTCACATGACAAATCCCACAACACAACAAACTAATTGTACCATATCTCATTGCTGAGGACGATGGCTCTCATGCGGATATGTTTGTCCAGGACTACCCTGATTACATGGATGATGAGCTGACAAACATCAGCCAGCAGATCCTCCAAGATGTCCTTGGAATCCTCCAGACCCCACCTTCAGTCACAAGGAGGAGCACAGAACTAGCAGCCATCACAGAGGATCCACCCACCACCCCAATTGTATGACTTGCCAGCTCCAACACAGCTGACGACTCTGACGACACTGGCACCAGCTTTGAGAGAACTGTAGTTGGAGTCCAGCGGGAGCTGGCCAAGGAGGTGCAGGTGGGGATGGAAAATATGGCAGCCAGCCTAGAGGGGGTGCATTTGTGTATGATGTCAGCTGCAGAACAGGCAGCAGCCATGCATGGGCAAACATCAATCTTGCAGGAACTTGAAAAAAGGTTGAAGGAAATCAGCACAGCTGTACGAGAGTGACACAACACCTACAACAATAATCCTGTCAACACGTGCACAAATGCAATATTGAACCCCTCAGGGCCGACCTGGCTGCCTACCACAGTTATGTGGCTGCTATACTTAAAAACCAGCAGCTCCTCCTTGCTGCAGTACTGCCCTTAATATCCCCACAATTGCCAGCTACCGGGATGTCTGACTCCACGTCTTCAAACACTGAGATGTGTGTTGCCCCTTCACAACCACCACCACCAAGGGCAGAGGAGACAACACACACATCAGAAGATGAAGACGTGGGACAGATCACCTTCACCCATAAGAGTACCCGGTAGCACTAGTCCCTGCCACATGGCCACCTATTGCCAAGGTCTTGTGCTTTGTAACATGTCAGTCTTGCAACAACTGTACTCAAGCACTCTTCTGCAGCCCACTGTTTATCTTGTCACCCTGCCCTGTGATTGTCTCTCACTAACTCATTGGCAAATCCTGTCCCTCTGCACTGACACTTCACCCCAGCATGTCCAATGACTTGTCTTTTTGCACTTGTGTAGGATCACAATGGAAGGTGTCACACTAATGGACTCACAATCATGGACAATGTACATATAGCATTACATCATTTTCAAATAAATAGCACTTACACAACAACTTTGTCTCTTTCTAATGTGACACATCAACCGAGAGGGAGATCAGTGATGTTTACCTTAGGTCAATGATTATAGATTGTCAATACACCTGACCTGAAAGAATGTTGGCTTACAACTATGCACAGTGGTCTGGATTGTACCATCAGCTGCCCTTCCTGAGGCTTAATTCTGAAGAAAATAGAAACTATACACCATAATGCTGTGTTGGACAGAATATGCTTCCTCAAGGGATGTCTAAGCCACAAATTATTGGCTTCAACTTTTTCTCCAAGCCATAACTTACGTATGTGACATTTGACCCATATTTTAACTAACACACACCATACTGCATGAATGGATGTGCATGAGTTTACGTACAAATATGTAACCGGGCTGAACATTGTAACAAATGATAGATGTGAGTTATGTATACCATACTATATGAGAGCATACTACCACTCACCTTAAAAGGATTAGCTTGGACATCAGGCTGCAGGCAGACTTAATACAGTGTCCTCAATACCAAATCTGGTAGCAAAGTATGTGACAGTGAAAACATACATCAAAAATGAACAACACTTTGGGATCCATAGTAACCTTGAGTGGTGGGTGCAATGGATGGCAGAATCTTAGCAAAGTAGCTTTGGTGTAGCTGCCAATATAACAGCTCAGTTGGGATTTGGTTGCAGCATGGGACCCAAAAGCTAATACTAAAGAGACACAGTTCACTCATGCCAAGGCCCTGATCCCCAAGCATGTGACACATACTGTAAAGGGTTACCTAAATATTTATTAAACAGTAAGAACAGAAGCTAAAAGCAGGGGAAACCCCTAACCTAACCTATCCTAACTACACATTACCCACAACTGGCCCTAACTAACCTACGCTAAACTTACTTATCACATTTAACGAAATGATCTAAACATCAACCCCCCACCCCCCTTATAAGACGGGACACATGGAGGACAACATTTACTAACCTAAACACATACTATCTTATATTAAACAATGATATATTTTTTTGTATTTTTATATTTTATATATATATATATATTGTTTCTTAAAACCTCAAAACCCCAGCATCATCCGTCACCCACCCACCCACACACATAATAAAAAACAGATATTAAAAGTATCATAAACTACTACTAACTAAACTAACAGTCTATTCTAACCTAACACTAAGCCCCCTAAACCCACTAATGAAAAGAACCAGCAAAGAGGAGGGAGGGGAGGGAATCATGGCTGAGGGTATATTTTTTACAAGTTCGCCCTCCGCAGGGTCTTTTTTATGGCACGCACCCTCCTATTCACTTGTGCCACCTCCTGCTGCAACCTGGTCATTTTCCTCAACATACGGTCCAAGTTCCGTTGCATCAGCTGAAAATCGGCTGGGTCAATGACTGCAGCAGGGTTGGTCTGGGTGCCAGTTGAAGAAGTATGTCCCCTTGTCGGTGTCATGCCTGTAGGAGGAGGTGCAGGTGGTGCTGTGACAGGTCCTGGATCAGTGGAGGTTGACGGTCCTGCAAAGGTGCCTGCTAAGGTTGGTTCCACCTGGGTGGTAGTGGTGGTGGTGGTGGTTGTGGTGGACACAGAAGGGCCCCCTTGGGCAAATGCCCTCCACACTCCGGAGGTTCTTTCATGGCGATAACGCATTGCCATGTTGCAGAACCCCGACTCCACATCCAGAATGTGGCGGTAACGCATCGCCCTGCGCTGAAACTCCCGAATCAGGATGGGATTCATATTGGCCGCTGTTAAAACAAATATAATAACAAACATTAGGTACTTCATTGTGTGATATGACTCCAGGAGTTAATCAGACAATACATCTAAGGTACCAGAAACAGCCCATATCATCATACAGATCACTGATTGTCCCTGACGAAGTACATGCCAATGCAGCCTACACCTGTCCTATCAAACAGCACAGCAATACTCTAAAAGATGGGTAAAAACTTGAATGACCTATGCATCATTGTTCAGCCATTTGTCACGTAAAAAGAAATGCTGCAAGTCCTCCACCAGTGACAGGCCAACTAATGACTCTCTTCTGGATGACAATCAAGGGCCATAAAATCTGCGAGTTGTAAATTGTATTGCCAGGATAGAATGCAGTTGCTAATCATGAATGGGTATCCTAGGTTTGGACAAGTGACTTACAGATTTACATGGCTGTGTATTAAACTTGGATCATCAGTCCTAGGTACACTTTTTGCAACCCTACGCCTGTGCCTGGGGGGGGGTGGACAAGCAACACATACTTTCAAACATCAAGGACACCCAGGAAGCTTTGAGCAGCTGTACATGGGTATGAGCAGTCCACCACAGGTAAGGAGGATGTCCAACTAGGATCTTGGACAATCCCATCCACACTTATGTTTAGAAATGCAGACAATTGTCAACATAATTTCCTACCAGTAACACATGACTTAAAGCAAGCAGATAGGTGCAAGCACACATCTGGCCATGAGCTGCATGCACACCTAGGCCATTGTACTCAAGTGACTGATACTCGTAGCACAACATGTGGACCTACATGCTGCTAGGAAGTCAAACATGCAGTCAAACATGTTCATTAGTGAATAGGGAAGCTGAAGTCTGTGGGTAAGACTTTGGCATCCCTATTCTGTGAGAATCAGGTTCTGACTTGCTGACTAAATCACAAATGTGGTCCTCTGCTACATTTCTGAATTTAAGTTTTAGCCACAAAAGTCATCCCTATCCACATGGCCGTGCCTACAGGACTACCCTACATTCCCAAATTATGACTATATGCTAATGATTGCCCAACTCAAAGATGGGAAAAAAATGATACTCCACTCAAGAAACATATCCAATCATTGACCAGCACATCACACCTTGCTATGTGTCCAACACACAGGAGTCAATCACACAACAGCAGCAAACACAACACAGAACAGAAATATCAACACTTACTGGAGATGTCTGGGTCCACAAATCGAGCCACCTCTCCGATAGTGTAGGGGGCAGGTCCACCTGTAAAGCAGGGAAGGGAGAAATGTGCTCAATGTCTGTGTATTGTACAACACTTCCAAATACAAATACTATGTGTCAGATTAATTCAGAAAGTGAAGCCTCTCAGACATGATGATACTGCATCCGACATATTACTGCAAACATGTACAGACCTGGGCACTCCAGTGAGTAATACACACATATCTTCACACATGCAGTGGCCCTAACTATCATGGTGTGGCAAACATGCTCCATCATTTGTTTGCAGACTCATTCATGGAGTGTATTCCTCTCATCATGTGTATCCATGAGAGACATGCAAAGCCACTTTCCTGGAGGACTGCAATACCAGTCACCCAGCTATTGTGACAAAGACCAATGTAAAACACACAGGTACAATGTACAGAGGGCCAGGGACAGTTGTTACCCCTCAATTTGTATAATTTGCTTCATTTTATGTGCCACAGCTATGGTAAGTTGCACCAAACATTGGGATATGAACCCGTGTGCATTACTTTTGGGATCCATCCCTAATTTAATTGTGGCACAGCAAAGTCCAAATATCAGTCTAAGATGTTATCTGAGGTCAGCTATAACTTGTTATGTATGTGTCAGAATCCAGTTCAGACATGTATCCGAAAAAATTGAGGGACACATTATTTCTTGAAAGTATCTGGATTTAAAACATGTCTTTCCACTCACAGACCATGCATAAAACTTATGTTAGAGCCACATTTGCATCATCTATTGACGTGAAGGCAGCACTAATGTACAGGCTCCTGTCGTGTTTTGTAAGTTAGTGCAGCTGTTGCATCAACAAATGACGGTAATGTGTAGGAATTATTGTATAACTCACGACAACTGTATGTTTAACTTGCATTCCACATGTCCAAAAACATTGCCTGCAGCATATGAACAAATCTGCTACTGTCACCACAGAACATTTAAATGTGCACATCACTCTCATTTGTACTCACCAACAAGGCCACCAATCACAATCCCCAGGTGGTCCAGCAGTTCTTGCTCCCGAGCCCAATGGTGTTTCAGTTGGTGATCGTTCGCTGGAGATGGTGCAGGACCTTTGCCCACCGGAGCCTCCTTGCCTCTGTGTGATAACCCCTGGATCACACGCCCACCTGCTTCGATCCTTAAGGGTAGGAAGTGGCACACCAGCCAAATAAATTCCCCCAGCTCCTCCTCTCCCATCCTGCCAAGACGAGGCCTACCCAACATGCTTGCAAAAAATAAAGGGAATAAAGGGGTACGGAGGAGAAAGAAGGGAAAGAAGAAGAGGGAAAAGATAAAAAATTTACAGAAAACAGCCCAACTATCCCCAAACTAACACTACCCACAACAGACTCCCAACAGTACAAAGACAAATTTATACACCAGAAATAACAAAAAATACACTTACACAGGATACCACAGACACTTAGGAAACACAAAAAGATAATTTAAAGACCACAAAGGAGACTGTTAGAAAATGGGTTATTGGTAAGGGCAGGTAGGTACCTACACCTAGCAACAAGCCACTAACCTCCACTTAGGTCCAGTTAGGTCTCAGTAAATTAACCCCAGCTCAACCCTTGGTAGCTTGGCAACGAGCGTCAAGGCTTAACTTAGGAGACAGTATGTAAAGCATTCAAATATCACAAAACAGTAATTAAATAAAACACAGGAAACAGTTTAAAAATCCAAAACCAATTTATAAAAATAGTTTATATTTTCATCTTTAAAATGACACAAAAACGATTAAAATCGGATAAAGGGAACCGGAGATATGAATTTTTAAAGAATTATTATTTTTCTAGCGCTTAGAAACAAAAAGCGCCAATCGGGTCATCTGGTTGCACCACGACCGGGGCAAAGTCAGTGTTTCAGGCCGACCGCGATGGAGCCCTGCTCGGCTACAAGTCGCGGGAGGCCTCGGTTAAAAGTTACCTTCTGACTTAGTCTTTATTTTGAAGATTTTCTTCAGCGGGACGAACCTGCCAGTCGAATCCGACCTCCTGGAGCCCTTGTCCGGATACGCGATGCTGGATTCCTCGGTGGAGATTTTTACCTTCGGACTTAGTCATTTTTTCGAGGTGAAAATCCTTCGACCGGGGTAAACCTGGATCTTGATCCGACGTCCGTGGAGCCCCTCTCGGATACGATGGCTGGGAGGTCCCGGTCAACTTTTTACCTTCGGACTTAGTCTCTTTTTCAGAGATTTTTCTTTACCGGGACGAACCACCAAATCAGGCCGGGTCGCGGTTGAGGCAAGCCGGCTAGAATTTCCGTGGCAGGTCAGTCCCTCTATGGAGCTTTTTTTCAAAAATTCTCAAATCTTCTCCAAACTTCTGGGGCTTCACCCAGATGTTCTTTTAAGGTTCTTTTGGGGTCCACAGCTCACCCCAAGGGTCCAGAAGTTCTGAGATGGTCCTTGGGGGGTGCGGACTACCACTCCCAGAATGCACCTGGCGCAAACTCCTTTTTGGCCACTGGACAGTGGTCAGCTGGTCACTTTTCAGGAGTTGGTGCAGGGGGACTCTGGATAGCAATTTTTCACCTGTAGCAAACAGGGAGTCCCTCCTTGAACCAGTTGAAGCCAGGCAAAGTCCTTCTTGTGGTGAAGCCCAAGTGTGCAGCTGGTGCAGTCCTTCTGAGTGCAGGCTCCAGGTGCAGGCCAGGGGTCCAGCAGGGCAGTCCTTCTTCTCCTTTAGTTCTTTTCTTGTTGAAATCTGGTGGGGATCTGAGGTGTGGGTGCAGGTCTGCCAGTTTTATCCTTGCTCCTGGGTGAAAAGCAGGGGGGTCCGGGTTCTCCAATCAGGTACAGGCCACTTCCTGGGAAGTGTGGCAAAAATCCATCCCAGTGGGCAACATTCTCCAAAAATCCAACATGGCTGAATCTGATTTTTGGAGGTTACATCTGGCTGAACCCACCCACTGGTGTGGCTAAAAATCATAAACACACCCCTCTCCTGCCCTCTCCTAATCTAATCAAGGGGGCACCTAGTTGTCTGGGGTTGCAGGATGTGGGGGTGTTGCTGGTTGCTCCAAATGTCCTTCTCTGTCTTTGAAGACCAGTTTGGCAGCCCTCCCCCTTCCTGCCTCACCATCTGCTGAGGGGAGATTCTCTCCCACAAGCACATTCCTTTGTGTGAAGCCAGGCCACTTCACACCTCATCAAGGCAGCTCGGCTAAGCTGCTGCAGGCTGGCCAATCAGAGCACAGCAGCAAAAACAATTCAGGGCTGAAATTGGCAACTTTTTAGGTAAAGTCTATAACTCTTTACCTGAACAAGTTATATTAAATCCAACAACTGGAAGTTGTGGGATTTATTACAACAATTAATTTGATACCAAATTATTGGTATGCATCTTTTAAGGAGACTTTAAAATTTAAAACAAAGTCTCCCCATTCTAGCCTATGAAGGCCATTTACTTCAATGATGGAAAAACAAATGTGGCTGTTTTTACCTCACCAGGGTTTATAAATCTATTTTTATAAAGTCCCTGCTTATAGTTACATGGCACCCAGCCCTAGGGGCACATAGGGCACACCTTAGGGGTGACTTATATGTAAAAATAAGGTAGTTTAAGACTTTGGAAGTACTTTTAATTCCAAAGTCGAATTTGCATATAACTTTAATTTAAAAGCAGCTAGCAAGGCAGGCCTGCCTTTAAAATGACACTGGGCACCTCAGCAGTGCACCTACGGGTGCACCACCTATGCTGTGGTCCCTAAACCTACATGCCCTACCATATACTAGGGACTTATAGGTAGGTTAACTTAGCCAATTATAATTAGCCTAATTTGCATACTGATTTTACACAGAGCACAGGCCCTGGGACTGGTTAGCAGTACCCAGGGCACCATCAGAGTCAGGAAAACACCAGCATAAAGTGGAAAATGGGGGCAAAAAGTTAGGGGGCCTCTGCAATCAGCCCTGTTTTCTCACACAAGTCCCCCCCAGCCCACACGCCCAGGAGACTCAGCCCAACCCTGGGAGAGTCTTCCTGGCTTGTTAGGCGAGGAAGACAGTGAAGAAAACTGGCTGTCCCTTTGCAGGGCCTACTCTGCCTTACATCCTCCTATCATGGTCACTCCCTCTGGGTAGTGAAGCCATCCCAACAGTGAAAGGACCCATCTCAAACTGAAACTTCCCTCTAGGGGGGTCTTCCTCCTCTCTCTCTGCCAACTTAGGTAGTGAGGTGCCCACCTCCCCTACTCCTAACTTTGCTAGGGCAACACCTAGCTTACCCAAAGAGGTCACCCAACACTTGAGCAACCCCACCATGACCAACAGGGTCAGGGGGCCTATTTTGCTATTGGCCCTGGAGTCTGCCTCCCAGGCCAAGTACAGTGCTGCCAGGAAGGCTAGCACCCAGCAGAGGCTACTGACAGCTGTCAGTACCCAGAACCACACCTTAAGCTCTCCACTGACAGGTGGCTGAGCTGCTTTAGGGGCAACTTTGGGGTCCTGGCACCCCTCTTGCTGTCTAGAGTGGGGGGCTACCACCTCCTGTGGCAGACACCCTCCTTCCACTCTCCATTCTGTCAGTGCAGGGGCAACACCCTGCATCTGGACAGCTGCCTGACTACTCAGGACTTCCTTGGGGTCAGGGGAGGCCTCACCAGTGCCAACTCTGGGCTCCCCCCCTACTGGGGCAGAAGGCCTTTGGCTCCCTGGAACTCTCTTTAAGAGTGGCCTACCCTTCCTTTTCTTCTTTCCTTTTCTTGGGGACCCCTGTCTCCTAACTGTAGGGACTGACTCCCCAGGACTTTGGTTTGGGGGGGCGCCCTGGGCGACCGCCCCATCTGGGACCAGACCCACCTCTGGGAGGTCATTGCCCAGGATACAATCTAGGGGGAGGTCAGCACTGACTACCACCCTAAACCAGTCAAGGATACCCTCCCTCTCTAGGGGCACTATGGCTACAGGTTTGGTGGTGACCTCCCCTGTGGCTATCCTGACTTTCCTTGTCTCTCCTGGGACATACATGTCTGGGGTTACTAACCGGTCACTCACTATAGTGTGACTGGCACAGGTGTCTCTCAGGCCAGTGGTAGGGATCCCATTCACCTGAATGGGGTGGAAGTGCCTACTTCCACCCTCAGGGATCACCAACTTACCATCTGGTCCTGTCTCCCAGCTCAATGCTAGGAGGACTTCATCATCTGAGGAGTCCTCCTCCATGGCTACACTGGACAGCCCAGTGCTAACCACCTTCTTTGGACAGGCTGCATCTCCTCTGAAGTGACCTGTCTACTGACAGTCAAAGCAAGCCCTACTGTCCAAGAGCTTTTTTAACCCTGGGTCTCCCTGTCTCTGCTTGTCAGAGTGGGAGTGGGATTTACTCTCCTCCTTCTTAGGGTTCTGGGGTACAGAGGGAGTCTCTGTGGTGGGCTTACCACCTCCCTCCTTAGGTTTTTGGGGACCTGACCCCCCCTTCTTGGAGTCTCCCCCCTGGGACTTGACAACCACCCTGGTTCTCAACCACTCATCAGCTGCCTCCCCTAGCTCTCTAGGGTTGGTCTGCTTAGAGTCCACTAGATGCTGGCGTAACCTTTCTTGGGTACAATTGGTCAAGATGTGCTCTCTCATGATCAGATTGTATAACCCCTCATAAGTATTTACTTTGTTACCAATAATCCGGCCCTCCAGTGCCTTAAGTGAGGTGTTTACAAAGTCAACCCAAGACTGGGTACTGACCTTCTGGGTGTCCCTGAACTTCATTCTATACTGCTCTGGGGTTAAACCAAACTTCTTGGTTAAGCACCTCTTCATACTAGGGTATGAATCTGCCTCCTCCCCCCTTAAGGTCAGAAGCCTATCCCTCCCTGAGTTGGGGACCAGCTCCCACAAAAGGGAACCCCAGTATTGAGGCCTAACCCTTCTCATTTGGAGTGCCCTCTCAAAGTCCTCCAACCATTTGTCTATATCATCCCCCTCTACATAAACAGGAACCACCCCGTTGGGTTATCTGAGGCAAACTCCCCCACCCATGGACACCTCAACTTCTCTGTCGCTGCCACCATCTCTTTTCTCTTTCTTTGCCCACTTTTTCTTTTCTAGGGCCAGCTTGTCTGCTTCCAAAGCTATGTATGCTAGCTGGGCCTCCAGCTCTCTTTCCCTGATGGATGGGTTCTCTCCTCCTGAAAGGACCCCCTTCCCACCACTAGCTTTGGGTCTGCCCCTAGTGACTGTATTTACTGAGGACCGTTCTTCCTCGTCCTCACTTAGGCTCAGATGCCTTCCCTCCCCTGAGTGGTTAGAGCTTGCATCCTCCCCTTTTTCTCCCTCCTCTGGAGCTTCCTCTGACTCTACCTCTTGGGCCTCAGCCCATGCTGTCAGGGATTTGATCAGGATTTGCTTCCTGAGATCAGTGCTTGCAGGCAACCCTCTTTTAATACACAACCCCCTAAGCTGGACTACTGTCAGTGTGGGTAGGCTAGCCAGATCAAGCTCCATGGTTCCCTAGTTTTGTGTCAACAAAAACTTTTTGCAAAAATTGGAAACAAGAATTTAGAAAAATTACAAAAATTCAATAATTGAAATTAATCCAAATTAATTTAAAAAAAAGTAAAAATGAAAAAAAAGATTTTTTTGCTCTAGGACAATTTAAAGGATTTTTAATTCGTTTTACTTAAAACTGTAACGTGATACTGAACACAAGTACAGGATCCCACCGCTGCCACCAAAAATGTTAGAAAATGGGTTATTGGTAAGGGCAGGTAGGTACCTACACCTAGCAACAAGCCACTAACCTCCACTTAGGTCCAGTTAGGTCTCAGTAAATTAACCCCAGCTCAACCCTTGGTAGCTTGGCAACGAGCGTCAAGGCTTAACTTAGGAGACAGTGTGTAAAGCATTAAAATATCACAAAACAGTAATTAAATAAAACACAGGAAACAGTTTAAAAATCCAAAACCAATTTATAAAAATAGTTTATATTTTTATCTTTAAAATGACACAAAAACGAATAAAATCGGATAAAGGGAACCGGAGATATGAATTTTTAAAGAATTATTATTTTTCTAGCGCTTAGAAACAAAAAGCGCTAATCGGGTCATCTGGTTGCACCACGACCGGGGCAAAGTCAAAGTTTCAGGCCAACCGCGATGGAGCCCTGCTCGGCTACAAGTCGCGGGAGGCCTCGGTTAAAAGTTACCTTCTGACTTAGTCTTTATTTTGAAGATTTTCTTCAGCGGGACGAACCTGCCAGTCGAATCCGACCTCCTGGAGCCCTTGTCCGGATACGCGATGCTGGATTCCTCAGTGGAGATTTTTACCTTCGGACTTAGTCGTTTTTTCGAGGTGAAAATCCTTCGACCGGGGTAAACCTGGATCTTGATCCGACGTCCGTGGAGCCCCTCTCGGATACGATGGCTGGGAGGTCCCGGTCAACTTTTTACCTTCGGACTTAGTCTCTTTTTCAGAGATTTTTCTTTACCGGGACGAACCACCAAATCAGGCCGGGCCGCGGTTGAGGCAAGCCGGCTAGAATTTCCGCGGCGGGTCGGTCCCTCTATGGAGCTTTTTTTCAAAAATTCTCAAATCTTCTCCAAACTTCTGGGGCTTCACCCAGATGTTCTTTTAAGGTTCTTTTGGGGTCCACAGCTCACCCCAAGGGTCCAGAAGTTCTGAGATGGTCCTTGGGGGGTGCGGACTACCACTCCCAGAATGCACCTGGCGCAAATTCCTTTTTGGCCACTGGACAGTGGCCAGCTGGTCACTTTTTCAGGAGTTGGTGCAGGGGGACTCTGGATAGCAATTTTTCACCTGTAGCAAACAGGGAGTCCCTCCTTGAACCTTACATCTGGCTGAACCCACCCACTGGTGTGGCTAAAAATCATAAACACACCCCTCTCCTGCCCTCTCCTAATCTAATCAAGGGGGCACCTAGTTGTCTGGGGTTGCAGGATGTGGGGGTGTTGCTGGTTGCTCCAAATGTCCTTCTCTGTCTTTGAAGACCAGTTTGGCAGCCCTCCCCCTTCCTGCCTCACCATCTGCTGAGGGGAGATTCTCTCCCACAAGCACATTCCTTTGTGTGAAGCCAGGCCACTTCACACCTCATCAAGGCAGCTCGGCTAAGCTGCTGCAGGCTGGCCAATCAGAGCACAGCAGCAAAAACAATGCAGGGCTGAAATTGGCAACTTTTTAGGTAAAGTCTATAACTCTTTACCTGAACAAGTTATATTAAATCCAACAACTGGAAGTTGTGGGATTTATTACAACAATTAATTTGATACCAAATTATTGGTATGCATCTTTTAAGGAGACTTTAAAATTTAAAACAAAGTCTCCCCATTCTAGCCTATGAAGGCCATTTACTTCAATGAGGGAAAAACAAATTTGGCTGTTTTTACCTCACCAGGGTTTATAAATCTATTTTTATAAAGTCCCTGCTTATAGTTACATGGCACCCAGCCCTAGGGGCACATAGGGCACACCTTAGGGGTGACTTATATGTAAAAATAAGGTAGTTTAAGACTTTGGAAGTACTTTTAATTCCAAAGTCGAATTTGCATATAACTTTAATTTAAAAGCAGCTAGCAAGGCAGGCCTGCCTTTAAAATGACACTGGGCACCTCAGCAGTGCACCTATGGGTGCACCACCTATGCTGTGGTCCCTAAACCTACATGCCCTACCATATACTAGGGACTTATAGGTAGGTTAACTTAGCCAATTATAATTAGCCTAATTTGCATATTGATTTTACACAGAGCACAGGCCCTGGGACTGGTTAGCAGTACCCAGGGCACCATCAGAGTCAGGAAAACACCAGCATAAAGTGGAAAATGGTGGCAAAAAGTTAGGGGGCCTTTTGCAATCAGCCCTGTTTTCTCACAGAGACAAAATCACAAAATGCACAGAGAGACAAGTCAAAACATAGCCACACAGTCAGGAAATATCACAGACTACAAAGTGAAAGTGAAAGTACACCCACTGTACAAATTCTGTAAACAGGATATCCTATTACATCACTTCATGCCTCAAATGCGGGGCGTTTTTATTCTTATGCGTCAAAATATTATAACGCTTACAGTCTGTGCGTCATTTATTTTTACGCACATGCTTAGAAATAAACCTGCATCCATAATTTCAAATGTTTCATACTTAACCAATTTCATGGGGTACAGTGTGGGAATTACCGCTCAGGGCCAATGGATGTACCAACAAATGAGTGCCATTTTTCGACACATATGCGTAATTTTTTGACGCATGTGCATCTTTTTTGATGCGTATGCGTCAAAATTTCTGTCTTTGACTGGGTTTGGGTAATTTCTCATTTGTAATAGTACATGACAGGTGTGACCATACAGAGATAGGCTGATTGCACCTAGATTTTGCATTCCGGTGTATGGGCACATGTGACAGATCATACTACTGCAGACCATGATCCTCTAGTTGTTGTACTGGATTTGCAATCTTCACTGACGCAATAGATGGCCATTTGGAATACAATTAGGTATTACCCAGTTTGGGCATGTTTTGCGTCAATAATGGATAGCAAGCCTACGCAACTCTATACAGTAACTCAGTGCCTATGTGTCAATGTGTGTGAATTGGCTCTTACTATTGTAATTGTCACACTGTGTGAACATCACAAGACTCATTTTCTCAAATCTGCTTGTATGCATGTGGAGTCAATGTGTCCAACCATCAGATGCTATTCAGTGTGGAAATGAGAAAGGAAATGTGTTTGTCATACACATAGCAACAAATGCTGTGTGAACTTCCTAGGTTTTTTGGGACATAAGCATCACCAATGACAAACCATGCACAGGATAGATAATGCTATGTGGGTACGGTGTTTGTGACACCGAGTTCCAAATACAATCCACAAATGTCATGTCACACCACAGTCTGAGTCATATAAATGAGCCATGTTTCTCCTGTGGCAGTGGAGGACCAGCAGACCAAGCAGCATGTGTGCACATATTTCCAGTGGTAAATTGCACAAAGGTGTACTGTTCAAGTGTGTGGGGCCATGTGTAGCCTGAGTCATTATTTGAGTCCATGTTGTCACAGTTCTGTGCAGGTCTAGTCATGAGTCTGTGGAGCCATTTCCTGCATTTACAAAGTATCCTTCACAGCTGAATTGTAGGAAAGCCGAAGAGGAATTGAGAACACACATAGGGATAGTCCGGCTATGGCACTGCAGACGTGTTATGAGACTGACAACAGGGCAACCTTGATGTGCTGAAAAAGTTAAAGGATCAGGAATTTTAAACCGGCAGGTTTCCTCAAGACATTTGTACACAGGGTAGCCTCTAAAATTCCCACTGCAACCAGGAACATCAGTGCCTCTGTGCTGATTATTCTCACAGCTATTCACCATGCAAGCCCCATCAATATGTTGGGGGCAATGTGAATCAGCATGTGGACTGTCAGGGTCCTAACATGTGTTGACATTTCATGCACATTATCTAACGTTGTTTGTTGTGCTGGAGGCACCATATCCAATCCATGCATACATCCATGGTACTATTTGTCACTCATGCATACATGAAACCCAGACAAGGGATGGGCCATGATTAGGCTATTTGAAGACAAGTTCCACCCCATTGTATGATAATAAACTGATTATGCTATACAATCTGAGGATTCATTGTAGACCTACCTGACACAATACCCCAGGAGAAAAGTGAGGGCATGGAAAGCAACTATGAGACAAATGGAGCCACAGGGAACCTTTATGGTGACGCAAAGACAGGAACCAGTCAGGCTAACAGGATGCAGAGTCAATCAGGAACAAAAATGAACACAGCAAATACACAGTGAGCAGACCGAGACTGGTCAAAGCTGGAAAAACACTGTGGAAAATGAAAACTGTATTTGTCCTCTGTGTTGGAACGTAACACAATAACCAAATGCCTGTGTTACACAAGTGATTTATACGGCAATGCAGTACAGTGTTATACTTGTAATGGCAGTTTCTATGCTGTTCCAGGCAGCTGCAAGGGCAGTGCATGTTCAAATGGCTGGTCTGCATGGAGGAGCTCACATGTGTGTGCAGCTTCAGTCTCTCACAAGACCTGTAGGTGAAAATCAAGTTCAAAGGGCCAACATTACCTTTCACATGGGAAGCAATGTACAGGTGATTACAGGTCCTACAGACTATAAGGCAGTGCATTATTCAACCAGATGTCATTGCAGACAGAAGAACAATGACTATGGCATACCATACTAAAGAGGGAAGTACCCTGGATTCAAAATGTGAGTCTGGGTGTGTGTAGATGAGAGATTATCTGGGACAAATATTCAATTTCCTGGACACTCTGAAGAAGGGTGGGGTGAGACAGGGAACATAGCAGTGGCAGGACTTAAGACCTGGCATGTGCAGGGGATGTCTTGTGAGCAATGATAGTCATACCTGAGGCACTCGTGCTATCCATTTGCTACGTATATGGAATTCTTGTCACACATACTCCTTGCAAAGATAGCTGATGTAACACTTACTGATGTCAAGGGTCTGGTCATACCTCCTTGTCACCAATGCAATAGCACATCCACTGCCTCATGTATGAGGCAATTTATTACCTTATTGACTGATGGTGTCTTAGTTGTGTGCCATATGCTGAAATGAACCATGTTGGCAACATGTATGTGTCAAATAGCTGTGCTCCCCTGATATTGCCCTTCAGAATATATGTCATTTACAGTGTGTGTGTGAAGTTAGGTGTACATTCATACCCATCAAATATGATGTGGATTTTTCTGTATCCTAATCTGTATTTCTGCAATGCTCCATGAGGCTACACTCTGATTCTGATTGTTAGGGATAATGCTAAGCACAAATGATTACCCAGACCATGATATAGTGAATAGTATAGGTGTTTATTGACATATGGTGAGACAGTGGTGATGAATAAGTAGAGGTAAAATAAATTTTGGACAATATGTTGTCTCCGACGCAATCCTGCTGCAGTGTTTGGATGGTCCCCCTCATGTTGATGGACAGCATCCTCCTCTTCCTTCTCTTCAGGCATTTGTGGGTCAGGTTCATATAGGAGAATGTTCCTTTTTACACAAATTTTGTGAAGGATGGCACAGGTCAAAATGATTTTCCACACCATTTCAGGTGAGTATAGGAGGCTGCCTCCAGTGATGTTGATGCACCTGAATCTTGACTTCAGGATGCCAAAGGACCTCTCGACTATGGTGCGTGTCCTCCTATGTGCCTCATTATAGGCACGCTCTGATGCTGTGCTTGGGTTTGCAAATGAGGTCATGATCCATGGCTGGATCCCATACCCCTGATCAGCTGAAAGAGAAAATGAGTGACAACATGTTGATGTTGCTTGCACCATGATTATCACTTTGCATGGCAGTTGTTCTCTTGTGTTGTCTGTGACTCATCTGTGTTTGTGTTATTGTGTGGAATTCTAGGCTTCTAGGATGTACCATCAGCACTGGGTTGTTTCCTTATCTGAACGGGTGTCTGGCTGATTGACCGGATGTCAGCAGTAGTTTTGTAGAGTTGCAGTACATTGTGTACTCCCTTGCATCATGTAATTTGAAAGAGGTGTTCATGTGTCTTAACTGGGGGTGACATGATACTTCCATACACAGAATCAATTCCACAGTGGTGGTAACACGGTTGCATCTATATACCCTGGACATCCCATCCAATTTCACATATGCAATAGAATTAGTTAAACATCAGTGAGACCCTTAGATTTGGCTAGATGACAATGTACAACACATCTCCTTACGTTGTCAGCACTGACATGTTGACAATTGACTATTCACAAACATCCCATGTGTGACAAATTCTCTGCAGACCTATTTCTCTGCCTTTGCTAAGTCGACTCCGGTTCTAACGTGTACCTACACTACCGAACATGTTCTAGTTCAGCAGGCTAGCTTAGTTGTGAGGTTGTCATTTGGAGTGTCAGAAGGTCCGTATGCCTGTACATCTGTTGTGTGTGTGTGAAATTGTCTCAATCCGTATGTGTACGAATGTGCACTTTCAATATTGTCACATCAATATGTGTTCTTCACACAGTCCACTTGCTTATTGGTAGTGGGCAATGTGAGAGCAGGAGTGATGTAAGATATTGGTACAGCCTCAATGTTTCCATGTCACCTTCATTGTAGTCATCATCATGCTATGTGTGTCATGGTGTTTGACCTGCAGCAAAACACATTACACACCCCTTACACAGTACATATTAGTTGGAAGGGTGTTTGATTGAGTGTTATTGATGTGATATTGAAAGATTAATCTTCCAAGTTGTACTGCCAGTTAAGGCCATGTCATTGTCATTGTGTTGCTTTAAATTGTTCCCTTTTATCTGTGGAGTGTCATCTGTTGTTATTTTGTTTTGTCATTTGTCCATTGGTGTGTATCCAAATGGGTCAGGATATCACACATGCCTAGCAGTGTCACAACCTCATTGTCTTCCTGGCCACGTGTCAATGTAGTGGTGTATGTGTTGTGTGTCCTACAGGGTTGCTGTGCTGTGTGTATATAAGTAGGATTCTGTACTTACCAGCAAGTAGGCCATTTCCATATTGTCCATCCTGGAAGTGTTGATTAATGGTGCAGTGGCAGAAGATGAATGAATCATGTACACTCCCAGGATACTTTGCCACGATGTTGGTGATCAATCCCCGGTGATTGACAATGGCCTGCACATTGATGGAGTTTATGTGCTTCCTGTTGCAGTATAGATGTTCGGTTGCAGCAGGTGGCACAAGGTGTACATGTGTGCAGTCAATGGCACCAATCACGTGTGGGAAGCCGTTGATTTGATAGAAGCCCTGTTTGGTCTCCTGCTGCTTCTGCTGTGTGTTGGGGAAGCTGATGCGGCTGGGTGTGAGAGAGATGATGGCATCCAGTACCTTAGGTAAGAAGGCAGAAAATGAGGGCTGTGAGATCCCGGCAACCAGGTCACCAGTGGTTTGAAAGGAACCACTTGCCAACATGTGGAGTACAGCTAGCTGATTGGTTTCTGGTAGAATGGTGTGGGGTGTCTGCAAGCTGGGTGCCAACTCTGGCTCAATGTTGCGCAGCAGCTGCTGAATGGCTTGCCAGTTGAGCCCCGGCCTCTGGATGATGTCTTGTTGGCGGAGTCCCAGAAGGGTTGTCCTGGTGTAGGAATATCCTCTCCTGCCTTCTGCGTTGCCCTTGGGGTCCCTGTTGGTGTTGTAGAAGCTGCTTTTGTTTGTCCTGTGCTCTGCGCCTTCGTGCATGGATGAAAAGCACCTCCATGTCTTCCTTTTGGAGCTCTGCTGTTGCTTCTGTGTGTTTTCCTTAAGTAGTGGTGTGTTTGCCCCAATTTAACATCTGCCCGGACCCAGGCGTTATTTTTTTACACAAATCGAGCTGTGCGTCATTATCTGACTCCGCCTCCCGGCCGTGAGGGATTTTTGCGCGATTGGATAAATATGGCGCACGGGTGTTTAAGTAATTGTTTGGATGGGAACGGCTACCTTGCATGTCATTAACGCAAGGCGTTTTCCCGCATCCAGAAAATTATGCACACGGCGGAATTTTGGCGATCGCGGGCTCAGGCGTCAAAGTTTAAATATGGTGCATGGTTTGCGTCGAATGTGCGTCAAAATTTTTGACGCACATTCGGCACAAACAGAGTATAAATATGCCCCATGGTGCGGTAGGGGCGCGCTAAGAGGCGCGCTAAGGGGCACATGACAAGTGGCACTGCATTGGATAATGCACCACTTTTCTGAAATCTGGCCCTTAGTCCCTTAACTTTGTACCTGCAGAAGAGTGATGTTAGCAACATTTCTTACCTATTTTGTGTGTTGTGTGCCATGTAGCAGGTGTTGCGCCCTTTGTGTTGCATGTGAATCCCACACCTTTGGCGTTAAAATACCTCCCTTGCACAACGTTTTGTGTTGCCAATTGCTGACTAGCATGCATATGTGCATGTGGTTCATATGCACAGTGTAGCACAGTTGTACAGGATGTATTGCGATGTATGCAAAAGTATGCAGACAGCAGTGGGACAGGACAGAGCATGAGGTGCTTTTCTGCACTGCCCTGCATCTCAAGTCCAGCCCTGCATCTCAAGTCCAGCCCTGCAAAGTCCCATATCTCCTCAATATTATGTGCTTCTGGCCTCTACTAGTGTACTGGCAGTAGTTCAGTTGCCACAGTCCACTGTTGCCTTCTTTGCATCATGGTAAGGAGAAATGGGATTTACAGGTATAATTGTTGGTGTGCTGTGAGGTGTCCATTCCTACACATGATATATCAATGATGGTGATGTTGTATTTCAGTGTGTCTTCGACTGTGCACCACACAAAGGAAAGGTGAACACAATGAGTACATCAGGTATGTTTTGGTGATATGTAGATGGTGATGGCACCATTAGGGTGGTATGAATTGTCGGTGCTGCCTATGGTACATGTGGGACAGTGCCAATATGTGAGTTATTTGACAGTAGCATGGCCAGTGCAATACACACAGCTGAGCTGTTCCATGCTAATATACCTGTGGACACATGTAGTGGTTTGACCCCAGCTTTTGTAGGCAAAGGGTACATTGCTCCACCAGTCCCTCATGTGAAGTGTCACACAGGTGGTGCTAAGAACTTGTACATATTGGTGTATGGAAGGGTGATGTGCATTGGATGAGGTGTAGTGAGGCATGTGGCACATGTGTTGCTGTCTAAACATCTGAGTTTCTCTGTCCATGTGTGTTTAGTGTGGTGTATATATTGCTTATCTCATAAGTTTAGTGTGTTGTCTGTGGTGTGAATTGTATGCTGTTTAACCTACAAGTAAGCCATTGCCATATTGTCTATCCTGGAATCGTTGCTTGACAGTTGAGTGGCTGAAGATGTAGGCATCATAGACGCTGCTGGGATATTTTACAAGGATGTTTATGAATATTCCACAATGGTCAACAATGGCCTGCACATTGATTGAGTGTGTATGTTTGCAGTTCCTGAAGAGATGTTCGGTTGCAGCAGGAGGGACAAGTTGGACATGGGTACAGTCCATTTTACCCAGAACATGCAGGAACCCAGCAATTTGATAAAATCCTTGCTTTGCCTCCTACTGCAGTTGCTGGGTGTTGGGGAAACGGATGTGGTGGGGTGTGAGGCGGACAATGGCGTCCAGCCCCATGGGAAGGAAGGCAGAAAGGGATGGTTTGGGATATCCTATCCACTTGTGCTGCAGTGGGCTGAAACGATCCAGAGGCCAGCATGTGGAGGACAGTCAGGAGTCTGGTCATGTGTGACTTTCCACTTTTGGGGTGATGTCTAGAGCAATGTGGTGGAGCAGACATACAATGTACTCCTGCTTCAGACTGTAGAGTCTGATCTGCTCTTCTTCCCTGAGGCCAAGGGTAGATGGGTGTTGGCAAAATATTTTCTCCCTCCTTCCGTGCTGCCTTTGTGGTTGCAGCGGTGGACTTGGCGTCATCACTGTCATCTTTTCTAGGTGCCACGCTGTAACAGTAACAGGTCCATGTTGTCCAATTGCTTGTCAGAGTTTCTTCTGTGTGTTTTCCTTGTGTAGCTGTGTCTTGGCCTCTTCTTAATGCCTGGTCTGACCAGGCGTTAAAAATTTGATGCTAATCGGAATTAGCGTCATTTTTTGGACCGGGTCCTAGGTGTGTGCTCTTTTTCCGTCAGCTTGTAGATATGGCCCAAGCTGGTTAGCATCATTTTTTGGTAGGGAATGCCTACCTTGCATATTAAACGACGCAAGGTCAGCACTAGAGTGTTCAAGAAGGTACCTGGGAGGGACTTTCCAAAGGGTTGTCATGGGTCTCTCCAGAACAAAAGGAGACGGTAAAACCTAAAAATAAGGAGTTTTCTAAGGGCCCCCCAAAACAATTCCCATGGGAACAGTAACCAGTCCCAATCTGAGCATAAGAAGATTGGCATCTACGACAAACAGACAGGGAGGTTCATCCCCCAATGTATTGAGTCTTACAACTATTGGCACTCCAAGGGATATACCAACAGCCTCAAGAGGACACAGCCCTCTACTGATAGGCAAACACCAGGGTTGACCAGTGCTTGTGGAGAAGATGGTCCCAGATAACTTGGGAGAGAGAGCAGAGATTACCTTAGTGTCCCTGGGGATAGACAGATGGTGCTAAAAGCCCACATGCCTTCAAATAGTGCCAGATATATGTAGACTGTCAGGTGTGGGCAGTTGGCCTGAATTTGCTTTTGTTAGATTTAGGACTCTGCGCACTTAACCACTGCTAACTAGTTATAAAGTGTTTGCTCTCTCTCCCTTAAATATGGTAAAAATGGCTTACACCCAATCGTAACATTTAATTTATTTATAAGTCCCTAGTAAAGTGGCATTACATGTAACCATGGCCTTTAAATTAAATGCTGCTAGTAGGCCTGCAGCACTGATTGTGCCACCCATTTAAGTGGCCTTTTTAAACATGTCTCAGGCCTACAATTGCAACCTGAGTGTGCAGTTTTCAACTACATGGCAAAATAAACCTTTCGACTGGCCTTAACCTTACTTTTTAGTGCATATATTACTCCTCTAGTAGTCCCTAAACAGCCCTTAGGTCAGGATGTGTTATATATGGCAAGTTGAACATGTACTTTTGAGGTTTACATGTACTGGTAGCAAAGAACTCTGAAATTAATTGTTTACTATTAAAAGGCCTACCTCTCTCATAGGGTAATGTTGGGTTACTTTATTACATTCAATAACTGATAACTTTTGATAGGGAGCAGGTCGGAAAGTCATATTTGGTGTCTGGGAAAATGTTAAGTTGGACTTTAAGTCACAATTCTGAAAATGCCACTTCAGAAAATTTCCATTTTCTTTCTTGTCTTAACCACTTGCTACCTGCAGCCTTTTCCTAAGTCACATGACTAGGTGTAGTTGGCAGCTGTCATTTGTGTGTTCCGCCTAGACAGCCACACAATAGAGTGTCAGGGTGTTGGCAGGATGGGTCATCTCTGGCAGGAAGAGAAGGTAGAGCTATAACCTACCACACATACAATTCAATTGTGCTGCCTCAGCGCACACACAAAGGACAGGCATGGACCAGGGCAGAGAGGCAGGAAGTTCTAGACTGCTTTGTAGAAGGAAACTCCAGCTTCTCCTGCTTAAAAAAAGTGGGCACCAGGTATAAAAAGGGGACTCTAAGACCCACTCCTTTGTATGCACCTTGGCCTGTAGATATTACAGAAGAAGGACGCTCTTCTGTTTGATGCCTTACCTGCTTGCTGAGAAAGAAGACTGGGTCTGCACCTTTCATCCCAAGCTGCAGTGAATCCAAGGGTCAGCTGACTGACCTCCTGTTCTGAGCAAGAACGACATAACAAGCTCCAGAGTCCTCCCTGCATCTGCTCAGCTCACCTGCTGTCCTAACCTGCAACTGTAACTGCATGAGCCCTGCTGGCCTCTGCCACAATGAGTTCCTGTTCCCCAAGAGGTGCCCCTCAGGTCCTGGCCCCTTGATGTAGCATCAGTTGAGCTCCGCCTTGAAAAAAGGAGAAATTCTGAAGTTTTGGTCTCTTCAGAGACTGCAAGCACTTAGTTCGCACCATAATCTTGTTGCCTATGCTGACTGCCAATGTAAAGCTCCTGTGAACTGGACTCTTCATGCTACAAGATTTGTACTTTGCGCTACAGCAACAACAGCCCAGTGGTGACTGCCAAAGTGAATATTCAGCAACGACCGTCCATGACACCAGATAAGAAGTTCACATTACAGTGACAAGTGTCCGCTACAGTGATGACCATCCAAAACACTCTCCACTCTCCTCACAGCCTACTCCACCACAAAAGGAATTCTTTGTGCTGGACTTTAAAAGTTCACTTTTTCAATGGGACAAACCTGTCCCTCTAACCGGCACACACTCTATTGAGTTGGGCCTGAAGTTGTGACTATAACCCAGTATGCATGACCTGATTTCTACCAGTGGTGCTTTGTGTGTTTCGGTGCTATACTTATGTGAAATCTTTAAAATTGCATATCTCTGGTGTCAAATAATTTATTTAACTGGACAAGTTCCCAAATTGGCATGGGATATTTATTGTATCATATTTTCACTGTATTACTGTTTGTGTGCTGCATAAATGATTCACACATTGCCTCTAAGTTAGGCCTCATTACCTTTGTGCCATGCTACCAAAGGGTTAAGTGAATTTGCGGTTCATCCTGACAAGGGTTGTGGCTATAGCTTGAGAAGGACTAACACCAGACTCTCTAGCAACCCAACATCTCACACACACAATCCCATACAATGACAAGCTCTGTCATACCATACTATACAATCACAGGCCGCACCGCACCATACCATACTGTGCAATGACAGGCCATACATCCCATATAATATAATTATAGGCCAAGCCATACCTTATGATAAAATACCTTACCTTACCATACAATGACATTCCATAGCATAGCACAGCATAGCATAGCATAGCATACCATACCATATCATACCATACTATATTATACAATACATACCATGTCATACCATACCATAAAATACTATACCATACAATAGAAGGTCATACCATACCATACCATACTATACAATGGCAGGCCATACCATATCACATCATACTATAAAATGACAAGCCATACCAACATGCCATACTTTAAAATAACAGGCCATAGTATACTCTACTATACCATACCATACAATGAAAACCAGACCATACCATACATACTTTACAATTACAGGCCTTACCATACCTTACTGTACCGTACTGTACCATATTATATCATACAATACCATACCATACAACATAACTAAAATATCATTGAAAAATTATAGACCCTATGTACATGAGAGCTATTAGCTTTGAACTCCCCAAAAAGAGTCTCTGCTGATCAGGTCCCTGTGTATGTGCTATGACCCCTAAGCCATGTTAAAATTGTCTAACACCTAATAGCACTTCCTGGTGAGATAGTCTACGGTGCAGAAAATACACCAGTACCATGGAAAAGTTAAATATTACCTTTGGCCTGCAGCACATGTTTTGACATTCACTGGACTGACAAAGAAAATATTGGTTCTGGATTACCAATGAAGACTGACTTTAGCAGATTTCAAACAAGAAAGCTTGTCAAAATAACAATTTTTTACAAGAAAGAATCCGACGTTTACATATTAAGTTTCACCCCAATAGGCTTTGTAGTCTGCAATGTGGGGCACCTAGTATTTAAAGATGGTATATGCAAGAATTTAGTGTTGGCATGTATCCACATTTACTATCCCCCCTAAAGCTATTTTCATTGTGAAGGGTGTTACCTGTTCTATGACAAAAACTAAAGTTTAGAATAATATCACAACTATCCTAACTTTGGTTTGGGACACACTACCAAAATAAGTCAAACACTATTTTTATGTTTATTAAAAATCGATATCAGTGGTTAATTTGAATTTTTAGTGTATATTTAGGAACAATTACTTTTAAAAAGTTAGATTTTTTTCTACCTCAACCTCCATTATCCTGCCAAGAGCTGGCTCCTGCCAATGCTTTCCCTTAATGAGGTATGCACAATCCTACAAGAGCAGAAACAATGGCTTTGGCCTTTTGGCAGGAGGAACTTAGTGTGAGGTATATGGGTCATATCAGCTCAATAAGGACAGCTGGAGAGGATTTAGGAACGTCAGTGACTTGAAAGGGACCTTGGTGAGGCAGGCCATTCTTGATTAAGGGAGACATGGTAAAAGGAAGGATTTTGTTTCTTAGACTCTCTGTAGCCAGCTTTCCACCAATCCAGTGAGGGGGGAGTTGGTCCTAGAAGCAGTGTGGTTGGAGACTTAGACTGCTCATTTACCTAAACATACTCATGGTTTGCACACTAGCCACCTCCAAGGCAGAAACGTTCTGTCAACTTAGATTATTCTTAAAATAGTGTACTGTGGGATAGTTTGCAGTAAGGCAAACAGGATGTGTTGCAAAAGTGGGAGTGTGTGCCTTTGGGAACGTTTTTTCTTAATTGTTAGGCAGTATCCAGGAGTCAATCCCACCAACTAGCTATTGACTCCTTCAAACGTTGCACCCCCAAGCTCATCAAAACACTCGAACTAGTACTAGAACAAATCAAGATGGACCTTGATGTTTGAAACTGTATAGAGACCTCTAGGGTTAGACGTACTCCCACCTATATCCAGGTACTAAAAGGTGGACTCTAGGGCTAGTTATTTGATTTCCTGTGTGACAATAGGGACACACTAAGTTGCAAGAGGCTTTTTGGTGAAGTGCCCAGCTGATCACTTGCAACAGGACCTCAACTGGGCTTTGCTGGTGGACTCTCCTAAATTAGTTTCAGATTTGGTTTTATTATGCAGTTATTTAAAATTATTTCAATATCTTATCAAAGCTCCTTTCATTTTGCTTTACCACCATTATGCAATTAATAAATGTAGAGGGGAGAGTGAGGGACATTAAAAATTACATTGGTAAGACCGTAAAACACTTCTTATTGCTTTAAGAAGCAACATGTGCGGAAAAGCAAACCTATAAAAACGAGAAGCAACTAAATTTAAAGCAGTCCTGGAGGTGAATAAAAAGACTGCTTGCAGTACAACCGCTGCAAAGTAGCTTGTGCAGCTTATAGGAAAGTGCAATGTGCATTATCACATTTATATAAGATCGAGATCCCAAAAAACGGGTTTATTAACGCAACTGAAAGTGATTAAAATAACATTTGTTGTATAGCTGCAAGCCAAACAACCTCCACCAATAAATCAATGAAAAAACGATCAATGTTCTCCTGTTGAGAGTCCATTTAAATGCAGTGCTTGGAAATCTGTGTGATCAAATTGAGATGCCATGTGCTATTAATCAGAAATGGAGGGAGTCCATCATCATAGCCTCCATTTTAATTTCCTTTCTGTGGCTCTTGTTTAGTACAGCGGGCGTCCTATGATTCTTACTAGGATGCTTTGGCAGGGCCCAGGAAACAGTTTCCACTGCAAGAGCTTTTTTAACGGCCTGGCACATGCATTGGAGGCAGTCTGTCGCTTGAAAAAGTGCATTATAGTCTTAAGACATTTCAGAAAACGTGTGGATATCTGACTGCATTCACCTTTCAGACTGCATAGTACAGGGCATTGCCAGAACTTTCTGCATGGCAGTGATGATTTCCAGATGCACACTGTGTGTGACCGGGAATCCTCCCCTTATCACAAGTTCTACATTGTCTGTTAGCTTCATGCTCCTTTCGGCCATACCAACAAGCTTTTAGAGGATTACTCCAAACCCTAATGTAATTAGTTCGATTTTTATTATTTTAACCAAATGGTGGGATGAATATAGAGGGAGAGGTCATATAGTTTAATTGCCTAATTATTGTTCATTTTCCTCTTCAGGGTCTTCAGATCCAGGTCCACAGAGATTAGTTTGGCTTGCTTCATGAGCAGTTTTGATACATGATTAGCTGAAGGGGTTCTATACCCATTTATCCTATGCTTCTAGGTCTGCTAATGAGCTTGTTAAGTACCTATACTTCTTAGTGAGATGTTCGATGACAATGTGGTTCATCCATAACCAGAATTTCCTTTGGCCCTTTGAGTTTATTACTTCACGGACTATGCCCACCTATTGGCCTGTTCTTCTATTTTTCTGGTATATATTGCTTTATTTTATGCAATGCTTTATCTAGTAAATCTGTTTCTTGAGAATGAATTGCTGGCCTTATTTCTGCATTTAGTTCTTAGTGCTTTGTTCAGATTTTATTCTGGGTATTTCCTCTTTGAGTTTTATTTGCTGTGACACATTCATTATCTGTGCTGAAATTCCTGTGCAATTTTTCTGGTTTCTGCAGGTCAACTCTGCCTCCCAGGGGGTGCAGGCCACAGATTCCCATAGGTTTTCGTTCTTTGTCTGGTCTGCTTTATTCTCTGGAATTCTTCTAAGTACTGCTTCGGTGTTGATCTAAGGCCAGGCATACCTTCCACAGATCATTTTATCCTTCACATGGGCTCCAAATCTTCCTACTTGCCAATATGACTTGTTTTTTGGCATCAGGATCCTGGAGTGGTTACTGTAAATATTAACGCTGCATGATCACTAGCCAAGGATCGCTGCAAGGAGGGATGCCACGTGAAGTTGCTAATTTGATGTGTAATCACATGGAGCCATCCTATTATGGGAGGAGTGCATATAGGAAGCAGATGAATCTGTCTTGAACCTGCCATTCAGGGCAAAAGCCTTAAGTCGTTGAAATCCGTGCTAAGTTCCTTGTCATGCTTTATCTTCTCTTTGGAATTGTTTCTGGGGATCTTGAATATTCCATGTACAGTTAGGCTCCTGCCCCTTGTGCTTGTCTCTGTGTTCATGAGGTTAGCATGGAAATCTCCCATATTCAACTATATTGCCTCATGATATGATGCTTTCAGATCTCACAGTAGGGGGAGGAGGGAGGATAATGTTTTTTTTTTCTTTTTTTTGCATGGTGGAGCTAGATGCTCCTTAAGACAAGTTTTTCAGTCTAGCTGTGGCTGTGCTTATTAGAGTACTGATGATGAAGTCGCCCATCCCCTTTGTGAATATTGTTGCTTTACTGCCAGTTCATATTTCATGCACATTGAAATGCATCCTGGCGTATGGCTTCCAGCTTGTGAACTCACTGTGGCGGATTCAAAGACCGAGAAATCAAGCTAGGAAGCTGAGTCCAAGACCCACGTTTCCCATAGTACTACAATGACAGCTGAATTTAATTGTGCTGTCACTTCCTTTTTTCTGTAAGCCCTTTTACATTCCATACGCAAATTGTTAGAGTCATCTGCTGCTTCTCTATCAGATCATTAGAGCTGGGTCCTTAAGGCTCCTAAGAGCCAAGCTGAGTCAGTGATTTTCAATTGCTTGCAAGCAATTGATTGCTTGCCAGCGGATTACGCTATTGATCAGTTTGCCCAAGCACAATCTTGAGGGTTTAGCTCCACATTTATCCGCCATTGGCACCGATTCATGTACCTTCTCAGGCAATCTTTCACTCGCACTTACTGTTACCAGTACATGTTTTCAGATATGTCTGTTCTGCTGCTTCCATTATTTGTATTCCCCACTGATCTAGGTGAACCTTAGTTTCCTCCATTACCTTAATGGGGTTGTAACTACTAAAGATAATTTCTCAGCATTCATTCTTTTCCCTCCTTGACGGGGGCAGAAAATCGGCTGATTCAATATCCTTTGAGATATTTGCTTCTAGGTTAAGAAGAACTGTTAACAGTTTTAGGATGTTCCCTCTATTTAATATATTCCTTTTACCTTGTGGGGTGTTTCGGAGAATAATATGATCTTATTACCCTCACTTGGTCCATTGCTGCTCCTATTACCCTTTTGTTTACTGATGGTGGATTACATGATCATACTTCCTCTTAAGCTGGTTCCACTGAACGCTTGCTCGATACCTCTGATTTCCCTTGGTGGGTCATTTTCTCTGCCTTCCCAGAGTTGCTGCTGGATGCCTCTAGTTTATCTACATGCAGTATTTTGGTTTGCATCATAGCTGCCATGGAGCTGTGAATCATGTCCTTTATTTCTGGCCATGGCAGTGATTGAGGGTGTTGTGGAGTGTGAGCTTGTTGCTTTTGAGAGAGTTGAAGATCTGCCTTGCTGCTATGGGTGGTACTACTGATGCTTGTATCTGAAGTTAGCTCTATTTCATTGAATGGACTTATAACGTTATGGTGCTCATCTTGGTGGGGGTGGTGCTTTAGGTCCTTTTGAGCCTTTTGGTTATTTTGAGTTCATGACCTGTTGGCACTACATTTGCCTTTCCCTCCTGCTTCTTCATCATATGTTGAGGGTGTTGGGGATATTAAATCTGTCAACATAAATGGTGAGTTAGGCCTCTGCACCTGTAGCACTTCAGCAATAACCATTGATGCACCTCCTGATTGCTCCCATCCTGGTTTCTTTGTCTTTTATTATCTTTTGGCTCCGCAGCAGTGCTATCTGCTGACACCCTGCCTCCAAAATGTCCCATTGCTTCACCACTGGGTCACACATGACTTATGCTATGGACTGAGTACCACAAGTTCAGGCTCCTGACACGTTATTTGAACTGTGGCATATCTTTTTGAGTTGGGAAATGCCCCCTTACGTCATTCTTTGTGACGGCTGGGGTTGATACTCTTGCTGTTACAATGGCATCAATATGGGAGTGGACTCCATTTGGGTTTTCACCCTCCTTTGCAAGATCCTGATTCTTACTTGTTTCATCATGCACATTGTCACAACGCTGAGACACTTGTGATGATCCACGTTTGTCTTTTGTGTTTTTGTCTCCTTATTGCCTTGTGAGTTCAGTTCAGGACCTGGAGTAATGCACTTTGGGTCCTCATCTTATGGTGCTTTGTGTTGGTCCGCTAAGGATAGTTGTTGCTAGATATATTATTAGATGTTTGCTTTATCAAATTCTTGATGAATTAATTATTGTTCTTGGTGTCCCTCCAAATCCTGGGAAAATGTGATGATGTCACCCCTTGTGTGCCTTCTCTTGGCTTTGAGGAAAACTTTCTATTGCCGACAAGGGCAGTAAATTATTGGCAACTTCTTAGCTGATTTTTGATATGCAGGTGAAGTCTGGCAAGGGGCGACACAGGGCAGTTATCCTCGGCAGCTACTAAGATTTGTAGAAATTAGTTTTTTGTTTCTTTTCTGCAGATTTCTTGCATGTGGTGGGCATCCGGTGAGTCTGTAGTAGGCCCCTTTGCACAAGCACAAGCACAAACCACACCAGTCTAGCACCTGCCATCTCCTCCACATCTGCTGCTGCTGCTTCCACCGGTCTGTTGCCACCTTCCTCCCACTGCCCACTGTCTGCTGCCCACTGCCTTGTCCCTCTGTAACCCACCTGCCTGCCTGCCCACCTCTGGCTTCCATGCCAGGCTAGCTGAATCTAGGAAAGTTGTCCACAAAGTCAGCGGCGGTGAGCAGTGAGCAATGGCTACATCCATTGGTCTGTGGGCTGGCTCCTCCTCCTCCTTCACGTCATACCTGCCTCATTCAGTGCTGATGCCTCTCCCAAACCAAAGACTCATTTGGAAAAAGGGTGGCCTCTCTTTGAGTGAGTCATGGCCTCCATGTGCTGTACCTGAGGTCATGGGATCCTTTGCAGTGACCTAGAGGAGCTGCTGTAGTAACTCTGAAATGCTTGGGCTTGGAAAACGTTTGAACTTCTAAATGGGTAAATTCACACAATCTTCTTTCTCATAATAATGTGAAATTTCTGCATAATGATGTAAAATTATACATAAATATGATAAATGCAAATTTGTCATTTAGCGCATATTTTTACTGTCAAATGCGCCATTGCATTATGCTTTGCCGTAAGAACGCATTTTGCACAAAAACACCGTTCCTGTGAACTTGTAGCAAAGAATGGCATGTTCATGGTAAATTATTACAGCAAATTGAGTGTAATTACCTTAAATGGCATAATTGTGATAATTTCATAGCATAACACAAAATTCTTGAAGTTGCGCTTGCATAATTTAAATTCACCCTAGCCTACTTCCAAGAACTCTGGAACATCAGTGGGACCTGAAAGGCAAAGGTGTCCAATTTTGCAGCCTTTACTGGATACAACTTCAGATTTTCCCTGCTGGAGGATTTTAAGAGTCGTGAAAAAGAACAAATCCAAAGGTGGAAATCTTGACAGGGTGAAAGCCTGAATAGTACCCGGCCAACATAAGGGCTTTTGGGGGCTGTGAAAATAGAGTTTCTCCCACTCTGAGCATTTGCTACCAAACAAATGATTTCAGTGGGAACAGTGGCTAGCTGATTTCGAGAGGACTTCATCGGATCCAGCCTGCAACTTTGCTCCCCATGAGATTTTGGCTTCCATTTCGGAAACTAAGTCAGAAGGTAAAATCCTTGACTGGGGTAACATGCTTGGAGCAACAAAATGTGCTCCATTGCAGTCCACCTCAAATTGCGCCTGCGTCCCGGCCAACCATTAACAGTAACTTTAATTTTTATTGTAAAATTTTCCCTCATATCTTTAACAATTCATTCCGCAATTCCCCTTATAGGATTTTTGTTGTTTCTTTGACATTTTGCTCATTAAATGTTTCTCTACTTTTACATATTGGTTGTGGGATTTGTATTGTGTTGTGTTGTGACTTTTTAACTGTTTTATTAATGCTAAATACTTTACACATTTTCCTAAGTTAACCCTGTCTGCTATCTGCTGTTCTGTTTTCTTCTGCTTTTGCATTTATCTTCATGACTGATTCAGCACCCTCCCTGTTGTTAAAAGTTCTATTATGGCTTTAATGGGCAGATCTTCATTGTTCTTTGCCTTTGAGCTTAATCTCCCTGTTAGAAATTGGTCTTTGGTTGGCAGTCAGGTTACCCCCTGTCCAAGCAAGGACCCTCACTCTAGTCAGGGTAAGTCATTCACAATCCAAATTATCCTGTGCCCACCCTCTGGCAGCTTGGCACTGAGCAGTCAGGCTTAACTTAGAAGGCAATGTGTAAAGTATTTGTGTTACAAATCACGCAATAACACAGTGGAACACTACAAAAAGAAAACACACAGATTTAGACAAAAATAGAATATTTATCTGAGTAAATTAAGGTCAAAACAATCAAGATTTGATAAATACAATTTTAAATATCACTTTTGTAATGTTAGATAGAGTCTTTAGTTCTGAAAAAGCAATAGGTGTCTCTTGCAAGCACCAAGTACCTGGCGTGTGTCTAAATTATCTGCACGGGACCGAAGAGGAGGAGATGCGTTGAAAACGGGGAGGTGTGCGTCGGTTTCTCTGGGTGCACACAAAGATGCGTTAGTGCTTTTCCATGCAGCAAGGGTTTTGCATCGATTTCCGGGACACAGGCTTAGATCCTCTTCAGGTTGTGGGGTATTTAGATGCCCCAGGAACGATGCGGAGAAATCCTGGGTGTACAGAACGAAGTCACAGGAGCTGCATCAATTTGGTAGGTAATGCGGGGAAATTTCTGTTGCATGGCAGGCGCTGCTTTGGTTCCTCTTGCAGGAAGTTGGGCTGCGTTGTTCTGGGTCGGCGATGCGTCGATCCGGTGGGCTGTGCATCAAAGTTCTGGTCGCAATGCTGGCACTGCGTCAATCTCCATTCGGGGAGCCGGGCTGCATCGTTCCAGTTTGGCGATGCAGCAAGTTTCACACCGCAGGCCAGGCTGTGCATCCATTCCAGCAGGCTGTGCATCAATTTTAATCACACAAGGAGTTCTTTGCAGAGATGAAGTCTTTTTGGCCCTGAGACTTCAGTTAACAGGAGTGAAGCTCAATCCAAGCCCTTGAGGAGCACTTCTCAGCAGAGCCAGAGGGCAGCAAGACAGCAGGGCAACAGCAGGTCAGCAGTCCTTTGTAGAAAAGCAGGCAGGTGAGTCCTTTGGGCAGCCAGGCAGCTTCTCTTAGCAGGTTGCCAGTTCTGAGTTGGTTGGGTCAGGGACACAGTTTCTATACCCTAATGTGCCTTTGCAGTGGGGGGAGACTTCAGAGTGGCTTAGAAGTGCACAAGGTCAGTACAATCCTGTCTGCCAGGGTCCCAGTAAGGGGTTTGGCAGTCCATTGTGTGAGGGCAGGCCACTGTCCTTTAAAATGTAAGTGTCAGGCCCTCCACCTTTCCAGCCTAGGAAGACCCATTCAGTATGCAGATGTGTGCAGGTGTGACTGAGTATCCTGTGTTTGTGGTTGTCTGGGTGAAATGCTCAAGGGAGCTGTCAACCAGCCCAGCCCAGCCCAGATGTGGATTGTAAGGCACAGAACGTTTTAAATGCAGAGAAATGCTCACTTTCTAAAAGTGGCATTTCTAAAATAGTGATATAAAATCCAACTTCACTATTCAGCAGGATTTTGTATTACCATTCTGGCCATACTAAATATGACCTGTTAACCCCTTTCTAATCGGAATCTAACACTCAAACAGTTTATGAGGAGAGCAGGCCTCACAGCAGTGTAAAACGAATTTAGGAGCTTTAAACTACCAGGACATGTAGAAAACATATGTTTATGTCCTGTCTTTATGTACATAGCACCCTGCTCTATGGGTTCCCTAGGGCCTACCTTAGGGGTTACTTAGATGTAGAAAAAGGGGAGTTTAAAGCTTGGCAAGTACTTTTAAATGCCAAGTCGAATTGGCAGTGAAACTGCACTCACAGGCTTTGCAATGGCAGGCCTGAGACATGGTTAAGGGGCTACTTATGTGGGCGGCACAAACGGTGCTGCATGCCATCTAGTAGAATTTAATCTACAGGTCCTGGGCACATATAGTGCACTTTACTAGGGGCTTATAAGTAAATTAAATAAGCCAGTTGGGTATGAGCCAATGTCAGCACGTTTTAAGGGAGAGAGCATATGCACTTTAGCACTGGTTAGCAGTAGTAAAGTGCTCAGAGTCCTAAAACCAGCAAAAACAGTGTCAAAAAGTGGAAGGAGGCAGGCAAAAAGTTGAGGGTGACCACTCTAAGGCTGTCAGGTCTCACACTCCCTCACTGAATTTTCTCTTGAAACCCTTTCTGCTTTCACAATGGTGTACAGCCAAAGTTTTCCTGCTGCTTTTGTTCAACTTCTTCATTCTTTTCATGTTTTTCTTAGGTATGGCTGCTTATGGCCCACGTTTGTCCAGGTCACTTCAGGGGAACCTTTACCTATTGTGCTTGCATGTGATTCCTGGTCATGCACTTCTTCAGTGTACATTGACTGTCTGCTCTGTGCTATAGCTACCAGGGGGTTTGAGCCAAACATTTAATTCTTGAAACTGTGTTTTATTTTAACAAGTGTGTGGCTTTATTCTCTATGGAAAACTCCAAACCACTCCAATGAATATTCCCCTTTCTTAAACTAATACCTTCAGACTTTCTCCAGTGCTCTTTTGTGTGGAAAGGGAACCAACCAGAGTGAACCACTTCCAGTAATACTGCTTAATTTGGAGTGGAAATAATATGAATTACCTCCCCAGAGTCCACTGCTTTCCCCCAATGGTGCCTAGCTTGGTTGGGAATCGTAAATCGTAAATCGGATCCCTCCAGAATCCAACAATGTCCCCAATATTGTTTTGGTTTCAATCGGAATAGTAGATCTGTCCCCTTCAACACCCAAAACATTCCACAATGTAGCTGAGTTTGAAGTGGTGATACTAAATCTTCCTCCAGTATTGCTTTCTTTGGAGTGGGAATAGCAAAGAGTTCAGCGCTTCCCTCAATGTTGTTTAGTTTGGTGCTATAATATCAGCCAGGTCGGGTATTACAAAAAAGGCTGAAACACTTCTTGAAATTGCACGACTATCAAACGATCTTAATGAATTTGTTTACTCTTGCAGGGAAAGACTTTGATAGAACTCTATTTAAAGTGAAAGTGTCAAAGTTATCCCCCAGAAATCTCAAATGTTAGGTACATCAACCATACCATTAACGCAAACAAATATCTGCTTAGCTGCTTTTACTGCCAGTTTTTAGGAGCAAACTCGGAGCAATGAGACCCCCTTCTGAAAAGAGTTTGGGTCAAAAATGATTCAGAAAGGATCCATCAAAGCTTTGACTCTTATAAGACCTTTCCGATGTACACCGCTTTATATTCAGGTGTTTGAAAAGCTATAGACCAGACGGCCACCGGATCACTGCACATTTCACACTGTACACTCATTTCCACTTTATTACATAATATCGACCGTTCTTCAGCCCTAAAGACAGATAATTAGGGATGCTGGACGCGAGATGCATAGTAACGCGCATTCTAATTGTCTTGCTGACAACATAATCTGTTACAGAATTAAATATATTCATAGTGATTGCATTTTTGCTTCGCCGCCAACATAAACCTGAACTAACATCTTTCACGTGCAGAGTGGTTCGTTCTCTTGTGACACTGCCAAGTTTTCATTTCAGCTTATTCCTCTGTTCCTTCCAATAGTTCTCTCGCTCATTTTAGTAACATGTTTTTAAGTCTAAAGTTCGCTCCCCATTGCAATCAACTTCCCTGTCTGTCATTAGAGTCTAATTATTGCACATTCAGGCTTCCTTGATTTGTTTGCATCTCTTTAGGAGTCCTGTGTTACATACCTTCCTCACAGTACCATTTTTCACAACATTCGAAATGTACTTCCGCTTTGCAGGAAGTTGGTGAGTCAACAATTAGATGTTTGGCGGTTTTTCAAACACACAGAACTATTAATGTAAGTTCAAACTAGGTAGGATTTAAAGAGCACTTCTAAATGGCGATCAAGTGTAGATAAAACAAAAACACGAATATATTTTCCCCGTCCTGCATCGCCAACGATCACTAACATAAGACATTCTAAAATGTTTGCTTGTTGAATGATTTCAGCTGGGGTTTTGAAATCTTTTGTGACATTATTCTCCAGGTGGCCCATTCAAAGGAGGATTTATGAATTATCCTCTTGTGCATAGAAAGTTAGGGGACATGGAGATCATAGTTGTAGTTATACATCAATGATATTCCCTCCCACCCTCACAGCTGAACCCATTAGCCCATGCTAATAATGGCATTGTATGTTACAAGCACCTAAGCCAGGGGGGGGACTTGGAGTAGAAGAGACAGCCTTACTTTTTTTAGGTGAGAACTACTGTGGAAAAGATATGGAGAAGTTCATTAAATCATACCTGTCAAGTTTCATTTGTGACTAGATGTTTAATTTCAGGACTAGTCATTTTATTAATTCCAATATAAAACCCACCTACAAGTGCCAGAATGTAAAGAAAAAAAAACACAAGTGAAGTAGCTAGTCATGCGTGAACCTGTGAAACCTAGCAGTTAAGTAGCATTCAAAATGATGTTGGATATGTGCCAGAAATGGCTGAGGATGAAACAGTAAACAATTTGTCATTTGGCTAGTGTGACTGTGGAAATATCTGTTTCTGTTCCCAGATCAGCATCACAAAATTACTCTATGTTTTTATGAGACCAGGCTTTTCTTTATCTATGTCAGGGTAATCTGTGAATTATGGTTCAGTTCTTTTCAACAAATTGCAGCAACACTAAAATAATACGTTAAAGGTAAGACCAAGGCTATAAATATTTTGTTCTGGTTAGACAGAGTTATCCATTACCCCTAGCCACTAGATCAGTCTAACCTTGCAATAACAAACTCAGTAATAAATTAGGTGTATGCTGCATGCATGACCTCCCTTGTTAATTTTCAGGAAATTGGTACTTATGTACATCTGAAGGCAAATATCAACCATAACCTTAGTAGTTTAATTGCCATCTATATTATGTAAATACTATCCCTGGGCAAAATGTTTATCTTTACTGTCAAATTAGTGATTTCTTGAAAAATTCACATGTAGTGAAATTTTCATTGTTTTTGTATTTTGAAGGTAAGAAATTTCACACAATTTTTCTTCTTATGCTCTTGAGGTATACATTTCCTCCTCAAGCCAGTCCTTCTTGCCTTTACCTCAAGTGATATTTGAAATCAAATAGCAAGTTAACATTCACTAGCATAGTGTCCTGCATGATTTGAATAGAACCTTCATGGCTCCCCAAGGGCTTTGTATCATTGTGTGACGTAATCGCTGGAATAGAATTTATGAGAGTTTGCTTTAGAATGTGGGAGTTCACAGGTATATGCAGAGGAATAAAGCTGTGTGATGTACAGCTTGGTGTGTGGCCTAGTCATTCAACCTGTACCAGACTGGGGAGGACTCTACAACAGGTGAGAAGATAGGGGATAAGTAACCTCCTGGAGAGTTTGCCATGGTCCAAACTGCTTGTGATTGCCACCTTTGCCTTCTTTGAAGTGCCAAGTTGATGGTTGGCATATGTGGAGTCTAAGCGCAACTCCAGCCGATGTGAAGCGTGTGAATGGAAAGAGAGCTTCACGGAAAAGTTCATGAATCTTTGGTCAATAAACTATGACCAATATCATACGAAATGGTACCATTCTGCCATGCAAAATAAAGTTATACAATATATGGTAACACTAAAGGCAGAACCAAACAGGTTTACAAAGCGCAACTGAAGACAGTTATGAGATATTAAATTGGGTTGGCTGACAGAATAAGGGAAATAGAAGCATACTTAATACACTTACCTGAATCTTGATAAGTGGCGCCTTAAGATTTCAACACCGTGCGAGGAGACCCAAGAAGAAGCACTGGGGTTGTGCTTACTGAGCTGTCCAATACCTGAAGTGGCACACCATCAAAGCTGTCAGGTGGCTGCTCAGAACAACTTCAGAGGTCTCCATAGGTGACGGGGCTCCAATGGAGACCAAGAATAAGGTCAATACTCCAAAGGCCATCCTGGATGACCCAGGGGCTGGAACATTGTCGGGCATATATGATGATGCAGATTCCCAGGGACAGTCAATAGCGTTTGATAGAGCTCCACTCTCAATGTCCACCACTCCAATGGACAGATACAATGCTGCTGCCTTCCTCAAACTGCCACCACCGTTCAACATGGCCAAAAAGCAAAATATTGTCAATAGATGGACTGCATGGATAGAGATATTTGAAAATTTCACTGATGCACTTGAACAGACTGATAACAGATAGATTATCAAGTATATCAGAAATCTTGCAGGTGATGCTATGAAAGAAGTCATACAGAAAATGCCAAGAACTGATGAAGAAGTCACATACCGCTCGATTAAGAATACGTTGAACCTCATGTTCAATCCAGTACCAAACAACAATTATGAATGATATGTTTTCAGTCAAAAATGTCAAAGAGTTGGTAAAACAATCAATGAATTCATGAAAAGACTCAACACACTCATGAAACAATGTAAGTTCAAAGAATTTAATGATGAAGAAGTCATGAGGCTCAGAGTGATCGATGGATGTTTGTCTGATTCATTAAGACAAGGAATACTGAGAGAAACTCTTGATCTGGAGCGAGTGCTGGTGGATGCCAGAGCTGAGGAATATGTTGAGAGAGACAAGCTGCTGACATGGAGGCCAGAGGTGCCCAGAGTAGGTCAGTCATGAGTGTGAAAAGTAATTTGAAACAAAAGACTGAAGCACACAAAGTGATATCCACACGGAAAAATGAAATGGGGTTTCAGATGTTGATTTGCATTTCCACATGAATCCAAAGTGTCTCGCCATTGGTCAAATATGCAAAGTCTGTGGTAAAGAGAATTGTTTTGTGATAATGTACAGAGTGAAAGAAAAAGTAAGTGTGTCATGCTGCAAAGACAAAAAGGCCTCCAGAACATTCCAGAAGCAACATTTGACGCATCCTCTCAAGGCAAAGCGACAACAGAGGTTGAAGCAATTATGTACTAAACTAATGTGATCGTCATCTAAATTAAACTTCAATAATAAGTCAAGAAGGTGTGTGTGTGTCATGTCATTGTTTATCTCAGAAAAACATGTACGTGTTGGACTAGCTGCCTGTGAAGAGAAAAGTCAGTCAAAGAGAAGTTGACTTGATAAAATAACAAAATCATACAAAGAAGGTCCAAAGATGACATTGAAAATAAATGGATGCTCAATACCTTTGATCATCGATAGTGGTGCTTTGCTAAATATAATGCCTGAAGAAAAGTATAATGAACTGTCTCCGCGGCTCACGCCATCAAAGACCAAAGTATACATTTGGGCTGCATCGACACTCATGAAGATTAAAGGTTCATTTATAGCGACAGTGAAACATAAGAAAAAAAGGTTCAAGCACCGATACATATACTTCAAGGTACAGCAGTAAGTGCCTGTTTCTCAGTTTCAACATGGCTGCTGACATGGGACTGATTACAGTGAATTACAACATGAATGTTCATCACTAGATAGTAAGTCAGTTCCCTTCATTGTTTCATGGTTTAGGAATGTTACAGACTATGAAAGATAAACTGCATATTAATAAAGATAGACATGCTGCAGCTCAGAGACATAGACAAGTTGCTTTTCATTTATAAGAAGCAGTTGAAAAAGAACTTTAATCATTGCTTAGGCATAACATTATTGAATCTTCCATTGGTCCAATGCCATGGGATTCTCCCGTAGTAGTAGTACCTAAAAAGGACCATGAAGGAGCTGGGCACATGTGGAATTCCAGAGTTCCCTAAAAATGTTGGAATTTGGTACATCGCACTGCTCACACTGATTTTTAGCGCTGAAAGCATGTCCTGTGCTGCACAATCAGTGTGAACAGCATCATGTGGTGCACCAGAGGGTGCTACTTATTTCTGCTGCTCAAGTAGATGTATTACTCTAGCTGCAGTTTTCTTAACGCAAGGGGCAGCTCTCTTAACACGAGCAGTAACAACCTACCGTAACCACCTGCATTGAGAAAACTCTCCAGGAGGCAGTCTAGCATTCCATTTTCTCACTCGCGCTCGGCAACTTACCTTTGGTGAGCCATGCACAAGTAAAAACTCTGCCATACAGCAGTTGGTGGAGTTTTTACAGCACTCCGGACTCCAAGCAGAGCGCTGAGCGGACAAAACTCCAGGAACTTCACCGGCGGAGCAGAGTTTTTTGCCCACCCCTACTTCGGTTCCTCTCTACTGTAGGGTCCCACTTCCAATCTGGCAGGTCCACACCTGGTCTCTTTGACATTGACTGTACTTTTGTAAGGAAACTCTGTCCTAATAGTCCTATCTGACTGAGTTGAATTCATTGACCAACACTTTTATAAGAAGACTCTGTCCTAATAGTCCTATTTGACAAGTAGAATTCATTTCATTCCTGATCGATATCACATACTAAAGCACCCCTTTCCAGTTACCCTTACTCAGACAGAACCATGCCTTTGTCTCAGAACTGCACACCAGTGCTCTAACAATTGTTCGGTTCCTACTCTGATCAGAGTCAACCAGCCTTTGCTGATGACAATGGAGATAATGGGGATTATTTTTCTCCACAATATGATGAGAATGCCAACCTATATATAAACATGTAGGAAGCCAGTGGGTTGTACACTTCCCCAAACACTCAGTTGTATTCTGCCCCTGGGCCATCAACAGAAGAGAATGCCTCCTTTGCTAATCGAATGAGATGAGCAGTGAAGGCACTGGACTTACAGCTGCAAATATGGAAGTAGAAACTGATGTGTTAACAGAAGTTTTCCAACATGTACAGACTTCCCCTGAGCCTTTACTACCATTCAATGGAGCCCTGATTGGCACCATAATAGGCACCTGATCCAGTGAAGAGGTGGGCTGCCAGGTGCCACAAGTCAATGTCAGATGAGCCTCTCTTTTTGACCCAGCACCTTATGCCAGAAATTTTGGTGGTTCAGGCATTCTTATGGGGGTGAATCCCAATTCATTCTTTATGACGCCCCCTTACAAAGAGTTGATAACGATCAAAGGATTTGGGAAATGGATGTTTTCCTCATTTCAGCTAAGTCCTCTCATCAGTCAATTCCAGATGTTTGCTGGGAAAAGATCATCATCATAGTAGCTTTATTTTGATCCAAAAACAGATCATAAAAGCGCAATACAAATACCTAAAAATTCCATAAAAACAATGAACTCACATTATCTATATACAAATCTACTTCTTGAGTAATCTCTCCGATTCCTCTCCAATCAGACCAAGGAGCTGTCCAAGGACGATACACAATACTAAAAGTAATATGTGCATCTCTTGTTCCCACATGATCTTATATTTTTGTAGAGAGGAAGAAGCAAATTCTAATACTCATAAAATATCTAGGCAAATGAATTGTGAACTTTAAAATTTATAAAAAGAGCATAGGATTGCCATTACATAGCAATACATAAAAATATAAGAACAGTTTTTAAAAGTTGCATCTAAACAAAGATCCAGAATAAGCAGTGATGATTTTATACATAGGTAGTTATGGAGTTATTTAAATAAGTCAAGTAAAATTACCTCTCATTTATGCTCAGCATAGCCATCCATGTCAACACAAGCACAGACCTGAGGATCATAAGGGCATCCACGTGTCTCATTATACCCAATGACCTGCATAGTGGCAATAACCATTTTCATCACTGAGGGCCATTTGCAGGACAAAAAAACAATAAATGTGCCACTGATTCAGGTGTACCCATACATGCTGGGTATTCCATGGCATTGCATTTTACATTTTCCCAATTTACACAGAATGCCCTGGTAGTAAGAGTCTGTATCTAAATTGTCGATAACATTTTCAAGCCAGAGGTGGTTTGATTTCATCAATTATCCCCTCATAGTTTGGAAACATATAAAATTCATAAAATCAAGGGTCACAGTGCCTCTACTGTTGCACACCTTATCTACACCTACTTTCTCCAATATGCTGTTTTAACAGCCGTTTTGGTGGTAGAATCAATATTTCCCGGGTTGGCTTACAACTCTTCCTACCCTAGTTTTTAAGCATCATTTTTACATGTTTAAACCACTGTCTGCTTTGGACTGTAGGCATAGCTAAAAGATAGTTACAGGATTCTCTATAGGATTCAGGATCACAGAATGCCCATGTCCTATGCCAGTAAAACAAAGGCTTAAGTGCAGTTTTTCACGAGATTTTCTTGATCAACAAAACAAGAAATAACAGGGTCAAGGGCATACTTTTGGCATTCCCATTAGGGTGCATCCCAATTCATTCCCTAAGACTCCCCCAGACAGAGAGTTGAAAAGGATGAAATAATTTGAGAAATTGATGTTTTCCCCAGTCAGTAAACTCCTCCGATCAGTCAATTCCAGCTGTATGCTGGGGAGATATTCCCATGCTTTGTTGTACATAGCTAATGAGGTCTTACCAGCAGTTCCTGAGGGTTTTTGGGGTCCAACCTGGCGGAAACCATCCAGGATGGTCAATATGTGGCCATATATAGTATCTGCTCTGGATTGGACACTACAGCTGTTTGGGCAGAGCAGTTGACACTAGCATGGTGCTTTGATATCATTCTTGAATGAGATCCATGGGCTTCTCTGGTGACTTGCAGGCATCTTTGATGGATATGCCATTCAATTGGTCTTGTTTGTTTGGCTAGAAGGAAGAATCAGCATTGGAGCACTTTATACAGCCAGGCCAGAGTGTATTCTTCAGATCTATCTGCACCATTATGCAAGAACCTACCACAGTTACGCCCCTTTTGAGGATTCTACAGAGGTTTTGTGCACCAGCAATGCCAAAGCGCACTGCTTCTGTAACGAGGGTCCCCGCCCTTACGTGGGGAACTCAAGCAGACAACTTCCAGGCCACCAAGGGTAGCAAATTTCTCATGCCCTACCCTGCAGCATCACCTTCCAAGCTGCTTTAGTTTGCCTTTAGCACAACACAACCACCCTTTGAGAAGCAGGTTCAAACATTTGCTCCAACGGTGGAAAAATATAATGCCAGACATGTGGGTCCTTCAGAATGTCAATGAAGCTATGCCTCACCATTCCTTTCAACCCACCAGTTCCTTCTCCCACATCAGAAAATGTTTCAGATGAGCACCAGTCCGCCTTGCTCCAAGAAGTGAAGGCTGGTTTGGCCAAAGGAGCCATAGAGATGGTTTCCATGCTAAAAATAGGGAACGGCTGTACTCCCATTATTTCCTTGTGTCAAAGAAGGATGGAGGTCTTTGTCCTACTTTAGATATCTGCCCTTCAAATGCCTTCTTATAGAAGGACAAATTCATATGGTACATGTTGACACAGGTTCTGTTTGGTCTGGTTGTAGGTGACTTTATAGTGAGTTTGGACCTGCAGGTGCTTTCATGTACTCATACGGCAGTGCCACTGATGCTGCTATAATGTGAGACTGGAGCATTTTCAATTTGCTGTGCTCCCCTTCATCCTCACCAGTGCCCCTCAGGTATTCAGGAAAGTCATTGATGTGGTCACAGCACACCTTCAGAGACTGTGGGTCCAATTTACCCCTACCTCAATGACTGGTTGGTTGAGGAAGGATTGCCACAGTCTGTCATGGACCACTTCCAGAGAACAGCGAACTTCCTGCTGTTATTAAGACTCACTATCAACATACCAAAGTCATACCTGACTACTTTGCACAGGTCTCCCTTTAATTGAAACCATCTGGGATATGATGCAGTTTTGTGCCTACCCTCCATCACAGTGAGTCTACATCTTTCAGGCTATGATTATGATTTGTGATGGAGACTTAAAACATCATATTCCTCACATTTTTAATATCCCAAGCCTTGATCCGGAAACTTTTTCCTAACAATTTCCTCATGTGCCAAAAGGTGGAGTAATGTATCATTGTTCTACCTTGTATTGCCATTTTTTTTTCCCTCTGTTCTTCTTTACACACCAGTCAACATTGATCTAGACCATCAACTGCCATTTGACAGATTTTGAGTTTTCCCTCAAAAAGTAGCAAGTGTGCAGAACAAAAATGTCACCTAAATCTACAGGTTCTAACTGTGTAAGGGTTGTACCTGGCAGATGTCGCTCAGATCCTCACAACATCCCCCTTTGGTATCTTTGCACTGTTCATGACTTAAAGTCATATTCATCATGCGGCAAAAAGAATGACAAGGCTACCCGTGACAGAGCTTAGAAAAATGCAACCCTTTTCTCAATTGAAATCTCTAGCACATCAGTCCTGGTTGAAGACTCTCTTGTTCCCAGGGTAACTACCGTGACCTGAATTCATCCAAATTGGGTAAGCTGAAACAGAGACATAAACATTCTAAGAAATCAAAGCAAGGTCACAAAGCCATACACACCCACCTTAACTCTGACAGCTGATGTTGGCCAAGTAGAAGATCTTTAGTGTTGCAAAGGATTCCACTGGTGCTCCTTCAAACCTCATTCCTTCCATTCATTTTTTCCAAGGCCAACATTCATGCCGGCTCTGGGTTCATCAAATCCGGACCCTGCAACACCTTTGCTCCGTCCATGGTGTCACAGCAGACCAGGTGCACTGACTTTGGTTATGGCTCATGGTTAACACAGATACTGGTTGACTGTCCGATCACTCTATTGAAATCTGAAGCTATTCATCCACCTAGGTCTAGAGTTCATGCCCATTCAGATCCCGATGTATCAAGGGGAGACATTCGTTTTGATGAGGAATAGCATCCATTTGCTCAGGAAGATATTTTGGAAGGTTTACTGGGTTTCAGTTTTTCTGGATACTTTTCTAGACATTGGATAACTTCACCTTATTCTGCTTTGGCCGCTGAGAATACAGCCTCCCTTGTAACTGTGATGCAGAGGGCAGCTAGGTCCATGACCTTGATTTGCCTTTCCAGGGACTCAAGATGTCTCTTTTTACAGAGGTTTTAAACCCAGCACAGTCCACACAGGAGTCCTTATTACAATTTAATTAGGTTCTCACTGATATACTTGTGTACCCTTGGACAGAACAAGGATCTCACCCTTCAATGAATAGACCAATTACAAATAACCATGGTCTAATCCAGATTTATTTTGCACCCTACACAGGAGAGCCTAGTAGTACAGGGTTTTATGAGCCGTACCAATCCCAATGCCTTCTCTAACACACCAGTTGATAGGGAAGCATCTGATAGGGAAACAAAGGGACACACTTTCTAAGTAAATATTTTCTTTGACTATTCTTGCTCTCAGATCAGTGAAAACATTGTGCCTTCTAGGGAGATACAGCCATGCTTTATGGGATTGAGTATCTGATGTTTTACCAACACTCCCTGCTTTTATAACATTTAATTGCTGATAGACACTATGCTACTGAATAATCTGAGGTTCTGCCTGCACACCATGGAGTTATAAGGGAGGGCAATCGGCACTAGTGTGACTATTAGACACCATGCTTGAATTTGTTCTACTGGCTTCTCCACAGATGCCCTGAACAGCCTAGTGAGCAAGAGTCAAAGAAGGTGGTAGGATCATGGACTTTCTGTGCATTCCTGTAATTTTAAAAAAGTGCTTTTTCCCTACCCGTGTCCGTTTACATTTGGCTCCCTGTTTTTCTGCAAACTTGGTACCTTTAAACAGCTGTTTTTGTTCTACCCATGACTGTATGAATTTCCCTCCTAGCTTTTCACAAAGACTGCAATAAACTTCATGCCCTCCCCACAGGATTTAAAAAGAGGCTAGATACACCTCAGTGGCTAACCAGAGTTTGTTAGGAGACTGCTCGATCTGCTCTGTGGTTTAAACTGTGCTTGGAAAGTGTATGCAGCACTCCTTTTTGGCATAAGAAAGTGATTTGTTTAAGTGTGTGAAAAGCAGTATTTTGCTGGTTTTAAAATTGTCCATTACCTAAAAAGTAAAATCTGCTAGCTAGGAAGTGTGGATTGTGCCTGTCTGTATCCAAGGAGATTCTGAAAAGACGAGCACCTCTCTGCCCCCTGCCACAACAGCCTGGGATTAGTGATTGGCTCTCTATCTCCCAGGCAACCTGAGCCTTCCTCTGACACTGCACTGGCCCTTTAAATTTGTGGAGGTAACTCCAAGATAGCCTCCTCCATTTTGTGAGCCCAGCTTCTCTGCACCCTGGACAGCCCAGTGAGGAAGACTTTCTGTGTATTCTTGTAATTTAAAAAACATGCTTATTCCCTACAGTTTTCTGTTTATATTTGGCTCCCTACTTTTCTGCAAACTTGGTACCTTTAAACTGTTGTTTTTGCTCTACCCATGACTGTATGGATTACCTTCCATTTTTTCACAAAGACTGCATTAAGCTTCACCCTCCACCCCCCAAGGTTTAAAAAAAGGCTAAATACACCTCAGTGACTAGCCAGAGTGTGTTTAGGAGACTGCCTAATCAGCTTTGTGGTTTAAACTGTGCTTGGAAAGTGTATGCAACACTCATTTTTTGGCTTGAAAAAGTTATTAAAGTGCACAAAAAGCAGTATTTCAGTAGTTTCAAAAGCGTCCCTTACCTGAAAGGTAGAATCTGCTAGCTAGGAAGTGTGAATTGTGCCTGTCTGTATCCAAGAAGATTCTGAATGGATGAGCACCTCTCTGCCCCCTGACAATGCAGCCTGGGCTTAGGAGTTGGCTCTGTAGCTTCCAGACAACTTGAGCCTTCCTCCCACACCTGCACTGACCCTTTAAGTTTGTTGAGGTAACCTAGAGACAGCCACCCCCAATCTGTGAACCCAGCTTCCCTGCATCCTGAATAGCCCAGTGAGCAAGAATCAAAGAATGTAGTAAGTCTTTCTGTGTATTTTTGTAATTTGTTAAAAAGTGTTTTTTCCCAACCCATGACTGGTTACATTTGGCACCCCGTTTTTCTGAAAAGCTTGGGCCCATATTTATAGGAAAATGATGGAGCGCGATGCTGTACCAAAATTGGTTGTGCCGCTCTCCGTCATTTTCACAATGCAGGGATGCAAAGTATTTAATTCAATATGGTGCACCCCTGTGTTGTTCCCTGGCATGGCACTAAACTTAGCTGCCAGCGCCAATGCAGGCATCCTTGCACCATTGTGCAAGGATGTCTGTGTTGAGGGGTGTGATTGTTTATATGTGGGAAGGTGTCCCTTCCTGCACATAATCAATCACTAATGGCAATTTGGCACTTCTATGTGTGCTACAGAGCACACAGAAAAATGCCAAAGCGTCATTTTCAAATGATTGTTTATGTGCAGGAAGGGACAACTTCCTGCACACAAGCAATCATTTCTGGCATTTTGTACTTTCTATGCATGCTGCAGAATGCAGCACACATAGAGAAAGTAAAAAACGAGAAGCAATAAAAGTATTCCTCCTTGTTGCACCTTGCTAACGCCACTCTTGGGGTGGGGTTAGATTTTGATACTGCCTCAGGTTTATGAAAACTCGTAAATCTGAGGCAGCGTCAAAATGCAATGGATATTGTTGTGGCACGTCCACAGCAACACCCTTAGCACACCCCTTCCACGCAAAGGGCTGCGTGCAAAGTGGTCGTATTTCCAAGTTCCCGTCTCTATTAAGAAGAAAAAGAAAATGGAGCTGGCATCAGAAGGGCCCAGAGTGGAGATGGATGCCAGAGGAGATTCCCCTATAACAAACCCTTTATCGCCAGTAATTGTGACCATGGAAAATCAGCCCCTATATGGGCCCTCGTCAGTCACATCCATGGGGGCTTTTACCACCATACCAATGGGGGGGGGGAGGAGTATTAACACCTACATTAGGAGGATATTAAACTCTTAAGCAATTGAAGAGCATGATAGGAAGTTGATAGGAAGTTGCCCATATCAGCAAAACCCACATATCTACTTTAATCCATTTAAACCTGATACTGAGAAGGAAGCTAATGTTGAAATTGAGGAGTTAGAAAAGTCCCAAGATCCTCCAAGGAGCCCCAGCTCTATGCTTTACTCCTTCCCAGTTTATAGACTAAAAAATGGGTTTGGATTGATGAAGATAAGATTACCTGACTCAACCAGGGGGTTAGATATAGGGGATAGACCCCAGGTAGAGAAGTAACTTGAAAACTTGAGCAGAAGAATAAAGGACATACGTAACGGGAACCCCAGATCCATCGGCTGTAAACAGTTTGAATGACGTGGGCTGCAAACCTGAACTCGATGCAGGCCACAGTAAAGGCTTTTCAGTCCCACTCCAACAAAATGGATATCCAGGTAGACTTGTTACATACATTGGCCGTGTTCATCTCTGGAGTTGATGGCTGTTAGAAATTGGGTCTTTGGTTGGCAGTCAGATTACCCTCTGTACAAGCAAGGACCCTCACTCTAGTTAGGGTAAAAGAGAATCACCCGCAGCTAACCCCCGCTCACTCCCTTGGTAGCTTAGCACAAACAGGCAGATTCACTTCAGAGTGCTAAGTGTAAAGTATCTGTACCAACACACACAGTATTTCAATGAAAACACTACAAAATGACACAACACAGGTTTAGAAAAATAGAAAATATTTATCAAAACAAAACAAGACCAAAAAGTCAAAAATCCAACATACACAAGTCAAGTTATTGATTAAAAAGCAAAAAGAGTCTTAAAAACTTGAGAAAACAGGTAAAACACTGTTAGCGTTGAAAAGTACATGGGTAGCGTCAAAATAACACGCACGGGCGAGTGTGAGTCTAAGAAGGTAAGCAGTGCATCGTTTTCTCACCCGCAAGCGAGCTCGTGCGTCGTTTCTCTTTCTCTGGTCGGGACAGTGTGCGTAGATTTTCCTCCCCTCAGGGGAGTGATGCGTCGATCCGGGCAGCACTCGGGTCTGGGCAGGCGTTGCGTTGTTTTTTTGTCCCCAGCAAGGTTTGCGTTGAAAATCCTGCCGCACAGTCTAAGCAAAACCGTGCAATGTGGTTTGTGACGTTAACAGCCTCCGTCAGTGGGTGTGAGCGTCATTCTTCCACCTCCGTGCGTTGATTTTCCAGCCGCGATGCCGGTGGAGTGTCGATTTCTGCTGCGAAGCCGGTGGCATGCCGTTTTTCAGCCGCATCTCGGATGGTGCGTCACATTTTTCCCTGCACGGCGGTCTGTGCGTGGATTTTCAATCTTGTTCTGCTAGCTTCTCCTTTTAGGGTCCCAGGAACAGGATGGGCACCACTTGGCAGGGTACTCAGCAGATGCTCCAGGTCCTGGCAGAGAGAAGTCTTTGCTGTCCCTGAGACTTCAACAACAGGAGGCAAGCTCTATTTCAAGCCCTTGGAGATTTCTTCACAAGAAGGAAGGCAACACAATGTCCAGTCTTTGTCCTCATGCCCAGGCAGAAGCAGCAACTGCAGGATGACTCCACAAAGCACAGTCTCAGGCAGGGCAGCGCACCTCCTCAGCTCTTCAGCTCTTCTCCAGGTAGAGGTTCCTCTCGATGTCGAGAAGTGATCTAAAGTCTGTGGTTTTGGGTGCCCTTCTTATACCCATTTTGCCCTTTGAAGTAGCCACACTTCAAAGCAAAGTCTCTTTTGATTGTGAAATCCTGCCTTGCCCAGGCCAGGCCCAGACACACATCAAGGGGTTGGAGACTGCATTGTGTGAGGGAAGGCACAGCCCTTTCAGGTGTAAGTGGCCACTCGTCCCCTCCCTCCTAGCACAGATGGCTCATCAGGAAATGCAGACTACACCCCAGCTCCCTTTGTGTCACTGTCTAGTGAGAGGTGCAACCAGACCAACTGTCAAACTGACCCAGACAGGGAATCCACAAACAGGTAGAGTCATAGAAATGGTTTAAGCAAGAAAATGCCCACTTTCTAAAAGTGGCATTTTCAAATACAATCTTAAGATCAACTTTCCTAAAAGATGTATTTTTAAATTGTGAGCTCAGTGACGCCAAACTCCACATGTTTATCCACTCCCAAGGGAATCTACACTTTAATCATATTTAAAGGTAGCCCCCATGTTAACCTATGAAAGGCACAGGCCTTGCAACAGCGAAAAAAACAAATTTAGCAATATTTCCCTATTAGGACATATAAAACACATTACTGTGGCCCTCATTACAACCCTGGCGGTCAAAGACAGCCAGGGTTGTTTTGGTAATCGTATCGCCAACAGGCTGGCGGTACAATTTGATATATTTTTACTGCAGCGGTAGTGCCGCGGTCACACCGCCGGGACCCGTGGTTTCCCGCCATTGTAGTCCGACGGTTATAATCCGCCAGTGCAGCGCTGCTTGCAGCGAAGGGGAGCCGTGGGGCCCCTGGGGGCCCCTGCACTGCCCATGCACTTAGCATGGGCAGTGCAGGGGTCCCAAGGCACAGCCCCAACCTGCTTTTCAGCGCGCCAGGTGCAGCTGCACCCGTCGCACGCCCGCAACACCGCAGGCTCCATCAGGAGCTGGCTGCAATGTTACGGTCGACATCCCTGCTGGGCCAGCGGGTGGAAACTCTGTCTCTGCCCACCGGCCCAGCGGGGATGTTGTAATGCAGCCGGCGGGTTTGCGGCAGTATAGGCGGCCACTCAGCAGTTAAACCTTGGCGGCGGTGCCTTAACCATACACTGCACCTTGCCCTTGGGGATACCTAGGGCCTGCCTTAGAGGTGCCTTACATGTAGGAAAAGAGAGCACGTAGGCCTGGCAAGTGGGTACACTTACCAAGTTGAATTTATAGTTAAAAACTGCACACACTGCAGTGGCAGGTCTGAGACATGATTGCAGAGCTACTTATGTGGGTGGTACAACAAGTGCTGCATGCCCATTAGTAGCATTTGGTTTACAGGCCCTGGGCACCTCTACTGCACTTTACTAGGGACTTACTAGTAAATCAAATATGGAAATCATGGATAAACCAATTGCATATACATTTTGTATAGGAACACTAGCACTTTAGCACTGAGCAGCAGTGGTAAAGTGCCCAGAGTAACAAAAACAGCAAAACCAGAATCCAGCACACATCAACAACCTGGGAAACAGAGGCAAAAAGTTAAGGGAGACCACACCAAGGATGAAAAGTCTAAGACATGTCCCCCCCAGCTGAAAGTGGGGAGCAACTATCCAACCTCATGGGAGTTCTCATCACTAAGGCGGAAGAACCTAGACAGACCATCAGCATTGGCGTAGTCTATACTTCTACGTGTTCCACCATAAAGTCCATCCCCTGTAGGGAAATGGACCACCTCAACAGTTTTGGATTTTCACCTGACATCTGCATTAACTATCTGAGGGGCCTGTGGTCGGTCTGAACCTGGAAATGAGTCCCAAGCAAGGAGGGTCTTAGCTTCTTCAGCGCCCAGACCACAGCAAACACTTCACGTTCTATGGAACTCCACCAACGTTCCCTGGGAAGTAACCTCCTGCTTATGAAGGATACAGGTTGATCTAGGTTCTCTTCATTAAGCTGTTAGATACCATGATCTGAGGCATTTGTTTGCACAACAAACTCCTTGGAGTAGTGAGGTGCCTTCAGCACAGGTGCTGAGCACATGGCAGCCTTCAGGGCATCAAAAGCGTTCTGTCAAGCCTTTGTCCAGATCACCTTCCTGGGTTGCTTCTTAGAAGTCAACTCAGTCAAGTGGGTAACAATGGTACCATATCCCGTTGACAAACCTCCTGTAGTATCCTGTGAGACCTAAGAAGGCTCTCACTTCAGTCTGGGTCTTAAGAGGCTCCCAAGCCAGAATGTTATCAATCTTTGGCTGTAGGGGTGCTACCTGGCCACTCCCCACCTGGTGTCCCAAGTACACCACCTAACCCTGCCCTATTTGGCCCTTGCTTGCCTTAATAGTGAGGCCTGCCTTCCTCAGGGCCTCTAACACTCTCCTGAGGTGTTGCAGAACTAAACACAGCAATGTCATCCAGGTAGGCGGCACTGAACTCATCAAGCCCAGCCAACACCTGGTTGGCCAATCTCTGAAAGATGGCAGGGGAATACTTCATCCCAAATGGCATCACTTTAAATTGAAAGTGTCCATCTGGGGTAGAAAATGTTGACCTCTCCTTGGCCCCCTCAGTTAAGGCAATCTGCCAGTACCCAGATGTTAAGTCAAACGTACTGAGGTACTGGCCAGCTCCCAACTGGTCAATTAGCTCATCAGCTCGGGGGATGGGGTGTGCGTCAGTCTTGCTGACTGCATTGAGTCCCCAGTAGTCCACACAGAACCTGTGTTCTAGAGTGGCACCAGGTGCAGCAGCCTTGGGGACCAATACCATTCGGCTGGCCCAAGGACTGCTGGAGTGCTCAATAATCCCTAGGGTTAACATTTTGGATACTTCATCCTTAATGCAAGCCCTGGCCATGTCAGTCACCCTGTAAATCTTCTGTTTAATGGGTGGACTGTCCCCAGTGTCCACATCATTTCTTCACAAGTGTGTGACACCTGGGATCAGGGAAAACAGTGAGGCGAACTGTCCTGACAAGTGGCGACAGTCACCCTGCTGCTCATCAGTCAGGGAGGGGGAGAGGATAACTCCCTCCACAGACCCATCTTTCTCTCCTGCGGACAGGAGGTCAGGAAGAGGCTCACTCTCCTCCTCCACCCCATCATCTGACGCAAGGAGCACGGATAGTTCAGTCCGCTCGAAGTGCGGCTTGAGGCGGTTGACATGCAGGTCCCTTAAAGGGTTCCTAGGTGACTTCACTCTTGCGCTCCACCACCTCAAATCGCCCAGTCCACTTATCCTGGAGCGCCCTAGGCTCCAATAGCGCCATCACCCACACTTTTTGTCCAGGTTGAAACTCGACCAGAGTGGCACTCTGGTCATACCAGCATTTCATGACCTCCTGGCTTGCTTCCAAGTTCTCCTGTGCAAGACTCCTGAAGCAGGCAGTCTGGTTTCTCAAAGCCAGCATGTAACTGGATACATCCTGGGGGAGTTTACTAGGAGCTTTTTCCAAGGCCTCCTTGACCAGACTTAAAGGTCCCCTCACAGGGTAGCCATAGATGAGCTCAAAGGGACTAAACCCAAGTCCCTTTTGAGGCACCTCCCTGTAGGCGAACAGAAGGGATGGCAAGAGGATGTCCCACTTTTCCCTCACGGGCTCTGACGGGCCCATAATCATGCCTTTCAAGGTGTGGTTGAATCTCTTAACCAGACCATTACTTTGGGGTGGTAAGGGGTGATGAACTTGTAGGTTACCCCACACTCCTTCCACAGCGACTTCATATACATGAATATGAAGTTGGTATCCCTATGAGATACCACCTCCTTGGGGAACCCCATGCGGGTAAAAACCCACTTTAAAGCGCGACCCACCACAGGGGAAGTGATTGATCTGAAAGGAATGGCTTCTAGGTACCTGGGGGCATGGTCCAACAAGACCAGGATAAACCTGTTGCCCATGGCTCTCTTGGGATCCAGAGGCCACACAATGTCAATCCCTACACTTTCAAAGGGAGTACTGACAACAAGTAAAGGTTGGAGGGGAGCTTTATATTTCCCCCTACTCTTGCCACTTGACTGGCAAGACCTGCAATGTGCATCCGAGTGCCTGCGCATTAGGGGCCAGTAAAAGTGGGTGACAAGCCTCTCAAAGGTCTTGCCCTGCCCCAAATGTCCAGCTAAAGGCACATCACGAGCCAACCCCAGTAGCAAGGCCCTGAAGCACTTGGGTACCACCAGCACATGGGCCAGGCTCAGGAACCTTAGGCTCACTATACAGGAGGTCATCCTCCCAATAGATCAGGTGCAATTCTGTCTCATTGCCAGCTGCCTGGTCTGCAGCCTGCTGCCGCAAATCCTCCAGAGTGGGGCATGTCATCTGTGCGGGACAGAATGCTTTCCACCTGGGCCCCCTTCCTGCTGCCACTGCGGCAGCTCAGGGACCTCACCCAGTTCAGCCACCTGTTCCCCTGTAGGCTCCGGGGCTTCACCCTCAGGCTCCGCCTCCTCCTGGATGTGGGAACTTCTGGGGCCGCTTCTCTGTGCCCCCTGCCCTTCCTCTTCTTGGTGGTCCCCTGGGCCACTGTTTCAGGCTCCAGGGGCTCTTGACCACCCTGACGGGCTGCCATTGAAAGGGTGGATACGCATACCCACTCAGGCAGACCAAACATCTCGAAATGAGACCTGTGTTCCACCTCCTTCTAAGGGGAATCCTCCAGGTCATTGCCTAGCAAACAATCAACAGGCATGGTCGGACTCACAGCTACCTTCAAGGAACCTGAGACCCCCCCATTCAAAAGGAACCTGCGCCACTCTGTGCAGGCGCTCTGAGTTGTCCACTGCAACTACTTGGTGAAGTACCCGGGGATCAATCTGCTCTTCAGACACCAGCTGACTCCTCACTGTAGTCACCCTGGCTCCTGTGTCTCTCAGAGCCTCCACCCTCTGTCCATTAATTGTCACCCACTGCCTTTCTTAGTGTTTTCAGGCACTAGGGTTCTCTGGACCATCTCACTGTCCCCTAGTAAGACAAGGGTCATCTCAGCTGGCTCCCACCCACCTGGAACATACTCCTCTCCAAGCATTACACTAGCCAAACCCTGGGGCTGCGCACCAGTGGGTGCCAGTGTTGTCTTGGGGCATTTGCGGTCCCCCCTCACATGACCCACTTGGTCACATGCATAACACTTACATGGGGGTCCCCCTGCCACTGGCATCCCTTTGGAGAACTATGGCTTCTTCTCACTGGAGGGTTGGGAATCTGCACCCTGGAAATCAATTTGGGGCCCTTTAGAGAACTCCCCATGTTTACCCTCACACCACCCTTTATTCTGAGAGGGACCCTGGCCACCCTTGGCATGGTCTCCCCAATACCTCTTTTGGACCCTGGTGCTCTCCCAACGGACCGCTTCCTGCGCAAGCTTCCTGGGATCAGTCAGCTTGCTGTCAATCAGGTGCTGGCAAAGCTCTGGAAAACATAAACTGTACAAGTACTCCCAAGCAATCAGATTGTAAAGCCCCTCATACGTAGTTACCTTACTGCCCTTCACCCAACCATCCAGTGACCTGCAATAAGAATCAACACAGTCTAACCATGTTTGGGATTTCTTCTTCTTGTAGGACCTAAACGTGTCCTTATACTGCTCAGGGGTGAGACCATATTGTGTGAGTAGGGTATCCTTCATGATAGTGTAGGTGTGATTCTGAGCATTCCCTAAGGCTGTCAGTGTATCCCTCCCCTCTACTTCAAAGTGCTTCCACAGACTCGCCCCCAGTGAGCTTCCGGGACCTGATTCATGTGGAGAGCAGACTCATACCCCTTAAACCACAAGTATATGTCGTCCTCCCTTTTGTAATCCTTCACAAGATCTTTATGAATGTGCACCCTCCTCTCAGGCTGCACTGTGATGTGGCTGCCATCATCCCTACTAGACTGGCTCCTCTGATGCAGCTCCCTTAAGCTGAGCTCATGAGCCAACAACAACCTTTTCTCCTTTATGGCCATCCTCATTTTCTCCAACTCCCTCTGGTGTACCCTCTCTGCCTCTCTGTCCTGCAACTCTTCAGGGATCAGACCTTTAGATGAGACACTGCAACCTGCCCTGAAGAACCTCTCCCTGGACAAAACAGGCCCACCCACAGCACCATTGTGTGTGGAATGCACTTCTTCCTCCTCATCCTCCTCATCCTCTGTGTGCCCTTCAGTGTTTTTGACTGTCACCTAGGCCCTCAGGGCCTTTTGCAGCTCCTCCTTCTTGGATGAGCTCTTAGTGGGACAGTCAAAACTTTTACAGAACTGCCTCAACTGAGCCTTTGTATAGCTCTCTAATTTCTCTAGGTCAAAAGCAACTCATACTGATGCATCTTCAGATTAGGACATGATGAAAAGTCAACAAAAGTGCAAAGTTCCAAAAGGCAGAAAACAAGTTCCCAATGAAGTTCAGAAGTCAATAAAAAATTACTGCAAAAATGGATGTAGGGAAAAATCCAAGAAAAAGAGAAAAAGCAAAAATCACAAGACAAGTAGTGTGTGGTCAAGTAGTGGTCTGCACTCAAAACAGTAGTGTACACTTAATTAGTGTATGTCAAGTACACATACAAGTCCAATCCCAATGGCAGATCACAATGTTAGAATTAGGGTCTTTAGTTGGCAGTCAGGTTGCCCCCTGTCCAAGCAAGGACCCTCACTCTAGTCAGGGTAAAAGAGAATCACCCTCGGCTAACCCCACTCACTCGCTTGGAAGCTTGGCACGAGCAGGCAGGCTTAACTTCAGAGTGCTAGGAGTAAAGTGTTTGTACCAACACATACAGTAATTCAATGAACACACTACAAACTGACACAACACAAGTTTAGCAAAATAGGAAATATTTAACAAAACAAGACCAAAATGACAAAAATCCAACATACAAAAGTCAAGTTATTGATTAAAAAGCAATAACTGTCTTAAATCCTTGAGAAAACAGGAAAAGTACCTGGGTAGGGTCAAAATAACATGCACCGGCGAGTGTGCGTCGAAAAAGGTAGGTGGTGCGTCGTTTTCTCACCTGCAAGTAAGCTTGTGCGTAGTTTCTCCTTCTTTGGTTGGGTCAGCGTGTGTCGTTTTTTCCTCCCCACAGGGGAGCGATGCGTAGATCCAGGCAGCATTCGGATCCGGGCAGGCAGTGCATAATTTTTTTGTGCCCAGCAAGGTTTGCGTCAAAAATCCTGCCACATGGTCTCTGCAAAACCGTGCAATTTGAGTTGCGATGTTAACAGCCTCCATCAGTGGGTGTGAGCATCGTTCTTCCAACTCCGTGCGTCGATTTTCCAGCCGCGATACCGGTGGAGCGTCAATTTCTGCTGCGAAGCAGGCGGCGCATCGTTTACAGCCGCGTCTCGGAAGGTGCGTCAAATTTTTGCCCACACCGAGGTTTGTGCGTGGACTTTCAGTCTTGTTCTGCCAGCTTCTCCTTTCAGGGTCCCAGGAACTGAATGGGTACCACTTGGCAGGGTAGGAGTTTCAGCAGAGGCTCCAGGTGCTGGCAGAGAGAAGTATTTGGAAGTATTTGCTGTCCCTGAGACTTCAACAACAGGAGGCATGTTCAATTTCAAGCCCTTGGAGATTTCTTCAGAAGAAAGAAGGCAACACAAAGTCCAGTCTTTGTTCTCTTGCACAGGCAGAAGCAGCAACTGCAGGATGGCTCCACAAAGCACAGTCTCTGGCAGAGCAGCACTCCTCCTCAGCTCTCAGCTCTTCTCCAGGCAGAGGTTCCTCTTAATGTCCAGAAGTGATCTAAAGTCTGTGGTTTTGGGTGCCCTTTTTATACCCATCTTGCCCTTTGAAGGAGGCCTACTTCAAAGAAAAGTATCTCTTGATTGTGAAATCCTGCCTTGCCCAGTCCAGGCCCCATACACCCACCAGGGGGTTGGAGACTGCATTGTGTGAGGGCAGGCACAGCCCTTTCAGGTGTGAGTGACCACTCCTCCCCTCCCTCCTAGCACAGAGGGTTAATCAGGAAATGCAGACTACACCCCAGCTCCCTTTGTGTCACTCTCTAGTGAGAGGTGCAACCAACCCAACTGTCAAACTGACCCAGACATGGAATCCACAAACAGGCAGAGTCACAGAAATGGTTTAAGCAAGAAAATGCCCACTAAAAGTAGCATTTTCAAACACACAATCTTAAAATCAACTTTACTAAAAGGTGAATTTTTAAATTGTGAGCTCAGAGACCCTAAACTCCATATGTATATCCGCTCCCAAAGGGAATCTACACTTTAATCATAATTAAAGGTAGCCCCCATGTTAACCTATGAGAGGGACAGTCCTTGCAACAGTGAAAAATGAATTTAGCAATACTTCACTGTCAGGACATATAAAACACATTACTATGGGGGTCATTCTGACTCCGGCGGGCGGCGGGAGCCGCCCGCCTGGAGGGAACCGCCGAATGACCGCACCGCGGCGGCCATTCTGGCTTTCCCGCTGGGCCGGCGGGCGATCGCCAGAAGGCCGCCCGCCGGCCCAGCGGGAAACCCCCCTCAACAATGAAGCCGGCTCCGAATGGAGCCGGCGGAGTTGTAGGGGTGCGACGGGTGCAGTGGCACCCGTCGCAATTTTCAGTGTCTGCAAAGCAGACACTGAAAATCATTATGGGGCCCTGTTAGGGGGCCCCTGCACTGACCATGCCAGTGGCATGGGCAGTGCAGGGGCCCCCAGGGGCCCCATGACACCCATTCCCGCCATCCTGTTCCTGGCAGTAAAAACCGCCAGGAACAGGATGGCGGGAAGGGGGTCGGAATCCCCATGGAGGATTCCCTGGGCCAGGGGTAAACCGGCGGGAAACCGCTGGTTCCCCTTTTCTAACCGCGGCTTTACCGGCGCGGTCAGAATGGCCCAAGAAGCACCGCCAGCCTGTTGGCGTTGCTTCCTCTGCCCTCTGCCCTGGCGGTTTCAAACCGCCAGGGTCAGAATGAGGGCCTATATGTCCTATCTTAACCATACACTGCACCCTGCCCTTCGAGCTACCTAGAGCCTACCTTAGGGGTGCCTTACATGTAAGAAAAGGGAAGGTTTAGGCATGGCAAGTGGGTGCACTTACCAAGTCAAATTTACAGTTAAAAACTGGACACACAAACACTGCAGCGGCAGGTCTGAGACATGATTACAGAGCTACTTAGGTGGGTGGCACAATCAATGCTTCAGGCCCACTAGTAGCATTTGATTTACAGGCCCTGGGCACCTCTAGTGCACTTTACTAGGGACTTTCTAGTGAATCACATATGCCAATCATGGATAAACCAATTACATACACATTTTGTATAGGAGCAATTGCACTTTAGCACTGGTAAGCAGTGGTAAAGTGCCCAGAGTAACAAAAACAGCAAAAACAGAGTCCAGCACACATCAACAAACTGGGAAACAGAGGCAAAAAGTTAATGAAGACCACACCAAGGATGAAAAGTCTAACAATGGCAAGCTAGAGAAATTAAATTCCTTGATAACAAGGGCACAAACCAAACATTTCCTTGACTTTATCATCTGCTCATGGAAAGAGGTGATGGGCAGATTAGCCAACTGCCGACAACCTTGGAAGGAATAATAAGAGAGATTTGCACCTCTCAAGTTAAGGAGCATTCACATGTTAATCTTTTACCTGACATGTTATCAGCAGTTCCACCTGCAGAGAGCACGAAGGATAGTCAGCATACCAAACAATTAGACCCGCCTGGAAGAACAGACCTTGTAGAGGATTGTAATAAAAAGCCCACCTGTCAAAGGCAAGCAAGAAAGTGTCATTAAAGGTCTTGAGGTCTCGGCTTCTCTATCAGATCCAAGGAAACCAGAAAAGCGCCCTCACCTGCAACTGAGGGTAGAAAGATTGCCTGGCCTACCCACACAGATATCACAAAGACAACAGTGGCTATCCCAGAGGAAGGTAATGAGGAATATTAAACAGCAAGGGGAAGGCAAAAATCAGACGACTCTCCTCGGTTCACCTCTGATGTATAAGCAATCAATACCCCTGAATTATAAGGTATTTCCAGGACAATTCAGACATTGCAAGAATAAAGGCCATCCCTACCTACAAAAGACCCCTCAGAGGAAAGTGGAGGCCGTTGCGGTGATCAGTTAGACCCTGTACCTGAGAGCTGCATGGCAGGAAGGGCTAGTTCCTTAACCCTGAAAAGACACCAAGAAGAGTGCCCACTGTAGTACAGAAGTCAAACTTGGAGCAGGATCTCCAGTTGTTTTGGATCCCTGAATTTATATCAAGAACCCCCTTAGATGTCCTTAATCATTCTAGTATTTTAAAACTAATAAAAGCACTTCCTGGTCTAAGCCATGTGACCTCTGAAGACATTGCTGCTATTAAATGTATTCAAGCCACAGGAAGTCAGCATGCAGATCCAACACTGGTCATTTTTGCAGCTCCAGATCTTCATAAGCGAATCCTAGAAAGCAAAGAGCTCCTGAAAGCCTGGGGCATCGAGGTGACCATATATCAGGGAGATTCAGACCTATTATTAGAGGAGCATAAGCTCAACAAGAAAACCAGAAGCTCCTTGGTCTGTTCTACGAGGGGTAAGCAGGAAATCTAATTCCAGTGAAGTTAATGAAGGATAAGTCAATGAAGGAACTTGAGCTCACTCCCCCTTGAAAGTTCAAATATGGAAAGCGGAGGGGCAAAGAAAGATTCTAACACAACATGACCCCCAGGTTAACTGGAGCTGGCTACCCTCAGTGTTATCTTCAGAAATGTCCCATAAAATGTGTTGAACAACCCAACAGTCACCATCCCCACAAGGAATATTGAGCATATGTTTGTGGCATACAGGCAGCCTGCAGGCAAAATTGGAAGACCCAGCGTAATCCAACTTTTAGGTTCCTTTGACATTATAATGAAACAGGAATCCTGGGCACGAGTGTCTATACCCTTAATTAGATATAAAGAATTCAATAAGCTAACAGACAAAACCAGCATGTTTGGAAGGTTAAAAAGTGTCCTAGTGACCGACTTTGGTAACAGTATTTTGGCCAAGCATTCAGAATTTTATATGGAAGGTCAGCCCTTCTTGTTGGTCCAATTAGATGGTTGGGAAAAAAAACATACATGAACCACTGATTTTAATTAAAGTATATATTAATCCAAAAAGAAAAACTGCTGAAGCTAATCTGCTAGTAGAACATCTGCTTCAAATAAAAAGTTTAATGTTTCCCGCACATTGGTTAATTTCTGGTGACTTCAACCTCAATCTATTCCACAGCACAAGTGAGGAACATTCACAAAAAGGAGTAGCAGTACCAAAACAATGCATGCCATTGCACATAAAGAAAGATAAGATTGGAGAGAAATTAATAAAGACCTATGAATTAGCTGGCCTTTTTACTCTAAATGGTCGGAATCTGGCTGATATTCCCCCTGCATAGACAAGAACCTCAGAAAAGGTGGTTTCATATCTAGACTGCATGCTGATTAACATCTCACTGTACAAGCATGTGAGTGACTTCAGAATTCTGGATCACGCAGAAAGTGACCATAACCACCATATAATTAAGGTACAGTCCACAGTGTGCAAGCCATAGAAAGTTGCAATTTTCAAGGGGAATATTGGCACTGAAAACCTAAAGCGACTGAAGTGGACATCCAATTCAGTCAAAACTCAAGCAGAAGTAGTGACCAGTCTGGAGTCCATGGCCATTGGAACTACAACCCTGACGTCTGTCTGGGAGGCCTTTGCTAAGGAACTTACAAGCGAAGGTCTCTCGAAGAAAAGGAATGATGGAGCTCATTTGGGACATCACAGTGGTGTACATTTGCCACACACAGTGCACATGAGGAAATAGGCTGTGTGTAGGCTGCTGCGGCAACTGCATACATTCCCTGAGGATGAAACATTATTAAGTACTGTCTGGGTGCAAAGGAAGCTCTTAGAAAAGGAAATATGGACATTTAAAAATCTTCAACAAGAAACATTATGGGCTAAACTGCAGTAACCGTCAGCATCAGATTTTGGAAACTGGTTAATTCGATTGAAAAAGGCCCGTGAGCTGCCCATAACGCAAACATAAGTGAGGAAGCTGGGGTTGGCCATTTGAAATCACATTTCAAGGAAGGTTCCACTGAGGTTGCGTCAGTTCAATAGGAGAAGGGTTTCCAGGGATCTGATGATCTGAATTCTACTGCATTTACATTGTCAGAGATAATCAAGATTGTTGGGAAATTATGATCTGACTGTGCACCTGGCTCTAATGGGTTATCACAAGCACTGTTTAGACAATGACAAGGTGGGCGACCTTCCTGCCAGCAATGTTTAATTATGTTTTGTCAACTGAAATCGTTACGGCTAGTTGGAAAGGTTCAATAATTCACCTTGTCTATAATGGAGAGAAGGCTGCCTCACTAATTAACTATAGATTAATCACCCTTTTAGATGTGGACCTTAAATATTTTTCTATATACTTACTACAGCAGTTACAGTCTTGCGCTGTAGATAATGGCAGACTTCCCATAAACCTAACCAGCTTTATTAAGAATCAAGGTACTTTAACAAACCTTATGGCGTTCGGTTTGATTGTTAACAGAGCAAAGGCAACAGGGACTCCATTATATCCGTGTTTTGTTTAAAGCAGCTTTTGACTGTGTTCCTCATGGCAACTTGTGGGCAAAATTACTACTATGAGGGTTGCCTCCAACTATCTTGAATGTTATTAGATTACTTTATTCTGATACATAGGTGAAAGTTAATCTTGGGAATGGTTCTCATTTGTCTAGGGCAGTTAAAACAACAACTGGTTTAAAACAAGGCTGTGTTCAGGCACCACTCCTCTTTCATCTTTACATTGCAGACCTCCCCACAGTGTTAAACAGTCAGTCAGCCCATTCACCCACTCTTGCTGGTCATCAGCTATCCAACCTGCTGTACGCAGATGACCTGCTTAGTAACTCTAGAATAGATATGCAAAAACTGATGAATAGTTTATGAGGATATACAAAAATTAATGAGCTGTTAATAAACTAGAGTAAAACAAAAGTGATTGTCCTTAATTGTAGACTCTTTAATCAGCGTAAGTGGCAAAAATGGAAAGATAATAGAGGAAGTGGCCACTTTCACGTATCAAGGGGTCAAGATAGATCCAAGAGGGACATATGCATGCCATAGCGAAGTGATAAAGAAAAAGGCCCAAGCTCTCCATCATACCTTTGGAACTTTAGCAATGACTATCCGTGGATATACCCTTAAACCGTTAGCAGCAGTTATGAGAGCAAAATTACTTCCAACACTCTCCTATGGTACAGAAATAATGAGGGGGTGGAGAACGTTCTCTTGGATAAACTAAGGGTAAAATCTTACAAGCAAGCTTTTTGGTTACCTAGGTCAACATCCCCTGCCCTAGTCAGACTTGAATTTTTGCTAGTAAGGCAGTTGTTGGCTAGACCTGCAGAATTTATTATATGTTACCATAAACTCAGTAGCAGCTCGGGGTGCAGAAGGGCCGGGGCAGGGGGAAATGAACATTAATTTAATTTAATTAAAAAAAACAACCACTTACCATCTCTTTCCTCTCCTTCTTCATGCTGCTCAGAGAGCGTCAGGATTGGCTGGGAGTGTCCAGCCAGGGCGGCCCCAGGCAGACTCAAAGCCTGTGCAGGCTCCCTCCTGCCCAGCAACTCTGTTGTTGGGCTGGTGAGAGCCTACTGTGCAAGTGTGTTTGGCTGGCCAGAGGCAGCCAGCCAAACATACATGCGCAGTGAGGGGGAGAGCTGTACACTCTCCCTCACTGCTCATCACCCTCGTGGCCCTACCCCCCTTTACCAGAAAACAATAATTAATGAAGTTTATTATAATTTTCTGGTAAAGTTTTTGCTGCTGCCGATGCTGGCAGGGGGACAACACTCCTCTGCCCAAACGGAGGAGCTGCCCCTGCATACATTTTGGCATTCCCCAAAAGGGACATTAGTTAATATAGCATGACAGGAAATTAACCTTGAGAGGGGCAATAGCAACTACAAGGAGTATCTGGAGAAAAGTATAAATCAGCTGGATCTGGGTGACCTATGGGATCATACTCTGTCTAGTCCAGTGTTTAGGAAAGTAGAGAATAAATCTATTAAGCTACAAAGCTGGCTAGAAGATGTGGAGGAACTATCCAAAAGGTCTCATGGATGGTTTGTTCTTAAATCATACAAAACATATAAAGAATTACCAATGATGGCCGCACACTATCCTCTGAAAATTAAGCATAGCTTTTAAAGGCTAAGGTTTGAGATATCCCAACGTTAGACTTCTTAGCTAAATAGAAGAAGGAGACTCAAGGAGTTCACCAGGAATGCTGCTTATGCTATCTTGCAGTGTAAACATTGGTGCACGTGGTCTGTATTTGTCCAGCCTTTAATATCAAATGTTTTTCAATACTTTGCTTCCTGGAAGCATGGTCGAACATACCACCTGGGCTGAAGTTCTACTCTATGATGGGCAGATGGAATGTTAAGCACTTTTTTTTAACACTGCATATTATTAATTAGAATGCTAACCACTTTGACATTATGCTTTTAGAGAAAAAGGTCAAATTTCATTTTGGCATAAGATCTGTACTGGGATATTGTGATAGATTTTTTTTAAAATTTTTATGGGGGCGGACTAAAAACATCAAAAAACTTGATCCATGAACTGATCCCCACCACAACCTTAGTAGATTATGAATGATGTTGTGTGGGTTACTTCTTGTTTTACCTTGATTTTATCCCTGTTTTATATGATCTACTGCTTATTGTAATTGGAACCATGGGGGATAATATATTTATTGCATTGATCATGCCTGGTACTATTTATATGAGGATGGAATGTTTTATGCTTTTTATTAACTAATAAAATTATCATTATAGCAGTTTTGAAAGATAAAGCGCTCTGCATGTAACGCATTTGCCAAATAGAACACCACTCGCCTCTCATCCATTGCACAATTTATAGCTTTAGATTATGAGCCACATGCTCCACACCATCCCAACCCATGCTCCTTTCAACCTTAACATTGGCAAACAAAATAAACACCATGCTACTCTTCACATTTCACATCCCCATGTCTGCTAAACAGCAAGGCTACTCTACAAACAGAACACAGCTCACCATGTCACTCGCAACCACCACCTCCACCATCAACACACACTTATCCAATAAAATGCCTTCTGAGCCTGCTGGCTGAGGAACAAAATATAGAAAAAGCACACTATTATAGCCCTCATTCAGTTAATACCAGCACTAATGACACACCTGCCACAAGTTCAAAATACACAATTTCCAAACTGCCTACTCATAAATGCTTGATCACTCTCCAAAAACAAGCGCCACATCTGCAACCTAATCCCTTACACACAACTTGACTTACTTTTCATAACTGAATCATGGTTGGGAGATAACATGCCCCAGTTTTGCATGAAGCCATGCCTCCAGGCTATCAAACCATCACCAAAAAACATATAGGCAAAGGAGAAGGTGGACTAGCTGTTATATTCCAACAAGCAATACATCTCAGCAAAGCAGATGACATCTCCATAAAAGGTTGTGAGGCCTTCATCATCAGATGCAACCCTACACCAACTTCCTCTTGTAAGCTCCTCCTCGTTACAGACTACCACCTAGCAAATTCCACATTGCCAGACACATTTCTAGACATAGTTTCAGACCTTATAACACTATGCTCCAACCTATGCATTCTTGGGGACCTAAATATTTGGTTTGACAAACCCAATACGCCCCATCCAAAAGTTATCATCAGTGGCCTAGTTACATTGGACCTACATCAAATTGTACGCAATCCCACACACATCCCTGGACACATCCTAGATGTCATTTTTATAAACCTAGAACTAAACAGTTAAAAGTATTTACATGGTCAGACCACCATTTGGTAACTTTCAGACATACAAAACTACACAATCAACACACCCAAGACCACCATACAGACCCACCTACTGACCATGGAACAAATTCAATTTCAATACTTAGAAACACAACTAAACAGCCAGCACAGATCTAGACACAATATATTCTGTTCAAAAACTTTATGAGTGGCTACAGGAAGCTATTGTTATCCTAATACCACTCAGAAAAACAAAACAGAACAAAATAAAACAAGCAGCTTGAAGAAATACAGAACTAAAACCAACAAATCAGAAGTCTGCAATGAACCTGGCTTAAAACCATTCAAACAAACTTCATATACACATAATTAACAGAATATACAAATCATCAATGAGAAAAGGTAAAAAAGGTACTACTCGGACAGAATTAAAAATATTAAATTTGCAAATATTTTTTTTTATTTTATTCTGAATGAATTTCTAACACCTAGAAGCATGGAAGGAACTCATCCCATTACTCAGGATTTCATAGACAAACTGGCAGATTGTTACACAACCAATGCAAACACTTTGGACTCCTATTTAAAAGAAAGGAAAACCACCAGCACCAATCTGTTTCCAAAAGTCCCCTCAAAGAGTAAGCCAACCCAGACTTATAGGAAAGTACCATCTTGCCTGGCAGGTTACCCCCATTTCCACTGTATGTATGTTTGTTTTTGCCCATGTGTCACTGGGATCCTGCCAGGCAGGACCCCAGTGCTCATAATGTATGCACTGTATCTGTTCCCTGTGTGGTGCCTAACTGTATCACTGAGGCTCTGCTAACCAGAACCTCAGTGTTTATGCTCTCTCTGCTTTCTAAAATTGTCACTGCAGGCTAGTGACAAATTTTACCAATTCTCATTGGCACACTGGAACACCCATATAATTCCCTTGTAAATGGTACCTAGGTACCCAGGGTATTGGGGTTCCAGGAGATCCCTATGGGCTGCAGCATTTCTTTTGCCACCCAGAGGGAGCTCAGACAATTCTTACACAGGACTGCCACTGCAGCCTGAATGAAATAACGTCCATGTTATTTCACAGCCATTTTTCACTGCACATAATTAACTTATAAGTCACCTATATGTCTAACCCTCAGTTGGTGAAGGTTAGGTGCCAAGTTACTTAGGGGGTCATTCTGACCCTGGCGGCCGGTGACCGCCAGGGTCACCGACCACGGGAGCACCGCCAACAGGCTGGCGGTGCTCCCGAGAGCAGAACCGCCGCGGTCAGAAAGGGTAAACCGGCGGTCTCCCGCCGATTTACCACTGCCCTACAGAATCCTCCATGGCTGCGGAGCGCGCTCCGCAGCCATGGGGATTCTGACACCCCCTACCGCCATCCTGTTCCTGGCGGGTCTCCCGCCAGGAACAGGATGGCGGTAGGGGGTGCCGCGGGGCCCCTGGGGGCCCCTGCAGTGGCCATGCCCATGGCATGGGCACTGCAGGGGCCCCCGTAAGAGGGCCCCGCAAAGTATTTCAGTGTCTGCTAAGCTGACACTGAAATACGCGACGGGTGCAACTGCACCCGTCGCACCCCTGCAACTACGGCGGCTCCATTCTGAGCCGGCGTCCTCGTTGCAGGGGCATTTCCTCTGGGCCGGCGGGCGCTCTTTTGGAGAGCGCCCGCTGGCCCAGAGGAAATGTCTGAATGGCCGCCGCGGTCTTTTGACCGCGGTGCGGTCATTCAGCGGCGGTTAGTGTGTGGACACCCTGGTACTAGCCAAGGTGCCCCCACATTGTTCAGGGCAAATTCCCCGAACTTTGTGAGTGCGGGGACACCATTACACGCGTGCACTACACATAGGTCACTGCCTATGTGTAGCGTCACAATGGTAACTCCAAACATGGCCATGTAACATGTCTAAGATCATGGAATTGTCACCCCAATACCATTCTGGTATTGAGGGGACCATTCCATGATCCACCGGGTCTCTAGCACAGAACCCGGGTACTGCCAAACTGCCTTTCCGGGGTTTCCACTGCAGCTGCTAATGCTGCCAACCCCTCAGACAAGTTTCTGCCCAGGCCCAGCAAGGCAGAACAAAGGATTTCCTCTAAGAGAGGGTGTTACACCCTCTCCCTTTGGAAATAGGTGTGAAGGGCTGGGGAGGAGTAGCCTCCCCCAGCCTCTGGAAATGCTTTGATGGGCACAGATGGTGCCCATCTCTGCATAAGCCAGTCTTCACCGGTTCAGGGATCCCCCAGCCATGCTCTGGCGCGAAACTGGACAAAGGAAAGGGGAGTGACCAATCCCCTGACCAGTACCTCCCAGAGGAGGTGCCCAGAGCTCCTCCAGTGTGTCCCAGACCTCTGCCATCTTGGAGTCAGAGGTGTTGGGGCACAATGGACTGCTCTGAGTGGCCAGTGCCAGCAGGTGACGTCAGAGACCCCTCCTGATAGGTGCTTACCTCTTTCAGTAGCCAGGCCTCCTTTCTTAGTAGCCAAACCTCCTTTTCTGGCTATTTAGGGTCTCTCCTCTGGGCCATTCCTCAGATAATGAATGCAAGAGCTCACCAGAGTTCCTCTGCACTTCCCTCTTCGACTTCTGCCAAGGATCAACCGCTGACTGCTCCAGGGTGCCTGCAAAACCGCAACAAAGTAGCAAGACGACTACCAGCAACATTGTAGCGCCTCATCCTGCCGGCTTTCTCGACTGTTTCCTGGTGGTGCAATCTCTGAGGGCTGTCTGCCTTCACCCTGCACTGGAAGCCAAAAAGAAGTCTCCTGTGGGTCGGCGGAATCTTCCCTCTGCTAATGCAGGCACCAAACATCTGCATCACCTGTCCTCAGGGTCCCCTGTCATCCTGACGAGCGTGGTCCCTGTAGCACAGGAGCTGGGTCCAAGTGTCTCCCACAGTCCAGTGGCCCTTCTGTCCAAATTTGGTGGAGGTAAGTCCTTGCCTCCCCACACCAGACAGTAATCCTGTGTACTGCGTGATCTGCAGCTGCTCCAGCTTCTGTGTACTTTTCCAAGGATTCCTTTGTGCACAGCCTATCCTGGGTCCCCAGCACTCCGTCCTGCGTTGCCCAACTCGCTGAGTTGGACTCCGACATCGTGGGACCCTGCTTTGTGACTCTGAGTCGACAACTGTCCTTAGATCTTCTAAGTGCCTGTTCCAGTACTTCTGCGGGTGCTGCCTGTTTCTGTGAGGGCTCCCTGAGTTGTTGAGCACCCCTTCTGTCTCCTCCTCCAAGGGGCGACATCCTGGTCCTTCCTGTGCTCCAGCAGCACCCAAAATCCTTAACTGCAACTCTTGCAGTTAGCAAGGCTTGTTTGTGGTATTTCTGCCTGGAAATACTTCTGAAACCTCCAGCACGCCGTGAGACATCTTCCATCCAAAGGAGAAGTTCCTAGCCCTTTTCGTTGTTGCAGAATCTTTAGCTTCTTCCACCCCAGGCAGCCCCTTTGCACCTTCATCCCAGATTTGATGGGCTCCTGTCCCCCTGGACACTTTCGTGACTCTTGGACTTGGTCCCCTTCCTTTACAGGTCCTCAGGTCCAGGAATCCATTTTCATAGTTTTGCTGGTGCTTGTGCTTCCTGCAGTATCCCCTATCATGACTATTGTGTCTTTCTGGGGTAGTAGGGTAACTTTACTCCTACTTTTCAGGGTCTTGGGGTGGGGTATTTTGGACACCCTTACTGTTTTCTCACAGTCCCAGCGACCCTCTACAATCTCCCATAGGTCTTGGGTCCATTCGTGATTCGCATTCCACTTTTGGAGTATATGGTTTGTGTTGCCCCTAGACCTATGTCTACCTATTGCATCCTATTGTGATTCTACATTGTTTGCACTACTTTTCTTACTGTTACTTCCCTGTTTTGGGTTTGTGTACATATAATTTGTGTATATTACTTACCTCCTAAGTGAGGGTATCCTCTGAGATACTTTTGGAATATTGTCACTAAAATAAAGTACCTTTATTTTTAGTAACTCTGAGTATTGTGTTTTCTTATGATATTGTGCTATATGATATGAGTGGTATAGTAGGAGCTTTGCGTGTGTCCTAGTTCAGCCTAAGCTGCTTTGCCATAGCTACCTCTAACAGCCTAAGCTGCTAGAAACACATCTATTTTACTAATAAGGGATAACTGGACCTGGCACAAGGTGTAAGTACCACAAGGTACCCACTATAAGCCAGGCCAGCCTCCTACAAGACTCTACACTTCTTCCAACAACTATCACAAAATGAATTTATAGATCTGGTCAAAGAAATCAGGCCTTCTGGCTGCCCTTCTGACCCTTGTACACCATGCATCTTCAAGAACATTCTTTTACCTACCTCTGCGGCCACACCTGTAAGAATCTTTCCAGAAGACCTTAAAAAGGCATACTTATGCACATTATTAACGAGAACAAACCTGGACCCCAACAACTACAGACCGATTGCAAACTGAGCTTTCCTGGGCAAACTGATGGAAAGAGCAGCTTTCGCCAAAATGTAATAATTTATTGAAGATAACTCCATACTCTCAGACTACCAATTTGGATACCGCCCTGGAAGAGGCACAGAATCTGCCCCCATCACCACCTGGGATGATCCTAAGCACAAACACAATTGACTGCAATGGTGTTGCTGCTCTACTTCTCCTGGCCCTCTCAGCTGCCTTTGGCACAGTTGACCATGACACCCTAATATAAGGGCTCTATGAAGCCAGCATAGAGGGGACTGTTCTCAACTGGATCTCATCCTATTTTTAAAACAGAACTAATGTCCTCCATACTTCCCCTTTCTTGTCCAAACCCTACTTCACAAACGCAGGGGTCCCTCAAGACTTAATCATCTCACCCATGCTTTTGAACATCTAAATGATGTAATTACAACTCACATGCTAAAACTATGCAGATGACCCACACATACTCCTTAAACTGGAATGTCCCAAAGACATTGGAAAGTCACAAATCTTCAATTGCCTCACAGCCATTGATCAGTGGATGACCTGGAACCATCTCAAACTGAATGCTTCCAAATGGAAATACTCACATGTGGTGACTGGAACAATTAAGGCCCACTCTGTGCCTGGCCTGATGATCTGTGACCACCTCCTACTGAATCTAAGGAAGTAATACATTTTAGAATTACCATGGACTTCAAGTTAACAATGAATGCTCAAGTGGACAAATTAGCAAGATCAAGCTTCATCACTATGAAAACTCTGCAAAGCATCTTTCGCCATTTCGGATTATCACACATGGTGCAGGCTACTATCTCTCTTGTACTATCTAAACTGGATCACACCAATGGCCTAGACCATGGATCATCTTTATCTACTAGGAAATAATTAACGCATTCAGATCTCAGCTGTCAGACTACTCCTACATATAAAGCCACAAGCCCACATTTCCCTGCCTTGAAGGCCCTACAATGGTTACCGATTGCCAGAAGAGCCACCTTTAAGCTGCTTTGTATCACCCACAGCGCTATACATGGAACAGGACCACTTTTTACCAGGAATAAAATCACCACATATATTCAACAAAGAAACCTCAGCCCAAGATTGGCACCCCACCTCAAAACACCACCATACAATAAAAAGACAACAGGTGGTACATCTTTTTCTATTTAAGTGGCCAAATTATAGAATTCAGTACCCCCAAATATAAGATCCACAGATAACCATCTTGTCTTCGGAAGACTATTCAAGAGTTCACTCTTTCCTACATAACTATCTTACACAAACAGGAATGGTTCTGCATATCTCTGTGTATGTAAACATTTTATTATCTGATTATATGCAAATACCTAAATATCTTTATTTCTTAGTACAAATATGTATAGTAACTATTTTATCTTAAAATCTATACATACTCTTTAGGCCTACGGTTAAATATATTTATGTATGTATATGTATGTGTATGTGTATGCATGTTTATATATATATATATATATATATACATATGTATGTATATATATATACATATATATATATATATATATATATATATATATATATGTGTATATATTATTCTACGCTTGACACGTTCATAGGTCATTGCATAGTCTCTATATAAGTTGTTTGATTAGATGCTTATGAGTCTGTGTTTTTATTTTATTTATCACAATAGGTAAATATTATCTTAACCGTTATTCTACAAACATTTCCCTATTGAAATACTGAGGAAAGATAAAATAATGTTTTAGACATTCACAAATAACTCTTGAACATTTGTGTTTATACGATAGAACTTAAAATCTCCAATTATTTGATGCCTTACGCATATATTCCCTCACTATGTAATCAACAATCTATATATATATATTAGTTTATTTCTACTGTACAAGAGAAAAAAATACTATCTTGGAAGCTTCACTCTGTCTCAACATCACCCTATACCTCTATCAATCTATCCTCTATCTCCACCCTCTGACTCATCCCAAACTAATTCTACTACTATGACCTCCAATATAACCCTCCTAGAATCTTCCAAGACTCTTCCCTCATCTACCCTTCTGGTAAACCTCAGTTCACTACTATGATCTCACAAACAACCCTACAGAATTATCCCTCATTTATCTCTCCTTTGATTCATCTCAAACCCCACTTTACTACTATGATTTCCCCAACCCCTTTCAGCAGACTCTTCCATCCTCCACCTCTCCTTTACTTGTCCCAAACCTCATCTTACTACTATGATCTCCCAATTAACACTTCTGGATTCTTCCCTCCTTTATTCCTCCATTATTCTGTTCAATGCAACTAACAGACTCATATATCCTCCGCTCAAATGAACTCTACCTCCCTATACTCATACTAATTCTGTACTCATATTTCCCTATACTAATCCACCACTAATCCTTTTGGGTTCCGGAGTAGCATGCTACTCACCAAGAAACTCTTTGATTCCTTATCAGGGGTAGTAAGAGCTATATAAATACAATTCCTTTTACAATATGCGTTGACATGCGCCAAGCGAACAGATCAATTGAACAAGAGCATTATCCAGGGTTGCACATTGCAGACATGTTTATGCGATTAAATGGTGCCAAGATAATTTCTCTGCTTGATTTGAAAAAAGGTTATCATTAGTTAGAACTAGAAGAAAACTACCACTATATTACAATTTTTGCTACAAATGTCGTTTTTTTAGATACAAGAGATGTAGGTTTGGTATGTCATCGGCTGCACAACGTTTCCAAGACCTCATACAATGCATCATGCAACCTGTTGTAAATACATTTAACTACTGCAATGCCATAAAGTTTTTTGTAGGTACACAGAAGAAGCACAATAGATCCCTCACACAAGTATGTCAATTACTCAGTAATGTAGGTTTGACATTGAATATGTGACAGAACAACTAGGTCCTAAACAACTATAGCCTAAACCACTACTGCTAAACAACTAAAAAGTCTCTACAACTAAGTACTGAACAACTACTGCCTAAACAACAATTGTGCCTGAATAACAATTGCCTGAACAACTAATTTTAATATATATTCTAAATAACTAATAAACCATAAAAACCAAAAAGAAAACCTTACCTTAAAATTAGTTGTTCAGGCAATTGTTATTCAGGCACAATTGTTGTTTAGACAGTAGTTGTTCAGTACTTAGTTGTAGAGACTTTTTAGTTGTTTAGCAGTAGTGGTTCAGGCAAGTAGTGGTTTAGACCTAGTTGTTCAGGATGTTTCCCTTTGAGATTAAATGCAGAAAAGTGTCAGTTCAATAAAACAAGAATTAAATTCTTTGGCCATATTTTTTTGATGGGGCACAATGTGTCAATCTGTAAAAGTACAAGCTTTAACAAATGTTGAACCTCAACAAGATATTTCAATGGTATGTCAGTGTCTTGGAATGGCGAGCTACTGTTCATGATACATAAAGGGCTTTCCCACTGTCAGTGCTCTACTACGAGAATTAACCAAGAATTGTTTTTCATTTAAATGGTCAAGAGAATGTGAAAAGAGTTTCAACAGAATTAAATATGCAATAGAAAATGCTACAGAAATGGCATACTTCAATCTAAAGCTCCATACTGAGATTATAGTTGGTTAGAGCTCTCTCGGGTTAGGTGCTATACTTGCACAGCATAGTGGATGCCCAAATGCAAGAAGACATGTTTTGGCCTATGCTAGCCAAATTGTATCTCAACCAGAGCATGCTTACTCACATCCTGAAAAGGAAAGTTTGGCTGTAGTATAGGCTTGTGAACACTTTTAAGTATTCTTGTATGGAAAACCTTTCTACAGTGGTGACTGATCATCAAGCCTTGCTGACTATCTTTGGCAATCCAAAGGCCAAGATGCTTCCTTGAAATGAATGATAGTGACTACGATTGTTAGAGTACAACTATACATTTGAGCATCGAGTTGGAAAGGATCAAAATCCTGTTGAAAATTTTTCAAGGGCGCCTGTTCAAGCTCATGGCACTCCTTCCAAAATGGCTGAAGCCTACATCAACTTCATTGTCAAGTCAAGTACACCAGCTTCTGTATCATTTGCCCAGATCATCAAGGCTACGAGTCATGAGAGTGACATGTTAAAGTTAAAAGCCATAATTACACATCAGTCATGAAACAATCATGATTAACTACTAAGTAATGATGGAGAATATCAATATTTTGAGAAAGCAAAACTACAAGATACAGATGCAGTATGTTGTTAGATTAATGATATTGTTAAAGGTATCACAAATAGCAACGGGCAGAGCAAGAGAACCAAGCTGTTCAGATTGTTCTGTCTATGTTCATTGTCCTAGTTTCATTTGTACAATCACACTTTTAGCAGGGGCCAGATGTACAAAAAGTAAGAATTGTAGTTTCCAAATTGCGATTCTTACCGAATTGCAATTATGAAATCATAATTTCTAATGTAAAAAAACTTTTTGCAAATCAACCTAAATCATGAATATTAATGAGGTAGGTCATAGGTTCTGACCAATTAGGAATGCCAGCCATCGCAGTGATAGTGATCTTCTGGTGGCGGCAGACCACAATGTCTGTGATTGCTTTTCAATAGAACAATATTTTTCTTAAATGCTTTTAAAGAAAGAAAATGAAATGTTTAAGCTTCATTTTTTAAAAGCAATCAGCGGTCCCTTGGAGCACTTCCTGCTCCTAAAAATATTTTTGTTGCATTCTCAAAGGGGAGGGGAGGGGATCCAGAGGGAACCCTTTCCCATTCATGAATGAGTTACCACCACTTTTAAACTAGAATTTGATGACAAAACAGTAATGCATGCCATACTGCTTTGGAATTTGAAAGGGACGCCCTAAACACACCCCTTAAAATAATGAATAGCAAATGCAAATTGTGGTTCTGTAACAAGGTACCAAGTCACATTTTGCCTTCTGTACATTAGAAAAAGCAATTTAGCAGTCGCAAAATGCCTGATTCCGCATAGTGGGCCATTTGTGACCTCAAAAATCCTTTGTACATCTGGCCTCAGGTTTTTTCCTCTCCTACAGGACAAAAGTTGAACTCCATATACAAAGACCCATATTTATACTTTTTGACACAAAACTGCGTTTGCGCAGTTTTGTGTAAAAAATTATAGCACCAACTTGCCTCATTCCAGAGCACCAGCCGGGCGCCAAATTTATGGAATGCCACAAGCCAGCGCAAAGAGTGGGCTAGCGTAAAACAAAATGACGTTACCCGGGTGGAGTGGCAGTATGGGAGAAGGGGGTTTTGCACCAAAAAATGACATTTAGCTGGTTAGAGGCAAAAAAATTCTCCAACCAGCCTAGCATTATTTTCTGATGCAAAACCATCCATACCACATGACCACTGTCTCATAAAAGACAGGAGTCAAGCCCACTTCATCCAATGGCCAGCACAAGGGACCAGTGTGCCCTGGCATGGCTATTGCACCCTGTGCCATGAGGGCGGCCCCAAGTTGGGCCCTGAAACAAATATATATCTCTATCTATACTTACCCTACTTACCTGGGATAGGGTCCCCCATCCTCTGGTGTCCCTCTGGTGTGGGTGGTGTTGTTCCTGGAGCTTGAGGAGGCCACCTGTGGACCCAGTCCATGGTGTTTAAACATGGAAATGGGTCCACAGGTCCCCTAATACCTGGTCTGACCCAGGTGTTAAATAATAGCGCTAAGCACGCTTTGCACCATTATTTAGCCCCTCCTCCCACCCATGCATAATTTCAGCATGGGGGGATAAATATGGGGCTATGGGGTTAGCACCATTTTTTAGATGGGAACACCTACCTTGCATCTCATTAACGCAAGGTAGATTCATGCATCAAAAAAATGGTGCAAACTCCAATATTTGACGTTAGATGGGTCTAATGTCAAAATATAAATATGGAGTTAGTTTTGCTCCGAATTTGCATAAAAAATTGAGCTAAGTCAGCGCAAGTGGAGTATAAATATGCCCTGTAGTGTTTTTAGCATCTCAAATGCCTTTCCAATGTTGAATTAATAGTTAATGGCAAATAGAACAGTGCTTGCAATTCACTACTCTTTTTACAGGTTTAAAAGTGAACGGCAACCAACATAAAGAGGTCTATTACAGTCTTAAAAACAAACACTAATAATACAAATCACTTACTCTACTCTTGACAGATGCACAGATTCAGAGTAGTTAAATGTATGCAAAGGAATTTTCTAAAAACATGGGAATTTGAATAGGTGTTTCAAGAACTGTTGGTATACCAAAAGGTCTTGCTTATACAGAAAGTGCCTGCATAACTCCTTTCACTTGTTCATTCACAATACAATGCACACAAATGCAGCAGTCAGTGAAGACGCACTTTCAGTTTTCAATCAGACAAATTGGTTTTCTGGAGTTTGTGAAGTGTGAGAGTATTTCTGGTAGTATGTATTTGGCAGTGTGAGAGTACAGTCAGTAGGTCTACTCCTCTGTGATGTGTGTGAGAGTGATGTCACTATGTGGAATGTCTCGCCTTCTATGCACAGGGGCTTTAATAGTTCAACTACTGGTTATATTGAGACCGTGGCTGAGGCCTTGCTGTGAACTTATATAATAATAGACAGTCTTTTTGAATCAACTCTGCAGCAGTCATTCCTGCTAGAGTTCTCCCCCTTCACTTGTGAGGCTTGACTACTTACTTTTCCTTATGAGGCAGCCACTAATAATCCAGCCTGTCTATTTAATTACTTTTGAGAACCCTTGCAGAGTGATTGTTTGCAAGCTGCTCCGCACCCAACTCTTAGCATTGATTACTGACACCTACATTACTATGCATACCTGGTTGTGTTTACTGTAATCACCAAGCACAGTTACACCAGTGAACAGATTCTCAGCCACTTCCTTCTGCCTTGAGTTGTTTCACATACTCACCTTCTACTAGGAGACTCTGCATTTGGTCTCATGTGAGCAGCTCTTGAGCAGTCTTAGAGAAGCTGCTTTCTTTGGCCGGGGTTGGACCCTGTACACAGCCCTGTAGCCATTCAAGGTCTCTTGCACTGCGAACATTTGGGGCCTCATTACTAGTTTGGCGGAGAGGATTACTCCATCACAAACGTGATGCATATCCCATCTGCTGTATTATAAGTATCCCTAGAATATAATGCGGCAGGTGGAATTTCCATCACATTTGTGATTAAGAAATACCTTCTGTCAAACTCGTAATGAGGCCCATAGTGTGCATGTGTACCAAATTGCTCTTGTGCACAGTAGGATGGGAGAAACGGCTTCACCACCAGGCACAAGAACATATGTGCATATGCACTGAAGAGAGCCATATGCACTAGACAGAAAAAACCTAGTGCTGCATAGACCTCACATACTCTATCTTCACCCACTAGGATGGATGAAGAAGGTGGAGGGGAGGAGGGCTTGTGGTCCTTTTCATGAATTGTGGCAGTGACAGTTTGCAGTACATTGAAAAATCACCTATTCCTTGCCCTGACTTGCAATGTGGCAAAATCCATCGCTATCCATGTTGACACCTGAATTAATCGCATCTTCCATTTGTTCCTTCTGCAGTCATATTGAGTGAATACTCCATACACCTAATAACTAGATCCTTACTGAGGAATTAATCCAGTGACAACTTCATACACCTTGGACCCTTGGCCAACATTCAAATGTCCTTTCACCCTTCCCAGTCCTCATGATGACTTTTTAACTCATGATAATACTGTTGATTCTCATGCAGCAAGATTCCTTGACCAGCATTCTGGAACAGATACCTTACATTGGGAATTCTTAATCTTTGACTAGTTCCTCTATTATCCGAGTCCTAAGTTGGCTATTTTTTATTTTCTATATACACACTATTCAATTTGTTACTTGCCCTGTGTGATAATGTTTTGAGCACTAACCTTTGATATTTGAACTTATAAATTCATGTCAAAGGTTTTTTCAGCAATGCTCTCAGAATGTTGTTTATTTGACACTGTGGCTGGTTTTATGTTGCATTTACTGTATAACTGGTGGAAGCGATAATTCATTGGTTGTATATCGTGTTGTTGTGTAGCCATTTTAGTTATAGCTCCATGCACGTTATTTTAGCATACTAGGCCTGCCGCTGTGCACTTTCACATAGATATCTTTTATTCAGCTTTGTTTATTATTCTTAGAATAGCCACTTTTGCGGTCTTGTTTTATTTCTCTCTATTTAGCTGTTTTTGCCTAGGCCAGCACTACGTTCTCAAACAAGACATTCTTGCTCACTCTGTGCTTCTTTCAAGGCTGCAGTTAGATAGGTTGCCGGTGAACGTGGTACAAGTTTTGTCTCTGACATTCATAGAAAAACAAACATCCTTACGTAGGGACATTTTCTCAGAATATCGGCTGTTTTATTATAAAAACACTTCCTGTCCCTTATCGCTACATCTGCTTATGCAGACTTCAGGCCTCTGCTCAGGTATAGGGGATGATGTCTTCCCAGGGGAACCTGAAGGGCAGAATTAGAGCTTAACATGCTGTCCTCTATTGTAGCCTAGGTAGGAATTAGTCTATTGACTCTAGTGACTATACGGTAGCATTATTCCTATGCTTTACTCTCCTTGGCACAATTTCAACCTTGTTATGCTGTATCATCCTGGTTATTGCAGCTCATGCTTTTCTATCCAAGATGCAAGTGCTTCATTAAAATCTTGTTGAAACATATTATGTCATGTGCTCAGCTGCCCAATTGTCCCTGCCCTTGAATAGAGATGAGGCACTGCTAGTTAGCTGGAGCAGAACCCAGGTTGGGGCGACAGGTGTCACCTGTAGAGGGCCAGACTCAGTCTCCCATACGGCAGGTGATTCTGCTGGTCAAAATACAGTAGTCTCATTAGAATAATAAGAGCCTACGCGACATGGCACTGCCAACGTTTGATCAGGCTCTAATTTTCGGATCCTCCTGAGTATCTCTGTCTCACTCTATACAAGGACACCTCAGTACTATATATGGAGACATCCGTGGTATTGAGGATTTTATCCTCAGCTAAGTAGAGAACACCTATCTGAGGTTGGAGGTTGTTCAAGCTACAAGCTTGAACCCTACAAGGAAAATCCCCATTTGGTGTGCTTATCTCTGAACAAATTTACCATCTAATATTGGAAATTCGCAGCAGGTATCAATTGCAGTCAATACGAGACATCCCCTGACTGCACATTTATTGGCAAATGACCTAACGGCCCAGGGGTGGTCCAGTCACATTTGTGGTGGACGCACATGCAGCTTATAGAACAGAACTCTTCTATTCTTGGGTCACATTTCCAGCAGTTGATGGGAACACAAACACATTTCAAACATACCTGGCTGATACAGAGCCGAGTTTATAGGTACATTGTTTATTGAAAGTCTGGCAAGATTTAAAACAATAAATAATGCAATAACGACAGGAGGAGAGGCAGGGTACATACCATATCAGAACATCGATTTATTTGTTTACTGCAGCACCAACTGCCCAGCAGCCGACACCATACACTGCTGTGTCATTATATTTGGACATGGTTGCCATCTTAGGAGTAAAGAATGCACAACACATCATGCTGGACATATGGTTATATGGCCCCTAAACCTTCTAGCAAGTACAAGGCATGGCACAGTATTGCTGTTTTTTCCAGCAGTAACATGCATAGCAGCACTTGGAGCTTGTGACATCAAAGTAGGTGTTGCTTAGTAGATAGAAAGTAGCAATGTTCTTTTTTCTAGAATAGTGGGCAATAAGAATTCACCTCCATTGTCGTTCATAAAGGAATGTGGGATCGTTTTGTAGATTTCTTTGCCACCAGGGGTTACTGGCCTCAAACTGTGACAATTTAAGCCTTTTACCTCTGATTTACTTGAACTGTCCTACTATTGGATCCAAACAGAGCACTAAGTACAACCCTTTAGCATTTAACCCTCAGCATAGTAAGGCAGGGCAGTTTAATGTTTGCTCAGGTGGGTGGTGTGAGTTGGCAACTCATAACACCACAAAGTACACAATAACATGTAGTAAAGCAATGTTCAGCTATTACTTAAATAAAAAGTACTTAATTTTACAAATAAGTAATATTCAACATAAAATTACAAATGTACACCATGCAAACCAGACACTCCCCCCAACAATTTATAGATTTGTGTAGGAAGATATCTCAGAGCTAAATAGTGAAAGGAATTTCTTCTTGCTGTTCGCCACAGGATTCACAATATAAAGCCACTTCTTATTGTTTTGTAGGAGTTCACATTATAACCCCCCTTCCTACTGTATCCGTCAGAGGGTTCACAGTGTAAAACATCTTCATATTGCAAGGAAAAGAATGACAAAACTGCACAGATGATAAGCTGGAAATACATTTTAAGGAAGTAAAGGAGAAGATAAGGCCACAAGCATTACAAGTGGCTGCAGATACAGTAAAGAAAGACAATTCAAATATGGTCTGATTTCCATAAACATATAAAAATGTTCTTTTGGTGTGTATGAGAGACATTATTTACAGAATGAGGCACTCTTAGGAAAACCTACGAACACTTTAGAGTGGACGATGGTGAGCACCCTGTTTAATTTTGACATTTCTGTGATATAACTGCTCTCCATTGATTAAAACTGTTAACATACTGGTGATTGGTTATCACGTAGTAGCTTGTGCTTGACCTTCTAAATACATAATTCATTTAAATGTGTATACGTTGTGTCTGATAGCGCGTCAAACCTTAATGTATACTTACAAGGGGATGCGAATAGGTCGATGAACCTTTTCACTCGCAATTAAGAAGTTCTTACCATAGTTCCAGTACATTATCAATAATCAATACATAATAATCAACAATCATTAGTAATCGATAAAATCAATAATCAATGGAGTCAGTAATTGTCACACCCCATGACCTTGTAGTCATGAAAAACCACACCTTTAGTAAAAGTTTAGACAGTTTCCCCATATTTACAATGCTAAGGTCATGAAGATTAATCTCAATATCAAATGAAAGACACATAAAAACAACACTGGTTGCCCAAAGCGGAGGAAGAAACGCAATCTAATCAAAGCTTGAAATACAACACATTCTAAAGTTACAGTGCAAATCAATAGCAGAGTCAGTTGCGTTAACGAGATATAATACATGTAGTTAAGAAGAGAAATCCATCAAGCATTTAGTCTCTTTCATCATAAGTCAAAATTCTCAACTAACATCAGATTTACATCAGCATGTTGGGCTTAGTGCAAAACAATTTAGTAACACAAATTTTGAAAAACATCTGACAATGATAGAGCCATAGACAAAACAGCGCAGTTGGTACCTAGAAAGAATAAACAAATATGCATAATAATCACAGTTTTCTCTCATTATACCTGTCCTCAGCATGGGTCAGCAAAGCAGAATCAGACTTCCTCCTCAGGACATCAGTGGATCAGCAAGGCATCAGGGTTCAGTCAGGAAAGTATGGGAAAAGTCATTTAGCATTAAAGAGAAACACGTCTCTAGTAAAGACACATAAGAAGATAATAACCTTTTGTTCAGGATATGTGGGCAGAGAATGTTCTCTCTCGGAATGAGCGTTGTTATATTAAAGTCACCTAAACTATCCCCTAATTCCCTATTTGTCAGTTAATCATATGTTCACACTTTGTCCAATAATATTACTTTATCAAATCTATGAATTCTAATATTTCTCAGTTCTCATACAGTTGATTGGTCCGTCTTACGATGTTCTCATCATCTGGCTTGTCAGTTAACAATATTGTTGCAGTTTCCACTGCAGTCAGTATCTTCATTGTTTTTGTCCTGGGAAAGTCTATCACACACACATTAAACATCAAATGTTGCATTAGCAAGAACATCATCTCCTAGCAGTCGGTTCTCATGAAAAGCTTCTGTTAGGCATATTTAACAATACAATAGACATTTCACAGTTTAATTTACTTGGTCAGCATTTTATTAAACGCTAAGAAATACAGCTTCTGCATGAGGCCTGGCAAAGTAGGCCAAGACACTTGCTAAGTTAAGGCCTACAATTAATAAACTAAAGCATACTTCATAACCCTAATATGATGCATTACTGCATTAATCTAATAACTTTTCAACATTTCATATGTATTGATCATTAATTAGTAGATTTCTTGAACATTGGTGGCCATTCTTCCAGTTTACATTTTCAAATAACTCTAATTAAAACACAGCTGCACTTGCAATCCCTCCTCTGATGACTAAATGTGGCCTTACACTAACTATTACCGACATATTTCACATCAGCTAAAAACTCTTACATTTAAATTTCTTCATAATTTTGTGTTCCCCTTGAATTTTCTCTGTAGAATATTTCCCTTTTCTTTTCTTCCTTCCCCCTTTTTATTTTAATTCTTTTTCATAATTTGCATAATCCCCATATCCCCAATAAACAAACCACAACAATTAATATCCCTTATAGTATTTTCAATAGTACCCCATTCCAAATGTTGCTGAGCCAATTTCCCACTGAAGCAAACCCTTTGCCAACCATTTCCCACCTGGTTCTTTCAATTCTTTCAAATTAGCACTTTGCATTAGTCAGATTAGTAAGGGCCAGATGTAGGTAGGAAAAAAATAGCGACTCGCAAATTGTGAGCATGTGCGACTCGCAATTTGCGAGTCGCTAACTGCAATTCAGGTAGAATGTGCGCTGACAATTTGCGACTCACACCCGGAGTCGCACCGCAGATAGCGAGTCCGCTGTTTGCGAGGTCGCTTTTTGCGACCGCGCAAAAAACGGACTAGCAATTTGCAAGTGGGTGTTGCAAATTGCGACTGTGCTGAAAATTGAAAGCAGGTGGTGCAGAACACTCTAGAACTCACTTCAGAACACTCAGGAAAACACTTCCTGGCACATGATGATGACATCACAGCCAGGAAGTTTACAAATACACCTGGGAGGAGGGAGGACCACACCCTTTTTAACTGCAGCACAGCTCACAGAGCACCAGCAACCATGGCTGACACTCCCAGGAAAAGGAAGCTCATGTTTGCTGAGAAGGAGTTGGAGGTGCTAACAGATGTTTGCTGTCAGCACCATGATGAGCTGTTTGGCAAGGCAGCCCTCACTGTGCCAGACACAGAAAAAAAACAAATTTGGCAGGATATCCAGGACAAGGTAAACTCCCTGGGGGTCAGCCACCGGAGTGTGGAAGAACTAAAGAAGAGGTGGTACGACCTCCACTCCCGGACCAAGGAGAGGGTGGCAGAACAGCTCCGGGAGATGAGAGGCACAGGAGGGGGACCATCTACCATACCACCACCCACACCCCTGGAGGAAAGGGTTGAGGAGACCCTTGAGCCGGAGGCTGTCACTGGATTTGGAGAACGGGACACCTCTGAGCCCGGACCATCAACCGGTGAGTACCATGTGATATGCTTGTACCCCCATCAATGCCATACCCCCACCCACCATGTACACAGGGGCATGCACAACCAAGACAGCTCCATTTCAGAGTAGCAAACACCAGAATGATGCATTATGGGCAATGTAGTCAAGTAGGCATTTCATAGGCAATTGTTTATTAGGAAGTTTTTAACTGATAGTAGACACTGACAGTATGTTTCCCATGTCCCACAGGTCTCCCACAAGACACCCCCACCAGCCCAAGCAGCCAGGTGCCAATGGTCAGCCAGCACACAGAGGAGACAACAGGACCAGCCACCACTCCCACCTGCACCACCAACACCATCCCCTCTCTGGAAACACCTGTTGCAACAGTGGTGTTGGAGCCTGCACCAGGTACAAGCCAGAGTGCCACATCAGACATTACAGGGCCTCCACCCCTGCGCAGGCGACGCAGGATGACAACAGCAGAGCAGCAGGCAGAGTCAGGGCTTCAATCCACAACACCAACGGAGGCCCAACTGCTACGGGGTCAGCGACTGCAAAACCAACAGTTAAGGAGGATTAGTGGGGTATTGCAGCGCTTTGAGAGGAACCATGCCAACAGCATGCAGCAGGTGCATTCAGAACTGCAGGTCATTGGGAACAACACAGGTGACCTTGCACTGTCTATGCGCGAACTGGTGGCTGGACTGCTAACTCAGAGTGACAGTGCACGGCGCAGGGACCACCAGCTGCTGCAACGCCTGGACAGGATGGCCTCGTCTATCGTTAGGCTGGCAGTTAACACAACTGTGCTGTCTAGGAGAACAGTCAGCCTCCAGGTTGACATGGACCACTTTGCGGGTGATGTGGCACGGGGACTGGGCCGGATCACCCATGCAATAGACCTAATGGAGGCACGGCAGGTGTCCAGGGGCACAGGTGACACCCCACAAGACAGTGAGGAGGGCTCCACTGTCAGCAGTGTCTCTGCTGGTGACACCAGGGTGCTACGTAGTGGGAGCACAAGGCAGAGCACTGCTGACCCACCTAGTACCAGCCAGGCTGGCCGAGCCCGCCGTAGGGTGTGAGCTAAACACTGTCCCTTGGGTTGGGGCACATGATGGCAATGTGTCCCATGCCAGGTGGACTATTGAAGGCCCTGAACTGTGTTTTCTTGTATATAGTTTGGTTATTTGCACTTATTAAATCATTTGTTCTTTCCACTTAACACATGGACTGTTTGTTCTATTGGTGAGTATGGTAGAAGTTGGCACGTACCTTCCAAAGTATTGGTTTGCAATGTGTTCCCGTCTCAGTTTGCCTTGATTGGCGATGCTCCTATCCCCATGATGGCGATGTGGTTGCTCTTGCTCTTCATCCTCTGAATCTGGGTCGTCAGGGGTGAGAGGTAGCCCACGTCGGGTGGCAATGTTGTGCAGGATAGTGCATGCAACAACTGTTTTGAATGCCGTTATTGGGGTATACTGGAGGGCACCTCCACTTCGGTGGAGGCATCTGAACCTTGCTTTCAGCAGTCCGAAGGTTCTTTCGATGATGTTCCTGGTCCTCTTATGTGCACTGTTGTATCGCCTCTCGCATTCATTGCTGGGTGTTAAGTACGGAGTCAGTATCCATGGACGTAGTGCATATGCACTGTCACCTGTTGGGCACAAAACGTACACTGTTAGCAAGGCATGGGTGGTTTGCACATTGATCTGTGTGCATGTCTTCAAGGTGTATTCAGCTCTACCTAGGAGGTATCCATCTCCAAACTCCCCACGTTCCAGGCGTTGGTGTATCCCACTGTGCCTAAAAATGTAGGAGTCATGAGTACTGCCTGGAAACTTAGCAACCATGTCAGTGATGATATAATGGGCGTCACATACCACCTGAATATTGAGTGAGTGGGTACGCTTCCTATTGCGGAACAGATATTCCAGGTTAGCAGGAGGGCATATTTGAATATGTGTCCCGTCTACACACCCTATGACATGGGGGAAGTTGGCAATCCAGTAAAAGTCCAACTTGGTGCTGTTAATTTCTGCCTCATTCCTGGGTATGTATATGTATCGGGACATGTGTGTGAGTATGGCATCTAGGAATGCCCTGAAGAACCTTGATAGTGCACTTTGGGATACCCCACCTGCCACAGCAATGACCCCCTGATAGCTACCCGAGGCCAAGAGGTACAGTGAACATAGCACTTGCACATGCGTAGGGATGGCGCAACCGCACACAGTCTGGCGTTCTAGCTGTGGTTTGAGTAAATCTATTAAATCTAGTATAGCTGCGCTGCTAAGTCTATATTTGTCATATATTTCCTCCTCAGTTTGCTGGAAGAGTGTCTGCCTTGTTCTGTAAATCTTCTCCTGTCTCTGGCTCCTCCTACTCCTCTGCTGTGCAGCGTGGGCTCTCCTCCTCACTGCTATCAGGTATATCTCCGCCATCTTCAGTAACCCAGATGCCTTCTGGGTCTCCTTTTATACTTTGGTAATGGTTACCACCTGCTCTGAGTTAGTGGTAAATTGGAAGTGCAAAATGGGCTTTTTGCGACTAGTCGCAATTTGCGAGTTGCTAGTGCATATGGTTTGCGACTCGCAAATTGCGACTTTCTATTTGCGGGTCGCAAAATGGGGTCGCAAATTTTGCAAGTCGGTACCGGCTCGCATCGCATTTTGCGAGTCGGAAATGGGATTTTTGCATCCCATTTCCGATTTTGCGGGGTCGCAAATAGCGAATCGGGCCATTTGCGACTCGCAAAAGTTTGCTACCTCTGTCCCTAAGTCTCTTATCTCTTACTATTATCTGGTATATATGAACACCAATGCCTACAATTAATCGCTCTACAGACTCCATCATCCTTTGCTAAAAGAATGTCTAAAGCAAGATGATTTTGAAGAGTCATATCTCTACCAGCAGCAATTTCAGTATCTATTAGGAGTATGGACCCTGAAAAATGTGTCAGCCTGTGATCCACAATAGTAGACAACTTTAGAATCTTAATCGAATTCAGAATGACTCCCACTGAAGGAATCACTGCTCCAAATATATCTTCAACTTTCACAGAAGAGGACTCCCTCCTCTGTCTCTTATGATGTAATTCAGTCACTTTCGCAAACTTGTTCAATTCCTCCATTTGATAAGTCTTTGGGAAAACTATCCCAAAAATAATCCTCTTGGAAGATGGTAATAAGCATTAGGGCCCTCATTACAACCCTGGCGGTCGGTGTTAAAGCTGCGGTAAGACCGCCAACAGACCGGTGAAAAAAAAATGGAATCACGACCATGGTGGAAACCGCCAACATAGACAGCCACTTTAACACTCCGACCGCGGTACAAACAAACATTCCGGCGGTAACCGCCAACGGATAGGCAGAAGACAATGTACCGCCCACACTATTAGGAGAGGCTAATCCGCCACCTTTTCCGGGGCGGAACCAACGTGAACAAAAACACGGCAGAAACAGGACTTGGAAGGGAAAACACTCACCTCTACACATTCCACGAGGAACCAGGACGCCATGGAGCCAGAACTCCAAATACTCCCGGCGATGGTATTCCTGCTCCTCTACCAGGAGCACGAAAGACGGCAGCGACGACCACGGTGAGTACTGCACCTACAACACAGGGGAGGGGGGAGGGAAAAGAGAGTGACACACACATGCAACACGCAAGACCCGCACCCTTACCCTCACCCACAACAACATACACACAAATACATGCTGCAACACTACATTTACACCCCCCACCCCCTCCTGGAAGAACGCAAGGACAAAAGGAAATGAGTTGAACGATTGTAACCAATAAAAATCCATTAGTCAAAACGTCAAATACAGTATAAACAATTATGTACACCAACTACACAAGTCTGGATAGTGCACCATTCATAGTCTGTGGACCACTGGGCCCAAAATGCATGGGCGAGGCCCACACTCAATACCAGACTTCAAACAGAGAGAACACTGCAGGGGCATCAGATCGAAATGAAACAGACACCTCAGGGGGAAGGGAAGGGGGGGCACCTCAGCCAGATGAATGCACGACGCCAGCTCCACGAGGGGGCCCCATGCCCACTGCTGTATCCTGGAGAGTACAAAGCCACAGTCTCTCAAGTCTCTCCAGTGGGTGGGTTGCCCACTGCATTATCCTGGGGAGTGCAAAGCCACAGTCTCTCAAGTTCTCCAGTGGGTGGGTTGCCCACTGCATTATCCTGGGGAGTGCAAAGCCACAGTCTCTCAAGTCTCTCCAGTGGGTGGTTTGCCCGCTGCATTATCCTGGGGAGTGCAAAGCCACAGTCTCTCAAGTCTCTCCATTGGGTGGTTGCCCACTGCATTATCCTGGGGAGTGCAAAGCCACAGTTTTTCAATTGGATAACAGTCTCCACTGGTTCTGGAGGGGGTTTGGTGCCCAGAGTGCTTCATCCTGCCAAGGACTGAGGTAGTGGATGTGATACTCCACTGGTTCTGGAGGGGGCATGGTGCCCAGAGTGCTTCATCCTGCCAAGGACTGAGGTAGTGGATGCCCTTCTCCACTGGTTCTGGAGGGGGCATGGTGCCCAGAGTGCTTCATCCTGCCAAGGACTGAGGTAGTGGATGTGATACTCAACTGATTCTGGAGGGGGCATGGTGCCCAGAGTGCTTCATCCTGCCAAGGAATGAGGTACTGGATGGCTTTCTCCACTGGTTCTGGAGGGGGCATGGTGCCCAGAGTGCTTCATCCTGCCAAGAACTGAGGTAGTGGATGCCTTTCAACCCTGGTTCTGGAGGGGGCTTGGTTCCCAGAGTGCTTTATCCTGCCAAGGACTGAGGTAGTGGATGTGATACTCCACTGGTTCTGGAGGGGGCATGGTGTCCAGAGTGCTTCATCCTGCCAAGGACTGAGGTAGTGGATGCCTTCTCCACTGGTTCTGGAGGGGGCATGGTGCCCAGAGTGCTTCATCCTGCCAAGGACTGAGGTACTGGATGGCTTTCTCCACTTGTTCTAGATGGGTCATGGTGCCCAGAGTGCTTCATCCTGCCAAGGACTGAGGTAGTGGATGCCTTCTCCACTGGTTCTGGAGGGGGTATGGTGCCCAGAGTGCTTCATCCTGCCAAGGACTGAGGTACTGGATGGCTTTCTCCACTTGTTCTAGATGGGTCATTGTGCCCAGAGTGCTTCATCCTGCTAAGGACTGAGGTAGTGGATGTGATACTCCACTGGTTCTGGAGGGGGCATGGTGCCCAGAGTGCTTCATCCTGCCAAGAACTGATGTAGTGGATGCCTTTCTCCCCTGGTTCTGGAGGGGGCTTGGTGCCCAGAGTGCTTCATCCTGCCAAGGACTGAGGTAGTGGATGTGATAATCCACTGATGGTTGTGCACCATACAAGCTGCCCAGGCTCCTGGAACTGACCACCAGCCTTGTACGACTGACCACTGGGGATGGCAGCCATGTCTGCGGTGGTGCCACTGGCTCAGGATGTTGCAGGGCTGCTGGTGGTGCTGGCGGCGGTGTCAGTGGCATCGGTGCTTGTGGTGGACTCTGTGGCATCGGTGCTGGCGGCGGCCTTTGTGGCATTGGTGCTGGCAGCGGGCTCTGTGGCATCAGTGCTGGCGGCGGTGTCAGTGGAATCGGTGCTTGCGGCGGGCTCTGTGGCGGCAGTGCTGGTGGCGGTCTTTGTGGCGGCAGTGCTGGTGGCGGGCTCAGTGACTGCGGTGCTGGCGGCGGGCTCTGTGGCAGCGGTGCTGGCGGTGGGCTCAGTGACTGCGGTGCTGGGCTCAGTAACTGCGGTGCTGGTGGCGGGCTCAGTGACTGCGGTGCTGGTGGCGGGCTCAGTGACTGCAGTCCTGGTGGCGGTACAGGTGGCGGTGCTGGTGGTGGTCTTGTCCGCCGTGCAGGTTGGCGTTGACGTGGATCTGCCCTTGATTTTCTGGCCCTTCCCCACCTTGAATGGTGGTGCAGCTGTCTTGCCACTATCCAGTTTGTTTTGCCTGAGCCCTTGGTTGCAGGTGTTTTTGCCTTCTCCCTCCGGGATGTGGGCAACGTTTTTACTTTTGGAGGTGGCGGAATGTCCTTGCCCTCGCTCCATGAAACACTGGCTGCCCTGTTGCTTGTGGCACTCAAAAAGCCCGCAGTTGCTGGCACCACAGAGCCCGTGATGTGGTGGCTGAGTGTCAAAGCCCAGCTCACCTGAGTTCTTGTTCAGTTCTGATGGAGGTTGAAGACAATCCGACCCCACCCTGAAACTGCTTGTTCCAGCACACTAGTTTTTAACACAGTGCACTAAGAACAGAAGCTCAAGGGTAGGGGGGAAGTGGATAAAATAAAAAAAGAGAGACAACACCGTTCTTGCGTTTCCACTGTTGAAGTGCTGCACAAATCTGCGGCCCTTTCTGACTTCCGTAGAAACTGGTGCCTAATGAAACATAAACAAAGAACAGATAAGTGCAACCTATTCCTAAATGGGTTCCTGACTATCCCTTTATTTATTAGAAATTCTCTTCTAAAAGTACCTCTTGGATCCTGGTCTCGAGTTTCCAGGTTTGGAATGTGTTACTGCTCTGGGATGTGCTTTCTATTACTGTAAAGCTTCTAAAACATTAAACAAATACCGTTATCAGAATTACCAATATCAAACATTCATCTTAATATAACTAAAGCCTAAATTCCCAATAGCAGACTCACTTTTCCCATATCTCCAGAATCTTTTGGAAAACAAATACTGTACTTTTACATCAAAATACAGCATGTAATTTGTGCAAGTCCTTGATTTACTGTTTGCCTTGCTGTTAATGGTTTCCACTGTTCGATTCTTAAAAGTTCCATAAAAAAAAACAATGTTTGTTTCACAAAGCTCCGCAAGGTATTCTTGCAACAAAGAGCCTGAATCACAATGTTCGTGGAAGGTATCTTGCTTCAAACCGTCCACACACGAATCCAGAAATTGTTGTCAAAGTTCCTTCAGGTAATAAAAAGTTTTGCACTTACTTGTTGCTGGCAAGAGATACTGATCAGTCTAACCTTGTCTTCTTTCTCTTTTGCAGGTTGTTTGTAGGAGAGAGGCTGAGGCAAGGAGGAACCGGAAACCAGAAGAAGGAAGAGCCAGCAGCTGCGCGCATTGAAGCCAATGAAAGTCTGTAGAGAGCAGGAGTGCCAGCGCCGAGGGATCTGTTCTCAGGTAAGCGGGAGGTAGACGAGCACAAGCACTGGGTGAGGCTCGGGGGCTGCCTTTTATAGACAGGGCTGGGTGTGGTTCGAAGAGCTGGGTGTGGTTTGAAGGGCTGGGTGTGGTCCTCACATGCTGCACATGTTCTTGAAAGGTGTGCAGAGTTTCAGTTATTATGCAAATGAGTTGAATTAACACATGGCCTAAGGAGGAGTGTTTTAAAGAAGCCTTGGTAAAAGCAAGGCCCAATGTGTAAACAAAACAGCACATTAAACAACATACACAGAAGCCTAAGGGGGGGGGAAGGTGAGATAACAAGAAAGGGTTTGAATAGTAAGTTTAAAAGGGAGCTATTACAGAACCCACTAGTGCAGTGAGAGGGGACATGCTCTTTGCTGTGCACAAACCCTAACAGTTGCCCCCCTCAAAGGCCCTCCTACAGGACGGGGTTTTCCTGGGTTTTTTAAATAAAACCGTCTAATCAGCTGTGGGGCATGTACATATGATGCTGGTTCCCATGAATTCTCAGATTCATCATATCCTTTCCATTCTACTAAATAAAACAGACGTCCACTAATTCTTTTTGAGTCTTTTATGCTTTTCACTTCATATTCTAGATTTCCCTTAATTGGTATGGGTGGAGGTGGTGGTTCAGGTCGGGTTTTTGGGTTGTACGGCTTAAGCAAGGACACATGGAATGTAGTATGTACTGGATATTCTTTTGGTAAATCTAATTTTACTGTTACCGGGTTTACTATGGCAGTTATACTAAAGGGTCCAATGAAACGTGGTTGCAGCTTTCGGGATCCCTCTATGTTTAGGTTCTTTGTGGAGAGCCATACCTTGTCACCAATTTTATACATTGGGGCCTCAGATCTGTGTTTGTCTGCTTGTCTTTTCATGCTTTCCTTGTACTTTAATAAATGTTTCCTGGCTTTGTCTTGTATGTCACCTAACCTCGTTAGTCTATCCGTTACTGTAGGCAACAGGGACTCTTCTAACAAAATGGGTATAGCTCTTGGATGATACCCCTGCAAGAAATAGAATGGTGAGCAAAGTAGAGCTGAATGCTCAGTATTATTATAAACAAACTCCGCTACAGGGAGAGCTTCCAACCATTCACTAGAATAATCAGCCAATAAACAACGTAGCGTTTGAAGTAAGGTTTGGTTCAGTCGTTCAGTCTGTCCATCTGTCTCTGGGTGGAAAGCAGTGGATAATGCCACATCTATTTTCAGTTTTTCACATAATTTTTTCCAAAATCTAGAGTTGAACTGGCTCCCTCGATCTGACACCACTTTGCTTGGCAAACCATGTAAACGCACAATTTCCCTTATAAAAATATCGGCAAATTCTGCCGCCGTGGGTAATTTCCGTAATGGTATAAAATGTGCCATTTTAGATAAAAAATCCACTATAACCAACACTGTTGTGAAGGATTTTACAGGTGGTAAGCCTACAATAAAGTCTACGCTCACAGTGTGCCAAGGTTGCTTGGGTGTTGGCATTGGTATTAACAAGCCGTCAGGGGCCTTATGAGAAGATTTATGTCTTGCACAAATTGGACAGGTAGTGACAAATTGCTTAATGTCCTTTCTTATAGTGTCCCACCAAAAGTGTTTTTGCACATTTTCCAGGGTTTTTACCCAACCAGGATGACCTGCCAATGGTGAGGCGTGATGCCAAATTATCACCTGTGTTTGTAATTCAGAGGTGGGCACTAACAGCATGTTGTCGTGATACAATAAACCTCGTTGTATTGTGTTATGGGAATCCTTTAACCAATCCTGAGGTGCTATTTGCATGTGTGCATTATATAGATCTGTGATGAAATCCTTCTGTTGTATTGGTGCCAAAAACTTTTGGGGAGGAATAATGGGTTCTCCTATTTTATCTTGTTTCATGTCTGAGGTATGTCCGTATCTAGATAACACATCAGATTGAATTTGTTGTGCACCTGGTCTATAGGTTATAACAAAGTCAAATGTGCTAAAAAAATTTAACCAGCGCATCTGACGTGGTGTTAGTGCTTTAAGTGATCCAAAAAACTGTAGGTTCTTATGGTCAGAAAAGATTGTAACTGGGTACTTGGCTCCCATTAAATGATGCCTCCATTCTGAAAAGGCTACTTTGATAGCTAGTAGTTCCCTTTCAGCCACAGTGTAATTTTGTTCAGCTGGTAATAACTTTTTGGAATAGAAGGCTATAGGATGTAACTGGCCATCTACTATATCTCGTTGAGAGAGAACTCCTCCTAAAGCTACTTGTGAAGCATCCGCTTCAACAAAAAAGGGCAAGTCAGGATCAGGATGTTTCAGAATTGGGGCTGAAGTGAACTTTTGTTTTAGGAGTTGAAAGGCATGTGCCGCCTCATCAGTCCAAAGAAATCGTTGCCCTTTCCGCAACAAGGTAGTTATTGGGGCCGCAATGTCTGCAAAATGTGCAATAAACCTCCTATAAAAATTGGCGAAACCCAGAAATTTCTGAATATCTTTTACAGAGGATGGTTCTGGCCAATCAGCAATAGCACTGATTTTCTTTACATCCATAGTTATTCCTTGAGGTGACAGGCAGTATCCTAAAAAGTCCACCTTGCTGACATTAAAAGTACACTTTTCTAACTTAGCAAAAAGATGATTTTCTTTTAACTTTGATAATACTGCACGAACATGTTGGGTATGTTCTTCTGAGTTCTTAGAGTAAATGAGGATGTCGTCTATGTATACTATGACACAAACGTCCAGGAATTCGTGTAGGACCTCATTTATAAAGAACTGAAAGGCCGCAGGGGCATTACATAACCCAAAGGGCATTACTGTGTACTCAAATAAACCAAACTTTGTCTTGAAAGCTGTCTTCCACTCATCCCCCTCTTTTACTCGGACCAGGTGGTAAGCTCCCCGCAGATCTAGTTTAGTGTATACAGTAGAATGTCTTAATTGATCCAACAACACAGGTATTAGAGGAAGAGGATATTTATTCTTTATTGTAGCCTTATTTAGTCCTCTATAATCGATACACGCGCGCAGGGATTTATCCGGCTTCGGGATAAAAAAGAGTGGAGATGATACCGGAGATGTGGAATGACGGATGAACCCAGACTGTAGTAGGTCATCTAGGTAGGTTCTTAAGTATTTGGTTTCTTCGTCAGTCAAAGCATATACTCTGTTATTAGGTAAAGGGGCCCCTGGGATAAGATCTATACGGCAGTCATAAGACCGATGTGGGGGCAGCACACTAGCCTTTACTGGATCAAAGACGTCTTTAAAGTCAGAATATTCAGGAGGGAGACTTGGTTCATCTTGTGTAACACTAGCACAGTGTAATACTGTGCTCTGTTCTGTACCTGCTTCTTGATAGCAATTGGTTCTACAGAAAGAGGAATCCAAAGTAACAGTTCTATTCACCCAGTCAATTTTTGGGTTATGAGTTGTTAACCAGGGTACCCCGAGAATCAAACCAAAATTAGGAGTATCTATCAGATCAAAGCTAATCACCTCTGTGTGCCCGTTCTGACAGACCATAACAAGTGGACTTGTTTGTTTTGTGATTAATCCAGAGGTCAATTCTGACCCATCCACTGCACATACTGCTTCTGGACAAGGCTTTAGGCACATAGGAAGTCCTAAGTTTTCAGCTAACTTATTATCCACAAAATTTCCTGTCGCGCCTGAGTCCAGTAGGACAGGGAGAGAATGCCTCACTTGGGTAGTAACAATTAAAACGACCTGAATTATGAAATGTCTAGGAATGTGCGGTACCATGAAGGCTGCAGCATTAGAGGTTTGATTAAGATGTTTTCTCGAACAAGTAACCTCTCCCCTTGTCGAGCTTAATCGTTTCCCGATTCAGTTGAGGAGGTGGAGGAAACAGCACCCTTTTGTGGAGTTTTAGGCTTTACTGGACATTCTCTGGCAAAGTGACCTGCCCTGCCACAATATAAACATAATTGAAGTTTTCTCCTTCTTTCTTTTTCCTCTGATGTGAGTGGACCTCTGAGTGTCCCTATTTGCATAGGCTCAGGTTCAGGGAGTTTATTATCTGTGTCTTTCTTCTCGTGTTTAATAAAAGTTAACCGTGATTCCAGTTTGTATTTATCTCCCTTTCTTTCTCCTAGTCTATGTTCTAATTTCACAACTAAATCTACAAAGTCCGAATAGTCTTCTGGCAAATCAACGATATGAGCCAGCGCGTCTTTTAACTCGTCTCTCAAACCTTTATAAAAAAGGGAGACACGCTTTCCTTCTGGCCACTGTGTCTCGGTGAGTAAACGATTAAAACTAGTGAGATAGGTCAATAAATCCTTGTTACCTTGTTTAAGATTTAAAAGCTCATTATCACTTGCCTGCATGAAAGTGTGTTTTGCAAAAAGGCTGGTCATGGTACGTTTAAATTGATTCCAATTATGGAGGATGGGATCATCTCTATCCACGAAAGGAATTGACCAATTGGCTGCTGTGCCACCCAAATAAGACAAGACGAATGCCACTTTCGTAGCATCAGTAGGGAACTGTTGTGGCTTACAAACGAAGTGTAATTGACATTGATGGATAAAAACATGGAATTTGTTACTATCTCCATGAAAACGTTCAGGTGCTGCTAAGGGCACAGCATTAGGAACATTAACAGTAACCTCAACTGGGGGAGGCAAAGTTGTATGTTTTGATGGCGCCCCTGTCTCTGAGGTGGTTTTAAACAAAGGCGTAAAAGCTGTGTTCCACTGAGATCCCCTAAATTTATACCTGCTTAAATCCTGTTTTAAAGAGGTATTCTCCATCTTTAATCTCTCTATTTCCTCTTGCATATGTTGTAAGATGCCAGACACTGATTCATTATGAGCCAAGTCCTCATTTAGGGCCTGCGCCATATCCGTGACGTCAATGCCCTCTATTTCTTCCCCGGTATTCATCGTCCACCAGAACTGAATTTTTTTAAGGCTTGTGCTTCTGTCAAAGCCCAGCTCACCTGAGTTCTTGTTCAGTTCTGATGGAGGTTGAAGACAATCCGACCCCACCCTGAAACTGCTTGTTCCAGCACACTAGTTTTTAACACAGTGCACTAAGAACAGAAGCTCAAGGGTAGGGGGGAAGTGGATAAAATAAAAAAAGAGAGACAACACCGTTCTTGCGTTTCCACTGTTGAAGTGCTGCACAAATCTGCGGCCCTTTCTGACTTCCGTAGAAACTGGTGCCTAATGAAACATAAACAAAGAACAGATAAGTGCAACCTATTCCTAAATGGGTTCCTGACTATCCCTTTATTTATTAGAAATTCTCTTCTAAAAGTACCTCTTGGATCCTGGTCTCGAGTTTCCAGGTTTGGAATGTGTTACTGCTCTGGGATGTGCTTTCTATTACTGTAAAGCTTCTAAAACATTAAACAAATACCGTTATCAGAATTACCAATATCAAACATTCATCTTAATATAACTAAAGCCTAAATTCCCAATAGCAGACTCACTTTTCCCATATCTCCAGAATCTTTTGGAAAACAAATACTGTACTTTTACATCAAAATACAGCATGTAATTTGTGCAAGTCCTTGATTTACTGTTTGCCTTGCTGTTAATGGTTTCCACTGTTCGATTCTTAAAAGTTCCATAAAAAAAAACAATGTTTGTTTCACAAAGCTCCGCAAGGTATTCTTGCAACAAAGAGCCTGAATCACAATGTTCGTGGAAGGTATCTTGCTTCAAACCGTCCACACACGAATCCAGAAATTGTTGTCAAAGTTCCTTCAGGTAATAAAAAGTTTTGCACTTACTTGTTGCTGGCAAGAGATACTGATCAGTCTAACCTTGTCTTCTTTCTCTTTTGCAGGTTGTTTGTAGGAGAGAGGCTGAGGCAAGGAGGAACCGGAAACCAGAAGAAGGAAGAGCCAGCAGCTGCGCGCATTGAAGCCAATGAAAGTCTGTAGAGAGCAGGAGTGCCAGCGCCGAGGGATCTGTTCTCAGGTAAGCGGGAGGTAGACGAGCACAAGCACTGGGTGAGGCTCGGGGGCTGCCTTTTATAGACAGGGCTGGGTGTGGTTCGAAGAGCTGGGTGTGGTTTGAAGGGCTGGGTGTGGTCCTCACATGCTGCACATGTTCTTGAAAGGTGTGCAGAGTTTCAGTTATTATGCAAATGAGTTGAATTAACACATGGCCTAAGGAGGAGTGTTTTAAAGAAGCCTTGGTAAAAGCAAGGCCCAATGTGTAAACAAAACAGCACATTAAACAACATACACAGAAGCCTAAGGGGGGGGGAAGGTGAGATAACAAGAAAGGGTTTGAATAGTAAGTTTAAAAGGGAGCTATTACAGAACCCACTAGTGCAGTGAGAGGGGACATGCTCTTTGCTGTGCACAAACCCTAACACTGAGGTGCTGGGTTGGTAACTGGAAAGGCGGGCCCTAGGGGTCGGACGGGGGGGGAGGTGTAGGGAAGAGGTCAATATTAGACAGGAAAAGCTTTTTAGACACACTGGGACGGGTAGATGGAGGGGGTTTGGGAGAGGAGGAAGAGGTAGTGGTTGTAGGAGGTGTACATTTGCTGACTTTGGGTGAAGGTGCATGGACTGGAGGCTGTTGTGAGGTGGATGGCTGTTGGGTGGGTGTGTGGCTGCGTTTGTGTAGTTTGGGAGGAGAGCTCACAGACACACTGGTAGAGGACACAGGGGATGTGTGAATGGTAGTGGGGGTGGTGAGTGCACATGAACGGTGTGTGGTGATGGGCGTGCTGGTGATGGATGTAGTGGCTGAAGATGTAGTGCATGCAGGTGTGAGTGCAGATGAGACAGGGAGGGAGGAGGGAGACGTGGAGGAGGGGGACACAGTGGAGGCAGTGGATGTTGGTATGTGTGCATGGGTATGATGCTTGTGTGAGTGCCTGTGGGATGTGTGGTGCTTATGTTTGCCAGAGCCACCCTTGTGTGTTGAGGTGTGTGCATGCTGGTCTGATGGAGTGCTTGGGATAGGCTGAGGTACAGGGAATTGGGTCTGGGTGGAGGAAGTTGGAGGGGGGAGGCTGGACACAGGGACAATGGCTGCCATCAGTGCTGAGGCCAGAGCCTGAAATGCTCTCTGTTGGGCTGCCTGGCCAGAATGAATGCCCTCCAAGGATGCATTTGTTTGTTGCAAATGCCTCTCTACACCCTGGATGGCATTCAGAATGGTAAACTGCCCAACAGTGAGGGATCTCAGGAGGTCAATAGTCTCCTCACTGAGGGCAGCAGGGCTGACTGGGGCAGGGCCTGAGGGGCCTGGGGCGAAGGAGATGCCCACCCTCCTGGGTGAGCGGGCACATGACACATGCTGAGGGGCTGCTGGGAGGGTGGTGCTGGTAGGGGGGGTGGCAGCTGTACCTGTTGATGCGAAGGGGCACAGAGGGGCCCGCCACCGCAAGGGAGCTTCCATCAGAGGAAGAGTCGCTGTCGCTGATGTCACCTCCTGTCCCCGCTGTGGAGGTCCCCTGGCAATCCGTCCCACTGGTGGCTTCAGACTCCGTTGTCTCGCCCTCCAGGGCCATGTGGGATGCAGCTCCCTACTGCTCCGGTGCCACTGCTCCTCCGCCTGATGATGCTAATGCACACAAGAACAGGGAGACCACAAAAAGGGGGGGAGACAGAAGAAAGACATGTTCAGTGCATGCAATACCACTACCGTTGGCGGACACTACAGACACAGCAGCCCTCTGAACTACGCCATGCACTTAGAGTTCCCTAATTAATCACAGGGACATGGGGTACAAGGCCTATGCCCGATTGCTGCACACATGGAAGTCACAGGAGCCTGACTAGTTGTAGTTGGCTCTTACCACTGATGGGGTTGGGGTGCCACATAGCCTGCCTCACGAAGGGGCCTTGCCTACAAAACTCGCCCTGGCCTACGGGAACCCACAGCCCACCTCCCCCACCCAGACTCCTCGTAATGCGCGCAGAGTCAGCTGAATGAGAGTGTACTCACCCCCTTGTGGCTGCTCTGATGCCCTCAAGCACCCATCCAACTCCGGATAGGCCAACGCCAGGATCCGGAACATCAGGGGTGTCATGGTGCAACGGGCACCCCTCCCACATTGGGAGGCCATCCCCAGCTGGGCCGCCGCCGTCTTCTTGCTCCAGCGGCGAATGTCCTCCCATCTTTTACGGCAGTGGGTGCTCCGTCTTTGGTGGACCCCCAGGGTCCAGACGTCCTTGGCGATGGCACGCCAAATATCCTTCTTCTGTTGGGCGCTGACCTAGAGGAATAGTACAGGGGAAAAGGAAAATCTTTAACCGTCCAGAACGTCACAGTCATTGACCCACGTTCCCACCCACATACACTCACCATCCACTCATGCAGGCCTCAGTTTCCCCCCGTATCTTCCATCCACACCACTCCAAACAGGCATTGCCCATACAGCATGCTCAGAGTGTACTCACCTGTTTGTCTGGAGGACCATAGAGTAGCGTGTACTGGGGGAGGACCCCATCCACTAACTTCTCCAACTCCTCCGAAGTGAAGGCAGGGGCCCTTTCCCCAGACACATGAGCCATTGTCGCTTCCAGACTGAGGTCACAGCAGCACTTGCAGTGTAGGTCCTCTCCTGTCGAAGGTCAGGTATCAAGTGAGTGAACAGACAGAAAATGGCAGACACGTCCGCGGCGGTGCGTACCGTCCCTGCCGGCGTACATCGTCATTGGCTCCTAGGACCCATAGGTTCCAATGTTAACCAATGCAGGATTGTGCCCTGGTCTTCGACTGCCTACCGCAACGGTGTACATCGCCAGCGCAGTTACCTCATATCCCCTTGTCCCACCTTACAGGTCAGACAGCCGCCATTTCAGGGGGCCATTTTTTAAATGTATCACACCTATCTAGGCCTTGCATACACACAGTGACAGGCACATTGCGGATTGACAAATGTGTGCAATAATTATTTTTTTTATACCTCAGTGTTGGCTGACTCTCTGCTTGCTGTTCTCATCCATAGAGCACGTCCGCTGGGGCAGGTGAGGAGATGGCGGCATCCTCTGGTGTACAGACCGCTGGTGGACCTATCAACAATGGAAGAGAGACACGTAATAGTCACCTACAGACTTGATCGTGCAACAATCCATGAACTGTGTGCCCAGTTGGAGCCAGACCTGATGTCAGCTATCTGCTATCCCACAGGAATCTCCCCTCTAGTGCAGGTCCTGTCAGTACTCCATTTCCTGGCAAGTGGGTCTTTTAAAACTACAATGGCCATTGCATCAGGGATGTCCCAGCCAATGTTCTCTAACTTGTTGTCCATAGTGTTGTCTGCCCTGCTGAAACACATGCACAGCTACATCGTTTTCCCGCAGGTGGAGGATTTGCCCACAGTGAAAGGTGACTTCTATGCCCTGGGACATATCCGAGCATCATAGGGGCCATTGATGGGACACATGTGGCATTGGTACCCCCCGCAGGAGTGAACAGGTGTACAGAAACCGGAAGAGCTACCCTTCAATGAATGTGCAGATGGTGTGTTTGGCCGACCAGTACATCTCCCATGTGAATGCCAAGTTTCCAGGCACAGTGCATGATGCTTACATTTTGAGGAATAACAGCATCCCTTATGTGATGGGGCGACTCCAGAGGCACCGTGTGTGGCTAATAGGTGAGGACAAGGACCCCATACCCAGTGAATAGTTGTCTGGGTCTGGGGTTGTCCCTAAGGGTTAGTGCATGTTTAACAGTTGTCGCTCGACATTTGCAGGTGGCTCTGGGTACCCCAACCTGTCATGGCTACTGACCCCAGTGAGAAATCCCAGGACAAAGGCAGAGGAATGCTACAATGAGGCACATGAGCAAACTAGGAGAGTGATCGAAAGGACATTCGGCCTTCTGAAGGCCAGGTTCCGGTGCCTCCATATGACAGGTGGTTCTCTCTACTACTCACCAAAGAAGGTGTGCCAGATCATTGTGGCCTGCTGTATGCTGCACAACCTGGCTTTGCTACGACAGGTGCCTTTTCTGCAGGAGGATGGTCCAGAAGGAGGTCTTGTGGCAGCTGTGGAGCCTGTGGACAGTGAAGAAGAGGAGGCAGAAGAAGAGGATATAGACAACAGAAACAACGTTATCCAGCAATACTTCCAGTGAGACACAAGTAAGAAGATGTCACTGGCTCACACATCTCATACAATTGTTAGAGCTATCATATGTCTGTCACTTTCAACCAGTGTATGGACCCTGACTTGTCACTTTGCCTTTCCATTTCACAGATGTGGGTCCCACTGTGTGACCTCTGCTATATTACCTCATGGACTAGAGCTGTGTGATATAGGTATGCTGACAATACAATCGACATTGCTATTTTCCTTAGTCATTGCAAACACATATTTGTGAAAGCACAGACTGACTCCAGATTGTTTTGTGATTCAAGGGTGTTTATTTCAATGCAAAATAGTGGAGGGGGTTGTAAAATGGGCAGGGGTGATGGTGGAGGATTGTCCATTGCAGAGTCCAGTCTATTTGTTTCACAGGGGCATTGTCCAAAGGGGCATAGGAAGTGGAGCTAGGGCAGTTGAGGCATGGACAGGGTGACGAAGGATGACATTCAGGGTGGTCTTATTTCCTGGCCGGGGTCTTGGCATTGTCCGGGATCTCAGGGACCGTTTGCAGGGTGGTTCTCCATCTGCAGGGGGTGGAGTGCCTGTGTCGTGGTCCTGTGGCGGTGCCTCCTGTCCACTAGCGCAGGCGGAGGTGGTGGGCTGTTCATCATCCAGGCTAGTGTCAGGGGCCCCTTGTTGTGTGACAGTGTCCCTCCTGGTGTTCACAAGGTCCTTCAGCACCCCTACAATGGTGACCAGGGTGGTGTTGATGGACTTGAGTTCCTCCCTGATCTCCAAATACTGTTCCTCCTGCAGCCGCTGGGTCTCCTGAAATTTGGCCAGTACCGTTGCCATCGTCTCCTGGGAATGATGGCACGCTCCCATGATGTTGGAGAGGGCCTTGTGGAGAGTGGGTTCCCTGGGACTGTCCTCCCCCTGTCACACAGCAGTCCTCTCAGTTCTCCTGTTTTTCTGTTCCTCTGTCCCCTGAACCATGTGCCCACTGCCACTGCCCCCAGGTCCCTGATTTTCTTGGGGTGGTGGGTTTGCCTTGGTTCCCTGTAGTGGTGGACACACTGCTGCTTAAAGTGTCCTGGGGACAGAGGGATGGGCCCGCTGGGTGGGTGCTGTGCTGGTGTTTCCTGAGGGGGAGGCTCTGTGGTGGCATGTGCCAGTGTCAGTGGAAGCGACTGTCCTGAGGTCCCAGATGGGCCGGGCTGGTCATCTTGATCCAGTTGGACAGAGCTGCTGTCATCACTATGGGCCTCTTCTGGGGGGGGAGTGGACATGTCTGGAACCTCCTGTCCGGTGACGTTGGGTAGGGGTCCTGCAGGGGTGTAAAGGCATGATTGTTGCATCTGTGTATGCCATCGTGTGCAATGGGTGGGTGACCCTGTACTCCAGTGCTTGCATTCTTTTGTAGGACCTTGTCTGGGGTCTGTGTGAATATCTGTAGTGGACATGCTTTGGTGATGGGTGTCCATGCTTTGTTGTTGCATGCATAAATTGATATTGGGATGTGTGGGTTGTGATAGTGGGGCATATGTGAGGTGTTGGAGTGATGGGGTGAAGGTGATGGTGGGGTATGTGATAGCATGCAGGTAGAGTGGGGGATGTAATAGTTAAGATTTGATTTACCAGAGTCCATTCCTCCTGCTACTCCTGCGAGGCCCTCAGGATGCAGTATAGCCAAGACCTGCTCCTCCCATGTTGTTAGTTGTGGGGGAGGAGGTGGGGGTCCGCCGCCAGTCCTCTGAACTGCAATCTGGTGTCTTGAGACCACGGCAAGCACCTTCTCCCGTAGATCGTTCCACCTCTTCCTGATGTCATCCTGTGTTCTTGGATGCTGTCCACTGACCCTGTGACCCTGTCAACGATTCTGCGCCATAGCTCCATCTTCCTAGCTATGGAGGTGTGCTGCACCTGTGATCCGAATAGCTGTGGCTCTACACAGATGATTTTCTCCACCATGACCCTGAGCTCCTCCTCAGAGAACCTGGGGTGTCTTTGCGGGGTCATGGTGTGGTGTGGGGTGGTGTGTGTTGTGATGTGTGAGGGGATGTGTTTGTGTGTGTTGTCTGAGGTGCGTGGATGTTGTGTGAGTGATGGTGTTGTGTGCTTGTGGATGCTTGTATTGTTGATGGTGGTGTCTCTCTCTGTGCTTCTTTCTAAATTTTTGTCATAGGGGTTTGTGGGTGATGTGGGTGTGTGTTTTATTTTGGATTGGGTATGTGGGAGTGTTGTGTTTATGTGTATCAGGTGTGTGTATTTTAAATTGTCCAATGTGTCTTGTGTTTTGTATATGTGTGTGTATTTTGAGTGTGGGGGCGTGTACCGCCAATGGAATACCGCGGTTGAAAGACCGCCGCGTGGATTCGTGTGTCGTGATAGTGTGGGCGTATTCCTGTGGGCGTGATGGTGTCGGTTTTGTTATTGCCAGTTTATCACTAACCTTTGGTGTGGCGGACTTGTGTGTGTGTCTGGAGTTTGGCAGATTCCGGCCTGTGGGTTGTAATAGCTGTAGCGGAGTTCCGCCGCCGCAGCGGTGTGTTGGCGTTCTTCTGCACGGCGGTAAGCGGGATTTACCGCCAATGTTGTAATGAGGGCCTAAGTCCACAAATATAGTATATCCCTGGAATTGCATGGTCCTGTCCATTTAACATAAAGGTCCATTTACTCTGAAACAAAAACACATGCCTGCATTCACTCGCACCCACAAATAAAGCTTCAGTGCGTGATTTAGGCCTATATATACAAAGCTTCCCTACGTGTTGTGCATCTAAAGCTAATTTTCCTTGCGTTTTAATTGCACTATAAGCATAATCTTTCTTGTAAAGCCTTTTCTCTAAGCCTCTTTAAAAATTGTCCTTTAACGCTTTTCTCTTGTCATCTGTGTGATCTAAGAAGCTCTTCTCAAAAGGTGTAGCAAGCATGTCAGATTATTGCGGTGTGCATAGGTTGTGCTAAACGTTAACGTAGGTTCAAAGAACCCACTAACTAATACTATGACATTATCCTTAGCTACTTTACTCAAATACCTAATTATAGGAACAAACGAAAACACAAGATCATGATTTGAATAGAAGTACTGAATGTACTCCTGGTTATAAAACCTTGTTAGTAACGTACTGCAACTTATCCTGTAGGTTAAAGGTAAGCTATGATATGTGACTCCTTCCTCGACTGATGAAGGAAAATGTGCACACACAAAAAAAAATTCGCATCCAATGTCTCAACATACTCACTCAATAAGCGATAGAAAACGTTAGAAGAAAGCTCTCCCTGTGCATTAGTATACTCATGTAAATATTTCTCATCTAACTTAAACTTCTCTAATGCCGTTAGTGCAGTAGTCATCTCAAAAGCAGAAGTATGGTTGGCTCCTCTCGTATCCAGAACAGACATACCCACAATCAACACCACAAACAATATCCCACACATAATTGCCCAACCAATGTACCTATATTTACAGCGCCTAGCACCTCTACCTTGTTGACTAATATTAATCATGATCTGTAAAGAATCAGAAAGCAGAAGAAATTTAGAAACCTTGCAGCACAAGATAAAAAATAGACAATTCTTCATTCAGCAGTTCAGTTTCGCTTCCAGGATCAATTTTTTGTCAAAATCGGTTAGCAGCTTTGTCAAAATCAGATTTCAAAAGTCAAATCAGGTTATCGATCTCTCTTCCTGTTACTTTCAACAGTCTCTTTCTCAAAACGTTTCTCTCAGATTCTTGTAACAGTTCAGTTCACTAGCTTCCTTCACGTGCCAAAATACTGACCCGGATCTTCTCTATCAAGACAAAAACTCTTGCTGTCATTCATTTGTAGTTGCTTTTGCCCATTCAGGACCTGCATATTTTCAACTTGCTACTCTCTTTCTTTTCAATTTTCGATCAGCATTCAATTCTCCTTCACTTAGATCTTCTTTCCTTGTTGTATCTACTTCTTTCTCTATTGTTGGTTTGACAACCACTTCTTCCCTTTTTTCTACTAGCGATTACGACCACTTATCTCCTTTCAGTGGACCCTTTGTCAGTATTCTCTTCAAGATTGAATTTGAACCTTTTCCTTGTTCTGTGGTGTTTTCTATTGACGGACCTGCAACCGGTTCAGGAGGAGTTAAATCACTTTGACTTTGATCCATCTCAACTTCTTCCCCTTCTGGGTCTGGCAATTGCTCAGTTTGTCTCTTCTGGGAAAGCTCTCCTCTGACTAGGCTCTCCTGCTGTTTCCGTTGAGATAGGCTCTCCGATATTCTCCTGGAGGTCTCCTCCCTCGTCTGTTACAGGAGTGACTGAACCGTCCTCAATGAGCTCAGATCCGGTCTCAGTTCCTCTTTGCTCATCTTCTGGCCCTGAGACTTGTCTCACTGTTGTTAGTACTTTCAACAATGCTTCTTCATGATCCAGTGGACATGCCACTTTCTTCATGTGGCTGGCGTGAATCCAGTTCATAATTCCAGCACACTTCACAGCTGTAGTAGTCACCAGGACCATTTGATATGGTCCCTTCCAACAATGCTCCAAACATGTCTTTCTCATGTGCTTTCAGATGACAACCCAGTCCCCAGCTCTCAGGTTGTGCCCTAGGTCATGGATTGGTGGCAGTGTGGTGGCCTCCACCTACTGAGAAAAAGAGAGGATTATATCAGCCAGACCCTTGCAGTAATCTAACACCATATCATCTGTAATGTTGACAAGTGCATTTGCTGGCACCACTGGTAACGTCATTGCTCTGCCCATGACGATCTCATGCGGCGACAGTCCTGTCTTCCTGTCAGGTGTGTTCCTCATTGACATTAACGCTAGAGACAATGCATCAGGTCATTTCAAATTCATAGCTGCACACATCTTTGCAAATCTTGACTTCAATGTACCATTCATCTGTTCCACTAGTCCTCATGCTTCAGGGAGTGTAAGTACAATGCAACATCTGCTCAATGTTCAATGCTGCACACAGTAATTTAATTACTTCATTATTGAAGTGACTTCCCCATCTGATTCTAAAGAGATCCGAAACCCGAAACACGGTATCAGTTCCCTAAGCAGTAGTTTTGCTACTGTGAGACTATCATTTCTTTGTGTAGGGTACACTTCAGTCCAGTGACTAAAGATGAATACAATCACCAACACATATCTCAAACTTCCACACACAGGCATCTCAATAAAATCCATTTACATTCTGCTGAATGGACCTCCTGCTCTTCCAATGTGGCTCAAATTAACCATTCTCCCTTGCCCTGCATTTAAATGTTGGCAAATTACACAAGGATGGCAAACTGCTTCAGCAACCTGTCTAAACTTTGGGTTGAAACAATCTTGTTTGAACAGACGAACCATGGCATCTCTACCAAAATGTGCTTGACCATGATAGTACCTTGCCATTTGAGACAGCAGGCTATTTGGCAAAACCAATTGTCCCTCCTCAGAAACCCACTATTCATCTTGTCTTTGTACACATTTTAATTTGCTCCATGAACTCTTTTCCTCCATGTCAACATTATTTTGCAAAGATTTTAATTCTTCCAAAGTGTCAATTACTTTCAATGCATAACTTGTACAAGTTTCATTTTCTTCAGGTAACAGTTCCCCCTTGTCTTTGATTGATATACAGTTCAATGCGCAAAACCTTGCGACTTGATCCGCATATCCATTTCCTAATGACACAAGGGGGTTATTCTAACTTTGGAGGAGGTGTTAATCCGTCCCAAAAGTGACGGAAAAGTGACGGATTTACCACCAGCCGTATTACGAGTCCATTATATCCTATGGAACTCGTAATACGGCTGGTGGTATATCCGTCACTTTACCGTCACTTTTGGGACGGATTAACACTCCTCCAAAGTTAGAATAACCCCCATAGTCCTGCGAATTCAGATGTGCCCTGCATTTTACCATGGCAATCTTTTCAGGCATTTGAATCACAGATAGCAGTTCTTTGATTCTCTCACCATTTCTCACTCGTGAACCAAAAGAGGTCAGGAAACCCCTTTGTGACCACAATTGACAAAAATCATGACCTATTCCAAATCCATACTGGCTATCCGTATAGATAGTAACTCTCAGTTGAGCAGAAACATGGCACGCTCTAGTAAGGGCTACCAGTTCCGCTACCTGGGCAGAATACACTCCTCAAAGCCAAGATGCTTCCAAGCTACCTGTAATTGTGCACACAGCATATCCTGCTCTTAGTGTCCCTGTATTGTCTCTCAGACAAGAACCATCAACAAAGGTAATTTGGTCATTTCCTTCCAATCGTGTTTCTCCAATGTCAGGTCTCGGTTTTGTGCACAAATCAGTTACGTCGAGACAGTCAACATCTTCAACAACATCTTCTTTTTCAATTTCAGCATTTTCGCTCGGAAGTAAAGTTGCCGGGTTCAGCACTGTATACCTTTTCAATGTTACATTTGGCAACCCCAAAATACTTGTTTCATATCTAGTTGACCTCACACCAGTCAAGTACTGGGTTTTCATCCTTGTAAGTGAAATCTCAATACAGTGAGGGACCATTACAGACAGGGGATATCCCATCACCACGCTTCACACTGTAAAAGAATTGACCAACTGCGGCAACTGCACGCAAAAAAACTGGTAAGGCTGCTGCAACTGGGTCCAAAGTAGCTGAAAAATATGCTACTGGGCCAAGTGTGCCTCGATGGACTTGTGTCAAGACAGACAATGAACATGCATCACGCTCTTGACAAAACAATGTGAAAGGCTTCGTGTAATCAGGCATATCCAACGCTGCAGCTCTGCACAAACTCTCTCCCAACTCAGTGAATTCTTTCATTTCATCCTGGTCTAACACTATGGGAACTTCCTTGCAATGGTCTTGAAATGGATGACTTTGGATCCATTGGCAACAATAGCCCACCATTCCCAAAAACATCCTGACATCTCTGTGTGTGGTTGTAGGGCTTATCTGCAATATCGTTGTAATCCTTTTTTCTGGATATCTTCACGACCCTTTCTCAATCTGGTGACCCAAATACTTCACTACTTTCTGACAGCACTGCAATTTCAGTGGAGACACTTTATGGCCATTCTTTCCCATATGATTCAATATGGCAATCATATCATGTCTGCACTTGTCCCTTGTTTTGGACGCAATCAGTAGGTCATCAATGTACTGCGCCAAATTCGATCGGAAAGGCAATTCCAATGACTCCAAATGCTTTTTCGAGATCTGATTGAATATGGAAGGTGACTCCGAATACCCTTGAGGAATTCTGCTCCAGAAATAAATTGATCCAGGAATTTGAAACAAAAGAGAAATTGGCTATCCTCATGAATAGGCATAGAAAAGAACGCTTTAGACAAATCAATGACTGTGAACCACTCTGCATCACATGGAATTTGAAACATTATCACAGTTGGATTGGGCACTACGGGACAAAATTTGACCACAATCTTATTTATTTTTTTCAGATCCTGAATAATACGAACCTTCCCACAGGGCTTTTTCAAACCCATTATCGGTGAGTTACATGGACTGGTCAACACTTCTTTCAGAACCCCTTGGTTCACAAAATCTGCAATTATCTGAGCCACTTTCATCAGGACATCTTGTGGCATGTGGTACTGTGGAAGTTGAGGAAAAACTGCATTCGGCTTTATGGTAACTTTGACTGGCTGAATTCCCTTAAGCAGACCTACTTCCTTTCCTGTCAAATCACACACCTTCTCTTGTACTGTTCCCTGCAAGTCAGGAGGGAGCTCTTTCACAGTGAACATCGGGAAAAACTCAATGAAAGGGTACTCCTCATTGGTAGTTTCACCTTCTATTTCTGGGGCTTGGTCTTCCTCATCATCACTATTTGTCTGAATCTCAATTCATTTGAGCAAGTAAACAAACACTTTGTTTTACACAGCAAGTCTCTTCTAAATAGGGATACCGAACTTGAATCGCAGACTACAAATTTATGCAATCCCTGAAAATTGCCAATCTCGATTTGAACTGGGTCTGTAATCGGGTTTGTCAAATACTGGTTTGCTACTCCCACAACCTGAACTGTTCTACCTGAAAGGGGCAAATTCAGAACCTCTGTTCTTCTCAATGTAGAACGTGTAGCTCCTGTGTCCACCAAGAATGAAACTCTGTGACCCATAACCTGTCCCTTCACATAGGGTCCTCTCCGATCTACTTCTAGAGAAGTCGCAAGCACACATGGCTCCTCATCTGAACTGTCACTCGTCCATTCATCATTTAGTCCATCCTCACCATGTAGCGAGAATTGATGCACTGTGTTATTACTTCTGCTTTGCCTCTGTCCTGTGACCTGTCGAGAAAGCATCATCTGTTGCTGCTCCATTGGGGCTTGAGGTATTTGTATTTGCTGTCCAGGTACCATGGGAAACTGCTGCTGCATCGGCTTCAACTTTGACACTTGGGCACGTGGCATTTGCAACTGCTGTATGGGCTTAACATTTTGCATTTGATTCACATTATTCTGAAAATTTGGATTAGGACCCCTCAATCTCAGTCCTCTCACATTCTGAAATTAATTGATGTCATTACTCTGCTAGACAACACCTTCCTACACCATCATCGGACACTACAGTTTCCAATGTCCCACGGCTCCGCAAATGTGACACAGCAATAGCTGCTTCATTCCCTGCACATCATTCTGAACCACTGCAGTATTCAAATTTGGACCACTATTCATATTACCTCCACGACCTCTACCTCTCATTTGTGGCTGAAACATGATGTTTCCCTGCTGCTGTGGCAACTGTTGTGAAAAATTCCCTTGCACTCCTGTTTGAGCTGCTTTAATTTGCATCACCATTGCTTTCTATTTCAACTTTTTCTGCTTCAACTTAATCTTATCACTACAGTACTTCGCATACTGCAACACTTCATCAATTGGCTTCGCTTCTTAGCAAATCAAATGATTCCTAATCATCTGGCTAACTTCAGGTCACAATCCTTACACAATTCTAATCATAAAATAAAGCATGTCTTTCGCATCAATTGTTTCTGTACCACTGTAATGCTTGGATGCCTGCAACAATCTCTCATAATATGCATGTATCCACTCTTTTGCTTCCTGTGCTGTCCTGTCAATATTCTGCCAATTCATAATTTTGGGCGAAATTCGCAATTTCAGAAACTCATTTACCTTATAGTAACATTTCATTACCTCAGGAGATGGTGCACCTGTATTCTTATCTCTCTCCAGTTCACTTGTTGGCCAGTATACACTCCTCTTCCACTCGATCCACAAATCAGCTGGAACCACTATCTCTAGTAAGTTGTTCAAGTCCTCTCACAAACACTTTGCAAGTTTCATAAACCCGTCTGTCTGCTGATACCACTCTACTGGGTTTTCTCTCAATTTTGGATAATCATTTGTAAATGATAGAATGTCACCTCTGCTCCAAGGGACATTAACAAAATTTCCCCCTGGAATTTCTCTCATTTGTAAAATCTTTACTGGATCTTTGTCTGGCTGCACATTGTCAGTCAGCTCCAAAGAATCCCTTTTTCTCTTGTCTCTTTTCTTTACCCATATGCCTTCCCATTTTTTCTAATGCTCCCCAGGTCTGTGCACTCTGCAGTAGTTCTTTAAGGTATGCCTTCATCCGGCCGACCTCATATGTTCAAAATCTTTTGCCTCTAAATCTAATCTGTAGCTCCTTTTCAAGTGCTTTGTTTTCTCAATCTCTATGCCGTATTTCTCTGCCAAGTCTGCTAATCTCTAATGCACTCTGCTCACTTCTCTCGTAATCTTTGGGCACAAATATCTCAATTCCGCCTCTGTGTAGGATTCTAACCTATTCACCCCCCATCATTCCCTCAATAAGTTCACCCGCTTCCATGATTAGTCTACCACAATTCAAATACTCCTCTTTCTTAAGGGCACTCTGGCTGGTATTCAGTTTGTCTAACCATTCAGTTAACTGCTGAGCTGTCAACCCCTGTAACGAAATGCTACTCACTTGGATCAGGGGTACCTGCTGTGCAACTGTATTCGGAGCCTGTGGTGTCAATAATTTCAAAGCCTGGCTAACATTTGGCCCTGTCATAGCATCTGGAAGTGCAACAAGTGGACTAAGATCTAGAAATGATCTTGATCCGTCAAAAGTCTGACTCACAGGAGAAACTGCCTGAACATGTTTGTTATGTCCTCCCCTCATTATACTCTGGGCCATTGCTCCCTGTTCGCTCACAGTCAGTTTCTTTTGTGCAAATAATGATACCGCTGGACCAACAGTAATCGGTAACAATATTGCACCCGGGCTGCTCTTGCACCTACATTCTGTGGGAGAGTAACTCCCATATTCTGATTCATCATTGAAGTAATGTCGGACTGTGTCTCTGTCACTGGCGGAAATCTCTGGATTACCTGCGGCTGCACTTGGGGCAACATAATGGGAGTCAGCTCAGCCTGGACCAGTATCGGCCTTGAAACCACATACTCCGTGGGCACCACTAAGTTTAAAGTCATTTCTAAAATGGGCACTTCAGGATATTTTCTCTGTACCAGGGGTGGCTGCATCTGAGTCTGCACCACAGGAGTAGTTGGCACATTAAGACCACTTTGCACCGCATTCTGTGTCATGTTAGCATTAACCTGCACCAGACTAGCTATCCCTTTAACTTGTGTCGGGCTGTTGGATCAGCACAGGTACTCGGACCACTCTCACGTACTGTATTTGGTGGTGGTCGATCTCTCAATTACTGTGTAAGGAACTCATCATCGTCCGATTCCTCCTCTACTATTGAAGACTTTCTAGCTCCCTTACTTTCAGATAGGTTTTTATTAGTCTTCCTAGTCACTTTCCTTCCTTCCTTCTCATTCTCCTGTGTATTTGCTGGAAACAACTTAATTCTGTGCAAAGTCTCTGTTCTCCGTACCTTTTGATCACAATCCCATCTAGCCTCTGCTAGTGTCTTTTCTGCGTTTCTCATCCTTCTCTCGAATTTCAAGTGCTGTTGCTGTCTGGCCACTAGTTCCCAGATCGCTAATGTTTCAAGCTGTGTTGGTCTCTGAAGGGGCTTTGGTTCATATAGCGCCATCCGTAAATGCTCCAAAACCCTCAAATTGAATGTCCCATTTGTAGGAAACGCTACGTTCCCATCTTTCTCTGTCAATGAGCACCATTGCTTTAACCAAAGACATGGCATGACACATCTCTCCTCCATTACAATATAAGCTGGTGTATTCTCCGGTGGTGTAGGCCCACCTACACTCGCTGCAATATACGTATCTCCCCTTAGGACACTTCTCAATGCTTTGAAAAACGTCAACTTTTCTACTTTTGTTTATTCGAAATCAAATCAGGAAATTGCTTTTAATCCCAAGATTCCTTTCACCCACATTTTCAACCAATTGCCTCTCATGGACGGCTGCCAATCGGTGCGCGACCCTTCTCACTAATCGACCTATCCCAGCACAGCTCCAATGACGTCACACTCACACTCACACGTACTGTGGCTGACAAAGTCTTGCGGCTTGTCTTCCTAAACCTCAAATCCACACAAAACTAATGCAAAGTATTGCGAGCACTAACCAAAAAACAAAAATCAAAAAACAAATCTGCTGGTTTACTACAGGAAAGATAACACAGTCGCTCTTCCCGCACTTACAGCTACTCCTCTTTCTCGGTTTCCCAGATTCGCAAGCAAAATTCGACCCGCAAATTTTACTCTCAACTGATCAATGGGTCTGTCCTTGTGCACATAGGACTCGCCAAATCTCAGTCAACATTTTTCCTCTTGCCCACTTTAATTCACACACTGACTTGTCGACCACGCCCGATCAACCTACTAAACCAGACAGACAAATTACAACATAAACCAAGTCTCTAATACACTTTTCAATATACTCCGGAGTCTTAAACCACACAGGGTTCGGACATCAACAATCACGTGGACAATTTGTGAGCACAAAGCACCACACACATATGAAGTTTGATGACTCCCCTACTCTCACACTGAGGAGTGCGCACACTCCTACTACAACCTCATTTGGAGTACGCAAAGCCCTTAAAACCCTCTCAAACCTCACAATTCACCTGTGATTTGCATAAGCTGTGCAAGCGCAACCTATTTCTCTCACTCTATCACTAGAACGCCAGGAACATACTCAAACAACCATTAGCAGGATCCAGGATCTGGGAAAGTCATTTCTGGATTTAAGGGAACATCATTTTCTCTCTGGTTATCATCATTGAAAAACAAAATCCAAATCCCAATAATAATGACTCTCGAAAGGACCAGCTTCAAACTGCTACCATCTCTAGGAACACCTGTTATTGGCTACTGCACGTCTATGGTAGGCTCCTAAGGAGACAAAACCTCAGTCTCTTACTGTCTCTGTACCGGATATCTATGGCAAGCTCTTAAGGAGACTAACCATCAGTCTGCTACCATAACTGATAGCGCGTCAGATCTTAATAAGTATACTTACAAGGGTACGCGAATAGGTCAAAGAACCTTTTGACTCGCAATTAAGAAGATCTTACCATAGTTCCAGTACATAATCAATAATCAATACACAATAATCAACAATCATTAGTAATCGATAAAATGAATAATCAATGGAGTCAGTAACTGTCGCGCACCATGACCTTTCAGCCATGAATAACTACACCTTTAGTAAAAGTTTAGTACGTTTATTTCCCTATATTAACAATGCTAAGGTCATGTAGATTAATCTCAATATCAAATGAAACACTGAAACACACATAAAAACAACACTGGTTGTCCAAAGCGGCAGAATAAATGCATTCTCATCAAAGCTTGAACTACAACACATTCTAAAGTTACGGTGCAAATCAATAGCAGAGTCAGTTGTGTTAACGAGATGTAATACATGTAGATAAGCAAAGAAATCCATCAAGCATTAAGACTCTTTCATCATAAGTCAGAATCCTCAACTAACATCAGATTAGCATCAGCATGTTGGGTTGCATGCAAAACAATTTAGTAACACAAATTTGGAAAACATCTAACATTGACAGAGCCAATGGTCAAAACAGCACAGTTGGTACCTAGAAAGAAAAAACAAATATGCATAATAATCACACTTTTATTGCATTATACCTATCCTCGGTATGAGTGAGCAAAGGAGAATCAGTCTTTGTCCTCAGGACATCAGTCGATCAGCAAGGCATCAGGTCTCAGTCAGCAAAGTATGGGCAAAGTCATTTAGCGTTAAAGATGAACACGTTTCTAATAAAGACGCATAAGAAGGTAATAACCTTTCAGTCAGAAAATGTGAGCAGAGAATCAGAGAATGCTATCCTCTGTCGGAATGAGCGTTGTTACATTAAAGTCACCTAAACTATCCCCTAATTCCCTATTGGTCAGTTAATCGTATGTTCACACTTTGTCCAATAATATTACTATAACAAATCTATGAATTCTAATATTTCTCCATTCTCATACAGTTGATTGGTATGTCTTACGATGCTCTCATCATCCGGCTCGTCAGGTAACAATATTGTTGCAGCTTCCACTCCAGTCAGTATCTTCATGGTTCTTGTCCTGGGAAAGTCCATCTCACACACATTACACATCAGATGTTGCATTAGTAAGAACATCATCTCCTAGCAGTCGGTTCTCACGAAAAGCTTCTGTTAAGCACATTTAACACTACAATTGACATTTCACAGTTTAATTCACTTGGTCAGCATTTTATTAAACACTAAGAAATACAGCTTATGCATGAGGTGTGGCAAAGTAGGAAAAGACACTCGCTAAGTTAAGGCCTTCAATTAATAAACTAAAGCATACTTCATAACACTTAATATGACATATTACTGCATTAATATAATAACTTTTCAACATTTCATACATATTAATCATTAATTAGTACATTTCGTGAACATTGGCCATTCTTCGAGGTCACATTTTCAAATGCATGCATTTTTTTCTACGTTATTTCATTTTCTACAGAAACTCATTATTCAAAATACATAAACACTCATTAATAACTCTAATTAAAACACCTGCACTAGCATGGCCAATTCATGCCTTATTCTTGGTAGTACTCTCTTGTTCGGTCGGGATTTAAAATATGTTGTATGTGGTCAGGCTTGGTGAAAATAACCAATGGGGAAAAAACCTGGTAATTACTGAAGCATACAGATTTTGCTAAGGTAAGCACCAAAAACGCATGTAATTCCCTCGAAACTTGGAACAGGTGCTATTTGTCACAACTGATAAAATTCCCTGCGGAGTGGGGCCAAACAATGTGCCACTTGTTAAGGGTTCCTAAGTGTATAGACACTACCTTCGTCAACAGTTTGCAATTGTAAAAGTTTAATTTTGTATTTCATCGTTACCAAACTTCACCTCCACCTCCACTGCATTTACATTATAAAAAGTTAGTTTTGCCCGGTGTATTTTAAAACATCATTCCCTTGGTCAGGTGCTGACTATCCTATTTCTGTGAAAAAATCACAACAAAATTACCCTTAAATGCATATCTATCACCTTATACACTTCAATCAATTCATACTCACAGAAATAGAAATTGGTTATATGAATTAAGTTCTTCGCATTTTTTTTAGTTAACCACATTTTTCTGCAAAGTATATTACCATTCTGTGATTTTATCTTGTACTCCTCCTTCATAATATATATCATTCTATTTTTGTACTTCAATTAACTCATCCTCCTTATGTTCATAAGTTTGAATTTTCTGTACATCATTCACTGAGAATCACCTGTAACATAAAGCCTGTGTTACCCAATTCTCTTGTTACGTTTAGGTATCTTCTTTTGCATGATTTTTTTCCCTCTTCATTTACAGAAACCGCTTGGTTTGCAGTTGAGTGTGGTGGTTGCTAACACACCCAATACTCACCCAATATTGCTTTTCAACATTTCTTCACTAGGTCTGAGGGTTGTGTCATTATGCACAACGTATCTCCCTTTGTCATGATACTGTCTGAATACTCTTTTTACTATGTTTTTGGTAATTTAATATAATTTTACATACACTCCATAAATTTGAGTGTTTCCTATTACTCTCAAGGGTGATGCCTTTTCAGTGTCTACACATTGTCTTTGTGGTACTAGTTCAAACATCTGGAACTTATTTTGATTTATATTGTGACTGTGCTCTTTAAAATGTCTTACCACTGGTGTCTTCTCCTGTTGTGTCCTAAAGTGGATCTTGTGTTTGCTCAATCTCTGTTTTAAATATCCCTTCACTTTCCCTGGATGTAATAGTTCACAAATATATTTAATGACATTTTTGGTATCGCCTCAATGGCTTAGATTTTCATTTATGTAGATGGTTAGCTTTGATTGTATTATATATTTGCAATCAATAACAATTTAAATAAGAGTAAGTTCCTTTTTAGACATCTGTAAAATCTACTTGTCTAGGATTCAAAATTGGATCTCTTTTGGTGTTCAATCTCTGTTAGATAAACCAATGAATGTGTTTAATTATTTCTTGTAGATCTTTGCATTTTTTAGTGAGGAGTAATGTTTATTTATGATCATTTGGGTTATGCCACTTACAGTGGAATAGTCTTTTCTTATTTCCGTATTCTCTAAAAAATTCAATTGTTTGTATATTTTCCACATTATTTGATGCCTCCTTCTTATTTTCTCTGGCAATCAATCCACTTTATTGAGCTTTTCCCACCTTTGAATGATTTCGTATTTGATATTCTTTTTTATTCAATGTAATCCTTTTTACTTTCATCATCTCTGAGTATGGTGGATGGTGTATAAAAGACTAAGAATAAAACATAATTCATTAACTATCTCATTGTTATCACTGGACTTGCAAATATGCATGTGTTCGCCATTTATTCTTCATAAGGCCAGATGTACAAACCATATCTGCAGCCACAAACGGCCAGGTTCTGGGAATCAGCCCATTTGCTATGGCAAAAATGTTTTTCCAAATGTACCAAAAAGTAACATAAGATTCAGTAACTTGTTACTAAATCACAATTTGCTATTTGGTATCTAGAAGGGGCATGTTTAGGGCATCCAGTCCAAGTACCTAATTGGTATAGTATGAATTACTGTTTTGCAAGTGAATTTCAGTTGCAAAACAATAGTACTTTATCAACAGTTTAAAACTGATGGTAATCCATTCACCAATGGGAAGGGGTCCTGTTAGAAATGGGGTCTTTTGTTGGCAGTCAGGTTACCCCCTGTCCAAGCAAGGACCCTCACTCTAGTCAGGGTAAGTCACACACAATCCAAATTATCCTGTGCCCACCCTCTGGTAGCTTGGCACTGAGCAGTCAGGCTTAACTTAGAAGGCAATGTGTAAAGTATTTGTACAATAAATCATGCAATAACACAGTATAGCACCACAAAACCACACCACACAGTGTTTTAGAAAAATATATAATATTTATCTGATAAGATACAGGTCAAAACGATTAAAATGCAATAAGTATATGTTGCGATATCAGTATAAAAGTGATAGAAAGTGTCTTTAGTCTTTAAAAAGCGATAAATGTCTCTTTCAAGCACAAAGTACCTGGTTCACGTTCAAAATCTCCGCAAAGAACTGCAGAGCAGGAGATGTGTGGAAAACAGGGGGGTGTTGTAGGAAGTTGGCTCTGTATGTGCTATTTCAAAGTAAGGAATAGCATGCACAGAGTCCAAGGGTTCCCCTTAGAGGTAAGATAGTGGCAAAAAGAGATAATACTAATGCTCTATTTTGTGGTAGTGTGGTCGAGCAGTAGGCTTATCCAAGGAGTAGTGTTAAGCATTTGTTGTACATACACACAGGCAATAAATGAGGAACACACACTCAGAGACAAATCCAGCCAATAGGTTTTGTTATAGAAAAATATATTTTCTTAGTTTATTTTAAGAACCACAGGTTCAAATTCTACATGTAATATCTCATTTGAAAGGTATTGCAGGTAAGTACTTTAGGAACTTCGAATAATTACAGTAGCATATATACTTTTCACATAAAACACAAATAGCTGTTTTAAAAGTGGACACTGCAATTTTCACAGTTCCTGGGGTAGGTAAGTTATTGTTAGTTTTAGCAGGTAAGTAAATCACTTACAAGTCTCAGGTTTGGGTCCAAGGTAGCCCACCGTTGGGGGTTCAGAGCAACCCCAAAGTTACCACACCAGCAGCTCAGGGCCGGTCAGGTGCAGAGGTCAAAGAGGTGCCCAAAACACATAGGCTTCAATGGAGAGAAGGGGGTGCCCCGGTTCCAGTCTGCCAGCAGGTAAGTACCCGTGTCTTCGGAGGGCAGACCAGGGGGGTTTCGTAGGGCACTGGGGAGGGCACAAGTCAGCACAAAAAGTACACCCTCAGCAGCGCGGGGGCGGCCGGGTGCAGTGTGCAAACACGCGTCGGGTTTCCAATGGTTTTCAATGAGAGACCAAGGTGTCTCTTCAGCGGTGCAGGCAGGCAACGGGGGGGTTCGTCGGGGTAGCCACCACCTGGGCAAGGGAGAGGGCCTCCTGGGGGTCACTCCTGCACTGAAGTTCCGTTCCTTCAGGTGCTGGGGGCTGCGGGTGCAGGGTCTTTTCCAGCCGTCGGGATTTCAGAGTCAGGCAGTCGCGGTCAGGGGGAGCCTGGGGATTCCCTCTGCAGGCGTCGCTGTGGGGGCTCAGGGGGGACAACTTTGGTTACTCACAGTCTCGGAGTTGCCGGAGGGTCCTCCCTGAGGTGTTGGTTCTCCACCAGTCGAGTCGGGGTCGCCGGGTGCAGTGTTGCAAGTCTCACGCTTCTTGCGGGGAGTTGCAGGGGTCTTTAAATCTGCTCCTTTGAAACAAAGTTGCAGTCTTTTGGAGCAGGGCCGCTGTCCTCTGGAGTTAATTGTCTTTCTTGAAGCAGGGCAGTCCTCTGAGGATTCAGACGTCGCTGGTCCTTTGGAAAGCGTCTCTGGAGCAGGGTTCTTTGGAAGGCAGGAGACAGGCCGGTAGGACTGGGGCCAAAGCAGTTGGTATCTTCTGTTCTTCCTCTGCAGGGGTTTTTCAGCTCAGCAGTCTTCTTCTTGTAGTTTCAGGAATCTAAATTCTTAAGTTCAGGGGAGCCCTTAAATACTAAATTTAAGGGCGTGTTTAGGTCTGGGGGGGTAGTAGCCAATGGCTACTAGCCCTGAGGGTGGGTACACCCTCTTTGTGCCTCCTCCCAAGGGGAGGGGGTCACATTCCTATCCCTATTGGGGGAATCCTCCATCTGCAAGATGGAGGATTGCTAAAAGTTAGAGTCACTTCAGCTCAGGACACCTTAGGGGCTGTCCTGACTGGCCAGTGACTTCTCCTTGTTATTCTCATTATCTCCTCCGGCCTTGCCGCCAAAAGTGGGGCCGTGACCGGAGGGGGCGGGCAACTCCACTAGCTGGAGTGCCATGTAGTGCTGGAACAAAGGGGGTAAGCCTTTGAGGCTCACCGCCAGGTGTTACAGCTCCTGCCTGGGGGAGGTGTTAGCATCTCCACCCAGTGCAGGCTTTGTTACTGGCCTCAGAGTGACAAAGGCACTCTCCCCATGGGGCCAGCAACATGTCTCGGTTGTGGCAGGCTGCTGGAACCAGTCAGCCTACACAGATAGTCGGTTAAGGTTTCAGGGGGCACCTCTAAGGTGCCCTCTGGGGTGTATTTCACAATAAAATTTACACTGGCATCAGTGTGCATTTATTGTGCTGAGAAGTTTGATACCAAACTTCCCAGTTTTCAGTGTAGCCATTATGGTGCTGTGGAGTCCGTGTTTGACAGACTCCCAGACCATATACTCTTATGGCTACCCTGCACTTACAATGTCTAAGGTTTGGTTTAGACACTGTAGGGGCACAGTACTCATGCACTGGTGCCCTCACCTATGGTATAGTGCACCCTGTCTTAGGGCTGTAAGGCCTACTAGAGGGGTGACTTATCTATACTGCATAGGCAGTGTGAGGTTGGCATGGCACCCTGAGGGGAGTGCCATGTCGACTTACTCGTTTTGTTCTCACCAGCACACACAAGCTGGTAAGCAGTGTGTATGTGCTGAGTGAGGGGTCTCCAGGGTGGCATAAGATATGCTGCAGCCCTTAGAGACCTTCCCTGGCATCAGGGCCCTTGGTACCAGGGGTACCAGTTACAAGGGACTTACCTGGATGCCAGGGGGTGCCAATTGTGGAATCAAAAGTACAGGTTAGGGAAAGAACACTGGTGCTGGGGCCTGGTTAGCAGGCCTCAGCACACTTTCAATTCAAAACATAGCATCAGCAAAGGCAAAAAGTCAGGGGGTAACCATGCCAGGGAGGCATTTCCTTACAGGTGTGCATTGATTTCTCGTGCCGCACACGATGATGCGTTGTCTAGTTTTCACGCAGGGACGGCTGTACGTCGATTTCCGGCGCTCAGTTGTGGATCCTCTTCGGGTTGCGGGGTTTTAAAACCCCCCCCACAGATGATGCGTGGATTTCCGGCACTGACAGGACAAAGTCACAGGGGCTGCGCCGATCTGGTGGGCGTTACATTTAAATTTCTACAGCACAGCAGGCGCTGCGTTGATTCCTTTCAGGAAGAGGGCTACATCATTCGTGCGTCGATCCAGTGGGCCGTGCGTCGAATTTCCAGTCGCTATGCTGGCGCTGCATCGATCTTCTCGTTGCGTCGTCCCGGTTCGGCGTGCAGGGAATTTTTCACCGTGGTGCAGGCTGTGCGTCATTTCTGTCAGGCTGTGCATCGATTTTCCCCACACAAGAAGCCCTTCTTGTAGAGATGAAGGGGGTTATTACAACTTGGAGGAGGTGTTAATCCGTCCCAAAAGTGACGGTAAAGTGACGGATATACCACCAGCCGTATTACGAGTCCATTATATCCTATGGAACTCGTAATACGGCTGGTGGTATATCCGTCACATTTGGGATGGATTAACACCTCCTCCAAAGTTGTAATAACCCCTGAAGTCTTTTTGGTCCTGAGACTTCAGGGAACAGGAGGCAAGTTCTATCCAAGCCCTTGGAGAGCACTTCTCACCACAGCCAGAGAGCAGCAAGGCAGCAGGTCAACAGCAAGGCAGCAGTCCTTCACAGAAAGCAGACAGGTGAATCATTTGGGCAGCCAGGCAGTTCTTTTTGGCAAGATGCAAGTTCTGGTTAAGGTTATCTTCTCCAGGAAGTGTCTGAGTTGGTAGAGGCAGAGGCCCTATTCAAATACCCAAATGTGCCTTTGAAGTGGGGGAGACTTCAAAGAGTGGCTTAGAAGTGCACAAGGTCCCCTTTCAGTTCAGTCCCATCTGCCAGGGTCCCAGTAGGGGGTGTGGCAGTCCTTTGTGCGAAGGCATGTAAGTGTCAGGCCCTTTACCCTCCCAGCCCAGGAAGACCCATTCAAAATGGAGATGTATGCAAGTGAGGCTGAGTAGCCTGTGTTTGGGGTGTGTCTGAGTGAATGCACAAGGGAGCTGTCAACTAAACCCAGCCAGACGTGGATTGTAAGGCATATAAGGGTTTAAGTGCAAAGAAATGCTCACTTTCTAAAAGTGGCATTTCTAAAATAGTAATATTAAATCCAACTTTAACAGTCATCAGGATTTTATATCACCTCTCTGGCCATACTAAATATGACCTTCCTACTCCTTTCAGATCAGCAACTACCACTCAAACAATATATGAGGCCAGACCCAATGTTAGCCTATGAAGGGAGAAGGCCTCCTAGCAGTGTCAAAATGAATTTAGGAGTTTTACACTACCAGGACATGTAAACTACACAGGTACATGTCCTGCCTTTTGCCTACACAGCATCCTGCCCTATTGGTTGCCTAGGGCATACCTTATGGGCGACTTATATGTAGAAAGAGGGGAGTTGTATGCTTTGCAAGTACTTTTAAAACCAAATCGAACTGGCAGTGAAACTGCACACACAGGGTTTGCAATGGCACGCCTGAGACAAGGTTAAGGAGCTACTTAAGTGGGTGGCACAAACAGTGCTGCAGGCCCACTAGTATTATTTTTTTCTACAGGCCCTGGGAACATATAGTGCACTTTACTAGGGACTTGTAAGTAAATTAAATGATCCAATTGGGTATGATCCAATGTTACGATGTTTAAAGGGAGAGAGCATATGCACTTTAGCACCGGTTAGCAGTGGTAAAGTGTGCAATGTCTTAAAACCATCAAAAACAGTATCTAAAAAGTGGAGGGAGGTAGGCAAAAAGTTAGGGGTGACCCCCCTAAGGCTGTCAGATCTAACATGTGTCACCCCTAGCTGAAAGTGTGGAGAGCTTCTTAACCTCTTGGAAGCTCTCATCGCTAAGGCGGAAGTATCTGAAGAGAACATCAGCGTTGGCGTGGTCAATCTCCGGGCAATGCACCACTGTAAAGTCGATCCTCTGTAGGGAAATGGACCACCTTAAGAGTTTAGGATTCTCAGCCCTCATCTGCATAAGCCATCTGAGGGGCCTGTGGTCTGTCTGAACCCAGAAGTGAGTCCCAAACAGGTATGGTCTCAGCTTCTTCAATGACCAGACCACAGCAAATGCTTCTATCTCAATAGCACTCCACCTCTGTTCCCGTGGTAATAGACTACTGGTTGGTCTAGGCCCTCCTCATTTAGTTGTGCTAGAACAGCCCCTAGGCCATGCTCTGAAGCGTCTGTCTGCACAATAAATCCCTGGGAGTAGTCAGGGGCCTTGAGCACGGGGGTCGTACACAGGGCTTCCTTCAGGGAATCAAAGGCTTTCTGATAAGCCTCTATCCAATTCACCAACCTAGGTTGCATTTTGGAGGTAAGTTCAGTCAAGGGTGTCACAATGATACCATAGCTCTTTACAAACCTACGGTAGTATCCAGTGAGGCCTAAGAAGGGTCTCACTTCAGTCTGTGTTCTAGGTGGTTGCCAGGCCTTGATAGTTGAAATCTTGGCCTGGAGTGGCTGCACCTTGCCACCACCTACTAGATGTCCCAAGTACACCACCGAACCCTGCCCAATCTGGCACTTACTAGCCTTGATGGTCAGGCCTGCCTGTTGCAGAGCCTGGCGCACCTCCTTGAGGTGGAGCAGGTGTTCCTCCCAGCTGGAACTATAGATGGCTATGTCGTCTAGGTAGGCTGCGTAGAAGGCATCCTTGACAACTAGGACCCCGTTAACCAACCGATGGAAGGTAGCGAGCATTTTTCAAACCAAAGGGCATCTCCCGGAACTGGTAATGGCCATCAGGTGTGGAAAATGCAGATCTCTCTTTAGCCCCCTCATTCAAGGCGATCTGCCAGTACCCTGATGTGAGATCAAAAGTACTGAGGAATTTGGCAGCGTCTAGTCTATCTACGTGCTCATCAGCTCTGGGGAAGGGGTGAGCGTAGGTCCGTGTGACTGAGTTGAGACCCCGGTAGTCCACACAGAACCGGAGTTCTGGCTTGGCACCGGATGCAGCAGCCTTGGGTACCAGCACCACATGGCTGGCTTTAGGACTTTATTACTGGCAGGACGTGTAAAAACTAAACACACATGTCCTACTTTTGAAATACAATGCACCCTGCCCTATGATTATTTAGGGCCTACCTACTACTATGTCTTTCACAGTGAGCCTAGTCTTCTACGGTGAATACATTGACTTTAATTATGGGCTACAGTAAGCTACCGGTTCCATCAATAGAAACATCTGTACGGAAGCAGTCCATCCTATAAATGTTCACATAAGTGTATTGTAACTGAGCAGACCTTCCATTGAAGTGTAGGTGTGCTTTAGATTCAATGGTTATTGACCTTAGAAAATCAGTGAATGTCTGGAATAGTTCTCTTTGCTTTACCTCCATACCCTGGTCACTTTTTATTGGGTGTGCATGTTAAGCGACTTTAACTCTCCTGCTGAAAAACATTTACCCTCTACCCCAGCATTCTCTGACTGCCCCCTCCTCTATTGTTCTTTCGTAGTCCTCAGGCAAAATGGCATGACCATCAGTGCTGCCATTTTGAATGTGTTGTACTCCATGCTACAGTAATTTATGATTTGAAGAAGGTGGTGGCACTATAGTCTATTACATGCAGTTAGAGTATGGTTAGAACATTACACCTCTAAATTACAATTTGGGATTTTCAAATATTACAACATACATTTGGTAGATAGTTCATTGTAATGTAAAGGGGGTCATTAGTCTTGATGGGCAGATTGCCACCACTGCAGCCGCCTCCCAGTGGACCTCACTACAAGTTTCCACCTGCTAGCCCAGCGGGAGATGGCCTACAGCATTGTCTCTGGCTCGTAATCGAGCCAGCGGCAATGTTGTAGTGCGCATGGTGCACCAGCACCCATAGCGATGTTCACTGTCTGCAAAACGGGGCTTGCCAGGGGTGCTCCTGCATGGTCCCTGCACTGCCAATGCCGATGTGGCATTCAAACTGCGTTGCCTAGCCTTAAACGTCCTTTTTACTGCATAAAAAGGAACCCATAGGTATCCCATAGGGCAGGGTGCTGTGTAACTAAAAGGAGGCCTAACCCTCCCTTAGGATAACATATATTTCAAAAGCTGCAAATTCCTAATTGAGAAGACGCAGACATGTCATGTTTGGAACCTGTAAAATTGTAATGATAAACCCTCTGTAATGGTAACATTGAATTTTTCATTACAATAAAGAAAATGCCACTTTTAGAAAGTAGAAAACAAAAATAAGCACCCTGCCTAAAACAATTTAAACATTCACATTTGTCCTTATGATTAAGAATTTATAAACCCACATTACAGAAAAGTATTCAGACTCAAAGCCCTTTATGTGCAAACATTTAGAAATTAAATGAAACATTGCTCCATTCCAGTTCAGTTAATCACAGGAAACAGTGTGGAGTATAATGTCCAAAATTAATTGTCCATACTAAATTTTTGAGCATAAAAGGAATCTGAGGAAGCCGACAAATGCACCTCGCTCCACTACGAACACTTGATCTAAGATGTTCTCTCAGCTGTACCTCATGGGGCATGGGTCTTGAAAATCGTCTTCTTGCATCTTTTAACAACCGGAACACGAAATGTACATGCATAACATCCTGGGGAAGACAGTTGATGAAACCACAGGGAGAATGTTTTGTTTTGTTAGAGGTTATATACAACAAAATTAACTGTACAGGTAGACTAGTGATTAATTACTCCACTTCTAGTCGAACAGACACATTGGGGAAATTGCATAGTTTAGGGGGGCAGATTTACTATTCGAGCTGAAGTCTAATAAATATTGAGGAAATGCCTTCAGTGAGCAGGATCAGGTTTACTATTTTACTCCTGTCTATAATATTGGGGACAGAACATACATTGGGGATTCAGACACCATACACTTAAAAAATAGAAATACACATCAAAAGTTATCCCCTTAACATAAATGCAATCTTTAAAAATCCTAAATATTTAAAAACTAAAAACACTATTTAAAACTTAACATGTGTATCCAAATTGCGTATGTATTCTAATGAATAGTCTTCTGAAAGACCCTCTCAGATCCTGAAACAGCATCCCTAACTGCCACTGCTACCTGGTCCTCCATTCCCTCCAAAACGTCACAGGAGAACCCCACCTATGGTTGGCTCCAGAGGCCTGACTGCCCTACTTTAGTCTACTTAGGATAAGCCCTCTATGTCTAGTGCAGAGTGAAAACATTGTCAGCACATTCCAGTTCTGCACCTACCCCTTCCACTACCAGGCCCAGGCCTTATCCTGATGAATGGCCATTCTGTGTGTGGAATACTTTTGTTTCTCTGGCTGGCCAGCAGACTCATTTCCTGGGCCTTTATTATAGGTTACCAGGGCACATCGGGCCTGCAGGGCAATTTAAAGCCAGAAATCTAAACAGCGAGTTCACTAAGAGAGCTATAAAAAAACGTTGAAGTACTAAAAGGAATGTAGATTTGATGGAACCAATAAAATGTTCACATTTCTGATGCTTGTCCACTCTAAGATTGGCATATCCTACTAATATCTAATATTTTTGAAGGTGAAGCCATACTTTGGTGGTCACCTACAATGTTTAATATTGTGAGCACAGGTTATTTTTAGTTAAGCACTTTAGACTTACTCTATGAATGCTCACTCTCTTTATAAGGCCTATAGCACAGCAATCTGTGGACAGATCTCATTTTCTCAGCCTACACATGTGCAGCCAACCCAGTGCCACTTACAACACCTGTGCAGCAGCAGACCCTGTTTTGTTAGGCATACACTGGTGGCAAGCACTTTCAGTCCACTTTTACAGAGTTTACAGTGAGTGAGATTCAAATATGAGGCTCACTCATAGTACAATTCTAAAAAAACAGGTACTCTAAAAGCAAAAATCTCAGAGGTTTAAAAAGGTTAGTCCCATTTTCCAATACATTGTTCTCTAGTCTCAAAGGAGGATGGTCACAGACACACGCTGTCATTGTGGTGAGACCAGCCCTTCCCTTTCCAGTGAGAGGAATACTTCAAGCCTTTGTACAACAAAGGGGCTATGGGTTTCAAACCTCCTGTTTCATTAAAATTAAAATGAATGAGGCAGAAACTAGCTTGTAACTCCCAGTGAATCGTTGTGAATTATGGAATGAAGGCCTGCAAAGGACATCAGACCCATATGCCAGGATTCAAAATTGCAATGTGTCGGCATTATGATCCCTGACCCTTCAAGAGTCCAGGGTTACAATATCACTACAAGTAGCATACCATGATTCAGACATCATGCACAACATGTACTGGTCTATGATGTCCCCAGCCTGAGCAGGCAGAGTGAAAGCTGTCAAATGTGGACAGGTCATACTTTGAAAATGCGCAGAGCTGACCTTTGCAGAAAGAAATTTCATTTCTTGTGTCCATAAAAATGGTCACAACACAGCCCGTGAATTACAGTGGGAGTGGGAGTTCACATTCTCTAATCCCTTGTGTTTTGTGGAGAAGCACAATTTGTGTTTTGTGATCCGTATTTGGAATCACAAACACATTTGTGCATTCTCATTTCTGAGTTTGCATTTGAAAAGACTTTTGAGAATCAAGACCATAGTGCACTAGTGTCCTTACCTCAACACCTGGCCACTATGCATCCCAAAGCCTTCCTCCTTTTTAAAGGAGCGGTGAGTTGAGTTGTGTTGGCCAATTTGCTTCAAGAACATTGAAAACGTGCTTGGGTGACCCCCACCAAAGTGACCCCTTACAGGCTTCATGTAGACAGAAGAATTTGTTTTAGCATTGCACTTCGTGCATTACTGCATCTGTTTCTAATCAACTGTTTCTAAAAGCCAATGTCATGGAACTCAATTTACTGACCACGCTGTCAACCTTGAAGGGTTTGAACTTGTGACATGGAGATCACTGCACCTATCGAACGTCTAACTCACAGCCAACCAATAAACTTGAATTAACCTGATGAATTAGACGATGGCAATGTAGCCATCTAGGAAAGGACTAGAGGCCTGTTGCACAAAATACTTTGCATTTGCAAAGCCAGAGCGACTGACTTTGCGAATAGAACGTCCTGGTTTCCGATGTACAATAGGTCACTGGAATTTATAATTGCACACAAATAGCACACTTGTGAGTCACAAGGGAAATGGGATGGAAAGGTGAATGCCTGCCTTATGACTCTTAAAACCATTCACAAATGTTTGGCAAATTCCGACAGTTTACGCTTTACATGTGCAGCCTTCTGAAATTGCAAGATGCAAACAAGGGTCTGTCCGTTGATTAGCCTCTATGATAACAAATTTACAATGTGCCACTGTTTACATAATGAAAATATTTCTCTCTTGAATGGACAGTGGGGTGAGTAGTTTGCGACTCAAAGTGAAAAGTCTGTTGGTGCTGTAAAGGGTTTGAGAATATGTTCATAGTAAACAGTGAAGCTGGTCACTGCCAACGTTTCAATGCAAACAGGTCCTTTGAGTATCAGACTCTGCATTCTTACCTGATGCCCACCCACACTAACTACCACCTTCCACACATACAGGCTGTTAGAAACATGCACTGTACTTTGTCTGGTACCATACGGAGAACATCTCCAGTATCCCACCCTGAACAGTTCCTTAAAAAAAACACAATTGGAGGCAAATGTCATTTAAAAGTTATTAATGTTATTGAATTGTTGATTTGAAATGAGTCAAGTATCGACTGGGGTCTCTAATGTGCAGTCAGTCTATGTGCAGTCAGTTTAAACCCTGTCCAAGTAGGGACCCTCATTCTAGTTACGGTAAGGGAGTCACCCACCTAAAATAACCCCTGCTCACCCCACTGGTAGTTTGGCTCAAGCAGTCAGGCTTATCTCAGAGGCAAAGTGTAAAGTATTTGTACACACACACACAAAATAACACAGTGAAAACACCACAAAAGCACTCAACACCAGTTTTGAAAAATAGCCAATATTCATCCGAGTTAAACAAGACCAAAACAAAAAAAATCCAACATACACAAGCAAAGATATCACTTTTAAAAGTTGCAAAGAGTTTTAATCCAGAGTTATCAATGGTTGTTTTTAACACACAATAATGCATCAAAACCAAAGACGATGCGGACCACAGAGGGGATGAGCTGCTGGAAAACAAAGTGATGCATCAGTTCCTTATAGACCTGGGAGGTGATGCGTTGATTCTCTCCTCGCAGGAGAGGTGATGCGTTGATTCCTTACTGGCAGGGGAGGTGATGTGTTGGTTCCTTACTAGCAGGGGAAGTGATGCATCGATTTCTGGTCCCGCAGCCTCAGTTCCTTGCTGTAGGGTGGGGTTGATGAGAAAATGACTCACAGGGACGATTCATGGGAAAATCCAGACACAGGGTGATGATAGAGCTGCGGTAGAACAAGCGTTGCATCAGCCTTACAGGCGCTGCGTCAATCCTTCCACCACAAGGCACTGCATGGATTCTTCTGCCGGAATCCCGATGCATTGATTTTCTTTCTTAGGACACCAGTTTCCACTTCCAAAGGCCCAGGGGCTGGATTTGACACCACTTGGCAAGTCAGGACTCGCAGCTGAAGAGTCCAGGCACTGGCAGGTGAAGTCTTTGATGTCCCTCGGACTTCTTAAGGCAAGCTCAGTTGATGCCCTTGGAGAACCTTGGAAAGCAGGATGTAGAAAGCAAAGTCCAGTCCTTTAACTCACAGGGTAGAAGCAGCAAGACTGCACAACAAAGTAACAGGAAGAGTGGCAGTTCCTCCTACAGCATCCAGCTCTTCTTCCTGGCAGAATGTCCTCAATCCAGGAGTGTTGTGAAGTAGGGGTCTCAGAGGCCCAGCATTTATACTCATTTCTGCCTTTGAAGTAGACAAACTTCAAAGGAAAGTATTTACAGTGCACAAGACCCTGCCTTCCCTGCCCTGGCCCCACACACACTCCAGGAGGCAGGAGACTGCTTTGTGTAACGACAGATACAGCCCTATTTAGGTGCAATTGCGAGTTCCTCCCTCCACTCTAGCCCAGGAAGATTCATCAGGATATTCAGGGCACACCTCAGCTCTCTTTGTGTGACTGTCTAGAGTGAATTCAGAAACAGCCCAATTGTCATCCCGACCCAGACGTGTTTTCCACAGTCAGGCAGAGGCACAGAATGTTAAGCAAGAAAATGCCCGCTTTCTAAAAGTGGCATTTTCTAACTTACAATTTAAAAACCAACTTTACCCAAAGATGTACTTTTAAATTGTGAGTTCAGAGACCCCAAACTCCATTTATCTATCTGCTCCCAATGGGAAATTACACTTAAATAATATTTCTAGGTAATCCCTATGTTAAGCTTGGTGGCGATAGGCCTTGCAGTAGTGAAAACCGAATTCAGCAGTATTTTACTAATAGGACGTGCAAAACACACCAGCTTACTAGCAAATCAAATATGCCAGTTATGGATGAACTAATTACCAATTCAATTTAGACAAAGAGCATTCACATTTTAGCGCTGGTCAGAAGTGGTAAAGTGCCCACAGTCCTAAAGCCAACCAAAACATGTAAAAAAAGATAGGAGGAAGAAGACAAATGTTGGGGGATGACCCTGCAAAAAGGGCCAGGTCCAACAGTGACACTGGAAAAAATACTGCCTTCAATTGAGTTAATAACAAATTCCTGCCATTCCAAGATTGAAAATAATTATGCACAGGGATCAACCTCCCACAATTTATTCCACTTTCTTTGGATTACGTTTAGTGCTAATCCAGCACCCTTTAGACAACCTTCACCCATTAAATCAAGGCCCAGATTTGGGAGCTGCCAATTTTGGAGAGATGCGCCATATTTAATAGAATAAGGCACACCCCTGTATTGTCCCCTGCGCCGGTGCTAAATTTGCTGCCGAGTACCAATGCAGCCACCCTTGCGCCATGTTGCAAGGATGGCTGCGTTGAGGGAGAGATTGTTTTTGTGCAATAAGGGACACCTTCCTACACAAAAACTATTTTAAATGGCGATTTGTTCTTTCTGTGTGTGCTGCAGAATGCAGCACACATAGAAAGAGCTAAAAATGAGGAGGATTTGAAGCATTCCTCCTCGTTGAGCCACTCTAACACCACCCCTGGGGTGACATTAGATTTTTGCGCTGCCTCAAGTTTACGAAATCTTGTTAATCTGTGGCAGAGTCAAAACGTAAAGTGACGCACCAGTAGCGCTAGGGGCTCTTAAATATGCCTCCAAATGTGCTACTACTTAGCTCAGGTACATTGTGCAATGAAGGTCAAATGGGGCTATCCAGAAGTTTCACTTATGACATATTGGTAATGTCAGTTATTGTAATGCCCAATCCTCTGGAAGTTAATCAGCAGCAACAACTTGTGCCGATTACTGCTTGTGCTTTGGGTACACCGTGGGAGATGATCTTCCACCTCCCACAAAATTTAGCAGAGAAGAAAATACATTTCTTTCAGGGACTGGTGGGATCATTTTTTTTTTCAAGCCACTGATGTACATTGTGAAGAATTCTAAACCATATGTGGTGTGGTGGTCTGAAGAGAACTTGAAGACTATTACAGTTTTAAATACCTTGATGTTCTAGAAATGTATTTTGATTTATCCAAAATCTTCATCCTTCTCTTTGAACACATATGCTTCATCTCCTGTTTTTTTAGCTGTTTCGTCACAGTTGAGAATAACCTTCCATACTGTTTCTCAGTCAAATATCACTGCTCTGCGCAGAACATGTGTGGCTGACCTGAAGAGGTCTTTCGAGCTCTGTCGGACATTTGCAAACTTTACAGTTATGTACGTAGTTCCATCCAGACACAGCTGTTCACTCTTGATACAGGACCAATTAGCAATGACTTGTCATGAAATGTATCGCAGCCCCTTTCAGAGATGTTTTTACCATTGCGCACATTCTGCCACATGTAGTACCCAATATTATAAATACAGAAATTAGAAGACAGGGATACCATTTAGGCACTGAAAAGTGAAACACATTGATAACCTTTGTGGGGGAACATTTCTCAGGTTAGTCCCATCGAGAAGGGGATTACCCTTGGAGGAGGCCGTGAGCCATTCTAGAAGTACTTGTAGTGAACTGTGTAAAATGCCATTGTGAAAACGAGAAGGATCAAGGTCTGTACCTGCATAGTTTTCACCGGGTCTCTGGAAGCTCTCGAGATGTGCACTATGCATCTAAAATAGGGGCTGAGTGCATGCTGCAAGAGTGAGATGTCAACGAGTTGTACTGTACACTTCTTCCACATGATTCATTGCTCTTGTTCTGTGATTTATATTGCAGAATGTATGTGGTTATGCTGCCACTCCATAGAAATTATAGCTCTTCTTTCTTATTGAGATTTCATCCGGCAATTTCTGGAGTATTCTGTATAATATATTTATAATTACAGAAGCAGCACCCCATACATGAAAATAAGAATTACTTATTAGGTGCTTAATTGATGCATCTTTTTTGGTTTTTAAGAATTACTCATTTTGACAGAGGTGGCATTTAGTGTGACTTGTACATGTGATTTCTTTAGTAAAATGTGCTGGAAAGTCATCACATGGCACTATGCATGCCACACTATTCTCGTGGGGTGAACCCACCACCTATCCAGCCCATTAGGAAGAGTTCAGATTCCTGTATTAAACTCAGTTTGCCATCATGATTACACTGAAATGCCTGAAACTGTTTATTCATTCATGACTTCCCACCAACAGTAATTGAGTTCGGATTTGCTGCCCCAAATTCTATCAATTTTGTACAAGTTTAGAAAAAATCGTCTGTTTATGCAAATGCCTTGAACTCTCCTATTTTTAGTAAAAATATAAAAAGATATCCTGAAGTCTTACATCATGCTTACCAACATACTCTGATCAAAAAGAAGTTGGGTGTTTCTGGTTTCACAACAAATAGTTTGCAAACTGATGAGAACATCGTGAACTCCCTATTATCTTACGATATGTGGCTCAACAATCAGATCATAGAAAATAACATGATAGGAAATTTGACATAGACCAGAAGCAATGATTTGTGGCTTTTGAACCAGATAAGATCATGCTATTTAAATTGCTTGAAATATATGAGTGAAGGTCAAGCACTGCGGCCAGTTTCACCTTCACAAGATTAGAGCACCCAGGTTCTGCAGGTCTATAGCTCAATGTGAGAAATTGGGTTGTTGGTTGACTGGGGTGTGAGCCCTGGTCAAGCCACAGCCGCTATCCCTTGCCGGGTGAACCACAAAAATTCACAAAATTAACCTGTGTTTAATCATGGGCAGCTTGGCACACAAAGCAGTCAAGCTTAACTTAGAGGCAATATGTAGAGTATTTATGCCCTACATAAAAAGCAATAAAGTGAAAACACAACACAATAAAAATCCTAAAACTGTGCAGAAAAATAGAATAAATGTTGATAAATTAATTGACAAAAAAGACAAAAATTCAATTAGTAGAACCGGAGTTATTAATTTTTAGGATTTTAAGTAAATTCTAGCACCTAAAAGATCAAAGTGCCAACAGCATACATCTAGTTGTGCAAGATCAAGTCAAAGTAGAAAGGTTTGTCTGACCACGAAAAAGCGCAGTTAGGATACAAGAAGTGGGTTGAGCCCTGTCAGTGCTTATCCGTGAAATTTAGAAAAATAAATCATAAAAATGTTCAGCGGGGTGGGCCTGCAGGCGATGTGCAAGGAGGGAGCATTGTCGATGGGGAGCTTTGGGTCAAAGCCATGGTGAAGATTTCCACGATCAGACTTAGTCACGTTTTTGGAAGTTGAAAATCTCCAGCAGGACAGAGCATTAGGCTGCGGCTGAAGACAGTTCCAGGGGCTCGGATATTTCTTGGTGAAGGACCTCTGAACAGGATTTGCAGCTGTGGAGAAGAACACAACGGGAGAAGCTGCAAAGTCAATCTAATCAGCAATGTACCTTGGGCTGATATGGTGGCAGGTCTAGGTCTCCTATCATTTCTCAGAGCAGTTTTTAGCCAAAACCTTTTTAAGTTCCCAGTTTTGGATTTGGCATAGAGGCATCTTTAGCACCACAACCAAGGGTCCAAGACTGGTGGGATATCATTTGGGTGTTCAAGGCTCACTCAGACTGGGTCCAGGTGTAGGTTTAAGATCGTGGGAGCCTTTTGTGTCCCTGTAGCTTGGAACAGGAGGCTAACAAACAAGCCCTTGGAGTCACCCTGGTATTTGTTTGTTCAGGTGAAAGTGCAGGGCTCAACAGCATAACTGACCTCTGAGGGTTCAAATTAGGCTCCAGGCAGCAAAGTAGTCATTCCATGCACAGCAAAGCAGCTTTGCAGAATGCACAGCAGGTCACAGCAGAAAGCAGTCCTGTGAGAGTCCTTTAGCAAGCCTAGAAGTGAACTGAAGAGAGGGTCTGAGGGTCCTAATTTTATACACAGTGCTTCCTCTAGAAGTTCTAGAAAGTTTTTTTGAAGTGTGTGGAATTTCCCGACTCTCCTACTTTGGCTCCATCCTGGTTGCAGTGACACTGTTGAGGTGATAAGTTCTTTATGTGAAAGCAGGGCACAGCCTATTCTGTTGCATGTGGGGCTGTGCTCAGCTCAGTCCCCCATCCTGCCAGCAGATGGCCCATTCAGGCATATCTAATCCCTGTATTCAATGTCTGTCTGGGAGGAATTCACAAAGTCTAGCTATTAGTTACACCCAGTTGTTGCAAAATGGCCCTTCCTGCAGGGTGATCCCCAAACATTTTGCCTTTCTACTCCTATTTTTACTGGATTCATTGTTGTTGGCTTTAGGACTTGTGCACTTTACCACTGCTAACCAGTGCTAAAGTGCTTGTGCTCTCTTCCCTAAACATGGTAATATTGGGTTATACCAACTTTCATTTTTAATTTACCTAAAATTCCATAGTGAAATGCACTACATGTGCCCACGGATTGTAAATGAAAACCTACTTGCCAGCCTGTAGCACTGATTGTGCAACCCAATTAAGTAGCCCTTTAACAATGTCTCAGGCCTGCCATTGCAGAACCTGAATGTGAAGTTTTACATTGCCAAGTCAACCTAGAAAAGTAACCCTTTAACCAGGTCCAAATGTTTCCTTTTTGTACAGATAAGTCACACCTAAGGTAGGCTTTCAGTAACCCAGAGGGCAGGGTGACATGTATTTAAAAGACAGTACATGTACTTCTATGTCTTACATGCTCTGCTAGTGTTTTTCACTACAGAAAGGCCTATCCCTCCCATTGGATAACATTGGAATTACCTTATTACAATTTATGAGTACAATCCACAATCTGGAAGAGATAAGCTTTTGAGTTTGGGGTCTCTGAAATCACAATGTAACATCACAATTTATGGTGAAGTTAGATTTTAAATTGCAATTCTGAAAATGCCACTTTTAGATAGTTCACATTTTCTACCTTTAGCCATTTGGTGTCTGCTGCCTGTCTCTGATCACTTGTCTGGAGTGGGTGACACCTGGGCTTTGTGTATTCCCTCGAGACAGTCACACACAATGGGAGCTTAAGTGTGACTTGACCGGCCATCCTGGCAGGATGAGTAGGAGGAGCTGGACCCAGCTTCACTTACACCTGAATAGTCTGCAGCCTGTCCCCACACAAAGGGCTACATAACACCTGGTAGTGAGTCTGAAACCAGAGCAGGAAGGGCAGGACCTCTGTGCACTTTAAAGGCCTGTCTTTGAAGTATCTCCCACTTCCAAGGCTCAAATGGGTATACGTACTGGACCTCTGACACCACCAACTCAGCACACTTGTGGAACAGTAAATACTCTGCCAAGAAGAAGGACTGGTGTGCTGCTGAAGGGCTGCCACTCTGCTGGACTGCTGCTTTTCTGTACTCCTGTCTTGCTGTGCTGCACTGCTGCCTGCTGTTCCCCTGCCTGGATGAGAAGGACTGGATCTACATCACTTAAAAACAGAAAGGGTCCAAAGACTAGCTGGCTGGCCTCCTGATCTGACGTTTCAGGGACATAAAAGGCTTCCAACCACCCTGTTCCTGGTCTCTGCCATCTGTGAGTCTGCCCTGCGAAGTGGTGCCACCCAGACCTTGACCCTTGGTAGTGGACCAAAGGTGTTTTCTCTAGTGGAACCGTTTCTGCTCCGGGAGCAGAATTGACACATCACAAATGTTGCATGGAACTGAACCCGTGCATTCCCTTCAAAACCCCCAATACAATGCTTTTTCTGGAGTCAGAGCCAGGCATTTTCGTTGACAGCAGCCTCACCAATGATGAAGAATCTCTTCATCACAGCCTCTGTGCTTATTGGAACTGATGCATGGCCTCAAACGCATCCTCAACACCAGTCTTTTCATCTTAAGCCCTAGCACACCTCAACGTCCACACAGCAGGAATTCTCACCCTAACTCCCCACATATTGGAACTGATGCATTGTGGCTGCTGCATGGGGAAAATCAATGCATCACCTCTATTGCGTGGTTCGGGAACCAATGTAACACTCTTCAACCACGATTTAAAGTTCATTGGTTCAGCTGGCCCAACTGGATCCCTCTAGCCGGCTCGCGCTCCATCGCAGTTGTGTTGAACTTTTGACTTTGTTGGTCTGGTGCAACCAGGTATCCCCGATTGGTGCTTATTGCTTCGAAGTGCTATTTTACAGTTTATTCTTTAAATTAATTCATAACTCATATTCTTCTTATTGGATTTTTGTCATTTTGGTCTTGTTTTATTTATGAAATTCAGATCTATTTTGGTAACCTGCTATGGAATCTTTGTGTGTGGTGTTTTTACTGTTTTACTGTTTGAAGTGTTGCACAAATACTTTACTCACTGGCTCTAAGTTAAGCCTGCTAGCTCTGTGCCAAGCTACCAAAGGGTGAGGACAGGTTAATTTAGGGTTTGCTTGTGCCTTATCCTGAATAGGACTGTGGTTGCTGTTTGACCAGTCAATCAACAGCTCAATTTCTAACATCAGTCATATGACCCAAGACAGGCCTCTGGCATAAAAGTGCTAAAGGCAGGAAAAGGCAAACTTTCTAAAACTGGCATTTTCAAAATTGTAAATAAAAATATGACTTTACCTTTAAAGAGCATTTTTCATTACAGTTTCATAGATACCAAATATGAACTAATTACCTGGTCCCAATCAAAAGTTAGCCTTTATTAAAAGTAATACCCCCTTGTTATCCTATGGGACATGTAGGTCTCTGAGTAGTGAAAAAATGTATTTAGGACTTTTTTGATACATGGACAAGTAAAACCTAAAAGTCCATGTCCACCCTTTTAACTACAATGCATCCTGACCTTTGGGATACCTAGGGCCTACCTTGTTGTGCCGTATATGCAATAAAAAGGGAGGTTGAGGTTTGGCAAGGGGGTTATATTGCTAAATTGATTTGGCAGTTTAAAAAATGCATTGAGGCTGGAATAGCAGGCGTGGTATATGTTTTAAGGGGCTACTTAAGTGGGTGGCACATAAGTGCCACAGGCTCAGTAGTAGCCTTTAATTTACAGAACCTCAGTAGATGATATACCACTCTAAAAGGGACTTACAAGTAATTTAAATAAGGCAATCAAGTGTAAGCCAATCAAACCATGTTTAGGAGAGTAAGCACAAGCTTTTTAGCACTGGTTATCAGAGTACTAAGGGCAACAAAACGAATTTCAGCAACAAAATTGGAGTAGGTAAAAATCTGGGGGGAAGACCACGCTTAGGTCTAACCCTCATTTAGTCGACAGTTTATCTTTTTTGGTAACAAATATTTTTGGAGGTTCTTTATTTATCATTCAAGAAGCAACATATCAACATTGGCTGAGAACAACAATGTACAAGAAGAAAAGCCATATAAATTGTTTAATACACAGCATAATAACAGAAAATAAGTAAGCAATGTGTGGGGATAAGGGTGAATCACATGTTAAAAATAAATACCACAGATCAGACAGGATAGGGAATCAGCTTGTGCAACCTTACCTCATTGAGACAGATGTGAACCATAGCATTCCTAATGGCATGCGCTATCGAAATGGGACTCAGAGGAAGCAAATGTGGGATTTTGGATCATTGCATTCCAATGAAAAGAAGTCAAGGAAAAAGAAAATTAACAAATTAAAACATAAAAATATACCACTCCTCATTGTTGCTGCCTGTCATGCCCCATTAATGCTGGAATCAGCATTTCACCTTTCTTGATAGAAGACACACCCCAAATCCAAAGTCATAGAAGGATATGTGCATAGTGGAGAGGGGCACTCTACTGACAAGGCCAAAGTAGGCCAAACCTGGAATCTGTTTGCTTGTATTCTGGTTCAGAGGGTATCTGGCCTGGCAGTTTAGGCTGGACTGTTCCTACTGGGATAGGACCAGTGCAGATTTCCTTATGATTTGTTCCTCTCAGAGATTGTGTGGTGGTTGAGGTTAATTCAACCATATCACCTTTCACTGTTTTTTTATCAATGTGGGAGAGCGGGCATCACGCATATCTTTAATAATATGGTCTCCTTCCTCTGTGGCAATGAGGGGCCACTACATGTCAAGGAACACTGCACATTTTATCTTTGCATTCTGGGACTATTATACTGAGTTTAATGTGTTATCCAAAGGAATATACATCCTATAATGCAGAGAAGAACTGTGGACTGGAAGAACTACTCACACATACAACTAAGAATCTAGAGAGAGCTGCTGGATTAGTGCTGACCTAGGAGACAGCAGCCATTATCCTCTCTCTATTATCCAAACTTCTTATTTTTCTAGCTTGTGCCACCGCCACCAACCTCGCAATATGTTTGCCACGACACATATGAAGTGAAAAATTCAAAAAGTAAATACAAATAGCAAATATTAAGTGCAGGAAAATATGTGTCAAGGTTTAATCAAATTATGCACTGAGTTATTCCTAATCATAACACATAAACAATTGCCAGTAATTTTCTTCTAACAAGACGGGAAACACACCATTACCCTAAAGCAGGCTTTGTAGCTCAGTGACGTAAACACTTTGAGTTGACATGCAACTAACTGCAGGTCCAGTGTTCGAGTATCAACAAGACTGACTGATCTTTCCATTCCTCTGAGACTGATAAATTGAGTAATAGAGTAACAGTAGCGACTGCCATTGGCATCACCTAGAAGTGTGATACGAAACACTCCATCAAAAAGTTATTTTAAGCAGCACATATAGTTAAATGAGTTAGGAGATGTAGTGTGTGAGATGGGTCACACATCTGATTTCTTTTTAGACTGAATGAACCTTCAATGCTCCCACTCCACATTTAAAAATAGAGCATTGGATTTGGGAAATATAAGAACTGCTATTTAAGTTCCAAGAAGCAAATTCATTTGAGGTGTGAACTCTATAAAAAGTATATTGAATTACTCACGACAGGTGATTTTAGAAGGTAATAGAGTTAAAACATGTAATGCGTAAAAAGAGAACAGCTGTGATGGTGTCAGTGAAGTGAGAATACATTGTCAGCAGGGATCTTCAAAGCGACTGCACTTAGTATTGGTGCGCAATGAGTAACACACTGGCATCTTTACCATTCAGTATGACCTGCTTTTCTAAAATATGATCATTTTCTTCTGAGGCTGTTGTTTTTGCCATGTATCAAAAAGCAGCAGTCACAGGGCAATGTGAGATTGGTGTGGTCCGGGAAAGGTGTGTTTGTATAACCGATGTTTCCATCTCTCGCCTTGCGCTGAACCTTTTCACTTTTCCTGAGCTGCCAAGTTTTTAGAATTTTTAATGTGTGACATTACTATGGTTGCAATGTGCTTATGTATGACTTTTTTCCATCTCATGTGAGATACGTTGAATGACACCTCATTGCAACTTTTATTATTCATCTTAAAAAGTGGAATAGCCCCTAAAGGTGTCTACAAATGTCCCCAGTGGTGTCTTAAAGCAATTTCAAGCACAAGTATTGCTGCAAATAATGTAAAAATACACAGTAATACATTGACATGGTGATTGCTACAGAGTGCTCATGTTTTCCATGACCATGTGTAAGTAGCTCATCTTGTCCAATTTGTTTCTACTTATCAATATATAATGGGATAAAAGGAGCTACAGGCATCAGGTTACAAAAATAAAATGGACTAGATAAGCTACTTACACATTAAATTAAAACACTTTCTAAGAAACTGCCAAGTTAGCAAGTCATCCAGTCAATGACATCAATAAGACACCTAGGGACAGATGTAGCAAACTTTTGCGAGTCGCAAATGGCCCGAATCGCAATTTGCGATCCCGCAAAATCGGAAATGGGATGCAAAAATCCCATTTCCGACTCACAAAATGCGACGCGAGCCATTACCGACTCGCAAAAATAGCGACCCCATTTTGCGACCCGCAAATAGGAAGTCGCTATTTGCGAGTCGCAAACCATATGCAATAGCCACTTGCAAATTGCGACTAGTCGCAAAAAGCCCATTTTGCACTTCCAATTTACCACTAACTCAGAGCAGGTGGTAACCATAACCAAAGTATAAAAGGAGACCCAGAAGGCACCTGGGTTACTCAAGATGGCAGAGATATATGTGATAGCAAGGAGGAGGAGAGCCCACGCCGCACAGCAGATGAGGAGGAGGAGCCAGAGACAGGAGAAGATATACAGAACCAGGCAGACACTTTTCCAACAAACTGAGGAGGAGAGATATGATAAATACAGACTTAGCAGTGCAGTAATCCTAGATTTAATAGATCTACTCAATCCGCAGCTTCAACGCCAGACTGTGCGCGGCTGCGCCATCCCCACACATGTGCAAGTGCTATGCTCACTGCACCTCTTGGCCTCGGGTAGCTATCAGGGGGTCATTGCCGTGGCAGGTGGGGTATCCCAAAGTGCACTCTCACGGTTCTTCAGAGCATTCCTAGATGCCATACTCACACACATGTCCAGATACATATACCTACCCAGGAATGAGGCAGAAATCAACAGCACCAAGTTGGAATTCTACAGGATTGCCAACTTCCCCCATGTAATAGGGTGTGTAGATGGGACACATATACAAATATGCCCTCCTGCAAATCTGGAATATCTGTTCCGCAACCGGAAGTGTACCCACTCACTGAACATCCAGGTGGTATGTGACGCCCATTATGTTATCACTGACATGGTTGCTAAATTTCCAGGGAGTACACATGACTCCTACATTTTCAGGTACAGTGGGATACACCAACGCCTAGAACATGGGGAGTTTGGAGACGGATACCTCCTAGGTATAGCTGAATACACTTTGAAGACATACACATAGGTCAATGTGGAACCCATCTATGCCCAGCTAACATTGTACATTTTGTGCCAAACAGGTGACAGTGCAAATGCACTACGACCATGGATAATTACCCCGTACTTAACACCCAGCAATGAGACAGAGAGGCGATACAACAGTGCACATAGGAGGACCCGTAATATCATAGAGAGGACCTTTGGACTGCTGAAGGCAAGATTCAGATGCCTCCACAGAAGTGGAGGTGCCCTCCAGTATGCCCCAATAACAGCTTTCAAGATCGTTGGCGCATGCGCTATACTGCACAACATTGCCACCAGACGTGGGCTACCTCTCACCCCAGAAGACCCAGATTCGGAGGATGACGAGCAAGAGCTACCACATCGCCATCATGGGGATAGAAGCATTGCAAATCAAGGCAGACAGAGACGGGACCACATTGCAAACCAATACTTTGGAAGGTACGTGCTAACTGTCACCACACTCACTAATGTCACACACAAAGAGTCCAGGTGTGAAGTGGAACAAACAAGGAATTTAATAATGTGCACCAAAAAACTATTTACATAAACTACAGTTCAGGGGCTGTAAAAGTCCACCTGGCATGAGGACACATTAACCGCATGTGCCTCCAGTCAAGGACAGTGCATAGCTCACACTCTACGCCGTGCTCTCCCAGCATGGCTGGTTCCTGGTGTGTCTGCAGTGCCCTGCCTTGCGCTACCACTGCGCAACACCCTGGTGTCAGTGGCTGAGACACTGCTAACGGTGGAGCCCTCCTCACTGTCCTGCGGCGTGTCTGCCGGGCCCCTAGCCACCTGTCGTGCCTCCATTAGATCTACTGCGTGGCTGATACGTCCCAGCCCACGTGCCACATCGCTGGCAAAGTGGCCCATGTCCACCTGGAGGCTGACCGTGTGCCGGGACAGCCCAGTGGTGTTAACAGCCAGCCGGACGATGGAGGCAGACATGCGGTCCAGCCGGTGTATGAACTGCCGGTCACGGCGCCTTGCACCCTCTCTCTCAGTGATAAGTTCTGACACCAGTTGTCTCATTGAGAGCGCAAGGTCACCAACATGGGTATTTAGCTGTTGCAGCTCAGTGTGTACCAGTTGCAGCCCTGTGTTCTAGTTCTGTTCCATGTGCCGCATGGCCCCTGATATCTTTCTTATCTCTCGTGTCTGCAGGCGCTGACTACGTAGCAGTGCAGCCTCTGCGGCGGACATGGAGGCATCCCCTGCCTCACCCTGTGGCACTGGAGGGACATTGAGACGTCGCCTGCGATGCAGTGGTGTTTCCGTGTCCTGTACACCAACACTGTGGCTGGGACCGGGTGCTGGCTCACTCTCCAGTATGGCCACTGGTGCATCAAGAGAGGACTGTGTTGGGGTGGTGCAGGTCCCTGTGGTGGCTGGTCCTGAGTCCTGTGCTGGCTGGTGGGTGACCTGTGGCCCCTGGACGCTGTGGCTGGAGGTGGTGTCGTGTGGGAGACCTGTGGGACATAGGGAACACACTGTCAGTATCTACCATCTGTTATCTGCTTCCTAATAAACTGTTGCATATCAACTGCCTACTTGACTACATTGCCCATAATGCACCATGCAGGTGGTTGCTACTCTGAAATGGAGCTATTTTGGTTGTGCATGCTGCTGTGTACTAGGTGGGTGGGGGTATGGCAGATATGGGTGTACATGCATGTCTCATGGTACTCACCGGTTGATGGTCCTGGCGCTGACGTGTCCAGCTCTCCCATCCCGGACACTGCCTCTGGCTCCAAGGTCTCCTCCACTCTTTCCTCCAAGGGTGTGGGTGGTGGTATGGTGGATGGTCCCCCTCCAGTGCCCCTCATCTCCCGGAGCCGCTCTGCCACCCTCTCCTTGGTCCGGGAGCGCAGGTAATACCACAGTTTCTTCAGTTCCTCGATACTCCAGTGGCTCACACCTAAAGAGTTGACCTTGTCCTGTATTTCTGTCCAAATGCTTCTTTTTTCCACCTCTGGCACACTGAGGGCTGCCCTCCCAAAAAGTTGTTCGTGGTGCTGGCAGCATTCCTCAGTCAGCACCTCCAGTTCTTTTTCAGCAAATTTCAATTTTCTCTTTCTAGGAGTGTCTGCCATTGTAGCTGCTGTTCCTCCTGTTGGCAGTTCAGCAGTTTAAAATGGGTGTGGTCCTCCTTCCTCCCAGGTGTATTAGTAAACTTCCTGGCTGTGATGTCATCATCATGAGCCAGGAAGTGTTTTCCAGAGTGTTCTGCTGCACCTGCATTCAATTTGCGGCACAGTCGCAATTTGCGACACCCACTCGCAATTTGCGTTTTCGTTTTTAGCGCGGTTGCAAAAAGCGACCTCGCAAACAGCGGACTCGCAATCTGCGGTGCGACTTCATTTGCGAGTCGCAAAATGAAGTCGCTTTTTCTTCTTGGATACCATTTAGCGAGTCGGAATTTGCGAGTCGCAATGACTCGCAATTTCCGACTCGCTAATTTTTGCCTACCTACATCTGGCCCCTAATGCGGCATTATAAGTCTAAGGTGAGAAATTAGGCTACTTGAAGGAGGGTGATAACCTTTCTCAAGCAACAATCACAGTCAGTCAGGGTGAACCACAAAAGTCACTAAATGAACATGTGCTTAATCCTCTGGTAACCTGGCACAAAAACAGTCAGGCTTAATTTAGGAGCAATGTCTAAAGCAGCTCTCAAGCAGTAATAAAGTGAAATAAAACACAAGAAAAATCACATACCGATTTAGAAAAACAGAGCAAAATGTAATATGTAAAATGAGATCAAAACAACATAAATGTAATATAATATGAAGAACGGGAGATATGCAGCTTCAATGATTCAATTGGGTTAGCAACGAATTCCTGCCACTCCGAGATTGAAATAGATATGCACAGGTGTCAACCTCCCACAATTTATTGCACTTGCTTTGGATTACATGTAGTGCTCATCCAGTGCCTTGTAGACAACCCTCACCCATTACATCAAGTGTGCTACTACCTAGTTCAGGTACATTGTGGTATGTTATCTTAATGCCCAATCCTTCGGAAGTGAATCAACAAGAACAAATTGTGCTGATTACTTTTTATGCAATGGGTAGAAAGTGGGAGGTTATCTTGCACCACTCTCAAAATTCAGCGAAGAAGGTAATGCATTTCTTTCTGGGACTGGCTGTAGCATTTAATTTCAAGGCCACTGGAAACCAGTTTCTGAGGAGGAGGCCATGCGGAGCAGGGAGAGCATCGCAAACATCATTGCTGTAGTGCAAAGATCCTATCAGGTGTTTTGTGCGGTCATTGTGGAGATCCACATTGACAGTCACCGCAAGCTGTCAATGGGGCTTTACATGAGCTTCATGTTGGCAGTCGTCGGAGTAGCAAGATCTTGGCACGAACAGGCCTTGGAGTCACTCTGCCTCAGATATATGGAGCAGGTCCAGTCTTCCTTTTCAGAGAGCAAGTCAGGCCTGAAGCAGCAAAGAGGTCCTCTGGCAGAAGGGCAGTCCTTATGCAGTAGCCACAGGTCGAGGAGTGCACTGAAGAGTCAGCTTTGGGGGTCCTATTTCTTAAACCTGGTGCCAGCTTTAGAGTGAAAAAAAGTTGGAGCCTCCCCCCTGCCCCCACAGATGGTTCTGGTATTTCCTTCCTTCTTGCCCTGGTCCCAGAATGTTTGAGGTGACAAAAGGTTGGTGTGAAGTGCTTTCTGAATGTTCTGAGGCAGCCCCTTTGAAATGTATTTGGGGCTGTGCACACTCTGCATGCTCCCATCCTGGTTGAATGGGGCATCCTTCCAGCTTCTAGGCCCCCTGTGTGTTTATCTGGGAGGAATTCACAAAGGCTAACTGCCAACTATACCTAAAGACCCAATATACATGCTGCAGCTACCAAATGGTTAGGACAAGAAAGTGGCAACTTTCTAAAAGTGCCATTTTGAGAATTGCAACTTAAAACCCTACTTCACCAATAGGGAGGGTTTTACATTGCAATTCATTTGAGTGTAAACATAACATTTGTACCTGTTTCCAAACAAAAGTTATCACTTAGAATCTGTAATAAGGTAACCCAATGCTACCCTAGGGTAGAGGTAGCCCTTGCAGTAGTGAAAAGTGAAATTAAACATTTTCACTACCAGAACATGTACAACTTAAAAGAAAATGTCCAACTTTTTTACTACACTTCATGCTGCCCTAAGGGCTGATTAAGATCTACCCTACTGATGATTTAAACATATTAAAAAGGAAGGTTAGTGCCTGGCAAAAGAAAGATTGAAATGATACTTTCAAACTACACAGAGGCTGCAATGGCATGATTTGAAAGGGCTTCTTTAGTCAGTGGCACAATAAATGCTGCAGGCCCATAATTTGCAAGCCCAGTGACAATGTAACATCACTTTATTAAGAACGGGCAAGATTTGCACGATGCTGGATATCCCTTTGGTCAAGGACCACTGAATAAATATTTGCAGCTGGGAGCTGCTACAAAGTCAGTCCGACTGGCAATGCAACTTGGATGGATAGATGAGCAGGTTGGTCCTGGTCTTCCCCCCAGTTGTCAGAGCAGTTTTTAGCCAAAAGTTCCAAGATTTGGATTTTGGCTACCTGGGCACCTTTAGCACAACCACCAAAGGCCCAAGACAGGAGGGGGCCACATTAGGGGCTAGGGCTCATTCAGTTAGGGCCTAAGTGTGGATTCAGGATGGAGAAAGCCTTTTCTTTTCCTGAGGATCTAAACAGGAGGCCTGCAAACTAGCCCTTGGATGTACTCTGGTAGACCAGGGTGCAGGTGATGAAACACAGATCACACAGCAGGGAAGGCCTCTAAAGGGTCCAGGCAGACCCCAGGCCACAAAGCAGTCCTTCCTTCCAGGTGCAGCAAAGAAGTACTGTGGAGTAAACAGCAGGTCATAGAAGCAGGCAATCCTCTGACAGTCCTTCCAAACGTCTAGAAAGTGAACTGCAGAGTGTGTCTGAGGGTCAACATACCCCATTTTTACTATTTTTTGTGCTTTCAGCCTCCTTCCAGTTAGTGACAGAAATGGGTGTGAAACCAATGCTGGATCCCAGAAAGCTAAATATTTTTGAAAAATAAACAAAATTCTAAATTCAGCAAAGGTTCATTTGTGTAGATCCTACAAGGTTTTCCTACAGAAAATAACAGCTGAAATAAAAAAAAATTGAAATTGAGCTGAAAACAACAGCCATTTTTCTTTATGTTTTACTCTGTAACTTTTTCCTGCAATGTCAAATTTTTGAAAGCAATATACTGTTATGTCTGCTGGACTCTTCTGGTTGCGGGGATATATAGGGCTTGTAGGTTCATCAAGAACCCTAGGTACCCAGAGCCAATAAATGAGCTGCACCCTGCAGTGGGTTTTCATTCTATACCGGGTATACAGCAATTAATTTGCTGAAATATAAAGAGTGAAAAATAGGTATCAAGAAAACCCTTTGTATTTCCAAAATGGGCACATGATAAGGTGGTGAGGAGCAGTGGTTATTTGCACATCTCTGAATTCAGGGGTGCCCATACTAGCATGTGAATTACAGGGCATTTCTCAAATAGAAGTCTTTTTTACACACTCTCTTCTATTTGGAAGGGAACAATGTAGAGAAAGACAAGGGGCAATAACACTTGTTTTGCTATTCTATGTTCCCCCAAGTCTCCCGATAAAAATGGTACCTCACTTGTGTGGGTAGGCCTAGTGCCCGCGACAGGAAATGCCCCAAAACACAAAGTGGACACATCACATTTTCTCAAAGAAAACAGAGGTGTTTTTTGCAAAGTGCCTACCTGTGGATTCTGGCCTCTAGCTCAGCCTGCACCTACGGAAACCTACCAAATCTGTGCATTTTTTAAAACTAGAGACCTAGGGGAATCTAAGATGAGGTGACTTGTGGGGCTCTCACCAGGTTCTGTTACCCTGAATCCTTTGCAAACCTCAAAATTTGGCTAAAAAAACACTTTTTCCTCACATTTCGGTGACAGAGAGTTCTGGAATCTGAGAGGAGCCACAAATTTCCTTCCACCCAGCGTTCCCCCAAGTGTCCCGATAAAAATAGTACCTCACTTGTGTGGGTAGGCCTAGGGCCCGCGACAGGAATGGATCACTCAAGGGTCAATGGTAGTCCTTGCATGAGGGCTACTGTTCACCCTGGAGTGATCCATTTCTGAAGCAAGCACTAGGTGCAGGCACACAGGCAGGGTAGTGTTTTTATCAGGACAAGTGGGGAAACACTGGGTGGTAGCAATTTTGAGGATCCCTGCACATTCTTGTAGTTTCTGTGATAAAAAAGAAAGGAACTAGTGGTTTTAATAAACGTTTCACTTTTGCAGGGTATTCTGGGTAAGAAAACTTTGTTAAATCCAAACATGCCACATTTACTTGGGCTGCCTTGGTTGTCTTGTTTTCAGAAATGTCTGAGTTTGGTATGTTTCCCTATATGGCTGCTGAGCCCAGGACCAAATACTTAGGTGAGTGTTTTAAAAACAAGGCTGTTTTGTGGTAGGTAATTTTAATGTCTCCACAATCCGTTTTGGGTACTACCCTGTTGTGGTCACTTGCCCACTCACTAAAGTGAGGCAGCTTTTCGCTGGAGACTTAGTGGAACTTGTGGCTCCCTGCAGATCCCTGGGCTTCTGCTCATTGGAATGCAAGGCAAATGTGTTTTTTAAGCACATTTTGTGATTTCAAGGGGAAACTGGTGAGAGCCATGCAAGTCCTACACCCTTGGACTTCCCTGGTACTAGTTTGTTAAAGTTAACCCACCGCTCATACTGGTTGGTTTAAGCACTTCCAGAAATTATGGTTTCAAAGCATGAATACTTATCAAAGTATCTGAATATTGAAACCAAGCCTTCTGAAGGTGGGCCATAAAGCCGCTTCCAGGCACCAACCTCTTTATGGTCCATTCACACGCCATTCACGCACAACAAAAAACCCTTTCATATCGCCGCCCACGGGCCCAATCCAACCAATCACTGCACTCACATTAACTTACCGCTGCCAGACAAGGGCCCATCACATTCACACACCACAGAACGGAATAAGTTTGACTACATTTTACCACCTGTCAAGTATCTGCCTCCCTCTTCCTTAACATTACCAAATGCATGCGTAACGAACCTTTACTAATGACTCCTGTGACAGCCACCTGAGGCTCAGGAAGACTTGTTTTTCATGCGCCTTTAACGCACTCTCTGTGCTAAATCCAACTCCTTCCAGTTTGTGGATGCAAGTTGGGGGTGTCCGAGTATGCCGTACAAAGCGATTCCTCGAACTGAGTGAGAATATCTACCTTTGAAACTAAGGGAGACATGCTGGGGATTTCTCATGATGTTCCCTAAAGAGAAGGTCATAGGCTATGAAAAAGGCTAGTGTTTGGCACGCAGGGGAGTCCATGAGAACGTAGCATATGTCCCAGCCAACATTATGTGCAGTGATGTGACTGTAATGCACTTATACAGAAAACTGAACATCTACTATGTTCTGATGGAGGATGAACATGAAAAGCAGGTCAAACACTGACCTATACAAGTCATTCTCCTTCAGTGCTGTGATGGCACCAATGGGTTTGAATCCATAGGTGTAAATGATGTACATCTGTACTACCTTTACTATCTGCCTTCTACCTGTGCAATAACAATGTGAATGCACACCTACCATAAGCTTTCCTTACCCATTCATGTCTCTGTTCTCATCAGAGTCCTAGCTAATCCTGTATAATTGTCAAGTGAACCAATACTAGTTTGTGGATGCAAGTTGGGGGTTTCCAAGTATGCCGTACAAAGTGATTCCTCGAACTGAGAGAGCATATCTATCGTTGAAAGTAAGGTAGACATGCTGGTGAAGAAAGGTTACTCCGTGACTATGTGGCAAATGTTCTGTCCACTAGTATATGCAGTAGGGGGAATATAATGCATGTTAATTGAACATAACACCGACCACGTTCTGACGGTGGATTTAGCTCTCAAGCAGTCCAAAAGGAAGTCCATGATGAAGTAGAAGAAGTAAAATTCTGTGGCTCCTTGCCTAACGAAGCAGTGGCCCATGGACGTTCGGTATCCATGCTCTGCCACTGAAAGGATTACCCAACGGCAGCTCAACCTCAGTCGATTTCCCAGAACTTTGCTTTAGTATGATACAACGTAAAGCAAGTAGGGATACAGAGGCCTGGTTGTGATGGACACTGGGGACAGTAATACCGACTCTCCTGCCGCTTTCCATGTTTCGAGCACACTTTACAGCGCTGACATGGATGATCCTTTTTGGGTGTTTTAGGAATGCGATCAGCAAAGTGTCGCTCTTGCAGCCTTGCCACATCCTCCAGAACATATGAGGTGGAGGCTGCTGCTGCTTCTCTAACAGCAGTGAGGCTTTCATTTACAGACAACTGGAAGTCAAGGAAAGTCATGAGTCTTCCTGTGGTTGTCTGACGGTAAACAACATATATGTTTGACATTATGGGGGTCATTCTGACCTCGGCGGTAAAAGGCGCTTACCGCTGGTCAGAAGACCTCCATAACACCGCCGCGGCTGCGGTAAACCGCCACGGTCATTCTGACCCGCAACTGGCAAACCGCCAAAAACCCGACATCCACAAAAGTCCGCCACACCAAAGGTCAGCGAAAAAATGGCGATGAACAAACCTCCACCGTCACGCCAACAGAAATACGCCCATACCATTCCGACCCACAAATCCACGTGGCGGTCTTTCAAACGCAGTATTCCATTGGCGGTACACACCGCCGCGGTCAAAATACACACACACATAGAAAACTCAGCCACATTGGTCAGTTTGAAACACACACACCTGATACACATACTAACACCACTCCCACACACCCAACACAATATAAAACACACACCCACATCACCCACAAGCCCCTACGACCCGAAATTATTGACGAAGGCTAGAGAGAGAGCACAGAATAGACAATCCCACAACACAGAGGCACACAACACCAACACCATCACCCACACAGAATCCACGCACCAAACACCACACACCACCACACGCACCACACTCATCACCACAAATGCCACCCCACACCTCAACCACACCACCCCATGGCACCCCAAAGACACCCCAGATTCAGTGACGCCGAACTCAGGGTCATGGTGGAGGAAATAGTCCGTGTAGAGCCCCAGCTCTTCGGGGAACAGGTGCAGCACACCACAATTGCCAGGAAGATGGAGCTATGGCAAAGGATAGTGGACAGGGTTAACGCGGTGGGACAGCAGCCACGCAATCGGGAGGACATTAGGAAGAGATGGAACGACCTACGGGGGAAGGTGCGTTACATGGTATCAAGGCACAACATTGCGGTGCAGAAGACTGGCGGAGGACCCCCACCTACTCCCCCCGAATTTACCGCATGAGAGGAGGAAGTCTTGCACATCCTGCATCCTGAGGGCCTCGCAGGAGTAGGCGGAGGAATGGACTCTGGTAAGTCAAATCTTCACTACTGCTTCCCACCCCCACCCCACCTGCATGCCAAATCATACCCCCACCCTCACCCTCACCCCCACCCCCATCACACCAACACCTAGCAAAAGGCTCACCATCACAACCCACCCATTCCAACACCAAGCCCTGCATGCGACCACAAAGCATGGACACCCATCACCAAAGCATGCCCACTGCACACACACATCACCCCCACAAGCCACCCTCACAAAAGCCCCCACAAGGAAAAGCCTGCACTTGGGTACACGGACACCCACCCATCACACGAAATGCCACACACAGAAGCAATAACCATACCTTTATACCCCTGCAGGACCCGAACGCCACCACACCGCCACGGAGGGTCCAGAGATGTCCATCCCACCCCCAGAAGAGGCCCCCAGCGATGACAGCAGCTCTGTCTCCCTGGAGCCAGATGACCAGCCCGGCCCATCGGGGACCTCGGGACAGTCAGTTCCCCACAGACAGCCACAGGCTACACCAGACCCAACCCCCTCTGGGAACACCAGCACAGCTCCCACCCAGCGGGCCCATGCCTCTGTATCCAGGACACGTAAATCAGCGGTGTGTCCACCACTACAGGGCACCCAGGTTGACCCACCACTCCAACAACAACAACAGGGACCTGGGGGCAGTGGTAGTGGGCACACCGACTAGGGGACAGAGGCCCAGGAACACAGGGGAACTGGGAGGGCTGCTGTGCAACAGGGGGGGGACAGGCCCGGGGAACCGACTCTCCAAGAGGCCCTCTCCTCCATCATGGGAGCATACCACCGCTCCCAGGAGACGATGGCGACGGTACTGGCCCGGTTCCAGGAGATCCAGGAACTGCAGGAGGAACGGTACATGGGGTTCAGGGAGGAACTGAGGAACATCGGTTCCACAATGGGGACCATCGTCGTGGCCCTTATCCAGATCGTCACCACATTGCGGGACCATGTGGCACCCCAAAGGGCCCCTGTCACTAGCCCAGGCCAGGAACAGCCTACCACCTGCGCCGGCGCTAGTGGACAGGAGGCCCCCACACAACGACAGGCCACCAGAACCCACCTCCTGCAGAAGAAGAACCACCCCGCAAGAGGAACCTGAGATCTCACAAGAAGACAGAGTAGGATTGCAAGACCCCCGCCAGCCTAAGATACCCCCTGATGTCATCCCACTGTCCCACATTGTCACCCTGTCCAACCTTGAACTGCCCCTGCTCCATCCTTCCCCAGGCATATGGACAATGCACCTGTGCGACTGAGAACTGGACTCTGCCATGGACATTACTCCACCCCCACCCATCACCGTTTCCCAATCATGTACCTATATGTAGCACTTAAAATAAATCACTTATTGCACTTAAAAAAACAGGAGTCTGCTTGTATTCTTAACAAATGTATTACACATAACGGTGCAATAATGTCCAGTTACTTTGTGATGATAACATACCAATTTCAATAAGCTTTAGTCCATGGGCAAACAAAGCTGAAGTCAGGCAGTGGGTCATACAGCTCTGAAAAGGGAAGGGAAAGTCACAAATCAGTTAACAGGAACTGGGGGGAACACAGACAGTGGAGACACATGAGGCCTTAAGTAAATGTAAAATGGCGTGGCTGATTTTTACCTGTGTGCTACTGAAAATATTGTTGTATGACTGTATCCCTGTTGTCCGTGTCGTCCCCGTCGTCTTCCTCCTCTTCACTCTCCACAGGCTCCACAGCTGCTACAACACCACCATCTGGACCATCCTCCTGCAGAAAAGGCACCTGGCGTCGCAAAGCAAGATTGTGAAGCATACAGCAGGCCACGATGATCTGGCACACCTTCTTTGGTGAGTACATTAGGGATCCCCCTGTCATATGCAGGCACCTAAACCTGGCCTTCAGGACCCCGAAGGTCCTTTCTATGATCCTCCTAGTTCGCCCATGGGCCTCATTGTACCGTTCCTCTGCCCTGGTCCGGAGATTCCTCACTGGGGTCAGTAGCCACGACAGGTTGGGGTAACCAGAGTCACCAATTAGCCACACACGGTGTCTCTGTAGCTGTTCCATCACATAAGGGATGCTGCTATTTCGCATGACATACGCGTCATGCACTGACCCAGGGAACTTGGCATTTACATGTGAGATGTACTGGTCAGCCAAACAGACCACCTGGACATTCATCGAATGATAACTTTTTCTGTTTCTGTACACCTGCTCACTTTCTTTGGGGGGAACCAAAGCCACATGGGTCCCATCAATGGCACCAATGATGTTGGGGATATGTCCAAGGGCATAGAAATCACCCTTCACTGTAGCCAATTCCCCCACCTCAGGGAAAATAATGTAGCTCCGCATGTATTTCATCAGGGCAGACAACACTCTGGACAAAACCTTAGAAAACATAGGCTGAGACATCCCAGATGATATGGCCACTGTTGTCTGAAAAGACCCACTTGCCAAAAAATGGAGTACTGACAGAACCTGCACCAGAGGGGGAATCCCTGTGGGTTGGCGGATGGGGGACATCAGGTCTGGCTCCAGCTGGGCACATAGTTCACGTATAGTTGCTCTGTCAAGCCTGTATGTAAGCATGATATGTCGTTCTTCCATTGTCGACAGGTCCACCAGCGGTCGGTACACGGGAGGATTCATCCTTCTCCTCGCAAGTCCCAGCGGACGGTGCCTAGGAAGGACAACATGGAGCACAGAGTCAAGCAACCCACAGGTTCGTTCACACAGCTTGCACAGTACACGAATCGCTATGCATTGAAAGGCTTGTATGAGTGGCAATGCAAGTCCTAGGCCTGTGTGACGCAGTAGAAATTATGCCATGTGGGCCCTTGAAATGGCGGCTGCCTGACCTGTGAAGTGTGACAGTGGGATGTGAGGTCACTGCGCTGGCATGGCACACCGTGGCGGTAGGCGGTCGAAGACCGCGGCGCAAAGCAGCATTGGTTAACATTGAACCCTATGGGTCTCAGGAGCCAATGACGATGTGCGCCGGCGGTCGCGGTACGCACCGCCGCGGTACGCACCGCCGCGGGCGTGACCGCCATTTTCTATCTGATTAATCACTCGAGACCTGATCATCCACAGGAGAGGACCTATACTGCAAGTGCTGCTGTGACCTCGGTTTGGGAGATACAATGGCTGCTGCGACTGGGGAAAGGGTCCCTGCCTTCACTTCCGAAGAATTGGAGAGACTTGTTGATGGGGTCCTCCCCCAGTATGCGCTACTCTACGGTCCTCCAGACCAACAGGTTAGTACACAGGGAGCACGTTGAATGGGCTATGCCTGTGTTGAGTGGGGTGTATGTAAGATGGTGGGGAGGGGAGCGAATGAGGAGTGCAACGCATGAAAGATGAGAGCATGTGCCACATGGCAAGGTTGGGGAGGAGGGGGCCACTCACATTGACCAGGCAGAAAACTGATGCGATTTCCTTTACCACCCTGTACATGTCTCATAGGTCAGCGCCCATGAGAAGATCGACATTTGGCGTGCCATCGCCAAGGACGTCCGGGCCCTGGGGGTCCACAACAGACGGGGCACCCACTGCCGAAAGAGATGGGAGGACATCCGCCGCGGGACCAGAAAGACCGCCGAGTCTCTGCTGGGGATGGCCTCCCAACGTGGGAGGGGTGCCAGCCGCCAATTGACCCCCCTGATGTCCCGGATCCTGGCGGTGGCCTACCCCGATTTGGATGGCCGCGTGAGGACATCACAGCAGACACAAGGGGGTGAGTATCAGCACATTCTGCTATCTTTGCGCGCAGTGAAGGTGTCTGGGTGGGGGAGGAGGGCTGTGGCTATCTCCAGGCCAGGGCGCATTCTGTAGGCTAGGCCCCTCCGTTAGACACGGCCCTGTGCCCCCGCCCCCCACCTCTGTAGGGTGCCAAGTACAGCAATCCATGGTCCGGCCTCACCCATGTGTGCATTTGTCGTCCATAGACCTGTAGGCCTAGTCACAATAACTGAGTAGTGTACCCCGATTGCGCGGCCTAGTTCAGGGGGCTTTTGTGTCTGTCCTCTCGACAACGGTGTTGCCAATGCATGCACTCAACCTGTCTTCATTTCTTCCCCCCCCATTTTCTTTGTCTTCCTGTTCATGTGTGCATTAGCATCATCAGGCGGAGGTGAAGTGGCATCGGCGCACGAGGGAACTGCATCTCACATGGCCCCGGAGGGCCATACAACAGACTCCGAGTACACCAGTGAGACAGAGGGCGAGTGGAGCTCCACAAGGGGGACCCGTGGAGACGTCAGCGACACCGACACGTCCTCGGAAGGGAGCTCCCTAGCGGTGGCGGCAACATCCGTGCCCACCGCCACAACAGGTACAGCCGCCACCCAGCGCACCAGCCCCGCCCTCCCAGCAGCCCCTCAGCCTTCGCTCCGTGCCCGCTCGGCCAGGAAGGCGGGCATCTCCTTCGCCCCAGGCACCTCAGGCCCTGCCCCAGTTACCCCTGCTGCCCTCAGTGAGGAGGTCATTGACCTCCTCAGGACACTCATTGTTGGGCAGTCTACCCTTTTGAATGCCATCCAGGGTGTAGAAAGGGAGGTGCATCGGAGCAATGCATACCTGGAGGGCATTCATTCGGGTCAGGCTGCCCATCAGCGATCGTTCAACGCTCTGGCCTCAGCACTGACGGCAGCCATTGTCCCTGTCTCCAGCCTCCCTCCTCCAACTCCCTCCACCCAGTCCCACTCCCCTGTTCCTCTGCCTACCCCAGACACACCTACAGACCAGCCTGCACACACATCAACACCCAAGGGCAGCTCATCCAGACATAAGCACCACAGATCCCACAAGCATTCACCCAAGCAACATCCAGATGCAGACATGCCAACAGTCACTACCACCTCTGTGTCCCCCACCTCCTCATCTCCCTTCTCCCTCCCTGTGACGTCTCCACTCACACCTGCATGCACACCACCATCAGCCAGTACTTCCATCACCAGCACACCCTCCACTACAGTCCGCACACGTGCAGTCACCACCCCCACTGCCATTTACACGTCCCCTGTGTCCTCTCCCAGTGTGTCTGTCACCCCCTCTTCCAAAGCACACAAACGCAGGCAGCCACCCACCCAACAGCCATCCACTGCACGACAGCCTCCGTCACAAGCACCTGCACCCAAAGACAGCACACTTGACTCTCCTACAACCACATCCTCTTCCTCCACTCCCATACCCACTACACCTACCCGTCCCTGTCCTTCCCAAGTCCTTTTCCTTTCCAACCTTGAGCTCGTTCCAATCATGACCCACCCCCTCCATCTGGTAAGAGTAAAAAAAGCACCTCAGCCACCACCAGCCCTGAATCTACTGTGACCATAGTGCAGGGCTATTGGAGTCCACCAGATCCTAGGGCAGGAACATCGGCCAGCAGCAAGGGGACAGCCAGCCCACCCCCTGGGAAGAGGACAAAAAAAAAAAAGGCCCGGCGTGACAAGACTAAGATGGCTGCCACCAAGGACAGTAGCCTTGCCCCGTCACCTGCCACATCATCCAAGGGAGGCAAGGGCCACAGAGCTTCAGCGAAGGAGGGCAAGGGCAGCAGGGCGGAGAAGTCAGGCAGCAGGCGAGCTGCCCAGGAGGGCCCCACCAGCCCCATTCCGGTTGTGACGGACGACACCCATGGGCCCAGGACTCCATCACAGGAGGACCCCGCGACCACAAGTTCGGATGGCGAATGAGCGGGAAGTCTTGCCCAGGTCTGGCTCCCTAGACACACAGGACAAGCACCGCTGAACAGGGCCCCGCCGGGAAGTGCACCGCTGAACAGGGGCCCGCCGGGAGGAGCACCGCTGAACAGGGGCCCGCCGGGACAAGAACCGCTGAACAGTGCCCCGCCGGGAGGAGCACCGCTGAACAGGGGACCGCCGGGACAAGAACTGCTGAACAGCGGCCCGCCGGGAGGAGCACCGCTGAACAGGGGCCCACCGGGAGGAGCACTGCTGAACAGGGCCCCGCCGGGACAAGAACCGCTGAACAGGGGCCCGCCAGGAGGAGCACCGCTGAACAGGGGACCGCCGGGACAAGAACCGCTGAACAGGGGCCCGCCGGGAGGAGCACTGCTGAACAGGGGCCCGCCGGGACAAGAACCGCTGAACAGGGGCCCGCCGGGACAAGAATCGCTGAACAGGGGCCCGTCGGGACAAGAACCGCTCCACTGGGCCCTTCATCTCAAGCACCGCTCCGCTGGGCCCCGCCGTCTCTGCACCGCTCCGCTGGGCCCTTCCTGTCAAGCACCGCTCCGCTGGGCCCTTCATCTTAAGCACCGCTCTGCTGGGCCCTTCCTGTCAAGCACCGCTCCGCTGGGCCCCGCCGTCTCAGGCACCGCTCCGCTGGGCCCTTCCTGTCAAGCACCGCTCTGCTGGGCCCCGCCGTCTCTGCACCGCTCCGCTGGACCCTTCATCTCAAGCACCGCTCCGCTGGGCCCCACCGTCTCTGCACCGCTCCGCTGGGCCCTTCCTGTCAAGCACAGCTCCGCTGGGCCCTTCATCTCAAGCACGGCTCCGCTGGGCCCTTCCTGTCAAGCACCGCTCCGCTGGGCCCCGCCGTCTCAGGCACCGCTCCGCTGGGCCCTTCCTGTCAAGCACCGCTCCGCTGGGCCCCGCCGTCTCTGCACCGCTCCGCTGGGCCCTTCATCTCAAGCACCGCTCCGCTGGGCCCCGCCGTCTGTGCACCGCTCCGCTGGGCCCTTCCTGTCAAGCACCGCTCCGCTGGGCCCTTCATCTCAAGCACCGCTCCGCTGGGCCCCGCCGTCTCTGCACCGCTCCGCTGGGCCCTTTGTCTCAAGCACTGCTCTGCTGGGCCCTTCCTGTCAAGCACCGCTCCGCTGGGCCCGTCCTGTCAAGCACCGCTCCGCTGGGCCCTTCATCTCAAGCACCGCTCCGCTGGGCCCTTCCTGTCAAGCACCGCTCCGCTGGGCCCTTCATCTCAAGCACCGCTCCGCGGGGCCCTTCCTGTCAAGCACCGCTCCGCTGGGCCCCGCCGTTTCAGGCACGGCTCCGCTGGGCCCTTCCTGTCAAGCACCGCTCCGCTGGGCCCCGCCGTCTCTGCACCGCTCCGCTAAGCCCTTCATCTCAAGCACCGCTCCGCTGGGCCCCGCCGTCTCTGCACCGCTCCGCTGGGCCCTTCCTGTCAAGCACCGCTCCGCTGGGCCCCGCCGTCTCTGCACCGCTCCGCTGGGCCCTTCCTGTCAAGCACCGCTCCGCTGGGCCCCGCCGTCTCTGCAACGCTCCGCTGGGGCCTTCATCTCAAGCACCGCTGGCCCATTGACAGTGCCGGTTCTGTGTCGAGCAGGGCTTCAGGAAGCACTCTGGGTACCATGCCTCCTCCATTAACAATGGAGTCGGTAATCCATCTGATGGACTGTGCCTTGGCACTTCCCAGGATGGAACAGTGGGCAACCCACCCACTGTAGAGACTTGAGAGACTGTGGCTTTGCACTCCCCAGGATGGAACAGTGGGCAAGCCACCCACTGTAGAGACTTGTGAGACTGTGGCTTTGCACTCCCCAGGATGGGACAGTGGGCAAGCCACCCACTGTAGGGACTTGAGAGACTGTGGCTTTGCACTCCCCAGGATGGGACAGTGGGCAAGCCACCCACTGTAGGGACTTGAGAGACTGTGGCTTTGCACTCCCCAGGATGGTACAGTGGGCAACCCACCCACTGTAGAGACTTGTGAGACTGTGGCTTTGCACTCCCTAGGATTTGACAGTGGGCATGGAGGCCCCTCGTGGATCTGGCGTCAAGGACTCATGTGGCTGAGGTGCCCCCCCTTCCCTTCCCCCTGAGGTGCCTGTAGTTTTATCATCTGATGCCCCAGCAGTGTTCTCTCCAATGGTATCTGGTCTCCTGTGTGGGCTTTGCCCATGTGTTTGTGCACATTGGCCCACGGACTATGGAACTTTGACGGAATGTGCAGGACTTATTGCCTATGTATATATTGTTGACTATGTTCATTCCTTATTTTTGTATCTTTTATATAGCATATTTCCCATACCTTTAATGGAGCTATTTATACATATATTTTATTGATCATTTTAATTGTGTCTTTGCATTATTCCGGTGGGTTTGGGTGGTGTCACTCTAACTTGTTGCTCGGCATTGGGGTGTAGGTATTTGTGGTGGGGGGGTGGGTGTATGGCGCATGTGTGTGCCCGTAAGCTTTCCTCCTCCCCCACCCCTGTGTCGTAGGTGCAGTACTCACCGTTGTCGTCTGCGCTGGCATTCGTACTCCTAGTAGATGAGCAGGTAGACAATAGCTGGTAGGATGTTTAATTCGGGTTCCATGCTGTCCTCCTTCCTCGTGGAGTGTGTATAGGTGAGCGTTTTCCCGTTCATAGTCTTTTTCCACCGTGTTTTGATCGGCGGGGCTCCCGCCCCGGAAAAGGTGGCGGATTGGTGAGTTGTGATAGGGTGGGCGGTACATTGTCTGCCGCCTGCCTGTTGGCGGTGACCGCCGCGCTGTTTGTCTGTCCCGCCGTGGCGGTCGGAGTGTTAAAGCAGCGGGCTGTGTTGGCGTTTCCCGCCAGGGTCAGAATTCCTTTTTTTTGACCGCCTGCCTGTTGGCGGGTTGGCCGCCGCTTTATCACCACCCGCCAGGGTCAGAATGACCCCCTATATGTTGCCATCTGATTCAGGTGGGTAAACAGTTTCTTGTACCAAGTGCAAGTTTTACGACACGCATTGTATGGTTGAAGAACCTGGTCGTTCTTGTCCACCCCTCCCATGTACTTATTGTAATCAAGTATACAGATGGGCTTGTGGACTTCGGCCATCTGACCCCAAACCGTGATGGTAGAAGTGCTCTCATCATGAATTGTAATGAGCATGTATACATCAAGCCTATCCAAGAACTTGATTGAGAGCAGTTCGTTAGAACGCAATGCAGTACTCTCTGATTTCTGGAGCTTCTTGCAAACATGCTCCTGCGGGAATCCTTTGCGGTTACAACGAACTGTACCGCAGGTCACAGTGCCAGCTTTGTAGAGCTCACTGAACAGCTCTACTCCTGTATAGAAATTGTCCCCATAAAGGTTATAACCTTTGTAACGAAGTAGCTGGACAAGTTCCCATGCAATCTTACCTGTGACCCCTAACGCAGGAGGGCAACCTACAGGCTTTAGGGTAGAATCCTTCCCTGTATACACTCTCAAGCTGTACACATAGCCAGAAGAGATCTCACACAGCATGTACAGCTTTATGCCATAGCGAGCTCTTTTGCTCGCAATGTACTGTCTGAAAGGCAGCCGTCCTTTGTACAGGATCAAACACTCATTGACTGCTATATTCCTTCCAGGAGTATTGATCTCTGGAAACCTGGCAGACAAATGTTCCACGACAGGCCAAATTTTGAACAACCTGTCATGGTCTGGATGGTCCCGGGGCAATGCAGCAGAATTGTCATTGAAATGCAGCATGCGCTGCAGTAGCAAAAAACGATCTCTGCTCATGTATGGTATGAAGATGGGGGTTACCCAAACCGTGCAAGTCGTCCAGTAGGACTGCAAGGTGGGTTTCTGCACTAACCCCATTTTGAGCGTAAGGCCCAAAAATATCTTCAACTCCGCCAGCGAAGTGGGAGTCCACTGCCGTGCCCTAGAACAGGGCCCTAGAGTGCCTCCACGCTCCCTCAGAAATTGGTCTGCACGCACATTTGTTTGCTACACAATTTTCTGAAGGAAGTCAACATCCAAAAATAGATGGATGTAGTCGACTGGCAAAAAGTTAGCTGTATCGACTTTACATCCAGCGTCAGCAGCAAAAGGTGGAATTTGGGGCTGAACTAAACAGGGGGGTTGCCAAGAGAGCACTCTCTCTGTGCTTGCGGCCGCAAGCACCTGCTCTCTGGGTTCAGCTAACCCAATGTTGACCCGCTGCACAGAATGTGCTTGCGAAGGGACAGCACGGCTGTCATCATTGTCTCCTTCAGACTCACTGGAAGAGGTGTCATCGGATGGGACTCCGCCGACTGAAAAATCACTCCCAGATTCTGCCCCATTGTCCTCTCCCTCAGATTCAGTCTCAGTATCTGCTGTCTCAGTCTCTGAGCCTACAGCAGAACTGTCCTCCATAACCCGAGTTAGGGCTTGATCAGCAGTCATCCAACGAGACGCCATCTCTGCTACTGGCTAAACTGTCCCTCTAAATTACTAGCCTACGTAGAAGGCAGATAGTCCCAAAATTGCTCGTGGGTATGATGTGTACAATAGGAAATGTCGTCACCTTACCTTCCCTTCTTCTCCAATTCGGCAGATTCTCTGAAAACACTGAAAAAAACAAAAACGAATGTATTACTTCACCTTACAACATACCCATCATCACAGTCTTCAGCGCTGGTGGCACCCAGTGCGACAGTCATTTTTGGTGCTCTGCCTCCCATTACCTTCTCTTCTAATTCCCTCAGTACCACCCAGCAAAAGTGCCGCTCATATCTCCATAGTCCCCCTCGCATAACATTTGTTTTAAAGCGCAGGTAACGCTTGCCTTTACTAATCCACTCAGCTAAATACATATAAATGGATATCCTTTGCAGTAGGACAATAAACCATCTGTGCTACTTTATGGCAACTACCACTAGAGAAAAGACATACATGCATGCACATATATATATTTTGTGAACAAGAATCTCACCGCACTCCACGAGGTTCAAATTGACATGTTTTATTGCAAGCAACAGCCACCCACGCATTTCGACTCTCAAGGAGTCTTGATTACGGTAAATGAGTCCCTCTTTTCTTTCATTTTTTATACTTGCAATAAAACATGTCAATTTGAACCTCGTGGAGTGCGGTGAGATTCTTGTTCACAAAATATTTTCGAGGTTGGTCTCCTCCGTCACCGAGCACCGGCAGTGGAGTGCGCCATGCAACAATTTTTTGACCAATTTGTGTTGTGTATATAAATATATATAGATAGATAGATAGATAGATAGATAGATAGATAGATAGATAGATAGATAGATAGATAGATAGATAGATCGATAGATAGATATATGACTTTTATGTATATGTGTGGTTTCCCTGGGGGGCCAATTGTGGCTCCCAGAAAACAACACACAAAAGAAAAAATATATATATATATACATATATACATATATATATATATATAGAGAGAGAGAGAGAGAGAAAGCAAGACACTAAGGGGGTCATTCTGACCCCGGCGGTCTAAGACCGCCGGGGCCAGGGTCGGCGGGAGCACCGCCGACAGGCCGGCGGTGCTCCCAAGGGCATTCCGACCGCGGCGGTAAAGCCGCGGTCGGACCAGCAACACTGGCGGTCTCCCGCCAGTGTACCGCCGCCCTTTGGAATCCTCCAAGGCGGCGCAGCTAGCTGCGCCGCCGAGGGGATTCCGACCCCCCCTACCGCCATCCAGTTCCCGGCAGTCCGCCCGCCGGGAACCTGATGGCGGTAGGGGGGGTCGTGGGGCCCCTGGGGGCCCCTGCAGTGCCCATGCCACTGGCATGGGCACTGCAGGGGCCCCCGTAAGAGGGCCCCTACAAGTATTTCACTGTCTGCTTGGCAGACAGTGAAATACGCGACGGGTGCAACAGCACCCGTCGCACCTTCCCACTCCGCCGGCTCGATTACGAGCCAGCATCCTCGTGGGAAGGGAGTTTTTCCCTGGGCTGGCGGGCGGTCTTTTGGCGACCGCCCGCCAGCCCAGGGAAAAACTTAGAATACCCTCCGCGGTCTACTGACCGCGGTGCGGTATTTCGGAGGGGGGAACTCTGGCGGGCGGCCTCCGCCGCCCGCCAGAGTTAGAATGACCCCCTAACTCTCTACATAACTTTTTTTTTTTATACATGTGTGCTTTCCCTTGGCAAAGCACTCATGTATAAAGCAAAAATGGCCCCATAGAGGGTCACCCTAAAGGCTGACCCTCAACATATTCTATTTAAAAAAAAATATATAATCTAGTTTTCCCTGGGGGGGCGATCGGGCCCCCCCAGGGAAAACTAGATTATTTTTTTATCCCTCAGGGGTCGGCCTGTGTTCGGAGGGCCAACCCCGCCATTTTGTTTTTAATTTTTTTATTTATTTTTATTTTAATCTGGGGGGGCGCGATCGCCCCCCAAAACAGTTATTTTTATAAAATAGTGCCCCCACGGGGCGGGGCAGCCCTTTTACAAGGGGGCCGACCCCCCGAAAGAAGAACCCTGGTGTCTAGGGGCGTTTCCTGGCCATGGATCGCAGCCGCGCTGCGATCCATGGCCAGGAAACGGTGTCAGGGAGGCATTGATGGAAAGGGGAGAGTCTCCCCTTTCCATCGATGCTTCCCTGGCATCTGGGTAGGCCGTTTTGGCCTTTTTTCCCCACCGGAGTAGAAGAGGACGCTTACCTGCTCTGCTTCTACTCAGATGGGGAAAAATGTGATGTCCAAAGGGGCAGGAGGGGAGCATGGGGAAGACGCGGAAGTTGTTCCACGTCTCCAACGGGGGAACATTTGTTTACATTTTTAACCCCCTCCCTGGTGTCGGCCACTGGTCGTGACCTGCACCAGGGAGGTAGTTTGGGCGTCGGCCAGTTGCCGATGCCCGCACCTATGGGGCTAATCTATTGCAAAAAACTAATCCTAACCAAATCTGCCAATGGTGAGCCTTCAGAAGAAATCAAAACACTTGGCAGCTCTTTCCTTCTAAAATAGCATAAAGAATTTGGAGATGTAAATCATCAAAACAGGAGAGTAAAACAGTATTTATGAACAAGTCGAAGTAAAAGGTAGTGTGTTACCTGCACCAGAAAACACTCTTATTCCTCCACACTTGAGACTGTTCAGAAATACAGAAACGTACGGGAACACCAGTCCTTCAAAAAGTGTACAGACCTGAAAATTGTTATTACTATATAAATAGGGACCTTATTTACTCTGTTACGACCTTTGAAGACATTATTACTATGAGCACACGCTGTCAGACCAATTCTTTCTCTCTATAAAAGGACAATGAAAAACAAATTCAGGCCCAGAAAAAAGTGGACGTAAAACACATTTCCTACAGCTGAATAAAAGTATCTCAGTGGTTTCAGCAGCCAATTCCGATGTTAGTTAGTGCCCTCCCAGAGGCGATGTTAAATTGAGAGACTTAGAGCACTCGTGCAGTCTATGATCCTGTGGGCAATCCTGATATATTTATAATTTAAGATGAAGGGGTGAATTATAGAGCACTGTGTTATGAAACTGTTTTGCATTCGCAAACAGTATGAATCGCAATCAGTGTGAATCGCAAAATTCGTCCGTTTGCGAATGCAAAAATGAATTTCCAGATGTATGAAAGCCATTCGCTGTGCAATTTTAAGGAATCGCAAAAATAGCGATTCCCTTAAAATGCGACCCCATTTAGAGAATTTCAAATTGCGATTCTCTAAATAGGGCAAATTGGACATTTAGGAAATGCAATTACCACCAAATCCAATTTGGTGGTGAGCATGTGCAATTTTTTAAAATGCATCATAAATGCATTTTTAAAAATGACATGTAGCACACACATGCTCATAGGGCATGTGTGTGCTTCACATGTCTTCAAATATTTTTTTGGGGTGCATCACAGGGGGTCTTAGGCCCCCAGCACCCTGGGGTTTGCATTAACTAATTTGCGAGATCCTATCCGGAATTCGCAAATTGGGAAATGCAAAACCATTCGAACCTATGGGCCTACAGGCCAATAGGGATGAATGGAGTCGCATACTCTATTTGCAATTCGGTAATAGCGTTTGCGAATTTCAAGAAATCGCCATTACAGAATTGCAAATTTCATACATCCCATTTTGCATTTCTTAAATAGTGATTTCTTAAAATTCACTATTTAAGAAATGCAAAACGGATCTTTGATACATCTGACCCAAACTTCCTTCTCTAGCTGCGAGCCATCTATTTAGGGGCTTGGATGCCAAAAAGTGAATGCTCCTACTTTTCCAGAAAAGGATGGATCTAGAAGCAGTCCAGTTGTCACGAGTCAGTGGTAGCCTCGGTAGGGTATCAATATCCGAGGAGAGAAAACCAGGAGAGTTTCAAAATGTACCCAAGTGAAGAACCGAAAGCAGACGCTGGATTTAGTTGAATGCCTGGCAGATGATCAAAGAAGGACCAGTAAGGTAAACTTTCCTGAATCATGTACTCAAGGTTAGCTTTTGGATCCAATTTTTGAGACTATATGTGAGAACTCATAGGAGGGAATCCTGTCTGAATGGAAAATTCCACCAGCAGCTGCTGAGCCTATCCACTATTCTTTGCTAAACAGTCTTCACCGTGTGAGAAGTCATTGGAGACCTTTCTATGAATTACAGCAATTCATTCCATGTTATTGTTGCAAATTCTGTGAATCTAAGCCCAGAAACTAATTGTCCACCACCAGAGAATCAAGCAAAGAAGAACAGAAAAATAAAGTCAGAGTCACTTTTGGAAGAGATGCTAGTCTTGAGCCCAAATATTGTGAGATCATTTAGGATAGCAACATTAAGATGATGAAAAGAAGGCTTCCAGCTTGGTCAATGCCAGGGACTCCTGAGAATCACAGTATGGAAATCGAGGCAGTGCCATGGAATCAGTGGTCATACAAAGTGATGGGGCTAGAATAGGTTAGTCCACTGTGGGCTAAGATATTGATTTAGCTCCGTAAAAGCTGAAAATCCGGTAAAAGATTTGACATGGGCAGTCCACGCCTTAATCTAGAGTAGCAGCAAGGATTGAAAAGGAAGACATTGCACATGTTTTGCACTATTAAGACCGTTTGCCTCACCATGAGTTTGGTGTGCGGCCACCTGCCAAAATCATAATGCCACTAGACCGACATTGCGGGCTACACCCCACTGGCTCTATAATGAGTTTCCCGCTGGGCCGGCGGGCGGAAACAGTGCTGGCCCATGGGAAACACAGCCGTAACATTGCAGCCGGCTCATAAACAAGCCAGCTGCAATGTGGCGGTACGCTGGGTGCAGCATCACCCATCACGCATTCCACTGCTTGTAACTCGGGCAGTGGAATAGCCGATGGGGCTGTGCATGGGGGCACCTTCACTGCCCATGTGTAATCCCCTGCTTGCAGTGCTGCCCTGGTGAATTACAACTGCTGGGACCACCAGGCTGCAGGCCGGCGGTGTCAGTGGGCAGATCGTGGTGGCTCGGCCATGGTCATAATATGGCTGTCGAACCGCCCTGCCAGCGGTGGTCCGACCGCTAACGCGAGTGTGGCAGTCTGAAGGCCACCACACTTGTAATGAGGACCTATAGTTTTGAGCTGTAGGCAAATGAAAGTTTACAGATGATTGTGACTCTCAAACTGTGGACCAATTTAATTGGAAAAGCATAAGGAAAAGTAGCATCTGGCTTGTATAATTCAAAACTTTGCAAAGCATATCTGAAGTTCTCATGGTGGTGGTAACACATACTTCACCAGAATGGTTAGTACAAGGATACCTTCTTCATAATGCCCTTGTATGCAAAGAAGGCCAGTGTGTACTTTTTATGTGGGTGGAATTTTGCAAAATTCACAAAGTTCCTGTTATGCAAATTTCGTGAAAATGTATAAACATTTTAATAATTTTGCAACATTTCATGAGACTTTGCAGATTATGAACTAACTGAGACTAGTTTAAGTAGAAAATGTTTTGTGGGAACAAAAAACTACAACTCAGAGACATTTTCTTTTTGAGCCAATGTTCTATAAATATTTTAGCTGACTTTTGAATGTGAGTTAAGCCCTTGCATTAAAGAATTGTTTTTGTGCAGAAAGGGACACCTTCCTGCACAAGATGCATTCAGTAGAGGCTTATTCCTTATTCTATATGTCCTGCAGAATTCAGCACACATGGTTAGAGGAAGTAACGAGGAGAAATAAAGATATTTTTGTTACACCTCTGTCAGTGACGCGCACCATTTTAGCGCAGACTCAAGTTTACAAATCATTGTAAATCTAAGTTTGTGTGAGAATATATGGATGGATGCATGGGAATGCCCATGCTCCACCCTACAACACCTACCCGATGCAAAGTAACTGAAGGCCACGCTTTGCACTGCCTCATGCCACTTTTTATTTACCATACCACGCTCAACCATGACAAGTGGCTATGTATTACTTAGTAAAGTCAAAAATTATTTTGTGTCAGGGCTACACCACAATAGTGATGCAACCCGGACAGTCATAGTAAATCTGGGCCTGGATGTGTACCACTGATGCTAGTACTTCAGAACGGTATGAAAAAATACATTGAGCAAGTATTTCACCTGATGTGTGTAAGCATGGGCATACCTTGCGGGCAATTTTTGGGCAGATGACCAACCAAGCATACTTTATTTAATATGCATAATGTACTTGTATTCTAGTGTGTAAAAAATGCTATTTTGCCTCGGCCTTGTTATAACTACCTAGTCCATGAATATGTGAAGGGGGGAAATTATATGAAGGTGCATAAAATGCCCACAGTGTGTGTTACAAATGGGGTCTTTGGTTGACAGTCAGGTTACCCCCTGTTCAAGCAAGGGCCTTCACTCTAGTCATGCTAAAAGAGAATCACCATCAGCTAACCCCTGCTTACCCCCTTGGTAGCATTGCAGAGCAGTAGGCTTAACTTCAGAGTGCTAGGTGTAAAGTATTTGTACCAACAAACACAGTAACTGAATGAAAAACACTACAAAATGACACAACACAGGTTTAGAAAAATAGGAAATATTTTTCTAAACAAAACAAGACCAAAACAACAAGAATCCAACATACACAACTCAAGTTGTGAATTTTTAAAGATTAAACTCAAAAATAGCGCTTAGAAACACAAAATGCTTAGATGAGGTGTTAACACAGCGTCGTAACGGAGTCGTTCCCAACAATCCGACACCAGCGGCGCTGGACACGGAGTCGTGTAGACCCCCAGGTACAGTACCTTGGTGAAGAAATGAAAACGAGCCGATGCGCAAAGTCGGGGATTTGAGCGGTGTCGGTCATGACGTGGTGCGGCGACTTTCACGGAGTCACATACTTTGGCGGGGCTGCAGTGATGTCGGGCCTGCGAAGGTTGTCGCATTCCCACGAAGATCACGGAGTCGGGTGCAGGCAGCGTCACCGGATTCAGCAGCGGCGTCGGTCCGAAGTCATCCGAAGTCGATTTCCTTGAATTTCCACCAGCTTTCCTTTCAAGGGCCCAGGGACTGGATAGGGCACCACTTGTCAGAGCAGGAGTCTCTCCAGAGACTCCAGGTGCTGGCAGAGAGAAGTCTTTGCTGTCCCTGAGACGACAAACAAGAGGAGGCAAGCTCTAAATCAAGCCCTTGGAGATTTCTTCACAAGATGGAAGGCACACAAAGTCCAGTCTTTGCCCTCTTACTCTGGCAGAAGCAGCAACTGCATGATAGCTCCACAAAGCACAGTCACAGGCAGGGCAGCTCTTCTTCCTCAGCTCTTCAGCTCTTCTCCAGGCAGAGGTTCCTCTTGTTTCCAGAAGTGATCTAAAGTCTGTGGTTTTGGGTGCCCTTCTTATACCCAATTTCTCCTTTGAAGTAGGCCTCCTTCAAAGTAAAGTCTCTTTTGAATGTGAAATCCTGCCTTGCCCAGGCCAGGCCCCAGACACTCACCAGGGGGTTGGAGACTGCATTGCGTGAGGGCAAGCACAGCCCTTTCAGGTGTGAGTGACCACTCCTCCTCTCCCTCCTAGCACAGATGGCTCATCAGGATATGCAGGATACCCCCTAGCTCCCTTTGTGTCACTGTCTACTGTGAGGTGCAACCAGCCCAACTTTCAAACTGACCCAGACAGGGAATCCACAAACAGGCAGAGTCACAGAAATGGTTTAAGCAAGAAAATGCCAACTTTCTAAAAGTGGCATTTTCAATCACACAATCTTAAAATCAACTTTACTAAAAGCTGTATTTTTAAAGTGTGAGCTCAGAGACCCCTAACTCCACTTGTCCATCTGCTCCCAAAGGGAATCTACACTTTAATCATATTTAAAGCTAGCCCCATGGTAACCTATGAGATGGACAGGCCTTGCATCAGTGAAAAACGAATTTAGCAATATTTCACTGTCAGGGCATATAAAACACATTACTAGATATCCTACCTTAACCATACACTGCACCCTACCCTTGAGGCTACCTAAGGCCTACCTTAGGGGTGCCGTACATGGAAGAAGAGGAAAGGTTTAGGCCTGGTGAATGGGTACACTTGCCAAGTCGAATTTGCAGTTAAAACTGCACACACAGACACTGCAATTACAGGTCTGAGAGATGATTACAGAGCTACTTATGTGGGTGGCACAATCAGCGCTGCAGGCCCACTAGTAGCATTTAATTTACAGGCTCTGGCACCTCCAGTGCACTTTACTAGGGACTTACTAGTAAATCAAATATGATAATCATGGATAAGCCAATTACATGCACATTTTGTAAAGGAGCACTTGCACTTTAGCACTGGTTAGCAGTGATAAATTGCCCAAGGTAACAAAGTCCAGCACACATCAACAACCTGGGGAACAGAGGCAAAAAGTTAAGGGAGACCACGCCAAGGATGAAAAGTCTAACACATGTCACCCCCAGCTGAAAGTGGGGAGCAACTACCCAACCACATGGGACTACGCATTACTAAGGCGGAAGAACCTGACAGACCATCAGCATTGGCATGCTCTGTACCAGGACGGTGTTTCACCGTAAAGTCCATCCCCTGTAGGGTAATGGACCACCTCAACAGTTTTGGATTCTCACCCCTCATCTGCATTAACCATCTGAGGGGTCTGTGGTTGGTCTGAACTCAGAAGGGAGTCCCAAACAAGTAGGGTCTTAGCTTCTTCCGTGCCCAGACCACAGCAACGCTTCACGTTATATGGCACTCCACCTACGTTAAAGGGGGCGAGTCACTAGTATATCAATTATAACACTAGGCCCCTCGTAATCCTCAACTAGACTTGGTGGTTAATTTATCGGCGTGTTTGCGATAATCAGTCACAGACGAACAGTTTCGTCTCAGCCGGAGGAACTGACCCACTGGGAGGTTATCCCTCAGAGCTCATGGGTGGAAGCTCTGGTACTGTAGCAAGTTGTTACAGTCAGTCGGTTTATAGTACACTTCTGTGGCCAAACCACCATCGTGTTCATAAATGAGTAGGTCAAGGAACGGTAGTTTGTTATCACCTATGTTCATAGTGAAGAACCAGAACCAGAATTTATTTACGCACTCCCTCCTGTTCTTTTAACAGTGAGGTTGAGTCCGCCCAGGTGGCACTGTCCTACCTGGGTGGGGCTAGGTGGTCATATGATGAAGCATGACACCATAGAGTGTGTGAGACCACCTAGTCCGTAAAGGAAAATTCCCATCCCAGACCATACCCCCAGTCCATCCATGTCTCGCCTCTAGTTGAGGATTACAAGGGGCCTAGTGTTATAATTGATATACTAGTGACTCGCCCCCGTTACAAGAATCCCGTACTCCCAGTTGTGTTTGTGTATTTTGGGAGCAGAGTACGGTTGTGTTCCCTGTCTGCCCCCTTACTCCTGCATTTTCTCTCTCAGTGTGTTTTGACTCCACCTACGTTCCCTGGGTAGTAACCACCTGCTAATGAAGGCTACGGGTTGATCTAGGCCCTCTTAATTAAGCTGTGAGAGTACTGCTCCAATACCATTCTCTGAGGCGTCTGTTTGCACAACAAACTCCTTGGAGTAGTCAGGTGCCTACAGCACAGGTGCTGTGCACATGGCAGCCTTCAGGGCATCAAAAGCATTCTGGCAAGCCTCTGTCCAGATCACTTTCCTGGGTTGCTTCTTAGAAGTTAACTCGGTTAAGGGGGTAACAATGGTACCATATCCCTTAACAAATCTCTTGTAATATCCTGTGAGACCTAAAAAGGCTCTCACTTCAGTCTGGGTCTTGGGAGGCTCTCAAGCCAGAATCGTGTCAATCTTAGGCTGTAGGGGTGCCACCTCGCCACTCCCCACCTGGTGTCCTAAGTACACCACAGAACCCTGCCCTATTTGGCACTTGCTCACCTTAATAGTGAGGCCTGCCTTCTGCAGGACCTCTAACACTCTCCAGAGGTGTTGCAGGTGTTCCTCCCATGTGGAACTAAACACAGCAGTGTCATCCAGGTAGGCGGCATTGAACTCATCCAGTCCTGCCAAAACCTGGTTGACCAACCTCTGAAAGGTGGCAGGGGCATTCTTCATCCCAAACGGCATCACTTTTAATTGAAAGTGGCCATCTGGTGTAGAGAATGCTGAACTCTCCTTGGCCCCCTCAGTTAAGGCAATCTGCCAGTACCCAGATGTTAAATCAAACGTACTGAGGTACTTGGCAGCACCTAACCGGTCAATGAGGTCATCAGCTCGGGAGATGGGGTGTGCGTCAGTCTTGCTGACCGCATTGAGTCCCCGGTAGTCCACACAGAACCTGAGTTCTGGAGTGGCACCAGGTACAGCAGCCATTGGGGCCAATACCACTGGGATGGCCCAAGGACTGCTGAAGTGCTCAATAACCCCTAGGGTAGGCATTTTGGATAACTCATCCTCAATGCATGCCCTGGCCCTGTCAGTCACCCTGTAAACCTTCTGCTAAATGGGTATACTGTCCCCAGTGTCCACATCATGGGTGTACAAGTGTGTGACTCCTGGGATCAGGGAAAACAGTGAGGAAAACTGTCCCAACACGTGGCGACAGTCACCTTGCTGCTCCTCAGTCAGGGAGAGGATCACTCCCTCCACTGACCCATCTTTTTCTCCTACCGACAGGAGGTCAGGAAGAGGCTCACTTTCCTCTTCTACCCCATCATCTGTCACAAGGAGCATGGACAGTTCAGTCGCTCAAAATGAGGTTTGAGGCGGTGACATGCAGGACCCTTAAAGGGTTCCTTGGAGACCGCAAGTCTACCAGGTAGGTGACTTCGCTCTTGCGCTCCACCACCTCAAATGGCCCTGTCCACTTTTCCTGGAGCACCCTAGGCTCCACTGGTGCCATCACCCACACTTTTTGTCCAGGTTAAAACTCGACCAGAGTGGCATTCTGGTCATACCATTGTTTCATGTCCTCCTGGCTTGCTTCCAGGTTCTCCTGAGCAAGACTCCTGAAGTGGGCAGTCTGGTTTCTTAAAGCCAGCATGTAACTGAATACATCCTGGGGGGGTTTACTAGGAGCTTTCTCCAAAGCTTCTTTAACCAGACTCAAAGGTCCCCTCACAGGGTGGCCATAAATCAGCTCAAAGGGACTAAACCCAAGTCCCTTTTGAGGCACCTCCCTGTAGACGAACAGAAGGCATGGCAAGAGGACGTCCCACTTCCGCCTCAATGGCTCTGACAGGCCCATGATCATGCCTTTCAAGGTGCGGTTGAATCTCTCAACCAGACCATTCATTTGGGGGTGGTAAGGGGTGGTGTACTTGTAGGTTACCCCACACTCCTTCCACAGAGACTTCATATACGTGAATATGAAGTTGGTACCCTTATCAGATACCACTTCCTTGGGGAACCCCATGCAGGTAAAAACCCCCATCAAAGCACGACCCACCACAGGGGAAGTGATTGATCTCAAAGGAATGGCTTCTGGGTACCGGGTGGCCTTTGTCCACCAAGGCCAGGATAAACCTGTTGCCCATGGCTGTCTTGGGATCCAGAGGCTCCACAATTTCAATGCCTACCCTCTCAAAGCGAGTACTGACAACAGGAAAAGGCTGGAGGGGAGCCTTACATTTCCTCCCACTCTTGCCACTTGCCTGACAAGTCTGACAAGACCTGCAATGTGCATCTGAGTGCCTGCACATTAGGGGCCAGTAAAAGTGGGTGACAAGCCTCTCAAAGCTCTTGCCCTGCCCCAAATGTCCAGCAAAAGGCACATCATGAGCCAACCCCAAGTAGGAAGGCCCTTAAGCACTGGGGTACCACCAACACACGGGCTGACCCAGGCTCAGGAACCATAGGCTCGCTATACAGGAGGTCATCCTCCCAATAAATCAGGTGTGATCCTGGCTCCTTGCCAGCCGCCTGGTCTACAGCCTGCTGCCGCAAACCCTCCAAAGTAGGGCATGTCACCTCCAGTGCACTTTACTAGAGACTTACTAGTAAATCAAATATGCCAATCATGGATAAGCCAATTACATACACATTTTGTAAACGAGCACTTGCACTTTAGCACTGGTTAGCAGTGGTAAAGTGCCCACAGTAACAAAACAGCAAAATCAGAGTCCAGCACACATACAACAACCTGGGGAATAGAGGCAAAAGGTTAAGGGAGACCTCGCCAAGGATGAAAAGTCTAACAGTATGTAAGTTTCTAAAATAAACAAGTGTGTAAAAAAGTACATCTGTGGGTTTTCTCAAATTTTCTTGTCATTTATACCCAAGAATGATTAATCCATGTCATGTGTAGGTAAGGTACACAAATGAAAATTGAAGTGTGAGTAAACAGTTTGTGTGCCTGCAAAACATGTTATGAATTACAATGTTGGGTATCACTCAATAAAAGGTTAAGTGTGTGTGTATAATGGACACATACACGTTTTTTGAGATACAGGCTCATAGTGTTATGTCAATTTTCGAATTCACTATCAAGCCACTTTCCTATTGTATGCCAGTATATGAAGCAATGTGACAATGAAAGTTGTCACATTAACCCAGACTTGGTAACACCAATGCCATACCAGTGTTGACATTCTCAGAACATGCAAACCACACAATATCATGCAATTTTCACATTCACAATGCTTCCATATGCATGACTGTTAGAAATTGGATCTCTAGTTGGCAGAGTTATCCATCCTGTCCAAGTAGGGACCACAATCCTAGTCAGGGTAAGTCACAACACAACCTAAATTATCCTGTGCTCACCCTCCGGTAGCTTGGCACAGAGCAGGCAGGCTTAACTTAGAAGGCAATGTGTAAAGTATCTGTGCAATAACTCAAACTGTAACACAGTGAAAACACCAAAAAAAGAACTCCACACCAGTTAAGGAAAATAGATAATTTTTATCCAAACCAAATAACACCAAAATGACAAAAATCCAATATGCACAAGTCAAGATATCACTTTTCAAAGGCTTAAATGAGTCTCAGCCCTTAAGAATCCGTGGTTGTGTCTTTTTAACACACAGTACCTGGGATGTGTCAAAAATAATGACGCAGAGAAAGAGATGCGTCAAAAAGTAAATCGATGCATTGATTTTCTCCAGTGCAGGAAAGACGATGTGTTGTTTCTTTCCACAATGCAATGTGATACGGCGGTTTCCAGGAGCACAGCTTTGGTTCCTCACTGAGATACAGGATATTTTGATGCCCATGGATGATGCCTGGAATATCAGAACACGTTGAGCAGAGGCAAAAGGCACTGCATCGATTCGGTAGGCAATGCAGTGATTTTTCAGTCTATCTCCCAACTGAGGGAGATTATGCCATGGTCTATGGACTGCCCCTAGAGACTACTTTCAACTAAGGCCACATTGGCCACCCCTGTAGAAATCCCACCAGTTGGTGATTTCTTTGGACTGACAGAGTCCCCTTGCTTGTGTCCTAGCTGGGAGCACTCAAAGCAGCGGGTTGGAAATGGGGTGCCCAGGGCCACCGCCTACCAGAACCACCACCCTGTTTCTCAAATGGGGCCTGGTAACCCTTCCTTCCCTCCTTACTCTGGGATTTGTCTGGGTCCTCTTTAACCTCCCCCTCACTCTGCTGGGGGAATCTGAACCGCCCTTCTTAGGGTCACTCCAAGGCACTATCTTGAACACTCTTATGCTAGCTCAGAGGTCCACCTCCTCAGCAAATGTCCTGGAATCAGTCAGCTTACTGTCAACTAGGTGCTGGCACAGCTCTGTAAAACAGATGCTGAGCAGGTGCTCTCTCCTGACTAGATTGTATAACCCAACATAATCATTAACCTTGTTGCCCCGCAACGGCCCATTCAACGCCTTACCGGAGTAATCAATAAAGTTTACCCAGGATTGGATGGTGTGCTTGTGACTGTATCTGAATCTTTGGCAATACTTCTCAGGAGTCAGTCTACATTTAGCCATCAAAATAGCTTTAATGGGAGTGTACTTGGTATAAATGGGGTCTCTGGTTGGCAGTCAGTTTGCACTCCGTCCAGGCAGGGACCCTCACTTTAGTCAGGGCAATGGAGATACACACTTAGATAACCCCTGCTCACCCCATTAGTAGCTTTGCACAAGCAGTCAGGCTTATCTCAAAGACAATGTTTAAAGTATTTGTACCAACACACACAGTAATACAGTGAAAACACTACAAAATGGACATCACACCAGTTTAGAAAAATATCCAATATTGATCTAAATCAAAGAATACCAAAATGACAAAAATCCAACATACACAAGTCAAGGTATGCATTTTTAAAATAAAAATAGCCTTACTCCAGAGAAACAATGGAAATGTTGGTGTTACACAAAGTACCTGGTTTACATAAAAAATAAAGCCACCAGGGCAAGTGTGCGTCTAAAAAGTCAGCGATGCGTTGTTTTTTTACTCACAAGTGGAGCTGTTCATCAGTGCAGGTTCCCGTTGATTTTGACACCCAGCAATGGTGCATGAGAAATCGGCCACACAGTTATTGAAAACTGTGGTGAGTGGGGTTTGCTTCGTTTTCAGCAGCGGCAAGCAGGTGTTGTGTCATTTCTTCAGCCATGTTGCAGGTAATGCGTCGATTTCCCAGCCGCGATGCAGGTGGTGCTTCAATTTCAGGCCACAAGGCAGGTGGCGTGTCCTTTTTACAGCTGCGTTCCAGGTGGTGCGTCAGAATTTTCCACGCATACCTTCCTGTGCATGGATTTCAGTCCTTGTTCCACCAGCTTCACCTTTCAAGGGCCCAGGGACTGGATAGGGCACCACTTGGCAGGGCAGGAGTCTCAACAGAGAGCCTAGGTGCTTGCAGAGGAAGTCTTTGATGGCCCTAAGACTTCAAAACAGAAGGCAAGCTCAGTCCAAACCTTTGGAGATTCTTCGCAAGCAGGAATACAGCACAAAGTCCAGTCTTTGTTCTCTTTCAGGCGGAAGCAGCAACTTCAACTGCAGGCCAACCCAGCAAAGCCCAGTCACAGGCAAATGGGCGGTACTCCTCCTCCAGCTCTTCAGCTCTCCTCTTGGTTCCAGAAGTAATCTGAAAATCTGAGATTCTGGGTCCACTACGTATAACCCTTTCTGCATTTGAAGTAGGTAAACTTCAAAGGAAAGTCTCTGTTGTTCACAAAATCCTGCCTTCCCCAGGCCTGGCTCCAGACTCACACCAGAGGGTTGGAGACTGCATGGTGTGAGGGCAGGCACAGCCCATTCAGGTGTAAGTGGCCAGTCCTTCCTTCATTGTATCCCAGCTGTCCCATCGGGATATGCAAGCTAAACTCCAGCTCCCTTTGTGTCACTGTCTAGTGGAGATTCACAAATAGCCCAAATGTCAGTCTGACCCAGACAGGGAATATACAAGCAGGCAGAGAAACAGAATGGTTAAACGGCAAAAATTTAAAACAACCTTTACCAAAATATGTATATTTAAATTGTGAGTTCAGAGTCCCCAAACTCCCAATCTCTGTCTGCTCCCAAAGGGGAACTGCACTTAAAAGAAATTTAAAGGCAGCCCCCATGTTTATCTATGAGAGAGTTAGGCCTTGAAACAGTATAAAGCAATTTGGCAGTGTTTCACTGTTATGACATGTAAAACACACCAGTATATGTACCATCTTTAACATACATTGCACCCTGCCCATGGGACTTATTAGGGCCTAAATTAGGGGTGCCTTACATGTACAAAAAGGGAAGGTTTCAGCCTGGCAAGTGGGTACACTTGCCAGGTTGAATTAGCAGGTTAAAACTGCACACACAGACACTGCAGTGGCCGGATTGAGCCATGTTTACTGGCTACTCATGTGCGTGGCACAACCAGTGCTGCAGGCCCACTAGTAGCATTTGATTTACAGGCCCTGGGAACCTCTAGTTCACTTTAATAGGGACTTATTAGTAAATCAAATGTGCCTATCGTGGAAAAACCAATTACACATACATTTTACACAAGGAGCACTTGCACTTTAGAACTGGTCAGCAGTGCTAAAGTGCCCATAGTACCAGAAACAGCAAAACCAGAGTCCAGCACGCAGTCAAAACATGGGAAGCAGAGTCAAAAATGACTGGGGAGACCACACCAAGGATGCCATGTCTAATAGTACTTGATTTGGTCCCTAACCTCTAATGTTAGAAGTGTGTCCCTCTTGAGTGTTGGCATGTGTTTCCACAGACCCACCCCCAGTGCCCTTCAGTAACCCCATGTACCCTCAGTGCAACTTCATAAGCAGAAAACCACTTATCACTGTCATCTTCCACCACATAACTGGGCACCATGTCCTTGGGTATATGAACCTTTTTGTTTCCATTAGTTACTGTACGTTTGCTGCTGCCATCACTGCTGGAATCTGCCTGTCTGGCCTCGAGTTCCAGCTCTTTCAGACTCAGCTCATGAGTCAGAAGTAACTTATTTTCTGATAAGGCTATTTCAGTCTCTCTTTCAGCTCTTTCAGCTACTCTTTCAGCTTGCTTGGCTTCCCTCTCCAGCTCTAGTTTTAATATTGTTAACAGCAGCTGAAATTCTCTTTCCTCTCTACTGTCCTCTGCTGCCAGGCCGTAATTTGAGAGATTGCTCCCTGCCCCCCCAGATAGCACAATTTCAGGGGTGTCCCCCTCCACTGCTGCAAGTAGCTCCTCGGAAGAGCCATTCCCAGGCTCCTCCAACTCATCATTCTCTCGGGTGCAGGGCTCTGCCCAGGACCTCAGCGCCCTTTGAAACTCCACCTTCTTGGTGGCTCCTCCAGTAGGGACCCCATCCCTTTGCAGAAGCTTTTCAGCTGGTTAACACTGTAATCTTCCACCTTAGCGAGCTCAAACTCCATAGCTCCACTTGTAGATCCAGCCAGAAACATGATGTATAGGATGAATTAAAAAAAGTTATGCAGGGAAAAATTGCAGAAGAATACGAAAAATCAAAATGGTATTTTAAAAGTGGGTGGGTAGGTAGTGTATACGCATGTATTGTATGGCACTACACAAACGCAAGTCCTATCACCACCACTGACCACCAATGTTAGAAATTGGGTTTCTTGTTGGCAGAGGTATGAACCCTGTCCAAGTAGGGACCACAATCCTAGTCAGAGTAAGTCACAACACCTATTTTATCCTGTGCTTACCCTCCCGCAGCTTGGCACAGAGCAGGCAGATTTAACTTAGAAGGCAATGTGTAAAGTATTTGTGCAGTAACTCATACAGTAACACAGTGAAAGTACCACAAAAGTACTCCTCACCAGCTTAGATAAATTGATCATTTTTATCTGAATAAAATAAGACCAAAACAACAAAAATCCAATATGCACAAGTCAAGATATCACTTTTAAAGTTTTAAATGAGTTTCAATCCTTAAGAATCAGAAGGTGTATCCTTTGAACACACAGTACCAGCGATGAGTCAAAATCAGTGACGGAGAGAAGCTGCAGAGGAGGAGATGCAGTGTAAAGTAAAGTGCTACATCAAACGTTCTGGTGCAGCAAAGGCGATGTATTGTTTCTTTTAACACTGCAAGCGATCCATCGGTTTACATGAGCGCAGCCTTGGTTCCTCACTGTGATGCAGGGATATTTTGATGCTCAGGGATGATGATTGGTAAACCTAGAATGCGTTAAGCAGAGGCAACAGGCACTGCATTAAACAGGCAGGTGATGCAGTGATTTTCCAGCCGTGAGGCAGGCGCTGCATCGATTTGGCAGACGTTGCGTTGAATTTTGCAGGTGTTGTGTCAGTTTTCAGATGCGCTGTATTTTCTTCTCTTTGGTGAAGTCTTTGATAGCCCAGGAATATCAAAACAGGAGGCAAGCACATTCCAAGCCCTTGAAGAGCACTTGAGGAGGATGGCAGCGTCCTTCCAGCAGAGTCAAGGTACAGCAGGCAACAGGGGAACAAGCAAGCCAGTATTCCTTCCAGCAAAGCAGTCCAGATGAGTCCTTTGGGCAGCCAGGCAGTCCCTCTGAAAGAGTCCAGTTTTAGGTCCAGAAGTGTCTTCTTTGGTGGGGTTGCAGACTCAGTATATATACCCAAAAGAGCCAATGAATTGGAGGAAACCTCAAAGAGTGGTTTTGAAGTGCCCAAGTTCCCCTTCCATCCCAGCCCTGTCTGCCAGGAGCCCTGACCTTTGAAGTGTAAGTGAGAGACCCTCCACCCATCCTGCCCAGGGACACTCATCAGTATGCAGATAAATGCAGATGCAGCTTAGTATGCTGTGTTTGTGGCTGTCTGGATGGAATGAACAATGGAGAGCTGTCAACCAGCACAGACCAGACGTGGATTGGAAACAGACTGTAAGGCACAGATGGCAGTAAGTGCAGGGAATGCCTATTTTCTTAAAGTAGCATTTTTGAAATAGTAATGCAGAATTCAACCAGTAAGTAGGATTTCTCACTACCATTCCAACCATACCAAACACGACAAGTCTATTCCTCTCAGATCAGAAATTACCACTTAAAAGCATATACAGGAATTTCTAATGCTGGCCTATGAGAGGAGCAGGCTTCACAGAAAAGTGAAAAATGACTTTGGGGGAGATCACTACCAGGACATGTCAAACATATAAGTACATGTCCTGCCTTTTACTTACACAGCACCCTGCCCTATGGACTACCTAGGGCCTACCTTAGGTTTTGCTTACAAGTAATAGGGGAATTTAAGGCTTGGCAAGTAGGTTTAAATGACAAGTGAAACTGAACACACATGCCTGAGACATGGTTAAGGGGCTACTTGGGTGGGTGGCGCAATCAGTGCTGCAGGCCTGCTAGTAGCATTTAATTTACAGGCCCTGGGCACATCTGGTGCACTTTACTAGGGACATATAAGTAAATGAAATATGCCAATTTGGTATGGCATATTTTACCATGTTTTAGGGAGAGACCACATGAACTTTAGCACTGGTTAACAGTGGTAAAGTGCCCAGAGTCCTAAAGCCAACAAAAACGAGGTCAGAAAAAGAGGAGGAGGAAGGCAAAAATGTTTGGGGTGACCCTTCAGAGAGGGCCATTTTCCAATGATGACATATTAACTTGATAGCTCACATATTTATCCATTACATTATAAATGCATTGTAAAAGTCAGTTTCACCCACCCTGCCAACCTTGCTGTTTCCCCACCTCAATATAACAGGTGGGAGACCAACAGTGGTCATGGTCGACCATCTTATATAGGGAAGGCAATTTCCCTGCCTGGGACTGCCATGTGAGGCAGAGTGGTTCCAAGCAGGGAAATAATGAATCTAACATGCACAGGGAGAGTTCCTTCTGCATCAGGATGATTGATCATCATAAATAGATATCTTCTTTAGGATTTTGTTTTTGAAAAACAAACAGGAATGCTGAGTGGAGTAAAAACAACAATGCATCCACTCATTATATCCCCCAGCTAACACTGGACCCACAGGTTCTCAACATGTAGTAGGTGCTGTGGTATGTCTTGGTATGTGCTCACTGACAGCATACTCTGGACATATATGGTGTTTTCCATTCAAAAGTCCAGTGAGCATGAGATGCTTTACGTGATCCCAATTGGGTGTGACTTACCAGATGTTAAATCTCTTTCACCAGCATCCTAATGAAATTCAATGCATCCATTTCCAAACGCGATGATGCCAAGCAGAACATCTCATGTTCATGGCCCTTACAGTGTCCTTTAAGAAAGGAGGAGAACAATAGGAAACATTGTCCTTAGAAAGAATGGACAGCTGAAGGATCTTTCAATAATTCCACGTTTTCCTTCCAGCTCCCTAGTTTGGATGATGGAACCACCTAGCATACAGGAGATACATATGCATATGTCCCCAAATTATTTTATGCAACGTTGGCATGATATGTTGAACTTTTTTCTAACGTGCAAATTTGGGTGACCAATATTTTAATACTCTACTCTATTTAGACATTTAGAAGTTTATTTATTAATATAGTTTTGTTGTGCCACATTTCTGCAGAGACAAAATTGTATTACTATGGATGCTGTTTCGGTGTTCTGTTCATCTGGCTCCTGTTCATTACCCCTCCCTTACACTGTGATGCAATTGATTATTTTCCTTAAAGAGCATGTATTGTGAATGAAACTTTTTTTCTTTTCATACTGAAAGTAGCACATTTACAAGGACTTTCTCCTGGAAGTTCTGATGTAAGCTGCACATGCTAGTGTATGGGTCTTTGTTTGAAAAATAGTTCATATTGTGCTGTACATCTCCGGATTGCACTGTTGCTGATTCTGAGGAAGCTGATGGATTTTTTTTCTTTCCTTAGAAATGGGTTAGTGTTATATTCATGCTTATGACAATTAGTATTTTGATTTGATCAATATGTTTTTTCCCTTGTCATGCCTGCTGCTTTTGCAGATTTTTCTTATTATTTATCCACAAATTATATACACAAACCTATGGATTTGGGGGTGAGCCAGAGACTTTTCATATTCCTCAAGGACCGATTTGAGACACTTTCTTTTTTCTACTAGAGATGTTGTTGGTTTCCTTTGTGATGCTGACAGTCATATTGAGAGACGTCCCTTTCCCTTAGATGTGCTGTCTTTATGATTCTTGTTGCTTATTAGGACTTAAAGTAATTCTGATTTCTTACTAATTACTGTGTATCTGAGCCTTCATGACATTTATTCTGCATTTCTCTGTAGCCCTCATTTTGAGATTTCATTATAAAACACTTTCACTTTTTATTGATGTAAAGTTCAACTTTTGAGTGGTGCCACTCAATATTTTCTCTTACTCTGCTAATGTGTTGGGTCTGATTTCAAGGAGGTTGGTGACTCTTGACAAGGCATTGAAGTGCTTCGTGGTAATCATTAGTGACTTAGGAGTGATCATTAGAATAGACCACTTGCAAAGCAAATTATTTTTAAAAAAGGTTTAAAAACAGACAGGCATGTGATTGAGAGTAGGGTATGTGCAGAAGAGGCATATAGAGGGGATGAGGAGGTGAATTGAAAATAAAAAAGCATCTGCAAGTAATTGGTTGCCAGTCTTTCAGCAATCCTTGTTTTGTTTTGTCACTGTTTTTGTAAAACTTTATTTTTCAAGAAGCTGCAGGGCCCTCAAAATTGGATGAGGGCAAAAATGTTTTTTTGTCTCAAAAAAGGAGACATTAGCATAGAACTCTGTAGCACTGAATGGAACTACTTTATATGTGGATGTGCTCCTTGTGAAAGTAAAGAATTTCACAACTCATAATGAAGTCAGCAGATGGTTAAAGTGGGCTGAGACATTGCCCTTTGATGCATGCTGGAGTGACTGGAAGGACAATGTGAATGTCGTAACCATAGACTAAAGGATGATGTGCGGCTTAAAAACCAAAAGAAGTAAGTATGTTATACACACAATTTAATTAATTTAAAAGGTCTTGGCTAACACAAACCTAAAAAATCAAATAGGTCTGCCATGTGCTGCTAGCCTCTTGCCTCTGAAAAAGAAGGCAGGAAAGAAAGAAGCTAAAAAAGAAAGAAAGAGACAACAAAAGAAAGAAACGACAAAGAAATAAAGATAAAAGAAGACAAGGAGGAAAAAAGAAAGAAAGAAAGAAAGAAAGAAAGAAAGAAAGAAAGAAAGAAAGAAAGAAAGAAAGAAAGAAAGAAAGAAAGAAAGAAAGAAGGACCAAATAAAGGACCAAAGGAAGGTTAGCAAGATTGATAGAGCACACTGATTAGCTTATATGAAGCATTGATTATCTTATATGCAGAGTACAAGTCATCTGATGTGAAATAGCAGGAATCAGGTAAACAAAGGCCATTCAAGGTGAACTTACAACAGCATTAGCAGGAGATGGGAGCTGGTGAAGCTGGAATGTGCCTTGTTCTCACATCAAAAAAGTCCTGCTATCATATCAGGCTTTAAATACAAAGGCAATATTAAAGTAGTTATAGAATAAAAACAAAAACCCTGGATGTACTCCTTGAGAAAGAGCAAAATGCAGTCATTCAACGTAAAGTAAACCATTGGCTTAAGTAGTCTGACTCATTGCCCCATGCTGTATGTTGTAGTGGGCAGTAGCAAGATTCCAATAAGATGAAGGGAAGTGGCTTAAAGGCCCTTTACATAAGTGTATTATGCATAGAATTTTAGTACAGTCAAAAGGTCTTAATGCCAGACATAATAATGAAGGGAAATAGTAATTCAAGGTCATTATTATGCAAGATCTTAACGAGTGTAGCAGATAAAGGTTTTTGTGATAGATTACAATTTGTGGATGTAACACTGTGTAAAGAAACTACGTTAAATGCTATTCTAAAGGAATGTGGTTTTTTAAAGACATGTCAAATACTTGTCTCACTGCAAAAAGCAAGCCCATTACTTGCTGAGAATCCTTTATGAGTGACTGTGAAGCAGCGTGACACTTAAGCACATCCCAGGACACATAATTACAATTTGACAACACTACCATCGCCCCACTGAATGCAACACAAGCAAAGCCCCATGTGTACCTACTACAGCAGTATACACAATACCATACAGTATTGTTACTGTTTATGCAAATCATTTTACATCATCCCTAAAATACACATATAATATGAGCATGTATAATACCCAAGAACTTAAAATATAACATGGCAGCTGATAAACACATTGCAGCAGTCAAACATCAGTGCATGCCTGTGCGACCCATTTACTTCCTGGTTCAGAAGGTACTGTATCCACCAGATGAGCATGAGATGCCCAGAACAGACACCACATCCTGCAGAATGAATGTTTCTGAGGTTACCTTGGCCCCCCAACTTCCACCATGCCTAGTAGTAGTTGGTAGGGTTATATTTACTCCACACATTTTTGTAAATATTGTGCTTCCACAATTATCCCAAAATTCTCCCCTTTCTCAGCTTCTTACCTCATCATGACATATTCTGGAACAGTTGTAGGTGAACTCTGTTATGTGTGCCTGTGTTGGACTGTTTTTTTTTCTATCCAGTTTGACGTTGGTTGAACAATTACTTCTGTTCTTCAATGTAGAGCCAATGACATCTCAGGGTTGAGTGCACACTGTGGTAATGAAAGAACAAAGAAAGAAAGATGTGCATGTTCTTGTAATAGTCAAATGACTCATATTTGAGACGTAATTGCCTTTTCAATATCCGACTCATAGATCAAGCAAAGTAATATCAGACTACTTCACACCTACCTGTTTCACATAGAGAGATGGGCTACATCATGTGGGCTTATACATTTATGACCCACAAATGTTTGTCATTTTTATGTAGACACGTTAACTACCATTGGCCTTGCTTATCTCTTTTGAATTTCACAGTGTTTATTTTATATCTCTGAGAGATCAATGCGACAACACTACTTTGTTACAGATTCTAAGCGCATAACATCCTCTATCCTGGGCCTCTACTTCCAATGACCAATGACCGATTGCAATGATACCTTAGACACCTATCACAGCACAATGCTGCCCCTCAATCAACATAAAAATGCAATTATTCTGCTGTTGACAGGTGATGGACATTTTTCAGTGTAAGTAACAACATGCATAATGCATTCACAGTGTTCATGCACAAATCCCAGTTATCATCTGATATGTCTCAAAGAGAAGAAAGAGCATCAGCTATGTACATACCATGCATGGAATTCTGCAAACCATATATAAAAGCCTATCTCTAATTTCCTTATAATAGGCAACTTGTGATGTACCTAGTTGTCTACAATAAAGAAATGACGTACCCAGTAAACTGTAATAAATTTACAATGCCTGCTGCCAGAGTCTGCAGCCAAGGGAAAAGCAGGTCAGGTTATGGAGCATAATTAAAGCAGATGAATAAAGAATAAAAACAAAATGTGGCTTTTGTGTTGTCTCGTCTGGTTTTCTAGGTGTACAGTGACAAGCAGAAAGGAGATATGTGTAGCAACATGTTTAGTTTCTGCACTTCTTAGGTAATTATAGAAAAGTTTAAATCTTTCTGCATATTTGCATGTTTATACACATTTCAAGCTACTTAAAAAAACAAGCAACTGACTTGCATTAACTTGATTCTTATATCCGTTTGCAACAAACATGACACATCAATTTTTTATTCTTCATATTTACAAATATGACATCTCTTTCATTTGAAAGAGCCATGCATCAAAGATTTAAGTGGCTTGTGGGAAAAGTAATATTGTGATTAAGGAATAATGGGGGTCATTCTGACCTTGGCGGTTAAAGGCACTTACCGCCGGTCAGAAGACCGCCATAACACCGCTGCGGTCGCGGTAAACCGCCACGGTCATTCTGACCCGCAACTGGCAAACCGCCAAAAACCCGACATCCACAAAAGTCCGCCACACCAACGGGCAGCGCAAAACAGGCGATGACCAAACCTCCACCGTCACGCCAACAGAAATACGCCCATGCCATTCCGACCCACAAATCCCCGCAGCGGTCTTTCAACCGCGGTATTCCATTGGCGGTACACAATGCCGCGCTCAAAATACACACACCTTTACAAAACACCACCACATTGGACAAATCAAAATACACACACCTGAGACACATACACACACCACTCCCACACACCCAAATAAATATAAAACACACACCCACATCACCCACAAACCCTTACGACCACAATTGCGACTGAAGGACAGAGAGAGACAGCACAGCATAGAGTAGACCATCACACAGAGGCAAATCACATTATCACCCACACAATTTCCACGCACAAGACACCATACACCACCACACTCACCACACACTACAACACATACACCACCCCTCACCTCATCCACACCACCCCATGGCACCCCAAAGACACCCCAGGTTCTCTGACGAAGAACTCAGGGTCATGGTGGAGGAAATAGTTCGTGTAGAGCCCCAGCTCTTCGGTGCACAGGTGCAGCACACCACCATTGCCAGGAAGATGGAGCTATGGAGCAGAATAGTGGACAGGGTCAACGCTGTGGGACAGCATCCACGCAATTGGGACGACATCAGGAAGCGGTGGAACGACCTACGGGGGAAGGTGCGTTCCATGGTATCAAGACACAACATCACGGTACAGCGGACTGGCGGTGGACCCCCACCTACTCCCCCAGAATTCACAGCATGGGAGGAAGAAGTCTTGCACATCCTGCATCCTGAGGGCCTCGCAGGAGTAGGCGGAGGAATGGACTCTGGTAAGGCAAATCTCCACTACTTCATTCCCCCCACCCCACCTGCATGCCAAATCATACCCCCACCCTCACCCCCACCCCCATCACACCAACTCCTTGCAAATGGCTCACCATCACAACCCACACATCCCAAAACCTAGCCCTGTATGCCTCCCCAAAGCATGGACACCCATCACCAAAGCATGCCCATTGCACACACCCATCACCCCCACAAGCCACCATCACAAAAGCCCCCACAAGGGAATGCCAGCACTGGGGTACACGGCCACCCACCCATTACACGAAATGCCACACACAGAAGCAATAACCATACTCGTATACCCCTGCAGGACCCGAACGCCACCACACCGCCACAGAGGGTCCAGAGATGTCCATCCCACCCCCAGAAGAGGCCCCCAGTGATGACAGCAGCTCTGTCTCCCTGGACCCAGATGACCAGCCCGGCCCATTGGGGACCTCTGGACAGTCGGTTCCCCACAGACAGCCACAGGCTACACCTGACCTAACCCCCTCTGGGAACACCAGCACAGCTCCCACCCAGCGGGCCCATGCCTCTGTCTCCAGGACACGTCAATCAGCGGTGTGTCCACCACTACAGGGCACCCAGGTTGACCCACCACCCCAACAACAACAGGGACCTGGGGGCAGTGGTCGTGGGCACACCATCCAGGGGACAGAGGCCCAGGGAAACAGGGGAACTGGGAGGGCTGCTGTGCGACAGGGGGGGACAGGCCCAGGGAACCGACTCTCCAAGAGGCCCTCTCCTCCATCATGGGAGCATACCACCGCTCCCAGGAGACGATGGCTATGGTACTGGCCAGGTTCCAGGAGATCCAGGTACTGCAGGAGGAACAGTACATGGGGTTCAGAGAGGAACTGAGGAACATCAGTTCCGCAATGGGGACCATCGTCATGGCCCTTAACCAGATAGTCACCACATTGCGGGACCATGTGGCACCACAAAGGGCCCCTGTCACTAGCCTGGACCAGGAACAGCCTACCACCTCCGCCGGCGCTAGTGGACAGGAGGCCCCCACACAACGACAGGCCACCAGAACCCCACCTCCTGCAGAAAAAGAACCACCCCGCAAGCGGCACCTGAGATCTCACAAGAAGACAGAGTAGGATGCCAAGACCCCCGCCAGCAAAGGATACCCCCTGATGTCATCCCACTGTCCCACATTGTCACCCTGTCCAACCTTGAACTGCCCCTGCTCCATCCTTCCACAGGCATATGGACAATGCACCTGTGAGACTGAAAACTGGACTCTGCCATGGACATTACTCCACCATCACCCATCACCGTTTTACAATCATATTCCTAAATGTAGCACTTTATTAAAATCTCTTATTGCACTTAAAAAATCTGGAGTCTTTTTGTATTTTGAACAAATGTATTAGACATAACGGTGCAATAATGTTCAGTCACATTGTGATGACAACATACCACTGTCACACAGCTGTAGTCCATGGGCAAACAAAGCAGAGGTCACGCAGTGGGGCCCACAGCTCTGAAAACGGAAGGGAAAGTCACAACTCAGTTAACAGGAACTGGGGGAAACTCAGACAGTAGAGAGGCAGGAGACTTTAAGTAAATGTAAAATGGCGTGGTTGATTCGTACCTGTGTGCTACTGAAAATACTGTTGTATCACAGTGTCCCTGTTGTCTGTGTCGACCCCGTCGTCTTCCTCCTCTTCACTCTCCACAGGCTCCACAGCTGCTACAACACCACCATCTGGACCATCCTCCTGCAGGAAAGGCATCTGGCGGCGCAAAGCCAGGTTGTGAAGCATACAGCAGGCCACGATGATATGGCACAACTTCTTTGGTGAGTACATTAGGGATCCACCTGTCATATGCAGGCACCTAAACCTGGCCTTCAGGAGGCCGAAGGTTCTTTCTATAATCCTCCTAGTTCGCCCATGGGCCTCATTGTAGCGTTCCTCTGCCCTTGTCCTGGGATTCCTCACTGGGGTAAGTAGCCACGACAGGTTGGGGTAACCAGAGTCACCTATTAGCCACACACGGTGTCTCTGTAGCTGTTCCATCACATAACGGATGCTGCTATTTCGCATGATGTACGCGTCATGCACTGACCCAGGGAACTTGGCATTTACATGGGAGATGTACTGGTCAGCCAAACAGACCACCTGGACATTCATCGAATGATAACTTTTTCTGTTCCTGTACACCTGCTCACTTTCACTGGGGGGAACCAAAGCCACATGAGTCCCATCAATGGCACCAATGATGTTGGGGATATGGCCAAGGGCATAGAAATCACCCTTCACTGTAGCCAAATCGCCCACCTCAGGGAATACAATGTATCTCTGCATGTATTTCATCAGGGCAGACAACACTCTGGACAAATCCTTAGAAAACATTGGCTGAGACATCCCTGATGATATGGCCACTGTTGTTTGGAATGATCCACTTGCCAAAAAATGGAGTACTGACAGAACCTGCACCAGAGGGGGAATCCCTGTGGGTTGGCGAATGGGGGACATCAGGTCTGGCTCCAGCTGGGCACACATTTCCTGTATAGTGGCTCTGTCAAGCCTGTATGTCAGTATGACATGTCTTTCTTCCATTGTCGACAGGTCCACCAGCGGTCTGTACACGGGAGGATTCCTCCATCTCCTCGCAAGTCCCAGCGGACGGTGCCTAGGAAGGACAACATGGAGCACAGAGTCAAGCAACCCACAGGTACATAACCACAGCTTGCACAGTACACGATTCGCTATGCATTGAATGGCTTGTATGATTGGCAATGCAAGGCCTAGGCCTGTGTGACGCTGTAGAAATTAAGCCATGTGGGCCCTTGAAATGGCGGCTGCCTGACCTGTGAAGTGTGACAATGGGATGTGAGGTCAATGCGCTGGCGTGGCACACCGTGGCGGTAGGCGGTCGGAGACCGTTGCGCAAAGCAGCATTTGGTTAACATTGAACCCTATGGGTCTCAGGAGCCAATGACGATGTGCGCCGGCGGACGCGGTACGCACCGCCGCAGGTGTGACCGCCATTTTCTATCTGCTTAATCACTCGAGACCTGATCATCCACAGGAGAGGACCTATACTGCAAGTGCTGCTGTGACCTCGGTCTGGAAGAGACAATGGCTGCTGCGACTGGGGAAAGGGCCCCTGCCTTCACATCTGAGGAATTGGAGAAACTTGTTGATGGGGTCCTCTCCCAGTATGCGCTACTCTACGGTCCTCCAGACCAACAGGTAAGTACACAGGGAGCACGTTGTATGGGCTATGCCTGTGTTGAGTGGGGTGGATGTAAGATGGTGGGGAGGGGAGCGAATGAGGAATGCAACGCACGACAGATGAGAGCATGTGCCACATGGCAAGGTTGGGGAGGGGGGGCCACTCACATCGACCATGCAGATAAGTGATGATATTTCTTTTCCCACCCTGTCCATGTCACATAGGTCAGCACCCATCAGAAGATCGACATTTGGCGTGCCATCACCAAGGACGTCCAGGCCCTGGGGGTCCACAACAGACGGGGCACCCACTGCCGCAAGAGGTGGGAGGACATCCGCCGCGGGAGCAGAAAGACCGCCGAGGCTCTGCTGGGGATGGCCTCCCAACCTAGGAGGGGTGCCACACGGCAATTGACCCCCCTGATGTCCCGGATCCTGGCGGTGGCCTACCCCGATTTGGATGGGCGCGTGAGGACATCACAGCAGACACAAGGGGGTGAGTCTCAGCACATTCTGCTATATCAGCGCACAGTGGAGGTGTCTGGGTGGTGGAGGAGGGCTGTGGCTATCTCTAGGCCAGGGCGGTTTCTGTAGGCTAGGCCCCTCCGTTAGGCATGGCCCTGTGCCCCCGCCCCCCACCTCTGTAGGGTGCTAAGTACAGCTATCCATGGCCCGGGCTCACCTATGTGTGCAGTTGTCCTCCATAGACTTGTAGGCCAAGTCACAATAATTGAGTAGTGTACCCCGAGTGCGCAGCGTCGTGCAGGGGGCTTCTGTGTCAGTCCTATCCGCCAACGGTGCCGCCAATGCATGCACTCAACATGTCTTTCTTTCTTCTCCCCCCTCTTTTTTTTGGTTTTCCTGTTCATGTGTGCATTAGCATCATCAGGCGGAGGAAAAGTGGCATCGGCGCACGAGAGAGCTGCATCTCACATGGCCCCGGAGGGCCCTGCAACCGACTCCGAGTTCACCAGTGAGATGGAGGGCGAGGGGAGCACCACAACGGGGACCCGTGGAGATGTCAGCGACACCGACACGTCCTCGGAAGGGAGCTCCCTTGTGGTGGTGGCAACATCCGTGCCCACCGCAACAACAGGTACAGCCGCCACCCAGCACACCAGCTCCGCCCTCCCAGCAGCCCCTCAGCGTTCGCCCCGTGCCCGCTCGGCCAGGAAGCCGGGCATCTCCTTCGCCCCAGGCACCTCAGGCCCTGCCCCAGTTACCCCTGTTGCCCTCAGTGCGGAGATCATTGACCTCCTCCAGACACTCATTGTTGGGCAGTCTACCCTTTTGAATGCAATCCAGGGGGTGGAAAGGGAGGTGCATCGGAGCAATGCATACCTGGAGGGCATTCATTCGGGTCAGGCTGCCCATCAGCGATCGTTCCACGCTCTGGCCTCAGCACTGACGGCAGCCATTGTCCCTGTCTCCAGCCTCCCTCCTCCAACTCCCTCCACCCAGTCCCACTCCCCTGTTCCTCTGCCTACCCCAGACACACCTACAGACCAGCCTGCACACACATCAACACCCAAGGGCAGCTCATCCAGACATAAGCACCACAGATCACACAAGCATTCACCCAAGCAACATGCCAACAGCCACTGCCTCCTCTGTGTCCCCCTCCTCCTCGTCTCCCTCCTCCCTCCCTGTGACGTCTCCACTCACACATGCATGCACAACATCATCAGCCACTACGTCCATCACCAGCACACCCACCAGAACACTCCGCACACATGCAGTCACCACCCCCACTGCCATTTACACGTCCCCTGTGTCCTCTCCCAGTGTGTCTGTCCCCCCCTCTTCCAAACCACACAAACGCAGGCAGCCACCCACCCAACAGCCATCCACCTCACGACAGCCGCCGTCACAAGCACCTGCACCCATAGACAGCACACTTGACTCTCCTTCAACCACATCCTCTTCCTCCACTCCCATACCCACTGCACCTACCCTTCCCATTGCTCCTAAAAAGTTTTTCCCCTCAAAAATTAACCTCTTTGCATCACCTGACCCACCCCCTCCATCTCGTAAGAGTCCAAACAGCACCTCAGCCACCACAAGCCTTGCACCTACTAGGACCATAGTTCAGGGCTATTGGAGTCCACCAGCTCCTAGGGCCGGAACATCGGCCAGCAGAAAGGGGACAGCCAGCCCACCCCTTGGGAAAAGAACCAAAAAAGGGAAGGGCCGGCGCGACAGGCCTGAGACGGCTGCCCCCAAGGACACTACCCTTGCACCGTCACCTGGCACATCCACAAAGGGAGGCAAGGGCCCCAGAGATTCGGCGAAGGAGGGCAAGGGCAGCAGGGCGGACAAGTCCGGCAGCAGGCGAGGTGCCCAGGAGGGCCCCACAAGCCCCATTTCGGGTGTGACGGAGGACACCCACGGGCCCAGGACTCCAGCACAGGAGGGCCCTGCTAGCGAAAGGTCGGATGACGACTGAGCGAGAATTATTGGCCAGATCCGGTTCCCCAGGAACACAAGACAAGCACCGCTGAACAGGGCCCGCCGTGACAAGCACCGCTGAACAGGGGCCGCCGTCTCAAGAACCGCTGAACAGGGCCCCGCCGTGACAAGCATCGCTGAAAAGGGCCCCGCCGTGACAAGCACCGCTGAACAGGGGCCCGCCATCTCAAGAACCGCTGAACAGGGCCCCGCCGTGACAAGCACCGCTGAACAGGGGCCCACCGTCTCAAGAACCGCTGAACAGGGCCCCGCCATGACAAGCACCGCTGAACAGGGCCCCGCCGTGACAAGCACCGCTGAACAGGGGCCCGCCGTCTCAAGAACCGCTGAACAGGGCCCCGCCGTGACAAGCACTGCTTAACAGGGGCCCGCCGTCTCAAGAACCGCTGAACAGGGCCCCGCCGTGACAAGCACCGCTGAACAGGGGCCCGCCGTCTCAAGAACCGCTGAACAGGGCCCCGTCTTGAACAGGGCCCCGCCGTGACAAGCACCGCTGAACAGGGTCCTTCCTGTCAAGCACCGCTCCGCTGGGCCCTTCCTGTCAAGCACCGCTCCGCTGGGCCATTCATCTCAAGCACCGCTCTGCTGGGCCCTTCCTGTCAAGCACCGCTCCGCTGGGCACCGCCGTCTCTGAACTGCTCCGCTGGGCCCTTCCTGTCAAGCACCATTCCGCTGGGCCCTTCCTGACAAGCACCGCTCCGCTGGTCCCTTCCTCTCAAGCACCGCTCCGCTGAGCCCTTCCTGTCCAGCACCGCTCCGCTGGGCCCTTCATCTCAAGCACCACTCTGCTGGGCCCTTCCTGTCAAGCACCGCTCCGCTGGGCACCGCCGTCTCTGAACTGCTCCGCTGGGCCCTTCCTGTCAAGCACCGCTCCGCTGGGCCCTTCGTGACAAGCATCGCTCCGCTGGGCCCTTCCTGTCAAGCACCGCTCCGCTGGGCCCTTCATCTCAAGCACCGCTGGCCCATTGGCAGGGCCGGATCTGTGTCGGGCAGGGCTTCACGAAGCACTCTGGCCAACATGCCTCCTCCATAACCAGTGGAGTCTGTAATCCACCTGATGGACTGTGGCTTTGCACTTTCCAGGATGTCACAGTGGTCAACCCACCCACTGTAGAGACTTGAGAGACTGTGGCTTTGCACTCCCCAGGATGATACAGTGGGCAATCCACCACTGTAGAGACTTGAGAGACTGTGGCTTTGCACTCCCCAGGATGGTACAGTGGGCATGGAGGCCCCTCGTGGATCTGGCGTCGTGGACTCATGTGGCTGAGGTGCCCCCCCTTCCCTTCCCCCTGAGGTGCCTGTAGTTTTATTATCTGATGCCCCAGCAGTGTTCTCTCCAATGGAATCGGGTCTCGTGTGTGGGCTTTGCCCATGTGTTTATGCACATTGGCCCACGAACAATGGAAGGTAGCCAATATGTGCCAGACTTTTGGGCTATGTATATATTGTTCATGTTGTAATATATTTTATTTAGATATTTCATATTTCACTTAACTTCAAATATGCTATAATATACTTCAATTTTCATGATCAATTTATTTTGTCTTTGCATTCTTCCGGGGGGTTCAGGGGGTGTCACTCTGACTTGTTGCTCTGCATTGGTGTGTAGGGATTTGGGGGGGGTGGGGGCGTGGGTGTGTCACGTATGTGTGTGCCCGTAACCTTTTCTCCTCCCCCCTCCCGTGTGTCGTAGGTGCAGTACTCACCGTTGTCGTCTGCGCCGGCGTTCGTACTCCTGGTAGAGGAGCAGGTAGACAATAGCTGGTAGGATGTTTAATTCGGGTTCCATGCTGTCCAGATTCCTTGTGGAGTGTATAGAGGTGAGCGTTTTCCCGTTCGTAGTCTGTTTCCGCCGTGTTTTTATCGGCGGGGCTCCCGCACCGGAAAAGGTGGCGGATTGGTGGGTCGTGATAGGGTGGGCGGTACATTGTCTGCCGCCTGTCTGTTGGCGGTGACCGCCGCGCTGTTTGTTTGTCCCGCCGTGGCGGTCGGAGTGTTAAAGTGGCGGGTGGTGTTGGCGGTTCCCGCCAGGGTCAGAATTCCATTTTTTTAACCGCCTGCCTGTTGGCGGGTTGGCCGCCGCTTTAACACCGACCGCCAGGGTTGGAATGACCCCCAATGTGTCCTCTTCTGTACATCATAAAGATATTGTTAGTCACCTCAGAGTTCCATAATGTTATATAGGAACTCACCCTTATGCCTCATTCCTCTATATGGTCATGGAACTACTCAGTGACCTGCTATATCCTTATAAAAAATGGCAGGGATTACTGCATTTCATATACAATTTCTAGCATAGCTGGATGAATTAATGGCTTTCATGAAGCCTGTGTTTTGACCTGTAATCTCAAAAAGAATGAGCGGACCAACTGAGATCTGCAAAAGTGTGAGCAATGTGAGACATACAATTGTTGAATTAAAACAAAAACATAGTGAACCCATTATCATCAACTCCTTCAAATAGAGTCTCTAATTATCTGGGGGGGAGGCAGACTTTCCTGAAACTCACCTCATCCTCTAGCTGCATTAAACACAATATATGGCAATGAATTGAACTTGTATACACTGTCAAAAGACATGCAATTTTGTCTTGTAACTGTCTCTTTAAACAAACTTTGAGAACATGCATGATATCCATAATCTGAAAGAAACCAACCTTCCCTAGTAAACTTTATACTAGTCACAAAATCAATATCGAGAAAATCTACTATGTGCCTAAATATCATTGGCACTTGTTAGGTGAGTTAATGATTGCACAATACAAGACCAGAAACAAATGCGTTCAGAATTTATCAGGTGCAATATTTATGACCTATTCAGACTTTTTGGGGAATAAACTATGCATTTTCGTGCATACAGCACTAACAGCTCCATGTCCTGGCAAATACTGGGCAATTTTCCGCTGTTAAATTCCTCAAAATTGTTTTCCCAACAGATTACAACTACTGAACACATCACACTACATGTTATGGACCAAGATGTAGCTTTCTGCCAAATTTGGTGTAATTCCGTTCAGTCGTTTTTATGGTATCACTGTTCAGTTTTCATATAGGAAATTTCATGGTGTAAACACACTGTGTGACCTCCCCTTTTTATATATATATAATAGGTAGGCTGTAGTTAGGACCTAGTTTCCATAGGAAAAGCATGTTTTTTGCCAATAACTTTGTCGCTGTTTGATGAATCTTCACAACATGTTCAAAACTAGTACACCACTCACTTCAGCTGGTGTCTTGAAAGTTTCTCTGTGATTCGTTAAGCATAGGCCATGAAAAAGGTGGGGTTCCAAAACATGTTTTCCCCATGCAATTTCCCATAGGGGTTTTAGGCATGACTACAGTCTGATTCACTGGACAGATTACAGCAAATCTGGCAGAAAACTAGCTCTTGGTCCATAAAGACCCCTTTTTGTTATTTGGTGTAAATCCATTCAGTAGTTTTGGAGTGTTAAAGTATAAATACATTTGTGTATCTGGGGATATGGATCCTCTGTGGATCTGACTGATTTATTGCTAAGATATGGTTAGCTGCCAGCACTTCAACCAGGAAGTACTGGTAGACATCTTGGGACTCAGACTCAGCTGAGTTCCAAGAAATAAATGTACGTTTTTAAAACATTTTTGCAACAAAATCCCAGATCCTCAAATACACATCTAACGTTTTTAAAAATGCCCAACTCTCCCCGTGCTGCCACATCACTCTTACTCCTGTCTTCTCCTTGCTTTTCCCCCATTTTGGAGTGCCTTCCTCTTTGCCTTTCCACTGTTTTCACTGCTTTCACCTTGCTTTTCACCCATTTTTTGTGTGCCATCTCCTTGCTTTTCCCTTATTTTCACTGTTTTCTCCTTACTTTTTGCCACATTTTGTGTGTGTCTACTCCTTACCTTTCTGTAGTTTTCAGTGCTTTCTCCTGGCCTTTTCCCTTGTTTTTTGTGTGCCGGTTCCTCGCTTTTCCTTAATTTTTCACTACTTTCAATTTGCTTTTTTCCCATGTTCTTGAATGCCTTCTCCATGCTTTTCCCTTGTGGTTAGTGGTTGGATGTATGTGGGGGGTTGGCTACAGAGTCTGGCCTGTGGTCAGGCCCTGTGGCCAACCACCCACCATGCATGGTGAAAGGCTGTATGCAATGTGTGGATGGATGCATGTCGGGGAATAAGGTGCATAGCTGGGCCGCAGGCCAGCCCATTCAGCCTACCCCTTGCCAAGCACAGCCAAAAGCTGTGCATGGCCCGGGGTTGGATACACGCAGGACACTGTCGGTAGGGCCAAACCACCCCCATGCATGACCAAAGATCATGAGTGGTGGGGGTGCTAGATGCATGAAGGGGTTGGCCCCTGCAGTTTTAAAAAACATAGAAATTGACTGAAAAGCAAAGGTTACAAGGATGTTATGGTTTAAAATCAGCATTTGAAAACCTTAGAAATTCACCAAAAAAAACAAAGGTAAGAGGTACGTTATAATAAGGATAAGAATTTACACATACAGAAGACCATAGAAATTCAGGTAGAGTTATTTCAAACAACTTTAACTCGTGCCCTAAGGTAACTATACCTTGCTCCCTCACCATGCACTTCTAACTACCCTACATATTGCATCAGTAATTGAACCGTCTATGATATTACTGATGATTTAATTGAAATATTTGCAGTAAAATTATTGATCTGAAAACTGTGCATGGCGGTGGCATGAGATAGGCTCAGAATATATATACATATACACACACACATATATAAATACATTTTGTATATATATCTTTAGATATAGATATACATATAAATCAAAATATGTTTCATGGAATAAAATAAAGTATGAGGAGTTAAGTAAAGTAAACCCATACATACATATATCCTATATATTCTTACCTTGTTGATATTTTGGTCTTCAATATTTTTCCAACAATCTTGTGGTAGCACTATATTTTTTAAATGATACATAAGTGGAATATCCTTAGATGCATTTGGAATGCAAGATGTCATAGCTCGTGTTGGAGGTCACTGAAATCAGATGGCTCAGCATAATAAAATATTTCTCACTTCGTAGTTCGCTCAGGGATTCGTTACTCTGAGAATGAAACCATTGGACACCATGACATATGAAATATGGAGATTGCTATTTGTAACAACTTGCCACAACGTGTCAGATTTCTAATGTCTGACTTCAGGAGTCTCAGGTTAAGTAAGGATAATCTGAGTTTTGAAGTTTTCCAAATGAATTTAGATGTGATTTCAATAACTCTAAACAGCAATATCACAACCATTCACAAATATGGAGATCATACCTTTGCAGGGCAATATATAGTAAAGGTACAGGGAAGTATACAGGAAAGAAAAATCTTATTGTCAGGGTAAAAACCTTTGATTAAAAGAGAGTATGGTGTCCCACTGAATTTCAGCTATGATGACAGCACTGTTGCACCACTACAAGACTCATAAGATTATATAGCTCCTAAAACATGAAGCTGATGGTAGCAGGTGGAGGAGACAAGCAACCGGTGAGCAGGAAATAGAGCATTGGAAGTTTGAACCTTGTTAGGATACTGGAAGAATGAAAGTCAGAGCAGGAGAATGTGCATTCTCAGAGCCCTTTTGGACATATTTACAAGAACTGACACATTGCTGCAGTAAGGCAGAGATGCATCAGAAAAACCTGTGCTGTGGTACAACAGTTCTAGATGGCTTAGATTAATCATATTTACGATATAGCTCACCATGGTGTAAAGCCCCATGGTACATCAAAAAAATGATGCATCTGTGGGAGGGATGTTGTAGTGAAAACTGATGCTTATGCAACAAAGGTTATGCTTGGCTGCTTTGAGGCACGTAAAGCAACACAAATCATCCTTGCATCACATGAGTGCGTAATGCATCAAACATCCTACCAAAAGTGACACATTTGAAAAAAATAATTTCCCCATACATCTTAAGGGAGAGATGGAGCAGGCAGCAGCAGACAGGGCAGCAAACCCACCAACTCCAGTATCAGTCAGGATGTCCAGACAGACCTCCTACAGGAAGAGTAATTTTAACAAGAAGAACAAATACTCATAACAGAGGTGACAAAGCATGAACATTAAATCTTTGTCACCTCAAAATTGCCCGTAAGGCAGAAAGAGTCCATTTGGCAATCCAACGTGGACAAGATCAACAGAGTAGGGAAGGTCAAAAGGGAAGTGTCAGAGTGTAAGAAATGCTGGCATGAATACAAGTGCAGGATGATGGAGAAACTGGTAAGCAACCGGAGGAGGAGCATCTGAGGTCCCGGAGGAGCTGAAGTCATTGGAGGAGCAGGAGGGAACAATCATCCCAGCAGAGTTGGTGGCAGGAGTGTAAGGACTCCACAGTGCAGCCTAAGAGAACCAACAAGACCTACAGGGTAAGCGTCAACAAAGGACAATATCACCAACTATGTCATACTGTCATACTCTGCAGCGCAGCATGCTACATTCCTGCACTGCACTGAGTATAAGGGAAAGGGATGGAATTGACCAAATGTCCAATCATACATCATAGAAATGACCAGTTACATGTTGCACAGCCTAGTTCATCTCTGTCATGCTTGGCCAGTCCATGTGTGATGTGCAGCACCAGTCCTTCTTCACCTATGTTTACTGTGACTTGTTGTGCAATGTATAACAATAGTGACCAGGACTGCAATTCCCACAATACCAAGCAAAACATCCGGACTGGACCACCACAACATTTCAGGACACTGGAACCCTGCCTCACCTGACTTGGATAATGCATGCCCCCTTGCACCATGAGGCCCATATGTTTTTCTTGGGGCCATGCAGTCAACCCTGGACTGCAAAGCAATGGAATGGGGTTGTCAGAGAATTAACTTCTCGCTTGAGAGGTAGGGTCAGGTGTTGAGTATGTGAAATACCATCACATGTGAAGAGCTTCATCTATAGTCACTAGCATGCAATTAAATTACATACAGCTGTCCTGGTGTGCATGGTGAGAGCACACAGGTATAGCCAGCCATGGTAAACACCACTTTGACTCCTGTTATGTACAAATGTTAGGGGGTTAGGGATTAAAGTGATGCACACCAGAAGAACATGTGTGTTTCTTCAAACAATAGATGCTATGTGAGTCTGATGGGCCCCTGGTAGTGCTTTGCAATGTAGGGGAGGCTGAGCATATTGAACTGACACTGTGTCTAAATGGGGGCACATTGCAAGCAAGGAAGACAGAAGGGATGTGTGTACTGCAAGGTAGCCTGAGCAATACACACATTCTGCTTTGTCTGATACTGTCACATTTCTGTTGCAGCTGGGAAGGGATGACATAGAAGAGGGCCTAGGTGTACTACATCCTACATGTGATATGGACCTCGGTGAAGATGTGGCATGTGTCAGGAGGGAGACAGAATAAAAAATCTCTTACCATGCCACATATGTCAAAGATGAAGGATGTCAAACTGGGAAATTTGAAGTGACAGGATGAGCTAGGTGGGTATCACTACTTCTAGCATGTTGGGGTACATCTTGACACACAACCCTCAACTACAGGCAGCCACGTTGGGCAATTGGAAATGGTGACTCATATTTTGTGGCCTGCTGTCACATGAAAATCAATGTATGATCTGGGTGGCATCAGTGTGTGACAGTAGGTGGAATCCCTTTCCCTAAATGAGGATTGCCAGAGGAGTCATGTACATGTACAAGTGAGTGAGTCTGAGTCAAACAAAGTATGATAATCTGCAGATAACCAACTCTGGCAATAATAAAATGGGGTCAGTGCCAGTGCTAGCAATCTACCTAGTTTGACTGGGTCCATCCCTTCAGAGTTAGCACACACTAGCCACTGTTTTAAAAAATGGAGCAAACTGTGTCTGTGATGAAATGCCATGAGTATACAGAGCTAGCCCAACCATGGTAAGCACATGTCCTCACACATTCCCGCAGTGTTACAAGGTTGCTAGCTGTGTAGACTAGTGTGGATGCATGACCAATATGAGCCCTTCCCCACTTGAATGCACAATGTGCATGCAAGACAATGGAACAAGCAGTCTGCTGTGGTATACTATGTGTAAGGCAGTCAGCAGAATCCAATTAAATTCATTGCCAAGCCCATATCACTTTCACAGGAGCTATGGCCTGATTAGTGTCCAGAGGGAATGCATGACCCCTGGCGACTTGGTACAATGTCCACAGTAGTGCTGTCAACAGTTGAAAACACATTCAAGATAGCCATTATGAAAAGAATGGTAATCTGCAAGGAAGATGTGAACCTTACCTTAAAAGGCCAGGCCAGCAAGCTGTGCAACTGTGTTGCAATGTGTGGTATGACACAAACAATCACCCTTGTCACACAGTGGTGTGTGAATAATGCACAGAGGCTGCCATCTGAAAGGCACCTATAATGCCATTTGGCCTCAGTACCTTCAAGTTGCATAGGTACTACATATCAATGTTGAAATGAAAGTGAATTAGGATAAATATTGTATGTCAGCCAGATTACTCATGTAAACATCTAGCATAGATCACCATCAACATATCTCCATTTTATTGCAGAGGGAGAAACTCCTCCTCCTGACCAGCTGCCTGTTTTAAATGGCCAACCTGCTAGCAATGATTTCCCCCCGTGGAGGAGGACACTTTTCAGCAAATCCTGGACTACATTGTATCGCCTTCTCTAGTTGTGGGAGGGGCTGATAGCCCAGAGGAACCGCCTACAACTGGACCTACTCCATCTGCCAGCCCCATCTGCTAGCCCAGCCTAGCCCTGGAGTCCGAGGACTCCCAAATTGTTTTTCAACAGCAAGCAGTAGGAATCGAGCAGCAGATGGTGGATGCGGTGCGGGTGGACATGGAGACCATCGCAGGCACTTTAGAGGGAGTTTATAGGTGCCTGATTCCCAAAAAGGACACCTTTGAGGCACTAAGGGGTACCCACCTTCTGCTCCAGAGATTAGAACAGTTCCTGGCTAACAGCACTGGCCTCATGAGGCAGAGGCAAGAACAACAGCCCCGCCAAAGTGACACCAGTGAGGTTGCCACCCAGCTAGGGGTTATCTGCATCATCCTTAAATCTCTGGAGCAGAAGTAGGACTTCTATATTGCAAGAATGGGTGCCTTTCACCATTTGTTTAACTGTGCTGACAAGCCAGCCTGGCCTTCTTAGCGCTGTGCTGCCTTCCTTGTTGGCACAGGCAAATGCTGCTGGGAAGAGGGGAGCCACATCTTCAGATCCTGGCACAACACACATCAGAGGACTTTACCAATTTCTGGTGGAGAAGTAGACAATAACATTTGTCTGTGGCTCTTAGCCAGTTTCCCATTCGACCTGTGTTGATTATCATGCCATTGCCCTTGTCATCTGGTACTGACTCCTCTGTGTTTGCCCACCTGTTGGTCTGATCCAGATTTGGACTGTCAAGAAGGCCTACCTTCCCTAATGCCAATTTGGACCTCCTTCTCACTGGAATCTCCTCCATATTTCACATGACATGTATCCCCATGGAATTTATCTGCATATCCTTTAGCTCTCAAACAATGTTGGGGTTGTTGCTGCAGAACTGCTTCTGTAAATCAGCCTATGAACACACCCGTAAATAAATGCACTACCTTGAGCCTGTGTGTTGTATGTCCGTGAAAGATAGTACTAAATGGACCACAGTGGATGTGCAGACCCAAAAGGCAATTTCTGCCATCTAAAGGGAATTGTGCAGCAGTCACCATCACATTCCCTTGCCAGACAAGGTCATTGATCATGGACCTGCCTTGCCATGGCATTATGTTGCAAATCCTGTTGAACTATTGCATTACATTGTATGGCAATAACAATTGGAACCTTGAGTGACACAAGGTGAATTAGGCCAACTAACCATATATTTTCAGGACTGCACAAATTGGGGCCTGTGACCCAGGTGAGCCATTAACACATGCTCGTACATCCACAGATTTTTATCTCAGTTCTCAAAACAATGTCATCTTGCACATATGTCAGGCTGAATGGTTACATTGAACATCTCTGTGGGCGTGGCCAAGCCAAAATGGCCAAAATGGCCACGCGGCTGTGATGGTCCTGCGACGGTTCCCATGTACCTGGCGAGAGTGGGTAGCCAGATCACAGAGGCATGCTTGCAAAGGTGGAGGAGTGGTGAGGAGTGGTGGGGGCACACAGGCTGACGAGTATTACAGTGTGTGGGTGCTGCTGAAATTATGAATGGGCCCATCCGGCATACAAGCCTCGGAGGCCCCAGGACGACAGGGGCCTCGGGTGACCCTGAGGTGCGAGGCCGACCAGGTGGCGCTTTGCCACCTGTGCCAGCCAGCTGTTGGTCCTGCCCCCCCCACGACCAGAAGCTTTGTCGGCTCCCCTCTCACCCACGATTCGGTGGTCATTGGGTGGCGTGACCCTTCCTGCTGCAATGATGGCACTTACATAGGATGGTCTGTGGCGCGTCCCACTGCGGGGGCTGAGGCCTGGCTTGCCTCCCCGAAGAATGGAGATGGCGTGGAGTGGCCGCTGTTGGTCTTAACTTACTGCCATGCCTCAGGGAGAGCCGCACTCAAATCGGCTGGTGGGCTAGCCCATGATCTATGCCCAATACTAGATTCTGGTGGAGTGCCCACCATTGTTGGACCGGACAGCGGTGCCATATACTAGACCTGTTTTTTGCTGGGCATTCCGACTGCACTGTACTACCGCATTGCCTCCTCTTTGAATGGGTGGTTGTGGGACACCCGCCTGGCGGTCCGGTTGAGGTTGGCTGCCCTGGTGGTTTATGCTCTACCTGGCTCCCGGACGGTGTGGTATGAGGCTCGTTGGTACTTGGAGCACTTCTGGGCCATCTGTGGAGACTAGGGGCCTTTGCCCCTGGGCGGTCATGCCCCCCGGTGACCCTAAACAGCAAAAACGTCCTTGTGAGAAACAGCAGCAGGTTGGCATGGTTGCCACACCAGCAAGGGACGTGGATGACACTCAGGAGGGTCCAGTGCAAGACCAGGCAGTTGGAGCAGAGGACATACTGATAGAGTTGCAGGCCAGATTCCCTGCCATTGATACCAGATTTGACTTGTTAACCTCCAGGCTCAACAACATGGGAAGCAGGTTGGATAAACAGCAATCGTGCCTGGAGGAAGTGTAAAGCAGCATCTCTGCTATTGAGGACGATTCAGTGACGTTGAGGAAGCGCCTTGAGAAAGTTGGGGGGAGGTTGAAAATGGTTGTTATGAAAAACCAAGATTTAGAGGCTAGGGGGTGCCATAATAACCTAGCATAGCTGGAATCTCCGAAATTACAAACACTGGCCGGCTTGCCCTGTTTGTTGAGACCCTGCTGGTGGAGCCATTAGGATGTCAAGGCTTCACCTCAACATTTGTGGTGGAGAGGGTGCATTGCACTTTGGGCCCATGACCTTCCCCAGCGACACTTGCCGACCTGATTATCGCACGCCTATTGAATTATAGGGACCGTGACACTGCCCTCCGCCTGGCCAGAGAGAAGGTCCCTTTGCAATATCAGGAAGCAGCTGTGTCCTTCTTTCCCAATTTTATGCCTACAGTTCAGGAAACCAGAAATTCTCTGAGGTCAAGAACGTGCTTCGTAATCTTGCCGTTCGTTATGGCATGATATATCCGGCTAGGTTGAGATTGGAGGTGAACGGGAAACCGCGCTACTTTGATAATCCTGGTGATGCCATGGCATTCTGCAAACAACACTCTGGGTGTAGTGGATCACCCCATGGTCCCTCTCAAGAGCAACGATGATCTGGATGCTGGGCACCCTTCTACCATGGAACTGTACCCCTCGGACTAGATTAGACCAACTGACTTGTGGATCCCACCCGTTTGACTAAACATTGTATCTCCCTTCATTACACATTGTTCTGTTGCCTTTATTACAGGTTTCTAAGATGGACTGCCCTCTCCTACTCCATACTGACATTCCTGCTAGCGGTCTGGGAGTACTCCATGGTTGCATTGGCATGCTCCCATGGTTTATACCAAGATATCTGTTTTTCTGTTGTAAATGTCTCTGTTTAGGATTATGCCGGTTTCGCTTGGCAATTCTAGGACGGGTGTGGGAGGGTTGTTTTACCCCAAAGGGTTGTGTGTTGAAATATTGTTATGTTTTACAATGCAGTTTATTCTTATACTTAACTTTCTTATAAATGACCACACATTTCCTTCACGCTGGGGCTAACGCCTGTACTGAGAAACACTCCTTAGACCAAACACTTATGTCCTGGACCATACGTGGCCTCAACTACCTCCATAAAGGCAAATTAGTGGCTGCAATACCTTTGCAGGCATGCAGTGCAGATTGCATTCCTATAAGAGACCCACCTTCCTGCTGGCGCTGTGCCCTTATTTGCATCCACATGGGTCCCCCATCCCTACTTCGCTAGCTACATCACCTACTCTCGGGGGGTATTCTGGTGCATAAAACAGTACCATTTAGGCCACTGTCGACCTGTTCGGATGGCAATGGTAGATATCGGATGGTTGCGGGCTGCTGGATAACCGAACAATTTTACTTGTAAATGTTTATACACCCAATAATGATGCTCCTGAATTTTTTCATGATCTCCACTCCCACATAGATCACTTTGACGTAGAACACGTCTTGTTGGGTGGTGATTTTAGTATGGCAATGGACCCAACATTAAACACTGCTTCTCATGCCTGACGTCTAAGCCCCGTTCCCTCCGGGATTTGAAGGATCTCTACAACACTCATGCTTTACATGATCCGTAGAGATTATTTGGTACTGACACCTTGGCCTACACTTTTAGCTCAGTGTCCCATGGCACCTGGTTGTGTATTGACTATTGTGTTTTTGCTAGTACTGTTACACACTGGGTCACAGCTATCAACACTTATCCCGTAGATTGTTAGATCACTCACGGTACTAGACACACTTCGTATCCCCGCTGCCAGCGGAAATAGGAAACTCTGGAGGTTCCCAGGCATGGCGTTGCTATACGCTTCGTTCTGCACAACCTTGAGGGAAGCAATGGTTGACTTTTTCAAGGTAAATGAGGGCTCGGTGGGCAGTGCTGTGGGATGCCTTTAAGGCATATACCAGAGGTGTTTGCATATCCACACATTCTGGGTCCTTGTGATATACGTCACTGTCTAGCGCAAGTGAAAGTGCACCTTATTGATACTGACCGTGAGACAGCGACTACCGAGATTACCCCCCAACTACATTGTCATAATCTCTTGCTTGATGAGTTCAATGAACTGGCAGATAGGGAGGCGCAATAAGTGGGCAAGTACACCAAGGCTCGTAGATATGGTGAAGTGGACAGACCCGGGAGGATGCTGGCCAGATTTCTTCGCTCCTCATATCCCGCGTCCCACATACTTGAAATTAAAAGACTCGATGGAGGTAGTGCCGTTGGTACTGCTGAGGTCCAAGTGGAACTCTTCACATATTATTCCAATCTGTACACAGTGCAACCCATGCCTTCAGGCCCGCATTGCAAGAATATCTAAATGACATTGCTATGGTGTGGTTATGTTCCGCCCAACAGCAGTTCCTTAGTGAACCTTTCTCAGCCGAGGAGGTTTCACAAGCAATAGATTTACTGGCTGGGATACATATTCAGTATATGCTGAGGCGTTGGAGAATGGGGTTCTCCCTGAGACAATGCGTGAGTCGGTTATTACCCTTTTGCCAAAGCCCGGTAATGACCCGCTATATTGTGGGTCATACCGACCCCTTACCTTATTAAATTTCAGCAATAAGATTTCGGCCAAGATAGTTGCTACTCGCCTTTCCCTCCTGCTGGATAAGATTATTTCCACCGCTCAGCCTGGCTTTGTTCTGCACCACTCGACCTCTCTTAATCTGCCCACCATTTTCGCGGTGCTAACTAGGGTGTTCCCTTAGTTTCTGGTGGCTATTTTCCTATTAGATGCTGAAAAGCCATTTGATTCCCTTCAGAGGCCCTTTTTACATGCTGTCCTACGTAAGCTTGGGTTTCCCCGAGGTTACACCGATTTGATCTCCTTGCTGTACTCGCAGCCCACAGCTGCTATACGACTAAACGGAGTGCTCTCCCCTTTTTTCCCCATAACACGCTGTACATGGCAGGGGTGCCCTCTGTCCCTCTTGCTCTTTATACTGGCAATGGACACGCTGGAGCACCATTTGCAGAAAAGACACATACCTAGAGGACTACAATTCACTAGTGGGCCACTCCTGGTATTGCTGCATGCAGATGATATATCACTGTTCATTTGCCTCCCCGACACAAATCTTAAACCAATACTAGATGAAGTGACTTGCTTTGGTGAATTCTCCGGGCTGCATACTAACTGTAGCAAGTCAGAGCTTTTTCCTCTGACTAACAGTAAATGTCCGCCTGCAACTGAGTTCCCTTTGCGCTGGAGCTCTAACTCTGGTTCAGCTAACAATACATACTTTTCAACTTCATACCCTCTGGGACATTTTTCCAGACAATCACATTTTTTCAATGACTACAGATACCCATTTCGTAGACGCCACTCAATTACAGCACTTCATACTCTGTTGCCTACAGTGCACTTTGTGTGCACAATACCTTACTTATGCATTGGTTCTGGCCAAATTTGTACCACTTTCCCTGGTCACTACAGCAGACTCGGGGGCTTGATTGGTCTCCAAACTCTATTGATGTGTGTATTAAGACTCTTCCTGTTCCAGATGCTCGGCTCAGAGAGTCCTGGGAGAGTGATCTGGGATGTCCACTATCCCAACATTTGGGAGGCATGCTGTGAGCAGAGCTGGTTTGTCTCACTTAACCAGTGCCACAAGCTAGTCCACTTTAAATTCATAAGGCGGGCTTATATCACCCACAGGGATATGGCCCGTATTGATCTGGGGAGTTCTCCCGCCTACCCCAAGTGTCTTGCACCGCTTGCAGACTTTTCAAACATAACATGGACTTGTACAAATATTAGTCGCTTTTGGTGTAAGGTGTATGATCAATTATCGATTAGTGTGGGTTGGCCTGTCCATCCTGACCCACTTATGGTCCTTCTCGGTTACACTGGATATTTGCCAAGGTCCACCAGGCGCCACACAGCGATTTCACACTTATGGGCCAGGCGGGCGACAGCGCTTCTATGGGGCTCAAAATATACACAAAATATCACTTCCTGGCTGACCAGCCTCACATATTGTGACACTAACAGTGAACTTTACGACTCGCTACAGCCTGTGTCGTCTAGACCTAAGGATATTTGGCAACCATTGAGGGACTATTTGAATACACTTGCCACTTCCCCACCACCCTCTCACACCTCTAACGACTCAAGTCCATGCTGAACCATTTCTTTCCATGTCACTATTTCTGTCTCTTTTCTAATTGTCATTTTACTGGCCGTTGGCCCGACCACCCTTACTTTGTCCATAGAGACACTATCTATAATTGTATTGATGGTCTGCTATTCACATGTGGCACAGTTTCTCTGCTTGAACTGCATTGCTCTACGTTTGTTCTTTGTTATGCTTGAAAATGATAGATACAATCTTTAAAAATAATACATCCTATGAGTACTTTCATAATGCAAGCACTGGGACTATGCTCCTAATAATGTCCCTACTCCTTCAGTATAGTATCATATGTATAGCAAAATACAAACGCTGTGGGATAGCGTAACTGGATGGACGGAATGCGGAACCAATCAAACATTCACCCCCAGTCACAGATCTGGGTTTAATCCATCCATTATTTTGCTCACCATGCCACCCCAGTTTGAACCCAGCCATATGCAAATCAGTCTTGACCCTGTTCCACATGGGAACAGTCCAGCCCGAACTGCCAGGCCAGGTTCTCCCTGGACCGGAAACAAGCATCCTGGGACCGGTTTCGGGGTTTCACCCCTCCTCAGCCAAGCTAGCTTGAATCCAGTGGCACAGTGAGCCCGGGACCCACGTCTGGGCATACCCGGCGCACTTAGGGCGGCAAAAGCAAAGCAAAATACAAACGCTGTGGGATAGTATCATATGTATGCCAATCAAGGATGTAGAAGCTCAGTGCTACTCCTTGTCATTAAGCATGGGCTGCAACTACTAAGTATTTGTGGACCTGTGTCAAATTTAAAATGGTCTCTCAAGACACAATGGGATACCTACGGACAATGTGCTTTGGCATTGAGAGCCCTCACATGTGTTGATTGTGAGTGTCAGCACACATCGCATTGTTTGTACTACGAACACACAGTGGCGGCCGGCAGCTTTGGGTGGAGGGGGGTGGGCAGGAAGCACACACACACACACACACTCATTCTTTCACACACAGACGCATGCACCCACGCACATCCATTAGCAAAACTCATAACATTCAAACATGCACACACACAGCAAACATTCATTTTAAAAGATCACACACACACACACTCATTCTTTTTCACACACAGGCACGAGCACACGCACATCCATTAACAACACTCATAACATTTAAGCATGCACACACGCACCAAACGTTCATTTTAAAAGATCATACACACTCATTCTTTCACACACACACTCACGCACATCTATTAACAACACTTATAACATTCAAGCATACACGCACGCACCAAACATTCATTTTAAAAGATCACACTCACACACACTCATTCTTTCACTCACGCACGCACATCCATTAACAACACTCATAACATTCAAACATGCACGCACCAAACATTAATTTTAAAAGATCACACACACACGCACTTACCTTCTGACTTGGAGGTCCCAGGAGGGTCAGCCAAGTCACAGAGAGGGATGGGGTCAGTGAGACTGCTGACCCCATCCCACTCTGTGACTCACATTGAGTGCATCAGAGCTTAAACCTGAAGCGCCCAGGTCGAAGTCAATGAGTGACGCTTTCCTCGTCACCCAAGGGAGGGCCTCCAGGCACCTTTGCTGAGCCAAGGAGGTCACACCCATAGGAGCTGTGACCACCTCAGCCCAGCAAAGTTCAGCTCAGGCAGCCAGGAGTCTGCGCAAATCGCGCATGTCTGCTCCTGGCTGCCTGACGTGAACATGAAGAGTGTCTGTCAGGCTGACCTTTGTTCAGCCTGACAGACACTCTTCATGAGGGGTAAAAGGTGGGGGGTGTGGCCGCACCTGCGTACACACAAGACAACATAGAGGAGCCAGATCAGAATCCTTGGAAACAAGCTAAACATTCCTAAGCTGACAGGAAATGTCATATAAATGTGTATTCTAAATTAGCAGGTAGTTGCACTAATTCCCATACAGGAATTGCCACACTAATGGCCAGATGTATGACCATTTTTTGTTTTGCGACTGGCAATTTGTAATACACTGGGGAATCGCAAATTACAAGTTGCAAAACACAATGTATGACAGTGTTAAGCACACTGTTTGCGATTCACAATGGGGTGTAGATTCCCTATGGGAGCAGATAGACATGTGGAGTATGGGGTCTCTTAGTTCAAAATTTAAAACTACATCTTTTAGTAAAGTTGATTTTAAGATTGTGTGTTTGAAAATGCCACTTTTAGAAAGTGAGCATTTTCTTGCTTATACCATTTCTGTGACTCTGCCTTTTTGTGGATTCCCTGTCTGGGTCAGTTTGACAGTTGGGCTCGTTGCACCTCTCACTAGACAGTGACACAAAGGGAGCTGGGGTGTAGTCTGCATTTCCTGATGAGCCATCTGTGCTAGGAGGGAGGGGAGGAGTGGCCACTCACACCTGAAAGGGCTGTGCTTGCCCTCACACAATCCACTCTCCAAACCCCTGGTGTGTGTCTGGGGCCTGGCCTGGGCAAGGCAGGATTTCACAATCAAGAGAGACTTTACGTTAAAGTAAGACTACTTCAAAGGGCAAAATGGGTATAAGAAGGGCACCCAAAACCACAGACCTTAGAACACTTCTGGAAACCAAAAAGAACCTCTGCCTGGAGAAGAGCTGAAGAGCTGAGGAAGAAGAGCTGCCCTGCCTGTGACTGTGCTCTGTGGAGCTATCCTGCAGTTGCTGCTTCTGCCTGTGCAAGAGGACAAAGACTGGACTTTGTGTTGCCTTCCTTCTTGTGAAGAACTCTCCAATGGCCTGATTTAGAGCTTGCCTCCTGTTGTTTGAAGTCTCTGGGACAGCAAAGGCTTCTTTCTGCCAGCACCTGCTGTCTCTGGAGAGACTCCTACTCTGTCAAGTGGTGCCTATCCAGTTCCTCGGACCCTGAAAGGAGATGCTGGCAGCCCAAGAGTGAGAAATCCATGCACAGACCGCTGCGCGGGGAAAAGATCGACGCAACTCCGATCTGCGGCTGAAAAATCGTCACGCCGCTGGCTTTGAGGCTGAAAATCGACGCTTGTCTGCAACGCGACCGGAAGATTGATGCCCTCGGCTGGAGAAAAGATGCACCACATTGCTGAGGGAGGCTGGTGAGATTGCAACCCGTGCTGAGTGGTTTTTGGACCACCTTGTGGGTGAATTTCTGACGCTAACACTGCTGGGCGTGTAAAAATGACACAAGGACGGCCTGGACCCGAGAGTGATGACTGGATCGACGCATCGCTCTCCTGCAGAGAGAAGAAATGACGCATGCTGACCCGACTAAAGGAGAAACGATGCAAAGTCTCACTCGTGAGTGATATAGGCGCATCACACGCCCTTTTTGACGCACACTCGCCCGTGCGGTGTTATTTCTGACGCACCCAAGGTACATTTTCACACTAACAGCATTAGTGTGTGTTAAAAATTACATGAAGACTCTTTTTGATTTTTACTTGATAACTTGCCTTGTGTATTGTGGATTTTTGTCGTTTTGGTCTTCTTTTATTCAGATAAATATTTTCTATTTTTCTAAACCTGTGTTGTGTCATTTTGCAGTGTTTTCATTAAGTTACTGTGGGGGTTATTCTAACTTTGGAGGAGGTGTTAATCCGTCCCAAAAGTGACGGAAAAGTGACGGATTTACCACCAGCCGTATTACGAGTCCATTATATCCTATGGAACTCGTAATACGGCTGGTGGTATATCCGTCACTTTACCGTCACTTTTGGGACGGATTAACACTCCTCCAAAGTTAGAATAACCCCCTGTGTGTGTTTGTACAAATACTTTACACCTAGCACTCTGAAGTTAAGTCTACTGCTCGTGCCAAGCTACCAAGGAGGGTAAGCAGGGGTTAGCTGAGGGTGATTGTCTTTTACCCTGACTAGAGTGAGGGCCCTTGCTTGGACAGGGGGTAACCGACTGTCAACCAAAGACCCAATTTCTAATATATAGCTAATACTACCTTAACCTATACCTATTCTAAAACCTATTCTATCCTATGCTAAAATACTGAACTATAAAAACAACAGAGAAAAAACATGGAACAGGCAAAAGCCCGAGGGATTCCTAAATTTGGGTACTTGTTCGGTCCACTAACTGCTGCAAGGTCTGCAGCATGTCCCACATACTAGATAGTTCTCCCTCTATTGCAGCCATCCTCTGTGTAAGTTCTGTGGGGTATTTTAGGGCCTGGGTCTCAAATGATGAGCTCACTGCCGGAGTTCTGGGCAAAGGCAGTGGTTCTAGGCCCGGCTGTGCAGCTGATGTGCCAGGAACCCTCATTGGTACTCCAATATGGTGCAAGCCCACATACTGGGTTGATGTTCTCTTATCTGTCCATATTGCCCCTGCCTACTTATTTTTCAGGTCCCAGCCACCTTCCCTTCTTCATAGATCCTCCCCATGTGTTTATAGGTTTTGACAATGTGCCTGATGTGCCTATAATGTTCAAGAGGAATTATGTGGACCTTTTCATCTTCAGCTATCATGCTGTCTGGGGGAAAGCAAGGAAATATGTACGTGTGTCTAATATAGGACATTCGGTATTTAAGATCACAAATCAGGCATTTAACTGCATTTCCATGTATAGACTACTGACGTGCCAAATGTACCCATACCTATTCTGTCTGGATTGAAGCAGGATTTCTCATATCCTGTCAGGACCTGCCAGGCCATATGTCAATACCTTGCCATGTGGACATCTATGCTAGCAGTGTGCATCAGACAGGCAGTCTGAAGATTTACCGTCCAAACTCATGCTCAAATAGAGTTTCTCTTCTACATCCTTAAGGTCTCCATGACATCTTGGAAAATGCTCCTCTGTCACCCCATCTTACATGTTAATGATATGGTGTACTCTGATGGATGATCATGTGGCCTAAGTGGTGAAACAAAGCAAATGATTCCTACAGACAATGTACTTATACCCTCACAGACACAAGGGGATGGGTTATTTGACCATTGTGGTGGCTCTAACAAATGATTATGTTTAACCTTGCCCCCTCACAACTACATTTACAGCATCTATCATAGGAAGGAATGTTGTTTCATGATGCCTAGCCTGCTCACATGGTCACACAAGATTATCTGATTTGAGATTTGGCTGCACACCTAGTTACTGGTACATATATGGATCACAAAACATTTAGGCGGTCTGCCGCCCGCCATGCGGTTACCGCCGAGTGACCGCACTGCGGTCAAAAGACCGCGGCGGTCATTCCAACTTTCCCGCTGGGCCGGCGGGCGACCGCCAAAAGGCCGTCTGCCGGCCCAGCGGGAAAGCCCCTGCAATGAGGAAGCCGGCTCGGAATGGAGCCGGCGGAGTTGCAGGGGTGCGACGGGTGCAGTGCAAAGCAGTCAGTGAAAATCTTTGTGGGGCCCTGTTAGGGGGCCCCTGCACTGCCCATGCCCACGGCACCCGTTCCCGCCATCCTATTTCTGGCGGTGGACACCGCCAGAAACAGGCTGGCGGGAAGGGGGTCGGAATCCCCATGGCGGTGCTGCAACAGCGCCGCCATGGCGGATTCCCTGGGCCAGGGGAAAACCGGCGGGAAACCGCTGGTTCCCCTTTTCTGACCGCGGCTTTACCGCCGCGGTCAGAATAGCCCAGGAAGCACCGCCAGCCTGTTGGCGGTGCTTCCGCCGCCCTCCGCCATGGCAGTCATGGACCGCCAGGGTCAGAATGACCCCCTTAGAGCATGAATATCTGATCATGCCTTTAGTCTTTCACACTGTACTAATTGTTGTGGGGAAGATAAAAGACTTCTGCATGTATGGGCATAGTATGATTTGAAACCACAGTAGTAGAAGTTGTATATTTGAAAAGATGGTCACCGGTCATAGTATTGCATAAACCTGTAATGTTGACAATTGATAATGTTGTCTTGGATATGTGTTACACTGCAACCCCACATGTATCATGCTCAGATGTGGACTTCAACAGACATACTGTGTCATGAACATTTCAGCCTATATCATACCACTTTTCTGCCACATATTTTGGGGCAATATTTTAGACGTTTTTCCATGGTATGGCTGCTAGACAATTGAACTTCTGACCATCAGTGTTTATTGCACTGATGATGGTACATGTGCCATAAGCATCCAAACTGTAGCTGGCCAAACATTATTACAGCAGAAAAAGAGCCATCAATCATGTGTGCCTGCATACATTGCCAATACACGCACAATACTTCATTTGTGATTTGACATGTGTAGAAAAATGCTTACAGGTGAATGATGCTTCCCCTTACACATCACAATGATATTAATATCTTAGAGCACACACTCCTTACAGAACTGAGAAAACATTCTGGTTACACTCACTGGTAGCATCTGGATCGCATAAAAAAAAAAACACCTCAGCATGGGGATATGGTGCAGGTCCACCTACAAGACAAAAACATGGCCCATTGCTCTGTGAATATTGGGCATGTACCCTGTGTACATATGAAGCACAGTACAATGACTTCACAAATGTCTGGCATTGTCTGCACACTGGACAAATAGCATGTGGCAAAGTTGACATGGCTTCAATAGGGACAGACATATTACTTGATGAAATGTTTAAGAATAATATCAAACAAATCATGTCTCTGGTGCAGACTATGTGCAAAACATCCTTCCTTGCAACATGATGGAAGAGTGCATGGCTTTGATGGCTGTATGAACAGTCAAACGTTCCAGATCACACTGTACAAGGAATTAATTTGGCTGGGCCACGTACAACTCTATTTGTGTTCTGAACCATGCAATACATATCAGACAGTCAACATGCTAGGCTTTTTTCTTTACTTAGCTCCTTACATGTTACAAATGCAGGGTATTTCAACATTAAAAATTCTCAATACAGGCTCATTTGTGAATTTAGAGCATGTATACAAATGCATGTATTTTGTGTGACCCAAACACCCTGTCCAGCCAATGGCATGATGAAATATGAGTGTGCCCCCCTGCAACGCACATAGCAGGGGACCCCAAATTCTAAAGTCAACCATGAGTTTGCAGGCCAGGGGACAACACTCCTTTCACAGTGTTGGAGGGGGCTCCCAGGACCTCTGGGCCTCACCTGCACTGCGTGGTCAGCTGGGGATATTGTCAGGCCACTGTGAATAGGCTTTTAGGGCATGGTGTTAGCATTTTATAGAGGTATTATTTATTATGGCATACTACCCTCAAAATATCTGCCCCTTCCTATAGATAAATCAATTCCATAATTTGGCAAAAGACACACAATTACAAGTGCATGGAAAATATGTACTTACCAATGGGCTCACCAACTTCCATTACAAGGTGATCGAGCAGATTAACCTCATGGCTGACCACATCAGCCCGTTGTTGTCAACTGGTGGACAGTGCGCTCAACTCCAAAACACCCAGCTCAAACGCCAGCAGACTTTCTTCCACTGCTTCTTGTGCTCCTTTGTAGTCTAGTCTTGACCAACCCTAACCCCTGTAGCAATCAATTTTGGCATGTAACAGGCCAGTAGCTAAAGCAGGTCCTCAGTCTCTCCCTCTGCCATGTTCTTGGCTCTGCCTTTCCCCGACATGGCCCTACCTACACTATCCACCCTCAACAGTACCTAAACAAAAACTTACCCTTTCCCCTACACCTAAAACTAAAAAGCACCTAAATACAAATGACAAATACAACACACAGTAAGCAGAGTTTATCCAAAACAAGGATAGCATAGACACCAACAAGACCAAAATTTGTACTACACACCCAAAGCAATCACCAAACACCTCCAACAGCCAACATAGATAAAAAATGAGTGAAAATTAAAGTGACTTCGCAGAATGGCCGAATTATTGCATAATTTCCTGGGTTTATCCTTCTTGTTTACTACAAATTTGTTGTTTTATGATGCATCGGTAAAGAAATAGCCAATTCATGATTAATGCACAATGCCAATGCAGAATGCATTGTTTTTGACGCATTGGCATTGATGCATATGTGTGAGTCATTGCATTCATGGTGCGGACATTATGACTGATAATATATTTATGTGAAAAACACATACATATTGTGAATTGTTGAGATCTTTAACCCCTTCGCTGACAGGCCTTTTCCTCTCAGGTGCCAGGCCTTTTTTTGGCTATTTGGGGCAGTTCGCACTTAGGCCCTCATAACTTTTTGTCCACATAAGCTACCCACACCAAATTTGCGTCCTTTTTTTCTAACATCCTAGGGATTCTAGAGGTACCTGGACTTTGTGGGTTCCCCTGAAGGAGACCAATAAATTAGCTAAAACACAGTGAAAAGGTCGTTCTTTTTAAAAAAAATGGGGAAAAGGGCTGCAGAAGAGAGCTTGTGTTTTTTTCCTCGAAAATGCCGTCAACAAAGGGTTTGCGGTGCTAAAATCAACCGCTTCCCAGCTTTTAGGAACAGGCAGACTCGAATCAGAAAACCCAATTTTTCAACACAATTTTGGCATTTTACTGGGACATACCCCATTTTTACGATTTTTTGTGCTTTTAGCGTCTTCCAATTAGTGACGTAAGTGGGTGTGAAACCAATGTTGGATTCCAGAAAGCTAAACATTTCTGAAACAAAATTCTGAATTCATCAAGGGCTAATTTGTGTCGATCATACAAGGTGTTCCTACAGAAAATAACAGCTGAAATAAATAAAAAAAAATTGAGGCAAAAAAACTGCAATTTTTCTCAACGTTTTCCTCTGTAACTTTTTCCTGCAATGTCAGATTTTTGAAAGCAATATACTGTAACATCTGCTGGGCTCTTCTGGTTGGGGGGATATATAGAGCTTGTAGGTTCATCAAGAACCCTAGGTACCCAGAGGCAATAAATGTGCTGCACCTTGCAATGGGTTTTCATTCTACACTGGGCATCCAGCAATTCATTTGCTGAAATATAAAGAGTGAAAAATAGGTATCAAGAAAACCTTTGTATTTCCAAAATGGGCACAAGATACGGTGTTGAGAAGCAGTGGTCATTTGCACATCTCTGAATTCCGGGGTGCCCATACTGCATGTGAATTACAGAGCATTTCTCAAATAAACATCTTTTTTACACACTGTCTTACATTTGGAAGGAAAAATGTAGAAAAAGACAAGGGGCAATTACACTTGTTTTGTTATTCTGTGTTCCCCTAAGTCTCCCAATAAAAATGGTAGGCCTAATGCTCGTGACAGGAAACACAACATGGACACATCACATTTTTACATTGAAATCTGACGTGTTTTTTGCAAAGTGCCTAGCTGCAGATTTTGGCCTCTACCTCAGCCGGCACCTAGGGAAACTGGCTAAACCTGCATATTTTTGAAAACTAGACACCTACGGATATCCAAGATGAGGTGACTTGTGGGGTTCTCACCAGGTTCTGTTACCCAGAATCCTTTGCAAACCTTGAAATTTGGCCAAAAAAACACTTTTTCCTCACATTTCTGTGACAGGAAGTTCTGGGATCTGAGATGAGCCACAAACTTTCTTCCATCCAGCGTTCCCCTAAGTCTCCCGATAGAAATGGTACCTCACTTGTGTGGGTAGGCCTAGCACCCATGACAGGAAATGCCCCAAAACACAACGTGGACACATCACACTCTCCCTAAAAAAAAACGGACCTGTTTTTTGCAAAGTGCCCAGCTGTGGATTTTGGCCTGTAACTCAGCCGGCACCTAGGGAAACCTACCAAACCTGTACATTTTTTAAAAGTAGACATCTAGGGTAATCCAAGATGGGGTGACTTGTGGGGCTCTCACCAGGTTCTGTTACCCAGAATCCTTTGCAAACCTCAAAATTTGCCCAAAAAACACTTTTTCCTCACAATTTGGTGACAGAAAGTTCTGGAATCTGAGAGGAGCCACATATTTTCTTCTTCCTACCATTCCCCCAAGTCTCCCGATAAAAATGGTACCTCACTTGTGTGGGTAGGCCTAGCGCCCACGACAGGAAGTGCCCCAGAACACAACGTGGAGACATCACATTCTCCCAAAGAAAACAGACTTGTTTTTAGAAAAGGGCCAAGCTGTGGATTTTGACCTCTAGCTCGGCCAGCACCTAGGGAAACCTACCAAACCTGCACATTTTGTAAAACTAGACACCTAGGGGAATCCAAGATGGGGTGACTTGTGTGGCTCTCACCAGGTTCTGTTACCCATAATCCTTTGCAAACCTCAAAATTTGGCCAAAAAAACACTTTTTCCTCACATTTTGGTGACAGAAAGTTCTGGAATCTGAGCGGAGCCTCAAATTTCATTCCACCCAGTGTTTCCCCAAGTCTCCCAATAAAAATGGTACCTCACTTGTGTGGGTAGGCCTAGTGCCCGCAAAAGGAAATGCCCCAAAACACTACATGGACACATCAAAATGATCAAATACAAAACTACCTGTTTTTGCGGAGGAGAGGTCGCCTGCCTTTCTGGTCCTTGGCTCAGCAGCCATCTAGGGAACCCTACCAAACCCAAACACTTCTGAAAACTAGACACCCGAGGGAGTCCAGGGAGGTGTGACTTGCGTGGATCCCCTAATGTTTTCTTACCCAGAATCCTCAGCAAACTTCAAATTTAGCTAAAAAATCTAATTTTACCCACATTTCTGTTTGGGATCACCGCACCGAGACAAATTTCCTACCACCCAACGTGCCCCTCAGTCTCCTGGTAAAATGAAACCACTTGGGTAGGTGGGCCAAGTGCCTGTGACAGGGAAGAGCCAAAGACATGTCGAAATTGAGGGGGAACCAAAGTGGGTCCAAAAGGGCAGTTTGAAAAAAAAAAAATAGGCTGACAAGTGCAGCAGAATTTTTATCGGTATAGATGAGAAAATGCTGGGTGTTAGGAATTTTGTGGATTCCTGAAGATTCCAGAAGGTTCCATCACAAAAATGTGGGGAAAATGTGTGATTTTCAGCAAAGTTGGAGGTTTGTAGGGCATTGTGGGTAAGAAAATGGTGCGGGTGCATGTGAACCACACCACCCTGGAATCACCCAGACGTTTAGTTTTCAGATATGTCTAGATCTTGTGGATTTTTCTACATGGCAGCATCCCAAAGTCCAAAAAGTACAGCCCTCACAATTCCAAATGGGACGATTTTGAGAGTTAGCCAAGCTCTCAAGGCCCAAATGTAAAACCAAAACCCAAAATAATGAAATGTCCTCTTGCTTGCCGTGGAACAGGATGTTTTAGTGTGCAGTGGAAGAGCTGAAAGACTACTACCCCCTTCAGTTGGGGTGGGGGAATAACCAGGCCCATACTGTTCGGGACCCACCACCCCACTATTTTATATATTATTAAATTCCCTGGCATCTAGTATGCTTTCTGCCCCCCTGGGGAGTGGATCCGGGGTAGTTGCCCCATCTGCCCACTGGTGGGCACAACAACTTTTGGCCCATTGATCTGGGGTCCTCTTTTTTGGGAAAAAAAAATCTTCCCTGCTCTGGAGGGCTTTCTGCCCCTTTTGGGGGCAGATGTGCCTTCCAAAAATAGGCCGATCTGACCCAAGGGGGGGCAGATATTGCCAAGAGTAATGTGCCCACCATGGGGAGTGACCCTGCCCAAGTGGCTGCCCCCCCCCAATCAAAACACACACATACACATACAACAATCCCTGGTGCCTAAGTGGTTTCTGCCCCACCTGGAGGCAGATAGGCCTAATAGAAATAGGCCAATCTGCCCCTAAGGGGAGCAGAAATGGCCTACAACAAATTTGCCCCCCCAAGGGAGCGATCCTTGCCTAAGGGGTCACTCCCCTCATGTGAAATTGACAAAAAAAAATCCCTGGTGTCTAGTGGTTTCTGCCCCACTTGAGGGAAGATTGGCCTAATGAAAATAGGCCAATCTGCCCTTAAGGGGGGCAGAAATGGGCTAAATACAAAGTGCCCCCCAGGGGAGCAAGCCTTGCCTAAGGGGTTGCTCCCCCTATATATAATAAAAAAAAGTTAATTATAATAGGCTGATCTTCCCCAAGGGGGGGGCAGAAAAGGCCTAAAAATATTTTGCTCCCCTTATATGTAAACATAAATAAAAAAACAAAACCCCCTGGTGTCTAGTGGTGTCTGCCCCCCTTGGAGGCAGATTTGCCTAATAAAAATAGGCTGATCCGCCCCCCCCAAGGGGGCCAGAAATGGCGTAAAAGTACATTTGCCCCCAAGGGAGTAACCCTTGCCTAAGGGGTTGCTCCCATACATTAAAAAAAAAACCCAACAAAAATGATTCCTGGTGTCTAGCGGTTTCTGCCCACCCCGGGGGCAGATCGGCATAATTATAATAGGCCGATCTGCCACCAGGCGGGGCAGAAATGACCTAAAAATAAATTGCCCCCCTGGGAGTGGCCCTTGTCAAAGGGGCAGCTCACCTTATGTACACAAATAAAAAAAATAAAAACTCCCTGGTGTCTAGTGGGCATTTCTGCTGCCCGATCGCATTGCGATCGGGCAGCAGAAATGCTGAGAAAGACATCAAAGGAAAGGAAAAAGCCTTTCCTTTCCTTTGATGCCTTTCTCAGTCCCTCCAAGTGATTGGAATAGAAATGCAGAAGCTAGCGCTTCCCCAGAGGGCCCCTATCTAGACACAACAGTTACGTCCTGCGCACCCGAGGCGGCTAGGCACACATCATCTTAATGTGGAGACAAGGGCCCATATTTATACTTTTTGACGCAAAACTGCGCCAACGCAGTTTTGCGTCAAAAAAATTAGCGCTGGCTAACGCCATTCTGAAGCGCCATGCGGGCGCCGTATTTATAGAATGACGTTAGCCAGGGGAAAAAAACCACGTACACCAGGCAGCGCCGGCGTTGGGGAAAATGGCGTATGGGCGTCTTAAAATGGGGCAAGTCAGGTTGAGTCAAAAAAATCGACTTAACCTGATTTGTGCCATTTTTTTACGACGCCCATCCCCCATTAACATGACTCTTGTCTTAGTAAAGACAGGAGTCATGCCCCCTTGCCCAATGGCCATGCCCAGGGGACTTCTGTCCCCTGGGCATGGTCATTGGGCATTGTGGCATGTAGGGGGGCACAAATCAGGCCCCCCTATGCCAAATAAAATAATAAAAAAAAAATATATATACTTACCTGAACTTACCTGAATGTCCCTGGGATGGGTCCCTCCATCCTTGGGTGTCCTCCTGGGGTGGGCAAGGGTGGCAGGGGGGGTCCCTGGGGGCATGGGAGGGCAGCTGTGGGCTCATTTTGAGCCCACAGGTCCCTGCCCTGACCCAGGCGTTGAAAAGAGGCGCAAATGCGGGTTTTTTTGCCCCGCCCACTCCCGGGCGTGATTTTTGCCCGGGAGTATAAATACCACGCATTTGCTTCGCAGTCAATTTTCTAGACGGGAACGCCTACCTTGCATCTCATTAACGCAAGGAAGGCATTCACGCAAAAAAATGACGCTCATTCCTCATACTTTGGCGCTAGACGCGTCTAACGCCAAAGTATAAATATGGCGTTAGTTTTGCGACGCAAATTCGGCGCAAACGGAGAATAAATATGCCCCAAGGTATTTTGGGCCCCAGGAATGTAATTCCTTATGAGTGATACAAAGAGCCTTAAAGAAAATGTGCTTCTCCACAGGCAGCCAATGCAGCCGCCTAAGACTCTCGCTGGCAGACGCCAACCTCAGGAGTTCCAGCACCAGGCGGGCTGTGGTTTTCTGTATAAGTTGCAGCTTGTGAAAAGAGCACTGATTGATATTCAGCATTAAAGCATTGCAGTAATCGAGTTTAGATATGACCAAGGCAAGCATCAAAGAAATCCTGTGATCCTTCGGAACGAGGGGTAGAATTTTCTTGGAGGTTTTAATCAACCATAAACAGGTTTTAGTAGTATGGTTGACCTGTAGGGTAAAAACTACAAAACTCCTCCCAGTTCCTATTTTCAGGGATGATAAGCTGGGTATCATCAGCATAAGAGGAGACTAGAAAACCGAAAGAACGGACCAACTTCGCCAGTGGGGCCACATATAGATTGAATAGGATTGGACTGAGTGAAGATCCTTGGGGAACTCCACAAGGGAGTTGGAAGGGGGCAGCTCTGAAATCCCCAGAGCTCACAATGGTGGATCTTCCAAAGAAAAATGAGTGTAGAATACCCAGAGTGCCATCTCTTACCCCAGCCTGATAAAGGTGAGACATCATTAGTTGTAGTGAAATGGCAACAAAAACAGCCGAAAGATCTGATAATACCAGAATGGCTCCCCCACGTTGGTCCACCACCCTGCAGGTAGAGTCCATGGTGGCAGCAAGGGCAGATTCAGTACTATGAGCTTTACAAAATCCGTGCTGGGAGGGGCCCAAACAGCCATTTTCCTGGAGACAGTGGGCCAATTCAACATTAATGTGCTTTTCTAAAACTTTAGCTGGTAGAGGTAATACCGAGATAGGGTGAAGATTCTTAAGATCATTAGGGTCACCTCCTGGTTTCTTTTTAAGAGGATTTACAATTGCTTCTTTCCAGGAGGGCAGAAAAACCCCAGTACTCAGCACCTCCTGGTAAGCCAATTCCAAGGCCTCGGAAACCAAGTGAGGGGCCAGCCTTAATACTTTAGGGCGGCAGGGATCGTCTGGGGACCCTGACCTTAAAGTACTTCCAAACTCTTAAACTACCTTATCTTTGCATATATGTCACCCACAAGGTCTGCCCTAGGTGCCCCAAGGAATGTGTGCAGTATATCTATAAACAGGGACTTTGTAAAAGATGTTTTATAAGCCCTGGTGAGAGAAAATCAGCCACATTTGATTTTCCCCATTGTAGTCAACGGGCTCTATAACCTAACACTGGGAGACTTTATTTTAAAATAATAAAGTCCTATTTCAAATAGAGATGAGCTAAATATATCAAGTTTGGTACCAAATGAAATTGCATAATAAATCCAACAACTTGCCAAGGTTGAATTTAAAATAACTAGCACAGGGAAAGAGTCTTAGAACTCTTTCTGAAAGTTATCAAATTCAGCCCTGTAGTACCCTTTTCAAATTCATCAGCCTCTGGCAGCCTGAGCCAGGCTACCTTAATGAGGTGAGAAGTGGCCTAGGCTGAGAAAAAGGAAGCATCTGGTGGGAGGATAACTGCTGCACCAGATGGCAGAGCAAGATGGGGGAAGAGTAGCAAAACTGGTCATCGCAGGAGGGTAAGCAAATTGAACCCTCTCCCCTATTTCCTGCTCCCCAGACAGCAGGGAGCCCCAGAGATTAGATTAGGAGGGGGCTCGAAGGGGTATGTTTAGGTAGACCTATCCACACCAGTTGGTGGACTCAGCCAGATCTAACCTCCAAGGGGTCACAAATCAGTGGCAAAAAAAAAAAAGTGTGGGCTCCTGGGCTTAATCATTTTAAAGCCCCCAGGTGAGCCAAGTCCAAGGGGCATTTGCAGAATGATGTGGGGGGGGGGCACCTGGCCCCCTCCTGCTGTCTGGGGACTGCCATGTCCTCGGGGCTTATAAACAATAAGCAGGGTGCAGCGATTCTCCTGCTTCCCCAGGGAACACCACCTCTCCGGGGCTCTAAATGAATATAATGAGGGGGGGCATATGCCCCCCCACCCACTTCACTGGGGATCACCACCTCCCCAGGGCCATCAATAAATATAATGCGGGGCTGCGCACCACACCCACCTCCCTGGGGCTGAGAACAGTTATGCAAGGGATATGCGCCCCCCGCGGGGCATTTCTTAAGAAAAGAAAGGGAGCCCCTTTGGGACCCCCAGGCCCCGGAGCTCTCCACCTCCTCTGGGATTCTAACACATTGGAGGAGCGAGCGTGACCCCTCTCATTGAGCAACTAAAGGCCCTCGGGACTGCCAGCCCCACGGTCTGGTTCCTTTTATGCCCCAGAGTGCCCATCCCTGGTACATAGCTGTTTGCTGTGGCTTGCCTGCAGCTTTGAAGCTGCAGCCAAGCTACAGCAAACAATTCGTTTTTTGACTGCGGAACCTGTCAAACAGTTCCCGCCATCAAAAACCAAAGCTTTTATCACTGTTCCCTGCATGTGTGCAGGGAACAGCAGTGAAATGCTTCTGTATGCAGGGAGCTGCTGTTAAAAGCAGCTTCTTGCTTTCAGAAGCAGTGGTCCCACCAGGTAAGCCCCAAGGCTTACCCCGCAGTGCCAGAAAGCTCATAAAGAACACTTTGGTAAATAAAAACGAATTGAAAAATAAATAAATATGTAGGGACCGGGGGGAGCCCTTTAGGGCTAAAAGGGCTAAAAAAAATAGAAAGCTATAGCTCAGTATGAAGGTTTTCACAATGAGCACTGAGGGTTCCAGACGGACTCGCTGACAGATGACAGATGCATTTTTTATTTCAATTTGTACAGACATATCTCATTCTAAGAATATCATACATCAAAGCCTAAAAAACTCTCTATCTCTCTCCAACTCTCTCTCTTTCTCTTTCAATCTCTTTCTCCCACTCACACACACACTCAGACCCTTTTGCACCCACTCAGAAACCCACTTAGACTCCATGCACCCACTCACACCCCTACTCAGACCCTGACGCACTCACTCACAGACCCACTGACACCCTCATGCACCCACTCACAGACCTGCAGAGACACTGACGCACTCTCACACCCAGAAAGAGACTCTCACAGCCACTCTCATCCGCAGATATACCCTCTCACAATTGTTCTCACACCCAGAGAGACAGGTTGCTGCCAACACCTGCCACACACAGCCAAAGGGCTGTGCAACGTGTAGGGTTGGGTGGTTAAGGAAGTTGTTTCAGGGTCTGGCTGCAGGCCAGGTCTTGCAGGCTACCCCTGCCATGCACAGGGAAAGGCCATGCATGATGCAAGGTTGGGTGCTTACAGGTGGTTGGCCTCAGGGCCTGGCCTTTGGCCTATGGCCGCTGCGCACGGCCATGCACGGCAGTGATGGGATTACCTTAAAGTAATGAAAATTACTATACATAAAAAAACATGTAAATTCACTGAAAAAAAACAAAAAACAAACGTTGGATGTCATAGCTAGCATAAAAAAGTCATGAAAATTCAATGAAAAAACCAATGGTTACAGGGATGTTATAGTTAGGCTCACATTTTAAAGTACAAAACCACAGAAATTCACCAGTTATAGTTAGAGTTATTTCAAGTAACTATAAATTGTGCTTGTAGTTCTCTACGGCTCAGTCTGGGGATGTGGTATTCGGGTCATGACCCATGGCTGGAGACCATATTTTTGTCAGCTGGAAGTGAGAAAGAAATGACAAGTGATGTTGTTACAAGAAGATGGGTACAAAAAAGTAGATGATTTATAGCATAAGTGTATGCATCTAAATTGTAGGGGGCTGAGGGCATATTTATACTTTTTGATGCAAAACTGCACTAACGCAGTTTTGCATCAAAAAGTTTAGCACCGGCTTACGCTATTCCTGAGCACCAGCTGGGCGCCATATTTATGGAATGGTGCAAGGCCGTGCAAGGGGTGGGCTAGCGTAAAAAAAATGACGTTAGCCGGGTTGGGGTGGCGGTATGGGAGAAGGTGGTTTTGCACCATAAAATGACATTAGGCTGGTTAGAGCCAAAAAAATGCCTCTAATCAGCCTAGCGTCATTGTCTGATGCAAAACCATCCATACCACATGACTCCTGTCTTAGAAAAGACAGGAGTCATGCCCACCATCCCAATGCCCAGCACAGGGGACCAGTGTCCCCTGGGCATGGCCACTACATCCTGTGCCATGCAGGGGGCCCCAAGTTGGGTCCCAAGTTGGGCCCCCGATGGCACTTTAAGAATAAAAAAAAACATACCTATACTTACCCAACTTACCTGGGATGGGTCCCCCATCCACTGATGAACCTCTGGTGTGTGGGGGGGGGGGGGGTTCCTGGGGCTTGAGGAGGGCACATGTGGACCCATTCCATAGTGTTTAACCATTGAAATGGGTCCACAAGTCCCCTAATGTCTGGTCTGACCCAGGCATTAAAAAATGGTGCAAAGTGAGCTTTGCACCATTATTTAGCCCTCCTCCCACCAGTGCGTCATTTTAGCAAGGGGGATAAATGTGGGGCTATGGGATTAGCACAATTTTTTAGATGGGAACGCCTACCCTGTATCTCATTGACGCAAGGCAGACTCTAAAAATGGTGCAAACTCCAATATTTTGATGTTAGATGTGTCTAGCGTCAAAGTATAAATATGGAGTTCGTTTTGAGCTGAGTTTGCATAAAAAAATGACGCAAATGGAGTATAAATATGCCCCTGTGTACTTCTGTTCTTCTATAGCTTGATTTTTCCTACATTGCTGTGGCTAATGAATATTGAGATTAGTATGTGAGTGCATTGTGTTGGCTTGTCCAGGTAGGATATTAATATATTGTAATGACTGATGTAGGACATGTTTGCCAGCATTGTGTTAGTCTTTGTGAGATTCACATTGCTGTGTTCACATGCATTTATTTGGGTGACATTTACACAAAATAGGTGAACAATCACATTGGTTACATCTGTCAGTGCGGCTGACTGCCTACATAGACTGTCAGCATTGCCAAAATATATGTGTGGTTTGTAATGTTGGTGTTGCAAACTCATCCAGGAATGGCATTTACACTTGCCTAACCCTACACTGACATGGCATGCCACTCAGGTGCTTTACACATATTGTTTCCTGTGTTGTTCCTACAACTTTGTTCAACACCCAAGTATACTGCCATGTGTAACACACTTGCAGATTTCCACAGTACATCTTTACACACCCCTGAGCCTGTTGACCTGTGACTGATAGCAAGAGTTGATACGCCATTGAGAGGACACTCACCTCTGACCATTGTCTGGTGTTACCTTTGTATTCATAATTGACTTGCCTGTAATGCCAGATGATTTAATAGATGATTCATTACCCTGTACTGCTGATGTGGATCTATACATCCCCACATGTGGTGAAAGAAATTACACATCGATACACACTAACAATCAACCACTATTGCCATTGACAGATTAGTGAGTGAATGTCAATGTGGCACATCATTATCTACACAGTGCAGTGCATTCATCCCAATATGTGCGCAGGACACAAGAGCCCAGATATTTGGGTAAGTGGAACTATGCAGTTCTGCACATCATCTGTCTGCTCAGTGCTGCAGCTCAAAGAAAGGGCAATAGTACACAGTATTTTGCGCGTACATGACATCCCTGTGCTCTACACATACACTGGCACACAACAAGGCCTACCTTGTCATGGTGTCACTTTTTTTGGTACTTCGGCAGCCCAAGCCCCTCAACCACATCTATGAGGCCATGCAAAGCCTCTTTGCATGGCTTTTCATGGCCTCACAAATATGATGTGAGACAAAAGATTTGAACTTGCTGCGTTGCCTAACTCTACCTGGGAGGTGTTCAGTGTGTTTGGCGAAGGGTGTTCACACACAACACACATGGATTTTCACCCAGCCCCAGATTAACCTAAACACATGAACATGGGGTAGTGTTAAACACTTACACCTTCCCAGAGCAGCCATAAAGTGAAGATTGTTTTTCCCTGTTTGACTTTTATTAATCTTTCTATGTGTGCTGCAAGAGGAATATGCATCTGGGGATCTCTTAGTTGTAGGAAGCTGTCCCTTCATGCACAAATGAATTCCTCTTGCAATGCAGGCACCTTTGCACCATGTGTTGGCACTAGGGGGCCAATTGTGTGCCAGCGCAGGGGGAAAGGAAAGGAATGTGCCATATTTAATACTATAATGCTTTCCTGCCCTTTTGCATTGGTGTAGGACAGTGCTGCAAATAGACTTGTTACACTGCCCTACACCAATTCCCCATACATATGGAACAATGTGCTTCCTAGCACCATCACAGGACACTTGCACAACAGTACTTGGGTGCCTGAGTGGCATGCAGGATTGTCATTGTGCAGGTGAGGGAACCTTCCTGTACATGATGTACCCTCATAGCCATGATCGTTTATGTATGTTTGCTACTGGCTGCACAGGAAGTTTTAGTGACTTCGCTGACTTCAGTTTCCTTCTGTCACATCATCTAAGGAACCCAAATGATGTGTTGCTTTTCAAAGTTAACCTGGTGTGAGAAACATGACATGTGTCATAAACCATGGGAGTTCCATGTAGACACCCCCAGAACACACATGGAACCCCTCCCTTGCACACAGGGATGGTGTACTGCATGTTGGTTAGCGCTGCATTACAATGTACCTTTATGCCATTCAAAAGCAATGAAAATGGCTTTGCATGTCTTAGCCTGTGTGACTCGGGGGGGTTTGCATTACACATGGAGCTTGATGCATGGTGTATGTACAAGGCTCACCTGTCAGACATATGTCCCTATGTTCATCAGCAGACACAGAGATTGGCATTATATGATACATTTGTCACTGTGTGTCGTACTCCAGTTTTGGTTACCGACAAGTATGTCATTCCTATATTGCCCATTATCTGGATAGCTTGCCAGCACATTGTGAAGATTCCCCGATGGTCCACGATGGCCTGCACATTGATTCAGTATGTCTGCTTCTAGTTCCTGTACATATGTGATGTGTGAAGTCATTTGCCCCAAGACATGTAGAAAGCGAGTAATTACATGAAAGCCTTACTTAGTGTCCAGCTGTTATTGCTGTTTCTTGGGAAGAGGAGGTGCTAGGGTGTGAGGCTGATGTAGGAGGCTGGCCTGGTTTGTAGTGGTTACCTTGGGTACTTACATCTTATAGCAGGCCCAGTTATCCCTTATTAGTGAAATGTAGTAGTGTTCTAGCAGCTTAGGCTGATAGAGGTAGCTATAGCAGAACCGCTTAGGCTGAACTAGGAGACATGCAAAGCTCCTGCAATACCACTTATAGTTACACAGTACTTTTACACAAGTAAAGACAATACTCAGGGGGTCATTCTGACCTCGGCGGTAAAAGGCGCTTACCGCCGGTCAGAAGGCCGCCATAACACCACCGCGGCCGCAGTAAACCGCCACGGTCATTCTGACCCGCAACCTGCAAACCGCCAAAAACCCGACATCCACAAAAGTCCGCCACACCAAAGGTCAGCGAAAAATGGCGATGACCAAACCTCCACCGTCACGCCAACAGAAATACGCCCATACCATTCCGACCCACAAATCCACGCGGCGGTCTTTCAAACGTGGTATTCCATTGGCGGTACACACTGCTGCGGTCAAAATACACACACACATAGAAAGCTCAGCCACATTGGTCAGTTTGAAACACGCATACCTGATACACATACTAACACCACTCCCACACACCCAACACAATATAAAACACACACCCACATCACCCACAAACCCCTACGACCCAAAATTATTGACGAAGGCTAGAGAGAGAGCACAGAATAGACAATCCCACAACACAGAGGCACACAACACCATCACCCACACAGAATCCACGCACCAAATACCACACACCACCACACGCACCACACTCATCACCTCAAACGCCACCCCACACCTCATCCACACCACCCCATGGCACCCCAAAGACACCCCAGGTTCACTGACGCCGAACTCCGGATCATGGTGGAGGAAATAGTCCGTGTAGAGCCCCAGCTCTTCGGGGCACAGGTGCAGCACACCACAATTGCCAGGAAGATGGAGCTATGGCAAAGGATAGTGGACAGGGTCAACGCGGTGGGACAGCATCCACGCAATCGGGATGACATAAGGAAGCGCTGGAACGACCTACGGGGGAAGGTGCGTTCCATGGTATCAAGGCACAACATTGCAGTGCAGAAGACTGGCGGTGGACCCCCACCTACTCCCCCAGAATTTACAGCATGGGAGGAGGAAGTCTTGCACATCCTGCATCCTGAGGGCCTCGCAGGAGTAGGCGGAGGAATGGACTCTGGTAAGTCAAATCTTCACTACTGCTTCCCACCCCCACCCCACCTGCATGCCAAATCATACCCCCACCCTCACCCCCACCCCCATCACACCAACTCCTAGCAAAAGGCTCACCATCACAACCCACCCATCCCAACACCAAGCCCTGCATGCGACCACAAAGCATGGACACCCATCACCAAAGCATGCCCACTGCACACACACATCACCCCCACAAGCCACCCTCACAAAAGCCCCCACAAGGGAATGCCTGCACTTGGGTACACGGACACCCACCCATCACACAAAATGCCACACACAGAAGCAATAACCATACCTTTATACCCCTGCAGGACCCGAACGCCACCACACCGCCACGGAGGGTCCAGAGATGTCCATCCCACCCCCAGAAGAGGCCCCCAGCGATGACAGCAGCTCTGTCTCCCTGGACCCAGATGACCAGCCCGGCCCATCGGGGACCTCTGGACAGTCGGTTCCCCACAGACAGCCACAGGCTACACCAGACCCAACCCCCTCTGGGAACACCAGCACAGCTCCCACCCAGCGGGCCCATGCCTCTGTCTCCAGGACACGTCAATCAGCGGTGTGTCCACCACTACAGGGCACCCAGGTTGACCCACCACCCCAACAACAACAGGGACCTGGGGGCAGTGGTAGTGGGCACACCGTCCAGGGGACAGAGGCCCAGGAACACAGGGGAACTGGGAGGGCTGCTGTGCGACAGGGGGGGACAGGCCCAGGGAACCGACTCTCCAAGAGGCCCTCTCCTCCATCATGGGAGCTTACCACCACTCCCAGGAGACGATGGCGACGGTACTGGCCCGGTTCCAGGAGATCCAGGCACTGCAGGAGGAACGGTACATGGGGTTCAGAGAGGAAGTGAGGAACATCTGTTCCGCAATGGGGACCATCGTCATGGCCATTACCCAGATAGTCACCACATTGTGGGACCATGTGGCACCCCAAAGGGCCCCTGTCACTAGCCCAGGCCAGGAACAGCCTACCACCTCCGCCGGCGCTAGTGGACAGGAGGCCCCCACACAACAACAGGCCACCAGAACCCCACCTCCTGCAGAAGAAGAACCACCCCGCAAGCGGAACCTGAGATTTCACAAGAAGACAGAGTAGGATTGCAAGACCCCCGCCAGCCTAAGATACCCCCTGGTGTCATCCCACTGTCCCACCTTTTCACCCTGTCCAACCTTTAACTGCCCCTGCTCCATCCTTCCACAGGCATATGGACAATGCACCTGTGCGACTGAGAACTGGACTCTGCCATGGACATTACTCCACCCCCACCCATCACCCTTTTACAATCATGTACCTATATGTAGCACTTAAAATAAATCACTTATTGCACTTAAAATAACAGGAGTCTGCTTGTATTCTTAACAAATGCATTACACATAACGGTGCAATAATGTCCAGTTACTTTGTGATGACAACATACCAATTTCAATAAGCTTTAGTCCATGGGCAAACAAAGCTGAAGTCAGGCAGTGAGTCATACAGCTCTGAAAAGGGAAGGGAAAGTCACAAATCAGTTAACAGGAACTGGGGGGAAACACAGACAGTGGAGACGCATGAGGCCTTAAGTAAATGTAAAATGGCGTGGGTGATTCTTACCTGTGTGCTACTGAAAATATTGTTGTATGACTGTATCCCTGTTGTCCGTGTCGTCCCCGTTGTCTTCCTCCTCTTCACTCTCCACAGGCTCCACAGCTGCTACAACACCACCATCTGGACCATCCTCCTGCAGAAAAGGCACTTGGCGTCACAAAGCAAGATTGTGAAGCATACAGCAGGCCACGATGATATGGCACACCTTCTTTGGTGAGTACATTAGGGATCCACCTGTCATATGAAGGCACCTGAACCTGGCCTTCAGGACCCCGAAGGTCCTTTCTATGATCCTCCTAGTTTGTCCATGGGCCTCATTGTACCGTTCCTCTGCCCAGGTCCGGGGATTCCTCACTGGGGTCAGTAGCCACGACAGGTTGGGGTAACCAGAGTCACCAATTAGCCACACACGGTGTCTCTGTAGCTGTTCCATCACATAAGGGATGCTGCTATTTCGCATGACATACGCGTCATGCACTGACCAAGGGAACTTGGCATTTACATAGGAGATGTACTGGTCAGCCAAACAGACCACCTGGACATTCATCGAATGATAACTTTTTCTGTTTCTGTACACCTGCTCACTTTCTTTGGGGGGAACCAAAGCCACATGGGTCCCATCAATGGCACCAATGATGTTGGGGATATGTCCAAGGGCATAGAAATCACCCTTCACTGTAGTCAATTCGCCCATCTCAGGGAAAATAATGTAGCTCCGCATGTATTTCATCAGGGCAGACAACACTCTGGACAAAACCTTAGAAAACATAGGCTGAGACATCCCAGATGATATGGCCACTGTTGTCTGAAAAGACCCACTTGCCAAAAAATGGAGTACTGACAGAACCTGCACCAGAGGGGGAATCCCTGTGGGTTGGCGGATGGGGGACATCAGGTCTGGCTCCAGCTGGGCACATAGTTCATGTATAGTTGCTCTGTCAAGCCTGTATGTAAGTATGATATGTCGTTCTTCCATTGTCGACAGGTCCACCAGCGGTCGGTACACAGGAGGATTCATCCTTCTCCTCGCAAGTCCCAGCGGACGGTGCCTAGGAAGGACAACATGGAGCACAGAGTCAAGCAACCCACAGGTTCGTTCACACAGTTTGCACAGTACACGAATCGCTATGCATTGAAAGGCTTGTATGAGTGGCAATGCAAGGCCTAGGCCTGTGTGACGCAGTAGAAATGATGCCATGTGGGCCCTTGAAATGGCGGCTGCATGACCTGTGAAGTGTGACAGTGGGATGTGAGGTCACTGTGCTGGCGTGGCACACCGTGGCGGTAAGCGGTCGAAGACCGCGGCGCAAAGCAGCATTGGTTAACATTGAACCCTATGGGTCTCAGGAGCCAATGACGATGTGCGCCGGCGGTCGTGGTACGCACCGCCACGTTACGCACCGCCGCGGGCGTGACCGCCATTTTCTAACTGCTTAATCACTCGAGACCTGATCATCCACAGGAGAGGACCTATACTGCAAGTGCTGCTGTGACCTCGGTCTGGGAGATACAATGGCTGCTGCGACTGGGGAAAGGGCCCCTGCCTTCACTTCCGAAGAATTGGAGAAACTTGTTGATGGGGTCCTCCCCCAGTATGCGCTACTCTACGGTCCTCCAGACCAACAGGTTAGTACACAGGGTGCACGTTGAATGGGCTATGCCTGTGTTGAGTGGGGTGTATGTAAGATGGTGGGGAGGGGAGCGAATGAGGAGTGCAACGCACGAAAGATGAGAGCATGTGCCACATGGCAAGGTTGGGGAGGGGGGGGCCACTCACATTGACCAGGCAGAAAACTGATGCGATTTCCTTTACCACCCTGTACATGTCATATAGGTCAGCGCCCATCAGAAGATCGACATTTGGCGTGCCATCGCCAAGGACGTCAGGGCCCTGGGGGTCCACAACAGACGGGGCCCCCACTGCCGAAAGAGGTGGGAGGACATCCGCCGCGGGACCAGAAAGACCGCCGAGTCTCTGCTGGGGATGGCCTCCCAACGTAGGAGGGGTGCCAGCCGCCAATTGACCCCCCTGATGTCCCGGATCCTGGCGGTGGCCTACCCCGATTTGGATGGGCGCGTGAGGACATCACAGCAGACACAAGGGGGTGAGTATCAGCACATTCTGCTATCTTTGCGTGCAGTGAAGGTGTCTGGGTGGGGGAGGAGGGCTGTGGCTATCTCTAGGCCAGGGCGCATTCTGTAGGCTAGGCCCCTCCGTTAGACACGGCCCTGTGCCCCCACCCCCCACCTCTGTAGGGTGCCAAGTACAGCTATCCATGGTCCGGCCTCACCCATGTGTGTATTTGTCGTCCATAGACCTGTAGGCCTAGTCACAATAACTGAGTAGTGTACCCCGATTGCGCGACCTAGTGCAGGGGGCTTCTGTGTCTGTCCTCTCCGACAACGGTGTTGCCAATGCATGCACTCAACCTGTCTTCATTTCTCCCCCCCCCATTTTCTTTGTCTGCCTGTTCATGTGTGCATTAGCATCATCAGGCGGAGGAGAAGTGGCATCAGCGCACGAGGGAGCTGCATCTCACATGGCCCCAGAGGGCCATACAACAGACTCCGAGTACACCAGTGAGATGGAGGGCGAGTGGAGCTCCACAACGGGGACCCGTGGAGACGTCAGCGACACCGACACGTCCTCGGAAGGGAGCTCCCTAGCGGTGGCGGCAACATCCGTGCCCACCACCACAACAGGTACAGCCCCGCCCTCCCAGCAGCCCCTCAGCCTTCGCTCCGTGGCCACTCGCCCAGGAAGGCGGGCATCTCCTTCGCCCCAGGCACCTCAGGCCCTGCCCCAGTTACCCCTGCTGCCCTCAGTGAGGAGGTCATTGACCTCCTCAGGACACTCATTGTCGGGCAGTCTACCCTTTTGAATGCCATCCAGGGTGTAGAAAGGGAGGTGCATCGGAGCAATGCATACCTGGAGGGCATTCATTCGGGTCAGGCTGCCCATCAGCGATCGTTCAACGCTCTGGCCTCAGCACTGACGGCAGCCATTGTCCCTGTCTCCAGCCTCCCTCTTCTGACTCCCTCCACCCAGTCCCAGTCTCCTGTTCCTCTGCCTATCCCATCCACACCATCAGACCAGCCTGCACACACCTCTACACCCAAGGGCAGCTCATCCAGACATAAGCACCACAGATCCCACAAGCATTCACCCAAGCAACATCCAGATGCAGACATGCCAACAGTCACTACCACCTCTGTGTCCCCCACCTCCTCATCTCCCTCCTCCCTCCCTGTGACGTCTCCACTCACACCTGCATGCACACCACCATCAGCCAGTACTTCCATCCCCAGCACACCCTCCATTACAGTCCGCACACGTGCAGTCACCACCCCCACTGCCATTTACACGTCCCCTGTGTCCTCTCCCAGTGTGTCTGTCACCCCCTCTTCCAAAGCACACAAACGCAGGCAGCCACCCACCCAACAGCCATCCTCCTCACGACAGCCTCCGTCACAAGCACCTGCACCCAAAGACAGCACACTTGACTCTCCTACAACCACATCCTCTTCCTCCACTCCCATACCCACTACACCTACCCGTCCCTGTCCTTCCCAAGTCCTTTTCCTTTCCAACCTTGAGCTCGTTCCAATCACTAACCCACCCCCTCCATCTGGTAAGAGTAAAAAAAGCACCTCAGCCACCACCAGCCCTGCATCTACTGTGACCATAGTGCAGGGCTATTGGAGTCCAGCAGCTCCTAGGGCAGGAACATCGGCCAGCAGCAAGGGGACAGCCAGCCCACCCCCTGGGAACAGGACAAAAAAAAAAGGGCCGGCGCGACAAGCCTGAGACGGCTGCCACCAAGGACAGTAGCCTTGCCCCGTCACCTGACACATCATCAAAGGGAGGCAAGGGCCACAGAGCTTCAGCGAAGGAGGGCAAGGGCAGCAGGGCGGAGAAGTCAGGCAGCAGGCGAGCTGCCCAGGAGGGCCCCACCAGCCCCATTCCGGTTGTGACGGACGACACCCACGGGCCCAGGACTCCATCACAGGAGGGCCCCGCGACCGCAAGGTCGGATGGCGACTGAGTGGGAAGTCTTGGCCAGGTCTGGCTCCCTAGAAACACAGGACAAGCACCGCTGAACAGGGCCCCGCCGTGAGAAGCACCGCTGAACAGGGCCCCGCCGGGAGAAGCACCGCTGAACAGGGCCCCGCCGGGAGAAGCACCGCTGAACAGGGCCCCTCCGTGACAATAACCGCTGAACAGGGCCCCGCCGGGAGAAGCACTGCTGAACAGGGCCCCGCCGGGAGAAGCACCGCTGAACAGGGCCCCGCCGGGAGAAGCACCGCTGAACAGGGCCCCGCCGGGAGAAGCACCGCTGAACAGGGCCCCGCCGTGACAATAACCGCTGAACAGGGCCCCGCCGGGAGAAGCACTGCTGAACAGGGCCCCGCCGGGAGAAGCACCGCTGAACAGGGCCCCGCCGGGAGAAGCACCGCTGAACAGGGCCCGCCATGACAAAAACCGCTGAACAGGGCCCCGTCGGGAGAAGCACCGCTGAACAGGGCCCCGTCGGGAGAAGCACCGCTGAACAGGGCCCCACCGGGAGAAGCACCGCTGAACAGGGGCCCGCCATGACAAGAACCGCTGAACAGGGGCCCGCCGTGACAAGAACCGCTGAACAGGTGCCCGCCGGGAGAAGCACCGCTGGACAGGGGCCCGCCGTGACAAGAACAGCTGAACAGGGGCCCGCCGTGACAAGAACCGCTGAACAGGGGCCCGGCGGGAGAAGCACCGCTGAACAGGGGCCCACCGTGACAAGAACTGCTGAACAGGGGCCCGCCGTGACAAGAACCGCTGAACAGGGGCCCGCCGTGACAAGAACCGCTGAACAGGGGCCCGCCGTGGCAAGAACCGCTGAACAGGGGCCCGCCGTGACAAGAACCGCTCCGCTGGGCCCTTCATCGCAAGCACCGCTCTGCTGGGCCCTTCATCTCAAGCACCGCTCCGCTGGGTCCTTCCTGTCAATCACCGCTCCGCTGGGCCCTTCATCTCAAGCACCGCTCCGCTGGGCCATTCATCTCAAGCACTGCTCTGCTGGGCCCCGCCGTCTCTGCACCGCTCCGCTGGGCCCTTCCTGTCAAGCACCGCTCCGCTGGGCCCTTCATCTCAAGCACCGCTCCGCTGGGCCATTCATCTCAAGCACCGCTCCGCTGGGCCCCGCCGTCTCTGCACCGCTCCGCTGGGCCCTTCCTGTCAATCACCGCTCCGCTGGGCCCTTCATCTCAAGCACCGCTCCGCTGGGCCCCGCCGTCTCTGCACCGCTCCGCTAGGCCCTTCCTGTCAAGCACCGCTCCGCTGGGCCCTTCCTTTCAAGCACTGCTCCGCTGGGCCATTCATCTCAAGCACCACTCCGCTGGGCCCCGCCGTCTCTGCACCGCTCCGCTGGGCCCTTCCTGTCAAGCACCGCTCCGCTGGGCCCGCCGTCTCTGCACTGCTCCGCTGGGCCCTTTCTGTCAATCACCGCTCCGCTGGGCCCTTCATCTCAAGCACCGCTCCGCTGGGCCCCGCCGTCTCTGCACCGCTCCGCTGGGCCCTTCCTGTCAAGCACCGCTCCGCTGGGCCCTTCATCTCAAGCACAGCTCCGCTGTGCCCCGCCGTCTCTGCACCGCTCCGCTGGGCCCTTCCTGTCAATCACTGCTCCGCTGGGCCCTTCATCTCAAGCACCGCTCCGCTGGGCCCCGCCGTCTCTGCACCGCTCCGCTGGGCCCTTCCTGTCAAGCACCGCTCCGCTGGGCCCTTCATCTCAAGCACCGCTCCGCTGGGCCCTGCCGTCTCTGCACCGCTCCGCTGGGCCCTTCCTGTCAATCACCGCTCCGCTGGGCCCTTCATCTCAAGCACCGCTCCGCTGGGCCCCGCCGTCTCTGCACCGCTCCGCCGGGCCCTTCCTGTCAAGCACCGCTCCGCTGGGCCCTTCCTTTCAAGCAACGCTCCGCTGGGCCATTCATCTCAAGCACCGCTCCGCTGGGCCCCGCTGTCTCTGCACCGCTCCGCTGAGCCCCGCCGTCTCTGCACCGCTCCGCTGGGCCATTCATCTCAAGCACCGCTCCGCTGGGCCCTTCATCTCAAGCACCGCTCCGCTGGGCCATTCATCTCAAGCACCGCTCCGCTGGGCCCTTCCAGTCAATCACCGCTCCGCTGGGCCCTTCTTCTCAAGCACCGCTCCGCTGGGCCCCACCGTCTCTGCACCGCTCTGCTGGGCCCTTCCTGTCAAGCACCGCTCCGCTGGGCCCTTCCTTTCAAGCACCGCTCCGCTGGGCAACGCCGTCTCAAGCATCGCTGGCCCATTGACAGTGCCGGTTCTGTGTCGAGCAGGGTTTCACGAAGCACTCTGGGCACCATGCCTCCTCCATTAACAGTGGAGTCGGTAATCCATCTGATGGACTGTGGTTTGGCACTTCCCAGGATGGAACAGTGGGCAAGCCACCCACTGTAGAGACTTGAGAGACTGTGGCTTTGCACTCCCCAGGAAGGCACAGTGGGCAAGCCACCCACTGTAGAGACTTGTGAGACTGTGGCTTTGCACTCCCCAGGATGGGACAAGTGGGCATGGAGGCCCCTTGTGGATCTGGCGTCGTGGACTCATGTGGCTGAGGTGCCCCTCCTTCCCTTCCCCCTGAGGTGCCTGTAGTTTTATCATCTGATGCAGCAGCAGTGTTCTCTCCAATGGTATCTGGTCTCCTGTGTGGGCTTTGCCCATGTGTTTGTGCACATTGGCCCACGGACTATGGAACTTTGACAGAATGTGCAGGACTTAATGCCTATGTATATATTTTTGACTATGTTCATTCCTTATTTTGTATCTTTCATATAGCATATTTCCCATACCTTCAATGGAGCTATTTATACATATATTTTATAGATCATTTTAATTGTGTCTTTGCATTATTCCGGTGGGTTTGGGGGGTGTCACTCTGACTTGTTGCCCTGCATTGGGGTGTAGGTATTTGGGTTGGGGGGGTGGGTGTATGGCGCATGTGTGTGCCCGTAAGCTTTCCTCCTTCCCCCTACCCTGTGTCGTAGGTGCAGTACTCACCGTTGTCGTCTGCGCCGGTGTTCGTACTCCTGGTAGATGAGCAGGTAGACACTAGCTGGTAGGATGTTTAATTCGGGTTCCATGCTGTCCTCCTTCCTCGTGGAGTGTGTAGAGGTGAGCGTTTTCCCGTTCGTAGTCTGTTTCCGCTGTGTTTTTATCGCCGGGGCTCCCGCCCCGGAAAAGGTGGCGGATTGGTGAGTTGTGATAGGGTGGGCGGTACATTGTCTGCCGCCTGCCTGTTGGCGGTGACCGCCGCGCTGTTTGTCTGTCCCGCCGTGGCGGTCGGAGTGTTAAAGTGGCGGCCTGTGTTGGCGGTTCCCGCCAGGGTCAGAATACCTTTTTTTTTACCGCCTGCCTGTTGGCGGGTTGGCCGCCGATTTATCACCGACCGCCAGGGTTGGAATGACCCTCTCAGTGTTACCAAAAATAAAGATAGTTTATTTGGGTGACACAAGGCCAAAAATATCTTAGAGGCAATACTCCTTCTGGAGGTAAGTATTATGCACAATATATACACTAGACACCAAAATAAGGTAAGTAATTAGGCATAGGATAGTGCAAACACTGGGAAATGCTATAGAATGCAATGGGAGAAAAAAGGTCTAAGGTCAACACAAAGCATATACTATGAAAGTGGAATGCGAATCACAAATTCTCCCCTAGACAAGTGCAGTGTGTAGAGAATCGCTGGGAGAGTAAGAATACAGTAAATGTAAGTAAATTACCCCACCTTAGAGCCCATAAAAGCAGGAGTAAAGTACTGCAAGTTTCCTTAGGACACACTACAAGTTGTGATTAGAGTTATTGCAAGAACCAAGCAAGACTGCAACCAACAAATCGTGGGTTCCTGGACCTGAAGACCTGAAAAAGGAAGGAGACCAAGGGGGTCATTCTGACCCTGGCGGTCATGGACCGCCAGGGCCAACGACTGCGGGAGCACCGTCAACAGGCTGGCGGTGCTCCCATGGGCATTCTGACCGCGGTGGTACAGCCGCGGTCAGAAGCCCTGGGGAATCCTCCATGGCGGCGCTGCAGGCAGCGCCGCCATGGGGATTCCAACCCCCTTACCGCCAGCCTGGTTCTGGCGGTTTTGACCGCCAGAACCTGGCTGGCGGTAACGGGTGTCGTGGGGCCCCTGGGGGCCCCTGCAGTGCCCATGCCAATGGCATGGGCACTGCAGGGGCCCCCTAACAGGGCCCCACCAAGATTTTCAGTGTCTGCCAAGCAGACACTGAAAATCGCGACGGGTGCAACTGCACCCGTCGCACCCCTTCCACTCCGCCGGCTCCATTCGGAGCCGGCATCCTCATGGAAGGGGGTTTCCCGCTGGGCTGGCGGGCGGCCTTCTGGCGGTCGCACGCCAGCCCAGCGGGAAACTCAGAATGGCCGCCGCGGTCATTTGACCGCGGTGCGGTCATTCGGCGGCTCCCGCCGGCCCTGCGGTTACCGCGGCTGGCGGGAGTCAGTATGACCCCCCAAGTCCAGAAGTCGAAAGAAGTTCCAGGAAGGACAGGACCCCCTGCCAAACAAGAAGAGGGTGCAAAAGAAGAGTACCCGGTTGGACGAAGACTGCAGAAATGCACCCAAGGAAGATGTCAGCGGGTTCCTGCATGATGCACTGGATGTCCCAGAAAGAGAAGTTGGATGCGGGCGAGTTTTGGCGCTGGATTCCTCCAACAAGCCTTGGTTCCGCCAAAGTCGCGTTTTGTGTCTAAGTGGCGCTATCTGGACCCAGGAACGACCTGGGGGCCTCAACTCTGTGTGAGGAGGAAGAGGGGGCTCTCAGCACTTCAGAGAGCCCTCAGAACACCAGATAGCACCCATGGAAGTACCAAGACATGGGGACAAAGGAGGTGCAAAATGCAGTTGGTGCAGTACTACAAAGGAAGGTCCCACGCTGCTGGAGAACAACTCAGTGAGTTGAGCATCACAGGATAGAGTTCTTGGGACCTGGGTCAGGCTGTGCATGGAGGAATTTTGCAAATAGTGCATGGAGGCCTCAGGAGGTGAAGAAAACATGGTGCAGAGGGGTACTGTCGTTCTCAGGGAAAGCAAGGACTTACCTCCTCCAAATTGGGACAGCAGGACCTCAGGACAGTCTCTGTCAATGGGGTCCACCCTCTGTGTTTCAAGGAGCATGCTTGTCACCAGGAGAGGATTCCAAGAGAACCGGTCATTGACTTAGAAGGTGCCTGCATGAGCTGGAAGTGACTCCATCACTTCAAGGGAGATTTCTTCGGTCCTTCTGGTGCAGAGCATGCACACTGTGGAAACTGTTGCAGTTGCTGGCTGGAGCTGAAGTTGCAGAGGAAAAGTAGCCCTTCTGGATACGTTGTTGTTGTTACAGCGGTTCCTGGAGCAGTCTGCGGTCAATCCGAGGTCGGAGGATGAAGTAGTAGTTGCAGAGGATTCCTGCTGGAAACTTGCAAGTAGAATCTGAAGAGAACCCACAGGAGAGACCCTAAATAGCCCTCAGAGGGGGATTGGCTACCTTATCATGTATGGACTTATCAGGAGGGGTCTCTGACGTCACCTGCTTGCACTGGCCACTCAAAGGCCTCCAGAGTGTCCCCACACCTTGGAAAACAAGATGGCTGAAGTCTGGGACACACTGGAGGAGCTCTGGGCACCACCCCTGGGGTGGTGATGAACAAGTGAGTGGTCACTCCCCTTTCCTTTGTCCAGTTTTGCGCCAGAGCAGGGACTGGGGGGTCCCTGAACCGGTGTAGACTGGCTTATGCAAGGAGGGCACCATTTGTGCCCTTCAAAGCATTTCCAGAGGCTGGGGAAGGCTACTCCTCCCCAGCCCGTAACACCTATTTCCAAAGGGAAAGGGTGTAACACCATGCTCCCAAAGGAAATGCTTTGTTCTGCCTTCCTGGGACTGAGCAGCTCAGACCCCAGGAGAGCAGAACCCTGTCTGTGAGGTGGCAGCAGCTGTAGCTGCATTGCAAGCCTCAGAGATCTGGTTTAGCAGTACTGGGAGTCCATGGTGGAGGCCTCAGGATGCAAGGAATGACTCCCCAATACCAGATTTGGAATGGGGGGACAATTCCATGATCTTAGACACCTTACATGGCCATATTCGGAGTTACCATTGTGAAGCTACATATAGGTATTAACCTATATGTAGTGCACACGTGTAATGGCGTCCCTGCACTCACAAAGTCTCCGGAATTGGCCCTGAACTATGTGGGGGCACCTTTGCTAGTGCAAGGGTGCCCCCACACTTAGTAAATTTGCACCTAACCTTCAGTAAATGAAGGTTTGACATATAAATGACTTATAAGTTACTTAAGTACAGTGAAAATGGCTGTGAAATAGTGCGTGCAATAGCAGGCCTGTGGAATGGTTTGTCTGAGCTCCTTATGGGTAGCAAAAGAAATGCTGCCGCTCACAAGGGTCTCCTGGAACCCCAATGCCCTGGGTACCTAGGTCCCATAGACTAGGGACTTATAAGGGGGGTGCAGTGTGCCAATTGAAATTGGTAAATTAAGTTACTAGCCTATAGTGACCAATTTAAAAGCAGAGAGAGCATAAGCACTGAGGTTCTGGTTAACAGAGCTTCAGTGACACAGTTAAGCACTATACACGCACACACATTAGGCCATAAACTATGATCACTGGGATCCTGACCAGCGGGATCCCAGTGAAACAGGCAAACACATACTGACATACAGGTAAAAATGGGGGAACCATGCCAAGAAAGATGGTACTTTCGTACAGCTGACAATTGCATTTACGACAGAGGAGGAATGCAGAGAAAGATTCCTGGGATATTCCTACCACTCTGGCCATTGTAGTCTAGAATTAACCAGATTCCAGCATGTGGAGGACTGCCATCAGTTTGAACTGCAGAGGGATATTGATAGGCGTGTCAGATATTGCCTGCAGCCTTGGTCCAATCTGGTTCAGCAGGCGTATGATGGACTCCCTTCAGAGTCTATAATAGGTGATGATTTCATGCACCCTAAGGTCAATGAGGGTAATCATCTGGCGGTAGATATACTCCTTTCTCCTGCGCTGTCTACATGGTGGTGATGACGGTGGGGGTGATTGCGGTCTCCTTGCTACCCTAAGATGAAGAATTAGCACTTCCATGGCATAGTAAAGCTTTCCAAAGTGCTGTGCGTGTGTTCTGTTTATGTGCCAGAGCCAAAGCAACATTTCTTACGCCTGGGTTGCTGATGTGCAGAAATGTTGACGCATTTCATAGTCTGCATGCCACTTGCCAGCAATGCACCACTTTTGAAAAAGCTCGTAAACATCACTGCGCTACTTTTACATTAATCTTTAACAGGGAACACCTACCTTGCATAATTTAAGATCTGCTTGGCGCAGCTGAATCGACTGCAGGTAGTTTCTGATGCAGTTCTCCAAAAATGTATGCATAGGCTTAAATTAGTTTCTTCGTAAATATGGTGTACTTACTTTGATGCAGGAGCATCAAAAATAATCATGCAATGGTGGGGCAAGCCGCATGTAAATATGCCCTTTGTCTCCATGTGCGGACTTGGGGCCATATTTATACTTTTTGACGCAAAACTGCGCTAACGCAGTTTTGCGTCAAAAAAATTTGCGCCAGCTAACGCCATTCTGAAGCGCCATGCGGGTGCTGTATTTAATCAATGACGTTAGCCGGCGTTAGTCGCCGGCGCTGCCTGGTGTGCGTGGGAAAAAACGACATACACCAGGCAACGCCGACGTAGGGGGATATGGAGCTTGGGCGTCAAAAAATGGGGCAAGTCAGGCTGAGGCAAATTTTTCGCCTCAACCCGATTTGCGCCATTTTTTTCGACTCCCAAACCCCATAGAAATGACTCCTGTCTTAGCAAAGACAGGAGTCATGCCCCCTTGCCCAATGGCCATGCCCAGGGGACTTCTGTCCCCTGGGCATGGTCATTGGGCATAGTGGCATGTAGGGGGGCACAAATCAGGCCCCCCTATGCCACCAAAAAAAAAAATACCTACCTGAACTTACCTTAATGTCCCTGGGATGGGTCCCTCCAGCCTTGGGTGTCCTCCTGGGGTGGGCAAGGGTGACAGGGGGTGTCCCTGGGGGCATGGGAGGGCACCTCTGGGCTCCTTCAGAGCCCACAGGTCCCTTAACGCCTGCCTTTTCCAGGCGCTAAAAAACAGCGCAAAAGCGGCCGTACGTCATTTTTTTTGACCCGCCCACTCCCGGGCGTGAATTTTGCCCGGGAGTGTAAATACGGCGCACATGCCTCAGAGTCAATTTTTTAGACGGGAACGCCTACCTTGCATATCATTAACGCAAAGTAGGTGTCCACGCTAAAAAATTACGCAAACTCCATGGACTTTGGCGCTAGACGCGTCTAACGCCAAAGTATAAATATGGAGTTAGTTTTGCGTCGGAATTGCGTCAAAAAAAACGATGCAATTCCGGCGCAAACAGAGTATAAATATGCCCCTTGATCCACAAACCTACCAGCGGATTTCTTCCATCCTCACATAAAACTGCAAGCTCACACCCATCCCATGTGAAATAGTAACCCTTCTTGGATATGTGTATACAGTCGTGTAAACTGCACTTCCAGAGTTCATTGTCACCTTCACTGTCCAGGTCAAGGCTACGCCACCTATGAAAATAGTTTATAAGGAATAACCAGTTTTTCAAATGCTGCATACACATATGTGATTATTAGTATACAACAACTAATATTTCTAATAATGACACTAATAACAATACTATTACTACTACTAATAATGAAAATAATTATATCATCACCGTCAGTGATATTATTAAAAGATAGACGTTTCTTAATCTTTTTAAAATGATTACTTTGGATGAATATTTTCCAGCAAATGTAGTCACAAGAAGGCAAGAGGAATCGTAATTCAAACTATGCGGCACACATTGTTTGAATACGATCACAAACTGGAATTAATAGGGAAAGTTCTCCTGCCTTTTTCCTGAGTGACGTCTATGTGCTTCGAAAACAGTGATTTCCACTCTGGTATCAATTATTACAAACACGCTGCACCGAGTCTTTGGAAAGTGATTTTAGTTTTGCATTAATAAAAAAACCAAAACTATTGCAGCAGTATAATGCTACGTATTTATCAGGGAATAACAGAAATTTGCATTTTAATAACTATTTTGTGTCTTGATGCAGAGTAGTCATTTTCGGTGAATATTAAATGTGTGTTACACGCAAGAGAGAGGAATATAGAAAGACCCCTATACTTGGAGTACGCACTTAGGTCACCTAATTTTATACATTTTTGAAAGTGTTCCTTCATAACTGTTCACATTTAAGTAGTGTTGAAAATGCCTGGCTTTTTATTTTAATAGAGAACAGCAAACCTAAGGTCTGGAATCGTATCCATAGTCAATATACACCTCAGGTACTATAACTGGAATTTGTTCAAGTGATCTGAAAGCACAATGTTTTGTAATTAAAATATAAGTAGTATTACTTTCTGCATTCGTTCTATTGAACGGCTAAACAATCCAACACATTCTTTTTTGGGTTTTATTGGCGCTTTGTGCACACTACACAATACAGTAAACAACATTCAGTTATTCTGTATTAGAGGTACAGCACAGAAACATGTTGCAGACTGCCAGTCTGCCGAACACAGTATAAATCCTGCCGCATAGCGTGAGGCACCTCAGTTAGAGAAAAGGGAATCACGACTTCCTCCCATAGTGCTTAGTATTGTCGAACAACCGCATATCATAGTACGGACTCGATTCGGTTCTATGTAAAATCAGGGCACAATCATAGTGGCAATAAAAGTAAATGGAAAATAACATTGAATAATAATAAAACATTACAAATATAAAACGATGTACATTTTACACGGTTAAAAACCGCACAGTTAAAAATCCCGGCCTCACCCTCTTAATGACTGTGAGGATACGATACCTTTCCTGAGTCGAATCGCACCCCATATAAAGGTTGAAGTGCTAATGCATACAGAGCATTCCAAAGTGCCCATATATATCATGAAGAAACATTATGATCCCTAATATTTTATACAAGAAAAATTGGTTTAAGGATAAGATAAAGTGTTGTATGCCTTGCTTCGAAATGCCATCACATGGGCAAGGAGTCATATCTTTAGGCTGTTGCTTCATTTCAGGAAAGGCAACTAAAAAGTATGCTTTGCCCAGCCACAGCCTAGATTGAACCAAACAATGCTATTAGTCACCCAAGACAGGTATGGTTAATATCCCTCCTGACAATTGTTCTAAATGTATGAAACAACCATACTTTTCCTTTTTCCTCAAGGACTTTTTTTCATCTGTACTGCTTAAAAACGAAGCCTTAATTTGGCTCTTGTCAAGAACTAGAATACTATGTGGGTCATGGGATACGGGCATTTAAACAGCAGTTTAATCGTTTTGTTAATATAGGAGAGCCTGGGGATTAAAAAATATATAATCTAATGTTAGGTCATCTAAGATAATTGATTTGGGTCAGCTTTTTCCCAGATAGAATACAAAAGTAACAAGCATTTGCAATGCAACAGGTCTCACGTTTGCTCATGTTCGAGCTGATCGCGTTGTAAACTCCTAAACCGACTTTTCATCTATCAGCAAAAGTGCCTTTATGTAGGTAACCCAAAAAAGTGAAATTAACTGTGTAAAGCGCTCGACTTCTGCCAAGCGAAATCGCGCTAGGAAAATAGAGAAAAAGTAGTCCACGATCCGACAGAAAACAGCGAGCCTCGCATGTTTTCTGTACTTGGTCGCTACGCTCGAGGAGGGCTAACCACCGGAAAAAGCATGACGTGGGCATGCCTTCCACTAATGAAAGCAAGCAGATTTTACTAGGCAAGCCCACGAACCAATGAAACACACTGACGTGACGTCAACAGGGTTCCGAGCCCTTTTCCAATAACTAAAGCGTCTCACTGCGAAATGCATGCGCGAGCGCATGCAACGCAGGCTCGACCCTAAAAAAGGCTTCAACTGGAGTGATTCTTCCAGGTAGCTTAGCCAGGCCTCCTTATGAACAATAAAAGATGGTACAAAGGCTGGAGTATACAGCAAATGCCTACGAAAAGTGTTTTCCTCAGCCTGAGGGGTACTACAGGGTGTATAACCTCACAAGCCACCACAAAACATGGCAGCCAATAGCCTCTCACCATATATTTTGTAGTAATTTCCTTCACTGGACAGCTGCTGGGTTTGTGGGATAACCAAAAGACTCCTTCAGAGACTCGCCTCATTTTCAAACTGGCATTTTGAATCTGTTGAGACTATGGCGGTCATTCTGACCGCGGCGGGCGAATGGAGCCGGCGGTGTTGCAGGGGTGCGACGGGTGCAGTGGCACCCGTCGCGATTTTCACTGTCTGCAAAGCAGACAGTGAAAATCTGTATGGGGCCCTGTTAGGGGGCCCCTGCACTGCCCATGCAGTGGCATGGGCAGTGCAGGGGCCCCCAGGGGCCCCACGACACCCGTTCCCGCCATCCTGGTTCTGGCGGTGTAAACCGCCAGGAACAGGCTGGCGGGAAGGGGGTCGGAATCCCCATGGCGGCGCTGCAAGCAGCGCCGCCATGGAGGATTCCCTGGGCCAGGGGAAAACTGGCGGGAAACCGCTGATTCCCCTTTTCTGACCGCGACTTTACCGCCGCGGTCAGAATAGCCCTGGAAGCACCGCCAGCCTGTTGGCGGTGCTTCCGCTGCCCTGACCGCCAGGGTTGGAATGAGGGCCCATGTGCCATTATTGGAGAATAAGATTCCCAAATAACAGATTGAGATTACTCTCTCAATTGGGAAGCCCCCAGTACAAAAGGTCCTACACATTTGCATTTTTTCCCACAGACCATCATATATGTTTCTGACTAATTATTATTAATTTTCCTGGCCTCCAGAAAATTGCCAAATGAGTCCATCAGTCTCTGCAGACTGACAGGAATCCTTGACAGCAATACAGCATAGTCTACATACAGCAACGCAGGAACCAAACCACCAGCAACAACAGAAGCATCAGCCTGCAAAGCTTGAGGGGCACCATCAGCCCCATTAATAAAAAGCGAAAAACAGAAAAGGTGCCAAAATGCAACCCTGTTTGATTGCCCTCTTCATTTTAAATGAAGGGGAACATTCCCCATTCGGGATGTACTGGACCTTGACAGACAAGTTCTTATCCAGTTGTGATAGGAAGGATGCTTTATTTGCCAGGGCACCAAGAGAAATCAGCGTAGACCAGAGAGTCGAGTGGTCTAACAAATCAAAAGTGCTGCTAAGGTCAACAAAACATAGATAAAGGGACCGTGGCTTAGCTCTGGTGTACTTTCCAATGAGCAGGTTAAGATTCACACTCTGCTCCACTGGACCCATCCCCCTTGTAAATCCATACTGTGCCTCCGACAGGATAGAGTTATCTGTTGACCACACCTTTAGTCTCTATTGAAGAACCTTACCCATCAATTCAGCTGAAGATTCCAAGAGGGAAACGGGACGGGACCATTTTGGGTCAGACTTATCCCCCTTCTTAAAAACAGGCACTATGATTGTTACTGCCCAAGTGGAAGGGTTTGTAACCCTCAGCAGCTGCATTGAACACCAGGGTCAAAATGGGTCTCTATAATTACCCCATTGCTTCAAACACATCAAAGGGAACCCCATCAGGGCTGGGTGCCTTCCCTCAGCAATATGTCCTGGAGCAAGGAGAACCTCAACCTAAGTAATATCCAAAGGACTACAGCATAAGTGGGTCACACTCTCGCCAGTACTGGTGAAGCATTCCCCTATGGTGTTGCTTGAATGTGAAAAAATTAGTGACAGGAGGCGTTTGGCAAAACAGGAACAGTTTGATTAATTAAACATTACAGCTGGGAGAATTGTTATAGAAATGGGTTCTAAGGATTGTCTCAAAGGACAATTGATCTTCACTGTGTTTTATACATTTCTCGGGTACCATAAAACAATTTTGACATTCCTTTTTAGGTGAAGAATGTGAACAGTTATCTTGGAGTCATGAATGAGGTCCCTAATAACAAATGCAGGTGGACCTCGACTATTGTGGACACAATGAGAGCCAGTCGGCAATGTGTCCAGATGTCCAGCGTGAGGGGCGTGAGATCATGGTATATTACTGTGCATGCTGTATTCTGATCGGCTCAGTGTCCCTACCTTCATGTGGCATCTGACATTATGATGTTTTAAGAATACGCGCACCCCTTAAGCCATATGTGCTTTATTAGGGCCAATCTCCTCGGACCATTGTGGTGTCGCTGCACCTATCTGTGGGGTTGATCTGAGTTTCCTGTTTGTGCATTTGTTTGCCAGCTATGTGCTGCCCCTTCGGTGACCTGTAAATCAGTAACGTCAGGCCTAGGTCTCTGAGCCTGCCTGACCACGTGTTTCTGAGTCTGGGTTGACTGAGAGTTCATGACGGGTGAATTCGATAATAGTTATGCAATTTTGTTTTTATATGTGAACGTATCATGGCTCACATTGACATCAACTTTTTAAATATGAACATTGGAAGCAAAAATACCCGAGAAGTAGGTGACTCATACTTAATGAGATACAAATGAACTAAATTCAGGCAGTGCATCACCTTTTAAAAAAGGAGCATTTACTGTGCTCTAAAGCAAGGTCCCTTTATTTGTCTCAGCAGCCTGGGCCAAATTTGGCCTTGCTTCCTCTCGTAGCACCTCTTTCCTAGGAGCCAATACCAGATTATGGGGGTTATTACAACTTTGGAAAAAGGTGTTAATCCGTCCCAAATGTGACGGATATACCACCAGCCGTATTACGAGTTTCATAGGATATAATGGACTCGTAATACGGCTGGTGGTATATCCGTCACTTTACCGTCACTTTTGGGACGGATTAACACCTCCTCCAAAGTTGTAATAACCCCCTATATTTCTTTCTTAATTGCTTAATACCTGATTAATCAGAGGGGGAGCTACGCAAGGCATTGCAAAAAAGTCTGGATGCCTGGGTACATGAACGTCAAGCCAACCATGATTCTTTATTTTACTTGGTCTAGGAGGTCGTTTAAGTGAAGATTTAAGAGCCTGGTGATATTTCCTAAAGCATACAGTAACCTATCATGATCTTCCTCCTTACCCAAGCAATAATTGAACTTGACTGAGTTCACAGATAACAGTTTCTACAGAACACAGTGGGGATCAACCTCTGCCATTTAATACGGACACCGTTGGGTCTAACGGGGTGACATTGGTGATGCAAGAAATTTCTTTAAAACCTTCTACTTGGAGAGACATAGATATAACTAGTAGATTGTGGTCACTCACAATAGTCATAATAATTCTAGAATTACAAACCAAATTACTAACAGTAGAAGATATCAAAACTTGGTCAGTGGTGGAGTGGGCATCTCTACCAATAAAAGAGGGGATCTGTTCCTTATCGTCTATCTAACTTCTCTCCAATAGTAAAAGATCGTACTGAAAAAATAGTTAATTCAGTGCTTTCCCATATTTTTGTGTAGAAAATGTAAGATTTCAACATCTGCTATGTCAGTTATACCATACACACGTCTTGCTGGAAAAGAGCATTTTGTATATTGAAATCACCAGCCCAAAAAATAAAGGGCCTGATGCACAAAAGTAAACTGAGACCAAAGATATAAGCTTACTACTTTCCTGTATGCACAAAGGTAAGTTACGAGTAGTATCTTTATGTCCCTACTCGGGGTGGAGTTTCCACAATCAGGGCGGAATCTTTGCACTCGGAGAAGAATCTTCACACTCGGAGAGAAGACTCAGAGGTCAGGTGGTCACCTGTAGACAATTAATACCACCTGCTTGCAACCCTGCACTACAATCTACATCAAAGCAGCATTCTTTCAATGCTCTGGTCTTTCCACACCGACACTGCACGTGCCGGCTCTGTGCCTGGAAACTCTTTGAATATGATGCCTTTGAGGAGGAAGAGAAATAATACAGAGGAGGAGACTACAACGATAGTCACATTTGTACTAAAAAAATTGCATGGACTTCCACCCTACTACAACAGTGCAACACAGAAGGCAGCCCTATGGCAGCAGTTGGGAACTGCATTTACTGCATTGAGGGAGGATGTCCGCACTCACTGACAAAAGAAGAGACTGGATAAGAAGAGGTGGGTGAAGGAGAGGTTCACCAGGATCAAAGTGACCAAATCTCTCCCTAATGAACCATCTGGAACTTGCCTCCCATTTACCCCACTTGAGAGGGATGTCCTCTCCACCATGCGCCTCCAATTGCTACATGGGCTGTCTGAGACTGACAAACTGGATGTGGTACCAGGTAACATGTGAAGAACTAAACAATGATTTTAAATGCTAAATTTGTATGATACACTGCAAATGTAGCTGTGGATGTCAATCCAAATTTGTACAACACAGACAACACCATCCAGCGTTTGAAGCTGGTGTGTAATATGTTACCAAAGTAATTAGTAATGCCATTGTTATACTTGCATGTACACTTATCAATTATGCTGAACATAAATTTTGGTGTCACTTCTTTCTCAGGCTGCTGGATCGAGGACCACATCTCCTGCAACCCACTCAAGGAGCCAGGGTCAGCAGCTGACATCAGAGGAGATCTCAAGACCACACAGAGCTGTGGATGGAGCTGATGAATTTGATTTTGCATTGCACATCTGCATTGAACACCTCAGTGCTACAGTGTGAGCTGTCACATATAGGTTTACACAAACAATGTCACATGCAAAACATCAGGAAGATGCAAAGATTGTTTGACCCAGCTCTTGAGTTATAGCACATGATATACTAAATCAAATACTTATCCTGTTCCAAGCTCTGAATTTCAGGTGCTGAGGACAATGAGTCACTTGAGGAAGCTGAACCACCCACCAGTAGTCGGCAGCAGGCAATCCTATGACAGAACTCAATCTTACTCCAAGCAACTCTGCCTACTGCCTGCATGGCAATAGAAGAAGAGGATGAAGAGGAAGTAGAGGAGTAAAAAGACGATCTGGTTTAGGTGGAGGTGGAGGAGGAGGAGTAGTCTATGGAGTGCACTGTTGGCCCACAGAACAAAAGACCAAAGGCTACACCAGGTCTGGCCAGCATTGCACTTCCCACTTTACCTCTGAGGATTGCTCATTCCCAGCAGTCAGCAAACCAACCACAGCATTGACCTACTCCAACACAACAACCACCTCCTCACAGCCCTCACATCAAAGCAAGACATGTTGGTTGTTCTACATGCTCCTCCCATGACATTGTCTTCCAGGTTTTTTCTCAAGCATCTGAGGGATATAACATTCCTGGTGAAGAACAGGTATCCTCTAGGCACCAATCATCTCCCCACAGCCTCCCACATGACACCCCTCCATGTGCTGGTAGACCTGACTGTCGGAACAGAGTTCATCCCATGCAGATGGGGCTGGCAGATGGACTTGGTGGCCAGTGGGAGGATGATTTTTTCCAACAACAGGCTCATGTAAAGCAGGACTTTCGTGCCATGTGGGATACTCTGTTTGATATGACACACTCACTGGGGGAAATTAGCCAAATCCCTCAGATTAGAGCAAGAGGGATATCAGATGCCAGGGGCAGATGCCTCCCTTACCTCTTCTGGGCAGACACATTCAGGGGGAGTAGTGGCAGGGGGGTGCAGCTGGAGGCTCTGATGGAATGTGGCCTCAGGAGTTAAGGAGTAGTCAGTGGCAGGAACAGATGTTCATGGGGCCTGCCCTAAGGGCACCACTTCAAATTCTGCTTCTGGTGGGCCAATGGGAGGCCCACATTCTTCCCCCCGGCTGGTGGTGTCCCTCTCAATACCCCCACCTTCAATTTCCAGAGCGTCCATCCAGGCTGATGGTATTGGTGGTGTGGGTTTGGTCCAGGTGGCTACCCCGGCCTTGGTTTTGAAGTCGCTCCTCCTCCTTGCTGTTGGATTTGAGAGGATGTACTCGCCATCAAGCTGAGTTTCCACTATCCTGCCCCTGGTCCTGGGTGGATGTCCCTTGGCCAGCCTGGTCCACTAAAATAGAAGGCACAACATTCTGTAGCTGCTGTACAATTCATAAACAAGTTTACTACAACATTAAACAAGTGCTGGCTTTGTACTCCTTTGATCTCAATAGGCAATGTTATGTACTGAAACCCAAAATTATGTGCATTATCACTGTAATGCCCTGAAATTACACATACTATAACACCTGTCTCAGGTTTGCTTTGTATCCTCTTCAGTATTTAGTAACCCTCACCTTCAGCATCGGTGCAATGTGAGTTTCTGCACATTGAAAGATAATTATCTTCCAAAGTAAAAGTTTACAAGTGGCGATGGGACACAGTCTGGATGGATATATCCACACCTAAAAGTGTATCCATGAGTATCCTGTAATGTGCAGTCTCAACAGTCTTACACATACTATGAAATGTAATCTGTGTGTAGTATACTGAAACACTACATACCTACAAAATAGGGGGTACATATACAAATAAGGCCTTGGATATGACCTTGGCAAAAATGTGATTCAAAATATTGCAATATTCCTTTTTCTCAAGCATATGAGGGCTATAACATTCCTGATGAAGAGCAGGTATCTCCTAGGCACCAATCATCTCCCCACAGCCTCCCATGTGACACCCCTCCATGTGCTGCTAGACCTGACTATCGGAACGGAGTTCATCCCATGCAGAGGGGGCTGGCAGATGGACTTGGTGGCCAGTGGGAGGATGAGTTTTTCCAAGAACAGGCTCATGTAAAGCAGGACTTTCTTGCCATAGGGGATACTCTGTTTGACATGACAGACTCACTGGGGGAAATGAGCCAAATCCCACAGATTAGAGCAAGAGGGATGTCAGAGGCAGATGCCTCCCTTAGATCTTCTGGGCAGACACATTGAGGGGGAGTAGTGGCAGGGGGGTGCAGCTGGAGGCTCTGTTGGAATGTGGCCTCAGGAGTTAAGGAGGGGTCAGGGGCAGGAACAGATGTTCATGGGGCCTGCCCTAAGGGCACCACTTCAAATTCTGCTTCTGGTGGGCCAATGGGAGACCCACATTCCTCCCCCCCCCGGCTAGTGGTGTCCCTCTCAATGCCCCCACCTTCAATTTCCAGAGCGTCCATCCAGGCTGATGGTATTGGTGGTGTAGGTTTGGTCCAGGTGGCTACCCTGGCCTTGGTTTTGAAGTCGCTCCTCCTCCTTGCTGATGGAATCGAGAGGATGTACTCGCCATCAAGCTGAGCTTCCACTATCCTGCCCCTGGTCCTGGGTGGATGTCCCTTGGCCAGCCTGGTCCACTGAAATAGAAAGCACACAATTCTGTAGCTGCTGTACAATTCATAAACAAGTTTACTGCAACATTAAGCAAGTGCTGGCTTTGTACTCCTTTGATCTCAATAGGCAATGTTATGTTACTGAAACCCAAAAGTATGTGTATTATCACTGTAATGCCCTGAAATTACACATACTATAACATCTATCTCAGGTTAGCTCTGTATCCTATTCAGTATTTACTAACCCTCACCTTCAGCATCGGTGCAATGTGAGTTTTTGGACATTGAAACATAATTATCTTCCAAAGTAAAGGTTTACAAGTGGAGATGGTACACAGTCTGGATGGATATATCCACACCTAAAAGTGTATCCATGAGTATCCTGTAATGTGCAGTCTCAACAGTCTTACACTTACTATCAAATGTAATATGTGTGTAGTATACTGAAACACTACATACCTACAAAATAGGGTGTACATATACAAATAAGGCCTTGGATATGACCTTGGCAAAAATGTGATTCAAATAATTGGAATATTCCATCAGAGCATCAGACAGTTTACATGGCAAGTGCCTCATTTTGCATGCCAAGACAGATTAGTCAATGCTGTATACTGGTAATCACATGTGCAAAGTTTGGACTGAAACCTAGATATTAGAAATGGCCGTTGGGTACTGAATTTCCTGCTTTTTTTGCCTGTAGTAAATCTTTGTTTTCAGGTTTGAGTGTGGAGTCTCCACCCAAGTGCAGAGTCTCCGCCCTGAGTCTGTAAACTCCACACATAGATCAGAGACTCCGCAGTCGGGCCCAAACTCAACGATATTATACAGGAAATGGCAAACAGGAAATAAACAGCAAGAAGTTCATCACAGAAAGTTGCTGATAGCCATTTTACATCAATTCTGAGCCATCCTCACCCCCAAACAAGATCCTCTGCCATCCTGCTGCTCTGTCTACCAAACCTGTCCCCAACATGCCTGAGGGATGTGATGGCAAGATGGCTTGATGGCAAGATACACCCTTTTAGGGAAACAGAATTGAACATCTTAGCTGAGAGGGTGCTTGATACGTACGTTCAACTTTAGGGGGACCCAGAGGAACAGCTGAGTATTGCAGTGCGCAACAGAGTCTGGCAAGATATTTAAAATTGCTGACGTGCAGTGGGTATCTCATCGCCAGGTCCTCATGTGTAGGAAGCTCTGGCAGTGTCAGGAATCCCCAAGGTGCCTTCTGCGTTATCTGTCAGCATCCCCAGGGATTAGGGTCAAATCATATCTCTGTTCTTGGTTAAAACTATATGTTTCTAAGTAAACATAATGTGCAGTGTTACACAATTGGTTTTATCAATGCTTGTTTTACCAATGATTGTTTGCTAATCTGAGCAGGTGTAGACATGTGCTTCTAATTGGGTGTGGTGTAGACATGTGCTTCTAATTGGGTGTGGTGACTCATCCACATGTGGAAACTCAACTGCTTTCCTAATTGCATATAAATAGCAGAGTGAGGCATGCCTCCCCGCTTGGCTTTGTTTTGCTTTCTGATCTCACCATCTGATTTGGAAGTCCAGCCCCTGCTGTCATCCTCGTATTCAGGACTTTTGAGGGAATTATTTTCTCCGTTCCTGTACCAGCTGACACCAGGCATTCCTCCAGCACTCCGGAAAAGACTGCAGCTAAGTGACTAGTATTCTCCAGGGAGTTTGTTCTTTGAGCGCTGCGCTTTCCTAGAAAAGATGGTGTATTTCAGACCTCGTATTCTGGCAGAGTGCTTATCTTGAAGAGACAAATGCATTTCTGAACATTCTACGTTATTATTGAAGTTACTTGCCTACATGGTTTTCAGGAAATCTGCTTAAGCTCAAGTACTACAAAAAGTGACAGTGCAATTTTAAAAGAGCATTTACGTGACTTTTCTTTCTCTAATAGCATAACTCTTGGATTTAAATGGTGTCTTTCATGCCTGTGTTTCAGGTTTGAGGAATTTGCTTTGAAGGGTTTTTCACACACACAATGAAACCAAACCAAACTGTGCCACCCTAACTGTTTAAACCCAGGGTGGACATTTGGATTTCTTGTATTGTTTTTGTTCCTTTTAGTTTAACCCTATGCATGCAGGAAAGTTATACGTGATATAATTAATGCCCTTGTTTGTCTTTCTTGTGCATGATAAGTGCAACCACAGTTCTAATCATAGTGTGCAACAGTGAATCTCTGTGAAGCCAGCCTTAGTGTTGCAGTACTTATTGTTATTGTACTCATTTTTTTTTTTGTTGGTAATTACAATGTTAGTAATTGTGCAGTTATTATTATCCAAGAAAAGTGCTGGAGCATCCTGGTGTTCTTCTACCACTCTCATGCCCATATCAGAAAGAGAGATTCAGTTTCAAGGAAGTTGAGTGCACTAACTCTACTATCACTCTGTCAACAACGACCTGCCCCCTGAAGATACAGGGTGCCTGGCTGGACCGGCAAGACGTGGCAGTGTTTTGTCTCTTTCTTTTCCACTCCCCCTTTCCTTTTGGGACAACTTCCAGGGTTTCTGTGTCTACCAGGAGGTGCAGAGAGGTGTTCCAAGAGGTCGGGGGCATACCATTGCCCCTGCAGACATCCTGCTTTTCAGGTGAGTGGCTCTGTCTCGACAGGCAGGACCTGCAATGCTGGGCCCATACAAAGGCTTAGGACCTAATTGGCCTGTCCTCTCAGCCAACTTGCATAGGCCCGTCTTAGCCCATTGTAGTGGGGGATCCTGAAAACACCCTCAATGCTCAGCTGGAAGAGTATGAGCATCAGAAAGCTGATAAGATCATGATTTGCTTTACATGTCTGGTAATATGATGTGAATAGTTAGAGATGTTACATCATGTTTATTTGTCAGCCTTCACCCTATCTGTGTAATGACTACAGTACTTATAAGGTCTAAGCCTCCTTAGAGCAATTGGAATGCTTTTTAAGGAGGGCATTATTTGACTTGCAGAGTAGTAAACACAACTGGGACAAAAGTTCCATTCCAGTTGCATTTCAATGAATAAATGCACTTAGATTAGGACTGGTCAACAAAGGACCTTTTAATTGTTGTATTAAATGATGAAGGAATGGCTTGCACAATGTCTAGTGTTGGTAAGTGAAGGGTTTGGGTGTAGGACGTTGTATCCGGCATGCATTTTGTGTGTATTTGTTTGTAGGTTGAAAATTAAATTTTTGGACAATGAAGTAAAGGCTGACTTTGTGATACTTATTTCACTCAAAATGATAGAAACATAGCAAAGAGTGGCCTCATAAATCTGAAGTAGCGCTACCCAGTGTAAGTTTCTATGTTACACTACTCTGTCCTGGGTTGCAGTGGATATTCCCACACAACACCCATTGATTTTGACACATCCCCTAATTCAGAAGGCCTTGTAAACCTAGGCCTGAACCAAAACTTTACACTCTCGTGGGGAGGTGAAATGAGGAGAAAAATTACTTTTTCTCCTACTTTTTTCTCTTTCTGTGTGTGCTGCTGAATGTAGCATACATAGAAAGATGTTCACTTTTAGGTGTCTCCAAGGTTTGTTTTTGTGCACCAATATAATACTACATGTAACTTAGGCACCCTTGTTGGTGCAAGGATGCCTGCAGGCAATGGGCAGTCAATTGTACACCATTACTTGGGTAAAGAGCGGTATACTTTGGGTACAGTGGATTCCTGCCATTTCCCAATGATGCAGTGCCACTTTTTAGCAAATATGCCCCCAAGCTCATAAAACTGCCTGACACCCCCATGTCATATGTCTGTAAGGGCCATTGTCCAATGTACAGTCACATAGCATGCCTCCTATAATCAATGGGGAAGATGTGATTGTATGGAGGATGAGTGTCTCAAAAATCTAAGATTGACATTTACTTGTACAACTTTCAGTTTCACATACACTTGTAGGTTTCCTTCTTGTACATAGTGCCAAACATCACTGACTCTATGCATAGGCATCAATCTTTGTGACACTTGATGTAGACAAAGTCTAAGATGTCCATTGTCCAGGAAGATCACACAAATACATTGACATGTACTCCATTTAGACAAAGGAGTCATTTATGACTTTGTCAACACTATGCACTGACATGGGCACAAAATCTGTAGCAGGGACTTTTGACTCTTGAAAATATGTGTTGTTGGCAAACTATATGTATGGCTCACAGAGTAGTCTTAGGATGGAATTTATGGACAGAGTGTTAAATGTCCACCAATCATCATTGACAACAGACTGTGCAACCACATAAAGTCATAACACAACTAGTGACTGAAGAGAAAAAAGTGTCAACCAGCTGGTCATGGACATGCATACCTTTTCCTATGTTATGTACATTGATGCTGTTTCCTGGATTCAGGCCTAGGTGAGGTTTCAGAGGTATGTGTAAGCCTTGATGTACCGCACTGGTGTAAGTTGCAACAGACTACTATTATCTTGCACACAACTTGAGGGGAGTACAGCAGCATGCCCCCTGTATGGTCAAGACAGCTGAATTGCAACTTCAGGTGTCCAAAAGTATGCTCTATAATGGCTTGTGTCTGTATGGGTACCCTATTGTACCTCGGCTGAGGTACAGTGATTGAGTGATTGCACGTCTGTATGGTGTGAGGGGAGAGTGCATATTCAGCTTCACCTGAGAAAGTCCCTGTTGAATATATTAAGGCCCTCATTACAACCCTGGTGGTCGGTGATAATGCGGCGGTAACACCGCCAACAGGCTTGCGGTAAAAAAATTGAATCATGACCATGGGGGAACCGCCAACACATACAGCCACTTTAACACACCGACTGCCACGGCGGTAGCAACAAAAACCGCGGCAGTAACCGCCAACAGCCAGACGGAAGACAATGTATCGCCCACAGCATTACAACAGGCCTATCTGCCAGCTTTTCGGGGGCGGTACCAACGCCATCAAAAGCACAGTGGAAACAGAACACTGAAGGGAAATAACTCACCTCTCGACACTTAAGGAAGAACCACAACGCCATGGAGCCTGAGCTGCACTTTTTTCCAATGCTGGTGTACCTTCTTATACACCAGGAACATGAACGCCGGCGAAGATGACCACGGTGAGTACTGCACCTAGCACACAAGGAAGTGGGGGAGGAAAAAGAGAGTGACACACACACGCAGCATGCAGCACCCCCATCCCCAACACCATACACACAAACAGATGCAACAACATTACATACTTTGCCCACTGCTTGGTCCTGGGGAGCGCAAAGCTACAGTCTCTCAAGTGGGTGGTTTGCCCACTGCCTGGTCCTGGGGAGTGCAAAGCCACATTCTCTCAAGTGGGTGGTTTGCCCACTGCTTGGTCCTAGGGAGTGCAAAGCCACAGTCTTTCAAGTGGATGTCTTCTTCCACTGGTTCTGGAGGGGGCCTTGTGCCTAGTGTGCTTCATCCTGGTAAGGAGGGGCTGAGTGGATGCCTTCTTCCACTGGTGCTGGAGGGGGCCTTGTGCCCAGTGTGCTTCATCCTGGCAAGGAGGGGCTGAGTGGATGCCTTCTTCCACTGGTGCTGGAGGGGGCCTCGTGCCCAGTGTGCTTCATCCTGGCAAGGAGGGGCTGAGTGGATGCCTTCTTCCACTGGTGCTGGAGGGGGCCTCGTGCCCAGTGTGCTTCATCCTGGCAAGGAGGGGCTGAGTGGATGCCTTCTTCCACTGGTGCTGGAGGGGGCCTCGTGCCCAGTGTGCTTCATCCTGGCAAGGAGGGGCTGAGTGGATGCCTTCTTCCACTGGTGCTGGAGGGGGCCTCGTGCCCAGTGTGCTTCATCCTGGATCGGGCAAGGTCACAGTCTCTCACCTGGGTGTCACACCGCCAGGTGTTGGAGGGGTCAGGACGCACTGCAGCCAATGTAGTCACCACTACACACTGCTCGCCGACAGTGGCGGCTGCTCAGTGGATGCCAGTTGAGCTGCAGGTGGCGGTGCTGCCGGTGGTGGTGATAGCCTCCAGGCTTTCACCTGCAGCCTCGGACAGCTGCCCACTGGGGCTGCTGCCAGTGGTGTTGTTGGCGATGGGGCAGGTGGTGGTGCTGGCCGCGGTGCAGGTGGAGGTGCTGGCCCCAGTGGTGGTAGGCTCCAGGCCTTCACCTGTAGCCTCGGATGGCTGCCCACTCGGGCTACTGCTGCTGGCAGTGGTGCTGCTGGCGGCAGGGCAGGTGGCAGTGCTGGCCATGGTGCAGGTGGCGGTGCTGGCCACAGTGGTGGTAGGCTCCAGCCCTTCACCTGCAGCCTTGAACAGCTGCCCACTGGGGCTGCTGCTGCTGGCAGTGGCAGTGCCGGCTGCGTTGCAGGTGGAGGTGCTGGCCACGGTGCAGGTGGCGGTGCTGTCAATGGTGGTGGTAGCCTCCAGGCCTTCACCTGCAGCCTCGGACGGCTAAAGTGCCATGGCTGGTGTTGTGTGCCCCTTCCTGCCCTTGGCAGATGGTGGTGCCTCCTTGGTTCTGTCAGCTGGTGTCTTTTTCTTGCCCTTGTTGGCTGGTGGTGCCTCCTTCCCCTTGCTGGCTGGTATCCCCCTTCTTGCCCTTGCTGACCCATCTTGGCATTGGCAGGTGGTCCTGGCACACTGGCTAGGCTGACGGGTGCCTCCCTGAAGCCTCTCACACCTGCAGTAGCTGCAGAAATCACAGTGGCCGTGGACTGGGTGACTGAGGTGCTGGACTGGGTTCTGGCCACCCTGGCCCGAAGTGAAGGACGGGGGGAGGGGTAGGGAATAGGTCAAGGGTGGCGAGGAAAAGCTTCTTAGGGACACTGGGGCGGGAAGAGGTGAAGGTTTGGGTGTGGAGGAAGAGGGAGTGGTTGTAGGAAGTGTCAATCTGCTGTGTTTGGGTGCAGGTACATGGGCTGGATGCTGTTGTGAGGTGGATGGCTGTTGAGTGTCTGAGTGCTTGCGTTTGAGTACTTTGGGAGGAGGGGTCACAGACACAGTGGGAGAGGACACAGGGGACGTGTGCATGAATGTGGGAGTGGTGACTGCCAGTGAGGAGTGTGTAGTGATAGGCGTGATGGTGATGGAGGTAGTGGATGAGGATGTAGTGCATGCAGGTGTGAGTGGAGACGCAACTGGGAGGGAGGTGGACAAGGAGGAGGAGGGGGACACAATGGAGGCAGTGGATGTAGGCGTGTCTGCATGTAGATGGTGCTTGTGTGAGTGCCTGTGAGATGAAGTGTGGTGCTTTTGTTTGCCTGAGCCACTTCTGTGTGTTCATTTGGTTGATGGATGGTCTGAAGGTGTGCTTGGGATAGGCTAGGGTTGATGGGATTGGGACTGGGTACAGGAAGTTGGAGGGGGGAGGCTAGAGACAGGGACAATGGCAGCCATCAGTGAGTTGGCCAGAGCTTGGAATGCTCTCTGTTGGGCCGCCACACCACAGTGCATTTGTTTGTTGCAAATGCCCTGCTAGACCTTGGATGGCATTCAGTATGGTTGACTGCCCAACAGAGAGGGATCTCAGGAGGTCAATAGCCTCCTCACTGAGGGCAGCAGGTCTGACTGGGGCAGGGCCTGAGGTGCCTGGGGCAAAGGAGATGCCCACCCTCCTGGGTGAGCGGGCATGGAAAACACGCTAAGGGGCTGCTGGGAGGGCGGTGCTGTGGGGTGGCGGCTGTACCTGTAGTTGGGGTGGCCACAGATGTGTCCGCCACAGCCAGGCAGCTTCCATCGGAGGAGGTGTTGCTGTTGGTACTGTCCCCTCCTGTCTCCGTCGTGGTGCTCCCCTCCCACTGGTGACCTCACCGTCGGTGGATTCGGCCTCTAGGCCTATGTGGGATGCAGCTCCTTCCGTCGCTGGTGCCTCTGCTCCTCCGCCAGATGATGCTAATGCACACAGGGACAGGGTGACAGAACAAAAAGGGGGGGGAGAGACAGAGGATACACTTGGTCAATGCCAGCAACAACACTACTGTTGGCGTACACAACTCACAGGGAACAGCCCTATGCACTAGGCCATGCACTACCAGTTGCAATGCTAGTCACCAGGCCATGGGATACAATGCCTAACGCCATTAGCTGCACACCTGAAGCCCACAGGACCCTGCCCAGTAGTAGATGCCCACTAACATTATTGGGATTGGAGTGCATCTGAGCTTGCCCATCATTGAACATACCCTGCCATGTTCGCCCTGGCCTAGGGGCACCCACAGCCCACATCCCCCACCCAGCTAATACTTTAACATGCGCAAAGTCATGATTCTGAATCTATACTCACCCCCTTGTGGCTGCTGTGACGCCTTCAAGCGCCCATCGAACTCAGAATGGGACACCACCAGGATGCAGAACATCAGGGGATCAGGGTACGACGGTCACCCCTTCCTCGTTGGGTGGCCAGCCCCAGCTGGGCCTCCGCCGTCTTCCTTGCCCAGCGGCGCAGGTCCTCCCACCGTTTGCGGCAGTGGGTGCTCTGCCTATCAAAGACTCCCAGGGTCCGCACCTCCTTGGCGATGGCATGCCAAATACTCTTTTTCTGATGGGCGCTGACCTGCAGAAAAAATAGAGCAGAAAAAGTATTAGTCATACCGTCCGGACTGTTATACTCATGGCCCACCATATCCCCCCATGCCCTTACGCACATACATTGACCACCTTACATGCAGCACTCTGCCGAGGACCCCTCAGACCCCCCACCTACACGAGGCTTACACACACAGCAATCCATGCATTCATGCTCCATGCATCGTGCTCACAGTGTACTCACTTGTTGGTCTGGAGGACCATAAAGTAAATGGTACTGGGGTAGGACCCCATCCACCAGTTTCTCCAACTCCTCCGCAGTGAAGACAGGGGCCCTTTCCCCAGACACATGAGCCATTGTCGACTCCAGACACAGGTCACAGCAGCATTTGCAGTGTAGGTCCTCTCCTGTTGAAGGTCAGGTAGCAAGTGAGTGAACAGAAAGAAAATGGTGGTCACGTCCGTGGCAGTGCATACCGTCACTGCCGGCGTACATCGCCATTGGCTCCTGGAACCTATAGGGCCCAATGATAACCAATGTGAAGTTGCGCGGCGGTCGTCGACCGCTTACCGCTGCGATGCACAACGTCAGCGGAATTACCTCATTTCCTCTTGTCCCTCCTCACAGGTCAGGCAGCCGCCATTTCAGGGGGGCACAGGCCATGGCACCTAACTGCGTCACAGCAGCCATTGGCACATCAACTGATTTACGAGTTCACATACTGTTTCTGTAAAGCAAAAATTGCATATTAATGTGAAAATATGTTTGATTATGACCTTCTTCTCAGCGTTTTTCACCCTAGAGTTCAACCACCGAGGATGAATAGAAGATGGAGACATCCCCTCGTGTACAGACCCCTGGTGGACCTGGCGACAATGGAAGACAGGCACATTATCCTAACCAATAGAGTTGATAGGACCACAATCCAAGAACTGTGTGCCCAATTGGAGCAGACCTGAGATCAGCTATCTGCCACCCCGCAGGTATCCCCCCTCTAGTGCAGGTCTTGTCAGTGCTGCATTTCCTGGCAACTGGTTCCTTCCAAGTGACAGTGGCCATGGCATCAGGGATGTCACAGCCTACGTTCTCAAATGTGCTGACCAGAGTGTTGTCTGCCCTGATGAAACACATGCACAGCTACATCGTTTTCCCCCAGGTGGAGTATTTGGCCACAGCGAAGGCTGACTTCTATGCACTGGGACATGTCCCCAACATCATTGGTGCCATTGATGGTACACATATTGCATTTGCCCCCCACCCCGGAGAAATGAACAAGTATTCAGAAATAGAAAGAGCTTTCACTCTCTGAATGTGCAGATGGTGTGTTTGTCGAACCAGTACATCTCCCATGTCAATTCAAAGTATCCTGGCTCTGTGCATGATGCCTTTATCTTGAGGAATAGCAGCATCCCATATGTGATGTCTCAACTCCAGAGGCACAGGGTTTGGCTAGTAGGTGAGCCCATGGTCCCCACCCAGTTGATGTAGATATATGGGTGTGGGTTTAGCCCTAAGGGTGAGTGTGTGGCTAACAGGTATCCCTCAATATTTGCAGGTGACTCTGGTTACCCCAACCTCTCATGGCTACTGATCCCAGTGAGGAATGCCAGGACAAGGGCAGAGGAACGTTACAATGAGGCACATGGGCAAACAAGGAGGATCATTGAGCGAACGTTTGGCCTCCTGGAGGCCAGCTTCCAGTGCCTCCATCTGACAGGTGTGGATCCCTGTACTACTCATCCAAGAAGGTGTGCCAGATCATCGTTGCATGTTGCATGTTGCAAAACCTGGCCTTGAGACGCCAGGTGCCTTTTCTGCAGGAGGATGAGCCTGGGGATGGTCATGTGGCAGCAGTGGAGCCTGTGGACAGTGACAAAGAGGAGGCAGAGGAAGAGGATGTGGACAACAGAACTACACTAATTCAACAGTACTTCCAGTGACACACAGGTAAGACACTGTAACTTCACCTTCCATTGCAGTTTTGTGTTGGACATTGAACATGGCAGTCTGATTTCCCTATTTCTCTGGTCACTTACTGTACCCTTTGGCATCTCTATTTTCAGATCTCTGTGCCCCGCTCTGGCTCCTGGTGTGTTCACTGCTGCCCACTACAGGTCATACCTATGTAAATATTACAATACATTTGAATTGCAATGTTTCCAGTTTGTTAAACTAATACATACGTCAAACAATTGACAGCCTCCATACTTGTAATAGTTCCAAGGGTGTTTATATCAGTGCTGGAAAGTAAATGGGGATGTACAATGGGCTGGGTTGATGATGGAGGAAGGTCCAGGATAGAGTTCAGTCTATTTGTATCACAGATGCATTGTCCAAGGGGGCATAGGAAGTGGAGAAATGGCATTTCAAGGTGGACAGGGTGACAGAGTGGGACAGAAGGGTGACAATCAGGAGTGTCTTATTTCCTGTCGGGGTCTTGGCAATGTTCTCTGGCTTCTGCCTGGATCACAGGGACCGTTTGCGGGGTGGTTCTCCTTCTACATGCCTCGTGGAGAGTTGGTTCCCTGGGCCTGTCCTCTCCCTGTCGCACAGCAGTCCTCCCAGCTTCCCTGTTGTTCTGTGCCTCTGTCCCCTGAACCGTGTGCCCACTGTCACTGACCCCAGGTCCCTGATCGTCCTGTGTTTGTGGGGTTGCCTGGGTTCCCTGTAGGTGGGTTGGGACTGTGCCTGACTAACCAACTGTCCAGAGGTCCCTGATGGGCCAGGTTGGTCATCGTGATCCAGGCATGCAGAGCTGCTGTCATCACTGTGGGCCTCTTCTGTGGGGGGACTGGATGTGGCTGGCACCTCCTCTTTGGTGACGTTGAGTGGAGGTCCTGTGGGGATGTAAATGCAGTGTTATTGTTTCTGCTTGTGACATCTTGTGCATGGGTATGTTTCCCTCTATGGTTGTTAGTAGCAAGGCAGCTTTGGCTTGTGTGAATTGTGATTTGTTTGGCTAAGTGATTGTCACTAGCGTGCATGCTGTGGTGATGGTTGTCCATACAGGTCTGTGATGGGGGTCCATGAATTGGTGTTGCATGCAGGGCTTGGTATTGGGATGGGTGGGTTGTGATGGTGGGTTATATGAGAGGTGGTAGGGTGATGGGGGTGAGGGTAGGGGTTTTTGTTTGTGATGGCATGCAGGTAGGGTGGGGAATAAAGTAGTAAAGATTTGACTTACCAGAGTCCAGTCCTCCTGCTACTCCTGCCAGGCCCTCAGGATGCATGATCGCCAAGACTTGCTCCTCCCATGTTGTTAGTTGTGAGGGAGGAGATGGGGGTCCACCGCCAGTCCTCTGTACAGCTATCTGGTGTCTTGCAACCACGGAACGTTCCTTCCCCCGTAGGTCGTTCCACCTCTTCCTGATGTCATCCCTTGTTCTGGGGTGCTGTCCTACAGCGTTGACCCTGTCCACGACTCTCCGCCATAGCTCCATCTTCCTTGCAATAGATGTCTGCTGCACCTGTGATCCGAAAGCTGTGGCTCTACCCCGATGATTTCGTCCACCATGACCCTTATCTCCTCCTGTGGGAACCTGAGGTATCTTTGTGGTGCCATGGGTGTAGTGTGAGTGGTGTGTGTGAGGGTGTGTGGGGTGATTTGTTGGGGTGTGTGCTCTGAGGTGCGTGGATGGTGTATGGGTGATGGTGTTTTGAGGCTCACATTTAGTGGGTGCTCCTGGCTTGTCTCTCTCTCACTTGCCAAAATCTTTGGGTCCTAAAGGGTTGTGGGTGGTGTGGGTGTGTGTTTTATATTGGTGTGGATGTGTGGTTGTGGTGTGCGTATGTGTGTCAGGTGTGTGTATTTTGAATTGTCCAATGTGCTGTAGTTTTGTATGTGTGTGTGTGTATTTTGAGTTCAGCGGTCTGTACCGCCAATGGCTGATGCTGTAGGGGTATTTCTGTTGGCATAACGGTGTGGGTTTTGGTACCGCCAGTTTATCACTGACCTTTGGGCTGGCGGGCTTGTGTGTGTGTCTGTATGGTGCCGGATTTCTATGTGTGGGTCATAATACGGGTAGCGGTATACAACTGCGGTCGCGGTATGTTGGTGGCAGTCGGCATGGCGGTAAACAGCACTTATCGCCAATGTCATAATGAGGGTCTAAGTTACTAAGATATGAAAAGGTACATGCAGAGTCTGTTGGCATCCTGTATGTGTCACAAGAAGTATGACATTTTGATGGATGTGTATTTCAACAACTTTACACATATGGAAACTTGTCTGTAGTTTTACACCTACCCAGAAGCCACATGTTGCCAAATTCTGCTACCAGTGGCCAGGCAAGAGGTGACCTGCAGAATATGTAGCTATCTTGTGTTCTACCTCGGAGCACTACATGTACTTCCGTAAAGCAGCCAAAGCATTGCACACCCTGATCATTGATGGTATGCCAGCGGTGTCTGTTGCAGAAGATGTGGGTGTTGTGGCAAGGTTGTTGAAGTGCCACATGAGTGCATTCAATTGTACCAACCACATGTGGGAAGCAAGAAAAGATGTAAAAATCGCTGGTAACCCTTTGCCTTCCTGCCAGTGTATGGGGTGAACATATGTACTCATGCACTCTCTGATTTATGCAGCTCAGAACCTGACACAGGCATCGGGACTAGCTTGCCTGAGATGTGACCACAATATCACTGGACAGCCTCTGGAATGAGCCAATGGCAAAGAAATGGAAAGCTGATAGGATGCTGACTTAGGATGGGATGGTGTGGAAATGGCAAGTCACAGAGCCAAGATCCTGCTCCCACTGAGAAACCATCTCCAAGTTGACATCAGGGGAGAAACGAAATCTGGAGCTGACATCTTGGTTGGACATCTGAAGGAGATTAATCCCTCGAAGATCCTGTCTGCTCTCTGCCTCCTTCTCCTCACATCGTTCTGTTGCATGACTAGGGGCAACCCAAAAAACACATTCAACAACATGTTGTAAAACCTGAAAGAGTCTGTGTGTGGCAGCTCAGACTTTAAGTCTGTAGCCAGCCTGTTTGTGGAAGACTTTACATGACCTATGACTGTGGACTACATGTCAAAAAAGTATTAAATATGTTTCATTGGATTTGTGATGTTTTTCAACATTTTTCTAGTGGTGTGTGTTTTTGACAAACTATTTATTACTGCAAAACACACTCTACACGTCCATAGATATTATCTGTCCTGTGCCTACATGTAGTTATTTGATATTTTCAGTGATGTATTATATGCTATTTGGTTGTACATCTAACATTTCTGTGTTGTGGCCCAACTGCAGAGTCTCTGTCCGAGTGTGGAGATTCTGCCCTCAATGCGGAAACTCTGCCCCGAGTTAGGATATAAACATACTACTCGTAACTTACCTTTGTGAAAATGGAAAGTCATGAATTTAGACTTTTGGTCTAAGTTTACCTTTGCGAATCGGGCCCAAAGTATTTAGAATGAATTGGGTGCAAAAACGCTTCCAGGCCTAATTCAAGGGTTTGGACAACTTCACTGTGGGAGGAATCAAACACATTGTTATTGAAGTTGACCGCCACCAGTTCAGATCTACCCCTAAACTGGATAGGTGTTTGAGTTGTACCAAGGGGCAGAGAAGGAATGTTGACTGCCACATAGGGACAGCAAGCAAGGGGTAAATTAATGGTCACTGGGTTAGAGGGATCCTCCTCTTTACTTTATCTACTCCCATTTCCTAGGGCTTGAGAAGGACCACTAAAAGAGGGTTCCGTTAATCACATAACATCAGGGTCCCTCAGCATACTATTAGAATCAAATGGTTGGGACTGATTAGTCTGGGTCAACTCCCCCGCTGGAGTAGGAGACCCTTCCCAGCCCAGCAGCTATTTTATTTTGACAAGACTGATGTGATACAAAGGGGCGGCTGCCTAAGTAGTTGTCTTTGGCTCAGATAACAGGAAGGTTTGACAGGCATATCAGGAACCTATTACAAAGCCATTGTTTTGGTGAGTTGAGCACCATCCCTTCCTGAACCAGCAGTATACAAGGTCTTAAAAGTACGCAAGAGATCTTTGATCTCCACCAACTGTTTAGTTATAGGTAAAAATAAACTTTACATCATCCCCTTTACACTGTCCAAGAGTCTATCCTGAAATAAGACCAGGTGCCCAACAATAGGTATAGTAGAAAGCAATGGACTGGGAACAGTATAGGTGCTAACTTGAGAATCTGAGGCAGGTTTAAATTTTCTTTCCCACGATGTCTTTTGTGTTTAGCCTGTGATGTGCTATTATGGGGCAAAGATGGGAATAAGCTATTGTCCTAGCCATGATCAAAAGAAACAGGAGACCCTGTAGGTGAAAATCGTGGGGCTGCCCATGACAAATTGTCCAGGGCAGTTGTAGATATAGAGTCAATTTCGGTCTGGGTCATTTACCCAGGGGCCTCTGCAATGGTGCCAGATAGGCGACGCTCAGCGTGTTCGATCTACTTACATAAGGCACCCACTGCCCCTTCCAGGGTAGTTGAATTTGATCCAGGTGTTGCTTCAATGGGGCTTTGTACTTTACGTCGTAAAATAGAAAACAATAAAAGTAACTTAGGAGTAGTTAATAGTTAAAAACAGTTGTTTAGCATTGGTGTCCCATGCATTCAGGAGTGTCCCTACACTTAAGATTGCTATTTGGGCCCTCTTCTGGCACAAGGGATGCTGGGGGACATAGTCCCACCCCAGCCTGAGGCCAAATATAAAGTAGTCAGTATGGATTCAGAGTGGGCAAGGAGGTTGTGTGCCTCTTTTGGTCCCTGGGGGTTACAGGTGTTTCTGCCAGTTCAGGTGTTTGTGGGGCAAGCTAGGGGATGATGTATCACCTCAGCATAATGTGTGAGAGAAAGAGGATACAGTGACTGGCAACAAAGATTAAAGTATGATTAATTAAAGATTAGCAAATAATACCAGAACAGTATCTCACTGTGATTGGCAAAGGTTTATTTGAATGGCTAGTAAGCTGGGCAGTAGTGAAAACAACCAGATGCAAGTTTCAGAAAGGGACAGGGAAAGGTGTACTTCATACAACAAAAAGTCAGCATCCCCCTAGGTCCCATTGGCCTTTCTCTTGTTGTATTTAACTTTTGTGTATGGATCATGTAAAGTGGAGAGACATACTTGAATACTTCCAGGGGATGATACAAACAATGATGTTGTAAGTGATTAAAAGCAAAAGCCAAGGTGGGGGTGGTCCTGCCCTGGCTTTTCCTGGTGATGACGGGTGCAGAACAGGCCATGGTAGGTGCTAGGCACTTTAATAGTACATTGCATGAGGAATTGAAAGAGCCCCACCTTCTCATCTCATGGGGCAGACTAGGACTGCGAGTCCCAGAAGCAGCAGGAACATGACACACAAGCACCTGGGGTGCGCCGCGGAAGGTGGTACGTGCTTTAATAGCACTCAGCATAGGGAATTGAAAGAGCCCCTCTTTCTCCTCTCCTGGGGCAGACTAGGACCATGAGTCGCTGGAGCAGCAGCAACACGGCATACAAGCACCCTTGCCGCATGAGGTGGCAGGTGCATTAATCATTCACAGCGCTGGGAACTGAAAGAGACCCTCCTTCTCCTGTCCTGGGCAAGACTGGGACCTTGAGTCCCTGAAACATCAGCAACACAGCACACAAGCACAGTACATACTCATCCGAGAACTAGCAGACTGCCATCATAAAAGCCAGCAGAACCTAGAAATAACATGTACAAATTCACAGGGGAGGATCCCTGGCCATTCAAAGTCAACGCCATGTAGACTAGGCCCAATAAGTGGAAGAAGACAACCACTTCCCAGTCCTATACACTTATGGGTTGCAGAAAGGGTTCCCTTCCCAAGGCAAACTGTCTAATTGGTCGTTTCTCTTGTATATGATATGTTTGCAGTCATCAGTTTTCACCCTTTGAGAAAACCAATCAGCCCTACAAGAAACCATTAATTTTCTCTATTACCAGAGGATGCTGAGCATGGATGTGGCTAATCCTGTTTCCACCTACCTTTTCTCAAACTTTGTGGGTATCTCATAACCAGACATGTCATACAGAAGAGCAGCCTGTCTGACAGAGTGAAACTGCTCACCTTTAAGTCGCAAGAGGCAGACTACACCTAAGACCAATAGGTAGCAAGTGCCACGCAGGACTACAAGATATACAGCATGCCATACCCTACCCTTCCACACCGCCAACAATTTTTATGCGACAGCAAGCCAGTTCTATGGAGACATACTGGAGACCAGTCACAATTGTGTCGTAGTTTAAATTAGGCAAACGTCAGGGTGGTATCTCGAAGAAAACAGTTGTGTGTTTAATAACGAGGTCCAGGTTCTAGAGGTATATGCATGGCCTACATTTCCCTGCCAATAAAGTTTGGATGTTTCCATGTGGGGCTGTGAAAACCTTGCATCCACTAGCTGGTTGTACAGTTCAGACATCATCCCTCTGGATGTACCATAACTGTTGTGATTCAAATCAGGGAGAGAGCAAGTGAGATTAGGTCTCTGCCCAGGAGCCCCCTGAGCCTGTGGCAGAACTGGAATCTTTACCAGCAAGCTGTATTCAGGAGGTCGTACTCTGAGGGAAGCACAAGGAATGATTTAAAGGAGGACTCAGAGAACAAATGATCCAGTGTTTGCACTTCCCTTTCCCACCACGTGAGCCAGTCAAACTTCCGGCCACCTATGTGGATTTTTGCATTGCTGAATATTGGTGCTGCTATGTGGATCCATAGGTCCCCTTAGGGGCCATGTGTCCCTGCTTCCAAACTCAAAATGTGTTTGCTATAACAGGGTTTAATAGAGTATACGTCTTGAGTCGTTCTGCATAAAGAGCAGCTATGGTGACTTCACAGCCTACATTAACACCCTATCCTGCATCATTTAGGTGGATCAATCAATGCCCTCGACCAGTAGATCATAACATTTGGGCATTTGAAGTTGCCCCAACTACATGATGCTTTTGATTGCAGAGTGTATAGATGTCAACAGTGGGCAAGGCACACAAATCAACAGCATCCCAAGCATGTAATAGAACTGTGGGGCCATTACCATCTTAATGGCTTGTGTACAACAACAGAGTGATAGGCAGAGGTGGGAACATTTTGAAAAGTCCAGGCAAGTGGAAGCTAGTAAAGGTATAAAATATTCCTGAACAATGAGTTGCAACACCCTGCACGAGTAGATGCCCAAATATTTCAAGTCTTTTTTAAGCCATTTTACCTTCATTCCCTGGACGTAGGCCCTGTTCATAACTATATACATCAGCATTGCCTTACCCTTTCCCCAGTTCACCTGGTATCCAGAGAGTTTAGGAAGGTCATCAAGGTTGAGATAGATGTCTGAGGATAGGAGACATTTATTAGGAGGTCAACAGCATAGAAAAATTAATTTTTGAGGTGCCCTGTATCTGTGAAGATGTTCTGATCTTAGTTGTCAAGGGTTCTGAGGCTGTAAGGAAAAGAAGAGGGGACAGTGGGCATCTACGCCACTTTCTTTGGTGAACATGGATCATGTGCAATAGATGTCCACTACAAATAACCTGCACCATTGACCTTTCATAGAGCCATTTAACTTTATCAATAAAGTCATGACTGAGGTCAAAACTTTCCATGAACATGAAAAGATATGGCCATTTGACCTGGTTGAACGCCTTCTCTGTGTCCAGGAGTAGGGCCATTCTTTCATTGTCAGCGCTCTGTTAGTCCCAGAGAAGTTGGGCCAGGGTACACATGTGGTTCTGTAAGGAAAATATAAACACAAACATTACCTGAAAAGCATGGATCAGGGACAAGATCACCTTCGGGAGCCTGTTGGTGAGGTTCTAGGCTAGGATCTTAACACCAATATTAAGAAGAGAGATGGATTGATGCAAGCCACAGTCAAGTGGGTCCTTCCTTTCTTTAGGAAGGAATATTATGGTTTTATTGGATTGGGAGCTTCCTGGAATACAATAACACAAAAGCCCTCAAAAACTGGAGGCTCAGGGAGAGGAGAGAGTTATTCAGATGGGGTATATGTTTGCACTCCCCCAATCATAAATCAGCCACAGAAAAACAAATGTACTAAAGTTTGCTCTTCCACTGGAGAGACAATCACCGACCATTGAGAGAGATTACTCAGTTGAGGATTATGGTACAATCCCATTCTCTGGAAATAGGACCTCTAGGGCATTAGCCTAAAAGGAATGAGATGGCCTCACACACCCATTGGCTTTCATGCTTCATCATCAGCCATCCCGTGTTTGCCAAAAAATCTCTAATGGCAAATTGCCCCTGTCGTAATGCTGAGGGACTTATGTAGGGAACACCGAAAGTTTCCCTTCAGTTAAAAATCCCTATCACCTACCTAAACTTCAAGAATGGTCTTTATTGGAATGATGGTGAAGGGATTGGAAAAAAGATTGAGAAGGAAATATAAGGCTATATCAGGCAGCACACATTCACAGACGTTGCCATGTTTCAGCCCTTCAAAGGCCCCCTTTGGAGCCTGGGGTTTTCCTCAGGACCTGAACCCTATTAATTCCAATCTCAATTCCTAGTCCAATACACATACACTCATACTCGGTGCACACACTTACATACGGTACCAGACACTTATATCTGGTTACTCCACAATTGGTATTTCCTCTTATTTGGCAGAGGTCCTAAAAACAAAGAAAAACACATATATACATATAGAAATGGACAATACTGAATATAACTCAAGTTCAAAGCAAAAGAGTTTAAGGAGACAAACATTGTAGGTGGTGGTTGGAATACTATACTGGTACTCATTGGTGGGTCGGCTAGTGCAAGCTCTGTGAAATCAAGCTGAGCCCAGTTTGTGATGCCACAGCAAGATACATCACATGTATCATGCTTGTGAATACCCCCACTCCAACAACATGCATCAGGCAAAAGCTGCAGTGTAGAGGTGAAAAATGCACACACATCTTCCAAATTTATCTGACTGCCTCTCACCCTAACTTTGGGACATTAATACCCCATGGAAGAGCAGAGGGCGGGGAGCCTTGTAGTCATATGCTGCAATAAGAACAACAGGGTAGATGAGTAAAGAGGCCCCAGCGACCCCCTACCATTGATCCATTCAGACAGTTGCAGCCGTGTCACTTATCTCGTCAAATGTTTTCCCCCATAGGAACACCTACTTAAGATCTCCTATCTCCTCCTGACACTACTGTGCTCAGTGGTAGCTTCTGTTTAAAATATAGTGATGGTGTGTGTGCGCAAACATGACAGTTGTACACTGAGGAATGCCTGAACATGTAGTCACATGGGACACAAGGCCGTAATCCTGTATTATAAAAGTGAAGACCAATATATATTACTTGTACACAAGACCTGTGCCATAATGGTGCTGTATTGTGGATACGCAGCCGCTGTGCATTGGGAACACTGCACTTTGAGGAGTCGGTCTGTGCATGCTAGCTCGGCAGCTGCCTCAACAAGGAATACCACTATTCAGAGAAGGGATCGTCCACATGTACTGGCATGGCCAGTGCCCTTTGCAAGGGAAGTGAGGAGTAATAGTCACATTGTGCAGTCCGTAGAATAAGGGGACTGCGTCTCAGTGGATTACTTATTGTGGAACATGGGAATGATAAAGGAAAATAGAATGAAAACAGGACCTTTCTGTATAATATCTATAGGCTCTCACACCTAGAGGATATTCATTGTAAAAACAGAGGAAGATCATTATTGTGGGGATGGCAAATGCCCTTGAGTTTCTATTTCCAGTGACTGGAATTCCACGGTTACCTTCAGTTGAGGAATCTCTCTACATCATACATTTATTGAGTAAGAAAGCGAACTTGGGTATGTTTGTTTTTCTGTGGATGGCTTCCTGGAATACCCGTTTAGGTCAGTTGGGGCTTGCACGTTTTGCAAAATTTCCTGGGGATGTCATCTTCACCCATTGATTTGCATGAGGGCAGACTGGATATTTAGCTGCACCAATTTCCTCCGATGAGTTGGGCGTAATGAACTGCTCTTCAGCTGGTGAGGGTTAGCCACTATCAGATCTATAGAGGTGTTTGTAGAATCAGGCAAAAGTCTCAGAAATGTCATAGGAATGGGTAAGGATGTGGCCTGTCTGGACACAAATGGAAGGTATGGACAGTTGCGCCTCCCGCTGATGTAACTGGAAGACTAGAAGATATCCAGCTTTTTTGCCATGGTCATAATGTCACCATCTATGTTTTGTTAGCGCCTTTTCTGCAGCTGAAGTGTACAGTACATTATACTCCAATGTAGCAGTCTCAAAAGAACATCTATTGGCAAGTGTAGAGGTTTTATTAAAAGTCCCATTGAGAGAAGCCATCATTTGGCTCCACCCCTCCCAAATGGGATGACTCCTGGTGACCTGCCACACCTGGAACCGCTCTAACACCCAATGACCACGCATGCAACCTCACTATCTATGAACCAGCAAGCCAACGCCATCTCCTCCTCCTGCTTCAGCACCCTCTGCATGCTCTGAAAGATCTAGAAATGGATCCTCAAGGAAACCTTCAAACTCCTCACTCACGCTCACTAGGTACTAGTCCAGAATACCTCAACAGATGGCTCTCCTCCTACACCCCGACTCGACAGCTCCATTCCACCGACCTCACCCTCACACCCGTCTTACACATCCACAGAACAACCACCGGCGGCAGATCATTCTCACACCTCACCGCCAAGACTTTGAACACTCTTCCCACCCACCTGTATCATACCAAGGACCTCCTTACCTTCAGGAGACTTCTCAAGACTTGGGTGTTCAAGCAGTAGCAGCCACCTCCCCCCCTCCCCCCAGCACCTTGAGACCCTCACGGGTGAGTAGTGTGCTTTACAAATTCCCTGATTGATTGATTGATTGAACCTACACCTCACCATGTACCTGGAACACAGTTACCTCCTGACAACTCCCAATCCATATTCTGCAGCAACCACAGCACTGAGGCAGCCCTGATTGCAGCCACAGATGACATCCGGGCCCATCTAGACAAAGGAGAGACAGCAGCCCTTATCTTTCTCTATCCATCAACAGCCTTTGACACTGTCTCATACCACGTGCTCATCGCCAGACATCACAACATAGGCATCAAAGGAGCCACCCTCAGATGGATTGCCTACTTCCTCATCAACAGCACTGTTAGACTTGGCATCATTGGCATGGTCTCCCCTAACTTTTTGCCTCTACTTCCCAGGTTGCTTCTGTGTGCTGGACTCTGTTTTTGCTGTTTTGCTTGCTCTGGACACTTTACCACTGCTGACCAGTGCTAAAGTGTAAGTGATCCCTGTATAAATTAGATGTGTACATTGGATTATCTGTGATTGGCATATTTGAATTACTAGTAAGCCACTAGTAAATTGTACTAGAAGTGCCCAGGCCCTGTAAATCAAATGCTAGTAGTGGAACTGAAGCTCTGGTTGTGCCACCCACATTAGTAGCCCTGTAAACATGGCTCAGACCTGCCACTGCAGTATCTGTGAGTGCAGTTTTAAACTGCCTATTCGACTTGGCAAGTGTACCCACTTGCCATGCCCAAACCTTCCCTTTTTATACATGTAAGGCACCCCTAAGGTAGGCCCTAGATAGCCCCATGGGCAGGGTATGTTAAAGGTGGGACATGTACTTATGTGTTTTAAACTGTTGCAAGGTCTATCTCTTTCATAGGTTAACATGGGGGCTGATTTTAAATTTCATTAAAGTGCAGATTTCGTTTGGCAGCAGGTTGAAATGTGGAGTTTAGGGTCTCTGAACTCACAGTTTAAAAATACATCTTTTAGTGAAGTTTGTTTAGATTGTGTGTTTGGAAATGCCACTTTTAGAAAGTAGGCATTTTCTTGCTTAAAGCATTCTTTTACTCTGTTTGTGGATTCCCTGTCTAGGTCAGTTTGACAGTTGGGTTGTTTGCACCTCTCCTCTAGACACTGACACAAAGGGAGCTGGGGTGTAGCCTGCATATCCTGATGGGCCATTTGGGCTGAGAGGAGGGGAGGAGTGGTCATTTACACCTGAAATGACTGTGCGTGCCCTCACACAATGCAGTTTCCAAATGCCTGGTGTATGTCTGGGGCCTGACCTGGGCAAGGCAAGATCTTGAAAACAACAAAGACTTCTCTTTGAAGTAGACCTACTTCAAAGGCAGAAAGGGTTATAAGAAGAGCACCCAAAATCCCTGAAATCAGATTTCTTCTGGAACAAAGAGTAACCTCTGCCCGGGAGAAGAGCTGGAGAAGCTGGAGAAGGAGTACTGCCCCTTTGCCTGTGACTGTGCTTTGCTGGGTTGGCCTACAGTAGCTGCTTCTACATAAGAGAGGAAGACTGACGTTTGTGTGACTTCCCACTGGTGAAGAATCTCCAAGGGCTTGAACTGAGCTTGCCTCCTGTTGTTGAAGTCTCAGGGACATCAAAGACTTCCCTGCCAGCTGGAGAGTCCTGCCTGCCAAGTGATGCCCTAATCTGTCTCTGGGCCTTTGAAAGGTGCATCTGGTGGAAAAGGACAGAAGTCCATGCAAAAATCACTGTGCAGTAAAACTTTCGACATACCACCTGCCTTGCACCTGCTAAACGATGCACCTCCGGCCTCGTGACTAAAATCGACACTCCGCCTGCATCGCGTCTGGGAGATTTATGCAACACAGCTGGAGAAATGACTCGCAACACCCACAGCAGCTGCTGTTAATGACGCAAACCCGCCATGCAGTGCAGTTTCTTGACACCGTGCAACCGGATTTCAACCAACATCGCTGGGAGCGGAAAATCAACGTAAAGCTTGCCCGGACCGAGGTGCCCCTCCGGAATCAACACATTGCTCTCTTGTAGGAGAGGAGAAACAATGCATGCCAACCCGACCAGAAGAGGAACGACTCACGGTCTCTCTTGTGAGTAAGAAATCAACACATTGCTGGCTTTTTTCCGACACACACTCACTTGTGCAGCTTTATTTTGATGCTATCCAGGTACTTTTGTGCAATAACAGCGTTCTCACTGTTTTCTAAAGATTTAAGGCTCTTTTTCTTTTTTAAATTTATAACTTGACTTGTGTATGTCTGATTTTTATTGTTTTGGTCTTGTTTTGTTTAGATAAATATTACCTAAATATTACCTATTTTTCTAAACCTGGGTTGTGTCATTTTGTAGTGGGTTCACTGGGTTACTCTGTGTGTTGGTACAAATACAGAACTGGGGCCCACTCCAAACCCTGCTGAGCATGCCAGGATTCTTGGTGTCATTACGGATAGCAAACTCACCATGAGATCCCAAAGGTGCTTAGGGCATGGTTGGCAGCAAAGGAGACTGATGACCACACAGGGGTGGAGAATGATATTGTAGCGGGAGAGGCGCAAAACCTGCATGATGATTTGTTGGAGAATCAGGATCTGTCTGTGAGGAGACCTTCCAGGGCAAGCTGCAGCCTTTGCTCAAAAGGTCTGACCCCAGAGGAGCCTGAGGACAAGGAGGAGTCTAGAAAGCCCCAAATAGAGCTGGATAAACTCAAGCTGAAACATGAGATGGAGCTTCAGTTGGAACTAGCCAGGTTCAAATCGAGACTGAGAAAAAGAAAATCACTGTGGAGAAAGAGAAAATCACCATAGAGGACAAGAAAATGCTTTTAGCTCAAGAGCTGTGCTTGAAGGAGCAGGTCCAGTACAGATGGTGACAGCAGTTCCACAGTGCAGTCTGAGGGAAAAGTCCATATTCCCAAGGATGTGATGAAGAATGTTGCTTTAACACAGAGCAGAGGTTCATGGGTTATGAGGTGGCACTAACGATGCACAGGATCCATGAGAGAGATTGGGGGGGCAGGCTTGTGGAGGTATTTCTGAGAGGGCAAGAGGAACACCTTGGTCTTTTAGAAGAGGATCAGATGACGTACACTGCCATGAAGGACGCCCTGACCAGGAGGTATGGTCTCACCCCATAGAGTTACAGGGTAAAGTTCAGTGAGAGTACTAAACTTGGGTCCCAAACTTGGGCAGAGTATGTTGATTCTTGCTAAAGAGCACTGGATGGTTGGGTGAAGGGCAGCGAGGTAACAGACTATCAGGGGCCTTATAATTTGATTGCATGGGAGCACTTGTCTTGTCATTGTTTTCTGGAACTATACCTGCACTTGATTGACAGCAAACTTACTCACCTCAGGAAGCAGGCATGGAGGCAGACTGCTGGCTCAGCACCAAGATCCAAAAGAAGCAGTATGAGGGAGACTCAGCCAAGGGTGAACAGGGTCACCAACAGAAGAAGGAGACGGGCAAGGATAAAAGTAAGGAGTTTTTTAAAGGGCAACAAACCAGTTCCCAGGGTAAGCATTCCCAACACCCTGATTGAAAATAAAACTTTATTCTCTTCAGGAAAGCCTGCAGGGAAGGGACCTCTGAAGTGTTTCACCTCTTGCCAGAAAGGGCATTTCAGGGGGAATTCCAAGTGTCCCAAGCAGGGAGAGCCCCCCACTGGTGGGCAGACACTAGGGCTAGTGAGTGTAGCACTTGGGGAGGAGTTGGCCCCTGTTATTGGTGGTGAGCCAGCTGAGTGGTCCAGAAAACCCTCATGCATGACAACACTAAAAAGTACAGGCAGTGAGTGACCATCAATGGGAGGCAGGTGGGGTCTCTGAGAGACACAGGAGCCAGTGTAACAATTTCCACTGTCATCTGGTGTGTGAGGAGCAGGTAATCCCTAATGTGGTCCACCAGGTTGTAGAAGTAGACAACAGTGAGCCTCAATGCCTGGTAGTTCAATTTGTCACACCACAGGCTTCGACTTGGGCTGCGACACATCCTGGCTTGCTGCTGTGGAACTCGGCATGGCCAGCAGCGCTTCCCTCTTCTGCCCGGGAGCGTTGCAGGTTCACACAGCTGTCGGCTAGTGCTATTTTGGTGCTGCGGAGGATCTCTGCAGCGCCTGTATTAAATCTATGTCGAGCACGCCGCAGGACGGTGGGGTGGCCCGTATTACATTAAATTGGCACCCCGGCTCTGATCAAGAGCCGCTATTCCTTTATTTGTTTATTTATATTCCTTGTTACCTTCTCTTGGGGTCATATTCTATTTTTTCCTCCTTCCTGGTGCCATATTCTGTTCCATCCTTCCTCCTTTATGTTCCCAGAATGCCTAGAGAACATAGTTATAATCACCTTTCGAACAGGGCGGCTTATTCCTTGTCTCCTACTGCTCTTTCCCTATCCAAGACTGACACCTTTCTATTTCCTGTTAAGTCACTTCCATTCTATGGGTGAATAAAGGGGCCAGTTCTTCATTTTCCTTGCGTTGCAGCTCTCTTTACTTCATGTTGAGGTGTCTTTCCTCGGTTGGTGCATCTAGCTCCTGCCTGGTGTATATACGTTCCTGTTGGCTTGTTCTTCTTCCTGGATTCTCTATTCTGGGTGACCTGTTCCTGCCTTCTCCATCTGGTGGTTCTCCTTCAGTTTCTCTTTAAATTTCGGGGCCTCACTTCTTCTCAGGAGTTAAAATCTGCACAGAGGTTTCTCGCTTTGGGGTTTTTTCCTCTTGGGACTCCTTCTGGAGGGCACAGTCTGCTCCAACGTTCCTTCGTCAGCAGCACCATGGCTACCGAAAAGGGCTACCCTTACCCTGGACTAACCAGAACCAATAGGAACTGACATTGGTAATCTTCATAAAGGCCTGGATCTGGAATCAAAGGTACTGAACTTGACACAGTTTCTCTTTAAACTGGGGAGGGCCCAGGTTTCTTGAGGGTAGCTGTGAGTCCATCCCTGCCTGTTGACTGTCTGCTAGGGAATGGCCTGGAAGGAGGTAGAGCTCAGGTCACACTTTGAGATGTTAGTAATGCCAGAGTAGGCGTGCATGACCACACAGTCCATGGCCACCAGATAAGGTGATCGAAAGGACCTGGAGTCTAAAACAGTGGCCCAGGTACCTGCCAGAAGAAGGAGGGTCAATGGCTGCAGTAAACCCACTCCTGAGATTCCCATGGTCAAAGGGAAGGCTGAACCTGAGGTGGACACCCCAGAACCTAGAGGGGAAGAAGTGGTCAAACTTGGGCACCTACCTGAGCTGACCTATTGGCAGTGGGAAGGAGGCCTAGAGGAGTCCTATGCAGCACAGAAAGCATATCCGTCTCTTAAGGAACCTTGGAAACAGTCCGAAGCCCAGGCAGCTGGTGACACCTCTGGATTGCACCTGATTTATTGGGAGAATGATTTTCTGAATAGCGAGCCTAAGATTGCTGAATCTGGGGGAGCCTGTGTGCTGGTGGTACCCCAGTGTTTCAGAGCCTTCCTACTTGGTCTGGCTCATGATGTGCCACTGGCAGGTCATTTTGGGTAGGACAAGACATTTGACAGGCTTGTTACTTACTTTTATTGGCCCCAAATGAGGAAAAACTCAGATGTGCTTTGCAGGACCTATCAAACCTGCCAAGTGAGTGGCAAATCTAGGAAGAGGTGCAAGGCTTCTCTTCAACTTTCCTGTCATGAGCACCCCTTTTGAGCAGGTGGGGATTGACATTGTGGTGGTCTCTGGATCCCAAGACAGCCATGGGCAACAGGTTTATTCTGGTTTTGGTGGACCATGCCACCCGGTACCCGTAAGCTATCCCTCTGAGGGTAGTGACTGAGCCCACCATGGCCAGGGCACTTACGGGGCTCTTTACCCATGTGGGTTTCCCCAACGAGATTGTTTCTGACTGGGGTACCAATTTCATGTTGTTGTACATGAATGTCATATGGAAGGCATGTGGTGTTACCTACGAGTTCAACATACCATACCACCCCCAAAGCAATGGGTTGCTTGAAAGGTTTAACCGTACCATGAAGGGCATGATTAAGGGTCTCTCAGAACCCATGAGGCATAAGTGGGATGTCCTGTTACCACGCCTGTTGTTTGCCTACAGGGTGGTACCGCGAGGGGGAGTTGGCCTCAGCCCTTTTGAATGTCTTTATGAGCACCACGTCAGAGGCCCTCTCAGTTTGGTGAAGGAGGGCTGAGTGCAAGCTCCAAATAAGCCACCCCAGTTGGTATTCAGTTACATTCTAGCCTTCAGGAACCAGACAGCCCTCTTTCAGAAGCTCACCCAGGAAAATCTGGAAGCCAGCCAGGAGGACATGAAATGCTGGTATGACCAGAATACCACACTGGTTGAGTTTCAGCCTTGCCAGAAAATGTTGGTCTGGGCCTTTTGAGATGAAGGCGTGCAAGAGCAATGTCACCTACCTGGTGGACATGCATACTCATAGGAACCCTTTGAGGGTCCTGCACATAAAGTGCCCCTAGCTGCACTTCAAGAGGTCTGAGTTGACCATGCTCTTGGACACAGATGATGGGGTGGAAGTGGAGAGTGAGCCTCTCCCCAAACTCCTATCTTCCAAAGAGCATGATGTGTCAGTGGAGGATCTGAACCTCTCCCCCACTCTGACCCTAGAGCAGAAGAGGGACTGTCACCAGTTACTGGGGCAGTTCACCTCTATGTTTTCGCTCACCCCTGGAGTCACCCAGTGGTGTACTCATGACATTAACACTTGGGACAGCCTACTTGCTAAGCACAAGTTTTATAGGTTGAATGATAGATTTAAGAACAGCATCTATGAGGAGGTCTCTAATACACTGGAGTTAGGAGTGATTGAGCACTCTAACAGTCCTGAGCCAGCCCAGTGGTTCTGGTCCTCATGGCTGCTCCACCAGGTGACACTCCTGAACTGAGGTTCTGTGTTGACAACCGGGGGCTCAAAGCCATCACCAAGACTGATGTGCAACCCATCCTCGAGCTGATGAACTCATCGACCGGTTGGGAGCTGCCAAGTTCCTCAGCACATTTTATCTAATGTCTCGGTACTGTCAGATTGCCTTAACCAACGGGGCCAATAAGAGATCGGCGTTCTCAAAGCCAGAGGGGCATTACCAGTTCTGTGGAATGCCCTTTGGGTAGAAGAACACCCCTGCCACATTCCAGAGGCTGGTCAACAAGATCCTGGCTGGGTTGGAGAACTTCAGTGCCACCTACCTTGAAGACATTGCTTGCTTCAGCCTTAGCTGGGAAGACCACTTGCACCACCTCCAGACAGTGTTGAGGGGCCTGCAGAATGCAGGCATCATCATCAAGGCCAGTAATTGCCAGATAAGGCAGGTGTCTATGGCGTACTTGGGACACCAGGTAGGGAGAAGCCATGTGCTGCCTCTACATGCCAAGATTTACACCATTTTGGCTTGGGCACCCCCAAGGCCCAGAAAGAGGTGAGTCTTTTTAGGTCTCATTGGATACTACAGGAGAATCCTCAAACAATATGGCACTACTGTTGCACCTTTGACAGAGCTGACATCCAGGATGCAGCTTCATCAGGTGATCTGGAGAGAAGCATGCTAGACTGCTTTTAATGCCCTGAAGTAAGCCATATGCCCAGCACCCGTGCTCAAGGCTCCTGAATTCGTGGTGTAGACAGACACCTCGGAACATGTTGTGGGAGCTATGCTTTCACAGCTAAACAAAGAGGGCCTAAACCAACGTGTAGCCTTCAGTAGTAGGAGGCTACTTCCCAGGGAAGAGAGGTGGAGTGCAATAGAAAGATGGTTTGGGCACTGAAAAAGCTAAGACTCTCTTGTCTGTGACTCACTTCTCAGTTCAGACAGATCGTAGGCCCCTCAGATGGTTAATGCAGAGGAGGGGTAAGAATCCTAAACTGTTGAGGTGGTCCATCACCCTACCGGGAATGAACTTCATGGTGGAACATTGCCCTGGAACAGAACATGCCAATGATGATGGTCTTTCCAGGTTCTTCTGGCTTAGTGATGAGAACTCTCTAGAGGTTGTGTAGTTCTCCCAACTTTTAGGGGGGGGGGGGGGCACACGTGTTAGACCTGTCAGCCCTTTGCATGGTTTCCCCTGTCTATTGATTTCTGACCTCCTGTTTTTGATGCTGTGATGGATTTTGTTTTTGCTGACTTTAGGACTCCAGGCACTTTACCACTGCTGACCAGTGATAAAGTGCAAGTGGTCTCTGTTTAAATGGTATTGGTGATTGGTTTATCAATGATTGGCCTATATGATTTACCAATAAGTCCCTAGTATAGTGCACCATGCCCAGGGCATTTAAATCAAAAGCTGCTAGTGGGCCTGCGGCACTGAGTGTGTCACCCACATGAGCAGCCCTGTAAACATGTCTCAGACCTTCCACTGCAGTGTCTGTGTGTTCAGTTTTAAACTGCCATTTCTACATGGCAAGTGCACCGACCTGCCAGGCCCAAACCTTCCCTTTTACTACATGTGAGTCACCCCTAAGGTAGGACCAAGGCAGCCACATGGGCAGGGTATTTAAAAGCTAGGACATGTACAGGTGTGTTTTGTATGTCCTGATAGTGAAATACTGCGAAATTAGTTTTTCACTATTTCAAGGGCAACCTCTCCTAGAGGGTAACACAGAGATTGCCTTGAAATATCTTTTAAGTACAATATACCATTGGGAGCAGATAGTTATCGAGTCCAGGGTCTCTGAACTTTCACTTTAAAATACATGTTTTCATGAAGTTTTTTTTAAATTGTAAGTTTGAAAATGTCACTTTTAGAAAATGGGCATTTTCTTGCTAAACCATTCTGTTCCTCTGCCTGTCTGTGGAATACACCTCTGGGTCAGGATGACAGTTGGGCTGTTTGTGAATTCAATCTAGACAGTCACACAAAAGGAGCTGAGGTGTGCCCTGCATAGCCTGGTGGGTCTTCCGGAGCTACAGTGGTGGGAGGAACTGACACTTGCTCCTGAATAAGGCTGTATAGGACTACGAATGTCCTTACAAAAAGCAGTCTCCAGCCCCCTGGAGTATGTCTGGGGCCAGGACAGGAAAGGTAGGGTATTGTGCACTACAAAGACTTTCCTTTGAAGTTTGCCTACTCAAAAGGCAGAAATGGGTACTAGTACTGGACCTCTGACCCCACAAAGTTAGAATCCTTCTTGACTGAGGACATTCTGCCAGGAAGAAAGCTGGATGCTGTAGGAGGGACTACCACTCTGCTTGTTGATTTGCTGTGCTGGCTTGCTGCTTGCTGCTTCTCTCTTGGGTGTGAAAGGACTGGCATTACTTTCTACATCATGCTTCCAAAGGTTCTTCAAGGGTTTGGACTGAACTTGCCTTTTGTTAAGAAGAATCAGGGACATCAAAGACTTCATCTGCCAGCACCTGGGTTCTCTTGCTGAAAGTCCTGACTTGCAAGGTGGTGCCAAATCCAGTTTGTGGGCCCTTGGGAGTGAGTTCTAGTGTAACCAAGAAGAAACAAGCACATCAACTCCAGAGCCACTTCTAAACTGTTGCTGCTGTATGACTCTGTGCCGCTTCCTGCACCAGAGCATCAGCCCCCGCTGAGTGCACCGACGCTGCTAGCCTAACGTTGCTGCATTGCCTTCAAAGTCCCACAACAGCGTGAGTCCCAGGTGCTGTGTCACTGACTTCTGTGACACCCAACTCCGACTCTGCCGAAGGACCTGTGGCCCCGTGGCCCTGTGCTGTGATTGCAACACTGGGAAGTCCACGCCTCATGTCTTGCCATGCTGGAGTCACTGACCCCTCCGTGTTGTAAGGAAATGACGCCTTGCAATGGACGCCACATCACCACCTCTGAAACCATGAGGAACCAATGCCTCACCTCCCCTGCCTAGCAGTAAGGAACTGAACCCTAACTTCCCCAGGAGCAGTAAGGAACCAATGCCGCACCTGCTCCAGCAACGCCTCACCTCCCTGACTCTGCAATGTCTTTGTTTCCTCGTTTTCCAAGGTACTGTACCTGGGGTCCGAGTGACTCCTTGACTGGCCTGCACTCCCTCAAGAGTATTGTTGGACTGTTGGGAACGCCTCCGTCAAGACGTCATGATAGCCCCATTTGAAGCTATTTTGTTTCTAAGTGCTATAATAAGATGTATTCTTTGAAAATGTGTATCTTTGCTTGTGTATGTTGGATGTTTGTAATTTTGGTCTTGTTTTACTTAGATAAACATTGGGTATTATTTTAAACTGGTATGGAGTACGTTTGTGGTGTTTTCACTGTGTTACTTTGTGTGTACAAATACTTTACACATTGCCTCTGAGATACCCCTGACTGCTGGTTCCAAGCTCCCAAGGGGGTGAGCAGCGGGTATCTTAGCTGTGTGACATCCTTAACCTGACTAGAGTGAGGGTCCGTACTTGAACAGGGTGCAAACCACTTCCAACTAGAGACCCCACTTCTTACATTGCCTATCATCAAACTGTCGTAAAGAGCTTAAGTAGTGCAGTGAATTTTCTTCTATCATTTATAACTCCTGCTCACAGCAGACGTTAAAATGACACACCCCTTTAAATCAATGGGCCTCCTTGCACTTTGCTAAACTAGCGTCAAAAGTTTTGACACTTATGTAGCAAAGCACCACAATAGCATAACATTTTTTGACTTTATTTTTCTAACTACCGGCATGGTGCACCGTATCTTAAATACGGCACACACATGGTGGCATTAGGGGGGCTCAAGAAAAGTGGCACTGCATTGGATGCAGTGCCACTTATCTTAAATGGCCCAAAGTGATTTCATTGTTGGGATTTCACTGAAGTTACCTTAGAGAATCTAATAGGAGCACAGGTGCTTCTGTGCCCTATTGCTGCCTGATATAATCATTGTGATATTTTCTCCAAACCTGCATTACTTGTAACATGCTTATTTGATTCATATTGTTTTGGTCTTACTTTTGTCATAATATAACAATCGATTTGTATAACCCTGTGTGGAGTCTTTTTTGTGGAGTATTCAATGTGTTGCTGTGTGCCTGTGTTGCACAAATGCTTTACACATTGCCTCTGTAGATAAGTCTGCCTGATCTGTGCAAAGCTACCAGAGGGTGAGCACAGGTAATCAATGGTGTGTATCTGACTTCCTCTGACTAGAGTGGTAGGTTCTGCCTGGCGTAGCTGCATACCTCAGCCAACCACAAACCCTATTTCTAACATCTGGCTTTTGTGAAATGGGCATCTCATGTGGTCAGCCATTGAAAATGCTTACATTGCAATCTAGTATACCACATCCTTGAAAGCATTATGATGAGCATTCCGTGTGCCCTGCAGTCAGCAATTTATGCCCGTCTGTGGGAGTCATGTCATTAAAACACCAAGGGGTATATTTAAACTTTTTGACGCAAAACTGCACCAACGCAAGTTTTGCGTCAAAAAGTTTAACGCCGGCTAACACCATTTCTTTGCGCCACCCAGGCGTCAAATTTATACTTTGACGCTCCGTGGCGCAAACCACGGGTTAGAGTCATTTTTTTTACTCAAACCATTGTGCCAATTCGTAAAGAATAATGAAGTTAACATGGGCAAAATGACTTTAATCCCGTTTACGATGTCGCAAACCGGATACGCGCCTTTTTTTGCCGCAATAGCATCAAAAAGCAGCGCAAACACACCAAAATGTGCAAAGGAGACCCAAAATGGATCCCATGAGCCATGAGAGACCCCAGGAAGACTACAACTGACCAGGAACCAGCCAGGAGCACCCAGACAAGACCCAGGAGAGGGAGAAGAAGAAAAGGAAGTGACGGTTCAGTGCAGAGGAGCAGGAAATACTAGCGAAAGAGGTGACAGAACACCAGCATCAACTTTTTGTCACCTCTAAATTGCTAATTGGGAGGAGAGAGGCAATTTGGAAACACATTGTTGATAAGATCAACAGTGTGGCAGAAGTAGGGAGAACAGTCACTGAGTGCAAGAAACGCTGGCATGACTGCAAGCGCAGGACCAAGGAAAAGATGACAAGGAGCAGGAAGGCAGCACTGCAGACTGGAGGTGGGAGTCCAGCACTGCAGTAGGCCCTGGACCACATGGAGGAGATGGTGGCAGCCATCATCGCTGAGGAGATCGTCACAGAGATTCAAGGACAGGACAGTGCAGACTACCAGGAAACAACACAGATGCAGGGTAATTTGCATGGGGGACAAAAATGGCTAAATGTTAACTGCAAGCGGGGGGGGACATACCTACTACACAATGCATGTCAGCCATGATGATCAGGTAGTGGAAAGGGCAAAGGGGCACGGCACTACACTACACCAACAACCTTTGCATGGGGGTACTCTGCCATGCCAATGCTTTTGGAAAGGCAAAGACAGTCCAGGAGTGTAGGGTACAACATAAAACAGGCCTGCTGTCACACAACAGCTGGTATTGCCACCACATGAACTAGGGCTCAATTTCCAGTGTCAGGCCATATCCACAAGTGGTATTTACCATTAACAACAGTTGCTACTACCACCTGTGCTCTGTGTGCAGTTCAAGTAGCCAATGCCAGTTAAGTGCCCATGGATCAAACACACCCAAAATAGATGGTTCAGGATGACAACATTATCAGTCCCCTGTAATTACTAACAATATGCAAATCCTGTCAAATGCTCATGTCTATAGGCGCTATAAACATCAGGTATTGTTATTATATTATGAGTTACACAGCAGTAATGACATACTCATGCTGCACATTTTAGGGTCAACCCTGTGCCAGTGTTACAATAGATGCAATGCCACCTTGCAACATCCCAACTGTCATATTGCTAAGACAACAGCATTGAGGGGGAGGACATATGTGTCTAGCTAGTTAAACACACCTGCAAAGTCATAAGAGGAAATGGAACACTGCTAGGACCATCAGTGCAATCCAATGTAGCACACATTCCCCAACCACAGCAGTACACACTACCAATTCTGACATCTGTATCGTGCCATGCCAATGCTATACATAGTAAATGCTAGGTCTCAGCAACATATAGGTGGATGTGAAATATCTGAGACAGGGTCAGTTCCAGATTGTTAAGTGTGGTGCAAGTGCCTTCAGAATACCCACAGCCAGTGAAAGGCCTCACCATGATAATGGAAGTAGACGGAGGATTGAGTAGGACAAGAAGGTGGCAACATACAATATGGACAGAACCTACACATAGAGGATGTGACGCAGACATTTCCCCAAACTGCCCACACTACATGTGACATGCAGGTGGGGCATAGGTATGTGAGAATGCTGATCTTAAGGACAGGAACAATGAACAGGATCCAAGATTACAATGTTCAACTAATAGGAATTCAGGAATGTCACATTACAAATGCTACAACACAGACACACTAATTGTAAAATATCTCATTGCAGAGGACTAAGGCTCTCCTGGGGATATGCCTGTCCTGGACTTCCCTGATGGCATGGATGACAATCTGACAAACATTAGCCAGCAGACCCTCCAAGATGTCCTTGGAACCCTCCAGACCCCACCTTCAGTTGCAAGGAGGAGCACAGAAGTAGCAGCCATCACAGAGGACCCACCCACCACCCCAAAAGTACGACCTGCCAGCTCCAACCCGGCTGAGGACTCTGGGGACACTGCTACCACCTTTCAGAGGACTGTAGTTGGAGTACAGCGGGAGCTAGCCAAGGAGGTGCAGGTGGGGATGCAAAATATGGCCTTCAGGGGATGCGTTCGTGTATGATGTCATCTGCAGAACAGGCAGCAGCCATGCAAGCGCTAACATCCATCCTGCAAGGACTACAACAAAGTGTAAGGGAATTCACCACTGCAGTAAGGGAGTTGCCACAACACCTGCCACCCCAAACCTTTCACTGCGTGCACAAATGCAATCATGAGCCCCTCATGGTCCACCTGGCTGCCTACCACAGTGATGTAGCTGCTATACTCAAGAATCAGCAGCTCCTCCTTGCTGCAATAATGCCCTTAATAGTCCCACAGTTGGCAGATACCGGAAATTCTGACTCCACGTCTTCAAACACTGTAGTGTGTGTTTCCCCTTCAAACCCACCACCACCAAGGGCAGAGGGAACGACACACACATCAGAAGATGAAGACGTGGAACAGATCACCTTCACCTGTATGAGTACCCGGTAGCACCAGTCCATGCCACATGGACTCTGATTTCCTAGGTCCTGTGCTTGTTAACATGCCAGTCTTGCAGCAGTTGGTCACATGCACTGTTCTCCAGCACACTGTTTACTTTACCACTATGCTCTGTGATTGTCTCTCACTACCTCATTGGCAATTCATGTTCCCCTGCACTATATGACACTTCACCCCAGCATGTCCAATGACATGTCCCATTGCACTTGTGTAGCATCACAATAGAAGGCGTCACACTAATGGACTCACAATCCTGGACTATGTAATTATTGCACTACAGCACTTTCAAATAAATAGCACTTACACAACCACTTTGTCTCTGTGTAATGTGACACATCAACTGTATAGGAGATTACTGATGTATGTCACATGTCAATGGCAAAAAAAAAATTCAATACAACTGCGTTGAAAGATTGTGGGCTGGTAACTATGCACTGGGGTCTGGATTGTATAATCATCTGCGCTTCCTGAGGCTTATTTCTGAAGTAAATTGAAAACTGACAGTATAATGCTGTGTTGGACTGAAAAATTCCACTTCAAGATATTTGTAAGCTGAAAATCAATGTGTCCAACATTCCATTCAAGATAATCTTTATGTATGTGACATCTGACTATAAACTTTCACCACACACACACACACCACCCAGCAGGAATGAATGTGTACGAGTGTATGGACAATTATGTAACCTGGGAGTACAATGTAAGAAATGATAGGTGTGAGTTATGTATACAATACTACATTAGTGTCACGGTTTCGGGCGGGTCTGATCAAGACTTTGGTTGGGACACCCCTTGAGGTTACTGAATATCCTAAAGAGGTAGTGTACTGGGGCAGAAGAGCAGCTAAAGGCATACACGGAAGGGACAGCTATGAACAGGCACAGGAAAGTAAAAGCAGAGCAACCCTTGTGTGAACAAACAGGAAACGGATCACCAGTGGACAAACATGCTTGGGTTGTACACAGAGTAAGGCGCAGAACCTCCCACAGTGACAGGGAATCTCAATGCCTCTGTGCAGTTTGCTCTTACAGATAGTCACCCTGCCAGCCCCATAGAAAGGAGGCAGCAGAAGTGATTCTGTCTCTGGACCCTAGAGCACAAACAAGGATAGTACCTACATACACAGGACACGCTCTTGTGGGTCTAGCTGGAAACACAGTGGCGATTCCTGAGAAAACAGCAATAGCACACTGTCACTGTTAGGCACGAAATACAACGTATAACACTGGACAAGGATGGGGGCTGGAATTGCCTCCTGGAAACCAGGAGCCAACCCCAGTACACAGGAGGACACGTATACACAGGTGAAGACTGATAGAACACTTACCAGACACCAAGAAGAAACAGAAACAGAAGGGAACAAACAAAGAGGCAGAGGCAAGAACTAGGAACAGGATCAGGCTGAAGCAAAGGCGGGACTAGGACTTGAAAACAGGGCACAAACTTCTGGCTGGGACAAACAGAGACAGGACTGGGAAACTGAGAACAGGCTCTGGCTGGAACAGGCAATGACAGGGCTGGAATACAGGGAGTAGGAAATGAGCAGTAAACAGGACTGGGAAACAGAGAGAAGGTTCAGGCTGAAACAAGGCAGGAGCAGGGCAGAGAAACAGGGAGCAGGCTTTGGAAGAAACAAACAGATACAAGGCTAAGAGATAGGGAGCAGACTCTGGCTGGAACAATCAGGAGCAGGGCAGAGAAACAGGAAACAGGATCAAGCTGGAACAGAACAGGAACAAAACTGGAACACCATCCGACAAAGGGTCTGTAACACAAAGGAATCGAAGTCCGATGCACGACAGGGAGCTTGAGGAAATGGCTGCTTATAAGCAGTTCTAAGCTGGGCTGCACAGGAGAGGTCTCAGGTGTGTGTAGTTTCGGACACTTGCAAGTCCTGGAGGAGAGGATCCAGTGAAAAGGAGCAACTGGACTTCTCCCCTAGAAGACAATGGGAAACAGAATCCGGGTTTTCCTGACTACCAAGCAGTGCATTATGGGATTTGCAGTCCCAAGAAGCAAATGTAGTCCTACACAAGTGTACCATGGAGAAAAGAGAAACAAACAGGAGTCAGCAAGGGACTCTAGAAAGGTGTTCAAGGTGATTCCCAGGCTTCTGACAGTCCCCTTACAGCGCCCCCTGGAAATGGGTCGACCAAGTCGTAACAATTAGATTATAACATTATTCAGCTTATCAGGGTTCCCATGAACATCAGGCTGCAGGCAGATATACCACAGTGCCCAAGATTCAAAAGCAAGACTCAAACAATCACAGATTTAAAAACACTTCTAAACTTCACAACACATTGGGAACCATAGTAACCTTGAGTGGTGGGTGCAATGGATGGCAGATACACTGAGAAGTAGCTTTGGTGTAGCTGCCAACGTGACTGCACAATAGGAATTGTGAATAACCATGTCAATAATGGGATTTGGATGCAGGATGGAACACAAATGCAAATACTAAATTGACACTGTTCACCCATGCCAATGCCCTGATCCCCAAGCATATGACATACTGTAAAGGAGTGCCTAAATATTTATTCAACAGTAAAAAACGATAATAAAACTAGGGGAAACACCTTAACTAACCTAACCTAGCCTAACTACACATTCCCCACAACTGGCCCTATCTACCCTAATCTAAACTTACCTATCACATTTAACTAAACACTATAAACATCAACCCACCCCCCCTTATATGAAAGGACACATGTAGAACAACATCTACTATCCCAAACACATACTATCTTATCCTAAACAAATATATATTTTTGGGGTATTTAAAAAAAAATATTGTTATATTTTTTTTTTAATCGTTTTCTTTTATACACACAAACCCCAACATCATCCCCACCCACCCACAAAAAAACACATGTAATAATATAACTCCCTCTACCCCCAACCCCCTTATACTAACTAAACTGATAGCCTACTCTAACCCAACACTAAGCCCCCTAAACCCACTAAAGATAAGAACCAGGAAAGAGGAGGGAGGGGAGGGAATCATGGCTGAGGGTCCAAAAGTCACAAATGTGTCCTCCGCAGGATCTTCTTTATACCCCGCAGTCCCCTGCTATTGCGGGACAACCCTGCTGCAGCCTATCCATCCTGCGCAACATCCATTGCATGTCCGTCTCATACACTGAAATTCGGCATTGTCTATCATTGCACCTGGGGTTGTCTGTGTGCCACTAGTGGGTGGAACTTCTGGTACCACTGCCATGCTTGGAGGGGGAGGTGCAGGAGCTGCTGTCTGTGGGCTTGAAGCTGATGAGTTTGACGGACCTGCAACAGTTTCTGTCATCCTTTGGGGGACTGTGGTCTGAGTGGTTGTGCTGGTGGTGGTGGCTGTTATGAGCAAGGATGGCCCCCCTTGGGCAAATGCCCTCCAGACCCCTGTGGCTCTCTCGTGGCGATAATGCTGTGCCATATTGCGGAACCCTGACTCCACATCTAGTATGTGGTGGTAACGCATTGACCACCTCTGGAATTTCCTGATCTCATGGGCATCATGTTGGCAGCTGTAAAAATAGAGAAAGACAAACATTAGTGACATCATTGTGTGATACATCTACAGATGATATTCTAACACTTCCTAAAAAATAGCACATATAGTCCAAATCACAGTACAGATCATAGAATGTCCCTGAGGAATGACAGGCCAACGCAGCCTACACATCTACTATCTAACAGCACAGCAATGCTCAAAAAGGTGTGTACCTACTTAAATGATCTGTGCATCATTGTACTGGCATTAGTCACATAACAAATGCTGCAAGTACTCCACATGTGACAGGCCAAGTAATGACTATCTACTGGACGGTATGCAGTTGCTAATCATGAGGGGGTATCCTAGGTTTGAACAAATGAATGTTGGAATTACATGTCTGTCTTCTACACTGGGATCCTCATACCTAGATACACATACTTCATAACCCTAACCCTGTGCCTCAGGGGGTGATGGACATGCAACACAAACTTTCAAACATCAAGGACAGGCAGGAAGCTTTGGACAGCTGTCCATGGGTTTAGTCAGTCCACCACAGGTAAGGAGGGCTGACAACTAGGATTGACTCAAACATTGGACAATCACATCCACATGTATGTTCCTAATTGCGGACAATTATCAACATCATTTGATCTCACTAATACCTTTCCAAAACAAGCACATAGTTGCAAGCACCCATCTGGGCTTGAGCTGCATGCACACCTATGACATTCGACTCAAGTGCCACATAAACGTAGCACAACGTGTGGAGCTAGATGCTGCTAGGAAGTCAAACATACAGTCCTACATGTTCATTAGTTAACAGGGAGGCTCTAGTCTGTGGGTATTACTTCGGCATCACTGCTCTGTGTGAATCAGGGTATGACTTGCTGACTAAATCATGAAAATGGGCACCCCCAAATTTATCATTGGCATAAATGTAGCAACAAATATCACCCTGTTCACCTGCCCATGCCTATAGCGCAGCACTAGAATCCCAAAATATGACTCTCTGCCACTGATTGTCCTACTCACTCATGGAAAAAAATGTCAAACTCTAGGCAAGTCACACATCAGATCATCTGCCAGCACATCATACCTTGCAATGTGTCCAACACACAGGAGTCAATCACACAACAGCTGCAAACACAACACAGAGCTAGCATATCAACACTTACTGGATATGTCTGGGTCCGCAAATCGTGCCACTTCTCCAATTGTGTAGGGGACTGGTCCAACTGTAAAACATGGAAGGCTGAAATGTGCTCAATGTCTGCTCACTGTACAAAACAAATCACTGTGTGTGACATTTTATATGATAGAGCAGTACCTCAGGCATGTACTCACCCCAACAGACATACTACTGCAAACATGTTTTGACCCTGTCACTCCAGTGAGTGATAGACACACATATGCACACATGCACTGGCCCTAACAATCATGTGGTGCCAAACATGATTACTCAATTTTGTGCAAAATTATTTCTAAAGGGTACTCCATTTCTTCATTTGTTGTTATGAGAGACATGCAAAGCCACATTCCTGGTGCAATGCAATACCAGTGACTCAGTATTATGGCTTGTGCATCAAGGGACAATCAGTTACTGTGTGATGCTCATGCTGGTTGAGTTTAGTTCAGGAATGATTGTGCTTTCTATGGTCTATTATATATGTGCCTGTGTTGTATGTAGGTTACATATGCCACATTGGCAGTGTACTCAGAGCCATATATGCCCCCTATGACACCATGATGGCAGGGATCCTGTGTGTTACTTGATGACAATGTTACGATAAACATGGATTGGCCATTTATCTACATCAAAACAAGAAAGAAATATATGCTGACAGTGTCTAATTGGATCATCCGTGAAAGAATGCATGGGCACAGATGCAGTCATTGCACCTGAAATGTGTTACTCAGGGCCCTTTGTACCTATATCAGGTATTGTAGATCACAGTTAGCAACATTAATTATCTTATATTTGCCAGGTTGGGTGATTAGTGGTTATACAACAAACTGACACTGTCCCCTAATTGAAACATGGTCTAGCAAATGTCCTACTTTGGCAATCTTGATGAGGTAGGTCTCAATTTGTATGCACCTTGGGAATGGCAGAACTCACAGGAATGCTGGCCTGATGATCTTAGCATACACCCATGTCTGTGATTGCCTTCATACTGAGAACTTAACAATTGTATATATACTGCAATAGATCAGCAGGGGTGTACCATACGTAAACTAGCAAACTATTTTGTCACTTTAAATGTCTTGATGGAATCAGTCAGAGGTCCCTTGCACAACATCTTGCAAATAACTAATTTGCGACCATGCATTCACAAAGTTCATGTATCCCTTGCTGACCCATTAACTTTACAAAATAGCTTGGCTATAAAGTGACACAGATGGCAAATGTCAGCTTAAGATATTACCAGAGGTTAGGAAGATCTTTGTACGTATGGCCATGAATACAGTTCGGACATGTATTAAAAATAATTGGGGACTACATTTGTTCCTTGCATTAGCATGTGAAATACATCTCATTCCTGGTACACTCACAGGCCATGAATAATACTTTTGTTTGTGCCGCATTACCATCATCTATTGATGTCAAAGGGGCACTAATTTACAAGATCAAGTTGTCTTTTGTAAGTTTGTGCAGCTTTGGCGTCAACAAATGACGGTAATGCGTAGCAATTATTGTATAAATCAGGGCCACTGTATGTTCAATTGCATTCCACGTCTACAAACATTGCATGTAGCATGTCACAAAATCTGCTACTGTCACTACAGAGCATTTTACTGTACACATTAGCCTGATTTTTACTCATCAACAGGACCACCAATCACCACACCCAGGTGGTCAAGCAGGTCTTGCTCTCTGGTCACAAGGTCGGCCCAGCGATGTTTAAGTTGGTGGTCGTTGCGCTGGCTGTTGAACACTCTCTTTAGGTGGAACAGCACCTTGGATCACCTGAGCCTCCTCGCCTCAGTGTGATACCCCTGTATCACCCTGTCACCAGCCTCTAACATCAGGGGGAGGAAGTGGCACACAGGCCAAATGAAAGCCCGCAGCTCCTCCTCACAAATTCTCCCCAGACGTGGCCTTCCCAACATCACAAAAAATTATAGAGATAGGAAAGGGAAAGTAGGGAAATAGAGGGAAAGGAGGTATGAAAATGAAACTTAAAGAACCCACAAACAGCCCACCAATACACCAACTAACAACACCAACTGTACACTCCCAACAGTACAAAGACAAAATTAGACAGCAAAAATGACAAAAACACACTTACACTGATTTACTGAGACAATTACAAAAACCACAGATGACAATTGTAATGGCACACAAGAGACAAAAGCACATTTTGGACAGACACAACTCTCTACACAGCCACAAAGTCTAGAAGAATCACAGACTGCAAAGTGAAAGTGAAAGTACACCCTCTGTACCATTTCTGTAAACAAGATCTCCTATTACATCACTTCCAGTCTCAAATGCGGTGCGTTTTTATTATGATGCGTGGAATTTTATGACGCTTACTGGCTTTGCGTCAATATTTTTTGAGGCATATGCTTAAAAATTCCCCCGCATTCAAAGATCAATATATTTTTCATGGATAACCAATTTCATGGGGTGTAGTGTTGGAATTAACGCTAGGGTCCATTAGATGTATAATGGCTCTGGGCATAATTTTTTAACGCATATGTGGCATATTTTGACGCATGTGCGTCTTTTTTTATGCTTTTGCGTCAAAAGATCTGTTTTTAACTGTGATTGTGTCATTTTTGCATTTTCAACATACATGAAAGTTATAACTATACAAAGATAGGCTGTTAGGGCCTGCTGTGTGTGTTCTAGTGTTTGGGCACATGTGGCAGACCACACTACCTCGGACCATAATACTCATGTTGTTGTGCCGGATTACCAGTCTTAACTGACGCAACAGCAACCCAAACATTTGGAATTAAAATTGGTATTCCCTAGCTTGAGCAGGTGGTGCGTCAATAGAGGATAGCAAGGCTACGCAACTTAAAAAATTCACTCATGGCCTGTGTGTTTATGTCTGTGAATTGGCTATTTCAATTGTTGTTGGGCCTCTGTGTGAATGTCACAAGTCGTGTTTTGCATAATGTGCTTGTATGCATGTGTTGTAATTGTGGATAACCATCATATGCCATTCATTGAGGTACTTCAGTCATGATATGTGTTTCTCATAACTTTGGGGTCTTATGCTGTGTGAACTTCCCTGACTTTGGGGGCAAAACATCTCATGACAAACTATACACAGGCTAGATAGAGGACGGTGGATAATGGCAATGTTACAAAGTAAGCCATCACATGTAATGGAATGTTGGATACCACTTCATGGTCACTTGTGTGTATACAACCCATAAATCAGCCATTTGAACATGCTAGATTGGTACAGTGTTTGTGACACAGAGTCCCAACTCCAATCCAAAAAAGTTGTGGTACACCACAGTTTGAGTCATGTAAATGACCTATGTTTCTCCTGTGACTGTGGAGGACCAGCAGACCATGCTGCATGTGTTTACATATTTCCAGTGGTTCAGTGCACAAAGGTGTCCAGTTTAAGTGTATGGCCATGTGTACCCTGTGTCAGTATTGGCCTCCATGCTGTCACAGTTACATGCAGGTCTAGTCATGAGTCTGTGGAGCCATTCCCTGAATTAACGGAGTATCCTTCAAAGCAGATTTGACCTAAAGCCAAAGAACAACTAACGACACACATGGGGATAGTCCAGCTTTGGCACTGCAGAACTTTAATAAGGCAGACGACAGGGCAACCTTGGTGTGCTTAAAAACTTTATGGATCAGTAATAGGAAACAGGCAGGTTTTATCACAACATTTTTATACAGGGTGGCCTCTAAAATTCCCACTGCAACAGGGAACATCAGTGCCTCTGTGCTGATTAATCTCACAGCTAGTCATCATGCAAGCACCATCAAAAGGTGGTGGCAGAAGTGAATCTGTGTGTGGACCATCAGTGCACAAACATGTTTTGTCCTTACATACACATTGGCAACCCTTGTTTTTTGTGCTGGGGGAACCATTCCAAATCCATGCATACATCCACAGCACACTATCACTGTTTGGCACTAATGAATAAATGCAAAACTAGACAATGGATGGGGGCTGGATTAGGCAATTTGAATACATGTCCCAGAACAGAATACGAGAAGGAAACTGATTAAACTATACTATATATTTGAGGATTCATTGTAGACCTACCAGACACAATACCCCATGGGGAAATGAGGGCATGGATAGCAACTATGAGACAAATGTAGCCACAGGGAACCTCTATGGTTAACGCAAAGACAGGAACCAGTCAGGCTAACTGGATGCAGGCTCTGTGAGGAACTAACATGAACATGGCAAATACACAGTGAGCAGACTCTGACTGGGAAAAGCTGGTACTAAAAACTGCTTTTGTGCTGTGGTCTGCAGCATTACACAATCCCCTAAGGGCTCTGTCACACAAGTGATTTGTACACCAATGCACAACAAGGAGATTCAGAAAATGGCAGCTTCCAAGCAGTTCCAGGCAGCAGCAATGGCAGGGCAGATTCAAACGGATGGTCTGCATGGAAGTGCTCAGAGGTGTGTACAGCTTCAGTCTCTCACAAGTCCTGGAGTTGAGAATCAAGTTCAAAGGGCCAGCTGGACCTTTCACATGTGAAGCAATGGACAGCTGATCACAGGTCCTACCGACTACCAGGCAGTGCATTATCAGACCTGAAGTCCATGCAGACTGATGAACTATGACTATGGCGTGCCATACTGAAGAGGGAAGCACTCAGGAGTCTAGGTGTGTGTAGATGAAGGTTATCAGGGTACAGATAGTCCATTTACATGCCCCTCTAGAGAAGGGTGGGCAGAGACTGAAAACATGGCAGTGGCAGGACTTATTACCTGGGATGGACTGCGCAAGGCATGTCTTGTGAGCAATGCTTGTCATACCTGGGGCACTCATTCTATCCATTTTCTGCTTAGATGGACTCCTTGTCACACATGCTCCTTGCAAAGATAGCTGATGTCACACTTACTGCTGTTAAGGGTCTGGTCATACATTCCTGTTGCCAATGCAATAGCACATCCACTGCCTCATGTATGAAACACTTTTTTACCTTATGATTGATGGTGTCTTAGTTGTGTGTCATGTGCTGCAATGGACCATGTTGGCAACATGGAGGTGTGTCATAGCTGTGGTCCTCTGATATTGCCCTTCACATGTGAAATAGACAGGATATATGTCATTTACACTGTGTGTGATGTTGGCTGTACATTCATACCAATCAAATGTGATGTGGCTTTTTCAGTATCCTAATCTGTATTTCTGCAATACTCCATGAGGCTAAACTCCGATTATGATTTTTAGGGATCATGTGATGCATAAAAATTACCCAGAGCATGATTGAGTGATGAAAGTAGGTGTTTAATAACATATGATAACAAAGTGGTGATGGTGACTATAGTTAGAAGACGTTTTGTACAATGTGTTGTCTCCAAGTGCAATCCTGCTGCAGTGTTTGGATGGTCCCCCTCATGTTCACGAACAGCATCCTCCTCTTGCTCCTCTTCAGGCATTTGAGGGTCTGGTTCATAGAGGGGAATATTCCTCCTTACACAAATGTTGTGCAGGATGCACAGGTCAAAATGATCTTGCAGACCATTTCAGGTGAATATAGGAGGCTGCCTCCAGTGATGTTGAGGCACCGGAATCTGGACTTCAGGATGCCAAAAGTCCTCTCTACTATGGTGCGTGTCCTCCGATGTGCCTCATTATAGGCACGCTCTGACACTGTGCTTGGGTTGGCAAATGGGGTCATGATCCATGGCTGGATCCCATAACCCTGATAAGCTGGAAGAGAAAATGAGTGTAAATATTTGGATGTTGGTTGCACCTTGATTATCACTTTGCATGGCAGTTGTTATCTTGTGTCTTCTGTGACTCATCTGTGTTTGTGTTATTGTGTGGGATCCTAGGCTTCTAGGATGTTCTTTCTGCAATGGGCTGTTTAATTATCAAAACTCGTGTTTGGCTGATTGACCTGATATCAGCGGTATATTTGTAAACTTGCAGCTCATTGTGTATCTCCCATGCATTATGTCATGTGAAAGAAGTGTCCATGTGCCTTTCCTGGAGGTGACATGATACTTCCACACACACAATCCATTCCACTGTGGTGGTAACACGGTTGCACTATATGGCCGAAACATCCCATCCAATTCAACAAATGTAATAGCATGTGAAAAACAACAGTGAGGCCCTTTGATTTGGTTAGTGACAATGTACAATACATCTCCAGAAGTTGGTAGCACTGAAGTGTTCACAATTAACAATGCACAAATATCCCATCTGGGACAAGTTCTAGGCAAACTTTTGTGCCCTCATCGAGTTGGCTCATGTGCAAACATGTACCTACACTACTGAACCTGCTCCAGGTAAGCTGGCTAACTTGGTTGTAGGGGTGAAGGTTTAAGTGCCAGAAGGTCCATGTGCCTGTACATCTTATATGTATATGTGTAATTGTCTCGATCCGTATGTGTAGCAGTGTGCACTTTGCAATATTATCACATCAGTATGTGTTCTTAGCACAGTCCACTTACTTATTGGTAGCGAGCAATGTCACCCCAGGAGTGATGTGAGATGTTGGTACGGCCTCAATGATTCCATGTCCCCTTCATTAGAGTCAGCATCATCATGCTATGTGTCTTATGGTGTCTGACCTGCAGCAAAACACATTACACACCCCTTACACAGTACGTATTGCTTGGAAGGGTGTGTGATTGAGTGTTATTGATGATATTGTAAGATTCATTTTCCAAGTTGTACTGCCAGTTATGGCCATTTCATTGTCACTGTGTGGTTTTAAATTGGCCCCTTGTGGCTCTGAAGTGGCATCTGTTGTTATTTGCATCTGTCATTTATCCATAGGTGTGTATCCTATTGGGTAAGGATATCAAACATGACTAGCAGTGTCACAACCTCAGTGTCTTCCTGGCCAGGTGCCAATGTAGTGGTGTATGTGTTGTGTGTCCTACAGGGTTGCTGTGCAGTGTGTATATAACTAGGGTTCTGTACTTACCAACAAGTAGGCCATTTCCATATCGTCCTTCCTGGAAGTGTTGATTGATGGTGCTGTGGCGGAAGATGAATGAATCATGTACACTCCCAGGATAATTTGCCATGATGTTGGTGATCAATCCCCGGTGATCCACAATGGCCTGCACATTGATGGAGTGTGTGTGTGGTATAGATGCTCGGTTGCAGCTGGTGGCACAATCCGTACATGTGTGCAGTCAATGGCACCAAGCACGTGTGGGAAGCCATTGATTTGATAGAAGCCCTGTTTGGTCTCCTGCTGCTTCTGCTGTGTGTTGGGGAAGCTGATGTGGCGGTGAGTTAGGGAGATGATGGCATCCAGTACCTTGGGAAGGAAGGCAGAGAATGAGGGCTGTGAGATCCCGGCAACCAGGACACCAGTAGTTTGAAAAGAGCCACTTGCCAACATGTGGAGGACAGCTAGCAGCTTGGTCTCTGGTGGAATGATGTAGGGTGTCTGCAAGGTGGGTGCCAACTGTGGCTCAATGTGGCGCAGCAGCTGCTGTATGGCTTGCCAGTTTAGTCTGTACCTCTGGATGATGTCATGTTCCCTGAGGCCCTGAAGGGTTGTCCTGGTCCGGAATATCATCTTCTGCCTTCGGCGTTGCCTTTGTGGTCCCTGTTGGTGAGGTGGAAGCTGCTGCTGTTGCTCCTGTGCTCTGCGTCTTCATGCATGATGGATGAATAGCACCTCCATGTCTTCCTTTTGGAGCTCTGATGTTGCTTCTTTGGGTTTTCCTCAAGTACTGGTGTGCTTTCCCCGTTTGCCTGCGTTAATTTTTTACGCAAATCAGGATGTGCGCCATTTTTCTGACTCCGCCTCCCAGCCGTGCGGCATTTTTGCGTGGTTGGATAAATATGGCGAATGGATGTTTAAGTCATTTTTTGGAAGGGAACGCCTACCTTACATGTCATTAACGCAAGGCCGTTTCACGCATCCAGGAAATGATGCACACTGAGATATTTTGACGTTAGCGGGGTCTAGCGTCAAAGTATAAATATGGTGTTAGTTTTGTGCCGAATTTGCATTAAAAAAAAATGCGCAAATTGGGCGAAAGCAGAGTATGAATATGAGCCAGTCTGTTTTAGCACTTCAGTATAGAGGCAAGTGGGAGAATAATGGCGATGGTCCCTGCATACATGTTGTATACATAAAAGGAGACCAGAAAGAGAAAGTTTATTATCATGCCCACAGAGGTGTACTAAGCATGAAAGAGAGGTAAAGGGAAGTTGAGTAAAGCAAGCAATATGTTTCGTGAAACACTGTCCAACCCCAGGAGTCTTTGCTGTGAAACGGTAGGTTCTGACAAGTGTTTGCCAAGTGGGATCATAGCTTCACACTGGCCTTAAGCTGCTCCAAAGCTTTTAGTTAAAAAAAATAAAAGGTTTGGTGAATTCTTCTTAGGGATTAGGTGCTAAACTCCATTGATACAGAGGCAACTGGTCCTCCTGTTAGTGGGCAGCTATGCCAAGTAGCAATTTAGGGAGGGCTAATGAAGAAAATGAGGGTCTAAAGAAACACAGTGGGTGTGATTTTTCTGCTTTGGACAAAGATAAGAACCAGCTATGAAGTTCCAATCCCGAGAAGATGATAGAGGCTGAGGAAACTTAGGACCCAGACCCCCTTTTATTAGCGGTCCCGTGCTAGTGTTGCAACATGTATTTACATATTTATCAACAGGTCTGCCCTGTTCCCTTGTGAAGCAGCTATGGCTCCATGACCACTATGTGGCGCCTAATACTGTGATTACCTGTTTCATAAATGGACATATTGCAGCTTGCCTGAAAAACCAATGAAAGTATAGTTTATAGTAACTGTTAGACCTGGCAGCCTTAGAGTGGTCTCCCAACCTATTGCCCGCCTCTCACCATTTTTCTGATCATGATTTTGCTGGATGTAGGACTCTGCACACTACTGGCCAGTGCTAAAGTGCTTGTGCTCTCTCCCCTAAACATGTTAACATTGGCTCCTATACAATTGGCATATTTAATTTACCTATATGTCCCTAGTAAAGTCCACTACATGTGCCTAGGATGTGTAAAATAAATGCTAGTAGTGGACCTGCAGCACTGATTTTGCCACACACATAGGTAGCCCCTTAACCATGTCTCAGGCCTGACATTGCTAGGCATGTGTGTGCAGATTTACTGCCACATTGACTACACATTTATTACTACTTGCCAAGTCTTAAACTCAACTTTTATTATATATATGTCACCCCTAAGGTAGGCCCTAGGTTGCCGATATGTAAGTGCTATGTAAGTAAAAGGCAGGACATGTACTTGTAAGTTTTACATGTGCTGGTTTTGAAAAACTCCCAAAGTTGTTTTTCACTATTGTGAAGCCTGCTCTCCTAGGCCAAAATTGGAAATCCCCTTATATATTTTTGAGTGGTAATTTCTGATCAGAAAGGAGTGGCATTGTCATGTTCGGTATGGTTGAAATGGTAATGAGTAATCATGCTTACTGGTGAGGTTGGATTTAACATTACTATTTAGAAATGCCACTTTTAAAAAGTACGCATTTCTCTGCACTTACTGCTCTCTGTGCCTTACAGCCTGTCTCCAATCCACTAATGGTCTGTACTGGTTGACAGCTGCCCTTGTTGATTCCACCCAGACAGCCATAAACACAAAACAATCAGCTGCTTCTACAATCATTTGCATACTGATGGGTCTTCCTAGGCAGGAATGGTGGAGGGGCTCTCACTTACACTTCAAAGGCTAGTGAACTGGTCCCACACAAAGGACTTATAACCTCCACAGTTCTCCTGGAAAACAGGACTGGGCTAAAAGGGGAACTGGTGCACTTCAAAACCAGACTTTGAAGTCTCCTCGACTTCAAAGGCTCATTTGGGTACAAATACTGGGTCTGTAACCCCCTAAAATCAGACACTTTTGGACCTACAACTGGGCTCTGCCAGAAGGACTGCAGTGCTGCCAAAAGGACTCAACTGGACTGCTTTTCTGGAAGGACTGCTCTTCCACTTGTTGCCCTGCTACCTGCTCCTCCCTGACCCTGCTGAAAGAACTTTGCTTTCCCACCACAAGTGATCTCCAAGGGCTTGTCAGCTTGCCTTGTTAGATTGCCTCCTGTTAAGAAGTCTCAGGGCCATCAAAGACGTCACCTAAAAGGGAAAATTCACACCTCAAAGCGTTGTGCCGGAAAAATCGATGCAATGCTTGTCTCGCAGCTACAAAATCAATGCAATGCCTGCAGAATCAATCCAGTGCCTGTCTTGCAGCTGAAGAATCAATGTAACGCCTGCAGAATGGATGCAGAGCCTGTTTCACCATGATTCCATCATCACAGCGTGTCTGGATTTACATGCATCGTCCTTGGGCCCCAATTCTTTGTCGACTCCACACCGCAGACAGGAACGGAGGCCGTGTGTCCAGTAATCAAGGGATCACCTTTGCTGAGTGGAAAGGATCAACGCATTTTAGTAGTTGGACTCTTGCTCTAGGCAAGACTGCTGGTTTAAGGATGACAGTACTTATGTTTGTAGGCGACTATGCCTATCCTACAAAAAGTCACAGCTGTCGTCCCAACCCTTCCGGCTCACTAGCAGCACCTCACTGAAAACCCAAACAGTTAAAGGTGATTTGTGGCAGCCTTTACGCATGGACTCGAGACTATGACATCTCAGGGAGTGTCGTGGTTAAACGTAGATTACCCCTTTCTCACAGATATACCATGTCTCATCCAAACACAGGCAATAACGAAGATGCAGTAAAGCTGCAATAGTTTTTATTTAACACAACTGCAATCTGTGATAAGTTGCATGGGCTGCAATGATTAGGATAATGAACAGTGCAAGAAACAGAATTGTAAAGACAAGAGTCATTATTACAAAGCCCCCCACCATCTTACAATAACATGAAAAGACATAAAGGCGGTCATTACAACCCTGGCGGTCGGTGCTAAAGCGGCGGTAAAACCACCAACAGACCAGCGGGAAAAAAAATTGAATCACGACCGTGGCGGAAACCACCAACAAAGACAGCCACTTTAACACTCCGACCGCCACAGCGGTACAAACAAACAGCGCGGCGGTCACCGCCAACAGACAGGCGGGAGTCAAAGTACCACCCACAGTATCACAACAGTCCAATCCGCCACCTTTTCCGGGGCGGATTCACCGCTGGTAAAAACACGGCGGAAACAGCCATTTCAAAGGGAAAACGCTCACCTCTACACACCCCACGAGGAACGAGGACACCATGGAGCCGGAACTCCAAATCCTCCCAGCTATAGGCTTCCTGCTCCTCTACCAGGAGCACGTACGCCGACGCAGAAGACAACAGTGAGTACTGCACCTACGACACAGGGAAGCGGGGAGGGAAAAAACAGTGACATACACATGCAACACCCCCAACCCCACCCTCACCCACTACAACACACACACTAATACATATCTATACATCACAGTTACACCCCCCAGACCCCCTCGAAGAATGCAAAGACAAAAGGAAATGACTGTAACCATTGAAATATATTGAAATACAGCAATCAAAAATATATACACACTAAAAACTATTATATACACAAAATTCACAAGTCCAGGCATTGTCCGTGGACCACTGGGCCCAAAAAACATGGGCAAAGCCCACACCGGATACCTGACCTCAACGGAGAGAACACTGCAGGGGCATCAGATAGCAAAACTACAGGCACCTCAGGGGGAAGGGAAGGGGGGGCACCTCAGCCGGATGAGTGCACCACGCCAGATCCACGAGGGGGCTCCATGCCCACTGTTCCATCCTGGGGAGTGCAAAGCCACAGTCTCTCAAGTCTCTACAGTGGGTGGGTTGCCCACTGTTCCATCCTGGGAGTGCAAAGCCACAGTCTCTTAAGTCTCTACAGTGGGTGGGTTGCCCACTGTTCCATCCTGGGGAGTGCAAAGCCACAGTCTCTCAAGTCTCTACAGTGGGTGGGTTTCCCACTGTTCCATCCTGGGGAGTGCAAAGCCACAGTCTCTCAAGTCTCTACAGTGGGTGGGTTTCCCACTGTTCCATCCTGGGGAGTGCAAAGCCACAGTATCTCAAGTGGATAACAGTCTCCACTGGTTCTGGAGGGTGCCTGTTGGCCAGAGTGCTTCTTCCTGTGCAGAAATGAGGTAGTGGATGCATGTCTCCACTGGTTCTTGGGGGGCCTGGTGCCCAGAGTGCATCGTGCAGCCCTGTCCGACACAGATGCAGCAATGCCCCTGCCGCTCATGGGCCAGCAGTGCGTGAGATGGCGGTCCCCTCTTCAGCGGTGCTTGGGATAGCCGTGCCCTGTTTAGCTGTGCTTGAGAGGGCGGTCCCCTGTTCAGCGGTGCTTGGGATAGCCGTGCCCTGTTCAGCGGTGCTTGGGATGGCGGTCCCCTGTTCAGCAGTGCTTGGGATAGCCGTGCCCTGTTCAGCGGTGCTTGAGATGGCGGTCCCCTGTTCAGCGGTGCTTGAGATGGCGGTCCCCTGTTCAGCGGTGCTTGGGATAGCCGTGCCCTGTTCAGCGGTGCTTGAGATGGCGGTCCCCTGTTCAGCGGTGCTTGGGATAGCCGTGCCCTGCTCAGCGGTGCTTGAGATGGCGGTCCCCTGTTCAGCGGTGCTTGGGATAGCCGTGCCCTGTTCAGGGGTGCTGGAGATGGCGGTCCCCTGTTCAGCGGTGCTTGGGATAGCCGTGCCCTGTTCAGCGGTGCTTGAGATGGCGGTCCCCTTTTCAGCGGTGCTTGAGATGGTGGTCCCCTGTTCAGCGGTGCTTGGGATAGCCGTCCCCTGTTCAGCGGTGCTTGAGATGGCGGTCCCCTGTTCAGCGGTGCTTGGGATAGCCTTGCCCTGTTCAGCGGTGCTTGAGATGGCGGTCCCCTGTTCAGCGGTGCTTGGGATAGCCGTGCCCTGTTCAGCGGTGCTTGGGATTGCGGTTCCCTGTTCAGCGGTGCTTGGGATAGCCGTGCCCTGTTCAGCGGAGCTTGAGATGGCGGTCCCCTGTTCAGTGGTGCTTGGAATAGCCGTGCCCTGTTCAGCGGTGCTTGAGATGGCGGTCCCCTGTTCAGCGGTGCTTGAGATGGCGGTCCCCTGTTCAGCGGTGCTTGGGATAGCCGTGCCCTGTTCAGCGGAGCTTGAGATGGCGGTCCCCTGTTCAGCGGTGCTTGGGATAGCCGTGACCTGTTCAGCGGTGCTTGAGATGGCGGTCCCCTGTTCAGCGGTGTTTGGGATAGCCGTACCCTGTTCAACGGTGCTGGAGATGGCGGTCCCCTGTTCAGCGGTGCTTGGGATAGCCGTCCCCTGTTCAGCGGTGCTTGAGATGGCGGTCCCCTGTTCAGCGGGTCTTGGGATAGCCGTGCCCTGTTCAGCGGTGCTTGAGATGGTGGTCCCCTGTTCTGCGGTGCTTGGGATAGCCGTGCCCTGTTCAGCGGTGCTTGAGATGGCGGTCCCCTGTTCAGCGGTGCTTGGGATAGCCGTGCCCTGTTCAGCGGTGCTGGAGATGGCGGTCCCCTGTTCAGCGGTGCTTGGGATAGCCGTGCCCTGTTCAGCGGTGCTTGAGATGGCGGTCCCCTTTTCAGCGGTGCTTGAGATGGTGGTCCCCTGTTCAGCGGTGCTTGGGATAGCCGTCCCCTGTTCAGCGGTGCTTGAGATGGCGGTCCCCTGTTCAGCGGTGCTTGGGATAGCCTTGCCCTGTTCAGCGGTGCTTGAGATGGCGGTCCCCTGTTCAGCGGTGCTTGGGATAGCCGTGCCCTGTTCAGCGGTGCTTGGGATGGCGGTTCCCTGTTCAGCGGTGCTTGGGATAGCCGTGCCCTGTTCAGCGGAGCTTGAGATGGCGGTCCCCTGTTCAGCGGTGCTTGGAATAGCCGTGCCCTGTTCAGCGGTGCTTGAGATGGCGTTCCCCTGTTCAGCGGTGCTTGAGATGGCGGTCCCCTGTTCAGCGGTGCTTGGGATAGCCGTGCCCTGTTCAGCGGAGCTTGAGATGGCGGTCCCCTGTTCAGCGGTGCTTGGGATAGCCGTGCCCTGTTCAGCGGTGCTTGAGATGGCGGTCCCCTGTTCAGCGGTGCTTGGGATAGCCGTGCCCTGTTCAACGGTGCTGGAGATGGCGGTCCCCTGATCAGCGGTGCTTGGGATAGCCGTCCCCTGTTCAGCGGTGCTTGAGATGGCGGTCCCCTGTTCAGCGGGTCTTGGGATAGCCGTGCCCTGTTCAGCGGTGCTTGAGATGGCGGTCCCCTGTTCTGCGGTGCTTGGGATAGCCGTGCCCTGTTCAGCGGTGCTTGAGATGGTGGTCCCCTGTTCAGCGGTGCTTGGGATAGCCGTGCCCTGTTCAGCGGTGCTTGAGATGGCGGTCCCCTGTTCAGCGGTGCTTGTGATAGCCGTGCCCCGTTCAGCGGTGCTTGAGATGGCGGTCCCCTGTTCAGCGGTGCTTGGGATAGCCGTGCCCCATTCAGCGGTGCTTGAGATGGCGGTCCCCTGTTCAGCGGTGCTTGGGATAGCCGTGCCCTTTTCAGCGGTGCTTGGGATGGCGGTCCCCTGTTCAGCGGTGCTTGGGATAGCCGTGCCCTGTTCAGCGGTGCTTGAGATGGCGGTCCCCTGTTCAGCGGTGCTTGAGATAGCCGTGCCCTGTTCAGCGGTGCTTGAGATGGCGGTCCCCTGTTCAGCGGTGCTTGAGATGGCGGTCCCCTGTTCAGCGGTGCTTGGGATAGCCGTGCCCTGTTCAGCGGAGCTTGAGATGGCGGTCCCCTGTTCAGCGGTGCTTGGGATAGCCTTGCCCTGTTCAGCGGTGCTTGAGATGGCGGTCCCCTGTTCAGCGGTGCTTGGGATAGCCGTGCCCTGTTCAGCGGTGCTTGAGATGGCGGTCCCCTGTTCAGCGGTGCTTGGGATAGCCGTGCCCTGTTCAGCGGTGCTTGAGATTGCGGTCCCCTATTCAGCGGTGCTTGGGATAGCCGTGCCCTGTTCAGCGGTGCTTGAGATGGCGGTCCTCTGTTCAGCGGTGCTGGCCATGCCGAGGTGCTCATGTGCCATCAGGCTTGGGCCTGGCGGGGCCCTCCTGCCCACCTGTCCTGTGGTTGCCGGGGCCCTCCTGGGCAGCTGTGCTAGGGCTTTTGGTGGCCTCCTGGCCAGCTGGGATGGGGCTTGCGGGGCCCTCCTGGCCAGCTGGGCTGATGGCGGTGTTGTCGGGCGTGCTGCCCTTCCCAGCCTTTCCTGCTCTCCTGTGGCCCTTCCCCACCTTGGCCGGTGTCCCAGCTGCCTCGACACTCCCGCCGGGAGCCCTGGGAGGGTTTTTTGTCCCTGGTGTCTTTACCCTCTGCTGCCGTGCACTGTCAATTTTTGGATGTTTCTGAGGGGGGGGGGGCTGGCTGTGCTGTGGCTCCATACCAGACTGGCTGCCCTGGTGGGCGGTGCACTCCAGTGTCCATGTACGACATGCACCACCGGGCCCGGTGATGTAGTGGCTGAGGTGCTATCTCTGGGCCTATGACATGGACAGGGTGGGGGAGTTGAGGGAAAGAGGTTAAGTTTGGATAGGACATTTTTTTGGGGAGCAGTGGGACGGGTAGGTGTAGTGGGTATGGGAGTGGATGAAGAGGTTGTGGTTGTAGGAGGTGTAAGTGGGGTGGCTTTGGGTGCAGGTGCTTGGGCTGTAGGCTGTCGTGAGGTGGATGGCTGTTGGGTGGGTGGCTGCCTGCGTTTGTGTATCTTAGGAGGGGGCGGCACAGACACACTGGGAGATTACACAGGGGACGTGTAAATGGCAGTGGGAGTGGTGAGTGCACGTGTGCGGGGTGTTCTGGTGTGTGTGCTGCTGAGGGACGTAGTGGCTGAAGATGCTGTGCATGCAGGTGTGAGTGGAGACAAGACTGGCAGGGAGGAGGGAGACGTGGAGGAGGGGGACACAGTGGAGGCAGTGGATGTTGGTATGTCTGTATGTGGATGTTGCTTGTGTGACTGCCTGTGGGATGTGTGGTGCTTATGTCTGCGTGAGCTGCCCTAGGGTGTTGAGGTGTGTGCAGGCTGGTCTGATGGTGTGCTTGGGATAGGCAGAGGTACAGGGGATTGGGTCTGGGTGGAGGAAGTTGGCGGGGGAGGCTAAACACGGGGACAATGGCTGCCATCAGTGCTGAGGCCAGAGATTGCAGGGTTTGATGAAGGGCAGCCTGACCAGAATGAATGCCCTCCAGGTATGCATTAGTTTGGTGCACTTCCCTTTCTACACCCTGGATGGCATTCAAAATGGTAGACTGCCCAACAGTGAGGGACCTGAGGAGGTCAATGGCCTCCTCACTGAGGGCAGCAGGGGTGACTGGGGCAGGGCCTGAGGTGCTTGGGGCGAAGGAGATGCCCACCTTCCTGGGTGAGCGGGCACGGGGCAAATGCTGAGGGGCTGCTAGGAGGGCGGTGCTGGTGCGGGGGTGGCGGCTGTACCTGTTGTTGTGGGGGGCAGAGATGTTGCCGCCACCACAAGGGAGCTCCCATCAGAGGACGAGTCCGATCCACTTATGTCCGCTCGTGTCACCGCCGTGGAGCTCCCCTCACCCTCAGTCCCACTGGTGATTTCAGAGTCGGTAGTGTGGCCCTCCATGGCCATGTGGGATGCAGCTCCCTCGTGCTCCGGTGCCACTGCTCCTCCGCTTGATGATGCTAATGCACACATGAACAGGAAGACCACAAAAAGGGGGGGGGAAACAGAAGAAAGACATGTTGAGTGCATGCATTCCCGCTACCGTTGGCGGACAGCACAGACACAGAAGCCCCCTGCACTACGCCGCACACTTGGGGTCCACTTTGCAATCCCTCGGACATGGCCTACAAGGCTATGGACGACATCTGCACACATAGGTGACACAGGGCCATGAATAGCTGTACTTGGCACCCTACAGAGGTGGGGAGCGGGGGCACAGGGCCGTGCCTTACGGAGGGGCGTCGCCTACGGAACTCGCCCTGGCCTAGGGATACCCACAGCCCTCCTCCCCCACCCAGACACCTTCACAGCGCGCAAAGTTAGCAAAATGTGAGAGTACTCACGCCCTTGTGTCTGCTGTGATGCCCTCACGCGCCCATCCAACTCAGGGTAGGCCACCGCCAGGATCCGGAACATCAGGGGGTCAAGGTCAGACGGGCACCCCTCCCACGTTGGGAGGCCATCCCCAGCTGAGCCTCCGCCGTCTTCCTGCTCCAGCGGCGAATGTCCTCCCATCTCTTCCGGCAGTGGGTGCCCCGTCTGTGGTGGACCCCCAGGGTCCGGACGTCCTTGGGGATGGCACGCCAAATATCCGTCTTCTGGTGGGCGCTGACCTATATGAAATGTACAGGGGGAGAAGAAAGGTAATTACCTTCTGCACCATCAATGTGAGTGGCCCCCCATCCCTACCCTTGCCATGTGGCACATGCACTCACCGTTGTTTCAAGCATGCCTCAATCTCTCCCCCCCCATCTTTCATCCACCCCACTCAACACAGGCATAGCCCATACAGCATGATCCCACTGTATTTACCTGTTTGTCTGGAGGACCGTAGAGTAGCGTGTACTGGGGGAGGACCCAATCCACAAGCTTCTCCAACTCCTCCGATGTGAAGGCAGGGGCCCTTTCCCCAGTCGCATGAGCCATTGTCCCTTCCAGACCGAGGTCACAGCAGCACTTGCAGTGTAGGTCCTCTCCTGTCGAAGATCAGGTATCAAGTGAATTAACAGAGAGAAAATGGCGGTCACGTCTGCGGCGGTGCGTACCGCGACCGCCGGCGCACATCGTCATTGGCTCCTGAGACCCATAGGGTCCAATGTTAACCAATGCAGCATTGCGCTGCGGTCTTCGACCGCCTACCGCCACGGTGTACAACGCCAGCACAGTTACCTCACATCCCATTGTCACACTTTACAGGTCAGGCAGCCGCCATTTCAGGGGCCTACATGCCTTACTTTTTGTACTGCATCACACATACCTAGGCCTTGCATCCACACTCATACAAGCCATTCGATGGGTTAAGATCCGTGTTTTTTTAAAGCTGGGGTTACGTACCTCTGGGATGTTTGACTCTATGGTCGCTGTTGTCCTTCATAGGCACCGTCCGCTGGGACATGTGAGGAGATGGCGGCATCCTCCGGTGTACAGACCGCTGGTGGACCTGTCGACAATAGAGGAGAGACATCTCATCCTGACATACAGGCTTGACCGTGCCACTGTTCTAGAACTGTGTGCCCAGCTGGAGCCAGACCTGATGTCACCCATCCGCCATCCCACAGGAATCCCCCCTCAAGTGCAGGTGCTGTCAGTACTCCATTTCCTAGCTAGTGGGTCATTTCAAACAACAGTGGCCATAGCATCAAGGATGTCCCAGCCTATGTTTTCCAACGTGTTGTCCAGAGTGTTGTCTGCCCTGCTGAAACACATGCAGAGCTACATAGTTTTCCCTGAGGTGGAGGATTTGGCTACAGTGAAAGGTGACTTCTATGCCCTTGGACATATCCCCAACATCATAGGTGCCATTGATGGGACCCATGTGGCTTTGGTCCCCCCCCACAGGAGTGAACAGGTGTACAGAAACCGGAAGAATTATCATTCCATGAATGTCCAGATGGTATGTTTGGCAGACCAGTACATCTGCCATGTGAATGCCATGTTCCCTGGCTCAGTGCATGACATCTACATCCTGCGGAATAGCAGCATCCCTTATGTGATGGGTCAGCTACAGAGGCACCGTGTGTGGCTAATTGGTGACTCTGGTTACCCCAACCTGTCATGGCTACTGACCCCAGTGAGGAATCCCAGGACTAGGGCAGAGGAACGCTACAATGAGGCCCATGGGCGAACTAGGAGGGTGATCGAGCGGACCTTCGGCCTCCTGAAGGCCAGGTTCAGGTGCCTCCATATGACAGGTGGATCCCTATTCTACTCACCAAAGAAGGTGTGCCAGATCATCGTGGCCAGCTGTATGCTTCACAACCTGGCTTTGCGTCGCCAGGTGCCTTTTCTGCAGGAGGATGGTCCAGATGGTGGTGTTGTAGCAGCTGTGGAGCCTGTGGAGAGTGAAGAGGAGGAAGACGAAGAAGACGACATAGACAACAGGAACACAGTGATACTGCAATATTTCCAATGAACAGAGGTAAGAATACAAACCGGCCTACTACATGTACTTAAACACTACTACCTCTGTACTGTCTGTCCTTTTCACCCAGTGTATGGTAACTGAGTTGTCACTTTCCCTTACGATTTCAGAGATCTGGGTGCCACAGTGTGACTTCTCCTTTGTTCCCCCATGGACTACAGCTGTGTGACATTGGTATGTTGGCATCACAATGTAAATAAGCATTTTGGCACTGTAATTACAGATAAATATATTCACATTCACAGACAGACTCCTGATTGTTTTGTGCAAAAACGGTGTTTATTAAGGTGCAAAATATTGGAGGGGGGTTGTAAATAGGTGAGGGGTGATGGTGGAGGAATGTCCATGGCAGAGTCCAGTCTATTAGTCTCACAGGTGCGTTGTCCAAATGGGTCTGGGAAGTGGAGCTGGAGCAGTTTAAGGATGGACAGGGTGTCAAAGTGGGACAGTGTGATGACTATCAGGGTGGTATCCTTTCTTGGCGGGGGTCTTGGCATCTTACTCTGTCCTCTTCCTGGATCTCTGGGACCGCTTGCGGGGTGGTTCTCCTTCTGCAGGGGGTGGGGTGCTGGTGGCCTGTTGGTCCTGTGGCGGTGCCTCCTGTCCACTAGCGCCGGCGGCGGTGGTGGGCAGTTCTTGGTCCATGCTAGTGTCAGGGGCCCTTTGTGGTGCCACAGTGTCCCTCAAAGTGGTCACTACCAGATTCAGCACCCCTACGATGGTGCCCAGGGCGGAGCTGATGGTTCTGAGTTCTTCCCTGAAGCCCAAATACTGTTCCTCCTGCATGCGCTGGGTCTCCTGAAACTTGGCCAATACCGTAGCCATCGTCTCCTGGGAGTGGTGGTATGCTCCCATGATGGAGGAGAGGGCCTCGTGGAGAGTGGGTTCCCTGGGCCTGTCCCCACCCTGTCGCACAGCACCCCTCCCAGTTCCCCTGTTTCCCTGGGCCTCTGTCCCCTGGACTGTGTGCCCACTGCCCCCAGGTCCCTGTTGTTGTTGGATGGTGGGTTAACCTGGGTGCCCTGTAGTGGTGGACACACTGCTGCTTGACGTGTCCTGGAGGCAGAGGTGTGGGCCCGCTGGGTGGGTGCTGTGCTGGTGTTTCCAGAGGGGGGTAGGTCTGCAGTGGCCTGTGGCTGTGTGAGGGGAACCGACTGTCCCGAGGTCCCCGATGGGCCGGGCTGGTCATCTAGATCCAGGTCGACAGAGCTGCTGTCATCACTGTGGGCCTCTTCTGGGGGGGTGGACATTTATGGACCCTCCTGTGCGGTGACATTGCGTAGGGGTCCTGCAGGGTTATAAAAGCATGATTATTGCATCTGTGTGTGGAATGGTGTGCAATGGGTGGGTGCCCGTGTCCCCCAGTGCTTGCATTCCTGTGTGGGGGCTTTTGTGTCGGTGGTTTGGGGGGGGTATGGGTATGTGCAGTGGGCATGCTTTGGTGATGGGTGTCCATGCTTTGTGGTCGCATGCAGGGCTTGGTGTTGGGATGGGTGGGTTGTGATGGTGGGACATTTGCAAGCAGTAGGAGTGATAGGGGTGAGGCTGAGGGTGCGGGCATGTGTTGGCATGCAGGTGGGGTGGGGGGGATGAAGTACTGAAGATGTGACTTACCAGAGTCCATTCCTCCAGATACTCCGCCGAGGCCCTCAGGATGCAGGATCGCCAAGACCTGCTCCTCCCATGTCGTAAATTCTGGGGGAGGAGGTGGGGGTCCGCCGCCAGTCTTCTGCACTGCAATCCAGTGTCTGGATACCACGGAACGCACCTTCCCCCGTAGGTCGTTCCACCTCTTCCTGATGTCATCCCGATTTCTTGGGTGCTGTCCCATTGCATTGACCCTGTCGACTATTCTGCTCCATAGCTCCATCTTCCTTGCAATGGACGTCTGCTGCACCTGTGCTCCGAATAACTGTGCCTCTACCCGGATGATTTCCTCCACCATGACCCTGAGTTCCTCCTCCGAAAACCTGGGGTGTCTTTGCGGTGCCATGGGGTGGTGTAGGTGATGTGTGGGGTGGAATGTGTGGTGATAAGTGTGGTGATGTGTATTGGTGTGTTGTGTGAAGTGCGTTGTATTTGTGTGGGTGATGGTAATATGTGCGTCTGGGTGCTTGATTCTTCTATATGGTCTCCCTCTCTGTGCGTCGTCCCGATTTTTTTTTGGTGGGGGTTTGTGGGTGATGTGGGTGTGTGTTTTATATTGTATTGGGTGTGTGGGAGTGGTGTTTGTATGTGTATCAGGTGTGTGTATTTGGATTTGTCCAATGTGGCTGTGTTTTGTAGGAGTGTGTGTATTTTAAGCGCAGCGGTGTGTACCGCCAATGGGATACCGGTTGAAAGACCGCCGCGTGGATTCGTGTGTCGTGATAGTATGGGCGTATTTCTGTTGGCGTGACGGTGTCGGTTTGGTTATCGCCAGTTTATCGCTGGCCTTTGGTGTCGCGGACTTCTGTGGGTGTCTGTATTTTGGTGGTTTCCGAGTTGTGGGTCATAATGACCGTGACGGTTTACCGTGGCCTCGGCGGTGTGTTGGCGGTCTTCTGCACGGCGGTAAGCGGCTTTTACCGCCAATGTTGTAATGACCCCCAAAGTGTGTAATATGTCCTAATACCCTATCATGATAGGCCTAACCTCCTACCTAAAGGAGAGCTGGGTATGGTAAACCTAATCTGCCAGTGCAATGTCCATGAGAGGAGCCCCCAACCCTTGTTACCTTGGAATGGGGTCTCTATCTCAGACTCCGCAGGTACACGAAGACTGGGTCAGCGTCAAGACGACATGCAGCATCGATATCAGCGATGGTGGCGATGCCCTCTGGTCGGAATCCCTCTGATAATCTGTCTAAAGTGTGATGTATTTATACAGATCTACTTGGATCCCTGACGTAGGTGTGTTCCCAACCAATAGATAACAGGCATGCTTGGGGCGGCAATTAATATAAACAATTCCCTCGAAAGCATGGAGAGTGAAAGTACCTAAGTGTGAACACCTACTGTTTGTTTGTCTTTGTCACTTGATCTTGACGCCTTAACGTGGTGGCACTGATAATGCAAATCATAACAAGTGGCCTAACTATAAAAAAGGCAGCCATCTTAGAAGAATTAAATAATTAAATGGGCTAAGACAGAACAAGCTAAGTAGGTTAAAAGTCACTAGGTGACAGGGGCACGAGTCTACAAGCCAAAGGCAAAGCTAACTTCTGTTATCCCATTAAAACAAACTTAGATTCACTACAGCATCACCTCCCCTGCCAGTAAGGAACCAACGCATCATCTCACCAGCGTAGGAAGAATCAATGCATCACCTCCTGTGCGCAGTAAGGAATTGATGCATGACTTTGCGTTCCGGGGCCTCACCTCCTCTGTAGCCTGCATTGTGTTGTTTATTTTCACATAGCACAGGTACTTTGTGCTGAAGAGATACGTCCATTGATTCCAATGGATTAAGCCATATTTAAACCTCTAAAAAGTTATATCTTGACCTGCATATATTGGACCTTTGTCATTTGGTCTTGTTTTATTCAGATTAATATTATCTATTTTTCTAAATTGGTGTGGAGTACTTTTTGTGGTATTTTTCACTGTGTTACTCCTTGAAGTATTGCACAAATACTTTATACATTTTCTTCTAAGTTAAGCCTGCCTGCTCTGTGCCTAGCTACTGGCGGGGGCGGAGGGCGAGCACAGGGTAATTTAGGTTGTGTTGGGACTTACCCCAACTAGGATTGTGGACCCTACTTGGATAGGGTGCATACCTCTACCAAACAGTGACCCATTTTCTAACAATACCCAGAGCCACCAATACTTCTGAGAAACCTACAGTATCTATGTTGAAACTACTGATCACATTTCAACTCCTGCACTTCTCTAATGCAGTGCAAACATTTCCATTAATAGCGTGTCAAGCCACAGTAGATGCAAGGGAAATACATCTCTCAGTGTTAGCTCCTATTTAGGAATGTAATAAAGAGCACAGCTCTCACCAATGCCATTCTCCATGCCTTTAAAAGAAAAATGGTGACATTGTTAAAGGTTGTAAGAACTTCTGTCAAACTGTAATTTGAAATGCAACATGGGACAGTTGTGTTTGCATAAATCCGTGACAGACTGTGTGATAAGAAACCCAGTGAGAAGCCTGATACGGCGAGTATATCATGGCAGAAATGTACTTCATTATTAAGAGTGCTTGAAATGTGTCTCGGAAGATTAATAAAACTCAGTTTATCAATCCAGCTTCAAGGATAGAGTCACACAAAGAAATATACAGTGCTCTGGTGATGAAGCGTACAGTGTTGGATAAGGAATTCAATGCTTATTTTAAAGGTATCTTCTATGGTGATAGAGAGACAGTGGCAACCAAATCTCGGCTCTTGTGTGCCATCTTCCATGGTCTGGCCTTTAGTGATACCTGACACAACAGTTGACACCGGTCGCTAAGCACTTGAGCTCTCCTTGGCACTTTACACATTGTCTGCTCCATCATTCGGCTAAGAGTCTTGCCCCGCAACAACCTCCCTGTTTCTGGAAATATACTTCTCATTCGGATTTTGCAATACTTCACTAGGAGCGAAAAAATAACTTTACATGCAGGGAACTGAATTTCTTCGTTTTTGTCCTGTTTAATAGTGTGATGAGAATTAAGGAAACTGTGGTAACTCCTGTTACTGCTTATATTAGAATTATAAGTTTCACATTCTTTGTTAAATTTTGGCTGGTCAAACCTGCCGGCATTTAAAGTAGACAAGTGTCCGCTAATTAGGGGACATACAAAATTAATTTCATGGGCCAAACATGAAATGCGTGAGTATTGTCACACTCAATAAATATCAAACACGTCTCTGTGGTAGTTCATAAATGTGACAATTTGTGCATCAAAAACCGGGCCACTTATATTTAGGGCCTTAGAGGTTTCCCACAATTCATCTTTTCGAAATGTGACTTACTTTTCGAAAAATAAATGCATACTTTTATCCAGTTAATGATTTATTATATACAATCATTTACTAAAATATCATTATTTGCTATGCTCTTGTAATCACTTGTCCCTTTTATCCAATAGATTCCAAAAGGCCTTCCCACATGAATCTTCTGTTTTTAACGCGCATAGGTTTTAGCCATGTTATCATACATGTTTTAAATTGTATTAAGCGGCCAACACAGTATTGTAAATCATATATTTGATTTAGGTCAAAATTTCTTTCAGCAGCACGTCAATATGTTCCAGTAGGAGCATAACAGATTTTGTGCTTTTTAAGTATACATTGGTGTACAAATGATGGTCTACTGTCTATAACAGGCTCTAAAGTGCCCTGATCAGTTTCACACTTGAGTCTACTGGGTAAATTGCATCCGTCCTGTTTGAATCGCCATACTAGTATACGAAATCCTGGTATATAGGTGAACAATGGGCATATGATATGCAATAATAAACTGTCAGGCTCTCTGACTTTCCCATAGGGTGTCACCTTTTGACCAATAATATAAAATAAGCCATTCAGTGAACATTTCACCAACATGAAACATTTTAGAACGTGAAGACAAACATGCACGACATTTGCTTTTAACGGTAAAGGAAGCCATCATTATGAGCTCTGGCATACATTCTATAGAAAACAGAAAGTTTTCGTGAAAATATTAGCTCTCTTCCAGGGGATCCTCATCAATAGTCATAAGCACTGAATATTTCCACATGCGCGCTGGGACTCTGGAGCATATATTAGATATATTATTTATATATATATATATATATATATATATATATATATATATATATATATAGAGATATAGATATAGATATATATGTATATATATTTATAGCATAAAAACGCACATAGTACTTTAAAAGGTATATATATATATATATATATATATATATATACTTACATACATCAATGCAGCCTATATTAAATTTACGTTGAGTTTTCCTTTAAAAAGCCTCTTACCAGACTCAAACATTTATGTAAATTAAAAAGAGAGAGTATAAGGTGCAAACACATAGGGCCTGATTACGACTTTGGCGGAGGGGATTACTCCATCCCAAACGTGACAGATATCCCGTCTGCCGTATTATAAGCTCCATTTTATTCTATGGAACTTGTAAAACGGCGGACGTTATATTCAAAGCATTAGCTATACAGTTGTTTGGCCTTTTTGTCAAATAAGAACCCTTCAGAAACAATAGATTTTCTCTTCACTCAACATTTTTAAGTACCTTGTGTGCTTTAAAATATTTTCTGACTGGAAAATAGCATCTTCTTCTCATCGTCCAGAGACATGCTATCAATGTCAAAAATTCCCTAAGAGGACTTTAATGGACAGGCAAAACAGCAGACTGCATACTATTCAGGAGAGACAAAAGGTAGGATCCCCAGGTGACCTTCGGGGGTCTAAAGCCTCCTTCCAAGAGCCCTCCTCTCGAGAAAAAACAGCACATAGATGAAGAACATCAAAGCTACATGAAGAACAATGATCCCTTATCGCTGCCAACATGTAGGAGACAGAAGTAAAGGGAAATACCTGACTGCTAACCATCGGTGTCAGGATCATCGTTTAGAGTGCCTGCGAAGCCTCAGTTGACATTGAAGAGGCTGATGACAGAGAGATCCCCTTCAAGGCACTCACCTTAATGCTCATAGTCTCAGAGAAAGTTGACTTTGAGGCTCCATACTTTGACTTCAGGGCATAAGTCATGCCATTTGGCATCGAGCCACATGATGTCATACAGAAGATCCATGTTGCAGCAGGTTTCAAGATCGCCAGTCTCAACATCAAGGCACTCGCTGGCGCACCAGCAGTCAATGTCACCTCCAGCGCCACAGACCTCTATACCTCTATTAAAAGGAGTTTAACGTCCATTAAAGTCGAGATAGTCATCAACATTCAAGAAATGTGCAACATGCCACAGAGAGGTCTAGATCGCCACCACAGTCAGGAATATCAATGTTGAGACGCCGAACTCTTACTTCAGAAGTCAGGATTTTGCTTTCAGGGGATACAGTGTCTCTAGTTATAGGGTGCTAGTGCAGGCGTCTTTAATAAAATGTATTAATGAGTGTTTATGTATTTTGAATAATGAGTTTGTGAAGAAGATGAATAATGTAGAAAAATAATGCGCGCATTTGAAAATCTGACAGCGAAGAATGGTCACCAATGTTCACGAAATGTACTAATTGATGATTAATACTGAAATATCGAATATGTACTAGACTAATGCAGTAATATGTCATATTAAGGGTTATGAAGTATGTTTTTGCTTTATTAAATGGTAGGCCTTAACTTAATGAGGGTCTTGGCCTATTTTGCCAGGCCTCATGCAGAAGCTGTATTTTTTAGCATTTAATAAAAATACTGACCAGTGAATTAAACTGTGAAATGTCCATTGTATTGTTTAAATGTGCTTAGCGTAAGCTTTTCATGAGAACTGACTGCTAGGAGATGATGTTCTTGTTAATGCAACATTTTATGTGTAATGTGTGTGAGACTGACTTTCTCAGGACAAGAACAATGAAGATACTGACTAGAGTGGAAGTTGCAACAATATTGTTACCTGACAAGCCGGATGATGATAACATCGTAAGGCAGACCAATCAACTGTATGTGAATGAAGAAATATTACAATTCATAGATTTGACATAGAAATATTGTTGGATAAAATATGAATATACGATTAATTGAACAATAGGGAATTAGGGTATAGTTTAGGTGACTTTCATATAACAACGCTCATTCTGAGAAAAGGGAGCATTCTCTGCCCACATTTCTGCCCGGAAGGTTGTTACTTTCTTGTGCGTCCGTACTAGAGACATGCTTATCTTTAATGTTAATGACTTTGCCCATACTTTCCTGACAGAGACCTGATGCCTTGCTGATCGATTGATGGCCTGAAGACGAAGAAAGATTCTGCTTGGCTGACCCATACCGAGGATAGGTATAAATTATAAACTGTGACTGTTATGCATATTGTTGCTTTTTCCTTCTAGGTACCAACTACACTGTTTTGATAGAACTATAGTTAGATGTTTTTCCAAATTTGTGTTACTAAATGTTTTGCATGAAGCCCAACATGCTGATGCTGATCTGACATTAGTTAAGGGCCCCCACAAATGACTGAAGATGACAGGGACCAATATTTGATGGATTACTTTGCTGAATTCCATGTATGTTATAACTTTGTTGCAGCTTAGATTGCGTTTTTCTGCCGCTTTGGACAACCCGTTTTGTTTTTATGTGTGTTTCATTTGATTTTGAGATTAATCTACATGACCTTAGCTTTCTACATTTTTACTAAAGGTGTGGTTATTCATGACTGAAATTGATTTCTAATGATTGTTGATTATTGTGTATTAAATATTGATTATGTAATGGAGCTATGGTAAGAATTTCTTAATTGCATGTCAAAAGGTTCATCGACCTATTTGCGTCCCCTTGTAAAAATACTTATTAAGGTCTGACGCGCTAACAGTTATGGTAGCAGACTGAGGTTAGTCCCCTTAAGAGCTTGCCATAGATGTCCGGTACAGAGTGATAAAAGAGACAGTAAGAGACCGATGCTTCGTCTCCTTAGGTGCATTCCATAGACATGCAGTATACAGTGACAGGTGCTCCCAGTTATGGTAGCAGTCTGAAGCTGGTCCTTTGAGAATTCATTATTATTGAGATTTGGATTTTGTTTTTCAATGATGATAATTGGAGAGAAAATGATGTTCCCTTAAGTCCAGAAATGACTTTCCCAGATCCTGGATCCTGCTAATTGTTGTTGAGGATATTCCCAGCATTCTAGTGATGAGTGAGTGAAATAGGTCGCGCTTGCACAGCTTATGCAAGTCGCAGGTGAATTGTGAGGGTTGTGAGGATTTTAGGGAGTTTGCATACTCCAAATGAAGTTGTAGTAGGAGTGTGTGTACTCCGCAGTGTGAGAGTAGGGAAGTGGTCAAACTTCATACTGTATGTGTGTGGCGCTTTGTGCTAAAAAATTGTCCATGTGGTTGTTGATGTATGGACCCTGCGTGGACTCCGGAGTTGTTAGAAATGGGGCCTTTGGTTGACAGTCAGGTTACCCCCTGTTCAAGCAAGGACCCTCACTTTAGTCAGGGTAAAAGAAAATCACCCTCAGCTAACCCCTGGTTACCCCCTTGATAGCTTGGCAGAGCAGTAGGCTTAACTTCAGAGTGCTAGGTGTAAAGTATTTGTACCAACACACACAGTAACTCAATGAAAACACAAAAAAATGACACAACACCAGTTTAGAAAAATAGGAAATATTTATCTAAACAAAACAAGACCAAAACGACAAAAATCCACAATACACAAGTCAAGTTATCAATTAAAAATCAAAAAGAGTCTTTAAGTAGTTTTAAACACACACTAAGGCTGTCAGCGTGAAAAAGTACCTTGGGCGCGTCAAAGATAACCCCGTATGGGCGAGTGCGCATCAAAAAGGGCTTGTGAGGCGTTTATTCCACTCACGAGCGGGACCGTGCGTCATTTTTCCTTTCGTCGGGTCAGGGCACGTCATTTCTTCCCTCTGCAGGACAGCGATGCGTCGATCCGGTCAGCACTCTTGAGTCCGGGCAGGCCTTGCGTTGTTTTTCAACGCACAGCGGTACTTGAGTAGGAAACCCAGCCGCACGATGATCCGAAAGTGCGGGTTGTGATCTCCCAGCCTCCGTCAGCGATGCTGCACGTCGTTTCTCCTGCTCCGTGCGTCGATTCTTCAGTTGCGTTCCCTGCGAGCGTTGTTTCTCAGCTGCGGAGCCGGTGATGCGTCGTTTCTCCAGCCGCAGATTGGAGTCGCATCGATCTTCTCCCCGCACGGCGCTCTGTGCGCGGATTTCCTTGTCTTTAGGCTGCCAGCTTCTCCTTTCAGGGTCCCAGGAACTGGATGGGCACCATAGGGCAGAGTAGGAGTCTTTCCAGATACTCCAGGTGCTGGCAGAGAGAAGTCTTTGCTGTCCCTGAGACTTCAAACAATAGGAGGCAAGCTCTAATTCAAGCCCTTGGAGATTTCTTCTCAAGGTGGAAGGCACACAAAGTCCAGTCTTTGCTCTCTTCCTCTGACAGAAGCAGCAACTGCAGTATAGCTCCACAAAGTACAGTCACAGGCAGGGCAGATCTTCTTCCTCAGCTCTTCAGCTCTTCTCCAGGCAGAGGTTCCTCTTGTTTCCAGACTACACCCAAGCTCCCTTTGTGTCACTGTCTAGTGTGTGGTGCAACCAGCCCAACTGTCAAACTGACCCAGACAGGGAATCCACAAACAGGCAGAGTCACAGAAATGGTATAAGCAAGAAAATGCTAACTTTCTAAAAGTGGCATTTTCAAACACACAATCTTAAAATCAACTTTACTAAAAGATGTATTTTTAAATTGTGAGCTCAGAGACCCCAAACTCCACATGTCCATTCGCTCCCAAATGGAATCTACACTTTAACCAGATTTAAAGGTAGCCCCCATGTTAACCTATGGGAGGGACAGCCCTTGCAACAGTGAAAAACAATTTTAGCAATATTTTGCTGTCAGGACATATAAAACACATTACTATATGTCCTACCTTAACCATACACTGCACCCTGCCCTTGGGGCTACCTAGGGCCTACCTTAGGGGTGTCTGACATGTAAGAAAAGGGAAGGTTTAGGCTTGCCAAGTGGGTACACTTGCCAAGTCGAATTTACAGTTAAAACTGCACACACAGACACTGCAATGACAGGTCTGAGACATGATTACAGAGCTACTTATGTGGGTGGCACAACCAGTGCTGCAGGCCCACTAGTAGCATTTGATTTACAGGCCCTGGCACCTCTAGTGCACTTTACTAGGGACTTACTAGTAAATCAATATGCCAATCATGGATAAGCCAATTACATACATATTTTGTAAAGGAGCACTTGCACCTTAGCACTGGTTAGCAGTGGTAAAGTGCCCAGAGTAACAAAAACAGTAAAATCAGAGTCCAGCACACATAAACAACCTGGGGAACAGAGGCAAAAAGTTAAGGGAGACCATGCCAATGATGAAAAGTCTAACACGAGTATATTAAAAAGTGTATGAGACACTTGGGTGTATGTTGTAATTTGTCTGGTTTTGTAGGTTGATCGGGCGTGGTCAACAAGTCAGTGTGTGTGTTAAAATGGGTCTTGTTTTATTCAGATTAATATTATCTATTTTTCTAAATTGGTGTGGAGTACTTTTTGTGGTATTTTTCACTGTGTTACTCCTTGAAGTATTGCACAAATACTTTATACATTTTCTTCTAAGTTAAGCCTGTCTGCTCTGTGCCTAGCTACTGGCGGGGGCGGAGGGCGAGCACAGGGTAATGTAGGTTGTGTTGGGACTTACCCCAAATAGGATTGTGGACCCTACTTGGATAGGGTGCATACCTCTACCAAACAGTGACCCATTTTCTAACAATACCCAGAGCCACCAATACTTCTGAGAAACCTACAGTATCTATGTTGAAACTACTGATCACATTTCAACTCCTGCACTTCTCTAATGCAGTGCAAACATTTCCATTAATAGCGTGTCAAGCCACAGTAGATGCAAGGGAAATACATCTCTCAGTGTTAGCTCCTATTTAGGAATGTAATAAAGAGCAAAGCTCTCACCAATGCCATTCTCCATGCCTTTAAAAGAAAAATGGTGACATTGTTAAAGGTTGTAAGAACTTCTGTCAAACTTTAATTTGAAATGCAACATGGGACAGTTGTGTTTGCTTAAATCCATGACAGACTGTGTGATAAGAAACCCAGTGAGAAGCCTGATACGGCGAGTATATCATGGCAGTATATCATGGCAGAGAGAACATTTAGACTGAGATTTGGTGAGTCCTATGTGCACCAGAACAGACCCATTGATCAGTTGAGAGTGAAATTTGCAGGTCAAATTTTGCTTACGAATCCGGGAGACCGAGAAAGAGGAATAGATGTAAGTGCGGAAAGAGCTATCAGTGAAAATCCGTAAGGTTTCTGAAGCGTTTGTGTTACCTTTCCTGTAGTAAACCAGCAGATTTGTATTAGTTTTTTTGGTTTTAGGTTAGTGCTCGCAATATTTTGCATTAGTTTTGTGAGGATTGGAGTTTAGGAGGATAAGCAGCAAGACTTTGTCAGCCGCAGTACGTGTGAGTGTGATGTCATTGGAGCCGCGCTGGGATAGGTCGGTTAGTGAGAAGAGTCACGCACGGATTGGCGGCCATCCGTGAGAGGCAATTGGTTGAGAACATTGGTGAAAGGAATCTTGGGATTAAAAGTCATTTCCTGATTTGATTTTGAATAGACAAAATGTAGAGAAAATGAAGTTTTTCAAACCGTTGAGAAGTGCCCTAAGGGGAGATACGTATATTACAGCAAGTGTAGGGGAACCTACATCGCCAGAGAATACACCGGCTTACATTGTAATGGAGGAGAGAGGTGTTGCGCCTTGTCTTTGGTTAAAGCAATGGTGCAAATTGATAGATGCAGAAAAGAAACTAGCGGAGGCTAAATGGGATTGGGATCAGAAGGTATGGAGAACAGAGACTTTGCAGGGAATTAAGTTGTTTCCAGGAATTATGCAAGAGAATGAGAAAGAAGGAAGGAAAGTGACTAGGAAGACCAATAGAAGTCCGAGTACTAGTGTTAATCCGACAGCCCCGACAAAGGTTAATGGGACAGAGAGCCCGGTACACGTTAATGCTAACCAGACACAGAATGCGGTGCAAAGTGGTCCTAATGTGCCAACTACTCCTGTAGTGCAGGCTAAGATGCAGCCGCCACAGATACAGAGAATATATCCTGATTTTAGAAACAACTTCAAAATTAGTGGTGCCCACGGAACAGGTGGTTCCGAAATTGATACTGGTGCAGACTGAGCCGACTCCGATTTTGTTTCCCCAAGTGCAGCCACAGGTAATGCCGAGATTTACACCAGTGACAAGGACACAGTCAGACTTGACTCCGATGATGAATCAGAATATGGGAGTCACTCTCACCCAGAGTGTATCTGCCAGAGCAGCCCCGGATGAAATATCGCTACCGATTATTGATGGTCCAGCAGTACCATTATTTGCACAAAAGAAACCGACTGTGAGTGAACAGGGAGCAATGGCCCAGAGTCTAATGAGGGGAGGACATAACTAACATGTTCAGGCATTTTCTCCTGTGGGTCAGACTTTTGACGAATCAAGATCATTACTAGATCTTAGTCCACTTGTTGCACTTCCAGATGCTATGACAGAGCCTGAAACTATTGACACCACAGACTACGAATCTAGTTGCACAACAGGTTCCTCAGGTCCAAGCAAGTAACATTTCATTACAGGGACTGACAGCTCAGCAATTGACTGAATGGTTAGATAAGCTGAATACCCCACAGAATTCCCTAAAGGAGAAGAGCATTTGAATTGTGCTAGACTAAGCATGGAAGCGTGTGAACTCATTGAGGGAGCGATGGGGGTGAATAGGTTACAATCCTACACATAAGCAGAGTTGAGATATTTGTGCCCAAAGATTGCAAGAGAGGTGAGCAGAGTGCATCAGAGATTAGCAGACTTAGCAGAGAAGTATGGCATAGAGTTTGAGAAGTCAAAGCATTTGAAGAGAAGTTACAGATTAGATTTTGAGGCAAAAGATTCTGAACATATGAGATCTGCTGGAATGAAGGCACACCTTAAAGAATTACTGCAGAGTGCTCAGACCTGGGGAGCATTAGACAAATGGAAATGCAGATGGGTGACGAAAAGAGACAAGAGAAATGGGATTCTTTAGAGCTGACTGAAAATGTGCAGCCGCATAAAGACCCAGTAAAGATTTTACCAATGAGAAAATTCAGGGGGAAATTTTGTCCACATCCCTTGGAGCAGAAGATACATTTGATCATTTACAAATGATTATCCAAAATTAAGTGAAAAGCCAGTATCAGCAGACAGACAGGTTTGTGAAACTTGCGAAGTGTTTGTGGGAGGACTTAAACATATTTCTGGAGATAGTGGTTCCAGCTGACTTGTGGGTTGAATGTAAGAGGAGTGTAGACTGACCAACAAGTGAACCGGAGAGAGACAAGAATACAGGTGCAACATCTCCTGAGGTAATGAAATATTACTATAAGGTGATTAAATCTCTTAAATCGAGGATTTCACCCAACAATATTGATTGGCAGATGATTGATAGGACAGCACAGGAAACTAAAGAGTCGATAAATGCGTACTAAGAGAGATTGTTGCAGGCATTCAAGCATTACAGTGGTACAGAAACAATTGAGGCAAAAGACATGTAACATTTTGTGTTCAGATTTGTGGAAGGATTGAGACCTGGAATTAGCCAGATGATAAGGAATCATTTGACTTGCTGACAATCAAAGCCGATTGATGAGGTGTTGCAGTATGCAAAAACCTGTAGTGACGAGACTGAGTTGAAGCAGAAAAAGTTGAAAGACAAAGTAATGTTAATGCAGATTAAAGCAGCTCAAACAGGAGTGCCAGGGAATTTTGTGCAGCAGTTGCCACAACAGCATCAGGGAAAAGTCATGTTTCAGCCCCAGATGAGAGGTAGAGGTCTTGGAGGCAATATGAATCGTGGTCGGGATTTGAATGCTGTAGTGGTTCAGAATGATGTGCATGGAATGAAGAAGCTATTGCCGTGTCACAATTGCGGAGTCGTGGAACATTGGAAACGGGGGTGTCCGAGGATGATGCAGGAAGGTGTTGTTCAGTAGAGTGATGACATCAGTTCATTTCAGAATGTGAGAGGACCGAGACTAATGGGTCCTAATCCAAATTGTCTGAATAATGTGAATCAAGTGCAACATTTTCAGCCCATGCAGCAGGTGCAAATGCCCCGCGCACAAGTGTCACAATTGCAGCCGATGCAGCAGCAGGTTCCCATGGTACCTAGACAGCAAATGCAAATACCCCAAGCTCCGATGGGGCAGCAGCAGATGATGCTTTCTCAACAGGTCACAGGTCAGAGGCAAGACAGAAGTAGTAACACAGTGCATCAATTCCTGTTGCACAGTGAGGATAGAATAAATGGTGAATGGATGAGTGACAGTTCAGATGAAGAGCCATGTGTGCCTGCGACTTCTTTAGAAGTAGATCAGAGAGGACCCTATGTGAGGGGAAAGGTTATGGGTCAAAGAGTTTCATTCTTGGTGGACACAGGAGCTACACACTCTACAGTAAGAAGTGCAGAGGTTCCAAATTTGCCCCTTTCAGATAGAACAGTTCAGGTTGTGGGGGTAGCAAACCAGTATCTGACCAACCCGATTACAGATCTAGTTCAAGTTGAGATTGACAATTTTCAGGAACTGCATAAGTTTGTAGTCTGCAATTCAAATCCGGTATCCCTACTGGGAAGAGAATTGCTGTGTAAGACAAAATGTTTGATTACTTGCTCAAATGATGAAATTGAGATTCAGACGAATAGTGATGATGAGGAAGACCAAGCCCCAGAAACAGAGTGTGAAACTACAAATGAGGAATACCCTTTGATTGAGTTTTTCCGGAGTAGGTCTGATCAAGGGAGTGGAGCCAGTTAAAGTTACCATAAAACCAAATGAATTTTTCCCCAACGTCCTCAGTACCACATGCCACAAGATGTTTTGATGAAAGTGGCTCAGATAATGGCAGACTTTGTAAAGCAAGGGGTTTTGAAGGAAGTGTTGAGCAGTCCATGTAACTCCCCGATAATGGGTTTGAAAAAGCCTTGTGGGAAGGTTCGGATTGTTCAGGATCTGAGAAAAATAAATGAGATTGTGGTCAAATGTTGTCCCGTAGTGCTGAATCGAGCTGTGATACTATTCCAGATTCCATGTGATGCAGAGTGGTTCACTGTCATTGATTTGTTACAAATGTTCTTCTCTGTGCCCCTTCATGAGGCTAGCCAATTTCTCTTTTGTTTCAAATTGATTATTGGTGCAGAATTCCTCAAGGGTATTCAGAGTCACCTTCCTTATTCAGCCAGATCTTGAAAAAGAATTTGGAGTCGTTGGAATTGCCTTTCAGATCAACTTTGGTGCAGTACATTGATGACTTACTGATTGCGTCCAATACAAGGGACGAGTGCAAGAATGATACGATTGCCCTGTTGAATCATTTGGGAAAGAATGGTCATAAAGTGTTTCCACTGAAGTTGCAGTACTGTCAGAAAGTAGTGAAGTATTTGGGTCTCATGTGATGAGTGGTTGAGATACTTCAGTACAGCTTTCATTTTACTAACTTGAAACTGGACATATGGAATTATCACCAGAAAAAATGTAATCAGTGTGAAATGAGCCTTTGGATGTGAGATGTTTCCTGCCACAGCACTTATTGCATCTACTTTGATGAGTGACTTACCCATCATCACATCAATTTAGTGTTTCAAGGAAATTACCATTATGGGGAATCAGGGACTTGTGTGGACATTTTAGAGATGCCCTATTGTTAGCCATTGTATCTTGTGCCATCGGTTCGGAATGCTATGCTGCTAGGCCTACGGTTTAAAAGGTTGTCAATTGTCTGACTATATACATGAGGAGGGAGTGTTCATAAGTGATTTTATGTTATAGACTTTTGCAGGGGGTCGCTGTGACCCACTATTTTCGGATGATGCAGCATGTATGCACATGCTCCTGCTATTGCTAAATGGCATGTGGTGAGCCAGGCAGCTGCAGTAGTCTGTGCCCTTCTGTAATCTTTTGGGATGTAATCCAATGGTCAGGATTTTTTATGCAGATGCAATCAACCATTTTTAATGTGTCGTTTCAGGTTCATCCAGGGCAAGCAAAGGAGACAGTGCCAACATAATTATAGAAGCATCTGGACACGAGTTTCAGGACACCGAGGGACCGAGTGGTTCAGAGAGTTCAGGGAGTGCCGCAGAGGACACCAGCTTGAGCTCTTCATCTTCCTCCTCCAGTGGACACTCCTGAGTGGTGGCAGACCCCACAGGGTCTCTACCATCTTCATCCATGTCTCCCACTCCCAGTTCCATCAGCACTCTCTCTGCTGCTCCCTACCCAGTTGACCGGGCCCGCTCTCCAAAGAGGGAACACATTTCCTTTTCTCCAGGTACCCCAGCCCCTGTTACCCCCCCACTGTACAGAGTGAGGAGGCTACTGTCCTCCTGAAGACTATCCCTGTGGGTCAGACTGCCATTCTGAATGACATCCAGGGTAAGGCAGCCATCTGCAGCAGAAGGCATTCATAGTGCAAAGTCTGGCCTAAAAAGATCTTTCCAGATTCTGACCACCTCCCTCTGTGCAGCATCCCTTCCCCACTACCTTTTGTCTATCCCCGTAACAATACCCTATTCCCCCACCTGCTCAAAGTACACACACACATTTACACTCATACACCCATACAGACCCAAGCAGCACATCCACATAAAGGCAGAAACACAAGAAAAAATCAGGCACACTTCCAAACTCACACACACTACACACACCAATACAGACTCCATCACTTGCATTACCACCATACCCACCACTGACAAGACCACATCCACATCGTTGCTCATCACATCCACACACAGCACAGATGACACTACACACACACATGCACACTACATGCCTCCACCACCACATCCACAGCCAGTACAGACAACACCACACCCACATGCACCCCCTCCATCACATCCATTCACACATCGCACACAACCACACCTGCAGTCACCATCACATCAATATCAACATCCACAATACTGACACCCACCACTTCCACGGGAGCACCCACTACTGATACAACATTCACTTCATACACACCAAAGAAACACAGAGGCACACAAGCAAGCACATTTATTACACACCCATACTTGCAGCACATTCACCAGACACAAGTGCACCTGCACTCACAACAGACCCACACACATCAGACCCAGTCACCCCCTCTCCCACCAAGAGCTCACCCATTTCCAAACCCACTCCAAAGGTCCCTATTGAGGATCCATGCTTTTCCCTGGTCCCGAATCCTCTCAGACCTCAAACCCCTACTTCCAAAAAGGTTCCTTTCCCTCCCACACCCAAGACCCCTCTTCCACCTCAGAACCCATCCCTAAGATCCAACCAGCTGTCCCTTCCAGGACCCCAGGTACCCCTTCCAAATGTTTGTCCACCCCTTCCACTTCCCAGACTCCAATCCTAAATGTAGATCTACCCCTTGCTCTTCCCAACTCACCATTTACAACAACAAGGCCACCTGTCCCAAACACAAACATCCGTCTCCAAAAGGAGAACTTTGAGGTGCCTGCCCTGCCCAACGGATGACCTTTGTGAGGAGGTTACCCTGGCAGTGTCAGATGAGGCAAGTCTGGAGGCCGAGCACTGTGCACACTACAAATGTGGTTGGACAGGCCATTGGCAACAAGCCCAATACTCTGGGTACGTAGGTACCGTATACTAGGGAATTATAAGGGTGTTCGAGTGTGCCAATCAGAATTGGTAAAAATGGTCACTAGCCTGCAGTGACAATTTTAAAAGCAGAGAGAGCATAAGCACTGAGATTCTGGTTAGGAGAGTCTCAGTGACACAGTTAGGCACCACACAGGGAACACATTTGGCCACAAACTATGAGCACTGGGGTCCTGGCTAGCAGGATCCCAGTGACACAGGCAAAAACAAACTGACACACAAGTAAAAATGGGGGTAACATGCCAGGCAAGATGGTACATTCCTACACAACCCCCCGCCCAAACGAGGGACAATAAGTCTAACCTTGCCCAGATGAGTCTTCATTGTCTAAGTGGAAATATCTGGAGAATCCATCTGCATTGGAGTGGGTACTCCCAGGTCTATGTTCCACTGTATAGTCCATTCCCTGTAGGGAGATGGACCACCTCAACAATTTAGGTTTTTCACCTTTCATTTGTTTTAGCTAAAGTAGAGGTTTGTGGTCTGTCTGAACAATAAAGTGAGTACCAAACAGGTATGGTCTCCACTTTTTAAGTGCCAAGACCACAGCAAAGGCCTCCCTCTCATTGGCAGACCAACACTTTTCTCTAGGAGTCAACCACCTGCCCTATTAAAGCAACAGGTTGATCCTGGCCCTCAGTGTTAAGCTGTGATAGCACTGCCCCAACCCCCAATTCAGAAGCATCAGTCTGGACTATGAACGTTTTGGAGTAGCAAGGGCTTTTTAGGACAGGTTCAGAGCACATGGCCTGTTTGAGCTCATCAAAAGCTTTTTAACAGCTAGCTGTCCACAATACCTCTTTAGGCATTTTCTTACTAGTTAGGTCATTAAGAAGAGCTGTAATGAAGCCAATTCTTCAGTACCCTGTGAGGCCTAGAAAGGCTCTCACCTGGGTTTGAGTAGTAGGGGGAGCCCATTCCATAATGGTATGGATCTTCCCCTGCAGTGGTGCAATCTGTTTCCCACCTACCATGTGGCCCAGATAAACCACTTTCCCCTGCCCTATCTGGCACTTTAAAGCCTTGATAGTGAGGCCTGCCTTTTGCAGGGCCTCCAAAACTTTCCATAGGTGGACCAGGTGCTCATCCCAGGTGGAGCTAAAGACAGCTATATCATCTAGATATGCTGCACTAAAACCTTCCAACCCTTGCAGGACTGTGTTCACCAACCTTTGAAAAGTGGCAGGGGCATTTTTCAAACCAAAGGGCATCACAGTGAACTGATAGTGCCCTCCAATGGTGGAAAATGCAGTTTTAGGTTTAGCATCTACTGTTAGTTTAATCTGCCAATACCCCGCAGTTAAATCAAAAGTGCTTAGATACTTGGCAGAAGCCAGTGTATCTATCAGCTCATCTGCCCTGGGTATAGAGTGAGCATCAGTCTTGGTTACTTGATTGAGACCTCTAGAGTCAACACAAAACCACATTTCTCTTTTACCATCCTTACTGTGAGGCTTTGGGACAAGCACCACTGGGCTAGCCCATAGGCTTTCTGAAGGCTCAATCACTCCTGAGTCCAGCATCTTCTGCACCTCTTGTTTTATGCTATCCCTGACATGGTCAGGCTGCCTATAAATCTTACTCTTGACAGGTAAACTGTCTCCAGTATTGATTGTGTGCTCACACCAGGTAGTTGTACCTGGTATCAGTGAGAAGAGATAAGAAAATTGTCCTAGGAGATTAATGCAGTTGTCCTTCTGCTCAGCAGTAAGGCAATCTGCTAGCACCACTCCCTCCACTGAGCGATCAGCTTCAGTGGTGGAGAAGAGATCGGGGAGAGGGTCACTCTCTTCTTCCTGTCCCTCATCAGTTGCCATGGGCAGGGTTAAGTCAGCCCTGTCATAGTAGGGTTCTAGGTGGTTGACATGGAGTACTCTAAGGGGACTCCTGGCAGTGCCCAGGTCTACCAAGTAGGTAACCTCACCCTTTTTCTCATCAATGAGATGGGGTCCACTCCATTTGTCCTGGAGTGCTCTTGGGGCCACAGGCTCCAATACCCACACCTTCTGTCCTGGGTGGTACTGGGTCAGGACAGCCTACTGTCCATGCCATTGCTTTTGCAGCTCTTGGCTGGCCTGAAGGTTTTTACTGGCCTTTTTCATGTACTCAGCCATTCTTGATCTTAGGCCAAGTACATAGTCCACAATGTCTTGTTTAGGAGTTTTTAAAGGTTGTTTCCAACCCTCCTTCACAATCTCACAGGGTGCCCAAAGAGGAGTTCAAAGGGGCTAAAGCCCACTCCTTTCTGGGGTACCTCCCTGTAAGCAAAAAGGAGGCATGGAAACAGGACATCCCATCTCCTTCTGAGTTTTACAGGGAGTCCCATAATCATACCTTTGATAGTTTTATTAAACCTCTCAACCAGACCATTTGTTTGTGGATGATAAGGAGTAGTGAACTTGTAAGTTACACCACACTCCTTCCACATAGCTTTGAGGTATGCAGATATAAAGTTACTACTTCTGTCTGACACCATTTCCTTAGGGAAGCCCAACCTGGAAAAGATTCCCAGGAGGGCCTTTGTCACTGCAGGAGCTGTAGTGGTCCTTAAAGGAATTGCTTCAGGATACCTAGTGGCATGGTCCACTTCCACACGGATAAACCTATTACCAGAAGCTGTTGGAGGGTCAAGGGGGCCAACTATGTAAACCCCTACCCTCTCAAAGGACACCCCAACCACAGGTAGTGGAATAAAGGGGGCCTTTGGTGTGCCACCAGTCTTCCCACTAGCTTGGCAGGTCACACAAGAGCGACAAAACTCTTTAGTGTCCTCTGACATATGAGGCCAGTGAAACAATGGAAGACGTCTGTCCCAAGTTCTGCCCTGGTCTAAATGCCCAGCCAAAGGAATGTTATGTGGCAAGGTTAGAAGAAACTCCCTATATTGCAAAGGAATGACCAATCTCCTGGCAGCTCCAGGTTTAGGGTCCCTTGACTCAGTATACAGGAGGTTGTCTTCCCAATGCACCTTATGGCTATCACTGACATCCCCATTCTGCTGTTCTCAAACCCTCTAGTGTGGGACAGGTCTGCTGTGACACACTCAGCTCTTCCCTAGCAGGCCCCCCTACACCCAAAAGCTCAGCATTGTCTGCTGCCAGCTCCTCTGGTGTAGGTTCTGCACAGGGATGGGATTCCTCTTCCTCAAAAGGGGAATCTTCTGGAGAGGGAGGGATAATGGGTGAGGATTTACCCTTACTACCCCTAGCTTTTGGGAGCACTTGGTCCATTGTTTCAGGATCCAAGTTTCCCTGTCCTTTTTGCTTTTTGGCCTGAGCCCTTGTTAAAGCAAAAATATGCCTAGGAATGCCCAGCATTGCTGTTTGAGCCTCCAACTCCACTTCAGCCCTAGCTGATGTCTCCAAATCATTGCCTAGTAAGCAATCTACAGGTAATTCAGTGGCTACCACAACTTTCATTGGACCAGTAACCCCCTCCCCAGTTGAGATTCACAACAGCCATGGGGTGGCTAAGTGTGTTATTGTGAGCATCAGTCACTTGGTACTGCTGACCAAGTAGGTGTTGATCAAGGTGAACCAGTTTCTCTATCACCATAGTTACACTGGCTCCTGTGTCCCTGAAGGCCTCAACCTCAACACCATTTATAAGGGGAAGTTGCTTGTACTTACCCATATTAAGGGGACAAGCAACCAAGGTGGCAAAGCCAATACCACCATCAGAGACTAAAACAGCATCTGTGGTCTCCCTAACAAGACCAACCCCAACTACACTACCAATGGTGAGCTCAGCTACACCATTAGATTGGCTATTTGTATTAGACTTCTTACCACCACTGCTATTACTGGGGGCACTAGAGGTTGCAGTTGGAGTTGTGGTAGTGTGAGCCCTGGTGTTTTTCTTTGGACAAGTGGAATCACTTGCCCAATGGCCTTTTCTTTTACATAAATAACACCATTGCTTCTTCTGATTGTGGGAAGGGGATTTGGACCCACCACCTCCAGAGGATTTTTGTGGGCCTGGTGAAGACTCAGAATGTTTTTTATCTTTGTCCCCACCCTTCTCAGAAGACTTACCGTCCATCTTCTTGCCATCCTTGTCACCCCCTGTATGAACTTTTCTGTTCACTCTTGTTCTAACCGATTTGTCTGCCTTCTTTCCCAATTCTTGGGGAGAGGTCAGATCTGAGTCTACCAAGTACCGGTGCAATAAATCAGACACACAATTGTTTAAAATATGCTCTCTCAGGATTAGATTATACAGGCTTTCATAGTCAGTCACCTTACTGCCATGTAACCAACCCTCCAAGGCCTTCACTGAACAGTCTACAAAGTCTGTCCAGTCTTGAGAAGACTCTTTTCTGGTGTCTCTGAACTTAATCCTGTATTGTTCAGTGGTTAAGCCAAATCCATCCAAGAGTGCATCTTTCAAAACTTTGTAATTATTAGCATCACTTTCTCTGACAGTAAGGAGCCTATCCCTACCCTTACCAGTGAAAGATAGCCACAAGATAGCAGCCCACTGCCTTTGAGGGACCAACTGTACCATACAGTCCCTCTCAAGTGCAGCAAACTACTTGTTAATGTCATCCCCCTCCTTGTAAGGGGGGATTATCTTATGCAGGTTTCGGGAATCTTGTTCTCTCACAGGATTGCTATCAAAAACACTGCTGCTGCCACCATGGGGAACTAACCCCAACCTCTGTCTTTCCCTCTCTACATCCAGAGATTCCCTCTCTAAGGCCAGCTGCTGCTGTTTTAGCTTCAGCCTGGCCTCTTCCAACTTCAGCTTTCTGAGTTCTCTTTCCATAATGTTATCCTCAGGGTGGGGGGCTTGGGAATTCTGAGACACAGAAGAAATGTGGGAATTGGCAGACTGTGACCTGTCCCTAACTGGCTGGACTCTAGTAACCTGGCCTTTAGTAGTGAAAGGTGCCCTACTAGTGTGTGACCCCCTCTCACTACCAGTATCACTAGATGGCCTGTTAGCTGGCTGGTCTTTGGATGAACCCTCCCCAGCATCCTCAGGGGACTCATCTGAGTCTTGCTGGGTACCCCCCTCCTCTACCTCCTGATTCTGGGACGGACCAGACTGGTTCTGGTCACTTTCGAGGAGAAGGCTAAGGAGAAGATCTTTGTTAGGGTTCTTACCAATGCTTAAACCTCTTTCAATGCAGAGACCCCTCAAATGTTTAAAGTTTAAACTACCAGAGGTTGCCTGGACAACTGTGGGAGTAAGTTCTACTGCAGACATGGTTGTTAGAAAGGGTTTAGGACAGTTTGAAAAAAGTTTAGAAACTTTGAAAGAAAAAAGAAAAACTTTTTCAAACTTATCAAAACTTTTCGAAACTTTTCTGAAACTTTTTAGAAAGTTTAAAGAAAGAAAGTTAAACTGTTTAGGTTAACTGTATATATTCTGAAGTATTTGGTATATGTTTTTCTTATGAAAAGCACCAATGTCAAAGTGGTAAAGCAGTTACAAGTACTTATCCCACCGCTGCACCACCAATGTAGGAGGCTGGCCTGGCTTATAGTGGGTACCTGATGGTACTTACACCTTGTGCCAGGTCCAGTAATCCCTTATTAGTAGATTAGTAGTGTTCTAGCAGCTTAGGCTGAAAGAGGTAGCTATAGCAGAGCAGCTTAGGCTGAACTAGGAGACATGCAAAGCTCCTACTATACCACTTATTTCATATATGTACTATATCATAAGAATCACAATACTCAGTTACTAAAAATAAAGGTACTTTATTTTAGTGACAATGTGTCAGACATATCTCAGAGGATATACTCCCTTAGGAGGTAAGTAAAATACACAAAAATATACACACAAATCAAAATCAGGTAAGTAAACCGTTAGAAAAGTAGTGCAAACACTGTAGATCACAATAGGATGCAATAGGCCTAGGGGCAACACAAACCATGTACTCTAAAAGTGGAGTGCGAACCACAAATGGACCTCAGGCCTATTGTAGTGTGTAGAGGGTCACTGGGAGTGTAAGAAAGCACTAAGGGTGTCCAAGATACCCCACCCCAAGACCCTGAAAAGTAAGAGTAAAGTTACCCTACTACCCCAGAAACACACTAAAGTTGTGATAGGAGATTCTGCTAAGACAACAACTGACTGCAAATCACTGAAGACAAATTCCTGGACCTGATGACCTGTAAAGGAAGGGGACCAAGTCCAAGAGTCACACAAGTGTACGGGGGGACAGGAGCCCACTAAACCCCGGTTGAAGGTGCAAAAGGGCTGCCTCTGGGTGGAAGAAGCTGAAGATTCTGCAACAACGGAAGATGCCAGGAATGTCTCCTTTGAACAGAAGATGTCCCACGACGTGCTGGAGGATGCAGAGTTGTTTCCATGCAGAAAGACTGCAAACAAGCCTTGCTAACTGCAAAGTTCACAGGTGAAGAAAATGGGTGCTGCCCGTGCCCAGGAAGGAGCAGGAGGTAACCCCTTGGAGGAGGAGACAGAGGGGGCACTCAGCAGTACAGAGAGTCCATGCAGAAGCAGACAGCACCCGCAGAAGCACTTGAACAGGCATTCAAGAAATCTGAGCATGGAGGTCATCTCAACCCTACAAAAGAGGGTCCCACGAAGTTGGTGGTCAACTCAGTGAGATGAGCAATGCAGGACGGAGTGCTGGGGACCTGAGCTATGCTGTGCATGAAGGATCCCTTGCAAAAGTGCACAGAAGCCCTAGCAGCTGCACATCACACAGAACACAGGATTACTGTCTGGCATGGGGAGGCAAGGACTTACCTCCACTAAATTTGGACAGAAGGACCACTGGACTGTCGGGGTCACTTGGATCAAGCTCCTGTGTTCCGGGGACCACGCTCGTCAAGATGAGCGGGGAGCCAGAGGACTGGTGATGCAGAAGTTTGGTGCCTGCGTTAGCAGGGGGAAGATTCCGTCGACCCACGGGAGATTTCTTCTTGGCTCCCAGTGCATGGTGAAGGCAGACAACCCTCAGAGCATGCACCACCAGGAAACAGTTGAGAAAGCCAGCAGGATTAGGCGCTACAATGTTGCTGGTAGTTGTCTTGCTACTTTGTTGCGATTTTGCTGGCGTCCTGGAGCAGTCAACGGTCAATCCTTGGCAGAAGTCGAAGAGGGAGATGCAGATGAACTCTGGTGAGCTTTTGCATTCGTTATCTGAAGAGAAACCCACAGGAGAGACCCTAAATAGCCCTCAGAGGAGGATTGGCCACCGAACCAGGTAAGCACCTATCAGGAGGGGTCTCTGACATCACCTTCTGGCACTGGCCACTCAGAAGCCTCCACTGTGTCCTCACACCTCTGCATTCAAGATGGCAGAGGTCTGGGACACACTAGAGGAGCTCTGGGCACCACCCCTGGGGTGGTGATGAACAGGGGAGTGGTCACTCCCCTTTCCTTTGTCCAGTTTCACGCTAGAGCAGGGGCTGGGGGATCCCTGAACCAGTGTAGACTGGCTTATGCACAGAGGGCACCATCTGTGCCCTTCAAAGCATTTCCAGAGGCTGGGGAAGGCTACTCCTCCCCAGCCCTTAACACCTATTTCCAAAGGGAGAGAGTGTAACACCCTCTCTCAGAGGAAATCCTTTGTTCTACCTTCCTGGGACTAGGCTGCCAAGACCCCAGGAGGGTAGAACCCTGGCTGTGGGTTGCCAGCAGCGGTAGCTGCAGTGAAAACCCCAGAGAGCTAGTTTGGCTGTACCCGGGGTCCATGCTGGAGCCCCAGGGATGCATGGGATTGGCACCCCAATACCATATTTGGCATGGGGGGACAATTCCATGATCTTAGCCATGTTACATGGCCATATTCGGAGTTACCATTGTGAAGCCACATATAGGTATTGACCTATATGTAGTGCACTCGTGTAATGGTGTCCCCGCACTCACAAAGTCTGGGGAAATTGCCCTGAACCATGTGGGGACACCTTGGCTAGTGCCAGGGTGCCCTCACACTTAGTAACTTTGCACCTAATCTTCACTAAGTGAGGGTTAGACATCCTGCACTGGAAGCCACGAAGAAATCTTCTGTGGGTCAACGGAATCTTCCCCTTGCTTCAGCAGGCACCAAACTTCAGCATCACCGGTACTCTGGGACCCCTCTCATCCTGAAGAGTGTGGGCCCTGGAACACAGGTGGTGGACCCCAGTGACCCAGAATGTCCAGTGGTCCATCTGTCCAAATTTGGAGGACTTAAGTCCTTGCCTCCCCTCTCCAGACAGTAATCCTGTGTACCGCGTGAACTGCAGCTACAAGGGCATATTTCCCCAAAATCCTGCATGCACAGCCAAGCCTAGGTCCCCAGCACTCTGTCCTGTGATGCTCAGCTCACTGAGTTGATCTCCGGTGTCGTGGGACCGTCTTTTGCAGTGTTGAGACGACCGCCATGTTCAGACTTCTTGAACCCGTGTTCAAGGACTTCTGCATGTGCTACCTTATTGTGTGTGGGCTTTCTACCTTGCAGAGGGCCCCCTCTGTCTGCTCTCCCAAGTGGCGACATCCTGGTCCTTCCTGGGCCCTGGCAGCACCATTTTTCTTCAACCAAGACTCTTGCAGCTACGGATGCTTGTTTGCGGTATTTTTCCAAGGAAACAACTCTGTATCCTCTAGTTCTCTGTGGGACATCTTGTGCACAAAGGAGAAGTTCCTAGCACCTTTTGTTGTTGCAGAATATTCAGCTTCTTCCATCCAGAGGCAACCATTTTGCACCTTCATCCGGGGTTTAGTGGGCTTCTGCCCCCCCGGACACTTTCACGACCCTTGGACTAGGTCCCCTTCCTTTGCAGGTCCTCAGGTCCAGGAATCTGTCTTCAGTGCTTTGCAGTCTGTTGTGGTCTTTGTAAAATCCTTTATCACGACTTTGGTGTGTTTCTGGGGAAATAGTAGTACTTAAATTCCAGGGTCTTGGGATGGGGTATCTTGGACACCCTTCATGTTTTCTTGCACTCCCAGCGATCCTCTCCACACTACACTAGCCTAGGGGTCCATTTGTGGTTCACATTCCACTTTCTTAGTATATGGTTTGTGTTGCCCCTAGGCCTATTGCATCCTATTGTATTCTACAGTGTTTGCACTACTTTCTGACTGTTTTACGTACCTGATTTTGGTTTGTGTGCATATTTTGTGTATTTTACTTACCTCGTAAGGGAGTATATCCTCTGAGATATTTTTGGCACATTGTCACTAAAATAAAGTACCTTTATGTTTAGTAACTCTGAGTATTGTCTTTCTTATGATATAGTATTTATATGACATAAGTGGTATAGTAGGAGCTTTGCATGTCTCCTACTTCAGCCTTGGCTGCTCTGCTATAGCTACCTCTATCAGCCTAAGCTGCTAGAACACAATAATCTACTAATAAAAGATAACTGGACCTGGCACAAGGTGTAACTACCATTGGTGCCCACTATAAACCAGGCCAGCCTCCTACAGTGTCAGTGTGATTTTACTGTGTCACTGGGATCCTGCTAGCCAAGACCCCAGTGCTCATAGATAAAAACATATGTCAGTATGTATTGCCTGTCTCACTGGTATCCAGGACCCCAGTGCTCGTAGTTTGTGGCCTAATGTTTATGCCTGTGTATTGCCTAACTGTGTCACTGAGGCTCTGCTAACCAGAACCTCAGTGCTTATGCTCTCTCTGCTTTTAAATTTGTCACTGTAGGCCAGTGACTTCATTTACCAATTTCAATTGGCATACTGGACCCCCTTATAAGTCCCTAGTATATTGGGGTTCCAGGAGATCCATATGGGCTGCATCATTTCTTTTGCCACCCAAAGGAGCTCAGACAAACCCTTACACAGGACTGCCAGTGCAGCCTGCGTGAAATAGTGCACACACTATTTCATAGCGATTTTCACTGCACTTAAGTAACTTATAAGTCATCTATATGTCTAACCTTCACTTCTGAAGGTTAGGTGCAAAGTTCCTAAATGAGAGGGCACCCTTGCACTAGCAAAGGTGCCCCCACATAGTTCAGGGCCATTTCCCAAGACTTTGTGAGTGCGAGGACGCCATTACACGCATGCACTACATATAGGTCAATACCTATATGTAGCTTCACAATGGTAACTCCGAATATGGCCATGTAACATGTCTAAGATCATGGAATTGTCCCCCCATTTCAAATCTGGTATTGGGGTACCAATTCCATGCATCCTGGGGGCTCCACCATGGACCCCCAGTACTGCCAAACCAGCTCTCTGAGGTTTGCACTGCAGCTACAGCTGCTGCCACCTCACAGACAGCGTTCTGCCCTCCTGGAGTCTGGGCAGCCCAGTCCCAGGAAGGCAGAACAAAGTATTTCCTCTGAAAGCAGGGTGTTACACCCTCTCCCTTTGGAAATAGGTGTTACAGGATGGGGAGGGATGGCCTTCCCCAGCCTCTGGAAATGCTTTGAAGGGCACAGATGGTGCCCTCCTTGCATAAACCAGTCTTCACTGGTGGGAAACTGGACAAAGGAAAGGGGAGTGACCACGCCCCTGTCCATCACCACTCCAGGGGTGGTGCACAGAACTCCTCCAGTGTGTCCCAGACTTCAGCCATCTTGCTTTACAAGGTGTGGTGGCACTCTGGAGGGGTCTGAGTGGCCAGTGCCAGCGGGTGACGTCAGAGACCCCTCCTGATAGGTCAATACCTGATAAGGTAGCCAATTCCCCTCTCAGGGCTATTTAGGTTCTCTCCTGTGGGTTATTTTCATATTCTGCTTGCAAGTTTCCTTCAGGAATCTTCTGCAACAACTTCAGCATCCTCAGACCTCAGATCAACCGCAACCTGCTTCAAGAAATGCTGTAACTGCAACAAAGTGTCTACAAGAGACACTTTTCTTCAGCAACCTCAGGTCCAAGTCAGCAACTGCAACAGTTTCCATGGTGTGCATTCTCTGGGTACTCCCTGTCTTCATCCTGCGCCAGAAGGACTGAAGAAATCTCCTGTGGAGTGACGGAGTCACTCCCCTGCTCCAAGCAGGCACCTTCCAAGGCAATGACCAGTACCCTGGGACTCCTCTCACGGCAACGAGCGGGCTCCTAAGGACACAGAGGGTGGACATCATTGACGTAGACTGTCCTGAGGTCCTGCTGGTGCAATTTGGAGGAGGTAAAACCTTGCCATCCCCGAAAACAACAGTACCCCTGTGTATTGTCTCTTCTTCGCCTCCTAAGGCCTCTGTGCACTCTTTGCAAAATTCCTTCATGCACAGCCTGGCCCAGGTCCCCAGCACTCCACCCTGTGATGCTCAACTTACAAAGTTGTTCTCCGCCAACGTGGGACCTTCTTTTGTTGTGCTGCATCAACTGCATTTTGCACCTCCTTTGAACCCAGAGCCTGCAGCTTCTGGGGGTGCTGGCTGGCATCCCGAGGGCTCTCTAAAGTGCTGAGAACCCCTCTACCTCCTCACACAGAGTTGAGGCCCCTAGGTCCCTCCTGGGAACATCCAGTGCCATTTTGATGAAAAACGCACTTTTGCCGTAGCCAAGGTTTGTTGGAGCCTTCCAACACAAAATCTTGCCTGTAACGATCTTCATACCGTGGGACATCTTTTACATCATGCAGGAACCCGCTGGCATCTTCCTAGGGTGCATTTCTGCAGTCTTCAACTAACCAGGGACTCTTCTTTTGAACCCTCTTCTGGTTGGGCAGGGGCTCCTGTCCTTCCGAGAACTTCTTTTGACTTCTGCACTTGGTCCCCTTTCTTTGCAGGTCTTCAGGTCCAATAATCCAGTAGTTGTTCTTTGCAGACTTTGTTGGCTACTGCAAAATCCCAAAAACGAGGTGTAGCGTGTCCTAAGGAAACATGCAGTACTTTACTCCTGCTTTTCTGGGCTCTGGGGTGGGGTCATATACTTACCTTTACTGTATTCTTAATCTCCCAGTGAATCTGCACACACTACACTTGTCTAGGGGGGAATTCATGATTCACATTCCACTTTTTTAGTATATGGTTTGTGTTGCCCCTAGACCTTTTTTCTCCCATTGCATTCTATGGGATTTCCTACTGTTTGCATTGTTCTATGACTATTTACTTGTCTAATTTTGGTGTCTAGTGTATATATTGTGTATAATACTTACCTCCAGAAGGAGTGTTGTCTCTAAGATATTTTTGGTACTGTGTCACCCAAATAAATACCTTTATTTTTGTTAACACTGAGTATTGTCTTTACTTGCGTATAAGTACTGTGTAACTATGAGTAGTATTGCATGAGCTTTGCATGTCTCCTAGTTCAGCCTAAGCTTCTGTGTTATAGCAACCTCTATCAGCCTAAGATGTTAGAACACTACTTCATTTCACTAATAAGGGATAACTGGACCTGGTGTAAGGTGTAAGTACCCAAGGTACCCACTACAAACCAGGCCAGCCTCCTACAGATGAGGACTTACCTTTGGTTGCGTCCACGACCCTGTATGTTTTTGGAAGTCATCAAGCACCATAGCAGCCGCAGGAAATGTATAGTTGGCTCCATGATGGCAGAGTATGTGTGCAGATGAGTGGAGGTGAGTTTCTGCCTTTTATCCCTTCTTTTCGGCCAGCTCAGGTGTGGAGTTTTGACCACCACAGTCATGTCGGTGGCAAGGTGCATCGTGATAGGACTGGTGGTGGAACTGGCTGTCCACTCTCAGACATACTCATTTACCGTGATTGCGTCTGTTGCGGTCTGAGTTTCATGGCGGTGATGGCGGTGCCATGGCAGTCTTTATATATGTGCCCGCTTTACTCATAATTGAGCGGGTGGACCACAGACTTCGCAGTCAGGGAGAACCACACTGTGTCCATAATGGTGACCTTACCACCAAACTCATAATCAGGCTCCAACTCTTTTTCTGGAAGACCTAGAAAGTGGACGAATGGCTTAGTATAAGAATGGTTGAGATATGTTATCGGAATTAATTCCCTCTAAGACCCTATTTTAGATTTTTTTAAAACTTCAGATCACCTGTGTAAAATATATAGTAATCACAGATATGCAATAGAGTGCATGGCCAACAAGGAGGGCAAAAGGTTAGCAAAGGAGAGCATTGTAGAGCTCTGCCTGCTCTCCCTCATGTCCCATTCCCACAGTTCATTTGTAGGCCCTGAATGTGACAATACTACAGTGTGAATACCCACAAGTTTACAAGTCTGTGTATATACTTGCATTCTCAGAATGCTCCACCCAGAAACAATGCATCTCGACCCTGAAACATTTCAAAGCAGAAAACTCTGCATTCATAAATTCACTTTATGAATTGAATATTCCACTAATCCTGCTTCTGTTGCTCAGGACTGAATATGAATTTATAAGAGGTGCTTTAGGCCAGCAATGCAAAGCATAGCTGCCTTACTTGCAAACATTTTCTGTAAATGAGAGAAAGAGAAAAAAAGGACTGAAATGTTATCTTCACACAGAGGTCCCTTCGAGCACCCACCTAATTTTGTTGCAACAAATATTCCAAGAATGGAGCCTTGAATATGTTTTTAAAAACAATCTGTTAAACTGTTCATTCTGCTTTTGTTACTTTCATATTTTGTGCATTCTCATGGACAACCTACATGGAAAAAACAATTATGTACACTGACCAGGTTCTCATATAACAATTAGCTGCAGAAAAAGTTATCTGTAGGTTTTTATTCTGAAAAGCATGCTTGTTAAAAAAATTCTTCCTTGCAGGGGTATAGCACAGGCCTCTGAAGTGCCAGTGGTGCAGCCTCCACTACCAGGGGGCTCCAGTTTAGTCTAAAGCCTTTGGATATTTGTGAGATATGGGAGTTTTCACGGGTCTCTCGCAACATTCTTCTGGGGGCCCTCATTTTGTATAATGCCACAGCTAATGATATCACAGTGAGTACATTTTTTTAATATTTTTTTTCCCCAGAGAAGAAGCAAGCACTCTGCCAAGACTGTTACTTTTTTGATGTTCCAAACACTCCAATTGTGAAAAGAAAAGCACATAGGTTTTGTTAAAAAGACCCTTCACCCACCATTCTAGTTGGTGGCATGCTTCATCATTGGGGTCCCACACAAGACACCTAGCATGTCACAGGTGTGCTTCGATGCCTGATCACAGAGGAGCGGGTTTTTTCATTTTTTATTTTACCACGCACATACTGGTTGGATTTGGCTTGAGGGTGAGTGATGGTCCAATAGATAAAATGTTATTAACAAGGGATTTCCCAAAAATGAAATGCACTGTTAATAACTGAAAGGCTAAATAAATGAACCAATGACTCATAGCTCATGAGCAGTAAAGCCACATCAAGGCATCAACCGCTTTACAGTCCAGTCACACATCTTTCATATGTGACACACACAAGTCCATTCACACCACTAGCTGCGGGCCCAGCACATCACAACACTCACATCAACAGGCAGCACCATTCAAGGACTCATCACTTTCATACGCCCAAATACCTCATACAGCAATCACACCAGCTGATAGACTCTGTGGAGTGATGTTTGGCTAGCAGTGTGTTGTAGCAACCAACAGTAAGTCACTTTTTACACCACCAGCCAAGCGCCAGCTCACAGACACCACCATCACTTAAAAAAAAAAAAGAAAACACTAACTAATTATAAGGAAGTGCAAAACTACAAAACACAAAAGCTCTAACTAAATACATGACAGTACTGTCAACTGTGAAACTGAACAAAAAATAAATAAAACAATATTTGTTTGTGGTAACTTCTGAAACAGCTGGCCACACACAGCCCAGGGTTAGAAGGACAATTGGGGTAGGGTATACAAGTCTTCCTCTGGATACCACTTCATGCAAAGACTCTACAGCCCATATTTATATTTTTTTACGCGAACCGGCGGCAGCGCTGGTTTGCGTCAAAAAATTTACCGCCGGCTAATGCCATTCCTACGCACCAGGCAAGTGCCTTATTTAAGGATTGACGTTAGCCAGCGCTGAGGCCTGGTCAGAGTAAAAAAAAAAATACTCAAACCAGGCAGTGCCGGCGTAGGGTAAAATGGGGGTTGTGCGTCAAAAAATGGTGCAAGTCAGGTTAGAGTAAAAAATCAGGGCTCAAACCGGACTAGCGCCATTTTTTGATGCACAACCCCCATTGAAATTACTCCAGTCTTAGCAAAGACAGGAGTCATGCCCCCTTGCCCAATGGCCATGCCCAGGGGACTTCTGTCCCCTGGGCAGGTCACTGGGCACAGTGGCATGTAGGGGGGGCAAATTAGGTCCCCCATGTCACTTTAAAAAAATATACTTACCTTTACTTACCTGTACTTACCTGGGATGGGTCCCCCCATCCATGGGTGTACTCCAGAGGTGGGCAAGGGTGGCAGGGGGTGTCCCTGGGGCCAGGGAAGGGCACCTCTGGACTGCTTCCATGGTCAGAGACCATGGAAGTGAGCCCACAGGTCCCTTAACGCCTGCCCTCAGCCAGGCGTTAAAAAACGGTGCACCTCAGGCTGTGCGCCGTTTTTTAAGGCCCGCCCCCTCCTGTGCGTCAAAATTATGCAGGAGTATAAATAATGCGCACAGGCCTTAAAGTCATTTTTTGGACGGAACCGCTTCCTTGCATGTCATTAACGCAAGGCGGTTTCCCGCATCCAAAAAATGGCATACACAGAGGATTTTTGACATCCGTAGGGTCGGGCGTCATAGTATAAATAGGGTGTAAGGTTTGCACTGAATGTGCGTCACAATTTTTGACGCACATTCAGCGCAGAGTATAAATATGCCCCTACATTTCTTAGCGAGAAAGTCTTTCTTAGATGTGGGGGGAATGGGATCCGGAAAGTGGTGATCTTTCAATCTAGCCACATTCTCCACCACTGCTTCTCTAGGAACTCTTGCCTGTTCCAAGGTGTAACATTAGCCTTACGAACAGCAAGGTAAGGTTCCAATCTCTGATCAACTCTATTTACACCATCCATGTGCTTATTGTAGTCTAAAATGCATGTAGGTTTGCGCACTTCAGCAACCTGACCCCAAACAGTCACAGGTGAAGTACTTTCATCATGGATGGTAGTCAGGATGTAGACATCTCTCTTGCCTGCAAATTTCACAGCTAGAAGCTCATCATTACGCAAGGCAGTGTACTGAACCCTCTCAAGTTTTTTACACACAAGCTCCCTTGGATAGCCTTTACGGTTAAAACAGATTGTGCCACAAGCAACAGTGTCCACTTTGAACAATTCCCTGAACTATTTTACAAAGTGTAGAAATAATCTAGGTGACCTTTGTTTAAAAGTCGGCAACAAAATTCCCACTTAGTTTTCTCACTAACTCCAAAAGTAGACGGACAACCGGTGTGATCAATATTGGTATCCCTACCAGTATAGACCCAGAAATTATGGACATATCCTGTATTACTCTCAGACAGCATATACATCTTACTTCCATAACACTCCCTGTTGCTAGGAATGTACTGCCTAAAAACCGAATAGCCCTTGAGCAGGACCAAAGACTTGTCCATAGCTATTTCTTTCCCTGGAACATAGATCGCTAAAAAAGATCTACAAAGTGATCAAGGACAGGCCAAATCTTCAAAAGACGATCACAGTCAGGGTGATCTTGTGACAACGCTAAAGCATTATGAACAAAATGCAGCATCTGAAGAGGAATCAAATACCAATTATGACTCGTGTTTGCAGGAAATATAGCCGTTGTCATCAAGGGAATAGTAGACCAATATGAAGACAGTGACAGCTTCCTTATCAGCCCCATCAAAAAGTTAAACCCAAGAACTTCTTCAGCTCCTCCAGATTTGGGGGAATCATCCGGGTAGCTTATGAGTGGGGCCTACGTCTTGCACTGTTGTCCCATACAAATTAGTCTGCTCAACAATCTCCTCCAACAAACATCATCCTTAAACAACTGAAAGAAATGTATAGGCAAAAGGTTTTCTATATTCACTCTACACCGTGAAATACTACTAAAGGCAAGCAACACCGGCTGCACCATGTTTGGGGCAACCCAAAGTCCAGCACTTCCAATGGGAAGCCTTTCAGCCCCAGGCTGCAATCCAGGTGCCTCTTGCTGCACTATTGGATCATTAGTGTCTTCTTCTGAGAGGCAATTCAACCCCACTGAGAGTGGCTTCATCATCGGATGATTCCTCTCAGATACAAAAATTCACTGCCAGAATCCTGGCCTTCCCCCTCTTGCCTCAGATGCAGAGTCAGTCTCATAATCATGGTCAGAGGAAGACTCGAAAAGCATACCAGCAACCTGCTGAGCGATCATCCTGTGGCTAGCCATAATCCTTACTACAACAAGTAACTTGACAAACAAGTCAGCAGTACCCAACACTGTGTAAATAAGCAATAAACAAAGTGTGACTTGATCAAATAAAAAGTAAAAAAACTGACATATGGCAATTGCAAGCTAAAGTTAATCAAACCAAAGCACCCAAAGACCTATACACTGTAAATACCACTCACTTGCCAGAGACAGCTAGACTAACCAGCACCTACTCTGCGCAGATACAGTGAGCACCAATGATATCCCAATAGAAAGAAAAACATTTTTTACACACAAGACAACACAACACATATTGTGCACAAATATAAGGGAAATTTCTCGCACATTCAATCAAACAGAGGCTAAACATGCTTCAATTACATTTCCAAAAAAACACATGTATGCAGGTCATTGATACTCATTTGGAGTAAACAGTAAAAAAAAGCTTTATTACCAAACACTTGCAACTACACAAACTGCAGATCTGCCAGTGCTGAAACTACAAGTCACGCCGAAGGAAAACAAAAGCTTTGCACTAGAACAAAAAGGAGAAATAAAACATTACTATCACAAAGGATGACAAAAAATAAAACAGTTAACATTATAAAACACTATGAAGTCTGCAAATCACAAATCACAAAATGCCAGCCAAATGATAGACAGCCAAACACAAGTCCACGCACACTGCCCACCAAGCGCCACTTCACGCACGCAGCCAGGCAAGGGCCAGTCCACGCACACCGCCAGCCAATCGTTAGCCCATACACACCAAGCACACACACCATCAGCTGAACTCCAGCTCACACACACAGATACTTTCCCTGGTATCTTGTGGTTTTGTGCCCCCATCGGGGCAGATGGGCCTAAAAATATAACTGATCTGCCACCAAGGAGGGCAGAAATAGCCAAAATATATACCCCTTAAGGGGAGCGACCCTAGGACAACCGGGCCAATCCCCACAACCTTCTGTGCCATATACCATGTATAATAAAAACCCTGATGGTCTGGTGGCCTATTCCCCCCCAGGGGCAGATGGGCCTAAACATATAAGGCTGATCTGCCCCCAATGGGGACACAAATGGCCAAAACATTCACCCCCCCAAAAGGGGAGTGACCCTTGCCCAAGGGGTCGCTCCCCAAAGCATTATGTACCACATAAAAAGAATCCCTGGTAGTCTAGGGGCTTCTGCCCTACTTGACTTGGGGGAAGAATGGGCTTTAAAATATGAAGCTGATCTGGCCCAAGGGGGGGAAGAAATGGCCAAAATATTTACTCCCAACAGGGGAGTGACCTTTGCCCAGCGGTTGCTCCCTGTGATCTGTATAAATAGAATCCCTGGCTTCTAGTGGGTTTCGATGCCCCCCTGGGATTAGATCACCCTGAAAACTGGTGATCTAGCCCCAGGGGGGACTGAAACAAGGACAAACATTTTGCCCCCAGTGCATCGACCCTTGCCCAAGGGGTCCCTGCCCTTAATGTAAAAAAAAATATGAATCCCTGGTGCGTAGTGGGTTAGGACACCCCCCGGGGACCAGATCGGCTGACAAAATGGCCTATCTAGCTGAACTAGCCCTACGGAGGTGAAACACAGAAACACTTATTGCCCCCAGGGGTTGCTGCCCTAAAAAATCATTAGCAGAAGAATCCCTGGCACCTAGTGGGTTTTTACCCCCCCCCCCCCCGGGGGAAGATTGACCAAAAAAAGGACCAATCTAGCTCCAAGGAGGGCCAAAACAAGGTAAAACATTGTGCTCCCAGGGCAGCGACCCCTGCCAAAGGGGTTGCTGCCCTAAATGTGATTTTTTTTAAATTCCTGGTGCCTAATGGGTTTTGACCTCCCTCCCCCCACCCAAGGCCAGATCAGCCAAAAAAACAGCCAATGTATCCTCAGGGGGGCCAAAACATAGAGAAACATATTGTCTCCAGGGCAGCGGACCTTGCCCAAAGTGTTGCTGCCCTAAAAATTTAATTTAAAACAATCCCTGGTGCCTAGTGGGTTTTGACCCCCCACTGGGTAGATTGGCCCAAAAAAAAGGCTGATCTAGCCCCTGGGGAGGGGGGGGTGAAAACACAGGTCTAACATTGTCCCCAGGGAGCAACCCTTGCCTAAGGGGTTCACTTCCCTAAATAAACAAAAATTCATCCCTGGTGCTTATTAGCTAGATTCCTGCTCCACGGTCGCAGTCCTTGCTGGAGCAGACATCCATTCAAAACAGACACAGGGGGAAAGGAAAAACTCTTTCCTTTCCCTCGTGCCTGTTTTCCCCTACCAACCCCCCAGGAGAAGGACTTGGCCACAAAGGAGCTCTCTCCTCGACATGCTGGAAGCAAATTCTTTCATTGCATCCTGCCGTCATTTGATGATGTCGGCACACTGTGAGAGCGATGATGTCATCTGATGCCGAGGGGGGTCAGAGGTGGCAGCGGAAGGTCCTCTGCTGCCCTTCCTGGTGGGGGGTTGAGGGGGGTTGGCCGATAGGGGGAGCGCTAGCGGCCCCCATGTGGGTTGGGTCCAGGACGTAACAGTTACGTCCTTGGCACAGCAGCACTGTAGCCTAGGATGTAACCTTTACGTCCATGGTACTCAAGTAGTTAAACTGAGTGATCTTTGTGTATGTATGCATTTGAAAAACACAGCTTTGTTGTAAACATTCATCTCTTTCTATGCTTGTAACAAACATTCTGCTATTACTAAGATTCCTCAATCTGCTGATAGTTTTCAAACATTTATTTCATTTCTGATTACTTATATTTCTTTAAAGCATTGCATTAACAGATTCTCCCACTGCTACTCTGTTTATCCAAATATCACGTTTTATGAAATGTGAAAAACTGTCCTTGTATGAAGTTTTGTGGTCGGTATTGCACACCCGACACACACACACCATACACCCAACCAGCTGCATACAAAAAAAAAATGTGTCCCCGAAAATCGGAAGAATAAAGCAAGGACAACAGGAATTGACTAAAGTGATTGTAATCATATCAACATCAAAATTAGTAATTCAATTTGGCGATGAAACAGATATGTACACATGTTCAAAAAAGACACTGCCCAGTCCAAAGTTCAAAGGGCCCACATGGCCACAGGGCACAGTCCAAGGCACAACTCGAATCCTGAGCACATCCGAATAGAACACTGCAGGGGCATCAGTTTGCAAATAGGTAGGCACCTCAGGGGTAGGAGGGGGCACCTCAGCCGGATGTGGGAACAAGCCCACTGGTTCTGGAGGGGGCAACATGCCCATTGCTTTGTCCTGGGGAGTACAAGGCCACAGTCTCTCAAGTGGGTGACTTGCCCACTGGTTTTGGAGAGGGAAACATGCTCATTGCTTTGTCCTGGGGAGTGTAAGGCCACAGTCTCTGGAGTTGGTGACTTGCCCACTGGTTCTGGAGGGGGTAACATGCCCATTGCTTTCTCCTGGGGAGTGCAAGGCCACAGTCTCTCAAGTGGGTGACTTGCCCACTGGTTCTGGAGGGGGCAACATGCCCATTGCTTTGTCCTGGGGTGTGCAAGGCCACACTTCTCTGAAGTGGTTGACTTGCTCACTGGTTCTGGAGGGGGCAACATACCCATTGCATGGTCCTGGGGAGTGCAAGGCCACAGACTCTGGAGTGGGTGACTTGCCCACTGGTTCTCGAGTGGGCAACATGCCCATTGCTTTGTCCTGGGGAGTGCAAGGCCACAGACTCTGGAGTGGGTGACTTGCCCACTGGTTCTCCAGTGGGCAACATGCCCATTGCTTTCTCCTGGGGAGTGCAAGGCCACAGTCTCTCAAGTGGGTGACTTGCCCACTGGTTCTGGAGGGGGCAGCCTACATGGCATCTGCAGGCGGTGATGGCTGCATGGTGGTGGTGGTTGGGGGAGGCTCCTGGGCAGCTCCTGCACTTACTGATGGCTGCACATCCACAGCTGGTGGTGGGGGCCCCATGACAGTTGGTGGTGGTGGTGGTGGCGGATTTAGCCTGACAGCTTCCTCTAGAGTACAGTGCCTTTTCTCCTCCTGTTCAAGGGTTGGGGATCCCTTACCCTTCCTTGCATGGGTGTATGGGCTCTTCCCCTCTCTGCCTGATGGTGCAGGCCCCTTTCCCTTCCTCACAGCTGGTGCAGGACTCTTCCCTTTCGTCCCTGGTGGTGCTGGCTCCTTCCCCTTCAGTGTCAGAGGTCTTGTGTCCTTACCACCATTAGTAGGTGGTGCGACCACTGTCCCCATGGACTTTTTGGCTGAGGTGCTGGGCTGTGTCCTTGTACCCTGCCCATATGTGCAGGATGGGAGAGAGGGGTCAAGTTGGGCAGGGAAAAACATTTTAGATACATTGGGACGGGAGGAGGGAAGGGCAATGGGATTGGAGGATGAGGGAGTGGTTGTCAGAGGTATATGTCTGCTGGATTAGGGTGCAGATGCATGGGCTGTATGCTTATGTGAGGTGGATGGCTGTTGGTTGTCTGAGTGCTTCTGTTTGTGTCCTTTGGGAGGGAACAGACACAGTGGGAGAGGACACAGGGGACAAGTGCATGGATGTTGTGGAGGTGTCTGCCAGTGTGGTGTGTGTTTTGCTTGGTGTGATGATGCTGGTAGTGGATGTTGATGTAGTGCATGCAGGTGTGAGTGTGGACATAACTGGGAGGTAGGTGGAGTTGACGAGGAGTGGGAGACAGTAGAGGCTGTGGATGTTGTCATGTCTGCAACAGTATGTTGTTTGTGTGAGTGCCTGTGGGATGAAGTGTGGTGCTTTGCCTGTGCCACTCTTGGGTGTTGTGTTCATGCTTGTCTGTTTGTGTGCTTGGGATGGTTTGGGGTTGAGGAGAATGGGACTGGGAAGTGGGAGTTGGAGGTGGGACGGTAGAAACAGGGACAAAGGCTGACATCAGAGAGGAGGCCAGAGCCTGAATTGATCTCTGTTGGGCCGCCAAACCACCATGAATGCCCTCCAGGAATGCATTGCATTGCTGAATCTGGGATGCCAGCCCCTGAATGGCATTCACAATGGTTGATTGCCTTACAGAGATAGATCTCAGGAGGTCAATAGCCTCCTCACTCAGTGCAGCAGGGCTCACTGGGGCAGGGCTTGAGGTGCCTGGGGTGAAGGAGATGCCCACACTCCTGAGTGAACAGGCATGGGCAACTCGCTGAGGAGCTACTGGGAGGGCGGTGCTGGTACGGGGGTGGCGGCTGTACCTGCAGCTGGGGTGGTCACACAGGTGTTCGCTGCCACCAGGGAGCTCCCATCGGAGGAGGTATCTGAGTCTCTGTTGTCCCCTCCAGTCTCTGCCGTGGTGCTCCCCTCATCCTCCGTACCACTGGTTCCCTCGAAGTCGGTGGACTCTGCCTCCAGGGTCCTGTGGGATTCAGCTCCCTCTGTTGCCGGTGCCTCTGGTCCTCCGCCAGATGATTCTAATGTAAATAAGGACAGGATGACAAAACAAGAAAGGGCGGAGAGAGACAAAGGATACACTGGGTCAATGACTGCACCAACACCACCATTGGTGTACACAGCACCCTCACACACAGAGAACAGGCCTACGCACTATGCATTGCACTACCAGTGATATGGCTAGTCACCAAGGCATAAGGAGGAGCACACACCACCAACTGCAGCACACCTGGGACCCACGCAGCCCTGCCTAGAAGTGAATACTAACAAGCTAGGTTACCTGTATTTACCATGCAACCCTTACCCTTCAGAGGACCTACGCTGCTATGTCTGGCCTGCCCTTAGGGGCACCCACTAACACACAACCATTACCCAGTACCACACCACCAGCCATAAGTTGGAACTATACCCACTGTACTCACCCCCTTGTGGCTGCTGTGATGCCCTCAAGTGCCCATCCAGCACAGGGTAGGCCACCACCAGTATGCTGGCCATCGGGGGGGTCAGGGTCCGACAGGGGCCCCTTCCTCATTGGGAGGCCATCCCGAGCTGGGCCTCCACGGTCTTCCGTGCCCAGCATCTCAGGTCCTCCCACTGTTTGCGATAAGGGGTGCTCTGCCTGCCATAGAACCCCAGGGTCTGCACCTCCTATGCAATGGCACCCCATAATCCCTTCTTTTGATGGGCGCTGACCTGCAGAGGTAATACATACAGGAGAACTCCATTAAATGAACAGTCCAGCCTGTCGCACACATGGCCCATCAAACCCGATCCCATTAACGTTGCAAAGCACATAGGCTAGCTCACAACATGTACACCACCAAGAGAAAGTCTCCCCAAACCCACCCACCCTTACACGATGCCTTCACACACATCTCCATGCATTCATGTCACATGCATCGTGCCCACAGTGTACTCACCTGTTGGTCTGGAAGCCCATACGGCAGTCCGTACTGGGGTAGGACCCCATCCACCAGTCGCTCCAACTTCTCAGGAGTGAAGGCTCGGGCCCTTTCCCCAGTCACACGGGCCATGGTAGGTTCCAGACACAGGTGACAGCAGCACATGCAGTGTAGGCCTTCTCCTGTGGAAGGTCAGGAAACAAGTGAGGATTCAGATGGAAAATGGCAGTCATGTCTGCGGCTGTGTATGCCGTCACCGCTTGCTTACATCCCCATTGGCCACTGTACCCCATAGGGCCCAATATTATGCAATGAAGAATTGCACGGCAGTTCTCGACCACCTACCGCCACGGCGCACAATGTCGGTGGAATTACCTCACTTCCACCTGTCCCTCCACACAGGACAGACGGTCGCCATTTCGGGGGGGGGGAACAGGCCTATCGATAATTGCTGCCTCACAGGATAAAAAGCACATACTTTTAAATTACACTGTCCCAAAACATAATTGTACGATGTGGACTGCTGTTGTGGTATAGTTGTTTAAATTGTGACAGCCTACTCACTCTTGTCTCCCTTAGATACCTACCATTGTGGATGAAAGGTTGATGGAGACATACCCCCATGTACAGACCCCTGGTTGACTTAGCTACACTGGAAGGACAGGCACATAATACTCACCTATAGACTGGACAGGACCACAACCACAGAGCTGTGTGCCCAGTTGGAGCCTGACCTGATATCAGCTATCCCACTTGGATCCACCCTCTTGTGCAAGTTCTATCAGTGCTCCATTTCCTGGCAACTGGTTCTTTCCAAGTGACAGTAGTCTTGGGAGCAGGAATGTCACAGCCAATGTTCTCAATAGTGCTGGAAGAGTCTTATCCGCCCTGATAAGACACATGTGCAGCTACATTGCTTTCCCCCAGGTGGAAGATTTGGCCACTGTTTTATGCAATGGGACATATCCCCAATATAATTGGGGCGATTCACCGTACACATATTGCGTTTGTCCCCCCCGGCAAAATGAACAGGTGTGCAGGAATCATAAGAGTTTCCACTCCATGAATGTGCAGATGGTGTGCCTGGAGGACGAGTACATCTCCCACTTCAATGCTAAATATCCTGGGTCGGTGCATGATGCCTTTGTCCTGAGGAATAGCTACATCCCAAATGTGATGGCCCAACTACATAGGCACATGGTATGGCTTATAGGTGAGCCTTGGTCCCAACCCAGTGTATGTTGGTGTATGCCTATGCTGTTGGCCAAATTGGATAGTGTGTGGCTAAATGTTGTCCCTAAATATTTGCAGGTGACTCTGGTTACCCGAACCTATCGTGGCTGCTGACCCCTGTGAGGAATGCCAGGACAAGGGCAGAAGAATGCTATAATGAGGAACATAGGTGAACCAGAAGGATAATTGAGAGAACCATAGGTCTCCTGAAGGCCAGGTTCAGGTGCCTCCATCTGACAGGTGGATCCCTCTGCTACTCACCCAAGAAGGTCTGACAGACAGTAGTGGCATGCTGCATGTTGCACATCCTCACCCTCAGATGCCATGTACCTTTTCAGCAAGAGGAGGACACTGGAGATGCCCCTGTGGCAGCAGTGGACCCTGAGGACAGTAAGGATGAGGAGGCAGAGGATGTGGACAACAGAACATTAGTGATCCATCAGTACTTCCAATGTCAAACAGGTGAGTCAGTGAAACTTCACATTTCTATGACTATTGTTGTATGCTGTGTGGCATTGGCATGACGGCATTACCCACTTGTTTCTTCTACTTACTGTTACCTATGGATTGTCATTTTACAGATGTTGGTGATATGACAACAATGTTGTGATGTGATCACAACAGCCAGCAACAGGTCATTCATTCTATGCTCTCACTATGTACAGATCATTTGCAATGGATATAGCTGTTTCAATTAATAAGAATTTGCAATACATGAAATAATAGTAGTCGAAGTTTGTCCAAGGGTGTTTATTGTAGTACTAAGATATTGAGGGGAAAGTGCAATGGAATGGGGTGATGTTGGAGGAAAGTCCAGGGCATTGGACCAGTCTGTTTGTAGCACAGGTGCAGTGTCCAAGGGGGACATAGGAAGGGAAGCTATGGCAGTTCAAGGTGGACAAGGTGACAGAGTGGGAAACAAGGGAGACAATCAGGAGAGTCTCATTTCCTGGTGTTGGTCTTGGCAGGTGTCCCTGGCTTCTGTCTGGGTCGCAGGGAATGTTTGTGTAGTGCTTCACCTTCTGCAGGGGGAGCATTGCTCGTGGCCTGTGGGTCATGTGGCTGGGTCTCCTGCCCACTAGTGGCAGCAGGAGTGGAGGGCTGGTCGATGGACGTGCTAGTGGCAGGGGCCCGCTGGTGTGCTGTTGCCTCCCTCATGATGTTGGGCATGTCTGCCAGCACCCCTGCTATGGAGATCCGGGTGGTGTTAATGACCTGCAAGTCCTCCCTGATCCCCTAATACTGACCCTCCTGCAGCCACCTGTTCTCCTGTACATTGTCAAGGATCTGGCCGATCGTGTCCTGGGAATGTTGGTAGGCTCCCAGGAATTTCAGAGAGTGCAGCCTGGAGAGTCAGTTCCCTGCTCCAGTCCTCCCCCGGTGCACAGCAGTTCTCCCAGTGTCCCTGTTGGCCTATGCCACTGTCCGCTGAACGGTGTGCCCTCTGCCACTGACCCCAGGTCCCTGATTGTCTTGTGGGTGAGGTGGGGCCTGGAGTCCCTGTACAGGTCGGCACACTGCTGAATGACGTGTCCTGGGGACAGAGGTGAGGGTATGCTGGGTGGGTGCTGTGGTATTGGTTCCTGATGGGGGAGGCTCTGTGGTGATCTCTGAGTGGGCTTGGGTGACCGGCTCTCCAGTGGTCCCTAATGGGCCAGGTAGGTCCTCCAGATCCTGAAGTCCAGAGTTACTGTTATCATTGGGGGCCTCTTCTGTTGGGGGACTGGATAGTGGTGGCACCTGCTCTCCACTGACATTGGCTGGGGTACCTGTGGGGATGTATATGACTTGCAGTGGAAATCCGCTGTACCTGTGCTCCAAAGAGCTGTGGCTCTACCCTGAGAAATTCCTCCACCATGACCCTTAATTCTTCCTCAGTGAAACAGGGGTGCATTTGTGGTGCCATGGGTGTAGTGTGGTGTGTGTTGGTGAGGGTGTGTTGGGTAATGTGGAGGGGTGTGTGATGTGGAGTGCTTGAGGGGTGTATGGGTGTAAGTGGTGTGTGTGTCTAGTTGTCTCTGTACTCTTCTCAGTATCCTGATGGCAATTGTTGTTTATAAGGGGTTGTGGGTATTGTGGGTGTGTGTTTTATAGTGGCATAGGTGTGTGGATGTGGTGTGTGTATGAGTGTCAGGTGTGTGTATTTGGTATTGGCCAATGTAGTGTTGTTTTGTATGTGGGTGTCCATACTGAGTGTGGCGGTATGTACAGCCAATGGTTTACCTCCGTTTAAGGTCCGCCGTGGTGAATCGTGGGTCATAATGAGGTGGATGTTGTTTTGCTGGCGTAACGGTATGGGCTTTGGGATCGCCACTTTTGCACTGACCTTTGGTCTGGCAGATTTGTGTATATGGCTGTATTCTGTCGGACTGGTGTGTGTGTTTCATAATATGGTGAACTGATATCTGCCACCGCGGCGGTAAGTTAGTGGCCGTCACCGTGGCGGTAAGCAGGATTTACCACCAATGTCATAATGAGAGCCATAACCTCCACACTGGACTTCATGCCATCGCCAACTGGATGGAGGCAAGCCGCCTCAAACTGAACTCGGAGAAGACCGAGATCATCATCTTCAGCTCCAACAGATCAGCATGGGACGACTCCTGGTGGCCAGCCACTCTGGGATCTGCCCCAAAGCCCACCACCCACACACGCAACCTCGGCTTCATACCGGACTCATCGCTCTCTATGACCCAGCAAGTCAACGCCATCACATCCTCATGCTTTAACACCCTTTGCATGCTTCGCAAGACCTTCAGATGGATCCCTGTTGAAATCAGAAGAACGGTCACCCACACCCTCGCTAGCAGCAGACTGCACCACAGCAACGCTCTCTACGCGGGAACAACGGCCAAGCTCCAGAGAAACTTAATCGTATCAAGAACGCCTCATGCTCAACCTACCTCGCCACAAACACATCTCAGCCCACTTCAGAGACCTCCACTGGCTCCCCGTCAACAAAAGGATTATCATCAAACTCCTGATCAGCACTCACAAGGCTCTCCACGACGCCGGACCTGCCTACCTCAATGAGCGTCTCAACTTCCACATCCCGACACGTCAGCTCTGCTCTGCCAACCTCGCCCTCGCAACCATCCCCTGCATCCACTGGAACACAACCGGCGGCAGATCCTTCTCTCACCTTGCCGCCAAAACCTGGAACTCCCTCCCCGTCAACCTTCGTCAGACCCAGGACCTCCTGACCTTCAGGAAGCGCCTCAAGACCTGGCTCTTCGAGCAGTTGCCCCCCCCACCCAGCACCTTGAGACCCTACCTGGTGAGTTGCGCGCTTAACAAACTACTGATTGATTGATAATGTCTTCTTGAATTCGAAATACTTGATATAAATCTCATAATGTATTATTTTAAAAAGTAGGAATAATCCAACATAAAGTGCTTCATGTATGAGGCAATGTGCCCCATGTCATACTTTATGAGTTTATTGCAAGTCCCTAAGGAGCTTTCTGATAATGTAAAAGAACAAGGCCAAATGCAATATCTGTTTAAACTATGACAGATGGCATTACATTTCTCCTAAGACACGGTACCGCCATCACCCATCTCAAAAATGCATTAAATTGTTGGTGTCTACTCAGAAGCTACAATAGTACCACATATGTCCTGCAAAATGTTATTCCCAAGCCAATTTGCAGAGATCTCCGCCACTCACATATTTTTCACGCACAGGTCAGCCAACACAAGTCTCCGCACACATACCTATATGTTTAGTAGTAAATGTGGGAAGGACCTGGGGGAACGGCTGGAAAATGAGGAATACTGAACAACAAATGGGAGGAGCTATGATTGGGGTAAAGAGAACCTGAGGGTGTGGTAAGAAGGAGTTTAGGCTGGTGTATTCCCCATATGTAGTAATGTTAATTAAAATACATATATTTATTTATATTTTTAACCTACATGTTTTACACGAAATGCAATATTAATTGCTTTTTTGTTTAAAAATAGTCCAACGTAACTTTAAATTTATAATCACAATTAAAAAAATTATTAAAATTAATGAAACAAAAGTTTTTTAATAAAGTGCACTAAATAATAATTAATTATAATAATCACATATTAACATAATAGTGGGGTGGACTTTTGTATTTAAATGATTCTAAGTAAATAAATATACATAAAAACATTTAGTTAATTTTTCATTAAACATTTAATTTGACAAGCAAATGTGCTATATATTTTTTTCATTCTAGGTTACATTACAATTATTTTAACTTAGTTTCCATTTTTATATTCCATTAGACTTTTTGTAACAATTAAAAAAAATATATTACATTATTTTTCCACACTGTGATCTCCGCCCCAAGTGGCACAAGCTACTGCATGCATGTGAAAAGTCACAAGCAGTAATTTTACACTGGTAAATCGTGTTCTAGAAGGCTCCACCAAGTTTCTGAGGGAGTCATGACATGTGAGTTTGCCCTTAGCAATACATATACACTCAGAAATAATGTATAACAAAAAAGGGTAAAAGTACTACCAAGTGCAATGGTAAGTTTAAACATAAGTAGGGGCCAGATGTAGCAAAGTTGGAAATTACGACTTGCAATTTGCGAGTCGGAGCGACTCGCAAATTGCAAGTCGCAATTTCCAATGCAGAACGGTGTCTCAGACACCGTCTGCGACTCGCTATGGGGTCGCAATGACCCACCTCATTAATATTCATGAGGTGGGTCGCAAATTGCGGCCCCATAGCGAGTCTAGGCACTCGCAAACATGGAGGCCTGCTGTCGTCAGCAGACCTCCATGTTCGTGACTGCTTTATCAATAAAGCAGTTTTTTTTTTTAAGTGTAGCCCGTTTTCCTTAAAGGAAAACGTGCTGCACTTAAAAAAAAAACGAAACCTTTAGTTTCGGTATTTTTTCAGGGCAGGTAGTGGTCCCTTGGACCACTATCTGCCCTGAAAAAATTGTTTCGGGTCCATTCGCTAAGAGGAAGGGGTCCCATGGGGACCCCTTCCAATTTGCGAGTGGGTTACCATCCACTTGAAGTGGATGGTAACTGCGATACCATTTGCGACCGCATATGCGGTCGCAAATGGTATTGCATGCCACTCCGAATCGCAAATAGGAAGGGAACAACCCTTCCTATTTGCGATTCTGAAATGCATATTGCGAGTCGGTCCCGACTCGAAATATGCATTTCTGCATAGCAAAGAGGCATTTGCGCCTCGCAAACGGCGATTTTCGCCGTTTGCGACGCGCAAATCCTTTGCTACATCTGGCCCTAAATCTATGCAGGCACATTTACCTTTACAAACTGGCCCTGTGAAGTCTTGCTCTTTCTTATGTTCATTGCAGATTTGAAGGAAAAAACTGAATCTGTACTGCAATGTTAAACACATAAAAAGCAGTTAACAACATTACAAAAAAATATTTGAATAAGGTTAAAAATGCTGGAGGTCTGATTGTGTATAAGCAAGGGGGCGGACAGGCCAAGGGAACCCACTCTCCATGAGGCCCTATCCTCCATCATGGGAGCATACCACCACTCCCAGGAGACGATGGCGACGGTCCTGGTCAAGTTTCAGGAGACCCAGCGCCTGCAGGAGGAACAGTATTTGGGCTTCAGGGAGGAGCTCAGGACCATCAGCTCCAACCTGGGCACCATGGTAGGGGTGCTGAAGGACATACAGCAGACCCTGAGGGACACTGTGGCACTCCAAGGGGCCCCTGACACTAGCCAGGATGATGAACTGCCCACCACCTCCGCCGGCGCTAGTGGACAGGATGCCCCGCCACAGGACCACCACACCAGCACCCCACCCCCTGCATACGGACAACCACCACGCAAGCGGTCCCTGAGATCCAGGAACAGGACAGAGCAAGATGGCAAGACCCCGCCAGGAAATGAGACCACCCTGATTGTCCTCCCACTGACCCACTGTGTTACCCTGTCCATACTTGAACTGCCCCAGCTCCACTTCCTATGCCCATATGGGCAATGCACCTGTGAGACTAATAGACTGGACTCTGCCATGGACATTCCTCCGCCATCACCCATCCTCATTTTACAACCCGCTCCCATTCCTGAGCACTTCAATAAACACCCTTGAAACACAAAACAATCTGGAGTCAGTCTGTGATATTGTAAATATGTATTATCAATGACAGAGTCATAATGCGTTTCCCATTGTAAAGCCAACATACCTATGTCACACATCACAAGTCCTTGAAGGATGCAAGCAGATGACACACGTTGGTAACCACACCTGTGAAACTGTAATGGAAAGGTACAACTCAGTAACCAAATACTGGTTGAAATCGACAGACAGGATAGAGGTAGACGTGTGAAAGTTAATGTAATGGTAAAAATTAAAATGTTCTCACCTGTGTCTCACTGGAAATATTGCTGTATCACTGACTCCCTGTTGTCGTTGTCTTCTTCCTCAGTATCCTCCTCATCACTGTCCACAGGCTCCGCAGCTGCCACAACACCGTCATCTGGACCATGCTCCTGCAGAAAAGGCACCTGGCGTCGCAATGCAAGATTGTGAAGCATCGAGCAGGCGATGATGATCTGGCACACCTTCCTTGGTGAGTAGAATAGGGAACCACCTGTCATATGGAGGCACCTGAATCTGGCCTTCAGGAGGCCGAAGGTGCGTTCGATCACCCTCCTAGTCCGCCCATGGGCCTCATTGTACCGTTCCTCTGCCCTGGTCCTGGGATTCCTCACTGGGGTCAGTAGCCAGGACAGGTTGGGGTAACCAGAGTCCCCCAATAGCCATACACGGTGCCTCTGGAGTTGAGCCATCATATCAGGGATGCTGCTATTCCGCAGGATGTAGGCGTCATGCACTGAGCCAGGGAACATAGCATTTACCTGCGAGATGTACTGGTCTGCCAAACAGACCATCTGAACATTCATGGAATGATAACTCTTCCTGTTTCTGTACACCTGTTCACTCCTGTGGGGGGGGACCAGAGCTACATGGGTCCCATCAATGGCACCTATGACGTTGGGGATATGTCCAAGGGCATAGAAGTCACCTTTAACTGTAGGCAATTCTTCTCCCTCAGGGAAAATGATGTATCTCCTTACGTGTTTCAGCAGGGCAGACAACACTCTGAACAAAACGTTGGAAAACATTGGCTGGGACATCCCTGATGCCATGGCCACTGTTGTCTGGAATGACCCACTTGCAAGGAAATGGAGCACTGACAGCACCTGCATGTCAGGGGGGATTCCAGTGGGATGGCGGATTGGTGACATCAGGTCTGGCTCCAACTGGGTACATAGTTCCTGGATTGTGGCACGGTCAAACCGGTAGGTGACGATGACATGTCGCTCTTCCATTGTCAACAGGTCCACCAGCGTTCGGTACACCAGAGGATTCCGCCATCTTCTCACATGTCCCAGCTGACGGTGCCTACGAAGGGCAACATCGACGAATCAGTCATTTTTCCTCCAGGTATGTACCCACAGTTGCACACAAGACTACACCAATCACAAAACCCTTCCTGTATGTGTGTTGAGTGTAGGCCTAGCTATGTGTGACGCATAAGTAAATGAAGCCATGTGGGCCCCTGAAATGGCGGCTGCCTAACCTCTAAACTGGGACAATGGGATTGTGGGGTAACAGCGCTGGCGTTGCACAACGTCGCGGTAGGCGGTCGTAGACCGCGGCGCAATGCTGCATTGGTTAACATTGGACCCTATGGGTCCCAGGAGCCAATGAACAGGTGCGCCGGCGGTGATGATGCGTACCGCAGCGGACGTCACCGCCATTTTCTATCTGTTCAATCACTAGATACCTGACCTTCGACAGGAGAGGACCTACACTGCAAGTGCTGCTGTGACCTCGGTCTGGAAGCGACGATGGCTGCTGCGTCTGGGGAAAGGGCCCCTGCCTTCACTGCTCAGTAGTTGGAGAAACTGGTAGATGGGGTCCTCCCCCAGTACACGCTACTCTACGGTCCTCCAGACCAACAGGTTAGTACACAGGGAGCATGTTGTATGGGCTAGGCCTGGGTGGAGAGGGCTGGTTGGAAGAGGGAAGGGGGCAGAGTTCATAGAACATTAATGCATGTGAATGAATGGGCCACATGGCCAGAGTAGGGAGGGGGCCACTCACATCGACGGTGCAGTTGGTAATGACTGTTCCTCTTCCCTTGTGCATGTCATGTAGGTCAGCGCCCACCAGAAGAGGGACATTTGGCGTGCCATCGCCAAGGAGGTCCGGACCCTGGGGGCCCACTAGAGACGGGGCACCCACTGCCGTAAAAGATGGGAGGACATTCGCCGCAACAGCAAGAAGACGGCAGAGGCTCAGCTGGGGATGGCCTCCCAATGTGGGAGGGGTGCCCGTCGCACCATGACCCCCTTTATGTTCCGGATCCTGGCGGTGGCCTACCCGGAGTTGGATGGGCGCTTGAGGGCATCACAGCAGACACAAGGGGGTGAGTACAACTTCATTCTGCGGACTTTGCGCGCAGTAGAGGGGCCTGGGTGGGGGAGGAGGAATGTGGGTGTACCTAGGCCAGTCAGAAACACGAAGACTAGGCCCCTCTGTAATGCAGCCCCTGTGGCACTCTACCACACCTCAGTATTGTGCCAAGTCGAGGTATAGTTGCCCCTGTGGCATCCATGTGTGCAGATGTCCACCATTGCCATGTAGGCCATATCCCAGAAATTGCATATGCAGAGGGCAGGAGCACGGCGTAGTGCAGGGGGCTGCTGTGTCTGTATTGTCCGCCAACGGTAGCGGTATGCCATGCACTCAACCTGTCTTTCTTCTGTCCCCCCCCCTTTTTTCTGCTCTCCCTGGTCTTTTGTACATCAGCATCATCAGGCGGAGGTACAGTGGCACCGGAGCACGAGGGAGCTTCATCCCACATGGCCATGGAGGGCCACACCATGGACCCTGAATGCACCAGTGGGACGGAGGGCGAGGGGAGCTTCACGTCGGCCACCGGATCACCAACCAGTGACATGGACTCGTCCGCCGATGGGGGCTCCCTTGTGGTGGCAGCACCATCCTTGCGCCCCACTTCTACAGGTACAGCCGCCACCTCCCCTGCCAGCACCGCCCTCCCAGCAGCCCCTCAGCGTTCGCCCCGTGCCCGCTCACCCAGGAGGGTGGGCATCACCTTCGCCCCAGGCACCTCAGGCTCTGCCCCAGTCACCCCTGCTGCCCTCAGTGAGGAGGCCATTGACCTCCTCAGGTCACTCACTGTTGGGCAGTCTACCATTGTGAATGCCATCCAGGGTGTAGAACGAGAGTTGCAACACGGTAATGCATTCCTGGAGGGCATTCATTCTGGTCAGGCTGTCCTTCAGCGAACCCTGCAATCTCTGGCCTCAGCACTGATGGCAGCCATTGTCCCTGTGTCTAGCCTCCACCCTCCACCCAGACCCAATCCCCTGTACCCCAGCCCATCCCAAGCACATCAATCAATCACTGCATTTGTAAAACGTGCTACATACCTGCGAGGGTCTCAAGGCGCTGGGGAGGGGGGGTGCTACTGGTCGAAGAGCCAGGTCTTGAGGAGTCTTCTGAAGGCCAGCAGGTCCTGGGTCTGTCGTAGGATGGTGGGGAGAGTGTTCCAGGTCTTGGTGGCGAGGTAGGAGAATTATCTGCCGCCGCCGGTGGTTTTTCGGATGCGGGGGACTGTGGCGAGGGTGAGGTTGGCTGAGCGGAGGCTTTGGGTGGGGGTGTGGAAGCTGAGTCGGTTGTTGAGGTAGGTGGGTCCGGTGTTGTGCAGTGCTTTGTGTGCGTGGATCAGGAGCTTTAAGGTGATCCTTTTGTTGACGGGGAGCCAGTGCAGGCCTCTCAGGTGGAGTGTGATGTGGCTGCGGCGGGGGACATCGAGGATGAGTCGGGCCGAGGCGTTCTGGATGCGTTGGAGTCGTCTCAGGAGCTTGTTTGTAATTCCTGAGTAGAGGGCGTTCCCGTAGTCGAGTCTGTTGGTGATGAGGGCCTGGGTAACGGTTTTTCTCGTGTCGAGGGGGATCCATTTGAAGATCCTGCGGAGCATACGGAGGGTGTTGAAGCAGGACGCGGAGACGGCGTTGACTTGCCTGGTCATGGAGAGAGTGGAGTCGAGGATGACCCCCAGGTTGCGTGCGTGGTCCGTGGGTTCCGGGGCTGTGCCTAGTGACGTGGGCCACCAAGAGTCGTCCCAGGCTGATGGGGTGGGTACGAGAATGAGGACCTCCGTCTTGTCTGAGTTCAGCTTCAGTCTGCTGTCCTTCATCCAGTCGGCTACGGCCTTCATTCCTCGGTGGAGGTTAGCTTTGGCGGTGTGGGGATCTTCTGTGAGGGATATGATCAGCTGGGTGTCCTCGGCATAGGAGATGATGTTGAGGTTGTGTTGTCGTGCGACGTGGGCGAGGGGGGCCATGTAGATATTGAACAGTGTCGGGCTGAGGGAGGATCCCTGTGGGACGCCGCAGATGATCTCGGTTGTTTTGCATCGGAAGGGTGGGAGGTGGACGCTCTGGGTTCTGCCGGAGAGGAAGGATGTGGTCCAGGCCAGGGCCTTCTCTTGGATACCGGCGTCATGGAGGCGTGCTGATAGGGTGCGGTGGCAGACCGTGTCAAAGGCTGCTGATAGGTCCAGGAGTATGAGGGCGGCTGTTTCTCCTTTGTCCACCAGGGTCCGGATGTCGTCAGTGGCGGCAATGAGGGCGGTCTCGGTGCTGTGGTTGCGGCAAAAAACGGATTGGGAAGGGTCCAGGATGTTGTTGACTTCGAGGTAGCGGGTCAGCTGTTTGTTTACAATCTTCTCGGTCACTTTTGCCGGGAAAGGGAACAGGGAGATGGGCCGGAAGTTCTTGAGGTCCTTGGGGTCCGCCTTGGGCTTCTTCAGAAGGGCGTTGATCTCAGCGTGCTTCCAGGTTTCTGGGAAGGTTGCTGTCTCGAAGGAACAGTTGATTGTTTTCCAGAGGTGGGGTGCGATGGCTGCGCTGGCTTTGTTGAAGACGTGGTGAGGGCAGGGGTCCGATGGGGATCCGGAGTGGATGGGGTTCATGGTTTTGGTGGTGTCTTCGTCGCTGACGCTGGACCAGACGGTCAGGCGACTGGTGCGAGTGGTAGTCGCAGGGGTGGCGGACTCGGTGGTGGGTGCGGGGGGGTCGGGGTTGAAGCTGTCGTGGATGTTGGTGATCTTCCGGTGGAAGAAGGTGGCCAAAGAGTCGCACAGGTCTTGAGATGGCAGGATGTCGTTGGTGATGGAGCTGGGGTTGGAGAGTTCTTTCACGATGCTGAAGAGCTCTTTGGTGTTGTGTGCGTTGTTGTCTAGGCAGTCCTTGAAGGCGGTCTTCTTGGCGGTGTTGATGAGTTGGTAATGTCTGCGGGTGGCGCTCTTGAGGGCTGTGTGGTTGTCTGGTGTTCGGTCGTGGAGCCATTTCTTCTCCAGCTTCCGACAGGTGTGCTTGGAGATCCGGACGTCCTCGGTGAACCAGGCGGCTTTCTTGTTGGTGTGGTTGGTTGTAAAGGTCTTGAGAGGGGCGAGGGTGTTGGCGCAGTCGTTGATCCACTGTGTGAGGTTGGTCGCGGCGGTGTCTGGGTCGGTGGGGTCGGTGGGTGGTCTCAGGGCGAGGGCGGTAGTCAGTTGGTCCTCGGTGACCTTGCCTCAGCAGCGGCGTGGTAGCTGTTGGGTGCGGTGGTGTGTGGTGGGTTTTCTGAAGGTGAAGTGGACGCATCTGTGGTCGGTCCAGTGTGGTTCGGTGGTGTGGTTGAAGGAGACGTGGGGGCTTGCGGAGAAGATGGGGTCGAGCGTGTGTCCAGCGGCGTGAGTGGGTGTCGTTACAAGCTGTTTGAGTCCGAGGTTGGCGAGGTTGTCAATCAGGGCGGTGGAGTTGGCGTCGTTGTTGTTCTCGAGGTGGAAGTTCAGGTCCCCGAGGAGGATGTAGTCCATGGAAGCGAGGGGGTGGGTGCTGATGAGGTCGGCGATGGTGTCACTGAACTGTGGGCGGGGTCCGGGAGGTCTGTAGATGAGAGTTCCTCTGAGGGTGGTGTTGGGGTCGGTGTGGATCTGGAAGTGCATGTGCTCGGCGGTGGTGAGGGTGTCATCGGTGTTTGTTGAGATTTTGATGGAGTCTTTGTGGATGATGGCGATTCCGCCTCCCACTCTGTTGGTGCAGTCTCTGTGGGAGATCTTGTGGCCCTGTGGGATGGCTGTAGCGATGTCTGGTGCTGAGGTGGCGTTCAGCCAGGTCTCCATCAGGAAGGCGACATCGGGGCGGCGGAGTCTAGGAGGTCCCAAAGTTCGATGGCGTGCTTGAGAGCGGAGCGGGTGTTGAGGAGGATGCAGCGGAGGTGGTTGGGTTCTCTGGCTGGTGGTGTGGAGGGTTGGATGCTGGTGAATCTGCAGTTCCGGCAGGTGAAAGGCCCTTGGGTGCGTTTCGGGGTGGCCCGGTAGCAGGGGTGGTCTCGTCTGGTGTTGAGTGCGTGGAGTGTGCTTGCATCGTAGTGCAGTCTGGCGTTGCGGGGGTGCGGGTTCCAGGGGTTCTGGTGCTGGGTGCGGTCCAGGCGCGGACGGGCGCAGACGGGCTTGCATTAGGCACGCCAGCGGCGCGTCCGCTGCACGCCCGCTTCGTGGCCTCCATATGAGGGCAGAGGGAGGGAGGAGCAGCTGGGAGGTGGGAGCGGGGCGGCCAATGGGAGTGAAGGGGGCGGGGCAGCAGGGGCCCAGCAGCAAGGGAAAAACCCGGGGAAAACCCAGGGAAAAAACAACGGGAAAAGATGGCGGGAGAGGGACAACAGAGCACAGGGGTACAGAAAGCAAAACACAGGGGCACAGAATGAAAAAACGAAGTGGCACAGAAGCCAAGCGCAGGGGTACAGAAAAAAGGGAGCGAGTAGTCAGGCGGCAAAAGCGGCAACGGAGGTTCAACCCACAGGGGGCTGCGTGGGGCCTGCAATGCAGATGGGGGGAGCGACCTGCCTGGTGACAGGGTCAAAGGTCTACAAACCAGCATGCACACAAGTCAGCACACACAAGTGGCTCAAGCAAACATAGGCACCACACAACCCACAGGCACTCACGCAAGCATCACCCACATACAGACACAGCAACATCCACTGCCTCCACTGTGTCCCCCTCCTCCTCTTCTCCCTCCTCCCTCCCAGTCCCGTCTTTTCCCGCCGTTTTTTCCCCGGGTTTTCCCCCGGGTTTTTCCCCGGGTTTTTCCCTGGCTGCTGAGCCCCTGCTGCCCCGTACCAGAACCGCCATGGCAAAGCACCGCTGAACAGTCCAGAACCGCCATGGTAAAGCACCGCTGAACAGGGCAAAGACCGCCATGGCAAAGCACCGCTGATCAGGGCAAAGACCACCATGGAAAAGCACCGCTGAACAGTCCAGAACCGCCATGGTAAAGCACCGCTGATCAGAGCAAAGACCGCCATGGCAAAGCACCGCTGAACAGGGCAAAGACCGCCATGGAAAAGCACCACTTGTTAGACTTGAGAGACTGTGGCTTTGCACTCCCCAGGATGGCACAGTGGGCAAACCACCCACTGTATAGACTTGAGAGACTGTGGCTTTGCACTCCCCAGGATGGCACAGTGGGCAAACCACCCACTGTATAGACTTGAGAGACTGTGGCTTTGCACTCCCCAGGATGGGACAGTGGGCAAACCACCCACTGTATAGACTTGAGAGACTGTGGCTTTGCACTCCCCAGGATGGCACAGTGGGCAAACCACCCACTGTATAGACTTGAGGCATGGAGCCCCGTCGTGGATCTGGCTTTGCAGTCATCCGGCTGAGGTGCCCCTCCTTCCCTTCCCCCTGAGGTGCCTGTAGTATTTCTATCTGATACCCCGGCAGTGTTCTCTCCGATTGTGGTCAGGTATCTTTTGTGGGCCTCGCCCATGCATTTTCGGACTAGTGGTGCACGGACATTGATATGTACATATCTGCAGTACTTCTCGTAATGTATATATTTCTGCCTGATTTTCATATATATCTGTATATTTTTGCAAAACATGTATATTGATACATTACAATGTTTGAACGGATTTCGCTTTGTCTTTGCATTCTTCCGGGGGGATTGTGGGTTGTTACTGTGATTTTTGTGGATGCATTGGTGTGTATGTTGTAATATGCGAGGGTGGGGGTGTTTCGTGGGTGTCCCCCTAACTTTTGCCTCCCCCTCCCCCATGTCATAGGTGCAGTACTCACCGTTGTCTTCGGCGCCTACGTAGATGGTGGTCGTAGAGGAGCAGGTAGACAAGCGCAGGGAGTGTTTGGAGTTCCGGCTCCATGGGGTCCTCGTGGGATGTGTTGAGGTGAGCGTTTTCCCATTGCAGTAACTGTTTCTGCCGTGTTTTTATCCACGGTGAATCCGCCCCGGAAAAGGTGGCGGATTGGCGGGTTGTGATACTATGGGCGGTACATTGTCTTCCGCCTGTCTGTTGGCGGTGACCGCCGCGCTGCTTGTCTGTACCGCCGTGGCGGGCGGTGTGTTAAAGTGGCTGTCTTTGTTGGCGGTTTCCGCCAGGGTCATAATTCCCTTTTTTTTTCGCCGGCCTGTTGGCAGTATTACCGCAGCTTTACCACCGTCCGCCAGGGTTGTAATGACCCCCTATATGTTGAACCAATGTATGTTGAATCGAATTGTCATAATTTAATTAATCACCCCCCTACTATTTGGGGCAAACCAGCATAAAGATGTACTAATCATAATTACCTTGCAAGGTGACTATAAAACACACACATAAACATGTAAAAAGATATATACCTCAGTTATGAAGTTTTAAGGTGAAATTAAAATGACTTCTTGACTGTTTGCAATAAACTAATAGTAACACCAAAACAAGCAATCGATGGAAAGGCAGAATTTGGGCACTTAAGGTCATTAAATATGCATAACTACTGCTGTTAATGACGAGCTAGTAAAGAAATTGGCCACCACACTTTTATTTAAACTGTTAATTAAACATTTAAGAATGTTTCTAAAGGGATCTCTAAGGCAGATGACTAATTGCTAAGATGTTACAAGAATTAATCATCAGACTAGCAGATTAACAGTGTGGTATTCTAAATACGACTTCAGGCTGATAATAAATATAAATGAATGAAATTATAGCTGATCACAATTTCGCCATGAAACACATTTTCTTAATCTTGGAAAATAAAATTACACATTTTCTAGGAGCACCCCTGAAGAAAGCTGATGCAGACTGGATTTCTTCTCAAATAAATAGATTATTAAGGCTGGCTAAATAAGACAGGACATTTAAAACCATGAAGGAGAAGGATGACAGTATTAGGGTGGGAAATCTTTCAATTTTGCCTACAAAGTTTGCAAAGTTTACTACCTTCACAGTTCTCAAAGGCTGCCATGGTGTGTCACATTTGCAAAGGTTGGGCAAAAGGTAGGCAAAATAAAGTTTTACAGGAGGTGTTTGTTTTCTACAGCAACTTATTTGAAGTCTCAATCTAAAATGAGTATTAACATCAGGCATACATTTGTGTAATATGATTCTACTTTTTTTTTTAAAAGCTTCATGTTCTTCAAGAAAGTTGAGAAGCTTGAGAATGTTTTCACAGAGTAGATGACAACTATCATTAAATTATATTTAGATAACTAGAAATATTTTCAGAGTGGGTTACCCCAATTGTAGATTTAAACCACAGTTAAATAAGCCATCCAGTGACTCATGATAAATATGAACAGGGAAAATTGAGACAGATTTTTCTAGTTTGTTCACAATGTGGTCTCTGTAGTAATGATCCTATCAGTTTAGATTATTAACTTTCGCACACATGTATGTTTTTGCAAAGAGATTTCCAAACATGCTTACACCAGGTTTCGAATCAACACTGCAAATTGAGTTATTGCAATAAGAGTTCAGCTCAGTCTAGTCAAACTAATAAAATCATGGGGGGGGTGTTATATAGCAGCACACAGAGGTACAGTCCCTAAAAACAATTACTGTAAACTAAGAGTGCAGTGTGAACAAGTGGAATTGTGAGTGATCACTAAAGCCTACTGATATCGTATGGCACTGGGGAAATTTCCTTTATGGGACAAAGTCCCTCTCCTGGTGTCATGCTTTATCTTAGGATACCTCTTCCAGTCTAATGGGCATGGGCTACAAACCCTGCACAGTGTAAATATGGTCTCTTGCTAATACGTACAGAGATGCAAAAGAAATATAAAAAATACTCTCAGGAAGATTTATCACTATTCCTGTCTCCTGACGGGTATTGCTAAAATAAATAGAGGGATAATGCAATCCTGTGTGCAGGTCAAGATCATTCATCCTAAATCTTAGTACCTCTTAGGGCTTTCTTTAGAACCATCAAATCAAAACAATTACTCTCTGTAGAGGGCTACAGTATGATATATGCTTGATCCTCAAAATATACTACTGTCATCTTGTGGTATCCTCCTAATGGTATAAAAAAGTAAAAATACAATTAATCACAATAAAATATCAATATTCAGATATGGCACACACGATCATGATATGCCCAGAAAATTCATTGTGGCACCCAACCTATTGTAAGTACATGAAAGACATGTGAGATAGTCTATTTACAAAAAACATATTTACAAAAAACATCGCTCCTGTTTGACCTTACCCTCATAGACCCTCCGCCTAGGGTGTCTCTATTTGGAGGCCAATTGTAGTCAGAATAGAAAGTAAATAGAACTTAGTGTAATCACAAATTCTCAAGGGATGAACTATGGTAAATCACCTCTGAGGGTAAGTCACTCCAGTTTCTATTCTCTCAAATAAAAAAGAGGACCTTCAATCTTCATTAAAAACTCTTGAGGAATAGCAAGTATTACATTGAGCAATCAGGAGAGAATTTCCCATATGATTAGGTAAGCATCCACTATGATCATGTTTTACCATGTCCTTCTGGGATAACCCATACTGTCTATCCTGTAATTTAGGTAAAGTGGATCAAAAACAATCATAGCCCTAATGGTGTTGACGGTTAAACTTAGCAGATTCCCCAGTGCTGAGCACCCTCATCTGAAGTCCTGTTGGTCCTTTCCCTTTCAGCACCAGTCTCGGCAGATCAAACAAATACTGTGGTGATAGCCATTTTAAGGAGAAAAATCAAGTGAATGGCTCCTACGTCTCGACTCGGAAGTCATGTGACCCTGAGTACATTAGTTCAAAAGTCCAGTTGTATCAGGAATTGCAGTTCAATATTACTTTGTATTTAAAGTGTGCTGAACACGCAATGTTGGGAATTGTGTTTCGTTTCTTCTATATCTTCAAAAATAGAAGAAGAATCTTTCCAAGGACAAATGGGAGGGTGTTTATCTAATGATGTGAGAATTAATCCTATCTATGATAGGGAGATGACTCATTCTTTACATTACTCTCAGGAATGATATGAAAGGTAGTAAATACAATCAAAATATTGATAAAGCAAAAACCACATTTGGTGTTTGATGTCCTACCATAATACAAACTGAGCACATATTTTGAAGAGTTCTGGATGATGGTGCCAAGTTTTAAAAGAGCCAATAAATGCCCTCGGATACAAAATGATTAATGTGCAGAGTTATGACTCTCTTATTTTATTCTTCATTATTGAGTAAGCCCAAAAAAGATTGATAGACGTTAACATCTGATGCAAACAATGATAAGGAGGACTTAAAGGAATCTTGAATTTATTGATAAATCTTAAATTTGCATACCATAAATCAAGGACATGAATGAAAATTAGAAGTAACTTGAAAATTCCTTACAGTGCCAAAAAGTCAGGTAGCTACAAAATCATCCATGACATCTGATAGTCAAGTGTATGACTAACCATTTTCTATACCCAATTCCACATCTATGTACTTAGAGCATATGTCTACCTTAGAGGAACATAAAAGTGGAGTTGCGATTAGTAAATTTATATTTCATCTATATGTACTTACCTTTTAATATTTTGGTCCTTGATATGTTGTCCATGATATTCTTATAGCACATTCAATATTCAGTAGTACAATCCTAAAATTATACAGGACAGTTATTGTATTAAATGCAAGCGGCAGACTCACAAAAACTTGACTTGATTACGTTTGTCCTGCCAGTATCACAATGTAAGCTTTTTTAAGTATAGCCTTGGGGTGATATTAAAATTAGAATGTGTGGCTTTTGCAGCCAGTAGTGCTTTTTTAACACCACACACTGGCCATACTAATTTCAACTTATTTTCGTTTAGGTTGTTATACCAAAAAATAATAATTTGAACTGCCAGAGAGGCAAAACTACCTCACTGGGATACTTCTGTTTGATCAAAAATGTGTGTCTACAGGGGTCATCATACTGACGAAAAACCTTCTTACTAAGAAATGGTAAAACATTTCAGAATATAAAATGAAATGGGATGTTCTGTATTAATACGAAGAATCATTTAGTGAATTGAACTCATCCTGATTATATTTTCGAAGTACTGTTGCGGTTGCTGATATGTATCTTTCAAATGTTGCATCAACTACTTTGAAAAACACATTCTTTGTGAAAGAGGTATAGAAATATAGTGTGCACCTAAACATTGTCTTTCACATAAAAATACATTACCAAGAGCAGAGGTTCTAATTCTAATATGTGACCTATAATTTAGTGAGATCATTCACAAAAAACATCCACCTATATCCATGGGTTTATTACCATGATTGGATCTAGATTCAAGCATACTCACAATTGTTGGGTATAAATATAAGCACATATAGAATTGTCAAGAAATTCCAGCAGCACTCATGGAAAGCTATAGCAGTCCCAGTGCCCGCCCACTCCCATGGGAGAAAATGTACCCCCCAAGTGGGGAATAGATTTACTCATTAGGTCCAATGGTAACAACATTCGAACAGTTTTGTCTTTACTCATTATTTAAATTTGATGGGCCATGAAAATCTACACATACAGAATATTGACCCCATTCATCCTAAATGTTTATACTTAAACCCAAAATGTTTGTTTAGCAGTAAAACTAGGAAAATAGTTATTTCAATTTGGGCTTCCTGTATGGTTATACCTACAACTATGGTGTGTTAGATCCCATCACAGTTTATGTTTCTCAGTTTGTGCACCTCTCCGTTTCCTATCAACTGCTTCAAGATGCTGGCTTCATGGTTTTACATTTCTTACTGAAAGGTCATGGAATGATGACCCATATAAAGAGCTGGAACAGCTTCTTGAAATGTAGTCCGTTTGTGGTGGATAGACGATGTAAAGCTATCCACCTCTCGCTATGTGCTGGTTGTTCACAAACAAACAAACTGGTTTTCACATCTCTGTTAATGTTACAATATCCCAGTCAATCATCTCTGTACACAAGCAAAACTCTACATAAGATCTTAGAAAAGTCTATTACTGTACATCAAAGTGTAGAGGCACAACGAGATTTTAAGCCTGATGGCAGACCCATACACTCTCTCTGAAACTGAACACATATTTCTTGAGTCCAGACAAAGAAAAATAGGCATCAGCTCATTGTAGGAGGATGGCCTGGATTGTGGCGGGTACCTTGGGTACTTACAACTTACACTAGGTCCACTTATCCCTTGTTAGTGAATGTAGTAGTGTTCTAGCAGCTTAGGCTGATAGAGGTAGCTAGAGCAGAGCAGTTTAGGCTGAACTAGGAGGAATGCAAAGCTCATGAAATACCACTTATAGTTACACATTACTTATACACAAGTAAAGACAATACCACAAATAAAGGTATATATTTGGGTGACACAGTACCAAAAATATCTTAGAGACAATACTCCTTCTGGAGGTAAGTATTATACACAATGTATACACTAGACACCAAAATTAGACAAGTAAATAATCATAGAACAATGCAAACGGTAGGAAATCCTACAGAATGCAATGGGAGAAAAAAGGTCTAGGGGCAACACAATCCATATACTAAAAAAGTGTAATGTGAATCACGAGTTCCCCCCTAGACAAGTGTAGTGTTTGCAGAATCACTGGGAGAGTAAGAATACAGTAAAGGTAAGTAAATTACCCCACCCCAGAGCCCAGAAAAGCAGGAGTAAAGTACTGCATGTTTCCTTAGGACACACTGCACCTCGTTTTGGGGATTTTGCCGCAGCCAACCAAGTCTGCAAAGAACAACTGCTGGATTATTGGACCTGAAGACCTGCAAAGGAAGGGGACCAAGTCCAGAAGTCGAAAGAAGTTCCAGGAAGGACCGGAGCCCCTGCCAACCCAGAAGAGGGTGCAAATGAAGAGTCCCTAGTTAGTAGAAGACTGCAGAAATGCACCCTAGTATGATGCCAGCAGGTTCCAGCATAATGAAAAAGATGTCCCACAGCGTGAAGATCGTTGCAGGCTATATCTCATGTTGGAAGGCTCCAACAAGCCTTGGCTACGGCAAAAGTGAATTTTTCATCAAAATGGCGCTGGATGGACCCAGAAGGGACCTGGGGGCCTCAACTCTGTGTGAGGAGGAAGAGGGCTTCTCAGCACTTTATAGAGCCCTCAGGATGCCAGCCAGCACCCCTTGAAGCTGCAGGATCCTGGTTCAAAGGAGGTGCAAAATGCAGTTGATGCAGCACAACAAAAGAAGGTCCCACACCACCGGAGAAGAACTCAGCGAGTTGAGCACCGCAGGGTAGAGTTCTATGGGACTGGGCGAGGCTGTGCACAAAGGAATTTTGCAAGGAGTGCACAGAGGCCTCTGGAGGTGAAGAAGACACAAAACTTAGGAGTACTGTCGTTCTCGTGGAAGGCAAGGTATTACCTCCTTGAAATTGCTGCCCAGACCCCAGGAGGGCAGAACCCTGTCTGTGAGGAGGCAGCAGCAGTAGCTGCAGTGCAAGCCTCAGAGAGCTGGTTTGGCAGTACTGGGGGCCCATGGTGGAGACCCCAGGATGCATGGAATTGGCTCCCCACTACCAGATTTGGAATGAGGGGACAATTCCATGATCTTAGACATGTTAAATGACCATATTCGGAGTTACCATTGTGAAGCTACATATAGGTATCGGCCTATATGTAGTTCACGCAGGTAATGGCGTCCCCGCACTCACAAAGTCGGGGAAATGGCTCTGAACTATGTGGGGGCACCTTTGCTAGTGCAAGGGTGCCCTCACACTTAGTAACTTTGCACCTAACCTTCAGCAAGTGAAGGTTAGACATATAGGTGACTTATAAGTTACTTAAGTGCAGTAAAAATGGCTATGAAATAGTGTGTGCACTATTTCACGCAGGCTGCCATGGCAGTCCTGTGTAAGGGTTTGTCTGAGCTCCTTATGGATGGCAAAAGAGATGCTGCAGCCCATATGGATCTCCTGGAACCCCAATGCCCTTGGTACCTGGGTACCATATGCTAGGGACTTATAAGAGGGGTCCAGTGTGCCAATTGAAATTGGTAAATGAAGTCACTGGCCTACAGTGACAAATTTAAACGTAGAGAGAGCATAAGCACTAAGGTTCTGATTAGCAGAGCCTCAGTGACACAGTTAGGCACTACACAGGCATACATATAGGCCACAACAAACTATGAGCACTGGTGTCCTGGCTAGCAGGATCCCAGTGATACAGGCAAAACACACTGACATATAGGTTTTTATCTATGAGCACTGGGGTCCTGGCTAGCAGGATCCCAGTGACACAGTAAAAAACACACTGACACACACTCAGAAAGAGGCCACAAGTGGGAGTAACCATTCTAGAAAGAGGCTACTTTCTCACACTTATGCATCATTATCTAGTGCAATTAACCAAACAAAGCCCCATATTTATACTTTTTGATGTAAAACTGCGCAAATGCAGTTTGCGTCAAAAAGTATAGCACCAGCCTGCAGCATTGCAGAGTGCCAGCCCAACACCATATTTATGGAATCCCGCAAGCCGGAGCAAAGGGTGGGCTATCATCTGGTAAAATGACGTTAGCCGGGTGGGGACCCTGGGGCTCGTTAGAGGCAAAAGAAATGCCTTTAACCAGCCTAGTGCCATTTCTTGCCTCAAACCATCCATACCACATGACTCCTTTCTTATTAAAGACAGGAGTCATGCCCATCACCCCAGTAGCCCCAGGGGCCACTAGGCATGGCCATTGCACCCAGTGCCATGTAGGGGGGCCCATTTCAGTGCCCCCAATGGCACTTTAAAAACATTTTTAAGTACTTACCTCTACTTACCCTACTTACCTGGGATGGGGTCCCCCCATCCTCTGGTGTTCCTCTGGTGTGGGTGGGGGTGTTTCTGGGGCTTAGGGTGGACACCTGTGGACTCTTTCCATTGTGTTTGACCATGGAAATGGGTCCACAGGTCCTCTAATGCCTGCCCTGAACCAGACATTAAATAATGACGTTAAAATGGCTTAGCACCAAAATATAAGCCCGCCTACCCTCTATGCACCATTTTTGCATGGGAGGATAAATAAGGCGCTAGAGGCTTTGAGTCAATTGTTGGACGGAAACTCCTACTTTGCATCTCATTGATGCTAGTTGGTTTCACACATCCAAAAAATTACTTTGCTCTGAATTTGCATTAAAAAAAACAATCACGCAAAGTCAGCCCAAACAAAGTATAAATATGCCCCACAGTGTGGTTTGTAATTGAGGGGCTTTGCAAGCAGCGTTGTTATGAAGTGTTTAAATTTGCTTTTTCATTGTGAAAACAAAATAACATTGCTCACTCTGGCTCCATGGAAGGTGGTGTTCTGTTAGATGACTCTAACAACCTCATTATGAGCCTGGTGGCCCTAGGACTACAAACCTCACAGGCTATGCCTAAAGACTGCTGTTCCCACCAAGAACACCATTCCACCAAGTGGTGATGGTGGCCGGGTTTGCACTCAGCCAAGGCAGTGCCTGGGTGGCTGTTATCAGCGTCACCTGGCTGATTACAACCACACTTTCTGCCAGCATCTTCGTGGTGGGAACCCCACCATGAAAAAGCTAGTGGAAAGCCAGTGCTGGGGGCCACCGGGCTGCATTGCCCATGCCCATGGCATGGGCAGTGTAGGGGCCCCCTGCCCATCATCGTCAGAATGTGCACTGTCTGCTTTGCAGACAGGGTGCATTCCGAGGGTGCTGGTTGGTCCCCTCTATGCTACAGTACAGGACTCGACTCCTCTAAGGGAGCAGAGTCCTATATCATAGCACTGTGTCCGCCAGACTGACTGGTGGGAATGCGTATTGCAATGTTCCTGATCGTCAGTCCGGTGGAAACAATGTAATATGCTCGGAAGGGATGTCACCGCCGTGGCGGTGGCATCCTCCCAGTGAGTTTGGTGGGACCACCAAACTCGTAATGAGTCCCTAAGTGTCATAGATGTAGCTAGCACTGGCAGAGCAAATATTGTGCTGATCTGATTAAAGTCATTCATTGCCACTGTATTATTTATATATACTGGCACCTAAGCTAGGCTTTATGGTGCGGCGAGGTCCAAACACAACCAGATTTTCTAAGCCCACTTGCAAGCTGGAAAGTGAGGCAGTCGACCATTAACTAAAAAAAATAGTTTATATCTCTTCTAGTTTAAAGCACATCTTTCTCTGTTGGCCACAGTTCGAAGGGCAAGTTTTTCCAAAACCCAGGAGTTAAATCTCAAAAACAATGAGCCCTTTTTTTTTTAGGTATGCACAGTTGAAGCAAGCTTTGTCACACAGATTGAGCTGAGGCATACTGCTGTGAGTTCAAAACTCCAGTGACCCTACTAAACCCTCTGGGTCATGAAGAGGCATTTAAAGCGCTCCATCAGCTCCACAGCCAGCCAATGCTGTTCTCTATGCACATTTACTACAGGACTGCATTTTCATAGGATATGCAGTATCTAGACTACTAAAGTTGGAACTGGCTGCAGAATTGCCAGTGTATGTGCAGGAAAAAAGGTAAGACCATTACAATGGTCCAGTCTGGAAAAAATACAAGAGGCAGCTATAGATACATAAGGTGCCTTAGCAAGAAGGGGGGGTATTCCTGAGAAGGAAAGCAAGCAAAAAAAGGGATAACCGCTGCAACTTCATCGATACCCACTGGTTTAGTTTAAAAACATGGCTAACATGGAGGTGTAGGAGACACCCCTACACAACAAATCCACAAGACATTGTCTAGCAATCAGCTTTTGTCAGCATGCTGAGGTTTATGGGCACTGAGATACAGAACATTTGTCCTATCCAATGGTCTACAACCATTTAACAATTCCTCACACTGAGGTGGTCATTCTGAGTTTGGCAGGCGGCAGAGAACGCCCGCCAAACTCATCCCTCCACCTGACCTCTAGTACGTCCAGGACACCACCAGCCCTATTCCAAGTTCACTGCAAGGTCTGCGGTGAAGAGCGCCTTAACATTGATGATTCCGAGTAGGCGCCAATGTGGCTTGCAGCGGGTGCAGCAGCACCCATCGTGCATTTCACTGCCCGTAATTCAGGCAGTGAAATGCGCGATGGGGATGTGCATGGGGACCCCTGCACTGCCCATGCCAAGTGCATGGGCTGTGTGGGGGCCCCCAGGAGGCGTCCGGTACCCCCATTCTGCCAGCTTTTCCACGGCAGTGTAAACCACCATGGAAAAGCTGGCAGATGGGGACTCGAAATCTAGAGCGCTGCCATGGTGGATTACCACTGGCGGTGTCTGTGGTTGGACTGAAGCCTCTCTGCCACAGTCAGAATTGGACGGTCAGACCGCCACCCCTAGTCTGGTGTTCTCAAGTCCGCCAGACTCGGAATGACCACCTCAGTATGGAAATAGGTGACTATGGGGGTCATTCTGACCCTGGCGGTCATGGACCGCCAGGGCCAACGACCGCGGGAGCACCGCCAACAGGCTGGCGGTGCTCCCATGGGCATTCTGACCGCGGCGGTACAGCTGCGGTCAGAAATAGGAAACCGGCGGTGTCCCGCCGGTTTCCCGCTGCCCAAGGGAATCCTCCATGGCGGCGCTGCTTGCCAAGCAGACACTGAAAATCGCGACGGGTGCAACTAGACCCGTCGCACCCCTTCCACTCCGCTGGCTCCATCCGGAGCCGGCATCCTCATGGAAGGGGGTTTCCCGCTGGGCTGGCGGGCGGCCTTCTGGCGGTCGCCAGCCAGCCCAGCGGGAAACTCAGAATTACCGCGGCGGTCTTTTGACCGCGCAGCGGTATTCTGCCGGCGGGACTTTGGCGGGCGGCCTCCGCCGCCCGTCACAGTCAGAATGACCCCCTATATGTCTCACTTAATCATAAACTGAGCTTTGTCAGCCAAAGTCAGAGCAGTGCAGCTGATGGACATATTTTTCACACCATATTAAAAAATATTTGCATTTATATTGACATTAACATGTGCTCACACAATTATATTTACTGTGTGTATTTTAACATTTAGGTGGACCATGCCCAAAGTAGGCTGCATTTTTTAAAATTGCTACCTCTGGTTGGCATTTTGCTTTCCTAACAAGTCTTTAGTTCACAAGAAGTCAACGTTTTATATATTATTGATGTGTACTTAGTTTTCCTGTCATAGTGAAATGTTTTAATTAATGTAATCCTTGTAGAATGTGTTAACGAGCTGTTGTGGAGCACCTGCAAAACACAGCCTTGGGTGAATATCTCTCATTCTGTTGCAGATGACTGCAAATTTGATGGACGTTTATAATAGCTCCTTAATGTAGTAGTGATTCTTCATGTAGCTTAAGCTGACTGGTCCTTTGTCCATGGCGTCAATTCACCAAAAAGCCAAGGGTAGCAGAAGTGACACCATGTGCCCTTTGACCTCCACTTTCACTCACAGACATACTTACACATGCATACAAATTCACACTTAGACACACACCCTCTCACATAAACACACTCACACCCGCAAGCATGTGTACACCATACATTTAAAAGTATTTTTACGTTCTTCTGTTGCCTTTGAAGGGCATATTCAAATTAAGTGTCCTTTTTTTACAGTAATAGTGAATAATCTTTTCTTATCCACTACTAGTGTAATAGAAATTGACAGAAAACAAAAAGAGCGAGTCCCAGTTGACGTCCATAAGGACGGGCTGTCATTGTCTTTCTGACACTGAATTTGCCACCGCTGAAGCCAGGGGTCGCAAACGCATTGCCAGGGCTCTCAAATGGCAAACCAGGGGTCGTGCCTGCAACCCCTGGCGATCCCTAAATGACATCCATGCCTTTGTCTTGGAATCATGTGTAGGTGTAATAAAATGTTTTTTGTGATTTAAGATAAAGGAATTTAGATGTGATTCAGAACCCCTTTTCCTTACTTAGCAGTAAATGCCTTTAGAGCTGATGCCCTTGCTTTTATGGCCAAGTCCCTTTTTCCTGACTTCTTAGCAGAATTTCCTCTGACTTAGCAGAGTGCTGTGTTTTTTGGGACAACTGATCTGAACCTTCCTTTTAGACAACTTTATAGTAGTTTGTCTGTGCTTTTATTGGCATGGAATTGCATTCAATTCTTCATTCAGTATTGAATTGCTGTACTGATTCTTGATTAAAACTAAAAGCTATGATTTCAGTTTGTAACTTTGACAAGCCTTTAATGAATTTTTATGGTGTGAACCTAACCACTCTTGTCTCCTTTGTGGAACAAAATGTGCCTATGTTATTGAAATGTTTTTAAATCTGATGTCAGCCTCAGTCAAAACTAAAGATTCTCTGAAGAGCACATTCTGAAGCAGAGTTTGCACCAACATATGCACGGTTTAAAGTGCTCTATCACTCCCAAACAACCTAATCAGGCCAGGCAGGGATCAAACATAGATATGAATTATTATGAGTGTCTGGGAAATCCTGTGTAGCATAGTGCTTACAACTACCTAGCTTGCTGACCTGTATGGAGCAAGTGACAGTATCTGAAACTGTCCTGCTACAAATTACTCAAACCATATCAGGACAATGCCTTTAATTATAAACCTTATTATTATGTCAATAGATGTCAATAGATTGAAACTCTGTGGTCTATGTTAACAAATCAGAAAGTGGGATTTAACTAGATCACCCGTGCCACATCTCTTGTATTAACAGAGGACCAGGTCTCATTCAGAACAATGACCAGTGCAAACATTGGGGCACATTTACAGGCCCCTAGCGTCATCTTGTGCCACCCTTGCATCATTTTATTTACGCCAAGGCAGCGTTAAGGAGGCCTTTCTCCTGCACCATATTTACAAAGTGGTGCACCACATTATGCATGTGTTAGGCATAATATATGCAAGGCAGGAAGGCCCCAAAAATGGTGCAGTGAAATTTACAAAATTTACAAAATTTTAGAGCGCCATTTGTTCTGTCATTTTCTACACTTGGCGTACCCATTTTAATCAATGAGCCTCCCTGTGCTTTGCTGCACTAGTGTCAAAACATTTGACGCTGGTGCAGCAAAGCACCACAGTAGCGCCAAACATTTTGACACTATTGTCCTAACAACCGCCATGATGCACCCTATTGTAAATATGGCAAAACCATGGTGTTGCTGGGTGGGGCAGGGGCGACGCAAGCAAAGTGGTGCATCAGCACTGATGCACAACTTTTCTTGTAAATATGCCCATTGTACCATACTCTGTATGAAAATCCATCTGAAGAAAAGCTTTAGGTCATTTAAAGCTGTCTAGCAAACGACTTCTCCTGTTGGTTCTACTAGACAATTTTTTTTTAGCACTGCTAGGGTCAAGGTTGGATTTTTTCAAGTGTAGAGACACCAACTCTACTAGTAATCACTAAAATGACCACACTAGCATCTCAATGGCCAAGTGAATGCATCACTGCTACAGTGAAAAGGTCATCACGGGAGTCTGATTAGAGTGCAAGATGTCAATTTTAACTTCCAAAATTGACCGGAAATTTCCTTGGCAAATGGATAAAGGGTTTTGTACCTCAGATAGTAAATGACACTGAACACCTTCATAGGCTTCTCTTGCTTTTGAGATTAAATGGTTAGGAAGAACATTGTAAAAGGCTTGGAATTATGGTAGTGTGCTAGGTATTCAATTTGAATTGATAAATGATTTCAGTATTTTTTTTTTTAATGGTTTCTAACATACAGAAGAGAAGCCTGTAGTGCAGTTTTAAACTGCCATATTGACCTGGCAAAATAAAACGTTACCTATGTCTAAATATTTCTTTTAAATACCTATAAGTTATCTTTAAGTTTGGCCCGCAAGGCTCATAGGGCAGGGTGCATTGCATTTGAAAGCCAGAACAAGTGTTACTTACATTTCCTGGCAGTGAAAAACTTCTAAAGTCATTTTAACTGATGTAAGGCCTAACATTCCTATTTACTAACAACGGGTTAACTTTTTACACTTAATAAGTGATTACTTTGGACTGGGAGCAGATAGAAATATGCTCTTTACACTAAAATGAATTGTAATTGTAAACATTCTTTAGTGGTAAAGTCATATTTTATGTCACGGTTCTGAAAAATCCACTTTTAGAAAGTTGGTATTTTCTTGTTCTCACCGTTTGTACCTTCAGACAGTGTCAATGGTCACATGACTGTTAATAACTCTGTTGAAGGATTTATCTATTTGCTTCCTGACAGTAAAAACAAAGAGGGCTTCGGTATGCACAGAATAGGCCATCCCGGCGAGACGGCTGGGGGAAGAGTTGTAACCAGCCCCGCATTCCCCTAAAAGCATTTTGCCTCTTACACACATAAAGGAATCTCACACCAGGCCTTGCTTGTCATTTGTGAATCCAGACAGTTTGGAGTGTTGACAGGGAGAAGCAAAGAGCTTTTTAGAACTAGATGTGAGGGTATGACACAGAGTCCTCCCACACAAAGGCTGCCACCAAGTATAAATGTTGGACTTCCAGAGCCATTCTTCAGAACTTGTGTGGCCCTGTAGAAGTTACAAAAGAAGGAGTGCCCTACTTCTAGAGGATTGTAGGGCTGCCTTGAGGTCTAAGAAATAAGATTGGGCCTGTTTGTCTTCATCCAGAGCTAACCAGAATGACTCCAAGGATCAGCTGGTTGAACTCTTGTGTGAGGTACAGGTACATAATAAAATTAGGACTACCTGCAGCTGACCTGATACAACTGGACCTGCAACTGAACCTGTGTGAGCCCTGCTGGCCTCTCCTGGAGTGAGCTCTGAGGTGCCCTCCTAGGTTCTGGACCCTTGGCTGTCATCAGAGTGTACTCATCCCTGCCTAACAGTGGGTTCCATCAAATGTGACACAGCAGGATGCAGTTTGAAGCACAGCTCTGGCCCATGGCCTCATCAGAATTGATGCAGAATCACTGCAGGATCTTGCATCTCAGCCCTCGCATTTCCTCAACAAAGTAATACACCTTGATGCAGCACTTCACATCGCAGCCCTTGCAGCTCCTGGTCAGAACCGACACAGTGTGATGCAACTTGATGCAGTACTCTGCATCGCAGCAACACAGATCCTTGTCAGAACAGACACCGAGTGACACGAAGCATTGCATCAAAGACATAACGTACAAATCTCAGCATGACCAATCTGGTCCCTGAATGCAGCCCACACTCCACCAAGTGGAACTCAAGAAGTGAGGAGGTGGCCCTGATGTGTAGAGGGAGGACGTTCCATGTCTTGGGAGCTATGTAAGACAATGGGTGAACTCCAGTTTTGATTTTGTGGATGCTGTGAATGTGTGCAAGTGAGAGGGAAGTAGAGAATATTGAAAAAAGTAAATTTGGTGCGAGCACATTAAAACTCTACTTTAGAATAGAACCCTTCAAAATTATCTTTTAGCTATGATTCATAGGCAACTTTTAGGCTAAGAATGCCAGTTCCTGAGCATTATTTCTTCAAGCTAACATTTTGTTAAATGTTATCTAATTTCAGATATAGGGTTAGCAGATTACCTCAGTTTACCATGCATCATCAAGCTCCTTGATCACCTACACCCTCTTCCTCTTTCTTCCCCATCACTTCCATTCTACTCTTTCAATTTTGCACACGTATATAGGAGGGGATGTAGCCTTATCGAAAGCATGATCCCCTGCTCTGCATTAATTTGGATCAGTCCCTGAGGCCAGATATCTGTACCATGAGTTGAAAAATATCAATCTGATGTAGCGGAATTTTTAGTACCATCCCTCATGTTACAGTGATCATCTATACGTGACAGTTTATGCATTATGTTAACCAAAGTACAAATGCTTGATTGCACAATGATTCACTACAGACTAGTTGTCGAAACCTATGCGGTATAGAGATTAAATCAGATGTGTAACAAATTAATTCATCATCATGTAATATTTTAGATTATAAACTAATAGTCTGCATTAAAACAATATTAGATTTCTGATGTTAAGTGGTTTAAAATCACATAGAAAAGTATAGAAATGTAGATCTGCACCATGTTAACAGAAATGTGTTAGAACACTAATAGCATTTTATTAATGTTGACATTATAGTTTGCTTATTGAAATGTGTTTTATTCGTTTGTATTAATGTGGTGTCTTAATTCCCTTGCATTAGCCTAAGTGAAGCCTTTTAGGCCCTGTATTCGTGACTGTGCAGAAAATGTTAAGTCAACATGAAGAATTAATTCTCCCAAGAATGCTAGCTTGGTAATAGAAATGTATTGTTCTATGCATAGTGATCCTGAGAAGCTGTCCTTGAGTACAGGACATTTAGGGCTGCACATGTAAGACTACAGATAGACACCGTTTTCATGACAAACCTGGGTAAAATACACCAAAGTTGCAGTTAGAGTCACATCATAGTTTTCTAGTTGGATGTTACACCTTCAACTTCATATGGAACCATGGACTGATGAATCAGCTTGCCAATTAACTTTAATACACCGTTTCTCAGATGGACTGGGACCAGAAGATAAGTCATCCTTATCCAAGACTCCACCACAGCTCTCTTCCACCATCCAATTCTGCTCCTCTGAATCCCTTGGACTTTGAGAGGTATTGTCCTTGCCCCTTTGAAATGCCTTGCTGAGATTTAAAGAATTTTTTTCCTGACCCAAAGAAGACGACTTATGACTGAGCTTCTGAAATGCTGATGTCTCCCCTTTTTACTTACTTTTTGCTCACTTAAGTTATTGACCTGTTTCCCTCTTTCCCATTTCTTTTTACCCTTTTTGTGCTTTTTGTCTTTTGCCCACATGTGTTCCACCCAGCACATTCTAATTCCTGATTGGCTAATCTGTATGGTTTCCCATGACCAATATAGCTGAACTTAGATGATATTAATGCTTATTAAAACTGAACCGCGCCTGTTTTCTGTTCATCAGGTGGTTTTGCCAATGTTCTGTACTGTATTTGTGGAATGCCTGGTTTTAATCATGTTAGCTGATTTGAACTTGTTTCATCGCCTTTGTCAACCCTTTGGTGATACAGTATCTTTTTTTTTAAACTAAATTTTAAGTTTATTTTGCTTTCCCCATGAACTTACAGCTCTACATAAAACATCTAACATTGGCATGGACTTAGACTGGCAATCTAAAATCATACAAATACCATATAATTACCACATCATTGTGTTTCAGACATGTAGGGCAACCAATGTTCACCATATAAGCAAGAATGTATACAAAGGCCACAATAGACCCACTCTTATATATAGCAGCTATAGTCATAGTGGTAGTGAGTACAACAAATGCAATCCACCTTGTGTCGAGCCTCACGAACAACGGTCTCATACAGCAGTGATGAGTACATTGAATAGCATAAATGGTACCCAGGCCATTCTGCTCAAAATACTCAAGGAGCACCTACATTCCAGGCGTATCCTCTCCCGCCACCCCCATTGTCGCTCCTGCTCTCAGCCCTGCTTCATAGGCCTGGTAAGGTCCCTAGATATCTTCTGGGTGACTGCAGCTTGGGAGTATTTGACTGTTTGTGTGTGACAGTGTGTTACAATATGCCATGTCTTTGTGCCATTTGGTAGAGGACCATGAGCCCATCGCATTGCCACCCTATGTTTCACCAGCGGCATGCCTATCACTGTCAATCATCAAATAGCACTCGGTAATTCTCTGTCATATCCCAGTAACGCCAGAAGCAGTCCCATCTACAGCCATTTACCCACTATGGTATCCAGTTCCTGAAACACAGCGTTCCAAAAAGCCTGTGTGCTTGGGCAGGATCATGCCAGGTGCCCATTCACCCATCCTGCCCTTGATGAAAAAGTCCTCCATTGTGCAGACACCTAAGGCCCTCAATGCTCTCATGGCACCTCGCTCCTGGTTAAATGGAAACTACATACACCAATCCAGTGGTATCAAAGCAGTATAAAGCAACAAGCCCTCCTATCTCCCCAAATGCTTATGCCATGTGCAAAGAGTCATACTCAGAGAGTCTAAAATGCCATAACATTGAGCAGGGTGTCTAAATAAAATGTAGGCCAATGTATGCGGAGTCACTGCAGCAAGTTCTTACCCCGCGTGTGGTAGGTCCAGAGGGATGTGGAACCAATAGTGGTCAAACTGTGAAAACGCAGGCGAGTACCTCGGTTTGAGATCAGGGACATTAAGTGGCTCATTATGAACACGGTGGGAAATCCCGCGTGTTCATGCTGGCGGTCTTTTCATAGACCGCCAGCCTCCTTGAGACCCCCCGGCTGTATAATGGACATTCTGCTGGGCCTGAGGGCAGAAACAGTGTTTAAGCCCGCCGGCCTAGCAGCATGCAGGGCCGGGACATTGAAGACGAGCCGCCGTCAATGCTGCTGTGTGGCGGGTGCAGCAGCACTCGTTGCACAGATCACTGCCCGTAATTCAGGCAGTGACCTGCGCGACCAGGCACTGGCGGGTTGAGAGGCTGGAGGAAAAAGGGATCATTATCCGGAGGGCAGCGCTGCTTGCAGTGCTGTCCTTTCAGATAATGATAACCACCATTGTCAGGCTGCCTGTCGGCGGTAGCCTGGCAGTGGCAGAGGGCCGCCTGTGGTGGCCCTCCCATGTTCAATATATGGTGGTTCAGACAGTTACTCCAGGTGCGGTATTTTCCGCCGCCGCCGGCATGGCGGTCTGAACCGCCGGGTTCATAATGAGCCCCTAAATCCCACTATAATATAGGGTAGGGTCAGAGTTGTCCACCCCACTCACGGTTGCTTTCCTGCCCATGCTAAATGGACCATTAGGGTCTGAAGTTTCTCAAACATTGATCGGGTCAGAAGAATCTGTATGTTCAAGAAGAAGAACAGAAAACAGGGCAAGACTACATTTGCATAATGGCCACCTGCCCCGCAAGTGAAAGGGGTAATCTGATCCAGCAATCCATAGTCTCTGACAGATGCTGTACTGCTCTGACATAATTATCCTGCATACACACCGCTGTGTCTGTATGCACCTGGATCCCCAGATAGCTCACCAAGTCCTCAGTCCACTGTAGAGTATAATCAAGCGACATTGATTTCATAGATGAGGTTTGAGGAAATATAATGGACTTGTCCCATTTTTGTCAGAAACCAGGGTGGCCCCCAAACAGTATCATCTTGCAGAGCACTGGTGTAAGATTGCACTCAAAGTCACAGACATATAGCAGGATATCATCTGCATAAACTGACACAATCAATTTATAATTAGGGAATCACAGTCCCATGTGCGAATTGTACTCTATGAGAGCACAAGCCAATGGTTCGGCCACCAGTGCGTACTGTAGGGGGGAAAGGGGACAGCCCTGGATGGCTTCCCTTGTGAAAGTGATGGGACCTGTGACCACACCACTAACCCTGACCCGTGCTGTTGGTTTTGTGTATAGCACCCTTACCAACTGAAGGAAGATATCGCCCATCCCAATCCAGTGCAGGACTGCCAGCATGAATTCCCACTCCACCAAATCAAACACTTTTTCTGCATTGTGAAATACCACTGCAGCTTTACTTTCAGGGGGTAGATATTGCATTGCACCGTACAGTGTCCTAAGACTGAATGACTGGCTCTGTCCTGGGACAAATCCAGCCTGCTCCGCCCCCAACATCCTTGCCATCAATAGAGCCATCAGGTTGGCCCAGATTTCAGCATACAGTTTAGTATCTACATTCAAGAGTGACAGTGGCCTATACGAAAAACAGCAGTCCTCCAGCTTGCACAGCTTCACCAGGGCCACCAGTAGCGTGCAGGCATTTTGGGTGGCATACTACCATCAGTGACCATTTCTTCATACAGCATCACTAAGTGCTGTGTAAGTTGATCCTGGTACGCTATATACAAGGCTACCGTAAGCACATCAGTTCTCGGTGCCTTTCCCAACAGCATGTCTTTAAGGGGGGATGTATCTCCTCTGGACAGAGCAGAGCCCTAGGTTTCTCTCTTTTTTCTTTTGTGAGCCACTTTATCGCTATGTGTGGAGGATAATCCATGACAGCAGCTTGGTCAAAGACCAGGTGCGACTTGTACAGCTCTCCGTAATACTTACTGAAGCACTCTGAATCCTGGTCTATTGTGTGAAGAGTCCATCTCTGCTTATCCTGTATCTCAAAAATCACATCATTCTCCCTTTGGGTTGCAATAGTGCCACTAAGGTTGCCCCAGGGCATCCTCCCTCACAGTACACCAGTGCCACTGCATATTTCCATTTTAGTTCTAATGGCTTCCAGTGCAGCCCAATCTACCCCCGCCGCATGTTGCCTCTCCAGGTGTGTTATTTCCACCTCTAGGTGCAGAAGATGCCCACATAGAGACCTGAGGACTCCTACATGCTTAGCCAAGGAGACCCCGATAATGTAGACTTTGAAGGTCTCCCACACCGTTGCCCTATCTGTTTTAGTAACTCCAACAGCCACCAGCATCTATATTACCTAAATTGAGTGTATCTAAAATAAAAGCAGAACTTCTTTACAACACTGATTAAACTTCCATAATCAGCAACTATCTAAAGAACCTTCTGGGACCATGTATAGAGTCTGTGGGACCGAGATCCCCCTTACCACTCCTTCTTTTAGCTCATCTTAGGCAGGTCTGGAATGGGGATCACATATAGGCATTTGCATTGTCTCAATGGTCCAGTGAGACAAACAAGTTTACTCTGGTGTGTCAGCAATCCAGCCAACCAGGAGCAGGGCCCACCATTCCCCACTGTCCCATCTGCAAGCGGAAGCGAGAACACCAATATTATTCCACCCCATCCAACAGGCTAATCACCCTTTCGCTGTCCTGTCCAGGTGAGGCATGACATCCACCAGCTGCCACTCTCCTTTTAAGGAGTTGTTGCAGCTTGTTATGGCCCCTGAAGAGCATCCCCTTAGCATCCACCATAACCCAAAGCCTCTTAGGATAAACTAAATTGTACTCCAGCTGAAGCTCCTGCAGTCGTAGTTTTGCCAGCAAAAACTGTCTCTATGCCTCTTGTGCGTGAAGTCTGGGTATAGCGACAACTCAGAGCCCTCATGGCACAGTTACTTCACTTTACAAGCTCTGCGTAGTGCTCCATCTCAATCTCTATAGTTTAAGAGTCTTCTGATAATTGGACCTGACGTGACCCAAAAGATTGGGAGTGGGGCCAGCAAGTGATGGGCTTGTTCCACTACAAAAACGGGAGAAAAAATTCCATGGCCGAGTAGATTTGTCAGCAGTTCCACGCACCGCTGCATATCATCAATGCGGAAGACTCCACCACTTCCACATTTCTGAGGTTGTTCCTACGTGTGCGGGCCTGAAGGTCTTCAGTCTTTCTTTGCAATGCAAAAGTAACTTGTCCATCTTCTTTTGGGACGTTGACAGAGTGACCTGTTCATTCTCAGCCTCCGATACTTGTCGCGTTACCATATCAAGGCGTTCAGCACAATTGTCAAGCCTTTCCAACATGTGATTAATCTTGAAGGTCAATTTCCCTATTTTCCCATAATTGTTCATGAGGCTTTGCTGCATGGACTTCAGAATCTTGTTTAGGTCGACATTTACCTCTATGCCAGTCTCCTCACTTGCAGACTTGGGCGCTGTCGCTCCCTCCTGATGGCCCCTAGGTGTCTTTCACAAATCAAACTGTAGTTTGGGCTGCAGTTTATCTGTCTTCTCCATGATTGTACACCGCATCCGTCTAGTTGTACATGGCGTCATCCCAATAATTAATTCCTTCTGGTTCCCAATCTTCTCGTTGGCTAAGAGGGGTCAGTTCAGTGGGTGCAAAGCTACCCCGCTATCGTCTCAGTCCCACACTGTGGCCCCAAGGCATCACCCTCATGCAGCCAGTCCAGCACACTGATCACGCAGATCCTGGTGGATGTGCAGTCCAGGGCGTCACAACGTCCAGCTGAATTGAAAGTACAGCACTGTCATGGGTAGACCACAGCTAGAGGGTGCCCACCACAAACACTCCCATGACCCCCTGGGGGATACACTCAGATGTGCAGTAAGGGTCCCGGACAACACCCACTCACTGTCCTTATTCTGTGTCTGTCATTAGGATATGTGCTCCAGAGCTGCATGTAACAGAGGGGGCCAGCTGCACTTGCACCGGTCCTCTTGATAGCACCCTGACGAAGGCCCCACCTGGGGCAGTAAAGTCTGCTCCACCTGCCACTGACTTGCAGATCGCAGGCTATCCAAGCATCCATTCAGGAGGGTAGCAGCACTTTACAACAATAAATGTGGAGGCCTAATGTCGGTTGAAGAGGCCAATCTGTGTCTTCTCCTCCATTGCGCCATTCTCACCAATGGAAGAACCTCAATAGTGGAGGCTCACTGGGCCACAGCACCATCACAAGAGCAGGCCCTGTCTAAGAGGCCACATGGCAGCCCCATCCACCACTGGCTGGCAGCCAAGCCCAACAGTCACCGGCATCGCATTGCTCCCATCCACTCACTCCACAGAAGGTCCCTTTGGGCAGCGGAATCACCCTGTCGTAGCCCCTTCCAGCATCTGGAAAAGCACTCCCTATTTGGCCCATGGCAGCTGTGTGGTAGACTGCAGATTGCCGCACGGACAGCTCCGGTTCTCCTGAATTGGTGTTTAGGGGCAGATGGTGCAGTTGCCTGCACAAGTAATTGTTATAGGCAGCCGTGCCTAGTGTATATTCAATGTTAATTCCATGATGATGATGTTGGATTGTTTAGCGGCCAGCGGAGCTCCCAGCCTACACTGCCATTTTTGAGCGTGGAAAGCTCCATCCCCCACGATACTGTATCTATATAACTTTATCTTGTAAATTGTCTATCTGACATTTTGTTTAAGCCTGTAACAAGCCTGTAACAAACTCCTCAACTTTATTCCTGACTGGAGTTTTCCTTGTATGGCCACATTGGTCTTACTGTGTAATAGGATTGGTCTGTATTAAATTTTGATGACTTGATCTCCACACCCTCATGCTGGGTCCAAAGATTAATTGACCTTGTCCGGCATTAATTCCTGCAAAGGAACCAATGACCCAAAAAAACAAACTCTCTTCAAACAAACAAATGGGCTTGCCCACCAGTTTGTAACTACATCTATCAACCTCTTGTCATGTTAACCATGTCCAGAATAAGAGAAAAGATAGGCCTCTACCATTTCCTGACTTCTACAATGGCTTGTCATTTTCTCCCTTTGATGTAGGTAAAAACAGAAATTCACTACATCCACAATCCAGACAGCTGGAAACCTCTTGATAATTATTACTGGTATCAACAAGCCAAAATGGCCTCATTAGGACTTCAACAGTCCTTTTCCAGGACCGCCAAAGCCTCTGCAAGCAAAAACCACCAGTGCTGGAGGTCTTTTGCCCACCATATTAGGAGTTTTCCTCTGGGCCAGTGGGCGAAAACATCGTTTCTGCCTGCTGGCCCAGTTGAAAACTCACCACAACATTGATGCCGGCTTGTAATTGAGCCGAAGGCTATGTTGTGGTGCGTCGGGTGTGAAATGCAAGATGCGGCTGTCCAGGGGGGGCCCTGCACTGCCCATGCCAAGTGCATGGGCAGTGTGGGGACCCACAGTGACCCCCCAGCACCTCCACTCTGCCAGCATTTCCATGGCAGTGTTAACCGCCATGGAAAGGCTGGTGGATGGGGACTAGTAATCCCCAGGGCAGCACTGCTTGCAGCACTGCCCTGGCAGATTACAACCTCCAGGACCACCAGGCTGCAGGCTGACGGCAGCCTGGTGGTGTCAGTGGTAGGGCCGTGGCAGCTCTGCTATAGTCATAATTGGGCGGTCGAACACCCCAATCTGCTGCGGTCCGACCGCCATCACGAGGCTAGTGGTCTTAAGACCGCCAGCCTCATAATGAGGCCCAAAGTGTATCAGTAGAGCGTCATCGGGATCTTGAACCATAACCCAAAACAACACATTGACTGACATCTCCAGAAACTGAAACTTACCCTTTGCCACAACATTCAAGTCTTTACAAAGGCTAGGAAAGGCACAGGGTGACTTCTTTAATGCTGTGCAAAACCACTGCTGAATACTTTGCTCCACCTCCACCTTCCCCTTCCATTGATACTATTGTGAAGTTTGTTTACCTTTAACAATCTTGCCTTCAGCTTTTTGCAACTGCTCCTTCTACTGTCCTGATGGTGGACAGTTTGAACAGCTCATATAGAAGCAACACTTTCACCTTAAAATATATTAATTTGCCTGCTCTACTTAGTATCTCTTGCACAAACAAATGATATCTGCTAGTGCAATGAAAGTTCCTGATACAAAGGATGAAGATCTGCTGTTCTTTGCACAATAAGTAAACCACGAACCATATTGTGTAAATGTTGTGTTCAGGAGAAATTTGTAAAAACAGATGCACGACTAAGAAGATGAAAAAAATCACTGAAAATAAGCTGAAAAAATAGTCTTAGAATACACAAGACTGTGTGGGTATCAGTTTGGACACTGTAAATGTGTAAGGTAAAATGATCAAGGCAAGGGCAATTAACTTTCAAAATAAGACCATATTTACCTCATAGTCTGGAATTGTAGAGGAAAAAGTAGTCACGTAAAGTCTTTACTGAAAGCAGATAATGAGGGAGCAAGGCAACCTTATGGGGCATGGGAGTTACAGACTTTTTTAATAGCAGTAAGTCAAATTTACTAAATAAATCATTCACAATAAAAGGGAAACCAGCACTATGAGTCAAGACAAATACATCGAACTTTTAGGTCGGATTGCATACTCTTGAAAATCGAGTCTCGTGTCCCTCTTGATATTGAGCACTAGGCAGCATTTCAGTGGCATAACATAAAATGATGGGGAGTCTCCTTCCAGATTGTGTAGATTGGCTCCTAGGTATCCCATATGTCACAGATATTCATTGGCCTTTGGCAGAATGGGGCGCCTCTGAAAGGTTTGAAGGCCCCTGATGGATTGGAACTCCGACTCCCCTGAATCACAGGTGCTGCAGGGCCTTATCTCATGCCCCTTCTATGCAGGTCTTTGCACCACCACATAGTAACCCCACAATCCAAATATGCCAAGCCCAGAATCAGTGATACCCAAATGAGGATATCATGGTCTGCCAAATCAAAGCCCAAAACAAGGCAGACAAAATACTTCTGATGAGGGCACATTATTATAGAAAAGGAGATAATCCTATTGTGTTCCACTGTTTTGTTGTGTTATTAATCAGACATATTAATTTCATATGTTATTATTAATGCTGTGTTTCAGATATTTCTGCCAGCTTTTCAAAAACAGATAGCGGGATAAAATGTTTGGAAAACTGTCCATCATTTTATTCATGGCACCCACAGAGGGCGGAGTGAGTCTGTTCTGACTCCTTAACTTGCTAAGAGAGGGTACCAAATGAGGGCAAGAAGCAAAGCTTAATCTGTTAAAAGGAGTGAGCATCCTGGGGCAAAAATAGACATGCCTGGCAGCAAGCATGAAATGTAGAAAATCCTTCCTTGGCAGCTAACATTCAAGATGAAACACAAATGAGTAGGAGCAATAAATCAGCAGGAGTAAGACAATATACTTGGTTACTATAAACTGACTGTTATGTAGTATATTATGTGTGATGGCCTATCCCACACCAGCTGGAACAGAGATCAAAATTACATTGTATAAAAGCACATTCAGAAGAGGAATTCTTTATTACACAGTAAGTGGTGTGAATTCAATATATTTGAGGAAGGTGTAGCAACATCCACAATAGTAGGAGTGAAACTGTACTAAGAAGGAAGTACCTGAGTGACCTAATTACATTGGTCCCTCTGTGGGCAATTTAGAAAAGCAGCATAAAGTTTGTTTACGCTGCATTATGCTTACATGTGTTCTTAAGTTATAACTTTTCAGGAAGATCACGAAATTGGGGCCGTGTTCCCCATGCGCTTTGGGACACAGCAGGCATGTGCGCCAGGCGCAGCCCGTCCTTTTGGGCGGAGGGGCCACACACCCCCACCTTTTCCCCCTCATGAAGAGTGTCTGTTAGGCTGAACAAAGGTCAGGCTGACAGACACTCTTCATGTTCAGGTCAGGCAGCCAGGAGCAGACATGCTTACTCGATTTGCACAGACTCCTGGCTGCTTGAGCTGAACTTTGCTGGGCTGAAGAAGTCACAGCTCCTGTGGGTGTGACCTCCTCGGCTCAGCAAAGGTGCCTTGAGGCCCTCCCCCACATGACAAGGGAAGCGTCACCTATTGACTTTGACCTGGGCGCTTCAGGTTTAAGCCCTGAAGCACCCAGGGCGAGTGTCAATCAGTGACACCTCCTTACAGAGCGAGGTGGGATCAGCAGTCTCACTGACCCCATCCCACGCTGTGACAAAGTTGGGACTGCTGCCTTCCCTCATTGGCTGACCTAAGCCTGGGACAGAGGCTGAAGGTAAGTGTGTGTGTGTGTGTGTGTGTGTGTAATCTTCTTAAATGAATGTTTGGTGTGTGCGTGCATGTTTGAATGTTGATGAGTTTTAATTTATGTGCATGTGTGTGAAAGAATGAGTGCAAGTGTGCTGCCCGCCCCCACCCTCCTAAAACTGCCAGCCGCCACTGATGTGAGCCCACTTTGTGTACCCCCAGAGCACTTTGTTATTACGGAAAGGGTTCGCAGATGCTCCTGGGACCCCTTCTATAATGATGAAAGTGCTGGCACACATAGCACCAGAGCTATCGTGAGAGGGCATTCCCTCATTTGCATGGGGGTACGGCCTCATGAAAATGAGACACTGTCTTTGCCTTGCTGCTGGTGCCATATTCTGGACGTGGGCACCAAACAGGGAAACTGCGTCATATACATCATAGAGCCCCTGATATGCATTGAGATATAACTTAATAATATCTTACGTTTGAAGCCGAGTCAGATGGTTATCAGTGAACAGGTACCTAATTAGAGGATAATGACTGAAAAGTGGCACAACGTGTCATGCGTAAGACACACCAGTGGTGAAAATAATAACTGTGTATTTGGAAGAGATAAAAACAAGTAAACATTTTTCTTTTCACATTAAAGTATTTTCCACAACACATTGGGGGTCATTCTGACCCTGGCGGCCGGTGGCCGCCAGGGCCACCGACCACGGGAGCACCGCCAACAGGCTGGCGGTGCTCCCACGAGCATTCTGACCGCGGCGGTTCAGCCGCGGTCAGAAGCGGCAAGTCGCGGGCTCCCGCCGACTTACCGCTGCTCGGGGGAATCCTTCATGGCGGCGGAGCGCGCTCCGCCGCCATGAGGATTCTGACCCCCCCTACCGCCATCCTGTTCATGGCGGGAAAGCCGCCATGAACAGGATGGCGGTAGGGGGGGTCGCGGGGCCCCTGGGGGCCCCTGCCGTGCCCATGCCAATGGCATGGGCACGGCAGGGGCCCCCGTAAGAGGGCCCCGCAAAGTATTTCAGTGTCTGCCTTGCAGACACTGAAATACGCAACGGGTGCCACTGCACCCGTCGCACCTTCCCACTCCGCCGGCTCGATTACGAGCCGGCATCCTCGTGGGAAGGGAGTTTTTCCCTGGGCTGGCGGGCGGTCTTTTGGAGACCGCCCGCCAGCCCAGGGAAAAACTCATAATACCCTCCGCGGTCTTCTGACCGCGGAGCGGTATAATGGGGGCGGAATTCTGGCGGGAGGCCTCCGCCGCCCGCCAGAATCAGAATCACCCCCATTGTCTCTTTCTTTACCACCGGGTGAAAATTGTTGTAATTTCTTCAGACATGGTCGCCCAATACACACGCCACCAATTGTACTTTTAAATTAAGCTAAGGTGAACAAGTATATAAATAATATAAAGCACAGTATTCAAACAGCACAAAATATTTACTGCCATCACATATGCACAATACTTCCTTGAACCTCTCACAAATAATGGTTTTATATATTTGAAAAGCTCCACCAAAACAAACTCCTCCCATTGCAATGACTCATTTGTACTTTAATAAGCAGCTTCAATAACGTTTAGCTACACATGTTTTGCATGCATACATAAAAGGCATATGTATTGTGTGCATATTGTGAGCACTCATGCGTATTTTCCGTAGGCATGCGTAAGGTATGCACCCTTGCATCGTAGGTGCCAGTTTCAGATGGTTTGGTGCATAATATTCATATGTGTGCATTTTTCAAGCATGGAATTACTTTTTCATTTTTTTAAGGGATGTGCATGTTTGGCATTGTGTGTGCTGGTGCGCGTGTATTCTTGGATTTGATTGGCATGTTTTATTTGAAAGCTGATTTGTCTTGTGTATTTTCCTTGAGAATGGACCAGATGGTGTATCTGGCTGTAATTAACATATCACTCGCACAACCCGCGTGTCATTTGTGATATTAATATTTGTATTTCCTGGTTCTGGGTGTTTTATCGTTCATTATTTTGTGCTGAATGAACGTCCAATGCTGTAACTTACGAAAAAATAACTAAAGTATGCATTTTCGTAAGATTATTTTCAAGTTCTTTCAAACAATCATATGGCACTGTGAATTCTAGAAAAGAACAGAAGTATGTGAGGGACTCTCTCGTACTTATGAGAATAGCACGTCTGGACTTTTTCTGTGTACATCTAGTTTGTTGTGTTTTATCTGCCTTGAATTTAAGTTGTGCTGTGCAACTGAAATGATGCAGTTCATAGCATTCAACATTTATTCATGACTTCAAACAATAGTACTTGCTTAAAAAATTGTCCTTTAGAATGTGATTCTTTCAAGCATGAACGTTTTATCTGCTTGCATATATTGCTAATGATCTGTCAATATTTCATTTTCTTTCCAGAAACACAATACATATATTAGAATGTCTTGATTTCAGTTCTAATATAATTTATGAGTCCAGATGCCATAATAGCTCATGAAGATTAATTGTATAGTTTAAAAAGCTCCTTCGTACAAGCTGGGTTTATTGATTTCGTGTATGGAGCCCATTAACTTGAATTCGAAGATTCATTTTAGGAAACCGTCTAGTAAGAGGAGTTAAAACTTTCTTGCTTTCAGGTAGCTTGGGCTTATTTTCTGAATAAAGTTAAAGTATTGCTTTACAAAAGGAGTGGTTGATCTCATGTGATTAAAAAAGTACAGAGATTGGACTGGCCTTATGCGATAAAAAAAATCGATGAGCTGCTTTATGAAAAATTAAGACAACTTTAAAAACCTATAGAAGTAAACGTTTCTCACGTACTTTCTTCTTATATTTTATTTAAAGTTTTACAATAATTGCAATGTAAGTAGCAACTGTACATAATTTTGCAGCGTGAAATATCCTTAGCCCACCAAAAATCAGGAGCATTTGCAAAGGCTTACCTGGCCATGTATTGCAGTTAGTGTCCGAGGGGCATAATGAGTATTTGCATCAGTTTCTTTCTTTGGGTACTTTGGTAAGGTAGAAGGTTTTGAAGATACGTGCATGTCCCCCTCTATGTTGCAAACTGCACTGTTGGACCTGGCCCTTTTGGCAGGTTCATCCCCTGAATTTTTGCCTCCTTCCTCCTTTTTTTTCTGACCCCTCACTGGTGGCTCTAGGACTCTGAGCACTTTATCACTGCTGATCCATGATAAATTGCAGATGCTCTCCCTTTTAAAGTTGGTATGATTGGCTTATACCTTATTGGCGTACATAATTCACCTGTAAATCCCTTGTGCAGTGGTATCTCTATACCCAGGGCCTGTAAATTAAATGCTACTAGTGGACCTGCAGCGCTACTTGCGACACCCACTGAAGTAGCCTTTCAAACCTGTCGGAGGCCAGCTAGCGTAGGGCCCTGCATGCACAGTTTTCTGCCGCAGGAACCTGGCATCTAAATTTACTTGCCAGGCCCAGGACTCCCCTTTTACCACATGTAAGCAACCCTTAAGGTAGGCCCTAGCTACCCCTATGGGCAGGCTGTTATGTATGTAGAATGTAGGACATGTACCTGGTTGCGTGACCTGTCCTGATAGTGACAAACAGCCTATTTGGTTTCTCACTGCTCTGAGTGCTGCCTTCTCATAGGACTGCATTGGAAATACCCTGCCTTATGTCTAGGGGGTATTGTCTGATTTATGAGGGGTAGCGTAGGCATGTTTGGTATGGTTGTAAAGGCAGTGAGAAATGCTGCTTACTGGTGTAAGTGGATTTTTTGTTACTATTACAGAAATGCCACTTCTAGAAAGTGAGCATTTATCTGTGCTTATTACTCTGGTGTTTTGCAGCTTGACTCTGATCCACATATGGGCAGAGTGACTATTTGGCTTTGTGCATACTTTTTAGACAGCCTGTACACATAGAGGGTGGATGTGTCACAGAGGTGCATCTGCATACTGAATAGTCTTCCTGGGCTGAGAGAAGGGAGAGGCGGGCACACATGCATTTGTAAAGGCTGTGCCCTGGCCTCACACAAAAAGGTCATTTACCCCAACTGATGTTTGGAGCCTGTGCTGGAGGAGAGAGGAGGCACTCCCAGAACCAGTTGTAACTGATTGGAACCTCTTCTCACCTTCTTTGTTAACACACATTAAGACTGAGTAGAAGTACAGGGGAGTTTTCCCCACAATTTGGTGACATTTTGGAGCTAGATACAGAATGTTGCTGGAGGGACTCACCAGGAACCGCCATGGACTGCTGCTGCTGTGCTGACCTGTGACCTGCTTGGTCATGTGGAGGAACTGCCAACTGCCTGTGTTCAACTTGTGCTGGCCTGCTGCTGGGCTCTTCCGCCCGGAGCTTCCTTTGTACTTTGTCCCCCAGGGGCTGGGTGCTGTGGCCCCAATCCCTGCAACTGCCTATAGCGCAGGAGGAGAGCTTCATCTTAATTACCTAGCGCCTAGAGAGCGCTTATCTTTTGATTTGCCTGGCGCTCTGAAAGCTCATTCTGGTGCCCAAGAAAACTGCCCCAGTGCTTGAAAGTGCTTTTTGCCACCAGGAAACTCACCGCCGTAACCTGGCCATTTTGTAATCGAAACGTGTCAAATGTGCACTCTTTGAAGTGCCCCCGGAGCACGAGAGAGAAGAAGCAGGAGGAGTAACCCCCATCAGTGGTGCCCCAGGGGCACGGAAGGCCATCAGGAGGCTCCCCAGGGGCACAAGCAGGCACTCTGCTGGTGTTTTTTACTGCCGCAGCCCGAGTCTGAAGGAAGTGGGTCTATTCCTTGGTGGGAGACCCGCCGTCGAGGGCCTCGTGGGGCCAGAGGAGCTGCCGCGGCATGACAGGGAGGAGACCACCTCGCCGGCTGGGGAGGTGAGTCGGCCTCCCAGGCCGAGCCAGTTCAAGGGCCAGACAGCTGCAGTGGTAGAAGGTGCATGGCCTTCCTAGGTGTGAGGTGGGTTGGGTGAGCCTCCCTCAGCCTCGCTAGGAGGCCTGTTGTTCCAGGTGACCCCCGTGGAGCGGGGTCACCTCCAGATGCTGCATGGGCTTGCTTGGTGGCGCCTTCCCTGCCCTCGTGCATATGTTGAGGGACCGTAGCAGCCTTGATTGTGAGGAACACCTTATTGCGGGACGGACGGAGGCCTCATCAAAGGTCCGGTCTTCCTGAGGGCAACAGTTGGGCCCCACAGCAATTGGAACACCGGAGATCCTCAGTAATACCGGGAGGAAGAAATATCACCTCCCCAGCAGCGCAGAGCAGGCGCGTTCCACCTGCTTAAAGATTATATGGTTCATGGACCTGGGCATTAGGCTGATATTTTATCTACTATGACCCATACAGTTATGGTGATATGTTTGGATGACTTGCCATAGATTCTCTAATGTTCTGATGTTCCTTTTACAGGCATCAATGTTTATTATGAGCTTTGGTATTTCTGATGACCAGGGCTTTACCATGATGTGTTGTGACTTGCCATATATTTATCTGATGGTCCCTCTATGGGCATTCTGGGAATGTTATGCTAACCTGTTTCATGACTTATCATATGTCTTCTAATGTTCCTGATAAGGGCATTCATGATATTTCTATGACCAGTGCATTTATTTAGTAAAGTGATAGCTGACTACTGCTTATGTTGCAGAATAATAAGTAACCTGTGTGTTATGTGTGACTACTGCTGGTTCTGCAGAGTGACTATGGTGTAATGTTCTGACAAATGCTTGAGTAGCAGGGTATTACTGACATGTGTTTGGTTTGACATTGTGTACAATACCGTTTATTTTTATGTAACTTGGTGTTGTGTTTCCTTTGTGGTGGGGATAGTGCATAACATGTGTTCTATGTGTTGTGCAAACACTTTACACTTTACCTCTGGGATAGGCCTGACTGCTTGAGTCAAGCTACCAAGGGGGTGAGCAAGGGTTATCTTGGTTGTGTAACTCCCTACCTGACTAGAGTGAGAGGGTTCAGCCTGGCTTAGGTGCTTACCCTAGGCAACCAGAAACCCCATTTCTAACATGCACCACTGCACAGCTTGCCCCTGCGGATCACAAGGGATTGCTGCCTCATTTGCATGATGGTGTGACCACATAGGTAAGCATGGAAGAAGGCCTGAACACAGCTGCTTACGAGTGTTCCTTCATGATCAGTTTAAAGGCTTACAATAAAAGTAGTACTTCACTTATCATTTAGCCCCTCATTAGAGTTTGGAGGGCAGAAAAGGCTGCCCGCGAAACTCCTGCAGTCGGATTACCACCAGTGCGGTCCCCTACCACGGCCCCTATTAGAAGCTTCCCACTGGGTCAGCGGGAAACAGCCCACAACATTGATACCAACTCTTAATTGAGCAGGCGGCAATGTTGCGGTACGTAGGGCGCACCAGCACCCGTTGTACTTTTCACTGTCTGGAAGGCAAATAGTGAAAAGCGCAATGAGCTGGCTATAGGGGCTCCTGCACCCCATCTCTGTCAGCCTTTACATGGTGGGGCAACCACCATATAAACGCTGGCGGAGAGGGAGGTCATAATCCCCAGAGCAGCACTGCTTGCATCGCTGCCCTGGCAGATTAGGACTGCCAGCATCGCCAGGCGGCTGAAAAGTGGCAGTGCCAGTGGTCTGACCGTGGCGGTAATGCCACAGTCATAATGTGGCTGCCAGACCGACACATCGGCAGCGGTCCAACCACCACCATCATAATGAAGGCCTTAGGGCCTCATCACGACTTTGGCAGTCTTTTGACAAGACTGACACGGTGCTGGCTGCCAAAAGACCATCAATGTTGGTGGTATCCCGCCCACCGTATTAAGAGTTCCCAAAGTATTCCACCCAAAAATAGCCACAAATCCAACACAGTCAGGACTTGGGGGCAGGATAGAGGTGGTTGCACCAGCTGTACCACCGCCCTGACAACTTTCCACCCACCACATTACGATCCATGAATGAGCACAGCGGTCCTTCCATGGCAGAGCACCATTAGTGGTCCAAACTGCAGCACGCAGAACACACTCCTGTCAACACACAACATCACATTAGAAGTTTGAATACCCCACACCGGACACACATCCACACACCACGCACACCTACTCACAGCACTATATAACACACCCCACCCAACCCATAATCCTTTGCAAAAACTAACGATCTATACAGACGCCGAGAAGATTCAATTCGAACATATAGCACACATACACCATAGGCACTCATACACTTCACACTCAGCACACACAGCACCACAGCACTACCAACACCATAAACACATCCCAACTAAATATAAACACCAGTACCTACCACAACTCACTGCCAAACCCCCACCCCACCAAGCACCTTACACTGTACCCCACACACACAAAACCGCCCCAATACAACCACCATGTCATGCCAAAAGCACCCACACTTCTCTAATGAGGAGTTGCGGATCATGGTCGATGAAATCCTTAGGGTAGTGCCACAACTCTTTGGAGCACATGTTCAGCAGACGTTCATAACAAGGAGAATGGAGTTATGGCAGAGAATAGTCGACAGGGTCAACTCAGTGGGCACCCATCCACGCACAAGGAAGGACATCAAAAAGAGGTGGAATGACCTCAAGGGGAAGGTGCGTTTCCATGGCATCCAGCCAACAGCTGGCAGTAATGATGACTGCCGGTGGGCCCCCACCTCCTCCCTCAGAGTTCACGTCATGGGTGGAGAGGGTCTTATACATCCTGCATCCTGAAGTCCTGACTGGAATACCTGGAGGATTGGACTCTGGTGAGTACAACTCCCACAATGCACTAGCCTATCCACCACAAAACATACATTGTGCACATCACATCACACCTCTTGCATGTATGTCAATTGCACTAGCTACATTAACTGGATGCTTCGACTGAGGACCACTACATGGCAATGACAGCAATGTTATGGCGGCACTACACAATGGAAAATTAATTTAGACACAGCACTGTCACCAATCCAAAGGGCCACTAATCCAGACACACTACCCTAAAGTGGACCAATCCTGGCCATGACAGTAAGGAGGTATACTCCATGCACAACATGCACAGACAGGACAAACAACCTTGCGTCCACATATACCCACCGACCATGTTTACATCATGCTGCAATGTACAGCCATTCCCAATCACATACCTAGCAAGCCATAATGGCCATCAGCTAACAGGGCAAAACTCTCATTTGAACTATCACACAGGAACACAACCAACACATTGAGCTGAAGTGACCAGGTCTGATACAAACAAGCCCAAGGAACATGGTACACATGTCTTAATCCACCATCCACAAACAGTGTTAGCAGTGCAGCACCTGTCAATGCCATTTCTGGGAATCAAGCCAATCCACTGTAGGCATCAGATTTACAGAAAACCATACACACCTACACATGTAGCACTCTCTCACTCCATCCGCAGGTACCCCTGTCACAGCAACAACGGAGAGGTTACCAAAGACTGTCAGCCCTCCTCAGTAGGGTGGCTCCAGTGATGGCAACAGCATTGGATGTCTCAACAGAGACCCTGCCCAAAATAAAATGGCAGCCGCCAGACCTGAAGCACTGGATAGGTGGCAGTGGCCTAATTCCACCGGCGTATGTGGTCATGGCGGTAGGCGGTCGCAACCGCAGTGCAACCTCTCACCGGGTAACATTGCTGCCTATGGGAGACTGCGGCCAATGGTGATCACCGCCGGTGGAGACAGTCCTGTACACGGTGGCCATGACCGCCAATTTCTGAAGCGTAGGCCTAGCTCACTTGACTCCTGACACTTTAGCAAGCAAGACCTCCACTTCGTGAGCTGCTGTGTACTGTCTCTGGGATCCATCATGCCACATTCTGCAGGTGATAGGGCCCCTGCCTTCTCCCCAGAAGAACTGGAGAGGCTGGTGGATGAGGTCCTACCCCCGTGTGAACAGCTTAATGGGGCACCAGAGGAGCAGATGAGCCCAATGCCATAGTCATGTGTGATAGGGGTGTGTGAGGGTGAATGGCGTACGTGTGCCAGTCAGGGAGTACATGCATGCATGGGGCATGGAGTGTAGGCATGTGAACGGTGAAAATTGGTATGTGTGGGCATTTTGTGGGTCTAATGTTTATAGTCCACTGCTGTTGGTATGGTGCCAGTCTACATAACTTTCTCCTTCTGTCTGTGTCACCCATGCAGGTCAACGCCCATCAAAAGAAGAGGATTTGGCATGTCATCACCAAGCAAGTGCGGACCCTGGGGGTCCATGCCTGGCAGAGCACCCATTGTCACAAGCGGTTGGAGGACCTGAGACTCTGGGCCTGGAAGACGGCGGAGGCCCAGCTGGGGATGTCCTCCCAATGAGGGAGGGGTGCCAGTTGGAGCTGACCCCCCCTAATGGCCCGAATTTTGGGGGTGGCCTACCCTGACCTGGATGGCCGTTTGAGGGCAGCACAGCAGCCACAAGGGGGTGCGTACCTACTGTATACTGGGACTTTGCTGGCCATTATTGGGAATGGGTGCCTAGCTGCTACCAAAGTGGCTTTGCAGTTAATGTGACACGTGCATCAACAATTAGGAAATGGGCAATAGGCACCCTTGCTGAATATCTTTTGTAGTTGTGTGGCCCCATGCTCTACTGTCAGTAAATGGTCCCATACCTCTCAAAGTCTGTAATGTGTAGATGCACAAATGACATTTGCACATGTGTGACTCCATCCTGGCCGTCAGATTGATGCGAGTGTCAGTAGTACCCTAAGCATTGTGTATGACCAGCTCCAGCCATCTGCATCAGTGGCTCTGAGGTGTCAGTCCACTCGCATCTGTGTAGCCAACCTGTATATGCGACTTTGCAACTCTCCTTCCATCCCTGGGACTATGTAGATCATGTACTGACAGAACTTGATATAGATAGATTGTGGGGATGGCATTACAGTTCCACCATTGCACTGCCCTTCTTGGGACACGGGTACTGACCTGAGAGCTGACTAGTCAGATATAGATGATGTGCTGGCTGCAGGGTATCTGTAGGTAGGCAACCTGGGACATTGATGCATGTAGATTTGATGAGGTCTGATTGCACAGTACTAACATTCCTGGGGGCTGTACTTGTGAGGAAGTGTCCTTCCGAAGTATGGGTTGGTACTGGTGGTGGTAAGTGCCCTAGGAGATCCCAGATATGTCACCAAGGTGTGTATATAGCATGTATAACAAAGCCCTAGCTTGTCCTCTGTTGCATTGCTGACTGACTGCCTACATCATGTCGACATGGATAGTTGGGGGCACTTCTGGTGGCCTGTGACTCTTACAGCTTGGCTTGGCTATTAGGTTGTGGCAGATTGGGAGTGGTTTGGGTATTGCATGACACATCCGATGTGAAGTGTCTAGGTGTCTGACTGGCATTGGCCAAATCTGAGTTGTCCTCCATGCTGGCCTCACTACAATGAGTGGGCAGCCATATGTAAGGACAGGTAAGTGTTGTGTGCTCAGTGTTTGGAGTTGTCTTCACTGTGATGGACATTTGACAGTGGACATAGACTATTCAGGTGTTGTCTTTGTAGGGGACTGCAGTATTGTTGTGTTATCTGCACATCCAATGGGTGATATCGTGAGGTAAGATGTGTAATCAGGCATGGTACTGATAGTGCATCGAAGGCATGCTGTGTCAGCTTAAGAGGGCATAGTTTGGCATCATAGGGATGACTCAGGCAGTGCTGTCCTACCTAGGTCTTGTTGTAGGTGTGAGGGTTGTCAGGCAGGTGTAGGAAGTAGTGTCATGACATGATGTAGGTAATGTGTCCTTGCAAATTAGATTGCCTAGCCATGATATGCATAGTGACTGATATACAAGATTAGCTGTGTCAATGGGAGGTGTATGTTAACCATTTTGCCCCATCTCTCTCTCTCTTCTCCCTCCCTGTCTCTCTCCAATGGTGTGCACCAGCATCATCTGGCAGAGGAGAAGGGACACAGGTGAGTGGGGAAGCAGCAGCCCATGGGACCCAGGAAGGTGGCACCACCGACACCCAGGGGGACAGAGGGCGAGGGCAGGGCGCAGCCAGCACGTCTGCCCCTGCCCAGTCAGCCCTGCTGCTCTCAGTAATGAGGCTATTGACCTCCTGAGGTCAATCTCTGTGGGTCAGTCAATCATTGTAAATGCCATCCAGGGACTGGCAGCTCAAGTACAACGAAGCAATGTGTTCCTGGAAGGCATTCACGGTTCCATGGCTGGCCTCTAGAGATCCTTTCAGGCTCTGGCCACCTCACTGATGACATCCAGTGTTCCTTTGTCTACTGTCCCCCCTCCACATACCTCTTCCCAATCCCCTCTCCCCACACCCATTCAGAGCACACATTCAGACAGGCATGCATCCACCTCAACAGACACAGTTGGTACTGACAAATACAAGTACCACAATACCCACTACCGACATGCACACAGACGACACACACACATGCAGACACACCAACATCCACTCTCTGCACAGACTCCCTCACCACCCCTCCTTCACAGACACTATTTCTGACACTCGTGCAGGCAGCACATCATCATTGCAGATCTAGCCACCAGTCCCATCTTACCCACAGTCACCACAATATCAGACCCTCAGACCTCCTCCCCAGTTACAACATCCGCACTCACCACAACCACCGATCCCTCCACATGCGGCACATGTACTATACCTGTACAAACCACACCAACCAGCAGTCACCCATCCAGCATGGCATCTCCCCCAAGACACCTAAATGCCCGCACTCACCTACCAAACAGACACCCAGCACATGCAAGCATTTCACGCACACACCTGCAACCAAGACAACCACAAAGACACATCTTATGACCATTCTCTCTCCCTCCACTCCCAAAGCCTTTTCCTATGACCACCCCTGTGTACCTAAGAAATGTTTCCTGTATGAGTTTTCCCTGTTCCCCACCCCTCTCCCACCCCTTGAGACAATGGAACCCTCTGTGTCCCTTCCCAAGTCCAGCCCTTCCACCTCTAAGTCCTCCCCTACGACCCCTACTATTGCCCCTCCCCCTCCCCCAGCAGAAAGTCAAACCCCCCAAGGGCCCCCTCCCAAGGCCAGACCCAAGGACCCCCCCAACCAAAACCCAAAGCCAAGGACCACCCTCCCAAGCCCAAAGACCCCACTCCCAAGCCCAAACTCCTTTCCATCCCCACCTCGCCACTGAGGTACCTGCAGCCTCCTTGATGCCCCTACCTCCAGAGGTCATTTTACTGCCAAGTGTCAAGTTGGGGCACAGTGAGATGCCTAATGTGCCTTTGGGGCCTCGAACATTGGACTTGCCTATGGGGTATTATGTACATAGTTCAATATTTATATTTATTTTGTTTACGCAATACACCTGGGCCAACAAGATGTTGGCATCCATCGAACACTACTTGTCCTACCTTTCTTTCTCCATGTTGGATTTCTGTTTGTGATCCTTAGTTTGTGTGTGTGACATGTGTGTGTTGTCTGTGTGTGCTGTTGTGCATGGCCTGCATATGTGTGAGGCCCTGGCATCAGTCCCGCTGTGATGGGTGCATATTGTGTGTGTGATATGATTGTGTAGTCACATGTATATGTGCATTGTTTGTGGTGCGATGTGTTAGGGTTGTGTTGTGTGCCATTGTGTGGTTGTTGTGTGTGCGTTCATGTGTGTGGTGTTGGCTATGTCCTATGCATTGTGTGTGGTGTGGGTGTGGTATGACAACACATTTGTTTGGGTGTGTGTTAGTGCTGGTTGGTTTTGCTGTGTTGTTGCGTGTTGTTGTGTGTATGTGTTGTGATGTGAATGTGTGTATTGAGAGTGGTTGGCTATGTGTCTGTGTAGTCGTGGTTGTGATGTGGTTGTGTGAATTGGTAGTGTTGTGTATGAATGTGTTTGACAGTGGCGGTGTTGTGTGTGGGTCGGTGTGTGTATGTTGCATGTGTTTGCCGTGATGTGTGAGATTTGTGTGTGCGTATGTGTAGTATGTATGCGCGTGTGTGTATGTCAAGGTGTGTGTGTTCATATGGGTGTGCAGGTACAGGTATGTGTGCCCATCGTAAGGCGTCCCGGCTGTGTGTGTTGTGTGTGGGTGTGTACTAATGCCTTTCCCTCCAGTGTGTGCTAGGTGTTTGTACTCACAGTTGTTGTCTTTGCAGTTGTCGCTGTATATGGAGTTGTTGTACAAGCAGGAGCACAAGTTCTGGTTCCATGGCGACTGGTCAGCTCTGTGTTCCCGAAGGTGAGTGTTGCCTTTTATATCATTCATTTCTGCCAGGGTTTTGGTGACTGTGCAACTGTGGCAGAAACCCTGGTGGTGTGCAGCCTTGTAATGTGTCCGGCGGAAACATGGTCCCCCTTGGTCTGAAGGTGCCTACTGCCATCTGTGGCGGTCAGACCGCACTGGCGGTACTGGTGGTGTATTGGCTGTATTCTGTCTTCACCACCAGGCCGCTGACGCTACAATCGCCAGCCGCAACATGGTGGTCCTGGGACAGCCAAACTCGTAATGATCACCTTAGTGTCCTACTGCTTTGGGTGGCACCAGGTTCTTCCACATTTGAACTTTTTAACTTTGTCTATATATATAGAAAGTGTCAAGTCATTGAGGAAACTGCACAACTTACGGGAGTGGGAGTTGATAAAATGCTGACGGATAGGAAAAAAAACTATTACATTAACATATTCAAGGTATTGATATGAGAAGGATTCGATGAGGAAAAAAATCTAATGTGATACTTTGAACACCAAAAAGATAATACAGCCTTATTTGAATTCGTCCAATCATGCAATAGGTTAACATCAGGAAGTAAACTATAATCAGGGCCACTGGAACAATGTAGCAGTGAAGGGCCTAATTATGTGACAAGGATGACTATATTATGTGCAAAGAAAAGGCATATAATGTGGCATATTGCAGCACAGTGAGTGACAATATTACCTCATTATTTTGTTATTTTTCCTCATTTTAATGTTGTATGGGCAAAAGTATCACCTCATTAGTATCAGGTTAATACCAGAACACATCAATAAGCAACTGAAAGGTGAACAGTCAATATTTGTGAAGGGCCTTTCACTGTGTGGCAACAACTGTAGCTGCAATTTTAGTAACTTTTAATCCATTTGAGGTAGAAAGAGTTTTTTTTCTAAAACCTGTAGACTGTGTAATGTTATGTGTATTTGTAGGCACACCTTCACATGCTTGGGTATCCTGGTGCTATGGAATATCTGACAAATTTGTCAAATCAATAATTATGTAGAAATCACCAGAGATGTAAAATTGCATAATTCCAGTGGATCTGTCTATAGGTTACTCAGTATAACACCAAGAAGAAACATTGATTGACTATGAAAAAATAAAAACAACAGCCAGGCAAATTAGAAGATGGCAGCATTTAAAGCGTTTCTTATGAAAATGAATATATACTCTTGAAAACACAAAATAGAAGAGTGGAAGTCAAGTTTCGGGCAAGAAGGCATTTAATTGGTTCTATAGAAAAGTCCCATGCAGAATTCTCATGAAGAATAATGTTGTTAATAACAATTCACTTTGTCCAAACAATAGAAGTACAGAAGGCCTAGATGTGAGGGTCTATGTAGACTGATGACAACAGCAGGTAATGCTGGACTGTCTAAGAAAGAACCAAACATTCATTTCATCTTTAGATTTCATGTGGCAAAGCAATTTATTTTACAAGACAGCATTAAGTGCAATAAGGGAAATGGAAGAAAATAAAGGAAGGACACAAAGGAAACCTGAGTTCATGCAGAATGGAGCTTTCTGAGTGAGTCTTCAATTGTTAAACATAACATTGCAAGACTTGGAGTGAATTTCATTTTTAATTCTGAATGAGCTTGCTGTTTCAGTCTTTTTTTCTTCTGTGCATATTCTATCAGGTAAACAATAATTTATAGAATAGTAAGGTAATTTAATTACAGTAATAATGTTTTATCTCATAAAGGGGCCATTTACAACTTTGCTAGATTCAGATGAAGGTATTTTAGATGGCAGAAATTAACGTTTCAACTGCTATCCCTAGGTCTGAACTCAGCCACTACATATTATTGTTCAGAATGTGTAATACTAAGTAGAACAGATTAATATATCAGTAAAGGAAACCTTATCTAAATTTGCTCCCTGGAGAAGTGTTTCTTTTCTGAATACCAAGAAACACATGCTGGCTGTTTGTTTTTTGATAGAAGACAATATCTGTGATTATCAATTAAATATGGTATTAGTATCTAAGGAAAATGAGATGTAAGCTTTGTATTTAAAGATGTACTTGATTTAAGCACAAGTGTTTCAGAATGTCAAATAGTGATATTTTACTCTTGAACTGGATTTCCTGCTACAATTGTTTTGGTCAACTTTAGTTAATGCCCCCAAACAAGGATGCTCCACAGGCTCTGTTTATGTAGATTTGTTTAATTTTTATATGACGTGGGATTGGTCCTCTTTTAAGGTCTATAAATAGTTATGTACTATTTGCCTACCAAAACCAAGATATTGTTGTCATTCTAATGTGGCATTTGCATAGTGCAAAATTGTCCATTATTGTGACATCACACTACTTTTTGTACATAGAAGATTGCTTTTAAGATTTTTTTACCCGATACCTAATAGTGGGCATGAAATGCATGCTCCCAATATTGAATTGAAAACTAAAACAAACGTGAATTTGTTGTTGGAAGGCCTTTCAAGGCTTTCAACATAAGAAAAAGTTAATCACTGTTGTCCTTCTATATTTAATTGTAATCATGTATGAAGTTGCTTTGATGAATAGCATGATTAAATATTACATTCTCTTATACAAGGTTTATTCATCTGTCCGTATTTTCCTTTATTTCTTATTTTTTCCTTGAATTGTGTACTGGCGTGGGTTTGGGAGGAAGGGAGGATGGGGTTCTTTCCAAATTCATCATTAGGATTTACTGCTACTGGGATGTTCCAGTTCTTAAAATGTATACTCCATTTTATGATTCTAATATTTTTTGTTCTGGTTTTTTATTTCTATCATAAATAAAACTTTTAAAAATGAAAGTGGAGGGCTTTATATATTCCCACATTTGTTTGTAATTGCAATTACTGACTTACAATGTGTATCATCTATTCAGATGACTACTGGTTACTGGCCAATTCAGAATATTAACAGCAACAAGCTAAGGGCCTGATTATGAGTTTGGACCACCATGGAAGCGGTGGAGGTCCAACCACCATAGACTTGGTGGTTGGACAACCGTATTACGATGCATTCGGTCCCATAGATGAAAGACGGCTGATGTCCCGCTTGCACAGCCAGCAACCGCAAACTGCCTTGGTGTCAAGGCAGGCCAAACAGGCCTACGGAGCCAGTGTTTCCGCTGGACACATCATGATGTTGCCTACCACCAACATGACTGTGGCGGTCCAACCACCACATCCCAGCATACGGAAACGGAGAGCATAAAGCAAGCAATACACCTTCAGGCAGCGTTACATGTCCTGTGCTGCCATGGAGCTATCACACACATCCTTCAGGTGCTGTTGCTCTTAGTTCGAGCCCATAATCCACACCGTCATTGATGCAACCGACGGTAAGTTCACCCACCTACCTGTGTCATGAAGCTCAACAACAGATCATCGCACCATTGTCCACATGATATGGGGCTTAAGCTACGGGCACCAACTACACTTGACAAGGTGTCCTGGGTCCGAGTCTTCAAAAGAATGATGCATACACAGCTATTAAACGCCCCCTTTTGGCAGGTCACTGACATTGCACTACAACACTCCACAAAAACAAGTCTGCTCATCTTTGGTACAGGGAGAGTGAAGTGTACAGATCATTGTGTCACACAACAGCAACGCCACAGCAACATCACATCTATCAATTCAACTGTCATCCTCACATTGCTCACATGCCATGGACTGTCGTCAGATTTTATGAATGTGTCATTGAACGCAAATACCCTTCCCATGAAACATCCCTGTGATGGACCCACACATCACCCACACTGCAACACAATGGAATACCAATGGGATGCACAATATTTTGAGAGACAAATATCCAAAGCACACAATGCAAACAATACCTGCACTACAGGGATGGGGGCATCAGGAGCACTCCTGGAACAATGCTGCCCTGGGACACATTTCACTTTGCACATGCCCAAAAACATAGGGGCAGATTTAAAAGCCCCTAGCACCACTGGAGCGTCACTTTTCATGATGCTCCGGTGGTGCTAGCCACTGCTCCATATTTATAAGGAGGTGTAATGCCACTTTTTGTGTTGTTATGCCTTCTTGTAAATATGGTTCCCTTCTATGCAGTTTTCTGCATCAGAGGGGTGTGCAATCGGTGTTGCAGTAGGCGTTCCACCACAACACCCATTGCTTCTGATGCTGTCCCTGATTAACGAATAATCGTAAACCTGTGGCAGCACCAACAACTGATGCCACCCTGCAGCACACATAGAAAGAGCAAAATGTCATGGGCAATTGTTTATGTGCAGGAAGGGATACCTTCCTGCACACAAACAATCATTCCAAAATGATGCTTTGATACTTCTATGTGTGCTGAATTTTGCAGCACACATAGAAGTGCCAAATTGCTATTATATATTCTTTATGTGCAGGACGGAACACCTTCCTGCACATAAACAATCTATCCCCTCAACGCAGACACCCTTGCACTATGGTGAAAGGATGCCTGCGTTGGAACAGGCCGCTTAATTCAGTACTGGCGCAGGGGGAAACGCAGGGATGCTCCTTATTCCTGTAAATATGGCGCATCCCTGCGTTTCAAAAGTGGTGCAGTGTGGCGCTGCTATTTTTGGCACAGCACTGCGCTGTACCCCTTTTGAATAAATCAGGGCCATAATTTGCACACAAACTGGACCTTCATGTATGTCAGTGACAAACAATAGTAGAGCCAAGTGACATGCCTATCTGCATAGTGTGTAATTGCACGCCAAGAAAGCACATACAACAGCCTGGGCCATACATCTAGGTAAAGTATCTGCAAGGTACACACATCAAAATGGACACATGGTCAGTTAAATGCAAAGTAAGGTAGCACAATTGAACACCCTCCATGTGTGGACAAACAAAACTCTAATTTCCACACATGAGATGAATACACAATCCATATCGGAGGGACAATTCTAAGACAATACATGCTGACATTCGCCAACACAAGATGAAATACTTACTATAGAAAACATAACACAATGCAATGACACCCGAATTGGATTAACACCCATATCAATACAGTATGCATCTAACCTTGTCTTGGGTGACACCAGCACTACCCATAAAGTCAGATACTGCAAACAACAGCAAATTGGCTTACAATCAGGGTGAAACACATACATCTGTAGGTAAACTACACAAAGTACTCAGGAACAACAAAAAGCTAGAAAAGTAATAGCAAAACAAGTGTGTACCCAACAAAACACAAATATGCCCTTATTAACTCAAATTGTTGTAGTTCAAAGGCCATTGGCCAGTCCATATGATTTCATGCACAGTACTGTGCCCAACCTTGACTCCAATCACTACCAGTGAACCTCGACAGGAAGGGGAATTAAGTGGGCAGGCAGACACCTCAGGGATCATGATTGGTTGGGGTGGGATTGTATTTGAGATTGGTGGGTTTGGGAGGGGAGCTTTTCCTTTGGAGTGCTGCGCTTCTTCTTTGGGGGAGGGGTATGAGTGCTTGCTGGGGAGCAGATGTGACATGGGAGGACTTTGAAGTGGAAGGGATGGGTTGGGATGCGGGTGGGGATCTCTTGGGTTTGGGAGTCCGGTGGAGGGAACAGGGGAAAGGGCAAGGTGAAAAAGGAAGCTCTCCTTCAGAAAACAGGTAGGGTCATCAGAAGGGAATGGGGATTTGGAGGCTGGGGGAGCGGTGTTCCTGCCTGTGAGTGTTGATGGCTTGGGTGTGTGAGTGTGTGAGATATGCTTGTATTTGGGTGGTGTCTGTTGTGTGTGTGAGTGTGGGCATTTGTGTGTCTTGGAGAGTGGGAGGTGAAGGTGCTGGGTGATGTGGGAGTGGTGGATGTGTGTATGTCTGTTGGGGTGGTGTCTTTGGGCATGGTGGATGTTGTGGATATGTCTGTGGGTTTGTGAGCTGTTCTCTGGGTGTATGGTGGGTGTGCTAGATGTGTCACTGGCTGTTGTGGTGGTGACGGTGGGTATGGTGGGTGGATCAGTGTGGGTGGTGAAGGTGTCTATTGAATTGGGGGTGATGTGGCATCTGTGGGTGAATGTTGGGTGCCTGTGTGCCAGCGTGTCTTGTGGTGCTTGTGTTGATGTGGGCTGCTTGTGTGTGTTGAGGTGGGTGCATGCGGATGTGTCTGTGTGCTTGGGCCAGGGAGGGGAATAGGGACTTTGGATTGGGACGAGACAGGTGGTGGGGGGAGGATTGTGGGGTTGGATGGCTGCCATCAGTGAGGAGGCCAGAGACTGAAAAGATCCATACAGGCAGACATGTCACTATGAATGTCTTCCAGGAAAGCATTTGTCTGCTGAAGTTGGCTTGCCAACCCCTGGAAGCCATTAGCAACTGCAATCTGCAACAGAGATACTCCTCAGGAGATCAATAGCCTCCTCTCTCAGGGCTGCAGGGCTAACAGGGGCTGGGGCTAAGTTGCCTTGGGCAAAGAAGACCCCTTCCCTCTTGAGTGAGTGAACACAGCCAACTGGGTGGGGAGCAACAGGAGGGTGGCAATAGTACTGAGGTTGGCAGACAAGGATGGTACAGGAGCAGGTTCTGATGGGCCTGCCACAAAAGGGAGTGGCCACTGGAGGAACAATCTGAAGATGACGAGGTTGATCCTGTGTCATCAGTGGCACTCTCCTCACCCTCTGGGTCACTGTGTCCTTCTCTGTCAGTGGTGTCTTGTTTGGAGGTACAGTAGAGTGGAGCTTCCATACTTGATTCCACCCTGTCTCCTTCACTTGTCTGGGATGATGTTACAAATACAAAGAGAAAAAGGGTCACCACATGTTCCTGATCAAACATGAACAACACCTGTGATTAGCAAACATTACCATGACATCAAGTAGGCCCCAGCAACAAACTACGAAGTGGCTTCTACGTGTACCACACCATATGCATGAATGCCACATGAATTGTCAATAGTCACCCACACAAGGAAAATCTGAATCTCAGACAACTCCAATTGCATGGGTGACGTTGTGCAACACAGTAACCATTGAACAAGTAGGAGACCTCATCACCTTCATTTACCTCAGTTACCTGTTTTTATACAATAGTTGGCCAATGCCAAGTTCATTCCCACAGATCCCACACAAGGTCATGCATACATCTATTTGTCACATTCACAATAACACAAAATTAAGAAATGATGCTCCAAAATCCTGCCATGTTGCTGACAGCAGTACAGTAACCTTCATAAGGGGACATGGAAATACTCATGTCACACTGGAAACAATGCACACTTCACCATGTGTAAATTGTACTTATGGAGTCATAGAGGTAGTACTAATGTTGCTCAGATATACTACACATTTGGCATGAAAATGTACCCTGTAGACGAAAAGTGCACATTGTGCAAGTGAATCTGTAAGCCTCAGGAAAAAAACCTGTGCTGTATGGCACCCCTTACAATGATATAATCTGATTGCATTAGTCATTTGTATGTTGGAGAGGCCCAGGGATTTGCAAGTACTTGTAGAAGGCCCTCAACATGTTGCTCAGTGGGAAGCTACATCACTGTCTCCGTTTTGGTCCTGCAAACACAGATGTCTGGGGATGAATGATTGTACCCAACACATATGATTCCAATATAACTGCAAGTCACTCCGTGATGCATGCCGTAAGAAACTGGGTTTCTAGCAGTCAGAGGTTTACACCCTTGTCCAAGTATGGACCATAATTCCTAGTCTGGGTAAGTCATAACACAATCCAAACTATCCTGTGCTCACCCTATGATAGCTTGGCACATAGCAGGCAGGCTTAAATTAGAAGGCAATGTGTAAAGTATGTGTGCAATAACTCATACAGTGACAAATTTATGCAGGGGTTCCATCAATTTTCCACAGCACAGGGATTTTCTTCTCTTTGGTGATGTCTTTGGGGCCCTGAGACTTCAGAACAGAACGCATGCTCAATCCAAGCCCTGGGAGAGCAGTTGTGGAGAAGGCAGAGTCCTTCCAGCAGAGTCAGGGGCCAGCAGGCAGCAGGGCAACAAGTAGGGCAGCAGTCCTTCCAGCAACACAGTCCAGATGAGTCCTTTGGGCAGCCAGGCAGTCCCTCTGACAGAGTCCGGTTGTTGATCCAGAAGTGTCTGATTTTGGAGGTTCACAGACCTAGTAAATATACCCCAAAATTCCTTTGAAGCGGGGGAAACTTCAAAGAGTTATGTGTAAGTGCACAAGTTCTCCTTTTAACACAGCCCTGTCTGCCAGAAACCCTGTGGAGGTTCATCAGTTCTTTGTGTGGGGTCAGGCCACTGGCCTTGAAAGTGTAAATGAGAGCCCCTCCACTCTTCCTGCAGAGGGAGACCCATTCAGTATGCAGATGAATGCAGATGTGGATGAGAGTCCTGCATTTATGGCTGTCTGAGTGGAATGCACAAGGGGAGCTGTCAACCAGCACAGTCTAGATGTGGATTGGAGACAGGCTGCAAGGCACAGAACGCCGTACGTGCAGAGAAATGCCCACTTTCTAAAAGTGGCATTTCTGAAATAGTAATATTAAATCCAACTTCACAAGTAAGCAGGATTTTCTATGACTATTATGACCATACTAAACATGTCAGGACTACTTCTTTCAGATCAGAATCTATCACTTAAAAAGTATACAAGGGTAGTTCTAATGCTGGCCTATGAGAGGAGCAGGCCTCACTGTAATGAAGAATGAATTTGTGACATGTAAAACACAAAAGTACATGTCCTGCCTTTTACTTACATAACACCCTGCCCTATGGGTTACCTAGGGCCTAACTTAGGGGTTAAGTATATGTAGAAAAAGGGGAGTTTAAAGCTTGGCAAGTAGTTTTATGGGCCAAATCAAGTGGCAGTGAAACTACACACACAGGCCTTGCAATGGCAGGCCTGAGACATGGTTAAGGGGCTACTCATGTGGGTGGCACAATCAGTGCTTCACACCCACTAGTAGCTTTTAATTTACAGGTCCTGGGTACCTATAGAGCATGTTACTGGGGACTTACAGGTAAATTAAATATGCTAATTGGGAAGGAGCCTGTGGTGAGTTAGTTGGGAGGTCCTCAATTTGCTCTCTTTTTGGCTAATGATCAAAACAACGTGAACATAATAAAATGAACCTCTGGACCACTCTTAAGATATGATGGTAAGATGGATTCTCTTTTATTTCTATTTATTAGGGTTCTTCTTTTAATGTTTCTTTTAACAGTTTTTTAAAAACTTTTGTACTGTCCTTTGGAACTTTTCTCCTGGTCCCTTTTCCTTTTTTCCTCCTCCTTCTATTTTTTCTCCTCCGATGATCTTGTCTATTATCTGTCACTGGTTTCCCTTTTTGTACGTATAGCTTGGGGTCCCGGCATCACTGTTGCAGAGGATGGGGGAAAAACAACGGACAGAGGGACAAGAGGTAAGTGGTTTATGTGTCTGATACTCTTTATATCCTGTCGTCAAAGGATGTCTTAAGGTGCCTATCGGTGAGCACACTGTGATTCCCCTTTTTTTCCTTCTATGTAGTACTGTTGAGAGTGTACTGGTGAAAAGTGCATTAGAAGAGAGTAAAACAAAAAAAATATATATATATATATTTATCTCAGGCGTGCTTTTATGTAGACAAGTCAAGCTTGTTACAATAGTTCCTTATTATGTATTGGAACTAATGGTGAGATTTTCCCTTCCCCTCCCTCACTTTTCTCCCCGCTCCCCTCTTCCTAAGTCCTTTTTAGGAAGTTTGTGGCTGAACCACAAACATGGCAGGCATGTACCTGTGTTATCCATGTCCCTCCTGGGACGTGGCAGCTTGTTTCGTCCAGAACTGGGATGCTGCCACTTCGTAAGGCTCCCTCATCCCCTTGGGTCTCTCCTTCCTTCGTTGCTGTGTGGATTCCCTCTGGGACTTCAGGTGTTTTGTTCTTCGGTCCTCGGTCTTCTTTTGTGCTCCCACCTGCTGAGGCATCTTCCTCTTCTCCCTTTGCCGCACGTCGCCTCTTCTTCATGGTGGACGTGGTTACGTAAGCACAGAGCACTCTCCAGAGTGCCCCCGGGGCACTCTCCGTTCGGCCCAACGACCAGCTTGGAGGTGGGGAAGCTGGCAACCCTGTTACAGAGCCATTGCTACCATGTTTAGGTGAGAGACCACATGCACTTTAGTACTGGAAGCAGCTGTAAAGTAGGCAGAGTCCTAAAACCAACAAAAACAGGGTCAGGAAAATGGAGAGAGGCAGGCAAAAAGTTGGGGGATGGCCACCCTAAGACTGCTAGGACTAACACATTCCAACAGTCAAGCAACAACCCTTCCCCCATTTCAAATATGCAGAGCACTTTACCACATGATGCCAAATCAATGGCACAGAAATGCACATTGTGGGTAAAAAATATAGTCCTACCTCTCATGTCCCTCATTGCTACTGCAGTTGTAAATGCCAAATGACATGCAATGGCAGATAAGGGTATGTGTGATCCAACAATCAATGGTGACACACTCCTGTCTGTGGTGCCACATGAAATGTAGCCCCATTACATATGTCCAATTCCAAACACAGGTTGGCATGCATATGTATATGTGAGGGAGTCCAAACATTATCCAGTGAACACAGGTAGACCATGCATGAAACATCAGTGTAGACATTTTGTCACATGGGAAAGGGATACATGCCAACATGTAGGTACAAGGAATGTTGGCAACAGTGATGGCATGTTAATTATGTCAATGGATATTCTCCACTTACCAAGGGAAAGTATTGATCTGTAGCTGTACCCGAAGGACAATGTATTCTCTGTCACTTGTATGATGTCCACCTTCACATGACAGGCACCAGCAGTCACACACTGAAGACATGTAGCCTCTGGGGGGCAGATGCAAATTTACTCACTTGGCCAGGCAATGGCTGAGGACAGTGATCAATCACTTCTTTTTATTTGGGCTGTAAAACTGAGGGGTGGTGATCTGTTGCCCAGAATGTTCGACCCACTATGACAACAAACATTACTTGATTTATCAATGTACACAGCCATGTGTAATTCCTGGAAAGCAATTTTGTGTGTAGTGTACTTAGTTGTTTCCTAGGTCCCTGGGCTAATAGGCAAGGTACATCAGTATGCACCAAATTCCATACCTACACAAACAGTTACTCATCTTGTGTGTCACACATGGCCCATCCCCAAACATCAGGGGGAGATGTCAGAACCTAAAACATCAACTTGGTATGTGACAGGCAGGAATATGTTCTGTGCTCATCCCGTTGTCACTGTTGTGCTCCCCTCAAATGTCCATCAAGCTCCAGGTATGCCACCGCCAGAATGCGGGCCATGGGGGGGTCATGATCCGGGGAGTCAAAACACAGCCACACAGTCTAGAATAATCACAGACTGCAAAGTTAAAGTGAAAGTACACCTACTGTACCATTTCAGCAAACAAGATATCCTATTACATCACTTCCTGTCTCATTTGCGGCCCGTTTTTTGTCTTCCGTGTACATTTTTGACACTTACGGGGTTTGTGTCAATATTTTTTGACGCATATGTGTTAAAATTCCCACGCATTCAGGATCAATAAATTTTTAATGGATAGCCGCATGCCTGGGGTGCACTGGTGGAATTAACGTTAGGGACCAATTGATGTATAATGTGCATGAGCGTCATTTTTTAATGCCTACGCGTCATTTATAACACATAAGTGTTATTTTTTGACGCATATGCATCACAAAATTTGTCTTAAACTGTGTTTGAGTCATTTTTCTAATTTTAACATGCATACATCCTATAACTAGACAAAGATAGGATGGTATGACCTGCAGTGTGTGTTCTAGAGTTTGGGCACATGTGGCAGACCATACTACTGTGGCCCATAATACTCATGTTGTTGTGCAGGATTAGCTCTCTTAACTGATGCAACAGCAGCACAAACGTTGGTAATTAAATTGAATTTTTCAAGTTGGTGCAGGTATTGCATCAATAGAGGCCAGCAAGGCTACGCCACTAAAAAATTAATCATGGCCTGTGTGTTTTGTGTGTAAATTGTCTGTTCAAATTATTTGTGTGCGTCTGTGGGAATGGCATGCAAAACATTTAGCGTAATGTGCATGTATGAATGTGTTACAAATGGGTATAACGAGCAGATGCCATTCAAAGAGGTACATCATTCATGATATGTCTTTGTAATATCTGTTGCCTCTTATGCTGTGTGTACTAGCTTGACATTGGGGACAATACATTTCCCATGAATAACTATGCACAGGAAAGATCGAGGATGGCTGATGAGGGCTATGTCAGATATGTTACACCTCACATGTCATGAAATGTTGGCTACCACTTCATGGTCACTTGTGTGTATATTACCCATGAGTCAGGCATTTGAACATGCCAGATAGGTACAGAGTTTATGACACAGAGTCTCAAATCCAAACATAAAATTGTTATGTACACCACATTTTGACTCATGTAAATGACCTACGTTTCTCCTGTGGCTGTGGTGAACCAGCGGACCATGCTGCATGTGTTCACATATTTTCAGTGGTTCATTGCACAAAGGTGTCCAGCTCAAGTGTGTGGCCATGTGTAGCCTGTATCAGTATTGGCCTCCATGGTGTAACAGTTACGTGCAGGTCTAGTCATGAGTCTGTGGAGCCAACCCTTGAACTAACAGAGTATCCTTCAAAGCAGATTTGACCTAAAGCCAAAGATCACCTAACGGCATACAAGGGGATAGGGCAGCTATGGTACAGCAGAAATTTCAGAAGGCTGACGACAGAGCAACCTTGGTGTGCTCAATTACATTATGGATCAGTAACAGAAAACAGGCAGGTTTCATCACTACATCTGTACACAGAGTAGGGCTCTAAATTTCCCACCGCAACAGGGAACATCAGTGCCTCTGTGCTTATTAATCTTGCAGCTAGTCACCACGCAAGCCCTATCAAAAGGTGGCGGCAGAAGAGAATCTGTATCTGGACCATCAGGGCTTAAACATGTATTGTCCTTACATACACATTAGCAGCCCTTGTTTGTTGGACTGGAGACACAGATAAAAATCCAGGTATACATCCATAGCACACTGTCACTGTTTGGCACTAATGCATACATGCAAAACCAGACAAGGGATGGGGGCTGGATTTGCCCTTTTGAAAACAAGTCCCAGAACAAAATACGATAAGAAAACAAATTAAACTATACTATGCATTTGAGGACTGATCGTAGACCTACCAGACACAATACCCCAAGAGGAAACGGAGGGCATGGAAACCAACTATGAGGCAAATGTAGCCACAGGGAACATCTCTGGTTAACGCAAAGACTAGAACCAGTCTGGCTAACAGGATGCAGGCTCTGTCAGGAACAAACATTAACAAGGCAAATACACAGTGAACAGAGTCTGACTGGGACAAGCAGGAACAACACTGTGGGTACAAAGATCAGTTTCTGGTGTACTCTGCACTGTTACACAATCCCCCCAGTGCTCTGGTACACAAATGATGTGTACTCCAATGCACAACAAGGAGATTCAGGAAATGGCAGCTTCTAAGCAGTTCCAGGCAGCAGCAAGGGCAGGGCAGAGTCAAATGGCTGGCCTGCATGCGAGTGCACACAGGTGTGTGCAGTTTCAGTCTCTCACAAGTCCTGGAGTTGAGAATCCAGTTCAAGGGGCCAACCGGACCTTTCACATGGGAAGTAATGGACAGCTGAATACAGGCCTTACCGACTACCAGGCAGTGCATTATGAGACCTGAAGTCCATGCAGACTAATGAACTAGAACTATGGCATGCCATACTGAAGAGGGAAGCACACAGGTGTCAGAATGGGAGTCTGGGTGAGTCTAGATGATGATTCTCAGGGTAGAGATAGTCCATTTACAGCGCCCCCTAGAGAAGGGTGGGCAGAGGCTTACAACATGGCAGTGGCAGGACTTATTACCTCGGATGGACTGCATAGGGCATGTCTTGTGAGCAATGCTTGTCATACCTGGGGCACTTGTGCTATCCATTTTCAGGTTTGATGCACTTCTTGTTACACATGCTCCTTTCAGAGATAGCTGATGTCACTCTCACTGCTGTCAAGGGTCTGGTCATACATTCTTGTTACCAATGCAATTGCACACCCACTGCCTCATGTATGATGCACTTTTTTACCTTATGATTGATGGTGTCTCAGTTGTGTTTCATATGCTGCAATGGACCATGTTGGCAACATGGATGTGTCTCATAGCTGTGGTCCTATGAAATTGCCCTTCAAATGTGAAATAGACAGGATGTATTTCATAAAAACTGTGTGTGATGTTTACTGTACATTCATACCCATCAAATGTGATGTGGCATCTGAAGTATGCAAATTTGTCTTTCTGCAATGCTTCATGAGGCAATATCCTGATTATGATTCCTATAGGTCATGTGATGCATAAATAATTACCCAGAGCATGATTGAGTGATGACGTGAGGTGTTTAATTCCATATCATAACAAGGTGGTGATAGTGATTATAGTTGGAAAACATTTTGTACGATCTGTTGTCTCTGACGCATTCCTGCAGCTGTGGGAGGATGTTCCACCTCATTTTCCCAGACAGCATCTTCCTCATCCTCCTCCTCTTCAGGCATTTGTTGTTCAGGTTCATATAGGGGAATGTTCCTCCTCACACAAATGTTGTGCAGGATGGCACAGGTCAAAATGATCTTGCAGACCATTTCTGGGGAATATAGGAGGCTGCCTCCTGTGATGTCCAGGCACCTGAGTCTGGACTTCAGGATGCCAAAAGTCTGTTCAACTATGGTGTGTGTCATAAGATGTGGTTCATTATAAGCACACACTGATGCTGTGCTTGGGTTGGCAAATGGGGTCATGATCCATGGCTGGATCCCGTAAACCCTGATCAGCTGAAAGAGAAAATGGGGTAAGTATTGTGTTGTTGGTTGTACCGGGAATGTCACTTTGCATGGCAGTTGTTATCTTGTGTCGTCTGTGACTCATATGTGTTTGTGGTATTGTGTGGGATCCTAGGCTTCTGTGCTGTTCTTTCTGCATTGGGTTGTTTGACTAGCAAAACTGGTGTTTGGCTAATTGACCTGATATCTGTGGTATTTTTAGAAACTTGCAGTTCAGTGTGTACCTCCCATGCATTATGTAGTGCGAAAGATGTGTCCGTGTGCATTCACTGGAGGTGACATGACACTTCCACACACACAATAGATTCCACTGTGGTGGTAACATGGTTGCACTACATGGCCTGGACATCCCATCCAATTATACATATGTAATGCAGGTGAAATGCAACAGTGAGGCCCTTTGATTTGCCTAGGTGACAATGCACAGCACATCTCCATAAGTTGGCAGCACTGAAGTGTTCAGTATTGACAATGCAAAATAATCCCATGTGTGACAAGTTCTATGCAAACCTATTTTTATTCCCTCACCCAGTTGGCTCATGTGCAACCATGCACCTACACTACTGAACTTGCTCCAGGTGAGCCGGCTAACTTGGTTGTGGAGGTGAAGTTTTTAGTGTAGGAAGGTCCATCTACCTGTACATCTGTTATGTATATGCGGAATTGTCTCATTCAGTATGTGTAGCAGTGTGAGGTTTGCATTAGTGTCACATCAACATGTTTTCATAGCACAGTCCACTTCCTTATTGCTAGCTGGCAATGTCACACCAGGAGTGATGTGAGATGTTGGTACCGCCTCAATAATTCCATGTCACCTACATTTGAGTCAGCATCATCATGCTATGTGTCTCATGGTGTTTGACCTGCAGCAACACACATTACACACCCCTTACACAGGACGTATTGCTTAGAAGTGTGTGGGATTGACTGTGGCCTAATGTGATATTGACTGCTTCATCTTCAAAGTTGTACTGCCATTTAAGGCCATGTCATTGTCACTGTCTGGTTTTAAATTGGTCCCCTGTTGCTCTAGAGTGGCATCTATTGTTATTTGCAGCCGTCATTTGTCCATAGGTGTGTATCCCATTGGGTCAGAATATCAAACATGACTACCACTGTCACACCTCAGTGTCTTCCTGGCCACGTGTCAATGTAGTGGTGTATGTCTTGTGTGTCCTACAGGGTTGATGCGCTGTGTGTAAATTTCTAGGTTTCTGTACTTACCATCAAGAAGGCCATTGCCATATCATCTATCCTGGAAGTGCCGATTGATGGTGCTGTGGCGGAAGATGAGGGAATCATGTACACTCCCAGGTTACTTTGCCATGATGTTGGTGTACAATCCCTGGTGATCCACAATGGCCTGCACGTTGATGGAGTGGGTGTGCTTCCTGTTGTGGTATAGGTGCTTGGTTTCAGCAGGTGGCACAATCCAGACATGTGTGCAGTCAATGGCACCAAGCATGTGCGCAAAGCCATTAATTTGATAAAACCCCTGTTTGGTCTGCTGCTTCTGCTGTGTGTTGGGGAAGCTGATGTGGTGGGGTGTGAGGGAGATGATGGCATCAAGTACCTTGGGAAGGAAGGCGGAGAATGAGGGCTGGGAGACCCCGGCAACCAGGGCACCAGCAGTTTGAAATGAGCCACTTGCCAACATGTCCAGGACAGCTAGCAGCTTGGTCTCCCGTGGAATAATGTGGGATGTCTGCAAGCTGGCTGCTAACTGTGGCTCAATGTGGCACAGCAGCTACTGTCTGGCTTGCCAGTTGAGTCTGTACCTCTGGATGAGATCATGTTCCCTGAGGCCCAGAAGTGTTGTCCTGGTCCTGAATAGCCTCTCCTGTCTTCTGTGTTGCCTTTGGGGTCCATGTTGGTGTGGTGGTAGCTGCGGTGGTTGGTCCTGTGCTCTGCATCTTCTGGCATGCTGCATGAGTAGCACCTCCATGTCGTCCTTTTTGAGCAATGATGTTGATTGTGTGAGTTTTCCTTAAATAGTGGTGTGTTTGCCCCATTTTAATGCCTGCCCTGACCCAGGCGTTAAAATTGACACAAATCAGGATTTGCGTCATTTTCCAGCTCCGCCTCCCAGCTATGTGCCATTTTTGACCGGTCGGATACAAATGGCGCACGGGTATTTGAGTCTTTTTTTGGTCGGGAACGCCTAGCTTGCATCTCATTGACGCAAGGCGGCTTCACACATCCAGAAAATGACGCACACTCTGAAATTTGACGTTAGAAGGGTCTAGTGTCAAAGTATAAATATGGTGTTAAGTTTGCACCGGATTAGCGTAAAGAAATGTATGCATGGGGTGATCTGCTTTATTTCTTAAGAGAAGCAAACTCAAATACAAAAAACATCAATCAAACACTGCTCATCCTCCTCTTGGCAAGGTCACTGATGTGTTTAAGTACAAAGAGTACCAAGCTAGAGGTGCTCCACATATTCACATGCTGTTATGGGTAAAAAATACCCTGAAGTTGGGAACAGACTCTGGTGAGTCTATGTTGTATTTTATAGAACTGTATGTAACATGTGCCATACCAACAGAAACTGCTGACAAATGATTTAGACAACAGGTTCCACAATTTCAAACTCACAGATGTTGTAAATGCTGTCATCGAAAGTATAGATCTAAAGCAAAATTTTATAAAAGATGTAATTTTGGATTCCCGTGACCTGTTATTTCAGAGGGAAGAGTCAACAGTTTTTTGTCAGAAGTGAGACACACTATGACATGGAAATCTCCAAAAAATACTTACACTCTCAAAAGAACAGAATCTTCAAAATATATAAATGACTACAACCCTGTTATTCCAAAGATGTAGAATGCTGATATTGATGTACAATTTGTGGCAGATAACTCTATGCTGTTGCTTAGTATGTGACTTCTTATATCAGAAAGTCAGAAAAGGCAGATATGAAAGATGTCTGTGACGACATTTCTACAAAAAAGAGTCTCACCATGAAATTGTACAGTTTTAGTTTGAAAAAGCTTTCCCATAGAGAAATTTGATTAAATGAATGCACAGACAGATTGAGCTCAGCAAGTTTGTTCTCGTAGTCTAGAGGAATTGTGTGGCTAAGCTTGGGCTTTGCAAGCAGTCACAATAGAGTATTAAAGTCTTACCCAGAATTAGAGTACCTTGCAGAATTTGATCCTGAGTGTACAGACATACTAAACACTAGTATGCTGGATACACACTCTCCAAGAAAGAGTCCTCATCTGGAAAATATGTGTCTCTAAGAAATACTTCAGCATTATACATATATAAATAATACAACTGAACATATACAAGAAGGAAGGTTTGCAGTCATTTGATATGATGGTTGTTTGGTGAAACACAGCAAAGGAAATCTTATTAACCACAGAAAGCTAACTTGCCAAACTCCAGAAAGAAACAGAGTTTTTCTATTTGGCACTTTTGCAACTCTTCAAGCCTTGGCGTACTCAATCAGCTTTGCTTGGACAGTATGATTGTTATGAAACATATTCAGTGTTGTAAAATACAGTATTCAGTGTTCTGTGTTTCCAACATACTTGCAGATGTTGAAAGATTAGAATCAACAGGAAGAAACCATCACTACTGAAATACCCAGGGAGAGTTCACAAAGCAGCTAAGGTTCTGGACCAGCAAGTCAAGATCCTCTTGGAGAACCAGTAATTTAAAATAAAGTAGATATAGCTATGAATGAGGTGGAGCTCACCATGCAGAAGGCAAGAGAGGAAACTGAAGATTTTGAACAGTTTGTGAAACAACTAAACAATGAACACAGAGAACTTTACAGCAAAGTAAAATGAAACACTGATTCTCGATGAGAAAAAACTATGTGAACGTTCTGCATGCAAAATAATATTACTGTACATCAGTGGAAAAGCTGGCACTTGCAAAAGCTTCCTAATTAAAGTTCTCACCGGTTATCTAGAGAAGATTACTGATTCAAATTTGTCACATGTAGTTACAGCACCATCAGGATTAGTTGCACATAACATTAAAGAAATTACACTGCATAGACTACTAATACTACCTGTGAAACATGACAACAAGCTAGCATATCAGAAATTATCTTTTGATACTTGCCATGAGGTATCAAGAGTATTGAATAAAATGAAGCTTCTAATCATTAATGTCGTGAGCAAGGTATTGAACATAATGCTTGCTTTCACACACTTAAGGATGCAGCAGATCTTAAGAAAAAACTATGATTGTTGGAAAATGGGTTATTGGTAAGGGCCGGTAAGTACCTACACCTAGCAATAGGCCACTAACCTCCACTTAGGTCCAGTTAGGTCTTAGTAAATTAAACCTAGCTCAACCCTTGGTAGCTTGGCAACGAGCGACAAGGCTTAACTTAGGAGACAAAGCATAAAGCATTCAAATATCACAAAACAGTAATTAAATAAAACACAGGTAACAGTTTGAAAATCCAAAATCAATTTATAAAAATAGGAAATATTGTTAGCTTTAGAATGACATCCAAATGAATAAAATCGGATAAAGGGAACCGGAGATATGAATTTTTAAGAATTAATGCTTTCTAACGCATAGAAACAAAAAGCGCCAATCTGATCATCTGGTCATCTTGACCGGGGCAAAGTGAAAGTTTAAAACCGACCGTGATGGAGCCCGGCCCGGCTACAGCCCGCAGGAGGCCTCGGTCAAAAGTTTACCTTAGGACTTAGTCGTTTGTCTGGAGATTTTCTTCAGCGAGACCAAGTCGCCAGTCCAATCCGACCTACAGGAACTCTTCCTCTGATACGCGTCGTGAGAGCCCTCAGTGGAGGTTTTTACCTTCAGACTTAGTTGTTTTTTTGAGGTGGAAATCCTTCGACCAGGGCAAACTGAATCTTGATCCGACGTCCTTGGAGCCCACTTCGGATACACTGCCTAGGAGGTCCCGGTGAACTTCCTACCTTCGGACTGAGTCACTCTTTCTGAGATTTTCTTCACTGGGACGAACCTGCAAGTCATCCCGGGTCGCGGTTGAGGCATGCCGGCTAGAGTTGCCGCAGTGGGTCGGTCCCTTTATGGAGCTTTTTTCCGAAAGTTCTCCAAACTTCTGGATCTTCTTCCAGATGTTCCTTTAAGGGTCTTTTGAGGTCCACAACTCACCCCAAGCTTCCAGAAGCTCTGAGATGCTCCTTGAGAGCCCCCTCGCTAACATCGTACGCAAGCACGACATCATCATCACCTCCTACGCCGACGACACCCAACTTATACTCTCCCTCACCAAGGACCCCGCCAGCGCCAAGACCAACCTACAAGAGGGTATGAAGGACGTCGCAGATTGGATGAGGCTCAGCCGCCTAAAGCTGAACTCTGAAAAAACTGAAGTCCTCATCCTCTGCAACACCCTGTCCGCCTGGGACGACTCCTGGTGGCCCACGGCCCTCGGCACCGCACCGACCCCCGCAGACCACGCCCGCAACCTCGGCTTCATCTTGGACCCCCTTCTCACCATGACCAAGCAAGTCAACGCCGTGTCCTCCGCCTGCTTCCTCACCCTCCGCATGCTCCGCAAGATCTTCCGCTGGATCCCCGCCGACACCAGAAAAACCGTGACCCACGCCCTCGTCACGAGCCGCCTGGACTACGGCAACACCCTCTACGCTGGGACCACCGCCAAACTCCAAAATCGCCTGCAACGCATTCAAAACGCCTCAGCCCGCCTCATCCTCGACGTACCCCGCAACAGCCACATCTCCGCACACCTGAGACACCTGCATTGGCTCCCAGTCAGCAAAAGGATCACCTTCCGACTTCTCACCCACGCACACAAAGCCCTCCACGACAAGGGACCGGAATACCTCAACAGACGGCTCAACTTCTACGTCCCCACCCGCACCCTCCGCTCCTCTGGCCTCGTACTCGCCGCCGTCCCTCGCATTCGACGCTCCACGGCGGGTGGGAGATCTTTCTCCTTCCTGGCGGCCAAGACCTGGAACTCCCTCCCCACCAGCCTCAGGACCACCCAGGACCACTCCGCTTTCCGGAGACTCCTAAAGACCTGGCTGTTCGAGCAGCGATAACCACCCCCTTTGTCCCTAGCGCCTTGAGACCCGCACGGGTGAGTAGCGCGCTTTATAAATGCTAATGATTTGATTTGATTTGATTTGAGGGTGCAGACTATAACTCCCAGAATGCACCTGGCACAAACTCCTTTTTGGCCACTGGGTCAGCTGGTTGGTTTGTTCAGGACTTAGAGAAGGGGACTCTGGTTAGCACGTTTTCACCTGTAGCAGAGAGAGAGAGTCCCTTCTTGAACCAGTTGGAACCAGGCAAAGTCCTTCTTGTGGTGAAGCCCACATGTGCAGTTGGTGCAGTCCTTCAGAGTGCAGCGTCAAGGTGCAGGCCAGGGGTCCAGCAGGGCAGTCCTTGTTCTTCTGATGTTCTTCCTCGTAGGGATCTGAAGTGTGGGTGCAGCTCTGCCATATTTATCCTTGCTCCTGGGTGGAAAACAGGGGGGTCTTGGTTCTCCAATCAGGTGCAGGGTCCTTCCCCCTGTGATGACCACTTCCTGGGAAGTGTGGCAAAAATCAATCCCAGGGAGCAACATTCCTCAAAAATCCCTAATGGCTGAAAGTGATTTTTGGAGGTTACATCTGGCTGAGCCCACGCACTGGTGTAGCTAAAAATCCTAAACACACCCCTCCCCTGCCCTCTCCTAATCTAATCAAGGGGGCACCTAATTGTCTGGGTTTGCAGGATGTGAGGGTGTTGCTGGGTTGCTCCAAATATCCTTCCCTGCCTTTGAAGACCAGTTTGGCAGCCCTCCCCCCTTCCTGCTTCCCAATCTGCTGAGGGGAGATCTCCTTCCCCAGGCACATACATCTCTTTGTGTTGAGCCAGGCCAGGCTGCCTGAGGCTGGCCAATCAGAGCAAAGCAGCAAAAACGCTGCAGGGCTGAAGTTGGCAACTTTTCAGGTAAACTTTAAAACTCCTTACCTGAACAAGTTATATTAAATCCTGCAACTGGAAGTTGCAGGATTTATTATAACAATTAATTTGATAGCAAACTTGTGGTATCTGTTACTTAAGGGGACTTTTAAAATTAAAATAAAGTCTCCCCATTCTAGCCTATGAAGGCCATTCACTACAATGAGGAAAAAAAATAATTTGGCTGTTTTACCTCACCAGGGCTTATAAAACTAATTTTATAAGGTCCCTGCTTATAGTTACATGACACCTAGCCCTAGGGGCACATAGGGCACACCTTAGGGGTGACATGTGTAAAAATAAGGTAGTTTAAGAGTTTGGAACTACTTTTAATTCCAAAGTCGAATTTGCATGTAACTTTAATTTAAAAGCAGCCAGCAAGGCAGGCCTGCTTTTAAAATGCCACTGGGCACCTCAGCAGTGCACCTATGGGGGCACTCCCTATGCTGGGGTCCCTAAACCTACATGCCCTACCATATACTAGGGACTTATACGTAGGTTAATTTTCCCAATTATAATTAGCCTAATTTGCATATCCACTGTACACAGAGCACTGGCCCTGGGACTGGTAAGCAATACCTAGGGCACAGCCAAGAGTCAGTAACCACCAGTACCTGTCCAAAACGTTTGGGGGTGATCAGGGCAAAAGGGAGGACTTTCCTACAATGATGTACTGTTTGAAGAAAAGCATTTAATTGCCTTTACTGACCTAACCCAATTTACCCCTATAAAATGACAACCTGTTTTCAAAACACTTTTGCATAATGAAACAAGGAATTCCCTAGGTTGTATTGGCAACATGAAGATTTTGTTAAACTTTCAATACAAAGAATTTGTAAAAAACACATGCCAAGCCTCTGATATCAAATATGGAGACATACTGAAAGATATTAGAGTGGGAGTTCTGACAAAACAGGGGAAACATGCTTTGAAAACTTGCACTATCAAGAGTTTATTCCAATCTGACGTTCCTGAACCAGAACTAATGTTTAGTTTAATTAAAGAAGAGAAATCTATAATTTGTTTAATGCCAACACTTCAAGAGTGCTCAACCTTTAATGAGGAATTACTACAACTAGAGAAAGAAGATTTTTTAGATATTACAGCTATTGATAAAATGAAAAATCAGGGAGTCACAATACTAGTGACACATAAACTACAAACAAAATTGGATTCTTTGGAGATATCAGTATCATAAAAAGCAGGATTAGAAAAGTGTTCATGTGTCTGCAAAACTGTTGAGCTATTTTATGAGACAATGTAAATGTATAAGAAGGCTTAGTAAATGGTGCAATAAGAAACGCTATTGATTTCATTAATTTTCCAAATAGAGATGAGGCAGAAAATGTGGTTATAAAATTTTATCAGATAGATGATGTCAAAAAGATTATCCACTTTGTTGTACAGCTTTTGCTTGTAAAAGACATATATTCAATGGCAACAGTTTTCTCTCTCTTTAGCATATGTAGTAGCCATCCATAAATCACAAGGTTTAAGTGTAGATGCCGCTTTGTTAAATGTTGGAAGTTCTGTTTTCAAAGAAGGTATGTCATATATAGCATTGTCGAGAATTAGAAACTTGTCCTGTTTGTTTATGATTGATTTTGATGACTAAAGTTAATGCAGATGTAAGGTGTATAAAAGAGTACAATCGGTTAAGAACTTTATATGCTCCTCATTTAGGACAGTACCCTGTTTATGAGCAACAGATACTCTCGCCAGAGCAGAAGATTACAAAACAGTCTACAGACCCGTAAGAAAAGAAAGGACAACATAGAGAGTGTTAAGAAGAGAAAACTGGAAGATGACAGTGAAATTGTAGGTTACCAGTTGGAAAACAGCTCAGGTGTCAACTGCTATGCAAATGTCGTTCTCAACGTATTATTTTATATACCCCATAGAGTGAATAGAATTGAACAAAAGTCAGAACAAAGAATGCCATCTGCACTATATAATTTTCTGCAATGTTTAATGACTGACAGAAGTGTCATACATTCTGCTTCAGGGATCTGAGATCGTTTAGATGTATGTACTGAATCTATATTATTTATTCTGAAACACGGCAAGACGCACACAACTTTATTATGGTCATGCTTGGAGTCTTAGAACAAGAAGAAGTAAATATTAATTATCTTTTTTGACTCAGTTACAAATGGACCCATGGCTGTGAAGACTGCTCTTTTACATCTAGCACTGAAACAATTCTGAATGATTTCTTTACTTAAGATTACCAAACTGTACAAAATGTGACTTTTGACAAATTGTATAGAAATGCTTATCAAAATATGATCTGCCCAAACTGCAGATCAGACTTGATGTCTAGGTTGTTTCTACAAGAACAGGAAAATACCTTATTGTATTGCTCCAAAGATGAAGAACAGACGGTTCCAAATTGGAAACTAAAATTACAAATTTCAAAGCTGGAAAATATAACTTTCAGGAAGAACTGTTACTACTTTGGCTTTCATCTTTCATGAAGGAGTTAAGACAACCTTTGGACACTACACAGTGTGTATTTAAAAAGCAAAACTGGATGGACAGAATACAATGACATCAACCTAAAATATAAACAAAAACCTCCCTTCAAATTACCAAACTCATATCTTCTCTTTCTTCAACCAAAGGTCTACGGAACAATTATGGTTAAAAAAAAGTGGACACAGTGTTTCCTGTACATGGTTCATCAGTTTTAAGATATTTTTCAGTCTATTAAGGGTAATGTCTGTAAAAAAAGATCTTCAAATGTCAAGACTCCTTTTAAAGAAAGAAGTCACTATAGAAGGTCAATACCCCACAGTCTAATTAAAGACTGAAACCGGAATGACATACTCCAATTACAGCAGCTTCAAGATGATAGAAAAATCACTCAAAACTGAAGAAAAAGTCTATTTTTGTTTCTCCAATCAAGCTTCTACATGCTAATTGAGGAAAAAACTGACTCTGTAGTTTTGGTGAACATGGATTATCAGCACTATAGACATCATTTGGCCTACCATGGATGATGTTTTCAAAAACTTCATATTTATTTAAGATATTGTACCAGATATAATCGTTCAAGAAAACATTAAAATCTGCTTTTTAAGATTACTGTATGAACTAGAAACCAGGCCAGTAATTAATGAAATGTAGGGAGTGAGAAGCATCATATCACTTATTTGTAGTGATCTGCTGTGCAGATTTGTGTTTTTTTACAGTCCATTGATTGTTTTTCCCCGCTGTTCGAAGATGATGCTTTATACAAACCATCATTTACGGTGAAGAAGTATAAAAGCTGAGAACAGAAAAGTAACAAAAATAAAAAAATGTCTAAATTGTAATACAGTTACATTGTTACATTTATCTATTTTTTGAAGATTAAATAGTAATATATATTTATCGTCTTCTTCTATTTCAATAGCGGCTGCAGTTGAATGATGTTTCATGAAAACAGTTCCTCAACCATATACATATTGGTTAGAGATGAGCATGGAGAATGTTTCTAAATATAAACTGCTGTTGTCATACCTTTCCATTACTTTTTTTCTCTGTCTATATCCTACAAAAATGTTCTTTGTAGTACAACAAAGCTTCAGGTACTCATGCAGCCACTTACTCACTCATTCAAGCATTGGTTATGCACTCACTCAACCTATCACTTACCCACTTACCCACGCAGCCTCTCACAGAAAGAATCAGGGCCTCATTTCGACTTCGTCGGTCCTTTTACAGGATGGCCGAAGCCGTTACAGGCAAAAGACCTCCCCCTCCAGTACTGGGGGTCTTTTGCCCGCCATATTAGGAATGTTCCGCTGGGCCAGCGGGCTAAAACAGTGGAACACTCACCACAACATTGACGCCGGCTCGTAATTGAGCTGGCAGCAATGCTGTGGTGCGATAGCACTCGTCGCGCATTTCACTGCCATGGGTAATTCGGGCAGTGAAATGCGCATTGCGGCTATGCATGGGGGCCCCTGCACTACCCATACCATGTGCATGGGCAGTGCAGGGGCCCCAGGGGGCCTGACACCTCTATTCCACCAGCACTTCGATGGTATTGTTAACCACAATGGGAAGGCTGGCAGATGGGGACTCGTAATCCGCAGGGAAGCACGGTTTGCAGCACTGCACTGGCGGATTACAACCACTAGGACAGCCAGGGTGCAGGTTGGATGCAGACTGGCGGTGTCAGCGGTTGAACTGTGACAGCTCTGCCACGGTCATAATGGGGTGGTTGGACCCCCTGTCTGTGGTGGTCTGACCGCCACCGAGGCCCTGGCGGTCAAAGATCGCCAGAGTCGGAATGACCCCGAATCTATGACAGAGCAACTCACGTACCTATACTCACTCATATTCCATTTTCATTCTCTGTTATACCTGGCATCCTTGGCATGGTCTCCCCTGTCTTTTTGCCTCTGCATCCCATATTTTGACTGTGTGCTGGACTCTGTTTTTGCTGATTTTTTTACTCTGTACCACTGCTGACCAGTGCTAAAGTGCAAGTGCTCCTGTGTAAATTGTATGTGTAATTTGCTTTTCCATGATTGGCATATTTGATTTACTAGAAAGTCTCTAGTAAAGTGAAATAGGTGTACCCAGGACCTATAAATCAAATGATACTAGTGGGCCTGCAGCACTGGTTGTGCCACCCACATGAGTTGCTGTGTAAACATGGCACGGACCTGCCACTGCAGTGTCTGTGTGTGCAGCTTTAAACAGCCAATTTGACCTGGCAAGTTTACCCACCTGCCAGGACCAAACATCTAAGTTACCCTAAAGGTAGGTCCTAGGTAGCCCCATGGGCAGAGGGTAGTGCATGTTAAAGATAGGACATATACTGATGTGTTCTACATGTCCTAACAGTGAAATACTGTCAAATTCAGTTTTCATTGTTGCAAGGCCTCTCTCTCTCATAGGGTAGCATGGGGTCTGCCTTTAAATATCTTTTAAGTGTGGTTTCCTTTTGGGAGCAGATAGAAATTTAGAGTTTAGTGTCTCTGACCTCACAATTTAAAAATACATCTTTTGATAAAGCTGTTTTTGAAATTGTTAGTTAGCTTGAAAATACCACTTTTCTTGCTGAAACTATTCTGTGACTTTGCCTGCTTGTGTATTCACTGTCTGGGTCAGAATGACAGTTGGGCTGTTTGTGAATCTCCACTAGACAGTGACACAAAGAGAGCTGGGGTATAGCCCGCATATCATGATGGGCCATCTGGGCTAGAGTGGAGAGAAGAGTGGTCACTGGCACCTGAATGGGATGTGCCTGCCCTCTCGCAATGCAGTCTCCAACCCCTTGGTGTGTGTCTGGAGCCAGGCCTGGTCAAGGCAGGATCTAGTGAACAATAGAGACTTTCCCTTGAAGTTTGCCTACTTCAAAGGCAGAAAGGAGTATACATAGTAGACCCAAAACCCCAGACTTCGCTGCTTTATTTTTTCACTCAAACCAGGTACTTTGTGTAACAACGTTTCCCTTGTTTTCTATGGAATAAGAATCTCTCTTGACTTGTGTATGTTGGATTTTTGTCGTTTTGTTCTTGTTAGATTTAGGTAAATAATGCCTTTTTTTCTAAACTGGTGTGGTGTCCATTTTGTAGTGTTTTCGCTGTATTACTGTGTGTTGGTACAAATACTTTACACATTGCCTTTGAGATAAGATGGACTGCTTATGCTTAGCTAAGTGTGTATCTCCATTGCCCTGACTAGAGTGAAGGTCCCTGCTTGGGCAGAGTGCAAACAGACTGCCAACCAGAGACCCCATTTCTAACACACACCCTCTTAGTTACTGATACAGCCACTCAATCTCTGGCTCAACCATACAGAAACTCATGCTATGACTCACTAACCTATATACCCACTCATAATACCACTCACTTTGCCATACAGCCATTCACACAGCCACTCACTCAAGTCGATAGCTACTCACTCAGGTACTGGCTGACACATACAGCCACTCATGCACTCACTCATTCATACAACCACTCACACAGTCACTCACTCATCTATGCATGCACTCATACATAGTCAGTCACCCATGCACCATTCATTTAGTTGTTCATCCACCCATACATCACTCATATATTCAATCACTCACTGATACATCACTCATTCATTTGTCACTGACATACCACTTACACGCTCACTCACTTATCCATACATGCAATTATACACTTAGTCAGCCACCCATACACCAATCATATACTCACTCACTCACTTATTCATACGTACACTCATGCACACTGTCAGTCACTCATACACCATTCCTGCAGTCAGTCACTCACCTAAACACCACTCATACAAGCATCCACTCACTAATTCACTACTTATACATTCATTCACTCACCCATACACCACTCATGCACACAATTAGTCACCCACACATGCACTCATGAACTCACTCAATCACCCATACACTACTGATACGACCATTCAGTCACACATACAACACTCATGAACTTACTCAGCAAATATATTACTCTAACACTCACTCACAGACACATACATGCAATCACTCATTCACCCACACATGCACTTAGTCAATCACCCATTCACCACTCATGCACTGACTTACTGATCCATATATGCACTCAAACACACACCTGGTCACTCATGGACCATTCATTCACTTACACCAGTTGGACATACATTCACTCACTCACACACCACTCTTATAATCACTCTCTCAATCATGCACACACTCATGCATTCACTCTCTTATCCATACAAACACTCATGCATTCACTCACTCACCCATACATACACTCATACACTCAGTCCATCACCCATACAGCACTCATACAGTCAGTCAAACAGCCAAACACACTCATGCACTCAAACATCCACAAACTACTCATGCACTCACTCACTCACCTATACATTCACTCACCACTCAATCATCCATATACACAACCATGCACTCAGATAGTGTCCCATACACCACTCACACACTCACTCACTCATAGATGTAGTCATGCAGTCAATCACTCACCCATGCATGTCCTCATCCAGTCACTCAATGACCTATACACTATCTCACCTACTGGTTCATACATCACGTATGCACACAGTCCGTCAGCCGTGCACCATTTGTGGACTCACCCACTCACTCATAAACCACTCATACATTCAGTCATTCACTCATACATTCATTCACTCACCCATACATCACTCATGCATTCACTCACTTATCCATACACCCAATCATTCACTAAATTAGTCACCCACACATCAGTCATAGACTCACTCAGTCACCCATACATGCTCTTATTAATTCTCATATACCACTCATACAATAATTCAATCACCCATATAGCACTCATGCACTCACTCACCCATGCACCACCCTCATACTCACTCACTCATAGATGCAGTCAGTCACTCACCCATGCATGCAACTATAGACACATACTCTCATTCAACCTCACATATACTACTCATGAAATCACTCACTTATCCATATATATACTCATGCACACAGTCAGTCGCACATACATAAATCGTGCACTAACACAACCATACAGCGCTCTTAGATTAACTCACTTTATACATCAGCTATACATTCATTCACACGCAAATACACCATTCATACACTCACTCACTTATCCATACATACAATCATGCCCTCAGTCACCCACACATGCACTCATGCAGTCACTCAATCACCCATATGCCACTCCTCCACTCATTCAGTCACACATATAGCACTCATGCACTTAGTCATCCATGCACCACTCACTCACTCATAGGTGCACTCATGCTCTCGCTCACTCATCAACACACACACATATGCTCACTCAATCACCCATACACCACTCATGGATTCAGTCATCCATACACGCACTCATACACACTGTCCCTCACTTATGCACCATTACTGCACTCAACTCACTCATCCATACACCACTCATACATGCATTCACTCACTCATACAGAACTTGTACATTCATTCTCTCACAAATACACCACATATGCACTCACTAACTTAACCATACATGCAACCATGTACTCAGTCAGTCTCCCATACACCAGTCATACACTCATTCAGTCACCCATACATGCACTCATGTACTCAATAACTCAGATACAACTCATCCATTCATTCAGTCACCCATACAGCACTTATGCACTCACTCACCCATTCACCATTGTCACACTTACTCACTCATAGATGTCCTCATGCACTCACTCACCCATACATGCACTCATGCACTCAGTCAATGTCCCATGCACCACTCATGCACTCACTCACTCAGCCATACATGTACTCAAACATACAGTCAGTCACGTGCAGCATTTGTATGCTCACTTAGTAAACTATACATGCACTCATGCACTCAATCACCCATGCACCACTCTTCCATTCATTCAGTCACTCATACAGCACTCATGCACTCACTCACCCTTGCACCACTTTCACACTCACTCACTCGCTCAGAGACACACTTATGCATTCACTCACCCATACACACTCAAGCACTCAGTCAATGTCCCATTCACCACTCATGCACTCACTCACTCATCCATACATGCACTCATACACACAGTCACCCATGCACCATTTTTATACTCACTTTGTCACCTGTACATTCACTTATGCACTCACACAATCACCCACATACCACTAATGCATTCATTCAGTCACCCATACAGTACTCATGCTCTCACTCAACCACATACTACTCTTACACTCACTCACAGATGCACTCATGCAGTCACTCACTCACCCATACACACACTCATGCACTCACTCTTCCATACGTATACTAATATACACAACAAATCACCCATATACAACTCATGCAGTCAGTCACTCACCTAACACCACATACCACTAATGCATTAATTCAGTCACCCATACAGTACTCATGCTCTCACTCAACCACATACTACTCTTACACTCACTCACAGATGCACTCATGCAGTCACTCACACACCCATACACACACTCATGCGCTCACTCTTCCATACATATACTAATATACACAACAAATCACCCATATACCACTCATGCAGTCAGTCACTCACCTAACAACACTCATGCATTCACTGTCTCCATACACAAGTCATACATTCATTTAGTCATCCATGCATGTACTCATTCGGTCACCCATACAGCACTCATACACTCACCCATACTTGTACTCATGCCTGAATCACCAACCCACACACAAATCTATGCACTCATTCAATCATCCATACAACACTCGTTCACATACTCACTTGCCCATACATTCACTAATGCACCAAGTCAGTCACCCTTACATAAACCACACACAGCACTCTTTTTATCTTTTTACAGTCCAGGCAGTATGTGCCAACACACCTAAAATCACTGTATATGTGTTTTACACTTTTTCTGTGACAATCTGTAATTACGATTATCGCAATATCCACGAAAGCGGAAGAATGTAGGCATGTTGACAAGATTACAAACAAAGGCGTCTCCGCGATTACGTAATCTGTTATTGAATAGTGTACTCCAATAACAAGAGGAACACAATTTAAAGTTTAAGAATTCATTAAAAAAATAGTGGAGTTATATTTTATTTATCAAACAAGTCACAATATTTTTTTTACTTTATTTCAAGCATTCTATTTTCGCGAGTACCATGAAACCGCACAACGGTATATTTCGAGACAAATCCGATGAACGCAGATTTTATGTAAAAAAAAAAAAAAGAACTACAAAATTACCCATTAAAGTATGTGATAAATAGATACATAGTAAAATACTATATTCTATTTTACCACTTTTACTCACATTGAAAATCACCTAGAGCAGAAATATATGTGGCTCATTTTCAAATATTAGAAAATATAATTGAGATGTCAAACTAGTGGCAGAGTGGCTGTGATAGGTATCAGACATTGGGAAGGAAAAATGGAAGGGTGTGGTCTACTTTACAATCTGTGGGTGCAGCTTTGTAACTGGACACCATTTTGCCAACACTGCTATAAACTTGTTCACCAGAAAGAAAATTAAAAATTCTGCACTCTCCCCTTACTCTCTCATACTTGCGCTCCTACACGAACTCACTTTTAAAATACACTTCTCATGCAGTTACTCACTTTCCCATACATACACTCATATACTCAATGTCCCCCTGGTACAGCACATATGCACTCTCTCTGTGTGACATTGGTTTGGAGCCATATGCAGCAGTGTTTCGATTAATATGTAGTAAATACAATTATTATACGTTAAAAAACCTTAGAAATTCACTGAAAAAAACTAAAGTTACAGGAAAGTTATAGTTAGGAAATATAGGACCTCATCAACACTTTGGCGGTCACAGTACCGCCACGCCGGTAGGTGCAGTCGTACCGTCGCTGGACCGACCAGTACCAACAGTGCGGTATGACCACCGCCGATGGCGGTAGCCGTCTCCAGGCCAGTGGAAAGTAGCACCCGCCCTATAGTGAGTCAGGGGACCACCATGATTTCCGGGGCGGTACGAATGCCACAAAAAGCTGGCAGAAATGAACTGAAAGAAGGAGACTCTCACGTCCAGGGATAAAGACGAGTCAGCGGACGCCATGGAACATGCACAAGTCTTACCAAGGCTATTCTAGGCCATCCTCCTCCAGGACCAGCAACGCCAACGAAGACACCATTGGTAAATTCACCTCCCTAGCACACAATGGAGGGAAGGGGAGAGTCACACACGCACACTCCACACACATACCCGGCATGGACTGCAATGCTCACACATGTGATACAGCACCCATACTGATACACACACACACATTCACAGACACTCACATACAGACCACACACGCACAACCAACACACACACACCATGCCCAACACACATGTTACACACCCAAGTGAAAAACATCACAACAAAACCTCACATAAATACACCCACAGCAATTCCACTCAATAGACCACAAAAGTAATGCAGGCACCCTAATTCTGTAACATACAGGGCCAGCAAGCAAAACAAAATGTCATCACAACCTGCATGGAATAGGAAACTCACAACCAATTCTGAATGTCCAGACATCCATGCTAAGGGAACATACGCACATCATGGACACACAACACACTCAATCCTCCACACATACATCATAATACTCAACCACACAAATACCACAACCAACCATACACAAACATACTAATCCATATCCATAACAATACTTACATTGCCCAAGTAATGGATCCAGCCAATGCAGCCATACAACACAATGCATTGATATGCTAAATAAACATCATCCAAATACATTTGTACATCAACCATGTACTGAGAAAGGCTTGACAAATGTTTTAATTTGACACCAACGTGGTCTGTTGGGGGCTTGTAATAGTGAAAGGACATAGGTCGAACTATATACAAAAGGGGACCATAGGGCAGTCTAAATTGTCCACAGGTGCCACACGCACACAGGGACAGGCAATTGGCCCAACTTGACTCCTGACAGCTTCATGGCCTCCACAGGCTAGGGACATCAATGGGGCAGGCAGGCACCTCAAGTGTCAGTGGGTGGGGGTGGTGGCGGAGGTTTAGGTTTGGGAGGGGGGTCCTTTGGCTTTGGTTTGGGAGGGGGTTCCTTGGCTTTGTTTTGGTGGGGGGTCTTTGGCCTTTGTTTTGGGATTGAGTGGGCAGACAAATTTTGATTTGGACTGAGGAGGAGGGTGTTTGGATGTTGCCACAGGTACAGGGGGAGGCTTTTTGGTGAGTGGCATGGAAAATAGAAGGAGGGTCATGGGAGGGCTTGGAGATGGAGGGACTGGGTGTGGGGAGGAAACCATGACAGCGAGGGGCAACACAGGGTGGGACAGGAGCAGGGAACAGATCAAGGCGGGCAAGGAAAAGTTTCTTAGGAACACAGGGGATGGACTGGGATACACGTCTGGGATTGGAGATAGAGGGAGTGATTGTAGGACGTGGGTAGTGGGAGCATTTATGTGTATTGGGAGAAGTGGGGGAAGAGAGGGTAGAAGAGGACAAACAGGTCATGTGAATGTTTGTTGGGGTGTTGTCTGCAAGGAAGGTGGGTGTGCTGCATGTGGTTGTGTTGGTGGTTATGGTGAGTACAGATGTGGTGCATGTCTGAGTGTCTGCTGATGTGGTGACTGTGGGAAAAACAGGAGTGGTAGCAGGATCTGGGGTTGAGGATGCAGTGCTGGCAGTTGTGAGTGGTGATGTGACTGTAATGCAGGAGGTGGTGGGGAGACAGGGAAGGTAGTGGCTGTTGTTGTGTCTGCTTCTGAGTGTTGAGTGTGTGAATGCCTGTGGTGTGTCTTGTCGCGTCTGTGTATGTCTTTGCATGCCTTGTCTGTTCCTTTGATTGAATGCCTGTCTGAATATGTGGGTTGGATGGGTGAGGGGAGAGGGGTCTAGGATTGGGCACAGGTAACTGGAGGAAAAATGGAAGAAGTAGGAACACTAACTGCCGTCACTGAGGAGACCAGAGCCTGAAATGATATCTGTAGGCTAGCAAAGGCACCATGAATGCCTTCCAAGTAGGCATTGGTCTGTTGCATCTGGGATGCCAGTCCCTGAGTGGCATTCACAATGGTTGACTGCCTCACAGAGATGGATCTCAGGCGGTCAATAGCCTCACATTGAGGGCAGCAGGGCTGACTGAGGCAAGGGCAGAGGTGCCTGCAGTGAAGGAGATGCCTGGGCACCTGGGTGGGGAGCTACTGGGAGGGTGATGCTGGTAAGGGGAGTGACAGACAAGAATGTTACTGGGGTGGTCCCAGAAGGGTCCGTCACCACCAGGGAGCTTCCATCAGAGGAGGAATGATAGTCAGATGTTGAAATTCCTGTCCACCCCATGGTGCTGCCCTCGCCCTCCAACCCACTGGTCCCCTCGGCGTCTTTGCTCTCGGCCTCCTGGATCCCGTGGGCTGCAGCCTCCCCACTTGCTGGTGCCCCTATTCCTTCATATGCTGATGCTAATGCACACATTGGAAAGAAGAGGGAAGGAGGGAGGGTGGGACAGCATGAAAAGGAGCATAGGGTCAATATCTACACATCCAGCAAATATTAACACAGTTTTAACCATAAGCATAGCAATTACAGATATGCAACACCTACTACCTTACCACATTCATCAACACTCCCAAATAGCTACCAATAAGTAAGTGAGCACAACCATCACAGTTTGACAGCACAACTCTGATGCATACTGCATGCCTCTATGAATCCAGATTAGAACTATACGAAGGGAAATCCTAAGTAACAACATTGCAATGTGATGTCAACCTGTGTATGCCCTCACAGAACTACCTTTTCATGATAAGAACTGTACATGACAGTCACTTTCCTCATCTCCAATCCCAGATAGCACAACTTGACACATGTCTGGCATCCTTAGGTACATATACTACCAATCTAACATACCTGCACACCTTTTTACACAAAATATCCTAGCTACATACCCTATCATATGTACACTAGACATCTACCTTTGTCCACACTCATCCTTTCCATTCAGAGTGATATAAAACAAGAATTACACTCTGTTACTCACCCCCTTGTGGCTGCTGTGTTGCCCCCAAGCACCCATTCAACTCTGGGTACGCCACCACCAGTATGCGGGCCATTAGGGGGGGGTCTGACGGGCACCCCTTTGTCATTGGGAGGCTGTCCCCAACTGGGCCTCCACGAACTTCCGGGCCCAGTGTCTCAGGTCCTCTCACCACTTCCTGCAGTGGGTGCTCTGCTGGAGTTGGACCCCCAGGGTCCGCACTTCCTTGGTGATGGCTTTCCACAAGGAATTTTTCTGATGGGCACTGACCTGGTTGGGAGACACAGTAAGAAGGACACAGTCATGTAGACACATTATGCAGAAATGTGATAGGACCACGAACAGTATACCCACACTTCCATCCATGACGGGACACGTATACTCCCTTTTCCAGCATGTGTGTCCGATGCATCACCCTCCACAGGGTATGGAGCATACACATACTATCATCCACACACATCCATGTTGCTACAAATACACCGATATGCAACCTACCTGCTGTTCTGGAGCCCCATATAGCTTTGTGTACAGGGTAGGACCCCATCCACAAGTTTCTGAAGTTCTTCCTATGTGAAGGCTTGTTACACGCGCCATCGTGGCTTACAGGAGCAGGGCACAGCAGCACATGCAGTGGAGGTCTGGTTGGCTAGAGAATCAGGAGTCAAGTGGGAGAGGCTTTAGAAAAAGGTGGTCACAGACAAGGCGGTGTGCACCGTCACCACCCGTGGTCACCATCATTGGTTCCCATTTCCCATAGACAGCAATGTTAACCAGTGATGAGTTGCACAGCGGTTTTGATCACCTACCTCCATGACGACATACGCTGGTGGAATGAGCTCACTATAGTATTCCTCTGCATGCAGGACAGGCAGCAGCCATTTTACACATGTATTGTCCATAGTACGGTTACACATGTCCGTCACAGCTCATACAGGCAATGTACATGCCAAGCAGAAATGGTTATGAACAATGTCAGTCATATCTTGTCAGTTGTACCTTCAGAGTAATGAGGAATATGTTGCAGACATATAAACAGCCTATGATTGTGTAGTAGGTGAAAGGGTGACTGTACATAAATAATGCCTGACATCACACGGCACTAATTTATGGTGTATGCACTCCAGATGGCATCATTGGGTTGTCATATTATTGAAACAGCCTCTCATCAAATATTCAGGTCTGAGTCAGGAACCTGTTTGCAGGTGTGATGCATATTGGCGATATATTGTCACAAAAGGGGACAAATGAAGTGTAACCGGACTCACACATGTGTTGTTTGCTAAACCTAGATACCGACCACTGTGGAGGCTGTGAAATGCACCTGTGTACCGGCCCCTGGTTGACCTTTTCACCATGGAAGACAGACACATCATGCTCACCTATTGTCTCAGACGTGCAACTATCATGGCACTCAGGAGGCATGTGCCATTGCTGGAAGTGGAGGGCGTAGGGGATGTACCAGTAGCAGTAGAGGGAGCAATGGACAGTGACGAGGATGATGTCACAAGAACTCAGCTCATCCAGCAATACTTCAAGTGACATTCTGGCAGGTTTCTCTCCCAATATGACACTTAACATGCAGAACTACAGTATGGGTGTTGTTTGAAATCTATCTGTGATGTGAGCAGTGTCATGTCTGAGTTAGGTACAGCAGTACAGTGTACCTTATAGGTAGATATTATTGGGCTGAAGTACTACTGTCATTGTTATTGTCAGTCTGTCTGAATTTATTTTACTTACTATCCAAACCCCTTACATGCTAAATTATATATGAATTATTTGGAAGTGACAATGGAATGTGCCTTCTTCACGGCTGTCCTTATAGGTCATCTCACCGTACAGTCTCCCAAAATTTCATTTCTCAGTTTTGTCATACTATCAGTGGATGATAGCATACTGATAATTGTGATAGACAGCATTTCACTTATGTGTCATGTTACCAAGACAGGAATCATGTGATATGTTCAGTATTGTTCATAAAAAATCCTCTTTGTGTTGTTGGAATTAGGTATGTTTGTTGACACTTACTATTTCAGGTGCATGTGGTATTGCATTGATATGGTGCTCTATCATTATAAAAAATGTGTAGACACCTTTACACAGAAGAACTGTCACTGGATGCTGAGTTCCCTTCCCTCTCTGCTACCTGGGGACCCAGAGATGTGTGGACATTGAAACTGTGCATCTGACACTGAGCTGTACAAACAAAGGATTCACATATTTTACATTTCACATTACACTTGATCACTACACCACATCATTGTTTGTTCATTGTCACTTATTGAACATACAAAAACAATTGGTGTGTTAAAGTGTATTTATTGTGATTCTTGTAGGATGGATTGGTTCCAAAGAGTGGGGCAATGGTGTACAAAATCATCAGGTTGTTAGTCTAAGCATTCAGTCGCACAGGTCCAGTTTCCAGGAGTGATAAGTAATGGAGATATGGCAGTAGTCAGTCTCCAAGCTGTCTCAGTGTCACACAAGGGAAAAAGTACCGGAGAGGCTCATTTTCTTGCAGTGGGTTTAGTCTTGGCTCCAGTCCCTGCAGGATGTCTGGGTCTGGGACTGCATCCACATTTGTGTGGGGGTTCCTCATCTACAGGGGAAGGGTTACCTGTGGCTTGTGAGACTCAGGCAGGGCCACCAACCCAGTAGATGCAACAGATGTACTGGGCTGCTCAGGACTGTGGCTACTGGTTGGGGCCTGATGGTGGGTGGAGCACTCATGCAGGATGGATATTCATTTATGCATAAACCCTCTGCTGGAGGCCATGGTAGCATCGTGTTCCTGCCACTGCTGCATGGCCTCCTGGTGGTACTGGGTTTGCTGCCTTGGTGTGACGTTCTGGCCCATCTTGTCTTGGGATTGGTGAAATGCTCCCAGGACTTGTGCAATGGCCTCCTGGGCAAGTTGCTCCCTGGATTGTCCCAGAGATTCCCTTCGACTGGCCCTAGCCCCCTCTGCCTGTGTCCCCCGCACAGTGTGCCCACTTCCATTCACACCAAGATCTTCACCATCTTGAGTAGTGGGTGCTGATTCAGGCCCCTCTACAGGTGGGCACACCATTGATTGACGTGGCCTGGAAACCACGGTTTGACGATTGCCGTTGTGGCTGCCACAGTATTGGGAGCTCTCTTGTGGCCTGGGTGAGGCTAGTGGGGGAAACTGCCCAGAGGTTCCAGATGGGCCAGGAAGGTCATCCAGTCCCAGACATCCTGTATCGCTGTCATCAGCGGGTCTTCTTCTGGTGGAGGACTGGGTGTTCGCGGCACCTGCTGCCGGGTGACATTGTCAGTGGTACCTGTGGATGACAGAGATTGTTATTGACATCTACCTCATCTGTTTAACATTGGCTGCTAAGTGAGTTCTATTTAGCATGCTGCTGTCTGCAGGGCTACCTATGTGAGGGTGTGTGTGCATTGTTAGGTTGATGAAGAGTGATGAATTGTGGGATTCATTGTACTTCATGCTGAACATGCATTAGGTGCATTTGTGAGTGCAGACGCTTGGATTGGTGTTGGTGAGATTGGGTGGACATGCAGGGGATGGGGACGTATACAATACAGGTATACTGAAGACAAGATGATTGTAGGTGACTTACTAGTCTCCGGTCCTCTGTGAATTCCACTGAGATTCTCAGGATGCAGGATTGCCAAGACCTTCTCCTCCCATGATGTCAGCTCGAGGGGAGGAGGTGGAGGCCCACCGCCAGTCTTCATATTCGCAGTTTGGTGCCTGGACACCATGGATCTGACCTTCCCCCTGAGGTCGCTCCACCTCTTCTGTATGTCGTACCTTGTGTGTGGATGTCTTCCCACTGAGTTCACCTTGTCGATGATCTGCTGCCACATCTCCATCTTCCTGGCTATGGATGTCTGCTGGATTTGTGCACCGTATAGCTGTGGCTCTACCCTGATGATTTTGTTCACCATTGTCCACAACTTGTCTCCTCTGAAATGGGGATGCCTTAGTGGGGACATGGTGATGATGAGGTGTGTGCTTGTGTGAAAATGTGTAATGTGCAGTGTGATACGTGAGGGGTGTGCAGTGTGTACAACAGAGTGGCCGTCAAATGTCTCCTATTTGTTTGTAGTAGCAAATGGTTGTGGGTTGTGTGGGTGTGTGTTTTATGGTGGTGTCTGGGGTGGTTGTGTGTATATGTGTATCAGGTGTGGGTCCGCACTGCCATTGACTTACCACCGCGCTTCAGCAGCTGTTCTGGTTTGTATTATGGAGGGCAGTCTGTTTTTGGCTTGGCAGTGTGGCCAAAAAGTGCAGAAAAGCACAAAAAGGACAGCACACAAAAGTATTAAAAAAACGAGAAAGGAGAAAAGAGGCAGAGGGCGGCCTAGCAGAAGAGAAGAGCTCTCCAACTAGACACCAGGGATGAGGCGCAGAGGGCCTCGAACTACTGACAGAGGTCAGAGTTCAGGGACAGAAGGGCTTCATTTGCCGGCGGAGCTATGAGGTGGCAGAGCAGTTCACTGACCAGGTGGACACATTTACTTACACATCCAATCACTCTTCCATACAGAAATTGACTCAATCACTCACTCACCCATAGGGCTTCTAACACACCCACGCACATCCATACAGTCACTTACACTCACTGGATAATGTCATCAGTGATATCATCAGTAATGTAATTTGAGATGTCATCAGTGATGTCAAGCAGGGACGTGATATAATGTTTTTTGAGTGTCAAATATGGGTTTAAAAGGTTTTTTTTCACCATGCTTGATTAATCGCAAATATTTGTGAATAAGCAAAAAAAGTAAAAAAACATTCACAGACTCATTCACACACTAATTCATTCACTCATAGATACACTCAGAGACTCATTCCTCCTCTCACACACACGATCAGACACACATGCACCCACTCAGACCCACTCATAAACTCACACATCTAATTTAAGACCCACTCAAACACTCACACACCCACTTACAGACCCACTGACAGAGAAAGGCTCTGTGGCCAACCCCTAGTGCACACGGCCAATTCCGAATCTAACCTTCACATCCCTGTAACCTTTGTTTTTTTCAGTATATATATATAAAACCTAGTGCTGCTCGCTACTAGGTGATAATAGTTAGGACCATGTTTCCCTAGAAAAAGCATTTTTTGACTTGCCTATATCTTTGGCACCGTTTGACGAATCTTCATAACGTTTTCCAAAGAAAGTGCCTTGGTGATTCAAGTTGCTCACAGAAAGTTTTGGGGTGATCCATCAAGATGGGGCTGAGAAAAAAGGCTACAGTCCAAGCCACTCAACGGAATTACACTAAATGTGGCAGAAGCTAGCTTTCGGTACCCAGATTGTGCTTTTGCTTATTTGGTGTAAACCCGTTCAGTAGTTTTTGAGATATTAAAGGAGAAAAAAATGTATATCTGAGATCGCAATGACTTAGTGAAGATTAAGAGTTCATGCACAGCAAAAGTAAAGCTCTGATTGGCTGTCAACACTTCAAACCAGGAAGTATTGGCAGCCATCTTGGGACTTCCCACTAAAAAAAGTATAAAGAAAGACAAGGGGCTAGGGTAAAGTCACCCTGACCCCTTAGTTCTGGTGCTGAAGTTCCAGAGGGACCCAACCAGAACAAAATTCCCAACAAATTTGTGACGTCATCGCAAATTTGTGGGAAACATTTTTTTAAAAAACAAGTGCGGGTCCTGTGTTTGTTTTTAATGATCTCCCGGGTTGCCAAGGTCCTGGGGGTATTTGTTTTTTAAATGGGGGGCTTCCTGGCAACCCGCAGTCCCAGGGACCACCACCTCCTGAGGCTATCATTCAAATATTTGCGGGGGTTGCAGACACCCCCACGGCCCAAGGACCACCACCTCCCTGGGGCAGAATGTAAATACTATGCAGAGGGCTGCAGGTGCCCCCTCACAGCCCAGGCACCCCCACCTCCCTGGGGCAAAGTGTAGAAAATAGGAAAGGACTCTATTTCAGACCCCTTACAGCCCCGGGGCCCACCATCTCTCCGAGGCTATGCATGTTCGAGGGAGGCCCCCTTGAGGAGCCACTGAGGATCCACTGAGGAGCCACTGATGGTCCTGGGGACTGCCACCACCAGGGCCAGCTCCAGCTATGTCGTAAGGTGTCCACCCCTGGGACATAGCTGTTTGCTGTACCTTGGTGGCAGCTTTGACAGCTGCAACCAAGTCACAGCACACACTCTGGTCCGATGAAGGGAGAGCTGTCTAACGGAGCGGAGGTTTCCTGCGTCTCCCTGTCTGCAAAGATGTAGGCAAGGAGACAGAGGAAACAATTGCTCTCAAAGAGACAAGCTGCTTTAGCAGCTCCCTCTCTGTGACAGCAATGCTGGCTCCCACAGGAGGAGGGGAGCCAGCTGGGACTGTGTGGTCCTTCAGGCTCCTTCCACGGTCCCAGAAATTGTGACTGGGTACGCTGGGGGGCACCAAGCACACATGGCTGGGCCCCAGGGGATGTGATCACCATGGCCCAGATTGACCCTTGGGAGGGGGGCCAAGTAGACCCTCTCCTCCAGCAAAAAAGAAAGAAATGTATAGGCCGGGCCCCAAGAGATGGGGTCTCTCTGGCCGAGATCTGCCTGGGGAGAGGGGCTGTGCGTCCCCCTCCCCAGAAAAAAAATAATATTTAGGGTGGGCCCCAGGGGATGGGGTCTCTGGGGTTGAGATCTGCCTGGGGGGGACTGTGTGGTGCTCCTCCACCCAAAAAAACAAATGTATCCACTGAGCTCCTGGAATGGGGTCCCTGGTGCCGAGATAGGCTTGGAGAGGGGTGCTGCGCTGCCCTTCCCCTTAAAAAAAATGAAATATTTAGCCTGGGCTCCGTTCAGCCTCCCCTCCCAAAAAATTGTTTAATATTTAGACTGGACTTGGATCAACGTATAGTAATGAAAATTACATTACTTTAAAAATACATAGCAATTCACTGAAAAAAACTAAGGTTACTGGAACATTATAGTTAGGCTTTGAATTTACTCACACAAAACCATAGAAATTCAGCAGTTATCATTAGAGTTCTTTCAAGCAACTATAATTTGTGCCCTAAAGTAACTATAACTCGCGCCTTCACCATATACTGCTACTTACCCCATATATCACAGCACTCATGACAACTGCTATAACATCATTAAAATTCTAAATTAAACATTATCACTCAAATTGTTGAACAAGAAACAGTGCCTGGCGGGGGAACAAGTGATAGTTGCGTTAGGGCACCAGTTATAGTTGCTTGAAAGTAGTTTAACTATAGCTGCTGAATTTCTTTGGTTTAAAAAAAAAAATCAGAATCTAACAAACATGCCCCTGTAACCTTCGTTTTTTTCAGTAAATTTCCATGGTTTTAATAATTCTATTTCTTAACTATATCATCCATGTAACCTTTGCTTTTGTCAGTGAAGTTCTATTTTTTTTTAAATTAAAATAATTTTAATTACTATGGCCCTCATTATAGGGAGTGGGTTTAGACCGGTGGGTGGGAGTGAGATCAAGCCTGTAAACAAATGTTTTCTTGGTGGGGGAAGGGACATGGGAACCGGAAAGAAGGTCTTGGAAGGATTGTGTAGTGGAGGGACTGAGTTTGGGGAGGCCAAGGAAACACAAAGGGACAAGACAGGTTGGCCAGGAGGTTCGAACACGTCAAAGCAGGAAAGGAAAGGTTTTTTTAGGAGCATGTGGAGGGGCTGTGGAAACTGACATGGGGTTGGAGGTAGAGGGAGCGGTCGTAGGACATGTAGGTGTGCTGGATCTGGATGCAGGTGGGTGCTTAGTCTGCTTGTGTGTAGTGGATGAATGTTAGGTGCATGAGTGGGGGCGTTTATGTGTTTTGGGAGGAGGGGGGAGAAAACGGGGAGAGGACAAACAGGTCATGTGAATGGATGTTGTGGTGGTGTCTGCAGGTCTGGTGTGTGTGCCGCAAGTGTCTGTTATGATTTTTTGTGGTGAGTGCAGGTGTGGTGTCTGGGGTGCATGTCTGAGTGACTGCTGTTGAGATGATTGTGTCAATGGTGAAAGGATCTGAGAGTGAGGATGCAGTGCTTACGGGTGTATAAGGTGAGGTCACTGCAAGGGAGGAGGGGGTGGGGAGACAGTGGAGGATGTGGCTGTTGTCGTGTTTGCATCTGTATGTTGAGTGTGTGCATGGCTGTGGTGTGATTTGTGGTGCCTGTGTGTGCCTTGTGTGTTGTTCTGTGTGCATGCTGTTTGGCTTGTGTGCTAGGGATAGCTAAGGGGGGAGGGGTACTCGCTGGGGCACAGGTGGTTGGAGGGGAGACAGAAGTACTAGGGACACTGGCTGCCATCAAAGAGGAGGCCAGAGCCTGAAACAATCTCTGGAGGCCAGACAAAGCACCTTGAATGCCTTCCATGTAGGCATTGGTGTGCTGCATCTGGGATGCAAGCCCCTTGATAGCATTCACATTGGTTGTCTGTCCCACAGAGATGGTTCTCAGGAGGTCATTAGCCTCCTCATTGAGGGCAGCAGGGCTGACTTTGGCAGAGGTGCCTTTGACAAAGGAGATGCCCACCCTTCTGGGTGAGCAGGCACAGGCAACTGGGTGTGGAGCTACTGGGAGGGCGGTGCTGGTAGGTGGGTGGCAGATGAAGATTTTGTTGGGGTGGTCCCAGAGGGGTCCGCCACCACCAGGGAGCTGCCATCAGAGGAAGGATCAGAGTCTGATGTGGCACCAGTAGTAGGCTCCCCCGTGGTGCTCTCCTTGCCCTCCAACCAACTGGTTCCCTCTGCGTCAATTGACTGAACCTCCTGGGTCCTGTGGGCTCCTTTGTCTGATGATGCTGATGCACACAAGGACACAAGAAAACAGAGGGGGGAGACAAAGAAAGGTATGCAGGCTGTGAGTAACTCCCTGTTATGCAGGAAGGCACACATGCAGTACACTTCAGTCTAAGACCTTTCCTTACCATAGCCTTTGCACTACAAGAATGAGCCATTGATAGGGATTACACCTGCCTCTTTGGAGTTCAGTACACTGTCAGTGGTACCCTACAGATTTACTGTACATGTCCTGAATATCCAACTGAGGAATCCATTCAATGCTCAGACATCTTGAGAACCACTACGTCACTTTGCAAGACAACAGGAACACTACCTGATTGACTGTTTTACCCAATTCCCACCTTACCTGGGTACACATGCCACCTATACAGCAAAGTAACAAAACCCGAACAAGAAGGTGACCACCTACCTACCCTGTCATCTATGAGTCACTGTAACAGCATCCTTTCTCCACATTACCTACCATCTCCCCACCACAATTGGCATGAAGGACAGTGTGAGTACTCACCCCCTTGTGGCTGCTGTGGTGCTTTCAAGTGCCCATCAAACGCTGAGTTGGCCACCACCAGTATGCAGGCCATTAGGGGGGTCAGGGTCCGACGTGCACCCCTCCCTCATTGGGAGGACGTCCCCAGCTGGGCCTCTACAGTCTTCCGGGCCCAGCGTCTCAGGTCCTCCCACTGTTTCCTGCAGTGGGTGCTCCACCAGCTATAGACCTCCAGGGTCCACACTTCCTTGGCAATGGTTTGCCATAACCAATTCTTCTGATGGGTGCTGACTTGCATAGGAGACACACAGGAAAACACATTTATGTAGCCTTACGACACGCATGCTGACATAGGGTACAATCTTACTGACAGTAGTCGACCATAGATTCCATCATCTTCCCACAGGTTCACATTTATGGCCTATTCCACCACTCTTATACGCTTGGTCATCCAACATACACACACATGCACCCACAGCAATTGCACTCACTGCTAGGACACTGTTAATCCACTCACCTGCTCCTCTGGTCACCAATACAGCTTTGTATACAAGGGTAGGACCACGTCCACAGGATTGGTCAGCTCCTCCTTGGTGAAGGCTGGGGCCCTATCCCCTGTTGCACATGCCATCTTCGCAACCAGATGCAGGACACAGCAGCACATGCAGTGGAGTTGTGGTCATGTTGAGATGCAGGAGTCAAGTGGCCGGGGGAAATCAAAATGGCGGTGATGACTGCGGCGGTTGCCACTGTAATCTCCGGCAACGATCATGATTGTCCCCTGTTCCCCATAGACACCAATGTTAACCAATGAGGAACTGCATGGCAAGACAGACCGCCTAACAGCATGACAACTAACACCTGCGGAGTCATGTCACTTCCATCTGTCCTCTGCATGTAGGACAGGCGAATACCATTTGAAGTGCAAAATGTGTTATAGTACAATCTATATGCGCCATCCATGATGTCATATTAGATTGTATATTTTTGGTACATCAGTCCTGCATAGCTATACATGCCATATGTGATGTGTGGCACTAGTTGGATGCATATGTAGGTTGAATACCACTGTAATCACTCATTGTCACAATGTAAGCTGTAAACAACCCTTCCATGATTGGAAGGCTACATTAGTGCAGTTGTGTGTGTTTAGTGACATATGTGTGTTGGCCCTCCTTAGATACCGACCCATGTAGAGTCTGAGGAATGCACCGGTGTACCAGCTCCTAGTTGACCTGGCAACCATGGAGGAACAACACATTTTACCGACCTACCGTCTGAACCCGTTGACTATTCGTGAACTGTGTGCCCAATTAGAGCCAGATCTACAGGCAGCTCTACGTAATCCCTATGCTATTACTCTGACTGTGCAGGTACTACCTGTGCTAAATGTTTTGGTCAGTGGGTCATTTCAGGTGACAGTGGGCTTGGCAGCAGGTGTGTCACAGCCAATATCCAGTAACATCTCAAGGGATGTTCTGACTGCCTTACTGAAACACCTCCACAGCTACATCAAATTTCCACAGATTGCTGAATTGTCCACTGGAAAATGTTATTTCCATACCATTGCACACATTCCTCAAGTGAACAGGGCCATTAATGGCACCCAGATTCCCTTCATTTCTCCAGGTTAAATGAACAAGTGTATAGGAATAGGAAAAGTTATCACTCTATTTATTGTACAGCTGGTGTGTCTTACAGACCAGTACATCTCCCAAGTGATTGTAAAATTCCCTGGATCTGTGCATGACTCCTACATTTTGTGGAACAGCAGTGTCTCACACATGATGGCACAACTACAAAGAGAGAGACCCTGGCTTGCAGGTGAGCGAGATGTGAGAGTGCAGTTACTAGCAACCTGCCTTTCCTACTCTTTACCCTATATACAATAGTGATGTGTGCTATGTGCCTTCTGTATCCCACAACATTGCCTATGTAGTTCTGTGTACAATTGACAGATTTTACAACTAGTGCTGTAGATACAGCAGTGTATGTGTGGTGCAATGTGTGTACTGTCACATTATCCTTACTGCTTCATGTGTTTGAGAACTCCTAAAGGAAGTTTATACACAGAAGTTATGTTTTCCTGAATGCGATTTTCTGCCTTCACATGTATGGACTGTTTGGACATGCTGCATGGATAGAGATTGTGGCCCAGTTTTGCTGTCAGTATTTGACACTCAACATCTCCTGAGTACTTGCACACCCACCTGGAGTCCCTCACAATGTGAGTGGAGGTAACCTCAGCTGATGTAGATGCCTCTACAGTTGTACCCATGTGCAAAGCTGCATTTTAGAGTTATTTACTGGTGTGTAGTGCAGCTGACACATGGTAATACTTGTCAGTCAAGAAATGAGAGTACTCTGGCAATGATGTAATACTTTGGACACAAAGCAGGTACATATGTAATGAAACTAACTGTACCTAAATATGTGCTACATTTCTGTTACTCACAGGTCTTCATATGGGGGAATTCCCTTTGCCATGCCTTGTTCATGGAGAATTTTGACATTCCTGGTGCAAGTGTAAGAGACCCTTTTCTCTAGATTTGGAATGAAACACCTGCATACTATCAGGCTAGCCAATTTAAAGTACTGATTAAAGATTTTACATTGATAAAGTTGTTCATCACATGCATGCATAGTGAATAAAGCACAAATACATTGGGTGTGAATGTACAGTGTTTATTATGTGAAACAAGGTAAGAGATGGGGAACTGCAAAGGAATGGACAGATGGTGGATGAAATAGTCAGTTTAGTGTTCCTAGCTGTTGGTAGCGCAGGTTCAGAGTCCATGGGGCCATTGGAAAATGGAACAATGACAGTACAAAGTCAAAAAGGTGTCAGTGGCCCACAGGGGAGAAATTTCAGGAGAGGGTCACTTACTGGTGGGACTTGGGATATGGTCTTCCAGCCAGTCGCTTCCCTGTTTTGACCCCCAATTGGCCCACAGATGCCATCCCACTGGGCCGGACCCCCTGTGCCTGTGACCCCAGCACAGTGTGCCCACTCCCACTTGAACCAGGACCTTCATCGTCTTGCTTAGAAATAGGTGATGACTCAGGTCCCTGTACAGATGGCACAAACTGGCTGACCTGGAGACACTGGTTTGGGGGAGTTGGGCCACAGTTGTAGGTGGTGGCTGAGTAGTAGGGATCTGTCTAATGGTCTGGGTGGGGCTTCTGGAGGGCGACTTACCAGAGGTTCCCAATGGGCCAGGGTGGTCATCCAGATCCAGAGATCCCGCTGGACTGTCATCACTGGGGCCTTCTTCCGCTGGGCACTTCCTGGTACCTCCTGGTGGCTGGCATGAGCAGTAGTACCTGTGAAGTGGAAATACATGTTATTGTGTGTCCTGCAGGGTGTTTGACTGTGTGTCAGCTGGGTGACAGTAGAATTCACATGCTTCAGAGGATATGTCATTGACAGTCAGTTAGTTGTCTATGCTGGACATTGCATATGTGTCTTGCTTTCACACATTAGCAGTGGCACGTGTTTCCTTCTGTTAATGTCCTCTATCCTGTCATTCCCATGTCCCTGTCAGCATCTGCCACCTGTTTCTTGTGCTTACATCCCCATTTATCTGCATGCAGGGTTCCCTTTGGAATGGGTGCAGTGCATAGTTATTTGTGGGATGGGTGATGCATTGTAGGACTTGCAGTTTTTCAAGCGTTACATGCAGGGACTGGTGAATGTGTGCACATTCTGTGGGTAGATGTTAGTGGAGTGACATGGGGATGCAGAGGATAAGGGTGTGGGTGGTTGATGGGGTGGGATGGATATGGGAAAGGGTGTTTCCGGGTAGTTACAAGGGGAGTGGGGAAACATGGTGTAGGTGGTGGGGGGGTGTCAGTGACTTATCAGAGTCCAGTTCTCCAGTGCCTCCAGTGAGGCACTCCGGATGCAGGACGGCCAATACCTTCTCCTCCCACTCAGGTAACTCAGGGGGAGGTGGTGGGGGACCACCGCCAGTCCTCTGGATGGCAAGCTGATGTCCGGATGCCATAGTACGTACCTTCCCCCGCAGGTCGTTCCACCTCTTCCTGATGTCGTCCCTTGTGCGTGGATGACTTCCCACTACATTCATCTTGTTTACAATCCTCTGCCATAGCTCCATTTTCCTAGCTATGGATTTCTGCTTGACAGTGTGTACCAAAGAGCTGTGACTCGAGTCTGATTATTTCGTCCACCATGGTCTGCAACTCCCTTTCATTGAAACAGGCATGCTTAGGGGGTGCCATAGTGGGTGTTGTGGGGATATGAGTGCTGTGATGTGGTGTTGACTGGGGCAGTGGAGTGTGTGAGTGAGTTGGTGACAGGGGTGGAGATGTTTTATGGTAATGTTGTAGGATGGTGTTGGTGTGTTAGTGAGTTGTATGAGGTGTGTGAGGTGTGCAAGAGTGTATCTTGGGCTTGTGGTATCTCTGTGTTGCAGGCGGCAGGGCTTGTGTGGCAGCAGGTAGGCGTAGTTAATGTTTGTTGGTATTGTGGGTGTGTGTTTTATAGTGGTTTCGGTGAGTGTGTGAAGTGTGTGTATGTGTATCAGATGTGGGGTTTTCAAAATGTACATTGTGAGGTGTTGTTGTTAGTAAGTCCATTTTGTGGCAGCGGCAGACCATACTACCAATGGCAGACCGCCGTTGAAAGACAGCTGTGCAGATCTGTGAGTCGTAATTTGGAGGGCGGTTTTCTCTTGCCATTGTGGTGGTGTTTCTGGGCCGCATGTTTGCTGCCGTTAGTTGACCTGGCGGGGTCAGATACCTGGCTGTTTTCTGGCAGTTTTTGATTTTGGAGTCATAATACGGTGGTCTTTTGCCGGCTGCCAGAATGGCAAAAGATGAAAATTACTGCCGAACTAGTAATGAGGGCCTTAATGTATGAATGAGTTAAGCTCCTATTTTGGTCCTTAAAGACCCCTGTATCACACCCCTGGGTTCAGGGTAGTGCTACCCTGATCACTTTTATCACTTTTTATTTGGTTTTTCAGCCCAGGGGACCATGTCCCTAAGCCAAAAATGGCAGCCACAACTTTCTGGTCAGGTTATGGCCAGCCAATCACAGCATGCTCGTTGGTGTGTGCATTTGTGAATTCGCCGTAATAATTGTGAAAATGTTGCAACGGATCCGCAGGCCTTGTTATACAAATGTATGTTCCCTTAAATATCAGGAAAATTACTGAACAGATTTACATCAAATAACAAAAAGCAGAATCTGCAGGCCAAAATCTAGCTTTCTGCCTTATTTGATGTAATTCTGTCCAGTGGTTCAGACTGTATTCATGTTCAAAACTCCTAAGGGAATTAACATGGGGGATGCACTTTTTTTTACTCCCCTTTTTCTCTGCCCTCACCTGATAGATCACCTCAAAGCTTTCCATGTGCAACAAGAATCATTGGCACACTTTTTTTGAACATTTTGTGAAGCTTTGTCAAACAGCACCAAAGATATGGCAAGTCAAAAAATGTTTTTCCATGGAAACATGGTCCTAACTATAACTACTTACGGCCATTAGGTAATACATACATTATATATATATATATATATATATATATATATATATATATATATATATATATATATATATATATATCCAATAAAGAAGTGACTCAAACAGGTGATCTCACCAAAGAACAAAAATATATTTCAACGTTTCAGCTTCCGTCTTCCTCAGATTGCACAAGATTGTTTGCTCAGTGGCTGAACAGCTGACACTGCTGGATTTTCAAAAAGCATCATGAGTAAAGATTCCAACTGGAATGTGGAATCAATGTAATCCTGAGAACTCTTCAGATATGCAGAAATCAAGTGGTATTGTGAGTGATGTTCAGTCCATCTGGATGCAATGATTTTAAACGGTACATCCAGAAGTTTTCTCTGATGTCCAGTAGTTCTTCCTTTGAGACATGTTCTACAGGGAAAATCTTCAAATCTGATAGTAAATGGTCTACAAGGTTAAAATGATTGGCTACAGGTTGGTTAAGTTTCTTGTTAATTATTGCTGATTTGTGGTTCCTGAATTGTGTATGGAGGTCATTCACTGTTTGGCCTACATTTTGCTTTTTACAGCTTTGGCATTGGCATTGAATCACATAAATAATGCATGTTGAGCGACATGTAAGATGCTGTCTTATTCCATAGGTCCTTCTTGTAACAGAGCCAGTTACTGATGATGTTTGTAAAAGGTATTCACTTATTCACGTGTGATGCACCTTTTAGAATCACAGAAATGAACTCCTGCATTTGTTACAGCTTCCTTAAGTTCAGCTCTCACAATAAGCGATCGTAAATTGGGAGCTCTGCGGTAAGCAATGACTGGTGGTTTTGGAAAAAGCTTTTGCAATGTTTCACAAGTAGATAGTAAGGGAAAAGTTGTTTGTATTATATTTCTGTAGTTGGGAGCTGATGGATGATAGTTAACCACAAATGGGATTCTGTCACTTTTGTTTCTGGTACTGTTGTTTTCTTGTGATCCTTCATTTTCTAATATATATATGTATATATATACACATATACATCCTCACACAGTCCTTCTCCAAACTCATGTCGGCAAAGAAATTCAGTAATTTGTTATATGTAGTATCAAAAAACAATCTTCAAAGCCAATACGGGTGAACATGTGTTGTATATTTATTTCAAGGTGCTCACAAATCAAACATCACAGCTGACACATTTCAGCATCACCGCTTCAACTGGGCCTCATAGTGACTCTTGATGGTAACCCTTATATCTTATAGTTCTTCCTTAGTCTCAGTGGCTCAACCACTACAATGCTCCACATCACATATCCAAGTACTGAATTGACCTATTTCATCCTCCATTTTTAATTTCAAAGATGTTCAAACATGATTGTGCAAACAGTAGCACATTTCAAAGATCCAAAGAGTGCACCACCATCCCAAATATTAATGTCACATACATTTAAGGGGCTAATGTAGGAAACCTTACATAAAAACAGTGCATCATGAACAGACATTGGGGCATATTTATACTCTGTGCTGAATTTGCATCATTTTTTAACGTCAATTCAGCGCAAACTTAACTCTTTATTTATATTTTGACGCTAGACACATCTAGCATCAAAATATTGGAGTTAACATCATTTTTTGGATGCGTGAAACCACCTTGCGTCCATGAGATGCAAGGTAGGCGTTACCGTCCAAAAAATGACTATAAGCCCGTAGCGCCATATTTATCCCCCTGTGCAAAAATGACGCACAGATGGGAAGGGGACCTAAAATACAACGTCAACACTGTTTTGCGTCAAATTTTTAAGACTGTCTGACCAGGAGTTAAAATGAAGCACATACACCACTATATAAGGAAAATCCACAGAAGCAACATTTGCTACCTCCAGGACAACATGGAAATCGTACTGCTCCAGCTAGGCATACGCCTCAAACGACAGCTGCTCCCTCCACCTCCACAACAGCAACCCCAAACACTACCACGGCACCCACAAAGGCAATGCAGAAGGCATGAGAGGATATTTCAGCAGAGGACTACTATCCTTGGCCTGAGGGAGCAAGACATCATCAGGACTTACCAGGAGTCCGTTCTACGCCTGCTGACCCAGATTGCACCAGACATTACAGCAAAGCTGCAAACTCCCTAAAACATACCACTCATCACAAAGCTCCTCAGTGTTCTGCATATGCTGGCTTCTGGATCTTTTGAGACAACAGGGACACTAGTGGCTGGTGTTTCCCAGCCATCAATATTTTTTTACCGGTCTAAGGTCCTAGATGCCATCATCCGCCTCACATCCCACCATATCTGCTTCCCAAACACCCAGCAACTGCCGCAGGAGACCAAGCAAGGATCTCATTGCTGGGTTTTAGCATGTGCTGGGTGCATTGGACTTCACCCATGTATGACTGGTGCCACCTGCAGCTACAGAACACCTACACAGGAACCACAAGCACACACATTTAATAAATGTGCAGGCCATTGTGGACCACCTTGTGCTCTTCACCATCATCTCAGCCAAGTACCCCGGTAGCGTACATGATGCTTACGTATTCCGGTACTCCACCATCAACAAGCGGTACCAGGATGGACAATATGGCAATGGCCTACTTGTGGGTAAGTCAACCAACCAATTAATACACACACAGCCACCAACCCTATTGGACAAACAAAATATACACCACAACAAAGACGCATGGTCATGGGACCATAGATGTACTGGCAACAACACCTATGCAACATGCCGCAGTACACCACAATGATTGGGCATCACAAACGCAGACACCCACATGTACCTAACACAGCTACACCACGTGAAGGACAGGAAGAGCTCTGTTCTCTTTGCATACAGAATAAAACCGCAAACCGCTACAAGTGTTCACTGGTTGACTACTAAGTATACTTCACACATTTTAGACCAAACCAAAAATAGCTCTGCCATGTCAATGGCCTATGGCATGAGCATGTAAAGAAAGTCACACCTAGGCACATCCCCACCTCATTCATGGTGTGCAAGACTCAGGCACAATCAACATCAAATGCCTCCCAAGTGGTACCATCTAAAACTACATCCCATCTACACATGCCTGACGTACCTGTAGGCTGCACATACATCTGTTGAATGCATTGTATTGCACACATATGAAGACTAATGTACCTGCCATTATGGATAATGGGACAGAATCATGAGAAATGGTGTACGGAGGACATAACTGGCCATACTTGCCCTGTACTAAGTGGCCTTTCAGAAAAATAGCTGGGTGCCCTCCCAAAGTAAGCACTGTGCATGCGTCCTAAAACTGGCTGAAAATCCAATTACTGAGAAGCTAAGACATACACTGGTACCAAATGTGATCATCATCCTAATATATGATACACACCCTTGGACATCTGGACACTCATCATGAGTTTGTTTTCAGGAAGAGGCCGCATGGTAAACTTCCACCACAGTTAGACCACCATTGTGGTCTAAACTCTGTTGGCCCAATTAGGAGTTCACTTCTTGTCGTGTGGGTGGAACAATTATTTTCCATATGCCAACCCAGTTGGGAAGAGGGCCAAAACATTGCAGCCGGTTCATAAGTGATCCGGCTGCAATGTGGCATTGGGGCGGGTGCAGCAGCTCCGGTAGAGGTTATTACTGCATTTAATTTGTGCACTGGAAAGTGCTACGGGTCTGTCCATATGGGCCCCAGCACAGCCCATGTCAAGTGCATGGCCAGTGCAGGGGTCTCCAGGGGGCACCTGACACCCCCATTCCGCCAGCCCTTTGCATGGCAAAAGCTGGCAGATTTGGGAGTCCAAATCCAGAGGGCTGCGCTGCTTGCAGCACTGCCATGGCGGATTAAGACCGCTGGGACTGCCAGGCAGCTGGCTGGTGGCAACCTGACAATGTTGGTGGTCCAACTGTGGTGGGTCCACCACAGTCATAATATGGGGGTCATCCTGCCACGACTGCAGCAGTCCAACTGCCACTGTGAGTCTGGCATTCTTGAGACCACCAGATTTGTAATGAGGGCCAAGATGGTTGACACAACCATCATCTGCCACTAAGGCCCACTAAGTGTTGCACTGCATGTATAATGCCACATGCCTACATTGACAGAATATGCTGGCTTTGTAGGGCAACTATGCTGGCCACACATCTGACACCATTGTGCTGCAAGGAGGTGGTAGCCTCCATCTAATGTGAGGACCCTGCTACTAAAATGGACTACACAAAACATGTTACATAAATGATGAGCATACGTATTGGAATCCAGATGGTCATATACAGGTCCTTCAGTCAGTACTCAATAATGACATATATCAACACAGTCAAATAGAACCATAATACAAGACTTGGAACATACACAATACCAAACACACCTCTCAGTCACTACTCAAACTGCAACAATCTACTGCCATGGAATGGTCCAGGTCCCTCTCAACTCTCCACTAAATTTCTCTTTCTTATCTTTGCAGCTGACCAAGGTTATGGCATACAGCTGTGGGTCATGACCTCATTTGCAAATCCAACTACCAACGAACAGCATGCCTACAATGAAGCACACTGTAAAACACGCAATGTGGTGAAGAGGAGCTTTGGTCTTCTGAAATCTTGGTTCAGGTGCCTGGACATGACGGAGGAAGCCTCCTGTATGCTCCCCCACTGGTATGCAAGATCATACTTGTGTGTGTTACCCTGCACACCATGTGTGTCAGAAACAATATCCAGTGGGATGGACAAGTAGATGTCCACAATGAGGAGGAGGAGGATGATGGGGCTGAGGACCTTGAGTTGTACTCATTGTCCAATACATATACCATTAGAAGGTGAATCTAACCTCAGGGAGTGTGTCAGATACACAAAAACAACAAGTATTATACACACATCTTTGGTGAAGTAGGGGGGGGCACCATAGGTAACGTTACTTGTTCAGTAATTGCCCATGGAATTTAGTCAATGTTGGAAGCTGAGCCTGCACAGTGTGTCTATTGGAATATGTACTGGCACTGCAATAGGCCACATCCCTGACACATGGAGGACTGTAAATCATGTATGACACATACACATTGGTTGGGGAATGGTCAATGGCTTGACAGTGACATAAAGCAGCTAGGGGTGTTGAATCCATATATAAACACATAACAGATTGTATGGTCTATGATTTTCAATGGGAGAATGCATTTGCCAAATAATAGTCTGGCTATAATGTAGGTAGAGTGTGTAACACATCCATCTACATAGAATGGGCACCTGTCACACAAATAAGCTTGATTCACATAAGCCTACTACTAATAGTGAGAAATACAAGTAGACTAATGTATTGGTGTCTTCCTAGGTAGCAACAGGTATACAATTATCCACAATGTTTGACCTGTGCCTGCATGTCTACACAGTATGCCCGTATAACAACATCACACAGCACATAGCAATATAAACCACTCATTGTCGCTTACATGACAGATCCATTGCATGGTACCAAATGTAACAAAATAGCTCATACATGTACTGGTCTCCAATATCACAATCATGTGTGGCAAGTGCGAACATGTGCAGCATGCTCCCATACAGTCAGGGACCCACATCACACTGAGTGGGAGTAGACACAGCCATATTGTTATCATCTTGCAAAGGTTAAATACAGCACTAAGAAGAATATACACCTCAACATCAGTCAGTCATGGTAAGAGTCAGCTAGGTTGTGGCGTGCTGGGAGAATTGCATTGCCATGTTCAATGGTGGATGTGGATGGACAGATCTGAGATACCCACAAATTCTTGCTGATACAACATGGCATGTCACATGGAGACTACTCAAGTGCTGTGGCATGTGCAATGTCAAGTGTGTCTGGCACTCATTACAACTCACCAATAACGCCAATGGGACATTGGCTACTGAATTGACAGTTGTAGGAGAAGGGAATATTTCCACATTTCACAAGTCACATGTAGTATCCTGTCCCAATATCACCTGACAATGTTGCTGTAGAAGATGTATACAAGGTGCTAGCTGACAAAAGACTGGGAGCTATGGAGGACACAAACATACCTCACCAGTTGTGGCAGATAAAAGGGATAATGACCAGACAAACACCAAAACAGACACTGAAAGACACCAATGTCTACATGTCAAACTATAAATGATGCACAGAGAGGGTGGGCACATTAGTACATGACCCAGACATGTTTATCACCACCATACCATGGTAATTGCCATTTGCATGGTACCAGAACAGGAGACAGTCACATACAACTCCATCTGAACCATTTAATTTATCCAAATTTTACGTCACAACAGTTATGCAGCCCCTAAGCAGGCTGAACATGGACACAACTTTGGACTCAAAACATCCATACATGTCCTACATGTGTAAGCACATGAGCTCTGTACCTGAGAGAGGAAGGCTGACATCTTGTACTGCACTAGAATTAACCAGAACCAGGTCGATCTGTATGTCCACATTTGAGAATGCCTCCATCTACTATGGAGTGTGCACAGGCTGGAAATTAGCTATCATGAATGGTAGAAATCCCAGCTCAATAAATTCACGCACCACTGCTCTGACAACATCAACGTATGATAATGTCAGATGCTTGATGCACGTGCACAGGGAGCAGAGTGAAGTAGACCACCATTACCCTACACCTTCACATGCAACCATGGGTTTGTGTTGCCACACAAACTCACATATTGATGAAGATGGGTAGGCCTGCCATCTATGCTAAACTACAACACTGCAACACAGTGACATTGCATTGTATCTGACAGTCATGACTGACATGATGTTGACAGATCAAAAAGTACATTTGGAGGCAGGCACACATATCCCAACGATCTCTGCTCATGTGTACCACCAAAATGGGCCAGCCATAGTAATGTGAATGGATTCAGTACAAAAGCTAACATTGCAGCAACATAATGGCATAGGTGTCACAAAACCTGTGAGAGTATAAATGTACCCATCAATTGTGTACTGACATACAGAACATATGTGCCAGTGATGTGACTACACAGGCATTTGTTAAAAGGACAACTTCTGTCTATGCAGGAAGATGTCAATGTGACCCGACACATCACCTTGACACAACAATGTCATGAGGTATGACACAAAGAACACAACACATGTCCATACAGATACATGGCATATAGCATTGTTCACCAACACACGTGTCCATAACATCTGCAGCAACTAAGATGCATAGGAAAATCCATGGCAGATGTGTAGCTGTTCTGTAAGTAGTTAATTACTAGAAGTAACCAGTGAGTAGACACACATGAACACTCAATTTGACAGGGGATCCGTGATGTCAATGCAGTCCAATTCCACTGCATACTCTGAGTACAAAATGTAATGGATGACACATGTCTTAGCATGTGTATGACACAGGGTCGAAATAAAAATATGTTTGTAGGTATGTGATATGTATTGCCCACAGACATATCTATGTACTCCACCTGCTACTCACTAGTCATACACATATGTTAACACATAGCACATATGTGCCAACATATATGTAGACACAGTGTAGGACACATGCACATATGCACAAAGTATGAGTGAGTGCCTACAGCTGAGTCATGAATACATGTATTTGGTTGCACATACCAATGGCACCGTAATAACATTCATGCATAGACTTGCACACATAGCCAAAAACATATACCACATAGTAGACCAGCCCATGTAACATGTGAAATTAATCAGGGTGCATTCAAGGACTACAATGGAAAAAATAACCCAATTCCGATATACGTAAAAAATAACGATAATGCATCAAAACCACACCACAATGTTGTGAAAATGACGCCCGGAACCTGATCGGCAATTCACCATTACCACTTCTCTCAGTGCACCATGAAGAAAAATATACGCCTGACCCTTGCGAGAGAGCAGGGCTGATTGCAGAGGCCACCTCACTTTTTGCCCCCATTTTCCACTTTTTGCTGGTGTTTCCCTGACTCTGATGGTGCCCCGAGTACTGCTACCCAGTCCCAGGGCCTGTGCTCTGTGTAAACTCAGTACGCAAATTAGGCTAATTATAATCGGCTAAGTCAACATACCTATAAGTCCCTAGTATATGGTAGGGCACGTAGGTTTAGGGACCTCAGCGTAGGTAGTGCACCAGTAGGTGCACTGCTGAGGTGCCCAGTGTCATTTTAAAGGCAGGCCTGCCTTGCTGGCAGCTTTTAAATTAAAGTTACATGCAAATTCGACTTTGGAATTAAAAGTAGTTCCAAAGTCTTAAACTACCTTATTTTTACATATAAGTCACTCCTAAGGTGTGCCCTATGTGCCACTAGGGCGGGGTGCCATTTAACTATGAGCAAGGACCTTATAAAAGTTATAAAAATAGTTTTAGAAGCCCTGGTGAGGTAAAACAGCCAAATTTGTTTTTCCCTCATTGTAGAGAATGGCCTCGATAGGCTAGAATGGGGAGACTTTATTTTAATTTTAAAGTCCCCTTAAGTAACATATACCAGAAGTTTGGTATCAAATTAATTGTTATAATAAATCCAACAACTTCCACTTGTTGGATTTAATATAACTTGTTTAGGTAAAGAGTTTTAAACTTTACCTGAAAAGTTTCCAACTTCAGCCCTGCAGTGTTTTTGCTGCTGTGCTCTGATTGGCCAGCCTCTGGCAGCCTGGCCAGGCTGCCTTGATGAGGTGTGAAGTGGCCTGGCTTCACACAAAGAGATGTGCCTGGGGGAGGAGATCTCCCCTCAGCAGATGATGAAGCAGGAATGGGGAGGGCTGCCAAACGGGTCTTCAAAGGCAGGGAAGGACATTTGGAGCAACCCAGCAACACCCTCACATCCTGAAACCCAGACAATTAGGTGCCCCCTTGATTAGATTAGGAGAGGGCAGGAGAGGGGTGTGTTTAGGATTTTTAGCCACACCAGTGGGTGGGCTCAGCCAGATGTAACCTCCAAAACTCACTTTCAGCAATGAGGGATTTTTGAGGAATGTTGCTCCTGGGATTGATTTTTGCCACACTTCCCAGGAAGTGGTCATCACAGGGGGAAGGACCCTGCACCTGATTGAAGAACCAGGACCCCCTTGTTTTTCACCCAGGAGCAGGGATAAAACTGGCAGACCTGCACCCACACCTCAGATCCCTATCACATTCCAACAAGGAAGAACTACAGGAGAAGAAGGACTGCCCTGCTGGACCCCTGACCTGGACCTGGACACTGCACTTTGGAGGACCGCACCAGCTGCACACTTGGGCTTCATCATTAAAAGGACTTGACCTGTCTTCTTCTGCTTTAACAAGGGACTCCCTGTTTGCTACAGGTGCAACGGAGGTGCCCAGAGTCCCCTGCATCAAGTCCTGTAAGCAGAGTCCAGCTGACCAGCGTCCAGTGGCCATTTGAGGATTCTGACATGGTGCATTCTGGGAATTATAGTCCCAACTTCCAAGGAGCAGCTCAGAGCTTCTGGAACCTTGGATCAAGTTGTGGACACTTCAAGGACACTTCAAGGACCTCTGGAAGAAGATCCAGAAGTTTGGAGACGTTTGGAGCAACTCCATAGGTTGAAGAGGTGCATTGTGGGAGTTGTAGTCCCAGACCCCAAGAGGCACACCAGAGCCTCTGAATCCTTGGCTGGTGCTGTGGACCACTTTCCTGAATCAAACACTTTTGAAAGTAAGTGTGACAGTGTTACCTCATGGCTGGCCTGAACTCTGGACTTTGTTCCTTTCCAATGTGACCTATTTTAACCCTTTGAGCGCTAGTTGCTTCTATGCGCTAGAAAGCATTAATTCTTTTAAAAATTCATATCCCCGGCTCCCCTTATCCAATTTTATTCGTTTTGGTGTCATTTTAAAGATAGAAATATTTCCTATTTTTATAAATAGATTTTGGATTTTTAAACTGTTTCCTGTGTTTTATTTAATTACTGTTTTGTGATATTTGAATGCTTTACGCTTTGTCTCCTAAGTTAAGCCTTGCCGCTCGTTGCCAAGCAACCAAAGGTTGAGCTGGGTTTAATTTACTGAGACCGAACTGGACCTAAGTGGAGGTTAGTGGCCTATTGCTAAGTGTAGGTACTTAACTGCCCTTACCAATAACCCATTTTCCAAAAACCCTCAGGCGTGAAATAAACATGCATGATGCTACAAACGTGACACAAGCCCAGGATGTGATGTTCAAGGATATCCTGCCTGCAAGCATGGCACAGTAAGTGTAGTTTCACTTTCACTTCACAGTCTGTTCCCCTGTGACTGTGTGTGGTTGTGTTTTGGAGGTGCTGGTGGATTTGTGGTGTGTTTGGGGGTCGTGTTGTGTCCCTTGTGCTGTGTCCTGTGTTTTTGGTGTATAAATTGTCTGTTTAATTACTATTTGTATTAAAAGTGTACTGTTGTTGTCATTGTATTGTGGGGTGTCTGTCTGGGGTAGTTTAGTTGTTGGGGTAGTTTGGGGAGTTTGGGGTAGATGTTGGGTTTAAGTTTCCTTTTTATATTATTTTGGGTGATGTTCTGTACTCTTTTGCAATTTCTGGGAAGGGTAGGATGGGGAGAATGTCACCTGATGAACTGGGTGGTTCATATGGTTGGTGGCCCATTACCTGCCCCTGATGCTGCAACTGGGTGGCCGGGTGATCCTAGGCTACCCCACTGAGGCAAGGCAGCTGCGGTGGGGAAAGGTTATATACCATCTGGTGAGAATATTCAAGACCGGACGCAAAGAGCACCAGCTCAAGCATTGGTGGGCAGATATGGTGGCAAGGGAGCAGGATCTGCTGGATCATTTGGGAATAGAAATCGGTGGAACTGTTGGTAAGTCTCCCATTGCCATACAATCGGCTGCATTTAGCATTTGACTGACAGTTGCAGAGAAGTCTGAGTGTTGCTTGTAATGGTTGAGAACATGTCGTATGCAACCTGTATGAGGAGTCTCTGCCCCACTTGAAGCCTGCAGTTCAAATGTCGTACAATTTAGCCAATGCAAGACACATGTATGATGAACCCTGCATAACCATCACGAAGGGGCATATGTAAGTGCCCCTAGCACAACCTTAGCACTGCCATAGTGGCATATGATTGACGGTAAGGTGGCGCTATCCTGCCATTTACCCCGTGTAGTCTTGACAAAGTGGCCAAATGCATGCATTGCACCACTTTGGCAAGGCTTGACACACAACATGGCTGTGCCAGCCACAATGTATGCAAGGGGGCCGTTCTGGCACAAAGGGGTCCTCCATATTAGCAATAAGAAGTCAATGAGACTGCTGCACCACATTTGTGGTGGATTTCCTAATACCTGTTCTTTGCAGGCATTAAAAATAAGCTCCCATTATGATCAATGGGCCCCTGCATGCTTAGCAGGACTTGAGACAAAAAAATGATGATGCTAATCCTGAAAAGCACCAGACTACTGCAAACATTTTTTGACCCTACTCCCTCTAACTATCACCATAGTGCGCAATCTATTGGAGACGAGGCACACATGGTGGTATCAGGAGTGCGCTACAGCCATCACTTCAACAGGCCCAGCACTAGGTGATGTGCCACTTCCATATATATGGCCTCAAGTGTAGTGATGTATGCACAGTTTAACTTTCCAATAATATAGCTAGGAATGACGCTTGTGCCATGAAAGAGGCATGAAAGGGTGTATAAAAATTAGTTAGGGAGGGCAAAATCCAGACCTCAGTGTCACAACAAATGTTCCAAAGTATGAATTCCAAACACTCTGTAAGGCTGCTGAGTGAAGGTGTGAAATTTGTGCATAGAAATGCTTGGGAAGGGCCCCTATGTACTAAGCAGAAGTTTCCGTGATCTGTAGCATATCCTGCTGAGTGCATCATTGGCCTTCACATGTATACATGATGCTGGCCCACACTGCCATCAGCTGTGACTTAATAATGACTACGCACACACATGGATGTGAGTAAGGGGTGCACTAAGGCCCACAAGGACAGTATAGATGTAATAGGTGCTGCAATACTGTAGTCCTATCGGCCACTTGGTGTCATTATGCAAGGCCGTTTTAGGGAGCCTGGCCATGCACTGGGTCCAGACTACTGGCAGTTCCATTTGACCTGTGCATTGTGTATCAGAGTCAGCCAACATGGTCTCCATGACCACACATATGTGCTGGGTCTGTTCCACTGGCCTGTTGCTCCTCACTGACAGTATGAGGCTGCACTACTTCAGCATCATCACTGGCACATCACTCACTAATCTGCAACACCAGATGCATCCTCTGACCACTGAGCAAGTGTGTCTGTGTTGAGTCATTTTCCTATGCCCATGTACTCATCCCTCAATGGTATACCATGGCAACAATGGCAGGGCACACACCATTGGCAATACATTCATGGTTCAGATCATTCAATGTGTAGGTAGTTACAACTGTCTTCACATGAGTCCACTCACATTGCAATTTTCATTGTGTGACTGCCTTGTGATGTCACACGCATTTCACTTACTTCACTGAAGGATGTATGATGTCAATCTTTAACACCCTGCGAAACCCACACAACTCCAGGGTAGTAGTTACAAAGTTTACAATGATCATAACATAGATATTTACTACATCTGGTGCAGGCTGACATGCTATGTGTGTGATAATGGGCCAGCCACTGCAACAAACATAGCATGGCCCTCAGATGGGATATACTTGTCCAAGCTATCCCAAATGATAATGAGGGTGTTGTGCTAACAAACAGCTGCCTGACAATTCTATGTAGACATGGTGCTGTGAAATACACCACAGGAGTGTCATGGACAGTGATGGTATGTAAATGTGTGGGTCTACCTCATCAGAGAGTACGTGTGATTGAGTGAACATAGTTGTCTGTCAGATTCACTGATCTTTCATTAAGATGACTAAGCAATGTTCTACATTCATGTCTTACAGGTGGACCTGCCCCTTACACCATTGGAGAGGTGGCAAGATTTGAAGACCCCAATGCATCAATTAAATGTCATACTCTGGCTCCTGTTAGCTACTCCAGGGTTTGGTGTAAGTCAGTCAGAAAAGTGGAATGTAATGAGTGTTTTAGTTTTCTGGACCAATGATCAGAAATCATGGGAGGATGGATGGTGACATCGTGGGCCATTTGTAAGAGGCCCAAACACCACTGGAGCTTCTATATTTGAGAGGCTCCGGGGAAGCTATGCCCTGCACTGTGTATATATGGTGGGCTTAGGACACATTTTGTGGCTTCACATTAACTTGTCAATACAGCCCCTTCACATGCAGTACTTTGCATGCAAGAAGCGTTCAATGGGTGTTGCAGTGGATGTGCCATAGCAGCACCCATAGCAATTAGACAGTAGCCCAAATCTACACATTTTATTACACTAGAAGCTGTTGCAAATGCTGATAATACACCAAGGTTCAAGCACGAGCTAACATATCTGTTGTTGTGCCTTAAATACTTTGCTCTTTCAGTGGGTGCTGCATTTGGCAGCACTCATAGAAAGTACAAAGTCCCTTTGAAGATTTTGTTTGTGTAGGAAGGTGTCCCTCCATGCACAATGACTATCTCACCCCTCAACACAGCCAGTTAAGCACCATTGGGTACGAGTGGTTGGGTCAAGTACTGGAAGCAAGATTAGCGCCGGCGTAGGTGACAACACAGTGATGTGCCCTCTCCTATTCAATACGGCGCATCCCTGCATTGTGAATTTGGTGGAGTGCTGCGCTGCCAATTGTCCGTTAGCATGGTGCTCCATCACATTCCGATCATGTATGTTGTGAGTTTATGCAATGAGATTGGCTTGCATGTAGTTCTAAGGACAAAGTGCTCTGGCATGGAATTGTGTGTAAAAGGAATAGTAATGGCTGACCACATATTTATGGGTGTCTGCCATCATAGGTCACAGGCCAGCTGTATATGTACACAGCATGCCTGTTGTAAACAACCTTGTCACAGCACCATAATCAGCAATGTGTGCCACACATAGCTCACACTTGATGATAAAATGGCACAGGTGTAGGGTTCCAACTGCATCACTCTCTAGGGAAATTCTGTAGGAGACATACATACACCACAGGTGCCACAGTACCCTCCAGCGATGATGAGGTAGTGGTACAGCAAGAGGTAATAATGCCCTGAACTGCAGTAATCAGTGTACACAATGTGTAGACAACTCCACTCAATATGTTTCAGGTCAAAGTCTATTAAACTCCTAACACCAGATGTCAGCAGTGTAGCCAATATGGTGCAGTCACCATGTGAATTGTGACTGATGTAGGTCACATCACAGATGCATAAGAAGGCAATGCTGTGTGTGTAGCTGGTGCTGTGGGTATACCCAACATGCATCTGCTGATGATGTAAGATGCTCCAAGATACAGTTGCACTGCACAAAGCTGTGACACAATTGCTGTGGCCTTCAGGGCTTCCATACAGCCACCATGTGGTTGCTACTAAACACACGTAGGACTACATGGCACAGGGTAGGGGGCTCCAGTGCTGTAATGTCTTGACATCAGGGGTTTGCTCAACCTTTCTCATATTAAGGTAGCATCAGTTGTTCATGTGGCCACAGCATTGGAAATGCAGCTGGACCCTAGTAATGTACTCTCAGGCCAGGTTTTACATCTGGAAACATGAATGTAGATGTACTACAACATAGAATACCTGATTTGTATTTGGCAGCCCCCCTAACAATTGGCCCACTCCTACACTCCATGATGAGTGCTCAGGCATAGGGGCATCACCAGTGGTGTTGAGCTGATGGATTGCATGCCCACCAGTAGGAGGCTGGCCTGGTTTGTAGTGCGTACCTTGGGTACTTACACCCTATACCAGGTCCAGTTATCCCTTTTTAGTGAAATGTAGTAGAGTTCTAGGAGCTTCGGCTGATAGAGGTAGCTATAGCAGAGCAGCTTAGGCTGAACTAGGAGACATGCAAAGCTCCTGCAATAGAACTTATAGTTACACAGTACTTATACACAGGTAAAGACAATACTCAGTGTTACCAAAAATAAAGGTCGTTTATTTGGGTGACACAAGGCCAAAAATATCTTAGAGGCAATACTCCTTCTGGACGTAAGTATTATCCACAATATGTACACTAGACACCAGAATAAGGTAAGTAATTAGACATAGAATAGTGCAAACAATAGGAAATGCTATAGAAGGCAATGGGAGAAAATAGGTCTAGGGGCAACACAACCATATACTAAGAAAGTGGAATTTGAATCACGCATTTCCCCCTAGACAAGTATAGTGTGTAGAGAATCACTGGGAGAGTAAGAATACAGTAAAGGTAAGTAAATCACCCCACCCAGAGCCCAGCAAACCAGAAGTAAAGTACTGCAAGTTTCCTTAGGACACACTACAAGTCGTGATTAGAGTTATTGCAAGAACCAAGCAAGACAGCAAACAACAAATGGTGGATTTCTGGACCCAAAGACCTGCAAAAGAAGGAGACCAAGTCAAGAAGTCGAAATAAGTTTCAGGAAGGACAGGAGCCCCTGCCAACCCAGAAGAGGGTGCAAAAGAAGAGTCTGCAGTTGAACAAAGACTACAGAAATACACCCAAGGAAGATGTCAGCGGGTTCCTGCATGATGCACTGGATATCCCACGAAGAGAAGTTAGATGCAGGTGAGTTTTGGTGCTGGATTCCTCCAACAAGCCTTGGTTCCGGCAAAGTTGTGTTTTGCTTCAATATGACGCTTTCTGGACCCAGGAGGTACCTGAGGGCCTCAACTCTGTGTGAGGAGGAAGAGGGGGCTCTCAGCACTTCAGAGAGCCCTCACAACACCAGATGGCACCCACAGGAGTCCCAGGACACAGGGACAAAGGAGGTGCAAAATGTGGTTGGTGCAGCACTACAAAGGAAGGTCCCACGCCGCCGGAGAACAACTCAGTGAGTTGAGCGTCACAGGATAGAGCGCTGGCGACTTGGGCCAGGATTTGCATGAAGGAATTTTGCAAATAGTGCACAGATGCCTCAAGAGGTGAAGAAGACGCAGTGCAGAGGGGTACTGTCATTCTCGGGGAAGGCAAGGTCTTACCTCCTCCAACTTGGGACAGCAGGACCTCAGGACAGTCTGTGTCGATGGGGTCCACCCTCTGTGTTCCAAGGAGCATGCTCATCACCAGGAGAGGAGTCCAAGATAACCTGTCGTCACCTTAGAAGGTGCCTGCTTTAGCAGAGAAGTGACTTTGTCACTCCACGGGAGATTTCTTTGGTGCTTCTGGTGTAGGATGAAGACAGGGAGTCCCCAGAGTGTGCACACTGTGGAAACTGTTGCAGTTTCAAGCTGGAGCTGAAGTTGCAGAGGAAAAGTAGCTTGTCTGGATACTTTGTTGCTGTTACAGCGGTTCCTGGAGCAGTCTGCGGTCGATCCGAGGTCAGAGAATGAAGTAGTCGTTTTGCAGAGGATTCCTGCTGGAAACTTGCAAGTAGAATCTGAAGAGAAACGCAGAGGAGAGACCCTAAATAGCCCTGAAAGGGGGATTGGTTACCTTATCAGGTATGGACCTATCCAGAGAGGTGTCTGATGTCACCTGCTTGCACTGGCCACTCAGAGGCCTCCAGAGTGTCCCCACACCTTGGAAAACAAGATGGCTGAAGTCTGGGACACACTGGAGGGGCTCTGGGCACCACCAGTGGGGTGGTGATGGACAGGGGAGTGGTAACTCCCCTTTCCTTTGTCCAGTTTCAAGCCAGAGCAGGGACTGGGGGTCCCTGAACTGCTGTAGACTGGCTTATGCAAGGAGGGCACCATCTGTGCCCTTCAAAGCATTTCCAGAGGCTGGGGAGGCTACCCCTCGCCAGCCTGTTACACCTATTTCAAAAGGGAGAGGGTGTAACACCCTCCTCCCAAAGGAAATGCTTTGTTGTGCCTTCCTGGGACTGAGCTGCTCCGACTCCAGGAGGGCAGAACCCTGTCTGTGAGGTGGCAAAAGCTGTAGCTGCATTGCAAGCATCAGAGACCTGGTTTGGAAGTACTGGGGGTCTATGGTGGAGACCCCAGGATGCATGGGATTGGCTCCTCAGTACCAGATTTGGAATGGGGGAACAATTCCATGATCTTAGACATGTTACATTACCATATTCGGAGTTACCATTGTGAAGCTACATATAGGTATCGACATACATGTAGTGCACGCGTGTTATGGCATCCCCACACTCACAAAGTCGGGGAAATGGCCCTGAACTATGTGGGGGCACCTTTGCTAGTGCAAGGGTGCCCTCCCACTTAGTAACTTTGCACCTAACCTTCAACAAGTAAAGGTTAGATATATAGGTGATTTATAACTTACTTAAGTGCAGTGAAAATGGCTGTGAAATAATGTGTCCCTTATTTCACGCAGGCTGCAATGGCAGGTCTGTGTAAGGGTTTGTCTGAGCTCCCTATGGGTGGCAAAATAAATGCTGCAGCCCATATGGATCTCCTAGAACCCCAATGACCTGGGTACCTAGATACCATATATTAGGGACTTATAAGGGGGGTCCAGTGTGCCAATTAAAATTGGTAAATGAAGTCACTAGCCTATAGTGACAAATTTAAAAGCAGAGAGAGCATAAGCACTTAGGTTCTGGTTAGCAGAGCCTCAGTGACACAGTCAAGCACTACTGACAACACACACATTAGGCCACAAACTATGAGCACTGGGGTCCTGGCTAGCAGGATCCCAGTGAGCCAGGCAAAACACACTGACATACAGGTTTTTACCTATGAGCACTGGGGTCCTGGCTATCAGGATCCCAGTGACACAGTAAAAACACACTGCCATACACTCACAAGCAGGCCAAAAGTGGGGGTAACCATGCTTGAAAGAGGCTACTTTCTCACACAACCCCCCTTCTGCTCAGGGAGACAAAAATCCCAAACTTGTTGAGACATGTGATTCTCAAAGCGTAGATGTGAGTGATGTTGAGAGATCCAATGTTAGTTCCTATCAGCTATGGCCCCTCTTAATTAACAATGTATTGACGTCATCCCACTGACATGTGCAAGATACTGGTGATGTATGGTTGGATATAGAAGCAGATGAGGTGTAATTCAATTTTTTTGAGGCCTGTGTGTATGATTGTATGTGTAATCAGCTGTAGTGGTGCAAGTTACAAATTTGTACATACGCCACCCAATGATGATACTGATGGTTGCTTGTCCTCATTTTGCAGCTGCCAGCATGACCAATTATGAAAGGCGCCAGTTCAACCAGAGGTCCGAACGCTCCCGTAACATCCTGGAGGTGCACCCAGGTTACTGCCGCATGGCACGCTGTTTCTGTTCTGAAAAAGCATCTGGGAATGGCGTGCATTCCCACATGGGGGACCCACTCACCCACCCAAGACATAGGACAGAGCAAGGAACATCAATGATGCAGGGGCTCCCAGCTGCACCCACCCCATCCACATCTGCATCAACAGTCATCATCCCAGACAAGTTTTGCCACCACCAGCTGCTGGGCCATCACAATTTGAACAGGACTAATGTTGGGACATCAACCTGATACTCCAGCGTTTGGACAAGCTAGAGGAGTCTCTGGCAGAGGACAGCAAACTCCACAAGCATGTAAAGAAGAAGGTGAAAATGTCATGGAAATGAACTTGGACTGTGATGGACTACCTCCCAGTTCCTTCCTCTCCTTTTTAAAGTTGTACCAAATTTTAGTTTGGGTTTTAGGTAGTTAGTGGTAGGTTAGTGTAGTGTAGCCATTTGTTAGGATAAGTATAATTGGGGGTGGGTTTCTATTCTTAGTTTTTTATTGGTGGGTTGTTGGTTGAATGTCATGTTGGAGTTTATATGTGTTTTTATGAAAAAGAAAATAAATAAATAAATACATTAATTAAATAAATAAAATTGAAAACATGTATAAATTTGTTCAGGCCATATGATTAGCTAGTACATGTGTAGTTATAGCAATTGTTTTCCTACTTGTTTCTTGTTTCTTAAGGGGGTGGGGTGCTAATGTTTAGAGTGTGGTGTTTTATATGTAAATTAAGTTTAGCATAGGTTAGATAGATTTAGTTGTAGATAAGTACAGTTAGTATAGGTCAGTTTAGGATAGGGTAGGTTTTAGCTGTTTTTGAGTAGATCATTTTAATAATAAATATCTTGTTATCACTGAAAACAGTTTTTGTAATTAGTGTGAGTCTCAGGATTCTCCCCCTGAGTGTACTGGCCAAATTTGGGAAATGGCCTAGGGAATCCGTCCTGCCTACAAAAGCCTCATTTACCATGTGTTATCACTATTGACAACAGAGCTGTCACATTGACTGCAACATCACATCTACTAGTCCATGCATCTGCCATCAAGTGTACCATTAACTCATGATGTCTATGTATACTTTGAATTTGACAAGTAGGTCTGGTACTTCAGCTGTCAGTGTTGTGGTCCTATAGTAGTAATGTTTGGAACTGTGACACATCTGACAACAGCCACAATTGGAACTCTATCCTGCAGGACTGACCGGTGGCCATCACTAATGAGGTTAGCTAACTCTGTACCACACCAATGAGTTCTTCTGGGACACCCAGCTGACGATATTGCTCTAGACTTTCTTTTCAGCCATACCTGCTCTATATGGTGAGGGAACCATTTATGTGTCCTTCATTCGTGACATACTCCATGAATTGCTTTTAGGTGATAAGACCAGCACACACATTTGTCATGTTAGGATCCTTGTGTGTAGCTTAGTGCCCCCACATTCCTGCACTCATGTACTGATATTCTGTGACCAATGACATGGATTCACAAAGTACAATCATTTAGCTGAGTTGATGCATCATACTAGACATAGATATGCTAATAGTGTACAAGGTGTTTATTTACAAGTGGAAGTGTTGTACTGAGATACTTACAATATCCAGGTTAGTGACCCTGTTAGAAATGGGGTCTTTCATTGGCAGTCTGGTTACCCCCTGTCCAAGCATGGACCCTCACTCTAGTCAGGGTCAAGGAGAATCACACTCAGCTAACCCCTGCTCACCCCCTTGGTAGTTTGGCATGAGCAGGCAGGTTTAACTTCAGAATGCTAGGTGTAAAGTATTTGTACCAACACACACAGTAACTTAGTGCAAACACTACAAAATGACACAACACAGGTTTAGAAAAATAGGAAATATTTGTCTAAACAAAACAAGACCAAATCCAAAATACACAAGTCAAGTTATCAATTAAAAAGCAAAAAGAGACTTAAATCCTTTAGTAAACAGTAAAAACACTGTTAGCGTTGAAAAGTACCTGGGTAGCGTCAAAATAACAAGCACGGGTGAGAGTGCGTCGAAAAAGGTAAGCGGTGCATCGATTTCTCACCCGCAAGCGAGACCGTGCGTCATTTCTCCTTCTCCAGTTGGGTCGGCATGCGTCATTTTTCCTTCCCACAGGGGAGCGATGCGTCGATCTGGGCAGCACTCGGGTCCGGGCAGGTGTAGCATAGTTTTTCCGTGCCAAGCAAGGTTTGCGTAGAAAATCGTGACGCACTGTATCAGCAAAACTGCGCAATGTGGGTTGTAACGTTAACAGCCTCTGTCAGCGGGTGTTGCGTGACGTTCTTCCAGCTCCGTCTGTTGATTTTCCAGCCGCGATGCCGGTGGAGCAGCGATTGCTGCCACAAAGCAGGCGGAGCATCGTTTTTCAGCCACGTCTCGGAAGGTGCATCAAATTTTTCCCAGCACATCGGTCTGTGCGTGGATTTTCAGTCTTGGTCTGCCAGCTTCACCTTCCAAGGCACCCGGAACTGGATAGGGCACCACTTGGCAGAGAAGGAGTCTCAGCAGAAAGCCCTGGTGCTGGCATGAGAAGTCTTTGATGGCCCTGAGACTTCAACAACAGGAGGCAAGCTCAGGACAAGCCCTTGGAGATTTCTTCACAAGCAGGAAGACACACAAAGTCCAGTCTTTGTCCCCTGGCACAGGCAGAAGCTGCAACTGCAGGATAGCTCCACAAAGCACAGTCTCAGGCAGGGCAGCACTTCTCAGCTCTTCAGCTCTTCTCCTCTTCTTGTCAGAAGTGATCTAAAGTCTGTGGTTTTGGGTGCCCTTCTTATACCCATTTTGGCCTTTGAAGTAGGCGTATGTCAAAGGAAAGTCTCTCTTGTTTGTGAAATCCTGCCTTGCCCAGGCCAGGCCCCAGACACACACCAGGGGGTTGGAGACTGCATTGTGTCCCACCGTAAAGTCCATCCCCTGTAGGGCAATGAACCACCTCAACAGTTTTGGATTCCCACCCCTCATCTGCATTAACCATCTGAGGGGCCTGTGGTGGGTCTGAACCCATAAGTGAGTCCAAAACAAGTAGGGTCTTAGCTTCTTCAGCACCCAGACCACAGCAAAAGCTTCATGTTCCATGCACTCCACCTACGTTCCCTGGGAAGTAACCTCCTGCTAATGAAGGCTACAGGTTGATCTAGGCCCTCTTCATTAAGCTGTGAGAGTAATGCTCCAATACCATGCTTTGAGGCGTCTGTTTGCACAACAAACTCCTTGGAGTAGTCAGGTGCCTTCAGCACAGGTGCTGTGCACATGGCAGCCTTCAGGGCATCAAAAGCCGTCTGGCAAGACTCAGTCCAGATCACCTTTCTGTGCTGCTTCTTGGAGGTCAACCCAGTCAAGGGAGCAACAATTATGCCATACCCCTTGACAAACCTCCTATAGTATCCTTTGAGACATAAAAAGGCTCTCACCTTAGTCTGGGTCTAAGGAGGATTCTAAGCCAGAATGGTATCAATCTTTGGCTGTAGGGGTGCCACCTGGCCACTCCCCACCTTGTGTCCCAAGTACACCACAGAACCCTGCCTTATTTGGCACTTTCTTGCCTTCATAGTGAGGCCTGCCTTTTGCAGGGCCTCCAACACTTTACAGAGGTGTTGCAAGTGTTCCTCCCATGTGGCACTGAAGACAGCAATGTCATCCAGGTAGGCGGCACTGAACTCATCCAGCCCCGCCAACTCCCGGTTGACCAACCTCTGAAAGGTAGTAGGGGCATTTTTCATCCCAAATGGCATCACCTTAAACTGAAAGTGCCCATCTGGGGTAGAAAATGCAGACCTCTCCTTGGCCCCCTTAGTCAATGCAATCAGCCAATACCCAGACGTTAAATCAAATGTGCAGAGGTATTTGGTAGCTCCCAACCGATCTATGAGCTCATCATCGGGGGATGGGGTGCGTGTCAGTTTTAGTGACTGCATTGAGACCCCAGTAGTCCACGCAGAACCGGAGTTCTGGGGTGGCACCAGGAGCAGCAGCCTTTGGGACCAAAACCACAGGGCTGGCCCAAGGACTGCTGGAATGCTCAATAACCCCTAGGGTTAACATCTTGGATACCTCATCCTTAATGCTAGCCCTAACCTTGTCAGTCACCCTATACACCTTTTGTTTAATGGGTGTACTGTCGCTAGTGTCCACATCATGTGTGCACAAGTGTGTGACCCCTTCAATCAAGGAAAACAGGGAGGTGAACTGTCCCAACACCTAGCAACAGTCCCTCCGCTACTCCCTCCACAGACCCATCTTTCTCTCCTGCAGACAGGAGGTCAGGAAGAGGCTCACTCTCCTCCTCTACCCCGTCATCTGTCGCTAGGAGCATGGACAACTCTGTCCATTCAAAGTGTAGCTTGAGCTGGTTAACATGCAGGACCTTTAATAGGTTCCTGGGAGCCTGCAAGTTCACCAGGTAGGTGACTTCACACTTTAGCTCCACCACCTCAAATGGCCCAGTCCACTTGTCCTGGAGCACCCTGGGCTCCACTGGTGCCATCACCCACAGTTTCTGTCCAGGTTGAAACTTAACCAGAGTGGCATTCTGGTCATACCAGCCTTTTCATGTTCTCCTGGCTTGCTTCCAGGTTCTCCTGTGCGAGACTCCTGAAGCGGGCAGTCTGGTTTCTCAGAGCCAGCATGTAACTGAATACATCCTGGGGGGGGTTTACTAGGAGCTTTTTCCAAATCCTCCCTGGCCAGACTTAAGGGTCCCCTCACAAGGTGGCCATAAATCAGCTCAAAAGGACTAAAGCCAAGTCCCTTTTGAGGCACCTCCCTGTAAGCGAACAGAAGGCATGGCAAGAGGACGTCCCACTTCCGCCTCAAGGGCTATGACAGGCCCATAATCATGCCTTTCAAGGTGCAGTTGAATCTCTCAACCAGACCATTACTTTGGGGGAGGTGAGGTGTAGTGAACTTATACGTTACCCCACACACCTTCCACGGAGACTTCATTTAAGTAGATATGAAGTTGGTACACCTATCAGATATTACTTCCTTGCGGAACCCCATGCGGGTAAAAACTCCCATCAAGCCAGGGCCCACCACAGGGGCAGTGATTGATATTAAAGGAATGGCTTCTGGGTTCCGGGTGGCATAGTCCACCAAGACCAGAATAAACCTGTTGCCCATGGCTGTGTTGGGATCCACAGGCCCCACAATGTCAATGCCAACCCATTCCAAGGGGGAACTGACAACAAGAAAAGGTTGGAGGGGAGCCTTACTTTTCCCCCACTCTTGCCACTTGCCTGACAAGTTGGGCAAGAACTGCAATGAGCATCAGAGTGCCTACGCATTTGGGGCCCATAGAAGTGGGTGACAAGCCGTTAAAAGGTCTTGTCTTGCGCCAAATGACCAGCTAAAGGCACATCATGAGCCATACCTAGTAGTAAGGCTCTGAAGCACTGGGGTACCACCAGCACGCTGGCCCAGGCTCAGGAACCTTAGGCTCGCTATACAGGAGGCCATCCTCCCAGTAAATCAAGTGTGATCCAGGCTCCTTGACAGATACCTGGTCTGCAGCCTGCTGCTGCAAACCCTCCAGAGTAGGGCGTGACTTCTGTGCCTCACAGAACGCTTCTCTGGTGGGCCCCCCTTCCTGCTACCACTTTGACAACTCAGGGACCTCACCTAGTTCAGCCATCTGTTCCCTTGTAGATTCCAAGGCCTCCTCCTCAGGATCAGCCTCCTCCTGGACCATGGGAACTTCTGGGGTCGGTTTCCTGCACCCTGATGGGCTGCCATAGACCTGGTAGATATGCATTCCCACCCAGGCAGACCCAACATCTCCAAGTGTGACCTGTGTTTCAAGGGGAATCCTTCAGGTCATTGCCAAGCAAACAATCCACAGGCATCGTTGGACTCACAGCTACCTTCAAGGAACCTGAGACCCCCCATTCAAAGGGAACCTGCACCACTCTGCACAGGCGCTCTGAGTTGTCTACCGCTACTACTTGGTGAAGTACCCGGGATTCTATCTGTTCTTCTGACACCAGGTGACTCCTCATTGTAGTCACACTGGCTCCTGTGTCTCTCAGAGCCTCTCAGAACCAAACAACTTTCATGCGTAAATTAGTGATCACTGTGCCCTTCATGCCTATAAATAGACATACAGCTTGACATCTATCTATCTATCTATCTATCTATCTATCTATCTATCTATCTATCTATCTATCTATCTATCTATCTATCTATCTATCTATCTAAGTATGTATATATATTCACCAAGGAGTAAAGACGCTGCACTCTTGTGCAGCTTAGATTCAAGTAGATTTATTCAAAATCATTATTCCATCACCTACGCATTTCAACCATTACCCGGGATGAGGGGATTTGTGAAATCTGAAAACTATGCAGTGATGGAACAAGGGACACAAGTCTCCTGCGTTTTTACTAAGCATGAACATGAAAAATGCACTTAAAGATATAGATATAGATATATATAGATATAGATATATGCCATTTGTCTTGGATTTGCACTCAGCACTTTATACTTCATGTATTGAAATAAAGGGAATTGTTTGGATTCGAATTGGCGGTGCCGGTGTCATATATACGATGAAATCCAGGGAAGAGTGGAATTTGTTTGTGGAGTGACTATATGATAAACATATATATATATATATATATATATATATATATATATATATATATATATTCCTTAAAGTGCATTTTTCCCAACATTTTAGCTTTAGTTCTAATTTTCAGCTCTGTAGAATATTTAGAAGGTGCTATCATGTATATTGGTCCCAAGATGGCTGCCTGTGCTTCCTGTTTGGAGTGCTGACAGACAATCAGATCCCACCATAAAATCTGCGCTTAGGATACACCCAGATATCTATATTTCTTCAATTACTCAAAAAGTACTGGATGCATTCACACCAATTAACAAAAAGGGCTCTTTTTGGACCAAGAGCTATCTTTATGCCAAACGTGGTGTAATTCCATCCAGTGGTTCAGGCTGTAGTAGTGTTCAAAATCTCTATGGGAAATTGCATGGGGAAAAAGCATTTTGTTGCCCCCCTCCTTTTTCTCAGCTGACCTGACTGTTGTGTTAGCTTTAAAAAAGTTGTGAAAATTCATCAAATGACACCAAGGTTATTGGCAGAACAAAAAACACTTTTCCTATGGAAACTAGTGTTATCTAGCCATTTACGAGATGTCTTTGGGCACCTAATTTTAGCAACTAGGCCTGCTGCTTGTGCCCTTTAGCCTAACAACATTTTATTCTGCTTCATTTTATTATTTTAGAATTGGCCACATTTGTGGTGATGTTTTATTTTCTTTATCTAGCTGTTCTTTCGCCTAGGAAAGCATTATATTTCTAAGCAGGATATTCTTTTCACTCTGTGCTTTTCTCAAGGCTACAGCGAGATAGGATTGTCAACACAAGTGGTACACTGTGTCTCTAACGTTCACCAGAACACATGTATTCTTACATCAGGATGTTTCTCAGAACATCATCTCTTTTTTTATAAAACATTTTCCTTGTCCCATACAAGTTAGAGATAGGTTACAGCCAGAAGACCACAACTGCATGCTGGTTGACTGTGTTACAGCTGCTTGCTGAGACCACCGGTTCCCTTGCCTGCTTTGGGATGGTGTCTATATATATAGCAGGCATTTTCACCACTGTCCTATTTAGGTTTGGGGGATGATGTCTTCCCAGGGGGGAACCCTTGAGGGTGGATTAGGGCTTTTCTTGCTGTGCTCTAACATAGCTTAGGTAGGAACCACATATAGGCCCTCATTACAATGTTGGCGGTAAATGCCGCCTACCGCCATGCTGACAGCTGCCAACATACCGTGACCGTGGTGGTATACTGCTACGGGTATTATGACCCACACAGAGAAATCCGCCACTCTACAGACACCCACACAAGTCTGCCAGACCAAAGGTCAGTGATAATCTGGCGGTACCAAAACTCACACCATTACGCCAACAGGAGTACGCCCACAGCACCAGGACCCACAAATCACTGTGGCGGTCTTTCAACTGTGGTAAACCATTGGCGGTACACACCGCTGCACTCATAATACACACACACTTACAAAACTCCACCACATTGGACAATTCAAACTACGCACACCTGACACACATACACACACCACACCCACACACCCACACCACTATAAAACACACACCCACATTACCCACAACCCTTTCAATGAAATAAAAGATAACTAACAGAGAGAGACAAGCCAGGAGCACCCACTCAATCTCAGCCTCACACATACCACTCACATCACATCCATGGCACCCCAAAGACACCCCAGGTTTTCAGAGGAGGAGCTAAGGGTCATGGTGGATGAAATCATCCGAGTAGAGCCACAGCTATTCGGATCACAGACGCCCATTGCAGAAGACGTCCACTGCAAAGAAGATGGAGCTATGGTGGAGAGTTGTAGACAGGGTCAATGCCGTGGGACAGGACACCAGAACAAAGGATGACATCAGGAAGAGGTGGAACGACCTATGGGGGAAGGTGTGTTCCGTGGTTGCAAGACACCAAGTAGCCGTACAGAGGACTGGCGGTGGACCCCCAACTCCTCCCCCACAACTAACAACAAGGGAGGAGAAAGTCTTGGCAATAACGCATCCTGAGGGCCTCGCAGGAGTAGCAGGAGGACTGGACTCTGGTAAGTCAAATCTTTACTACTATATCCCCAACCCTACCTGCATGTCATCACAAACTCCTACCCCTAACATCACCCCCATCACTTCACCATCTCACATATACCCCACTATCACAACCCACCCATCCCAATACCAAGCCCTGCATGCAACACCTATGGATGGACACCCATCACAGACCTGCATGGACACCCATCACTAAAGCATGCCCATTAGAGAGAATCACCTAGCCCACAAAATCACCACATACACAAGGCAAAGCTGACAGGACAACCACAACCATACAGGGAAACACACCCATGCACAAGATGGCACACGCAGATACAATAACACTGCATTTACATCCCCATAGGAACCCCACTCAATGTCACCGGAGAGGAAGTGCCACCAACATCCAGTCCCCCCACAGAAGAGGCCCACAGTGATGACAGCAGCTCTGCACGCCTGGATCACGATGACCAACCTGGCCCATCAGGGACCTCTGGACAGTTGGGTACCCAGGCACAGTCCCATACCACCACAGACTTTCCCCCCTCAGTAAACACTAGCAGAGTACCCACCAAGCTGGCCCATACTACTGTCCCCAGGACACGCCAAACAGCAATGTGTCCACCACTACAGGGACCCCAGACAACCCCACAAACCCAAGACAATCAGGGACCTGGGGTCAGTGGCAGTGGGCACACAGTTTGGGGGACAGAGGCACAGGACAACAGGGAAACTGTGAGGACTGCTGTGCGGCAGGGAGAGGACAGGCCCAGGGAAACCACTCTCTGCAAAGCACTTGCAGGGATCCTGGGAGCATACCACCATTCCCACGAGACGATGGGACAGATACTGGCCAAGTTGCAGGAGACCCAGCGGCTGCAGGAGGGACAGTACCTGGGGATCAGGGAGGACCTCAAACACATCCACACCATCCTGGTCACCATTGCAGGGGTGCTGGCAGACATGGCCAACACCATGAGGGAGGCAGTGGCCCCTGACACTAGCCACATTGAAGAACAGCCTTCCACCTCTCCAAGAGCTAGTGGACAGGAGGCCCCCATCACTGGAACAACAGGCCACCAGCACCCCACCCCCTGCAGAAGGAGAACCACCCCGCAAACGGTCCCTGCGATCCAGGCAGAAGCCAGAGAACATTGCCAAGACCCCCGCCAGGAAATAAGACACTCCTGATTGTCACCCTTGTGTCCCACTCTGTTACCCTGTCCACCTTGAACTGCTATTGCTCCCCTTCTTATGCCCCATTGGACAATGCATCTGTGATACAAAGAGACTGGACTCTAATTGGACATTCCTCCACCATCACCCAAGCCCATTGCACACCCCCCTCAACCACTTAGCACTTAAATGAACAACCTTGGAACAAATACAAGTCTGGAGTCTGTCAACTGATTGAAATATGTATTAGTTCAACAATCTGTAAACATTGCAATTCATATGTAGAGTTATATATACATTGGTATGACCTGTAGTGGGCAGCAGTAAACACACCAGGAGCCAGAGTGGGGCACAGAGATCTGAAAATAGAGATGCCAAAGGGTACAGTAAGTGGCCATAGACATAGGGAAATCATGCTGCCATGTCCAATGTCCAACACAAAACTGCGATGGAAAGTGAAGTTACAGTGTCTTACCTGTTTGTCACTGGAAGTACTGCTGTATGAGAGAACATCTGTTGTCCACATCTTCATCCCCTGCCTCCTCTTCCTCACTGTCCACAGCCTCCACCGCTGCCACAAGACCATTTCCAGGCTCATCCTCCTGCAGAAAATACAGAAAAGGCACCTGTCGTCTCAAGGCCAGGTTCTGCAACATGCAACATGCAATGATGATCTGGCACACCCTCTTGGGTGAGTAGTGCACCAGTCAGATGGAGGCACCAGAACCTGGCCTTCAGGAGGCCGAAGGTTCTATCAATTATCCTCCTTGTTTGCCCATGTGTCTCATTGTAACGTCCCTCTGCCCTTGTCCTGGCATTCCTCACTGGGGTCAGTAGCCATGAGAGGTTGGGGTAACCAGAGTCACCTGCAAATATCGAGGGATACCTGTTATCCACACACTCACCCTTAGGGACAACCCCATACCCATACACCAATATATACTAGGTGGGGACCTTGGGCTCAACTATTAGCCACACCCGGTGCTTCTGGAGTTGAGCCATCATATATGGGATGCTGCTATTCCTCAAGATAAAGGTGTCATGCACAGAGCCAGGATACTTGGCATTCACATGGGAGATGTACTGGTCCACCAAACACACCATCTGCACATTCAGAGAGTGCTAGCTTTTTCTGTTCCTGAACACTTGTTCATTTCTCCGGGGGGGGGGGGGGCAAATGCTACATGGGTACCATCAATGGCACCAATGATGTTGGGGATATGTCCCAGGGCATAAAAGTAAGCCTTCACTGTGGCCAAATCCTCTGCTTGGGGGAATACGATGTAGCTGGGCATGTGCTTCAGCAGGGCAGACAACACTCTAGTCAACACGTTGGAGAGCATTGGCTGAGACATCCCTGATGCCATGGCCACTGTTGTTTGGAAGGAACCACTTGCCAGGAAATGGAGAATTGAGAGGACCTGTACTAGAGAGGGGATACCTGTGGGGTGGCGGATAGCTGAAATCAGGTCTGGCTCCAATTGGGCACACAGTTCTTGGATTGTGGGCCTATCAAGTTCGTAGGTTAGGATAATGGGGGTGATTCCGAGACCGGCGGGCGGCGGAGGCCGCCCGCCAGTCTACCCCCGACAAAATACCGCTCCGCGGTCGCAAGACCGCGGAGGGTATTTTGAGATTTGCCCTGGGCTGGCGGGCAGCCGCCAAAAGGCCGCCCGCCAGCCCAGGGCAAATCTACCTTCCCACAAGGACGCCGGCTCCGAATGGAGCCGGCGTAGTGGGAAGGTGCGACGGGTGCTGTTGCACCCGTCGCGTATTTCAGTGTCTGCTTTGCAGACACTGAAATACTTTGTGGGGCCCTCTTACGGGGGCCCTTGCAGTGGCCATGCCATTGGCATGGGCACAGCAGGGGCCCCCAGGGGCCCCGCGGCACCCCCTACCGCCATCCTGTTCCTGGCGGGAGACCCGCCAGGAACAGGATGGCGGTAGGGGGTGTCAGAATCCCCATGGCTGACACTCCGTTTCTGACCGCGGCTGAACCGCCGCGGTCGGAATGCTCGAGGGAGCACCGCCAGCCTGTTGGCGGTGCTCCCGTGGTCGGTGACCCTGGCGGTCACCGGCCGCCAGGGTCAGAATGACCCCCAATGTGTCTGCCCTCCATTGTCACCAGGTCCACCAGGGGTCTGTACACTGAAGGATGTCTCCATCTCATATTCATCCTCAGCGGTTGAAGTCTAGGGAGGAAAACGGTGAGCCGAGGGTCATATTCACACATCTATTGAAATAATGATGCATATCTTCATTTACAGAACCAGTATGTGAATCCGAGAGTCAGTTGATGTGCCAATGTCTGCTGTGACGCAGTTAGGTGCCATGGCCTGTCCCCCCCTGAAATGGCGGCTGCCTGACCTGTGAGGAGGGACAAGTGGAAATGAGGTAATTCCGCTGGCATTGTGTGCCGTTGCGGTCAGCGGTCGATGACCGCCGCGCAACTTCGCATTGGTTAACATTAGGTCCTATGGTTTCCAGGAGCCAATGGCTATGTACAGCGGCTGTGACGGTACGCACCGCCGCAGATGTGACTGCCATTTTCTATCTGTTCACTCACTTGCTATCTGACCTTCAACAGGAGAGGACCTACACTGCAAGTGCTGCTGTGACCTGTGTCTGGAAGCGACAATGACTCATTTGTCTAGGGAAAGGGCGCCTGCCTTCACTTCAGAGGAGTTGGAGAGACTGGTGGATGGGGTCCTACCCTAGTACACTTTACTCTATGGTCCTCTCGACAAACAGGTGAGTACACTGTGAGCATGATGAGTGGGCCATGAATGTAAGGAGTGCTGTGTGTGTAAGCCACATATATGGTGGGGCTGAGGTGTCCTGGGCATAGTGCTGCATGTATGGTGGTCAATGTATGTGCGTAAGGGGATGGGAGGGATGTGGTGGGCCATGAGTATGACAGTCCGGATGATATGACTAATACCTTTTCTGCTGTATTTTTCCTGCAGGTCAGCGCCCATCAGAAAAAGGGTATTTGGCGTGCCTTTGCCAAGGAGGTGCGGACCCTGGTGGGCTTTGACAGGCAGAGCACCCACTGCCGCAAACGGTGGGAGGATCAGCGCCGCAGGGCAAGGAAGACGGCGGAGGCCCAGCTGGGGCTGGCCTCCCAATGAAGAAGGGGTGCCCGTCGTAGTCTGACCCGCCTGATGCTCCGCATCCTGTCGGTGGCCTACCCGGAGTTGGATGGTGCTTAAACGCATCACAGCAGCCACAAGGGGGTGAGTACAGATTCAGAATCATGACTTTGCGTGTGTTAAGGTTTTACCTGGGTGGGGATGTGGACTGTGGGTGCCCCTAGGCCAGGGCAAACATGGCAGGGTAGGTCCCTTTTTGGGCAGGCTCTGAAGCACTCCAACCCCAATGGTGTTAGTGGGCATCTCCTACTGGTCAGGGACCTGTTTGTTTCAGGTGTGCAGCTGATGGCGTTATGCTATGTACCCCATGGGCTGGTGACTATCTTTGTTACTGGTAGTGCATGGCCTAGTGCATAGGGCTGCTCCCTGTGTTTTGTGTACGCCAACGGTAGTGTGTTGCTGGCACTGACCAAGTGTATCCTCTGTCTCTCCCCCCCTTTTTGTGTTGTCACCCTGTCCTTGTGTGCATTAGCATCATCTGGCGGAGGAGCAGAGGCACCGGCGACGGAGGGAGCTGCATCCCACATGGGCCTGGAGTCCAAATCCACTGAGGGTGAGGGAACCAGTGGGACGGAGGGCGAGGGGAGCACCACGACGGAGACAGGAGGGGACACTACAGACAGCGACTCCTCCTCTGATGGAAGCTCCCTGGCGGTGGCAGACACATCTGTGCCCACCCTAACAACAGGTACAGCCGCCACCCCCCCTACCAGCACCACCCTCCCAGCAGCCCCTCAGCGTGTTTCCCGTGCCCATTCACCCACGAGGGTGGGCACTTCAGGCCCTGCCCCGTCAAGCCTTCTGCCCTCAGTGAGGAGGCTATTTACCTCCTGAGATCCCTCACTGTTGGGCAGTCAACCATACTGAATGCCACCCAGGGTGTCAAGAGGCATTTGCAACTAACAAATGCATACCTTGAGGGCATGTACTCTGCCGTGGCGGCCCAACAGCATTTCAGGCTCGGGCCTCCGCACTGATGGCAGCTGTTGTACCTGTATCCACCCCCCCCTCCAACTTCCTCTACCCATTGCCAATCCCCTCAACCCCAGCCTATCCCAAGCACACCTTCAGACCAGCATTCACCCAAATCAACACACAGAAGTGGCTCAGGCAAACACAAGCACCACACTTCATCTCACAGGCACTCACACAAGCACCATCCCCATGCAGACACACCAACATCCACTGCCTCCTCTGTGTCCCCTTCCTCCTCGTCGTCCACCTCTCTCCCAGTTGCGTCTCCATTCACACCTGCATGCACTACATTCTCATCCACTACCTCCATCACCAGCACGCCCATCACTACACACCCCTCACTGGCAGTCACCACCCCCACATCCATGCACGAGTCCCGTGTCCTCCCCCACTGTGTCTGCGACCCCTCCTCCCAAAGTACACAAACGCAAGCACACACCCACCCAACAGCCATCCACCTCACAACAGCATCCAGCTCATGCACCCAAACACAGCAGACTGACACCTGCTACAAGCACTCCCTCTTCCTCCACTCCCAAACCTTCACCCTCTTCCTGCCCTAATGTCCCTAAGAAGCTCTTCCTAACAAACATTGACCTCTTCCCTTTCCCTCCCCCCGTCCTTCACCTCGGGCCAGGGTGGCCAAAACCCAGCCCAGCACCTCAGCCACCAAATCCACATCCGCTGTGGTGTCTGCAGCTGTCAAAGGTTCAAAGGGGGCACCCGTCAGCTCAGCCAGTGTGCCACCAACCCCTGCCAAGTCCAAGAACATTCCGCCATCTGGCAAAGTGAAGAAGGGGACAGCATCCAGCAAAGGGAAGGAGCCACAACCACCCAGCAAGGCCACCTTAAAGACTCCAGCTGCCAGACCCAAGGTGACACCACCATATGCCAAGGGCAGGAAGGGGCACGAAACACCAGCCAAGTCACGTCAGCCGTCCGAGTCTGCAGGTGAAGGCCTGGTGGCTACCAGCAAAACCGCCAGTACTGCCACCCGCACCGCGGCCAGCACCACGACCTGCACCGCCGCAAACACCGTCACAAGCACCACCACTTGCACTGTTGCAAGCACCACTACTGTCAGCAGCAGCAGCCTCAGTGGGCAGCCGTCCGAGGCTGCAGGAGAAGGGCTGGAGCCTCCCCCCACCACTGGCAGCACCAGCACCTGCATTGCGGTCAGCACTGCCACCTGCACTGCTGCAAGCACCGCCGTGAGCACCGCCACCTGCACCGCTGACAGTAGCACCACTGCCAGCAACAGCAGCCCCAGTGGGCAGCCGTCCGAGGCTGCAGGAGAAGGGCTGGAACCTACCCCCACCTTTGACAGCCAAGCCCCCTCCAGAGCCAGTGGAGAAAGGCATCCACTCACCCTATCCTTGGCAGGATGAAGAACACTGGGCACCAAGCGACCTCCAGAACCAGTGGAGAAAGGCATCCACTCACCCTATTCTTGGCAGGATGAAGCACACTGGCACAAAGCCCCCTCCAGAACCAGTGGAACATGTCACCTACCTGAGAGACTGTGGCTTTGCACTCCCCAGGACCAAGCAGTGGGCAAACCACCCAGTTGAGAGACTTGAGAGAATGTGGCTTTACACTCCACAGGACCAAACAGTGGGCATGGAGCCCCCTCCAGGAGCAGTGGCGCAGTACCATCTTCCAGCTGAGGTGCCCCCCTTCCCCTTCCCCCTGAGGTGCCTGTGTGTTTTCGACCTGATGCCCCTGCAGTGTTCCCTCCTTTTTGAGGCAGGAGTCAAGTGTGGGCTTGACCTACGTGTTATAGCCCAGTGGGCCACGGACCATTTTTGTGTGGACATTGTCCCTCATTTTGTATATATTGTATATATTGTACATACTGTTTATTTATTTATGAATGTATTTCTCTAAATTTCTAATATTTCACTCATTTAACTCCATTCCTTTTGTCCTTGCGTTATTTCAGAGGGTTACGGGGTGTACATGTTATGTTGTTGCATGTGTTTGTGTGTATGGTGTTGGGGTGAGAGTGGGGGTGGAGGTGTTGCCTGTTGCGTGTGTGTGTCACTCTCTTTCCTCTCCCCTTCCCCTGTGTACTAGGTGCAGTACTCACCATAGTCGTCGTCGCCGGCGTTGGTACTCCTGGTATATGAGAAGATACACCAGCATGGGTAACACCTGTAGTTCGGGCTGCATGGCGTCCTGGTTCTTCCTTGAATGTCGATAGGTGAGTGGTTTCCCTTCAAAGTACTGTTTCCACCATGATCTTGACGGTGTTGGTACCGCCCCGGAAAAGCTGGTGGATGGGCGGGTTATAATGGATTGGGCAGTACATTGTCTTCCGCCTGTCTGTTGGCGGTTACCGCCGCGGTGTTTGTTGCTATCGCCGTGGCGGTCAGAGTGTTAAAGTAGCTGTATGATTTGGTGGTTTCTGCCATGGTCATGATTCCATTTTTGTTACCGCCGGCCTGTTGGCGGTATTACCGCCACTTCAACACCTACCGCCAGGGTTGTAATGAGGGCCATAGTGTGCATAGTGACAGTATGGTGGGACTTTTCCCTGTGTTTCACTTTCCTTGTCACCATTTTGCTTCTAGTATGTTTCACCATTCTAATTATTGCATTTATGCCATTTTATCTAAGACACAGCTGATTTAATAAACCTTATTGAACAATTTCCTGCCTCTGTTTGTCTCTGCATGTTGGAGACTAATGTAACTGAGAGAAAAGGATGAGATCTGATCCACCACGACATCCCTGAGAAGTCATCATGTCGTGCGTCCGGTTGCCACAAATCATACCTGCTCTTGGGCAGAGATGAGGTGCTGCTAGATGGCTTAAAATGGATTAGGCTGACAGTTGTCACATGTTGTGGGATTGGACTCAGTTCCCCACAATCCAGGTGATGCTGTCGCCCAAACCCAGCAGCCTCATCAGGATAATGAGAACCCACGCAACACTAGGTCCAAACTATAAATACCTACTGATGACCGAGAGAAGGTAATATAGATAGATAGATAGATAGATAGATAGATAGATAGATAGATAGATAGATAGATAGATAGATAGATAGATAGATAGATAGATAGATGATATGCACTACAGTACCACCTCAGATTATTGCTGAGTGCAAGCAAAAATAAAAATGTTACTATTATTACCTGAAACATATAAAGTTAGAGATTAGACTTCAATTAACATTCTCTTGGACTGCTATAAGTTTGCTACAAAGCCTGCTACTCTGGTTTGCTCAGCCCGTTAATGTTGGCTATTAATATAATTGAATGCAGGTATATGAACCACCACTGGTCTTTAAAGGTACTATGAGTATTTTTTCTGGGAGGAATGGTTTCAATTTCTTTAACTGAGAAATGACTTGACTGTTTTGGTTTTCTTGGTGAAGTGGTCCTAGAGGAGATTTAAGCGTCCAAGGGCCACATGTACGAATTTAAAAATTAGCGAGTCAGAAATTGCGATTCCATGGGAATCGCAATTTCCGACTCGCAAATCAGAATGTACGAAAAAATAGCATGTCAATTTTGTGTTTCGATGCCGAGTCGCATCGCAATTTGCGAAATCGCAAATTGCGATTTCCCAAGTTGAAATTGGGGGATGTAATAGAATCAGAATTTGCGACCCGGAATCGCAGATTGCGACTGGGTCACAATTAGCGAACGGGTGCAAAGGAACAGAGTAATTACACTTCCTGGTGCTGGATGATGACCCCAGAACCAGGAAGTACCTCGCATGGAAGTCGGAGGAGTCTAGCCAGGAGAGACAGCAGAGGCACACCCAGCTGAGAGGAGCAACTGCAGCCATGGCAGGCCAAACAAAGGAGGCAAACACTGCAGGGAGGAAGAGAAAGCTTAAATTATCTGACAAAGAGTTGGAAGGCCTCACTGAGGAGTGCTGCCTACACCATGAGGTCCTGTTTGGGAAGGGAGCAATGAGTGTCCCTGACGCACAAAAAAAGAAAATCTGGCTCAACATGCAAAGCAAGATCAATGCCATTGGAGTCAGTCACCACTCCATCGAGGAGGTGCGCAAAAGATGGTATGACCTCAGGTCAAGAACCAAGGAAAGGGTTTCAGAGCGGATGAAGTAGGCGCATGGAACAGGTGGGGGACCATCCACAGTACCACCACCCATAGCAATAGAGAGCATGGTGGAGACCACACTGGAGCCAGAGGCTGTTGCTGGAATTGGGGACCTGGACAGTTCAGTACCTGGAACCTCCAAGAGTAAGTAGCACATCTCACTTATTCACACTTTTCAAGGCACCATGCATACAACCAGAGTTCACAAAAGCATGCATCATCCATATAGTTCCATGCCTATATACACACCTCAAGTTCAGTGCATTTTGGGTAATGTAATACAGTAGTACAAATTTTGAGGAATATTTATTTTGATAAGCCACACATCTGAGAGGCACTGACAGTGTATCCCCTGAGTCCCACAGGTCTCCCTCAGGTATCCACTGATGACCCCAGTATGGAGGGAGATGACAATGCCACCATGGCAGCAGACGAGGCACAGAGGAGTGCAACAGTACACCAAATGTTCCCCATGCATGTGAAAGAACATAGGACACTGATGTGGACAATGAGGCAATAAACCTGACTCCCGGGCCACAGATGGGTGAGAGTTGGCCACTGAGAACAGCAGGGTCTGGGTGTATAAGGCATTGTCTGGCACATGATGCAGGTGAGGAGGATGCCAGTTCACAAAAATTCCTGGGACTGGAGGCATCCCTACTCAGCAGTCACCACCTGCAAAACAAACACATGCTGTTGATGAACCGGAATCTACACCGAATGCAACAGACCCTCACACAGGGATTGGGGAATGTTGAAACGCAATTATCCACCATGAACACCAACATGGTCAACCTCACCACTGCCATCACTGACCTATGTAGAGAAAAGGTGGCCGATCAAGCCTATGTAAGACACAAAGACCGCAACACAGCTGCACGGTTGTACTGGCTCAGTAAGTCCATTGGCCGCCTAGCCACCACAGCCACATGACTATCAAGACACACTGTCACACTCCAGGTTGAACTAGGGCATTTTGCTGGAAATGTGGCAACGGGACTAGGGTGCATTACTGCTGCTGTGGACCTTATTCATACATCCCAGGCAGCAAGAGGTATTGATGAAACCCCTCAGGACAGTGAGTATGAGCAGCGTTTCTGCCTCAGATGCTCGCATCCTGCGTAGTAGCTGTGCCCGCCAGACATCTGTGGACCAACCAGGCACAGGCCATGGTGGTCGTAGCTGTAGGAGGGTGTGATGTTTTCTCACTAGGTTTAGCCTAATGCACATGAGTGGAATGTGTTAGGTTTTGTTACATAATACTTGTTTACTGCTTGCTATACGCCACCATTTACATTATGCACTCCTGACATTAAAAGATATTTTTGTTTTGCACAACCTGGCTATGTGTGTCTTACATTTGGGAGTGTTGTTACAGTTGGAACTTACCTGCCAATGCAGTGAGTTGCTATGTAATCCTGTCTCTGTCTGCCCTCCATTGCGATGCTATCATCCCCAGGCTGTCGTTGTGGTGGCTCCTGCTCCTCATCCTCCGAATCTGTGTCATTTAGTGTGAGATGTAGCCCACGTCTGGTTGCTATGTTGTGTAGGATGGCACCTGTAGCCACAATCTTCCATGCAGTCTCTGGGACATACTGGAGTTCAGCTCCACTTTTGTGCAGGCATCTGAAACGTGACTTCAACATGCCAAAGGTCCTTTTAATGACGGTTCTGGTGCGCCGATGTCCAATGTTGCAGCGCCTCTCATTCTGATTAGCAGGTGTCAGGTATGGGGTGAGTGTCCATGGCCTCAGAGCATATGCACTGTCACCTGTGTAACAAAACAGCAGATGTGAGCATGGCTTCACATGGTTAGACAGTGACACGTATTTATGACATTGGTGTGTACTACACAGTACCTAATAAATATTCATCATCAAACTCCCCACATTCTAGACATTGGTGTATCCTACGGTGCCTGAATATGTACACATCATGTGTGCTCCCTGGAAATGTTACCACTATATCCGTTAGGACATTATGGGTATCACATACCACCTGGATGTTGAGTGAGTGAGTACATTTCCTATTGCGGAACACATATTCCAGATTTGCAAGAGGACATATGGGTATATGTGTCCCATCCACACACCCTATTACATGGGGAAAGTTTGCAATTCTGTAGAAGTCCAATTTGGTGTTGTGTATTTCCTCTGCATTCCTGGGAAGGTAAATGTATTTGGACATGTGTGCGAATATTGCATCTAAGAACCGTCTAAAGAATCATGACAGGCCACTTCGGGACACCTCACCAGCAACAGCAATCACCCCCCTGGTAGCTACCCGAGGACAAGAGGTGCAGTGAGAACAGCACTTGCACATGTGTGAGGATAGAGCAGCTGCTCAGAGTTTGGCTTTCTATCTGAGGTTTCAGCAGGTCAATGATCCCTAAGATGACTGTGCTGCTCAGTCTATATTCATCACATATTTCCTCCACAGTCTGTTGAAATATGGTCTGCCTGGTTCTGTATATCCTCTCCTGTCTCTGCCTCCTCCTCCTCTGCTCGGCAGCCTGGACTCGCCTCCTCCATGCAATCACGTAGAGTGCAGCCATTTTAAAGAACCCAGATGCTTTCTGGGTCTGTTTTTATTCTTTGGTTCTGATTACCACCTTCTTAGAATCAGTGTTAATCTGCGTGTGCAAAATGGCCTATTTGAGACTAATCGCCTCGCAAATTGCGAATTCTTATTTGCGGGTCGCAAAATCCAGTCACAAATGTTTGCAATTCGGTAATTGGTCGCATCGCTATTTGGGACTCCGAAATGGCATTTTTACATATCATTTCACGTTTTGCACGATCGCAAATAGCACTGCGACCGATTTGTGAGTCACAAAACGTATGTACATGTGACCCCAAGTGAATCAGAGTGACATTGCTGAATGAAAGAAGGGGTGATAAAATGTTGAAATTCATGTTGCTGGGCCATGTTTGTACTATTTGTTGTTTAACCCCTTAAATGTGGTCGTCGGCCAGTGGCCAAAGGTCCCACTCCTTCCCCAGTGCATCTGTCGCCCACTGGCTGACACTGGGATGGTTAAAATGGCCCATCTGGTGCATTGCACCAGAGTGTTTCCTTTCTTCTTAGGCAGTTCAGGCTGCTTCCCAACAGCCTGAGTGTTTTTATATTAATTTGTAATAACAATCAGCATGCATGGTGCACTGCTATCATTACACATTAAAGTGAAAGTTAGATGAGCCACTTGACTCATTTTAATTTCACTGAATCAGTGCTCATGTGCATATGTCAGCCCCTCAAGCACTGATTCTGTCAGGAAAGGTATCATTGGAAAGGGGAGAATCTCCCATTTTCAATGGTACCTCTGCCCACAAGCCAGCAGGGATGAGGGGAGTGGGCCCTTTACAATGGCTTGTCCTCTCCCAATGCCTCCAGAAAAATCATTAGTCTTCTTGCCCCTTGTTGGAAAGTTGTTCCTTGTAGGGATTTGAGGTGTGGGTGCAGCTCTGCCAAATTTATCCTTGCTCCTTTGGGCGAAAAATGTGGGGGGGGGGGCAACTGTTCAATCACAGTCAGGCCACTACCCTCTTGGATGACCACTGCCTGGTACGTGTGGCAAAACTCAACATTCTTTAAAAATCCAAAATGGCAGAAACTGAATGTTGCAGGTTAGGTCTGGCTGAGCCCACCCACTGGTGTGGCTAAAAATCCTTAACACACCCCTCTCCTGCCCTCTCCTCATCTAATCAAGATGGCACCTGATTGTCTGGGTTTACAGGAAATGGGGCTGGTCCTGAGCTGCTCCAAATGTCCTTCCCTCCGTTGAAGACCAGTTTGGATGTTATTCCCTATCCTGTTCCACCATCTGCTCAGGCAGAACTCCTCCTCCAGGCACTTTCTTTTTGTTCAGCCCAGGTCACTTCACACCTCATCAAGGCAACGTTGCCAGGCTGCCAGAGGCTGGCCAATCAGAGAAGGGCACTACCGAGCTGAAGTTGGGAACTTTCAGATAGAGTTCCAAACCTCTTTCCCTGAACTAGTTATATTAAATCTAACAATGGGAAGTTGTTGCATTTGTTCTAACAATAAGTTTGAGACCAAACTTGACATACCTAGCTCCTTTGGAGACTTTATCAATTAAAATAAACTCTCCCCATTTTAGCCTAGGGAGTCTATTCACTACAATGAGGGAAAAACAAATCTCACCAGGGCTCTTAAAACATATTTTATAAGGTCCACTTCATATAGTTACATTGCACCCAACCCTGGGGGTACCTATGGCACACCTTAGGGGTGACTTATATGTAAAATAGAGTAGTTTAAGACTTTGGAAGTATGTTTAGTTCCAAAGTTGAATGTGTATGTAACTTTCATTAAAAAGAAGCCAGCAAGGGAGACCTGCCTTTAAAACGATGGACACCTCAGCAGTGCACCTATGGGGGCACTACCTATGCTGGGGTCCCTAAACCTACCTGCCCTACAATATACTAGGGACTTATAAGTAGGTTGATATAGCCAATTATAATTAACCCAATTTGCATGCTCATTTTACACAGCGCACCAGCTCTGAGACAGCAATACCCAGGGTACCATTAGAGTCAGGAAAACACCAGCAAAAAGTGCATAATGGGGTCAAAAAGTTAGGGGGCTTCTGCAATCAGCCCAGTTTTCTCACACCCCTCATGGCAGAGAAGATGGGGGAAATTTCCTCCCATCTTCCCCGGGGGGGGCAGGAAGTCCACTAGACACTAGGATTTATGTTTTTAATGAACATATAGAGGTTGAGGCTTTCCACCCTGGCTTATCTATGCCACTCTTCCTAATGCATATGGCAAAAGTATTTCTGCCTTCCCTAGGGGCGTCAGATTGGGGTGATTACCCCCTATCTGCCCCAGGGGGGACAGAAAGCCTAAAATACACCACATATTTTTTTTTTCTTATAAGAAGATATGGGTGGAGGCTGTCTAGCAATGCATGGCCATACCACCACCCCAAATACTAAAGGTAAGAGTCTTTGTGCCACCCCAAGAGGCAGATGTAGGTAATTTCCCCAGATTAGCCCTCAGGGTGGGGGGGGAGAAAGTTCACTAGACATCAGGTATTTCTCTTTTTATGAAAATGTAGGGGTGGAGTCTGCTTATTATGGCCATGGACAAACCCAAGTAAATATGGCAATAGTCTTTCTGCCAGATGGGGATAATTACCCCATCTGCCCTCTATGGGGCAGAATCCCACCAGAAGCCAGGGAATGTTTTTTAAAATATATATATATATTGGGGTGTGGGCTGTCCGCCACGCCAACTAAATTTTGAAACAGTCTTTCTGCTCACACTTGTGGGGCAGATGGGGTAATTACCCCCCAATCTGCCACCAGAGCGGCAGAAGGCTCACTTGATACCAGGGACTCAACTGATGTGCTATTTTCTGGGGGCAGTGCCCCTCCCTGCATAGGACTGTTCTCCTCCCATCCCAGGGCCGAAAACACTTTGTGGCCCATCTAGGGGTTGGATAGGGTAGTCCCCCCTCACTCTGTCACAAACCCTCCTGGGAGTCAGAAACCCCACTAGACACCAGGGATTTCAAAATGGTGGCAAAAGAAATAAAAGGATGTGTTGACTTACACTGGCTTCGAGTCATAGCAGTGCACCAATGGGGTGAATATTGTCTTTCTGCTCCCTCGGGGGCAGATAGGAGACTTGTCCTAATTAGAGAGGGAGGATTCCCCAAACGTGCCCCTGGGGGTACAAAACCCACCTGGCACCAGGGATTTTGACTTTGGGGCAAAAGGAAGTGGTGCAGGTATTGTACTCTGACACTGGCCACACCCCAACCCAAAAGGGGCAAACCGGTCTTTTTTCCCCCAGAGGGCAGACAGGAGCTCTTGCCTATCCTATCATCAGGCCCCACTCTCACCTCTAAAACTTCAACAGTCTTTCTGCTCAACTGTGGACTAAAGCATCCCGTCCCAATAGCAAACAAGAGAACATTTGTTTCCGTCTTGGGTCTAGTGCCTGCAACAGGAACGGATCAAACCGAGGTCAATGAGACTGCCCTTGCAAGGGCTCTCATTTACCTTGGTTTGATCCTTTCCTGTCATTGGGCACTAAGCTCAGCTATACAAGTTGTACAGCAATTTTTTTCAGCACAAGTGGGGTAAGGTGGGGTTGTAGGAATCTTTTGGATTCCTGTGGGTTTTGGATGCTTCTCTCACAGAAATGTAAGGAAAATGTGTGATTTGAAGCAGGGTTTGAGGTTTGCAGGACATCGTGGGTAAGAAAATCTCACGGGTTCCAGGTAAGGCATGCCACCCAGGACTCCCCTAGCTGTCCAGTTTCCAAAAATGTGCATGTTTGCTTGTTTTTCATAGGTTTTGCCTGAGCTGTGGGCCCAAAATCCACAGCCACCAACATTGGAAGAAAAGGAAATCCACAGCAACCTCAGTTTTGAGTGGAAAAGTGTGATCTATCCATGTTGCGTTTTTGGCGAGTTCCTGTCAGGGACACTAGGCCACGAAAGTGAGGAGATTTAGGGGAATGCTGGGTGGAAGGAATTTTGTGGCTCCCCACAGACTCCAAAACTTTCCATCGCAGAAATATGAGGAAAATGTGTTCTTTCAATCAAAGTCTGAATGGATTCTGGGTGAAAAAAAACCTGGTGAAAGTCATGCAAGTGACCCCACCCTGGAATGCCCCAGATGTCTAGTTTTATAAAATGTGGAGGTTTGCTAGGTTTCCCTATGTGCTGGCTGAGCTAGGGCCCAAAATCCACCACTATTGGCCTTGCAAAACAAGGGTCAGTTTAGAGTGTAAAAATGTGATGTGTCTATGTTGGCTGTAGGCCCTTTCCTGCCACAGGTGCTAGGCCACCCCATACAAGGGAGGTACCAATTTTAACAAGAGCCTTGGGGGAAATCTAAGTGGAAGGAAGTTTGTGACTCCCACAGATTTCAGAACTTTCCATCACGGAAATGTGAGGAAAATGAATGTGTGTTTTTAGCCAAAGTTTGAGGATTGTAAGGGATTATGAGTAACACAAATTGGTGAAAGCTTTGCAAGTCAGCCCACCCTGGATCTGCCCAGCTTTCTAGTTTTAAAAAATATCCAGGTTTGCTAGGTTTCCTTAGGTGCTGTCTGATTTAGGGCCCAAAATCCATAGCTAGGTACTTTGCAAATAAGGGTTAGTTTTGAGTGGAAAAATAAGATGTGTTTATGTTATATTTTGGGACATTTCCTGTTGTTGGCACTAGCCTACCCATACCAGTGAGGTACCATTTTTATCAAAAGAAATGTGGGAGCATAGAATAGTAGAACATTTGTTATTACCTAATAGAATTCACTGCATTTGTGCCTTCCAAATGTAAGCCAGAGTGTAAGAATGGAGACATTTTGAAAAATATCGTTTAGATCATATGCTAGTATGTGTACACACAAATTCAGAGATGTACAAATAACCACTGCTCTTAAACACCATGGGGGTCATTCTGACCCTGGCGGTAATTACCGCCATGGCGGAGGTCGGCGGTAGCACCGCCAACAGGCTGGCGGTGCACCGCTGGGCATTCTGACCGCGGCGGTTCAGCCGCGGCCAGAAACGGAAAGTCGGCGGTGTACCGCCGACTTCCCGCTGCCCTTGAGAATCCTCCATGGCGGCTGAGCGCGCTCCGCCGGCATGGGGATTCTGACACCCCCTACCGCCATCCCAGGATGGCGGTAGGGGGTGCCGCGGGGCCCCTGGGGGCCCCTGCAGTGCAGTGCCCAATGGCATGGGCACTGCAGGGGCCCCGTAAGAGGGCCCCACGAAGAATTTCAGTGTCTGCTTTGCAGACACTGAAATTTGCGACGGGTGCAACTGCACCCGTGGCACCTTCCCACTCCGCCGGCTCCATTCTGAGCCGGCGTCCTCGTGGGAAGGGTGTTTCCCGCTGGGCTGGCGTGCGGACTTTCGGCGGTCGCCCGCCAGCCCAGTGCGAAACCCAGAATGACCGCCGCGGTCTTTTGACCGCGGTACGGTCTTCTGGCGGTTCCCGCTTTTTTATTCAGCTCTGTGAGGTCCTGAAAGTTGGGAAGATGATGACTTTAGCACAGCAACCCATTTGGTGAAGCCTGTGAGAAATTGGGTTGTTGGTTGGTGTGAGTCCTGGTCAAGCAACAGCCATAGTCAGTTGTAGGGTAACCCACAAAAAGACACGAAATGAACCTGTGCTCAACCCTGGGTTGTTTGGCACAAAAAGCAATCAGGCATGACTTAGATGCAATGTGTAGACTATTTGTGCAGCACACCAACAATAGGAAGGTGAAAAAAATCAGCACAAGAAAAAATCCAAACTAAATTAGAAAAACACAGTAAATTGTAAGAAATTATTTGACACTGAAACTACAAAAATCCAATGACTAGAAAAGGAGTTATGAATTTTAAAAGTTTATGGTTCAAATAGTGCCTAAAATATAAAAGCACAAACCGTGGACACCTGGTCACCTTTAGCACCACAACCTCGGGCCCAGGAGTGTATGGAGATCTCTTAGTATATCAGGGCTCACTTAGTCAGGGTCCAGGTGTAGGTTCAAGATAGTAGGAGCCTGTTAGGGCTGGGCAAGGCTCAAGAAGTATGACTCTATGGAATTTTGCAAAGTTATCTAAAAACGCCATGAAATTCCATGAAGTTCTGCAAGTGACAGAATGCCGCCATGTCCTACCCAACACCCCCTCTGAATCTACACCCCTGGGCATGTAATCTAGAATGGAGTAACCCTGTGTCCCTCAAAAGCTGTGTAGACACTAAGGGCCAGATGTATAAAAGTACTGTTTTGCATTTCTTAAATAGCAAAGCTTAAGAAATCGCTATTTAAGAAATGCAAAATGGCATGTGAGAAAACAGTGATTCCTTAGTAGCGATTCCCACAGAGTCGCAATCACTATTAGGGCATCGCTATTAACTCCATTCCTTCCCGTGGGCCTTCAGGCCCATAGGTGTGAATGTTTTTGCATTTCCTAATTTGCGATTCCTTGTTAGGGAATCACAAATTAGGAAATGCAAAACCAAAGGTGCTGATGGCCTAAGGCCCCCTTTGAGTCATCCCAAAATTCTATTATGCACGTGACATGCACACATGCCCGAAGGACATGTGTGAGATACATGGCACTTTTAAAAATGCATTGTTAATGCATTAAAAAAAATTGCACATGCTTAGCACCAACTTGGAGTTGGTGGTAGTTGCATTTCGTAAATGCCCAGTTTGCATTTAGGAAGTGCTTGGTACATGTGCATAGGAATCGCACATAGGAATTTTGTGATTTCCTATTTTGGGAATCGCAATTGAGATTCCCTAATCAGAGTCGCAATTTTAGGGAATTGCTAAAAATTGTGATTCCTTAAAATGTGACTGCAATGCCTTTCATACATCGGCTATTTTGCATTGGTAAATTGTGGAATTTTGCAATTCACACCGTTTGAGAATGCAAGATAGTTTGATACATCCAGCACTAAGGCCCTCATTACAACATTGGCGGTAAAAGCCCGCTTACCGCCGTGCAGAAGACCGCCAACACACCACCGCGGCCGCGGAATTCCGCCACAGCTATTATGACCCACATCCCGAAATCCGACAAAAATCAGACACCCACACAATTCCGCCACACCAAAGGTCAGTGATAAACTGGCGAAAACAAACCCTCCACCGTCACGCCAAAAGAAATACGCCCACGCTATCACGACCCACGAATCCACGCGGCAGTCTTTCAACCGCGGTATTCCATTGGCGGTACACACCGCCGCGCTCAAAATACACACACACATACAAAACACAGCCACATTGGACAATTCCAAATACACACACCTGATACACATACACACACCACTCCCACACACCCAATACAATATAAAACACACACCCACATCACCCACAAACCCCTACTACCAAAAATTCAGAAAGAAGGCCAGAGAGAGACAGCACCAGCAAGAACAACAGCATCCACAGGCACTCAACACCATCACCCACACAACTTCCACGCACAAAACACCACACACCACTACATATCACCACACTTATCACCCCACACACCACCCCACACATCACCCACACCACCCCATGGCACGGCAAAGACACCCCAGGTTCTCGGAGGAGGAGCTCAGGGTCATGGTGGAGGAAATTGTACGGGTAGAGCCACAGCTATTTGGAGCACAGGTGCAGCACAGCTCAATAGCAAGGAAGATGGAGCTATGGCGAAGAGTAGTTGACAGGGTCAACGCAGTGGGACAGCACCCAAGAAATCAGGACGACATCAGGAAGAGGTGGAACGACCTACGGGGGAAGGTGCGTTCCGTGGTCTCCAGACACCACCTGGTGGTACAGCGGACTGGCGGCGGACCCCCACCTCCTCCCCCACAACTAACAACATGGGAGGAGCAGGTCTTGTCGATTCTGCATCCGGAGGGCCTCGCAGGAGTCGGTGGAGGAATGGACTCTGGTAAGTCAAACCTTTAACTACCATATCCCCCACCCTACCTGATTGCTATCACAGACCCCCACCCTCGCCCCCTCCCCTATCACTCCAACTCCTCACTAATGTAGTAATAACACAAACCACACATCCCAACACCAAGCCCTGCATGCAACAACAAAGCATGTACACCCATCACTAAAGCATGCCCACTGCACATACCCATAACACCCCCCTCAACCATCATCACATAAGCCCCCACACAGGAATGCTAGCACTGGTGTACATGGTCACCCACACATTGCACACCATGACACACACAGATGCAATAATCATGCTTTTACACCCCTGCAGGACCACTACCCAACGTCACCAGACAGGAGGGTCCAGACATCTCCACCCCACCCACAGAAGAGGCCCACAGTGATGACAGCAGCTCTGTCCAACTGGATCTAGACGACCAGCCCGGACCATCGTGGGCCTCGGGACAGTCGGTTCCCCTCACACAGGCACAGCCCACCACAGACCTTCCACCCTCTGGTAACACCAGCACAGCACCCACCCAGCGGGCCCATACCTCCGTCCCCAGGACTCGTCAATCAGCTGTGTGTCCACCACTACAGGGAACCCAGGATAACCCACCACCCCAACAACAACAGGGACCTGGGGCCAGTGGCAATGGCTACACGGTCCAGGGGACGGAGGCCCAGGAACACAGGGGAACTGGGAGGGCTGCCGTGCGACAGGGGGCGGACAGGCCAAGGGAACCCACTCTCCACGAGGCCCTCTCCTCCATCATGGGAGCCTACCACCACTCCCAGGAGACGATGGCAACGGTCCTGGCCAAGTTTCAGGAGACCCAGCGCATGCAGGAGGAACAGTATTTGGGGTTCAGGGAGGAACTCAGAACCATCAGCTCCGCCCTGGGCACCATTGTAGGGGTGCTGAAGGAAATACTTAACACCAGAAGGGACACTGTGGCACTCCAAGGGGCCCCTGACACTAGCATGGACGATGAACTGCCCACCACCTCCGCCGGCGCTAGTGGACAGGATGCCACGCCACAGGAACACCACACCAGCACCCCACCCCCTGCAGACGGAGAACCACCCGCAAGCGGTCCCTAAGATCCAGGAACAAGACAGAGCACGATGCCAAGACCCCCACCAAGAAATGAGACCACCCTGATTGTCAAACCACTGTCCCACTTTGTAACCCTGTCTATATTGGAACTGCCCCAGCTCCACTTCCTATGCCCATATGGGCAATGCACCTGTGAGACTAATAGACTGGACTCTGCCATGGACGTACCTCCACCATCCCCCCTCACCATTTTACAACCCCCTCCAATAATGACCACTTCAATAAACACCCTTGAAGCACAAAACAATCTGGAGTCAGTCTGCGATTTCGAATTTGTGTATTAACAATTACAGTGACAAAATGCTTTCTCAAATGTAATGTCACACAGCTCCAGTCCATGAGGAATTTAAGCAGATGACACACGTTGGAAACCACACCTGTGAAACCGTAAGGGAAAATGACAACTCAGTGACCATACACTGGGTGAAATCGACAGACAGGATAGAGGTAGAAGTGCAAAGTACTTGTAGTAGGCAGGAATGTTTTCTCACCTGTGTGTTACTGGAAATATTGCTGGATGACTGAGTCCCTGTTGTCAATGTCTTCTTCCTCTGCTTCCTCCTCATCACTGTCCACAGGCTCCACTGCTGCCACAACACCGCCATCTGGACCATCCTCCTGCAGAAAAGGCACCTGTCGTCGCAAAGCCAAGTTGTGAAGAATACAGCAGGCCACGAAGATCTGGCATACCTTCTTTGGTGAGTAGAATAGGGATCCACCTGTCATATGGAGGCACCTGAACCTGGCCTTCAGGAGGCCGAAGGTGCGTTTGATCACCCTCCTAGTCCACCCATGGGCCTCATTGTAGCGTTCATCTGCCCTGGTCCTGGGATTCCTCACTGGGGTCAGTAGCCATGACAGGTTGGGGTAACCAGAGTCCCCTAATAGCCACACCCGGTGCCTCTGGAGTTGACCCATTGTCATGACCACACAAACTTGCCAAGTCAAATCAAAGAAGTGCATGAGAAAAGCAAAGAGATATCTTCAGTGGAGACAGCAAAGCCCAAACTGGAAGAAGGTTTGCAGAGTAATCTTGCGCTTATTTCAAAGGAAGAATCAAGAAGAGAAGATCCAAGATGGCCGCTGTGAGTCCTGAAGGTTAGTTACAGTTCTAGTCTTGCAATCGGTTGGTTGCTAGAAGCCTTGCACTTCAACTGAGGTCTGACAGGAATCAGCTGTGTGGAGAGAGAGCGCGCTTCAGAACAGAAACTCCTGTGAGGTAAAATTACATTTGAAGATTATATTACAGAAAACGGATAAATATTGTCAAGGTTTATTCGAAGAGTTTGATAGTAGACCGTTCCCGTGGAAGCCGGCAAGGCTACAGAGTTAATGTATGAATTAACCTTATGTTTACAAGGTTCTTGTTTAAGATATTAAAGTCAAAGAAAAAACGAACTTTAAAAGAGCAAGTATCTACAAATGTCAAGGTTATAAACAAAGGCCAAGTTTAAAGCAGAAACGAACTGTTAACAAATAAGCATTTACAAATTCAATGGTAATAAACCAAAATAGAGTTTAAAAGAGAAACAAACTTAAATAAACAAGCATTTACAACTACAAGTTATCGACAGATGTCGAAGTAAGGAAGGAGAAACTAACTGTAATAAACAAGCTTTTAGAAATACAAGTTATCAACAAATGTCGAAGTAAGAAAGGAGAAACGAACTTTAATAAACAAGCATTTACAAATACAAGTATTGACAGAAGTCTCAATAAGACAGGAGAAATTAAATAACATCAGCTGATTTGAAGAACGCATTATCACCAACTATATATATATATATATAGCAACATAAAACCAATCTCTAACAAAGGTTGAGAAGTTCTTCCAGAATCAGTAATAAGCATTTTTTTAAGAAGAGCTATCATTTATAGAGAGAAGCAAGGCTACAGAGAACTTAGGGTGAGTGAAGAAATAATAGAATTAAAGAGAATTAAGTGTTGCGAGTAGAAAGTGAAAAACTGATGTTGTATGTCCCTAGTAATTGCGACTGTGACTCCTGCAGGTGCTGTATCCAATCTTAGATGTGAAGAGGCAGACTGAGTACTGGCGTTCATCATCTCTGTGGCAGTCTCTCTACCATCCCATTCCCCTTTCCCCCTCCGGGGTACGCAGCACGAAGGATTAATATTCGTTGTGAGTAGCTCGGGTCGGGCCTGAGGAGTTATCTTCTGCTTCTGAGGAAATCGAATTGAAGTATCCTGACACCCATCACATAAGGGATGCTGCTATTCCGCAGGATGTAGGCGTCATGCACAGAGCCAGGGAACATAGCATTTACCTGGGAGATGTACTGGTCTGCCAAACATACCATCTGTACATTCATGGAATGATAACTCTTCCGGTTCCTGTAAACCTGTTCACTCCTTTGGGGGGGGACCAAAACTATATGGGTCCCATCAATGGCACCTATGATGTTGGGGATATGTCCCATGGCATAGAAGTTACCTTTCACTGTAGGCAAGTCCTCCACCTGAGGGAAAACGATGTAGCTCTGCATGTGTTTCAGCAGGGCAGACAACACTCTGGACAACACGTTGGAAAACATAGGCTGGGACATCCCTGATGCCATGGCCACTGTTGTTTGAAATGACCCACTTGCAAGGAAATGGAGCACTGATAGCACCTGCACTTGTGGGGGGATTCCTGTGGGATGGCGGATTGCTGACATCAGGTTAGGCTCCAGCTGGGTACACAGTTCCTGGATTGTGGCACGGTCAAACCTGTAGTTGATGATCAAACTTCTTTCCTTCATTGTCGACAGGTCCACCAGCGGTCGGTACACTAGGGGATGCTGCCATCTCCTCACATGTCCCAGCGGACGGTGCCTATGAAGGACAACAGCGACCACAGAGTCAAACAACTCAGAGGTATTTACCCACAGTCTACACAGAACACCATTCCTACACAAAATGTGGCCTGTATTTGTGTTGTGAGACAAGGCCTAGGTATGTGTGACGCAGTAGGTAATTTGGACATGTGGGCGCCTGAAATGGCAGCTGCCTGACCTGTAAAGTGGGACAATGGGATGTGAGGTAACTGCGCTGGCGTTGTACACCGTCGCGGTAGGCGGTCGAAGACCGCGGTGCAATGCTGCATTGGTTAACATTGGACCCTATGGGTCCCAGGAGCCAATGACGATGTACGCCGGCGGTGACGGTACGCACCGCCGCGGATGTGACCGCCATTTTCTATCTGTTCAATCACTCGATACCTGATCTTCAACAGGAGAGGACCTACACTGCAAGTGCTGCTGTGACCTCGGTCTGGAAGAGACAATGGCTCATGCGTCTGGGGAAAGGGCCCCTGCGTTCACTGCAGAGGAGTTGGAGAAGCTCGTGGACGGGGTCCTTCCCCAGTACATGCTACTCTACGGTACACAGGGAGCATGCTGTATGGGCTATGCCTGTGTGGAGAGGGCTGGTTGTAAGAAGGAAGGGGGCACAGTTCTGCATGCATGAAGGACTGTGAATGCATGTGCCACATGGCAAGGGTAGGGATGTGGGCCACTCACTTTGACAGTGCAGTTGGTAATGACTTCTCTTCTCCCCCTGTACCAGTCATGTAGGTCAGCGCCCACCAGAAGAAGGATATTTGGCGTGCCATTGCCAAGGACGTCCGGACCATGGGGGTCCATCACAGACGGAGCACCCACTGCCGTAAAAGATGGGAGGACATTTGCCGCTGGAGCAAGAAGATGGTGGAGGCTCAGCTGGGGATGGCCTCCCAACGTGGGAGGGGTGCCCGTCGAACCATGACCCCCCCTGATGTTCAGGATCCTGGCGGTGGCCTACCCTGAGTTGGATGGGCACTTGAGGGCATCACAGCAGACACAAGGGGGTGAGTACACTATCATTCAGCGGACTTTGCGCGCAGTGAAGGTGTCTGGGTGGGGGAGGAGGGCTGTGGGTTTCCCTAGGCCAGGGCCTCTCCGTAAGACAGGCCATGTGGCCCCCCACCCCACCTCTGTAGAGTGCCAAGTACAGCTATTCATGCCCCTGTGTCACCTATTTCCCAGGAATTGCATCTGTAGAGCCCAACAGCGCGACGTAGTACAGGGGGCTGCTGTGTCTGTATTGTCCGCCAACGCTAGCGGTAAGCCATGCACTCAACCTGTCTTTCTTCTGTCGCCCCCCCCTTTATGTGGTCTCCCTGTTCTTGTGTGCATTAGCATAATCAGGCAGAGGTACAGTGGCACCGGAGCACGAGGGAGCTGCATCCCACATGGGCATGGAGGCCCACACTACGGACTCAGAATACACTAGTGGGACAGAGGGCGAGGGGAGCACCACGGCGGTCACAGGATCTGCAACCAGCGACACAGACTCATCTTCCGATGGGAGCTCCCTTGTGGTGGCAGCAACATCTGTGCCCCCCACTTCTACAGGTACAGCCGCCACCCCCCCTACCAGCACCGCCCTCCCAGCAGCCCCTCAGCCTTCGCCTAGTGCCCGCTCACCCAGGAGGGTGGGCATCACCTTCGCCCCAGGCACCTCAGCCCCTGCCCCTGTCACCTCTGCTGCCCTCAGTGAGGAGGCCATTGACCTCCTCAGGTCCCTCACTGTTGGGCAGTCTACCATTTTGAATGCCATCCAGGGTGTAGAAAGGGAGTTGCAACACACAAATGCATTCCTGGAGGGCATTCATTCTGGTCAGGCTGCCCTTCATCGAACCCTTCAGACTCTGGCGTCAGCACTGATGGCAGCCATTGTCCCTGTGTCTAGCCTCCCCCTTCCAACTTCCTCCTCCCAAACCCAATCCCCTGTACCTCTGCCTATCCCAAGCACACCATCAGACCAGCCTGCACACACCTCACCACACAAGGGAAGCTCAGGCAAACATAAGCACCACACATCCCACAGGCACTCTCGCAAGCATCACACCCATACAGACACACCAACATCCACTGCCTCCACTGTGTCCCCCTCCTCTTCGTCTCCCTCCTCCCTCCCAGTCTTGTCTACACTCACACCTGCATGCACTACCACTACAGCCACTACGTCCCGCACCAGCACACCCACCACCACACCCCGCTCACGTGCACTCACCACCCCCACTACCATTTACATGTCCCCTGTGTCCTCTCCCAATGACGCCCCGACCCAAGATACACAAACGCAGGCACCCACCCACCCAACAGCCATCCACCTCACGACAGCCTCCAGCCCATGCACCTGCACCCAAAACCACAAAAGTTACACCTCCTACAACCACCACCTCTTCCTCCACTCCCAAACCCCCTCCAGCTACCCGTCCCAGTGTCTCCCAAAAACTTTTCCTGTCCACCCTTAACCTATTTCACACCACCCCCCCCGTCCTACTCATAGGTCCCTTACTAGCACCTCAGCCAAAAAATCTCCGGGACCAGTTGTGCCTGTTTTTATAGGTATGTGGAGTGCACTGGCCACCAGGCCAGCCAGTGTGCCACGGAGCCACAGCACAGCCAGTCCTCCCCCCTGTGAAGCACCGGAAGTTGGACAGTAGCCGGCGGGAGAGGGGGAAGACTCCAGCCAGCCAAGCCGCTCACAGGGGTCCCGGGGGGAGTGTCGACTCAGCTCTGACTCCTCCCAAGGTGGGGAAGGGGCAGAAGAAATCTCCAAAGTCTGGGAGGAGCAGCACGGCGGAGAAGACCGCCATCATCCCTGCTGCCCAGGAGGCCGCCGCCAGGCCCATCGTCACTGGGCAGGAGGCCACCACCAGAGTCACTGGCCAGGAGGCCACCACCAGCACCATCGTCACTGGCCAGGAGGCCACCGCCAGAGTCACTGCCCAGGAGGCCACCGCCAGCCCAATCATCACTGCCCAGGAGGCCACCGCCAGCACCGTCGTCACTGGCCAGGAGGCCACCGCCAGCACCGTCGTCACTGGCCAGCAGGCCATCGCCAGAGTCACTGCCCAGGAGGCCACCACCAGCCCAATCGTCACTGCCCAGGAGGCCACCGCCAGCACCGTCGTCACTGGCCAGGAGGCCACCACCAGCACCATTGTCACTGCCCAGGAGGCCACCGCCAGCCACAGCCCAGCTGGCCAGGAGGGCCCCGCAAGCCACAGCCCAGCTGACCCAATAAGGGCCGCCAGCCACAGCCCTGCTGGGCAATGACGGACCGCCTTGGCAAGGACAGCTGAACAGGGCAAAGACCGCTGAACAGGGCAAAGACCGCCATGGAAAGCACCGCTGAACAGGGCATAGACCACTGAACAGGGCAAAGACCGCCATGGAAAGCACCGCTGAACAGGTCAGACACTGGCAACTCAAGCACCGCTGAACAGGACAGAGACCGCTGAACAGGGCAAAGACCGCCATGGAAAGCACCGCTGAACAGGGCAGAGACCGCTGAACAGGGCAAAGACCGCCATGGAAAGCACCGCTGAACAGGTCAGACACTGGCAACTCAAGCACCGCTGAACAGGGCAGAGACCGCTGAACAGGGCAAAGACCGCCATGGAAAGCACCGCTGAACAGGTCAGACACTGGCAACTCAAGCACCGCTGAACAGGGCAGAGACCACCATGGAAAGCACCGCTGAACAGGTCAGACACTGGCAACTCAAGCACCGCTGAACAGGGCAGAGACCGCTGAACAGGGCAAAGACCGCCATGGAAAGCACTGCTGAACAGGTCAGACACTGGCAACTCAAGCACCGCTGAACAGGGCAGAGACCACCATGGAAAGCACCGCTAGCCCATTAGTGGCAGGGGCAGTGACGCAACAGGGACCGTCACGGGGTGAGTGCTGCACTCTGGGCACCAGTCCCCCTCCAGAACCAGTGGAGACTTGCATCCACTCCGTCTGTCCTGCACAGGATAAAGCACTCTGGGCACCTGTCCCCCTCCAGAACCAGTGGAGACTTGCATCCACTCCGTCTGTCCTGCACAGGATGAAGCACTCTGGGCACCAGTCCCCCTCAAGAACCAGTGGAGACATGCATCCACTTGTGGGACTGTGGCTTTGCACTCCCCAGGATGTAACAGTGGGCAACCCACCCACTGTAGAGACTTGAGAGACTGTGGCTTAGCACTCCCCAGGATGGAACAGTGGGCAAACCACCCACTGTAGAGACTTGAGAGACTGTGGCTTTGCACTCCCCAGGATGGAACAGTGGGCAAACCACCCACTGTAGAGACTTGAGAGACTGTGGCTTTGCACTCCCCAGGATACATCAATGGGCTTGGAGCCCCCTCGTGGATTTGGCGTGGTGCACTCATCAGGCTGAGGTGCCCCTCTTCCCTTCCCCAGGAGGTGCCTGTTGTATTTCTATCTGATGCCCCTGCAGTGTTCTCTCCGTTTGGATCGGGTATCTTGTGTGGACCTCGCCCATGCATTTTGGGCCCTGTAGTCCACGGACTATGAATGGTGCTATACCTGCACTACTAATCGTGGTGTATATTTTGTTTAATGTGTATATATATCTGTATATATTTGCTTACTGTATTTTGATATATTACAATGGTTCCACTCATTTCCTTTTGTCTTTGAATTCTTCCGGGTGGGGTGGGGGGTGTTACTGTAATGTATAGATAAGCATTGGTGTGTGTGTTGTAGTGGGTGAGGGTCGGGGTGGGGGTTGTGGTGTTGAGTGTGTTTGTCCCTGTGTTTTTGCCTCCCCCCTCCCCTATGTCGTAGGTGCAGTACTCACCATGGTCTTCGCCGCCAGCGTTGATGCTCCTCGTAGAAGAGCAGGAAGACTAGTGCAGGAAGAATATGGAGTTCCGGCTCCATGGTGCCCTCCTTCCTTTTGGAGTGTGTAGAGGGGAGCGTTTTCCCTTCAAAATGGCTGTTTCTGCCGTGTTTTTATCCGCGGTGAATCCGCCCCGGAAAAGGTGGCGGATTGATAGGTTGTGATACTGTGGGCGGTACATTGTCTCCCGCCTGTCTGTTGGCGGGGACCGCCGCTCTGTTTGTTTCTACCGCCGTGGCGGACGGAGTGTTAAAGTGGCTGTCTTTGTTGGCGGTTTCCGCCACAGTCATAATTGCAAATTTTTTACCGCCGGCCTGTTGGCGGTCTTACCGCTGGTTTAACACCGTCCACCAGGGTTGTAATGACCACCTAAATGTCTTTATAAATGACACACTGTTTCACATTAGTTCATCTCATTAAGGCGGTAATATCATGTAACATAGTACTCCCTGCCCAGTGTGCAAAGTGCTCATGAGGTGAGAAAAGTGCTCACATGCAGACACACACCAGCCAACTGGGTACCGAAGCATCTGTGTCGATGAGGGGAAAATCCACGTTAGCTACCAAGTCTGTTGGAATGCCCTCAGACTTGAGTTGCAGCATTATACAGTGCGCTGTACAGATGCTGGGAAGTAACTATCACTAGACAAAAAAGTGCACCAAGAAGTCTAAATAAGTCCTTCAAAAAATCACACTAGAGAAGACTCCTGGTCAGGTGACGTCAGACTTGGCTACAGGTCTGCAGCAGCCACATCACGGGCATCAAGGTGCTAGCAATTATTTAAAGTAGTAAACATTCACATTCATACGAGAAACATGGTGCACTGCATTGGTTTACCAGCCAGTGCAGGCATAAGACTTAAACATAAAATGTGCATGTACAGCAATTGCATAATGCAAAATGATGGTCCCCTAACAGATTATGATGAGTCCCTCATATATCACAGTATGCATTGGCCCTCGGCTGGTGGCACCTGCACCTCGTTGGGTACCCCAAAGAGGGCTGTGTATTCCAAACCCAAACTCAGTGCCACGCAGTGCCAAAACAAAAGGTTCTTCATGGTGATAACGTGTGTTCCCAGCACAACCACTGGTATTTGGAGCCATACTATCCTGTTCCTAAACATCGCTCAGACTCTGTCAGTCACAGCAGGTCCCGGGTAAACTCCCAGAAATTGCAGATTGTGATGCAGGGTGGCATCTCCAAGCAGCCACTAAGGATATATCAAAACATGCCATAACAAATTGCAAAATGCACATCTTTCCAAAACTGTTTAGTTCTCAGGTGACCATTATTTGAAGAGCCACAACCACATTCCAAGTCAAAAGGACTGTGGTCTTTCTTGTTGAAGCTGTAAAGAGCCAAGCCCAGAGCCCAATGGCAAGTACAACTGGAATCTGCATGTGGCACATATCACACGTCCTGACAGCCGTAGAATCCCGAGCTACAGCAAATACAGGCCCAGAGCCCTTTTTTCTCACGCCTCCATTTGCAGTATAAGTAGTAGCCTTATGAGGCCAAGCCTTCATCCCGACAACCCTCTCATTCTCCACCCCCCACCATTGGCTCCAGAGTAAAATGGTGTATAGATAGCTTCAAGCTCCCCTCTACCTTACCTGTCAGCCCTGGGCATAACAAGTCTCTGCAACATAATCCACTGAAGTGGACCAGGAAAAACGCACAGCTGTTATATCCCTACAGAAGTGCTACTTGGGAGGTTGCTGAGTCCTTGTGTGCAGAGCCAACATAATCCCTGGAGCAGCGCAGCCAGTCTGTGTGTGCATGTGTTAGTGTGAGGCAGCCCTGTGTTAACTACCTGGCTCTAGCAGCAGCTCAGACACTGGCTCTAGAGGTGGAAGACGAGTCTCTGAGCCACTGGCCTGGCTCCCTCACCTATGTATTCAGCAGCCGAGGTCCATCCCTTTGTCTGCAGGCCGGCAACCTGGTTTCCTGAAAAGCACATGTCTTTTTAGCATCTGCTGCTGCGTACTTTTGCTTTTCTTTTACATAATACGACCGCATGAAATGAGTTTGAGAAGATGAACAGTAGGATATTTGAATGCTCCTGGGAGGAATGAAGCCAAAACTTGAGCTCTGCCCTGTCCTTTGGAAACAGTGCTCCTGTCCAGCCTTCCCATTTCTTACTAACTGGGTGGTACTCAGATTATGGTGAGCGGCGTGCCCGTGATCTCCACTCTGACACTGGCGTGCAGAGTTTTTTTGTGCAAAGAACTCTGTGAACTCTGCCAGTGAAGTGGCGTTTATCGCCTATCCCTAGTTATGTCCCTGTGGCAGTGAACAGGAGGTGGCAAACTAACCCTTGGAGTCACTTCTGGTAGTCCTGGATGCAGGTGCAGGTGTGGGGCTTAACAGCAGGGTTGGCCTCTTGGAGTTCAAGGTAGACTTCAGGCAGCAAAGCAGTCCTTCCAGGTACAGCAGTGGTCTGACAGAGTGGACAGCAGGTCACAGCAGCAGGCAGTCCTCTGACAGCCCTTACACTGGTCCAGTAGTAAACTGAAGAGTGGGTCTGAAGGCCCTATTTTTATGCTCTTGTGCCCTTCTTGAAGATGGGAGAAGTTTCTGGAAAAGTTCTTTGAAGTTCTTGGAATTTCCTGGCTCTCCTGCCTTGGATCCAAGATGGCTGTAGTGACAATTCTGGGTCGTTCGGCATATTGTGAAGAGGCAGGGCACAGCCTGTTCAGGTGCAAGTGGGGTTGGGCTCAGCTCCACACCACCATCAAGTCAGTAATTGTCCATTAAGGTACACCTAATCCCACTATTGTATGACTGCCTGGGAGGAATTTACAAAGTCTAACTGCCAGCTACATCCAGTCATGTGACTCAAGACAGGCTGCAGACACAAATGGCCAGGGGCAGGAAAATTCCAATCTTCAAAAAGGGGCATTTTCAAAATTGCAATGATGAATCTGACCACCATTAAAGAGGGTTTATCATTACAATCTCATAGGTACGAAACATGATATATCAACCTCCTGTCATTTATTAATTCCATATTATTAAATGTACTAATGGATACCCAATGTTATCCTATCATAGGGGTAGGCCGCACAGTAATGAAAAACAAATTTGGGAGCCTTTTACTACCAGAACATTTAAAACCTAAAAGTACATGTCCTAACCTTTTAATTATATGACACCCCGCCCTAAGGGCTACCTAGGGCACACATTAGATGTGACATATGTAATAAAAGGGGCTTTAAGGCTTGGCAAGGGATTTCAAATGCCAGGTTGACATGGAGGTGTGTGACATTGCATTCAGGATGCAGTAGCAGGCCTGGGACATGTTTTGTCAGGGATACTTAGGTGCGCGCCTCAACATGCTGCAGGCCTACTGGTAGCATTTAATTTACGGGCCCTGGGTATGTGGTATACCACTTTAAAAGGGACCTACAAGTAAATTAAATATGACATTTGGGTATGAACAGATTTGACCATGTTTTAGGGAGAGAGCACAAGCACCTCAGCACTGGTTACATGTGGTAAAGTGCACAGACTCCCAAGGCTTACAAAAAAGCTAAAATGGAAAAGGTTTGGGGTGACCCTGCAAAGAGGGCCATTTCCAACAGTACCATTTTTGGAACAAAAAAACAATCATTTTTATCTGGAGCACTTTTATCCTATTTTTCACAAAACCTTAAAACGTAGCTATATTTTGCTTATTTTCTCTTTCCCCTTCAGGGGAATCCACAACCCTGGGACTACAGAACCCACAGAAGTTTGGAAATAAGGATGTAAATTTGGTGTGGATATCTTGTATGGAAAAAAGGTTATTCAGTCCTGAGCGCTAACTACCCCAAATAGCCAAAAAAGGGCTCAATGCTGGATGGGAGAATGCAGTGGTGTAACAAAGTCCTCTGCACCCCTGCGTTGTGGGTGGGGGGAGGTCCGAGCTCCAGGAGGCCCCCCCAGCACAGTACCATGGCCCGAGAGCTCCTGAGTGAATTTGGAGAAGGACTCCTCCAAGTACTTTGCAGAGAGGCCCCCTCAAATTTTGTTACACCCCTGGGAGAAAGCCCAGCTGTTAAGAGGTTAATGTAGTTGGCAAAGAGCAGGAATTCTGCAGTGGGAGGACTGAGGGCCAGATTTGCAAGGCCCTGCACCTCCTTGCACCACCTTAGCATCATTTTGTTTTATGTTAATATGGCTCAAGGAGGAAAATTTCACAGTGCCATATTAATGAAATGGAGTAATGCATGCATTGTGCCACCTTGTGACACCTTGCACCACATTATGCCTGTGTCGGATGAACGTGTGCAGGCACACTACTCAGGATCAAATATTAAGGGGGTCATTCTGACCCTGGCGGTAAATACCGCCAGGGCGGTGGTTTGCGGTAGCACCGCCAACAGGCTGGCGGTGCTCCGCCGGGCATTCTGACCGCGGCGGTACAGCCGCGGCCAGAAGCGGAAAGCCGGCGGTGTACCGCCGACTTTCCGCTGCCCATGGGAATCCGCCATGGCGGCGCAGCTTGCTGCGCCGCCATGGGGATTCTGACACCCCATACCGCCATCCTGTTCCTGGCGGGTCGCCCGCCAGGAACAGGATGCGGTATGGGGTGTCGTGGGGCCATTGGGGGCCCCTGCAGTGCCCATGCCAAAGGCATGGGCACTGCAGGGGCCCCAGTAAGAGGGCCCCACAAAGAATTTCAGTGTCTGCTTTGCAGACAATGAAATTCGCGACGGGTGCAACTGCACCCGTCGCACCTTCCCACTCCGCCGGCTCCATTCGGAGCCGGCTTCCTCGTGGGAAGGGTGTTTCCCACTGGGCTGGCGGGCGGACTTTTGGCGGTCGCCCGCCAGCCCAGTGGGAAACCCAGAATGACCGTCGCAGTCTTTTGACCGCGGAACGGTCTTCTGGCGGTTCCCGCTTGGCGGGCGGCAAGCGTGGCACTGTAATGTGAAGTTTCACTCATGTTCACTATGAAAGTTTCTTCATGTGATGCATATGTAATCTTCATACTGTGCACCAGTAGATTGACAAGACCTTACTGGAATATACTGGGTTGACCATTAATTCCTTGTCCTCATTTTTGGTGCTAAGTTTGGCAGGAAACAAGGCTATATGGCTGCTGCAGGCTACCATCCTCCTGCAGAAGGCCAATAAAAATGTTGCAAACAGCAGTATGGACAGGGCTTGCAAAGCATTAGGAGGATGAAGTATGCAGTAGTGTACAGCAATGGCACTCCTCCCCAATGTACACTCCGTCTAGGGTACCTGTGCTTACCAAACCCACAGAGATTAATTGTGGTCTTGGTATGTATTAAATGCGCATTTTTGAAAACACATTTCAGTGATAACCAGTCCAGTCCTGCATTCACAAGTGGCTCGCAGGGCTTGGAAGGGGTGGGGCGGTGTTCAAAGGGGTGGGTGGGTGGTGGGGAAATTAACATTAAAATAAATTAAAAAAATAAAACATTTACCTCGCTCCTCGCCACACCAGCACCGCTTCTCTCCTGTCGCTGCAGGCATAGGCTCAAAGCAATGTCAGGATTGGCTGGGAGCGCCCAGTCAGGGAACTCCCAGGCAGACAGGGAGCCTGTGCAGGCTCTCTCCAACCTGAGACAGCCTCCTGAGCATGTGTGTTTGGCCTGCCTGACGCGGCCAGTCAAACATATATGCACTCTGAGGGGGAGTGCTCAGCACTACCCCTCGCTGCTTGTCACCCCGTGATCCCACCCCTTTAAAAGAAAAGGATAATAAATGAAGTTTATTATCCTTTTCTTTCAAGGATTTGCAACTGCCGCTGCTGGCGGGGAGCGAAGCTCCTCCGCTCTACTGGAGGAGCCGCCCCTGCCTGCATTTCTTCTACTTTAGGAATCATATAAATTCTGCTTTACCAAGGTTGCTTGTATGTGCAAGAGCCATAGATTCAAAGTATTTTTCCCAGTTTTTACTTCTGTGCACAGTGTCAACTGTGACTCAATGACTAGCGATGCCAAGCGTCCTTTGCTTCCAGCACTACTACACTCCCTCCTAGCTCTCTGTGGATCAGTGGACACTCTTCTCGCCACAAGCAACGTCATTTTCTTCCCTTCATCTCACACGCTGTACCTCCTTGAGGAAAACAACTTTTTACAGTAATAATATTAGAAAGCCGTGAATGACAATATTTCTTTATCATGGCATCTGTTGCAAAGATTGCATTGGGCCCAGGTGTGCCATTCTTTGACGTTGTGGACTAAGGGTTCTTTGCCCGGTTTCTTAAATTGGTTATTGTGCACTCCTGTAAATAGGATAGCACTTCACTTAAAAGCAACAAAATAAAAGGCAGTAAATCAATTCTGACTTTTTCACTGGTACGGTGCATATTGTGTCAGTGCAATCCACACAACAACACAATAAATAGAAAACAAAAACGTTCTTTTGCTTTGATGAGAGTCTCAGCTTTCATAAATATATCAGGGTACTCTGAACTTTCTGAAATGACTAAATAAAATAAAATTCAGCCTTCATACGAAGTATCATTAAAGCTAAAGTCATTAAAGTGTCTAGACTAACATGTATTTCACCCAGGAGACTTGCAATTAAACTCCCTCAGTTCAAAGAACGGACAACTTGTAAGCACATTTCCACGTAGTGATGAGTGGACCGAAATGTTTTTATCCATCTTCACTGCTGAAACATGTTCCAAAAATTTACAGAAATTCTAAAAGTCATTTGTGTCCGTAATTAATTTATGTTGCTGACAGAAACAGAAAAATAAACTATTAAGCTTACTCATTGTAATAAATCCCGCCCACACCTGTACATTTTCTCCCAATCACGACTCTGCATGTCTCCATAGAGAAGATGACGGTGTCCCTAAAATCCAGACAGGCACTGCACTCTTTCACTCTCCTTTTCAACAAAGCTAAGACACTTGTAGTAAGACAGACTGGATACCTGCCACGTTTTGATGGAGTATTCTGTATTCCAACCTCTAAAAGGCCCGTAGTTGGCTCCTAAAACCTGGTCTCACCACTATTAAGAACTCCTTCAAAGATGCATGGATTTGTGCACAGTCCTCCTGCAGAAGGAGGTTTTGCATCTTACCCTTGATAGTGTTGATTACTTTTCAATTCAGTACTTTTGGACATCGAAAAGTTAACCTGGCAAAATAAGCCTTCTTTGCGGCATACCCCTGCCTTTTTATTATTTATGAATTACCCCTAAGTTAGGCCATAAATGCCTATAGAAAAGAGCGCACCATATTTGAAAATAGGACGTTTACTTACATTTTAGATTTCCTGGCAGTGAAAACTCTCTTAAGTTGATTTTCACTGTGGCAAGGCTGGCTCGCCTCTGAAAAGCAGTAGGTTACATTATAACAAGTTGTCATGCTTAATTTAGTTTTGAAAATAGCTAGAACCATGTTTAAAGAATTTAAAATAATAGTTATTTAAAATCCAATCTAAGGTTTTTCTCTGATTTTAAACTACTTTGAAAATGCCACTTTTGGAAAGTTGGCATTTTCCTTCCTAAAGCCTCTAGTAACCTTTTCAGAGATAATTTCCAAATCACCTGGCAGCTTGCTGTGAGAAGAGAAAGACTCCCGGGAAAGGGAACAAAAGGGACTTGGCCAGGAGGAAGTGTGATCTTCTCCTGACAAGATGGCCGTCATTATGTGCCCACCAAATACACAAGTTTCAAAGGGCATCTAATTTACTCTTAGGCTACTCCTGCCATTGTCAAAGTAGACAGTCAGCTTCAAGGGTCAGGTGGTTAGCCTCCTGTTAAGCTCCAAGAATGTAAAATCTGCAAGAAGCACACAACTTAAAGAGCCCAGCTGACCGGTTTCGACTGGATCTGTCCTAGTGCCTGCTGATGGTTTGGAGAGAGCTGTTCCAACCCTGAAGTACTGCCCAAAAGGCCCTAGACCACTGCATGGTGTTAGAGCATACTCTTTCTCACTCCAAAATTGCAAGACTGGAATCTTAGTAAAGTTTTTCTGAACTTTCTGTAAAAAGAAACAAAGGCTACCACCAGACTGCTGCCAAGCAGCAGCAGTTGACATCGAACTGCTTTTGGCACTCCACTGGCTAGCCTTCCCCCTACCTTGAAAGATTACTGACTTTCATAAAAATTATTTAAGTCCAAACGAAGAGGACTTCATTGGGACCTTCACTGAGCAGACCATGACAACACTTTTCTTGGCCACCACTTTAGACTTCATCCACTCTCAATTTTTCCCCCTTCGACATCCAGGACATCAATCCCCCTCTGGAGCTGAAGCTTCCAACAAGGCCCAGTGTTACACCCGGCCACCGTCAATGAGTCCCTCTTCGGATTCAGCTGGCACCCCAACCCGCTGACAAGGACTTTTGTCCAGAAAAACAAATGTCAGAAGAACTTTTTACTCAGACACAGATAGATATTTCCTTGTTTTGGTGTCTATTAAAGGCTTCTCACTTTACAATTTGGAGTGGGATTTTTATTGTGTTGTGTTTTCTACTTTTAGCTGTTTTGGTAGTGATAAATGCTTTACATATTTCTCCTAAGGTAAGTATGTCTGCTTTGCATTACCACTACCAAGGGTTGAAATTGTTGAGACCCAACTGTACCTTCTATGGAACAGTGTCATTATTACTTGAAGAGGACTACCGTCCACTTCAACTAATAATCCACTTTCACAAACAGAACTATTATCATATTCTAAATCCAAATAGTGGTGTGTCTCATTATCGTACCTAGGATGTTAGTCCAACGCACTGTGATTTATTTATTGGTGACATATTTTCTCAGATTTTCTTATGCAACATCTAACCATATATAATGGCCTTTCTGTTCTTAGGCTCCAGTCCATATTAGAATTCAAGGTTTCAATACTTGACAGTACAACACAGCCACAAATTGGTTTTGCCACATCTCCCCATGCTACTGCTATCCTCAGGATTCTTGGGGTGCATCTCCCTAGTCTTCCAGTATCACAAGTTTATCCGGGTGTCTACTGGAATATTGTGATTTGAATATCAGCCTGCCTACAATTATGTCCAAAATATGTACTACCACAATATTGTAAAGCAGAGTACATAAAGATACGAACGTTTACTATTCTTCACCTCGTATGCATGCACATTGTCTTGGCAGTAGACATAGGACAATAAGAAGCCCTACAGTCTTATTGTAACAATGTCATCCGTGAGATTTCATATTTAGGCACTTGGACTATGGATCATTCTGAAAAAAACCTCTATGCAGTGTTTCGATTCTGGTTCATATCCTCAACAATCTTTTACAGCATATAGTTGATTAAGCAGATATCAGAGCAACATTCATCAGCATAAACACAGCCTTATGATGAAAAGAAAAACACAAATTAAGATAAACATACCTTTATAAATACATAATATTTATATTTGTTAAGTGTCTTAAAAGAGAATTATCAAGCTCATTAAGCAAATAAAATACTTTATATATGCAATGCTTAGGAAAGAATAGTGTTGCATCATCAAAGTGTGAAGGAAAAACACAATACCCTAGTCCAAAGTCACATATTCACTGGGTTAGTCAAAATGGGATGGCTGCCGAGAAATTGACTTTGTGAGAACAGTTAACCAAGAATGAATAGCTTATCAACAGGGCATTGCTCATTCTGAGCCTGATTCACAAAAGGCCTCCACACTTCTGGTGGAGGTCTCTCAGTCATGGGGGAATGGAAACACCTCCCTAAGAATTCTCTTTCCAGAGATTCTGCACTGAATGTAATGACTCCCCCGTGACTGTGTGGCCTCCGCCACATGTGCAGAGGTCCTTTGTGAATCAGGCCCTCTGTGCACAGGTGTTTCAGTCCTTGAAAAGTGCAGACAGAAAATAAAATCTTTTTTTTTAAAGTGATGCTGTGCATTTGTGCATACCTATTTGGGTATCTGTAGTTGAGTAGAGATATGCCACTGATCACCATGAAAAATTACAAAGTTTAGCCACCAGTGGCTGCTCTCAGTTCTAAAACAAAGATAAAAAATGAAATGAGTTGCACATTTCCTCTAAACTATGGCTGCATTTCATAAATGATATTGTCATGAAAAAAAAGTAAGGGGGCAGAGCCAAGATGAAGATGGATAGGTTGCACGATCGGGCCTCTCGGTCTGCTCCTTTGTGGTATCCCTCGTCTGCTGCCCCTGTGGGGTGACATCAGTGTGGCCACAGCACCTCCAGCACCCAGGACACACCCCGCCAGCCACGGGGTGTGCGAGGCCGGTCCCTCTTGGCTCCGGAGGATGAAGCGTGTGGCCCGCGGACCTGGGCCGACACAAGATAGTGGCGCCCTCAGACCACTAGACAGGCCGTGGGCGCGGCGGCCTGAGTGAGATAGCCCCTGTCGGGGGGCCCATCGGAGGAGGTGCACACCCGTCCAGAGAGACAGGGTGGCCGATCCGGGCGGACGAAGCGCCAGAAACGGCGCAAGCGGAAGAAGGAGCGAGCATATTCCCACTCCGGGACCTGAAGGCTGGTGAGGGCTGAAGCACAGCCCGCCTGCCGGCTCAAGTGGAAGTAGCGGCGGACCGGAAGGCCGGTGGACCGGTGGAGAGGAGGTGGCCCTGGCACATGAGGAAAGGGGGGCCCGACCCACCACGATGCAGCAGGCCACGTGAGGGCCTTGAGGAAGCAACTGGAGTCTCCCCACCAGTGCGGACAGGGGTTTGGAGGAGTCCATGCCTGTACTGACCCCCCTGCCTGAGGAGGACTTGAGGTGGGAGCCTCCTGACATCTGGCATCTGGTTGGGGTCCCGGCGCCCCCCCCGGAGAGTAGAGCGGGATAGAGCCGGGTGAGGCCGTCGGCAAGCGGCGGGCTGGAGGGGATGCCCGGGTGAAGGTGAACATGCGAGACTGGCAACGTCCTGGGGCAGGGTGCAGGGCTGAGCACTCGAGTGAACCACAGAGCCACGAGGGAGAGACTTCACGTGACCTGCACAACCCTCGCTCAGAAGAGAACAGGCAAAGCCTGACGGGGTGAGTGAAGGGGGTGAAGAACAATGGCGGCCATGCATCCAAAAAAGGGGAGATCCATCAAGGACATGTTGACCAAGCCTACAGCAGGCAAAACGGAGACAGATAACCCTGGGACAGGAAAGCAAAGAAAGGAGGAGATGGATGAGGCACCTGTCACAAGCAACTTTCTGGAGGGTCTCTTTGCATCGTTAATGGATGACATAAAGGTGGTGAAGAGGGACCTATTGCATGACCTGAAAGTGGTGTGCCGGGAGTTGGAGGATGTAGAGAGAGAGTGGCGACTCTGTAAGAGCATGAAAATGCCAGAGGCGAGGAGATCGAGCAGCTACAACAAGAAATACTTTGGCTAGAGGACCAGCAAATCGAACTTTATGTGCACGCAGAGGACCTGGAGAACCTGTTGAGGCAGAATAACATCTGCATCTGAGGAGCACCAACCGGGGCCGAAGAAGTGGACAGATTGGCTTATGTGCAGGCCCTCTTCCACCAAATCATAGGGGAGTCCCACAATGGAGAAGTTTGCATGGATAGGGTCTATAGGGCGGGCCTGCCGAGGCCATCTCATGTACCACTGGCTGATACACTGGCCTGTATCCATAAATTCCCCCTGAAGGAATGCATCCTCCAGATGGTGAGGGAGCAACATCCCCTGAAATTCCCAGGTCACGCGCTGCTCCAATATCAGGACCTGGCTGCCATTACTCTCCAAAAATGGAGAGACTTTCGACCAATCACTTCCTATCTTAGAGACAAAAAAGTCCCTTACTCTTGGAGCCACTCCTTTTGACTAATTTTCAGATTGGAGGGTAAATTTCACCAACTGCGCTCACTGAAGGAGGCCTACCACTTCATACAATTGGAGGAATCTTTGGGGGACAGCCGGGGTCCTGATGGAATGCAGAAACAGGAGACATGCACGCTGGCAGACTGTATCGCATGGAAGCACCAAGCCGGACCGAGAGACTATGGCATCCAAAAGAAGAGCAGTCCTGGAGTCCCTTTACGTGGACAGGAAGAAGGCAGAAACGGACAAGGGGTGAGGGCTGTGGGCCTGAAAGATAATGCAGTAGCATTAGGCAGGGGAGGGGAACAGGGGATGCCCAACAAACAATGGATTGCCAAGGGCGCAGGCTCCTTGGACTGGGGATCACACTCCAGACTATGCCGGTCTAGCCGGCTCCCCTTCACAAGGTTGTTTGACCATGTTGTTTGGATGTGTTTGGTTTGTGGGGGGGATGGGTGCATGATGTTCATAGGCTGTTACAGTAGCCATGCAGAGGGGACCCACATCCAGACTAAGACTCACCTGCATCAAGGAGGAAATAATGGGACTCACGCTGGGACACACTGGTTGACGAATCTCCACCACACCACCCACATGCTAGTTAAAATTGTTACACTCAATGTCAATGGGTTGAATAACCTAATCAAGTGCAGAGCGATCCTTTCATAGCTAGAACACATGGGAGCTGACCTCTGTCTTCTTCAGGACACCTGCCTGGTCTCTGCAGACCAGCATAGAATGCGGTCCAGAGCTTTTCCCACACAACACTTATCCTCATGTGGGAGCAAGGTGGCAGGGGTCACGCTTCTGGTGTTGCGCTCTTTCCTGGGGAGAGTGGGTGACAAGATTGCTGAGATACGGGAATGAATGCCGGCTTATAGAATACACATTGGGAGAACCCAGGTGGTGGTAGCATCTATCTACGCTCCCAACGAAGGCCAAGAGGGGTTCATTTGTGGAGCCCTTGGGGAGGTCATGACTACAAATGACAGGCAGGTGCTCATAGGGGGTAACTTCAATGTAGTTTTACACAAGGAGTGGGACAGATCTGCTTCCAGATATGGTGGGACTGGGGCCATGCATCCAAGAGGCTTGGTGGGGCTGGAGGGGTGGGGGTTTCGGGACCTCTGGAGGGGCAGACACCCTACCACTAGAGATTACACCTTCTATTCCCACGCTCACAAGACCTACGCCTGCATCGACTTTTTCTTGAGCTCCAAGGAAATGGAACAGATGATGGGTGACATAGATATTGAGCCCTGTGCACTGACGGATCATGCAGCAGTGGTCCTCACGCTCAGGGCCCGCCTCCAATCCGATGGCCCCCACACATGGTGAATGAGGGCCACTCTCCTGATGAGGCAGGAGGTGGTTGCCCAGATTACCAAAACTATTTCCACCTACCTAGAATTTAATGACATGGTTGACACCCTGGTACCCCTCCTGTGGGATACACTAAAGGTGGTGATCAGAGGGGAGCTCACAGCGATCTCGGCCTTGGATTACAAAATCAGGTGCGAGAAAAGGGCACACATACAGCAGCAGGTGACTTAGCTTGAGAGGATACACAAGAGGACAGGGGCCCTGAGGGTTTGAAGACAACTCAATACAGCTCGGACGCAATTGGCGGGGCTCGACATGGACAGGGAAGAATATGCAGCTCTCTGACTTCAGCAGTCCTACTATATGGGCGGCAGCAGATGTGGATGCCTTTTGGCCTCCAGGCTTAGGGCTCAGCAGCAGTCGGTGCCGGTGGCAGCAATTAGGCACCCGGAGGGACCAGTAGTAACGAGTGACACACAGATCGCCTCGGCCTTTCATAGCTTCTACCAGGCTCTTTACTCATCCCAACAGGTTGACCTGGGCTCCTCACTCGATATCTTGAGCAGGCCCACACAACTAAATTGACGCCCGCGGAGGTGGCCCCACTTGAGGCCCCTATCAGGTTAGAAGAGGTCTGTGTTGAGCTGAGTATCGGAGGCCCCACATTGCGTACCCTGGGGGCACCATCGGGTCCGGACAAATTGACCCTGAAGTAGTGAATACGGCGAACACGGAAGCAGGAAGGGTTTTTAAACCCAGAAAGACCTCATCTGAAGGAGGAAGGTGTTCTCCCAGAGGAGATGTTGATAGCAGGCTGACGCTGCAGAGCGGAGCAGAGGACATGGCGCCGGGACGAAGACGATGCAGCCTGGAGAGGCAAACCCACCCTTGCGACGCACTGCAGGGATGCGCAGGAGGCAAGACAGAGTGGCCAGCCTGGCCACGCTCTGGGAAGAGCGTGGCCAAGGCAGGTACGGTCCTAAGGCACGTCGAGACCGGGAATAAAGGGGACCCCTCTACAAACCCTAAATCTCCTCTCCATCCCCTTCCCATAATAGAAGTCCCCTTCACAAGAGTTGGCATGGATCTGGTGGGTCCCTTGATTCCATCTACAAAGGGTCATCAATACCTCTTTTTGTTAGTGGACTACGCCACCCGGTATCCTGAGACCATTCCATTAGCTAGTATGGCTACAAAAACCATAGCACAAGCTATGATCAAATTTCTTTCTAGAGTTGGGTTTCCCAGAGAGATTTTTACAGACCAAGGGACTCCTTTTATGTCCCGAATGATGTCCGAAGTAAGTCAGGCATTAGGAGTTCAACAGATCCAGACATCAGTCTATCATCCCCAAACTGATGGTCTTGTCGAGAGCTATAACAAAACTATAAAAACCTTTAACGCAAGATTATCAATGACTCCAGGAAGAATTGGGAAAGAAAACTACCCCTAGTTGTGCATGCACTAAGAATCCATGTACAATCATCCATGGGGCACAGCCCCTTTGAGCTTCTCTTTGGAAGGCAACCCCGTACATTATTAGACATGCTAGCAGAACAGTGGGAAGAGACAGAGGAAGAAATCACAGATGTCTTAACCTACACTAGGGACCTAAAAGAAAATGTACATACAATTTGGGAGGATGCACATAAATAGAGAGACAAAAAGCCTATTATGATACTCAGAGCAGACCCCGAACATTAGCAGTAGGACAAAGAGTATTAGTCCTATTGCCAACTACAGAGAATAAATTACTCGCACATTGGCAAGGAACCTATACGGTACGAGAAAAGATTACTCCGGTAACATACAAAATCAAAATACCTACAGGGTCAGGTAGAGAGCAAATATATCACATCAATCTGTTGAAACTATGGCATGACTCCAAAGAACCTAACAGTAATCTTTATATTTCCACTGGGTCTGAACCTGATCTACCTATATATTCCAGTGAGACGAGAACAGACAAAAAGACTCCCATGCCCCAGTTTGGTGCTTCTTTCTCTCCCGGGCAGTGTTCCCAGTTACACAATACAGTCTGGTCTAACCTCGATGTCTTTTCAAAAACCCCGGGAAGAACCAACTTAATAAAACATCATATCCGTACCATAGGCGACGGAGTGTCCTGACAAAGACCGTACCGGATACCTGAGGCCAGACGACAGATGGTAGAAAGGGAAGTGAAGGAAATGCCATAGGCAGGGGTTATTGAACCCTCCTCTAGCCCATGGTGCTCACCCATAGTTTTAGTCCCAAAACCAGATGGGTCTATCAGGTTTTCTATTGACTTCAGACAAGTGAATACACTCTTACACTTTGACACATATCCCATGCCTAGAATTGATGACTTACTCAAATGGTTGGGGACGGCAAAATACATGACCACGTTAGACTTAACAAAGGGTTATTGGCAGATTCCTCTTGAGGAGGAAGACAAAGAAAAAACAGCGTTTGCAACACCAGTTTACTGTTCTTCCATTTGGCTTACATGGTGCACCTGCCTCCTTCCAACGACTGATCGATATGGTGCTGCAACCTTTTCAGGAGTATGCAGCTGCCTACTTAGATGACATCATTATCTACAGTAAGACCTGGGACGACCATACTTCCCATATATCAAGTATTTTACATGCACTCGGACAGGCAGGCCTCTCAGTAAATTCAGAGAAATGCAAATTAGGGCAAGATACCATTAACTACCTAGCATATGTGATAGGGCATGGAATGATTAAACCTCAGATAGAAAAGGTATACGCTATTACCCAAATCCCTTTCCCAAGATGAAAGAAAGATGTCAGGGCTTTCTTAGGGATGGTAGGGTATTATAAACAGTTCATCCCTCATTTTTGGGAGATTGCCGCTCCCCTCACTGCCCTACTGGTAAAGAACAGACCCAATCAGTTCACCCATCTCACAGATGTCAAAAAGGAACGGTTTGTACAACTGAAACACCTCCTGACAACCGAGCCGGTGCTACTTTGCCCTGATTTTCAACAACCCTTTCAGGTTCAAACCAATGCTTCAGATTAAGGGATACGAGTGGTGTTGTCCCAAAGGGATGAGAAGAGACCATATCATCCCATTGTATATCTTAGCAGGAAACTCTTACCTCGCAAGAAACAGTATCCCACCATTGAGAAGGAATGTCTCACGATTAAATGGGCTATTGAGTCTGTAAGATATTACTTAGCAGGCTGTCTTTTTACTTTGCTCACAGATCATTCTCCCCTGACCTGGTTGGCGCGTCATAAGGATACTAATGCACGTGTGCTCCTGTGGTTTTTATCACTGCAATCTTTTTCCTTCCAGGTGCAACATTCACCGGGCTCCCTTCTGTCCAATGCAGATTACCTCTCTAGATAGCCATCTAACCAGTGGGAAGAGCGTGGCCAAGACAGGTAAGGTCCTAAGGCAGGACGGGACAGGGAATAGAGGGGACGAGGGAGGAGGATGAGGGGAACAGATTCTTAACAATAGGAACGTATCGACAATATAGCTATTTCAAATAATATCGTTCAGTGTTTTTTTTGTTTTTTTTTGTGGGGTTTATTACACTATCCCATGGGCACCAAGGGTCAGAGAGATCGAGCAGACAGACTTGAGAGGCAGAAAATAATAGAAAGCATAGAGGAGAAAGGGAAAGTAAAAATAAGAGAGAAAACCAGAGAAAGAGCAGAAAACAGCAGAAAAACTACTGAACCCAAGAAAGAAAGAACCCAGGAAGAAATCAAGAACAGAGACAGAAAGGAAAAGGTAACGCCAGCAAGGGAAGAGATGATCCAAAGACGGGAAGTAAAGGACAGACAAAACGAGAGAGAGAGAGAGAGAGAGAGAGAGAGAGAGAGAGAGAGAGAAGAGGTAAATATAGCAGTAGCAATTCTCACCTTCTAGATACCCGTATATTCTTCTTTCCTTCCATGCGCCTCCTGAGTCACCACCTGGGAAAAAAGGAGAATGAGGGTGAGGACCAGACGAGAGGAAAGAGAAGAAAAGAAAAGAGAGAGAAAAGAATAAGAATAAGAAAAGAATTGTAGAACGAAAGACTATTACACGCGTTTGTCATAATAATAAAAGCATCATACACCACAGTATCGCCTCTGGGCCTCCATTACTCAGACCCTGTCACAAGGTCATCATGGCAATAGCTCGACTCAAGGCCTCAAAATCTCCAGGAACAGACAGTTTCCCCGTCTCCTTCTACAAAACAATCTGTAGTAGCCTGGCACCGATCCTGACCTGACTCTTTAACAACAGCACAACCCAAGGGAAATGCCACCATCTATGCTGGATGCAGCAATAGTGGTAATCCCGAAACCCAGGAACGACCTCACTGAGTGTGGTTCCTACAGACCTATATCATTGCTAAACGTCGACTTCAAGCTGCCTATGGGCATCCTTGAGGCCAGCCTGAACCAGCTGATACCTGGATTGGTGGGTCCCGACCAGGAGGGCTTCATCCCGAACCGACAGTGTGGAGACAACACCAAGCAGCTACTGAACACATTAGACTAGGCACAGCGTGCAGGGCGGAGACTGATGTTTCTTAGTATAGATGCTGAGAAGGCATTTGACTGAGTCCCATGGCTACATCTCCACACAACGTTCGAACATTTTGGCCTTGGGCCTCGGTTTCGGGCCTGGATAGCGAGCACCTACAGCCAACCGAGGGCCTCGGTTAGAGGGTAACGGGGTGACATCCACTCCCTTGTCGGTGGGTGGCAGGACCCACTATGGGTGCCTGCTGTCCCACCTACTTTTTACCTATATATGGAAACCTTTGCGCAGAGGGTGAGGGCTAGATAGGAATTCACAGGGGTTGTATTTGGCGGAGAAGAGTACACCAATGCGCTTTATGCAGAGATATTGTGGTGACCCATTAAAGGCCTTCTGGCCTTCCTGGAAGAGGTGGGTGCCTTCGGGACAGTTGTCAGGTTTCAGGGTAAACCTTTCAAAGTCCCAGACACTCAGTTTAATGCTCCCGAGGGATACAGTGAACAAATTAGCACAACGCTATCCCTTTCGGTGGCAGGAGGACTCTATTCCATATCTGGGCATCCAGATAGCTAGAACAGTATCAGAATCTGCAACGAGGAACAACCAGCTACTCCTGAGAGGTGTCAAGGCTCACTTGGCAAAATGTGGATAACATCTCATTTCATGGATTGGTAGAATAGCCGCTATTAAAATGTCGGTTCTCCCCAGGGCACTCTTTCTATTTCAGGCACTATTGGCCGAGCCTCATCCTGACACCCTACAGGCGCTGCAAGGCAAAATCAATCAATTTATATGGGGGTAAGAAACCTAGAATGGCTAGCCTCCTGGCGTGTCAATCCCCACCCATGGGGAGGCCTGGGTATCCCAGATATTCGGCAATACTATAAGACTACACAGCTAAGGTACCTGGTGGAGTTGTCCAGACCAGAATCGGACAAGTGATTGTTGTTCATGGACCGTGCCATGGTGGGCACTTCCTTGTGGAGGATCCCATTCCTACCGAGCTGCCATATGCCGTGGGGGCTGTACTCGTCCTCTGTCACCAGAGGCACAATGAGGGTGTGGGACCAGACGGCCCGACCATGCTGTTTGACCTCCTTTCCCTCCCCCCTGACACCTACTGTGGGGAACGTGGATTTCTCCCTAGGCCTGGACTGCAGCACCATCCGGGATTGGATGACCCCCACCACCGCTCCATTGGACACTTGTTTGATGAGAAGGGATTAGTCTCTTTTGAAACCTTTAGAGGGTCCCAGTCTCTCCCGGAGACAGAAAGAATGCGTTACCTCCAGATCCGCCACTGGGTGTCACACCCCTCAAACAGGGAGAAGGCAAGCCGACCCCTCACACAATATGAAAGATGGCTGCTGACCAAGAAGACAGACAAACACATTGTTTCAGAGCTATATGACTTGCTCAAGCGGGCAGTCCAGATCCCTAAAATCCAGAGTCAGGCTCGTTGGGATTAAAAAATGGGAAGATCTACTATAGGGCACACCACACGGAGCGCTGTGCAACCAGCACAGAGACTACAATGAAGATAGCCATTTACTGGTATCTCACCCTGGCTCGACTCCATTAAATGGACCGCTCCTGGTCACCTCTTTGTTGGAGGGGGTGCAATGGCAAAGGAACTTCGACCCACATTTTATGGGAATGCCCGAGGCTGACCATGTACTCGGAGGGAATCCTACATGCCATTGACATCCACATGAACACCCAACTCCCACGCTTCGCGGCATACATCATATTAGGGCTCTCAAACCCCCTGACACTACGACAATGGATGGCCCATTGAGACCTACTAGAAACTACTCAACAAATCAGTGACGGCCACACGTCTGCGGGCACTGTTGGAAGTGGGCTTGTAGACTTGGTTGAAATGCCTAAGTAGATCAAAAGGGACTTTGGTGTACACACCGGCAGTGCCCTTGGTGGGACTGCCACTCAGAGACCCGCTGACAGTGTTCACATGTGGGCAGCTGGTGTCCTAGATTGAGGTAGAATTGATGACAGTGGGGGAGTGCTTTCAGCAGGGAACTCTTTTTCCCTTTGCGGATCTAGGGGAGAGGTATGACTACCCTCATAAAAGTTTTTAACATATCATGCTCTTTTTTTACTCCTTTAGAGACATGTGACAGTTCATCTATTGGGAACTGGAGATGCACCTAGTGCTACAAAGCTTATTGACGATGGGGAAGACTAGACACATGGTAAAGTGTCTGTATCAAGCACTCCTACGCACAACCCAGAAGCCCCTAATTAAGGCCAGGCAGAGGCAGGAGACGCAATTGGGGTGAGAGATATTGGACACAGACTGGAAGAAAATGTTGGCCTATACACACAAGGTCTCCAGAAATACAAGATTAAAGTATATTCAATTCAATTATTTACACATAACCTACTTGACTCAATATAAGCTGCAAGTCATATATGGGGGGACCCGAAACAATGTCAAGATGCTCATCCCTAGCAGCTGACTTTGGCCATGTGACATGGGACTGTCCTATGATCCGGGAATTCCGGGAAGCGGTTGTTGACAAGCTGAATAAGGTACTAGGATGTAGTCTTGCATGAACGCAGGAGACCTGCTTGCTTGGGCAGTACCCCAGGGTTAAACGGAAACAAGTTGGCAATAGATTTGTAGATATGGCCATGATAATAGCTAAACGAAGCAAAGCCAAACAGTGAAAGTCCGGGATGTGCCCACAGGTGGTACGCTGGACACAGGAAGTAACTAAATGGGCTAGAGTCGAAGAACGGGCACTAGTCTAAGAGTACAAAGGGGGGATAAGGAGACAGCCATTGACAGGGCTTTGGTCGGACATTCTGGGAGCCTGGGAACACCAAGGAGCAGATTCCGGGGCAGAAATGAGTTTGGCTGCTTTCCCACTTAAGTCCCTAGGAGGCCTAGCTAGCTGATAGGTATAATTGAAGGCAATGGGTAAACGATTAAAACCCGACAGCTTTTAGAGAACCCATAGAGGAAGCTGGGGTAATCTGTGGACAAGGTGGAAGGTGCATGTGGACCAGTCCCCCACCACATAAGCCCCTCTCGGCTGACATAGACAGGGGAGAATCACATGGAGCCCTCAGACAAAAGGTTATAGAACATACATGAGTATGAAAATAATAGACCCCCCGCACCCTCCCCCCTAGAAAGGACCTCAGTTTGGTTTGAATATTAATAGTTTGTAATACAGTTTGATTCATATGGGCTGCAGTTGAACTCGGTTGATGAAAATAGCTCAAACAGAGGGCACAGAGAGAACATCTGTGACCCTCTCTCATAGAAGGATACGAGGAATCAGTATGAGCGATGTAAGATCACCTCCCCAGGCAACTGAAACTGATGATGTTTATAAGCAATGCATTTGAATGACAAAATGTAAAACCGAAATGTTTACGATACATGCTAAAGATAAACAGCAAACAATATGGATGAAAAAACATATTCCCCAGTGTCTAGTGGTTCCCTGTCCCTCTTGCAGCAGGTCAGTCTAATAAATGGCTGATCTGTCAACAACAAATGCCCCCTTCAAGGAAGGGACCCTTGTTAAGGGACCTGCTACCCTACACGTCAATAATATCACAATTGTGGTTTATAGTGGGTTTCCTTCCCCTTGGGGGACAGATCAGTCTAAAAAATGGCTAATCCGTAGGGGGTGGAGGCAGAAAACAAAACAGCCAATGATCCCTTACATGAATATAATTAGAATTTGGTGGTATCCGGGAGGGGGAGTGGTTTGACCTAAAACAAAGTATGATCTTCCCATGAAGGGGTGAATTCAAATGATACATTAGGCACTTTTGGGGGCGTAACTTCCAGAAACAAAACATCCTTGGTGAGCTAGTAAGAGAATTCCTGCTCTGCAGTCTCAGTCCCACCAGCTATCACACAGCAAGGATACACAGAAGAGTCACACTGCGAAAACTGAGAAACTTTTTCCTTTCCCCAGTGTGTGTTCAAACCCTGATCCCTCCCAAAGTGAGCCAGCCTACCTCTCTAAGGTCATTGCTAGAGACACACTGGAGCAAAATGGCCTTGAGCACATCCACAAGCATTACCATGTCCATGGTGCTCACATCTGAAGCACCCAAGGAGTTAATAGATATTGACTGCTTTTCCCCAAAAAAAAGACTAATAATAAGTTTTCATGTTTGTGAATGAAAATGCAGTAACAAGAGGCCTGGAGTCCGTTGCAGGACCCAATCACCACAGTTGCAGCCAATAACAGGGGGTTGCAGACTTGGACCTGCCTATTTAATATTCAGGCAGATTGCTTTGTGACACTCTGTGAGTATAACATTTTTAGTATCACCTAATAGCAAAAATCTTGCATCGCAAATTGCATTCTCTTTTGAAAAGCAGTTAAGGCCCGATGTATAAACCATTTTACTGGTCGAAAACGACCCATCAGGCCGTTTGCGACCGCTAAAATACATTTTGCCATGTATAAAAGTCAAAATGTGACTCAATAACTTGTTACTGAATCACATTTTTCTTTTACAATTTGGTATTAGGAAGGGGTGTGTTTAGGGCTTCCTTCCTAATACCAGATAGTACTGGTATGTATGAATGCTTTGTAACCTAAATGTGGTCGCAAAACATTCATATTGTACTGACTCTGTATAGGAGGTGGTGACCCATTTGCAAATGTGGGTGCTGCCTACTCTTAAAAAATAAAAATAAAACTTTTTAGTTTTCTCTTTGTAATGCTTCCCATTTTTCTTTAGGGAGAATGGGCTGCATTACAAAAATAAACAGCTTTATTTAAAAAGCAGTACCAGACATGTTGGTCTGCTAACCCCAGCAGGCCTCCATCCCTGTGAGTCCTGGGCATTCCAAATGAGTCGCAACTTGGGACCTACCTCATGAATATTGATGAGTCAGGTCCCTTACTACCGATTTAGTAATTGTAAACATTGTTAAAAACACTGTAGTACATCACAGTTTGCGATTTCCTAATTGCAAATTGCAAAGATTCGCAAATAGAAAATTGCAATTTGGATTTTTTGTACATTTGGCCCTGAGTGCACAAATTGCTCTTTCCTGGTTTGAGGATGGGAATAATACATGCTTTAAAGTATCAGAGTTTCAGTATACACATATTTTTTTTTAAAGTTCAAAAGGAGCTATTCTCCAAAACCAAGGGCCAGATTTATAGAAAAGTGCCAAAATTGGCAGTGCCGCACTGCATCACTTTAGAAACGCACCCCTGTGTTGTCCCCTGCACTGGTGCTAAATTCAGCTGCCAGCGCCATCGTGCAACGATGTCTGATTTGAGGGGTTTGATTGTTTATGTGCAGGAAGGTGTCCCTTCCTGCACATAAACAATCACTAATGATGCGTTGGCACTTCTGTGTGTGCTGTAGAATGCAGCACACACAGAAGTGCCAAAGCGTCATTTTCAAATGATTGTTTATAAGCAGGAAGGGACACCGTCCCACACATAAACAATCAATTCTGGCATTTTGCTCTTTCTATGCATGCTGCAGAATGAAGAGGAATACAAGTATTCCTCTTTGTTGCGTCCTGCTAACGCCACCCCTGGGGGTAGCATCAGATTTTGACGCTGCCTCAGCTTTACAAAATTTCATAAATCAGAGGCAGCGTCAAAAGCAATGGGTGTTGCTGTGGCACAGCCACAGCAACACCCATTGCATGCCCCTTCCACGCACAGTGCTGCATGGGAAGGGGCCGTATTTACAAGGTGATGTTAAGCCACAAAAAGTGGCTTAACGCAACCTTGTAAATACAGCGCAGTGCTTAGTTCCACATGAGCGTCACTGGAAGTGACACTTCTGTGGCGTTAGGGGCCCATAAATACGCCCCCAAGTGCTCCCATGAAGTCAGGGCAGCTTCAGCGTGTTTGTGATGTGTCATGTGCAAACAAAATATAAATACATAAGTTGGTTATTTACTAGTTAGGCAATTTCAATCTCCTTCTACTCTACGTTGACCATCATATAAATACAAACCATGAATAATTACTGTAATTAGAAAACGTTGCATATGAAATAATCTAATTTATACTTAACTTTAGTAGTTCAATATGCAGGGTGAAGAATATTTCATGTGAACTGAGAAAATATTGTGCTTCAACATTAGCGATTCAAATTGCTGAAAAGTGTAGTGTGCCACCTGTGCAGTATGGCCTGCCATCAATCACCTGACGGAACTGGAGGTTGATTAGCAAGCTCTTATCACTCAGATAAGGACAAGCACATGTGTTTGAATATACGAGGATATGCAAAGTGAAACCAATAGATTATTCCCCGTTCTGCTTTTGCTGACTTGATATTCTATTTTGGTAAACAGCCTGATGGAACAGATTTATCTTTAGAGTATGTGCAAGCATGTAGTGCACCTGCTGGAAGCGACACGCTGCAAATACAAACGCAGAACAGACTAAAGGCAATCAAGGGAAGCCAGCAAAACCATGATCACCGTTCATTTCCTTTTACTTCTTCAAACAGAATTTAATGTGCACCTGTGAAATGGATGTAGTGTGGTTATTTATTTACGTGTTTGAAAGCATCCTAAAATGTTTCTTGAACTTCAGAACGGTAGAGCCTGAGAACCCAATTGTTTCAAGCATGGCATACTGTGGCAGTAAATTACATTTCATTCCTGTTCATAAAATGCTTTCCCCTCCTGAAGAAATAACCAAAAAAGATTCACCTTCCCGTCCTTATTGCCGTCATACATTTACTGCCTGCTCGGAGTCAACAGCTCCTCAAGATCACGGACTATCCTAACACGTGTAGGGCACTGGCCAAGATCTCACGGCCATCAGAAGATAGTCCAAAAGAAGAAGAAACTTATAGGATCAAAACTTCAGTCTTATTCGAATTATGTTTCAAGCGGTTTGATGCCATCTAGTCTGCCACCGCCTTAAGCCCATCGAAGAAACTGATAAAAGCCTGTTCATTGTGACCGTTCAGTCAGCAAATACACATCCACATAACAAATATGGGACAACTGAAAGTCCTAAATTAACGTAGCTTCTGGAGAAACATAAGGACTGAACAAGAGATGCAGCTTGAGGAACACCACACTATAGAGATTTGGATGAAGATCTGAACAGTTGCATGGTGACTATTTGGCTCTGAGTAAAAAAAGGCAACTCCAGTAACCAAACAATGATGGAGTGAGAAGTATACAGGTTTTCTTCACTTCTGACTCTATTAAATCCAATCACCACAAGAGAGAGAACTCAAGAAACAAATGTCTCTTTAGTCTTTCTAGTGAAAAGAGCTGTTGGGTGTATTCCATTGTGTTTATAAGAACCCTCACTTTTGGAAATGGGGTCTTTGGTTGGCAGTCCGGTTACGCCCTGCCTAAGGAAGGACCCTCACTCTAGTCAGGGTAAGTCACACACAATCCAAATTATCCTGTGCCCACCCTCTGGTAGCTTGGCACTGAGCAGTCAGGCTTAACTTAGAAGGCAATGTGTAAAGTATTTGTGTAATAAATCATGCAATAACACAGTAGAACACCACAAAAATAAATCACACAGTGTTTAGAAAAGTATCTAATATTTATCTGGTAAGATGCAGGTCAAAACGATTAAAGTGCAATAAGTATATGTTGAGACATCACTGTAAAAGTGATATCAAGTGTCTTAAATCTTTGAAAAACAAATAAATGTATTTTAAAAATAATAAATGTCTCTTGTAAGCACAAAGTAACTGGTTTGTGTTCATAATCTCCGCAAGGGACAGCAGAGGAGGCGATGCGTGGAAAACAGGGAGGTGTGCATCGGTTTCGCCCCTTCGCACACAGAATTGCATTGTTATTTTTCACGCACAGGAAGACTTTGCATTGATTGTCGGCACGCGGACATGGTTCCTCTTCGTGTTGCGGGGCTTTCTGATGCCCCAGGGTCTATGTGTGGAATCCTGGGCTTGCGGAGCGAAGTCACAGGCACTGCGTCGATCCGGTGGGCGTTGCGTGGAAATTTCTCCGGCACAGTAGGCGCTGCATCGATTCTTCTCTGGAAGTCAGGCTGAGTCATTCCGGCTCGGCTGTGTGTGGATCCAGTGGGCTGTGCGTTGAATTTCTGGACGCTACGCTGGCGCTGCATCGATCTTCTCGTTGTGAAGTCAGGCTGCGTAGTTCTGGTTCGGCGTGTGGTTAACTTTTCACAGTGATGCAGGCTGTGCGTCGTTTTTTACAGGCGGTGCATCGAATTTACGCCGCAGGAGGAGTCCAGTTGCAGGAGTGAAGTCTTTTTGGCCCTGATACTTCAGGGAACAGGAGGCAAGCTCTATCCAAGCCCTTGAAGAGCACTCCTTCAGCACAGCAAGAGAGCAGCAAGGCAGCAGGGCAACAGCAAGGCAGCAGCCCTTCTCAGAAAGCAGACAGGTGAGTACTTTGGGCAGCCAGTCAGTTCTTCTTGGCAGGTTGCAGTTTCAGGTGCAGAGTTTCTTTCCCAGGTAGTGTCTGTCTTGGTAGGGTCAGAGGCCCTGTTTAAATACCCAAATGTGCCTTTGAAGTGGGTGAGACTTCAAAGAGTGGCTTAGAAGTGCACAAGGTCCCCTTTCAGTTCCATCCTGTCTGCCAGGGTCCCAGTAGGGGGTGTGGCAGTCCTTTGTGTGAGGGCAGGCCACTGTCCTTTGACATTTAAGTGTCAGGCCCTCCACCCTCCCAGCTCAGGAAGACCCATTCAATATGCAGATGTATGCAAGTGAGGCTGAGCACCCTGTGTTTGGGATTTGTCTTAGTGAATGCACAAGGGAGCTGTCACTGAACCTAGCCAGACATGGATTGTAAGGCACAGAAATATTTAAGTGCAAAGAAATGCCCACTTTCTAAAAGTGACATTTCTTAAATAGTAATATTAAATCCAACTTCACCAGTCAGCAGGATTTTGTATTACCATTCTGGCCATACGAAATAAGACCTTCCTACTCCTTTTAGATCATAAGTTACCACTCAAACAATATATGAGTGTAGCACTATTGTTAGCCTATTAAAGGAGCAGGCCTCCCAGTAGTGCAAAAACAAATTTAGGAGATTTACACTACCAGAACATGTAAACTACACAGGTACATGTCCTGCCTTTTGTCTACACAGCACCCTGCCCTATCGGTTACCTAGGGCATACCTTAGAGGTGACTTATATGTAGAAAAAGGGGATTTTAAGGCTTGGCAAGTACTTTTAAATGCCAAGTCGAAGTGGCAGTGAAACTGCACACACAAGCCTTGCAATGGCAGGCCTGAGGCATGGTTAAGGGACTACATATGTCTACAAACAGTGCTGCAGGCCCACTAGTAGCATTTATTCTGCAGGCCCTGGCACATGTAGTGCTCTTTACTGGGGACTTAGAGGTAGATTGAATAAGCCAATTGGGTGTGAACCAATGTTACCATGTTTGAAGGGAGAGAGCATATGCACTTTCGCACTGGGTAGCAGTGGTAAAGTGTGCAGAGTCCTAAAACCAGCAAAAACAGTGTCCAAAAAGTGGAGGGAGGCAGGCAAAAAGTTAGGGGTGATCACCCTAAGGCTGCCAGGTCTAACACTCACCTGCTAATCACACTGGTGGCATGTTTCATCATTGGGTTCTCACCCAGGATACCAAACTTCTCTGTGTGGGCTCTACACTAGGTGACTGTGGAGCTCTTAGTATTATCAAGGGATCTAATGTTAAAATTGCCTACAGGAGTCCCTTTCTTCTTCAATTTATTAGGAGGAGCCCTTGACAAGATTCAAAACATAAATCTGGATGTGCCTGGAGTTACAATGAGCTGTTACATCAATAAGGTCCACATGTTTCAGCGATAAATCTATTGCCAATTAGGCTTAATGGCTTTCTACAGGACCAGTAAGTTATGCAGACCCCTGGTTGAGTTATGTTAGAGACTAAACACTAATTAGGCACTTGTAAGTCATGATATTACCTGCATGCCTTACACTTCAAGAGAAATTATAAGGAACTTCCTCATTGGTATATCTGGAAAAATCAAAAGAGAGACTAAATGTCAACTCATAAAGCAATACAGCCTATGCTTGTGGACACTCAAGATCATCTCTGCACGCATCCCTGTAAGTGAAAATAATATGGCTGATCATGCACCAACTTATATGATAGTGTTTTTTTAGCTGTAAAGTTAAAAGTGGGGGCTGATTGAGTACCCTCATGTTTGGGTGACAACAAATAAACTACAGTGAAAAAACATGCTGGTGTGCAACTGCTGAGTGCCCAACCTTACTTTCTTGTCAGTATTCTATTGCGCCACAGAATCTTAGAGGAGGGCAATCCCTATTGTCACATTCTGGGGAGGAAGGAACAACAAGAATCAAAATTGCATAGTTGAAAGAAAAACTGGTCACATGACACAACGCCAATGCGTGTTGCAGAAGTATGTCTGAGAGTAGGTCGCATCTTCAAGCCAAAACCTATCACAAAAAGTGTGTTAGAAGAGCCAAACCTTCTGTTGACAATAGATTATCTAACATCCAAAATGTGGTGAGGAGAATGCTTGCAAAATGTCTAGCCTCTGAAAATGGCTCAGAGTAGCATTCAAAACCATCATTCTTTTGCTCACCCTGGAAACTCAGCTTGGACCCACCATAAGCACATCAGTCTTTACCCTTCTCCATATGGAGTCAAACTGCCAGGGCTGGTCCTCCATGAACCAGAACACAAGAAACCAGATACTGGTTTTGCCTTGATTGGGACTCATCAGTCAGCTGTAGCTTGGTTCCAGGTACACAGTGAGCACAGGACCAGCGGCTTGGCACACCCTTCACCACTTAGGATGTGATTTGAAACAAACAAAGGGTTAAAAAAAACTGATAGGTCAAAATGCTAGTAGTTAGACCTATTGCAAGCATTCCTCCAACTACGTTTTGTTTGTCCACAGCCAGACTAATAAAAAATGGTAACTATCAGTGTACAAATCCTCTTAGACAATCTGTTCTGATTCAAGAGAGTTTTTGCAGAGGTCCAGACAAACACAACTTAATGACTTACAGTATTTATTTAAAACTGAATGCAGCTACAGGAAATCAGGATCAAATCTAAATATAATTATAGTCAGCCAGAGTATAGAGTTTCTTCCCAGTTTTTAGTCCTAAACCTTCACAAAGGAGAGAAAGGGCAAGAAACAAATTTCAACTGGAAAGTGGAATCTCATGGAGGCAGTGCAGAACCTGTGAGTGATGATTCTTTGATTTTCAGACAGTTCTTATCAGAGCACAATATCTGGATACCAGAGATAGCCACAGAGTGTGGACTATCACTCCGTTATATTCAGACACATTGGACAAAGAAGAGGGAATGCATGACTGGTACACATAGAACCACCATCTCGTGGTACGTGTTAAGTCTTTGCCTCATTATGACATTGGTTGTAAATCCCGCTTACCGCTATGCCGACTGCCGCCAACATAACGCTGCAGCGGACGATAGCAACCAAGCATATTATGACACACACATATCAATCCGTCACTATACAGCCACACACACAAGTCCGCCAGCCTAAAGGTCAGTGATAAACTGGCAGTAGCAAAACCCATACCCTTACACCAACAGAACTACGCCCACAGCATTATGACCCACAAATAACTGTGGCGGACATTCAATGGAGGTAAACAAATGTGGGTACATACCACCGAGCTCAAAATACACACACTCAAACAAAACCACACCACATTGGACAATTCAAACTACACACACCTAACACTCATACACACACCACACCCACACACCCGCACCACTATAAAACACCCTCCCACATTACCCACAACCCTTTACAACTTGAAATAATTGATACCAGAGAGAGACGGCAAGAGCACCCGCACAACCAGAGCCACATAACATAATCACCTATACACCATCCATGCACTTTACATCACACACCCGAACACATTACCACGCACACCCTCACCCTCACCACTCACACTACACCCATGGCACCACAACAACACCCCAGATTCTCTGAGGAGGAGCTGAGGGTCATGGTGGAGGAAACCATCCGGTTGGAGCCACAGCTATTTGGAGCAGAGGTGCAGCAGACATACATTGCTAGGAAGATGGAGCAATGGCGGAGAATCGTGGACAGGGTCAACGCCGTGGGACAGCACCCCAGAACAAGGGACGACATTAGGAAGAGGTGCAACAACCTACGCGGGAAGGTACGTCCCACAGCAGCATGACACCAACTAGCTGTACAGAGGACTGGTGGTGGACCCCCACCCACCCCCACCACAACTGACAACATGGGAGGAGCAAGTCTTGGCAATCATGTATCCTGAGGGCCTGGCAGGAGTAGGAGGAGGACTGGACTCTGGTAAGTCAAATCTCTATTACTATCACCCCTCCTACCTGCATGCCATCACAAACACCTACCTGTACCCTCACTCCCATCACTTCACCACCTCCCACATACCTCACCATCACAACCCACTTATCCCAATACCAAGACCTGCATGTAACACCAGTGCATGGACACCCCTCAAAGACCTGCATGAACACCTATCACCACTGCATTCACACTGGAGAGCATCACCTAACCCACCAAATATCAACTCATACAAAGGCAAATCTGCCAGGGCAACAATAACCATAGAGGGCAACACACCCATGCACATGTTGTCACACGCAGAAACAATAACACTGCATTTAAATCCCCACAGGTCCCCCATCCAATGTCACCAGAGAAGAGGTGCCAGCAACATCCAGCCCCCGCCCCCCAGCAGAGGCCCACAGTGATGAAGCAACTCTGCTCGCCTGGATCTGGATGACCAACCTGGACCATCAGGGATCTCTGGACAGTCGGTTACCCAGGCACACTCCCACACCACCACAGAGCCTCCCCCCTCAGGAAACACCACAACAGCACCCACCCAACTGGTCCATACTTCCGTCCCCAGGACACGTCAATCAACAGTGTGTCCACCACTACAGGGACCCAGGCCACCCCACAAACACAGAACGGTCAGGGACCTCCGGTTAGTGGCAGAGGGCACACAGTTCAGGGGACAGAGGCATAGGACAACAGGGAAGCTGGGAGGACTGCTGTGTGACAGGGGAAGGACAGGCCCAGTGAACCGACTCTCCAGGAGTGGCTCACCCTGACCCTGGGAGCATACCACCATTCCCAGGAGAGGATGGGCCAGATACTGTACAAGTTGCAGGAGAACATGCGGCTGAAGGAGGGACAGTACCTGGGGATCGGAGAGGACTTGAAGAACATTAACACCACCCTGGTCTTCATTGCAGGGGTGCTGGCAGACATGGCCAATACGATGAGATGATGAGCGCCTCTGCCGCTAGCCAAACCGATGAAAAGCCTTCCATATCCATTGCCTCTAGTGGACAGGAGGCCCCGCCACAGGACCAACAGGCCACCAGCACCCCTCCCCCTGCAGAAGGAGAACCACCCCCCAAACGTTCCTGCAATCCAGGCAGAAGCCAGAGAATATTGCCAAGACCCCCGCCAAGAAATAAAACTCTCCTGATTGTCACCCTTGTGACCCGCTCTGTCACCCTATCCACATTGAACTGCCTTTGCTCCCCTTCCAATGCCCCCTTGGACGATGCATCTGTGATACAAATAGACTAGAACTATACCCTGGACTTTCCTCCATCATCACTCCAGCCCATTGCACATCCCCTTCTACCTCTTAGCACTTAAATAAACACCCTTTGAAAAAATACAAGTATGGAGTATATCAAATGATTTAAGTATGTATTAGTTCAACAAGGTTTAAACTTTGAAAATCAACTGTATAGAAATTTTAACATAGGGATGACTGGTAGTTGGCTGCAGTCTACACACCAGGAGCGATATTTGGCATAAATATCTGCAAATAGAGATGCCAAAGGCTACAGTGAGTGGCCATAGAAGTGGTAAAAACAGCCCGCCAGTGATAATCTCAAACACAAAAATGTCAATTAAATGTGAAGTTACACTTTCTTACCTGTGTGTCATTGGAAGTATTGATGAATTATTGCACTTCTGTTGTCCTCATCCTTATCCTCTGCTTCCTCATCTTCACTGTCCACAGGGTCCACTGCTGCCACACGGCCATCTCCAGCCTCATCCTCCTGCAGAAGAGGCACCTGGTGACATCAGGCAAGGTTGTGCAACATACAGCATGCCACGATGATCTGGCACACCTTCTTAGGTGAGTAGTACAGAGATCCACCTGTTAGATGGAGGCAACGAAACCTGGCCTTCAGGAGTCCGAAGGACCTCTCTATAATGCTTCTTGTTCGCCCATGTGCCTCATTGTAATGTTCCTCTGCCCTTGTCCTGGCATTCCTCACAGGGGTCAGTAGCCATGAGAGATTGTGGTAACCAGAGTCACCTGCAAATATCGAGGGACAACTGTTAGCCACACACCAACCCTTAGGGCCCAAACCATACCCATACACCAACTCCCCCTGGGTGGAAACCAGGGCTCACCTATTAGCCACACCCTGTGCCTCTGGAGTTGAGCCATCACAGATGGGATGCTGCTATTCCTCAGGATAAAGTCATCATGCACAGACCCAGGATATTTCACATTGATGTGGGAAATGTACTGGTCCGCCAAACACACCATCTGCACATTCATGGAGTGAAAGCACTTTTGAATTTTGAACACCTGTTCATTTCGCCAGGGGGGGGGTGGCGCAAATGCTATATGTGTACCATCAATTGCCCCAATAATGTTGGGGATTGCAATGAAGTCAGCTTTCACTGTTGCCAAATCCTCCACCTGCGGGAAAACGATGTAGCTGCGCATGTGTTTAATCAGGGCAGACAACACTCTGGTCAGTGCTATTGAGAACATTGGCTGAGACATTACTGATGACAAGCCCACTGTCACTTGCAAGGAGCCAGTTGCCATTAAATGGAGCACTGATAGCACTTGCACAAGAGAGGGGATCCAAGTGGGGTGACGGATAGCAGATATCATGTCAGGCTCCAATTGGGCACACAGCTCTGTGATTGTGGCCCTGTCCAGTCTATAGGTGAGGATAATGTGCCTGTCCTCCATTGTTGCCAAGTCCAACAGGGGTCTGTACACAGAGGTATGTCTCTATCTCCTATTCATCCACATCAGTTGCAATCTATGGAGCAAAATGGTGAGGAGCTGGTTAGTATCTCTTATTTACAACCACTACACTTTAACCGGTTCTGTGCCTTGGACGAGATAATCTCGTCCAAGGCTACAGTTCCCCTGTACCTTGGACGAGATCATCTCGTCCTAGGCACAGGGGAACTTGGGGGAACGCTAGCACCCCCCCCCAGGCGGGGATGGAAGGGGAAGACCTTCCCCTTCCACCCCCGCCCCCCCCCCACGGCAATCCGATGACGTCAGCGCGCGCTGACGTCATCTAGTGTTGCCGGGCGCGCTGGAAGCCATTTGCTTCCAGCGCGTCTTCGGAGAAGGATGTCTAAGGTGAGTCCTCTCTGTTTTTGGGGGGCGGGGGGTGGTGAAAACAGACACGGGGGAAAGGAAAGGGTTTTTCCTTTCCCCCTGTGCCTGTTTTCATAAGATTCCTGCTCCACGATCGCAGGCAGGGCCCGCGATCGTGGAGCAGGAATCTCCACTAGCCACCAGGGATTTTCTTTTTTGTTTATTTTGGGGGCGACCCCTTGGGCAAGGGTCGCCCCCCCCGGGGCAATTATTTGTATTATTTCGCCCCCACTCCTGGGGGGGCGAAAACCACTAGACACCAGGGATGTTTATGTTTGATGTGTATTTTGGGGATGACCCCTTGGGCAAGGGTCGCCCCCCCGGAGGCATTTTTTTTTGTATTTGGCCCCCCCTGGGGGCAGATCTGCCGATTTTTCAGCGGATCTGCCCCCAGGGGGGGCAAAAACCACTAGACACCAGGGATGTTTATGTTTGATGTGTATTTTGGGGATGACCCCTTGGGCAAGGGTCGCCCCCCCCCCGGAGGCAAATTTTTTTTGTATTTGGCCCCCCCTGGGGGCAGATCTGCCGATTTTTCAGCGGATCTGCCCCCAGGGGGGGCGAAAACCAGTAGACACCAGGGAATTTATTATTTGTGTGTATTTTGGGGGTGACCCCTTGGGCAAGGGTCGCCCCCCCGGGGGCAATTTTTTTTTGTATTTCGCCCCCCCCTGGGGGCAGATCCGCCGATTTTTCGGCAGATCTGCCCCCGGGGGGGGGGGGCAAAACCACTAGACACCAGGGATGTTATATTTTGTGTATATTTTGGGGGCGACCACTTGGGCCAGGGTCGCCCCCCCCGGGGGCAATTTTTTTTTGTATTTCGCCCCCCCTGGGGGCAGATCCGCCAATTTTTCAGCAGATCTGCCCCCGGGGGGGGCAAAAACCACTAGACACCAGGGATTTTATTTTTGTTGTGTATTTTGGGGGTGACCCCTTGGGCAAGGGTCGCCCCCCCCGGGCAATTTTTTTTTGTATTTCGCCCCCCGATTTTTTCGGCGGATCTGCCCCCAGGGGGGGCGAAAACCACTAGACACCAGGGATTTATTTTTATTGTAAAGTTTTTTTGGGGGGCGACCCCTTGGGCAAAGGGCGCCCCACTGGGGGGCTATTTTTTAGTATTTCACCCCCCCTCTGGGGGCAGATTGCCAATTTTTGGGCTGATCTGCCGCCAGGGGGCGGGGGGGCGAAATCCACTAGACACCAGGGATTTTGTTTTTATTGTTTATTTTGGGGGCAACCCCTTGGGCAAGGGTCTCTCCCCTGGGGAGCTATTTTTTTTTTTCTGTTTCGGCCCCCCCGATGGCAGACCAGCCATTTTTTGGACAATCTGGCCCGGGGGGGGGTGGAAGCACACTAGGCGCCAGGGATTGTGTGGTGTGTGTGTGTGGTATGTGTTTGGGGGTACCCCATGGGCAACGGTCGTCCCCCTAAGGTGGGGAAAAATCGTATTGGCCATCTCTGCCCCTAATTTTGTAGGCCCATCTGCCCCCAAGGAGGGCAGAAACCACCAATACGACAGGGATTTTTTTGTTTTGTGCTGGGGGTGCCCCCTTTGGGAAGGGTCGCCCCCTAAAAGGGGGAACAGAGGTGTTGCCCATTTCTGCCCCCCTTGGGGGCAGATTGGCCAATTTTTTTACGCCCATCTACCCCCGAGGGGGGCAGGATCCACTTAGGTACCAGGGACAACTTCTAAGTTCTTGGTGGTGGGTTGTTTGTCAACTGGCAAAGTATTTGTATTTGTGTTTAGAACAATTTGGCAGTAGTTGTCCTGTGGTTTGCATAGTTGCATGTTTTAGGTAAGTGAAAGCAATTTACTCCAAAGGAGTATTGTTGACATGCATGAATGACATGTTTGTAGGTGGTGTACTAAATGCAGTATTGTGTGTTTGACATTGTCCTTAGATTTGAGCACAGTGATGTTTGTGTTGTCATATGTCTAATTTTCTTTTTTCTTTTTTCTTTTTAGTGGGATATCATTGGTGATTGCTTTGTCTGTGCAGAGTAGTTGCTTGGTGAGTAGCTATTTCAGGCAACTGAGTGGTATAGTTTTTTGTAGTACATAACTCTTTGTGATAAAGCTACACTTTGTTTATTACTTATTTTAGTGCTAGTTGTTGTTGGCAATCCATTTGTTGTTAGGATCATGGCTAGCCGCAAAGTGACCGCTCAGCAGGTTGTTCGCATGCTCTTTGAGTCGTCTTCAGACCATGATTACGACACTGACTCTGCATCTGAGGCAGAGGAGGAAGCAGGAGATTCTGGAAGTGAGTTTTCTGTCCGAGAGTATTCTTCTGATGAGGAAGCTACTCTCAGTGCAGATGAAGGGCCTGTGTTAGAGGAGGACATTGATGTGCCAAGAGTGCAGCAGCCTGGGGCTGAAGGGTTTCCCATTGGAAGACCTGACAGCTGGATTGCCCCAAACATGGAGCAGCCACAGTTACCTGCATTTATTGGTCTCCCAGGGTGTAGAGTTAATACGGAAAACTTTCTGCCTGTCCATTTCTTTCACTTGTTTATGGACGATGTATTTTTGGAAGAGATTGTGGAGCAGACAAATGTGTATGCAGAGCAATATTTGCGGGACAATGCTGCCAGACTTAAGCCTCAGTCCAGAGCTACTCATTGGGTTCCCACATATCTGGAAGAGATGAAAAGGTTTTTAGGTTTGTCTTTTTTGATGGGGTTGATCAGGAAGCCGTCACTGGCTTCTTATTGGTCTACTAATCCCTTGATGGCAACTGCTATATTTCCTGCAACTATGACACGTAATCGGTATTTGCTTCTTCTTCGTATGCTGCATTTTGTAGACAATGCTTTAGCCTTGCCACAAGATCACCCTGATTGTGACCGCCTTTTTAAGATTAGGCCTGTCCTTGATCATTTTGTAGATCGGTTTTCAGAGGTCTATGTTCCAGGCAAAGAGATAAGTATGGACGAGTCTTTGGTCCTTTTCAAGGGGTGTTTAGTTTTTAAGCAGTACATTCCTAGTAAGAGGACACGGTATGGGATTAAATTGTATCTGCTGTCAGAAAGCAGTACAGGATATGTGTATAATTTCCGGGTCTACACTGGTAGGGATTCCAGTATTGACCCTCCTGGTTGTCCGGCCACTTTTGGAGTTAGCGAAAAAATTGTGTGGGAACTTGCTAGACGGCTGTTTAACAAAGGTCACCATTTGTACGGAGATAATTTCTACAGTGGAGTGCAGTTGTTCAAGGAGTTGTTTAGGGTGGACACTGTAGCTTGTGGCACAATCCGTTCTAACCGGAAAGGCTATCCAAGGGAGCTTGTCTGTAAAAAACTTTAGAGGGGACAGTGCAGTGCCTTGCGGAATAATGAGCTGCCAGCTCTGAAATTTTAAGACAGGAGGGATGTGTACATGCTATCGACCATCCATGATGAGAGTACTTCCCCTGTGGCTGTTTGGGGTCAGGTTGCGGAAGTGCGCAAACCTGTGTGCATTTTGGACTACAATAGGCACATGGGTGGTGTTGATAGAGTAGATCAGAGGTTGGAACCTTACACTGCTCTTCGTAAGTCTTATGTGTGGTATAAAAAGTTGGCCCTACATTTATTTCATTTGGCAACTTTTAATGCCTTTATTGTATACAAGGAATGTTCACCTGAGTCAAGGATGACATTTGTTCAATTTCAGGAGTCGGTGATAGAAAGCCTTATTGTGGTTGAACCGGCAAGAGTTCCTAGAGTAGAAGTGGTGGAGGATGTGGCTAGATTGAAAGATCGGCACTTTCCAGATCACATTCCTCCCACTCCCAAAAAAGACATGCCCACAAAGAAATGTAGAGTATGTGCCCGGAGATTAATCCGGAGGGAGAGCCGGATGTACTGCCCCGAATGCCCTTCAAAGCCTGGGCTGTGTGTTCCCGGCTGTTACAGAAGTTACCATACCCCAAAATAATTCTGGGAAATACCTTGAGCATAAGCTGTCTGTTTTATATTTTCATATGTTTCACGGTTGGCATCTCTGTCATGTATTTAGTTAGAGCTTTTGTATTTGTAGTTTTGTGCCTATTTTATAATTAGTGGTTTCTTTGTTGTTTATAAACAAAAAAAGTGATGGTGGTGTGCTTGGGGTGGCGCTTGGCTGGCGGTGTGCTTGGGGTGGCGCTTGGCTGGCGGTGTGCTTGGGGTGGCGCTTGGCTGGCGGTGTGCTTGGGGTGGCGCTTGGCTGGCGGTGTGCGTAGGGTGGCGCTTGGCTGGCGGTGTGCTTGGGGTGGCGCTTGGCTGGCGGTGTGCGTGGGGTGGCGCTTGGCTGGCGGTGTGCCTGGGGTGGCGCTTGGCTGGCAGTGCCAGCCAAACGCCAGTCCACACTCCCATCAGCTGGTGTGATTCTTGTATCAGGCATGTGGGCGTATGTAAGTGCTGGGCCCTTGAGTGGCGCGGTCTGTCGATGTGAGTGTTGTAATGTGCTGGGCCCGTGGCTGGCGGTGTGAATGGTCTTGTGCGTGTCATGTATGAAAGGTGTGTGAATGGACTGTAAAGCGGTTGGTGCCTTGTCGCGGCTTTACAGCTCACGAGCTGTGAGTCATTGGTTCAGTTTTTTGCCTTTCAGTTATTAGCAGTGCATTTCATTTTTGTGAAATCTCTTGTTAATAAAATTTGATCCACTGAACCATCCCTCACCCTCGTGCCAAATCCAACCAGTATGTGTGGTAAAAATGACAAAACCTGCTCCGCTGTAATCAGGCGTCGCAGCACACCTGTGACACGCTAGGTGCCTCGGGTGGACCCCAATGATGAAGCATGCCACCAACTTGGTTGGTGGGTGAGGGGTCTTCTTCACATAACCTAAGTGTGTTTCTTTTCACAATTTTAGTGTTTGGCACATCACGGACGTATGTGCACACGTCAATATGATATATTACAAAAATACCTGTTTTTGGGGGGGGAGGGCCCACCTATGTTTCTGGTCCTGGGTGCGGCCTTCATCTAGGGAAACCTACAAAACCCAGACATTTTTAAAACTAGACACCCCAAGGAGTCCAGGGAGGTGTTGCTTGCGTGGCTCCCCCAACATTTTCTTACCCAGACTCCTCTGTAAACCTCAAAATTTGCATAAAAAAGCATATTTTGCTGACTTTTCTTAGTAGGATCACCGCTCCAGCAGAAAATTCCTACTCCCCAGTTTTCCCCTCAGTATCCCAAGTAAAATGACACCTCACTTATGTGGGTCCCCAAAGAAGAGTCCGTCTAAAGATGTATAAAAGAATATGCCCTTATAAACTCGCTGTGCTATCCCTTCTATCTCTTCAAGTTTTGGGCCTTATTCTGTTGCAGGCACCTGGCCCACCCACACAAGTGAGGTATCATTTTTATCGGGAGACTTGGGGGAATGCTGGGTGGAAGGAAATTTTTGGCTCCTCTCAGATTCCAGAACTTTCTGCCACCGAAATTTGAGGAAAATTTGTTTTTTTAGCCAAAGTTTGAGGTTTGCAAAGGATTCTGGGTAACAGAACCTGGGCCGAGCCCCACAAGTCACCCCATCTTGGATTCCCCAAGGTCTTTAGTTTTCAAAAATGCACAGGGCTGGTAGGTTTCCATAGGTGCCGGCTGAGCTACAGGCCAAAATCCACAGGTAGGCACTGTTTTCTTTCAAAAAATGGGATGTGTCCTCGGTGCGTTTTGGGGCATTTCCTGTCACGGGGGCCAAGCCTACCCACACAAGTGAGGTATCATTTTTATCGGGAGACTTGGGGGAACGCTGGGAGGAAGGAAATTTGTGGCTCCTCTCAGATTCCAGAACTTTCTGCCACAGAAATGTGAGGAGAATGTGTTTTTTTAGCCAAATTTTGAGGTTTGCAAAGGATTCTGGGTAACAGAACCTGGTCCGAGCCCCGCAAGTCACCCCTCCTTGGATTCCCCTAGGTCTCTAGTTTTCAGAAATGCACAGGTTTGGTAGGTTTCCCTAGGTGCCGGCTGAGCTAGAGGCCAAAATCCACAGGTAGGCACTTCGCAAAAAACACCTCTGTTTTCTTTCAAAAAAATGGGATGTGTCCACGTTGCGTTTTGGGGCGTTTCCTGTCGCGGGCGCTAGGCCTACCCACACAAGTGAGGTATCATTTTTATCAGGAGACTTGGGGGAACATAGATTAGCAAAACAAGTGCTATTGCCCCTTGTCTTTCTCTACATTTTTTCCTTCCAAATATAGGAGAGTGTGTAAAAAAGACATCTATTTGAGAAATTCCCTGTAATTCACGTGCTAGTATGGTCACCCCGGAATTCAGAGATGTGCAAATAACCACTGCTCCTCAACACCTTATCTTGTGCCCTTTTTGGAAATGCAAAGGTTTTCTTGATAGCAATTTTTTACTCTTTTTATTTCAGCAAATGAATTGCTGTATACCCGGTATAGAATGAAAACGCACTGCAGGGTGCAGGTCATTTATTGGCTCTGGGTTCCTCGGGTTCTTGATGAACCTACAAACCCTATATATCCCCGCAACCAGAGGAGTCCAGCAGACGTAACGGTATATTGCTTTCGATAATCTGACATTGCAGGGAAAAGTTACAGAGTAAAACGTAGAGAAAAATTGATAGTTTTTTCACCTCAATTTCAATATTTTTCTTTTTCAGCTGTTATTTTCTGTAGGAAACCCTTGTAGGATCTACACAAATGACCCCTTGCTGAATTCAAAATTTTGTCTACTTTTCAGAAATGTTTAGGTTTCTGGGATCCAGCATTGGTTTCATGCCCATTCCTGTCACTGACTGGAAGGAGGCTGAAAGCACAAAAAATTGTGTTGAAAAATTGGGTTTTCTGATTCAAGTCTGCCTGTTCCTGAAAACTGGGAAGATGCTGAGTTTAGCACTGCAAACCCTTTGTTGATGCCATTTTCAGGGGGAAATCCACAAGCCTTCTTCTGCAGCCACTTTTTCCAATTTTTTTGAAAAAAATGAAATGTTCACTGTATTTTGGCCAATTTCTTGGCCTCCTTTAGGGGAACCCACAAAGTCTGGGTACCTCTATAATCCCTAGGATGTTGGAAAAAAAGGACGCAAATTTGGCTTGGTTAGCTTATGTGGACAAAATGTTATGAGGGCCTAAGCGCGAACTGCCCCAAATAGGCAAAAAAAGGCCTGGCACAGGAGGGGGAAAAGGCCTGGCAGCGAAGGGGTTAATGCATGTCGTGATTGTAACAGTATTTTGTTGGAGAGGTCCAACTGGTGTATATGTGTACTGTGACGCAGTTAGAAGCCATGGTCTGCTCCCCCCCCGGAATGGCGTCCGCCTGTCCTGTTTGGAGGGACAGGTGGAAATGAGGTAATTCAGCTGACGTTGTGCGCGGGAGTCGGTCAAAAACCACTGTGCAACTCCTCATTGGTTAACATTGGGCCATATGGGTTACAGTGGCCAATGGTGATGTACGCCGGCATGTGACCATAATTTTCTATCTGTTCACTCACTTGCTACCTGACCTTCAACAGGAGGGGACGTACACTGCAAGTGCTGCTGTGACCTGTGTCTGGAACTGACCATGGCTCGTGTCACTGGGGAAAGGGCCCCTGCCTTCACCTTGGCGGAGTTGGAGAGACTGGTGGATGGGGTCCTACCCCAGTACCGAATGCTGTATGGGCCTCCAGACCAACAGGTGAATACACCAGGAGTATGATGCATGGGGCGTGAATGCATGGAGTGCTGTGTGGGAAGGCCTCATGTGGGGGGGTTGGTGGATGGGCCCTGGGCAGAGTGCTGCATGTATGTTGGGGCCATACCTGTGCTAATGGGGATGGGAAGGGGCATGGTGGGCCATGAGTGTAACAGGCAGGGCGGTCAAACTAATATCTTTCCCTGTGTCCATTTCCCTGCAGGTCAGCGCCCATCAGAAAAAGGGTATATGGCGTGCCATCGCAGACCCTTGGGGTCTATGGCAGGCGGAGCACGCACTGTCTCAAATGGTGGGAGGACATGAGACGCTGGTCACGGAAGACAGCGGAGGCCGAGCTGGGGATGGCCTCCCAATGAGGAAAGGGTGCCCGTCGAACCCTGACCCCCCTAATGGCCCACATACTGGCGGTGGCCTAACCGGAGCTGGATGGGTGCTTGGGGGCATCACAGCAGCCACAAGGGAGTGAGTACAGTGCCCCAATATCCACCTTGCTCATGGTGGGATGGTATCTGGGTGGGGGATGTGCACCTGTGGGTGCCCCTAGGCCAGGCCTGATATTGCAACATAGGTCCCATGTTGGGCAGAGTTCTGATGTAAAATACCTCCAACCAAGCTAGTAGGCATCCACTACTGGGCAGGGGTCTGTGGGTCTCAGGTATGCTGCAAGTGGCGTTAGGTGTCCCTATTCCTGGGCTGGTGACTAGCATTGTATGACGTTGGTGTTGTTTCTGCCATTGACCAAGTGTATCCTTTGTCTCTCGCCCCCTTTTTGTTTTGTCTCCCTGTCCTTATGTGCATTAGCATCATCTGGCAGATAAGCTGAGGCACCGGTGATGGAGGGAGCTGCATCCCACAGGGCCCAGGAGGCCGAATCCTCTGAGGGTGAGGGCACCAGTGGGACGGAGGTCAAGGGGAGCACCACGGTGGAGACAGGAGGGGACAGTACTGACACTGATTCCTCCTCCGATGTAAGCTCCCTGGTGGTGGCGGACACCTCTGTGCCCACCCCAACTACAGGTACAGCCACCACCCCCGTACCAGCACCGCCCTCCCAGCAGCCCCTCAGCCTGTTTCCCGTGCCCGCTCACCCAGGAGGGTGGTTATCTCTTTCGCCCTAGGCACCTCAGGCCCTGCCCCAGTTAGCCATGCACCGTGAGTGAGGAGGCTATTGACCTCCTGTGATCCATCTCTGTTGGGCATTCGACTATTGTGAATGCCATCCAGGGGCTGACTGCCCAATTGCAACAGACAAATGCATTCCTGGAGGGCATTCACATTGGCATGGCGGCCCATTATAGATCAATCCAGGCTCTAGCCTTCTCTCTGATGGCAGCGATTGTCCTTGTTTCTAGCCTCCTCCCTCCAACTTCCTCTACCCAATCCCATTCGGCTCAACCCCAGCCTATCCCAAGCACACAGTCAGATGAGCATGCACCCAGGACAACACACAAGAGTGGACATGGCAAACACAAGCACCACACTTCATCCCAGAGGCACTCACACAAAGACCATCCAGATGCAGACCTACCAACATCCACTGCCTCCACTGTGGCCCCCTTCTCCTCGTTGTCCACCTCCCTCCCAGTTGCATCTACACTCACACCTGTATGCACTACCTCCTCATCCACTACCCCCATCACCAGCACACCTATCAGCACACGCCCCTCACTGGCAGTCACCACCCCCACATCCATGCACACATCCCCTGTGTCCTCTCCCACTGTGTCTGTGCCCCCTCCTCCCAAAGTACATAAATGCAAGCACTCAGACACCTAACAGCCATCCACTTCACAACAGCATCCAGCCCATGCACCTGCACGCAAACACAACAGACAGACACCTCCTACAACCACTCCCTCTACCTCCACTCCCAGAACATCTCCCTCTTCCCACCCTAATGTCTCTAAGAAGCTTTTCCTCTCCACCTTTGACCTCTTCTCTAGCCCTCCACCACCGCGTCCCTCACATCAGGCCAGGGTGGTCAGAACCCAGGCAAGGACATCAGGCACCCAGTCCAGGGGCACAGTAGTGTCCACAGCTACACCAGGTGGGGGAGGATCCCGGGCACCAGGCAGCCACACTGATAGGGCTGCAAGGAATGGCAAGGAGGCACCCCTAGCTGCTGCAAAACAAGGAGGCACCACAGCTGCTGCAAAAAAGCGCAAGGAGGCACCCCCAGCTGATGCAAAGAAGAGCATGGAGGCACCCCCAGCTGGTAAGAGGAAGGGCAAGGAGCAGTCCCCAGCTGCTGCCAGGAGGGGCAAGGAGGCATCCCAAGTGGGCAGCCATCTGAGGCTGCAGGGGATGGGCTGGAGCCTCCCCCCACCACTGCCAGCACAGCCACCAGCACCACTGCCAGCAGCAGCAGCCCGAGTGGACAGCTGTCCAAAGCTGCATGGGATGGACTGGAGCCTTCCCCCACCACTGCCAGCACAGCCACCAGCACCACCACCAGCACCACTGCCAGCAGCAGCGGCCCGAGTGGGCAGCCATCCGAGGCAGCAGGGGAAAGGCTGGAGCCTGTCCCCATCACTGCAAGCACTGACACCAGCACCGCCAATGCAATCACTGAGCAGGTGTCACGTCCAGCAGACAGTGTGTAGTCCGGCATCCACGGGCTGTTGTGCAGCCTGGCCCCTGCAAATCCTGTGGGTCTGACACCCAGGTGAGAGACTGTGAGCTTGCACTCCACAAGATCTGCATCACAGGGAACAATGCTCCCTCCAGAACCAGTGGAAGAAGCCATCCACTCACCCCATCCTCCCCAGGATGAAGCTCACTGGGCACAATGCCCCCTCCAGAACCAGTGGAGAAGCCATCCATTCACCGCATCCTTCCCAGGATGAAGCTTACTGGCCACAATGCCCCCTCCACAACATTGGAGAAGCCATCCACTCACTACATCCTTCCCAGGATAAAGCTCACTGGACACTGTTAGAAATGGGGTCTTTGGTTGGCAGTCAGGTTACCAAATTATCCTGTGCCCACCCTCTGGTAGCTTGGCACTGAGCAGTCAGGCTTAACTTGGAAGGCAATGTGCAAAGTATTTGTTCAATAAATCATACAATAACACCATATAGCACCACAAAAATACACCACACAGTGTTTGGAAAAATATATAATATTTATCTGATAAGATGCAGGTCAAAACGATTAAAATGCAATAAGTACGTGTTGAGATATCACTGAAAAGTGATATAAAGTGTCTTAAGTCTTTTCAAAAGCAAACAAAGGCCCTCATTACAACCCTGGTGGTCGGTGGTAATTTGGGGAAAGGTACTGCCAACAGGCTGGTGGTACCTTTTCCCAAATTATGAAATTGGCAGTTTGGCTCAAGCCAAACCGCCAATGTATCACTCTGTCTACCAGGGTGGTAACGGCTGGAGACTTCGGTCTCTAGCCAGGCGGCCGTCACAATCCCACCCTCTAGATTATGACTCCGCATACCGCCATGGTTTTCGTGGCAAGCGTACCGCCATGAAAACCATGGCGGTAGGCACTATCAGTGCCAGGGAATTCCTTCCCTGGCACTGATTGGGGTTTCCCCCACCCCCACCCCCTCCACAGAGTTCTCCCCCACCCTCTCCCTCCCTCTCCTGCCCCTCCGCACCTTTACACACCCACATACACACACATACACACTCATACACACACGCATACCCACATCCACCCACTCATGCACACATACATACCCACACACCGCAACACACACCAACATACATTGTGCACAAAAGCATTCACAACACACAACATACACGTACACTCATATTCAGTCATTCATGCACTCATTCACGCGACTCACACCCTAATGCACGCATACAAAAACAGACACACACCGTATGTCGGGGGGACTGGTGATTTCCATGCCTGCAGAATAAGTGATAAGGCTATTACAGTACCCGCGATTACCATTTGTCTTGATGAAATAGGAAGATTTGTAATTTGCGTAATACCCCAAAGAGCCACCAATGGGCTAGGGGCAATCTCATAGACTATCCAGGAACTCAGCCTTGAAAGATCTGCTCCCAGTACTTTGCCAGATATGTACAGGAAAAGCACATATGAATCCAATCCCCCTGAGATATTTGACAACGTGGACAGGAGCCTGATGTCTCTGGATGCATTTCTCTTATCATAACGGGGGTATAGTACAACAACCACTTAGAAAATAGGGCAATCCTTTTAAAGTTGGCCCCTGTAAGTGCTTTATACGCCACCCCATTGTGTTTTCTTCAATGCTGTATCTCTATCTTACATCCTGTCATGTTAGCTATTCGCAAAAAAAGTTGGTAGATTGCCTTGGTTGACCCTGCATCCTGAAGTAGTTTATACCATTTACCGATACCTAATTGATTATCGTAGAAGGCCTGAGCAATGGCTTTATTAGCGCCGTTTAATGGTTGTCGCGCTGAATGTAAGGGGTGCTGGATTTGGCAATATGAAAACTTTATTTTTTTGGGAATATCATTTGCACCCATTACACGTTGTGCCCATGTTTTAAAGCGATCCGCTAAGTAAAAATCCTCTAAAATCATAAAGCCTAGCGCTTCCCATTGCTGTACCCTTGACTTAATTCCACTCCTAAAAAACAGATGTCCCTTACTCGTAGCAATGAATATGCCTTATCAATTTGGTACTTGACCTTTCTCTGTGATATAGCTAATTGAATCATAACCCTTTTTGGTAGGCAAGGGAATTTCAAAAAGCGTGAAAGATGAATATTGGTTTCTAGCATCATCTGATTGAGATAGAAATTTAATTTTGGCTTTTGCGCTACTCTTGACACCCAATCCAATACAGCTGCTTCATAATAAACTGCCATATTGGGAAGAGCTAATCCCCCATCTTCCACTGCCAAGGATAGCTTTGCCAACTGGAGCCGGGGCTTCTTGTGATTCCAAATGAATTGTCTGATTAATACGTCTAGCTTATCAAAAAAGGTTTTCGGTACTCGCAAAATTACACTTGAGAAAACAAATAATAGTAGAGGAAGGATCGACATTTTAACCAATGCGGTCCTTCCTATAATAGTCATAGTAGTCTCCTGCCACTTAAGATATAATCCTTGAATTTCTTTTAGAACATTCATGTGATTCAGCTGGTACAAATCTGCTGAGCTCACAGATACGTATATGTCGACATATTTAATGGGGTGAGAATACCTTGCAGCAGGACCGATGTCTCTGCATTACACAGCAAAGCCTCTGATTTAGATTGGTTAATTTTATACCCCCCTAGCTCAGAAAATGCCTTAATATTTGCAAACGTTCTATAGATATTGTGTTGATCCACACGAAGATACAAGATCATGTCATCCGCAAATAGCTTTACTTTGGGAGCTAGAGGTAGTGGGGCCTGAATATTTAAATCTTGTTGAATAGCTGCAGCTAAAGGCTCAATAAAGAGTGCAAACAAACTGGAGGGAGAGGACAGCCCTGTCCCGTGCCTCGTGTGATTTGCACTGACCCTACTGTTTGAGCATTGACTGAAATTTTGGCTTGAGCACCTGTATACAGAGTCTGTATTATCTGAATGAACTTCCCGGGGAAGCCAAACTTTTCAAGCACCAAGAATAACACTTGCCATTGTACTAGATCAAATGCCTTTTCGGCGTTGAGCATCATAATTGCTGCCGGATGGGAACTATGCTACAGATAATCCATTGCCTGTACTAAAAAATTGGTATTGATGGACAAAAGCCTACCCGGCAGGAATCCGCACTGGTCACCATGTACCAAGAATTGTGCAACCTGAGCTACGCGAGCTGCCAAAATCTTATTAAAAAGTTTATAATCCTGATTTAACAAGGGAATTGGACGATATGAGCCAGGATATTCCAGTGGTTTGTCTTTTTTGATAAAGCTGACCACTAATGCTCTTGAAAATTCAGAGGGAACCTCCGCTACTTCTAGTATTGCGTTGAATAAATCTATTAATATATCAGCGATTTGATCTTCCAAAATTTTATAAATGTTTGCCGAAAGGCCGTCTTCACCTGAAGCTTTACCATTGGGAGCAACCCTTATTGCTTCAATAACTTCTTGAAAAGTAATAGGGGCTAATAATAAATTCTGTGCTACCGCGTTTAGCCTTGGTAAAAATTACTGTATCTAAATATTGTTTAATTTGCAAAATATTTGCTTATAATTTCTCTGTATATGGCTTACAGTAGTGTGAGAAAAATACTTTTTCGATCTCTTTAAGGTGTGTGACCATCCTGCCCTGCTCTTCATCGAAGATAGCTTTTATTAAATTAATACTGGCACGCTTTTTGATTGACCAGGCAAGAAATCTGCCTGCGTGTTCACTTTCTTCATATTTACGTTGGTAACTAGTATGTTTATTTAGTATTTCCTTTGAACGAAAAAAATCTCTTAGTTTAGCCTGGGCCCTTGCCAGCCCTTGTACCATCTCCGGACTAGAAAATAGTTGCTTCCTTTTCAGTGCCTGTTCTTGCTCATTTTGCAGTATAGTACTTTTTTCACTGGCTGTTTTATCTAGGTGTGCCTTAAAGGAGATTGTCTCCCCCGTACAAAGGCTTTGGTAGCACCCCAGGTATGAAAAATGGGGGCAGACCCCTTATTTATCTTCAAGAAATCAGTTACTAACACTTTGAGGTTGGCTACCCAGTCTTCTTCTGCCAAAAGAGATCTATCCAGGCACCATTGTGAATGCTGATACTGATTGCCTGGGTCCCTCAAGTCATCGAGATCAACCCAAGGATCGGAGTGTTCTGAAAAAGAATTAGCAAATATTCTTGTTAGGTGCCATTTTAATGTAAATGAGGCTAGAATATAATCAATTCTTGATGCTGTATTATACCTTTTGGAATAACACATGAACTCTTTAGCGTGAAGGTTGTCAGCTCGCTACACATCTACTAAGGCTTAGCTCTTGTATCAGTTTTGCAAGCAGTTGAGACATTTTTGGTTTATTCTGTGCTTTATTCTTCCGTGATGAGTCCCACAGAGTATTTGGTATAACATTAAAGTCCCTTCCTATTATAAGGTACCCTTGAAGAAGGGAAAGATGCGTATACCATGTCTGCATTGGCTTTGTATCATCCTCTATCGGACCATAATAACTTACAAAGTGGACCTCTTTACCTGCCGTTATTGCGGAGACTATTATCCATCTCACCTGTGGGTGTCGGACAACCCTATTTATTCTCCTTACAAATTTCCTGGAGAGCAGAACTGCCACACCCGTACTGCGGCATCCGCTGAAGCATAAAAGGAATTAGCAATATATGGCGGAAGTCTAGGTAACTTGGCGTTAACCTTTTGATGTGCTTCCAGTAGAAGAAGCACTTGAACCTGTGCAGATTCCAGCCAGCTAAGCGCAGCTCAAAGTTTTGTGTTATTATTAGCCCCATTCAGATTACAGGAGGCTACTCTTAATTTACATCCCATTCTTACGCAAAGTGCTGATCCTTGTTCCCATACCTGTCATGAATAAGGCCATGCGTGGTCCAGGTCCTGCCCGAAACTACGCTGCACGGCTCTGCGGCGCTTAATGCACACCATTTGTCATCCCCTCTTGCTCCAAAGGTGGCCATCAGTGTCGTCTGCCCTGTGGCAAAGCTCATAGAGCTGCAAGTTCAGGACATTGGTGGACAAAATGCACTTATCAGTGCTATTCCATGAAGGGACTTCATTTCCCATGTTTTTAGAGGCAGCAGCCATCTTGGGGTGTGGCAGGCCTATAAAGCCCAGCCACACCCAAGCACGTTGCTCACTATTGGAAGACTCCGATGCAGTCAGACCTCGTGGGGCATTCTCTGAAGAAGAACAGAGTTCCTGCAAGGCAGAGTGACATCCAATCGAAGTATCCTTGTTTCCATGGTGAATTAAAAAATGAGTAGGTCGTACTCGTAGCGGTAAGGCCTTGATGAATCCAATTTTGGAGGAAGTCGTTACTTCCAGAAGTAAAGTGCCCCTTAGCACAACGAGCAAAGTGTTTTCAGTTTCCAGAGTACAGCAGCCTTGGCGCGACGATCAAAGGCATTTCAGAGCACATGTGTAAAGCGCTCTTTGCACAGCAATTCAAGTGCTTCAGTTCACAGATGTAAAGCGCTCTAGACACGGCAATTCAAGCGCTTCAGTCCATGGATGTAAAGCGCTCTTAGCACGGCAATTCAAGCACTTGAGTCCACAGATGTAAAGCGCTCTTGGCACGGCAATTCAAGCACTTCAGTTCACAGGTGTAAAGCGCTCTTGGCACGGCAATTCAAGCGCTTCAGTCCACATGTGTAAAGCGCTCTTGGCACGGAAATTCAAGCACTTCAGTCCACAGATGTAAAGCGCTCTTGGCACAGCAATTCAAGCACTGTATTCCACAGGTGTAAAGCGCTCTTGGCACGGCAATTCAATCGCTTCAGTCCACAGATGTAAAGCGGTCTTGGCACGGCAATCAAAGCGCTTCAATCCACAGGAGTAAAAGGCTCTTGGCACAACAATCAAAGTGATTCAGGCCACATGAGTAAAGCACCCCCTTAGTATAACGAGCGTAGCGCTTCAGGCAAGATAAGTGAAAGCGCTTCCTGGTATTATAAGTAAAGCGCTTCAAGTTCAATGAGTAAAAACTTTTCGGCCCTTCATAGTTGTGAATGTATTTTTGGAGATAAGCAAATCATAGTTTTCATTGTTTTTTGGAAAGCATAATATGTGAAAAGCATATTTAATTCTTTGAGATTTTCTAGGTCATGATCAAAGGTTTATGTTATGAATGCATAGATGTTACAGGATTGATAGTCTGAGGACGATCATAGTCCAAAGCTCTTGCCATCTCTAGGTTCTGAGTAAGTAGTTTATTCTTGTTCCATGATTCAAAGAAGGGGCTTGGCCCTCATTTCAAAAGGGGTCTCCATCTGATATCGGAGACGCATTTAGTCAAGAGTCTATTGATGAGTCATATTTCTATGAATAAGTAAATGCATATTTGTTCTAACCTTTTCTTTTTCAGATCTCTCTCCCTGCTGTTCCCTAACCTAATTCCCTTCCCCCGACTGGCTTCATAAGAACTCTGTGCTATAATAGCTTTATGAGTTGGTGACGCCAGAAGGTGGGCCTTTTGTTCAGCAACGTGCAGATCCCGAGGAAAGGACACTGTGACAATACCCCATCGTCCTAATATCACTAGTTTAACTAAACTTTTGTCTTGTGTTTTCTCTTCAAGCAAATAATTAAGTTGGTTGATTACCACCTGCATTTTTTTGTTCTGACTCCCTACTGGACCCCCCACCCCACCTGGTGAAGCCCCCCTTCTTGCCCCTCCCCCTCGTGGAACCCCCCTCTTGCCCCTCCCCCTTGTACTCGATGAGGCCATTCCCCGTCTGGCCACTCCCTCCCTTGTGCCCCCCTTAGTGCCCCCCCTGGCATGACCCCTTACCCCAATAACCCACAATTGAATGCACTGACTTGGCACTCCGAGAGCCTGACTCCCAAGGATGCGCATCCCGGCAGATGAAAGCAAAAAATTGCAAAGAAAGAAAAAAAAGGAAAAAGAGCACCTTTAGAAAAACACCTTATACAACCCCTGTTTTCCCCGCCTACTCCCGCCTACTCCCCACCCTCCACATGACTTATTTCCTTGACCTCTGTGGGTGAATGACATTTCAAATATCATTTTAAAGAGCTTAAAAAGCCTTTGGCATTCTAAGCGCATAGGAAGATATGCATTTTGCCATTGCTCAAAACTTTCAGCTTAGCCAATTGAACGATCCCTGCCGGTGCCCTAAGCAGTTTTGAAGTCGTCAATCAATCCCACAAATTCACGCCGCCATTTGGCAGCTGAGGCCGACATGTCTGGGAACACACGGAAGCTGAATAGATCGCCCGACTTGATGATCCTCTTTTTGATTGCCTGCGAGAGGATTTGCTCTTTGATCCTGAAATCCCCAAAATTAACTGAATTAGTACAAGGGTATTTTGGGTTTGTAGGGTGCGCAAAGGATACCCTATGTGCTCTCGTTATAGAAACATCTAAATCCATCTTGGTTGTCTCCGGGAGAATAGAATTTCATATGAGATCTGAAACTATCTTGGTGACTGATGATGCTGCCTCCAAATCCTCCGGTATCCCTATGAATCTAAGATTCGAGCATCGTGATCTATTTTCTAAATCCTCGAGCTTCATCTGAAGCTCTTCTTGTTGTGATTGAATCCATGGTATGGTCGACCCAAATTGATTTAAAAAATCCTCCAAGTCCGATACGCACTGTTTGACCTGGGATAGCCTTGTAGATAAGTGAGTCAAATGGGTATTTAGCTGACTAAGCTGATCCTTAGTCTCCTTGTGAGCCTCCTCCTGAGATAGCTCGATTGCCCACAGCTCTACTAAAATCTGTCCCATCCACTCCTCCATTGAGCTTGTACGAGAAGGTTTAAATGTTGTAGTGCAGCTAGAACTAGAAGTGCCGGGAATTAGATCTTTAGCAGCTCCTGCCATTAACAATACAAGGTCAGATGCCGAGCCATGGTTGTCTATCATAGTGCTGGCAGGAGTTGTGGCTACAGGAGTGGTCGACATGCCCCTTTCGTCTCCCGGAGAAATTAAAGGTTGCCCAGAGCCTTTATTATTGTCCTTTGTGACTGTCCTGGGATTGCCATGGTCGCTGCTAAATGCAAACAAAGGATATATAGTCGTCTCTTTGTGTTGCGAACTGCCTTCCAGGGCCATATGAGAAATGTTGTCAGAAGCGATAAGACTGCCTGAAGACATGATTATATTGGGTTGACCTTTCTGTTGCTAATGCTGCGAGCGATTGGGAACAAGCTTCTCCCCGGTTGGGTATCTGGAGTTCAGTGACGATTGGTTGGAGGAGGGGCATATGCTGTGAGATATCCTGTTCCGCTGAGAAATCTCTCTGTAACTCTCCTAAAGATCTTTACCTGGAACCTGATCTTGGTCTAACTGAAGCCGGCGACAAAATCTTTGTTTTGGAACCCTTCACATTTTATCCCATCATTCGTTACGTCGCAGGTCATACGCTTCTTTATCTGTATAGGATAATGTCTACTTATAATCAGCCGCGGAAAAACTTTTTTCTTCCCTTCTCTCTCTTCTTTTTCTCTATTACTTCCTTTTTCTCCTCTTTTTTCTTTTACTTCCTCCAGTCTTCCTCTATTATTTCTTTCCCTCTTCCCCTTGCTTTCCCCTCTCTTTGTTATCTCTTCTTCTTCCTTCTTTCTTTTCAGTCTTTCATACTGTTCTTCCCTTTTTCTTACACCTTCCCCTTCTCCTCCTTTGATCCCAAATAAGGTTGAAAACGTCGGCAATATCGAACAATAAGACTTATGTAGCCCCCATTTTTATTTAACTTCACTTATCTTGCTTTTTGGCTGAAAAATACCTGAATAGACCCCGGCGTATACCAAAGTAAATCGGTGTCCTCTGCTTTCTTCTGAATCTTGCTGGTGCTACTCCAGTACTCCTGGGAGTTTGCCCCTGCCACCGTTGCTGCAGCTCTCCTCGTAATTGAGCTGGCCTGAAAGCACGGAAATAATAAAGCCGCAGGTCCGCTTGTATCGTTGTGTTGTTTGCCTCCATCTAATGCCACCGCTGGGGGAGTAGAGAGCCCACAGCCGCTGCTTCTTCCCGTCTCCCTGCTGCAGCTAGACTCTAACTGAGGGAGATACTCCCTGTCGCTCCTGTGATGGGATGGGTGTAGGGAAGCAAGCGCCGCACTTCCACTGCCTCATGGAGCCACATATTACTGCTATCGGCACTCCGACCGCCCAACCGATTTTCAATAATCCAGCCCTCCGGTGAGAATTAAATTGCCCCGTCTTTGTTGCTGTCCTTCGCCGGCATACAATACGGGAATGCTGCCACTCGCTTTAGTCGGGTTTTCGGGAAGTCATTCAGCCATTCCGCTTTCTGTCGCCATCCTGCGAACCCTTCAGGCTCCTAGTCACGGAGCATGATGGGAGCTCACGTGACCTCAAAGGGTCCTTCTTGTAGAGATTAAGGGGGTCATTCTAACTCTGGCGGGCGGCGGAGGCCGCCCGCCAGAGTTCCCCCCTCCAGAATACCGCACCGCGGTCGTAAGACCGCTGCAGTGATTCTGGGTTTTCCACTGGGCTGGCGGGCGACCGCCAAAAGGCCGCCCGCCAGCCCAGTGTAAAACAACCTTCACACGAGGACGCCGGCTCTGAATGGAGCCGGCGGAGTGGGAAGGTGCGACGGGTGCAGTTGCACCCGTCGCGAATTTCACTGTCTGCAATGCAGACAGTGAAATTCAAAGTGGGGCCCTCTTACGGGGGCCCCTGCAGTGCCCATGACATTGGCATGGGCACTGCAGGGGCCCCCAGGGGCCCCACGACACCCATACCGCCATCCTGTTCCTGGCGGCAGAGCCGCCAGGAACAGGATGGCGGTATGGGGTGTCAGAATCCCCATGGCGGCGCAGCGAGCTGCGCCGCCATGGAGGATTCTTTTGGGCAGCGGAAAACCGGCGGGAGACCGCCGGTTTTCCTCTTCTGACCGCGGCCAAACCGCCGCGGTCAGAATGCCCTGCGGGGCACCGCCAGCCTGTTGGCGGTGCTCCTGCCAACCCTGGCCCCGGCGGTCCATGACCGCCGGGGTCAGAATGACCCCCCAAGTCTTTTTGGTCCTGAGACTTTAGGGAACAGGAGGCAAGCTCTATCCAAACCCTTGGAGAGCACTTCTTCACCACAGCCAGAGAGCAGCAAGGCAGCAGTCCTTCACAGAAAGCAGTCAGGTGAGTCCTCCTTTGGGCAGCCAGGCAGTTCTTCTTGGCAGGATGCAGGTTCTGGCTCAGGTTTCTTCTCCAGGAAGTGTCTGAGCTGGTAGGGGCAGAGGCCCTGTTTAAATACCCAAATGTGCCTTTGAAGTGGGGGGAGACTTAAAAGAGTGGCTTAGAAGTACACAAGGTATCTTTTCAGTTCAATCCTGTCTGCCAGGGTCCCAGTAGGGTGTTTGGCAGGCTACTCTCCTTTGACATGCAAGTGTCAAGCCCTCCACCCTCCCAGCCCAGGAAGACCCATTCAAAACGCAGATGTATGCAAGTGAGGCTCAGTATCCTGTATTTGGGGTGTGTCTGAATAAATGCACAAGGGAGCTGTCAACTAAACCCAGCCAGACGTGTATTGTAAGGCAAGGAAGGATTTTATGTGCAGAGAAATGTTCACTTTCTAAAAGTGGCATTTCTAAAATAGTAATATTAAATCCAACTTCACCAGTCAGCAGGATTCTGTATCACCATTCTGGCCATACTAAATATGACCCTCCTACTCCTTTCAGATCAGCAGCTACTACTCAAACAATGTATGAGGGCAGCCCCAATGATATCCTATGAAGGGAGCAGGCCTCACAGCAGTGTAAAAATGAATTTAGGTGTTTTACACTACCAGGACATGTAAACTTCACAGGTATATGTCCTGCCTTTTGCCTACACTGCACCCTTCCTTATGGGTTACCCAGGGCATACCTTAGGGGTGACTTATATGTAGAAAAAGGGGGGTATTAGGCTTGACAGGTACTTTTAAATGCCAAGTCAAATTGGCAAAGGATCTGCACACACAGGCCTTGTAGTGGCAAGCCTAAGACAAGGCTAAGGGGCTAATAAAGTGGGTAGCACAATTAGTGCTGCAGGCTCACTAGTAGCATTTAATCTACAGGCCCTGGGCACATATAGTGCACTCTACTAGGGACTTATAAGTAAATTAAATAGTCCAAATGGGTATGATCCAAAGTTACCATGTTTAAAGGGAGAGAGCATATGCACTTTAGCACTGGTTAGCAGTGGTAAAGTGCGCAGAGTCTTAAAACCAGCAAAAACAGTATCTAAAAAGTGGAGGGAGGCAGGCAAAAAGTTAGGAGTGACCACCCTAAGGCTATCAGCTCTAACATGTGCCGCCCCACCGCTGAAAGCGAGGAGAGCTACCAAACCTTCAGGGAGTTCTCATCGCTAAGGCGGAAGTATCTGGAGAGACTACCAGCGTTGGCGTGGTCAATCCCCGGGCGATGCTCCACCGTAAAGTCCATCCCCTGTAGGGAAATGGACCACCTCAAGAGTTCAGGATTCTCACCCCTCATCTGCATGAGCCATCTGAGGGGCCTGTTGTCTGTCTGAACCCGGAAGTGAGTCCCAAACAGGTATGGTCTCAGCTTCTTCAGTGTCCAGACCACAGCAAATGCTTCTCTCTCAATAGCACTCCACCTCTGTTCCCGTGGTAATAGTCTTCTGCTAACAAAGACTACTGGTTGGTCTGAGCCCTCCTCATTTAGCTGTGTTAGAACAGCCCCTATGCCATGCTCTGAAGCGTCTTTCTGCACAATAAAGTCCTGGGACCAGTCAGGGTCCTTGAGCATGGGGTCTGTGCACATGACTTACTTCAGAGAATCAAAGGCTTTCTGATGAGCCTCTGTCCAATTCACCAACCTAGGTTGCTTTTTGGAGGTAAGTTCTGTCAAGGGTGACACAATGATACCAAAGCCCTTGACAAACCTACGGTAGCATCCAGTGAGGTATAAGAAGGCTCTCACTTCGGTCTGTGTTCCAGGTGGTTGCCAGACTTTGATAGTTTCAATCTTGGCTTGGAGTGGAATCACCTTGCCACCACCTACTAGGTATCCCAAGTACACCACAGAACCCTGTCCAATCTGGCACTTACTAGCCTTGATGGTCAGGCCTGCCTGTTGCAGAGCCTGAAGCACCTCCTTGAGGTGGAGCAGGTGTTCCTCCCATCTGGAACTATGGACAGCTATGTCATCTAGGTAGGCTGCGCAGTAGGCATCCTTTCCAGCTAGGACCATGTTAACCAACTGTTGGAAGGTATCGGGGGCATTTTTCAACCCAAAGGGCATCACCCAGAAACTCGGGAAAATGCAGATCTCTCTTTAGCCCCCTAAGTCAAGGCAATCTGCCAGTACCCTGATGTGAGATCAAAAGTACTTGGGAACTTGGCAGTGCCTAGCCTGGTAATGAGCCCATCAGCTTGGGCGATGGGGTGAGCGTCAGTCCATGTGACTGAGTTGAGACCCCGGTAGTCTACACAGAACCAGAGTTCTGGCTTTGCACCGGGGGCAGCAGCCTTAGAGACCAGCACCACAGGGCTGGCCCAGGGACTGCTGGACTTCTCAATAACCCCTTGGGTCAACATCTTGGAGACCTCCTCCTTGATGCTGGCCTTCACCTTACCTGACAACCTGTAAATGTTGTTCTTTACATGGGGGCTGTCTCCCGTGTCAATGTCATGGACACACAAATGGGTGAGTCCAGGAGTAAGGGAAAACAGAGAAGAGAATTGCTCCAACAACTCATAGCAGATCTAAAGTCAGGGATTCAGAGAGAATGACACCCTCGACTGACCCATCACTTTCTTTGGTAGAGAAGAGGTCAGGGAGAGGTTCACTCTCCTCTTCCATGCCCTCATCTGTGACCAGGAGCATACTGACCTCAGACCTCTCAAAGTGAGGTTTGAGTCTGTTATGATGGAGAACCTTTACGGGTGCCTAGGGGTCTTGAGGTCCACTAAGTAAGTGACCTCCCCCTTCCGCTCCTTAATCTCAAATGGGCCAGACTAGCGGTCCTGGAGAGCCCTAGGCTGTACTGGTTCCATTACCCAAACCTTGCCCCCAGGTGAGAACTCAACCAGAGTGGCGTTCCAGTCATACCACTCCTCTTGACTGGCCTCAAGGTTACTCTTGACCTGCTTCCAGAAGCGCTGGTTTGGTTGCAGAGGGCCAGCATGTAACTGACCACATCCTGGGGAGGTGTCTTGCGAGCTTTCTCCCATCCCTCTTTAACTATGCTCAGCGGTCCCGCACCTCTTGCCCTTCCTCTTTGCAGCTCTCTGGGCCATTGTTCCAGGCTCCAGGTGCCCTTGACTCTCTTCCTGGGCAGCCATGGACCTTGTGGTTATGCAGACCCACTCAGGCAAACCCAACATCTCCAGGTGGGATCTGAGCTCTACCTCCTTCCAGGCAGTATGCTGAAGATCATTGCCTAACAGACAATCTACAGGCATGGCAGGACTCACAGCTACTTTCAGAGTACCAGAGACCCTCCCCACTCAAAGGGAACCATGGCCACGGGTAGATGACTCTCACGATTTTCAGTGACTATGACCTGGTGGAATGTATTAGGGACTATCTGCTCTGCTGACACCAGCTGACTCTTGACAGTAGTCATACTGGCTCTTGTGTCATGCAGAGCCTCCACCCTTTGCCCATCAATGGTGACCAACTGCCTATACTTTGAAGTATTTGCAGGCATGTGAGCTTTAGGCACCATCTCTCTATCTCTCAGGGTTACTAGGGACACCTTTATCTGCCCCCCAAAGCTAACTGGGACTGTCCCCCCCCCCAACCGCTACACTAGCCAACCCAGGTGTCTATCCAGTGGTGGACTGTGCTCTCTTGGAACACTGGGAGTCGCCCTTAGAGTGTTCATGCTGGTAACACTCTAAGTATTTGGGGATTAACTTCCCTAACTTTCTGTCAAAGAACATTGGTTTCTTCCCAAATCTAGAAGAGGACTGGTTACTACCCCCCCCTTGGGAATTGTTTTGGGGACCTTTTGAGAAATCCTTATCTTTAAGTTCATCTCCCCCTCTTTGCTCTGTTGAGAACTCTGACCACCTTTGTGGGTGTGTCCCCCAGATGCCTTCTTGGAGACTCTGGTGCTAACCCAGAGGTCTGCCTCCTCATCAAGCTTCCTGGGATCAGTCAGCTTACTATCTAGTAAGTGCTGGCGCAACTCTGTAAAAGAAATACTGAGCATATGCTCTCTCAGAATCAAGTCAAATAACCCTTTGTAATCATCTACTTTGCTGCCCGCACCCATCCATCCAGTGCCTTAATGGAGAAATCAAAACAATCTACCCAAGTTTGTGTGGAAAGTTTGGTGCTGTCCCTAAACCTCTGATGGTATTTCTCAGGGGTCAGTCCAAACTTGGCCAGTAAAGCAGCTTTCATGGGTGCTTAGACATTCCTATCAGGTGGAGATAGTGTAAGTAGTTTGTTCCTCCCCACTACTGGTACATAAAACCACAAGGCCGGCCCCATTGCTCCTCAGAGGTCCCATGGGCCCTTAGTGCAACATCATAGGCAGCCAACCTCTTGTCAATGTCATCTCCCACCACAAAAATGGGCACCACATTCTTAGGTATACCATCCTTTTTCTCCCCAACAGGTCCTGCATGTATGCTGCCACCATCACTGCTGGACTCAGACTGTCTCGCCTTGATCTCCAGCTCCTTGAGACTCAGTTCATGAGCCAACAAAAGTTTTTTTCTCAGCCAAGGCTCTCTCAGCTGCAGCTTCAGATCTCTAGGCTTCAATCTGCTTGGCTGCTCTTTCAGCCTCAGCTTGTTTGGTTTCTCTCTCTGCCCTATTTTCCTCCTGTTGACCCTCAATTTTAAACTTTGCCATCTGCAATTGAAACTCTCTCCCATCTCTCCTTTCCTCTGAGGTCAGGCCTTGATCAGAGACACTGCTCCCTGGTTTGGCAGGGGGCATAACTGTAGTTGTAACATCATCCACTGATGGCAAAAAATCCTCTGAGGGGCCATCCTCTGGACGCTCCTGTAGGAAAGTACTATCTTTCTTGGCATGTTACCCCCAATTTTACATGTATGTCAGTATGTTTTTGCCTGTCTCACTGGGATCCTGCTAGCCAGGGCCCCGGTTCTCATAGTTTCTAGCCTAAATGTGTATGCCTGTGTAGTGCCTAACTGTGTCACTGAGGCTCTGTTAATCAGAACCTCAGTGCTCATGCTCTCTCTGCCTTTAAATTTGTCACTATAGGCTAGTGACTACATTTACCAATTTCAATTGGCAAACTGGACCCCCCCTTATAATTCCCAGGTACCCAGGGCATTGGGGTTCCAGGAGATCCATATGGGCTGCAGCATTTCTTTTGCCACCCATAGGGAGCTCAGACAAACCTTTACACAGCACTGCCTTTGCAGCCTGAGTGAAATAACACACACGTTATTTCACAGCCATTTTCACTGCACTTAAGTAACTGATAAGTCACCTATATTAGGTGCAAAGTTACTAAGGGCCATATTTATACTTTTTGATGCAAAACTGCGCCGGAGCAGTTTTGCGTCAAAAATAATACCGCCAGCTAACGCCATTTTGGTGCGCTGTGCGGGCATCAAATTTATACTTTGACGCACGGCGGCGCAAACCACAGGTGGGAGTCATTTTTTTTAGGCACACCGCAGGATCAAGTCGTGAAGCAACTACGACCCCGCAAACCGGATATGCACCGTTTTTTGACGCAATAGCGGCAAAAAAAAACGCGAACACAGCCATTTCACCAGAGGAGAGCCAAAATGGATCCAAGATGCCACTACAGACCCCAGGAAGATGACAACAGACCAGGAACCAGCCAGGAGGACCCACACAAGAACCAGGACACTTATAAGAAGAAAAGAAAGTGTCACTTCAGTGCAGAGGAGCAGGAAATTCTGGTTAAAGAGGTGACGGAACATCAGCCCCAACTTTCTGTCATCTCAAAATTGCCAATTAGTAGGAGAGAGGCTATATGGCAATAAATTGTTGACAAGATCAACAGTGTGGCAGAAGTACGCAGAACAGTCATCGAGTGCAAGAAACGCTGGCATGACTTCAAGCGCAGGACCAAGGAAAAGATGGCCAGGAACAGGAAGGCAGCACTGCAGACTGGAGGTGGGTGTCCAGCACACCCGGAGGCCCTGGACCACATGGAGGAGATGGTCGCAGCCGTCATCCCTGAGGAGATCGTCACAGGGATTCAAGGACAGGACAGCACAGACTACCAGGAAAAAACGCACATGCAGGGTATGCCACATGGGGATTTAAAATGCACTAATGTGAACTGCAACCGGGGGGGAATACCTACTACACCTTGCATGTAAGTCATCATATACATGGAGTGGCATGGGTAAAGGGGCACGGCATGGGGGCATGGCCTGCACAGACAGAAGCTGGGGCACACCATTACACTACACCAACAACAGTCCCATGGGGGCATGCTGCCATGCCAACGATGGTGCAAAGGGAAAACCACTCCAGGAGGGAAGGGCACAACGTCAAACTGACATCCCGGCACACGTCAGCCACCATACTCCCCACATTAACTAGGGCCCTATTAACAACCTCTAGCCATACCAACAACTGGAATGTAACTGCAACAACAGTTGCCACTACCACCTCCGCTCTGTGTGCAGCTCAAGAAGCCAATGGCAGTAACCTCCCCATGGATCATACACACCTAAATTAGAGGGTTGAGGATGACAACATCGACAATCCCCTGACAAAAGACAAAGGCCCCAGTACTGTCAAATGTCAATGCCCATAGTTGTTGCAAACATCAGCCAATGTCAACAACAATAGGAGCTACACAGCACTAAGGACATCCTGTGCCTGGGACACAATGTAACATCCCAAATGTCATACTGCTCACAGACAACAGCATTGAGGGGGAGGACACATGTAACTGGTCACTGAAATACACCTGCACAGTCAGAGGAGGAAATAGGACACGGATACAAGTATTAGGGCAATCCAATGTACCACACATTCCCAACATCAGCTGTACAAATTACCAGTGCCAACATCTATATCGTGCCCTTACATTGCTGTGCATAGGATATGCTACATGTCAACTACATTTAAGTGGATGTGAAAGATCAGAGACTGGGGCAGGTTCAGATTGTTAAGTGTGCTGCCAGTGCCATCAGAACACCCACAGCCAGTGAAAGGTCTCACCATGAGAATGGATGTAGACGGAGGGTTGAGTAGGACAAGAAGGTGGCAATTCACTATTTGGCCAAAACCAACACCTAGAAGAGATGATGCCGACAAGTCTAATAACTTAATAACATACATGTGACATGCAGGTGGGCCATAGGCCTGGGAGAATGGCCATCTGAAAGACTGAAGCAATAAACACGAAACAAGATCACAATGTGAATTCATCACAAGGCAGGCATGTCACATTACTAATGCCACAACACAGACACACTAATTGTACCCCGTTTCATTGCAGAGGACAATGGATCTCCTGCGGGTATGCCTGTCCCAGATTACCGTGATGACATGGATGACGAGCTGATAAACATTCGACCAGGAGACCATCCAAAAGGTCCTTGAAACCTTCCAGACCCCACCTTCAGTCACAAAGAGGAGCACAGAACAATCAGCCATCGCAGAGGATCCACCCACCACCCCAATTGTAAGACCTGCCAGCTCCAATACAGCTGAGGAATCAGACGACACAGGCACCAGCTTTGAGAGAACTGTAGTTGGGGTACAGCGGGAGCTGGCCAAGGAGGTGCAGGTGGAGATGCAAACTATGGCAGCCAGCCTAGAGGGGGTGCGTTCGTGTATGATGTCATCTGCAGATCAGGCAGCAGCTATGCAAGGGCTAACATCTATCTTGCAGGAACAGCAAAAAAGCCTGAAGGAAATCAGCACAGCTGTAATGCAGTTGACCCAAAACCTACAACAGCAATCCTGTCAATGCGTGCACGAATGCAACATTGAACCCCTCAGGGCCAACCTGGCTGCCTACCATCGTGATGTGGCTGCTATTCTTAAGAATCAGCAGATCCTCCTTTCTGCAGTACTGCCCTTAAGACCTTCACAGGTAGCAGCGACCGGGATGTCTGACTCCACGTCTTCTAACACTGAGGTGTGTGTTGCCCCTTCACAACCACCACCACCAAGAACAGAGGAGGCAACACACATATCAGAAGAAGAAGACATGGACCAGATCACCTTCACACGGAAAAGTACCTGGAAGCACTAGTCCCTGCCACATGGCCAACAATTACCAAGGTCCTGCGCTTTGCAACATGCCAGTCTTACAACAACTCTACTTAATGACTGTTCTGCTTACCACTGTAAATCTTGTCAGCCTGCCCAGTGATTGTCTCTCTCTTACTCATTGGCAAATCCTGTCCCTCTGCACTGTCTGAAACATCACCCCAGCATGTCAAAAGTATTTCCGTAACCCCTTGTGTAGGATCACAATGTAAGATGTCACACTAATGGACGCACAATCATGGACAATGTACATATAGCACTACAGCACTTTTCAATAAATAGCACTTACACAACAAATCTGTCTCTGGGTAATGTGACATATCAACTGTGCAGTAGATAACTGAAATGTGCCTACTGTCAAATTACGTAGCTTGTCAATACAACTGTCCTGATATTATGTAGTCAGATAGTTCTGCACAGTGCCCATGATTGCATCATACTCTGCCCATCCTGAGGGACATATCTGATGAAGTGAGAAACCGTACACCATCATGCTGTGTTGGACAGAATAATGCTTCCTCAAGGGATATCTGAGTCATCAAATAGTGGCAGCAAAATGTTGTCACCATGCAATACTAACACATATAACAGTGCACACAAATCTAAGCAAACACGGCAAAAACTGCATGAATGAATCAGTCTGAGTTTAAACAAATAGGTACTCATGCTGAACTGTGTCACAAATGACGTATGTGAGTCATGAAGACAAGAATACAAGAGTGCCTACGAGAACTCATCTTCTAAGGGTGTCCTTGATCATCACACTGCAGTCAGACCTAAAACTGTTCGCCCAATACCAAGTCTGGAAGCACTGTTTGTGACGTAGAAAACACACTTATCAACAGAAACACATTGTGATCGATATTAACTGTGATTGGTGGTTGCAACAAATGGCGGAAACTTTGCAAGGTAGCTCTGGGGCAGCTGCCAATCTTACAGCTCAGTTGGGATTTGTTTGTAGCATAGGACACAAATGTAATAGAACAACATTCATGTACACTGATTCCAAGCCCAGGATCAAGTAGCATTTAATACATACTGTTAAGGGTTAACTATATATTTATTAAATGCTAACCACAGAAGAGGAAACTGAGGGAAAGGTCTTACCTACCCTAATCTACCCTGACTACTCATTACCCACAACTGTCCCTAACTAACCTAACCTAAACTTTCTTATCACATGTAACGAAACATTCTAAACATCCACCCCCACCCCCTTATGAGACGGGACACATGGAGGACAACACATACTAACCTAAACACATACTATCCTATACTAAACAAATATATATATATATCTTTTTTTTTTTATATATATATATTTTTTTTTAAACACACAAGAACCCCAACATAGCCCCCCACCCACACACGTAATAAGTAAAAATAAAAAGAATCAGGACCCCCCACCCACTAACACTAACTAAACTAACAGCCTATACTAACCTAACACTAAGCCCCCTAAGCCCACTAAGTATAAGAACAAGGAAAGAGGAGGGAGGGGAGGGAATCATGTCCATATAAAAAAAGTCAAGAGGTTGGCCCTCCGGAGGGTCCTCTTGATTGACTTCACACGCCGGTTAATGTGGGGAACATCCCGGCTCAGATGGCTTCACTTGCGCAACACGTGGTCCATCTTCCGTTCCATGTTGTGGAATGCTGCAGGGTCAAAAGATGGAGCTGGGGCAGTCTGGGTACCGGTGGAGGAGGTCTGTGTGTGTGTGGAGCCAAGGCCAGTGGGCTGTCCTGCACCTGTAGCAATGCTGGGGCCTGGAAGTCCGGCAGATGTAGGGACAACAGTCCCAGCTGTGGGTGGGGCCACCTGGCTTGAAGTGGTGGTTGCGCTGGTGGTGGCTGGGGTGGGCAAAGTAGGGCCACCCTGTGGGAAGGCCCTCCATGCCTGGGAGGCCCGTTCATGGCGATATCGATGGGCCATCCTCCTGAACCCTGACTCCACCAGCAGGATGTGCTGGTATCTCATGGCCCGCCGCTGGAACTCACGGACCTGGTCTGGAGTCATGTTTGCAGCTGTGAAGACAAATGCAAATAATCTACATTAGGAACTGCATTGTGTGAAATGGCACAAGAAGTCAATCAAACAATACATCTACTGTACTTGTAACAGCTCATATCACAATACAGATCATTGAATGTCCCTGAGGAAGTACATGGCAGGCCAGCCTACAAATGTCACATCACACATAGCACATCCAAAACCTACAAGATGGGTAACAACTGGCATTGACTTCCCATCTGAGTTCTGCCAGTTATCAGCTAACAATCATGCTGCATATCCTCCACCAATACCTGGGCTACAAATGTCAGTGTACGGAATGCAAAACTAAAGCCACATGGTCTGCAAGTTGTGACAGGACTTGCCAGTATAGTACCCATGTGCCAAACCTGAGTGTGTATACTAGGTTCCAACCAAACAGTCACTTTTTCACATGTATGTGTAACATACTGGTAGCATCAGTACTAGGTACCCTATTCACAAACCCATGCCTGTGTTTGAGGGTGGGGGGTGGAGAAACAACTATCAATTCCAAACAACATGGACACCGAGGAGTGTATAGAAAACTCCACACGTGTTTAGCTCTACACACAAACCACAGGTAAGGTCTATCAACAATTAGGAGTCTGCAAACCCTTGACTAATCATAGCGCCACACATGTCAGGAAATGCAGAGCTTGGTACACAACAAATACTTCCAGTAAGGCATGACTTACATCAGACACAGAGTTGCAAGAACACCTATGATCATGATTAGCATGCACACCTAGGCCATTGCACTCACGTTCCACATACTTGTAGCACGACATGTGGAAGTACATGCTGCTAAGGAGTTCTACCTACAGTTTAATAAGTACCTTGGTAAATAGGGAAGCAGAAGTCTTTTGGAAAGCAATTTGCTGTACCAATCTTGGAGAATGTGGGTTTGACAGGCTGACTAAATCTGAGCTGACTTCCAGTGCGACTCTTGTTGATACAAGTGTCATCCACATGACTCACCCCAGTACTCACTGTGGTGCCTACAGGAATGGCCTACAATCCCTAGATAATACAATAGGATACGCATTGGCCAACTCAAAACATTTGAGAACCTGAAATCCGACTCATAGAACAAGACAAATGATTGCCCAACGCATCACACCTTGCTATGCGTTCAACACACAAGAGTCCATAACCAGCAAACACAACACATAACAGACATATCAACACTTACTGGAGTGGTCGGGGTCCTCAAATGTAGCCACCTCTCCCACAGTGTAGGATGCCTGTCCACCTGTAAGGCATGGAAGGAAGGAATGTGCTCAAAATCTGTGCACTGACCAACAATTTCATAAACATATACAATGTGTAGGCTGAATAAGGAAATGACAGCCATTCAGACATGATGATACTGCATCTGATATATCACGGCCAACTTGTACATAGCATGGGTCTCCTGTGACAGTTACACACATATCTGCACACATACAGTGGCCCTAACTATCATGTGGTGGCAAACATGCCCGTCATTAGTGACCAGAAAAAAATATGGAGTGTAATTGTCTCATCATGTGCATCTAAGAGAGACATCCAAAGCCTGGTTACTTGAGGACTGCATTACTAGTCAAACAGCCTATGTGGCCATGACACATTTATTACACATAGGTACAATGTACAGATGAACAAGGACTTTTGTAAGCCCTCATGTTGTAACAGTTTCTTCATTTGATGTGGCCCAGCTATGGTGATTTGAACCAACCATGGAGATGTGAACCCATGTTCATACCTTTGGACTGCCATCCCTAATTGGAATGTGGCACAACTAACTCCAACAAACATTCTAAGATGTTAGCTGAGGGCACCTTACACCTTTTCACAATGTTTTCAAATCCAGATCTGACATGTTTCCAAAAAGATAAAAGACCACAATAATCCCTAACATTCATAGAACTTCCGTGAACGCTTTCCTTACACACTCACCAGACTCACATGAGACATCTGTCTGGGCCACTTTGCTATCATCAATTGACGTGAAGCCACCACTCATTTTCTGCATCATGTAGTGATTCTAAAGTCAGTCTAGCTACTGCGTCAACCAAGTTAGCCAATATGTTGGTACATTTTTACTTCTCTGGCAAATGTGGCCTATATAGACATGATTGGCTGCTATTTTGTTTGGTTGTCTGACACAAAGGCAGCACCAATTTACTTCACGGAAAAGTATCCTGTAAGTTTGCTGAGCACGTGCTACCTGACAGCTAGCAATTGTGATCCTTCCCATAGTGCATCAATTATCCCAGTATGTTTCCCCAGCATAACACACAGCCAGCAATTTAGCTGGCAGACATTGTACAAATCATCTAATGTCACTACAGAGCAGTTAATCTTGCACATTTACATGATTAGTACTCACCAACAGGGCCACCAATCACGATGCCCAGGTGGTCGAAGAGATCCTGCTCCCAGGTGATGAGGTCAGCCCACCGGTGCTTCAGCTGGTGGTCACTCCTCTGGCTGGCATACACACGCTGCAGGTGATGCAGCACCTTTCCCCACCGGATTCTGCGCGCCTCAGTGTGATACCCCTGTATCACCCTGCCCCCTGCCTCGATCATCAGTGGCAAGAAATGGCACACAAGCCATATGAAGCCCCCCAACTCCTCTTCACCCATCCTGCCAAGACGTGGCCTACCAGACATTGTAGAAATGTGAAAGGGAATAGGGGTTAAAGAAATAGAAAGGGGAAAAGGGGGAAAGTAGGGGTACAAATACAGAAGAAAAGTAAACTTAACCACTAAAAGAGCCCAACTATCCCCAAACTACCACTACCCACAACAGACTCCCACAAACAACAAAAACACTAGATAAATGGACAAATGTACACAAAACACAGTAGGACAGTATACACCAACAATACTTAGTTCACAAATTGACAATAGAGACAGCACACAGGACACAAAAGCACAAAATCAATGGACACCACTCTCTACACAGCCACACAGTCTAGAAGAATGCAAAGTGAAAGGGAAAGTACACCCACTGTACATGATCTGTAAACAGGATATCCTATTACATCACTTCCTGAATAAAATGTCCGCCCTTTTTTGCGTTATGCGTCATAATTTTTTCACGCATACAGTTTGTGCGTCATTTTTTTTTACGCACAGGAGTGAAAATTAGCCCGCATCCAAATAATAGTAAATAGCCTGTACAATTATTTGGATGCGGCCTAATTTTCACTCTTGTGCGACAAAAAAAATGACGCAAATTCTGTATTGGTGTACAAAAAATGACGCATAACGCTAGCAACGTCAAAATTTCAGTGCATGAACTGGTTTTGGGCTTTTTTTCTGTTTTTTTTTTATGTTACATTTGGGACACATCAGAGATAGCCTGATGGCACCCACTATGGTGTTGATGGTGTATGTTCACATGAGTGACATCATACTGCAGCGGACCATGATCTGCTACTTCTTTCACAGTATTTTGATGGTTGGCTGACGCACTAGATGGCCATATGTGTGGCCTACATATATGTATTGCACAAATTGGGCATGTTTGGCATCAGGAGAGGATAGCAATGTGACGCACATATGTACAATACCTAAATGCCTTTGGCTCAATGTGTGTGCTGTGGCAACTAATGTATTTGTTGACCAAGTGTGTGTGTGTCACATGATGCATTATTGCACATATGCTTGTATGAATATGACATCCATGTGTCCAAACCTTAGATGCAAGTCATTGTGGAAATGAGAGAGGACATTTGTTAGTCATACATGTAGCAACATCCGTAATGTGGACTTCCAAGATTTAGGGTAACATAGACACCACATATGACAAAGCATGCACCAGATAGATGCCAGACACTTGTTCATGTCAATGGTCCACATTTTCAACATCCTATGTCCTAGAGTTTTGGTAACAGCTTCTTAGGCACTAGTTGGTGAATCCCACAGTGAGTCATACACATGCATTGAGGAAGTGGGTACCATGTTGTTTGCCCAGACAGACAAAGGTGAATCACAAATGTATGATGACACCACAGTTGAGGTCATATAACTGAGCCACAACTCTCAAGTGGATGTGGTGGACCAGCAGACGAGGCAGCACGTGTCCACATATTTCCAGTGATCAATTGCACATAGGTGTCTTGTTCATGTGTGTGGTCCAATGTTGATCCTGTATATTTTTTGGAGTGTAATTTGTCACAGTTCGGTCCAGGACTCATCATGAGTCAGTGGCAGCTATTCCTGTATCTACTGAGTATCCTTTGTTGATCTATGTGAGTAAAGTGGATGTGGACATGAGAACCTACATGGGGATGGTCCCACCCTGTCACTAAAGACGTGTAATGAGACAGTCAACAGGGCAACCTTGGTGTGCTGAGTGAGATAATGTCTCAGGTGTCATGTTCCGGCAGGTGTTATAACAACATTTGTACACAGGTTAGCCTCTGCAATTCCCACTGCATCTGGGAACATCATAGCCTCTTTGCTGATTATTCTCGCAGCTATTCGCCACACACAGCCCATCAATATGTTGTGAGCAATGCAATTCTGTATGTGAACTGTCAGGGTCCTGACATGTGTGGATTTTTCATGGACATTATCAGAGGTTGCTGGTTCTGCTGAAGGCCCCGTACCCAATCCCTGCATACGGCCCAGGGACATGTCACACTTTGTCATTCATGCATAAATGAGACCCAGACAAGGGATGGGCCATGAATTTTGGTTTTCACAGAGGATTTAACCCATATGGTACAGTTAAAAGGCAGATGATGCAATACAATGTATTTGGGTATGCATTGAAGAAGCACATGCCCAAATACCCCCTGATGAATGAGAGGTTTGCTAACGCAAATGTGGTACATATGTAGACACAGGGATACTTTAGTGTGACGCACAGACAGATGCCAGTTAGGCTGACAGAATGCAGGGTGAATCAGGATCCAGCAATTTGACAAGTTACATTATCAGTGGTCTGACTAAGACCTGTGCATGTCCTGTGTTTTTGAAGGTGACAAATGAACCCAAGGGCTGTGTTACATGGCTTAATTAGTATCAATGCTTAACAGTGTATTTGACAAAATGGCAACTCCTATGCTGTTCCAGGCATCAGCAGGGGCAGTGCTTGTTGAAATGGGTGGTGTGCATGGAGGTGATCACAGGTGTGGGCTGCATCTGTTTCTCACAAGTCCTGTAGGTGAGATTTGCATTCTAACGGCCAACAAACATTTTCACACGGGAAGCAATCTACAGGTGCTAACAGGGCTTGGAAACTAGAAGCCAGTGTATTAATTGACCTGACGTCCATGCAGTCAGATGTTCTATGACAATGGCATACCATAGGAAAGGGTGTAGTACACTGGATTGCTATTGACAAGCTGTGTGTGTAGAGGAGGGAATATCAGGGTACACATCTTAGTATTCCACGGACCTCTTCAGACAGGTGGGTTGTGACCAGGTGCATGGGTGTGTCAGGAGTTAGGAAATGGGCTGACATGTACATGGAATGTCATGTGCGCAATGCTGCTCATATGTGTGGCACTTGTGCTGTCTATGTACTGCTTCTATGGAACTCTGGTCACAGATAGTCCTTGCAAATATTGGATGCAGTTGGACTTACTGCTGTCAAGGGTCTGGTCAGACATTCCTGTTACTGATGCAAAAGCGCATCAACTGCCTCATGTATGAGGCTTGTTTTCCCCTTATTGAGTGATGGTGTCTGAGTTGTGTGCCATATGCTGCGTTGGACCTTGATTTCAACATGTATGTGTGAAATAGGTGTGGTCCTCTGCTATTGGCCTTCAAAAGAGAAATGTACATGATATGTGTCATTTACAGTGTGTGTGTATGTGACCATTGTATGTTACGCATCACATTAGCTCTGGGATTTTCAGTGTCCTAATCGGTATATCAGTAACACTCTTATTTTGATAGTTAGAGATGAAGTGTGCAAAAATGAAAAGCCAAACAATGATATGGTGATTATTATAGGTGTTTATTTAAATTAGTTCATAAAGTGGTGATGGTGATAATATTTCAAAGAAATTGTTCACAATATGTGCCGCCTGCGTAAACCAGCGGCCGTGTTCTGTAGTTCCCCCTCATGTTGCAGGCCACCGTCCTCCTCTTCCTCCTCTTCAGGCATGTGTGGCTCGGGTTCCAGGAGGGGAATGTTCCTTTTTATGCAAATGTTGTGCAGAATAGCACATGTTAGGATGATCTTACAGACCATCTCCGGGGAATATAGGAGGCTACCACCAGTGATGTCGAGGCACCGGAACCTCGACTTGAGGATGCCGAAGGTCCCCTCGACTATGGTGCGTGTCCTCCTATGTGCGTCATTGTAGGCTCGCTCTGCTGCAGTACTCGGGTTGCCAATAGGTGTCATTATCCATGGCTGGATGCCATACCCCTGATCAGCTGCAAAAGAAAATGAAGGGGATCATGTTGATGTAGCTAGCCCTATTCAAATGACCTTTCATGGCAGTAGTTGTCTTGTGTTGTCTGTGACTCTTTTGTGTTATTATGTCGCATCCTAGGCTTGTAGGATGTACCATCTGCATTGTGTTGTTTCCTTGGCTGAACGAGTGTTTGGCTGCTGACCGGTTGTCAGCAGTATGTTTTGGGATTTGCAGTACAGTGTGCCCTCCCTAGCATTGTGACTTGTGATACAGGTGTCCGTGTGTCTTCACTGGGGGTGAGATGATAGTTCCATACACAGATTCATTTTGATAGTGTTGTTAACACGTTCATATCAATGTACCCTGTACGTCCCATACCTTTAGACTTATGCAATGGATTAATGTAAACGTCATTGGGACACTTACAATTTGTAAGGTGACATTTAGGCAACCCACTCCACACGTTGTGATCTTTCACGTCTTAACATTAGACTGTTCACTAATTTCCGATGTGTGACAGGTTTAATGGTGACCTAAGAAACATGCCTAGCGGTGTCACGACCTCAGTGTGTTCCTGTCAACATGTTGCTGTTGTGGAGAATGTGTTGTGTGCCCTAGAGGGTTGCTGTGCAGTGTGTGTATAAGTAGGTTTTTGTACTTACCAACAAGTAGTCCATTGCCATACCGTTCATCCTGGAAGTGTTCATTGATGGTGCAGTGACGGAAGATGAATGAGTCATGGACACTCCCAGGATATTTAGCTACGATGTTGGTGATCAATCCTTGGTGATCAACAATGGCTTGCACATTGATGGAATGTGTGTGCTTCCTGTTGCGGTAGAGGTGTTCAGTTGCAGCAGGTGGCACAAGGCGTACATGTGTGCAGTCGATTGCACCAAGGATGTGTGGGAAGCCACTAATGAGGTAGAATCCCTGTTTTGTTTCCTGCTGCTTCTGCAGTGTGTTAGGGAAGCAGATGTGGCGGGGTGTAAGTCCAATGATGGCATCCAGTACTTTGGGCAAAAAGGCAGAGAATGATGGTTGTGATATTCCGGCAACCAGGGCACCAGTTGTTTGAAAAGAGCCACTTGCCAGCATGTGAAGTACGGCAAGCATCTTGGTTTCTGTTGGGATGGTGCGGGGTGTCAGCAAAGTGGGTGCCAACTGCGGCTCAATGTTTCGCAGCAGCTGCTGAATGCCCTGCCAGATCAACCTGTACCTCTGGATGATGTCGTGTTCCCTGAGGCCATGAAGGGTTGTTCTGGGGCGGAATATCCTCTCCTGCCTTCTGCGCTGCCTTTGGGGTCCCTGCTGGTGTTGTGGTAGCTGCTGTTGTAGCTGCTGGGCTCTGCGTCTGCGTACACGCTGGATAAGAATCACCTCCATGTCTCCCTTTTGCTGCTCTGCTGCTGTGCTGTTGCTTCTGTGTGTTCTGATTAAATACAGGTGTGTTTGCCCCATTTTAACGCCTGCCCTGACCCAGGAGTTAAATTTTGATGCAAATCGGGCTGTGCGTCATTTTCCGTCTCCGACTCCCGGCCGTGCGTCATTTTTGCCCGAAAGCATAAATACGACGCACAGCCGTTTAAGTCATTTTTTGGACGGGAACGCCTACCTTGCATATCATTAACGCAAGGCGGGTTGCCGAGTCCAAAAAATTACGCACACAGCAGACTTTTATCGTCCGCGGGCTCGGGCTTCAAAGCTTAAGTACGGAGCTACGTTTGCGCTGAATGTGCGTCAAAATTTTTTACGCACATTCGGGGCAGACGGAGTATAAATATGCCCCTAAGTGTAAGGGCACCCTTGCACTAGCAAAGGTGCCCCCACATAGTTCAGGGCCATTTCCCCGGACTTTGTGAGTGCGGGGACACCATTACACACGTGCAGATATTTAGCTTCACAATGGTAACTCCGAATATGGCCATGTAACATATCTAAGATCATGGAATTGTCCCCCAATTCCAAATCTGGTATTGGGGAGCCTATGCCATGCATCCCCGGGGCTCCACTATGGACCCCCAGTACTGCCAAACCAGCTCTCTGGGGTTTTCTCTGCAGCTACAGTTGCTGCCATCCCAAAGACAGGGTTCTGCCAGTGTTAAAGGCTGGGGAGGGGTAGCCTCTCCCTGCCTCTGGAAATGCTTTGAAGGGCACGTTTGGTGCTCTCCTTGCATAAGCCAGTGTATAACAGTTTAGGAAACCCACAGTTGCTGCTCTGGAGCGAAACTGGACAAAGGAAAGGGGAGTGACCACTCCCCTGTCCATCACCACCCCAGGGTTGGTGCCCAGAGCTCCTCCAGTGTGTCTCAGACAACCACTGCCATCTTGTTTTCAGAGGTGTGGGGGCACTCTGGAGGCCTCTGAGTGGCCAGTGCCAGTAGGTGGCGTCAGAGACCCCTCCTGATAGGTGCATACCTGACTAGGTGGCAAATCCTCCTCTGAGGGCTATTTAGGGTCTCTCCAGTGGGCTTTTCCGTAGATTGCGACTTGCAAAAATTCATCAGGGTTCCTCTGCACTTCTATCTTCGACTTCTGCCAAGGATCGAACACTGACTGCTCCAGGACACCTGTAAAACTGCAACAAAGTAGCCAGAAGACTACCAGTGACATTGTAGTTCCTAATTCTGCCGGCTTTCTCAACTGTTTCCTAGTGGTGCATGCTCTGGGGGCTGCCTGCCTTCACCCTGCACTGGAAGCCACTAAGAAATCTCCTGTGGGTCGACAGAATCTTCCCCATGCTCCAGCAGACACCAAACATGAGCTTCTCCGGTACTTTGGGTCCCCTCTCATCCTGACGAGCACAGCCCCTGGAACACAGGTGATGGTCCCAAGTGATCCAGACTGTCCAGTGGTCCAACTGTCCGAATTTGGAGGAGGTACGTCCTTGCCTCCCCTCCCCAGACAGTAATCATGTGCACCGTGTCATCTACAGCTGCAAGGGCTTCTGTGCACAGTTCCAAGAAATCCTGCATGCACAGCTGAGCCTAGGTCCCCAGCACACCGTCCTGCGATGCACAGCTCCCTGAGTTGATCTCCGGTGTCATGGCAACTCTCTTTGCAGTGTTGAGATGACTGCCATGTTCAGTCTTCTTGAACCCATGTTCAAGGACTACTGCGGGTGCTTTCTTCCTGTCCATGGGCTCACTACGTCGCTGAGGGCCCCCTCTGTCTCCTCTCCCAAGTGGCGACATCCTTGTCCTTCCTGGGCCCAGGCAGCACCCTTTTTCTTCAAACGGGACTCTTGCAGGTAGCAAAGCTTGTTTGTGGTATTTTGCCAAGGAAACAACTCTGCATCCTCCAGCACTCTGTGTGACATCTTCTGCATGAAGAATAACTTCCTACATCCTTTTGTTGTTGCAAAACCTGCAGCTTCTTCCAACCGGAGGTGGCCATTTTGCACCTTCATCCGGGGTTTATTGGGCTCCTGCCCCCCCGGACACTTTAGCGACTCTTGGACTTGGTCCCCTTCCTTTGCAGGTCTTCAGGTCCAGGAATCCGTGTTCAGTGCTTTGCAGTCTGCTGTCATCCTTGCAAAATCCTTTATCACGACTTTAGAGTGTTTTTGGGAAAATTGTAGTACTTTACTCCTACTTTCCAGGGTCTTGGAGTGGGGGTCTCCTGTACACCCTTAGTGTTTTCTCATACTCCCAGCGACCCTCTACACACTACACTTACCTAGGGGTGCATTTGTGGTTTGCATTCCACTTTCTTAGTATATAGTTTGTGTTGCCCCTAGGCCTATTGCATCCTATTGTGTTTTACAGTGTTTGCACTACTTTCTGCGTGTTTTACTTACCTGATTTGGTTAGTTGTGTATATTTTGTGTATGTTACTTAACTCCTAAGGGAGTATATCCTCTGAGATATTTTTGGCATATTCTCACTAAAATAAAGGTACCTTTATTTTTAGTAACTATGAGTTATTGTCTTTCTTATGATAGAGCACCTGTATGATATAAGTGGTATTGCATGAGCTTTGCGTGTCTCCTAGTTCAGCCTTGGCTGCTCTGCTATAGCTACCTCTATCAGCCTAAGCTGCTAGAACACTACTACTCTCTACTGATAAGGGATAACTGGACCTGGCATAAGGTGTAAGTACCGTTGGTACCCACTACATGCCAGGCCAGCCTCCTACATTTCCTCAGCATCCTCATCTGAATGGGCTTCTGCCCGGGCCCTCAGGCCACATGAAATTCCTCCTTTCTGGAGGCACCTTGGGTGGGTACTCCCATATCCCTGCAGAACACCCTCAGCTGTTAGCAGTGTAGGTGTCAGGCATAGCTGGATCGAAATCTTCATCTCTTGCTTGCGACCCAGCCAGAGAAATTTTGAATGAGGATTTCAGTAAAAAAAATGTCAGGAAAAATGAAATTGCAGAAAAAGAAAAAAAATCAAGTTGACCTTCAACTGTGGGTAGATAGTGAAATACTTAGCTACTGTATGTCACTGCACAAATACAAGTCCTATCCTCACCGCTGATCACCAATGTTAGAAATGGGGTCTTTGGTTGGCAGTCAGGTTACCCCCTGTCCAAGCAAGGACCTTCACTCTAGTCACACACAATCCAAATTATCCTGTGCCCACCCTCTGGTAGTTTGGCACTGAGCAGTCAGGCTTAACTTGGAAGGCAATGTGTAAAGTATTTTTGCAATAAATCATGCAATAACACCATATAGCACCACAAAAATACACCACACAGTGTTTGCAAAAATACGTAATATTTATCTGATAAGATGCAGGTCAAAACGATTAAAATGCAATAAGTATCTGTTTAAATATCACTGAAAAGTGATATAAAGGGGGTCATTCCTACCCTGGTGGTCCGAGACCGCCAGGGTAGGGGCTGGAGGAAGCACCGCCAACAGGCTGGCGGTGCTTCAGGGGCTATTCTGACCGCGGCGGTAAAGCCGCGGTCAGAAAAGGGAAGCCGGCGGTTTCCCGCCGGCTTCCCGCTGCCCCAGGGAATCCTCCACGGCGGCGCTGCAGAACCTGGCTGGCGGGAACGGGTGTCGTGGGGCCCCTGGGGGCCCCTGCAGTGCCCATGTCACTGGCATGGGCACTGCAGGGGCCCCCTAATAGGGCCCCACATTGATTTTCAGTGTCTGCTTGGCAGACACTGAAAATCGCGACGGGTGCAACTGCACCCGTCGCACACCAGCAACTCCGCCGGCTCCATTCGGAGCCGGCATCCTCGTTGCTGGTGCTTTCCCGCTGGGCAGGCGGGTGGGCGGGCGGCCTTTTGGCGGTCGCCCGCCAGCCCTGCGGTGCGGTCTTCTGGCGGGGGTACTTTGGCGGGCGGCCTCTGCCACCCGCCAAAGTAGGAATGACCCCCAAAGTGTCTTAAGTCTTTTAAAAGCAAACAAAGTCTCTTTCAAGCACAAAGTACATGGTTCGCATGAAAAATCTCTGCAAAGAACCGCAGAGGAGGAGATTCCTGGAAACAAAGGGGTGTGCGTCGATTTCTCTGGTCGCACACGGTGATGCGTCATTTAGTTTTCACGCAGGGATGGCTCTGCGTCGATTTCTGCCACTCGGTCATGGATCCTCTTCAGGTTGCGGGGTTTTCAGACGCCCCTGGGACGATGCATGGATTTCCTGCACTGGCAGGATGAAGTCACAGGAGCTGCATCAATCCGGTGGGTGTTGCATCTAATTTTCTACCGCATGGCAGCCGCTGCTTCGATTCCTCTCTGGAAGTCGGGCTGCGTAGTTCCGGCTCAGCTGTGCATCGATCCAGTGGGCCGTGCATCAAATTTCGGGCACTACGCTAGTGCTGCATCGATCTTCTCGTTGCAAAGTTGGGCTGCGTCGTTCCGGTTTGGTGTGCAGTGACATTTTCACTGCTGTGCTGGCTGTGCATTGTTTCTGGCAGACTGAATTTGGCCACACAAGGAGTCCTTCTTGTAGAGGTGAAGTGTTTTTGGTCCTGAGACTTCAGGAGGCAAACTCTATCCAAGCCCTTTGAGAGCACTTCCTCACTTCAGCAAGAGAGCAGCAAGGCAGCAGGGCAACAGCAAGGCAGCAGTCCTTCACAGAAAGCAGTCAGGTGAGTCCTTTGGGCAGCCAGGCAGTTCTTCTTGGCAGGATGCAGGTTCTGGTTCAAGTTTCTTCTCCAGGAAGTGTCTGAGTTGGAAAGGGCAGAGGCCCTGTTTAAATACCCAAATGTGCCTTTGAAGTGGGGGAGACTTCAAAAGTGGCTTAAAAGTGCACAACGTCCCCTTTCAGTTCAATCATGTCTTCCAGGGTCCCAGTAGGGTGTTTGGCAGTCCTTTCTGTGAGGGCAGACTACTGTCTTTTGACATGCAGGTGTCAAGCCCTCCACCCTCCCAGCCCAGGAAGACCCATTAAAAATGAAGATGCATGCAAGTAAGGCTGAGTATCCTGTGTTTGGGGAGTGTCTGAGTGAATGCACAATGGAGCTGTCAACTAAACCCAGCCAGACGTGTATTGTAAGACACAGAAGGATTTAAGTGCAGAGAAATGCTCACTTTCTAAAAGTGGCATTTCTAAAATAGCAATATTAAATCCAACTTCACCAGTCAGCAGGATTTTGTATCACCGTTCTGGCCATATTAAATACGACCCTCCTACTCTTTCAGATCAGCAGCTACCACTCAAACAATGTATGAGGGCAGCCCCAATGTTAGCCTATGAAGGGAGCAGGCCTCACAGCAGTGTAAAAATGAATTTAGGAGTTTTACACTACCAGGACATTTAAACTACACAGGTACACGTCCTGCCTTTTGCCTACACAGCACCCTGCCCTATGGGTTATCCAGGGCATACCTTAGGGGTGACTTATATGTGGACAAAGGGGGGGTTTAGGCTTGACAAGTACTTTTAAATGCCAAGTCGAATCGGCAGTGAATCTCTACACACAGGCCTTGCAGTGGGAGGCCTGAGACAAGGTTAAGGGGCTAATAAAGTGGGTAGCACAATCAGCTCTGCAGGCCCACTAGTAGCATTTAATCTACAGGCCGTGGGCACATATAGTACACTCTACTAGGGACTTATAAGTACATTAAATAGTCCAATTGGGTATGATCCAATGTTACCATGTTTAAAGGGAGAGAGCATATGCACTTTAGCACTGGTTTGCAGTGTTAAAGTGCGCAGAGTCTTAAAACCAGCAAAAACAGTATCGAAAAAGTGGAGTGAGCCAGGCAAAAGGTAAGGCTGTCAGATCTAACAGGCACAAGGCCCCCTCCAGAACCAGTGGGGAAGCCATCTACTCACTGCATCCTTCCCAGGAAGAAGCTCACTGGGCACAATGCCCCCTCCAGAACCAGTGGAGAAGCCCTCCACTCACCGCATCCTTCCCAGGATGAAGCACACTGGGCACAATGCCCCCTCCAGAACCAGTGGAGAAGCCATCCACTAGACAGACTGTGGCCTTGCACTCCCCAGGACCAAGCAGTGGCCAAATCACCCACTTGAGAGACTATGGCCTTGCACTCCCCCGGGACCAAGCACAGGGTTGCTCCCTCCATGGCATGTGGGCAAGTCAACCACTTGAGAGACTGTGCCCTTGCACTCCCCAAGAAAGAGTGATGGGCATGTTGCCCCCTCCAGGACCAGTGGCGTTGTACCATCTTTCGGCTGAGGTGCCCCCCCATTCTCTGTCCCCCTGAGGTGCCTTTCTATTTGCGGCCTGATGCCCCTGCAGTGTTCTCTCCGTGTTGTTGCAGGATCGAGGTTGGGCCTTGGACTTTGTGATGTGGCCCTGTGGCCCATAGACATTGAGGAGTGGGCAGTGTCCTTTGCATTGTAAATATGTATATACTTTTTGTTTTTTGATGCACGTATGTAGGAATTTGGCTCTGTATGTACTATCTCAAAGTGAGGGATAGTGTGCACAGAGTCCCAGGGTTCCCCTTTGATGTTGGGTAGTGACAAAATTAGATAATAGTAATGCTCTATTTTGTGGTAGTGTGGTGGAGCAGTAGGCTTATCAGAGGGTAGTGTTAAGCATTTGTTGTACAAACACAGGCAATAAATGAGGAACACACACTCAAAGACTTAACTCCAGGCCAATAGTTTTTATATAGAAAAATATTGTTTCTTAATTTATTTTAGAACCACAAGATTCAAGATTTGAGGTAAGTACATAAAATGCAAAGTACTTCATACAGGCAAGTATAGAACTTTGATTCAAAGTAGTAGTACACACAGTTTTAGTTAAAATGGCAATAAGCTATTTTAAAAGTGGACACAGTGCAAAAATCAACAGTTCCTGGGAGAGGTAAGTTTAGTTAAGTTTCTCAGGTAAGTAAAGCACTTACACAGTCAGTCTCCTGAAAGTAGGCGGCCCACCGTTGGGGGTTTAAGGCAACCCCAAAGTCACTGCACCAGCAACACAGGGCGGGTCAGGTGCAGAGGTCAAAGGAGGGCCCAGAACACATAGGTGCCTATGGAGAAAAGGGGTGTTCCGGTTCGGGTCTGCTGGCAGGTAAGTACCTGCGTCCACGTGGAGCAGACCAGGGGGGGTTTGGAGAACACTGGGGGGACACAAACAGGCACACAAAACACACCCTCAGCGGCACAGGGGTGGCCGGGTGCAGTGTGCTAAGTAGGCGTCGGGTTTGCTATTGAAAGCAATGGAGGGACCCGGGGGTCACTTAGGCGATGCAGGCAGGACACAGGGGGGGCTTCTCAGGCCAGCCATCAACTGGGCTAGGATGAGGGCTGCCTGATGGTCACTCATGCACTGCTTGGTCCAGGCGTCGGGTTCCTTGTTACCAGGCAGTCACGGCCAGGGGGAGATCTGGATCCTCTCTGCAGGCGTCGCTGTGGGGGTTCAGGGGGTCGACTAAGGTTACTCACGTTGTCGTAGTCATCTGGGAGTCCTCTCTGCGGTGTTAGTTCTCTGGAGCTCAAGCCGGGGGCGTCGGGTGCAGAGTGAGAAGTCTCACGCTTCTGGCGGGAAGAGAGAGTTCTTTGGAAGTTGCTAAAAAGTTGCAAAGTTCTTGCTGTTTTTGAACAGTGCCGCTGTTCTCAGGAGTTTCTTGGTCCTTCGGGATCAGGGCAGTCCTCTGAGTTCTCAGAGGTCGCTGGTCCCTGTCGGATGCGTCACCGTGCAGGTTCTTTGAGCCTGGAGACAGGCCGGTAGGGCTGGGGCCTAGTAAGTTGGTGTCTCCTTCGTCTGCGGGGCTTTCAGTTCAGCAGTCCTTCTTCTTTCTTCAGGTTGCAGGAATCTGATTTCCTGGGTTCAGGGTCGCCCCTAAATACTAAATTTAGGGATGTGTTTAGGTCAGGGGGGCAGTAGCCAATGGCGACTGTCCTGGAGGGTGGCTACACCCTCTTTGTGCCTCCTCCCTGAGGGGAGGAGCGCACATTCCTATTCCTATTGAGGGAATCCTCCAATTTCAAGATGGAGGATTTCTAAAGGCAGGAGACACCTCAGCTCAGGGCACCTTAGGGGCTGTCCTGACTGGTGGGTGGCTCCTCCTTGTTTTCCTCATTATCTCCTCCAGTCTTGCCTCCAAAAATGGGGGCAGTGGCGGGCATCTCCACTAGCTGGGATGCCCTGGGTTGCTGTAACAAAAGGCATGAGCCTTTGAGGCTCTCCGCCAGGTGTTACAGTTCCTACAGGGGGAGGTGAGAAGCACCTCCACCCAGTACAGGCTTTGTTCCTGGTCACAGAGTGACATAGGCACCCACCCCATGTGGCCAGAAACTCATCTGGTTGTGGCAGGCTGGCAGAAACTGGTCAGCCTAGCACTAGGAGTCGGACTGGTATTTAGGGGCATCCCTTGGGTGCCCTCTGGGTGTATTTTACAATAAATGCCACACTGGCATCAGTGTGCATTTATTGTGCTGAGAGGTTTAATACCAAACTTCCGAGATTTCAGTGTAGCCATTATGGAACTGTGGAGTTCATGTTTGACAAACTCCCAGACCATATATACTCTTTATGGCTACCCTGCACTTACAATGTCTAAGGTTTTGCTTAGACACTGTAGGGGCATAGTGCTTATGCACATATGCCCTCACCTGTGGTATAGTGCACCCTGCCTAAGGGCTGTAAGGCCTGCTAGAGCGGTGACTTACCTATGCCTCAGGTAGTGAGAGGTGGGCAGTTTCATTTTCTCCCCACCAGTACACACAAGATGTGAGGCAGTGTGCATGTGCTGAGTGAGGAGTCCCCAGGGTTGCATAAGACATGCTGCAGCCCTTAGAGACCTTCCCCGGCAACAGGGCCATTTGTACCAGGGGCACCTTTTACAAGGGACTTACCTGTGTGCCAGGGCTGTGCCAATTGTGGGAACAAAGGTACAGTTTAGGGAAAGAACACTGGTGCTGGAGCCTGGTTAGCAGGGTCCCAGCACACCTTCAATCATAATTGGCATCACAAAAGGCAAAAAGTCAGGGGGTAACCATGCCAAGGAAGGCATTTCCTTACAACGTATTACTAATATTATTATCTTATTACACTCTTTTTAGTTTATTTTGGTTGTCCTAGCATTATTCCTGAGGGGTACGGGGTGAATATGTAATGTTATTGCATCTGGTTGTGTGTGTGGTGTTGGGGGTGGGGGTGCTGCGTGTTGTGTGTGTGTCACTCTCTTTTTCCTCCCCCCTTCCCCTGTGTGCTAGGATGCAGTACTCACCGTGGTCGTCTTCGCCGGCGTTGGTGTTCACAGTGGAGCAGAAGGTAGAAGAGCATGCGGAAGACATGCAACTCAGGCTCCATGGAGGCGTGGTTCTTCCTTGAGTGTCCAGAGGTGAGTCATTTCCCTTCTGTGCAGTGTTTCCGCCATGCTTTTGATGTCGTTGGTACCGCCCCGGAAAACGTGGCGGATAGGTAGGTCATATTACTGTGGGCGGTACTTTGTCATCTGCCTGGCTGTTAGCGGTCACCGCCATGGTGCCTGTTGATTTCGGCCTGGCGGTTGGTGTGTTAAAGTGGCTGTCTGCCTGAGCAGTTTCTGCCATGGTCATAATTACATATTTCTTAACGCCGGCCGCCACTTTATCACCTACCGCCAGGGTTGTAATGAGGGCATAATGCTTAAGGATACATTTATATCATTTTTAATCCTTGACATGGCACACTTCATAAATGTGGTGAAAGTGACTTAATTTGTGAGAGACTGAATTGAATGGTACTGGTAAAAAAAAGGTCTGTTCGAACCATATGATCTCAGCTGCTACCAACTGTCAATCTCTGCATAGTTTGGTGTGATGTAGAACTGGACAACTACTGCTAGGGATAAAGGTATGCTTTATGTTCACCCTCTGTTGAAGGTCCTTTTCACTGCAGACACTATAACACAATTTGCTCAAATCTAGAAAAAACAAAACACCAATCTCAAATGCATCCTCTAGGCATTGACTAATCACATTACAAAAACAAAAACATCCCCTAGGAACAGCAACTCAAAGCAGATTATCCGGAACAAACTTCCCCTAAGAAACTTCTGTCTTGAGGAAAATCAAAAATAACTGTGGAATTTTAATAGGAAAGGAAATGAAGGTTTCTCTGCACTCCAAGAAATATACTATTAATAAAGCTTCATATCATTTGGCAACCTCACACAGCAACCTTATATACTTTCTACATCAAGTTGTGACATTGAGGACCTATGTATTCAAATGCTTTTTACTAGATGCAGTGTTTGACACACAGGGTTAAGGAATTGTACTTGAACACGTGTATACATTTCTGTTTAATGCTGTGAGGAATTTCGTCCTTGATGGTATGGTCAGTGGATTTATTACTGTCTCATATTGTTGATCTTAGGACTCTGTGCACTTTATCACTGCCCACTGCTATATAATGATAAGCAGCAACATAAATAGACACTGTGGATTTGGATTCCTCTATTTGGCTTGTTTAACTTCTCTATAAGTCCATTGTAAATGGTGAACCAAATGCACCTATGGCAGGGAAAGTGAAATGGAAAGTCATGTGTGGGCTACAGTGAGTAAATATGTCACTCACATATATGACAAAAGTATGTGTCTGCTAGGAGCAGCTTTGGTCTCTGGCTAGGCTGCAGTTTAAAAACACTCCTTGAGCACGTGGTAGGGACAGGTGCCTTCGCTACAAAGGGACATCCTATGTTTTATATGTCCATAAGTGGCTCTTAAAGTATGGCATGTAAGCTCACAACGATGGATGTTAATACATAAAAATAGGGTACACTACATATTGGGGTTAGGGTGCCCTCACAGTGAAATAAGACCTAAAAACCTTTTAAACTATGTACATTATGCTAGACTAAGTGTGATTAAACTATTCCTTTTCCATCTCCACTTAGGAAAATTAAAGAGCTATTACCCAATCAATTTTCAAAATTTGATTTAATAGCTAAATCGGATTTTTGACAATATTAGTGAAAAGGTAACATTATATAAAATGCACTTTTTGCGTTTGAGTCAAAACTGACTTAAACACAGGTTTGCCACTTTTATCACCTCTAAGGTCTATGGCTCACAAAACAATTACCTGCCTCTGCATCCAAGCCAAACTGGCTGGTGTGAACTGCTGGACACAGAGAATTGATTACACAGAAACACCCCGAAGGACACAGACCTTTCACTATTTACATTAATTTTTCAGTTGGGGATGCCTGGGAGGTCTTCTCCTATTCATCCCTGGGATACTCCTAAACAGAGAACTCCAGCCACTGGGAGAGAGAAACAGTTTGTTCTTTGTCAGGTGGGAGGAGAACTCATCTAAACAGAGGACTGTCTAAGGAACTGAAGAGACGTGTTCTACTTCTACCATTTTGAAACATGGGCTTGTGGGTAATTGTACAGAAAGGCAAATAGAAAGTGCTGCAAATTGATCAAATCTATTTATTGGTTTTAACATATAAAAGTACAAAGCATATTGTTTGAGTCGCCAATAAGTCAACCACCTAGTTACAGCGTTTCAATCTGATATCCAAGAGAGCAAGCACATGATTACTGTCCAATTGCCAAGAGAAATCTCCCTTTCCGTCCATTTCCAAACATTTAAAAGAACAAGGTAGGTAAAGACAATGATCTAATGACCTCAGAGCTTCGTACATAAGCAAACAAAACATGCAGAAAATTAAAAACATAAAAACTGTGCCTCTCCCGTCTGAGATGTCGCTCCTCCCTCCCCGGACTCCCCCCCGTCTTTACAGGATAACATCATGCCAGGTCACCCCCATCCAACAGGCCAAGCGTCTTCTAAGAAGCATCTGTCAGCCCCAGAACCCTCAAATAAGCCGGGCATGTCAGCTCCGTGAACTCTGTTGATAGGATCTTGAGGAATGGCTTCCATAGCGTATCTATGTCACCCACTCTCTGCTGAGAAACCAGATTAAGCTTCTCCATTGCAAGAATAAACCACAGCTTCTGAAGCCAGGTCGTGTGCGTCGGTACCCTGTCCGTCCCCCATAAGGCTAGTATCGACTGCACAGCCGCATTGAGTGCCAGCGCCATCTGTCGCCCTTTTAGGGATCATAGCGGGAAGGTGAGGGGGTTGGGCAGGCCTAGAAGTATATACGATGGAAACCTAGGGAGCTCGGTCTGGAACACTTTATCAATATCGTCTAAGATGCTCGTCCAATATCTCTGAAGTTTGGGGCAATGCCAGAGCAGATGTACCAGCATGCCTGTATTACCACACCCCCTCCAGCAAAGGTTGAGCTTGGTTGGGTCCCATGAATGTATCCTGGCTGGGGTGTAATACCAATAGGAAGCAACTTTATACGCCGTCTCCGTCCCCGCTGCATTGAAAGCTGTATGATGTGCTCTATAGTATATATTGTCCCATTCCTCATCAGAGAACTCCCTCTCCAGCTCCCGCTCCCATCTAAGTTGCCCCTTAGACTTAGCCAGGCGTTCCCCTCCTTGTAAGAGTCTATACAGTTCTGAAAGGACTCGTCTGTCATCCTTCTTTGTCAACAGCCATTTTTCGAACGGCGTGAGCAGCCTATCCATCAGTGCTCTGTTCGCCGGCAGAAGAGCCCAATGCCTCACCTGGTAGTACATCAACCTATCTGCTCTGTCAGGCCATATGTTTCCCTCATCTGATCAAAAGAAACTACTCCCTGTGTATCAAACAGACTCCCCACCCTTTTACAACCTCCATCATACCATCGACGCAGGACCTCCAGACACAGCCCAGGCTCAAAATCAGGGTTCGCCCCTATCAGGGTCATAGGGGACGGGAACGACGTAAGCCCCGCTCGACAAGCCACTGCGTCCCAGACACGTAACGTCGCCCCTGTAATTGGGGAAGAGTATAGGCCCCGCGCCCTATGTCGACGTCGAAGCCAAGATTCCTTCCAAATGTGAGATCCCGCTACCGCCTGATCCATGAAACACCAGTGTTTCTCAGTAAGTGGACGGCTCCACTCCAAGAGAAAGCACAACTGTGCTGCCTGATAATATCGTATAAGGCAGGGGACCGCTAAGCCCCCTTCCGCTCTAGAGCGAAATAAAAGTCTTTTAGGGAGCCGTGCAGGATGCCCTTCCCAGATGAACTTGAGGATTGCCGACTGAAGAGTCGCTATCGCACAAGGCGGGGGAGCCAGAGGAAGCGCCTGGAAGACGTACAATATGCGCGGTACTGTGGTCATCTTCACCGCCGCTACCCTGCCCAGCCAGGAAAGTTTATGTTTCGCCCAGCTCTCCAAATCTCGCTGCACCTTCCGGATCAATGTCGCATAGTTCAAGCTCACCGTCTTCGCAACTGAAGTCTTCAAATCAATACCCAAGTAAGGGAGTCGTGATGACGACCAAAGAAACGGATATCGAGTCTTCAACTCTTGCTCACGTTCTGGGTTCACACACAAACTAAGGACTTGAGATTTCTGCATATTTACCCAGAACCCCGAGATCTGGCTAAACTCCTCCATTATCGCCATTAGCTCAGGCAGTGAGGTCGCGGGTTCAGCCAGGGTAAGAATCACATCATCTGCATACAGCGTGATAAGGTGATGATCCCCTCCAAACTTAACCCCAGAGACCAAGGGGCTGTCACGTAGACACTGCGCAAAGGGCTCCATATAAAGCACAAACAATAGGGGGGAGAGAGGGTACCCCTGCCGAGTCCCCCGTCCAATCGAGAACGGTAAAGAGATTGTACCATTAACCCGGACCGCAGCCCTAGGCGAGCGATAAATGCACTGTACCCACCTCCTGAAGCCCGGGCCCAATCCATAACACTCCAAGACCCAGAATAAGTAAGGCCAATGGAACCTATCAAACGCCTTCTCCGCGTCAATAGAGAGGAGCAGCGTCTCCCTACGAGATCTATTAGTTTTATCTATCAAATGTAGCAGTCACTTGGTATTATCACTACACTGACGGTGGGGTATAAAGCTCGCCTGGTCCGGATCTATAAGACCCGGCATATAGGGATTAAGGTGGTGGGCCAGTATTCCAGTAAGGAGCTCAGCATCTATGTTTAAAAGCAATATTGGTCTGTACGAAGCACACTCCTCAGGGTCTTTCCCTTCCTTGTGTAACACCGCAATGGTAGCTTCGGACATACTGGGCACAAGAGCCCCTGACTCCTGAAAGGAGTTGAAAAGACGCGCCAAAAGCGGTTTAAACTCCACGCAGAAAGTCTTATAAAAGAGCGCCGTAAAGCCATCAGGGCCGGGAGACTTCCCCACCTTTAGCCTTGATATTGCCGAGATAACCTCCTCCACCCTGATAGGCTGATCCATGGAAGACGCTTCCCTCTCACCAAGCGGAGTAATTGCTATCCCCACGAGGAATGCAGCTGGATTCGCATCGCTCTGAGCATCAGCAGTATACAACACTCTATAATATTCGGCGAACGCTTCTACAATATGATCATCTGTGTGGGCCTCCCTCCCCGAAGGTGAGCGAACCATTTTTATCGCTGCTGCCGCGCGCTGTGCTCTCAACCGATGCGCCAAGAGCCTGCCACACTTATTACTCCCAATGTAATATTTATGCTTAAGCTGCGCTATCGCACACTCCGCCCTGTCCCAGTCCAACTGCCTCAACTGTTGCCTCATTTTCTCCAGTTCCCGCCAAATTCTCGGTGCACCCGTGGACTTATGGGATTGCTCCAATGCTGCCACCTTTTGTTCTAGCGCCGCCCTTTGCTCCCTCCTTGCCCTATTATCTCTTGCTGATACCGACATTACCTCCCCCCGCACCACTGCCTTCAAAGCCTCCCACAGAGTCTCCAAACTGGTTGTCACATCATCATTGTGGCTAAGATAATCCGAAATCACGCGACGTAGTGACTCCTCCGTGAAGTAGATGATATATAAAAAACACAGAAGGAAAGCTGCACTCTGTATTTATTAGTCAAGATCTGAAGGAAGAAAAGAAGCTCCAGCCACTCCTGCTCTGCTCCTTCGCCAACTGCCAACTCTCCACATTCCAGGCAGTACCGTTGTTGGAGCAGGGGCAGCTGGAAGATACCATGTTACACGACAAAAGTAAACAAAGTGCAAGGAAAAGAAAAGTACAATTACACAAATTATCTGATACATTTTAAATACATTAAAGTTTTTTTTCTTTCTTATTTTTAACACAATACCACACCACCTTCCTCTTCCAGAAAAATAAACATATATATATATATATACACATATACATTATTTAACTTTGACAATCCTATTGAGATTCCACACACGACCATCATCCAACTTAACAGCACCTCTGTAAACTTCAATAATTTTAAAAACTCTACTAAAGTGAGACTGCCCTCCACTAGTTCTTCCAGGCAACCTAACCTTAACCGAATCACCCACTCCAAAATGCAACTCTTTTACAGATTTCCTCATGTCATACACTTGTTTTCTTTTCTCCTGACAAGACAAATGTTTGCTCACTGCTGAATCTCTCCGACCTTCATAATTGAGTTGTTCCTTAGTGTAAACCTTACCCCACGGAGGATATACCATCGTATGTGGTATACGTTTCTTGAACATGACAAAAGGGAATTGGCCAGTGCTAGTGTGTGGCGTGAATCTATATTCCTCAACCTTCTTCTTAATCATGAATTCCCAATCACACCCTAAATGATTTGCCAACTGGATGGTCTCCTTTAACGTCCTGTTGAAGCGTTCCACCATCCCATTGGTTTCAGGATGATACAAGGCACTCTTTTTATGCAGAATCCCTCTTTTCCCCAGAAACTCACACATAAGTTTAGTTGTGAATTGAACCCCATTATCAGTCAAGATGGACCTAGGATTACCCTCTCTGCTAAATACATCAGTGAGAAATTCTACAACAGTCAAAGAGGACACCTCTGAGGAGATCATGATTTCTGGCCACCTAGAAAATTCATCCATGAGAACTACGACAAATTTTGAATGAGATTTTTAGTTCAACGGTCCCAAGATATCAATGGATACTAAGTCCCACACTTCATTAGGGTTTTTTTTGAGTATCATAGGTTGAGTTCTAATTTTCAACGATTTATCTGCAGCATTACACTCCACGCAATCTCGCACTTTTCTTTCAATAGTTAAATCCATACCTGGCCACCAATACACTCCCCTCAATCTTTCTTTATTTTTACAAATCCCATGATGACCACTATGGGCAAGGTCCATGATGTGCTCACGCAAATTACACTGGGTAATCAACCTTTCCCCTCTTAATACTATTCCATTCTGAATGAGCAATTCATGCCAAATTTAACTATAATTCTCACTTATATTCTCCTTTTTACTCAAAGCCCTTCCAGCCGAAAGTAAATCTCTGACACGGGAAAGGTCCACATCATCATCCATTCCTTGTATCCATTCCTCCTCTGTAACACACCCGTCAGCGACAGCACATACCTTAACCTCCTCATCTACCCACCAGGAATCATCAGTGTCATCTCCATCCCAATCTACATTCCTCATTCTTGATAAACAGTCCGCAGCTTTATTCTCACAACCCGGAACATACTTCACATCAAAATGGTAATCCTGTAATCCAACAATCCACTTACAAATACGACCTGAAACATTATCCAACCCCTTCTTCTCAAAGTTCTCGCGTAAGGGTTTGTGATCAGTGCATACCTCAAACTTGATTCCCCACAGAAACTGTTTAAATTTCCTTATAGCCCAGAAAATCGCCAAAGCCTCTTTTTCGATAGTCGAATATTTACATTCCGCCCCACTTAGACTGCGTGACGCAAAAGCGATAGTATTGACTTTGTCTTCATTAAATTGTCTCAGACACAGCCTAACCCCTTCTCAGATGCATGCACAGTAATTGAGCAAGGTAGACCTGGTTGAAAGCTATTAAGAGATTGCGCCGAAGATAAACCCATCTTTAAATCTTCAAATTCCCTCTGACACTCGGAGTCCCAAATAAAATCAGACCGGTTCTTAAGTAAATTCCTAATAGCACAAGTTCTCTTAGACAAATCAGGAATTATCCTAGCATAACATTCCACCATGCCCATAAAAGTCTGCACATCAGTCTTGCATTCAGGCGCTGCTAGTTTTATTATGGTTTGAACTAGCTCCTCTTTCGGCTTTACACCTTCCGCACATATCAAGTGACCAAGATAGGAGATTTCAGTTTTAAAAAATCTACATTTTTCCTTTTTTAAAGTTATCCCCTTGTTTCGGAAAATGTTAAACACACTCCTGACAGATGTCTTATGTTGTTCAAGGGTATCTGAACAAATAAGAACGTCGTCCTGAAAGAATTTCACAAAAGGCAAATCACCAAGTAACTCATTCATCAGTCTTTGAAAGACAGATGCCGCCAAACATAATCCAAAAGGCATCCTGTTGAATTTGAAAACACCAAAAGGAGTGATAAAGGAAGTTAATAATTTAGATTCTTCACACAGGAGAACCTGGTGATAGGCCGAGCTGAGATCTAATGTGGTGAAGAAACGGGCATTGCCCAAAGAACTTATCATTTCTGTTATGTTAGGTAAGGGAAATCTATCCTCAACAACTTCTTTATTCAAATTTCGCAAGTCTATGCATAGCCTTATATCTCCGTTGGCTTTAGAAGCAACAACAATTGGGGCCACCCATTCCACCGCCTCCACTTTCTCAATAATATGTTCCAATTCTAACCTCTGAAGTTCCCCTCTAACTTTGTCTCTTAAACTAAAAGGAATGTTTCTAACCTTACATGCTATAGGTATAGCTCCTTTTTTCAACACAATGCGGTGCTTGTACCCTTTTACACACCCAATCTTATCGGAAAAAACATCAGGAAATTCATTCTTAATATCATCACCCCCAGTACAGACCTTCTGAACTTGGACTTGTGGAACTGCATTAGGGTTCAATACAATATTAAGTAATTTCTGATGGGGCCCACCCAAAATAGTATCACCTACAACAGGAATATAAATATCCCCTTCAATGGTATTCCCTTTGAACGTGATCTTAGCCTCAAAATATCCTTTCAACTCGATTGGTTTTCCTCCATAACTAAAAGGCATAAGATCTGGAGGTTGAAGAGTTACTTTGTTGTCAAAGAATTTGAAATAATCAGACTCCGAAATCAGAGTCAATTTTGCACCTGAATCCATCATCATGGAAACCTTGACCCCATTAACATCAACAACATCAATAGGATATTCACAGCATACATTAGTAATACAGTTTCCATCATTGACAACTTGTAAGATAAACGATCTCTCTTCATCATCATCACTGCAACCATCCCCAATTTCATTCACTTTCACAACCTTTTTCTCACCAGACTTACAAAACCTGGCAAAGTGCCCCTTTTTTGCCACATTTTTTACATAACACATTAAAAGCTGGGCAATCTTTGCTTTTGGCTAAATGTGATGATGAATTACATCTATAGCATAACAGTTTAGACTTAGATGGTCCAGTGTGTTTTTTTGTTGCCATCTTTGCTTCAACTAATTGAACAGTCTTTAAAATACTCTTAGATTTTCTTAAGTCTTCCATGCAGAGTTCTGAATGCTCAATTTGTTTTGCAACCATTATAACCTCATCCAAATTTGGATCGCCCTTGGACCACAAAGCTTCTCTTATCTTGTCGCTTCTACATTCCAACATAAATTGGTCTCTAATACGTTCCTCCACAGAGTCGCCAAACTTACACTGGGCAGCTAATTTACGCAGATTTGTTACGAAATCTTCTACTGTCTCAGTTTCACCTTGTTTACATTTTCCAAAGTAATATCTCTGTAAAATAATTGACACTTTTGGTAGGAAATGTCTATCCAATCTGAGTATGGTTAACTCAAACTCATTCAAGTTTGTGTACCCTTCTCCACCATCCGAGGAACTGATAACTGGTAAATTCTCCAAAATTTCCTGACCTTCTGCCCCTAGACAGTGTTGAAGAACAGAAGTCTTCCAGTATGCAGAAAAATTACTCCCACAAACACGAATGTACATCAGGAAATCTTTCTTCCATTTGCTCCACGGTATAGGTGGTTCACCAGGTAAAGACAAAAAAAATGGAAGCGGTGTAATGTTCTGCATGTCCTTATAAAGAATACATTTTAAATACAATCTTTGGATCAATTTTTTTTTTTCTCAAACTCCACCTTTTCCAATACCAAGATGGTCCTTAAGTTTGACCTTTACATTTAATTTTACTATAAATATGTTAAAAAATCCTCTGTAACAGGGCAGAGCAAAGAGAAAAATTCCTTTTCTCCAAAAACGATTTTAATATACATGAAGAAATAAGCAGGAATGAGAAACTGAAGTGCTAAGGATAAATAAGTTAGAGCTAAGCATTGGCAAGCAGCCAAGTTAAATACAAAGGGTAATCCTCTCTAGTGTAGATAAAAGTCTTCGTTCAGTGCCGTAGAAGCTTTGAACACGAAGGGTTGCCTAGCAACACCAGCCTAGACCTGTGAGCCAAGCGTTGGCAAGCAGCCAAGTTAAATAGGAAAGAAAATCCTCTCTAGCATAGATAAAAGTCTTGTTCAGTCCCGTAGAAGCTTTGGCAAGCAGCCAGGAGAAGCTTTGGCAAGCAGCCAGGAGAAACGCGAAGGGTTGCCTAGCAACACCAGCTTCGGCACTGTGAGCTGGCATGCAGCCAAAACAAATAACAGGTCTCTAGCAAAACTCCTCATTTCAAAGCTGGTTGCTTTGGCAAGCGGCCAGGAGGAACAAGAAGAATTAAGCCCTCCGCATTAGTAGCACATTCTCCTTCACGCACACGGAACTGAACAATGTCCAGACTTAATGAGTGCTGGAGTTTCCCTGTGCATCTCTCTCTCATCCAACGAGCGCTTAGCACAGAGGATAGTCCTCACCTCCGTCACCAAAAATGAAGTAGATGATATACAAAAAACACGGAAGGAAAGCTGCACTCCGTATTTATTAGTCAAGATCTGAAGGAAAAAAAGAAACTCCAGCCACTCCTGCTCTGCTCCTTCGCCAACTGCCAACTCTCCACATTCCAGGCAGTACCGTTGTTGGAGCAGGGGCAGCTGGAAGATACCATGTTACACGACAAAAGTAAACAAAGTGCAAGAAAAACAAAAGGACAATTACACAAATTATCTGATACATTTTAAATACATTAAAGTTTTTTTTCTTTCTTATTTTTAACACAATACCACACTCCGTTTCTCTATTCTGCAAGATCGCGTCCCTAAAACGCCAGCTCGAATTGCCCACCCGACCCACATCCACCCCAACCTCCACCGTGATAGGCGCATGATCTGTAAGGGCCCTGGGCTCTATTGTGGTCTCTTGAACTCGAGAAGTGAAATCTCGTGAGGCCAGAAAGAAGTCAATCCGTGCGTACGTCTTGGTAGCTGCCGAATAAAAGGAGTAGTCCCTAAGCAAAGGATGTGTTCTCCTCCAAACGTCCTCCAGTCCACACTCGGCCAACCACTGTCGCCCTGCTGTCGTCAATGCACCCGTCTGTCCAAAGCGGTGCCCAGATCTGTCCATTTTATTGTCCATTGCCAAATTAAAATCACCTCCCACTAAAACAGCACTATCAGGTGTCTCAAGCGCCGGGGCAATCGCCTGTTTCAGGAAGGATTCTTGCTGTGCATTGGGGGTGTACAAAGAAGCAATGGTAAAGCAGAAAGCCCCCACCCGTAGTCTAAGGACCAGGAATCTGCCCTGTACCTCATGTATCTTTGCTATCACTTCCCCAGAGAAGGTCTTCGAGAGCAATATTGCCACCCCAGTATGTTTCGTGGATGACGAGGACCAGAACTGTCTAGGAAACCACTTTGAGCGCATACGATATGTGTCCCTAGCCAGTAGATGCGTTTCCTGTAAAAGGCAAACGTGACTACCAGAGCGCTCAAGTATCGAAAGGATCGCTAATCTATTAGCCGGACTGTTAAGACCACGGACATTCAAGCTTAGACACTTAAGAGACATATGACCGAGTATCAAAATCACTCATAGGGACAATCCGCCGGGGGAGCCCGCGCTCAGACCAGTCCCAAGGCACTCCGAACCAGGGGGCCTGGGAGCTAAGACAACCTGTATACAAGTTCCAGGGGAAGCACACCAACTTACAACCATAACGCACAACAGGTGCTCATAACCATAAAGTCGTCTATCACTCATCTCCTAAGAGGCAAAGTCTCAACAGGGGCAGCACAATCACTCAAGTTCGTCGTATAGCGTCCAACAATTCCGCCGCCCAGGTCCCGTCGCAATAGTCACATGACCTGAAGCACTGCGGCCCACATCCGAGCCACCATCCCAGCCCTCCAGCCACTAAGCATGTGTTCCAGCGGCCACGCTACTAAGTACAGATTGCCGCTCCAGAGCCTTCTCCGATGTTGTAGGCCGCTGCTGTTTCCTCTTCCTCTCCTTACGCCGCCATCGCGGTCGATCCCCATCAGCCATGACCACAGATGTGCCTTCTTCTTGGGTGTCTCCCTCCAAACGAAGAATCTTTCTCGCTTCCGGCACTGATTTCACCTGGCGGAGCTGTTCTTCCCAACGAAAGATGAGGTGGAAAGGGTGCCCCCAAGTATAAGACACCGAGTGCGCCCGCAGGTGCTCCGTGATGGGCTTAAATTTGCGTCGCGTCTGCAGAGTCCGCAGTGAGAGGTCTTGAAATAATTGGAGCGTGTGCCCTCGAAACTGAATCTGTGGGAGATTACGGGCCCTCTGTTAAGCCCATAATTATGAACACATGACAGGATATCAGGCGGACGCTCTCCGGGTCTGCTGCTGTGGCCCGCACGATGGACCCTATCTAGTGTAGTCTTCCGGGCACCCTCCAGGCCAAGCACGGAGTCAAACAGCGCCACCACAAATTCACTAATGTCCTCCTTCTCTGCTCCGAGTGGCACACCCCTGATGTGAATGTTATGCCGTCGCGACCTATTTTCCAAGTCTTCAACCGCAGACTGGAGGAGTTCCTGCTGGTCACGTAGACGTATGACCTCTTGTTGCATGCCCGCTAACTCCTCGCCACGGGAGACCTCGCCATCCTCAACCTGGGCCACCCGCTCGCCCAGAGACATGACCTCCACTCGTAGCTCTTTCACCTCTTGGAAAATATCTTTGGCTTGGAGGACGTCATAACCCCGAGTGCGTATCTGAGGCCCGTGCCCGTCATGTCTAGAGCCTCTCCGTACTGCCCGCCATGAGTCGAGTTGCCAGACCCTTCACTTTATGCCCTTCAGACTCTGGCCACCAGCTTCGGCATCTACCGCTGCCCAAAGTTCATAGGCCAGTTGCAGGCCCCAAGCTCCTTCTGAACTCGGGCTGGGCCACCGTGGGCCTACCGCACCGCTGATGGGTGGCCCGACCTCCTAGCACCTGTCCAAGCTCCACCAACCTGGAGCAGGGCGCAAATATGCAGTGGTGCGCTGTGTCGTCCAGGTCCCGTCGCAATAGTCACATTAGACTATTAGACATTAGCCAGCAAAGAAATGGCCGCCGCGGAGACCCTCCGCACCCCCGCTCCACGTCGGGTCCTCCGTCGCGAGGTTCAGCACTCTCGGCTGCTCCGACACGGGCCCAGGCAGCCTCTGCATTGCTTCAGGGTGCCGGCCGGCCGGCGCGCACCCAGCCGCCCCACGCGGCTCAACCGCCATGCGCTGTGGCCGCCGACCTCAAGCACGGTCCAGGCCGCAACGCCCAACACCGCCACCGCTCTCTTCAGAGGGCGGGCCGACTCTCCCTCGAGGCGACCGCAATCTCTCTGTCCCCTTCAGCTAGCCAGGAGGGCCTGGGGCTCCAAAAGACGGGGCCACAGAGCGCTTACTGGTACTCGGGCGGTGGAGCTCAGACGAACGCGTCTGCTCACGCCGCCATCTTGGCCACACCCCGAAAAGTGCTGCAAATGGTGGTAAAAAGTAGCTAGGCTGGAGTAGGAAAGGTTCTCCAGCCACTGGCCAGTGCACAGAATTAGACGAGCACCTTACCGCTCTCTTCTCAGATCATTTTTTGGACCTGGGAAGACTACAGTTTAATAAGAAGGCTCACCTGGAAGAAAGAAGACTCTTCACTTTTGACTTCTGCTTGAAAAACAGGACTCAAGGCATCCAGACTTCAAGATGGCCTACCTGACCACAGAGAACTGTGCCTCACAAGAGACTGATTGGAGTTCGACCAAGTGCAGAGATGTCTAGTTTTCCTACAATCCTTGAGTGGTAAGATAAAAATAGGACTTAGGTATTTTTTGTTTCTGACAGACTGAGACAGATTGTTGATGCCTGTTGTGAGAGTTCCCTTACATGGTAGCCAAGAACCCAGCTTTGTCCCACTTGGAGCTTTTTGCTGCACTAAAAATTGGTTCAGCGTAACTTTATGGGGTAGGTGTCTGGCCATGTGAAACCCTGCCTGTATTACTGGTGAATTTTGAATTTCCAAAAAGTCACTATATCTGAAGGCATATGTTTGGCCCAGGGTGAGGTGGCAAATCTATCTGACTCGAGGAGCAATCTTGGAGGTTACAAAATTCAGCCTTGGCTAGCTGAGATCTTTTAGTGCCAAAATCAACAGCTTCAGAGGGAGCATAATGATGACATTTCTGACTTTGACAGACCCATCTTCAGCCACAGCCATAGTGCCTACCCTTCTAAAGAATTTTGACTTTGTCCCACTTTGAGTATTTAAGTTCCAGTAGCCCTTGCTGGATGCCACTTAATTTTTTTTTTTTGTGTTCTGCATTTGTGTTTGGGCCTGTTAGTAGTTTGCTGGTCAGGGATATTATTGCTTTTATGATTGTTGCTAGATATCATTAATCATTTGTTTCAACACCTGGAGGAATTATTAGTTTTGTAAGAGATGCATGATTTGTGCCTGCCTCTGTGTGTTGCTGTGCTGAAGAAGTGTCCCCAATCTCTCAGTACTGACAGGTGCCAGACCGACACTACTTACTACTTATTGATTTATTCCTAGGCTATCTTATCTCTCTCTCTCTCTGTCTTAAGACATTGTGCATGCAGAAGGGGTATATCAAACTCATTTCCTCAAATGTTGTTACATAGAGCAGTACTTCAAAAAGATTTTTAATACTTCTGTAATATCAACTTTTTTTGAAGAGATTGTGTCTAACAACAACGCATGGCAGTATTGTTAGGTTATATGTCATGTACTCCATTTATTACATTACTCATGTTTGACAGTGTCTCCTTCTTATTTCTCCTTTCCTGTAGGTAGATGTGTCAGAGCCGAAAGTGTGTCTTTCATCGCAAATTTTAAGCACAAGACCTGTGAGGTAGCCAAGAAAATGCCAAAATAGCATCTGAGAAACTGGTTTCAACCACAAAAGTGTCTATTAAGAAGTCTGACACCTCTTGGCAGATTACCTTTATTGTCTGGTTGGAATCAATGATGTTCTTTATGTTCCTTAGCAGGTTCAAAGCAATGTACATGATCACCCTCCTCTGGCAGCAAGAATTTGGAAATGTTCATGGATCTAAAGTACCACCATCAAACTCAGTGGTCCATCGAAGAGAAACACCCTTCCTCTCAGTACTGTGGTGAAGTAATTGTGGTTGAAAGCGAGACAGATTCATCCCAGTAAACTGAACAGGTTCACAAGACCAACACAGCTGTAGTAGAAGCACATCATGATGTTATGCTTGCTTCGTCATTGATCAATACTGTGTTCTTCAGCATCTCCTCCTTCAGGGAAATGAAGAGCTGGATCCTGATATGATATGATATATGATATGAAATATGATATGCTATAATAGTATATGAAGGAAATATATAGTGCAACAAATGCCCAAAGGTGTATCAGCACTATAGTCTCAGAAGTGCTGGTCCATCAACAAAGTCAGCCCCTCTATCCTAGAGTGTAAAAAGCCAGGTCTTTAAGGCCTTCCTAAATGGAAGGAGTAACCTAATGCCTGTGAGATAAGTGGGTGCTGAGTTCCATAGTCTAGCCGACGTGACAGAGAAGGCTCTTCAGCTTGGCCAGGGCACCCTTGTTTGCATTCAGATACAGGGCACTACAATAATCAACTATAGACACAACTAAGGCAAGAGCCAATTGTATCCAAGCTGGGAGGGGAAGGAGAGGAAATATTTTCCACAGTATTTTGATCAGCCAGAAACATAATACCACAATATGCTTGACCTGTGAATCTAACAAGAGCTTACTGCCCAACATCACCCCTAGATTCTTAACTTTCTCAGTTGGTTTAAGAGGGGTACCCAGTGACTCAGACCACCAATTCCAATTCCAGGCAGAGGATTGCAATCCAAAGAGCAACGCCTCCATCTTTTCCCCATTGAGTTTAAGGTAATTCCTCCCCATCCACCCAGCTGTAGCTGTCATGCAATGATTGAAATTAAATTCTTAGCAACAGCTTCCGTATCCTTAGTAATTGACATGATGAGCTGGTTGTCATCTGCATAGGACACCACCTGTTGCCCCAAAAACATTTATTATCTTGCAAAGGAGGGAAACGTACAGCTTAGAGATAGTAGGGCTTAAAGACGTTCCCTGCTGTACACCACAGAGTAAAGAAAACATATTCAATACAATTGGTTCACTGCTACCCTCAGGGATCTGTCCTTGAAGGAAGTGCCCACCATTCACCTTTTCCAAACTAATCCACCCACGAAGGTTAAACTGACAAGGAGTAGTTGCATAGGAAATATGACAGAAGGAAGCTCCTGGGATCGGAGAGAACAGCTGTAATCAAAGCGAGTAAGATGAATTTGTCATTGTTTAAAGTGACACTGAGGGAGGTATAAAGGGAAGGCAAATCACCTCTACTCAGACCGCTGCAATGGTAAAACCTGCCTCGCCAACTTGTAATTAAAGCAGCCAATAGCAATATGCAACATCTTAGAGTTAGCATCGTCTAAGTCTACTGATTCTGGCTCTACAATAAGTTCTGAGTTTGGCACAATACAAGTACCTCATCACTCGTAGGGATTTCTTCATATTTAAAAAAAGGGGAACACATTGCAGACAGTAGAATTTCCCATGCTACAGTGCATTTTGGGAGATCAGACAAACATGTTGGCACCAATGGCCAGTTGGCTCATTTCAATGCAGCCTTAAAACGTTAACTCTTCCACTAAGTAGATGTCTACTGGAATTCTAGGTTAGTAATCTACATATCAGTCTTCCTGTGACAAGAGTCTGATTTTGTGGTATAAGTGGGGGTTTACAAACAATCTAAACAAACAGAAGCTTGGCTCAAGAAAATGCTTATGATACAAAGCAATATAATTACAAATAAAGAACTTGAAAGGTCCAAATCAACTTAGTTAAAATCAAATATAAAAATGAAATGCCAGAGGTAAAAAGGGTAGATATTTACAACGAGGATCACAGGTTACAGCAGAGATGAAAATTATTCAATTAAAACAATGAAATCATAAAAACCCATTGTTAGGATATGATAGACTGGAATGTAGGGAGAACTTTGTGACCATTATGGCTGGCAGTGCTGGAGATGTAGGTAGTTTACCTGAGCACTGCCTTGGCGAGTGGGTGACTATAATAGCTGCTATACCCCAGCTAGACTATGAAGCCTTAATACAACCTTAATAAGGGACACTCAACTGAATATTTTGGAGGCAGAAACTACCTTTTGCCTCATGTGAACAAAATAATTAGTAGTCTAGAAGGAATCCATAACAATCTATGATGAATGTGCCTTATTTGCTAGCAGGCATTCGCGAGGGCTGGAACAGTGTTTTAGTGGATGACAGAGGCATTGTACTTGAACCATCTAATGCATTATTTTAACCATACCTGGGGTACTGATTAATAAAAGGAACCTTTTTTAGATTTACCCAAAGGTATTTTTTTAATTATCTGGATCCAAGCCTTATCCAGCCATATGCTTTATCCAGAACTCCCTCTCAGGTGAGGTTGAGTCCGCCCTAGTAGTATCATCTTACCAAAGTGGAATGAGATTTCCAAGACTGATTCATGCCACAAAAGGTGGGGGAGGCTTCCTCATTAAATAAGGTTGGCTTATTAGCTTCTCCCAGGGTGTAGATAGGATGACCAATTAAATCATAATTACCCTAACTCCCTGATGCACCTTGAGCCTTTTTACTAGGTGGCCAGCCAGCACGTATGTCTGTTTCACCTCAACTTGAGTTTTTAGTTGGGTTACAGCTTTTACCTTCTGATTCACTTTTAAGAAGACTGGCAATCATCTGGGTGGCAACCCTGGAGGTTTTGCTCAAAACTGTCTCCCACTGTATTCTCAAACTTTATACCAAAATGCTACGAGTAGGAAAAACAACAAATTATTATGTGGTGATGTCATGCCTTTGCAGGGGAACTCTTCCCGTTCCCCTCTGTCTTTCGGAGTTGATATTTCAAACGCTTGTTGGTTTACAATAATTTGTTTAGATGTAGCAGTACCCTTGAAAGTACTCCTTTCATCAGTAAGGTTTTCCGAGTGGAGGACGGGAAGGGTCTCCCGAGCACTGTTAAACATGCAGACAGCAACGTATCCAACTTCATTTGGTCCTATGAAATTTTCTGCAGCAGCAATAGTTTCCTCTTCTCTCGGAACTTTCACGGACGTGTTCGAATGGGCAAGCAGGACAAATATCCAGCTGTGACTAGCAAACGGGTTTTCTTCCAGGCTGCCAACAATATCCTTTAATACAGTGCCTACGGCACCATCCTGCCACAGGAGGATTTTACTAGCAGAACTTGGGGCCAGATGTAGCAAACGTTTGCGACTCGCAAACGGGCCGATTTGCAATTTGCGACAGTGCAAAATCGGAAATGGGATGCAAAAAGCCCATTTCCGACTCGCAAAAAGCGATGGGACCCGTTTGCGAGTCGCATCCGTTGCGACCCCATTTTGCGACCCGCCAATTGCGACTCACATTTTGCGACTCGCAACCAATATGCAATTGCAAGTCGCAAATTGCGACTAGTCGCAAAAAGCCCAGTTTGCATGTCGCATTTACCACTAACTCAGAGCAGGTGGTAACCATTACCAAAGTATAAAAGGAGACCCAGAAGGCATCTGGGTTACTCAAGATGGCGGACATATACCTGATAGCAGTGAGGAGGAGAGTCTACGCAGCCCAGCAGAGGAGGAGGAGGGGCCACAGACAGGAGAAGATATATAGAACCAGGCAGACCCTTTTCCAGCAAACTGAAGAGGAGATCTATGATAAATACCGCCTTAGCAGCACAGCCATTCTAGAATTAATAGATTTACTAAAACCACAGCTAGAACACAAGACTCTGCGTGGCTGCGCCATCCCTACGCATGTGCAAGTACTATGCGCACTGCACCTCTTGGCCTCAGGGAGCTATCAGGGGGTTATTGCCGTGGCAGGTGGGGTATCCCAAAGTGCAGTGTCAAGGTTCCTCAGGGCCTTCCTAGATGCCTTAGTCATGCACAGGTCTCACTTCATATACTTACCAAGGAATGAGGCAGAAATTAACAGCACCAAGCTGGACTTTTACCGCATTGCCCACTTCCCCCATGTCATTGGATGTGTAGATGGGACACACATTCAAATATGCCCCCCTGCTAATCTGGAACATATTTTCCGCAACAGAAAATGTACCCACTCACTCAACATACAGGTTGTTTGTGATGCCCATTACGTCATCACGGACATCGTTGCTAAGTTTCCAGGCAGTACCCATGACTCATACATTTTTAGGCATAGTGGGATACATCAACGCCTGGAACGTGGGGAATTTGGAGACGGATACCTCCTAGGTAGAGCCACAGACACTTGCAGACATACACACAGGTCACTGTGCACGACTATCTGGACTTAGTAACAGTGTACTTTTGTGCCCAACAGGTGACAGTGCATATGCTCTCAGGCCTTGGATCATGACTCCGTTTTTAACACCAAGTAATGATTCTGAGAGGCAATACAACAGTGCGCATAAGAGGACCAGGAACCTGATAGAGCGGACCTTCGGACTCCTGAAGGCAAGATTCAGATGCCTACACCGCAGTGGAGGCGCCCTCCAACACACCCCCATTACCGCATTCAAAATTGTGGTCGCATGCGCCATCCTCCACAACATAGCCACCCGACGTGGGCTACCTCTCACCCCTGCAGAGCCAGATCCTGATGAGGAAGAGCAAGAACAACCACATCGCCATCATGGGGATAGGAGTCTAGCTAATCAAGGCAGACTGAGACGGGACCACATTGCAACGCAATATTTTGGACGGTACGTGTCAACTCCCACCATACTCACCCATTAACCAAACACTCCTTTAGTTAAGTGGAAGAAAAATAACTGTTTTAATAATGTAATGAATGAACTATATACAAGGTGAATTTGTCCATGGGCAGGGAAATGCCAACCAGTCATGTGGCACATTAACGCCATGTGCCACATTTATTTCTCCGGGCTGTTCTCTAGCTTCTCCTGCCAGCCTGGCTGCGCCCTGCTGCGTCCATGGTGCTCTGCCTCCCACTCCTTAGCACCCTACTGTCAGTAGCAGATACACTTCTCACTGTGGAGCCCTCCTCACTATCTTGGGGTGTTTCCCCGGTGGCCCTCGACATCTCCCGTGTCTCCATTAGTTCTATTATATGTGTGAGACGTCCCAGGCCCCTGGCAACATCCCCAGCAAAATGGCCCATCTCTATTTGCAGGCCAACTGTCCTCCTCGACAGGCCTGTTGTGTTGATGGCTAGCCTGCCGATCGATGTGGCCATCCTGTCCAGTCTTAGCATGATCTGGCGATCTCTGCGCCGCCCAGCCTCTGCCTGGCCCAGCAGTCCGGCCGCCAGTTCCCTGATGGCAGAGGCAATGTCCCCAGTGTTCTGGCACATCAGGTCCATGCGTCTGTTGAGGTGCTGCATGCTTGCATGGTTGTGTCTTACAAAGCGGTGTAGCACCCCACTAATCCTGCCCAATATTGTGTTCTGCAGGCGCTGACCCCGCAGCAGATGTGCCTCACTGCTGGTTGGAGGAAGTATCCGGGATCCAGACGCTCTTGCCCTGCGACGCCTGCGCTGTGGTGGCTGCCCTGTGCTCCCACCTGTATCCTCCCTGGCTGTTGCTGGGGCAGCTCCTGGCGTTGTTGTTGCAGCAGGCGTTACCACTGCAGGAATGCTGCTGACTGTGCATGTGGGGGTGCTGGCGGGTCCTGGGGTGTCCTCCTGGGCCTGGGTGCTTGGGGTGTAGGGGGTGTCTTGCTGGAGACCTGTGGGACATGGGGAACACACTGTCAGTGTCTAGTATCTATTGCACAATTCCTAATAAACATTTGCCTATGAACTGCCTATTGGACTACATTTCCCATAATGCATCATTCTGGCTTTTTCTACCCTGAAATGGAGCTATTTTGGTTGTGCATGCACCTGTGTACATGGTGGGTGGGGTATGACATTGATAGGGGTACAGGCATGTCACATGGTACTCACCGGTTGATGTGCTGGGCTCTGAGGTGTCCAGGTCCCCAAATCCACACACTGCCTCCGGCTCAAAGGTTTCCTCAATCATGTCTTCAAGGGGTGTGGGTGGTGGCACAGATGATGGTCCCCCTCCAGTGCCTCTCATCTCCCGGAGCCTTTCTGCCACCCTCTCCTTGGTCCGGGAGCGGAGGTCATACCACCTCTTCCTTATGTCCTCAATTGTCCTGTGGCTCACACCCAGGGAATTAATTTTCTCTTGCATTTCCTGTCAGATTTTCTTTTTGGTGGCCTCAGGAACAGTGTGGGCTGCTCTCCCAAAGAGCTCATCATGGTGCTGACAACATTCTTCGGTCAGCACCTCAAGCTCCCTCTCAGAGAATTTCATTTTCCTTTTTCGGGGGGTTCCCTCCATGGCTGCTGCTGCTTTTTCAGTGTGAAGACTGGCAGTTATAAAAGGGTGTGGTCCTGCCTCCTCCCAGGTGTATTTGTTAACTTCCTGGCTGTGATGTCATCATCATGTGCCAGGAAGTGTTTCCAGAGTGTTCTGGTGTGCTTTCTGGAGTGTTCTGCTGCACCTGCAAGCAATTTTGAGGGTACTCGCAATTTGCGACACCCACTCGCTAATTGCGAGTTCGTTTTTTGCACACTCGCAAACAGCGACCTCGCAATCTGCGGACTCGCACACAGCGTTGCAAGTCCGGCTGCGAGTCGCTAAATCGGACCGGTTATTTTCCTGGCATACCAAATTGCGAGTCGCATTTTGCGAGTCGCATTGACTCGCAAAATGCGACTCGCAATTTTTATTTTTCCTACATCTGGCCCTTGGACTCTTATACCGTTGGATGCCATCAAGATATTAGTGTTACTAGTCCTGAAAAAATATTCTTGCCCCGTAGGTTCAAGATAGAGCGATAGACGTCTCTGTTCACTGCACTGACGGACAATTTTTTTTTTTGCAGTAAAAATGACCTTTTCTTGTCATCATCTATTCTGAGACTACTCTCCCTGAAGTAGGCGAAGAAGGACAGTTTAAAGCGTAAGCACACAGCTATTTTAACATCCTAGACTTCCTTTCTTCCAGATTTGGCATTAGTGAGCTATGCACTTTCTTACAAAGGGCTGTGCAACAATCTTTTGTATCATAAAATCCAGGATTGTGAAATATTTGTTGAAATGAGTTTGCAGTGCTTGTTTAATCTCTTCATCATCCTGTGCCAAGCTTCAAAGTACACCTAGAGCTCCTAATACTAATCTGCTCCAGCTCTCCTTTTGAGTCTGGCTCTAATCTAGTCTATCTCTGCGCTACAACATGATAAGAGCTCATCTTGAACTGCAGGTGTAACCACCAAGAACTGGGGCTGAGCTTACATCCCCGTCCCAGCCTTCGTGCAGGAGTCTTTTGTTGAGCCAAAGGTTGGACATAGGTGAGAAACAGGTGTCATGACATGACTTTCTGCCAAAATTGTGAATACATGTTATTCAACACTCAGCTAAGCTTAGTTTAGTGAAGTCTCTTCAGAGTAAGAACAGTTGTTCGTTTAAAAAAAAATGTATTTTAGGGTAAGGCCTATACTCCAGCGGCTCAGTTATCATAGGTTCGCCACAGGTCTCAAGGTTCACAAGAAAAGCAAAGTTCATTGTCAGTTTGCCGTGCCCTAGCCACACTGCCCCACCCATACTGTAATATAGGATTACAATAATAACCACTCGTTCACTGTCAATAAGGGGATGCACTAAAACTCATAACATATCTTGACGAAATTAAATCATCAATATGTAAATATATTATTTAGAAATTTGAAATAATGGACACATGTGAAAGATGTTAGCTCGGAAGCCCTCCCCTTCCTAATTTGTCACCCTGACAAAGATTTAGGCCCATATTTATACTTTTTGACGCAAAACTGCGCTAACGCAGTTTTGCGCCCAAAAAATTAGCGCCGGCTAACGCCATTCTGAAGCGCCATGCGGGCGCCGTATTTATTGAATGCCGTTAGCTGGCGTTAGACGACCGGCGCTGCCTGGTGTGCGTGGAAAAAAAACACGTACACCAGGCAGCGCCGGCGTAGGGAAAAATGGCGTTTGGGCGTCTAAAAATGGGGCAAGGTAGGCTGAGGCAAAAAAAACGTCTTAACCCGATTTGCGCCATTTTTTTACGACGCCCATCCCCCATTGAAATGACTCCTGTCTTAGCAAAGACAGGAGTCATGCCCCCTTGCCCAATGGCCATGCCCAGGGGACTTCTGTCCCCTGGGCATGGTCATTGGGCATAGTGGCATGTAGGGGGGCACAAATCAGGCCCCCCTATGCCACAAAAAAATAAAAAATAAAATACTTACCACAACTTACCTTCTCTTCCCTGGGGTGGGTCCCTCCATCCTTGGGTGTCCTCCTGGGGTGGGCAAGGGTGGCAGGGGGTGTCCCTGGGGGCTTGGGAGGGCACCTCTGGGATCATTCTGAGCCCACAGGTCCCTTAACGCCTGCCCTGACCCAGGCGCTAAAATCCGGCGCAAATGCGGGTTTTTTAGACCCGCCCACTCCCGGCCGTCATGTTTGCCCGGGAGTATAAATCCGACGCAATAGCATCGCAGTCATTTTTTTAGACGGGAACGCCTACCTTGCATGTCATTAACGCAAGGAAGGTGTTCACGCAAAAAAATGGCGCTAACTCCATGAACTTTGGCGCTAGACGCGTCTAACGCCAAAGTATAAATATGGAGTTAGTTTTGCGTCGAATTTGCGTCGAAAAAAACGACGCAAATTCGGCGCAAACGGAGTATAAATATGCCCCTTACTGTATCTGAAACGTGCACAGCTTAATTTCAGATAAACTGCCAATAATGATTGACTTTGATGGTCTTTTGGGAACTTTTGAAAAAAGCAGTCTTATTATCTTTATTTCGTCTGTTCTTAATTGCTAATAAATAATTCCGCCTGCAGTTTATACTCCAAAGGACATACAAAGCATTTGTTTTGCAATTGTTTTGAACAGATTGGCATACCCAGCATGTGCGCATCAACATGATTTTGTGTATAAAGTAAGAATGGCGGTGCTTGCTTTTCTGTTCATACCGGAATTTAACAACAAGCAAAACCTCTTGAGTTGCCGTGTGCATAAGCTCTCAGTTCTGGAAGTTTTGGTTTCAGTTGCAGTAACTAATTTGATCTTTCATTACCAAAACGTTAAGGAAAGATATGTCTGTTCAACGGCTGCGATAAACGATATTTAAACAAATAAGTGTAAAAGAAACGGTGGAATGCTTAAAAGTCAATGCAGGTTTCCATTAGATGCCAGTAAATAGGCAGCAGTTGATACAGAGACTCCAAACGGCGGCAGAAAGGACATTTAGATCCTATATAAAAAAAGATACAATTGTAAGCCATAGACTAAAATTGCATGAAATAACATAGCCCCATGACAAATGAATAAATGAAGATTTAGAGCAGCAGAACTTCTTGCGGTGAAATTAAATTTAGCAGCCTCAGCAGCCGTTTTAAAAATGGATAGAAAAAGAATCCCCAGGTTCATTTTATCTTAGAATATTTATTAGCAATTTTACAAAGTTTCCCGTTTTCTCTTACTTACCTTTCCTAGTCACTTTTAAACTTATTTAAAATTGAGTTTTAATTCACCTGAGAAAATATATATTGGGGTTGGTAAGTGAGTGTAGGGCGTTGGTCAAAGGTGTGGCAAAAAATAAAATGGTCCAGATTTAAGAAAAGTGGTGCTACATTGCATGTAGCACCACTTTTCTTGCAGCCCCTTGCGCCCCCCTACTGCCACCATGTGTGTGCTGTATTTAAAAGATGGCACACAATGGCACAGGGTAGGGAGCAATAGAGTCAGAATTTCTGATGGTACTGGTGTACTGATCAGGGTTAGCGCCAAAATGTTGGCGCTAACTTTAAACAGTACATAGGGGCCCATTGTAAACAATGGTGTGGCCCCTTTTAATGCCTGCTCTAAAGATTTCTTTGCATCATTTTTTGGCTCCCCTAACGGGGGGCCCCCTTTGCACACATCATGCCTGGCGCAGGCATAATAATGTAGCACAAAATGTTGCAAAGTGGCGCAATGCATGCACTGTGCCACTTTGTAAATATGTCACAGGAAAATGTCACCCTAGCGTCGTCTTAGCATCTAAAAAATGACACTAAGGCAACTTAAAGTGGTGCTAGGCCCTCTTAAATCAGGGCCTGTATTTTGTAATTTTTATCAGTCTTTCGCATTGAAATAGCTATACATTAAAATTATTCACAGCTTAAATGAAAAATAAATGCATGGTAAGTTATTCAGTGGGAAATGCAATATCGTACAATATGAAACCTCTGTTAGTTGATGCACTGCAGAGATAGGTGTCTGTAACCAGAGACCCACAGAACTGAATCCTGGTTGCTGCTGCAGAGAATAGTGACTTGTGTATGTTTAGTGCTACAAGGTCCCAGTCTGTGATAAAAGGCATTGTAAATATTTAAGTCCTTATTTTAGGCTTGCATTATAAACGATATAAAATAGGCTGCTATGAGAGTGCCCAAAATGTTTAAGATAAAAAAAGGCGTTCCAGTACAGATTTTAGTAATACCCAGACTGTACGTATTGCATTTTAAAAAAATCATTATAAAAAAAAAGCATACAATTCAACTCCCGGTAACTCCCTTGCAATACAACTCAAAAAGAATGAATGTGTTATCAAGAAGCTTCAGGTGAAGTGATTCCATCAATTAAAGTCAATGTGGGTTTCCAGGTACCCTTTACATTTGCATATTGACCAGCCTTGCACGTTTACATTTATGCCAAGCACCACCAGGGAAAGGAAGGCTTGTTTATCTGCCTGTCCCCTCCCTCGGTTTCACAGCATAGGAGACTACCTGCCTCACACTTCAGCTACCTCACACATTTCAACTATTGGAATTAGCCGTCCCGGAACCCTTACTTTTTCATAAAAAGTAGGGGAATTGTTTCTCTAAAATGAAAAAATAAAGGCATGTAGTGCTCCTCAGATCCCGCCAACTTCGACCATTCAACACTACATACAACCTATCGAGAACCACGTTGAGTTCGTCTACTAAAGCCATTGCTTGATGGGTTGTTGTCACATTTTTATCCGATTACAATTTGCGGATATTTGATTTTTCTATTAAGATTTGGCATTGGTGATGAGATAGTAAATATTTAGGGGCATATTTATACTCTGTTTGCGCCGGATTTGCGTCGTTTTTTTTTACGCAAAGCTAACTCCATATTTATACTTTGGCGTTAGACCCGTCTAGCGCCAAAGATCTTGGAGTTTGCGTCATTTTTTTGCGTGGACACCTACCTTGCGTTAATGATATGCAAGGTAGGCGTTCCCTTCTAAAAAATGACTCCAAGGCATGTGCGCCTTATTTAAACTCCCATGCAAAAATGACGCACAGGAGTGGGCGGGCCTTAAAAAATGACGTCCAGCCGCTTTTGCGTCATTTTTTAACGCCTGGTCAGGGCAGGCGTTAAGGGACCTGTGGGCTCGGAAGGAGCCCAGAGGTGCCCTCCCATGCCCCCAGGAACACCCCCTGCCACCTTTGCCCACCCCAGGAGGACGCCCAAGGATGGAGGGACCCATCCCAGGGAACTTAAGGTAAGTTTAGGTAAGTATTATTATTTTTTTTTTTTGTGGCATAGGGGGGCCTGATTTGTGCCCCCCTACATGCCACTATGCCCAATGACCATGCCCAGGGGACATAAGTCCCCTGGGCATGGCCATTGGGCAAGGGGGCATGACTCCTGTCTGTGCTAAGACACGAGTCATTTCAATGGGGGTTGGGAATCAAACAAAATGGTGCAAATCGGGTTGAGGCCAATATTTTGCCTCAGACCTGACTTGCCCCATTTTTTGACGCCCAAGCTCCATTTTCCCCTACGCGGGCGCTGCCTGGTGTGGGTCATTTTTTTTTACGCACACCAGTCAGCTGCGCCGGCTAACGTCATTCAATAAATAAGGCGCCCGCATGGCGCTTTGGAATGGCGTTAGCCGGCGTTAAAATTTTTGACGCACAACTGCGTTGGCGCAGTTGTGCGTCAAAAAGTACAAATATGGCCCTAAGTCTGTGTGATCACGTTTGCTTTTCAGGGCTTCCCTCTTCTCACTTTTCACAATGATGTATAAACCATAAAGTTAGATGCATGGTACTTTAATGTGACGTTTTTTGTTGCTTACTCATTGCAGAAGTGAGCGCATCCCATGTCCTGTGAAAGAAACGCTTTCTATTGGCTTTGTAGGTCACTTGCTTTGTGTCCCTTCAGACTAAATGCTAAGATACATCTGAGGTTTAACATTCAGCGCCAACTTTATGGTGTACTTTCATAAAATGCCACTGCACCCAAACAGTACCAGAAATGCTGCGAATTGTCTCTCTCTTCAGATACGACAGTCGTGCAGGGTTGGTAGGGTGTGATGCACCCTGGAAAAGACTACATACATCCTGCAACACCGTAGATCGCATCATAGTTGTCATTTGTCACCGCCTAACCAGCACTCCTAAAGGCAGAGCTACGAGGTCCTGGAAGCCACAATCAATTCGAAATTGCGTTTGGTTCATTTTAGAGGATCTGCTAAGCTTGGTTGCTACACTGTTTTCTGATGCACTTTGCAGCCATTTATTTTTTCTATGCCCCACCACCTGGAAACTCAAGTCACACCATCTGCCAACCCAACATCAATGTGGTCTGTTTCTGCATTCACTTATACCATCCATCTTTGCAGCTCAGAGAAAGGGCACAGTGGTGCAGAGGCAACCCCCTCTACTCCTCTTGTGTGGTATCAGCTGTCTTTTATCTCTTTCACTAGTGGTTTACTGCTGTCTCTCCCATAACCCTCCACGTATATTGCCTATGGCTGTCTTTCTTTTCCACGTCCTCTGATTTTGCCCTCACACAAACACACACTCTTGAAAGAAACAGCGCACGCCATCTCCTTCACTTTCCTCTGTCACCAGAGCAACGTTGAAGAAAAGGTTGATTGGTAGAAGAATGTGAGCCTATCAGTCACTTCCTTTAACATTTGAGACATGTGAAGCCAGCTTCCACTTTATACCACAACATATGCCATGAATCCAAACATCACGCCTCCACAACCTGCATTGGCAAATCAAATTCCCCCAACAAATAATAATTTAAAAAAATCAGTAACTGGGTTTAAAATAGCTGCAGCTGAACTTTGTATACAGTTTAAGAGCTGAGGAGAATGAATCTCACGTCTATGATCTGGTTAATGAAGTTAATGAAAGGATAATTATAGGTAACACACAATGCATGCAGATGAGAGCAAGTGCAGACTCATATCAGGTAGAAGTTCTAAGACTTTACCCTTATAATATGTACTATCTCCCACCTTGTTCAGGGATTGCTGGATTATTCTACTTTTGTATCTTTCTTTGTTCACAGGCCCTTCTTTTGAAACAATCTATTGTTTGACCAAACTGATGTTTGGGCTTTGATTCTTCCCATTCAGGACACAACTTTCAATCTATATCTTTACTTTGATACACTAATTGGAGCTGGTGGTTCCCAGGCTGATACTAGCTATGATAGGGCATGATTACTGTTGGACCTGGCCCTTTTTACAGGGTCATTCCCAAACATTTTGGCCCGTATTTATACTTTTTGACGCTAAACTGCGCTAACGCAGTTTAGCGTCAAAAAGTTTAGCGCCGGCTAACGCCATTCTGAAGCGCCATGCGGGCGCCGTATTTATTGAATGGCGTTAGCCGGCGCTAGCAGACCGGCGCTGCCTGGTGTGCGTGGAAAAAAACCACGTACACCAGGCAGCGCCGGCGTTGGGGAAAATGGCGTTAGGGCGTCTTAAAAATGGTGCAAGTCAGGTTGACGCTAAAAAATCGCCTCCACCCGATTTGCGCCATTTTTAACGACGCCCAGACGCCATTTACATGACTCCTGTCTTAGTAAAGACAGGAGTCATGCCCCCTTGCCCAATGGCCATGCCCAGGGGACTTATGTCCCCTGGGCATGGTCATTGGGCATTGAGGCATGTAGGGGGGCACAAATCAGGCCCCCCCTATGCCAAAAAAAAAATATAAAATAAATAAAAATGTATACTTACCTGAACTTACCTGAATGTCCCTGGGATGGGTCCCTCCATCCTTGGGTGTCCTCCTGGGGTGGGCAAGGGTGGCAGGGGGGGTCCCTGGGGGCATGGGAGGGCAGCTGTCGGCTCATTTTGAGCCCACAGGTCCCTTAACGCCTGCCCTGACCCAGGCGTTAAAAAGAGGCGCAAATGCGGGGTTTTTTGCCCCGCCTACTCCCGGGCGTGATTTTTGCCCAGGAGTATAAATACGACGCATTTGTGTCGCAGTCATTTTTTTGGACGGGAACGCCTACCTTGCATCTCATTAACGCAAGGAAGGCGTTCACGCAAAAAAATTACGCTCTTTCCTCATACTTTGGCACTAGACGCGTCTAACGCCAAAGTATAAATATGGCGTTGGTTTTGCTCCGAATTTGCGTCGAAAAAAACGACGCTAATTCGGCACAAACGGAGTATAAATATGCCCCTTTGTCTTCCTCCTCCTATTTGTTGGCACTAGGACTCTGAACACTTTATCACTGCTGATCAGTACTAAAGTTCATGTGCTCTCCCATCTAAATTTGGTATGATTGGCTTACACCTAATTGGCACATTTAATTAACCTGGAAGTCCCTTGTACAGTGGTATCCCTATACCCAGGGCCTGTAAATTAAATGCTACTAGTGGGCCTGCAGTGCTGCTTTCACCACCCACAGAAGTAGCCTTTCAACCCTTTCTCAGGCCTGCTACCGCAGGACCTGCATGCACAGTTTACTACCACAGGGACGTGACATCTAAATTTACTTGCCAGGCCTGGAACTCCCCTTTCACTACACATACGTCACCCATAAAGTAGGCCCTAGCTAGCCCTGTGGGCAGGGTTCTGTGTGAGTAAAAGGCAGGACATGTGCCTGGTTGTGTGATATGTCCTGGTAGTGACAAACAGCATATTTGGTTCCTCACTACTGTGAGTGCTGCCTTTTTCATAGGATTGCATTGGAAATGCCCAACCTTATGTCTAGGTGGTATAGTCTAAGCTATGAGGGGTAGCGTAGGTATGTTTGGCATGATTGTAATTGTAGTGAGAAATGCTGCTTACTGGTGACGCTGGATTTTATTACTCTTACAGAAATGCCACTTTTAGAAAGTGAGCATTTCTATGTGCTTATGACTAAGCTTTTGCAGCTTACCTCCAATCCACGTCTGGGGCGTAGTAACAGCTGGGCTTTGTGCATACTTTTCAGACAGCCTGTACACAGGGATGGTGGAGATGTCACAGAGGTGCATCTGCTTATTGAATGGTCTTCCTGGGCTGGGAGAGGGAAAGGCAGGGCTCACCTGCATTTGTAAAGGCTGTGCCTTTATCTCATACAAAGGGCTCATTTACCCCCCACTGATGTCTGGAGCCTGTGCTGGAGGAAAAAGGGTACACTCCTGGAACAGGTGAGTACTGGTTGGAACCACTTCTCCCCCTTTTGTGGAGACTGCCCAAAATGTGTATAAGTAGGGGGGTCTTCCCCCACATTTTTAGACATTAATGGACTAACCTGGACACAGGATGCTGCTGGAAGAACTCGCCAGGAACCTCCTTTGGACTGCTGTTGTTGTGCTGATCTGTAACCTGCTGGATCAGTAAGAGGAATTTGCCACTGCCTGCAAACTTTTGTGCTGGCCTCTTTCCTTGGGCCCTGCAGCCCTGTGCCCCATCTGCTGTCTTCAGGAGCTGGGTAGTGTGCCCCATGTTCCGCTGCATTTTCTTTTGTCCTAAAGCACTAGAAGGACCTTTTGTTGTTTATTTGCCTAGTGCTAGGAGAGTGCTTTATTTTGTGTACCTTCCCAGCATGTGATGAGCACTCCATTTGTGGAATACGGCAGACGCAGGGAGCACCCCCCTATCATTGTGGATGTGCCCCCTCTCCATGACGCTGGAAAGGCAAAAAGGAGCCCACCGGCAGCCTCTCATCAAGCACGGATGAAGAGCTCTCTTTCAGGTGCCCCCAGGGCAGGAAGCGCTTTGAGTAGTGATCACGGGGCACAAGCAGGCACCAGCTTTGGTGCAGTGGGCTCTGCAGCCCAGGACGCCTAGAGAAGAGAAGTCGGCTTGTGGTATGGATGCCAGAGGCTTTCCCAGGGCCCTGGAGGGCCTCAGACTCACCCCCGGATCCCATGTGTGAGGGGCTGAGCTGCTGGTGGAGGCCAGCTGCACCACGTGATCGCGAGCAGCTGGTGTGCAGAAGAGTAAGTGTGGGGAACATTCCAGGTCTCCCACGCTGAAAGAGAGTGTGAATCCTCCTGCGCCTTCGGGGGTATTCTTCTGGCCCCATTTATCCACGGGGTGGACACCTCGGTGGAGGCCATCCCCGCAGCAAGGCGAAATACTGCATTGGCAGAGAGAGGAGCATCGGAGCTCTTGGGTTGAACTGGGGGCTCGCCGGAGTCCCTGATGTCCTGTAACGGGTGCACAGGAGCTCCCCGACCTCAGCGGGAGTGGTGACCCACCTTCAGGTTGATAACACAGGTGCAGGAGCAATAGGATCATCCCAGCCAAGATGGGTGGTGTTCCTTGCAGGTGCTGCGTTGGTACTACCTGTTTACTGCCCCCAATGCTGTATGATTCTCAGGGTGCCCAGGGGTAAGGATATATGTTGCGCTTACTTGGTTAGGGGAATGTATATTTTCCCATGACCAGGGGAATGTGTTTCATGATGGGGTTGCGACCTCCATGCTCTTGTGTTTATTCTGTCATGCGCATTTTTAGTGATGTTTCATCATATGTGCAGCCATGATGGTGTTTTGGCAGTTGAGATTATGTGTTTACTGTGACTTTCGTTTTAGGGTAGCATGTGTTTTCTATGACGTGCATTTTTGATAACAATGATGACCTGACTACTGCTTGTGTTGCAGAATTACCAGTAACCTTTATATTTTTCTGACTACTGCTTATTGTTGCTGAGTACTAATAACTGTTTGATGTTCTGACAACTGCTTGTGTAGCAGTGTATTACTGACATGTTTTGCTTGGTCTAATGATGTTATATGCAATATAGTTTATTTTTATATAACTTGTTGTTTTTCCTTTGCGGTGTATTTATTGTGTCATGTGTGTTGTGTGTGTTGTGCAATCGCTTTACACATTGCCTCTGGGATAAGCCTGACTGCTTGTGCCAGCTACCAATGGGGTGAGCAGAGGTTATCTTGAGTGTGTAACTCCCTCGCCTTGACTAGAGTGGGTGGTTTCTGCCTGGCTTAGGTGCATACCCTAGCCAACTAGAAACCCCATTTCTAACAATTGCCATCAAGAATATGTTCTTCTAGGATTGGTGTGTGTTCTGCGTCCACCGAAATGCATTGTTGCATATAGTAGACTGCAGGAATGGCCTACCTATACATATGTATGTGTGGGGACAACATTGCTTGCATTGTATCATTATGCTTCATGAGTGATGTATCATCACAAACATGCCTACCAGTACATGATGATGTTGCATGCCCATTTTTCGCATCTGCAAGTGGGGGTGCCTGTTTATCCAAACAATCCTTCATCCTCGAACTATGTATTTCCGAGCTTTAGCCCTCACCCATGGGGGCATTGTGATTTTATAGGGTGATTCGTTACATTCTGAACTTCACCTACTAACAGAATCTGAAATCTAATATCATGTTTTACAAGCTGACTTCATAGCTGGAATTCATTTGTGTTAATAATAGGAACAGAATACAGCAGAAGAGAAAATGTATGCAGTATTGGACCACAAGTGATTCATTTGCAGCATAATTTTACCAAATTGTCCAACTGCATACAAATAAAGGAAAATGTCTACTAAATTAAATGAAGGTAATTAAATACTTCCACTTCTAAAGCAGACCATAACCTGAAAGAAGACCATATGCAGAGAGAGAGCTTTCTGTCTGGGTCATACCTTGCTTCACATCTACAGTACTTGAGGGCCTTTACTTCTTCAGTGTGCATTTGTCATACGTTTTATTTTCTTCTTGTTCCCCCTTAGTTGTCTTTATTCACTGTCTCTGAGTCACTTGGTTATGCAAATTGAGGGCTGCTATTTTGAAACGTTGGCAGTCTACTTTTTGACTTCAGCCTACAACATCCTAGTTGTTTCAATTGATGATGACAACTTTAATAAATTAGCAGTTATTATCGATAGGTTTTGACTCCTTTGCAGTTGAGCTCTCTGACCTCTCTTAATAGGCCCCTTTCTGTTAAGGATTCCATTGCTACTAGATTTACATTGAACGGTTTCCCTTAACCCTCACCAGCTGAAATAATCTGTGAATCTTCCCGATCTTTAAAATATGTTTAACCTACATTCATTTTTTTCTTAGTTTACTGCTATGCAACAATTGTACTCACACCCATGCCATTATTGCTACATCAATGAGTTAGCTCTTCCTGCATGAATATTTGCATCAATTAGGCGTTTTGCTGAGTTCTTTGGTATGTGTGGCTTTAGTTAGAGCACTGTTGTTGGGAATCAGATTTGTTTTCATTTGCTCTTTTGTCCTGTTCAGGGCCCATAGAACATTCGCTTTCATATTTTAGTGACTAATAGAAGCACTTCTACAGATCAGTAATGTCCTTTATGTACGTTTTTCTTCTGTGTTTTCATACGTACTGTAGTAATGCTTGGAATATGACACTGAGCATTAACTTATTTAAATCAGACAGTCTAACAGATACAGTCACTATTTAATTTAATAGTGACTTTTCTGCCTCTCCTGATATTTTATCACTTTGCTGGACCATTTTAAGTAATGTTCCAGTTTTAATGAATTACTGTATGACCTCCTCTCCAATCCTTAACCACTTTATGAGCGTTCCCATCAGTGAGTCTTTTCATTGTACTAGTGCAACATCGACAACAGAGTTGGCACTTCAATTAATATTTTTAACTGTTGTGCCATCTGTTCTATTATGAAATATTTGTCATTAGTTGTGTTTTAATGTGTTAGGTCCCATTTCTCTCACCAAGATAAATTGTAATGATGTAGGTTGTACTTATTTATAGTTTTAATCACAATTAATAGATATGCTTCACGCATTATGCTTTTGAGAGTTTTAGCATGTCCTATATTATTTTCGATATAGTTTTCAATTTATTGGACGTGACCTTACAGTATTAGAAAACTCATGGGTTGGTGTTTCTAGAACGTAGTGCATCTAGCAGTTAAATCAAATTGCTTTATACTTTACGCAACTGTCCCAGGTTCACTGAGAGATGCAGTTCCCGTCAATCACATTAGAAGAAACTTGCAGACAAAGTGACTCAAAGTAAATCACCACTACTAACCAGTATAAATAATTAACATCAAAGTGTAATGAAAGTCGTGATTTAGAACACAACCGCTTAGCTTCATCGTGCCTAGTCGTACCTACAAAAACATGAGTCACACTCAGAGGAAGAACATCTTGTCTCCGATAAAGCCACCTGGATGTCCTGCACATAAAATGGAGCACTGTACCCCTGCATGATGTACCAAAATCTCTGCCAGTCTAGGAAAGTCAAGCCAGACCAAAAATGTTTTCTCCTTCCATTACCTAAAAGTCTACTGGAGGTGGAAATAAATCGAAAACCATTCTTAGAAGATATACTCCTTTAGTGAGCACTGTGGGCCCCACTGAAAGTCCCTCTATGTAGCAAACATGTACCCTAATTAGAGAGTACCCACACTTCTGAATATCCATTCAAAGCACTGAATATGATCATCACAAGCAAGCAGCTCCTCACCAAAATGTGACACATTTTTTAGCTGTGCAGAAAATGATGCAAACCACCCAACTTGTATTTTAAAATAAAAGAGGTTATGTCCACAAATAAATTAGTAAGATAAACACCATCTTCAATCAAACATCTCGCAAATTATATAGGTTTCGGTTAGAGAGATATGGACAGCAGAGGGATTAAAGGATATGACCGTCAGTAAAAGACTGAAAGCTGCCAGTCCAGTCATGTGCCACCACAACAAGCTCGTGCTAGTTTACCTCTAGTAAGGTTAAGGTGAAATGAGCTCCTATGCCCACAAAGCCAGGCACAGTAAAGGAACATCCCGCTTTGCAAACGTGTAAAAGTCCTCACCTTTGACTGAGATGTAATTTTACTTTCTTTTAGCCTTAACTCTACTGCCGTATGTGTCACCCAAAATGGATCAGCCATCAGGATACATCGATCCTTTTTTCCTTGCTGTTACTCAAGCCTGTCCTAGCCTAGAGTAGCAACAGTGATACATAAAGAGTTTCTGCTTCCCAGCGGTGCCCTTTTCCCGCAGTCGAAAGTCCTTCCCTTTGACTTCTGGCAATGAGGAATTGATAGGGGCAAAATGCTTCTCAGAGTGCCCAGAGCGCTCTTCAGATAGGAGAACCGCAGGGACATAAAGCGCTCTCCTCACGCTGAGGCAATGGAACACAAAGGTTCTGTATGTACTTTAACAGGGAAAAGACTACAGGGCTTCCCTCAGGCTGTATGAACTTGAGTGCTGGGGGAAGGCGGCACACCACCCAGCTCCTGGAGACAGAAATGGAGGCACAGGGCTTCAGGGCCCCAGAAAGCAGGCCGGCACAAGTGTTCACAGGTAGTGGCAGACCCTCTCAGTGACCTAGCAGGTCCCAGGGCAGCACAACAGCAGAGCAGTCCCAAGGTGGTCCCTGACAAGTCCTTTTAGCAGCATGCTGTGTCTAGTTCAGTAGTCCACTATTGTATAAAAATGTGGGGTAAAACCCTGTGTACCTATACTCATTTTGTGCACTCTCCACAAAAGGGGGAGATGGGGTTCCAACCAGTACTGACTGGTTACAGGAGTGTCCCCTTTCTCCTCAAGCACAGGCTACAGACATCAGCGGGGGGTAAACAAGCCCTTTGTGTGAGGCCATGGCACAGCCTGTACAAATGCAGATGTGCCCCACCTCTTCCTCTCCCAGCCCAGGGAGACCATTCAGTATGCAGATGCACCCTTGTGACACCTCCACCTTCCCTGTGTACAGGCTGTCTAAAAAGTATGCACAAAGCCCAGCTGTCACGCTGCCCCAGATATGGACTGGAGTCAAGCAGCAGAACACCAGAGTCATAAGCACAAAGAAATGCCCACTTTCTAAAAGTGGCATTTCTGTAATGGTAATTTTAAATCCACCTATACCAGTAAGCAGCATTTCTCACTACCATTACAATCATACCAAACATGCATATGCCACCCCTCATAGATCAAACAATACCACTCAGACATTTGTTAGGGCACTACCAATGCAGTTCTGTGAAATGTAGGACCCACAGTATTGAGGAACCAAATAGGCTGTAGGTCACTACCAGGACATATAGACCCTGATTTAAGAGGGTCTATTGCCACTTTAGCACCACCTTAGAATTATATTTCTTTTTACGCTGAGGTGGCCTTTTCCCCGTGCCATATTTACAAAGTGGCGCAATGCATGCATTGTGTCACTTCGTAACTCTTTGTGCTGCAGTGTGCCTGCACCAGGCATAATGCATGCATAGGGTGTGTTCCCCTGTTAGGAGGGAGCAAAAAATGCTGCAAAGAAATCTAAGAGAATTCTTGCATCATTTTTGGCACTTTTAACCCCTGCTCAGAGTAGGTGCTGAAAGGAGGTACACTATTGTTTATATTGGACTTCAATGGGCTTTTCAGATTAGCATCAACATTTTTGTTTTGGTTGTCCTACCTTTTACATACACAGCACCCTGCCAATAGGCCTGGTTAGGGCCTACCTTAGTGGTGACTTATATATAGTAAAAGGGGACTTCCAGGCCTGGCAAGTAATTGCCAGGTTCCTGTGGGGAGGAAAGTACCCTCTTTTTGGCATGTTTACCCCCATTTTGTGCCTGATGTCAGTGTGTTTGACTGTGTTCACTGGGTTCCTGCTAACCAGGACCCCAGTGATTATGCTCAATCTCCTCTAAATGTTGTCACTGTATACTGTTAACCCAGTATTTCGCACAAAATTGGCATATTGGTTCTCCCTTACAAGTCCCTAGTATATGGTACCTTGGTACCCAGGGCATTTGGTGTTCCAGCGGATCTCTATGGGCTGCAGCACCTCTTTTGCACCCATAGGGAGCGCATGCAAAGGCTTCTTCAGGACTGCACCGTTTCACTGCCATTTACACTTCACCAGGTCACTTGTAAGTCACCCTGATTACAGACATTCCAGCCCTGAAGGCAGGGTGCAGAGTACCTGTGTGTGAGGGCACCTGGGCACTATGTCCTCCAGGACCATTTTCCCAGACTTCGTGACTGCGCGGACACCATTTTACACATGTACTGGACATAGGTCACTCCCTATGTCCAGCTACATAACAGTAACTCCGAACATAGGCATGTTTGGTATCAATCATGTTGGAATCATACCCCAAGGCTTTTGCAAGCATTGGTTGTATGACTCCATGCACTCTGGGGGCTCCTTAGAGGACCCTCAGTATTGCCATTGCAGCATTCTGAGGTTTTCCAGGCAGCCCCAGCTGCTGCCACCTCTCAGACAGATTTCTGTCCTCCTGTTGCTTGCGCATCTCGAGCCCAGGAAGGCAGACCAAAGGATTTCCCTTGGGAGAGGGGTGTTACACCCTCTCCTTTTGGAAATAGGTGTTACAGGAATGGGAGGGGTAGCCTCCCAGAGTCTCTGGAAATGCTTTGAAGGGCACAGATGGTACCCTCCTTGCATAATCCAGTCTACACCGGTTCAGGGACCCCCAGTCCCTGCTCTGGCCCTTAACTGGAAAAAAGGAAAGGTCAGTGACCTCTCACCTGTCCATTACCACCCCAGTGGTGCTCTGAGGGTGGTGCTCAGAGCTCCTCCAGAGGGTCCCTGGGTTTTGTCATCTTAGATTCCAAGTTGGCAGGGCACTCTGAGAGCATCTGAGTGGCCAGTGCCAGCAGGTGACGTCAGAGCCCTCCCCTGATTGGTGCATACCCCCTTACAAGGCTATTTAGAGTCTCTCTCTTGAGAGGTTCTTCAGATTCAGATTCAGATTGAAAGACTCCAGCAGGAATCCTCTGCATCCTTTTCTTCACCTTCTTACCAAAGAAACTGCATCTGTACCCTGCAGGAACTCTACAAACTGCAACAAAGAAGCAAAGACTACCTCTGAAACATTGTAACTTCAGCTCCGGCCAGCAACTGTAACTGTTTCCAGGTTGTGCATCCTCACAGGACAGCCTGTCTTCAGCCTGCACCAGAAGAATGAAGGAAGCTCCCTTGGAGTGAAGGCTTCAGCAGGCACCGCACTGCAGCCATGATCGGTGGTGTGGGTCCCCTCTCCTGATGAAGTGCGTGGATCCAGCATCACAGGTGGTGGACTGAAGTGGTCCAGACAGTCCTAAAGTCCAGCTGTCCAACTTTAGTGAAGGTAAGAGCTTGCCTCCGAAGCAAGACAGTACCCCCATGTACCACATGTTTTGTGGTTGCCAAGGCTTGTTGGCATCCTTCCACAAAGGTCTTCATATGCTGTGCATCTACGGCCCTCAGCACTTTTTCCTGCAACGCACAGCTTCCTGAGTGGTTCTCCGGTGGCGTGGGATCCCTTTGTGTAGTGCTGCATGGGACTCCTTTTGCACCTCCTTTCTCCCCATGCTGTGGACTCCTGTGCATGCTGCTTGGTCTTCTGAGGGCTCTTTGAGTTGCTGAGAGTCCCCTCTAACTCCCTCTCCTGGGTAGAGTCCACCAGGTCCTTCCTGGTCCCAGGCAGTGCCATTTTCAGCTAACCACAAGCTTTGCATGGGCCAAGACTTGTTGGCGGAATCCAGTGACACACACCAGACTGCAATCATCCATCCGAAGTGGGACATCATCTGCACTGTTAGAAATGGGGTCTTTGGTCGGCAGTCAGGTTACCCCCTATCCAAGCAAGGACCCTCACTCTAGTCAGGGTAAGTCACACACAATCCAAATTATCCTTTGCCCACCCTCTGGTAGCTTGGCACTGAGCAGTCAGGCTTAACTTAGAAGGCAATGTGTAAAGTATTAGTGCAATAAATCATGCAATAACACAGTAGAACACCACAAAAATACACCACACAGGGTTTAGAAAAATATATAATATTTTTATGATAAGATGCAGGTCAAAACGATTAAGATGCAATAAGTATGTTTTGAAATATCACTGTAAAAATGATATAAAGTTTCTATAGTCTCTTAAAAGCAACAAATGTCTCTTGCAAGCACAAAGTACCTGGTTTGCATGCAAAATCTCTGCAAGGACCCGCAGAGGAGGAGATGCATGGAAAACAGGGAGGTGTGCGTCGATTTTTCGGGCCGCACACGGCGATGTGTCATTTATTTTTCACGGAAGGAAGGCTTTGTGTCAATTTCCAGCACTCGGTCTTGGATCCTCTTCGGGTTGCGGAGTTTTCAGATGCCCAGGGGACAATGCATTGAAATCCGGCACTTGCAGGACGAAGCCACGGGTGCTGCGTCAATCTGGTGGGCATTGTGTGGAAATTTCTACCGCACGGCAGGCGATTCCTCTCAGGAAGTCGTGTCGGCTGTGCGTCGATCCAGTGGGCTGTGTGTCTAATTTCCGGTCACTACGCTGGTGCTGCGTCGATCTTCTCCTTGCGAAGTCGGGCTGCGTCATTCCAGTTAGGCATGCAGTGAATTTTTTCACCAAGATGCAGGCTGTGCTTCATTTTCGGCAGGCTGTGCATCGATTTCGACCGCACAGGGAGACTTCAGGGAACAGGAGGCAAGCTCTATCCAAGCCCTTGGAGAGCACTTCTTCAGCACAGCCAGAGAGCAGCAAGGCAGCAGGGCAACACCAAGGCAGAAGTCCCTCTCAGAAAGCAGTCAGGTGAGTCCTTTGGGCAGCCAGGTAGGGGCGGAGGCCCTGTTTAAATACCCAAATGTGCCTTTAAAGTGGGGGGACTTCAAAGAGTGGCTTAGAAGTGCACAAGGTCCCCTTCCAGTTCAATCCTGTCTGCCAGTGTCCCAATAGGGGGTGTGGCAGTCCTTTGAGAGAGGGCAAGCTACTGTCCTTTGACATGTAAGTCTCAGGCCCTCCACCCTCCCAGCCCAGGAAGACCCATGACCCTGAGCATCCTGTGTTAAAGGGTTGTTTGAGTGAATGCACAAAGGAGCTGTCAACTGAACCAAACCAGAAATGGATTGTAAGGCACAGAAGGTTTCAAATGCAGAGAAATGCTAACTTTCTAAAAGTGGCATTTCTAAAATAGCAATATTAAATCCAACTTCACCAGTCAGCAGGATTTTGTATTACCATTCTGGCCATACTAAATATGACCTTCCTACTCCTTTCAGATCAGCAGCTATCACTCAAACAGTATATGAGGGCAGCCAAAATGTTAGCCTATGAAAGGAGCAGGCCTCATAGCAGTGCCAAATGAATTAAGGAGTTTTACCTACCAGGACATGTAAACTACACAGGTACATGTCCTGCCTTATATCTACACTGCACCCTGCCCTTCGGGTTACCTAGGGCCTACTTTAGGAGTGACTTATATGTAGAAAAAGGGGAGTTTTAGGCTTGGCTAGTACTTTTAAATGCCAAGTCGAATTGGCAGTGAAACTGCATACGCAGGCCTTGCAATGGCAGGCCTGAGACATGGTTAAGGGGCTACTTAAGTGGGTGGCACAATCAGGGCTGCAGACCCACTAGTAGCATTTAATTTACAGGCCCTGGGCACAGACAGTGCACTTTACTAGGGACTTACAAGTAGATTAAATAATCCAGTTGGGTATGATCCAATGTCATGATGTTTAAAGGGAGAGAGCATATGCACTTTAGCACTGGTTAGCACTGGTTAAACGGAGGGAGGCAGGCAAAAAGGTAGGGGTGACCACTCTATGGCTGTCTGGTCTAACATGCACCAACCAGGAATCTGCATCCGTCTTCTTGGGTGCAGTATTAACTGTTGTTCTTCACCGGTGGTTCTGCTTTTGCACCTTCATCTAGGTTAGCAGGGTCTCCTGTTCTCCCTGGACTCTTCAGTGCATCTTGGTCCTCTTCTTCCACAGGTCATCAGGTCTAGGAATCCATTGTTGCTGTCTTGCAGTCTATTCTTATCTTGCATAATGTTCTTTCTCGTGTTCTTGTGTGTTCTAGGAAAGTTACTGTGATATACTCCTGCTTTCCCGGACTATGGGGTGGATTCTATTACTTACCTTTGGTGTTTTCTAATACTCTCAGCGCCCCTCTACACACTACACTTGCCTAGGTGGGAAACCGACTTTTGCATTCCACTTTCTTAGTATATGGTTTTTCTTCCCCCTAAGCCCATTTCTAACTATTGTGGTTTTCACTATTTGCAATGTTTTCCAACTGTTTTTACAGCAATTTATGCATAGTAGTGTATAGAATTAGTGTATTCTTTACCTCCTGAGGGAGTATAGTCTCTATGGTATTTTTGGCATTTGTGTCACCAAAATAAAGTACCTTTATTTGTGTAACACTGAGGCCCATATTTATACTTTTTGACGCAAAACTGTGCCGATGCAGTTTTGCGTAAAAAATATTACCGCAGGCTAACGCCATTACTGTGCGCCGTACGGGCGTCAAATTTATACTTTGACGCACAGCGGCGCAAACCACAGGTGTAAGTCATTTTTTTTTACGCACACCTCAGCTTCACGTCGTAAAGGAAAATGGCGTTAACGAGGCGGAAATTACTGTGAGCCGATTTACGACACCGCATACCGGATATGCGGTGGTTTTTTTATGCAATAGCATCAAAATTCCCCGCAAACACAGCCATTTCAGCAGAGGAGAGCCAAAATGGATTCCAGATGCCTGTACAGACCCCAGGAAGATAACAACAGACCAGGAACCAGCCAGGAGGACCCACACAAGAACCAGGACAGGGAGAAGAAAAGAACGTGTCACTTCAGTGCAGAGGAGCAGGAAATTCTGGTAAAAGAGGTGACGGAACACCAGCACCAACTGTTTGTCACCTCAAAGTTGCCAATCCGTAGGAGAGAGGCAATATGGCAACCAATTGTTGATAAGATTAACAGTGTGGCAGACGTACGCAGAACAGTCATCGAGTGCAAGAAACAATGGCATGACTGCAAGCACAGGACCAAGGAAAAGATGGCCAGGAACAGGAAGGCAGCACTGCAGACTGGAGGTGGGAGTCCAGCACACCAGGAGGCCATGGACCACATGGAGGAGATGATGGCAGCCGTCATCCCTGAGGAGATTGTCACAGGGATTCAAGGATAGGACAGCGCAGACTAACAGGAGACAACGCACATGCAGGGTAAGTCGCATGGGAAACTAAAATGCACTAATGTTAACTGCAACCGGGGGGGGGTGGAATACTGACTACACAATGCATGTAAGTCATCATATACATGGAGTGGCATGGGTAAAGGGATACGGCACAGGGGTATGGCCTGTACAGAGAAAAGCTGGGGCATACCATAACACAACATCGACAACATTTCCATGGGGGTATGATGCCATGCCAACGATGTTGCAAAGATAAAGCCACGCCAGGAGGGAAGGGCACAATGTCAAACTGACATTCCGTCACACGTCAGCTACTATACTGCCTACATTAACTAGGGCCTAATTAACAACCTCTAGCCATACCGACAACTGGAATGTAACATTGACAACAGTTCCCACTACCACCTCCGCTGTATGTGCTGGTCAAGTAGTCAATGGCAGTAACGTCCCTATGGATTATACACACCTAAATTAGAGGGTTTAGGATGACAACGTTAACAATCCCCTGAAACAAGACAAATGTTCCAGTCCTGTCAAATGTGAATGCACATAGTTGCCGCAAACATCAGCCAATGTCATCAACATTAGGAGATACACAGCACTAATGTCACCCCGTGCTGCATATGTCAGGGTCCATCCTGTGCCTGGGTCACAATGCAACATCCTAAATGTCATACTGCTCAGACAACAGCATTGAGGGGGAGGACACATGTAAATGGTCACTGAAATACACCTGCACAGTCAGAGAAGGAAATAGGACACTGCTACGACTATCAGGGCAATCCAATGTACCACACATTCCCCAACATCAGCTGTACACATTACCAATGCTGACATCCATATCGTGCCATAACAATGCTATGCATAGTATACGCTATATTTCAACTACGTATAAGTGGATGTGAAAGATCAGAGACTGGGGCAGGTCCAGATTGTTAAGTGTGCTGCTAGTGCCATCAGAGAACCCACAGCCAGTGAAAGGTCTCACCAGGAGAATGGAAGTAGACGGAGGGTTGAGTAGGACAAGAAGGTGGCAATTCACTATTTGGCCAAAACCAACACATAGAGGATATGATGCTGACAAGTCTACTAACTGACCACAATACATGTGACATGCAGGTGGGGCATAGGCCTGGGAGAATGCCCATCTGAAAGTCTGGATCAATGAACAGGAACCAAGATCACAATGTGAAATCATCACAAGGCAGGCATGTCACATAACAAATGCCACAACACAGACACACTAATTGTACCCTATTTCATTGCAGAGGACAATGGATCTCCTGCCGACATGCCTGTCCAGGACTACCCTGATGACATGGATGACGAGCTGACAAACATCAGCCACCAGACCCTCCAAGTTGTCCTTGGAACCCTCCAGACCCCACCTTCAGTCACAAGGAGGAGCACAGAACAAGCAGCCATCACAGAGGACCCACCCACAACCCAAATTGTACAACCTGCCAGCTCCAATACAGCTGAGGACTCAGACGACACAGCCACCAGCTTTGAGAGAACTGTAGTCGGAGTACAGCGGGAGCTGGCCAAGGAGGTGCGGGTGGGGATGCAAAATATGGCAGCCAGCCTTGAGGGGCTGCGTTCATGCATGATGTCATCTGCAGATCAGGCAGCAGCCATGCAAGCGCTAACATCCATCCTGCAAGGACTACAACAAACTGTAAAGGAATTCACCACTGCAGCAAGGGAGCTGCCACAACACCTCGCACCCCAAACCTTCCACTGCATGCACGAATGCAATTATGACCCCCTCAGGGCCGACCTGGCTGCCTACCATTGTGATGTGGCTGCTATTCTTAAGAACCAGCAGATCCTCCTTGCAGCAGAACTGCCCTTAAGACCCCCACAGGTAGCATCTACCAGGATGTCTGACTCCACGTCTACACACACTGAGGTGTGTGTTGCCCCTTCACAACCACCACCACCAAGGGCAGAGGAGGCAACACACACATGAGAAGATGAAGACGTGGCACAGATCACCTTCACACGTAAAAGTACCCAGAAGCACTAGTCCCTGCCACATGGCCACCTATTAATAAGGTCCTGCGCTTTGTAACATGCCAGTCTTGCAACAACTGTTCTCAAGCACTGTTCTGCAAACCACTGTCTATCTTGTCAGCCTGCCTTGTTGTTGTGTCTCACTAACTCATCGGCAAATCCTGTCCCTCTGCACTGTCTGACACTTCACCCCAGCATGTACAATGAATTGTCCTTTAGCACTTGTGTAGGATCACAATGGAAGATGTCACTATAATAGACTAACAATCATGGACAATGTACATATATCACTACAGCACTTTTCAATAAATAGCACTTACACAACCACTTTGTCTCTGTGTAATGTGACACATCAACCATGCAGTAGACCACTGAATTTTGCCTCCTGTCAAATAACATAGCTTGTCAATACAACTGTCCTGAAATAATGTAGGATGATAACTATGCACAGTGGCCTGAATTCTACCATACTCTGCCCTTCCTGAGGGTAATATCTGAGGAAAAGAGAAACTATAAACCCTAATGCTGTGTTGGACAGAATAATGCTTCCTCAAGGGATATCTAAACCATAAAATAGTGCCTTCAAAATGTTGGCTCAATGTAAAACTAACACAGGTAACATTGCCCACAAATATAAGCGAACAGTCACCAAACTGCATGAATGGAGGTGTATGAGTTTACATCCAAATAAGTAATCATGCTGAACAGTGTATCAAATGATCTATGTGAGTTATGTACACTATACTACAGGAGAGCTTACTACCATTAACCTTATAATGGTTTCCTTGGACATCAGACTGCAGTCAGACATAACACAGTGTCCCCAATCATAAATCTGGAAGCACTGTATGTAACATTGAAAACATACTTAATGAAAAAAACACGTTGGAATCCATAGTAACTGTGATTGGTGGTTGCAATGAATGGTCTAATCATTGCAAGGTAGCTGCCAATGTTACAGCTCAGTTGGAATTTGTTTGCAGCATGGGACACAAAATGTAATACAAAAGAAATACTGTACTCTACAATCATGTCACACATACTGTAAAGGGTTTACTACATATTTATTAAACAGTAAAAACAGAAGTGAAAAATCGGGGAAAAGCCTTACCTACCCTAATCTACTTTAACTACTCATTACCCACAACTGTCCCAAACTAACCTAAGCTAAACTTACTTTTCACAATTAACGAAACGTTCTAAACATCAACCCCCATCCCCCTTATGATGGGACACATGGAGGACAACAGATACTAACCTAAACACATATTATCCTATACTAAACAAATATATATATATATATATATATATATATATATATATATATATATTTTTTTTTAAACACACAAGAACCTCAACATTGCCCGCCACCCACCCACCCACACACTCAAAAAGAAACAGTAGAGATATTCAGGACCCCCCACCCACTAACACTAACTAAACTAACATCCTATACTTACCTAACACTAAGCCCCCTAAACACACAAAGTATAAGAATCAGGAAAGAGGAGGGAGGGGAGGGAATCATGTCCGTCAACACTGCTACAGGTTGGCCCTCCGGAGGGTCCTCTTGATTGACCACACCCGCCGGTTGACATGTCGCACCTCCTGCCGCAGTCGACTCATCTTACGAAGGACACGGTCCAATTTACGCTGCAAATGTACAAAAGCAGCAAGGTCAATAGCTGCAGCTGGGGTGGTCTGGGTGCCAGCCGAGGAAGTGTGGGGCTGTGTAGTGTCCATGGCTGTGGGCTGCCCTGCAGGTGGTGCTGTGCTAGGGCCTGGAGCACTTGCTGAGGGGGTTGCCGCACCAGTCCTAGCTGCTGGTGGTGCCACCTGGGTGGTAGTGGTGGTGGTGGTGGTGCTGGTGGTGCTGGTGGTGGCTGTGGTGAGCAAAGAAGGGCTGCCTTGTGGAATGCCCTCCAGGCTCCGGAGGCCCGTTCCTGCCGGTATCTGCGGGCCCTGACTCTACTTGAAGTATGTGCTGATACCTCATTGCCCACCGTTGAAACTCCCTGGCCTGGATGGGTGTCATATTTGCAGCTGTGAAGACAAATAGAAAAACTAACATTAGGAACTGCACTGTGTGAAATGGCACAAGAAGTAAATCAGACAATACATCTATTGTACTTGTAACAGCTCATATCATCATACAGATCATTGATTGTCCCTGAGGAAGTACATGGCAAGCCAGCCTACAAAGGTTCTATCACACATAGCACATCCAAACCCTACAAGATGGGTAACAACTGGCATGATTTTGGCATCTATGTTCTGCCAGTTGTCAGCTAACAATCATGCAGCACATCCTCCGCCAATGTCAGGGCTACAAATGTCATTGTATGGGATGGAAATCTAGGGCCACATGATCTGCAAGTTGTATATGGACTTGCTAGTATAGAACTCATGTGGGAAACTATACATGAGTGGGTATACTCGGTTCAGAAAAAAGATTCACTGATTTACATGTCTGTGTACCAAACTTGTATCATCAGTCCTAGGTACACTATTCACAAACCCATGCCTGTGTTTGAGGGTGGGGGGGTGGACTAACAACTAACAATTTCAAACAACAAGGACACCCAGGAAGCTTGGGAAAGCTGGACATGTGTTTGGCTCAACACACACACCACAGGTAAAGAGTATCTCCAAATAGGAGACAGCAAACCCTTGACCAATCCCAGCGCCACACATGTCTGGAAATGCAGACCTTTGTCCACATCATTTACTACCAGTAAGCCATGACTTACAACAAACACAGAGATGCAAGAACACCCCTGGCCATGAGCTGGATGCACACCTAGGCCATTGCACTCAAGTGCCACATACTCGTAGCACTACATGTGGAGCTACATGCTGCTAGGAAGTTCAACCTACAGTTTAATCAGTACATTAGTGAATTGGGAAGCAGAAGTCTGTGGGTAAGCATTTTGCAGCCCCATTCTGGGAGAATTTGGGTCTGACTGGCTGACTAAATCACAAATTAGGTCCAGTGCAACTCTTTCTGAAACAAGTGTTATCCACATGACTCATCCCTATTCACATTGTGGGGCCTACAGGACTGACCTAGAATCCCTAAATAAGACAATCGGATAAGGATTGGCCAACTCAAAGATGGTGATAAAATGAAATTCCACTCATGGAACAAAACAAAAGATTGGCCAGCGCATCACACCTTGCTATGAGTTTAACACACAGGAGTCCATCACACATCACCAGCAAACACAACACATAACAGACATATCAACACTTACTGGAGTTGTCTGGGTCCTCGAATCTAGCCACCTTGCCAACAGTGTAGGGTGCCGGTCTACCTGTAAGGCATGGAAGGGAGAAATGTGCGCAATTTCTGTGCACTGTACAACAATTCCAAAAACAAATACTATGTGTAAGATTACATAAGTAAGTAAAGCCACTCAGACATGATGATACTGTATCCGATATAGCACGCATAACATGTACATACCATGGGTCTCCAGTGAGTGTTACACACATATCTGCACACATGCAGTGGCCCTAACTATCATGTGGTGGCAAACATGCTCCTTCATTAGTGAGCAGACATAATAATGGAGTGTATTCGACTCATCATGTGTATCCAAGAGAGACATCCAAAGCCACTTTCCTTGAAGAGTGCATTACCAGTCAACCAGCCATTGTGACCATGACCAATTCATGACACACAGATACAATGTACAGAGGGGCAGGGACAGTTGTTTGCCCTCATGTTGTTACAGTTTCTTCATTTGATGTGGCCCAGCTATGATGAGTTCCACCAATCAAGGAGATATGAATCCCTGTGCATACCTTTGACCAGCCATCCCTAAACGAAAGGTGGAACAACAAACACCAAATACCAGTGTAAGATGTTAGCTGAGGGCAGCTAGAACTTGTTCCCTATGGGTCCAAATCCAGATCTGACATGTATCCAAAATGAAGGAGGGCCACAATAATCCCTAAGATTTTGGGAATTTCCGTGATTGTTTTCCTTACACACTCACCAGACACACATGAGACATATGTTTGGGCCACATTGCTATTATCAATTGACGTGAAGCCTGCACTAATTTTCAGCCTCATGTAGTGTTTCAAAAGTCAGTCTAGCTGTTGCGTCAACAAATGTTGGTAATGAATTGGAAATTTCTATACCTCACAAGCAAATGTCACCTATATCTATACATAATTGGCTCCTGATTTGTGTTGCTGTTTGACTCAAAGGTGGCACCAACTTACATAATGCAAAAGTATTCAGTAAGTTTGCAGAGCTCTTGCTTCCTAACAGCTAGCAATTGTGGTCCTTGACATAGTACTGAAATGACCCTGTATGTTTCAGAATCATTCCACACACTCAACAACATTGCCGGCAGATATTGTACAAATCATCTGATGTCACTACAGAGCATTTAATCGTGCACATTTACATGATTTGTACTCACCAACAGGGCCACCAATCACAATCCCCAGGTGGTCCAGCAGATCTTGCTCCCTGGAGATAAGGTCAGCCCAGCGGTGCTTCAGCTGGTGGTCATTCCTTGGTGTCCGATAAATGCGTTGCAGGTGATGCAAGACCTTTGGCCACCGGAGCCTCTGTGCCTCAGTGTGATACCCCTGTATCACCCGCCCACCTGCCTCAATCATAACGGGTAGGAAATGGCACACCAGCCATATAAAACCACCCAGCTCCTCCTACCCAATCTTGCCTAAACGAGGCCTACCCAACATCTTAGCAGCAAAAGATAAATAGCGGAACAAGGGGAACAAAGGAGAATAGGGGGAAAGTAGAATAGGAAAAACTTAAGCTAAACAACTAACACAGCCCAACTAGACCCAAACTAACACTACCCACAACAGACTCCCAACAAAACAAAGACAATACTATACAACACAATTGTACACAAAAAACACTCAGACAGGATACAACAATAATTTTTTATTCACAAAAAGACAAGAAATAGACCACACAGGAGACAAAAGCACAATTTGACCAGACAAAACTCTCAACACAGCCACACAGTCAGTAAGTATCACAGACTGCAAAGTGAAAGTACACCCACTGTACATAATCTGTAAACAGGATATCCTATTACATCACTTCCTGCCTAAAATGGCGGCAGTTTTTATTGTTATGCGTCAAAAAATGTTGACACATACAGTCTGGGCGTCATTTTTTTCGACGCACAGGAGTAGAAATGAGCCTGCATCCATATGTTTGGAAATAGTTTAACACTTAACCAATTTTATGAGGTACAGTGTGGAAGAGTCAATGGTGTTTTCAGGGCATTATGCATTGTTTTTCGGGCATAAGCGTAATTTTTTTACGCTTGTGCGTCATTTTTTGGCGCATATGCATCAAAATTTCAGGTCACTAACTGGGTTTGGGTCATTTTACCATTTTAATGTTATATTACATTTGTGACAAAACTGAGATAGGCTGATTGCACCCACTTTGGTCATGACGATGTATGGGGACATGTGAGACATCATACCACTCCGGACCATGATCCGCTACTTCATTTACAGGATTTTCACTCTTGACTGACGCACTAGATGGCCAAACGTGTGGCCTACATATCTGTATTGCACAAATTGGGCATGTTTGGTGTCAGGAGAGGATAGCAAGGTGACGCACATAATTACAATACCTCAATGCCTATGGCTCAATGTGTGTGCATTGGCTACTGATTTAGTTGTTGACCCACTGTGTGTGCATCACAAGATGCATCATTGAAAATATGCTTGTATGAATGTGAAGTCAATGTGTCCAACCCTCAGATGCAAGTCAGTGTGGAAATGAGAGAGGACATGTGTTAGTCATACATGTAGCAACATCTGTTGTGTGCACTTCCTAGTTTTTGGGTAACGTAAACACCACAAATGACAAAGCATGCACCGGATAGATGGCAGACGTTTGTTTATGTCAATGGTCCAAAACTTGCCCATCACATGTCCTGGAATTTTGGATACTGCTTCATAGGCACTTGTTGGTGAACCCACCGTGAGTCAGGCACATGTACAGACTAAGGGACTCATTCTGACTTTGGCGGGCGGCGGAGGCCGCCCGCCAAAGTACTGCCGTCAGAATACCGCTGCGCGGTCAAAAGACCGCCGCGGTAATTCTGAGTTTCCTGCTGGGCTGGCGGGCGACCGCCAGAAGGCCGCCCGCCAGCCCAGCGGGAAACCCCCTTCCACGAGGATGCCGGCTCCGAATGGAGCCGGCGGAGTGGAAAGGGTGCGACGGGTGCAGTTGCACCCGTCACGATTGGGGGCCCTGTTAGGGGGCCCCACGACACCCGTTACCGCCAACCAGGTTCTGGCGGTCACAACCGCCAGAACCAGGCTGGCGGTAAGGGGGTCGGAATCCCCATGGCGGCGCTGCCTGCAGCGCCGCCATGGAGAATTCCTCAGGCCAGGGGAAAACCGGCGGGAAACCGCCGGTTTCCCTTTTCTGACCGCGGCTTTACCGCCACGGTCAGAATTGGCCTGGATGCACCGCCAGCCTGTTGGCGGTGCATCCGCGGTCCCCGGCCCTGGCGGTCCATGACCGCCAGGGTTGTAATGACCCCCTAAGTGCGCACCATGTTATTGACATGGAAAGCCAAAGGTGAACCAAAAATGTAATATCACGCCACAGTGGGGTCATATGACTGAGCCACAACTCTCCTGTGGCAGTGATGGACCAGCAGACGAAGCAGCACATGGCCACATATTTCCAGTGATCAATTGCACAGACGTGTCTGGTTCATATGTGTGGTCCAATGTTGATCCTGTATATTTTTATGGGTCTATGTTGTCACAGTTACATCTAGGTCTCATCATGAGTCAGTGGCGGCTATTCCTGTATCTACTGAGTATCCTTCGGAGATCAATGGAAGTAAAGCCATGAGGACATAAGAACCTAAATGGGGATGGTCCCACCCTGTCAATGCAGACGTGCTATGAGACTGTCAACACGGCAGCCTTGGTGTGCTGAGTGAGATCATATCTCAGGAGTCTTGTTCCGGCAGGTGTCATTACAACATTTGTACACAGGTTGGCCTGTAAAGTTCCCACTGCATCTGGGAACATCATAGCCTCTGTGTTGATTAATCTTGCAGCTATTCAGCACGCACAGCCCATCAATATGTTGTGAGCAATGTGATTCCCCGTGTGAACTATCAGGGTCCTAACATGTGTGGACTTTTCATGCACATTATCTGACTTTGCTGGTTCTGCTGGAGGCACCATACCCAATCCCTGCATACGGCCATGGTACACTGTCACACTTTGTCGCTCATGCATACATGAGACCCAGACAAGGGATAGGCCATGATTTGGGTATTTGGAGACAAGTTCCCAATTATGGTACGATAAATAAGCAGATTATGCTATACAATGTATTTGAGTATGCATTGATGAACCACCTGACAAAATACTCCCAGAGGAATGTGAGGGTTGGGAAAGCAAGTATGATACATATGTAGCCACAAGGAACCTTTAGGGTAACGCACAGACAGGTGCCAGTCAGGCTGACAGAATGCAGGGTCAATCAGGATCCAGCAATTTCACAAGGTACATACTCAGTGGTCTGACTAAGACTGGTCGGAGGAAGAACAAGACAGTTGACATGGAAAACTGTGTATGTCCTGTGTTTTGGAAGGTGACACATAAACCCAAGGGCTGTGTTACACAGCTTATTTTTCTAGCAATGCATTACAGTGTACTCGACAAAATGGCAGCTTCTATGCTGTTCCAAGCATCTGCAAGGGCAGTGCATGTTCAATTGGCTGGTCTGCATGGAGGTGCTCACAGGTGTGTGCTGCATCAGTTTCTCACAAGTCCTGTAGGTGAGATTTGAGTTCAAATGGCCAACAGTACCTTTCACATGGGAAGTAAACCACAGGTGATAACAGGGCTTAGAGACTACAAGCCAGTGCATTATTTAACCTGACGTCCATGCAGACAGATGTACTATGACTATGGCATACCATACGAAAGGGTGAAGCACACTGGATTACTATTGTTAGTCTGTGTGTGTGGAGGAGGGAATATCTGGGTACACATATTTCCATTCCAGGGACCTTTTAAGACAGGTGGGGTGAGACCAGGAGCATGGGTGTGTCAGGAGTTAGGACATGGGCTGACATGTACATGGAATGTCATGTGCGCAATGCTTGTCATAGGTGTGGCACTTGTGCTGTCTATGTTCTGCTTATATGGAACTCTAGTTACAGATAGTCCTTACAAAGATAGGTGCTGTACGACTTACTGCTGTGAAGAGTCTAGTCATACATTCCTGTTACCAATGCAATAGCACATCCACTGCCTCATGTATGAGGCTTTTTTTTCCCTTATTGACTGATGGTGTCTTAGTTGTGTGCCATATGCTGCGATGAACCATGTTGCCAACATGTATGTGTGAAATAGGTGTGGTCCTCTGCTATTGCCCTTCAAAGGTGAGATGTACAGGATATATGTCATTTACAGTGTGTGTGAATGTGACTGTTGTATAATACGCATCACAATTGCTCAGGAAATTTCGGTGTCCTGATCGGTATGTCAGCAATGCTCCATGAGGCTACACTCTTATTCTGATAGTTAGAGATAAAGGTGAGCAAAAATGGTTACCCAGACCATGATATGGTGATTATTATCAGTGTTTTTTTTACATATGTTGATACAGTGGTGATGGTGAGTTGTTTCAAAAGAAATTGTTCACAATATGTTGGCGCCTACGCAATCCAGCAGCTGTGTTTTGTTGTTCCCCCTCATGTGTCTAGGCCAGCATCCTTCTTTTCCTCCTCTTCAGGCATTTGTGGCTCTGGTTCTAATAGGGGAATGTTCCTTTGTACACAAATGTTGTGCAGGATCGTACATGTTAAAATGATCTTGCAGACCATTTCTGGTGAATATAGGAGGCTGCCACCAGTGATGTCAAGGCACCTGAATCTCGACTTGAGGATTCCAAAGGTCCTCTCGACTATGGTTCATGTCCTCCTATGTGCCTCATTGTAGGCACGCACTGCTGCAGTGCTTGGGTTGCCAAATGGTGTCATAATCCATGGCTGGATCCCATACCCCTGATCAGCTGAAAGAGAAAATGATTGGGATCATGTTGATGTAGCTTGCCCCATTAATATCACCTTGCATGGCAGTAGTTGTCTTGTGTTGTTTGTGACTCTTTTGTGTTATTGTGTTGATTCTTAGGATTCTAGGATGTACCATCGGCATTGAGTTGTTTCCTTGGCAGAACGAGTGTTTGCCTGCTGACCGGTTGTCAGCAGTATGTTTTGGGATTTGCAGTACAGTGTGCACTCCCTAGCATTGTGACTTGTGATACAGGTGTTCCTGTGTCTTCACTCTGGGTGAGATGGTAGTTCCATATACAAATTCAATTTGACATTGGTGGTAACACGTTACCATCTATGTACCCTGGACATCTCATACTTTTAGACATATGCAACGGATTAATTTAAACATCAGTGAGCCGCTTACATTTAGCAAGGTGACAATTAGCCAAACCTCTCCATACGTTGTGATCATTGACGTCTTGACATTAGACTGTACACTAATTTCAGATGTGTGACACGTTCACTGCAGACCTATCAAACATGCCTAGCGGTGTCACAACCTCAGTGTGTTCATGTTCACATGTCGCTGTCGTGGTGTATGTGTTGTTTGTCCTAGAGGGTTGCTGTGCAGTGTGTAAATAAGTAGGTTTCTGTACTTACCAACAAGTAGTCCATTGCCATATCGTCCATCCTGGAAGTGTTGATTGATGGTAGAGTGACGGAAGATGAATGAGTCATGTACACTCCCAGGATACTTTGCCACTATATTGCTGATCAATCCTTGGTGATCCACAATGGCCTGCACATTGATGGAATGTGTGTGCTTCCTGTTGCGGTATAGGTGTTCAGTTGCAGCATGTGGCACAAGGTGTACATGTGTGCAGTCAATGGCACCAAGTACGCGTGGGAACCCATTAATGAGGTAAAACCCCTGTTTTGTCTCCTGCTGCTTGTGCTGTGTGTTTGGGAAGCAGATGTGGTGGGTGTGAGTCCGATGATGGCATGCAGTACTTTGGGCAGGAAGGCGGAGAATGATGGCTGTGATATCCCAGTAGCCAGGGTGCCAGTGGTTTGAAAGGAGCCACTTGCCAATATGTGTAGTACAGCTAGCAGCTTGGTTTCTGTTGGGATGGTGCGGGGTATCAGCAAGGTGGGTGCCAACTGTGGCTCAATGTTGGGCAGCAGCTGCTGAATGGCTTGCCAGTTCAACCTGTACCTCAGGATGATGTCATGTTCCCTGAGACCATGAAGGGTTGTCCTGGTGCGGAATATCCTCTCCTGCCTTCTGCTTTGCCTTTGGGGTCTCTGCTGGTGTTGTGGTAGCTGCTGTTGTTGTTGCTGTGCTCTACGTCTGCGTGCACGCTGGATGAGAAGCACCTCCATGTCTCCCTTTTGCTGCTCTGCTGTTGCTTCTGTGTGTTCTGATTAAATACAGGTGTGTTTGCCCCATTCTAATGCCTGCCCTGACCCAGGAGTTAATTTTTGACGCAAATCGGGTTGTGCTGCATTTTCCGACTCCACCTCCTGGCCGTGCGGGATATTTGCCCGGTAGCATAAATACGACGCACGGGCGTTTAAGTCATTTTTTGGACAGGAACGCCTACCTTGCATATGATTAACGCAAGGTGGTTTCCCGCAATCTGAAAATGATGCACACAGCGGAATTTTGACGTCCACGGGCTCGGGCGTCAAAATTTTAATATGGGGCAAGGTTTGCGCCGAATGTGCGTTAAAATTTATGACGCACATTCGGCGCAGACAGAGTAAATATGCCCCTGAGTATTTTCTTTCATGTGTATGAGTACAGTGTGACTACAGTGGTATTGCATGAGCTTTGCATGTCTCCTAATTAGGCCTTGGCTGCTCATCCACACTACCCCTTGAGAGCTTGGCTTCTAGGCACTTACTATATTTCACAAATAAGGGATATCTAGACCTGGTAAAAGGTGTAAGTTCCTTAGATACCCACTACAAACCAGGCCAGCCTCCTACACTGTGGCAGTAAACTGTGCATGTAGACCCTGTGGTAGCAGCCCTGAGAAAGGTTTGAAAAGCTACTGCAGGCCCATTAGTAGCAATTAATTGACAGGCCCTGGATATGGGAATACTACTGTACAAGGGACTTCCAGGTAAATTAAATGAGCCAATTAGGTGTAAGCCAATCATACCAAATTTAGAAGGGAAATTACATGCACTTTAGCACTGATAAGCAGTGATTAAGTGCTTAGAATCCTAGAGCCAACAAAAAGTGGTCCGACAAAATAGGAGGCGAAACGTTTGGGATGACACTGCAAAAAGGGCCAGGTCCAAAAATGTACATGTAAGTTCTGTGAGTAGAGGCTTTAGAAATTTTGTAGGTTTTAGCACCCCATCAATATCTTCCCAACCAAATTCATCCAAATTTTTCTAGACATATGCATGATCCAAAACATTTACACATCTTATGATCAAGTAAAACACTCTTTGTATAGGTCCATGCACAGAATATGACGTTGGTGGAAGGTCACTTAGCGAGACTGATCTCTTGAACTCACTGTACCAAAGATTGTCAAATATGTGACCCTAAAAGCTCATTTTCCACACACGCACAGGGTGTTTTTCTCTGTCTTTAACATCACATTTCTCTTCTGTGTCAGCAAAACCTTTTAGAAACTTTGCATGTTCAGCAGTTAAAGCTCCAAGCTTTGTTGCAATTTTTCTCACAGTGTCTTCACTCATAAGAATATGTGCCTTGATAAGAACATAGGGCCTCTCTGGCTCAGGTTTCTTGTACGTATTATGTGGCAGGATTAAGGCCCATATTTATACTTTTTTTGTGCCGCATTTGCGCCACTTTTTGACGCAAAAACAGCGCAAACTTACAAAATATAATTGCATTTTGTAAATTTGCACCGCTTTTGCGTCAACAAATGACGCAAATGCGGCGCAAAAAAAGTATAACTATGGGCCTAAATGTCTTTCCTTGCCTGTTGCACAACATATCCATCACACTGACAATCCTTGACTTATGAACATTGCAACAAATCTAAGGGGCATACTTATACTCTGTTTGCGCCAAATGTGCATCAAAATTTTTGACGCACATTTGGCGCAAACCTGGCCCCATATTCAAACTATGATGCCCGACCCCACGAACATCAAAAAACCTCCTTGTGCGTCATTTTTTGGATGTGGGAAACCTCCTTACGTTAATGACATGCAAGGTAGGCGTTCTCGTTCAAAAAATGACTTTAAGGCCTGTGTGCCTTATTTATACTCCTGTGTCATTTTGACGTACAGGAGGGGGCGGGCCTTAAAAAATGGCGCACAGCCTGATGTGCGCCATTTTTTAACGCCTGGGTGAGGGCAGGCGTTAAGGGACCTGTGGGTTAACTTCCATGGTCTCTGACCATGGAAGGAGCGCAGGGGTGCCCTTCCCTGTCCCCAGGGACAACCCCTGCCACCCTCGCCCACCCCTGGAGTACACCCATGGATCGAGGGACACATCCCAGGTAAGTACAGGTAAGTTGAGGTAAGTATTTTTAAAAATGTTTTAAAGTGGCATAGGGGGGCCTAATTTGGGCCCCCCTACATACCACTGTGCCCAATGACCATGCCCAGGGGACAGAAGTCCCCTGGGCATTGCCATTGGGCAAGGGGGCATGACTCCTGTCTTTGCTAAGACAGGAGTCATTTCAATGGGGGTTGTGCGTCAAAAAATTACGCAAGTCTGGTTTGAGGCATGATTTGTGCCTCAAACCTGACTTGCACCATTTTTTGACGCACAACCCCCATTTTCCCCTACACCATGGCTGCCTGGTTTGAGTCTTTTTTTTTTACTCTCACCAGTCCGCAGCACCGGCTAACATAATTTCTTAAATAAGGTGCCCGCATGGCGTATAGGAATGGCGTTATCCGGCGTTCACATTTTTTACGCAAACCAGCGCCGGCACTGGTTTGCGTAAAAAAGTATAAATATGGGCCTAAGTAGCACATTAATAACATCTGTGTCATTTGACATTATAATGGCTCGATAAGAACCATTTAGAACAGCCCCCTCAACATATGGCATAACAAATAGGCCAGTTTCCTCCAATGTGCTGTTAAGTTCTTGAACAATATGGTCCATACCTTTTGAAAATATCTCTACAGGTACCAACTCCTCATTGACAATCATTCCACTTGCAATAATTGGACATTTAGGGGGTCATTACAACCTCTGCGGTCTGCATGGCAGACCGCTGAGGTTGCGGGCGCCAGAATACCGCCATTGCTGGCGGTATGGCTGGCTCCCTATTTTGACTTTTCCGCTGGGCCAGCGGAAAAGTCACATCAACATTGCCGCCGGCTCATATTTGAGCCGGCGGCAATGCTGATGTGCAGCGGGTGCAGTAGCACCCGTCGCGCATTTCACTGCCCGAAATTCGGGCAGTGAAATGCACGACGGGGCTCTGCCTGTGGGCCCCTGCACTGCCCATGCCAAGTGCATGGGCAGTGCAGGGGCCCCCAGGGGCCCCCTGAATCCCCTTATCGCCAGCCTCTTCCTGGCGGTGCAAACCGCCAGAAACAGGCTGGCGGTAGGGGAGTCATAATCCCCAGGGCAGCGCTGCCCTGGTGGATTATCACCGCAGGGGCTGAAATGGCGGTATACCGCCGGCCCCGGCGGTGCGACCGCGGCGCTACTGCCGCGGTCCAAATACGCCGGGAGGCACCGCCAGTCTGTTGGCAGTGCTCCCGTCGTTTTGGCCCTGGCGGTCAAAGACCGCCAGCGTCATAATGACCCCCTTAGTGTTCACTGAAGCATCAGCAATGTTTTAGCGAGTTAACATCTTCAAGTTCATCTTGTTTAATGTTGATGACCAGAAGTTGCACAGATATAGGGGTTGCATTTTTGATGCAGGCAAGTTGAGTTATTCCACGTGAAGACATTCATCTGATTCTCTCACATTCTTTGACAGACAGTACAAGATAACTGTCAAAGACAATGTGCAGTTCTCCCAAGGTGCACACTGACTTTGATATCTGTAGAACAGTCTGAGAAACCTCTCCGAATGTTTGCGTGGAGGAAATCTCGACCATTCAGAGCTGTGACATATAGTCCACAATAACAGCAGCTTTCAATGAGGACAACTTTTCAAATTTAAATTCTTAAGGTGAAAGTTTTTTTTTTAGCTCTTGTATGGGTTTGTGCTTCACTGGTTTGGTTACAGCTTCTCCATCAAATAATGCATTTGTTGGAGGAAGATCATGCAACAGAATGTCCTTGATAAATTCACCCCTTTCTTTTGCTACATCCATCTTGTGCTTGCATGTCATGTAATGGCTGGTTGGACAAAACTTTTAGTATGGCAATTAAAGCTTGGAAGTTTAGCTTTAATGATTATGTCAAACAATGTTTTCTCTTTCTAGTACAAATCTCACCTGCTTCAGCTCTGTGTATAGTTTTGATCCATGTTCCAGGACTTCTAGTAGGCATGTATTTATATTGTTATCCACATATTGTTTGGTCACAAAGTTGTGTAGTCAGAAAGGCTCAGTCATTTCTAAGGGGTTTCCTTGCTGCTGAATGAAATGAAGAAGGCTGTGAAGATGGTTATTAAAATGTTCCCTTCTCTTTCCCACAAGTTCATGATGAGGAACAGTTTCATGATGGTTCATTAATTTTGAATTTGTCATCTCTCCGAAAACATTGTAAATAGAAAGGACTTCATAGTAAACTAGCTGCCATTGAGCAACATATTCACTTTTACGTGGCTGACCAACAAACCCCATAGAGCTTTTCTGTGATCTCTTGATCGTCTGTCCCAGTTTCATATCTGGAGTCACAGCATTGAATATTCCCTCTCTTTCACCAAAAAATGTCTTTGGATAACTTTTCTGTAGAGGTATGGTTTTTCCACCTCTAGCTTTTTCACTCTTCTCAAATACCAAGACTCATATCACAGGTAGTTTATGCAACCGAATTCACCAAACACAGTAATCAGTGACTCCACAATCTTCATGTGCAGCTTCCAATTACCTTCCAGATCTTCATGTATCACGTTTTTCACTAGAACTATAATGTGTAAAACAGTTCCTCAATACTTGCAAAGTTCTGATTTTTCTTTACATTCTTTGACAAACTCTACACACTTGGGCCCATATTTATACTTTTTGACGCAAACCAGCGCCGGTGCATGTTTGTGTCAAAAAATGTACCGCCGGCTAACACCATTCCTACGCGCCAGGCGGGCGCCTTATTTAAGGATTGATGTTAGCCGGCACTGCGGGCTGGTCAGAGTAAAAAAAAATGACTCAAACCAGGCAGCGCCGGCGAAATGGGAAAATGGGGGTTGTGCGTCAAAAAATAGTGCAAGTCAGGTTTGAGTCAAAAATCATGGCTCAAACCAGACTTGCACCATTTTTTGACGCACAACCCCCATTGAAATGACTCCTGTCTTAATAAAGACAGGAGTCATGCCCCCTTGCCCAATGGCCATGCCCAGGGGACACCTGTCCCCTGGGCATGGCCATTGGGCACAGTGGCATGTAGGGGGGCCCAAATTAGGCCCCCCATGCCACTTTAAAAAAATAAAAAAATTATACTTAACCCAACTTACCTGTACCTACCTGGGATGGGTCCTCCCATCCATGGGTGTCCTCCAGGGGTGGGTGAGGGTGGCAGGGGTTGTCCTTGGGGGCAGGGAAGGGCACCTCTGGACTGCTTCCATGGTCAGAGACCATGGAAGTGAGCCCACAGGTCCCTGAACGCCTGCCCTCACCCAGGCGTTAAAAAACGGTGCACATCAGGCTGTGCGCCATTTTTTAATGCCCACCCCCTCCTGTGCGTCAAAATGACGTGGGGTTGAAATAAGGCGCACAGGCCTTAAAGTCATTTTTGGGACGGGAACGCCTTCCTTGCATGTCATTAACGCAAGGCAGTTTCCCGCATCCAAACAATTAGGCACACAGAGGATGTTTGACATCCTCGGGGTCGGGCATCAAAGTATGAATATGGGGCAAGGTTTGCGCTGAATGTGCTTCATAAAAATGTACGCACATTCGGCGCAAACAGAGTATAAATATGCCCCTTGGTTTTCAGGTTTTCTGATTTTGAACTGTGTATTGAACATTGCCTGGCTTTGAAGTATGTCTTTTGAATCAGGAGCACCCTGTACCTTGTTCACTTTTGAGACAAAATGTGCGAAACCTAATCTGTCATTCTTGTTCCAGAAAGCATTCCAATGCAATGTTTCTTTAGTCTCAGATATGATGAGCATACCTTGTAATGAATGAACATAATGAATTCTATTCAATATTGACTGGACAGTTTTGCTTCCAAAGATTTCAACTTCAATAAGTGCATAGTCTATGCCACATCCACTGACATAACTTCCTGCACACCACAACACAGCTTTTGTCATATGGAAAATGCCTATCATTAGATAAAGACCATCAAATTCTACTTGATTGGTCACAAAAATGCCAGCTAGAGTATGGAAAACACCTTCATTACACTAAAATGGCAGGATGGGCTAAGCATACACATTTTGGATATTTTTTAGAGCTGTGTATACTGTTGCGAAGTTTGTGACTGGTGATGGTATTACTGGTAAAAACATAACCTTCTTGTTTGGGACGGTATTCTGGGAGATCACAGCATGAATTCCAGCCCATGAAGGAACTGGATTTTCTTCATCCTTCAGTCTGTGCTGAATAAGCAATATGATCAATTCATTTAAATCAGCTTTGCATACCAGAGCATCAGGTAGAAGAAGATCCATGTCCTCAGCCTCTTTTAAACATTCTAGTAGACTGAGACATGTTGGTGTCTTGTAGTGATTTAGTTGGGTTAAAAGTTTGCAGCTTTGTTTATGCCTAAAGCTGACACAGCTTGTTTTCCAGCATCTACTTCATTATGGGGGTTATTCCAACTTTGGAGGAGGTGGTAATCCGTCCCAAATGTGACGGATTTACCACCAGCCGTATTACGAGTTCCATAGGATATAATGGACTCGTAATACGGCTGGTGGTATATCCGTCACTTTACCATCACTTTTGGGACGGATTACCACTTCCTCCAAAGTTGGAATAACCCCCTATGTGTGCTGGATGTTCCAGACAAAGAAGGGCTGTCTTCAAAATCAAAATTATCAAGAGGAACAATTATAAATCCTTTCTTGTAAAGTGACTTGGAAGTGGTGTGCTGTAGTATTCACAAGATTTACAGCATGAGTTGCTAACAAGTTCCTGCTCCGTACTATGTCATTAAAACTTGTTGATAAAACAGTCCTATTGATTGAAGTGATTAGCTCTCTACTTTTACACTTGTCATAAATTGCGTGGGCAGTCATCATGTGTAGTGGAGTTTTCTTTTTCCTGTGATGTAATTCATAAAACATGATTTGAAAAGACAGTAAACTTGCTCAGCATGAGCCTGCTGGTTCATGGGATTGTCTTCCCCTTCTTTGCTTACATTTTCAAAGCCATCATCAATGTTGTCCGCTTCTGTTCAAAACACAAGAACTTTAGTTTGTAACAGTTTTGCTTTGCTGATATTAAACAGTGATGTAAAAATGTTAAGACAACATCAGGCATTCTTGGTGACTCCCATGATTTGTGGAGCTCTGGGACATCACAAAATGTATAATTAAGTTCAAAATCTAATCTCTCAAGATATTTCTGAAAATGGTTCCTGACAATTTTACTGCATCCTGTGATCTCATTTTGGAAGCAAGAACTTCAGGAATCAAAATAGCTGAGAATACCATAAAAGGCTTATTCTTTTTGTTAGACTGACAAAAATGAATTCTGTAATTGTACATACTCACCAGAAAAAACCTAACTTCATTATTATGGATCAATACAGTTTCATTAATGTTGACCATTATTTCTCTAATCTCACCGAGTGTGAACTCGTAGCCAGCAGCCAGCACTCAAGAATGGCTTCAAATCTTAATTTGCTATTTCAAAGAGTGCAAACTTAACTGAAAGCTGGTGGTCACGTTGCTGCTGGGAGCACATTGTACATTCATATTTTTGAATGTATGCATGCATGCAGTTCGGGTGGGTATACAAATCTAAAGCAAATACATTCACCTCATTGTTTAGATCAGCTACTCAGCTGAAAACCTTATCTTGGAAGAAACTAACTGCAGATAAAAACATGTTTGCCCTTTGAGACTCACATACTCTATACTTCGTTTTTTTTATTAATCCTTTTGGCCCTTGTTCTGGCCAAGCCACAGATAACATAATAAAGATCCTCTGCTTTTTGATCAGTTGTTGGAGGTGGATGAGGGGTATTCATTGATCTTCTAAGTGGATGGGCAGTGGGTTTGGCTGTCATTGCTTTCTCATAATACTCAAATTCTTGTTGTGATTCACTGGTTCCGTTATTTTTTGACCACTTTTTCTAGGTTGTTTTATTGTAAATGACTTGTAGCACTTGTTGTTACAATTATAAAATATTGGATCCTCTGCACCCATCAGTTTCAATCTTTTGTGAACTTTGTCTTGCCTTATTTTTGCAGCATCTCAAAGTCTTTTCTGTCCAGCCACAATTGATGTTAGCTTTTCTTTTGGATCGGTTTGGCATATGGCACATTTTTCTATGCTGAAGGAGTCATCAGCATCTGTAGTTAGCAACACTCTGTCAGGCCGTAAAGATCCTCTGCAACCCCCTGATTCTCTCATGTTTACAAATTTGAATCAATGGAAAATCTGAAACAAAAACAACATTAAAATAAATTACCAATATAATGGCTAGAACACATCAATATAGAGCTGATATTTTAGAAAATGCAGAAGGGTTCCTCTGAGGAGTTATTTTCTGTCTGTAAGACTACTTGACTCTCAAAACCTTTGTTTTGACACTAAAATAAAGTATGTAGGTCTCATGGTTCCTGAGATATTACATTATCACTGCAACTCATCCACCATTTTTAAAAATGTTGTCCAGAAAAAATCAGCCCAGATTAGCAATGTCTACTAAAGCTAAATTACTTCTCTAGCGATACAAAAACTCAAATAAAAAATTAAAATCTCTACACAACAATTGTTCGGAGTTAAGTACCATTGGTCTAATCTTTCAAAACGTACTGCCTTTCAAGGTATTTTTTTTTTGTTGAGCAGTATTACTTAAAGAATGAGAGATTAAAGAAAATAACTTTTCCCTGTTTGAATGAATGGGAAAAGGTGCCCCACAGTCTATCCTTCTGTCCATGTGCAAGGGTGTAGATTCAATGGGATCTTTGTCATTGTTTTATCTAGGCCTGGGAAGAATTTCAATTATGTCGGAGTAATTGGAGTTATTTTGGTAATACCGCATTACTTCCTGCATGATTAAGAGTAATGTAGGAGAGAAATCCTACAATGAGGGCACTCACTATTCATGTTCTGTTGTTTTTAGCAATAGTGCTTAGCACATTGTGCATCTTCACATTCATTTTGGATGTGAGGGTGCATTTTTTGCTAAAGATGTTGAGTAAGTTGGGGGAAATCCTGCCCCAAATACACATTTAGCGAGCGCAAGTGACTGCTCGCACTTGCCATTAATTTTTTTGCAAGATCTCTTTATTGAGTTTTATGTAACATCTAGAGTGTATAACGAGCACAGAGCAGGAGCACACCATACAACTAGTAACTAAGTCCTAGGCATAGGGCAGCAACACAGCTACTCCAGCTTTGGGAAAGAGCAATAGAAAAACAAAAAACAATAGCATCCTACAGAAATGAACAGTAGTACAACTTTCCCCAAAGAAGCATTACAATGACATCCCTCCCGCCACCTTCAAACCCCACATCTCCACTGGGGTTAATCACAGGACTTGGACCATAATCAAGAAAGTTGGAAAAGTCAAGGAACAGACCTGCATGTACCATCTCACTGACTCTGGGACAGTTGCATAGCCAATAGCCAGTTGGGCCATACTCCTCCCTGACCCACCAGGTCAACCAGAAGCCAGAAACCCCAAATAACACAACCAGTAGAAACAGGCCCCAATAGAGATGCAGTGCATAGACCCCAGAAGGGACGTATGTCCTTCACTTGTCCCCTGGATTAACCAAGGATTCCCCTAAGCCTGGCACTCTGGTCATCAGAAGGGTTCCTATATTGCTCCTAGAGGTCGTTCTGGTCCTTCATTTTGTAAATTGTAAGTTTAAAGTGGCTCATTTACAAGTCTCTTGCACCACCATAGCATAATTATTTTGATGCTATGGCAGGGCAAACAGTCCCCCACACAGCGTTGCATTTACAAACTGGTGCAATGGTACCATTGCACCAGTTTGTAAAGCCTTGTGCTAAATAATAACTGCACAAGGTATAAAGGATACAAGGTAGGCGTTCCCCCACAAAAAGGGCAGCAGAACTGATGCAGTGAAATCTACAAGATTTCACTGCATCATTCTACGCCATCACAGCATCATAAACGGTAACATGACGCTATGTTGTTTTCAATGCCCCCCAGGGCCTGCACAGTTCAGCAGGGGATAAATACCAGTTATGTTATAATTTAAAGTGCACAAATTTCAGTTAGGCTTCGCGAAGTAGGCTATCGTGGTCACTCATTGTTAACTCCCAAGCATTACAAGAGTACATGTGTTGTACAGAGTTTTGCCAGTGAATCCAAGTACTTTCAAGGGTGTTAAGTGAAATACAGCTGTCCAGCAACAGCCCATACATACTTGACAGTGATCCCATGGCAGTACCCCCACTTTTCAGTGTAAAAGAGGATCGGTGAAGGATCCAACAAGAACAGCTCCACCATTTTGTCCCTGAGGCACTGCCTCATTTGGTTATACTGCAACCTATATTTCAGTCCTAGGCCTGACTCCAAGTACAGCTCCTTGAACAACACCAGTGCACCCTCCAATATGAGCTGGTCCAACCTCCATATGCCCTGCTCATCCACCCAGGCCTTTCCACAGTCCATCCTCTTATGTGAATAGCTGCATTGCGCCAGAGAGGAACCGATCTATGGAGTAATGTTTATCATAGTGCATGTGCTTCTTTACAAGTGTATAGTGCGTGGTGGACTATTGGGTTAGCCGATGACCCAGTGGGCAAATTGTGGGGAGTAGAGGGCATCCAGCATATTCTTGCATGCAATTGTGGATTTTTCAATCTGTATCTACCACAGGGGATCCTTTGCAGCCGGTGACCAGTATACCATCTAAGAAAGATGATTAGCCAAATAATAGTACTCTATTCAGGTCAAGAGGAAACCGTTATAGTACCAGCATACAATTTAGACATAGAGAGGTGAGGCTGTGTGCAGTGCCACACAAAACATCCGATCGCTCAGTCAATTTCCAGGATCAGTGTGCGTGGGATAAGAATGGGCAGCATTCCCACAATGTAATTAAATACAGGATCTGTCACCATTTTCACCGACTGTACCCTTCCTCAGACAGCATGCTGTAAAGGGGCCCAGTGGGGAAAGTCAAGCTTCATTGCATGGAGCAGAGAACATACATTATTGTCAACAATGTGCCCTTGACCTCAATTTAAGAGCACTCCCAGATGCTTTATCCCTCCAGGGACTAATTTCAGGCCCAAGTCCTCAATGCAAGATTTGGTTATGATCCTAGACAGAGGCAACAGTTTGCTTTTCTCCTAGTTTATCCTATACCCGTACAACTAGGAAAAGTTATCTAGTAAAGTGATTAGTTCTGGAAGGGAGGTCTGTGGGTCCACCACCACTGAATGACATCATCAGGATGTCATTGGCAAAGAGGAAGGAATTAACTGGGCCCGCTCTTATTGGAACTCCCATCCCCACAGATAAGAGGGTATGATGTAATGGCTACAGGAATAGCAGTAGTGAGAGGGGGCAGCCCTTTCAGGTGCCCAAGCAGAGGCATATGGGAGGAGAAAGGTGACTTTTGCAATTGATGTGTGCCATCGAGGCTGCATAAAACCACAGCAATTTGAAGATCAATTCCGGTCCCAGACCAAACCTGGACATAACTCGAAAGAGATATGGCCACTCAACTCATTCAAAGGTCTTTCCTGCTTCCAGGGACACGGCACCGGTCTCCATTTCAGAATTCTTGAATTCCCAGAGAGGATGGGCTACCTTACTTATGGAATTCCGTGAGGATCTTCCAGGGACAAAACCCACCAGAGAGTTGTGGATCAGAGAGGGTAATACTATGCAAAGCCTAGTCACATGGATCTTTGGATTGTCACATCTACATTTATCACAGAGATTGGGTGATAGCTCTCGCATTCCAAAGGGTCCCTTCTCTCCTTATGCAGGACAGTAATGATGGTATTAGTGGACAGTGGAACCAGGGAGCCCGTCATCTCAGATTCTCTGAAAGCTTGGCAAAATATTAGTGGTGTGCGGGTAGCTCTGCTCCGCTGGCCGAGCTAACAGAGTTTATGGAACTCCAAGCTCTGCTTGGAGTGCTGAGTTAGTCAAAAACCGTTCTAGCCCCGCCAGTGGAGCGGTGCTCACCTGGTGCGCCCTGCAGTCCTGTTGTGGGCTGCACAGAGCAATCACAGACAGTATGCACTTGCGCTGTGCAGCCTATACCTGGGCTGCAGTGCACACTAGAGTCCGAGAGCAGAGACCAGAGGGAGACAAGATGAGGAGAGTAGGACCCCCTGGAAGACCCAGGTAAGCCCTCGTCTCTTACTTTGTTTTCTTGGTCATTGTTTGTGCACTCTGGTGAGACAGTATGCACTTGCGCTGTGCAGCATATAACTGGGCTGCAGTGCACACTAGAGTCTGGGAGCAGAGACCAGAGGGAGACAAGATGAGGAGGATCCCCTGGAAGACCCAGGTAAGCCCTCGTCACTTTCTTTGTTTTCTTGGTCATTGTTTGTGCACTCTGGTGCACAAATAAATACTGAAATGGCAGCTTTCGCTGCCTACGGCCCTGGACAGATTTTCTCTAGGGTGATATCTCCCTGAAGCTGTGAGGATCCTACCTTTTTTGCAAGAGTGAAATGGATGCACAGAAAGTTCCTAACTTATCTGCAGCCCAAGCAGATCAGATAACGATGATCCAGCCTGGCCTACCGGGATGAAGGGATAAACTAATAGACACCGGACTGCCATTGGAGGACTTCTGAGCTGCCTCATCTTCTTCTCAGCTTTTAAAAGGTAAGCAACAAAACTAGTGTCTAATTATGTGAGCTCCTATTAATATACAATGTATTCATGGATTACATAATGTTCCTTCCTCCCTTCTGCTAGACTGCTGTGAAACTGCCTGGCTCCTGATGACTGCATCTACACATACAGGAGCTTCAATGTAAATGCCTCTAAGAAAATGTCTGCATTGTACATAGAGGTAATTTATAGGCTCAAACCCTCTAAACCTACTCCATATACATTGATGCAAGTGGAGAGAATCACTGCTTTCTGGGTACAGAACAAGGCAGAGGAAATTGAGTCAGGATGTTTACCAAACAATTATAATGGAAGCTTAATCGTCAGGTTCATTAAGGAAAGGAAATACATCAAATTAACATTCAGCCATGATTGTCTTGTTCATGACTACTCTCTTTTGCTTTTTAGAGACTCCCAAGAGCTAGGACTTCATTTCCCAAGAGTCACATCAGATAAGTATGAAGAAGAATTATACGAGCGATAAGCATGTTACTGCCTTGAAGGCAATGTACTGGGGCCCATATTTATACTTTTTGACGCAAAACTGCGCTGCGCAGTTTTGCGTCAAAAATATTACCGCCGGCTAATGCCATTTCGGAGCGCCATGCGGGCATCAAATATATACTTTGACGCACGGCGGCGCAAACCACAGGTGTAAGTCATTTTTTTTTACGCACACCGCAGCGTCAAGTCATAAAGCAAAACGACGTTAACGTGGCGGAAATGACTGTGGGTCGATTTACGACCCCGCAAACAGGATATGCAGCATTTTTTGATGCTATAGCGTCAAAATTCCTAGCAAACATAGCCATTTCAGCAGAGGAGAGACAAAATGGATCCCAGATGCCTGTACAGACCCCGGGAAGATGACAACAGACCAGGAACCAGCCAGGAGGACCCACACAAGACCCAGGACAGTTTTAAGAAGAAAAGAAAGTGTTGCTTCAGTGCAGAGGAACAGGAAATTCTGGTTAAAGAGGTGACGGAACACCAGCACCAACTGTTTGTCACCTCAAAGTTGCCAATCAGTAGGAGAGAGGCAATATGGCAACAAATTGTTGACAAGATTAAAAGTGTGGCAGAAGTACGCAGAACAGTCATCGAGTGCAAGAAACGCTGGCATGACTGCAAGCGCAGGACCAAGGAAAAAATGGCCAGGAACAGGAAGGCAGCACTGCAGACTGGAGGTGGGAGTCCAGCACACCAGGAGGCCCTGGACCACATGGAGGAGATGGTCGCAGCCGTCATCCCTGAGGAGATCGTCACAGGGATTCAAGGACAGGACAGCGCAGACTACCAGGAGACAATGCACATGCAGGGTAAGTCGCATGGGGAATTAAAATGCACTAATGTCAACTGTAAGCAGGGGAGGGGATACCGACCACAAAATGCATGGAATTCATCATATACATGGAGTGGCATGGGTAAAGGGGTATGGCATGGGGGCATGACCTCTACAGAAAGAAGCTGGGGCACACCATAACACTACACCAACAACAGTCCCATGTGGGCATGCTGCCATGCCAACGATGTAGCAAAGGTAAAGCCACGCCAGGAGGGAAGGGCACAACATCAAACTGACATCCCGGCACACGTCAGCCACTATACCCCCTACATTAACTAGGGCCCAATTAACAACCTCTAGCCATACCAACAACTGGAATGTAACAGTGACAACAGTTGCCATTACCACCTCCGCTCTGTGTGCAGCTCAAGTAGCCAATGGCAGTAACGTCCCCATGGATCATACACACCTAAATTAGTGGGTTGAGGATGACAACTTTAACAATCCCCTGAAACAAGACAAATGCTCCAGTCCTTGCAATTGTGAATGCCCATAGTTGCCGCAAACATCAGCCAATGTCATCAAAAGTAGGAGCTACACAGCACTGAGGACACACCCATGCTGCATATGCCAGGGTCCATCCTGTGCCTGGATCACAATGCAACATCCCAAATGTCATACTGCTCAGACAACAGCATTGAGGGGGAGGACACTTGTAACTGGTCACTGAAATACACCTGCACAGTCAGAGGAGGAAATAGGACACTGCTACGACTATCAGGGAAATCCAATCTCCACACAATCCCCAACATCAGCTGTACACATTACCAATGCTGACATCCATATCGTGCCATAACAATGCTAAGCATAGGATACGCTACATGTCAACTACGTATAAGTGGATGTGAAAGATCAGAGACTGGGGCAGGTCCAGATTGTTAAGTGTGTTGCTAGTGCCATCAGAACACCCACAGCCGGTGAAAGGCCTCACCATTAGAATGGATGTAGGAGGGTTGAGTAGAACAAGAAGGTGGCAATTCACTATTTGGCCTAAAACAACACTAGAGGAGATGATGCCGACAAGACTAATAACTTACCACAATACATGTGACATGCAGGTGGGCCATAGGCCTGGGAGAATGCCCTTCTGAAAGACTGGAGCAATGAACAGGAAACAAGATCACAATGTGAAAACATCACAAGGCAGGTAAGTCACATCACTAATGCCACAACACAGACACACTAATTGTACCCTATTTCAATGCAGAGGACGATGGATCTCCTGCGGATATACCTGTCCAGGAATACACTGATGACATGGATGATGAGCTGACAAACATCAGCAACCAGACCCTCCAAGATGTCCTTGGAACCCTCCAGACCCCACCTTCTGTCACAAGGAGGAGCTCAGAACAAGCAGCCATCACAGAGGACCCACCCACAACACCAATTGTAAGACCTGTCAGCTCCAATACAGCTGAAGACTCAGATGACACAGGCACCATCTTTGAGAGGACTGTAGTTGGAGTACAGCGGGAGCTGGCCAAGGAGGTGCGGGTGGGGATGCAAACTATGGCAGCCAGCCTAGAGGGGGTGCGTTTGTGCATGATATCATCTGCAGATCAGGCAGCAGCCATGCAAGCGCTAACATCCATCTTGCAAGGACTACAACACACTGTAAAGGAATTCACTGTAAGGGAGTTGCCACAACACCTCGCACCCCAAACCTTCCACTGCATGCACGAATGCAATCATGACCGCCCTCCGGGCTGACCTGGCTGCCTACCATCGGGATGTGGCTGTTATTCTTAAGAATCAGCAGATCCTCTTTGCAGCATTACAGCCCTTAAGATCTTCACAGGTAGCAGCGACCGGGATGTCTGACTCCATGTCTTCTAACACTGAGGTGTGTGCTGCCCCTTCACAACCACCACCACCAAGGACAGAGGAGGCAACACACACATCAGAAGAAGAAGACATGAAACAGATCACCTTCACACGGAAAAGTACTCGGAAGCACTAGTCCCTGCCACATGGCCAACTATTACCAAGGTCCAGCGCTTTGTAACATGCCAGTCCTACAACAACTGTACTCAATGACTGTTCTGCAAACCACTGTTTATCTTTGTCATCCTGCCCAGTGATTGTCTCTCACTTAATCATTGGCAAATCCTGTCCCTCTGCACTGTCTGACACATCGTCCCAGCATGTCAAATGCATTTTCCTTTACCACTTGTGTAGGATCACAATGGAAGATGTCCCTATAATGGACTCACAATCATGGACAATGTACATATAGCACTACAGCACCTTTCAATAAATAGCACTTACACAACCACTTTGTCTCTGTGTAATGTGACACATCAACTGTGCAGTAGATAACTGAAATGTGCCTCCTGTCAAATTACATAGCTTGTCAATACAACTGTCCTGAAATTATGTATTGTGTATGCACAGTGGCCTGGATTGCACCATGCTCTGCCCTTCCTGAGGGTAATATCTGATGAAAAGAGAAACCATACACCATCATGCTGTGTTGGACAGAATAATGCTTCCTCAAGGGATATCTAAGCCATCAAATAGTGGCAGCAAAATGTTGCCACCATGCAATACTAACACATATAACAGTGCCCACAAATCTAAGCAAACAGTCAACAAACTGCATGAATGAAGGTGTCTAAGTTTACATTGAAATAAGTAATAATGCTGAACAGTGTCACAAATGATGTCTGTGAGTCATGAACACAATACTACAAGAGTGCTTACGACCACTCAGCTAACAAGGGTTTCCTTGAACATCATACTGCAGTCAGACATAAAACAGTGTCCCCAATATCAAATCTGGAAGCACTGTTTGTGACTTTGAAAATATACGTAATGAAAAAAGACGTTGGGATCCATAGTAACTGTGATTTGTTGTTGCAATGAATGGTGGAATCTTTGCAAGTATCTCTCGGGTAGCTGCCAATCTTACAGCTCAGTTGGGATTTGTTCCGAGCATAGGACACAAATGTAATAGAACAAAATTCATGTACACTTATGCCAAGGCCCTGATCAACAAGCATGTTACACATACTGTAAAGGGTTCACTACATATTTATTAAACGGTAATAACAGAAGAGGAAACTCCGGGGAAAAGTCTTACCTACCCTAATCTACCCTAACTACTCATTACCCACAACTGTCCCTAACTAACCTAAGCTAAACCTACTTATCACATGTAATGAAACGTTATAAACATCAACCCCCCACCCCCTTATGAGACAGGACACATGGAGGACAACAGATACTAACCTTAACACATACTATCCTATTCTAAACAAATATATTTTTTTTGTATTCTAAAAAAAAAAAAAAATAATCTCTAAACACACAAGAACCCCAACATAGACCCCACCCACCCACCCACACACTCAAAAAGAAAAAAATGAAATAATCAGGACCCCCCACCCACTAACACTAACTAAACTAACAGCCTATACTAACCTAACACTAAGCCCACTAAGTATAAGAACAAGGAAAGAGGAGGGAGGGGAGGGAATCATGTCCATCAACAAAGTCTAGAGGTTGGCCCTCCGGAAGGTCCGCTTAATGGACCGCACACGCCTGTTCATATGGCGAACATCGCGGCTCAGGTGACTCATTTTCCGGAGGACACGGTCCATTTTGCGCTGCATGTCCACAAAAGTAGCAGGGTTAATTGTTGCAGCTTGGGCGGTCTGGGTACCAGCTGAGGACATGTGTGTCCGTGTATTGCAATGCCTGTAGGCTGCCCTGAAGGTGGTCCACTGCTAGGGCCTGAAGCACTTGCAGACATTGTTGAGACAACAGTCCCAGCTGTGGGTGGTGCCACCTGGGTGGAAGTGGTGGTCGTGCTGGTGGTAGCTGTGGTGCACAAAGTAGGGCCACCCTGTGGGAAAGCCCTCCAGGTTCTGGAGGTACGTTCGGTCCTGTATCTTCGGGCCATCTGTCTGTACCCCGACTCTACCAGCAGGATATTGCCCGCCTCTGGAACTCCCTGACCTGGATGGGTGTCATGTTAGCAGATGTGAAGACAAAGTCAAAAAATTACATTAGGAACTGCATTGTGTGAAATGGGACAAGAAGTAAATCAGACAGTACATTTACTGTACTTGTAACAGCTCATATCATCATACAGATCATTGAATGTCCCTGAGGAAGTACATGGCAGACCAGCCTACAAAGGTCATATCACACATAGCACATCCAAACCCTACAAGATGGGTAACAACTGGCATGATTTTGGCATCAGAGTTCTGCCAGTTGTCATCTAACAATCATGCAGCACATCCTCCGCCAATGCCAGGGCTATAAATGTCAGTGTACGGGATGGAAATCCAGGGCCTCATGATCTGCAAGTTGTAAATGGACTTGCTAGTATAGTACTCATGTGCTATACCTGAGTGTGTATACTAGGTTCCGACCAAAGATTCACTGATTTGCATGTCTATGTAACATACTTGTATCATCAGTCCTAGGTACACTATTCACAAACCCATGCCTGTGTTTGAGGGTGGGGGGGTGAAGAAACAACTAACAATTTCAAATAACATGGACACCCAGGAAGCTTAGGAAAGCTGGACATGTGTTTGGCTCTACACACACACCACAGGTAAGGTGTATCAACAAATAGGAGACAGCAAACCCTTGACCAATCCGAGCGCCACACGTGTCTGGCAATGCAGACCTTTGTCCACATCATATACTTCCAGTAAGGCATGACTTACATCAGACGCAGAGTTGCAAGAACACCCCTGGCATGAATTGCATGCACACCTAGGCCATTGCACTCAAGTGCCACATACTTGTAGCACTACATGTGGAGCTACATGCAGCTAGGAAGTTCAACCCACAGTTTCATAAGTACATTAGTGAATAGGGAAGCAGAAGTCTGTGGGTAAGCATTTTGCAGCCCCATTCTGGGAGAATGTAGGTCTGACAGGCAGACTAAATCTGAGATTAGTTCCAGTGCGACTCTTGTTGATACAAGTGTTATCCACATGACTCACCCGAATTCACACTGCGGGGACTACAGGAATGACCTAGAATCCCTAGAGAAGACAATAGGATAAGCATTGGCAAACTCCAAAATGCTGAGATAATGGAATCCCACTCATGGAACAAGACAAATGATGGGCCAGCGCATCACACCTTGCTATGTGTTCAACACACAGGAGTCCATCACACATCACCAGCAAACACAACACATAACAGACATATCAACACTTACTGGAGTTGTCGGGGTCCTCGAATGAAGCCACCTCGTCCACAGTGTAGGGTGCGGGTCCACCTGTAAGGCATGGAAGGAAGAAATGTGCTCAAAATCTGTGCACTGACCAACAATTCCAAACACAAAAGCTATGTGTAAGATTACATAAGTAAGTAAAGCCACTCAGACATGATGAAACTGCATCCGATATAGCAATCAATCAATCAATCAATCAATCATGGTATTTATAAAGCGCGCTATGTACCCGTCAGGGTTTCGAGGCGCTGAGGGGGGGGAGCGCTGCTGGATTAGCGGTCGAAGAGCCAGGTCTTGAGGAGCCTTCTGAATGTGAGGAGGTCCTGGGTCTGGCGAAGAGATGTGGGGAGAGAGTTCCAGGTCTTGGCGGTGAGGAAGGAGAAGGATCTGCCGCCGGATGTCTTGCGCTGGATTCGGGGTACGATGGCGAGGGCGAGGTTGGCGGATCGGAGTTGACGTGTTGGAGTGTAGAAGTTGAGTCTGGTGTTGAGGTAGGAGGGTCCGGTGTTGTGAAGTGCCTTGTGAGCGTGGGTCAGGAGTTTGAAGGTTATCCTCTTGTCTACCGGGAGCCAGTGGAGTTCCTTTAGGTGAGGGGAGATGTGACTTCGGCGAGGTATGTTGAGGATCAGTCGGGCGGAGGCATTTTGGATACGTTGGAGGCGTTTGATGTCTTTGGTTGGTATGCACGGCTAACATGTACATAGCATGGGTCTCCTGTGACAATTACACACATATCTGCACACATGCAGTGGCCCTAACTATCATGTGGTGGCAAACATGCTCCTTCATTATTGAGCAGACATAATAATGGAGTGTATTCGTCTCATCATGTGCATCCAAGCAAGACATCCAAAGCCTGTTTACTTGAGGAGTGCATTACCAGTCTAACAGCCATTGTGGCCATAACAAATATAACAAATGTATGACACATAGGTACAATGTACAGAGAGGCAGGGACATTTGTAAGCCCTCATGTTGTTAAAGTTTCTTCATTTGATGTGGCCCAGGTATGATGATTTGCACCAACCATAGAGATATGAACCCATGTGCATACCTTTGGTCTGCTATCCCTAAACGAAAGGTGGAACACCACACACCAAATACCAGTGTAAGATGTTAGCTGAGGGCACCTTGTACTTTTTCCCTATGTTTCCAAATCCAGATCTGACATGTATCCAAAATGATCAAGGACCACAATAATCCCTAACATTCATAGATCTTCCGTGAACGCTTTCCTTACACACTCACCAGACACACATGAGACATATGTCTGGGCCACATTGCTATAATCAATTGACGTGAAGCCTGCACTCATTTTCTGCATCATGTAGTGTTTATAAAGTCAGTCTAGCCGTTGCGTCAACAAAGGTCAGTAATATTTTTGAAAATCTATACTTCACTGGCAAATGTGACCTATATAGACATGATTGGCTCCTAATTTGTGTTGCTGTCTGACACAAAGGCGGCACCAACTTACATTAAGCAAAAGTATTCAGTAAGTTTGCAGAGCACTTGCTTCCTGACAGCTAGCAATTGTGGTCCTTAACATAGTCCATAAATGACCCTGTATGTTTCCGAAGCATTCCACACACTCAACAACATAGCCGGCAGATATTGTGCAAATCATCTGATGTCACTACAGAGCTTTTATTTGTTCACATTTACATGATTTGTACTCACCAACAGGGCCACCAATCACTATTCCCTGGTGGTCCAGCAGATTTTGCTCCCTGGAGATGAGGTCAGCCCAGTGGTGCTTCAGCTGGTGGTTATTCCTCTCGCTCCGATATACGCGCTGCAAGTGATGCAGGACCTTTCCTCACCGGATTCGACGTGCCTCGGTGTGATACCCCTGTATCACCCGCCCCCCTGCCTCAATCATAAGTGGGAGGAAATGGCACACCAGCCATATAAACCCCCCAAGCTCCTCCTCACCCATCTTGCCAAGACGTGGCCTACCCAACATCTTAGCACCGAAAAAGGGGAAAAGGGGGTAAAGAAGAACAAAGGAGAACAAAGGAGAAAAGGGGGTAATTAGGATGACAAAAAAGTAAACTTAACAACTAAAAGAACCCAACTATCCCCAGACTAGCACTACCCACAACAGACTTCCACAAACAACAAAGACAATACAATACTGGACAATAGTACACAATAAACACTCAGACAGTATACAACAACAATTTTAGATAACAAAGTAACAAGTAAAGGAGCACACAGGAGACAAAAGCACAATTTCACTGGACAAAACTCAGAACACAGCCACACAGGCTAGAAGTATCACAGACTGCAAAGTGAAAGTAAAAGTACCACCACTGTACATAATCTGTAAACAGGATATCCTATTACATTACTTCCTGGATAAAATGGCCGCCGTTTTTATCGTTATACGTCATAATTTTTGACGCATACGGTATGTGCGTCATTTTTTTGGACACACAGAAGTAAAAATTAGGCCGCATCCATATATTTGGAAATAGTCTTAACACTTAACCAATTTTCAGGGCATTATGTGTCGTTTTTCGGACATAAGCGTCATTTTTTGACGCGTATGCGTCAACATTTCAGGGCAGTAACTGGTTTTGGGTAATTTTGCCATTTTAATGTAATGTTACATTTGTGACACAACTGAGATAGGCTGATTGCATCCACTTTGGTGTTGTCGGTGTATGGTCACATGTGAGACATCATACTGCTGCGGACCATGATCCCCTACTTCCTTAACAGTATTCTACGCTTGGCTGACACACTAGATGGCCATATGTGTGGCCTACATATATGTATTGCACAAATTGGGCATGTTTGGCATCAGGAGAGGATAGCAAGGTGACACACATAAGTACAATACCTCAATGCCTATGGCTCAATGTGTGTGCGTTGCCTACTAATGTAGTTGTCGGGCCAGTGTGTGTGCATCACAAGAAGCATCATTGCAAATATTCTTGTATGAATGTGAAATCAATGTGTCCAAACCTTAGATGCAAGTCAGTGTGGAAATGAGAGAGGACATGTGCTAGTCATCCATGTAGCAACATCTGTTGTGTGCACTTCCAAGATTTTGGGTAAAGTAGACACCACAATGACAAACATGCACCGGATAGATGGCAGACGCTTGTTCATGTCAATGGTCCACAAGTTGCCCATCCCATGTCCTAGAAATTTGGTAACTGCTTCCTAGTCACTTGTTGGTGAACCCGCTGTGAGTCAGGCACATGTACAGACTAAGTGGGTGCCATGTTATTGGCACAGACAGCCAAAGGTGAACCACAAATGTAATATGACGCCACAGTTGTGGTCATATGACTGAGCCACAACTCTCCAGTGGCAGTGGTGGACCAGCAGACGAGGCAGCACATGGCCACATATTTCCAGTGATCAATTGCACAGAGGTGTCTGGTTCATGTGTGTGGTCCAATGTTGATCCTGTATATTTTTAGGGGTGTATGTTGTCACAGTTACGTCCAGGTCTCATCATGAGTCAGTGGCAGCTATTCCTGTATCTTCTGAGTAACCTTCGGAGATCAATGTGAGTAAAGTCGATGAGGACATGAGAACCTACATGGGGATGGTCCCACCCTGTCACTGCAGACGTGTTATGAGACTGTCAACAGGGCAACCTTGGTGTGCTGAGTGAGATCATATCTCAGGAGTCATGTTCCGGCAGGTGTCATTACAACATTTGTACACAGGTTGGCCTGTAAAGTTCCCACTGCATCTGGGAACATCAAAGCCTCTGTGTTGATTAATGTAGCAGCTATTCACCACGCACAGGCCATCAATATGTTGTGAGCAATGTGATTCAGCGTGTGAACTGTCAGGGTCCTAACATGTGTGGACTTTTCATGCACATTATCAAAGGTAGCTGGTTCTGCTGGAGGCACCATACCCAATCCCTGCATACGGCCATGGTGCACTGTCACACTTTGTCGTTCATGCATACATGAGACCCAGACAAGGGATGGGCCATGATTTTGGTATTCAAAGACAATTTTACTAATATGGTACAATTAAAAAGCAGATGATGCTATACAATGTATTCGGGTATGCATTGAGGAAGCTCATGACAAAATACCCTCTGATGAATGTGAGGTTTGGTAACGCAAGTGTGGTACATATGTAGCCACAAGGAACCTTTAGGGTAACGCACACACAGGTGCCAGTCAGGCTGACAGGATGCAGGGTCAATCTGGATCCAGCAATTTCACAAGGTACATACTCAGTGGTCTGACTAAGACTGGTCGGAGGAAGAACAAGACAGTTGACATGGAAAACTGTGTTTTTCCTGTGTTTTTGAAGGTGACACATGAACCCAAGGGCTGTGTAACACAGCTTAATTACTAGCAATGCAGAATAGTGTATTTGACAAAATGGCAACTTCTATGCTGTTCCAATCATCTGCTGGGGCAGTGCATGTTCAAATGGGTGGTGTGCATGGAGGTGATCACAGGTGTGGGCTGCATGAGTTTCTCACAAGTCCTGTATGTGAGATTCGAATTCAAATGGCCAACAGTACCTTTCACACGGGAAGCAATCTACAGGTGATGCCAGGGCTTAGAAACTACAAGCCAGTGTATTAATTGACCTGACGTCCATGCAGTCAGATGTACTATGACAATGGCAGAACATAGGAAAGGGTGTAGCACACAGGATAACTATTGTTAGTATGTGTGTGTGTGGAGGCTATATCGGGGTACACATATTACCATTCCAGGGAACTCTTCAGACAGGTGGGTTGAGACCTGGAGCATGGGTGTGTCAGGAGTTAGGAAATGGGCTGACGTACATGGAATGTCATGTGCGCAATCCTTGTCATAGGTGTGGCACTTGTGCTCTCTATGTTCTGCTTATATGGATCTCTAGTCACAGATAGTCCTTGCAAAGATCGGTGCAGTTGGATTACTGCTGTCAAGGGTCAGGTCATACATTCCTGTTACCAATGCAAGAGCACATCCACTGCCTCATGTATGAGGCATTTTTTCCCCTTATAGACTGATGGTGTCTTAGTTTTGTGCCATATGCTGCGATGAACCATGTTGCCAACATGTATGTGTGAAATAGGTGTGGTCCTCTGCTATTGCCCTTCAAAGGTGAAATGTACAGGATATATGTCATTTACAGTATGTGTGTATGTGACTGTTGTATAATACGCATCACAATTGCTCAGGAAAGTTCTGTGTCATGATCGGTATATCAGCAATGCTCCATGAGGTAACACTATTATTCTGATAGTTAGAGATAAAGGTGAGGAAAAATGATTAGCCAGACCATGATATGGTGATTATTATCTGTGTTTATTTACATTAGTTAATACAGTGGTGATGGTGAGTTATTTTAAAAGAAATTGTTCGCAATATGTTGGCGCCTACGCAATCCAGCAGCTGTGTTTTGTTGTTCCCCCTTATGTTGCAGGCCAGCATCCTCCTCTTCCTCCTCTTCAGGCATGTGTGGCTCTGGTTCTAAGAGGGGAATGTTCCTTCGTATGCAAATGTTGTGCAGGATGGCACATGTTAGAATGATCTTACAGACCATTTCTGTGGAATATAGGAGGCTGCCACCAGTGATGTCGAGGCACCTGAATCTCGACTTGAGGATGCCGAAGGTCCTCTCGATTATGCTGCATGTCCTCCTATGTGCGTCATTATAAGCACACTCTGCTGCAGTGCTTAGGTTGAGAAATGGTGTCATTATCCATGGCTGGATCCCATACCCCCGATCAGCTGAAAAGAAAATGAATGGGATCATGTTGATGTAGCTTGCCCCATTGAAATCACCTTGCATGGCAGTAGTTGTCTTGTGTTGTCTGTGACTCTTTTGTGTTATTGTGTTCCTTCCTAGGCTTGTAGGATGTACCATTTGCATTGGGTTGTTTCCTTGGCTGAACGAGTGTTTGGCTGCTGACAGGTTGTCAGCAGTATATTTTGGAATTTGCAGTACAGTGTGCACTCCCTAGCATTGTGACTTGTGATACAGGTGTCCCTGTGTCTTCACTGGGGGTGTAATGATAGTTCCATACACAGATTCATTTTGACAGTGGTGGTAACACGTTAGCATCTTTGTACCCTGGACATCCCATACCTTTAGACTTATGCAATGGATTCATTTAAACATCAGTGAGACATTTACATTTTGCAAGGTGACAATTAGCCAAACCTCTCCAAACGTTGTGATCATTGCCGTCTTAACATTAGACTGTACACTAATTTCAGATGTGTGACAGGTTAAATGCAGACCTATGAAACATGGCTAGCGATGTCACTACCTCAGTGTGTTCCGGTCCACATGTTGCTGTCGTGGTGTATGTGTTGTGTGTCCTAGAGGGATGCTGTGCAATGTGTATATAAGTAGGTTTTTGTACTTACCAACAAGTAGTCCATTTCCACATCGTCCATCCTGGAAGTGTTGATTGATGGTACAGAGATGGAAGATGAATGAGTCATGGACACTCCCAGGATGTTTTGCCACGATGTTGGTGATCAATCCTTGGTGATCGACAATGGCCTGTACATTGATGGAATGTGTGTGCTTCCTGTTGCGGTAGAGGTGTTCAGTTGCAGCAGGTGGCACAAGGCGTACATGTGTGCTGTCAATGGCACCAAGGACGTGTGGGAAGCTACTAATGAGGTAAAACCCCTGTTTTGTCTCCTGCTGCTTCTGCAGTGTGTTTGGGAAGCAGATGTGGCGGGGTGTGAGTCTAATGATGGCATCCAGTACTCTGGGCAAGAAGGCAGAAAATGATGGCTGTGATATTCCGGCATCCAGGGCAACAGTTGTTTGGAAAGAGCCACTTGCCAACATGTGAAGTACAGCTAGCAGCTTGGTTTCTGTTGGGATGGTGCGGGGTGTCAGCAAGGTGGGTGGCAACTGTGGCTCTATGTTGCGCAGCAGCTGCTGAATGGCCTGCCAGTTCAACCTGTACCTCTGGATGATGTCATGTTCCCTGAGGCCATGAAGGGTTGTTCTGGTGCAGAATATTCCCTCCTGCCTTCTGCGCTGCCTTTGGGGTCCCTGCTGGTGTTGTGGTAGCTGCTGTTGTTGTTGCTGGTCTCTGCGTCTGCGTGCACGCTGGATGAGTAGCACCTCCATGTCTCCCTTTTGCTGCTCTGCTGTTTCTTCTGTGTGTTCTGATTAACTACAGGTGTTTGCCCCATTTTAACGCCTACCCTGACCCAGGGATACATTTTTTAAGCAGATCGGGCTGTGCTTAATTTTTTGACTCCGCCTCCCGTCCGTGCGGCATTTTTGCCCGGAAGCATAAATACGACGCACGGCCGTTTAAGTCATTTTTTGGACGGGAACGTCTACCTTGCATATGATTAACGCAAGGCGGGTTCCCGCATCCAAAACATGACGCACACGGTGGGATTTTGACGTCCAGGGGCGTCAAAGTTTAAATATGGGGCAAGTTTTGCGCCGAATGTGTGTCAAAAGTTTTGACGCACATTCGGTGCAGACGGAGTATAAATATGCACCCAGGTTTTTAATGTTTGTTCATCTTCTTTCTTGCAGACACGATGAACAGGAGTGAAGAGACAGAAGACCTGCTGCTCGACGAGAAGACCACTAGGAAGTGGAGGACTGAGGTGAGAAAAAAAGAACAGAGGAGGACAGGAACTGGAGAGAGAGAGCCCAAGGCACAGCAGAGAACACAGAATGCAGGACACTATGAATCATGGAAGTGGAAGTGGAAGTGAGCGTGAGTTCCTGAACGATGAGCAGTCATTCAGGGTGCAGCACATTGCCTAAAAGGGCTACGCGCTCTATTGTCTTGAAGATATCGGGCCATCAATGCACCGCTCATGCCAGGTGCACAAGAGTACAACCCCACTAAGGTCCTTCCCACTGGCTTGACCTTATCAGAATAATGAGGATGGCAGGTTCCCAAGTACGATTTTCTGGTTCATAACCTTTCCAATGAATCAGATAGACTAGCCTATGGCATATACACTTACAGTCCATTATTGCCTGAACTTTGAATTCAGGTACTCGACGACAACGACAACAGCTATGGGTTTTGGGAGGAGCATGGTTCCAGAAGAGACAGGCTTTGGTAGAGACACATGAAACACTGGGTGTACTCACAGTGACGATGGGAGATCTCATTTCATAGCAACGGCATTGATCTTCTTGATAATGGGATATAGTTCTATGTAACATGGTTGGAACTTCTGAGGACCTTCTAGATTGAGATGTTGTGTGAACAACCATACTTGATCTCTGACCTGATAGTCACGACTTGCTCTACGATGTTCATCAGCATTGTGTTTATAGACATAATCAGGACTTGCTCTACAGATGTCTATAGAGTATTAAGGGCCTGATTTATACTTTTTTAGAACCGCATTTGCATCATTTTTTTATGCAAAAGCATGGCAAACTTACAAAATTCAATTATATTTTGTAAGTTTAGACCTTTTTTTGCGTAAAAAAAATGATGCAAGTGCTTTGCAAAAAAAGAATAAATCAGGCCCTAAGTTTATAGAAAAGTTTTGCTGTTCAAGATTTTCTTGGGCTGTTTGTTGTAATACCTTAATGTGGTCTACATAATATTGTTCAGCAGAAACCACTGTTGTAGGGGTAGGCAAGGACAGTAGGAAATGAGGATGTAGACCATAATTACATTGGAATGGGGTGATTTTGGTAGAGCTGTATTGTGCGTTATTGTAAGCAAATTCTGCTGCCCAAAGACAGCTATCCCAATCAGCAGTATTTCTCAACAAACATCAAATTAACTTTCAGCCATGGTTGTCTTGACTACTCACTTTTGCTTTTTAGAGACTCCCAGGAGCTAGGACTTCATTTTGCAAGATCCACATCAGATAAGTATGAACAGTAATTATACTAGCGCAATAAGTGCGTTACTGTCTTGAAGACAATGTGCCAGCTTTTCAATGTTTGTTTATCTTCTTTCTTGCAGGATGTGATGAATGCAAGCAAAGAGACAGCAGACATGCCGCCCAACGAGAAGACAGCCAGGAAGTGGAGGGCTGGGATGAGGATGAAGAATGGAGCAGGATGGTAACCGCCAAGAGAGAGAGCCTGTGGCACAGTGGAGAACAGAGAAAGCAGGATGCCAGGAATCAGAGAAGTGGAAGTGAGTGTAAATTCCTGAATGATGGGAAGTCTTTGAGAATGCAGCACGCTGCCTAACAGGGTTTCGTGCTCCATCCTCTTAAAGGCACCAGTCCCGAGAGCGCTGCTCACACCAGGTACCCGACAGAAGCAGGGCCCCATCCTCATCAGACAGGTTCAGGAGTCAGGAGAACAGGTAGGATGCAGGAATCCATCCATTTCAGGAAGGGTATCTCCACCCTTGGAGCTATACAGCTGTTTGTAGTTGGTAGCAATGTCTCAGATATGGCTTCTGGGTTGGAGACAACCCTCACAGAGGCGAATCGTATTGCTGGAATGGTGAGCTGTGTTTCCCTTTGATGCAGTAGGAAGGCTAGCGTGCACCCTACTTTTTCCCCCACTCATAATGTTGACATTTGAGCATAACAGTTTCTCCACAAGCAACATGTTTCTCTGTTTCCAACTGGTGCCAATTATGGAGAGTGGGATTGGACTTTCATGCCTCTACACATAAGAGACTTCTCCTCCCTCCTTGAATTCTGCAGGAAGCTAAAGGCCTGGCTTTTCAAGTAGACCCCCTAGGCCCTAGGTGTGCCTAGACTCCCACCTGCTCACTGCCAGGATACCCTCCACAATGATAGTGTGCTCTACAACTCTGTCTAACATAGTCAAAATAGGACTAATAGTGGCTATTGAGCCCTTCCAAGCCTCCTCACAATGTATCTCTCTGACCACTGAATCACACACCAGGAGACCCCACAAAGTCACTTTCCACTCAGTTCATAGCATCTGCTGGGAGGTGACAGAATGTTAATTTCCAGAGCAATACATTTCCACATGCACCCTCAGTATCATTTTTTTCACCAGCAGTCAGTACTTAGCTGCATGCATCTTCCATAATTGGTGGGGGCAGGTCAATGTCTCAAAAAGGCATCACACACTATGGGAGCATGGTCAAACAGCCCTCCTGGGAGTATGTCAGAGTGGCAGGATAATGGGAATGTGGAGTGATTCACCAACAACTAGTCAATGGATGAGGAATTATTATGGACAGCGAATATAAATTTGTAGTCTCTACTGGGTGCCTTTGATGCCATAGCTTCACCAGCTCATGGCCACCCATCAAATCTTTCGGGAGCCTCTATCAGTCACATTACCCATGTCAAAGAGGACAGTTCGGTCAATGATCAGATCATGGGACAGATTACAATCACCTTCTAAAATCAGTCTGGATTTTGAGCACTCAGTGAGGATTCTGTTAGGCTCATAAAGAACCTGGGGCCAGATGTAGCAAAATTCTGGATTGCAACTTGCAAATTGTGAGTCAGACCGACTCGCAATTTGCGAGTTACAATCCAGAATGTTGGATGGTGTCCCTGACACCATCTGTGACTCGTAAGGGGGTCGGAAAGGCCCACCTCATTAATATTAATGAGGTGGGCCACAATTTGTGACCCCCTTGCGAGTGGCAGCACTCATAGGGATGGTGGCCTGCTGGAGCCAGCAGACCACCATGTCTGTGACTGCTTTTAAATAAAGATGCATTACAAAACTAAAAAATTTAACATTTTCGTTTCATTTTTTCAGAGCAGGCAGTGGTCCATAGGACCACTGCCTGCTCTGAAAAAATGTTTTGCATGCCATTCACAAAGGGGAAGGGGTCCCATGGGGAACCCTTCCCCTTTGTGAATGGGTTACCACCAGTGTGACACTGGTGGTAACTGTGATTGCTTTGCAACCGCGTTCGCGGTCACAAAACAATACAGCATCGCGCTGCGACTCGCAATTAGGAAGGGGAACACCCCTTCCTAATTGGGACTCGCAGTCCAGTTTTGCGAGTCGGTAACCAGGTTACCGACTTGCAAAATGGGGATTGGGCATCGCAATGTGCTTTTGCACGTCGCAAACAGCGAAATTCGCTGTTTGCGAAGTGCAAAAAGGTTTGTATATCTGGCCCCTGGCCTTGAACCCATTGGGAGCATGGATTGACTCCACTAATGGGAGAGTTAATCTATTCTTAGTTTCACAAAAGCAAACCTGCCTTTAGGGTGCATCCAAGTGCGTTTCAAGTGGTGTGGAAGTGATTTGCGAATCAAGATGACCACCCCATATTTTTGGTACAGGTCCATGAGAAAGGAGTAAACATGTGCATCCAGTAAGGGAGCTGTCATGTAGCTTCTGCCTATAAACCTTCCCACCTGGTCCCTTTGTTGAGTTCTGTCACTAATAAATGTAGCTCTTCAACAAGGGGAATGTCCACCTGCTGATAGTAGAGATAATTCAGACCACTGAGAGAACGAGCAATAACACATTCAGAGCCCCTGTACTGGACATCATGGAGAGAATCAGGGACATGATCTGTGGGAAAAGCAGTAGGGTGTGATAGCTCCTGGTACATGCAGGGTGTGCCGGGGTGAGGGAGAGCTGGCTGGTGGACGAAGAGTCCCACTCATATTAGGGTGTGTGTTCACATATGTTCCTATAATCCACCAAGCCCAAGAAACTGCTTGGACCCTACGCTTCCCTACCTTGTAACACTAGACTTTAACTGTATACTGTAGACCAATCCACCACCCGCTGCATCCTGGGTCTCCTCTCCTGAACTTCATAAATAAATCATCTGTATATGCTAGGTGGATTGTGGACCAAGCACAATTATATGGAACATGACAACAAAAAGTCTCAGCATGTTTTCATAGTTTTACCTGCTTATTCAGTGCAATGTTATACCCTGTCCCATCCAGGGTCACCTGTGTAAGAGCCGAGGATGGAGCCTTCTCGAGACACAAAGAGACAAAAAGACAAAAACTGTCCCACCTTTCAGCCAAAGCAGGGAAGCACTCCCAGTAGGAATCCCCCCTCCCACTCTAAGAACAGCACTCTGCTCAAAAGTATATCCTTGTGTTAATATGATATAAAGTGCAATCCAGGGGCCACTCAAAGTTAGCCCGGTCCAGTACCTTTTTGAAGCCCACTCAGTCCAAGTGCCTGTGATAAGTTACTCAGCTAGAATCCAGTAGGGATGTAGCCCACAGCATCCAAAGTGGGCATAATTCGCATGATCAGCTAGGGTCTCTTGAATCCAGCAGTGGGTCTGTGTCAATTGTTCATGTTATCCACAAAGATCATCAAGTCATCTGGGTCATCAAATTCCAATGTACGGCCTTGGCCTCCACTGATCCCAGAGCACTAAGACCCCCTCATCAAGAGAGCCCAGCAATGTTGTTGATGCAGTTGAGACCACAGGCAGTCGCCGATCCCTAAAACATCATGGCCTGGTGGAGGGGTGAATGGTTCCAGCACGCTGGAGTCAGGACTGCTTGGAGGGGCAAGGGCACCCAGGTCCTTCACTTGGTAGGAGCAGGCTGGGTCTCCATTGACTGGGGTGTAGTCCGCCCTCCACAGGCATAGAGCTTTGCCATTGATAGACCCTTGGTGCTGAAGATGTTCCAGAACCCGACATCTTGGATCATGGCAAAGCTCCGCCATGCTTGTTATTCATGTTCAATTGCATTTAGTGCTATTTCTAATGCAAAATGCATCATTCTATCCATTTTGGACATGGGTGGGCATTTTTGAGATAAAGAAATAGCTCTAAATGCAGACTTACAATTCTTGCATAACTCTATGCAATTTTTGGGTATTTCCTTGTGATTACAGTACACAGAATTACACAAGTTATGCCTATCCTTACTTCTATCCCTAAGGGTAGGTTCTTTTGTTTTGCCCATTTACTATTTTCAGTTTGAGAGAACTTCTAATATAAAGTTATCTCCCAAAATACAGATCTGTGACTTCAGTGCTGTCCCTGTTCTGTGGTGTCAGATGAGGAAGTTCCCTGAAGCTCCCAGATAACAGCAATTAATAGTTTCTGGGAGTGCGTAGCTGATCCCAGAGATGGCATCTACTGAGCTATCTTTGTAAATTAAGTCCAATGACCTGTAAAAAACAGAGTCAGTTTGTGTTATGTTAAGTGAATGTGGTTGATCGCAAACATAACTTACAATGTTATTGCAACTGTGATCATGGACATCAGAATGAGTGGATGGCAGGCTAATTGCATACACTTTTGATGCCACTGACACATGTGTGACCCTTTTATCATCACAAATACCTTTTCAGTATAAAAAGATGAGTACAAAACTGGAAGATGCCTGTAGCCCATAGAGAAATAAGAAGGGAACCAAATTCCTCATCACATCTTCCTATCTTGGGTTAATTTGTCTTTAGGTTCTACAAAAGCTTTGCCACCAGAGCAGACTCTGGCACTAGTATCTTCCTGGTGTTATATAGTCACCAGGAACTACAATAAATTCTGATAGCAGGAAGAGGCCTGTTTTCCAGGAACTCTCTGGAGAGTTAAAAACTCCAGTTATCACCCTTTAATACCATGGCATATCGGGTGACGTGTCTCTGCAACCCTGCAAAAGAGCTCAGGATGAGGACATTAAAGTGCTTGCCTTATCGTGTACCTTTTACCCTTTCCCTCCTGGCTCTGTAGTGTCACTTCAAAATCCAATATCAGTGGTGTAAGCAGACATTCCATAGCAGACCATAGTTTTATGTGGGCACAGTCAAATACAGCCATGGCTGTGTGGTGAAGCCAAAAGCCAAATGTCTGGATTACCACTGGGAAGCAGTCACTATATGCGTTCCTTTCAGTGCCATTGTGACATGTAAATTTCCTGGCAGTTTATAAAATCAGCAAAGAATATGAAGCTTATCAACTCTTCAGTCTAACAACAATCCCCCAATTTATACTTCTGCATGACTTGCAGAATAGTTTCATTATATCACTTTCAAGAGCTTGCCAATTTTCTGATAACACATAACTTTCAAGAGTTTGACACATTATAAGTAAGAAGTGTCAAAAAAAGCATTTCCCACACAACAGGAAGATTTTATTATATATTAATAATAATATATGGGTAAAGTAACTCCAGGTATACATTATAAAGTTATTGCAAGTCATTGAGGAGTTCCATAATCTTGTAGAGGATAGAGGCCATAGGCCGAGCTCCTCTATAGGATTATGGACCTCCGCAGTGACTTGCAAAAACCTTATCATGTACACCAGGGTGTACTTTATCCCATATAATACATGGTCCCACCATCTCCTTTTCCACAAACCACTTAAAATCCTGATGCATTGCTCTTTCATATGAAAGAGCGAGCATGTTTGCAAACACGAAGAATGAAAATGAAGTCTCTAGTGCAAAATTGAACACATCAAAAACATGTTAGATATTTGTTCATTTCAAGTCAGTTGTTTAAAAACACTGCAGTTGCTCGAATGTGTAGAAATATACAGAAAGATTCTCGCTTTTCTCTATCTAAAAAGTGTAAAACAATTAACATACTCTTTCAGCTTCTCACTGTATGCTATTATAATAGAGCAGAAGAAAGACAAGCAATGTTCAGTTTTAGCTGCTTTAAAAAGCTGCTTCAATTAGGCTCCATGACCTGACTTGCTTTTCACCTCATCTGCTGGCTCTCTTAGCAGGCATTGTGATGCCAGAACTTGACTGCAATAACTTATCATAGTCAAGTTCTAATGTCTTTTCTTTATATTCAGCGACTGAGTGCCTCACTAGTCACTGATTATAAAGAAATTAGAAGCATCCTCTCATACAGGGATTACAGAATTGTGTACTATAACAATTTGAATAATAAAAATTAGAAGAAAGAGGAACAGATGAGAAGCCACTGCTCCTACTACTACTACTACTACTACTACTACTACTACTATTACTACTGTTAGCACTACTGCTACTACTATGGCCACTATTGATATATTATTGTCATTGTTACTATGGTGGTCATTACAACCCTGGCGGTCGGTGTTAAAGCGGCTGTAAAACTGCAAACAGGCCGGCGGAAAAAAAATTGAATTACGACCGTGGCGGAAACCGCCAACATAGACAGCCACTTTAACACTCCGACCACCAAGGCGGTACAAACAAACAACGCGGCGGTAACCGCCAACAGACAGGCGGAAGACAATGTACTGCCCACATTATTACAAGCCACCAATCCGCCACCTTTTCTGGGACGGATACACTGCGAACAAAAACACGGCGGAAACAGGACTTGGAAGGGAAAACGCTCACCTCTACACATCCCATGATTAACCAGGACGCCATGGAACCGGAACTTCAGATTCTTCCAGCCTTTATCTTCCTGCTCCTCTACCAGGAGCATGAACGCCAGTGGCGAAGACCACAGTGAGTACTGCACCTACGACACAGGGGAGGGAAAAAACTGTGATACACACACGCAACACTCCCACACTCACCCACGACAACACACATACTAACACATCATGATACATCACAGTTACACCCCCAAACCCCCCTGGAAGAATGCAAATACAAAAGGAAATGAGTCAAATGATTATAATATGTACGAAGACAGTAATCAAAAATATATACATATATTAAGATATTCACACTATAAACAAATATATACACCAAGAATCCAAGTCCAAGGTATTCCACTAACATAGTCCGTGGACCACTGGGCCCAAAAGACATGGGCGAGGTCCACACTCAATACCCGAACAAGACGGAGAGAACATTGCTGGGGCATCAGATAGAAATAAAACAGGCACCTCAGGGGTAAGGGAAGTGGAGGGGGCACCTCAGCTGGATGAGTGCATGACACCAGATCCACGAGGGGGCTCCATGCCCACAGCTCAATCCTGGGGAGTGCAAAGCCACAGTCTATCAAGTCTCCCAAGTGGGTGGTTTGCCCACTGTTCAATCTTGGGGAGTGCAAAGCCACAGTCTCTCAAGTGGATAACATTCTCCACTGGTTTCTGGAGGGGGCTTTGTGCCCAGAGTGCTTCATCCTGCCAAGGACTGTGTGAGTGGATGTGATACTCCACTGGTTCTGGAGGGGGCTTTGTGCCCTGAGTGCTTCATCCTGCCAAGGACAGAGGTAGTGGATGTGATACTCCACTGGTTCTGGAGGGGGCTTTGTGCCCAGAGTGCTTCATCCTACCAAGGACTGGGGTAGTGGATGCTGTTCTCCACTGGTTCTGGAGGGGGCTTTGTGCCCAGAGTGCTTCATCCTGCCAAGGACAGAGGTAGTGGATGTGATACTCCACTGGTTCTGGAGGGGGCTTTGTGCCCAGGGTGTTTCATCCTGCCAAGGACTGGGGTAGTGGATGCTGTTCTCCACTGGTTCTGGAGGGGGATTTGTGCCCAGAGTGCTTCATCCTACCAAGGACAGAGGTAGTGGATGTGATACTCCACTGGTTCTGGAGGGGGCTTTGTGCCCAGAGTGCTTCATCCTGCCAAGGACTGGGGTAGTGGATGCTGTTCTCCACTGGTTCTGGAGGGGGCTTTGTGCCCAGAGTGCTTCATCCTGCCAAGGACTGGGGTAGTGGATGCTGTTCTCCACTGGTTCTGGAGGGGGTTTGTGCCCAGAGTGCTTCATCCTGCCAAGGACTGGGGTAGTGGATGCTGTTCTCCACTGGTTCTGGAGGGGGCTTTGTGCCCAGAGTGCTTCATCCTGCCAAGGACTGTGTGAGTGGATGTGATACTCCACTGGTTCTGGAGGGGGTTTTGTGCCCAGAGTGCTTCATCCTGCCAAGGACTGGGGTTGTGGATGTTGTTCTCCACTGGTTCTGGAGGGGGCTTTGTGCCCAGAGTGCTTCATCCTGCCAAGGACTGTGTGAGCGGATGTGATACTCTACTGGTTCTGGAGGGGGTTTTGCGCCCAGAGTGCTTCATCCTGCCAAGGACTGGGGTAGTGGATGCTGTTCTCCACTGGTTCTGGAGGGGGCTTTGTGCCCAGAGTGCTTCGTCCTGCCAAGGACAGAGGTAGTGGATGTGATACTCCACTGGTTCTGGAGGGGGTTTGTGCCCAGAGTGCTTCATCCTGCCAAGGACTGGGGTAGTGGATGCTGTTCTCCACTGGTTCTGGAGGGGGCTTTGTGCCCAGAGTGCTTTATCCTGCCCGTGGCGGCCTCAGTAATGTCGGAATCATTGGCGCTCACTGGCCTGCGGTGCTGCTAGCTGCTGTGTCCTGCGCAGCGGGGCTGCTGTCGGCGGTGTCCTGGGCAGCGGTGCTGCTGGCGGCAGTGTCCTGGGCAGTGGTTCTGGTGGTGTCCTGGGCAGCAGTGCTGCTGGCGGCGGTGTCCTGGGCAGCGGGGCTGCTGTCAGCGGTGACCTGTGCAGCGGTGCTGCTGGCGGCAGTGTCCTGGGCAGTGGTTCTGGTGGTGTCCTGGGCAGCGGTGCTGCTGGCGGCGGTGTCCTGGGCAGCGGGGCTGGTGGCGGTCTTGTCCGCCGTGCAGATCTTCCCAGACTTGCCGGTTTTACTGTGCCCCTTCCCCACCTTGGGTGGTGGCGCAGCTGTCTCCACACCTCCAACTGTACCCCTGGGAGCGGCTTTGGTGGCTGATTTATTTCCCCTCTCCTGCCGGGCACTGCCCAACTTTTTATGCTTTACAGGTGGGGGACTGTCCGTGCTCTGGCTCCTTGCCACACTGGCTGCCCTGCTGCCTGGCGAACTCCAGAAGCCAGTGACTACTGGCACCACTGTTCCCGCAGATGTTGTGGCTGAGGTGATGGGTTGGGACCTGGAGAGTCCCCTAGGGCCCCTAGGAGACTGAAGGAGTGGGGGAGGTGAGGGAAAGAGGTAAAGGTTGGACAGGAAAAGTTTCTTAGGAACACTGGGACGGGTAGATGGAGGGGGTTTGGGAGTGGAGGAAGAGGAAGTGGTTGTAGGAGGTGTTTGTTTGCTGACTTTGGGTGAAGGTGCATTGGCTGGAGGCTGTTGTGAGGTAGATGGCTGTTGGGTGGGTGTGTGACTGCGTTTGTGTACCTTGGGAGGTGGCCTCACAGACACACTGGGAGAGGACACAGGGGACGTGTGAATGGTAGTGGGGGTGGTGACTGCACGTGAGCGGGGTGTGGTGGTGGGTGTGCTGGTGATGGAAGTAGTTGCTGAGGATGTAGTGAATGCAGGTATGAGTGGAGACAAGACAGGGAGGGAGGAGGGAGACGAGGAGGAGGGGGACAAAGTGGAGGCAGTGGATGTTGGTGTGTCTGCATGTGTGTGATGCTTGCGTGAGTGCCTGTGGGATGTGTGGTGCTGATGTTTGCCAGAGCTTCCCTTGTGTGTTGAGGTGTGTGCATGCTGGTCTGATGGTGTGCTTGGTATAGGCTGAGGTACAGGGGTTTGGGTCTGGGTGGAGGAAGTTGGAGGGGGGAGGCTAGAGACAGGGACAATGGCTGCCATTAGTGCTGAGGCCAGAGTCTGAAAAGCTCGCTGATGGGCTGCCTGACCAGAGTGAATGCCCTCCAGGTATGCATTGGTTTGTTGCAACTGCCTCTCTACACCCTGGATGGCATTCAAAATGGTAGACTGCCCAACAGTGAGGGACCTGAGGGGGTCAATGGCCTCCTCACTGAGGGCAGCAGGGGTGACAGGGGCAGGGGCTGAGGTGTCTGGGGCGAAGGAGATGACCACCCTCCTGGGTGAGCGGGCACGGGACACACGCTGAGGGGCTGCTGGGAGGGCGGTGCTGGTAGGGGGGTGGCAGCTGTATCTGTAGATGCAGGGGGCACAGATTGGCCCGCCACCGCAAGGGAGCTCCCATCAGAGAAGGAGTCCGTATCGCTGGTGTCAGCTCCTGTCCCTGCCGTGGAGCTCCCCTTGCCCTCCGTCCCACTGGTAAATTCAGTCTCCGTAGCGTCGCCCTCCAGGGCCATGTGGGATGCAGCTCCCTCCTGCTCCGGTGCCACTGCTCCTCCGCCTGATGATGCTAATGCACAAAAGAACAGGGAGACCATAAATAGGGGGGAAGACAGAAGAAAGACATGTTGAGTGCATGCAATACCCCTACCGTTGGCGGACACCACAGACACAGAAGCCCCCTGCACTATGCCGCGCACTTGGAGTTCGCTATTCAATCCCAGAGACATGGGTTACAAGGCCATGCCCGATTGCTGCACACATGGATGTCACAGGAGCCTGACTAGTTGTAGATGGCTCTGTACACAGGTGTGGTGGGGTGCCACAGGGCCTGCCTTAAGAAGGGTCCTTGCCTACTAAACTCGCCCTGTCCTAGGGGAACCCACAGCCCACCTCCCCCACCCAGACACCTACAATGCGCGCTGAATCAGCAGAATGAGAGTAGGGTAGGCCACCGCCAGGATCATGAACATCAGGGGGGTCATGGTGCGATGGGCACCCCTCCCACGATGGGAGGCCATCCCCAGCTGGGCCTCCGCCGTCTTCTTGCTCCAGCGGCGAATGTCCTCCCATCTTTTCCGGCAGTGGGTGCTCTGTCTGTGGTAGACCCCCAGGGTCCAGACTTCCTTGGCGATGGCACGCCAAATGTCCTTCTTCTGGTCGGTGCTGACCTACAGGAATAGTACAGGGGGAAAAGAGAAGTTATTACCATCCGCACCGTCACAGTAATTGGCCCGCATCCCTACCCTTGCCATGACGCACATGCACTCACCATCGTTTCATGCACGCCTTATTCTCACCCCCCCCTATCTTTCATCCACACTACTCCACACAGAAAGCTCACAGTGTACTTACCTGTTTGTCTGGAGGACCGTAGAGTAGCATGTACTGGGGGAGGACCCCGTCCATGAGTTTCTCCAACTCCTCCGTGCTGAAGGCAGGGGCCCTTTCCCCAGACACACGAGCCATTGTCTCTTCCAGACTGAGGTCACAGCATCACTTGCAGTGTAGGTCCTCTCCTGTCGAAGATCAGGTATCAAGTGATTGAACAGAGAGAAAATAGCGGTCACGTCCGCGGTGGTGCGTACCGTCACCGCTGGCGTACATCATCATTGGCTCCTGGGACCCATAGGGTCCAATTTTAACCAATGCAGGATTGCTCGGCGGTCTTCGACTGCCTACCGCGACGGTGTACAATGCCAGTGCAGTTACCTCATATCCCATTGTCCCGCTTTACAGGTCAGGCAGCCGCCATTTCATGGGCCCACATGCCATTATTTTGGACTGCATCACACATACCTAGGCCTTGCCTAAACACTCATACAGGCATATGTCGATTTGCTAATATTTCAGGGTAAGCTATGTTTACGTACCTCAGAGTTGGTTGACTCTCTGCTCGCTGTTCTCCTCCATAGGCACCGTCCGCCGGGGCATGTGACGAGATGGCGGCATCCTCCGGTGTACAGACCGCTGGTGGACCTGTCGACAATGGAGGAGCGACATGTGATCATCGCCTACAGACTTGATCGTGCCACAATCCAGGAACTGTGTGCCCAGTTGGAGCCAGACCTGATGTCAGCTATCCGCCAACCCACAGGAATCCCCCCTCAAGTGCAGGTGCTGTCAGTACTACATTTCCTAGCAAGTGGGTCATTTCAAACTACAGTGGCCATTGCATCAGGGATGTCCCATCCTATGTTTTCCAATGTGTTGTCCAGAGTGTTGTCTGCCCTGCTGAAACACATGCAGAGCTACATCGTTTTCCCTCAGGTGGAGGATTTGCCTACAGTGAAAGGTGATTTCTATGCCCTGGGACATATCCCCAACATCATAGGTGCCATTGATGGGACACATGTGGCCTTGGTCCCCCCTGCAGGAGTGAACAGGTGTACAGAAACCGGAAGAGTTACCATTCAATGAATGTGCAGATGGTGTGTTTGGCAGACCAGTACATCTCCCATGTGAACACTGTGAATGCCAAATTTCCTGGCTCAGTGCATGACGCTTACATATTGAGAAATAGCAGCATCCCTTATGTGATGGGGCAACTCCAGAGGCACTGTGTGTGGCTATTAGATGTGGACATGGACCCAATACAGTGTGAATAGTTGTCTGGGTCTGGGGATGTCCCTATGAGTTAGTGTGTGTCTAACAGTTGTGCCATTTGCAGGTGACTCTGGTTACCCCAACCTGTCATGGCTACTGACCCCAGTGAGGAATCCCAGGACAAGGGCAGAGGAACGCTACAATGAGGCCCATGGGTGAACTAGGAGGGTTATAGAGAGGACCTTCGGCCTCCTGAAGGCCAGGTTCCAGTGCCTCCATATGACAGGTGGTTCCCTATTCTACTCACCAAAGAAGGTGTGCCAGATCATCCTGGCCTGCTGTATGCTTCACAACTTGGCTTTGTGACGACAGGTGTCTTGTCTGCGGGAGGATGGTCCAGATGGAGGTGTTCTGGCAGCTGTGGAGCCTGTGGACAGTGAAGATGAGGAAGCAGAAGAAGAGGACATAGTCAACAGGAACACAGTGATCCTGCAATACTTCCAATGAGACACAGGTAAGAAGACAACACAGCCTGCTACATCTGATTTCATTCTACTACCTCTCATCTGTCTGTCATTTTCACCCAGTGTATGGTCACTGAGTTGTCACTTTCCCTTATGATTTCACAGATGTGGGTCACACTGTGTGACATCTGCTTTGTTTCCGCAGGGACTAGAGCTGTGTGACATAGGTATGTTGACATTACATTTGATATAGCATTTTGCCACTGTTATTGCAAATACACATTTTCGAAAGCACAGACTGACTCCAGATTGTTTTTCGATTTAAGGGTGTTTATTTAAGTGCTCAATAGTGGAGGGTGTTGTAAAATGGTCAGGGGTGATGGTGGAGGAATGTCCATGGCAGAGTCCAGTGTAGTAGTCTCACAGGTGCATTGTCCAAAGGGGCATAGGAAGTGGAGCTGGGGCAGTTTAAGTATGGACAGGGTGACAAAGTGGGACAGAAGGATGACAATCAGGGTGGTCTCATTTCTTGGCGGGGGTCTTGGCATTGTTCTCTGTCTTTGTCCTGGATCTCAGGGACCGTTTGCGGGGTGGTTCTCCATCTGCAGGGGGTGGAGTGATGGTGTGGTGGTCCTGTGGCGGTGCCTCCTGTCGACTACCGCCGGCGGAGGTGGTGGGCAGTTCATCATCCAGGCTAGTGTCAGGGGCCCCTTTTTGTGCCACAGTGTCCCTCCTGTTGTTGAGGACTTCCTTCAGCACCCCTACAATGGTGCCCAAGGTGGAATTGATGGATTTGAGTTCCTCCCCGAAGCCCAAATACTGTTCCTCCTGCAGCCGCTGGGTCTCCTGAAACTTGGCCAGTACCGTTGCCATAGTCTCCCGGGAACAGTGGTAGGCTCCCATGATGTTGGAGAGGGCCTCGTGGAGAGTGGGTTCCCTGGGCCTGTCCTCCCCCTGTTGCACAGCAGCCCTCCCAGTTCCCCAGTGTTCCTGGGCCACTGTCCCCTGAACCATGTGCCCACTACCACTGCCACCAGGTCCCTGGTGTTGTTGGGGTGGTGGGTTAGCCTGGGTTCCCTGTAGTGGTGGACACACTGCTGATTGACGTGTCCTGGGGACAGAGGTATAGGCCCGCTGGGTGGGTGCTGCGCTGGTGTTTCCAGAGGGGGCAAGCTCTGTAGTGGCCTGTGCCAGTGTGAGGGGAACCGACTGTCCCAAGGTCCCAGATGGGCCAGGATGGTCATCTAAATCCAGTTGGACAGAGCTGCTGTCATCACTGTGGGCCTCTTCTGTTGGTGGAGTGGACATATCTGGACCCTCCTGTCCAGTGACGTTGGGTAGGGGTCCTGCAGGGGTGTAAAGGCATGATTATTGCATCTGTGTGTGCCATGGTGTGCAATGGGTGGGTGACCGTGTACCCCAGTGCTTGCATTCCTGTGTAGGACCTTGTGTGATAATGGTTTAGGGGGGGTGTATGGGTATGTGTAGTGGCAATGCGTTGGTGATGGGTGTCCATGCTTTGGTGTTAAATGCAGGGCTTGAGTTTGGGATGTGTGGTTTGTAATATTGGGACATACTTGAACAGTTGGAGTGATGGGGTAAGCGCGAGGTTGGGGGTATGTGATAGCATGCAGGTGGGTGGGGGATGTAATAGTTAAGATTTGACTTACCAGAGTCCATTCCTCCTGCTACTCCTGCGAGGCCCTCAGGATGCAGTATAGACCTCCTCCTCCCATGTTGTTAGTTGTGGGGGACGAGGTGGGGATCCGCCGCCAGTTCTCTGAACCGCGATGTGGTGTCTTGAGACCACGAAACGCACCTTCCCCCGTAGGTCGTTCCACCTCTTCCTGATGTCATCCCTAGTTCTTGGGTGCTGTCCCACTGCGTTGACCCTGTCCACGATTCTTCGCCATAGCTCCAACTTCCTAGCTATGGTGGTGTGCTGCACCTGTGATCCGAATAGCTGTGGTTCTACCCGGATGATTTCCTCCACCATGACCCTGAACTCCTCCTTTAGAGAATCTGGGGTGTCTTTGCAGTGCCATGGGGTGGTGTGTGTAGTGGTGTGTATTGTGATGTGTGGGGTGATATTTAGAGGTGTGTTGTGTGAGGTGTGTGGATGTTGTGTGAGTGATGGTGTGGAGTGCCTGTGGATGCTAGTTTGTAGATGGTGGTGTCTCTTTCTGGCCCTCAGTCACAATTGTTGATGTAAGGGTTTGTGGGTGTGTGTTTTATATTGTATTGGGTGTGTGGGAGTGGTGTGTGTATGTGTATCAGGTGTGTGTATTTCGAAATGTCCAATGTGGTTGTGTTTTGTATATGTGTGTGTATTTTGGTTGAAAAACCGCCGCGTGGATTCGTGGGTCGTGATAGTGAGGGCGTATTCCTGTTGGCGTGATGGTGGAGGTTTTGTTATTGCCAGTTTATCACTGACCTTTGGTGTGGCGGACTTGTGTGGGTGTCTGGATTTTAGCCACACACTATCCTATATGGCCCACACCATAGGCATACACCAACATATACTGGGTGGGAACCAGGGCTCACCTATTAGCCACACCATGTGCCTCTGTAGTTGGGCCATCACAGCTGGAATGCTGCTTTTCCTCAGGACAAAGGCATCATGCAATGACCCTGGATACTTTACATTGATGTGGGAGATGTACTGGTCTGCCAAGCATACCGTCTGCACGCTCATGGATTGGAAACTCTTACGACTTTGTGCAGATGCAACTTTTACTAAACCCACCCCTAATTTCCCTTGGTTGCTTTCGGTCTACAGTGCAGCCCGATGTATGCAATACGTGATAAGGAGAAGAAACAACTATTTTCTACCTCTGCTGCACTGCCCACTTTTTTAAACTTTTTATAATGTTATCAAAGCTCATCACCACCAGAGCCTACATTATTAAAGTTAATCAAGCTATCTCTCTGCCAAACTAATATTAATGTATTTATATAAGGTTTTGATGACTTCCAACAGCTTTTATTAAATAACATATACTTGAGTTTATCAGTTTTCACTGAGGCTAATTTGCAGCATTAGCGAGAAATCAGTACTGCATCAACCTTGTGCTGATCATTGCACTAAAAGAAAACCATTCCATTGCGAATATCATGTTGTGCTGAAATGGAACAGGATTACAGACTCAGACAATGTTAGCATTGGACTGCAAGCACAGTCAGACAAACCTAATCTGGCTCATTAATGGATGCACTATCCTATTTTAGTACTTTAATTCTCATTACTGCTTCTTAATGGTACATATTAACAAGCTCACCCCTCTGTTTCCATTTTAGGAGCTTTCTGGTTGCCACTCATTCACTATATATTCTGTACAATGGTTCATACCTATTACAAGGTAGGAATGAGGATGACATTTTTAAAACAGTTGCAATCTGCTTAGACTAGTGAAGTATATGGTCTTGTTCTGGTAGCCGAGATTTTCAGAATAATGAGCTCCAGGGAGTCCCGATCCAATGCACGTGAGAGCATAGCAGTCCCCTCAGTGAACCAAGTTGATCTTGTTTTGTTTTATTCCATGCCCTATCCCCATCTAAGGGGCAGGTTTTGGAACCAGACAGTTGTCACTTTTTTCACAAAGCTTCCCCAGCTAAGATCCGAGGTCCAACATTGTCTCAGTGGTTGGAACCAGGTGAGTGTGTGATTCGTGCCCGGGCATGTCCTGCACACATCCCACGCTTCAGGATGCTGTTGGTGCTTAGTAACGTGAAGAAAGTCATTTGGCCCCACCCTTGGCCTTGGTGATGTCTGGGGGACATAGTCCCACCCCAGCATCACAGGTGAAACATGTGGGCAGGGAACTGCTAGTGTCGAAATAAGCACCACAGGATGCTGTCTATGCTTAATAGTGTGATAAAAAGTCTATTTGCCCCACCCTTGGCCATGCCCTTGGTCTTGATGATGGCTGGGGGATCTAGGCTCACCCCAGCGTCGCAGATAAAAGTGGTAAAGTGCAGGCAGGGAACTGCTCACATTGAAATTAGGCAGTCATAAAAAGATGGCCCAGCTAATATTTAATTTGTCATGAACTAATCCTGCTGCATTAGAAGAGATACTTTTGTCACAATGCCAACCTCAGAATTGGGTTGACTGCAAATGTGGCAGGCAGTCTAACAGAGTTGGGGGGTAGGGAGGGCTAAGCTTCTAAGGAAGGCTGGAAGGCTGCCAGATGGAATCTAACTGAGTGCCCTAGTCTTGTAAAGGACATTATCAAAATAAGCTCCTTGGTGCTGGAGGACTGATCTCCTCTTAACCCAAAGCTGACTCAGGGGAAAGTATAGTACATTGTATGGGCTTCAGCCATCCCCTCTAGCCAGTCGCCACCAATTGCCATTTGAATAGTTTTGGCTGCTGTAAGGATGAAAGTCCCCAATACACAGCCTCATTAAGTGCCTTTGATACAAGAGTGTTAATATTTCTCCCTTTGAGTTAATAACACTGTGATCATTTTAAGTTTGTGGGACCACAATTAGCATGCCCTCTGGGTTGAAACATGAAAATCCTCTGGCAAATTCTGAGTTACAACAGACAAAATCTCCAGGTGAAGGAGTGTAACAGTGAAAAAGAAGTTTTTTTTCATTTGCCCCTGAATGTTGCCATGTCTTTTTGGTGGCTCCTGATGCCGAGGGACCCTTTAAACTGCAAATTGGAGCACCACATTGTCACTATTTGGGTGAACCTTGTGAGAGGGAAGACCCTAATTTGATCTCCCCACCCTATTGTCTCAAGTAAATATACCCCAATGCATAACCATTGATTTTGGATAGTTTATTCTTGTGTTTGTGGAGTCTAATGTCAACTGTGAAGTTGTCCATGTAATATTATATGTAAATTAAATCCAAAGGCTGCAGCAGATGGGGGCCTCGCCATGTTTATTATGAATAAATGTAATCTTTGCTAACATTACATGCAGCACTTTTATCGTACTGTTTGTAAACATTAAAATTAGGGGCATATTTATACTGTGCTTGTGCCGGATTTGCGTCATTTATTTTAAGCAAATTCGGTGCAAAACTAAGACCATATTTATACTGAGACACTAGACCCCGCTAGCGTCAAAATATCTCAGTGTATGTCATTTTCTGGATGTGTGAAACCACGTTGCGTTAATGACATGCAAGGTAGGAGTTACCGTCTAAAAAATGACTTAAACACCTGTGCGCCATATTTATACAACCGCACAAAAATGCCGCACGGCTGGGAGGCGGAGTCGGAAAATGCTGCACATCCCAATTTGCGTCAAAAATTAACGTCTGGGTCAGGGCAGGCATTAAAATGGAGCAAACACACTAGTACTTCATGAAAACACACAGAAGCAACATCAGAGCTCCAAAAGGAAGACATGGAAGTGCTATTCATCTAGCATGCACGAAGACGCAGAGCACAGGAGCAACAACAGCAGCTACCAGCACACCAACAGGGACCCCAAAGGCAACGATGAAGGCAGGAGAGGATATTCCGGACCAGGACAACCCTTCAGTGCCTCAGGGAACATGACATCATCCAGAGGTTCAGACTAAACTGGCAAGCCATACAGCAGCTGCTGCACCACATTGAGCCACAGTTGGCACCCAGCTTACAGTCACCCCACATCATTCCACAAGAGACCAAACTGCTAGCTGTCCTCCACATGTTGGCAAGTGGCTCTTTTCAAATCACTGGTGCCCTGGTTGCCGGGATCTCACAGCCCTCATTCTCTGCCTCCCTACCCAAGGTATTGGATGCCATCATCTCCCTCACACCCAGCAACATCGGCTTCCCCAACATACAGCAGAAGCAGCAGGTGACCAAATAGGGCTTCTATCAAATCAATGGCTTTCCACACATGCTTGGTGCCATTGACTGCACACATGTACGGATTGTGCCACCTGCTGCAACAGAGCATCTATTCCGCAACAGGAAGCACACACACTCCATCAATGTGCAGGCCATTGTAGCTCACCGGGGATTGATCACCAACATCATGACAAAGTAACCTGGGAGTGTACATGATTCGTTCATCTTCCACCACAGCACCATCAATCAACACTTCCAGGGTGAACGATATGGAAATGGCCTACTTATTGGTAAGTACAGAAACCTAGTTATATACACACAGCACAGCAACCCTGTAGGACACACAACACATACACCACTACATTGACACGTGGCCAGAAAGACACTGAGGTTGTGACACTGCTAGTCATGTTTGATATCCTGACCCAATGGGATACACATCTATGGACAATTGACAGATGCAAATAACAACAGATGCCTTTCCAGAGACAGAAGGGACCAATTCAAAACCGCACAGTGACAATGACATGGCCTTAACTGGCAGTACAACTTGGAAGATGAATCAATCACACACTCTTCCAACCAATACGTACTGTGTAAGGGGTGTGTAATGTGTTTCGCTGCAGGTCAAACACCATGAGACACATAGCATGGTGATGCAGACTCTAATGAAGGTGACATGGAATCATTGAGGCTGTACCAACATCTCACATCACTCCTGGGGTGACATTGCCCACTACCAATAAGCAAGTGGACTGCGCTAAGAACACATATTGATGTGACAATATTGCAAAGTTAACACTGCTACACATACGGTTTGAGACAATGACACATATACACAACAGATGTACAGGCACATGGACCTTCTGACACTTAAACCTTCACCCCCACAACCAAGTTAGCCAGCTTACCTGAAGCAGGTTCAGTACTCTAGGTACACATTTGTATATGAGCCAACTCTGTGAGGGCACAAAATATAGGTTTGCATATAACTTGTCACACATGGGATATTTGTGCATTGTCAATTGTGAACACTTCAGTGCTGCCAACTTATGGAGATGGGTTGTGCATTGTCACCTAGCCAAATCAAAGGGCCTCACTGTTGATTTTCACATGCTATTACATATGTTGAATTGGATGGGATGTTCATGCCATATAGTGCAAACGTGTTACCACCACAGTGGAATCAAATCTGTGTGTGGAAGTAGCATGTCACATTCAGTGAAGGCACATGGACACATCTTTCATATGACATAATGCATGGGAAATACACAGTGAGCTGCAAGTTTACAAATATACCGCTGATATCCGATCAATCAGCCAAACATCATTTTTGATGATTAAACAACCCAATGCTGAAAGAACATCCTAGAAGATAACAACTGCCATGCAAAGTGATAATAAAGGTGCAACCAACATCCACATTTTTACACCCATTTTCTCTTTCAGCTGACCAGGGTTATGGGATCCAGCCATGGATCATGACCCCCTTTGCCAACCCAAGCACAGCATCAGAGGATGCCTATAATGAGGCACATCGGAGGACACGCACCATAGTAGAGAGGACTTTTGGCATCCTGAAGTCCAGATTCCGGTGTCCCGACATCACCAGAGGTAGCCTTCTATATTCACCTGAAATGGTCTGCAAGATCATTTTGACCTGTTGTAGGAAAGTACCATCTTGCCTGGCATGTTACCCCCATTTATTACTTGTATGTATGTTTGTTTTTGCCTGTGTCATTGGGATCCTGCTAGCCAGGACCCCAGTGCTCATAAGTTGTGCCCTGTATGTGTTCCCTGTGTAGTGCCTAACTGTATCACTGAAGCTCTGCTAACCAGGACCTCAGTGTTTATGCTCTCTCTGCTTTTAACATTGTCACTGCAGGCTAGTGACTAATTTTACCAATTCTGATTGGCACACTGGAACACCCCTATAATTCCCAAATATATGGTACCTAGGTACCCAGGGTATTGGGGTTCCAGGAGATCCCTATGGGCTGCAGCATTTCTTTTGCCACCAATAGGGAGCTCAGACAATTCTTACACAAGACTGCCACTGCAGCCTGAGTGAAATAACGTCCACGTTATTTCACAGCCATTTTACACTACACTTAAGTAACTTATAAGTCACCTATATGTCTAACCGTCCCTTACTGAAGGATAGGTGCAAAGTTACTAAGTGTGAGGGCACCCTGGCACTAGCCAAGGTGCTCCCACATTGTTCAGGGCAATTTCCCCTGACTTTGTGAGTGCGGGGACACCATTACACGCGTGAAATACATATAGGTCAATAACTATGTGTAGCTTCACAATGGTAACTCAGAACATGGCCATGTAACATGTCTAAGATCATGGAATTGACCCCCCAAGTGAAATCTGGTATTGGGGTGCCAATCCCACGCATCCCTGGGGCTCCAGCAGGGACCCCAAGTACTTCCAAACTAGCTCTCTGGGGTTTTCTCTGCAGCTACCACTGTTGCCAACCCTCAGACAGGTTTCTGCCCCCCCGGGGGCCTGGGCTGCCCAGTCCCAGGCAGGCAGAACAAAGGATTTCCTCTGAGAGAGGGTGTTACACCCTCTCCCTTTGGAAATAGGTGTTAAGGGCTTGAGAGGAGTAGCCTCTCCTGCCTCTGGAAATGCTTTGAAGGGCACAGATGGTGCCCTCCTTGCATAAACCAGTCTACACCAATCCAGGGATCCCCCAGCCCCTGCTCTGGTGAGAAACTGGACAAAGGAAAGGGGAGTGACCACTCCCCTGTCTATCACCACCCCAGGGGTGGTGCCCAGAGCTCCTCCAGTGTGTCCCAGACCTCTGCCATCTTGAATGCAGAGGTGTAAGGGCACAATGGGGTCCTCTGAGTGGCCAGTACCAGCAGGTGACGTCAGAGACCCCTCCTGATAGACTCTTACCTGGTTAGGTAGCCAATCTTCCTCTGAAGGCTATTTAGGGTTTCTCCTATGGGTTTCTCTTCAGATAACTAATGCAAGAGCTCACCAGAGTTCTTCTGCACTTTTCTCTTTGACTTCTGCCAAGGATTAACCACTGACTGCTCCAGGACGCCTGCAAAACCGCAACAAAGTAGCAAGAAGACTACCAGCAACATTGTAGCACCTTATCCGGCTGGCTTTCTCGACTGTTTCCTGGTGGTGCATGCTCTAAGGGCTGTCTGCCTTCACCCTGCACTGGAAGCCAAGAAGAAATCTCCAGTGGGTCAATGGAATATTCCCCCTGCTACCGCAGGTACCAAACTTCTGCATCACCGGTCCTCTGGGTCCCCTCTCATCTTGACGAGCGTTGTCCCTGGAACACAGAAGCTGGATCCAAGTTACCCCAACAGTCTAGTGGTCCTTCTGACCAAATTTGGTGGAGGTAAGTCCTTGCCTCCCCACGCCAGACAGTAATCCTTTGTACTGCATGAACTGCAACTGCTAGGACTTCTGTGCACTTTTGCAAGACTTCCTTTGTGCAGAGCACAGCCCAGGTCCCCAGCACTCCGCCCTGCTTTGCCCAACTTGCTGAGTTGACCTGCGACTTTGTGGGACCCTCTTTTGTTTTGCTGAGACAACCACCATGCTCAGATTTTTTGAGCACCTGTTTAGGTGCTTCTGCGGGTGCTGCCTGCTACTGCATGGGCTCTCTCTATTGCTGTGCACCCTCTCTGTCTCCTCCTCCAAAGGGCAACCTCCTGGTCCTTCCTGGGCCCTGGCAGCACCCAAAACCTTCAACTACAACTCTTGCAGCTAGCAAGACTTGTTTGCAGTCTTTCTGTGTGGAAACAACTCTGCATCCCCGAGCACGCCTTGCAACATCTTCTGACAAAAGGAGAAGTTCCTAGCACCTTCTGTTGTTGCAGAATCTTTGGCTTCTTCCACCCAGAGGCAGCCCTTTTGCACCTTCATCCGGGGTTTAGTGGGCTCCTGCCCCCCCCGGGCACTTGCGTGACTCTTGGACTTGGTCACCTTCCTTTACAGGTCCTCAGGTCCAGGAATCCGTCTTCAGTGCTTTGCAGTCCGATGTTGTCTTTGCAGAATCCCCTATCTTCACTTTACTGTCTTTCTAGGGTAGTAGAGTAACTTTACTCCTACTTTTCAGGGTCTTGGGTTAGGGTATCATGGACACCCTTAGTGTTTTCTTACACTCCCTGCGACCCTCTACACACTACACTAGGCCTGGGATCCATTTGTGGTTCACATTCCACTTTTGGAGTATATGGTTTGTGTTGCCCCTAGGCCTATTTTCTCCTATTGCATTCTATTGTGTTCTACAGTGTTTGCACTACTTTTCTAAGGCCCTCATTACAACCCTGGCGGACAGTGTTAAAGCGGCGGTAAGCCCGCCAACAGGCCGGCGGTAAAAGTTTTGGAATTACGACCGTGGCGGAAACTGCCAACAAAGACAGCCACTTTAACACTCCGACCGCCACGGCGGTACAAACAAACACCGCAGCGGTAACCGCCAACAGACAGGCGGAGGTCAAAGTACCGCCCACAGTATTACAACAGTCCAATCCACCACCTTTTCCGGGGCGGATTCACTGCGGATAACAACACAGCGGAAACAGGCATTTCGAATGAAAAACGCTCACCTCTACACACTCCACGAGGAAGGAGGACACCATGGAGCCGGAACTCCATATTAGTCCTGCGATAGTCTTCCTGCTCCTGTACCAGGAGCACCAACGCCGGTGGCGAAGACCACGGTGAGTACTGCATCTATGACACAGGGGAGGGGGGGAGGGAAAAAACAGGGACACACACATGCAATGTCCCCACCCCCCACCCCCACACCCACTACAACACACACACCAATGCATATCTATACATTACAGTTACACCCCCCAATGCCCCCGGAAGAATGCAAAGACAAAAGGAAATGAGTGTAACCATTGTAATATATCAAAATTCAGTAAGCAAAAATATACATATATACACTATTAACAAAATATGCACCACGATTAATAGTACAGGTATTGCACCATTTATAGCCCGTGGACCACTGGGCCCAAAATGCATGGGCGAGGCCCACACACAATACCAGATCAAAACAGAGAGAACACTGCTGGGGCATCAGATAGAAATACAACAGGCACCTCAGGGGGAAGGGAAGGGGGGGCACCTCAGCCGGATGAGTGCACAACGCCAGATCCACGAGGGGGCTCCATGCCCATTGATGTATCCTGGGGAGTGCAAAGCCACAGTCTCTCAAGTCTCTACAGTGGGTGGTTTGCCCACTGGTCAATCCTGGGGAGTGCAAAGCCACAGTCTCTCAAGTCTCTACAGTGGGTGGTTTGCCCACTGTTCAATCCTGGGGAGTGAACAGCCACAGTCTCTCAAGTCTCTACAGTGGGTGGTTTGCCCACTGTTCAATCCTGGGGAGTGCAAACCCACAGTCACTCAAGTCTCTACAGTGGGTGGTTTGCCCACTGTGCCATCCTGGGGAGTGCAAAGCCACAGTCTCTGAAGTCTCTACAGTGGGTTGTTTGCCCACTGTTCAATCCTGGGGAGTGCAAAGCCACAGTCTCTCAAGTCTCTACAGTGGGTGGTTTGCCCACTGTACCATCCTGGGGAGTGCAAAGCCACAGTCTCTCAAGTGGATAACAGTCTCCACTGGTTCTGGAGGGGGACTGGTGCCCAGAGTGCTTCATCCTGTGCAGGACAGACAGAGTGGATGCATGTCTCCACTGGTTCTGGAGGCGGACTGGTGCCCAGAGTGCTTCATCCTGTGCAGGACAGACGGAGTGGATGCATGTCTCCACTGGTTCTGGAGAGGGACTGGTGCCCAGAGTGCTTCATCCTGTGCAGGACAGACGGAGTGGATGCATGTCTCCACTGGTTCTGGAGAGGGACTGGTGCCCAGAGTGCTTCATCCTGTGCAGGACAGACGGAGTGGATGCATGTCTCCACTGGTTCTGGAGGGGGACTGGTACCCAGAGTGCTTCATCCTGTGCAGGACAGACGGAGTGGATGCATGTCTCCACTGGTTCTGGAGGGGGACTGGTGCCCAGAGTGCTTCATCCTGTGCAGGACAGACATAGTGGATGCATGTCTCCACTGGTTCTGGAGGGGGACTGGTGCCCAGAGTGCATCAACTCACCCCGTGACGGTCCCTGTTGCGTCAGTGCCCCTGCCGCTCATGGGCTTGCGGTGCTTGACTTGGCGGTGCTTGCCCTGTTCAGCGGTGCTTGCCCTGTTCAGCGATGCTTGACTTGGCGGTGCTTGCAATGTTCAGCGGTGCTTGCCCTGTTCAGCGGTGCTTGACTTGGCGGTCCTTGCCCTGTTCAGCGGTCCTTGCCCTGTTCAGCGGTGCTTGACTTGGCGGTGCTTGCCCTGTTCAGTGGTGCTTGACTTGGCTGTGCTTGCCCTGTTCAGCGGTGCTTGCCCTGTTCGGCGGTGCTTGACTTGGCGGTCCTTGCCCTGTTCAGTGGTCCTTGCCCTGTTCAGCGGTGCTTGACTTGCCGGTGCTTGCCCTGTTCAGCGGTGCTTGCTCTGTTCAGCGGTGCTTGACTTGGCGGTCCTTGCCCTGTTCAGCAGTCCTTGCCCTGTTCAGCGGTGCTCGACTTGGTGGTGTTTGCCCTGTTCAGCGGTGCTTGACTTGGCGGTGCTTGCCCTGTTCAGCGGTGCTTGGCTTGGCGGTCCTTCATTGCCCAGCTGGGCTGGGGCTGGCGGTCCTTCATTGGTCAGCTGGGCTGTGGCTAGCGGGGTCCTCCTGGGCAGCTGGGCTGTGGCTGGCAGGGTCCTCCTGGGAAGCTGGGCTGTGGCTGGCGGGGCCCTCCTGGGCAGCTGGGCTGTGGCTGGCAGGGTCCTCCTGGGCAGCTGGTCTGTGGCTGGCCGGGCCCTCCTGGGCAGCTGGGCTGTGGCTGGCGGGGCCCTCCTGTGCAGCTGGGCTGTGGCTGGCGGGGTCCTCCTGGGCAGCTGGGCTGTGGCTGGCGGGGTCCTCCTGGGCAGCTGGGCTGTGGCTGGCGGTGGCCTCCTGGGCAGCTGGGCTGTGGCTGGTGGTGGCCTCCTGACCAGCGACGATGGGGCTGGTGGTGGCCTCCTGGCCAGCGACGATGGGGCTGGCGGTGGCCTCCTGGCCAGCGGGGATGATGGCGGTCTTCTCTGCCGTGCTGCTCCTCCCAGACTTTCCGGGTTTCTTCTCCACCTTGGGAGGAGTCACAGCTGAGTCCACACTCCCCCCGGGACCCGTGTGAGTGGCTTGGCTGGCTGGAGTCATCCCCCTCTCCCGCCGGGCACTGGCCAACTTCTGGTGCTTCACAGGGGGGGGACTGGCTGTGCTGTGGCTCCGTGCCACACTGGCTGGCCTGGTGGCCAGTGCACTCCACATACCTGTGACAACAGGCACCACTGGTCCCGGAGATTTTGTGGCTGAGGTGCTATTACGGGACCTATGAGTTGGACGGGGGGGGTGGGAAATAGGTTAAGGGTGGACAGGAAAAGTTGTTTGGAGACACTGGGACGGGTAGCTGGAGGGGGTTTGGGAGTGGAGGAAGAGGTGGTGGTTGTAGGAGGTGTACGTTTTGTGGCTTTGGGTGCAGGTGCATGCGCTGGAGGCTGTTGTGAGGTGGATGTATGTTGGGTGGGTGTGTGCCTGCGTTTGTGTATCTTGGGAGGGGGCGTCACAGACACACTGGGAAAGAACACAGGGGACGTGTGAATGGTAGTGGGGGTGGTGAGTGCACGTGAGTGGGGTGGGGTGTGGTGGTGGGTGTGCTGGTGCGGGACGTAGTGGCTGTAGTGGTAGTGCATGCAGGTGTGAGTGTAGACGAGACTGGGAGGGAGGAGGGAGACAAGGAGGAGGGGTACACATTGGAAGCAGTGGATGATGGTGTGTCTGTATATGTGTGATGCTTGCGTGAGTGCCTGTGGGATGTGTGGTGCTTATGTTTGCCTGAGCTTCCCTTGTGTGGTGAGGTGTGTGTAGGGTGGTCTGATGGTGTGCTTGGGATAGGCAGAGGTACAGGGGATTGGGTCTGGGTGGAGGAAGTTGGAGGGGGGAGGCAAGACACAGGGACAATGGCTGCCATCAGTGCTGAGGCCAGAGTTTGAAAGGTTCGATGAAGGGCCGCCTGACCAGAATTAATGCCCTACAGGAATGCATTGGTTTTTTGCAACTCCCTTTCTACACCCTGGATGGCATTCAAAATGGTAGACTGCCCAACAGTGAGGGACCTGAGGAGGTCAATGGCCTCCTCACTGAGGGCAGCAGAGGTGGCAGGGGCTGAGGTGCCTGGGGCGAAGGTGATGCCCACCCTCCTGGGTGAGCGGGCACAGGGCGATGGCTGAGGGGCTGCTGAGAGGGCGGTGCTGGTAGGGGGGGTGGCGGCTGTACCTGTAGTAGTGGGGGGCACAGATGTTGCCGCCACCACAAGGGAGCTCCCATCGGAGGATGAGTCCGTGTCGCTGGTTGCAGCTCCTGTCCCCGCCGTGGTGCTCCCCTTGCCCTTCGTCCCACTGGTGTATTCAGAGTCTGTAGTGTGGCCCTCCATGGCCATGTGGGATGCAGCTCCCTCGTGCTCCGGTTTCCACTACTCCTCCGCCTGATGATGCTAATGCACACAAGAACAGGGAGACCACAAAAAGGGTGGGGGGGAAACAGAAGAAAGACATGTTGAGTGCATGGCTTACCGCTACCGTTGGCGGACAAGACAGACACAGCAGCCCCCTGCACTACGCCACGCTCTTGGGCTCTACAGTGCAATTCCTGGGAAATGGCCTACAAGGCTATGGACGACATCTGCACACATAGATGACACAAGTGCATGAATAGCTGTACTTTGTACTCTACAGAGGTGGGGGGCCACAGGGCAATGCCTTACGAAGGGGCCTAGCCTACGGAACTCGCCCTGGCCTAGGGAAACCCACAGCCCTCCTCCCCCACCCAGACACCTCTGCTGCGCGCAAAGTAAGCTGAATGAGAGTGTACTCACCCCCTTGTGTCTGCTGTGATGCCCTCAAGCGCCCATCCAACTCTGGGTAGGCCACCGCCAGGATCCGGAACATCAGGGGGGTCATGGTTCGACGGGCACCCCTCCCACGTTGGGAGGCCATTCCCAGCTGAACCTCTGCCGTCTTCTTGCTCCAGCGGCGAATGTCCTCCCATCTTTTACGCCAGTGGGTGCTCCGTTTGTGGTGGACCCCAGGGTCCGGACGTCCTTGGCGATGGCACGCCAAATATCCTTCTTTTGGTGGGCGTTGACCTACATGAAATGTACAGGGGTAGAAGAGAAGTCATTGCCAACTGCGCCGTCAAAGTGAGTGGCCCCCATCCCTACCCTTGCCATGTGGCACATGCATCCACCGTCTTTCATGCACTCAGAACTCTGCCCCCTTCCTTCTTACAACCAGCCCTCTCCACACAGGCATAGCCCATACTCCATGCTCCCTGTGTACTTACCTGTTGGTCTGGAGGACCGTAGAGTAGCGTGTACTGGGGAAGGACCCCATCGACAAGCTTCTCCAACTCCTCCGATGTGAAGGCAGGGGCCCTTTCCCCAGACGCACGAGCCATTGTCTCTTCCAGACCGAGGTCACAGCAGCACTTGCAGTGTAGGTCCTCTCCTGTCGAAGATCAGGTATCGAGTGATTCAACAGATAGAAAATGGCGGTCACGTCTGCGGCGGTCACGTCCGCCGCGGTGCGTGCCATCACCACCGGCGTACATCGTCATTGGCTCCTGGAACCCATAGAGTCCAATGTTAACCAATGCAGCATTGCGCTGCGGTCTTCGACCGCCTTCCGCGATGGTGTACAACGCCAGCGCAGTTACCTCCATCCCATTGTCCCACTTTACAGGTCAGGCAGCCGCCATTTCAGGGGCCCACATGGCCTAATTACCAACTGCGTCACACATATCTAGGCCTACTCTCAACACACATACAGGCCAGATTTTGTGTATGAATGGTGTTCTATGTAGATTGTGGGTACATACCGCTGAGTTGTTTGACTCTGTGCTCGCTGTTGTACTTCATAGGCACCATCCGCTGAGACATGTGAGGAGATGGCGGAATCCTCTGGTGTACAGACCGCTGGTGGACCTGTCGACAATGGAGGAGCGACATTTGATAATCACCTACAGGTTTGACCGTGCCACAATCCAGGAACTGTGTACCCAGTTGGAGCTTGATGTCAGCAATCCGCCATCCCACAGGAATCCCCCCTCAAGTGCAGGTGCTATCAGTGCTCCATTTCCTTGCAAGTGGGTCTTTTCAAACAACTGTGGCCATGGCATCAGGGATGTCCCAGCCTATGTTTCCCAACGTATTGTCCAGAGTGTTGTTTGCCCTGCTGAAACACATGCGGAGCTACATCGTTTTCCCTCAGGTGGAGGACTTACCTACAGTGAAAGGTGATTTCTAGGCCCTTGGACATATCCCCAACATCATAGGTGCCATTGATGGGACCCATGTGGCTTGGGTCCACCCCCACAGGAGTGAACAGGTGTATAGGAACCGGAAGAGTTATCATTCCATGAATGTACAGATGGTATGTTTGGCCGACCAGTACATCTCCCATGTGAATGTCATGTTCCCTGGCTCTGTGTATGACGTCTACATCATGCAGAATAGCAGCATCCCTTATGTGATGGGTCAACTCCAGAGGCACCGTGTGTGGCTATTAGGTGACTCTGGTTACTCCAACCTGTCATGGCTACTGACCCCAGTGAGGAATCCCAGGACAAGGGCAGAGGAACGCTACAATGAGGCCCATGGGCAGACTAGGAGGGTGATCGAACGCACCTTCGGCATCCTGAAGGCCAGGTTCCGGTGCCTCCATATGACAGGTGGATCCCTATTCTACTCACCAAAGAAGGTGTGCCAGATCATCGTGGCCTGCTGTATGCTTCATAACTTGGCTTTGCGACAACAGGTGCCTTTTCTGCAGGAGGATGGTCCAGATGGCGGTGTTGTGGCAGCTGTGGAGCCTGTGGACAGTGAGGAGGAGGAAGCAGAGGAAGAAGACATGGACAACAGGGACTCAGTCATCCAGCAATATTTCCAGTGAAACACAGGTGAGAATATGTTCCTGCCTAATACATGTACTTTTACACTTCTACTTCTCTGTCCTATCTGTCGATTTCACCCAGTGTATGGTCACTGAGTTGTCACTTTCCCTTACGGTTTCACAGGTGTGGGTCCCAATGTGTGTCATCTGCTTAGATTCCTCATGGACTAGAGCTGTGTGACATAGGTATGTTGACATTACTATTTCCTGAGAATTTTGTCACTGTAATTGCAAATACACTATTTCGAAATCACAGACAGACTCCAGATCTTTTGTTGCTTTAGGTGTGTTGATTTAACTACAAAATATTGGAGGGGGAAGTTAAATGGTGAGGGGTGATGGTGGAGGAGTGTCCATGGCAGAGTCCAGTCTATTAGTCTCACAAGTGCATTGCCCATATGGGCATAGGAAGTGGAGCTGGGGCAGTTTCAATATGGACGGGGTGACAAAGTGGGACAGTGGGATGACAATCAGGGTGGTCTCATTTCTTGGCGGGGGTCTTGGCATTGTGCTCTGTCTTGTTCATGGATCTCAGGGACCATTTGCATAGTGGTTCTCCGTCTGCAGGGGGTGGGGTGCTGGTGTGGTGGTCCTGTGGCGTGCCTCCTGTCCACTAGCGCCGGCGGAGGTGGTGGGCAGTTCATCGTCCATGCTAGTGTCAGGGGCCACTTGTAGTGCCACAGTGTCCCTCCTGGTGTTGAGTATTTCCTTCAGCACCCCTACGATGGTGCCCAGGGTGGAGCTGATGGTTCTGAGTTCCTCTCTGAAGCCCAAATACTGTTCCTCCTGCATGCGCTGGGTCTCCTGAAACTTGGCCAGAACTATTGCCATCGTCTCCTGGGAGTGGTGGTATGCTCCCATGATGGAGGAGAGGGCCTCGTGGAGAGTGGGTTCCGTTGGCCTGTCCGCCCCCTGTCGCACTGCAGCCCTCCCAGTTCCCCTGTGTTCCTGGGCCTCCGTCCCCTGGACCGTGTGCCCACTGCCACTGCCCCCAGGTCCCTGTTGCTGTTGGGGTGGTGGGTTATCCTGGGTTCCCTGTAATGGTGGACACACAGCTGATTGACGTGTCCTGGGGACGGAGGTATGGGCCCGCTAGGTGGGTGCTGTGCTGGTGTTTCCAGAGGGGGGAAGGTCTGTGGTGGCCTGTGCCTGCGTGAGGGGATCCGACTGTCCCGAGGCCCACGATGGTCCGGTCTGGTCATCTAGATCCAGTTGGACAGAGCTGCTGTCATCACTGTAGGCCTCTTCTGTGGGTGGAGTGGAGATGTCTGGACCCTCCTGTCTGTTGACGTTGGGTAGTGGTCCTGCAGGGGTGTAAAGGCATGATTATTGCATCTGTGTGTGTCATGGTGTGCAATGGGTGGGTGAGCGTGTGCCCCAGTGCTTGCATTCCTGTGTGGGAGCTTGTGTGATGATGGTTTAGGGGGGTGTATGGGTATGTGCAGTGGGCATGCTTTAGTGATGGGTGTCCATGCGTTGTTGTTGCATGCAGGGCTTGGTGTTGGGATGGTTGGTTTGTGATATTGGTACATTTGTGAGGAGTTGGAGTGATGGGGGTGGGGGCGAGGGTGGGGGTATGTGATAGCATGCAGGTAGGGTGGGGGATTTGGTAGGTAAAGGTTTGACTTACCAGAGTCCATTCCTCCACCGACTCCTGCGAGGCCCTCAGGATGCAGAATCGCCAAGACCTGCTCCTCCCATGTTGTTAGTTGTGGGTGAGGAGTTGGGGGTCCGCCGCCAGTCCGTTGAACCGCCTTGTGGTGTCTTGAGACCACGGAACGCACCTTCCCCCGTAGGTCGTTCCACCTCTTCCTGATGTCGTCCCGATTTCTTGGGTGTTCTCCCACTGCGTTGACCCTGTTGACTATTCTTCGCCATAGCTCCATCTTCCTTGCAATTGAGGTGTGCTGCACCTGTGATCCGAATAGCTGTGGCTCTACCCGGAGGATTTCCTCCACCATGACCCTGAGCTCCTCCTCCTAAAACCTGGGGTGTCTTTGCCATGCCCTGGGTGGTGTAGGTGATGTGTGGTGTGTGTGGTGTTAAGTGTGGTGATATGTAGTGATGTGTGGTGTTTTTTGCGTGGAAGTTGTGTGGGTGATGGTGTTGTGTGCCTGTGGATGCTAGTTTGTGGATGGTGGTGTCTCTCTCTGGCCTTCTCTCTGTTATATCGGTCATAGGGGTTTGTGGGTGATGTGGGTGTGTGTTTTATATTGTAATGGGTGTGTGGGAGTGGTGTGTGTATGTGTATCAGGTGTGTGTATTTTGAATTGTCCAATGTGGCTGTGTTTTGTAGAAGTGTGTATATTTTGAGCACAGCAGTGTGTACCGCCAATGGAATACCGCGGTTGAAAGACCGCCACGTGGATTCGTGTGTCGTGATAGTGTGGGCGTATTTCTGTTGCCGTGACGGTGGAGGTTTTGTTATCGCCAGTTTATCACTGACCTTTGGTGTGGCGGACTTGTGTGTGTGTCAGAATTTTGTCGGATTCCGAGATGTGGGTCATAATAGCTGTGGCGGTTTTCCACGGCCGCGGCGGTGTGTTGGCGGTCTTCTGCACGGCGGTAAGCGGCTTTTACCGCCAATGTTGGAATGACCGCCTAAGTGTTTTACTTACCTGATTTTGGCCTCTGTGTATGTTTTGTGTATTTTACTTACCTCCTAAGGGAGTATATCCTCTGAGATACTTTTGGCATATTGGGGGTCATTACAACATTGGCGGAAAAAGCAGCTTACCGCCGTGCAGAAGACCGCCAACACACCGCCACGGCCGCGGAATTCCGCCACAGCTATTATGACCCACATCTCGGAATCCGCCAAAACTCAGACACCCACACAAGTCCGCCACACCAAAGGTCAGTGATAAACTGGCGGAAAAAAAACCTCCACCGTCACGACAACAGAAATACGCCCACATTATCACGACACACAAATTCACGTGGCATTCTTTCCCTTCAGCCTTCGCCCCGTGCCCGCTCACCCAGGAGGGTGGGCATCACCTTCACCCCAGGCACCTCAGCCCCGGCCCCTGTCACCTCTGCTGCCCTCAGTGAGGAGGCCATTGACCTCCTCAGGTCACTCACTGTTGGGAAGTCTACCATTTTGAATGCCATCCAGGGTGTAGAAAGGGAGTTGCAACAAACCAATGCATTCCTGTAGGGCATTCATTCTGGTCAGGCTTCCCTTCATTGAACCTTTCAAACTCTGGCCTCAGCACTGATTGCAGCCATTGTCCCTGTGTCTAGCCTCCCCCCTCCAACTTCCTCCACCCAGACCCAATCCCCTGTACCTCTGCCTATCCCAAGCACACCATCAGACCAGCCTGCACTCACCTCACCACACAAGGGAAGCTCAGGCAAACATAAGCACCACACATCCCACAGGCACTCACGCAAGCATCACACACATACAGACACACCATCATCCACTGCCTCCACTGTGTCCCCCTCCTCCTTGTCTCCCTCCTCCCTCCCAGTCTCGTCTACACTCACACCTGCATGCACTACCACTACAGCCACTACCTCCCATACCAGCACACCCACCACCACACCCCGCTCACCTGCACTCACCACCCCCACTACAATTCACATGTCCCCTGTGTCCTCTTCCAGTGTGTCTGTGACGCCCCCTCCCAAGATACACAAACGCAGGCACACACCCACCCAACATACATCCACCTCACAACAGCCTCCAGCCCATGCACCTGCACCCAAAGCCACAAAACGTACACCTCCTACAAACACCACCTCTTCCTCCACTCCCAAACTCCCTCCAGCTACCCGTCCCAGTGTCTCCAAACAACTTTTCCTGTCCACCCTTAACCTATTTCCCACCCCCCATCAACTCATAGATCCCGTACTAGCACCTCAGCCACAAAATCTCCGGGACCAGTGGTGCCTGTTGTCACAGGTATGTGGAGTGCACCGGCCACCAGGCCAGCCAGTCTGTCGCAGAGCCACAGCACAGCCAGTCCCCCGCCTGTGAAGCACCAGAAGTTGGCCAGTGCCCGGAGGGAGAGGGGGAAGACTCCAGCCAGCCAAGCCGCTCACAGAGGTCCCGGGGGGAGTGTGGACTCAGCTGTGACTCCTCCCATGGTGGGGAAGGTGCAGAAGAAACCTGCAAAGTCTGGAAGGAGCAGCACGGCGGAGAAGACCGCCATCATCCCCCCTGGCCAGGAGGGCCCCGCCAGCCCCATCGTCGCTGCCCAGGAGGCCACCGCCAGCCTCATCGTCTCTGCCCAGGAGGACCCCGCCAGCCACATTGTCGCTGCCCAGGAGGCCACCGCCAGCCACAGCCCAGCTGCCCAGGAGGGCCCTGCCAGCCACAGCCCAGCTGCCCAGGAGGGCCCCGCCAGCCACAGCCCAGCTGCCCAGGAGGGCCCTGCCAGCCACAGCCCAGCTGCCCGGGAGGGCCCGCCAGCCATAGCCCAGCTGCCCAGGAGGACCCCGCCAGCCATAGCCCAGCTGCCCAGGAGGGACCCGCCAGCCAAAGCCCATCTGACCAATGAAGGACCGCCAGCCACAGCCCAGCTGGGCAATGACGGACCGCCAAGGCAAGCACAGCTGAACAGGGCAAGCACCGCTGAACAGGGCTGAACAGGGCAGAGACCGCCAAGGCAAGCACCGCTGAACAGGGCAAAGACCACCAAGGCAAGCACCCCTGAACAGGGCAAGGCCCGCCAACTCAAGGACCGCTAGCCCATGAGCTGCAGGGGCAGTGACGCAACTCGGACCGTCACAGGGTGAGTGATGCACTCTGGGCACCAGTCCCCCTCCAGAACCAGTGGAGAACAGCATCTACTACCTCTGTCCTGCACAGGATGAAGCACTCTGGGCACCAGTCCCCCTCCAGAACCAGTGGAGAACAGCATCCACTCCGTCTGTCCTGCACAGGATGAAGCACTCTGGGCACCAGTCCTCCTCCAGAACCAATGGAGAACAGCATCCACTACCTCTGTCCTGCACAGGATGAAGCACTCTGGGCACCAGTCCCCCTCCAGAACCAGTGGAGAACAGCATCCACTACCTCTGTCCTGCACAGGATGAAGCACTCTGGGCACCAGTCCCCCTCCAGAACCAGTGGAGAACAGCATCCACTCCGTCTGTCCTGCACATGATGAAGCACTCTGGCCACCAGTTCCCTTCCAGAACCAGTGGAGAACAGCATCCACTACCTCTGTCCTGCACAGGTTGAAGCACTCTGGGCACCAGTCCCCCTCCAGAACCAGTGGAGAAAGACATCCACTTGAGAGACTGTGGCTTTGCACTCCCCAGGATGTAACAGTGGGCAATCCACCCACTGTAGAGACTGTGGCTTTGTACTCCCCAGGATGTAACAGTGGGCAACCCACCCACTGTAGAGACTTGAGAGACTGCGGCTTTGCACTCCCTGGGATGGAACAGTGGGCAACCCACCCACTGTAGAGACTTGAGAGACTGCGGCTTTGCACTCACCAGGATGGAATAGTGGGTAAGCCACCCACTGTAGAGACTTGAGAGACTGTGGCTTTGCACTCCCCAGTATGGAACAGTGGGCAACCCACCCAATGTAGAGACTTGAGAGACTGTGGCTTTGCACTCCCCAGGATACATCAATGGGCATGGAGCCCCCTCGTGGATCTGGCGTCGTGCGCTCATCCGGCTGAGGTGCCCCCCCTTCCCTTCCCTCTGAGGTGCCTGTTGTATTTCTATCTGATGCCCCTGCAGTGTTCTCTCCGTCATGTTCGGGTATCTTGTGTGGGCCTCGCCCATGCATTTTGGGCCCAGTGGTCCACGGACTATGAATGGTGCAATACCTGGACTACTAATCGTGGTGTATATTTTGTTAATAGTGTATAAATATATATATATATATACATATATTTTTGCTTACTGATTTTTGATATATTACAATAGTTACACTCATTTCCTTTTGTCTTTGCATTCTTCCTGGGGGATTGGGGGGGTGTTACTGTAATGTATAGATATGCATTGGTGTGTGTGTTGTAGTGGGTGAGGGTGGGGGTGGGGATTGGGGTGTTGCGTGTGAATGTCCCTGTTTTTATGCCTCCCCCCTCCCCTATGTCGTAGGTGCAGTACTCACCGTGGTCTTCGCCGCCGGCGTTGGTGCTCCTGGTAGAGGAGCAGGAAGACTAGCGCAGGGAAAATATGAAGTTCCGGCTCCATGGTGTCTTCCATCCTCGTGGAGTGTGTAGAGGTGAGCGTTTTTCCTTCGAAATGCCTGTTTCCCCCGTGTTTTTATCCGCGGTGAATCCGCCCCGGAAAAGGTGGCGGATTGGCCTGTCATAATAGTGTGGGCGGTACATTGTCTCCCGCCTGTCTGTTGGCGGTGACCGCCGCGCAGTTTGTCTGTACCGCCGTGGCGGTCGGAGTGTTAAAGTGGCTGTCTTTGTTGGCGGTTTCCGCCACGCTCGTAATTGCAATTTTTTTACCGCCGGCCTGTTTGTGGTCTTACCGCCGCTTTAACACCGTCCGCCTGGGTTGTAATGACCACCATTGTCACTTAAATAAAGTACCTTTATTTTTAGTAACTCTGAGTATTGTGTTTCTTGTGATATAGTGCTATATGATATAAGTTGTGTAGGAGGAGTTTTGCATGTCTCCTAGTTCAGCCTAAGCTGCTCTGCTATAGATACCTCTATCAGCCTAAGCTGCTAGAACACTACTAATCTACTAATAAAGGATAACTGGACCTGGCACAGGGTGTAAGTACCACAAGGTACCCACTATAAGCCAGGCCAGCCTCCTACATCTGTGCTATCCTGCACAACATTTGTGTAAGGAGGAACCTTCTCATCTATGAACCAGACCCACAAATCCCTGAGGAGGAGGATGCTGTCTGTGAACATGAGGGGGACCACCCAAACACTGCAGCAGGATTGCATTGGAGACAACACTTTGTACAAAACTTCTTCTAACTATAGTCACCATCACCACTTTGTTAGCATATGTCATTAAACACCTACCTTCATCACTCAATCATGCTCTGGGTAATTATTTATGCATAACATGATCCCTAGGAATCATAATCAGAGTTTAGCCTCATGGAGCACTGCAGAAATACAGATGAGGATACTGAAAAAGCCACATCACATTTGATGGGTATGAATGTACACCCAACATCACACACAGTGTAAATGACATATGTCTTGTCTATTTCACATGTGAAGGCCAATATTAGAGGACCACAGCTATGACACAAATTCATGTTGCTAACATGGCTCATTGCAGCACATGAAACACAATTAAGACACCATCAATTATAAGGTAAAACATTGTCTCATACATGAGTCAGTGGATGTGCTATTGCATTGGCAACAGGAATGTATGACCAAACCCTGGACAACAGTAAGTGTGACATCAGCTATCTTTGCAAGGAGCATGTGTGACAAGGAGCCCATCTAAGCTTAAAATGGATAGCACAAGTGCCCCAGGTATGACAAGCATTGCTCACAAGACATGCCCTGCGCAGTGCATCCCAGGTAATAAGTCCTGCTACTGCCATGTTTTAAGTCTCTCCCCACCCTTCTCTAGGGGCCCTGTAAATAGACTATCTGTACCCTGATAACCTTCATCTACACACACCCAGACTCACATTCTGACTCCTGTGTGCTTCCCTCTTCAGTATGGCATGCCATAGTCATAGTTCATCAGTCTGTATGGACTTCATGTCCGATAATGCACTGCCAGGTAGTCAGTAGGACCTGTAATCAGGGGTCCATTCCTTCCCCTTGTGAAAGGTCCACTTAGCCGTTTGAACTTGATTCTCAACTCCAGGACTTGTGAGAGACTGAAGCAGCCCACACCTGTGAGCACTTCCATTGCTGCTGACTAGAACTGCTTAGAAGCTGCCATTTTCTGAATCTCCTTGTTGTGCCTTGGCGTACAAATCACTTGTGTAACAGAGCCATTGGGGGATTGTGTAACGTTACAGACCACAGCACAAATACAGTTTTTAGTTCCCACAGTGTTGTTCCAGATTTTCCCAGTCAGAGTCTGCTCACTGTGTATTTGCCTTGTTCATGTTTGCACCTGACAGAGCCTGCACCCTGTTAGCCTGACTGGTTCCTGTCTTTGCGTTAACCATAGAGGGTCCCTGTGGCTACATTTGTCTCATAGATGCTTTCCATGCCCTCTCTTTCCTCCTGGGGTATTGTGTCTGGTAGGTCTATGATGAATCCTCACATTTAAAGTATGGTTTTATCAGTTTCCTTATAGTGGTCTGTTCTGGGACATGTATTCATATAGCCTAATCTAGCCCCCAGCCCTTGTCTGGTTTTGCATGTATTCATTAGTGCCAAACAGTGACAGTGTGCCATGGCTGTATGCATAGATTTGGTACAGTACCTCAAGCACAACAAACAAGGGTTGCCAATGTATATGTAAGGCCAAAACATGTTTATGCCCTGACGGTCCACACACAGATTCACTTCTGCAGCCACCTTTTGATGGGGCTTCCGTGATGACTAGATGTGACATTAATCAGCACAGAGGCACTGATGTTCCCTGTTGCAGTGGGAATTTTAGAGGCCACCCTGGTTACAAATGTTGTGATGAAACCTACCTGTTTCCTATTACTGTCGCAAAATATTTTTAAGCGCACCAAGGTTGCCCTGTCGTCTGCCTTATTGAAGGGCTGCAGTGCTATAGCTGGACTATCCTCATGTGTGTCGTTAGTTGATCGTTGGCTTTAGGTCAAATCTGCTTTGGAGGATACTCTGTTAATTCAAGGGTTGGCTCCACAGACTCATGACTAGACCTTCACGTAACTGTGACAACATGGAGGCCAATACTGACACAGGGTACACATGGTCACACACTTGAACTGGACACCTTTGTGCAATGAACCACTGGAAATAAATGAACACATGCAGCATGGTCTGCTGGTCCTCCACAGCCACTGGAGAAACATAGGTCATTTACATCGTGTACCATAACGCTTTTGGATTGGAGTTGGGACTCTGTGTCACAAACACTGTACCTACCTAGCATGTTCAATGCCTGACTCATGGGTAGTATACACACAAGTGACCATGAAGTGGTATCCAACATTCCAGGACATGTGAAGGCTTACCATTGTAACATTGCCATTATCAACTGTCCTCTATCTATCCTGTGTATAGTTTGTCATGGGAGATGTTTTGTCTAGCCTTGCTATCCTCTATTGATGCACCACCTGCTCAAACTAGGATTACAAATTTTAATTCCAAATGTTTGGGTTGCTGTTGCGTCAGTTAAGAGTGCTAATCCAGCAGAACAACATGAGTATTATGGTCCGCGGTAGTGTGGTCTGCCACATGTGCCCAAACATTGGAACACACATAGCAGGCCCTAACAGCCTATCTTTATATAGCTATAGCTTTCATGTACGTGAAAAATTAGAAAAATGATACAAACACAGTTAAAGACCGATATTTTGACGCATATGCGTCAGAAAATGCTGCATAGGCTGGCGGTACAGGGGGTTGTATTATTACATGTGTTATTTTTGTGGGTGGGTGGGTTGGTGGGGGATGATGTTGAGGTTTATGTGTATAAAAAAAGAAAAAATACATACAAATTATAAAAAATATAAAAAAATACAACAAAAATATATATTTGTTTAGGACAAGTTAGTATGTGTTTAAGTTAGTATATGTTGTCCTACATATGCCCCGTCATATAAGGGGGTGGAGGGTTGATGTTTAAAGTGTTTAGTTAACTGTGATAAGTAGGTTTAGATTAGGGTAGTTATTGCCAGTTGTGGGTAATGTGTAGTTAGGATAGGTTAGGTTAGTTAAGGTGTTCCCCTAGTTTTAGTATCCTTTATTACTGTCAAATTAATATTTAGGTACTCCTTTACAGTATGTGTCATATGCTTGGGGATCAGGTCCTTGGCATGGGTGAACAGTTTCAATTTAGTATTTGCATTTGTGTTCCATCCTGCATCCAAATCCCATTATTCACAATTCCTAATGTGCAGTCACATTGGCAGCTACACCAAAGCTATTTCTCTATGCATCTGCCATCCATTGCACCCACCACTCAAGGTTACTATGGTTCCCAATGTGTTGTTAAGTTGGATGTGTGTTTTCAATCTGTCATCGTTTGAGACCTGATTTGGAATCTTGGGCACTGTGGTACGCCTGCCTGCAGCCTGATTGTAGGAGGTGAGGGTATAGCGTTAGCAACAGAGTATTGTGAAGGATACTATACGAGACGAAAACTGGTTTTAATGCTGTTGTGTTTTTATTTCTCTTATGTATTTCAGACCCTTTGTCTCTTTTATGCATTCTTATTCAGTTCGTGTTCTTTGGACCACAGTCTCTTCCTTTGGACTTTTATTGTATCCTCTGATTGGTCCTTTCCTTTGGCTTCTAATATTGTATATTGTAGTATTGTTCCGTTTTTCTTTTTAGGAGGCCTTTCTTCAATGGTGTGGACGTCGATCAAGGATAGCCGGAAGGATCAGTGGGATGAGTGTTGGGAGTGGGAAGAAGAGAAGAGAAAAGAAAGGTAAGTGGGGTATTCTAGGGCTCCTGGGTTAAGGTTAGGAGGGGAGGTGCAGTGAGGTGGGAGGGGTGGTGGGTATCCCTTAACACATGTCCCAAAATTGTCACCAAGTCGTGGGTGTGTCCCCGTCTGGCTCCAAAATGAATTAGAGTAAACTGGTTCAGGAGGACTGTTGGTTTCACAGTCCTCCTGGTGCACGTTAGTAGCACAGACCAAAACGATTACCAACCAAGTAATCAAATTAAAACCACCAAACAAAAAAAAACCTTTACTTTAAGAGTTTGTCGGTTGGATCAACGATGTCGGGTTGATCTTAAGTCGCCTGGCCCCGTTTCCTCCCCACACCGCCCACTCTCTCCTCCCTCCCGAGGAGTATACTACAGCGATTGAGGAGGCAGGAACGTACCTGCGATAGCCACGTCACTACAGGGACGTGGTGGGAGAGTGCACCTCCATGGAGTTCTGTTGCGCGGGACGGCAGGTTCAGGTTTTCTATGGTTCCTTCTTCGTTCTTTGTTTCCTGACGTCTGTAATCCGGTCGCTCTCCCTCTCTGTTTCCAGTCTTTTCCGTTGATGCAGCATGCATTTGTAGTCCTTCATTTATGTTGTTGGAAACCCGGATATCCGGGTTTCTACAAGATTCAGCAGTGTCATTGCACTGAACAGTGCCCCCGGGGTACCGGTTAATCAGCCCAGGATTGCCATCGGTAACCAGGGTGCTAGCGACCAGGTTACACTGATGTTCATGTGAACTCTGAAAAGGTGAGTGATGGTATAATCTTATGTAGTATTGTATACATAACTCACACCTATCATTTCTTACATTGTTCTCCCAGGTTACATATTTGTCCATACACTCGTACACATCCATTTCTGCTATATGGTGTGTGTGTGATGAAAGTTTATAGTCAGATGTCACATACATAAAGATTGTCTTGAATGGAATTTTGAACACATTGATTTTCAGCTTAAACATACCTTGAAGCAGACTTTTTCAGTGCAACACAGCACTATAGTGTAAGTTTTCTTTTTACTTCAGAAATAACCCTCAGGAAGCGCAGATGATGATACAATCCAGACCCCAGCCCACAACCTTTCAACACAGTTGTATTGACATTCTATGGCCATTGACATGTGACATACATCACTAATCTCCTACACAGTTGATGTGTCACATTACAGAGAGACAAAGTGGTTGTGTAAGTGCTATTTATTTTAAAGTGCTGTAGTGCAATATTTACATAGTCCAGGATTGTGAGTCCATTAGTGTGATGCCTACTATTGTGATGCTACACAAGTGCAATGGGACATGTCATTGGATCTGCTGGGGTGAAGTCTCATACAGTGCAGAGGAACATGAATTGCCAATGAGGTAGTGAGAGACAACCACAGAACATAGTGTCAGGGTAAACAGTGGGCTGGAGAACAGTGCATGTGAGCAGCTGTTGCAAGACTGGCATGTTAACAAGCACAGGACCTAGAATATAAGTGCCCATGTGGCATGGACTTGTGCTACCGGGTACTCTTACGGGTGAACGTGATCTGTTCCACGTCTTCATTTTCTGATGTGTGTGTCGTCTCCTCTGCCCTTGGGGGAGGTGGGTTTGAAGGGGCAACACACACTTCAGTGTTTGAAGACGTGGAGTCAGAAATCCCGGTAGATGCCAACTATGGGGCTATTAAGGGCAGTAATGCAGCAAGGAGGAGCTGTGGTTCTTAAGGATAGCAGCTACATCACTGTAGTAGGCAGCCAGGTCGGCCCTGAGTGGGTCATGATTGCATTCGTGCACACAGTGAAAGGGTTGGGGGGCGAGGTGTTGTGGCAACTACCTTACTGCAGTGGTGAATTCCTTTACACTTTGTTGAAGTCCTTGCAGGATAGATGTTAGCACTTGCATGGCTGCTACCTGTTCTGCAGATGACATCATGCACGAACGCATCCCCTCAAGGCTGGCTGCCATATTTTGCATCCCCACCCGCACCTCCTTGGCCAGCTCCCGCTGTATTACAACTACAGTTCTCTCAAAGCTGGTGCCAGTGACCTCAGAGTTCTCAGCTGGGCTGGAGTCACACAATTGGGGTGGTGGGTGGGTCCTCTGTGATGGCTGGTACTTCTGTGCTCCTCCTTGCGACTGAAGGTGGGGTCTTGAGGGTTCTAATGACATCTTGGGGGGTCTGCTGGCTAATGTTTGTCAGCTCGTCATCCATGTCATCAGGGAAGTCCAGGACAGGCAAATCCCCAGGAGACCCATCGTCCTCTGCAATGAGATATTGTACAATTAGTGTGTCTGTGTTGTGGCATTTGTAAGGTGACGTGCCTGACTTCCTATTAGTTGCACATTGTGATCTTGGTTCCTGTTCATTGTTACTGCCATTAACATTAGCATTCTCCCAGGCCCATGCCCCACCTGCATGTCACATGTAGTGTGGGCAGTTTGGGGAAATGTCTGCGTCATATCGTCTAGGTGTAGGTTCTGCCCAAATTGTATGTTGCCACCTTCTTGTACTACTCAACCCTCCGTCTACTTCCATTATCATGGTGTGCCCTTGCACTGGCTGTGGGTGTTCTGATGGCACTTGCACCACACTTAACAATCTGGAACTGACCCAGTCTCTGATATTTCACATCCACCTATATGTTGCTGAGACCTAGCATACACTCTGTATAGGATTGGCATGGCACGATACGGGTGTCAGCATTGGTAGTGTGTACTGCTGATGTTGGGGAATGTGTGCTACATTGGATTGCACAGATGGTCCTAGCAGTGTTCCATTTCCTCTTATGACTGTGCAGGTGTGTTTCACTAGCTAGAAACATATGTCCTCCCCCTCAATGCTGTTGTCTTAGCACTATGACACTTGAGATGTTGCATGGTGGCATTGCAGCTATTGTAACACAGGCACAGGGTAGAACCTGACATGTGCAGCATGGGCATGACATTACTGCTGTGTACCTCATAATGTTAATGACAATACCTGATGTTTGTAGCGCCTATAGACATGAGCATTTGACAGGATTTGCAATTTTTTATTGATTACAAGGGATTGATTACGTTGTCATCCTACACCCTCTAGTTTGGGTGTGATGGATCCATGGGCACGTAACTGCCATTGGCTACTCGACCTGCACACACAGCAGAGGTGGTAGTGGCAACTGTTGTCAATTGTACATGGAAATGGCAGATATGGCCTGAGACTGGAAATTGAGACCTAGTTCATGTTGTGACAATACCAGCTGTCGTGTGACAGCAGGCCAGTTTTACATTGTACCCTACCCTCCTGGACTGGCTTTGCCTTTCCAACATCCTTGGCATGGCAGAGTACCCCCATGCAAAGGTTGTTGGTGTAGTGTTGTGCTGTGCCACAGGTTTCCCCTGTACAGCCCATGCACCCGTGCCGTGCCTCTTTGCCCTCGCCACTACCTGATTATCATGGCTGACATGCATTGTGTAGTAGATAAGTCCCCCCCCCGGTTGCAGTTAACAATTAGGCATTTTTGTTTCCCTTGCCACTTACCCTGCATCTATGTTGTTTCCTGGTAGTCTGCGCTGTCCTGTCCTTGAATCCCTGTGATGATCTCCTCAGGGATGAAAGGCCGCCACCATCTCCTCCATGTGGTCTATGGCCTCCTGCGGTGCTGGCCTCCCACCTCCAGTCTTCAGTGCTGCCTTCCTGTTCCTGGCCATCTTTTATTTGGTCCTGCGCTTCCAGTCATTCCAGCATTTCTGGCACTCAGTGACTGTTCTCCGTACTTCTGCCATACTGTTGTCCTTATCGACAATTTGTTGCCAAATTGCCTCTCTCCTCCCAATTGGCAATTTAGAGGTGACAAAAAGTTGATAATGGTGTTCTGTCACCTCTTTCACCAGTATTTCATGCTCCTCTGCACTGAACCAACACTTCCTTTTCTTCTTCTCCCTCTCCTGGGTCTTGTGTGGGTCCTCCTGGCAGGTTCCTGGTTTGTTGTCATCTTCCCTGGGTCTCTCATGGCTTCTGGAATCCATTTTGGGGCTCCTTTGCACATTTTGCTGTGTTTGAGGCGATTTTTGACGCTATTGCGTCAAAAAAAGGCACGTATCAGGTTTGCGATGCTGTAAACCGGATTAAGGTCATTTTCGCCACATTAACGTTGTTTTTCTTTACGACGTGGTGCAATAGTTTGAGTAAAAAATAATGACTCTAACCCGTGGTTTGCTCTGCCGAGCATCAAAGAAATGGCGTTAGCCTGTGTTAAACCTTTTGACGCAAAACTGCGTTGGCGCAGTTTTGCGTCAAAAAGTATAAATATGAGCCTTAATGTGTACAGTAAACATTCTGCAAGCATTGCCTGTGCACCTATCATTAGTCAGAACCATCAGCATTTATGAACATTTACATCTCTATATGAATGGGATTTACAAGATGGAGAGTGAATGCTGCCCACAAACAATAACTCCACCACACACTACTTCCTCTGATGTTTTTTGTTCGGGGACAGCCTATAAGAAAAAAAAACTTACCTGACCACCAGAGCAGCCTTATGGAATGTGGGCCTCAGAGTATAGCTGTGTGTAACATTACAGCATGCTCAAGATGTCCAGAAATGCTGACACAGTAACTTGAAGCTAACTCTACAACTCCAAAAAAGGCAGGATTGTATTCTGCCTGAAGGATGGTCCACAAACACTGCAAATGTGGCAAGCATCAATTGAGCCCTTGTTGGAATGACTAATGTTACTGTACAGTACCTCTAGATTTTAGGTTTGAGCGTATTTCTGGCTGTAGAACTGTGTGGTTTACCCCTGCCCACCAGTGGTAACGTGACTGTGTTCCTCCTTTCAATATGATGAAACTAGCATACTGCTAATTGGCTTTTTAACGTACATATAAGTCCATAGTATATGATACAAAAATGTACATAGGTCCTGTAAGCTAGATGTCACTAGTGGATTCCAGCACCTATTGTCCCATCCAGTACAGTGACAGTGTAAAACATGACTTCTGACCTACCATTGTAGATAGACTGTGGCAGTTTAAACCTGAAAAATAAACCTTTTTGACAGGTCCAAACCTCTTTTTTGAACAATATTAAGTCACACTTATGTGTGTCTTGTAGTTCACAGGATGCATGGTATTTACAAGCATGGCATGAATAGATTTAATGTTAATGTCCTTACAGTGACAAGCATCCAAAAGCTATTTTTCACTGCATGCAGCCTAGCTATCCCATGTAGAAAACCAAAGTACAGATTACAAATATTATTACTATATCTTGGATTGGGACAAACTAGAAAAATAATTAAACAACCATTCTAATAGTTAATAAAAATCCAATTAACTGGTAAAATAGGATCTGTAATAAATATTAAGGAAAAGTAACTTTTAGAAAGTATTTTTTTCCCTTCCTGATGTTCCTTAAGGACGTTTGCTCCCAAACCTCCAGCAGCCAGGTTTTAGTATTTGAATATGTGTGAAAAAGTGTGAAATTCTTCTCAGGAGCAAACAATAGGCTGATATGAATGAGCAGAGATATCTTGTCTTAACCTCACCAAATATGCATGGTGGTGGTCGTAAGCATCTGTCTTGACATTACAATTTAAATCCTACTTGAGTTTCAAATCCTGCTTGACAGATCTGCTGGGTTTACAATTAACTTCAGATTACACTTGAAAGGCTGAAAACAGGATGGCAACACAATTCTTGTGTATCCACTGTCTAGTTGATGATAAACCCTGCTTTTTCCTACCAGACGTCTGTCTCTGAGTTTTACATATTCCATTGTGGGCAAACTTGAAAGGAAAAAGAATGCCACGCATTTGTCTGTTTTCTGGAAAACCCTACTTAAGTTCTACCAGACTCTGTTTCTGTGTTTAGTGTGGTTACAGTGGCTGCAGCAAGCTAGAATTTTGGCCCTCATTACAACCCTGGGGGTAAATCCCACTTACCGCCATGCTGACGGCTGCCAACATACCATGGCCGCGGCGGAAATCTGCTACAGGTATTATGACCCACATCTCAAAAGCCGCCACAACACAGACACCCACACAAGTCCGCCACACCAAAGGTCAGTGATAAACTGGCGATAGCAAAACCTACACTGTCACGCCAACAGGAATACGCCCACAGCATCAAGATCCACGAATCAACGTGGCGGTCTTTCAACCGCGGTAATCCATTGGCAGTATACACTGTCACGCTCAAAATACACATACATTTACAAAACACAACCACATAGGACAATTCAAAATACACACACCTGATACACATACACACACCCACACACTCACACCCCTATAAAACACACACCCACATTACCCACAACCACTTACAACGAAGTTTTTGGAAGAAGCAGAGAGAGAGAGAATAGCAAAGACAACACCAGCACCCAGAGGCACACAACACCATCACTCATACAACATCCACGCACCTCAAAGAACACACCCCAACACATCACATCACACATCACAACAAACATCACCTCACACGTCATCCACACCACATTATGGCACCTCAAAGACACCCCAGGTTTTCTGAGGAGGAGCTCAGGATCATGGTGGAGGAAATCATCCGGGAAGAGCCACAGCTATTAGGATCACAGATGCAGCAGATGTCCTTTGCAAGGAAGATGGAGCTATGGCGGAGAATTGCCGACAGGGTCAACGCAGTGGGACAGCACTCAAGAACACGGGATGACATCAGGAAGAGGTGGAACGACCTACGGGGGAAGGTGCGTTCCGTGGTATCCAGACACCAGGTAGCCATACAGAGGACTGGCGGTGGACCTCCACCTCCTCCCCAACAACTAACAACATGGGAGGGGCAAGTCTTGACGATCATGCATCCTGAGGGCCTTGCAGGAGTAGCAGGAGGACTGGACTCTGATAAGTCAAATCTTAACTATTACCTGCATGCCATCACAAACTCCAACCCCTACCCTCACACCCATCACCCCAACACCTCACAGATACCGCAGTATCACAACCCACGCATCCCAATACCAAGCCCTGCAAGTAACACCAATGCATGGACACCCATTACAGACCTGCATGGACACCCATCACCAAAGAATGTCCAGTAGAGAGACTCACCCAGGCCACAAAATCACCACTCACACAAGGGCCAAGGCAATAATGCAAGCACAGGAGTAGAGGGAAACTCATCCATTGCACAAGATGGCACACACAGATACAATAGCTATGCATTTACACCCCAACAGGACCCCTACCCAACGTCACCGGACAGGAGGTGCCAGCAATATCCAGTCCCCCCACAGATGAGGCCCACAGTGATGACAGCAGCTCTGCACGCCTGGATCAAGATGAACAGCCCAGCCCATCAGGGACCTCTGGACAATCGGTTCCCCTGCCACAGTCCCAAACCACCACTGAACCTCCACCCTCAGGAAACACCACCACAGCACCCACCCAGCGGGCCCATGCCACTGTCCCCAGGACACGTCAATCAGCAGTGTGTCCACCACTACAGGGACCCCAGGCAACCCCACTACCCCAGGACGATCAGGGACCTGGGGTCAGTGGCAGTGGGCCCACGGTTCAGGGGACAGAGGCACAGGACAACAGGGACGCTGGGAGGACTGCTGTGCAACAGGGGGAGGACAGGCCCAGGGAACCCACTCTCCATGAGGCACTCTCCAACATCATGGGAGCATACCACCATTCCCAGGAGACCATGGGCACAGTACTGGCCAAGTTTCAGGAGACCCAGCGGCTGCAGGAGGAACAGTACCTGGGGATCAGGGAGGACTTGAAACCCATTAACACCACCCTGGTCACCATTGCAGGGGTGCTGGCAGACATGGCCAACACCATGAGGGAGACAGTGGCACACCAACTGGCCCCTGATACTAGCCAGAACAATGAAGAGCCCTCCACCTCTGCCGCCGCTAGTGGAATGGAGGTCCTGCCACAGGACCAACAGGCCACCAGCACCCTACTCCCTGCAGAAGAACTACCCTGCAAATGGTCCCTGTGATCCAGGCACAAGACAGAGAACATTGTCAAGACCCCAGCCAGGAAAAAAGACTCTCCTGATTGTCACCCTTCTGTCCCACTATGTCACCATGACCACCTTGAACTGCCATTGCTCCACTTCCTATGCCCCCTTGGACAATGCACCTGGGATACAAAGAAACTTGACTCTACCATGGATATTCCTCCACCATCACCCCAGTCCATTGCACATCCCCCTCCACTGATTAGCACTTAAATAAACACCCTTGAATCACAAAACAATCTGGAGTCCGTCTGTACTTTCACAAATGTGTTATTACAACCTCTCTTACAAATCTCAATGCCAATATTCATTTGCACATACCAAAGTATGACAGTTGTTGGGCAGCAGTGAACATAGCAGAAGGCAGAATGTGGTACCAAGATCGGTGAAAAGGAAAGCCAAAGTGAACTGTCAGTGTCCATACACCGAGGTAAAAGGGCAAACTCATGCAATGTCCTACAGTAGTCTGATATGAGAGGAGCAGTATCAGTCTCTTACCTGTGTCTCACTGGAGGTATTGCATGGTGATGTTGTTTTGGTTGTCAATATCTTCTTCTTCTGCCTCCTCTTCTTCACTGTCCACATGTTCCACAGCTGCCACAAGCTCAGGCCCATCCTCATGCAGAAAAGGCACCTGGCGTTGCAAAGCCAGGTTGTGCAACATCCAGCATGCGACGATTATCTGGCGCACCTTCTTCGGTGAGTAGTATAGGGAGCAACCTGTCAGATGGAGACACCGGAATCTGGCCTTCAGGAGGCCGAAAGTCCACTCTATAATCCTCCTAGTTCGCCTATGTGCCTCATTGTAGTGTACCTTTGCCCTTGTCCTGGGATTCCTCACTGGGGTCAGTAGCCATGACAGGTTGGGGTAACCAGAGTCACCTGCAAATATCAAGGGGTATCTGTTAGACATACACTCTGGAGTTGGCCCATCACATAAGGGATGCTACTATTCCTCAAAATGTAAGCGTTATGCACAGAGCCAGGATACTTGGCATTCACATGTGAGATGTACTGGTCTGCCAAACACACCATCTGCACATTCATGGAATGGTAGTTTTTACGGTTTCTGTACACCTGTTCATTCCTGCGGGGTGGGGCAAATGCCACATGTGTACCATCAATGGCACCAATGATGTTGGGGATATGTCCCAGGGCATAGAAGTCACCGTTCACTGTGGGCAAATCCTCTACCTGGGGGAAAACGATGTAGCTGTGCATGTGTTTCAGCAGGGCAGACAGCACTCTGGACAACACGTTAGAGAACATTGGCTGAGACATCCCTGATGCCATGGCCACTGTTGTTTGAAAGGAACCACTTGCCAGGAAATGGAGCACTGACAGGACCTGCACTAGAGTGTGGATTCCGGTGGGATGGCGGATAGCTGACATCAGGTCAGGCTCCAACTGGGTGCACAGTTCATGGATTGTGGCACGATCAAGTCTGTAGGTGATAATGATGTGTCTGTCTTACATTGTCAACAGGTCCACCAGGGGTCTGTACACCGGAGGATGAAGCCATATCATCATCTGTCCCAAAGGATGAGTCCTATGGAGGAGAAAGGTGAGTAGATGGAGGAGAATGGTGAGCAGAGGGTCATATAACACATAGGTTGCACAAGGGTGTTTTGCACTGTTGTGATCTAATTGGTGTGTGGCGCTGTCTGTCCGTATTCCTGCCCAAAAGTGCTGTGACGCAGCTAGGTGCCCTGCCATGTACTCCCCTGAAATGGCGGCTGCCTGACCTGTAAGGAGGGACAAGGGGAAATGTGGTAACTGCGGTGGCGTTGTGGAGCGTCGCGGTAGGCGGACAAAGACTGCTGCGCAATTCAGCATTGGGTATCATAGGGCCCTATGGGTTCCAGGAGCCAATAACGATGTACGCCGGTGGTGACGGTACACACCGCCGCGGACGTGACCGCCATTTTCTATCTGTGCACTCACTTGATACCTGACCTTCAACAGGAGAGGACCTACACTGCAAGTGCTGCTGTGACCTGAGTCTGGAAGCGACAATGGCTACAGTGTCTGGGGATAGGGCCCCTGCCTTCACCGCAGAGGAGATGGACAACCTGGTGGATGGGGTCCTCCCCCAGTACACGCTACTCTACGGTCCTCCAGTCAAACAGGTGAGTACACTGTGTGCATGGTGGATGGGACATTAATGTATGGAGTGGCCTGGATGGAAGATACATGGGGAAGGCTGTGGTCTGCATGTGAGGATGGTCAGTGTATGTGTTTCAGGGCATGGGTGGCAAGTTGTGGCCAATGAGTAAGAAGAACCTGACGGGGGGAGTAAATTCCATTCTTTACCTTTCCTGTAGATCAGCACCCTCCAGAAGAAGGGTATTTGGTGTGCCATCACCAAGGAAGTGCGGACCCCGGGAGTCTATCATAGACGGAGCACCCACTGCCGCAAGAGATGGGAGGACCTGCGCCGCTGGTGCAAGAAAACGGTGAAGGTCCAGCTGGGGATGGCTTCCCAACGTGGAAGGGGTGACCGTCGCACCATGACCCCCCTGATGTTCGGGATCCTGGCGGTGGCATATCTGGAGTTGGATGGGTGCTTGAGGGCAATACAGCAGCCACAAGGGGGTGAGTATGGTCTCATTCAGCTGACTCTGCATGCTTTACGAGGTGTCTGGGTGGGGGGTGTGGGCTGTAGGTTCCCCTAGGCCAGGGCGAACTTGGTAGGGTAGGTCCCTTGTTAGGCAGGCTCTGTGGCACTCCAAGCCCAATAGTGGTAGTGGCCATCTACAACTAGTCAGGCTCCTGTGGGTTCCAGGGGTGCAGATGCTGGGCTTAGGCATAGTCCCCCATGGGCAGGTGTTTTCCCACTAACTGCTAGTGCATGGGCTAGTGTATAGAGCTGCTCCCTGTGTGTTGTGTCCGCCAACAATAGTAGTGTTGCTGGAATTGACCATGTGTCTCCTCTGTCTTTTCCCCCCTTTTTGTTTTGTCACCCTGTTCTTGTGTGCATTAGCATCATCTGGCGGAGGAGCAGTGGCACCGGAGCAGGAGGAAGCTGCAACCCACATGGCCCAGGAGGGTGAATGTACAGAGTCTGAAGGCACCAGTGGGATGGAGGGCGAGGGGTGCTCCACGACGGGGACAGGAGGGGACACCAACGACAGTGACTCCTCCTCTGATGGGTGCTCCCTTGCGGTGGCGGGCACATCTATGCCGGCCGCAACAACAGGTACAGCCGCTACCCCCCCTACCAGCACTGCCCTCCCAGCAGCCCCTCAGTGTGTTTCCTATGCCCGCTCACCCAGGAGGGTGGGCATCTCCTTCACCCCTTGCACCTCAGGCCCTGCCCCAGTCAGCCCTGCTGCCCTCAGTGAGGAGGCTATTGACCTCCTGAGATCCCTCACTGTTGGGCAGTCAACCATTTTGAATGCCATCCAGGGTGTCGAGCTACATTTGCAGCAAACAAATGCATACCTGGAGGGCATTCATTCTGGCGTGGTGGCCCAACAGAGAGCATTTCAGGCTCTGGCCCCAGCACTGATGGCAGCCATTGTCCCTGTGTCCAGCCTACCCCCTCCAACCTCCACTACACCAACCCAATCCCCTCTACCTCAGCCTATCCCAAGCACACCATCAGACCAGCATGCACACACATCAACACACAAAAGTGGCTCAGGCAAACATAAGCACCACACATCCCACAGGCACTCACACAAGCACCATACCCATGCAGGCACACCAACATCCACTGCCTCCACTGTGTCCCCTTCCTCCACATTGTCCACCTCCCTCCCAGTCTCGTCTCCACTCACACCTGCATGCACTACATCCTCAGCCACTACCTCAGTCACCAGCACGCCCATCACCACACACCGCTCACGTGCAATCACCACCCCCGCTACCATGCACACGTCCCCTGTGTCCTCTCCCAGTGTGTCTGTGAGCCCTCCTCCCAAAGTACACAAACGCCGGCAAACACCAACTCAACAGCCATCCACCTCACAACACCCTCCAGCCCATGCACCTTCACCCAAACTCAGCAGAAGTACACCTCCAACAACCACTACCTCTTACTCCACTCCCAAACCCCCTCCATCTTCCCGTCCCAGTGTGTCTAAAAAACTTTTCCTAGCTATCATTGACCTCTTCCCTACACCTCCCCCGTCCTTCACCTAGGGCCAGGATGTCTAGATCCCAGCCCAGCACCTCAGCCACCAAATCTTCATCCAGTGTTGTCCCTGCAAGTCCGGGAACATCGAAGGTGGCACCCATCAGGGCTGCCAGTGTGTCACCTAGTGAAGCCAAGGACCACCCTATTCCGCCACCTGCCAAGGTAAAGAAGGGGCCAGCATTACGAGGAGAAAAGCTGCACCAACCACCCAGCAAGGCCTCTTCCAGAGCCAAAGAGGACAGTGCCAAGGTCCCAGCAGCGACCTCCAAGGTGGGGAAGGGACACGAGGGCAAAGGGAACTCAGCTCCGGGTGAGGGACTGGTGTCACCCGTTTTGCAAGACAGACCAGCAACCTGTACAGCAGTGGGCACCGCCGCAACGGCCTCCACCTGCACCGCCACCTGCACCGCCACCTGCACCGCCATCTGCACTGCCATCTGCACTTCCACCTGCACGTCTGCTGCCTCTACTACAGTCACCAGCATCATCCCCAGTGGGCACCCTTTTGAGGCTGCAGGAGACAGCCTGGTGTCTCCCTCCACAAGTGCAGACACCTGCACCACTCTCAGCATCTCTGCCACAGACAACGCCGCAGCCACCGCCACCTGCCCACGACATGCCCAGCCAGTGCCACTACAGCGGACATCAGCAGCATCCCCAGTGGGCAGGCTTTCGAGGCTGCAGGAGACGTCCTGGACCCTGCACACACTACAGGAGGCACCACCACCAGCACTGACACTACCAGCAATTTGCAGCCTTAGTCATCGCAAGGAGGAGTGTGGCTCTGCCTCCATGGAGTATCATGCTACCTGTTACCAGTAAATCTCATGGCTCAGACTCCAATGTGAGGGAATGGGAACTGCCACACCAATGGTGCAGCATCACTGGGCACCATGCCCCCTCCAGACCCAGTGGAGAACAGCATCCACTCCCACAGTCCTTGGCAGGATGAAGCACTCTGGGCACCATGCCCCCTCCAGAACCAGTGGAGAACAGCATCCACTCACACAGCAAGCTAGCAGGCAAGACTGACATTTCAACAATACCGTATAAATGGCAGACAGAATAAATGTTGACATGAGGATAAGTGGCCACATTCAATGCATAGTAGTAGAAAGGATAATATGTAAAATGGTAAGGAACATATTCACATGGAGAGCCCACATACCTTTTCAGTGTTAAGTAGATTAAAGTGGTCGGAAATTCAGGCCCGCGTTGTGATTGAAAAAGCAAGCAGAGTGGAAATAATGCAATAAATTGAAGAAGTATAGAGGGAACCATAATGCATCTAGAAATGACAAGCAGAGAAATGGGAACTAAAACAGGTGATGATACTGTATTTAGTTTTTAATTTAAAGTTTTGTAAAGTGTTGCATTTCATGTTGCAGTCACTGCAAAGTGTTATGGCTTTATTATAAGAGTGTAAGAAGAAGTGAGAAGGGATCCACTTGGAAAGCCAGAAGAAGCTGAAAGCTCCAGGTGGCAACAGCGCCAGTCCTATGTGCGTTTTTTATGGCTATTGTCCTTGGTGTGGCTCCAGTGAATGTTAAGTTTGAAGAGTTTGAGAGTTTTATTGACAGGCAATGTGAATAAGTATGTTAAAGGACATAAGAATCAAATATGCCTACATAGGATTTTCTTTGTTGGAGACCCGAGATGCTTGTAGAGTTGAATTAAATGGGTGATTGATGTTTCTTTGTTCTACACTTGTATTGAAATATATGTAGTTTAATATCACATGGGCAAAAGGTCTATCAACCCTCCATTGCCCACAGGAGGTGGCAATCAGATCCGACTCCAGGCTGGTGCAACTAAAAATACATCACCGGGCTTACTCTACCAGAAGTCTTCTCTTCCGAATGGGCAAGGTTGAGGTTGTTAGATGCTTAAGGGAATATGGCCAGAGTGGTAAGCTGGTTCATACACTCTGGAATTTCCCCAAGATATAATCATTCTGATCCCGGGTAAGCATATTCCTTTCAACAGCTTTATAGGATGAGTTTGAAAGCAACCAGAAGCTTGCTAGACTGGGGATCTAGGGTGAACAGGCTCTACCCAAATACACTGTTCTCTACTGTAGCACAGAATTGGAGGTTGCAAGTCGGGACATTTTCAGGATGTGCGGGAAAAGGGAGAGACACCATCCCTGACTCAGTGGATGATGGGTCTAGACTGGTGAATGCAGGCAGAAAGTGTTGTATATAAGGCTAGAGTCTACCCCATGAAATTTGAAAAGGGATGGTGGTAATGGCAAGAATACAGAGAGATTTGCTGCTGAGTCTGCTAAATGTTACTTACTATGATCAAAGATGGAAATATTGAAGTGTCTTGCAAATATAAATTAATTATTTGTTTGTGTTTTACTGCAACATTAAATAAAAAAGAATTCAAATAAAGTTCTACCAACCCACATTCCTACACTTTTCTCGTCGGAGACAGTGCCAAACATGGATTGTTGGGTCTATTGCCCAAGACAGGAAAATGCAAGAACTGTGGGCATATGAAGACCACATTAATACTATAATGATACTGAAGTCACATTTTCGGTCTTTTCATGTCCTTAATAATAAATGAAACCACACATGTGGCATAATGCTTTTACTGGTAGAAGTGTTGGAATCTTAAGTAGTAAAACATTTGCCATTCCCCACAAATTCCAAAGCTTTCCATCAGTGAAATATTTGAAATGTCTGTTTTTTAAACCACAGTTTGCAGATAATTCCGGTTTGTAAAACGCTGTAGCATACATGCAAGCCACACTTTCCAGGCCTCTCAGGGGTAACTAGTTTTCGGAAGTATCTGGGACTGGTGTGTTTCATTAGGTGTTGGCCAAGCTCACGCACAAATAATGCAGGAATTCACGTCTCCAAATTCAGCACAGTTCTAAACGTCTTCCTTGCACTTTACAAGACCATATTCTCAGGCCTGTCCTATCTCGTGTGACAGGTTCATTCACTCCTATGGGTCTACTATTTAATTTGGAGAAGTGTGGGAATGCCGAATAGTAAGGCATTTGTGATTATCCATTTAATTTTTTCATTAAGAAAAAAGCTGTGTCTCTGTGCTCCAACAAGGAACCATAACTGGTGGGAATTTTGTGTTAGCCTAAAATAAATTCCAAATAGTTTCTGGCTCCTTGAGAAGGCACAGACATACAGCTCCTTTCTCTCACAGTGCTCATTTAAAGAGATGCATTTTAAAAGGAAGGAATTATGTATCTGTGCCCCACCCAGGAGCCCAAATTGGTTTGGATTCTAGTTTATAGTTATATTAAAAATACAAACAGTGTCTGACAAACCTACATTTTTTCTTAGCCCAAACAAATATTCCAAACAGCTTCTGGCTTCTTGCTGCGGCACAGTACTGTGTGTTTGTTCAAAAGGCTATTAGTAAACTCACCCACAAGAGGGAACCAATTAATCTAAGCCGTTCAGTAAAATGATAAATAAAGAAATCACTTGTCCAGAATCACTTAGTCACTGCCACAAAGATCTCATCATCTGTATCTCTCATCAGTACTTTTTTTATTTAGAGCAAACACAATTTCCTACACTAGTAACAGCAAACCACTATACCCAATCTAATATCAATACCACATCACCATTGCTGGAAAATAATGGTCATATTAGAATTAGGGCTTCATTTCGATGGTGTATATGCCAAATTGATTTCCTATTCGCCAAACTCTCAGGTCTCTCACAACTCATTTAGAGGTGGGGCAACAGCTGAGTCTCTGATGATGAAGCCTCAGCCCACTCTCCCATTATAACCATCTCTATTTGGCCCAACCACTGGAGGGTTTGAATCACAATAGCATTCAAAGGTATGAAATATTTAGGGCTGTACCTTTTCTGCTGTTTTTTCCAGTTCATGATTGCCTTGCGTGGCTTGGTGGTCACAAACAGGAAAACGTACAAGTGTTCCATGCAGGCTAGAAACTTCTCCCAGCACGTCAAGGAAATTTCTGCCGTGGGATTTTGCTTCAGAAAAAAAAAATCTACTGGTGACCTAGCCAGCATAGCATTTTTGCCAATGGGCTCCTTCCATGCTGGTGGATGCACTCTCCAATATAATTCTCCATAGACACTACAGGAACCTCTTAATCTAGTGGGTTGTCTCTCCCAAAGTTGTTTTCTAATTGAGCCCCTTAATATTTATAAGTCAATCCCCTTTTCTGAAATGCACACCAAAAACACATATCCGATCATCTTCTCATATCAGAGCTTGTTTCCTCAAAAATCCTTTGGAACATGCATTTGATTGGACTTCTTGATCAACAAAGAGCAGTGCAAGATTAGAAACAACCAAATATTAAAAGCTGAACACAGTTCTCCCTGTTAGGAAAGTATGCCAGCAACGATTGGGCACACAGCTTTAGTGAACTCATACTTTTATGAAGAGATGACTACCGCATATTACAAAGGATACAAGGTTGACTTGAAACATTACCAGGCAACCTAAATCAAATTTAGACTAGAAGCTCATAAGTAGAGACTTTTAAAACATATATGTGGTGATAGGAGGCGCTAACGGGAGCAAGAAAAGTGCTGCTGCATTGGATGCAGTGCCACTTTGCTTAAAAGAAGCCCACAGTTTGACCAGGTTTACCCAGTGACCCCAGAAATATGAATTAACTCAATGTAATACCAGATAACATTGGATACTCCCTTCCTGACTTGAGGGAAGACACAAAACTGCCCAGAGAATGGGAGCCACCATCACACCACTCAGTTTGTAAGGTATTCATAGTATGAACCTAAGTTAATTAGTAGCAATATTTACTACTTGAGATGACAACACAATCTTACTATTTGATACCCAAGAGCAAATCCCATCTCCAGAATCACATTGGTCACTGGCCAAAAGGTAATCCTCCCTGCTCTCATATGCTGTAACTATAGAGCCCCTGTTTTTATATCTACATACCTTACTTGACCCTTACCATGTTATGCAACTATGATCAATTAATCTGATCCTCATTAGACTCCTGTATATTGAAATTCGATGAACCATGCCCACTGCATCCTCTGTACATGGTTTTTTCACAACAAAATCCACAGTTTACCACAAGTATAGTTTAGTCAATACTGCTTTGGACCAGAGCAGTGATCCACTAATATTAACAGAAATGTGATTCACTCAGATTTCCTAAACTTTCACAAATATTTTGACACTTAAGCGTTCCCCATTGTAGTGTCTTGCTTGATTTAGAACGTAATAAATATGGCTCCCAGAGGACTCTGTATCTGTGTGTGACATAATCACAAGAATATAATCTACGAAAGATTGTTTTAGAATATTGAAGCTCACAGGTTGTAGGAGAGTACCCTCTTTCTTGGCACGGTTTCCCCCATTTTATGTCTGATGTCAGTGTGCTTGACTGTGTCTACTGGGATCCTGCTAATCAGGACCTCAGTAGTTATGCTCTCTCCTTTAAAAATTGGTTGCTGGTTACTGTCAACACGGTATTTCCCTAGTATATAGCACCTAGATACCTAGGTACCCATGGCATTGGGGTTCCAGGGGATCCCTATGGGCTGCAGCATATATTTTGCCACCCATAGGGAGCCCATTCAAAGGCTTCTGCAGGACTGCCATTTCAGCCTGCGTGAAAAGGTACAGGCACCCTTTCACTACCATTTACACTGCACCAGGTCACTTATAAGTCACCCCTATTGCAGGCCCCCCAGCCCTGAGGGCAGGGTGCAAAGTACCTGTGTGTGAGGGCACCGCTGCACTAGCAAACGTGCCCCCACGACCTCCAGGACCATTTTCCTGGACTTTGTGAGTGTGGGGATGCCATTTTACGCGTGTGCTGGACATAGGTCACTACCTATGTCCAGCTACTTAATGGTGACTCTGAACATAGGCAACGTTTGGTATCAAACATGTTGGAATCATACCCCAAGGCTTTTGCAAGCAGTGATTGTGTGATTCCATGCACTCTGGGGGCTGCTTAGAGGACCCCCAGTATTTCCCTTACAACTTTCTGAGGTATTCCAGGTAGCCCCAACTGCTGCCACTTCACAGACAGGTTTCTGCCCACCTGTTGCTTGAAAAGCTCAAGCCCAGGAAGGCAGAACAAAGGATTTCCTTTGGGAGAGGGGTGTTACACCCTCTACCTTTGGATATAGGTGTTACAGGCTTGGGAGGGGTAGCCTCCCCAAGCCACTGGAAATGGTTTGAAGGACACATTTGGTGCCCTCCTTGCATAAACCAGTCTACACCAGTTCAGGGTCCCCCCAGTCCCTGCTCTGGCACAAAATTGGACAAAGGGAAGGGGAGTGACCACTCCCCTGTCCATCTCCACCACAGGGGTGGTGTTCAGAGCTCCTCCAGAGGGTCCCTGGGTTTTGCCATCTTGGATTCAAGGTTGGCAGGGAACTATGGGAGCATCTGAGTGACCAGTGCCAGCAGGTGATGTCACAACCCTCCCCTGATAAGTGCTTACCTGGTTAGGTGGCCAATCCTCCTTTCTGGGCTATTTGGGTGGTTACTCAGATTTGGATTGTAAGACTCCAGCAGAAATCCTCTGCATCCTCCACTTCAACTTCTCACTGAAGAAACTGCATCGCGACCCTCCAGGAAATCTACAAGCTGCAACAAAGAAGAAAGATGCCTTCTGCAACATTGTAACATTGTGCTTACTGAGCTGTCCAATACCTGACGCAGCACACCAATAAAGCTGCCAGGTGGTGGCTCAGAGCCAGAGGTTTCCATGAGCGAAGGAGCTCCAATGGAGACCAAAGAAATATCACAACTCCAAAGGCTATTCTGGATGATCCAGAGGTTTAAACACTGTGGGGCCTCCGTGATGATACAGATTCCCAAGAATAGTGGACAGCGTTTGACAGAGCTCCAACCTCAATGTCAGCCACTCCCGTGAAATGATACAATGCTGCTGCCTTCCTCAAACCACCCCCTCCATTTGACAGTGCCAAAAAGGGAAATACACATGATAGATGGACTGCATGCATAAAGGCATTTGAAGATTTCATTGATGCACTTGAGGAGACTGACAACAGGAAGATTATCAAATATTTCAAACATCTTGCTGGTGATGGAAAGAAAGAAGTCATAAACAAAATGCCAAGAAATGCTGAAGAAGTCAAACACCATCAGATTAAGATTAGGTTGAATCTCAAATTCAATCCAGTACAAAACGTTGCTTATGAACAATAAGCTTTCAGTCCAGAACTTCAAAGAGTTTGTGAAGCCATCAATGAATTTGTGAAAGGTTTGCCGCACTCATCAAACACTGTAAATTCACTTATTTGAATGATGAAGAAGCCATGAGGCTTAGAGTGATGGATGAATGCTTATCTGATTCATTCAGATGATGAATGCTGAGTGAAACTCTTAGGCCCTCATTTTGACATTGATGGTAAAAACCGCCTACCCCGTGGCGACAGCCACCAAAAGACCGTCGCCACGGCTACCAGCTATCCGCCATATTATGACCACAGCCAGATTTCTGCCACAAGAAGGGCAGAAATCCGGCTGCGGCCATACTGGGGGATGGTGGTAAGGTGGCGCTGCTACCACCAGCAGCGCCATGCCAGTAGACCGCTGCCAGCCATATTATGACAAATAATACGGCCTGGTGGTGTTCTGCTGGCGGGCGCTGCTGGTGGTAGCCTTGCCCCATCCCGTCTCCTGCCGGAGGACACCCTAGATCCAGGTAAATCAGGTCTCCAACAGAGGGAGGGGGCGAGGGTGTTTTGTGTGTGTTTGTGTGTGTGTGTGTGTGCATGTATGTGGGAGTGTGTGCGTGAATGCGGGTGTGTGTTTAGTGCAGATTGCGTGCGTGACTGTATTGGAGTGTGAGTGCGTGAATGTATGGAATTCGGAATGTGTGTCTGCGTGTATGTTTTGAAGTGTGTGTGGATGCGTGTGTGAATTGATGAATGCATGTGTGTATGTATGTGTGTGTGTGTGTGTGTGTGTGTGAAGGGGGCGTGGATGTAGGGGGGTGGGAGGGTGTTTGGAGAGGTGGGGGGGACACCTATCAGTGACAGGGAAGGAGTTCCCTGTCACAGATAGGGCCTCCTGCCGTGGTTTCCATGGCATTACGAACACCATCGAAACCATGGCGGTAGGCGGGGTCATAATCCTGCAGGCGGGGCAATGGCAGCCTCCAGGCTGGAGATGGTTATCTCCAGCCCGGTGGCTGCTACCGCCATGGCGGTCAGTGTGGTACATTGGTGGGTTGGTTTCAGCCAACCCGCCAATGTCATAATGTGGCAATAAGTACCGCCAGCCTGTTGGCGGTACTACCGCCACATTAACGCGGACCGCCGGGAACATAATGACCCCCTTAGTATAGAGTGAGTGTTGATAGCAGCCAGAGCTGAGGAACGTGCTAAGAGACAAGCTGCTGACATCGAGGCCAGAGGGTCCCAGAGCGAGTCAGTTATGAGTGTTACAAGTAATGTGAAACAAAAGACTGAAGGACACAAAGTGATGTATACATGCAAATATAATGCTTCAGATGTGGATTTGCAATTCCACATGAAGGAAAATGTTCCTCCATTGGTTGAATATGCAAAGGTTATGGTAAAGAGAACCATTTTGTGATGATGTGCAAAGTGAAGGAAAAAGCAAGTGCATCACGGCGTAAAGACAAAATATCCACCAGAACATTACAGAAGCAACGTTCAACATGCTCCCACAAGGTCAAGCGGTGACATCAGTTGAGGCAAATAGATACTAAACGAAGTCAGCCGGAATCTAAATCATTGTCAAACAGTTCTTTAGACTCAATAATATTTGAAAGTGAAGAAAGCAATTGTGCCATGCCAATGCCTATCTCAGAAAAATGTGCCCATTTTGGACTAGTTGCTTCTAAGGAGAAGAATCAGTCAAAGAAATGCCGACATGTCAAAATAACAAAATCATACAAATACTATCCAAAGATTACACTGAAAAGAAATGGTTGCTCAAAAACTTTCATCATTGATAGGTGCTTCAATAAATATAATGCCTGAAGGAAAGTACAATGAACTGTCTCAGTTACTGTGGCTCACACTGTCAAAACAAAAGTATATACTTGGACTGCATTAATACCCATGAAGAGTAAAGGTTTGTTTATGGCAACAGTAAAACATAGAAAAACAATGGTCCAAACACCAATCCATGTACTTCAAGGTACAGCAGCAAGTGCCTATGCACATTTTCAACACAATAAGACAAGAAGAAGCCTACGACACAGGTAGGAGGGTAGTAAGGGCGTAGAATGCCGCACCTCCAGGGGGTAAACACAGTAATGAGAACATGGAAAGATAACAATTTATAAATGGTGCAAGTGGTCAGGTGCCTTACTACCCATAAGCACAAAGAATGTGTATAACTATTTTCAAATAACAATGAACAATAAAGACCACAGCACACAATGTAAACAGCAGTAATATATAAGTAGTAAAATCCAAGGTATGCTGAAATCGTTGGAGAAAAAGGCACAATGGTATCCCCCGTTCTTAATAGAAAGGCTTTTTATCTGAAAGCACAGTTTGCTTCATTGAGAAGGAACGTCCGTCAAACACAGCCAACATGTGTTTCGTCATGCAGGTTACTTTTTCAAGGCTGCAAAAAGACATATATACACACACTAGTGTTTTATTTTGTTCCGAACTGATCACCGTAGAAGCAAAACCGACAAATAAATTATTAAAATAGAATCCACAACCACAGTAGAGAGCCTGAGAAACACAAGCCCAGTATAAAAAACAGATATAAAAGACCGTGGACATTGCAATCAGGAAACGTTAGGATGGTGCGCAGACACCACAAGGAAACACCTCAGTGAAGAACGACAACAAAAGATCCCAAATTACTGCCAACAAGGAATGTGCTTGTTCCTTAGTACAAAACACCCATAGTGAATGTTACTGTAACTAGTTAACAATGTGCGTAAATTGGTCAGTATAATAATAAATAAGTCAACTGAACAGAAACCATGCGTTCCCTTTAAGGGATAGAACTTGCAGCCTTTAAGGCTACGTGTTGCATCTGAATGCTTGCTCATCATCTGTGCTTGCTCTCCTGATCTTACCTGTGCTCTCCGTTGGTGTCTTTCTTGGCACGTGTTGCTGCTCCTGTCAGCGTTCTCTGCTTGCCACTTCCTCCTGGATTTGCTCACATCGAGCTGTCGCGCTGACTTTGAAAACACTGAGCCTTCGAGCTCAGACGAGTTTACAACTGATGGACGGTGGTGAAATGATTCTCTCCCCGGGGCCCAACTAACAGAATTCCCTAGACAAGCAACTGGAAGTATTCCACGTGAATTCTACACGCTTGACAGTTTGAGATCTTTATTTAGTCTACTTTGATAGATTTACCGGGTCGAAGATTCTTTTGACGGCAACAAATTATAGGCAAAGTTGTCCCATTGTAGTCCTGATGAGGCCCAGAATAGAAGTGTCCGAAATGCGTCGACATCTTGTGGATTGCGGCAGGGTTGGGTAGAAAGCACAATTGGCTCTCCAGAAGGACATCGTAAAGTGCAGGAAACCCTAGGAGGTAATTGATCTGGGTTCAGCATTTGTTGATATAACTAACCACAACCACCACTTAGAGTGGATTACGTCTTTAAGTACTTTACGTACCACCACCTCCAATGGAGGAGATTGAATTGGGACAATTTTCAGATGTTTCATTTTTGTCATGATTTTGTGAAATGTTTATATTCACTTATATGTTAAATAATTGATATTGTTCTGTAAATGTTAGTCCTGGTGTAATTGTTTGTCCCGTTTATGATTCTCTTTGTCCTATGTAATTATAGATGAATAAATTTGACAAAGAAATAATTTCCCCAAGAGAGTATTTTTCAGTTCTCTTGTTAGAAAATCGAGTAATCTATCCCAGCCTCTGACCAATTGTTTATGCATACATCCCGCTTCCTCCTAGTCCCGAGTGCTCGGCATTCTCCATCTTTCCTAATTGTGACGGGTGCGTCCTCTGGCATATTGTTTTGTCGGGTTCCCCATTCCTCTATGCACTCATTTGTTGTCCCCTCTGTGACCTGCAAAACAAAAGGAGCAACACATTTCAGCGGCAATCTCTTTTATAGGGTAACATCATTTCAGCTTGAGATTGAGCGGAAAAGGGACTTATCTGATAGTTTTCTTTATGGATAAAACTGGAGAAATGAAACCAATTTACTGTATATTTTCTGAGCTAAAAGGAAAAGAAAGAATATGCACATAAGAGCTGGTGAATTGACAGACATTGTTTTCAATATGAGTGACATGTATTATAATTATGTAATTTGATGAACTTTGAAATTATCATCTTATGAACTGTGATATAAAATCTGCATGGCATTAAGCTTGATGGATTATAGAACTCTGACATATACCCAGAGATTAACTTGATTTAAAAATACTATTAGTTTATTGCTACTTTTTGAATTTTGTGACACTATTTTCATATGGTCAGTTGCTAAGACAGTATTCAGACTCCTAGGGGCATATTTATACTCTATTTGCACCGAATGTGCGTCAAAAATTTGATGAATATTCGGCGCAAACCGTGCACCATATTTAAAGTTTGATGCCCGAGCCCGCGAACGCCAAAATTCGGATGTGTGCTTCATTTTCTGGATGTGGGAAACCGCCTTGCATTAATGACATGCAAGGTAGGCATTCCCGTCCCAAAAAATACTTAAACACCCTTGTGCCTTATTTATCCAATCGCGCAGAAATCCTGCATGGCCGGGAGGCGGAGGCAGAAAATGACGCACAGCCCAATTTGTGTAAAAAAATAACGCCTGGGTCAGGGCAGGCGTTAAAACAGGGCAAAACACACCAGTACTTAATGAAAACACACAGAAGCAACAGCAGAGCTCCAAAGGGAAGACATGGAGGTTCTTTTCATCCAGCATGCACGAAGACGCAGAGCACAGAACCAACAACAGCAGCTTCTACAACACCAGCAGGGATCCCAAAGGCAATGCAGAAGGCAGGAGAGGATATTCCGCACCAGAACAACCCTTCTGGGACTCCGCCAACAAGACATCATCCAGAGGTACAGGCTCAACTGGCAAGCCATTCAGCAGCTGCTGTGCAACATTGAGCCACAGTTGGCACCCAGCTTGCAGACACCCTGCACCATTCCGCCAGAAACCACGCTGCTAGCTGTACTCCACATGATGGCAAGTGGCTCCTTTCAAACCACTGGTGCCCTGGTTGCCGGGATCACAAAGCCATCATTCTCTGCCTTCATACTAAAGGTACTGGATGCCATCATCTCCCTCACAGCCCGCCACATCAGCTTCCCCAACACACAGCAGAAGCAGCAGGAGACAAAACAGGGCTTCTACCAAATCAACGGCTTCCCACAGGTCCTTGGTGCCATTGAAGGACACATGTACGCATTGTGCCACCTGCTGCAACCGAACATCTATGCCACAACAGGAAGCACACACACTCCATCAATGTGAATGGCCATTTTTGATCACCGGGGTTTGATCACCAACATCGTGGCAAAGTATCCTGGGAGTGTACATGATACATTCATCTTCCATCACTGCACCATCAATCAACACTTACAGGATGAACGATATGGAAATGGCCTACTTGTTGGTAAGTACAGCAACCTACTTATATACACACAGCACAGCAACCTTGTAGGACACACAACGCACACACCACAACATCAACACATGGCCAGGAGGAGAATGAGGTTGTGACACTGCTAGGCATGTGTGATATCCTCACCCATTTGGATATACACCTATGGACAAATGACAGAACCAATTAACAACAGATGCCACTCCACTGACACAAGGGAACAATTTAAAACAACACAATGACAATGACATGGCCTCAACTGGCAATACAACTTGGAAGATTAATCTTTCAATATCACATCAATAACACTAAATCAAACACCCTTCCAACCAAAACGTACTGTGTAAAGGCTGTGTAATGTGTTATACTGCAGATCAAACACCATGACACACATAGCATGATGATGACTACAATGAAGGTGACATGGAATCATTGAGGCTGTACCAATATCTCACATCACTCCTGCTCTCACATTGCCCACTACCAATAAGCAAGTGGACTGTGCGAAGAACACATATTGATGTGACAATATTGAAAGTGCACATTCTACACATACGGATTGAAACAATTTCACACACACAACAGATGTACAGGCATACGGACCTTTTGACACTCAAAATGACAACCTCACAACCAAGTTAGCCAGCTGAACTAGAACATGTTCAGTAGTATAGGTACACGTTACAACCTGAGTCGACTTGGCAAGGGCAGAGAAATAGGTCTGCAGAGAATTTGTCACACATGTGAAATTTGTGCCACGTCAGTGCTGACAACGTACAGAGATGTGTTGTACATTGTCACCTTGCCAAATCTAAGGGTCTCACTGATGTTTAAATAATTCTATTGCATATGTGAAATTGGAAGGGATGTCCAGGGTATATAGATACAACCGTGTTATCACTACTGTGGAATTGATTCTGTGTATGGAAGTATCATGTCACCCCCAGTTATGACACATGGACATCTCTTTCACATGACATAATGCAAGGGAGTACACATGGTACTGCAACTCTACAAAGAAACTGCTGACATCCGGTCAATCAGCCAAACACCTGTTCAGATAAGGAAACAATCCAAAGCTGATGGTACATCCTAGAAGCCTAGGATCCCACACAATAACACAAACACAGATGAGTCACAGACAACACAAGAGAACAACTGCCATGCTAAGTGATAATCATGGTGCAAGCTACATCAACATGTTCTCACTCATTTTCTCTTTCAGCTGATCAGGGGTATGGGATCCAGCCATGGATCATGACCCCATTTGCAAACCCAAGCACTGCAGCAGAGGGTGCCTATAATGAGGCACATCCGAGGACACGCACCACAGTTGAGAAGACCTTTGGCATCCTAAAGTCAAGATTCAGGTGCCTCGACATCACCGGAGGCAGCCTCCTATACTCAACTGAAATGGTGTGCAAAATAATTTTGACCTGTGCCATCCTGCACAACATATGTGTAAGAAGGAACATTCCCCTATATGACCCCGACCCACAAATGCCTGAAGAGGAGGAAGAGGAGGATGCTGTCCATCAACATGAGGGGGACCATCCAAACACAGCTGCAGGATTGTGTCAGAGACAACATATTGTCCAACATTTCTGTTAACTGTACTCATCCATCACGCCTGTCTTACCATATGTCAATAAACACCTATTCTAATCACTATATCATGGTCTGGATAATCATTTTTGCAAAACATTATCCCTAACTATCAGAATCAGAGTGTAGCCTCAAGGAGCATTACAGAAATACAGTTTAGGATACAGAAAAATCCACATCAAATTTGATGCGTATGAATGTACAGACAAATTCATACACACTGTAAATGACATATTTCCTGTACATTTCACATTTGAAGGGCAATAGTAGAGGACCACAACTATTTCACCCATACATGTTGGCAACATGGTTAATTGCAGCATATGGTACACAACTAAGACACCATCAGTCAATAAGGGAAAAAAATGCCTCATACATGAGTTCTTCGCACAGTCCACTTGCTTATTGGCAGTGGATGTGCTATTGCATTGGTGACAAGAAGGTATGATCAGACCCTTGACATCAGTAAGTGTTACATCAGCTATCTTTGCAAGGACTACATGTGACAAGAATTCCATATAAGCTGGAAATAGATAGCAAAAGTGCCGCAGGTATGACTAGCAATGCTCACAAGATATCCCCTGCACATGGCAGCCCAGGTCTTCCGTCCTGCCACATCCATGTTCCCTGTCTCACCCCACCCTTCTTCAGAGGTCCCTGGAAAGGGAATATGTGTACCCAGATAATCCCTCCTCTACACACACCCAGACTCACATTCTGAATCCAGTGTGCTTCCCTCTTTAGTATGGTATGCCATAGTCATTGTACTTCTGTCTGCATGGACTTCTGGTTGAAAAATGCACTGCCTTGTAGTCTGTAGGACTTGTAATCACCAATACATTGCTTCCCATGTGAAAGGTACTGTTGGCGCTTTGAACTTGATCCTCACCTATAGGACTTATGAGAGACTGAAGCTGCACACACCTGTGAGCACCTACATGCAGACCAGCCATTTGAACATGCACTGCCCTTGCTACTGCTTGGAACAACATAGAAGTTGCCATTGTATGAATAACACTGGTATGCATTGCCGTATGAATCACTTGTGTAACACAGCCCTTGGTTTATTGTGTTACGTTGCGACACAGTTTTCATTTTCCACAGTGGTGTTCCACTTTTGACCAGTCTCAGTCTGCTCACTGTGTATTTGCACTGTTAATTTTTTTATCCTGATTGACCCTGCATCCTGTTAGCCTGACTAGTTCCTGTCTTTGCGTTACCATAAAGGTTCCCTGTGGCTACATTTGTATCATAGTTGCTTTCTCAGCCCTCACTTTCCTCCTGGGGTACTGTGGCAGGTGGGTCTACAATGAATACTCAAATACATTGTATAGCAAAATCAGTTTACTTATCGTACCATGGGGTGGAACTTGTCTCCAAATAGTCTAATCATGGCCCATCCCTTGTCTGGGTTTCATGTATGCTTGAGTGACAAATAGTGACAGTGTACCATGGCTGTATGCATGGATTGGGTATGGTGCCTCCAGCACAACAAACAACATCAGATAATGTTCAGGAAATGTCAACACATGTTAGGACCCTGACAGTCCACACTTGATTCACATTGCCCCCCAACATATTGATGGGGCTTGCGTGGTGAATAGCTGTGAGATAAATCAGCACAGAGGCACTGATGTTCCCGTTTGCAGTGGGAATTTTAGAGGCCAACCTGTGTATAAATGTTGTCAGGAACCCTGCCGGTTTAAAATTCCTGATCTATTAACTTTGTCAGCACACCAAGGTTGCCCTGTTGTCAGTCTCATAACACGTCTGCAGTGCCATAGCTGGACTATCCCCATGTGTGTTCTCAATTCCTCATTGGCTTTCCTTCAATTCAGCTGTGAAGGATACTTTGTAGATGCAGGAAATGGCTCCACAGACTCATGACTAGACCTGCACATAACTGTGACAACATGGTCCCCAATAATGATACGGTAAAGCCGCGGCCAGAAAAGGGGAACCGGCGGTTTCCCGCCGGTTTTTCCCTGGCCCAGGGAATCCTCCATGGCGGCGCTGCTTGCAGCGCCGCCATGGGGATTCCGACCCCATTCCCGCCAGCCTGTTTCTGGCGGTTTTCACCACCAGAAACAGGATGGCGGGAACGGGTGTCGTGGGGCCCCTGGGGGCCCCTGCACTGCCCATGCCAGTCGCATGGGCAGTGCAGGGGCCCCCTAACAGGGCCCCATAAGGATTTTCACTGTCTGCTTTGCAGACAGTGAAAATCGCGACGGGTGCAACTGCGTAGCACCCCTGCAACTTCCTCGTTGCAGGGTCTTTCCCGCTGGACCGGCGGGTGCCCTTTTGGCGGCCGCCCGCCGGCCCAGCGGGAAAGCCAGAATGGCCTCTGCGGTCTTTTGACCGCGGAGCGGCCAAGTGGCGGTTCCCGCTTGGCGGGCGGCCACCGCCGCCCGCCAAGGTAGGAATGAGGGCCATAGTATTTGTATTTAGAAGTGTTGTACAGTGCACAGACATTGAGCACATTTCTCCCTTCCATGCCTTACAGGTGGACTTGCCCCCTACACTATCGGAGAGGTGGCTCGATTTGCAGGCCCAGACATCTCCAGTAAGTGTTGATATTTCTGTTCTGTTTTGTGTTTGCTGCTGTTTTGTGATTGACTCCTGTGTCTTGGACACATAGCAAGGTGTGATGAGCTGGTCAATGATCGGATATGTTCCTTGAATGGAGTATCATTTTGTTCCCATCATTGAGTTGGCCAATCATTAGCGTATTGTCATAACTTTGGATTGTAGGTCAGTCCTGTAGGCACGGCCATGTGAATAGGGATGACTTTTGTGGATAAACCTTAAAATCAGAAAATGTAGCAGAGGACGATATTTGTGATTTAGTAAGCAATTCAGAACCTGATTCTCAAAGAATAGGGATGCCAAAGTCTTACCCACATACTTCAGCTTCCCTATTCACGAATACATTCTCATCACTAGAAATAGGTCCAGTGGACAATTCCCACTGTTCTAAACTAAAACTTACTGATATAAACTCTGAAAATATATCTTCACATTGTTGGTTAGCTAAAAAACTTCAAACAGGGTGGTTTACATCCCCACAGGGAAGTAACCATATAGTGGATGATAAAGGGAGTAACCAGTCTATTGCAGAGCTACTCTCCACTTATCACCACTTAGACAATACAGTCTCAACTGGCCAAGGTTAGCCTTATTGTCCTTCGTTTGGGGGGGGTTGTGTGAGAAAGTAGCCTCTTTCTAGCCTTGTTACCCCCACTTTTGGCCTGTTTGTGAGTATATGTCAGGGTGTTTTCACTGTCTCACTTGGATCCTACTAGCCAGGGCCCAGTGCTCATAGTGAAAACCCTATGTTGTCAGTATGTTTGTTATGTGTCACTGGGACCCTGCTAGCCAGGACCCCAGTGCTCATAAGTTTGTGGCCTATATGTATGTGTTCCCTGGGTGATGCCTAACTGTCTCACAGAGGTTCTGCTAACCAGAACCTCAGTGGTTATGCTCTCTCTGCTTTCCAAATTGTCACTAACAGGCTAGTGACAAATTTCACCAATTTACATTGGCATACTGGAACACCCTTATAATTCCCTAGTATATGGTACTGAGGTACCCAGGGTATTGGGGTTCCAGGAGATCCCTATGTGCTGCAGCATTTCTTTTGCCACCCATAGGGAGCTCTGACAATTCTTACACAGGCCTGCCACTGCAGCCTGAGTGAAATAACATCCACGTTATTTCACAGCCATTTACCACTGCACTTAAGTAACTTATAAGTCACCTATATGTCTAACCTTCACCTGGTGAAGGTTGGGTGCAAAGTTACTTAGTGTGTGGGCACCCTGGCACTAGCCAAGGTGCCCCCACATCGTTCAGGGCAAATTCCCCGGACTTTGTGGGTGCGGGGACACCATTTCACGCGTGCACTATACATAGGTCACTACCTATGTATAGCGTCACAATGGTAACTCCGAACATGGCCATGTAACATGTCTAAGATCATGGAATTGTCACCCCAATGCCATTCTGGCTTTGGGGAGACAATTCCATGATCCCCCGAGTCTCTACACAGACCCGGGTACTGCCAAACTGCCTTTCCTGGGGTTTCATTGCAGCTGCTGCTGGTGCCAACCCCTCATCGAGGTTTCTACCCTCCTGGGGTCCAACCAGGCCTGGCCCAGGAAGGCAGGACAAAGGACCTCCTCAGGTAGAGGGTGTTACACCCTCTTCCTTTGGAAAAAGGTGTCAGGGATGGGGAGGAGTAGCCTCCCCCAGCCTCTGGAAATGCTTTGATGGGCACAGATGGTGCCCATCTCTGCATAAGCCAGTCTACACCGGTTCAGGGATCCCCCAGCCCTGCTCTGGCGCGAAACTGAACAAAGGAAAGGGGAGTGACCACTCCCCTGACCTGCACCTCCCAGGGGAGGTGCCCAGAGCTCCTCCAGCATGCCCCAGACCTCTACCATCTTGGATTCAGAGGTGTGCTGGCACACTGGACTGCTCTGAGTGGCCAGTGCCAGCAGGTGACGTCAGAGAATCCTTCTGATAGTCTCTTACCTGTGATACTAGCCTATCCTCCTTCCTAGGTAGCCAAACCTCCTTTTCTGGCTATTTAGGGTATCTGCTTTGGGGAATTCTTCAGATACCGAATGCAAGAGCTCATCAGAGTTCCTCTGCATCTCCCTCTTCACCTTCTGCCAAAGGATCGACCGCTGACTGCTCAGGACGCCTGCAAAACCGCAACAAAGTAGCAAAGACGACTACTGCAACCTTGTATCACTCATCCTGCCGCCTTCTCGACTGTTTCCTGGTGGTGCATGCTCTGGGGGTAGCCTGCCTCCTTCTTGCACCAGGAGCTCTGAAGAAATCTCCCGTGGGTCGACGGAATCTTCCCCCTGCAACCGCAGGCAACAAAAGACTGCATCACCGGTCCTCTGGGTCCCCTCTCAGCATGACGAGCGTGGTCCCTGGAACTCAGCAACTATGTTCAATTGACTCCTACAGTCCAGTGACTCTTCAGTCCAAGTTTGGTGGAGGTAAGTCCTTGCCTCCCCACGCTAGGCTGCATTGCTGGGTACCGCATGATTTGCAGCTGCTCCGGCTCCTGTGCACTCTTCCAGGATTTCCTTCATGCACAGCCAAGCCTGGGTCCCCGACACTCTAACCTGCAGTGCACAACCTTCTGAGTTGTCCTCCGGCATCGTGGGACTCCCTTTTCTGACTTCGGGTGGACTCTGGTGCACTCCTCTTCTAAGTGCCTGATCCAGTACTTCTGCGGGTGCTGCCTGCTTCTGTGAGGGCTCCCTGACTTGCTGGGCGACCCTTCTGTCTCCTCATCCAAGTGGTGACATCCTGGTCCCTCCTGGGCCACAGCAGCATCCAAAAACCCTAACCGCGACCCTTGCAGCTAGCAAGGCTTGTTTGTGGTCTTTCTGCGTGGGAACACCTCTGTATGCTTCTTCACGACGTGGGACATCCATCCTCCAAAGGGTAAGTTCCTAGTCCTCTTCGTTCTTGCAGAAACCAAAGCTTCTTCCATCCGGTGGCAGCTTCCTTGCACCCTCAGCTGGCATTTCCTGGGCATCTGCCCACTCTCGACATTGTCGCGACTCTTGGACTTGGTCCCCTTGTTTCACAGGTACTCAGGTCCGGAAATCCACTGTTGTTGCATTGCTGGTGTTGGTCTTCCTGGCAGAAACCCCCTATCACGACTTCTGTGCTCTCTGGGGGTTATAGGGGCACTTTACACCTACTTTTCAGTGTCTTGGGGTGGGCTATTTTCTAACCCTCACTGTTTTCTTACAGCCCCAGCGATCCTCTACAAGCTCACATAGGTTTGGGGTCCATTCGTGGTTCGCATTCTACTTTTGGAGTATATGGTTTGTGTTGCCCCTATACCTATATGTTCCTATTGCAATCTACTGTAACTTTACATTGCTTGCATTACTTCCTTTTGCTATTACTGCATATTTTTTGTATTGTGTATATATATCTTGTGTATATTTGGCATCCTCATACTGAGGGTACTCACTGAGATACTTTTGGCATATTGTCATAAAAATAAAGTGCCTTTATTTTTAGTATATCTGTGTATTGTGTTTTCTCATGATATTGTGCATATGACACCAGTGGTATAGTGGGAGCTTTGCATGTCTCCTAGTTCAGCCTAAGCTGCTCTGCTATAGCTACCTTCTATCAGCCTAAGCTGCTAGAAACACCTCTTCTACACTAATAAGGGATAACTGGACCTGGTACAGAGTGTAAGTACCCATTGGTACCCACTACAAGCCAGGCCAGCCTCCTACAAAGCCCCTCCTCCACTGCTCGTAGCTTAATTATCCATCTGCTTTCTAATTGCCTATGTAGTAGTGTCTTGTTACCACCTCTTGGGCATCTGCCCAGGGTGGCTATGCCATGTGTTTTGATGTTATGTAAATCCCGTTGAGTATGTGTGGAATTAAAGTGTACAGCAAATGGGTATTCTTTGTTGTTATTTTTAATCGCTCGAATATGTTCTTGTAACCTTTCCTTATAGGGTCTGATTGTACTGCCTATATATATATGTGCTTACAGACACAGATGAGACAGTATACCACATATCTGGTATTACAATTCATGAAATGTTTGATGTGATACGTAACACCGGTGTTATAACAGAATGATTTGGTTTTATCCATGGTATGTTCACAAATGTTGCAATGACCACATTTATAGAAACCAGGTGGTGGTCGTGGGATCCAATTATTTTTGGTAAGATTGGCTAAGAAGCTGTGACATAGCTTGTCTCTTAGGGTACGACCCATGCTATATACGACATTTGGTCTATCCCCGAGACCACTTTTTAAGGTGTTGTCAGACAGTAGTATAGGCCAGTTTTTCTTTAGAACTTTAAAAACATCTGAGCTAATAGTGCTATACGGGGTGATTAAGCTTAATCCCTTTCTCTCTTTTGTGGTCTTCTTAGGTTTGGTGTTGGTTAGAAGTGTTGTTCTATCAATTGTGCGGATTCTCTTATGTGTTTTATCCCACAGTTGTCCTGAGTATCCTCTTTTGAGAAATCGCTGTTTTAGTATGTCAAGTTGATTGGTAAATTCTTGTTCTTCACAACAGTTACGTCTCACCCTTATTGCCTCCCCATAGGGGATTGCTCTTATTTGAGAAGAGGGATGGGCACTGGTAGCGTGCAAAATGGAGTTGGTCGCTGTGGGTTTTCTATACAATTTTGTATAGATATTATCCTTCTTGGTGTAGATAGTCAGATCTAGGAAATCTATATTCTCTAAGCTAGAATGACTGGTAAATTGGATATTAAAATCATTGGTATTGAGATGACTGATAAAAAGATCCAATGTTGCATGATCTCCAGACCAGAACAAGAGGACGTCATCAATATATCGTCCCCAATACATAATATGTTGTGTAAGTTCTGGTGCACAATTGCGCCAGATGTGTTGTTGTTCATAGTAACCCATGTATAGGTTAGCAAATGAGGGTGAAAACTTGGCCCCCATTGCAACTCCTTGTGTCTGTTGGTACCATGTGCCTTCTTGTAAGAAGACGTTGTTACTCATGACCAGATGTATGAGATCGAGTAACATATCCGAGTGTCGGAGACATGTGGCATCCCTCTTGTCTAAAAAATATCTTATAGCCATCAGGCCAGTCTTTTTAGGTATGCATGTGTAGAGTGATGTAAAGTCCAGGGTGGCTAGAATATGTCCCTCTGTCCATTGGTAGTCAGATATTAAACAAAGCAGATGTTTTGTATCCCTAATGTATGATGGAAGATTTTGTACAATTGGTTGTAAGCATAGATCAATGTATTCCGAGAGTCTCTCGGTCGGAGAATTAATCCCCGAAATGATGGGTCTTCCAGGAGGGAAGTTAGCTGTTTTGTGTATCTTTGGAAGTGTGTAGATACATGGGAAACTGGGTGTCGGGTTGAATAGATATTTGAACTCTAGGTCTGTCAAGAGATCCATATCCCTCCATGTGGTAAGTTTAGTCTCTATGTCCATGATGATCTTGGCTATGGGATTATTAGCTAGTTTGCTATATGCCTCACTGTTCTGCAGTTGTCTATTGATCTCTGAAACTTAATCCACCTGGTTCATGACAACAATGTTGCCCCCTTTGTCTGCTTCCTTTATTAAAATGTCTTTGTCTTGTGTTAGAGTTCTAAGTGCAGCGCGATCATTAGCAGTGATGTTCTGTGGAATGGTTCTAAATCTGTTCTTATGTCGTGATTCCAACTGATACAAATCCTTAGTTACCCGTTTATAAAAAAGATCTATGGTATTATCTGTCGGTAAGGTAAGAACAAAACGTGATGTAGGCTTTAATCCGCTATGACATGTGTCTGTACTCCCCCAACCAAGATCTAGTAGGGTCTCATCATATGTAGGTGCATCATTAGTATCCATTGTGTCTTCTAAGGATAGTAGTGTATGTATGTCTTTTATGTCCTCGATAAGTAATGGCAAGGTATCGAATCGCTGATAGCTACATTGGTCATGCTTTCTTTGTCACTAAAGTACTTGAAAAGTTTACATTTACTTATAAACTTAAATAGGTTAATATGTAATTCCGTAAAGTCAGGTGTAGATGTCGGTACGAAACCCAGTCCCTTATTAAGAATGCTTAGTTGGTGCGTATCCAAGATTTTATTAGATAAATTCATCACACAGAAATTACTTGAAACAGATGTCTCCTCCTGGACGTTGCGATCTAGTTTTTGATGTTGCGTGTGGTCGATCTCGTAGTCACTCCTTCCTTTGCTTTGTTTGATTCCACTGTTTTGCCTTTTACCTCTTCTAGTTCTTTTTGGTACGTAGCCGACCCTGTTCTGGGGACTTTTTGTTCTCTGCGGAACCTTTCTAATTCCAATAAAAAAGGTGACTTAGTGTTACCAGTGTCGGTGTTACCTCGTAGGGAACCATTAGTGTCCTCACTGTTTACGCTAGAACAGCTAGACAGATCCGTATCACTAGTTCTGGTATTAGAAATTGTGGGAGACTGTGTTCTGGTGCTTATGCTGGCGTTTCTTTCTAAATTGGTATTATCAAATTTGTGTGAATAAGTAAAAACTCTCCATGTCGCATAATCTGTCGCGTCTCTTTTAAGTTTGCGCATTTTCTTCTCTCTCACGTATTCTTGGTGTCCCTGAAGGACTTCTTTTAGGATACCATAGTTTTTGGTGATTGCTTCCGACAAATTAGTGTCTTGAATCTCTTTCTCTAATTCATTAATTTCTACGAGTAATTTCTCTCTTTTCTCACCTGCATCTCTGATAAGAATATCCATGATACCATAGAAGGATGTAATCGGTAGTTGTTCCCCCTCCTGTAAGAGTGTTGGATTTAAGTCGCCAAAGGAGGGAAAAAGCACTACTCTCAAACCTCTCGGTATTTGTTTGTTTTGCAGATATTTTTGTAAGATGGTGGAGTCCCACCATCTAGATAGTTCTTGTTTTATTAGTCTTTCCAGTTTCATAAACTTTGTTCTAAGCCCTTCCTTTCTCACATTCCCACTGGTACTGGTAATGGTAGAAACACCTGCACCTGTATTTGTGCTAAAGAGTTCCTCCAATAATGCTTCCCTATTGTCATCAAATCTAGACATATTGGAACAAGGAAAGGAAAACAGGATTGTCCTATAATACTACTTATACAATTCAAATGTCAGTATATATTACAGCAGAGGAGTGCGTCTCCGTACACAAATTGTAACTTAAAAGGCGAGTTGTGGCTGTGTAATACAGTGGTGCGCACTTCCAAGATTTTTGCTTATATTATGAGTACGAACAAACAGTCAATCATATTGAAACTTCAACATCTGAATTTCAAGAGTGCCAGGGTGGTTCCACACCCAGCCACAGGGTGTGTAGATTGTGAGCCAACTGGTCCACAGTGGATAAATAGAATTGAGGGAACCACGGCACATCCAAATATTCAAAATAATGTCCTTTATTCTTCTTTTTGGTTATCCATTGAAAAACATCAGCTACAGTGTTCAATGTAGAAACAGCCGACACGTGTTTCGTCGTAACAACAACTTTTTCAAGGCTGTGAAATAATGTTCAGATACAATGGTAAACCAGTAGTTCCAATTGTCCAGTATAAAGTCTTAACTACCACCCGGAATGTGATAAAACCAGTTTACTTGGCTGTATAGACTGGCAAAAAACTTTCTTCATGTGTTTAATTAACTTTACCACAGTGCATGGTGAGTTAATAGTAAGCTGTTTAGTGCTCCCTATAGTATTAGATATAAGTAGTAAAAAATAATAATGCTAAAGATAGGTAAATGTTTGAGAGTACAGTATTACACCAAAGAGTGCAAAAATATACATTCAAGTGACCCAAATAAGAGTAGTGCAGAGGAAATCAAGATTTATCTCAGAGGACATACCTTGCTGATATAGTATATTGTACTCAAAGTGTGCCATTTATGTCCATATTGCGGCATTTAAAGTGAAGAGTCCTTTCCTATATGAAGGTACTCCATGTTGAGTTCTGAGGTGCACTATAAGACTAAATCAATAGTCGCACCTGGACCATAGTAAGTCTAACTGTAGGAAAAAGGAGCGAGAAGCAGAGTAAACACCAACTCTAGCCAAGTGTCTAAAAAGGCTAAGAAAGTAGAAAGACAGGCATATTCTCTATACACAGTGTCTCAATTTATGAAAAACAGAGATTGATGAGAATTAACAGTCGTAAACTACCCAACTGACAAAGAAACGTAACCAAGAACCACTTGCTTCCTTATTATGGAAGTTCAAAATGGATAACGTATGATGTCAACTAGGCTGTACCATAATTGACCGAAAATGAACCCATATAGAGTATGTGCATAAGCGTGCTAACTTAACTTTATACAAAAAATGCACACACGTGCCTGGACCATGTGCGTCTGGCATGTGTTGTACTTAAAATATGTGATAATGTGCTGTAGAAAACCGCATATGTGTCTGTGTCCTAAGACAACTAGAATACTTAAATTTTATATAAAGAATATCGTAAGTCAATATATTTAGATGCCAGAATATAATGTATTCAAAAGTTACATGAGTGTATCGTAACGTAATGTTAGTAAGTAGTAAGCATGCTAGGATAATGTGTATCCAGCATATGTTGGATTTAAAAAGAGGCGGTTCCACGCTCTTGCGCTGTAGGGCCAATCACGTGTGTCACAACCCTGAAATGATGGCTGTGAAATGAACACGCTGAAAGACGCTGTCTGCTAATCAAACAAAGGCACGCCACCGTTAAGATAGCTACCTGGTTTAACTTTGGTGTAAAGCGTTAGTGAGCAGTCAAAGCAATGCGCGAGCCTAGAGGTTTATCAGAAATGTAACACCAGCAGGACAGACTGCTTTGAAATATTGATACGAACGGAGGTGAGACCTTACCCGTAAGGCTGTCCGTGTACGCGTATAGATCACAGCATGTATGTATAACGCTTGTGCTGTTAAAGACGGGCATTTTATACTTTTCCACGATAATGAAAATAGAAAGAGGACAATGTTATGAGCTCCACTCTCCCGGTGGTTGCCATCTTGTAATGAAGAGACATAAAGAGAATTGAAAATAGAATAGTAGCAGACGTCTATTATCAATAAGGTTTGTCAAATGTAGAAAATGAAATGAAGATGGCAACCACCGGGATATAAATAATTCAATATATTTCAAAGCAGTCTGTCCTGCCGGTGTTACATTTCTGATAAACCTCCAGGCTTGCGTATTGCTTTGACTGTTCACTAACGCTTTACACCAAAGTTAAACCAGGTAGCTATCTTAACGGTGGAGTGCCTTTGTTTGATTAGCAGACAGCGTCTTTCAGCGTGTTCATTTCACAGCCATCATTTCAGGGTTGTGACACACGCGATTGGCCTTACAGCGCAAGAGCGCGGAACCGCCTCTTTTTAAATCCAACATATGTTGGATACACATTATCCCATCATGCTTACTACTTACTAACATTACGTTACGATACGCTGGTGTAACTTTTGAATACATTATATTCTGGCATCTAAATATATTGACTTACGATATTCTTTATATAAAAATGAAGTATTCTAGTTGTCTTAGGACACAGACACGTATGCGGTTTTCTACAGAGCAAGAGCGCACTATTTCATATTTTAAGTACAACACATGCCGGTCGCACATGGTCCAGGCACGTGTGTGCATTTTTTGTGTAAAGTTAAGTTAGCACGCTTATGCACATACTCTATATGGGTTCATTTTCGGTCAATTATGGTACAGCCTAGTTGACAACGTACGTTATCCATTTTGAACTTCCATAATAAGGAAGCAAGTGGTTCTTGGTTACGTTTCTTTGTCAGTTGGGTAGTTTACGACTGTTAATTCTCATCAATCTCTGTTTTTCATAAATTGAGATGTTGTGTATAGAGAATATGCCTGTCTTTCTACTTTCTTAGCCTTTTTAGACACTTGGCTAGAGTTGGTGTTTAATCTGCTTCTCACTCCTTTTTCCTACAGTTAGACTTACTATGGTCCAGGTGCGACTATTGATTCAGTCTTATAGTGCACCTCAGAACTCAACATGGAGTACCTTCATATAGGAAAGGACTCTTCACTTTAAATGCCGCAATATGGACATAAATGGCACACTTTGAGTACAATATACTATATCAGCAAGGTATGTCCTCTGAGATAAATCTTGATTTCCTCGGCACTACTCTTATTTGGGTCACTTGAATGTATATTTTTGCACTCTTTGGTGTAATACTGTACTCTCAAACATTTACCTATCTTTAGCATTATTATTTTTTACTACTTATATCTAATACTATAGGGAGCACTAAACAGCTTACTATTAACTCACCATGCACTGTGGTAAAGTTAATTAAACACATGAAGAAAGTTTTTTGGCAATCTATTCAGCCAAGTAAACTGGTTTTATCACATTTCGGGTGGTAGTTAAGACTTTATACTGGCCAATTGGAACTACTGGTTTACCATTGTATCTGAACATTATTTCACAGCCTTGAAAAAGTCGTTGTTACGACGAAACACGTGTCGGCTGTTTCCACATTGAACACTGTAGCTAATGTTTTTCAATGGATAACCAAAAAGAAGAATAAAGGACATTATTTTGAATATTTGGATGTGCTGTGGTTCCCTCAATTCTATTTATCCACTGAGGACCAGTTGGCTCACAATCTACACACCCTGTGGCTGGGTGTGAAACCACCCTGGCACTCTTGAAATTCATATGTTGAAGTTTCAATATGATTGACTGTTTGTTCGTACTCATAATATAAGCAAAAATCTTGGAAGGGCGCACCACTGCATTACACAGCCACAACTCGCCTTTTAAGTTACAACAGACACAGGTGGTCATTACAACCCTGGCGGACGGTGATAAAGCGGCGGTAAGACCGCCAACAGGCCGGCCAATTTTTTTTTGCTATTACGACCGTGGCAGAAACTGCAAACAAAGACAGCCACTTTACCACTCCGACCGCCACAGCGGTACAAACAAACAGTGCGCCGGTCACCGCCAACAGACAGGCGGAGAACAATGTACCGCCCACACTATTATGACAGGCCAATCCGCCACCTTTTCCGGGGCGGATTCAGCACGGATAAAAACATGACGGAAACAGGAATCCCGAAGGAAAAACGCTCACCTCTACACACCCCACGAGGAACGAGGACGACATGGATCCGGAACTCCAAATTCTACCTGCAATAGTCTTCCTGCTCCTCTACCAGGAGCACGAACGCCAGCGGCGAAGACCACGGTGAGTACTGCACCTACGACACAGGGGAGAGGGGAGGGAAAAACAGAGACATACACACGCAACACCCCAACCCTCACCCACTACAACACACACACTAATGCATATCAATACATCACAGTTACACCCCCCAAAACCCCCGGAAGAATGCAAAGACAATAGAAAAAGAGTGTAACCATTGTAATATATTAAAAGCAAGTAGGCAGAAATATATATATACACCATGTACAAAATATATACCAAGCATAGTAGTCCAGGTAGTGCTCTAATAAAGTCCGTGGAACACTGGGACCACACGGTATTTGCGAGGCCCACACAAGATCCCCGACCATGATGGAGAGAACACTGCAGGGGCATCAGAGAGCAACTAAACAGGCAACTGAGGGGGAGGGAAAGGGGGGGAACCTCAGCCGGTTGAGTGCACGACGCCAAATCCACGAGGGGGCCACATGCCCACTGTTCCATCCTGGGGAGTGCAAAGCCACCGTCTCTCAAGTCTCTACAGTGGGTGGGTTGCCCACTGTTCAATCCTGGGGAGTGCAAAGCCACAGTCACTCAAGTCTCTACAGTGGGTGGTTTGCCCACTGTTCAATCCTGGGGAGAGCAAAGCCACAGTCTCACAAGTCTCTACAGTGGGTGGTTTGCCCACTGCTTTATCCTGGGGAGTGCAAAGCCACAGTCTCTCAAGTGGTTGACAGTCTCCACTGGTTCTGGAGGGGGCATGGTGCCCAGAGTGCTTCATCCTGCTAAGGACAGAGGTAGTGGATGGATCTCTCCACTGGTTCTGGAGGGGGCATGGTGCCCAGAGTGCTTCATCCTGCTAAGGACAGAGGTAGTGGATGGATCTCTCCACTGGTTCTGGAGGGGGCATGGTGCTCAGAGTGCTTCATCCTGCTAAGGACAGAGGTAGTGGATGACAGTCTCCACTGGTTCTGGAGGGGGCATGGTGCCCAGAGTGCCAGAGGTAGTGGATGACAGTCTCCACTCGTTCTGGAGGGGGCATGGTGCCCAGAGTGCTTCATCCTGCTAAGGCCAGAGGTAGTGGATGGATCTCTCCACTAGTTCTGGAGGGGGCATGGTGCCCAGAGTGCTTCGTCCTGCTAAGGACAGAGGTAGTGGATGACAGTCTCCACTGGTTCTGGAGGGGGCTCTGGAGGGGGCATGGTGCCCAGAGTGCTTCATGCTGCTAAGGGCAGAGGTAGTGGGTGCCAGTCTCCACTGGTTCTGGAGGGGGCATGGTGCCCAGAGTGCTTCATCCTGCTAAGGACAGAGGTAGTGGATGACAGTCTCCACTGGTTCTGGAGAGGTCTTTGTGCCCAGAGTGCTTCATCCTGCCAAGGATTGGGTGAGTGGATGAAAGTCTCCACTGGTTCTGGAGGGGTCTTTGTGCCCAGAGTGCATCATTCACCCCGTGATGGACACAGTTGTGTCAGTGCTCTTGCCGCTCATGGGTCAGCGGTGCTTGAGACAGCGGTGCCCTGTTCAGCGGTGTTTGAGATGGCGGTGCCCTGTTCAGCGGTGCTTGAGACGACGGTGCCCTGTTCAGCGGTGCTTGAGATGATGGTGCCCTGTTCAGTGGTGTTTGAGATGGCGGTGCCTTGTGCAGCGGTGCCTGAGATGGCGGTGCCCTGTTCAGCGGTGCTTGAGATGGCGGTGCCCTGTGCAGCGGTGCCTGAGACGGCGGTGCCCTGTTCAGCGGGGGTTGAGATGGCGGTGCCCTGTGCAGCGGTGCTTGAGACGGTGGTGCCCTGTGCAGCAGTGCTTGAGATGGCGGTGCCCTGTGCAGCGGTGCTTGAGACGGCGGTGCCCTGTTCAGCGGTGCTTGAGATGGCGGTGCCCTGTTCAGCGGTGCTTGAGGCAGCGGTCTCCATTGCAGGGACTCAGCTGCTGGCGGTCCTTCATGGCCCAGCGGGGCTTTTGCTGGCGGTCCTCCATGGCCCAGCGGGCTTGTGCTGGCGGTGGCCTCCTGGGCAGGTGGGCTGGTGCTGGCGGGCCCCTCCTGGGCAGCTGGGCTTGTGCTGGCAGTCCTGTCCTGGGCAGCTGGGATTGTGCTGGTGGGCCTTTCCTGGGCAGCTAGGCTTGTGCTGGCGGTCCTGTCCAGGGCAGCTGGGCTTGTGCTGGCGGTCCTGTCCTGGGCAGGTGGGCTTGTGCTGGTGGGCCTGTCCTGGGCAGCTGGGCTTGTGCTGGTGGTCCTGTCCTGGGCAGCTGGGCTTGTGCTGGCGGGCCTGCCCTGGGCAGCTGGGCTTCTGCTGGCTGTCCTTTCCTGGGCAGCTGGGCTTGTGTTGGCGGTCCTGTCCTGGGCAGGTGGGCTTGTGCTGGCGGTCCTGTCCTGGTCAGCTGGGCTGGTGCTGGCGGGCCTGTCCTGGGCAGCTGGGCTGGTGCTGGAGGTGGCCTCCTGGGCAGCGGGGATGATGGCGGTCTTCTCCGCTGTGCTGCTCTTCCCAGACTTGGTGGGTTTCCTGTGGCCCTTTCCCACCTTGGAAGGTGTCACAGTTGACTCCACAATCCCACCGGGACCCCTGGGAGTGGCTTTGGTGGCTGGAGTCTTCCCCCTCTCCCGCCGTGCACTGGCCAACTTCTGATGCTTCACAGGTGGGGGACTGTCTGTGCTGTGGCTCCGTGCCACACTGGCTGCCCTGGTGGCCGGTGCACTCTAGATTCCGGTGACTACAGGCACCACTGGTCCTGGAGATGTTGTGGCTGAGGTGCTAGTTCGGGACCTAGGAGACGGACGGGGTGGGGGATGTGTGGGAAAGAGGTCAAGGTTGGACAGGAAAAGTTTTTGGGACACACTGGGACGGGTAGCTGGAGGGGGTTTGGGAGTGGAGGAAGAGGTGGTGGTTGTAGGAGGTGTTCGTTTGCTGACATTGGGTGAAGGTGCATGCGCTGGAGGCTGTTGTGAGGTGGATGGCTGTTGGGTGGGTGTGTGCCTGCGTTTGTGTATCTTGGGAGGGGGCGTCACAGACACACTGGGAGAGAACACAGGGGACGTGTGAATGGTAGTGGGGGTGGTGACTGCACATGAGCGGGGTGTGGTGGTGGGTGTGCTGGAGAGGGACGTAGTGGCTGTAGAGGTAGTGCATGCAGGTGTGAGTGTAGACGAGACTGGGAGGGAGGAGGGAGACGAGGAGGAGGGGGACACAGTGGAGGCAGTGGATGTTGGTGTGTCTGCATGTGTGTGATGCTTGCGTGAGTGCCTGTGGGATGTGTGGTGCTTATGTTTGCCTGAGCTTCCCTTGTGTGTTGACGTGTGTGCATGCTGGTCTGTAGGTGTGCTTAGGATAGGCTAAGTTACAGGGGATTGGGTCGCGGTGGAGGAAGTTGGAGGGGGGAGGCTAGACACAGTTACAATGGCTGCCATCAGTGCTGAGGCAGGAGTCTGAAAAGCTCGCTGAAGGGCCGCCTGACCAGAATGAATGCCCTCCATGAATCCATTTGTTTGTTGTAACTGCCTTTCTACCCCCTGGATGGAATTCAAAATGGTAGACTGCCCAACAGTGAGTGACCTGAGGAGGTCAATGGCCTCCTCACTGAGGGCAGCAGGGGTGACTGGGGCAGGGCCTGAGCTGCCTGGGGCGAAGGTGATGCCACCCTCCCGGGTGAGCGGGCACGGGCGAAGGCTGAGGGGCTGCTGGGAGGGCGGTGCTGGAAGGGGGGGTGACGGCTGTACCTGTAGATGGGGGTGGGACAGATGTTGCCGCCACCACAAGGGAGCTCCCATCAGAGGACGAGTCCATGTCACTGGTGTAAGCTCCTGTCCCCGCCGTGGAGCTCCCCTCGCCCTCCGTCCCACTGGTGAAGTCCGAGTCCGTAGTGTGGCCCTCCATGGTCATGTGGGATGCAGCCCCCTGGTGCTCCGGTGCCACTGCTCCTCCGCCTGATGATGCTAATGCACACAAGAACAGGGAGACCACAAAAAGGGGGGGGACGACAGTAGAAAGACATGTTGAGTGCATGCATTACCGCTACAGTTGGCGGACACGACAGACACAGAAGCCCCCTGCACTATGCCGTGCTCTTGGGCTCCACTGTTCAATTGCTGGGAAATGGCCTACAAGGCTATGGACAACATCTGCACACATAGATGACACAGGGGCATGACTAGGTGTACTTGGCACTCTACAGAGGTGGGGTGGGGTGCCACATGGCCTGCCTTACGGAAGGACCTTGCCTACGGAACTCGCCCTGGCCCAGGGAAACCAACTGCCCACCTCCCCACCCAGACACCTCCACTGCGCGCAAAGTCAGCAGAATGAGAGTGTACTCACCCCCTTGTGGCTGCTGTGATGCCCTCAAGCGCCCATCCAACTCCGGGTAGGCCACCACCAGGATCCTGAACATCAGGGGGGTCATGGTGCGACGGGCACCCCTCCAATGCTGGGAGGCCATCCCCAGCTGAGCCTCCACCGTCTTCTTGCTCCAGCGGCGAATGTCCTCCCATCTTTTCCGACAGTGGGTGCTCAGTCTGTGGTAGACCCCCAGGGTCCGGACGTCCTTGGCAATGGCACGCCAAATATGTTTTTTCTGGGGGGCGCTGACCTACATGAAATGTACAGGGGGAAGAGTAAGTAATTACCAACTGCACTGTCAAACTGATTGGCCCCCATCCCTACCCTTGCCATGTGGCACATGCATTCACTGTCTTTCATGCACGACGCACTCTCCCCCCTTCCTTCTTACATCCAGCCCTCTCCACACAGGCATAGCCCATACAACATGCTCCCTGTGTACTTACCTGTTTGTCTGGAGGACCATAGAGTAGCGTGTACTGGGGGTGGACCCCATCCACGAGTTTCTCCAACTCCTCCGATGTGAAGGCAGGGGCCCTTTCCCCAGACAATCGAGCCATTGTGTCTTCCAGACCGAGGTCACAGCAGCACTTGCAGTGTAGGTCCTCTCCTGTCGAAGATCAGGTATCGAGTGATTGAACAAATAGAAAACGGCGGTCACGTCCGCGGCGGTGCGTACCGTCACCACCAGCGTACATCGTCATTGGCTCCTGGGAACCATGGGGTCCAAGGTTAACCAATGCAGCATTGCACCGTGGTCTTCGACCGCCTACCGCGACGGTGTACAACGCCAGCGCAGTTACCTCACATCCCATTGTCCCACTTTAGAGGTCAGGCAGCCGCCATTTCAGGGGCCCACATGGCTTCATTTTCAACTGCGTCACACATACCTAGGCCTAGACTCAACACACATACAGGCCACCTTTTGTGTATGAATGGTGTTCTGTGTAAACGGTGGGTATGTACCTCTGAGTTGTTTGACTCTGTGCTCGCTGTTGTCCTTCATAGGCAGCGTCTGCTGGGACATGTGAGGAGATGGCGGCATCCTCCGTGGTTCCGACCGTTGGTGGACCTGTCGACAATGGAGGAGCAACATGTGATTATCACATACAGGCTTGACCGTGCCACAATCTAGGCACTGTGGGCCAGATGTAGAAAGATTCCAAATTGCGATTTGCAATTTGAGAGTCCCTGCGACTCGCAAATTGCAAGTCGCAATTTGGGATGCAGAAAGGTGTCTCAGACACCTTCTGCAACTCGCTATGGGGTCGCAAAGACCCACCTCATTAATATTTATGAGGTGGGTCGCAGTTTGCGACCCCATAGCGAGTCTAGGCACTCACGGGGATGGTGGCCTGCTGGAGACAGCAGACCACCATCTCCGTGACTGCTTTTAAATAAAGCAGTTTTTTTTTCTCTTTGCAGCCCGTTTTCCTTAAAGGAAAACGAGCTGCAAATAGAAAAAGATACCGAAACCTTTTGTTTCGGTTTTTTTCAGAGTAGGTAGGCAGTGGTCCATAGGACCACTGCCTGCTCTGAAAAAATAATTTTGTGAGCATTCACAAAGGGGAAGGGGTCCCGTGGGGACCCCTTCCCCTTTGCGAATGAGTTACCATCCACTTCAAGTGGATGGTAACTGCGAGTTGATTTGCGACCGCTTTCGCGGTCACAAATCAACTTAAATCGCGGTGCGAGTCGCAAATAGGAAGGGAACACCCCTTCCTATTTGCGAGTCGGAAACACATTTTGCGAGTCGGTTCCGACTCGCAAAATGTGTTTCTGCATCGCTTGAGGGCTTTTGCACCTCGCAAACGGCGTTTGTCGCCGTTTGCGAGGTGCAAAAGCCTACCTACATCTGGCCCTGTGTACCCAGTTGGAGCCAGACCTGATGTCAGCAACCCGCCATCCCACAGGAATCCCCCCTCAAGTGCAGGTGCTGTCAGTGCTCCATTTCCTTGCAAGTGGGTCTTTTCAAACAAGAGTGGCCATAGCATCAGGGATGTCCCAGCCTATGTTTTCCAACATATTGTCCAGAGTGTTGTCTGCCCTTCTGAAACACATGCGGAGCTACATCGTTTTTCCTCAGGTGGAGGATTTGCCTACAGTGAAAGGTGATTTCTATACCCTGGGACACATCCCCAACATCATAGGTGCCATTGATGGGAACAATGTGGCTTTGGTCCCCCCCCCAACAGGATTGAACAGGTGTTCAGAAACCGGAAGAGTTATCATTCAATGAATGTACAGATGGTATGTTTGGCAGACCAGTACATCTCCCATTTGAATGCCATGTTCCCTGGCTCAGTGCATGACGCCTACATCCTGCGGAATAGCAGCATCCATTATGTGATGGGTCAACTCCAGGGGCACCATGTGTGGCTATTAGGTGAGCACCTGTAAGCAAGACAGTGGGAATGGTTGTCTGGGGATATCCCTACAGTTAGTGCGTGTCTAACAGTTGTCCCTCGCCATTTGCAGGTGAGTCTGGTTACCCCAACCTGTCATGGCTACTGACCCCAGTGAGGAATTCCAGGACAAGGGCAGAGGAACGCTACAACGAGGCCCATGGGCGAACTAGGAGGGTGATCGAGCGGACCTTCGGACTCCTGAAGGCCAGGTTCCGGTGCCTCCATATGACAGGTGGATCCCTATTCTACTCACCAAAGAAGGTGTGCCAGATCATCATGGCCTGCAGTATGCTTAACAACTTGACTTTGCGATGACAGGTGCCTTTTCTGCAGGAGGATGGTCCAGATTGCGGTGTTGTGGCAGCTGTGGAGCCTGTGGACAGTGAAGACGAGGAAGCAGAGGAAGAAGACCCGAACAACAGGGACTCAGTGATCCAGCAATATTTCCAGTGAGACACAGGCAAGAGTACAGACCTGCCTACTAGATGTACTTTAACACTACTATCTCTCTACTGTCTGTCGTTTTCACCCAGTGTATGATCACTGAGTTGTCACTTTCCCTTACGATTTCACAGATGTGGGTCCCACTGTGTGACATCTGCTTAGATTCCTCATGGACTAGAGCTGTGTGACATAGGTATGTTGACATTACAATTGAAAGAGCATTTTGTCACTGTAATTGCTAATACACTATTTCAAAATCACAGACAGACTCCAGATTATTTTGTGCTTTAAGTGTGTTTATTTAAGTGCTCAATATTGGAGGGGGTAGTGAAATGGTGAGGGGTGATGGCGGAGGAATGTCCATGGCAGAGTCCAGTCTATTAGTCTCACAGGTGCATTGCGCATGTGGGCATAGGAAGTGGAGCTGGGGCAGTTTAAGTATGGACAGGGTGACAAAGTGGGACAGTAGGATGACAATCAGGGTGGTCTCATTTCTTGGCGGGGGTCTTGGCATCGTGCTCTGTCTTGTTCCTTGATCTCAGGGACCGTTTGCGAGGTGGTTCTCCCTCTGCAGGGGGTGGGGTGCTGGTGTGGTGGTCCTGTGGCGGGGCGTCCTGTCCACTAGCGCCGGCGGAGGTGGTGGGCAGTTCATCATCCATGCTAGTGTCAGGGGCCCCTTGTAGTGCCACAGTGTCCCTCCTGGTGTTCACAAGTCCCTTCAGCACCCCTACGATGGTGCCCAGAGTGGAGCTGATGGTTCTGAGTTCCTCCCTGAAGCCCATATACTGTTCCTCCTGCAGGCACTGGGTCTCCTGAAACTTGGCCAGTACCGTTGCCATTGTCTCCTGGGAGTGGTGGTAGGCTCCCATGATGGAGAAGAGGTCCTCGTGGAGAGTGGATTTCCTTGGCCTGTCCGCCCCCTGTCACACAGCAGCCCTCCCAGTTCCCCTGTGTTCCTGGGCCTCCGTCCCCTGGACCGTGTGCCCACTGCCACTGCCCCCAGGTCCCTGTTGTTGTTGGGGTGGTGGGTTAGCCTGGGTTCCCTGTAGTGGTGGACACACAGATGATTGACGTGTCCTGGGGACGGAGGTATGGGCCCGTTGGGTGGGTGCTGTGCTGGTGTTTCCAGAGGGGGGAAGGTCTGTGGTGGCCTGTGACTCGGTGAGGGGAACCGACTGTCCAGAGGTCCCCGATGGGCCGGGCTGGTCATCTAGATCCAGTTGGACAGAGGTGCTGTCATCACTGTGGGCCTCTTCTGTTGGTGGTGTGGACATTGGTGGACCCTCCTGTCAGGTGACGTTGGGTAGGGGTCCTGCAGGGGTATAAAAGGATGGTTATTACATCTGTGTGTGGCATGGTGTGCAATGGGTGGGTGACCGTGTACCCCAGTGCTTGCATTCCTGTGTGGGACCTTGTGTGATGATGGTTTAGGGGGTTGTATGGGTATGTGCAGTGAGCATGCTTTAGTGATGGGGGTCCATGCTTTGTTGTTGCATGCAGGGCTTGGTGTTTGGATGGGTGGTTTGTGATGTTGGGACATATGTGAGGAGTTGGAGTGCTGGGGGTGATGGTGAGGGTGGGGGTATGTGCTGGCATTCAGGTAGGGTGGGGGATGTAATAGTTAAGATTTGTCTTACCAGAGTCCATTCCTCTACCTACTCTTGCGAGGCCTTCAGGATGCAGAATCGCCAAGACCTGCTCCTCCCATGTTGTTAGTTGTGGGTGAGGAGGTGGGGGTCCGCCGCTAGTCCGCTGAACTGCCAGGTGGTGTCTTGAGACCACAGAACGCACCTTCCCCCGTAGGTCATTCCACCTCTTCCTGATGTCCTCCCGATTTCTTGGGTGCTGTCCCACTGCGTTTACCCTGTCCACTATTCTTCGCCATAGCTCCATCTTCCTTGCAATTGAGGTGTGCTGCACCTGTGATCCGAATAGCTGTGGCCCTACCCGGACGATTTCCTCCACCATGACCCTGAGCTCCTCCTCCGAGAACCTGGGGGGTCTTTGCCGTGTCATGGGGTGGTGTAGGCGATGTGTGGGGTGGAGTGTGTAGTGATAAGTGTGCTGATATGTAGTGGGGTGTTGTGTGAGGTGCGTGGAAGTTCTGTGGGTAATGGTGTTGTGTGCCTGTGGATGCTGTTGTTCCTGCTGGTGCTGTCTCTCTCTGGCCTTCTTTTGGAACTTTTGGTAGTAGGGGTTTGTGGGTGATGTGGGTGTGTGTTTTATATTGTAATGGGTGTGTGGGAGTGGTGTGTGTATGTGTATCAGGTGTGTTTATTTTGAATTGTCCAATGTGGCTGTGTTTTGTAAATGTGTGTGTATTTTGAGCGCAGCGGTGTGTACCACCAATGGAATACCGCAGTCGAAAGACTGCCGCGTGGATTCGTGTGTCGTGATAGTGTGGGAGTATTTCTATTGGCGTGACGGTGGAGGTTTTGTTTTCGCCAGTTTATCACTGACCTTTGGTGTGGCGGACTTGTGTGGGTGTCTAGATTTTGGCGGATTCCGAACTGTGGGTCATAATAGCTGTGGCGGTATTCCGCGGCCTCGGCGGTGTGTTGGCAGTCTTCTGCATGGCGGTAAGCGGCTTTTACCGCCAATGTTGTAATGAGGGCCACAGTGCCTATATACAAATTTACAATGAATTACTATCATTTGACATCATCACCACTACAACACCGCCACTGCTGCCAACAGGCAGCAATGTTCACCCTCATCTTGCACCATATATGTGCTTGTGATTCTATGTTATTTGCTACCTTATTAATTAGCCCAATTCTGCCACCATCTTTTGTGGCTTACGCATCTGTTTTTACATGCTGTTTGTAAATCTCCATTACAACAATTAGCAAGCAACCTCATGCATGGTGGAATCAGGAAAGACTATGTGATTACAAACTGTTCATATATTTGTATGATTGGGCATACTAATAAAATAAAGAATAGCTGACCTTCTTTTTTTGTTTGTTTCTGCAGTGGTCTTTCCAGACATCATTTTTTTTTAAATATGAAGGAGTAACTGTTCGTGTCAGATTAATCCTCCATAATACTGAAACCGTTATGCACATGTTGTCAAATAATTCCGAAAAGGTTTCAAACTTAACTTTTCTATTTTCCATTTTTAACTGGACTTACCTATTGCGCTCTATCCTCGCTTATTTCCGAGTGACCGGCACATAGAAAGCCTCTATTCTCGTTTCAGGTGACAACAAACTTGTACCCTGTACGAACGCAGTTAAATTTAAACCGAGCGTTCATAGGCTGCGGTAGCGGCGGAGCCTTGGGTTGACAACAACATAAAAGAAGGACATTATTTCCTACAATGAAGGAAGGCTGCAATCTATCTTTCCATGGCGGCCATCTTAAACTCATCGGATTTATATCCTGAAACAATGTTCTACCGATAAAGCGACTATTTTCTGCTATCGATGACAAGCCCATTTAATAGGTTTAAGTGTTATTCTTAAATACTCGCTAATGTTTAATAAGGTTATGTTATGAAAGAACTGCACATTTTGCAGCACATCAAAGTTAGTGGGGACCACCACTGGACTAATCTCAACACATACTATACACAAGGGGAGAAGTATCCAAAAAGAAAAAAAATATATATATATTTTTTTAATTTTTAATTAATGCCCACATTTCATCAAGGTCATTCAAACCTCTTCTGGCCGTACTCAATTTCTCGCTTAATCTCGCCTCCATACGGTGCAAAATAGAGGAACACTCATCAGCTGTTTGTGTCTTCTCTGCTACATATAGGACGGACCATCTAATATCATAATTTCCGTGCCTTTGGTCTCTATAATGATCAACTAGAGGGGCACTTCTTATTTTGCATCTGATCCTAGAAAGGTGTTGTAGGATGCGCACTTTTACTGGTTGTGTGGTCTGACCAATGTATGTCAACTTACATGGGCATGTAATGCAATAGACTATATTTCTTGTATTGCAATTCGAAAACCGGAGTTGCTGATATGTTATACCATTTACTTCGATGTTTTTTGTGTTCTCTGTGTATTGGCAAGTCGTACAATTGTTACATTTATAATGACCAATGAGAGGTGGTAACTCTAGCATAGCCCTCAGGTCATTCTTCTTTTTAGATGTGGCAAAAGAAGCCTGGGCTAATGAGTCCCGTATATTGTGGCCCCTTTTAAAAGAGAACAATGGCTTTTTTATCCCTAAAGGGTGCAATATTTTCCAGTTTTTTTTCAATGATAGCTCTAATCCGATTTGCTTTAGGATTATAGGTTAACACACAGGTGAGGGGTATTTCTTTTTCTTTTTCTCTCGGTGTTAGTAGAGTTTCCCTTGGTGTGTACCAGGCTAGTTTACAGGCCCTCCTGACTATTTTTCTCGGGTATCCTCTTGCTATCAATCGTAATGTCAATTCTTCCGCGTTGTCAAAGTAATCTTCCTTATTGGTACAGTTTCTACAGATACACAGAAATTGTCCATGAGGTAAGTTTTCTTTCAAATTACGTGGGTGATTGCTGGAAAAATGCAATAGAAAATTTCTATCGGTGGTTTTTTTATAAAGGTTAACTCCTATTACTCCCTCTTGTGCCTCAATCCATAGATCCAAAAAGTTAATACGTCTGGGATCAGATGTCATTGAGAATTTTAAATCAGGAGTAAGATGGTTAACACAAACGTGAAAGGCTGCTAGAGACTCTGAGCTGCTTTCCCAGATCATTAGGATGTCATCTATGTATCTTAATCAGCGTTTTACATTTCTTTGAAAAGGATTGCTGTTATAGTATATCCACTTAGTTTCAAAATAATCCATCACTAAGTTAGCGATTTCAGGAGCAAAGCTGCACCCCATCGCTACACCTTTGACTAGTAAATACATAACCTGGTCAAAAGTGAAGAAGTTACTTTTAAGGCAAAGTGTCGCCAAAGTCATTATAAACAAAGTAGGAAACTTATGTGGCAAGACTCTCCTATCCAGATAAATATTCATTATCTCCAACGCCTCATTCTGTGGGATATTAGTGTACAGTATAGTGATTTAATATCTAATGTTACTAATATCTGTGTATCCTGATTGTAAATGTTTCCTTCTAACATATTTATCATATGCATAGAATCTCTTACATATGATCAAGTCGCCCATACCAAAGGTTTTTAAAAAGTGTCAACATATTGGGCCAAGGGCTCAAGGATTGATCCACATGTGGAGATGATTGGTCTACCTGGCGGGTTATCCACATTTTTGTGAATCTTCGGAGGGATATATAGCCAGGGAGTATGTGCCTCACTTTGATTTAGAAATTCGTATTCCTTTTTACATATCCAACCTTCTCTTAAAGCTTCGTCTGTTGTTATTTTGATCACTCTTTTTAAATGTGCTGTTGGATCTTCTGTAATGACTCTATAATGTTCTTTATTTTCAAATTGACGTATTACTTCAGATTTATATTTCTGTTTATCCAGTATAAAAATACCACCTCCCTTATCTGCTGGTTTGATGACAATATTGTCATTTTGAGATAGCAAGGTAATAGCCATCCTTTCTTCCTTTGAGCAATTTGGTTGGAAAAAAATATTTTTCTGAATTTCAGCTGGCATACTATTCATATCTCGGCAAAATGTTAATTTGAGACAAATTCCACTGGTATTTTCATCATCATTTATGGGTTTTTCTGTTGCTTCACAGAAAAATGCCCTTAGTCTCACTTTTTGTAAAAATTGTAATATCTCTGTTTTAGTGTCAACTGGGTCTAATAATCAAGCTGGTACAAAAGACAGACCATAATTCAATATCTCATATTCAATGTCTGAAAGATTATAATCAGATAAATTATAAATAGGCATATGATTCTTATCACAAATGCCTATCGTCTATATATTATTTTCCTTGTTCTGAACTCCCCTTGATCTAGATATTGACCTCTGTCCTGTTCTTGATACTCCAGGCACATCCTCCTGCAGAAAAGGCACCTGGCGTCTCAAGGCCAGGTTGTGCAACATGCAACATGCAAGATGCAACAATGATCTGGCACACCTTCTTGGGTGAGTAGTACAGGGATCCACCTGTCCGATGGAGGCACCGGAACCTGGCCTTCAGGAGGCTGAAAGTCCTTTCCATGATCCTCCTTGTACGCCCATGTGCCTCATTGTAACATTCCTCTGCCCTTGTCCTGGCATTCCTCACTGGGGTCAGCAACCATGAGAGGTTGGGGTAACCAGAGTCACCTGCAAATATCGAGGGACAACTGTTAGACACACACTAACCCTTAGGGACAATCCCATACCCAGACACCAACATATACTGGGTGGGGACCTTTGGCTCACCTATCAGCCACACCCGGGGGGGCCTCTGGAGTTGGCCCATCACATATGGGATGCTGCTATTCCTCAAGATAAAGGCATCATGCACAGAGCAAGGATATTTGGCATTCACATGGAAGATGTACTGGTCCGCCAAACACACCATCTGCACATTCATAGAGTGATAGCTTTTTCTATTCCTGTAAACTTGTTAATTTCTCCCGGGGGGACAAATACCATATGTGTACCATCTATGGCATTAATGATGTTTTGGATATGTTCCAGGGCATAAACGTTAGCCTTCACTGTGGCCAAATCCTCCACCTGGGGGAACACGATGTAGCTGTGCATGTGTTTCAGCAGGGCAGACAACATTCAGGTCAACACGTTAGAGAACATTGGCTGAGACATTCCTGATGCCATGGCCACTGTTGTTTGGAGGGAACCACTTGCCAGGAAATGGAGCACTGACAGGACCTGCACTATAGGGGGATTCCTGTGAGCTGGCGGATAGCTGACATCAGGTCTGGCTCCAATTGGGCACACAGTTCTTGGATTGTGGCACGATCAAGTCTTTAGGTAATGATAATGTGTCTGTCCTCCATAGTTGCAAGGTCCACCAGGGGTCTGTATATCGGAGGATGCCGCCATCTCGTATTCTGCCTCAGCGTTTGAAGCCTATGGAAGAGAACGGTGAGCAGAGGGTCATATTCCCACATCTATTGCACTAATGTTGATTTATTTACTTCACAGAAACAGTATGTGAACTCGAGAGTCAGTTGATGTGCCAATGTCTGCTGTGACGTAGTTAGGTGCAATGCCCTGTGCCCCCCTGAAATGGCGGCTGCCTGACCTGTGAGGAGGGACAAGTGGAAATGAGGTAATTGCGCTGGCGTTGTGCGCCGTCGCGGTAGGAGGTTGATGACCGCGGTGCAACTTCACATTGGTTATCATTGGGCCCTACTGGTCCTAGGAGCCAATGGCAATATACGCCGGCGGTGATGGTACGCACCGCCATGGACGTGACCACCATTTTCTATCTGTTCACTCACTTGCTACCTGACCTTCAACAGGAGGTGACCTACACTGCAAGTGCTGCTGTCACCTGTGTCTAGAAGTGACAATGGCTCAGGTGTCTGGGGAAAGGGCCCCTGCCTTAACTGCGGAGGAGTTGGAGAAACTGGTGGATGGGGTCCTACCCCAGTACACATTACTCTATGGTCCTCCAGACAAACAGGTGAGTACACTGTGAGCATGATGCGTGGGGCATGAATGTATGGAGTGCTGTGGATATAAGCAACATGTTGGGGGGTGCTGAGGCGTCCTGGCCAGAGTGCAGCATGTAAGGCGGTCACTGTATGTGTGGCACGGGATGGGTGGGAACTGGTGGGCAATGAGTCTGATGGTCCAGACGGGTGAATAATTCCCTTTTCTGCTGTCTTTTCCCTCCAGGTCAGCGTCCACCATAAAAAGGGTATTTGGCTTGCCATCGCCAAGGAGGTACGGACACTGCCGCAAGAGATGGGAGGACCTGCTCTGCTGGTCAAAGAAGATGGCGGAGGCCCAGCTGGGACTGGCCCCCCAATGAGTAAGGGGTGCCCATCACACCATGACCCCCCGATGTTCCGCATCCTGGCGGTAGCCTATCCGGAGTTGGATGGGCGCTTGAGGGCATCACAGTAGCCACATGGGGGTGAGTACAGATTCTGAAAGCTTACTTTGCGCGCGTTAGGAGGTACCTTGGTGGGGGTGTGGGCTGTGGGTGCCCCTAGGCCAGGGTGAACATGGCAGGGTAGCTCCCTTGTAGGGCAGGCTCTGGAGCACTCCTACCCAAATAGTGTAAGTGGCCATCTACTACTGGGCAGGGTCCTGTGGGTTTCTGGTGTGCAGATGCTGGTGTTAGGCATTGTACCCCATGGGCTGGTGACTGTCTTAGTAAATAGTTCGGCATGGCCTAGTTCATAGGGCTGCTCCCTGTGTGTTGTATACGCCAACAGTAGTGGTGTTGCTGGCATTAACCAACTGTATCCTCTGTCTCTTCCCCCCCTTTTTGTTCTGTCACCCTGTCCTTGTGTGCATTAGCATCATCTGGCAGAGGAGCAGAGGCACGGGCGATGGAGGGAGCTGCATCCCACATGGGCATGGAGGCCGAATCCACCAAGGGGGAGGGCACCAGTGGCACGGAGGGCGAGGGGAGCACCATGACAGGGACAGGAGGGGAGACCACAGACAGCGACTTCTCCTCTGATGGAAGCTCCCTGGCGGTGGCGGACACCTCTGTGCCCACCCCAACAACAGGTACAGCTGCCACCCTCCCTACCAGCACCGCCCTCCCAGCAGCCCCTCAGCGTGTTTCCCGTGCCCGCTCACCCAGGAGGGTGGGCATCTCCTTCGCCCCAGGCACCTCAGGCCCTGCCCCAGTCAGCCCTTCTGCCCTCAGTGAGGAGGCTATTGACCTCCTGAGATCCCTCTCTGTTGGGCAACCATACTGAAAGCCATCCAGGGTGTAGCAATCAACCAATCAATCAAATTTTTTTAGAGAGCGCGCTACTCACCTGTCAGTGTGTCAAGGCGCTGGGAGGGGGGGGATCAAGGGGAAGGGCAGGGAGGGTCACTGTTCGAACAACCATGTCTTGCAGTTCTTTCTGAAGAGCAGGAGGTCTTTGGTTTTGCGAAGGTTGGTGGGGAGGGAGTTCCAGGTTTTGGGGGCGAGGTAGGAGAAGGACCTGCCTACTGTGGTGGTGCGCTGGATGTGGGGGACTGTGGCTAGGGCGAGGTCAGCTGATCGGAGGTTGCTTGTGGGAGTGTGGAAGTTCACTCTTTCATTGAGGTAGGTTGGGCCGGTGTTGTGGAGGGATCTGTGAGCGTGGATGAGGATCTTGAATGTGATTCTCTTGTCTATGTGGAGCCAGTGAAGGGATTTGAGTTGTGGTGAGATTCGTTCGTGGCAGGGGAGACCAAGCACGAGGCGTGTGTCTGTGTTCTGGATTCTCTGGAGTTTGCATTTGAGTTTGAGTGTGGTGCCGGCGTAGAGGGCATTACCGTAGTCTAGTCTGCTGCTGATGAGGGCATGGGTGACTGTTTTCCTGGTCTCTGCGGGAATCCATTTGAAGGATTTTTTTAGAGAGCGGAGTGTGTGGAAGCAGGAGGAGGTTAGGGCATTGATTTGCTGTGTCATGGAGAAGGAGGGGTCCAGAATGATGCCGAGGTTGCGTGCGTGGTTTGCGGGGATACGTGCGGGCCTAGGGCGGTGGGCCACCAGGAGTCGTCCCATGTGGTTTTGTTGGGGCCGAAGATGATGATCTTGGTTTTGTTGGAGTTAAGCTTGATGTGGTTAGTAGTCATCCAGTTGGCGGTGTCGAGGAGAGCGGCGTGTAGGTTGGTTTTGGCGGTGGTGGGGTTGCGGGTGAGGGAGAGGATGAGCAGGGCATTTGCAACAAACAAATGCATACCTGGAGGGCATTCACTCTGACATGGCGGCCCAACAGAGAGCATTTCAGGCTCTGGCCTCAGCACTGATGGCACCCCTTGTCCCTGTGTCTAGCCTCCCCCCTACAACTTCCTCTACCCAGACCCAGTCCCCTCAACCCCAGCCTATCCCAAGCACACCTTCAGACCAGCATTCACCCAAATCACCACACAAAAGTGGCTCAGGCAAACATAAGCACCACACTTCATCTCACAGGCACTCACACAAGCACCATACCCATGCAAACACACCAACATCCACTGCCTCCACTGTGTCCCCCTCCTCCTCATCGTCCACCTCCCTCCCATTGGCGTCTACACTCACACCTGCATGAACTACACTTTCATCCACTACCTCCATCACCAGCACGTCCATCACAACACGCCCCACACGAGCAGTCACCACCCCCACAACCATGCACACGTCCCCTGTGTCCCCTCCCAGTGTGTCTGTGACCCCTCCTCCCAAAGTACACAAACGCAAGCACCCACCCACCCAATAGCCATCTACCTCACAAAGGCATCCAACCCATGCACCTTCACCCAAAGTCAGCAGACAGACACCTCCTACAACCACTCCCTCTTCCTCCACTCCCAAACCGTCTCCATCTTCCCATCCCAGTGTGTCTAAAAAACTTTTCCTGGCAAACATTGACCTGTTCCCTATCCCTTCCCCATCCTTCTCCTAGGGCCAGGGTGTCCAGATCACAGGCCAGCACCTCAGCCACCAAGTCAGCATCCTCTGTGGTACCAGCAATTCCCAGAGGATCAAAGGGGGCACCCGTCAGGCCAGGCATTGTGCCACCGACCTCTGCAAAGGACCAAACCATTCTGCCACCTGCCAAGGTGAAGAAGGGGACAGCATGCAGCAAGGGCAAGGAGCACGACCCACCCAGCAAAGCCTCCTCCAAAACTCCAGCTGCCAGAGCCAAGGTCCCAGCAGCATCTGCCAAAGTGAGGAAGGGGCAGAAAAGCCAAGGCAAGGCACTTCAGGCCTTGAAGGCTCCATGTGAGGGCCTGGTGCCCACCATCAGAATCCACAGTCCCACACCTGTACCACGGCCAGCATAGCCACAAGCACTGCTGCAAGCACCACCACCTGCACCGCCACCTGCCCCGCCCCTGCCACCACTACTGTCAGCAGCAGTATCCCCAGTGGGCAGTCGTCTGAGGCTGCAGGAGACGGGCTGTTGTCTCGCTCCACCACTGGCAGCACCAGCACCTGCACCACAACCAGCACTGCCAGCATCCCCGCTGCAAGTACCGCCGCAAGCACCACCACCTGCACCGCTGACAGTAGGACCACTACCAGCAGCAGCAGCCCCAGCGTGCATCCGTCTGAGGCTGTAGGAGACGGCCTGGAGCCTCCCACCACCACTGGAAGCACCCCCACCAGCACGGCACTACCACCAGTTTGCAGCCTTAGTTGCCGCAGGATGGAGTCTGGCCCTGCCTCCATGGAGTATCATGCTACCTCGTCCATGAAAATCTCATGCCTCAGACACCCAGGTGAGGGAATGTGAACTGCCACACCCCAAGTGCTGCGTCACTGGGCACAAAGCCCACTCCAGAACCAGTGGAGAAATGCATCCACTCACCCTATCCTTGGCAGGATGAAGCACACTGGGCACAAGGTCCCCTCCAGAACAAGTAGAGAAATGCATCCACTCACCCTATTCTTGGCAGGATGAAGCACACTGGGCACAAAGCCCCCTCCAGAACCAGTGAAGAAGCCATCCACTTGAGAGACTGTGACCTTGAACTCCCCAGGACCAAGCAGTGGGCAACCCACCCACTTGAGAGATTTGAGAGACTGTGGCTTTGCACTCCCCAGGACCAAGCAATGGGCAAACCACCCACTAGAGAGACTGTGAGCTTGAACTCCCCAGGACCAAACAGTGGGCAATCCACCCACTTGAGAGACTATGGCCTTGCACTCCCCAGGACCAAGCAGTGGGCAACCCATCCACTTGAGAGACTATGGCTTTGCACTCCCAAGGACCTAGCAGTGGGCATGGAGCCCCCTCGAGGAGCAGTGGCATTATTCCCTCTTCCGGCTGAGGTGCCCCCCTTCACCATCTCCCTGAGGTACCTGTGTGTTTTCAACCTGATGCCCCTGCAGTGTTCTCTCCGTATTGAGGCAGGAGCCAAGTGTGGGTTTGGCCCATGACTTTTGGCCCAGTGGTCCACAGACATTTGCAAAGGACAATGTACGTCCTTCTGTACATATTGTAAATATTTGTATATACTCTTTTTCTATTTGTAACTTATATCTGCCTATTTCTAAAATATCACTTATTTCACTTATTTATTTTTGTCCTTGCTTTCTTCCAGGGGGTAACAGGGTGTAAATGTACTGTTGTTGCATGTGTTTGTGTGTATGGTGTTGTAGGTGACGGTGGGGGTTTTGTGTGTTGTGTATGTGTGTCACTCTCTTTTTCCTCCCCGCCTCGCCTGGGTGCTAGGTGCAGTACTCACCGTGGTTGTCGCTGCCACCTTTGATATTCCTCATGTATGAGGAGGTAGACCATCATGGGCAGGACCTGTAACTCGGGCTCCATGGCGTCCTGGTTCTTCGTTGAGTGTCGAGAGGTGAGTGGTTTCCCTTCTGTGTACTGTTTTCGCCGTGCTTTTGATGGCGTTGGTACCGCCCCGAAAAAACTGGGGGATTGGCGGGTTGTAATGGGGTGGGCGGTACACTGTCTTCCACATGTCTGTTGGCGGTTACCGCCACGGTGTTTGTTGCTACCGCCGTTGCAGTCAGTGTGTTAAAGTGGCTGTCTGTGTTGGCGGTTTGCGCCATGGTCGTGATTCCATGTTTTTTTACCACCGGCCTGTTGGGGGTATTACTGCCGCTTTAACACCGACCACCAGGGTTGTAATGAGGGCCATAATTACAAATCATTTGTGGAACAAACATGATCGACCTCTAGATAATGAAGACGAATATCAAAATTACAAGAATGTCAAGAATGAATTATTTATAACTCAATAAGGAGTTATTTTGCAAGGATCGAGGCTCTTGCTTCTACGACAAAAAGTGATAGAAGGGGCTCACGAAGTACATTATGGTATTGTTGTTACAAAGAGAGCTCTTTGAGATGGAGTTCGATTTCCATACCTAGATGAAAGAGTTGAAAAGGAGCTCAAAGCCTGTCACATATGAAATTGCCTGTCAACTAAAGTCACTCAACATAAGTTAAGCATGTCAGAACTCCCCAAATATCTCTGGGAGACAATACCCATTGATTTCTTTGGTCCACTAGACAATGGACATCATTTAATGGAGATTTTAGATGAATATTGATGTTTTCCATCTGCTGAAAATCTCTCATACAAGGCACATAAACAAGTAGGTGAAAAACTTGATATTATATTCTCAACAAGCGGTTTGCCCACCATTGTGAAGAGGTACACTGGTCTTCCCTTTAGTAATCGTGAAATTAAGGAATTTCTGGAGCATCTGAACATAAAACATCAAAAGATCACATCCTTGTGGCAACAGACCAATGGACCAGTTGAGCATTTTATGGGTATGCTAAAGAAAGAAGTGTAGCGTGCAACTCTTAAGAAGCTCAGCTTAACAACAATACTGAACTCAACTTGTTCAACACCCAACTGGACCACAAGTCAAAGTCCTGTAACTTGATGTTCGGAGAGCAATGGCAACCAACATACCCTAATGGTTCACAGAAAGAGATACTAATGACAATTTGATTGTTATGAGGGACTTGGTCCAAAGTAGAAAATGTATGCAGAAAAGAAGCAACATGCAAAAGAACTCTCCCTCCAAAAGGGAGATATGGTGATCATTTGACATTTCGGGAAACTAAAACCTGATTGTCCTTACGATGCTGAACTTTTTCAAGTAGTGTCTACCAAAGGACACATGGTGACTGCCTGTTGACAAGGGTAGTCCTTTATCAAAGACTATTCTCACTTCAGGCCTGTATTTCATTGGTCATCAGCTCAAGATGGTGAAAGAAATACTGATTGTAAATGCTCAATGTTGCTGATTCCTTGCCATCATTAGCAATTTCTGAAAATGACCATCCACAGTTTCCAGTCACCAGATCGGGTCGACAGATCAGAGCGCAAAGCACATTAATTGAAGAGATATAGTTGAACATGTTTCTGTATAAATAGATTTTTTGTCTGTTTAATTTTTTTTTTTTTATTTGCAGTTGTTCATTTAACAGAGGGGGAGATGTAGTGTCTTGCATGAATTAGAATGGAACCGTTATGGCCCCCTGAGGACTTCATATCAGTGTGTGATGTAACTGCTAGAACAGAGTGTATGAGAGCTTGTTTTGGAATGTTGAAGTTCACAGGTATACGCAGAGGAATAAAGACGTGTGATTTACTACTCAATGTGTGACCTAGGTATTCACTGGGTACCAGGCAAGGAAGATGCTACACCCATTATTCTCAGACACAGACGTGAAGAATCAAAGCCTTGATTCAATAAACTAGGTGTTAATTATAATTAACTATTGAATGCATAGCCATAAGAAAAAAAAACTCTCTTCCTATAATTCAATCATGGTTTTCATTTTTGAAAAACTCTTTTATTCTTCATTTGATAAATAATAACTGACATAGAGGAGTTACACAAACTATCAGGTGATAAGTCCAATAAAGGATCTACCACTGCATAACTTGAGTATCACCATCTGAAAGGAGCACAAAGTAAATTTCAGGTATTCTCAAATAATAATAGAATAAATTAAGAAACATCAATAGAATGCATAGGCTCAGGAAATAATCAGTATGGATATTTGGAATACTAGCTGGTTCTTTATGTGAAATTTTATGATTGGCGAGTCTGAAAATATAGAGTGAAGACAGTAAAAGAGTGATCACAAGAGTTCAGGATTATCAATTAAAGGTATAAAGCAAGATATTAAGACATTTTTACTTGTTATGCTGTGATGCTATCACCAGGCTGTATAGCTAAACTTAAACGTTATTTATCACTCTTTTGGAAAACCTAAAATTCACAGACAATATCATTAAACAATGCACAAACCATATCATTACCCAGGGTTGACGAAAAGTGGAAGAAATTGGGTTATTAGTTGAAAAGAGTAGAAGCCCCAGCCAAATAATAAACACAATCCTTTTCAGGGTGAAACACTGAAGTCCCTAAATAAACCTATGCTTAACCTATACTTAACCCTCTGATAGTTTGGCACATCAACAGTCAGGGTTAATTTAGAGGCAATCTGTAAAGTAGTTACTATTTATTGACAGGAATGATGTCCCCTTGTGTCAATATCATAGGTACATCAAGTGGTGATTCTGGGGGGATTATATGAGAATAAGGAGGAAAATTGCTCTAGCAACTGGCAGCATTCTATATTTTGTTAAAGTAGGAGAGAGGCTCACAATCTCTATGGAGCCATATAGCACTTTAGAGGAGAAGAAGTCTGTGAGAGGTTCATATGCCTCCGCCTTACCTCCATCTGTCACCAACAACATGTTGATCTGGACTCGCGAAGTGAGGTTTGAGGCAGAAGACCTCACAGAGTCCAGTCTACCAGTCCTGCAAGACCTGGGGTTCTACTGGCTCCATTACCAATACTTTTTGACCAGGTTGAAATTTTGCCAGAGTGGAGTTCTGGTCATGCTAAAGTTTCATAACTTCCTAGCTGGCTTCTGAATTCTCAGTGGCCTTCTTGCCAAAAGTGCTTCCTCTAAACCCCGCGAGTCAACATATAACTGACTACATCTTGGGGCACTTTTCTCTGACCCGGTGACCATACAAAAGTTCAAAGGGATTTTATTCTGATGTCTTCTAAGGCACCTCCATATAAACAAACAAAAGGTGTTGCAAGAGGATGTTCCATGTACCTTTCTAGGACTCCGACAGATGCTTAATCATACATCTGAGGGTCTTCTGGAACCTCTCAACAAGCCTTTGATCTGGGGGTGTTAGGGTGTGTGTGGGACAATACTTATCCTGCAATGACTTCAAGTATGTTGACATTGAAAGATCACCCTCTACATGTTGGGCTGATGCTGCTGTTCTTTGACTCTGTATTGCACTGGGTCCTGCTGATCAGACTCCAGAGTATGTGCTCTTACCCCTCAAAAGTGTATGTTCAAATTGACTAATCTCTGATTGACATCATTAACCTACTTATAAGACACTAGTATATAGTATAGGGTACTCTGGCTTCCCAGGTCTAATAAGTTAAGTTTCACCAGTGGATTGCAGCACTTGTTTTGTCACCAGTGGTTATCACCAAGTGAAAACATGGCTCTGGGTGTGAAAACATGGCCCTAGGGGTGACATTGCAGCCTAATAGGGCAGCTTCTAAACTGGCAATTCAGCATGGGAACATAGCCCTTTTGTCTGGTCCAAACCTTCCTTTTGACAGCTACAAGCCACCTCTGCAGGAGACTTAATAAGCCCATATGGCAGGGTGGTGGTATTAAAAAATAGCACATCAATATTATACCTCACATTTTCTGATGGTAAAAAAGTGCAATTCTGATTTTTGCCCCTTTGGCTAACATGGAGGTTCACTAACCCATGCGCTAAGTGCTTATTTCCATGTGAGGCCACTGAATATTCTAATTCAAGATATCATATTAACTGCTGCATTAAACCATACTTCTTGTTGAAGTTGGATTAAAGTAGATTTTAAAGCAAAGGCCACTTTAGAAAGTCACCACTTTGATGTCCAAACATCCAGTAGCCCTTTCTGAATATCCACAGCTGTTGCCCCCCCAAGACACCAGATTGAATCCCTGCTGGGAAGTATGAAGAACATCTAGGAATAAGGAACAAAGGGAACTGTAGACGGGAAGAGGTATGACCTCCTCCAGCCGGATAAGTACTGGGCAGTGGCAACAGATTGCCAGGCTTCATGGAATCTACCACCTCAGTGAAGCAAATGCAGATCCTACCTTAACCTGCCCACTCAGGCTGGCATCTCCTCCACAAGAGGAAAACCTGTTGCATATCCGATTTTCCAGGACTGGCTTATTATGCTGGGTACACATCAAGGGTGTGCCCAGACCTCCACATAGGGGAAGAAGACTTGATCCATCTTGTGTTCAGGCAGAGATGGAAAGGGTAGTCTAGGATTGTTTTGTGCCAAATTCCAAGGAATTGGTGTAAAGTGAGACGAGTTGGCCATTGGGAACTGTTGCCCCATTGGCTTATGAACCATGCCCTCCCACAAACATGAAGCTGGCATTAAAGTAGTGCCCTTAGCACACAGTACTCTGATCACTACTTGACTACAATGAAGACTGAAGAAGGACTGTCATTTTGATCCCTGGACCTAGCAAAGAGAGGCTACACTCTTTGACAGGTGTACTCTTTGACTGGTGTACTACCAGTGCAGTAGTACGGTGTACAACACCTACTGAGCTAGAGAGACTTGCAAAGAGGACTGAACTTGCTGTGCCCACTCATGGAATACAGCTTTACTTGTGCCAGATTAGCAGAAATGACTCCAAGGGCTAGATGACTAGCCTCCAGTTAAGCATCAGGACCACAAAAGCTAAGGAAGTCTGTACCCTTGAGAGTCCAGCTGCCCTGGAACACCTCCCCACCGCTGGATGTCGAAGTGCATCCTGTGAGACAGGTGACATGAGGTGTCCCTTAGGGGAAAAATGGCTGAAGTCAAAGCGAACCCTAGTTATCCTACAAAGAACATTTACTTGCCTGCACTTAACCGCTGACCAGTTGACCATTTGTGAATGGACCTGCACTAGACTCCACTGGTGAATCATTTGAGATTAAGTCCTGAGGCAGGATATGTCCCCTGATGATCATGGACCCAGGGGTGGCCCTAAGAAGACGCACTACACCTCTTTAGTAGCATCAGCAGCCTTAGCATCTTCAGCATCCATCATCCCCCAAAAAAGGACAACTTTTGTGCTTGACCATTACAAAGGTTGCAAATACAGTTAGTACCCCTAGGCTGTTGGACCACACAAGTAACTGTCCCCTTGGACCTAAGTGATCCCGCCCAAGAGAGTTTTAGTAACTGTTCTAACCATTGGCTCAAAACCACTAACTTACTTGCAATGATTTATTGTATTCTAAAAAGTGAAATAAAGTGACTTATTTTAACTTTGAAAAGTCATTCCTCCATTTTCCCTTGATAGATTAGTGTCATTTATTTGTCTCTCTAAAGACAAAATATACTCTACCTTTATAAACTTGTGTCATACTTTTATTGAGTTATGTTTCTTGCTTACTGACTGTTTTTCACTTCTAAATGCTTTATACTTTTTCCTTTGATTATGCCTGACTTATTGGTGCCACTGCTACCCAGGACTGAGCTAATGGTTTGTTTAAAGAACATACTTGGGCCTGATAGAGATTTTGACAGTAGTACATGGTGAGGGCTCACAACCACATTCCTGCAACATGAAATTGGTGCCTCAGTCAGATATCCACTGCTTGGGGAAACCCACCAGGGTAAATATCCCCTTCAGTTCTCTGGCCACTGCTGGTGCAGTGTCTGACCTCAGAAGTATGGCCTTCAGGCACCTCATGACGTGTCCCACCAAGACCAGGATAAACCTATTGCCCAAGGCTGACTTGTGGTTCAGAGGCCCACATTGTAACCCACAACAGGGAGGGGAATCATGGAGCCTTCTGCTTTACCCCCGACTTTCCCCTGTCCTAAAAGTAGGGATAGGACTTGCAAAATGCACTGAGGTTATTCCCATCTCCGGCCAATATAAGTGGTTGATCAACCTTAAAAATGTTTTATGAGTCATTCCCAGTAGGAAGGCCTGGTAGAACTTGGGGACCACCAACACATTAGCTGTCCCATAATCAGGGACCCTAGGCTCACTTTACAGAGGATCATTCTCCCAGTAGATGAGATGATCAACAGAGATGTCTAGATTTGTCTGGGCCATGGCCTGTCACCATAGGCCCTGAAGCTTCGGGCACTCCTTCTGCGCTTGGCAGACCTCTGACCAGGAGGAGTCTCCTAAAGCCCTCCTCACAGCTAGCTCAGGTATGTCTCCCATAGTGGCAATGTCCTTGCCTGTAGGATCCATGGCATCACCCTCAGATTCAGCTTACTCCTAGACAGTGAGAACGTCTGAGGTGGGATCACCACACCAATTACCCCTCCACTCTTTGGAAAGGTACCTCAGCCATTGCTCCATGGTCCAGGTACTTTCCTCGCCGGCTGCCATGGACTGGCTGTCATGGACCTGATCGAAAGCTAGAACCCGCTGACCAGGTGTTAATTGCTCTATCGGATACATTCCCCAGCTTGGGAACGATGCCTTTTGGTACACAGTGACGAAGTATATTATCACTATTCATGCACCACAGATACTCTTCGCTCCTCCTCTCTCAACAGATGTTTACGTGGATTCTTACTCTGTGGCTTACAATCCTTCCATCATATGATTAAGATTTATATTAATCTCAGGCACAATTCTCTGAGTCCTGATGATGATCCCAAGCATTCAGCTGTAGGGACCAAAACGTCAACAGTCATACTTTATCTCATGTAACTATTTGAATTTGTTTTTCTGTTTGCGTATGGGTGCTAATTGGATCTAACACAAATGAATGTATTGCATGGTGTCACAGGTGTGTGCCTGAGTGTGCCTGAGTTTGACTATTGATTATTGTAAAATGCCTTGATAAATATTTATTAATCACTGTGCATGATTGAGAACTATTGTACATATTACTGTTGAACCAGAGTTCAAATCATTGTTGTTGTTGTTGAATCATTGTGGCTTGTGTTTGCCTTTCACCTCATTGGATGTGCTGAAAGTTGTTTATTGTATTCCCCTACTTATATTGCCCCATTTCCTAAATCTTTTTGATGATTTCATATTAATAAATATTTCTTACTTTGAGATTGTACATAGAGTTCATTATATTTCTATGTGTGAGTTATTAATCATATGTTGTGCATAGGGGACCCCTGTTCCTTATAATTGACCATGTTGTCATGCACACCTATTCAGGCAACTCTAACATCTCCCACTGGTATTAGATCGCCACCTCTTTACAGGTGGTGTGCTTCCTGTAATTTCCTTTCAATCACAAGCATGGGCTGATTCACAGCTACCCTTATATAACTTGAGACCCCACATATTCAAAGGGAACCAGAGCCACAGGATAGTGACTATCACGGTTGTCAGTTGTCACTAACTGCTGGAGTACATTAGGGATTACCTGAGTCTGTTCTGAGGACACAAGGTGACACTTAGCAGTTGTCATGCGGGCCCCTGTGTCTGTCAGGGCCTCTACCCTCTTCTAATTAATTGTGACCCACTACCTATGCTTTTAGTTTTGTTATGCATGTGAGCCTTTAGCACCATCTCTCTGATACCCGAGGACACTAGGGTAACCTCTGCTTTTCCGCCACCACCTATTTGGGCTCCCTCCTTTCCAAACACTACTCTCGCCATTCACTGGATAGATCCAACTCGCAAATAAAAACACTTTTAAAGTGTCCATTTTGGTCAAACTTATTGCACTTCGGCTTAAAGTGGTCTGGAGGCTTTTCCCATTGAAACCACTTTTCTTTTGTTCAGGGTCGGACTCGGACCCCTGCCCCTGAGAACTACTTCAGGGAGCTTGAGAAAACTCTAGGTGTTTCTTTGGCACAGCCCTCTTTCTTCTTGTAGGGACCCTATCCATTCTTTTAGTGGGACTAATGAAGTGGTCAGCCTCTTTTGCAAGCTCCAGGGGTTCAATGAGTTTACTCATCTCTCCACGATCTCTCCACCTTCTTCCACCAGAAAATTGCAGCCATCCACGACAGCTTCAACACCGCACCTCCGCCAGACCCCACCCCCGACGACTCCTCCCACTCCTGCCGACTCACCACCTGGACCCAAGTAGACGACGCCGAAACCCTATCAACCATGAATTCCATCCACTCAGGCTCTCCCACGGACCCGTGCCCACATCACGTATTCAACAAAGCCGACGCCACCATCGCCCCCATACTCCGCAAGATCATCAACATCTCCTTCAACACCGCCACCTTCCCGGACAGCTGGAAGCACGCAGAAATCCAACCCCTCCTCAAGAAACCCAAGGCTGACCCCAACGATCTCAAAAACTTCCGACCGATCTCTCTCCTCCCTTTTCCAGCGAAAATCATCGAGAAGATCGTCAACGCACAGCTCGCCCACTTCCTAGAAGACAACTCCATCCTAGACCCCTCTCAATCTGGATTCAGACGAAACCACAGCACTGAGACCACACTCCTCGCCGCCACAGATGACATCAGACAACAAATGGACAACGGCGAAAGCTCAGCCCTCATCCTCCTCGACCTATCAGCCGCTTTCGACACAGTCTGCCACTGCACCCTGCTAACCCGTCTCCACGAAGCCGGCATCCAAGACAAAGCCCTCAACTGGATCTCATCCTTCCTCTCCGACAGAACCCAGAGAGACTGACTCTCACCCTTCCGCTCCAAAGCCACCAACCTCATCTGCGGCGTCCCCCAAAGCTCCTCTCTTAGCCCAACGTTGTTCAACATCTACATGGCCCTCCTCGCACAACTGGCCCGTCAACACAACCTCAGCATCATCTCCTACGCCGACGACACCCAGCTCGTCCTCTCCTTGACCAAAGATCCGCTCACCGCCAAAACCAACCTCCACGAGGGACTAAAATCCATCGCCGAGTGGATGAGCAACAGCCGCCTGAAGCTCAACTCCGACAAGACGGAAGTCCTCATCCTCGGACGCACCCCCTCGGCCTGGAACGACTCCTGGTGGCCCACCGCCCTCGGACCCCCACCCACCCCAGCCAGCCACGCACGAAACCTCAGCTTCGTCCTCGACTCTGCTCTCACCATGTCCAAACAGATCAACGCCGTCTCCTCTTCTTGTTTCAACACCCTCCGCATGCTCCACAGGATCTTCAAGTGGATTCCAACAGGAACCAGGAAGACGGTGACTCAAGCCCTCGTCAGTAGCAGACTTGACTACGGCAACGCACTCTACACAGGCATCCCAAAGAAAGACATCAAACGACTCCAACGCATCCAGAACGCATCCGCCCGCCTGATCCTCGACATACCCCGCCGATGTCACATCTCCCCCCACCTGAAGGACCTCCACTGGCTCCCCGTGGAAAAAAGGATCACCTTCAAACTCCTCACCCACGCACACAAGGCACTACACAACACCGGACCCACCTACCTGAACACCAGACTCAACTTCTACGTCCCCACACGTCAACTCCGCTCTGCCAACCTCGCCCTCTCCATCGTCCCCCGAATCCAGCGCAAGACCTCTGGCGACAGATCCTTCTCCTTCCTCGCCGCCAAGACCTGGAACTCTCTCCCCACCTCACTACGCCAGACCCAGGACCTCCTCACCTTCAGGAGACTCCTCAAGACTTGGCTCTTCGAACGCTAGCAGCACCCCCCCCCATCCCCAGCGCCTCGAAACCCTGTCGGGTACATAGCGCGCTTTATAAATTCACTGATTGATTGATTGACTATCAACTGGGTATTGGCACAGCTTTCTAAATAAAATGAAATGACAGCAAAAAAACTAAAATACAATTAAGTAGAACTAGAGCTTTGAGCTTTTAAAGTTTAGGTAAAAATAGGGCCAAAAAAGCACAAAGCTGCACTTGTGGTTTTCCGGTCATGCAGGACTGAGGGAAACTCACACATTTAGGCAGCTTACTAAGGAGAGCAGGTCGGGTACAGGGATGTGCTACTGAAGAGCTACCTTCTAAAGTCTGCTCGAGAAACTGATGTTCCTGTTGGAGGGGGCCTGGAAGAGGTTGTTGTCGCTGCAATGAGTAGATTGGGCTTTGTAGATGGTTGCTATTGTAGTGGGAAGAGCCGGTCATCACTTGAGCTTCACATTGGTGGTCGACACAGACTGCTGCTATTAGCGCGAGAGAGAAGGCCACACTGGAGCTTCACATTGACAGTCAATGTGGGCTGCTGCTGTCACCACGAAGAGCAGGTCTAGCTGGAGCTTCATGTTGGCGCCGTCTCGAATGGTCATTATCGGTGCGAGGCTACCCCTCAGGCTACCCTTTAAATCTCATGAAGTATTAGCATAACCCTCCAAGGCATCCTGCTCAAGAGAGCAACAACCTGTCCCACATCTAAGTCCCTTTTTTCTTCTTGTCTGGAAGGAACACAAAAAACAGCGCAGGAGAGCCATTCACAGTCATGCGATCCTGGACACTAGCAGAAAGGCACATTGGGTTCAGGTAGAAAAATGCCTTTCTAAAAGCATTTTCAGAATACTAAATTAAACTTCAACTTTACCAATAACTAGGATTTTGAAAATGCAATTCACTTGAGTTGAAACAGCGGATCTCTATCTGCTCTCCAACTGAAGTTATTACTTATTAAATGTAAATAGGTAACTCAGTGTGATTTTATGTGAGATACAGTCTTCCAATATTGAAAATATGACTTTAGGAGTTTTTCACCGTCAGGACATGTAAAACTTAAACACATGTGTCTTCATTTTTAAATAATATACACCCCGCCCTCCGAGCCTTTAGGGCATACCTTAGTGGTGACTTCTAAATATTAAAAAGGAAGGTTAATGTCTGGCAAAAGATTTACTTTGCAGGTCGAAATGGCAGTTTACAACTGCACTAAAGGGGGCAGTTGCAGGCCTGAGGCATCTTTAAAAAGGCTACTTTAGGGGGTGGTACAGTCAGTGCTGCAGCCCACAAGCAGCATTTAATTTGAAGGCCCTGGTACATGTAGTACCATATACTGGGGACTTACATGTAAATTAAACATACCTATCAGGTGCAGGCCAGTTTTACCATATTTTAGGGAGAGAGCACATGCATTCCACTGCTAGTTAGCATGGGTAAAGTCCACAGAGTCCTAATGACAACAAAAACAAATTCCGCAGGTGATGACGGCAAAAAAGTTTGGAGAGAATGTCATACAGAGGATGTCAGATCTAACAATGTTCGCAGGATAATATTCTCTTCAGACTTCACTCTCCACTGGGAGACAGCTCACCACATACCTATCAGACATTGAAAATTCATCAAGAACAATTGCATAGTCCATAGTTGAATATGTCCTCTAGCTTGAGCCTCTGCGTCTTAACCTCCACTATAATGAGGTTATTTGAGTTGATGGATCAGGCAACCTTCAAATTCTCTTTTTTTCCAGTTTTGATTTAACGCGAGTCAACCATTTTATATCTTTCTACCAGAATGCAGGAGAAAATACACCATTAAGAACCAGTGGTTTATTTCTACAGAACCAGGATTTATTTGAAAATAGAATTGTCTCAAATGAATCAACACATCAAAACAAAACGGCAGAAAAGTTGACCGGAATTTAAATATAGGTGAAAACACAAAATCAGTACATCAAACTATAGCCCATCCAAAAACCATGGCTGCCACTACAAATCCCTGTGTCACCTTAATCGCTCTAGCCAGAAATTATTTCGTCAAATAAAATCGGGGTTAGTTGATGAATTCACTGAAAAAGAAGTCGTCCAAGCGATTCAAGCCCAAAAACCACACAAAGCAGTAGGACTGGACAAAAATCCAACAGATGTCAATCGGAAACATTTATTTAAACTTATGGTCACCTGTATTAGCTAGGTAATTTAATAATATCTGGTCCCATGAAGAGAGATTACTCTTGATGACACAGAAAAAGAAGGTCCGACATATATTCATACATATCGTGTAATCAAAACATATAGGGCCTGATTCTGACTATGGCGGACGGCGGAGGCCGTCCTCCATAGTCCCGCCGCCAAATGACCGCACCGCGGTCAAAAGACCGCGGCGGCCATTCACACATTTCCTCTGGGCCGGCGGGCGCTCTCCAAAAGAGCGCCCGCCGGCCCAGAGGAAATGCCCCTGCAACGAGGACGCCGGCTCAGAATTGAGCCGGCGTAGTTGCAGGGGTGCGACGGGTGCAGTTGCACCCGTCGCGTATTTCAGTGTCTGCAAAGCAGACACTGAAATACTTTTTGGGGCCCTCTTACGGGGGCCCCTGCAGTGCCCATGCCATTGGCATGGGCACTGCAGGGGCCCCCAGGGGCCCCGCGGCACCCCCTACCGCCATCCTGTTCATGGCGGGTTTCCCGCCATGAACAGGATGGCGGTAGGGGGTGTCCGCCGCCATGGAGGATTCCCCCGAGCAGCGGAAAGTCGGCGGGAGACCGCCGACTTTCCGCTTCTGACCGCGGCTGAACCGCCGCGGTCAGAATGCTCGTGGGAGCACCGCCAGCCTGTTGGCGGTGCTCCCGTGGTTGGGTGGCCGCCAGGGTCAGAATGACCCCCATAATGAAGTGTGATTTTAGTAAAGAAAGTAATGTACGAGGGAAATTGTGCCCTCGGGGTAGTTCGCCAGCCGTTTTGCTTAGCTTAAATTTAGAAGAGGCTTTGGCCTAGTTGCCTGGTCTCAAATTCTAACTGCGTGGCTTTTTCCTTGAACTAATGAAACATATATTCTTGCTTGAAGTTGTATTTTTCCAGTAGAGCTGACTGATACACTTATCTCCAAGGTTTCGTACTAGGCCGGTTTCATCGATAAGTCGAAAGTCAGGGCACTCATGAATCACAATCGTTTATGTTAGAGATTTTGAGAGAAACATCTCTAACATAAACAATTGTGATTCATGAGTGCCCTGACTTTCGACTTATCTCTGTTCAGTTTCTTCGGAAACTTTAGAGGACAAGGGAAGATCCTCTTGCCAGGAGCACCGTGCCTTACCTGCTATGTTTATCTGCTAATATGAGGATTCACTGTGAGCTCCCAAGTACTATGTCCTTTCTTCCTGGTTGCTAGTGTTTTAGGCCGGTTTCATCCCCTTTGATACAAGGTCAGTCTGCAGGTGCGGACAATGAAGGTACAGATAGTAAAATAATTGGCAACCCATGTTACAATTTGTGTTCCAAGGCTCCAAGGACAGTGTATGCATAAATGAGCGCTAGTAAAAGACAATTTTCATTGGACAATTTGAAGCCAACCTATGAACCCTCCAATGGAAGACCCTGCAGAATTTGGAATGTTTCTTACTTAAACCCACTGGACAAAGAGAAGTCAGCCATTTTCCTCAATGCCAGTTTGAAGCCAGATGCCAGACTCCATTTTGGACGACACCCTGATGCCCTTTTCTCTATCTGAGAGAAAGAGACTTTAAGAATTCTCACCCTAGAGACTTTAACTTTGATTTGCCCCATCTTGCCCATGCAGTAACTTTGCCCCATTCTCCTTGCCGCTGCAAGGAAGCTTGCCCTTAACTTTGCCCCTTTGAAACTTGCCCCATGCTGATCAATCCGGTACCTGAAGGACGAAGACTTTTCTTGAATGCTGATTGTATTTGGTAAATATGAAAGGATAAATATATTATGCATTGTGTTTGTCCTTTTAGGTACAAACTGCTATTTTGATAGGGTCCTAGCTAGAAGTTTTCCAAATGTGTGTTGACTAAATTCATTTAGCATAAAGCTCCATATGCCAATGCTAATTAGAGGTTAGTCGAGGTATTCATTCAATGTACCATGTTAAATTGAAATCTTGTTATGCTGACCAATGTATGAAATTAGTCAAATACAGTTAGTCATATTAGTGATTTGCATTGCCATAACTGAGTGTATCATCATCCAGATTTTGCGTAGATTGCGTTTCTTCCGCCGTTATGGACAGCTAGTAATGTTCATATACATATATCATTTGGTTTTTGAGACATATATACATTGTGTTAGCTTTGTTAATATAGGGAAATAAATTCACTAACTTTTAATAAACAGGTGTGATTATTCATGACTGAAAGGTCATGGTGCGCCGAAATACCAACTGTTATTGATTTCTGATGTGCTATATCGATCTATTAATTGAGTATTGATTACCGATTGCAATAGTTATTGATTATTGAACTGAGTGACTCGACTATTAAAGGATGAGGAGAGCCCGACTCGGTTAAAAGATTCACAGACCTCCAACGTGTCCAGGTACAAGTAATTTATAAGGGCTGGACGCGTTATCAGTAGATGGTAGCAGAGATTGATGGTTTAGCCCTTTGGGACCCCATCCGAACAATAGACAGAGTCAAGTTAGAATTTTCTTTGATAAAACAAGTTGGAGGGATGATGATGCCCTAAGTCCCCAATGACTTTCCCGGAATCTCAGAGCTTGCGAATGAGGAACATGGAGGTATGAGAATGGTTTCGGCGTTTCTAGTTACGGTATGAGTGAAGTTAGGGTTTCGCGCTTGCACAGCTTATCGCCGCAGATTAATTGAGAAGTTTGTGAGGATTTTAGGGGGGGTTAAAAGATATTAGAGGAGTGTTACTCTAAAAGTGTGAGAGTAGGGAAGTCGCCGAACTTCACATGTGTGTAGCGCTTTGTGCAGAAAAAAAAAAAAATTGTCCACGTGGTTGTTGATGTTGAGACGGGCCCTGCGAGGTTAAGAGACTCCGGAGTATATTGAAAAGTGTATGTGACACTTGTTTTATGTTGTGATCTGGTCAGGTTTAATAGGTTGATCGGGCGTGGTCAACAAGTCGGTATGAATGTTGCGGAGTGAAAGAAAACTTCGACTTTGAGATTTGACGAATTCTAAAGTGCACTAGAATAGTTCATTGATCAGTTGAGAGTAAAGTTTGCGGGTCAAATTTTGCTTGCGAAAGTGGGAAACCGAGAAAGATGGAATAACTGCCGAGGCTAGTGAAAAATCCCTAAGGTTTCTGAAGCGATTGTATTACCTTTCCTGTAGTAAACCGACAGATCTGTTTTATTCTTTTGGTTAAGGTTAAGTGCTCGCGTTATATTGCAGAAATTAGTTTATGAGTGAAGCCGAATGAAAAGAGGACAAGCCGCGGGACTTTGTCAGCCGGAGTGTGTGAGTGTGATGTCACTAGGAGCCGCGCTGGGATAGGTCGGTTGGTGAGAAGGGTCGTGGACGGATTGGACGCAGTCCGTGAAGCGCAATTGGAAGGGGAAAGGCAAGCGAAGAGTATTCCGGGAATTAAAGTCACTTGTTGATTACATATTTTAGAAAAATAAAAGACGGAAAGATGAAATTTTTCAAAGCATTTAAGAGTGCCATGAGGGGAGATGTTTATATTAAAGCAAATGTAGGAGAAGAGACACCGCCTGAGGGCACACCAGCTTACATTGTCATTGAAGAAAAGGGTGTAGCGCCATGTCTTTGGTTAAAACAATGGTGCAAATTAACAGAGAAACATGGAAGTGTAGCGTTCCCTATCCACGGGTCGTTTAATCTAAGGGTTTTAGAAAATCTGAGATTTGCGCTATACGACATGAAAGTACCTCCAAGACCAGCACAGTTTGAGGCACTAGCAATTTGGAGCTAATAGCTAGAAACCAACAACAAAAGAAATTTGAGACAAGAATAAGAAAAGTAGAAAAGACACTAGCGGATGCTAGATGGGACAGCACACAAAAGGTTTGGAGATCAGATGTATTGCAGGGGATTAAATTGTTTCCAGCGATTACTGATGAAGCGGAGACGGAAGGAAGGAAAGCCACACATAAGACAAACAGGAGTCAGTCCAGAGATAGAGAGAACAATAGAAACTCGAAAAGGGGAGACGAGTCAGATGATGAGGAGTTCATTATACAATTGCTGAATGATTGCCCACCACCATACGTGGAAAGCGAAAAAGGCTCAAGCATTAGTACTGCCCCTCCAGAACCAATACAGGGTAATGTAACACCAAATTTGAGAATATCTCAGAGGCCGAGCAGCTCCGACATGCCTTTCTCACCGCAAATACCACAGATTCAGAGAATATACCCAGACGTGCCTACATTGAAACTTGCTGATAACTATCAGCCACAGGTTCAAAGGCACTGCTGTGATGAGCATAACATGGGAATGACTTCTGATTCAATGGCGCAGGGAGGACAAAACTATCAGAGACCGACATTGATTCAAGCTGAATCAACACAGTTCTCGATGCCCCAAAAGCAGACACAAGAAGTGCGAGTAATAGGAAGCCAGTTAGGTATGCCAGCAATGATGAACCACAATGTGGGGATTAACATGCCACAGAATTCGGGGAACAGACAGAATCCAGACGCAATATCTCTACCGATCACTGTAGGTCCACCTGTACCACTGTACATACAGGCAAATTCAAGCACAAGCGACCAGGGGTTAATGATACAGAATGGGACAGGGAGAAGATTCATAGAAACCACTCCAGAGACAACTCCGATAGCGGCACTGCCAAATGGATCTGGGTCCTTGTCGGAATTTAGTCCAATTCCAATTTGTGCCCCGTCAACCGTGGTAAGGTCACATCCACCACTATTAGTACCGTTAACCTCACAGACTGAAACATTACAGAAACCATCAGTGGCAGTTGATGTAACTGCTACACTGATGGGACTGAACGCGCAACAGTTAACACAATGGTTCAACAGCCTGAACTCCCCACAGAGTACATCTAGCGGGAAGGGAGAAGAATACCTGAATAAAATAAGGTTGGGTATGGAGGCAGATGAACTGGTAGAGGGAACAATGGGTTTGAACAGATTAGAATCATACACAGAGGAAGAACTAAGATACATGTGCCCTAGGATTACAAGAGAAGTAAGCAGCATACATAAGAAGTTACAAGAAATTGCAGACAGAAACGAGATCGATATAAGTAAGACTAAACACCTGAGCAAGAGTTACAGGTTAGACTTCGAGACAAAAGATTTTGAACACATGAGATCCGCAGGGATGAAAACACACCTTAAAGAGATACTGCAGAGTGCCCAGGTCTGGAGATGTTTAGACAAGTGGGAAAGCAGGTGGGTTAAGAAAAAGGACAAAACGAAAGAAAATACTCCAGAGCGGAATGAGAAAAAACAACAGAATGACGATCTGATAACTATGTTACCAATGAGAGAGACAGCAGGGGGAAAACTTGTACATGTACCATGGCACAGGTGCGATATTCAATCCTTTACGGATGACTTTCCCAAATTGAGAGAGAAGCCGATTGAGTGGTATCAACAAACAGATAGATTTGTGAAACTCGCGAAATGTCTCTGGGAAGACCTGAATACTTTATTTGAAATTGTGGTTCCAGCAGATTTGTGGGCAGATTGTAAAAGGGCTGTAGGTTGGCCGACGAGTGAACCAGAGAGAGATAGGGACACAGGTGCGCCATCACCTACGGTAATGAGTTTGTACCACAAGGTGATCGAGCACTTGAAAACCAAGGTTGCGTCAAAAAATGTGGACTGGCAGAGGATTGACAGGACCGCCCAAGAGGTTAAAGAGTCTATACATGCGTATTATGAGAGATTGTTGAAGGCGTTTAAGAATTACAGTGGCACGGAAACGATTGAGCCAAAGGACATGCTCCATTTTGTGTTCAGGTTCGTGGAAGGGCTGAGACCCGAAATCAGCCAGATGATTAAATCGCATTTGATTTGTTGGCAGTCGAAGTCGATCGATGAAGTGTTGAATTATGCGAAATACTGCAGTGATGAGATTGAGACCAAGCAGAAAAGATTGAAGGAAAAGGTGATGGTGATGCAGCTTAGAGCAGCTCAGACAGGTTTGCAAGGTTTACAAGGTTTTCAACAACAGATGCCGCAGCAACAGCAACAGGGAAACGCTATGTTTCAGCCGCAGATGAGAGGCAGAGGGCGAGGAGGTTTTGTGAATAATGGTCCTGATTTGAATACCGTTATGATTCCAAATGGTATACAGGCAATGAAGAAGGTGATGCCATGTCACACTTGCGGAATTGTCGGGCATTGGAAACGGGAGTGCCCAATGATGGTGCAGGAAGGTGTAGGTCAGCAAAACAATGATGTCAATGCATTCCAGACTATGAGAGGACCGAAATAGAGAGGTCCAAACCCAAATTTCCAAAACAATATAAACCAGCTGCAGGGTTTACAACCCATGCAACCACAACCGGTGCAAATGCCTCGTGTGCAAATGACACAATTGCAGCCAATGCAACAGCAGTTTCCTATGGTACCTAATCAGCAGATGCAAATACCCTTAGCACCAATGAATCAGCAGCAAGCAATGCTTCCTCAACAGGTTACGGGTCAAGGAATTAATCAAAATGACACAGTACACCAGTTCCCGTTACACAGTGAGAATGGAATAAACGATGTATGGGAAAGTGAAAGTTCATATGAGGAGGGAAATTGTGTGCTTGCAGCATCCTTGAAGTTGATCAAAAGGGTCCGTATGTGGAGGGAAGAGTTATGGGTCATCGCGTTTCATTTTTGGTTGACACAGGAGCTACACGTTCCACTGTCAGGAGCATTGAAGTACCGAATTTGCCACTTTCAGGGAGAACAGTTCAAATAGTGGGAGTAGCAAACAGGTACCTGACGAACCCAATCACAGATCCAGTTCAAGTCAGAATTGGTAACTATCAAGGGACACATAAATTTGTGGTATGTGACTCAAGCCCGATATCACCGTTAGGGAGAGACCTATTGTGCAAATTGGGATGTTCGATTATGTGTTCAAAAAATTGAATTACAATTCAGACAAACAGTGATGGGGAAGAAGAGGACAGTGTAGGAGGGGATGAGGTGGAGACTGTCGATGAAGAGTATCCCCTGATTACCCTTTATCCGATGATCACTAAAGTAGATATTCCTGCTGAGTTACAGGAAACAGTCGGAAAAGAAGTGTGGGATATGACAGGAAAAGAGGTGGGATCGGTGTAAGGAGTGGAACCAGTGAAAGTGACTGTAAAACCCAATGTAACCTTTCCCCAGACCCCACAGTACCATATGGCACAAGACACCCTCATGAAAGTCGCCCAACTCATTGATGAGTTTGTAAAACAGGGAGTACTGAAAGAGGTGTTAAGCAGTCCATGTAATTCACCAATTATGGGACTAATAAAACCGAGTGGAAAGGTCCGAATTGTTCAGGATTTGAGGAAAATAAATGACATTATAATCAAATGTTGTCCCGTAGTACCGAATCCAGCTGTGATAATGTTTCAAGTTCCCTGTGATGCTGAGTGGTTCTCAGTTATCGACTTATCGCAAGCATTCTTTTCTGTGCCCCTACATGAGGACAGACAGTTTCTCTTTTGTTTCAAATTCTTAGACAGAGTTTACAGTTGGTGTCGAATTCCTCAAGGGTTTTCGGAGTCACTGTCAATTTTCAATCAGATTCTAAAGAAAGATTTGGAAGCGTTGGAGTTGCAATTCGAGTCAACCCTAGTACAGTACATTGACGATTTACTGATTGCATCTAAGACAGAAAGTGACTGCACAGCCGACACCATTGCCCTATTGAACCATTTGGGAAGGAATGGACACAAGGTGTCTCCTTCGAAATTACAATTCTGCCAGAAGAAAGTGAAATATTTGGGTCACCAAATAGAGAAAGGGTCACGGAGAATAATGAAGGAAAGAATAACAAGTGTACTCCAAATGAGTCCCCCAAAGACGAGGAGGGAGGTGAGGAAGTTTTTGGGAATGGTGAGCTACTGTCGCAAATGGATTCCCAACTTCTCAACTCTAGCAAAACCTTTACTGAAACTAACCCAGAAGGATGCATTGGATGAAATTGAGCTGAAAGGAGATGAGATGGATGCTTTTATTGAATTGAAAGAATGCATGTGCAGGGCTCCAGCTTTAGGTATGCCTGATTACACAAAGCCTTTCACATTGTTTTGTCATGAACGTGATGCATGTTCCTTGTCTGTCTTGACCCAAGCCCATGGTGGCGTAAACAGACCAGTAGCATATTTTTCAGCTACTTTGGATCCGGTCGCAGCAGCACTGCCAGGGTGCTTGCGTGCCGTAGCCGCAGTTGATATCAGCCTCACTCAGAGTGAAGGAATAGTGATGGGACACCCTTTAACAGTCATGGTCCCTCACTCAGTCGAGATACTTTTGACACGTTCCCGAACACAGCACATGACTGGTGCTAGACTTACAAGGTACGAAACAATAATTCTGGGATCTCCTAATGTGGAGCTGAAAAGGTGCACTACGTTGAACCCAGCAACCTTGTTTCCCAGTGAAAATGCCGAAATTGAGAACGCTGAAGACATCGAGCACGACTGTCTTCAGGTGACTGAATTTTGCACCAAACCAAGACCTGATATCAAAGATACCCGATTGAAAGAAAATGATCAAATTATTTTTGTTTATGGTTCATGTTTAAGAGATGCACTGGGTATATTGAAAGCAGGGTACGCTGTATGTACGGTAACAGGTGTTTTGGAAGCATCTTGGCTTCAAGGAGTTTACTCTGCACAAGTAGCAGAATTGGTAGCCCTTACTAGAGCTTGCCAACTCTCTGCATTAATGAAAGTTACCATTTACACTGACAGCCAGTACGGGTTTGGAATAGTGCATGATTTCGGTAATTGTGGTCACAGAGAGGCTTCATGACCTCTTCAGGATCACCAGTGAAAAATGGTGAAAGAATAAGAGAATTGTTACATGCCATCCAACTACCAGGAGAAGTAGCAGTGGTAAAATGCAGTGCACACTCGAAGGGACAAGACTATGGGGGTCATTCTGACCCTGGCGGCCGGTGAAAGCCAGGGTCACCGACCACGGGAGCACCGCCAACAGGCTGGCGGTGCTCCCGAGGGCATTCTGACCGCGGCGGTTCAGCCGCGGCCAGAAAGGGTAAACCGGCGGTCTCCCGCCGGTTTACCACTGCCCTTGTGAATCCTCTATGGCTGCGGAGCGCGCTCCGCAGCCTTGGGGATTCTGACACCCCCTACCGCCATCCTGTTCCTGGCGGGTCTCCCGCCAGGAACAGGATGGCGGTAGGGGGTGCCGCGGGGCCCATGGCATGGGCACTGCAGGGGCCCCCGTAAGAGGGCCCCGCAAAGTATTTCAGTGTCTGCTAAGCAGACACTGAAATACGCGACGGGTGCAACTGCACCCGTCGCACCCCTGCAACTACGCCGGCTCAATTCTGAGCCGGCGTCCTCGTTGCAGGGGCATTTCCTCTGGGCCGGCGGGCGCTCTTTTGGAGAGCGCCCGCTGGCCCAGAGGAAATGTCTGAATGGCCGCCGCGGTCTTTTGACCGCGGTGCGGTCATTCAGCGCCGTCCGCCAAGGTCAAAATGACCCCCTATGTTTCTCTGGGAAATGGATATGCGCATTGAACTGTATATTGCTTAGGGATGAATGGAATTTGATAAGTGAACCAGAACTCAAACCAAGTGAAATCTTTGCTCTAAAGGTGGTAGATACGATGGACGAATTGAAATCCTTACAGAATAATGTCAGTGAGGATGAGAAACTCTCATGGACCAAATCACAATGTGTAAAGAGACTAGATGAATTATGGGTTTCAAGTGAAGGGAAATTAGTTCTACCAAACAGCCTTTTGACACAGATAGCCAGATTTTACCATGGACAAGCTCATCTTGGGAGGGATGCCATGATTAGATTGTTTAAAACTGATTGGTTTAACCCCAAATTCCGTCAAGTTGCTGAAGCAGTTTGCCACCGTTGCGTCATTTGCCAACAGATGAACGCAGGGAAGGGAACCGTAGTAAATTTGAGCCACATAGGAAGGGCAGGGGGTCCATTCAGCAGGATGCAAATGGACTTCATTGAGATGCCTGTGCATGGAGGCTTGAAGTATGTGTTGGTGGTTGTGTGCATTTTTAGTCACTGGATCGAAGCATACCCTACACGCAGGAATGAGAGTCTCACAGTTGTAAAAGTACTCTTGAGAGAGCTAATACCACGTTTTGGATTCCCGATCTCTTTAGAATCAGATAGGGGAAGTCACTTCAATAATGAAGTAATAAAACTGCTTTGTGCAGCACTGAACATTGAGCAAAAGTTGCATTGTAGCTACGCCCTGAAGCCTCAGGTTTAGTGGAGCAAATGAATGGCACATTGAAATCAAGGATGGCGAAAATATGTGCATCAACAAACTTAAAATGGCCTGACGCATTGCCCTTGGTGCTAATGTGAATGAGAAACACCCCTGACAGGAAAACTGGACTGTCCCCGCACGAGATCCTCATGGGCAGAGCCATGAGACTTCCAGCAGTTCCTGCAAATGCTCTTTTTAATATTACAGATGATATGGTGTTAGACTACTGCAAAGGTCTAGCTGATGTGGTTCGCTCTTTCTCTCACCAGGTGGAGGCAACCACCTTGCCACCGATCCAAGGTCCAGGACACGCCCTGAAAGCAGGTGACTGGGTCGTGATAAAGAAGAACGTGAGGAAGTCGTGTTTGGAACCCCGTTGGAAAGGACATTTTCAAGTGATTTTGACGACTACCACCGCTGTGAAGTGTGCGGGAGTTCCCAACTCGATTCACGCCAGTCACACAAAGAGGGTATTGTGTCCCACAGACGAGGAAGTTGAAGCGCTGAAATCCCCAGTGTCTGATAACAAAGTGCCAAGCGCTGAGACAGAGCGAAAAAGAACTAGAAGCGAACAGGCAGAAATAGAGGAGGGAGAAATATTCTCTGAGGATGAAGCAATTGATTCACTTGGGGAAGACCAAGGAGGAGCCTCAGAAAGCGACGAAGCAGCTGAAGGTAACAAAGAGCCTGAAGCAGCTGAAAGTGACAAAGAGCCCGAAAAAAGTAATGGAAGCAAAGGGCTCGAAACAGGTGAAGAAGCAGGAGAGCCTGATCAGAGGAGGGCTTTCCCAGAAGCAGACGATACAGGAAAAGAAAAGGAAAACCTGATTGACTCCCCAGAAGGAGAGGACAAGGCAGAACAGAACGAAACTGCTCAAACTCCTTCGGAAGAGATTGCAGGTCCCTCAAGTGGACTCAGTGCAAAAAGAAGACAAAGCATATCGCCAGTAAAATTAAGAATCAGAGAAACGTTGACCGACAGTGAAGGGCCAAAGGTGAAAGAGAAAAGAAAGAAAGTGTCTGTCGCAATACCAGCAACAAGTGAAGAAAAGGACTTGGCCAAGGAAGAAAGTACCAGCGAGAGAGAGTCAAAGAGAGATGCAAAATTGAAAAGAAAAAGAATACCAAGCAAAAGATATTGTGGTCCGGAGTGGGCATACTTAGCCACTAACGATTGGTCAGACGAATTCGTATCCCTCAGTCTCGAGAACGAAGAGACAGAACTTCACTTTGGCACATGAGGAGTGAAACTCCATGAACTTTACCGAATAAAGACATTGATGACCTGATTGACTTTCAACCGGCTAAGACATTGCTAACTTGATTGACTTTGAAACTGATTTTGAGACAACGCTGCTAACCGATAAGAGACCAAAAGCTGCTAAAGAAAACTGTGTGAACATTGAACTCGTTCAGCTTTGTAAATACCTGCAAATCCGCTTTGATAAAGTGTCTTCAACTTTCTGATTCTATACAGATCATGACTAGCTTCACTACACAGGGGCGTAAGATGAAGTGTTGTAAATACATGTGTATCAGTCTAATAAACGCATACGTACAAATCATTGTAGCAATAGTTCTTGGAATGCATGGTAAGAATGAGAATGAGACGAATGATGTTCCTACTTCTAAACCTATTATCGTTACTGAACTAACAGCTCTGAAGAGACTCGAGCAAGACGAGAGACACTTGCATGATAAGAATGAACTTTCATCTAACGTTTTCTATCGCTTACTGAGTGAGTATGTTGAGACAATGGATGCAAAAGATTGTTATGTGTGTACACAAATACCTACCTCAGTGGTGGAAGGGGTGACATATCATAGCATGCCTCTTACGTATGGAATTACATGTAGTATAATAGCTTCCAGATTTTATGGTCAAACGTACATTCATTATTTTTACAATAATTATGATGTTACTTTTGCATATGTCCCCATAATAGGGCACCTGAGTAAAATAGCTAGAGATTATTATGCCAAATTAATGAGGGAATTCTTCGAACCGATGTCACCTTTTCACACAGCACACGCACACAGAGAGAACCTTACATGCTTGCTTTCACGAGTAGAGATAAACTTCTTAGACCGCACTGATGATAGAAGGAAAGAAATGAAGGAGGAATTAGAAAGGGAATTACACAAAAGGACATCTGTAGATAACTATGCTTTTGCCGCAATAAAGACACAAGGGAAAATAGCTTTAGATACATTGCACGTAGGGAGATTTTGTATACATAGACATAAATCATATTATGACACAGTTTTTGTGGGAACGAGTGAATGCAAACATACGTTTTTGCTTCAACCTAAGTGGACGTTTATGCTGAATTGACAAGACCCAGTTATTCCTGGGATATATTATATTTGTGGACTCAACGCCTATTATCGTCTTCCTAAAGGATGGTATGGGAGATGTTATTTGGGAATAGTGTTCCCAAAGATTTACCAACTGGATGACTTAAAGAAATTTCCAAAGCTGTCTGAATCACATCATGTTCAGAAAAGGGAGACAGCTTCTGGTGTGGTAGGAGATATATTTGGAGCTTTGATTCCTTCAGTGGGAGTCATATTGAATTCAATCAAAATACGAAAGTTGTCTACTATTGTGGATAACATGCTGACAAAATTTTCAGGAGCTATAATCCTGATGGATGCTGAACTCGCTGCAGAAAGAGCTATGACTCTTCAAAATCAGCTTGCCTTAGACATTCTTTTAGCAAAGGATGGCGGCGTTTGCAAAATGCTTGGTACACGTCACTGTTGTACATATATACCAGACAGCAGTGGGAAAATTAGGACGATGCTTACAAATTTAACTAAAGAAAGTGTAGATTTAAAGGAATTGAAAGAATCAGGAGTTCGGGAGAAAGTTGGAAAAGGATTTGCTTCTGTGGGAAATTGGTTCAGCAATGTTTGGAACGGATTATTACTAAAAATAGTAAAGGGAATATTAATAATATTGATTTGTCTATTAGGCTCTTGGGGAATATGGAAAGCTATAAAAATCTTAAAAGCAAGGAACAAAAGGAAGAGAGAAGAGAAAAAAGAGAACAAAATGGTGGAAATATATAGAGAAAAATCAAAAGGGACTAAAAGAAAAAGGGAATAGACTGAAGTGCCAAATTACTATACAGAATTTTAATGGAATAAAATTTGTGGGTAGATTTTATGTGATGACATAATTAGTCATCAGAGGAGGGATTGATGACGCAGAAAAAGAAGGTCCGACATATATTCATACATATTGTGTAATCAAAACATATAATGAAGTGTGATTTTAGTAAAGAAAATAATGTACGAGGGAAATTGTTCCCTCGGGGTAGTTCGCCATCATTGTAAACGAGCTTTATTAATCATGAAGTATTGAAAATGTAGTAATCCGTCATAATTGCAAATGTATGCCATGATTTCTTGTTTGAAAACTGTTTTGCTTAGCTTAAATTTAGTAGAGGCTTTGGCCTAATTGCCTGGTCTCAAATTCTAACTGCGTTGCTTTTTCCTTGAACTAATTAAACATATATTCGTGCTTGAAGTTGTATTTTTCCAGTAGAGCTGACTGATACACTTATCTCCAAGGTTTCGTACTAGGCCGGTTTCATCCCCTTTGATACAAGGTCAGTCTGCAGGTGCGGACAATGAAGGTACAGATAGTAAAATAATTGGCAACCCATGTTACAATTTGTGTTCCAAGGCTCCAAGGACAGTGTATGCATAAATGAGCGATAGTAAAAGACAATTTTCATTGGACAATTTGAAGGCAACCTATGAACCCTCCAATGGAAGACCCTGCAGAATTTGGAATGTTTCTTACTTAAACCCACTGGACAAAGAGAAGTCAGCCATTTTCCTCGATGCCAGTTTGAAGCCAGATGCCAGACTCCATTTTGGACGACACCGTGATGCCCTTTTCTCTATCTGAGAGAAAGAGACTTTAAGAATTCTCACCCTAGAGACTTTAACTTTGATTTGCCCCATCTTGCCCATGCAGTAACTTTGCCCCATTCTCCTTGCCGCTGCAAGGAAGCTTGCCCTTAACTTTGCCCCTTTGAAACTTGCCCCATGCTGATCAATCCGGTACCTGAAGGACGAAGACTTTTCTTGAATGCTGATTGTATTTGGTAAATATGAAAGGATAAATGTATTATGCATTGTGTTTGTCCTTTTAGGTACCAACTGCTATTTTGATAGGGTCCTAGCTAGAAGTTTTCCAAATTTGTGTTGACTAAATTAGTTTTGCATAAAGCCCCATATGCCAATGCTAATTAGAGGTTAGTCGAGGTATTCATTCAATGTACCATGTTAAATTGAAATCTTGTTATGCTGACCAATGTATGAAATTAGTCAAATACAGTTAGTCATATTAGTGATTTGCATTGCCATAACTGAGTGTATCATCATCCAGATTTTGCGTAGATTGCGTTTCTTCCGCCGTTATGGACAGCTAGTAATGTTCATATACATATATCATTTGGTTTTGAGACATATATACATCGTGTTAGCTTTGTTAATATAGGGAAATAAATTCACTAACTTTTAATAAACTGGTGTGATTATTCATGACTGAAAGGTCATGGTGCGCCGAAATACCAACTGTTATTGATTTCTGATGTGCTATATCGATCTATTAATTGAGTATTGATTACCGATTGCAATAGTTATTGATTATTGATCTGAGTGACTCGACTATTAAAGGATGAGGAGAGCCCGACTCGGTTAAAAGATTCACCGACCTCCAACGTGTCCAGGTACAGGTAATTTATAAGGGCTGGACGCGTTATCACTCTCTTAGAGAAAATCAGTAACAGTCCTGTTGTACAAAAAAGGGCCTAAAGATTTCTCAGACAATTATTGACCAATTTCACTGCTTGATGGCGTGGTAAAAATCTTTAGGACACTGTTACTATCTCATCTAAACCAGTGGTTGGAAGAAAAAGTTCTAATATTCTCATATCGAGTGGGCTTCTGAACAGACCCGAGGACAGTGAACCAAGTAATGATATTAAACCTTATTTGTTCAAAATACATATCTCTTAAATAAAAAGTGGTCTCTATACTTGTTTTTCATTGACCTTCAATCTGCTTTCGATGAGGTTAATCAATCTACACTATGACATACCCTGAAGGAACAGCGAGCCTTAGACAAGATACTGAACTTACTAGTTGCACTACACTCTGGTCATACCAGCCGAGTGAAGTATAGTACAAGAGGTGAATACACAGCTGAGATCCCAATAGAACCAACATTATTTAATTGTTATATAAAGGATGCTGTAAAAACATTAACAAACCTAGACGTGCCGAAAATAAGGAGGCAATTTCAATACTAATCTTTGTGGATGATACTGTACTAATGCAAAGAACCAAGTTATCAATTCATCGTCTTTTGATAGGCTTTGAGTTAGTTTGTGCCTCTAGTAGCCTTAGCACCAACATCAGAAAAATAGTTACATGCTTCTCAAGCAATAAACGTAGGAAGGTAGCCTCTTTCTAGCCTTGTTACCCCCACTTTTGGCATGTTTGTGAGTATATGTCAGGGTGTTTTTACTGTCTCACTCAGATCCTGCTAGCTAGGACCTTAGTGCTCATATTGAAAACCATATTTGTCAATGTGTTTTATATGTCTTACTGGGATCCTGCTAGCCAGAACCCCAGTGCTCACAGTTTGTGGCCTAAATGTGTTCCCTGTGTGGTGCCTAACTGTGTCACTGAGGCTGTGCTAACCAGAACCTCAGTGCTTATGCGCTCTCTGTCTTTAAAATTGTCACTGCAGGCTAGTGACCATTTTACCAATTCTGATTGGCACACTGGAACACCCTTATAATTCCCTAGTATATGGTACATAGGTACCCAGGGTATTGGGGTTCCAGGAGATCCTTATGGGCTGCAGCATTTCTTTTGCCACCCATAGGGAGCTCAGACAATTCTTACACAGGACTGACACTGCAGCCTGAGTCAAATAACGTCCACGTTATTTCACAGCCATTTTACACTGCACTTAAGTAACTTATAAGTCACCTATATGTCTAACCCTCACTTGGTGAAGGTTAGGTGCAAAGTTACTTAGTGTGAGGGCAACCTGGCACTAGCCAAGGTGCCCCCACATTGTTCAGGGCAATTTCCCCAGAATTTGTGAGTGCGGGGACACCATTACACATGTGCACTACATATAGGTCAATACCTATATGAAGCGTCACAATGGTAACTCCGAACATGGCCATGTAACATGTCTAGGATCATGGAATTGTCACCCCAATACCACTTTGGTATTGGGGGGACAATTCCATGCATCCCATGGTCTCCAGCACAGAGCCCTGGTACTGCCAAACTAACTTTCCGGGGTTTTCTCTGCAGCCAATGTGGTTTTAATGAAATATCCCACTGGTGAATGTATTCACCATTGTATTCGTTCATGCTGCCATTTAGTGCAATAATATGCAGCGTCGTCCCTCTGCTTGCAGCAGCAAGAAAAAAAAAATGATATTAACTGAGTGTTATTATTTTATTTTTTGCTGAGTCTGGATAACTGGACGTCTGCATTTTTTATATATGCCAGTATCTATTGTGAAAATTTTCCTGACAGAGCCAATGCGCTTTTTAAATACATGGACATTATACGCAAAGCTCAAATGCATTTTGGGGGTTTCGCATGGTTGAACTATGATGAAGAATTCAGAGCACGGGTCAGCATGAATCCAGATAAACCCTGGGGGGATGTTGACTCAGATTTGTGGATGCAGTGAATGGTTTCCTTCCACTCTGCTGCATCCACTCATACTACCAGTGGGCTGCCTGTGGTGTACAAGCCCTTTCAGGCGCGTCCCACCCAAGGGGGGGCAGGCGCTTTACAGCGACCACAACCGTCCACATCGGGAGCATGCTGGAACTTTAACAAGGGTTTCTGCTCGTGCCATCCCTGTAAATTCAAGCACGAGTGTTCCAAATCCGGGGGAAGACACCCAGTCATGCAGTGTTTTTCTCTCAGAAGTCCAGCAGAGCAATGGAGGTGTCTTATCCAGGTGACTGATTGACACCTGATCTGTTCGATATGAGTCAATAAGGACGCTCAATGAAGGACCACACGTCAATTATTAACACAATTTAGCTTTACTAGGATTTCGGGTAAATGTATGCATTTGGCACATCAACGAAGTAGAATGAAAATAGCAATAAAGAGCATCTATTTATATATGAGCACACTACAAAGAGCATCTATTTATATATGAGCAAAGAGTTCACTGACAGATATAAGCTTTGATTAACTGTATACAAAATGTGTATTTCAATTACTGCAGCAAGCTCACACTACGATGTTCAGGAAGCAAAATATAAACAAGCTGAAAACTTCAGATTATAAACACAGTGCAAGCATAATAATCAATCATAATAAGAGAGCGGAGAAACAAAGGCCTTGCATCCCTGGGTGGAACTTAACTTAGTCCATGAAATGCTGGGAAGCCCTCTACCGCCCACTTGGAACTCTCTCCCCCTTGAGCGTCACAGTCTATGAACAGCAAATCAGGGAGGCAGCGCTGTGGGCCTGGCGATGGCAGCTTTCACAACCCCATCTGCGAGCTTCAATCCCCTCACCCGCACTTTAGTGCTTAAATAACCTGAAGCTTGGATTCTATCTCTTTCTCACATTTTCTAGCTATGTTATCAGCACGTGTCCCTTGGCTGCTCTGCCATTCCCTAGCCATTGTTTTCATTCCATCTTTTTCCTGTACTCTCGTTCTCAAGGTTGAGACGACCTCCGTATTTCTCTCCTACACATCCTGTTTCTTACACATGCAGCTGCGAATAATTTTATCTATGGAATGTTGGAAAACAAGCTTGAAAACAACATTGTGAACTTTTCCACGTTGTTTAGGTTTCAGCAGGCATCACGCTCATCTACACTGTTCAAGCTAATTAACCCTTCGCCTCACAATGTCTTCCGCACCTTTCCCTATACTGATCTGGAGGACAGTCAGGGGTATAGGGATGCAAGGCGCTCATGCGCCAAAGGGCACCTACGCCAAATAAGCTTGAATTTATGCTGCCTTGGTTGCGTGTGTACCCGGACAGGGACATATCATGCAAGTTAGAATGGGGCTTCAAGTAAGGTTTTCAGATAGGACACCGAGGGCCGGGGCAGAGGAGGTGGGAAGACAATTTGCGGTCTGCTAAAACATTGCCACAATTGGTTACAGACAAACAGGGGAAAGAAGTTGCGGAAGGTAGAATTGCAGGTCCTTTCTTTGACTAGCCCCTAGACACATTAATGAATTCCCTGCTTGGCATCGTGCCCAAGAAGAGCAAAGGTGTTTCACCTTATCCACCATTTGTCATGGCTGGAAGGGGAATTGGTGAATGATTTTATCGCACAGGAGGACAAAAGGGTGGTGTATGCTTCAGTTGATGATGTCATTCGGCTCGTTCAGGGGTGTGGTAGAGCTGGCTAAATGTGACATCAAGGCAGCATTTCGGTTCTTGCCCATTCACCCGGAGGATTTTTCCCTAATAGGGATGCAGCTGGATGGGACAATCGATGTGGACAGGGCTCTTCCTATGGACTGTACAATTTCATGTGCTCTTTTTGAGGCCTTCAGTACTTTTCTACAGTGGGTCTTTGTAAAAGTGTGTGGGCATTGAGAGGTGATGCACTATTTAGACGACTTCCTTTTCATTGGACGAGCTGGGTCCCTGTCCTGTAGCAGGGCATTGGGCAGTTTTGAAGGATTGGTCAGCGAGATGGGGGTTCCATTGGCTCCTGAGAAGACCAATGGCCCTAGATGTATTCTGACATTTTTGGGGATCGAATTGGACATGGAGGCTCTGGTAGCATATTTGCCTGCAGGTTAAGTGACAGAAATTTGGGATTTTTTGAGACAAGTGAGAGGTTTGCACAAGATTGATTTGCGCACGGCTCAGCAGCGTTTAGGTTTCCTCAACTTTGCATGCAGAGTGGTACAAGGGGGTAGGACGGTCTGTAGGTCCTGGGGCTTGCTATGTCGGGTGCATAACTCCCACATCATAGGACTCGAGTGACAGGACGGCTTCGGGAAGACATCAGAGTATGGGAGAACTTCTTGGCATGTTTCAATGGAGTTTCCATGAACTTTCGGGAGGAGGACACGATCTGGAAGGTGCAAATCTTCTCGGATGCATTGGGAGCTTCGGGGTTTGGGCTTTTTTGGGATGGCAGGGGGTGTGCAGAGCGGTGGCCTGTGTGTTGACTGATACAAGGCAGGAATATTGCCTTTTTGGAATTCTTCCAGCTATTGGTAGCTTTGACTGTCTGGGGTGGCGAACTCGCTAACAGAACAGTAGTTTTTCACATAGACAACATGACAGTAGTGGAATTGGTGAACAGACAGAGGCCTGAGGACCTCAGGGTGTTGCGTTTGTTGATATGCTTTATTCTTAGATGTTTATCGTTAAATGTTATGTTCAAGGTGGAACACATTCCTGGGGTGAACAATGCCATTGCAGATTCCCTGTCTCGTTCACCGTGGCATCGGTTTCGCAGCTTGGTGCCAGGAGCGGAGCGACTCAAGACACAGTCCCAGCAGACACTTGGGAATGGGGGGTGTGATGGTCATTGGGCTGGTGGAGAGGTCTTTAGAAGATTCAACTTGGAGGAATTATGAACTGGTATGGTTGGAATTTTGGATGGGGACTTTTGGGTACAGAGTAGGGATATGCTGCAGTCTTGAACGTTGCGATTTGTGTTGTTCTTGATTCAAAAGGTTTTATCACCTGCAACAATTGGGGGGAAGCTGGCCAGAGTTTTGTTTTATGGGAAATTGTTTTCCGGTTGTGACCAGGCACAGGATGATATCTTGGGTAGAATGTTGAAAGGGTGGGGTAGGGTGCAGGTGGAGAGGGGTCAGGTGGCAAGGGAACCTTTTACGCTTGATTTGTTGTTAGAGCTGTTGCATGTGTTGCTGGTTTGTTGTGTTGACCCCGTGAGCTGGCTTTGTTTTATTTGTGTATGGTGTGGATGGTTTTTGGAGCATTTTAGGTGTCTGAGTTGTTGGGGGTGGGCAAAGGGGTTGGTGTAAGGAGGGGTGACATCTGCCTGCAGGAGGAGCGCTTGGGCATCTGGCTCAGGAAGTCCAAGACGGACCAGATGTGGAAAGGAAAGTGGGTATGGTTGAGTTGAGGGGGGAATGCAGTGGCGTGTCCGATCGTTAAGTGGAGCAGTTTTAGGGCGGCATGGCTGATTGGGGAAAAAGATGCTTTTAGCCATGCGAGTGGCAAAAAACTCACTGCTTTCCAGTTGCTGGCTGTTTTGTATATGGCACCGAGAAGGATTGGGAGACAGGCACAGTGCTATGGGACTCTTTCTTTCATGATTGAGGCAGCCACTGCCACTGCACACTTGGTTTGGGACTCGACGGCTATCAGGCGTACAGGCAGGTGTAGGTCGCGGTACTATGAGTGTCATGTGAGGGCTTCAGTGGTGTTGCGGTATATTGGAGGGTAGGGGAAGGGGAATGGTATCCTGGCGTTAATATCTGTTCTCTTTGCAGGTTGTGTGGCTGGTCCCAGGAAGGAGAAGATTGTCACTTGGCTTGTCAGTCATTCCTTCATCCATTGGGTGGCGAAATAAGCAGAAAGGCAGATATATGGACGTTCCTTGGGATTGTCAAGTGGACAGCATGAAATTTTGTGGTGGGAGAAGAGTAGAATGAGGTAAGGCAATTTGCTTCCTTTTCTAACATCAATGATGCCCAATTGGGGTTGTCCGGATACGCTGTTCTTGCATTTAGGGGAAAATTACTTGGTGAAACTTTCAGGGCTCACCCTACTGCAACATATGCAATGAGATCTCAAGTTGCTTTGCCACAAGATGCATGGTACCTGCATAATGTGGACCGAGTTTGTACCTCGGAGGAAGTGGAGAGGGGCATTGAAACATGGGGCAGTGGAGAGGGCTCGGAGGAAGCTAAAAAGAGCCATGAGGGTTTTCTGCTGGGCGCATGGGATCAAAGTGTTGAAACATGAGGACATTAAGGAAGATGTGGATGAGCGGTTCATTTCGGATGATGTGCACCTCTCCGAGCTGGGGAATGCATATTACCTCATGGAGGTATGATAAATGCTGGGAGATTTGTGGGAGAGAAGATGTGGCTCAGAGATAGAGCATAAGCATGCAATGCTGCAGCAGGGTTCACTGGTGGGGCAGCAAAATGCCTATCGGGTTTGTGCTGAGTGGCAGTAGATGGGGGAGGGTGGAGAGTCAGATGCGGGCTTGGCCACCCTTCCAAGGTGGAGAAAGAAAACAGGTGAAGGATGATAGCGTGGGGGATGCCCGAAGCAGGCAGGGGATGAAAGAAAAAGGAGGATGTGGGGGCAATTGAAGTGAAAGAGGGATGAATGGAGGCTAATGGAGGGAATGAGTGAAAAGAGGACTGGAGAGGTTTTCAAAGGGGTGGGGGGTTGAACTTGGTTAAGGTTTAGTTGTATAATGTTATTGTATACGAGGCAATCCTGTCCTAAATATATGGCCTCTTACACTTTAAGAACACTGTGTCACTGGCTGTGTCCTGATGAGGCGCCCCGCGGAGAGCAGATGTAGTCTAGTCTCTCCACGGGGACGTTCGGAAGGGACGTGATGGAGGGAGAGCAGGATTGGCCACAAGGTACGCGGGGTGGGATATGGGTGGGGTGCATAAAGTAAAGGGGGCATGGGGACCGGCCTCTTCCGCGCTAGCCTTTCGCGCGGGTAGAAGTTTTGGCCACCCACCCACCCTGCATTAGATAAAAGGGTGGGGAGTGTTTGTCATCTTTATTTGGTGCTGAGTTGGGTGGATGCCAGTTAGGGCAGGTTTGCTGATAGGACGTGTGGCAGTAGATGTGGGAGGGTGGAGAGTCAGATGTGGGCTTGGCCACCCTTCCAGGGGGGAGAAAGAAAACAGGTGAAGGATGATAGCGTGGAGGATGCCCAAAACAGGCAGGGGATGAAAGAAAAAGGAGGATGTGTGGGTCAATTGAAGTGAAAGATGGATGAACGGAGACTATTTGAGGGGATACGTGAAAAGAGAACTGGAGGTTTTCAAAGAGGTGGGGGGGTTTGAACTTGGTTAAAGTTTAGTTGTATAATGTTGTTGTATACGAGGCAAACCTGTCCTAAATAAATGGGCTTTTATACTTTAAGAACACTGCGTCACTGACTGTGTCCCGATGATAATGTATTGATTATCCGAGGGGTTGGTACAGAGGACAAGATTAGTGTAACCTGCATTTTATGCTTATAAGTCTTTGTAATGCCTCATGCAAGTGATCGATTTAAACTTAATTAACTCTCTCCAACATCCATGGTGCAAAAACAAATCATGTGATCTTTCTTTAGATATTTCCAATGAGAAAGTTATTTCCTTTTGCTTATTGTAGTGTATTTGTGATGATTGCATGATTTGTTAATACTGATGGAAGTATTAACACACCTGCATTATTTGAGATATCTGAAAATATTTTACTTGAGATAGCCCTCTTTGCTGCTAAGTGCAATATTATGCTGACTTCCCGAGGAGTTCATTCTGAGGGCAGGACTTGCTCTTTATGTTTACAATTCTTTACAATGCTCAAAGCAAGAGACTACCACAAACATAATCACCTCTCTCATGGATGCACGCTGTAAAATTACCTTATAGGTCTTTCTTGAGATATTTAATAGGAGAAAGTCTTTCCTGCTGCTAATGCCAGTGCCACATTATGACGATGCTTCAGGAGGTCAATATCGAGGGAAGTACCAATGCACTTGCACTTGATGCTTACAAAATTAACAGCACTTAAGTATCTCTCACCATCCAGTTACGCATTATTCGCACCTTGGGGCATCGTAATGGCTACTAGCTTAGTTGTAGATATTTTTCTTGAAATTGCAGAGAGGTGTGATAAAGTAGCCTCTTTCTAGCATGGTTACCCCCACTTTTGGCCTGTTTGTGAGTGTGTGTCAGTGTGTTTTTACTGTGTCACTGGGATTCTGCTAGACAGGACCCCAGTGCTCATTGTTTGTGGCCTAACGTCTGTGTTGTCAGTAGTGCTTGACTGTGTCACTGAGGCTCTGCTAACCAGAACCTCAGTGCTTATGCTCTCTCTGCTTTTAAATTTGGCACTCTAGGCTAGTGACTTCATTTAGCAATTTCAATTGGCACACTGCACCCCCCTTATAAGTCCCTAGTATATAGTACCTAGGTACCCATGGCATTGGGGTTCCAGGAGATCCATATGGGCTGCAGCAGTTTATTTCCACACACAGGGAGCTCAGACAAACCCTTACACAGGCCTGCCATTGTAGCCTGCGTGAAATAATGCACATGTTAATTCACAGCCATTTTCACTGCACGTAAGTAACTTATAAGTCACCTACATGTCTAACCTTCACTTGCTGAAGGTTGGGTGCAAATTTACTAAGTGTGAGGGCACCCTTGCACTAGCAAAGATGCCCGCACATAGTTCAGGGCCATTTCCAGGGAATTTGTGAGTGCGGGGACGCCACTACACGTGTGCACTACTATAGGCCAATACCTCTATGTAGTTTCACAATGGTAACTCCTAATATAGCCATGAAACATGTCTAAGATCCTGGAATTGTCCCCCCATTCCAGATCTGGTATTGGGGAGCCAATTCCATGCATCCTGGGGTCTCCACTGAGAACCCCCAGTACTGCCAAACCAGCTATCTGAGGCCTGCACTGCAGCTACTGCTGCTGCCACCTCACAGACAAGATTCTGCCCTCTGGGGGTCTGAGCAGCCCAGTCCCAGGAAGGCAGAACAATGCATTTCCTCTGAGAGCAGGGTGTTAAACCCTCTCCCTTTGGAAATAGGTGTTACAGGCTGGGGAGGGGTAGCCTCCCCCAGCCTCTGGAAATGCTTTGAAGGGCACTGGTGGTGCCCTCCTTGCATAAGCCAGTCTACACTGGTTCAGGGACCGCTTGTCCCCTGCTCTGGTGCAAAACTGGACAAAGGGAAGGGTAGGACCACTCCCCAGTCCATCACCACCCCAGGAGTGGTGCCCAAAGCTTCTCCAGAGTGTCCCAGACTTCAGCCATCTTGCTTTGCAAGATATGGGGGCCCTCTGGAGTGATCTGATTGGCCAGTTCCAGCAGGTGACATCAGAGACCCCTCCTGACAGGTCCATACCTGATAAGGTAGCCATTCCCCCTCTCAGGGCTATTTAGGGTCTCTCCTGTGGGTTCTCTTCAGATTCTACTTTCAAGTTTCCTTCAGGAACCCTCTGCAACTACTTCAGCATCCTCTGACCTCGGATCAACCGCAGCCTGCTCCAAGAAATGCTGTAACTGCAACCAAGTATCCACAAGAGATACTTTTCTTCAGCAACCTCATCTCCAAGTCATCAGCTGCAACAGTTTCCACGGTGTGCATGCTCAGGGGACTCCCTGTCTTCACCCTGCACCAGAAGGGCTGAAGAAATCTCCCGTGGAGTGACAGAGTCACTCCCCTGCTCCAGCAGGCACCTTCCAAGATGACGATCGGTACCCTTGGACTCCTCTCACAACAACGAGCATACTCCTAAGGATACAGAGGGTGGACATCATCGACACAGACTGTCCTGAGGTCCTGCTGACACAATTTGGAGGAGGCAAGACCTTGTCTTCCCTGAGAGCAATGGTACACCTGTGTACTGCATCTTCTTCACCTCCTGAGGCCTCTGTGCACTATTTGTAAAATTCCTTCATGCACAACCTGGCCCAGGTCCCCAGGACTCCATCCTGCAATGCTCAACTCATGAGTTATTCTTCGTTGGCGTGGGACCTTCTTTTGTTGTGCTGCATCAACCATGTTTTGCACCTCCTTTGTCCCCAGATCCTGTGTCTTCTGGGGGTGCTGGCTGGTATCCTCAGGGCTCTCTAAAGTGCTGAGAGCCCCGTCTTCCTCCTTGCACAGAGTTGAGGCCCCCAGGTCCCTCCTGGGTCCATCCAGTGGCATTTTGATGCAAAACGCACTTTTGTCGTGGCCAAGGCGAGTTCCAACACAAAATCACGTCTGCAACCATCTTCACGTCGTGTGACATCCTTTGCTTCATCCAGGAACCTGCTGGCATCTTCCTAGGGTGCATTCCTGCAGTCTTCCACTAACAGGGGACTCTTCTTTTGCACATTTGCAGGGTGCCATGTCCTTCCTGGAACTTCTTTTGACTTCTGGACTTGGTCCCCTTCCTTTGCAGGTCTTCAGGTCCAGGAATTCTGCAGTTGTTGTTTGCAGACTTGGTTGGTTGCTGAAAAATCCCAATCACGAGTTGTAGTGTGTCCTAAGGAAACTTGCAGTACTTTACTCCTGCTTTTCTGGGCTCTGTGGTGGGGTAATTTACTTACCTTTACTGTATGCGTACTCTCCCAGCAATTCTGCACACACTACACTTGTCTAGGGGGGGATTTGTGATTTGTATTCCACTTTCTTAGTATATGGTTTGTGTTGCCTCTAGACCTATTTTCTCCCATTGTATTCTATATCATTTCCCATTGTTTGTATTGTTCTATGACTATTTACTTGGCTAATTTTGGTGTCTAGGGTATATATTGTGTATAATACTTACCTCCAGAAGGAGTATTGTCTATAAGATATCTTTGGTACTGTGTCACCCAAATAAATAACTTTATCTTTGGTAACACTGAGTGTTGTCTTTACTTGTGTATAAGTACTGTGTAACTATAAGTGGTATTGCATGAGCTATACATGTCTCCTAGTTCAGCCTAAGGTGCTCTGCTATAGCTACCTCTATCAGCCTAAGCTGCTAGAACACTACTACTTCACTAATAAGGGATAACTGGACCTGGTATAAGGTGTAAGTACCCAAGGTACCCACTATAAACCAGGCCAGCCACCTCCAAGAGGTCCTCCTTGGTTTTATACCTTCCTGCAGTTGTTAAATCATTGAATTTAAGAGATTAGTTGTATTTTTATCACATGTGATTTTGTAGCTAACTGTGAATTGTAAATGTAAAGATTTAGGGGGTCATTACAACCCTGGCGGATGGTGTTAAAGTGGCGGTAAGACCGCCAACAGGCCGGCGGTAAAAATCTTGCAATTACGACCGTGGCGGAAACCGCCAACAAAGACAGCCACTTTAACGCACAGACCGCCACGGCGGTACAGACCAACAGCTTGGCGGTCACCGCCAACAGACAGGCGGGAGACAATGTACCGCCCGCACTATTATGACAGGCCAATCCGCCACCTTTTCCGGGGCGGATACAACACGGATAAAAACACGGCGGAAACAGGCATTTCGAATGAAAAACGCTCACCTCTACACACTCCACGAGGAAGGAGGACACCATGGAGCTGGAACTTCATATTCTTCCAGCGCTAGTCTTCCTGCTCTTCTACGAGGATCACCAACGCCGGCAGCGAAGAGCACGGTGAGTACTGCACCTACGACATAGGGGAGGAGGGAGACAAAAAACAGGGACACACACACTCAACCCCCCAACCCCCACCCTGACCCTCACCCACTACAACACACACACCAATGCTTATCTATACATTACAGTAACACCCCCCAAACCCCCAGAAGAATGCAAAGACAAAAGGAAATTAGTGTAACTGTTGTAATATATCAAAATCAGTAAGCAAAAATATACATATATATATATACACTATAAACAAAATATACACCACGATTATCAGTGCAGGTTTTGCAACATTCATAGCCCGTGGACCACTGGGCCCAATATGCATGGGCGAGGCCCACACAAGATACCCGAACATGACGGAGAGGACACTGCTGGGGCATCAGATAGAAATACAACAGGCACCTCAGGGGGAAGGGAAAGGGGGACACCTCAGCCAGATGAGTGCACAACACCAGATCCACGAGGGAGCTCCATGCCCATTGATGTATCCTGGGGAGTGCAAAGCCACAGTCTCTCAAGTCTCTACAGTGGGTGGTTTGCCCACTGTGCAATCCTGGGGAGTGCAAAGCCACAGTCTCTCAAGTCTCTACAGTGGGTGGTTTGCCCACTGTACCATCCTGGGGAGTGCAAAGCCACAGTCTCTCAAGTCTCCACAGTGGGTGGTTTGCCCACTGAGCCATCCTGAGGAGTGCAAAGCCACAGTCTCTCAAGTCTCCACAGTGGGTGGTTTGCCCACTGTTCAATCCTTGGGAGTGCAAAGCCACAGTCTCTCAAGTCTCCACAGTGTGTGGTTTGCCCACTGTGCAATCCTGGGGAGTGCAAAGCCACAGTCTTTCAAGTCTCTACAGTGGGTGGTTTGCCCACTGTACCATCCTGAGGAGTGCAAAGCCACAGTCTCTCAAGTCTCTACAGTGGGTGGTTTGCCCACAGTGCAATCCTGGGGAGTGCAAAGCCACAGTCTCTCAAGTCTCTACAGTGGGTGGTTTGCCCACTGTGCAATCCTGGGGAGTGCAAAGCCACAGTCTCTCAAGTCTCTACAGTGGGTGGTTTGCCCACTGTACCATCCTGGGAGTGCAAAGCCACAGTCTCTCAAGTCGATGCATGTCTCCACTGGTTCTGTAGGGGGACTGGTGCCCAGAGTGCTTCATCCTGCCAAGGACAGAGGGAGTGGATGCATGTCTCCACTGGTTCTGAAGGGGGACTGGTGCCCAGAGTGCAGCACTCACCCCGTGACGGTCCCAGTTGCGTCACTGCCCCTGACGCAAATGGGCTAGCGGTATATTCCATGGCGGTCTTTGTCCTGTTCAGCGGTCCTTGCCCTGTTCAGCGGTGCTTGAGTTGGCAGTTTCTGACCTGTTCCACGGTGCTTGCCCTGTTCAGCGGTGCTGGCCATGGGCGTCTTTGCCCTGTTCAGCAGTCCTTGCCCTGTTCAGCGGTGCTTGAGTTGGCAGTTTCTGACCTGTTCAGTGGTGCTTGCCCTGTTAAGCGGTGCTGGCCATGGCGGTCTTTGCCCTGTTCAGCGGTCCTTGCCCTGTTCAGCGGTGCTTGAGTTGGCAGTTTCTGACCTGTTCAGCGGTGCTTGCCCTGTTCAGCGGTGCTGGCCATGGCGGTCTTTGCCCTGTTTAGCGGTCCTTGCCCTGTTCAGCGGTGCTTGAGTTGGCAGTTTCTGACCTGTTCTGCGGTGCTTGCCCTGTTCAGCGGTGCTGGCCATGGCGGTCCGTTATTGCCCAGCTGGGCTGTGGCTGGCGGTCCTTCATGGGTCACCTGGGTTGTGGCTTGCGGGGCCCTCCTGGGCAGTGACGATGGGGCTGGCAGTGGCCTCTTCCTGGGCAGTGACGATGGGGCTGGCGGTGGACTCTTCCTGGGCAGTGACGATGGGGCTGACGGTGGACTCTTCATGGGCAGTGACGATGGCTGGCGGTGGACTCTTCCTGGGCAGTGACGATGGGGCTGGCTGGTGCTGGACTCTTCCTCGGCAGTGACGATGGGGCTGGCGGTGGCCTCTTCCTGGGCAGTGACGATGGGGCTGGCGAAGGCCTCCTGGCCAGTGGGGATGATGGCTGTCTTCTCCGCCGTGCTGCTCCTCCCAGACTTTGCAGGTTTCTTCTGCCCCTTCCCCACCTTGGGAGGAGTCACAGCTGAGTCCACACTCCCCCCAGGACCCCTGTGAGCGGCTTGGCTGGCTGGAGTCTTCCCCCTCTCCCGCCGGGCACTGTCCAACTTCTGGTGCTTCACGGGGGGGCTGGCTGTGCTGTGGCTACATGACAGACTGGCTGGCCTGGTGGCCTGTGCACTCCACATACCTGTAACAACAGGCACCACTGGTCCCGGAGATTTTTTGGCTGAGGTGCTAGTACGGGACCTATGAGTTGGAGGGGGGGTGGTGGGAAATAGGTTAAGGGGGGCCAGGAAAAGTTTTTGGGACACACTGGGACGGGTAGCTGGAGGGGGTTTGGGAGTGGAGGAAGAGGTGGTGGTTGTAGGAGGTGTACATTTTGTGGATTTGGGTGCAGGTGCATGCGCTGGAGGCTGTCGTGAGGTGGATGGCTGTTGGGTGGGTGTGTGCCTGCGTTTGTGTATCTTCGGAGGGGGCATCACAGACACACTGGGAAAGGACACAGGGGACGTGTAAATGGTAGTGGGGTGGTGAGTGCACGTGAGCGGGGTGTGGTGCTGGGTGTGCTGGTGCGGGACGTAGTGGCTGTAGTGGTAGTGCATGCAGGTGTGTGTGTAGACGAGACTGGGAGGGAGGAGGGAGACGAGGAGGAGGGGGACACAGTGGAGGCAGTGGATGTTGGTGTGTCTGTATGTGTGTGATGCTTGCGTGAGTGCCTGTGGGATGTCTGTTGCTTATGTTTGCCTGAGCTTCCCTTGTGTGGTGAGGTGTGTGCAGGCAGGTCTGATGGTGTGCTTGGGATAGGTAGAGGTACAGGGGATTGGGTCTGGGTGGAGGAAGTTGGAGGGGGGAGGCTAGACACAGGGACAATGGATGCCATCAGTGCTGAGGCCAGAGTTTGAATGGTTCGATGAGGCAGCCTGCCAGAATAAATGCCCTCCAGGAATGCATTTGTGTGTTGCAACTCCCTTTCTACACCCTGGATGGCATTCAAAATGGTAGACTGCCCAACAGTGAGGGACCTGAGGAGGTCAGTGGCCTCCTCACTGAGGGCAGCAGAGGTGACAGGGGCAGGGGCTGAGCTGCCTGGGGCAAAGGTGATGCCCACCCTCCTGGGTGAGTGGGCACGGGGCACACACTGAGGGGCTGCTGGGAGGGCGGTGCTGGTAGGGGGGGTGGCGGCTGTACCTGTTGAAGTGGGGGGCACAGATGTTCCCGCCACCACAAGGGAGCTCCCATCGGAGGACGAGTCTGTGTCTCTGGTTGCAGATCCTGTGACCGCCGTGGTGCTCCCCTCGCCCTCCGTCCCACTGGTGTATTCTGAGTCCGTAGTGTGGGCCTCCATGCCCATGTGAGATGCAGCTCCCTCATGCTCCGGTGCCACTGTACCTCTGCCTGATGGTGCTAATGCACAGAAGAACAGGGAGACCGCAAAAAAAAGTGGGGGGAACAGAAGAAAGACAGGTTGAGTGCATGGCTTACCGCTACCGTTGGCAGACAATACAGACACAGCAGCCCCCTGCACTACGTCGCGCTGTTGGGCTCTACAGTGCAATTCCTGGGAAATGGCCTACAAGGCTATGGACGACATCTGCACACATAGATGACCCTGGGGCATGAATAGCTGTACTTGGCACTCTACAGAAGTGGGGTGGGGGGACACAGGGCCATGCCTTATGAATGGGCCTAGCCTACGGAACTCGCCCTGGCCTAGGGGAACCCACAGCCCTCCTCCCCCACTCAGACACCTTCGCTGCGCGCAAAGTCAGCTGAATGACAGTGTACTCACCCCCTTGTGTCTGCTGTGTTGCCCTCAAGCGCCCATCCAACTCAGGGTAGGCCACCGCCAGGATCCTGAACATCAGGGGGGTAATGGTTCGACGGGCACCTCTCCCACGTTGGGAGGCCATCCCCATCTGAGCCTCCGCCGTCTTCTTGCTCCAGCGACGAATGTCCTCCCATCTCTTCCGGCAGTGGGTGCTCCGTCTGTGGTGGACCCCCAGGGTCCGGACGTCCTTGGTGATGGCACGCCAAATATCCTTCTTCTGGTGGGTTCTGACCTACATGAAGTGTACAGGGGAAGAAGAGAAGTCATTACCAACTGCACCGTCAAAGTGAGTGGCCCCCATCCCATGTGGCACCTGCATTCACCGTCTTTCATGCACTCAGAACTCTGCCCCCTTCCTTCTTACAACCAGCCCTCTCCACACAGGCATAGCCCATACAACATGCTCCCTGTGTACGTACCTGTTGGTCTGGAGGACCGTAGAGTAGCGTGTACGAGGGGAGGACCCCGTCGACGAGCTTCTCCAACTCCTCTACAGTGAAGGCAGGGGCCCTTTCCCCAGACGCAAGAGCCATTGTCTCTTCCAGACCGAGGTCACAGCAGCACTTGCAGTGTAGGTCCTCTCCTGTCGAATATCAGGTATTGTGTGATTAAACAGTTAGAAAATGGCAGACAAGTCCGCGGCGGTGCGTACCATCACCGCCGGCGTACATCGTCATTGGCTCCTGGGACCCATAGGGTCCAATGTTAACCAATGCAGCATTGCGCCGCGGTCTTCGCCCGCCTACCACAACGGTGTACAACGCCAGCGCTGTTACCTCACATCCCATTGTCCCGCTTTAGAGGTCAGGCAGCTGCCATTTCAGGGGCCCACATGGCCTACTTACCAACTGCGTCACACATACCTAGGTCTACTCTCAACGCTCATACATGCCACATTTTGTGTATGATTGGTGTTCTGTGCATACTGTGGGTACATACCTCTGAGTTGTTTGACTCTGTGCTCGCTGTTGTCCTCCATAGGCACCGTCCGCTGGGACATGTGAGGAGATGGCGGAATCCTCCGGTGTACCGACCGCTGGTGGACCTGTCGACAATGGAGGAAAGACATTTGATCATCACCTACAGGTTTGACCATGCCACAATCCAGGAACTGTGTAGCCAGTTGGAGGCAGACCTGATGTCAGCAATCCGCCATCCCACAGGAATCCCCCCTCAAGTGCTATCAGTGCTCCATTTCCTTGCAAGTGGGTCTTTTCAAACAACAGTGGCCATAGCATCATGGTTGTCCCAGCCGATGTTTTCCAACGTGTTGGCCAGAGTGTTGTCTGCCCTTCTGAAACACATGCGGAGCTACATCGTTTTCCCTCAGGTGGAGGATTTGCCTACAGTGAAAGGTGACTTTTATGCCCTTGGACATATCCCCAACATCATAGGTGCCATTGATGGGACCCATGTGGCTTTGGTCCCCCCCCACAGGAGTGAACAGGTGTACAGGAACCGGAAGAGTTATCATTCCATGAATGTACCACTGGTATGTTTGGCAGACCAGTACATCTCCCATGTGAATGCCATGTTCCCTGGCTCAGTGCATGACGCCTACATCCTGCGGAATAGCAGCATCCCTGATATGATGGGTCAACTCCAGAGGCACCGGGTGTGGCTATTAGGGGGCTCTGGTTACCCCAACCTGTCATGGCTACTGACCCCAGTGAGGAATCCCAGGACCAGGGCAGAGGAACGCTACAATGAGGCCCATGGGCAGACTAGGAGGGTGATCGAACGCACCTTCGGCCTCCTGAAGGCCAGGTTCCGGTGCCTCCATATGACAGGTGGATCCCTATTCTACTCACCAAAGAAGGTGTGTCAGATCATTGTGGCCTGCTGTATGCTTCATAATTTGGCTTTGCGACGACAGGTGCCTTTTCTGCAGGAGGATGGTCCAGATGGCTGTGTTGTGGCAGCTGTGGAGCCTGTGGACAGTGATGGGGAGGAAGCAGAGGAAAAAGACATTGACAACAGGGACTCAGTCATCCAGCAATATTTCCAGTGAAACACAGGTGAGAATACATTCCTGCCTACTACAAGTACTTTTACACTTCTACCTCTAGCCTGTCTGTCGATTTCACCCAGTGTATGGCCACTGAGTTGTCACTTTCCCTCACTGGTGTGGGTCCCAACGTGTGTCATCTGCTTAGATTACTCATGGACTAGAGCTGTGTGACATAGGTATGTTGACATTACTAATTCCTGGAAATTTTGTCAATGTAATTGCAAATACACTATTTCAAAATCACAGACAGACTCCAGATCTTGGTGCCTTAGGTGTATTTATTTAAATGCAAAATATTGGAGAGGGAAGTTAAATGGTGAGGGGTGATGGCGGAGGAATGTCCATGGCAGAGTCCAGTCTATTTGTCTCATAGGTGCATTGCCCATATGGGCATAGGAAGTGGAGCTGGGGCAGTTCCAATATGGACAGGGTGACAAAGTGGGACAATGGGTTGACAATCAGGGTGGTCTCATTTCTTGACGGGGGTCTTGGCATCGTGCTCTGTCTTGTTCCTGGATCTCAGGGACCGCTTGCGGGGTGGTTCTCCATCTGCGGGGGTGGGGTGCTGGTGTGGTGGTCCTGTGGCGGTGCCTCCTGTCCACTAGCGCCAGCAGAGGTGGTGGGCAGTTCATCGTCCATGCTAGTGTCAGGGGCCCCTTGGAGTGCCACAGTGTCCCTCCTGGTGTTTAGTATTTCCTTCAGCACCCCTATGATGGTGCCCAGGGTGGAGCTGATGGTTCTGAGTTCCTCCCTGAAGCCCAGATACCGTTCCTCCTGCATGCGCTGGGTCTCCTGAAACTTGGCCAGGACCGTTGCCATCGTTTCTTGGGAGTGGTGGTATGCTCCCATGATGGAGGAGAGGGCCTCATGGAGAGTGGGTTCCCTTGGCCTGACCGCCCCCTGTCGCACAGCAACCCTCCCAGTTCCCCTGTGTTCCTGTGCCTCCGTCCCCTGGACCGTGTGCCCACTGCCACTGCCACTGCCCCCAGGTCCCTGTTGTTGTTGGGGTAGTGGGTTATCCTGGGTTCCCTGTAGTGGTGGACACACAGCTGATTGACGTGTCCTGGGGACAGAGGTATGGGCCCGCTGGGTGGGTGCTGTGCTGGTGTTACCAGAGGGTGGAAGGTCTGTGGTGGCCTGTGCCTGTGCGAGGGGAACCGACTGTCCCGAGGCCCACGATGGTCCGGGCTGGTCATCTGGATCCAGTTGGATAGAGCTGCTGTCATCACTGTGGGCCTCTTCTGTGGGTGGGGTGGAGATGTCTGGACCCTCCTGTCTGGTGACGTTGGATAGTGGTCCTGCAGGGGTGTAAAAGCTTAATTATTGCATCTGTGTGTGTCATGGTGGGCAATGGGTGGGTGACCGGTGTACCCCAGTGCTTGCATTCCTATGTGGGGACTTGTGTGATGATGGGTTAGGGGGTTGTATGGGTATGTACAGTGGGCATGCTTTAGTGATGGGTGTCCATGCGTTGGGGTTGCATGCAGGGCTTGGTGTTGGGATGGGTGGTTTGTGATAGTGGGGTATATGTGAGTTGGTGCAGTGCTGAGGGTGAGGGTACGGGTAGGAGTGTGTGATGGCATGCAGGAAGGGTGGGGGATATATTAGTAAAGGTTTGACTTACCAGAGTCCATTCCTCCACCGACTCCTGCGAGGCCCTCAGGATGCAGAATCGCAAAGACCTGCTCCTCCCATGTTGTTAGTTGTGGGTGAGGAGTGGTGTCTTGAGACCACGGAACGCACCTTCCCCCGTAGGTCGTTCCACCTCTTCCTGATGTCGTCCCGATTTCTTGGGTGTTGTCCCACTGCGTTGACCCTGTTGACTATTCTTCTCCATAGTTCCATCTTCTTTGCAATTGAGGTGTGATGCACCTGTGTTCCAAATAGCCGTGGCTCTACCCGGACGATTTCCTCCACCATGACCCTGAGCTCCTCCTCCGAGAACCTGGGGTGTCTTTGCCGTGCCATGTAGTGGTGTAGGTGATGTGTGGGGTGGTGTGTTTGGTGACAGTTGTGGTGATATGTAGTGGTGTGTGGTGTTTTGTGGCTGGAAGTTGTGTGGGTGATGGTGTTGGGTGCCTGTGGCTGCTAGTTTGTAGATGGTGGTGTCTCTGTCTGGCCTTCTCTCTGTAATAGTGGTCGTAGGGGTTTGTGGGTGAAGTTGGTGTGTGTTTTATATAGTATTGGGTGTGTGGGAGTGGTGTGTGTATGCATCTCAGGTGTGTGTATTTCGAATTGTCCAATGTGGCTGTGTTTTGTATGAGTATTTTGAGCGCGGCAGTGTGTACCGCCGATGGAATACCGCGGTTGAAAGATCGCTGCGTGGATTCGTGTGTCGTGATAGAGTGGGCATATTTCTGTTGGTGTGACGGTGGAGGTTTTGTTTTCGCCAGTTTATCACTGACCTTTGGTGTGGCGGACTTGTGTGGGTGTCTGAATTTTGTCGGATTTCGACATGTGGGTCATAATAGCTGTGGCGGAATTCAGCAGCCGCGGCGGTTTGTTGGCGGTCTTCTGCACGGCGGTAAGCAGCTTTTACCGCCAATGTTGTAATGACCGCCTTAATCTTAAGTTGTGTTGGCAACTGTTATGGCCTATTTTGGCTGTGGACAATAATGACGTGAATATAGCGCACGTTATGAGGTCATTAAAACTAACTGAATTCGGGTTGAAGATCTAGAACAGTTTGACTCAATCCTGCCTGACACGATCTCTGACCGTCTTCGTCTAAAAGAATACAATGTTGATGCAAACTCTCAAGGAATTTATGACCACATCAGACATTGGCAATACTGTTTTACTCCCTCTTAAAATTAAAACAGTGAAAGAAGATGTTTGATGCAAATGAAGAAAATGCGACATTGACGAGCTCAAAAAGATAATGGTGCCCCCAGCAACTTCACGTTCTCCCACTTGGCCCATCATGAGAGCCCTATACAAACAAACTATGTAAAAACAGAGACCCCAAAATTGTTTTTCTCAAATTCACTTTTCGCAAAATCGTCCAAAGAAGCATTTTTATATAATTAGACAAGCTTCCCACCAATTCCCAGACACTAATTTATCCTGCTCATTGGAACAAATTCCAGGAGTTTGCAGAAATGTTTCCTGGAAATACATGAGAAAACCAGGCAGAATATTACTGCAGGGAAACATTCCTCGGCGTTCAGCCAGCCTTCTATCACTCACAAGGTCAGCTGGCATAAACTAGCCCCTCCGTTTCCTTGGACTAACTCAAAGAAATTATGAAAGGTTTGAGGCTTTATAGGACTGGACTACTCTTTATTCGCTGTCTTTGTGAAATCACCCGCTATTAGTCCCAGTCCAGCGTGGCTCCAAATAATTCACATATCCCCCATTGAATGGAAATTTCTCAAAAGCGAGAAGAGGGCTATCTTTTTTTTTTCTTTTTTTAGAAACTCTAAGCTGATTTTGAATACGTAAGAAGCTAACATCCTTCAAATCATCACTCAATCCGGTTAAATGCTATTGAAACAGTGTCACCTGTAGGCCAATTAAATACATTACTCCCTGACTGTAGCACAGAAACTGCCACCTTTCACGTGATTGCTGACGTATTATGAATCAAAAATTAAGTAGCTGGCTGACTTCTCAAACTCTTAGACCTCTTATCTGGGTTACAACGTTGCGCCATTGTTTTTTTTGGTGCAACGGTGGCGCTACCCGATTACCATATTTACAAACAGACAGGTCTAGTGCCAATTTTCCCAGGCATGCATCATTTTTCAGGAGTGTTGCTTTACCCTGCGTCGTTACCAACAATGATATGCAAGGTAGGCGTTCCCTCCTAAAAAATGACGCAAGCCAGCTAGCATCATATTTGCAAGCCTTCCGAAAACAGACACATACCTCGGAAAAATAGCGCTAGCTCTGACTGGCATCAAAATGTTAATGCCTGGTCAGACCAGGCGTTAAAATGATGCTTGGGCATTGCTACATAAGGAAAACACACACAAGGCACTTTGACAACCTACAGGACAACATGGACCTACTACTGCTCCAGCTAGGCTCCAGCTAGGTACACAGAGACAACGACAACAATGGCGTCAAGCAACACCAGGACCACTGCATCACCCTCCATCACCACAACAGCAACCACAAAAGCAGTGTAGGAGAAGGTAGTGCATCTATCGCCAACGGATGTCCATCCTTGGCCTCAGAGAAGAAGAGGTAACCAAATATTGCGGTCTGAGGTGGGAGTCTATTTGTCCAGTTGCTCCGGCTTATTGCACCCACAATCACGGTGATAGGGTGATAAATACACCACCCCTGACAAAGCTCCTGGCTGTGCTGCACACACTGGCCTCTGGCTCCTTCCAGATGATTGCAGCACCAGTGGGCAACACATCACAGCCATCCTTCTCTGCCTTCCTGCGGTCTGTACTGCATGCCATCATCTGCCTCACTCCCTGCCACGTCCTCTTCCCCACACCCAGCAACTGCAGTAGAAGACAACACAAGCGCTTTGTGCAATTGCTGGGTTTCCACATGTGATGGGTGCCATGTCCCTCCTGCTGCAACAGCACATCTTTTTCGCAACAGGAAGCACACACTCTGCATCAATGTGCAGGCTGTTGTGAACCATCAGGGCTCTTTATCAATGTGCTGACAATAATACCCTGGCAGAGTGCTTGATGCTTACATCTTCCGGCACTCCATCGTCAACCGACGCTTCCAGAATGGACAATATGGCAATGGCCTACTCGTAGGTAAGCAAGCAGCAACTACGTAACACAATTAACAAACAAGACATTTTGGGCAAACAATTAACACACCACACTCTACACACACGGATAGGGACTCATGGATGAGCACTGATCAACACATATGCAACATGTATCACTCTACAAATCCAGTGCACATCACCCTTAGCGTGGAAGGGGCATGCAATGGGTGTTGTTGTGGGCGATCTACCTCAACACACATTGAATCTTGGTGCTGCCCCACATTTGCGAGAATTCATAAACCTGAGGCAGCACCTAAAACTAACAGCACCCTAGGGGTGGCATTAGCATGGTGCAACGAGGACAAATACTTGAATTTCTCATTGTTTTTGCTTTTTCTGTGCATCCTGCAGCACACAAAGAGTAAGTTGCCATAATTGATTGGTTATGTGCAGGAAGGGACACCTTTCTGCACATCAACAATCCTCCCAGCAATGCAGGCATCTTTGCACCATGGTGCAAAGGTGCTTATGTTGTAGTTCGTCAGCTGACTTAGCGCCAGTGCAGGGGAAAAGGACAGAAATGCACCATATTTAGTAGATATGGTGCTCTGCTGCCCTTACTCAGTTGCACAGGGTGGTACAGCAAAACACTTCCTTCCCTAACCTGTACCACAGGGGGTTGTAAATTAGCCACATACATGGCAATGCATCTCAAGCTACTTTGTGTCACTTTATATGATGTCAAGACACACAGATTCATGCTAGCCAGGATATATGGATAAAAGGGCTGTGTGCAAGAGAGGTGTACTATGTCAATGGGGCGGAGGTTCACATGCAACACACAGGGTACAGCATCAGTCTCCTGGTACACACCACACATGGCTCATTGGCAGATCACATAGTACTGGACAAAGTACAATAATCTGCAACATCGCACACATCCCACATGGGTGAGCTGTCATGCCACAAAAATCACGCAATTACCATTCCCCTGAGGCTGTACCCTTGGCTGGAAAGTGCACCACCACACACAAATGCAATCATGCATTCAAACAGGAACCCACACAACTCCAGATGCAAGTCTGAATGTCACTTTCTAGACAAATAATGTGCAAAGCCTGTTGGAAAGAAACACAGGGGCAAGTCTGACACTGTCTCTCCTCTTCCATTGCAGCTGATCAAGGATATGGAATCCATCCATGTGTCATGACACCATATGGCAACCCACAGAGTGACACAGGGAAGGCATACAACCAGGCACACATCTGGTCCAGTAATGTTGTGGAGAAGACATTCGGCCTCCTGAAGTCCCGTTTCCGATGCCTTGATGTATCAGGAATGAGACTCCAATATCCATCAACCCTTGCCTGCAAAATTATCTTGGTGTGTGCAATATTAAACAACATGTATATGTGGACTAATGTCCTCTGTGACAAACAGATGGAGGACCCCAGGGAGAAGGATGAGGACTATGATGACCCACCATAGGATGGGGAAACACAAAATACTGCTGCTGGGGCATGGATACATGCACACATCGTGCAGAACTTCTTTGACGGAACATTGAAAGCAATATGTCACATCACACCAATTTTTAAATAAATCACTTAATTATACATTTTTCTTGGAGCATCTGTCACATTCAGATGCAACATCAACTCACCCACATCTACTAAAGCATGACTAGGCCACAAAAGTTGGAAATCAAGTAGGAACACTCTCAGGAAGACCAAACAATTACACACTATGCTCTGATAAAGGACTGTGAGGGTGTAATGTATGCAATGCCAGTTGAACATACATTTTACATAGCAACACACGTATCACACACATCTGTCTGTTTGAAATTTGAGAGCACCCAAAGTGGAACTCCATGTCATATATTCTGTCCATATGTCAGTCCTAGGTAGGACAAGAATAGTCAGTACCTACAACAGTACGTCAGTGTCAGCTATGTGACAACTCAATGTCTGAATGTAAGGTTATAACTTACAACATACCCCTCAGTAGCACACACCTCTATGATAAATGGTGAGTTAACTAAAGAGGACGTTGTACCTGTATGTCTGGGTCTGTGTTACTCGTCAGTTGTCATGTTGCATGTATGTCAAACAATGTCATAGCATGTACCCTTGGCAAACTGCATGTGCCAATCAGGACACAGACATATTCCCACATGCATGTTGTACTCATAGCTGTCAGGACTATTCACACAATCCACCCACGCTCATTGTGCATCTGACAAAAGATGTTGGCTGCAGCTGTGTGTGAGAGCTCATGTAAAACACACACCTATTGAAGGACAGCTGAGACATGCCTGTACTAAACTGGCCCAGCCACTTTGTGGCAGTAGCTCACAGACTACACAAGTGCTGCGGCTGCAGTCCGGAGATGTGTGTCAGTCACTACATGCAATGGATATACTACAGCAAATATTGCTCGGCCTGTTGAAGAATCAATATCCATTGGCAAATATCACATGAACAATACTATAATGTGCATGAAAGACTGAACAGTGAGGATGAGGAACATGAGGAGCAAATACAATTTGGCCAAACAGTGCCAGCAATGTGGCACTTGCAGCCTACAGTACATAATCTGGCTTCAATGTGTGGGAATGACTACATAATGTCTAAAGCTCACTTCACAAAACAACATTGTAGCTATGTACTGTCACACACATACATACACACCCACATTGTGTAGGCTACTTAACATCCCAGTCACACTGTCAGCAAGTCCACCTATGTGCTTGGCCAGCCCAAAGAAGTATAAGAAATGAATGTGGGAACTGACACTATCTGTGCCCTGGGTCTGCAGACATGTCCCTGTCACACTATCTACCAATAAAGTGCCAATGCATAAAAGGCTCAAATACTATCACAAATCAAAGACTCATGTAAGTCCCTTTTAGATAATAGGGCAAAGCTGACATCAACATCCTGTAAATCCCTAGTAGATAATAGGGAAAGGCTGCCATGAATAACCTTTAAGTCCCTTGCAGATAATAGGGCAGGGGAGTTTATTTGTACAGTTGGATTCCTGCACTTGACTGTACACTGCTGTGTGGCCTCCCATCCCTGTCTAACGGCAGTCCTGCCATGCAGACTGTGTGCTAAAAGGGAGGTCTGTGCAAAACTACATGGTGAGGAATTGTACAGTCAAAGTGTATGTGCATAGAACGTTGTCACAAAATGCAACCTTAATGCCCCCCTAGGTGCACCAGGCTTTGTGTGGCCTGTAACGTTGATCATGCAGAGATGTATCCTAGGGCCTGGTTTTGGGAAAAACCACCTCTAAACATTTAGATACAGTAGATATGTATCTATACATGGTAACATTTTATTTGCTGATATGAGCAAAGATAAGTGACAACCCTAAACACACCACTGTGGTAGGCAGAACAAATCCCACATGAAGAACACCACATACCACTCACATGCATGTCATACAAAACACATCTATCACATGACTGTCCAGCACATCCCAACACTTGCCTGCTCTGGGAAATGTAAGTTACCCATGTTGTATGACAGCCTGATGCCTGCCCTTTGGGACGCACCATAGATTGTCACACACATGCACTGTCATAGTGGTGGGTTAGCTGACCACATTCCAGGGAAAGTCAACAGCATCCATGGATATACACTTAGCAAGGGTATCAAGTGCATAATCATGTTGAGCACGTGGGGCAGCTATCCTAAGCTGTGTGGCTACAGAAACTGAGGAAATGTGCCATCTGCATAGTGTGATCCCTCTAATGCATGTACCCTCAGATATCTATGCTCGCAGTACACATATTGCACACATGGGGAGACTGGAAGGTGGTAAATAGAACTATTCACATGCACGATTGCAATCCATATCACTCCTCCCATGCATCCCACATAACAGCATGCAGTAAGACACACATTTCACTACTTGCATAAAAAAACAACGTATGCAGTAATTTTCCAGTCATCATGTATTTAAAAAAATGACGCTTCATACCTGCGCGTCAAAATGTCAACAATGTGTCTTGTCAGCGGTCCAAGAAAAATATACGCATGGCCAGCATGCGTCAATAAAATTGATGCATTGTCTCAAAATGTGACGCATCTGCCCTGGAAGTGATGCAGTTGCAAATCCTTGCTGCAAACCAGGAAGTGTAAAGTTACTTTCACCTTCCCTCCAATTCACAGTCTTTTAGTCTGTACTTGGGGGAGGTTGTGGGGTGTTAGTGCTGGTGTAAGGGTGGTTTGAGGAAGTCTTTTTTGTTGTGTTTTTCATATTGTGTTGAATTTAACTGTGTATTGTCGGGTGTCTTTCTCTGGGGTAGTTAAGTTTGTTTTGGGTGGTTGGGGGTAGTTTGGGTATTTTTTTGGATTGTTAGGGGTACCATGGCCTTTGGTTTAGACATGTCGGTGAAGGGAAGTGCCTGTCAGCTGCTTGCAGTTGAGTTGGGGGATTTATCTTGCTTGTCACCCACTACATCCCCAATATGGTGGCCATGAGGGGGAGAGTGATCATATGGTACAAGACTGGGGCACGCAAGCTGCGGTGGAGGAAGGTCCTCTACCACCTCACATGAGTCTCTAAAGTACAGCACTAGGAATCAAGGTTGGTGAAACTGTGGGTAATGGGTAATGGGTGTCACTGAGTCAAGTCCAATGGCTTATTTGAGTCTTCACTAACCAAAGTAGTCTAAGTTCATTAACAGTAACATTAGACATGATATATGATTCCAAACATAGTGATGACAGTGAAGAGATGTGCCAGAAGTACCAGCTCCTACACATGTATGCAGTGTAGTAATAGGTTAGTCACAGAATATGTTACTGCTCTGTGTGCCACACGTCGAACACAGTAACTCAGGGCATGATGTCATGCAATCAGCTTCACATAATAAACAGCATTCACCAGTGCTGTTCCAAGATTCCTGTGCAGATAAGATGTGGGGCAAGCCTTCACTCACGCAGTGCTGAGTGCTGTTGTGCAACACGCTGACCTGATTTTTTTGCCACATCACAGGCAATGGGCAGCATAGTGGGACACATCAAGTTACTCTGGGACTATGCATGTAGTCATGGCACAGCCCACCATGTAGTGACCTGAGTGGATATTGGAGTAGTTTCATATATCTCTGTGTGACATGAGTGAGTGATCCACCTTCTGTTCCCACATGCGATACCTGTCACATGTAGATTCCATGTAGCAGTGTGTCCAGACATCTGCCCTTGCCATATCAGGCACAATATGCTGTGGGACTACATTTAACTTGTGTTCATTGCTCAGATTAGTTTGGTACATGCCAACGGATCCACAGGCAATGGCGTATGCAGAGGGACATTCAAGAGTGGGACCTACCATGATCACATAACTGATGTTTATGATGAGTATTGTCAATGGTGACATGGTACTTTGAAGATGTTACAAGCTTGTTCAATGATATGGTGCAACATTGGCTAGCCTTGATGCCTTGGACATGAGCAATATGGAGAAGCTGGTTGTTGCGCAGATATGTGTTAATCTTGCCCTTCATGATGTCATTGTGATTTGTGCTGGGCAATGTGTGATATATGCATATGTCGTTTACATTGTCTGCTTGTTGTTAATTTGCCTAATGTACATTTAGATGGCATGCCTCATTCATGTTGAAGCAGCCAACATGACTCTATCCTAAAAGCGGGAATTTGAGAAGCGGGCGGAACGCTATCATGTTGAGTAGGGATTCAGTAGGATGGGGCAGCTGTACCAAAGGGAGCGAGCCTCAGGTTCCTGGAGGGACTTTGCACAAGGGGGACTACCCAAGAGACCATCCACCACCAGCACCCACACATCTGGGAAGTCTTGGAGCAATGACAGGGCGCGGTCTGCAGGTCCTGCACCCTCTCCATCGGCAAAAACCACAAAGGCACCATCTACCTCCCAGGTTGGATGTCCAGGATCATCAACAGATTTTGGACAGGAAATGAGACAGGAGGTAGCGGACATAAAGTTCAGGCTGGCCAAACTGGAGCACAAAATAGACAAGATGATGGTGGTGTTTGGGGAGATAAAGGCGGCAGTCAGGAGGCGCTGATGAGGACACTTCTTCCCTTCCCCTGATCTTGAATTTTTCTTCCTAGTTGGCGTTTCAGATAGTTAGGGTTAGATGAGTTAGCATGAAGTAGATTTGTTTTAGGACATAGTATTTTTTTCTTAGGGGGTGGGTTTTTAGTTATCTCTTTTTCTTGGGTGTTTTGGGAGATGGGAAAGTTTTAGGTATGTGTGTTCTTATAAAAAGAAAGAAAACAAAAAATTATAAAATTCTGAAAAAACACAAAAAATATATATTTGTTTAGGCTATATGTTTAGTTAGTTAATGTTTAGCTGTAGTTACTGTTGTCCTTGTCTACAGATGCCTTTTTAGAGGGTTGGAGGAATGATGTTTATCATGTGGTGCTAAGTGTATAGGATAAGTTAAAATAAGATACATTAGTTGTAGGTATAGGTTAGGATAGGCTAGTGTAGGTTAGTATAGGTACGTTAGTTTAGGGATTTTTATGCTGATATTTATAGTTTTATTAAATCTTGTTATTTCCTACTGTATAGAGTCCCTCATGATTTACGGTCTAGGTGGTCACATGTCTTCACAGGTCATGGTAGGCACATGCCTTTGCAAGCAGTATTTAGCTACATGTGTGACTATGTGTATCCCCTATGGTCAAGTATATGTCAGGTTGGCAATGGCGTCACATCAGCAACTCCAGACAGTATTCAGCAATGTATGTGACACTCTGGATGTGCAAAGATACACATCCCAAAACAGATATTCATACACCATTTCTCTGTGTTGGGAAGTAACAGGACTTGCATTGTCACTATGTTGTTGTAATTTCACTCCCCCTAAATCTAGGATTTGTTACTAAGACACTCATGGCTGCCCCTCACAGTCTTACATATGCATCATTTGTTTGTCATATCAATGTTGTACTGTTGCAACTATTCTTGCTTGGCCCAGCCTTTTGTGTAGTGATTGATGTCGGCTATCGCAATACATGCATGCTACCTGTTACATGCTATGCTTGGGAGCCACAGGTACCACTTGCTAGTCCACATAGCTATCAGTCACCTCAATCATGTTTCAGTCAGTGTGTGTGGCTTTGTGTTTGTCACTAATCCATACACATCCCTTAGGCAGATACTCATGGGCTCAATTACTACACCTTAGCACCACTGGAGTGTCACTTTCAGTGATGCTCTGGTGGCGCTGTGCCCATTTCCATATTTACAAGGCGGTGCTAAACTACTTTGCGGTGCTTAACGTTGCCTTGTAAACAAGTGCCCCCCACACAGTTTTCTGAGGTAGAGGGGCAAACAATGGGTGTTTTGCTTTGGGCATTTCCATGCACCACCTATTGCTTTTGACACTGCCCAAAATTTACGAGAAATTGTAAATCTGATGAAGCATCAAAAACTAATGCCACCCCAGGGGTGGTGTTAGAGTGGCACAAGGAGGAGAAATACTTTTAATTCTCCTAATTTTTTGCTTTTTCTATGTGTGCTGCATTCTGCAGCACACAAAGAAAAAGCCATTATTGATTGTTTATGTGCCAGAAGGTATCCCTTCCTGCCCATGAACAATCAATAAATAATGACAATTTGCTACTTCTATGTATGCTGCATTATGCAGCACACAAAGAAGTAACAAATCACCATTATTGATTGTTTATGTGCAGGAAGGGGCACGATGGTGCAAAGGAAGCTGCATTGGCGCTAGGCAGATAATTTTAGCACTATCACTAGGGAAACACAGAGGTGCACAGTATTTTCATAAATACGTCACATCCCTGTGTTTCTGAAGTGATGCAGTACGATGCAGCCAATTTTGGCGCAGCACCGCGCCACTTTCTAGTAAATCAGTGTATTTGCTTCACACAATGCATAAAGTTCAAACAATTACTCCCTCAGACACAGATTCAACACAAATTATGTATTGAGTGAATTTATTTACATGTGTAAAGATTATATTTGTAGTACCGTACATTGCACAGGAGAATGACCCCATTAGTGATCCCAACCCATTGGATGTCCAGACAGAATCTAAGGGGAAGGGAACATGTCATGAGACATGTGTAGGAGAGGGGTGCATCAGTGAGGAGGTGATCACATTGCCATTAGGTAGGATTGGACACAATGACAGTGCACATGTGTGATAGGTCAACAGTGGGAGTGTGAAGAGGGAACATTGATAGTTGTAGCAACACTGGAATCATCTTAAGCACAGAGGAAAGGAGAAACTGTCATTGTGCCACAGAGTGAAGCTACTGGGTGGTTGTGCATCTGAAAGATGTTGCTTCCACATCCTCATCCTTTGATGTGTGTGGTTCCTGCCCTGCCAGGGGTGGTGCTGGTGTTGAAGTGAAGGGTGGCACACACATATCACGGGCTGAAGATGTGGATTCCTAGGTCCCAGCAGCTATCATCTGTGAAAAAGGTGAAAGGCATCACTGCAGCAAGGAGGGACTGCAGAAGCCACAACACAGCAGTTAAGTCATGGTGGTAGTCAGCCAGGTTGTCAATGAGGGAGTCCCGCTCCACTCCATGGACTCCAGGACAGTTTGGATGGACCTCAGCCTGTTGCGATGTCGCTTGTGCCACTTTGGCAAGGCATTTGTTCATGCCTCTGCCTCATGGCACCAGTGATGTTGTCCAGGGACTGCTGGAGTCCATGAAGCAGAGAGGAGGTGCCTCTGAGGGCAGCAGAGTTGTTCTTATTTGGACTGAGGCACCTATGGACTCCCTCTATGCCACCCACTATGGTCTCCATCCCCACCTGCACCTGCTCTGTCAGCTCCCACTGGACTCCTATGGCTGTAGTTTTGAAAAATGATGTCTGAGTTCTGGGAGTCTAGGGCTCTGGTTGAGCTGTCAGGTGGCGTTTGTTGGATGTTGGGTGGCTCATCGTGAGACCCCGCAATATTATTAGTCCTTCCAGCAGGGGGAGAGGTTGTCTGGATGGCACCCAGGATTTGCTGGAGAGTGTTGAGATTGGTGGTTTCCAGCCGCTCTTCCACATTATTGGAGAAGTCCAGGAAAGGCAGCTGGCCAGGAGGTATGGCATTATCCTCTGCAAGGAGATAGAGATATGTTAATGTTTATCTGTACGAGCTGTTCACATGAGACATCAGGTTGTCAATCATAGTGCCTTATTTACAAGGTGCAGAGCCACGCATCAAGGCCCTAATTTATGAGCCCTTAGCATGACATTGTGCCACCAGAGCGTCATTTTTTGGAATGCTCCATTGGTGCAATTTGTGAGTCCACATTGACAAGTCCAGCCAAAGCCATGTTGCATGGCATTTCATGGGCTTCTGCATATGGACCCCTTTCATGCATTACACTGTGTGACAATTGCATGCCATGGGTGTTGCTTGGGGTGTTCCCACGCAAAACCCATGGAAGCATACAGAATCTTTTGTGTTGCCAGATCTATAAATTTGGGTATGTGTCAGATTCCTCTGCCAGCCCACATGTGTTGTAAGAGTGATGGAAAAGAGAGGACTGTCCACATTCGCCCTCCTTGTCTCATTTTGCTATGTGTGCTGTACCCTTCAGCACACATAGTAAGATGCAACCACCTCTTGTATTTGTATTTGTGTTGTACATGAAGGTGTCCCTTCCTGCACAACAACACTGATCCCTGCAACGCAGGCCTCCCTGCAGCATGGGTGCTAGGGTGCATGTGTTGCAGAGCTGACTATTGTTGTGCATGAGGTGTTTGCATCTTACTATAGGTGGTGCAGGATACGGCACACATAACAAGAGGTGACAAGGAGGATGTATGTGGACAGTACTCCCTCGCATCACTCTTACAACACACGTAAGGTGGCATAAGGACCTGAAACATTACCAAACTTGTCATTGTGTGAGTGCATCAGGTTGCTACACCAACTCAGGGATGACATTGTAGTGGTGCTACAAATGAATAACATTGTTTTGGGCCTAGTTGTGCATCTTTCAATGTGTGTTGCAGCAACAAACATTGAAAGTGGCAGACAGCAGCATTCCTGCAAATGTGCAATCAGACCTACAACACAGGCACTACACCATGCTCAATGTGTGAATGTGTTGGTTTTGGGGAGCAGTTCGTGCCCCATCACCAAGGGTAGCACTGGGATACATTGGATGTTAGGTACAACTACACATCCCTTCACATCCCAAATTATACAATACCACACAGCAAGCTGGGCTGCTGCACTGCACTGCATAAATTCATCATACATGGGTAACAATGGGCCACATTTCCCAGACACTGACATCACACTGTCCCGCTGGAGCATAATTTGCACATTACACTCCAGTGGTGTAGTGTGCCAGCCCATATTTTCAAGGCCAAGAAAGGCACCTTGCATGCCTTTTCATGGCCTAGTAATTGTGCACCCCTTTCACACCTCACACTGCATGTAGGTGGCATTCAATGTGTGTTGCTGGGGGTGTTCCCACACAACACACATGTAACCCACCCAACTTCTGATGCCTTCCCAGATTGTCACATCTGGGAATGCTTCAATTTCACATGCCACCTCAGGGGTGGCAGAGAAGTGACTCGAGTGCGAGTGACAGTTTTGCTTGTCCCAATAATGTCAAGTTTCTATGTGTGCTGTATTGTGCATAACACATAGTAAGAGGAAAATACCATGTGTGCCTGATGTTATGCAGAAAGGTGTCCTTTGTGCCCAAAAGCAATCATCCCCACAACAAAGGCACCCTTGCAGTATGGTGCAGGTGTGCCTGGGTAGGCACATGGCAGCAAATTGTACACCAGCACAGATGATAATGACAGAAATGCCCCATATGTTGTGTGTATGCTGCATTTGTGCCCTTTCCCGGTGGTGCAGGGAAGCATATCCCAGCCCTTGCTGTCCCACCCCATGTAACAGGCATGGTACATAATGGCCAATGACAGTTCAACGTGGACAGGTGTTACAGTTTACACAGTGAAGGGAGTGATATGAGGGTTGTGAAGTGGTATGTGCATATAGTGGGGGGTCAGTGGACATTACATGGGTTTGGTGTTTAGCCATTAGTGTGCCCCAAGCATCCCTTTAGCATGCATACAGTGCCTCCTATGTGCTTCCCCCTATGCCATTTGTTAGTCACAACATTGCCTTCTGCTGCGACTTACCCTGTGTTTGTTGTTGGTCAACATATTCTGCACTGTCCTGTCCTTTTCTGGGACTTCTGCCACCAAATACGTAGGGATGACCACTGCCACCATCTCCTCCAGCTCATCCAGCTTCTTCTGGGATGCAGGACTTCCACCTCTGGTATGCTGTGCTGCCTTTTGGTTGTTGGCCAGTTTCTCCTTTGTTCTGTGATTGCAATCATGCCAGCGCCTGTTACAATCCATCACAGTCCTCTTTACCTCTGCCACACTGTTGACTTTATCAACTATGGAATGTCATATGGCCACCTTCCTACCTAATGGTAATTTAGCAGTGACGAAGAGCTGGTGTTGGTGCTCCATCACCTCTGTGACCAAAATGTTGTTCTCCTCATTGAACCTAAACTTCCTCTTCCTTTTCCCCTTCTCTTTGGAGTCTGTCTGCACATCCCGGATAGTACTGGGCTCACTTGGGTCTCTTTTGTCTTGGAATATCCATTGTATCACCTTATGGCTTCTGTATGGCATTTTTGTGGGCTTTTCTTTATGCTTTTAAGCCCAAATGTGACACTAGCATGACTAGTGTCAAAATAGATGCCATTAGTCAGGCTTGCGCCACTTTTGAGGAACAAGCGTCATTTTTTTGTGACGTCACAAAGGCAAGTATCATTTTTTTCACGCTTACCTTTTCTTACTGCCATGGTGCGCCACTTTGCAGTTATGGCACACGCATGGCGGTAAGAAATGTCTTAGCACGCCATTAAAGATTTTGATGTACAACTGCTCTAGCGCAGTTGTACATCATTTCTTGTAATTATGGCCCATAGTGTCTGGCAGCCATAGAGGCCTGGATGTCTCACAAGTGCCTAAAATGTTTTTGGTAAAAGTCAGTCTGCAGTGACATTACCAACTTTAGTTTCCAGCGTCAAATCTCTGAATTCTTTGCTTAACAGCAAACTTTAAAAAAGTTTTGATATAAAGAGACTCATATACATAATTTATCATAAATTCTGACCTGTTCCTAATTATTTAGCAATCTATAATGTTAAACTAAACTACAGGAAAGTGCTCCTCAAAGGGTTCCCCAAATCACACCATGCCACAATGAGGGCAGCCTAGCAAACAACTGCCAGACCCATCTGAGTTCCCTGTCATTTGACCACACCCAGCCAGTCCTCATGTCTCCACCGTGACTCCATATTGAGGCAGAAGAATGTACAAATTCTCAGCTCTACAAACGGACAGACATTTCTAATGAGAGAGTTCCAGTATCCTTCCATTAGAAATGCCCACTCATTTAAAGATCTGCAAACCCATCTACACAGCAAACAATATTATTCATCCCAACACGTTGCAAGTCCTCGTTAACAAAGCTGTGGTTTCACAACGATCCTGTGCTCTGTTTATGAAGAAAATATGGAGACTTGGAATGAAAAGTCACAAAAGAACACATACTCCCATTCACTTATTATCAGGAGCAGCCTTAAATCTAAAACTCTGTGTGCCAAGTGAACTCCAAATAGACCTCTCTCTCGCCTTTTTCGTAAAGGCGCAAACAAATGTTAATGTTGCCAATTTAAAGTTGTTAAGTTTAGTACAGTATGTAGGAGGCTGGCCTAGTTTGTAGTGGGTGCCTAAGATACTTACACCTTATACCAGGTCCAGTTATCCCTTATTAGTGAAATGTGGGCAGTGTCTAGCAGCTTAGGCCGTCTAGGGGTAGCTGTAGCAGAGCGGCTAAGGCTGAACTAGGAGACATGCAAAGCTCTTGCAATACCACTATAGCCACACAGTACTTATACACAATAAAAGACAATACTCAGTGTTACCAAAATAAAGGTACTTTATTTTAGTGACACAAGGCCAAAAATATCTTAGAGGTATCACTCCTTCTGGAGGTAAGTATTATACACAAAATATACACTAGTGTAGGAGGCTGGCCTGGTTTGTAGTGGGTACCTTGGGTACTTACACCTTATGCCAAGTCCAGTTATCCCTTATTAGTGAATTAGTAGTGTTCTAGCAGCTTAGGGTGATATAGGTAGCTATAGCAGAGCAGCATAGGCTGAACTAGGAGACATGCAAAGCTCATGGAATACCACTTATAGTTACACAGTACTTACACACAAGTAAAGACAATACTCAGGGGCATATTTATACTCCGTTTGCGCCGAATTAGCGTCGTTTTTTTCGACGCAAATTCGGCGCAAAACTAACGCCATATTTATACTTTGGCGTTAGACGCGTCTAGCGCCAAAGTATGAGGAAAGAGCGTCATTTTTTTGCGTGAACGCCTTCCTTGCGTTAATGAGATGCAAGGTAGGCGTTCCCGTCCCAAAAAATGACTGCGACACAAATGCGTCGTATTTATACTCCCGGGCAAAAATCACGCCCGGGAGTAGGCGGGGCAAAAAAACCCGCATTTGCGCCTCTTTTTAACGCCTGGGTCAGGGAAGGCGTTAAGGGACCTGTGGGCTCAAAATGAGCCCACAGCTGCCCTCCCATGCCCCCAGGGACCCCCCCTGCCACCCTTGCCCACCCCAGGAGGACACCCAAGGATGGAGGGACCCATCCCAGGGACATTCAGGTAAGTTCAGGTAAGTATACATTTTTATTTTTTTAATATTTTTTTTTGGCATGGGGGGCCTGATTTGTGCCCCCCTACATGCCTCAATGCCCAATGACCATGCCCAGGGGACATGAGTCCCCTGGGCATGGCCATTGGGCAAGGGGGCATGACTCCTGTCTTTACTAAGACAGGAGTCATGTGAATGGCGTCTGGGCGTCGTTAAAAATGGCGCAAATCGGGTGGAGGTGATTTTTTAGCGTCAACCTGACTTGCACCATTTTTAAGACGCCCTAACGCCATTTTCCCCAACGCCGGCGCTGCCTGGTGTACGTGTTTTTTTTCCACGCACACCAGGCAGCGCCGGTCTGCTAGCGCCGGCTAACGCCATTCAATAAATACAGCACCCTGCATGGCGCTTCAGAATGGCGTTAGCCGGCGCTAAACTTTTTGACGCTAAACTGCGTTAGCGCAGTTTAGCGTCAAAAAGTATAAATACGGGCCTCAGTGTTACCAAAAATAAAGGTAGTTTATTTTGATGAAACAGTACCAAAAATATCTTAGAGGCAATACTCCTTCTGGAGGTAAGTATTATACACAATATATACACTAGACACTGAAATAAGGTAAGTAATTAGACATAGGATAGTGCACACAATAGGAAATGTTATAGAATGCAATGGGAGAAAATAGGTCTGGGACAACACATACCATATACTAGGAAAGTGGAATGTGAAATCACTAATGCCCCCCTAGACAAGTGTAGTGTGTGCAGTTTTGCTGGGAGAGTAAGAATACAGTAAAGGTAAGTAAATTACCCCACCCCAGAGCCCAGAAAAGCATGAGTAAAGTACTGCACGTTTCCTTAGGACACACTACACGTCGTGATTGGAATTATTTCAGTAACCGTCCAAGTCTCCAAACAACAACTGCTGGATTCCTGGACCTGAGGACCTGCAAAAGAAGGGGACCAAGTCCAGAAGTCGAAAGAAGTTCCAGGAAGGACAGGAACCCCTGCCAACTCAGAAGAGGGAGCAAAAGAAGAGTCCCCAGTTGGACGAGGATTGCAGAAATGCACCCTAGGAAGATGCCAGCGGTTTCCTGCATGCTGCAAAAGATGTCCCATGACGTGAAGATGGATGCATACATGATTTCATGTTCGAAGTCGCCAACAAGCCTTGGTTACGACAACGCTGTGTTTTGTGTCAAAATGGCATTGGCTGGACCCAGGAGGGACCTGTAGGCCTCAACTCTGTGTGAAGAGGAAGAGGGGGTACTCAGCACTTTAGAGAGCCTCAGGATACCATACAGCACCCACGGGAGTCCCAGGACATGGGGACAAATGAGGTGCAAAATGTGGTTGGTGCAGCACTGCAAAGAAGGTTCCCACGCCGCAAGAGGTTAACTCAGCGAGTTGAGCGTCGCAGCATAGAGTGCTGGGGAACTGGGCCAGGCTGTGCACAAAGGAATTTTGCAAATAGTGCACAGAGGCCTCAGGAGGTGAACAGGGATTCTGTCGGTCTCAGGGAAGGCAAGGTCTTGCCTCCTCAAAATTGCGTCAGCAGGACCTCAGGACAGTCTGTGTTGATGGGGTCCTCCCTTTGTGTTCCAAGGAGCATGCTCATCACTGTGAGAGGAGTCCAAGAGTACCGGTCATTGACTTAGAAGGTGCCTGCGTGAGCAGGGGAGTGACTTTGTCACCCCTCTGGAGATTTCTTCAGTCCTTCTGGTGCAGGATGAAGACAGGGAGTCCTCAGAGCGTGCACACCGCGGAAACTGTGGCAGTTGCTGGCTGGAGCTGAAGTTGCAGAGGAAAAGTATACCTTGTGGATACTTTGTTCCTGTTACAGCGGTTCCTGGAGCAGGCTGAGGTTGATCCGTGGTCAGAGGATGAAGTAGTAGTTGCAGAGGATTCCTGCTGGAAACTTGCAAGTTGAATCTGAAGAGAACCCACAGGAGAAACCCTAAATAGCCCCGAGAGGGGGATTGGCTACCTTATCAGGTAATAGCGGATTGCTTTTGTAGTCTGTCTGTTAACAACATTGAAAGCCAGTCATTTGAAAGTAATGATCTAGAGAAGGCATTGCTGGAGGATGATTGGAATGTTTGCGAGGTTATGGCATCATTCAAGAGGAAGAGAGTTTGAATGAAATACAAGTTGCTCGAGTTTTGTGGGAAGCAATGAGTTTGTTAACATAGAATTGCTGTGTGATGAATGAATGTGCAGATAAGGTTAGGCCATTTTGGAGTGTCAAAGATGAACTTTATGATAAGGATGTGTTTTTTAAAGGGGAAGTAGGTTGGTGGCCCCTAAAAGTCTGAGAGAGTGTATAGTTGAAAGAGCTCATGTACGTCATTTACGAAGCTCAGACACTAAAGAAAGAATATGCAAAGATTACTATGTGGCCGGTAATGGATTTTATGGTTGAACTTATGGTGAGGGACTGTTGTGAGTTCTAAGCAGTGATAAAATTCTTAAATTTCGTACACAGCCTTTAATCTTGTGTAAATTACCTTTGGGTCCTTGAGAAAGAGAGAGCTTTAGACATTCTAGGGGTCAGAATATTGAGTGTAGATTGCTGTATTCTGAGCTAAAATTGATGTATATTCTAGGTGGCTGGAGGTGAAGATAGTGAATTCCATACAAACAAGATATATTGGTGGTCATTACAACCCTGGCGGTCGGTGTTAAAGCGGCGGTAAGACCGCCAACAGGCCAGAGGTAAAAAAAATGGAATTACGACTGTGGCGGAAACCGCCAACATAGGCAGCCACTTTAACACTCCGACCGCCATGGCGGTACAAACAAACAGTGCAGCGGTCACTGCCAACAGACAGGCGGAGGACAATGCACCGCCCACAGAATTACAACCTACCAACCCACCAACTTTTCCGGGGCGGATTCACCACGAACAAAAACACGGCGGAAACAGGATCGAAGGGAAAACGCTCACCTCTGCACACCCCACGAGGAACCAGGACGCCATGGAACCAGAGCTCCACATTTTTCCAGTCTTTATCTTCTTGCTCCTCTACCAGGAACACGAACGCCGGCGGTGAAGACCATGGTGAGTACTGCACCTACAACACAGGGGAGGGGGGAGGGAAAAAACTGTGACACACACACGCAGCACGCAACACCCCAACCCCCACCCACGACAACACACACACTAATACAGCATGATACATTACAGTTACACCCCACAACCCCCCCAGAAGAATGCAAAGACAAAAGGAAATGAGGTGAACGATTGTAATATAATCAAATTCAGTATTCAAAAAATATACATACACTATTTACAAATATATACACCAATAATATTAGTCCAAGGTATTCCACCATTAAAATCCGTGGCCCACACAAGATACCCGAACAAGACGGAGAGAACACTGCAGGGGCACCTGATAGAAATAAAACAGGCACCTCAGGGGGAAGGGAAAGGGGGGGCACCTCAGCCGGTTGAGTGGGCGACGCCAAATCCACGACGGGCCCCATGCCCACTGTTCAATCCTGGGGAGTGCAAAGCCACAGTCTCTCAAGTCTCTACAGTGGGTGGTTTGCCCACTGTTCAATCCTGGGGAGTGCAAAGCCACAGTCTCTCAAGTCTCTACAGTGGGTGGGTTGCCCACTGTTCAATCCTGGGGAGTGCAAAGCCACAGTCTCTCAAGTCTCTACAGTGGGTGGGTTGCCCACTGCTTCATCCTGAGGAGTGCAAAGCCACCGTCTCTCAAGTGGATAACATTCTCCACTGAATCTGGAGGGGGCCTTGTGCCCAGAGTGCTTTATCCTGCCAAGGACTGAGGTAGTGGATGTCTTTCTCCACGGGTTCTGGAGGGGGCCTTGTGCACAGAGTGCTTCATCCTGCCAAGGACTGAGGTAGTGGATGTAACTCTCCACTGGTTCTGCAGGGGGCCTTGTGCCCAGAGTGCTTCATCCTGCCAAGGACTGAGGTAGTGGATGTAACTCTCTGCTGGTTCTGGAGGGGTCCTTGTGCCCAGAGTGCTTCATCCTGCTTGTGGCGGCCTCAGTAGTATCAGAGCTTTTGGCGCTCATGGGCCTGCGCTGCTTGTTGCGGCAGTGTCCTTGGCAGCGGTGCTTGTTGCGGCAGTGTCCTTGGCAGCATTGCTTGTGGCGGCGGTGTCCTTGGCAGCGGTGCTTGTGGCGGCGGTGTCTTTGGCAGCAGTTCAGCTGCTGGTGGTCCTGTCTGGGGCAGTGGGGCTGCTGCTGGCCGGCTCCTTGGCAGCGGGGCTGCTGCTGGCTGTCCTGTCTAGGCCAGTGGGGCTGATGGCGGTCGGCTCCTTGGCAGCGGGGCTGCTGCTGGTGGTCCTGTCTGGGCCAGTGGGCTGATGGCAGTCAGCTCCTGGGGCTGCTGCTGGCGGTCCTGTCTGGGGCAGCGGGGCTGCTGCTGGAGGTCCTGTCTGGGCCAGTGGTGCTGATCTTCCCAGACTTGCCGGTATTACTGTGCCCCTTCCCCACCCTGGAAGGTGTCGCAGCTGACTCCACACTTCCACCTGTACCCCTGAGAGCGGCTTTGGTGGCTGGTGTCTTCCCCCTATCCCGCCGGGCACTGGCCAACTTTTGATGCTTGACAGGTGGGGGACTGTCCGTGCTGTGGCTCCTAGCCACACTGCCTGCCCTGCTGCCTGGTGCACTCCATAATCTGGTGACTACTGGCACCACTGGTCCCGCCGATGTTGTGGCTGAGGTGCTAGGTTGGGACCTGGAGAGTCGGGCCCTAGAAGACTGACGGGGTGGGGGAGGTGAGGGAAAGAGGTCAAGGCTGGTCAGGAAAGGTTTCTTAGGAACACTGGGATGGGTAGATGGAGGGGGTTTGGGAGTGGAGGAAGAGGTAGTGGTCGTCGGAGGTGTACGTTTGGTGACTTTGGGTGAATGTGCATGGGCTGGAGGCTGTTGTGAGGTGGATGGCTGTTGGGTGTGTGTGTGGCTGCGTTTGTGTACCTTGGGAGGTGGGCTTACAGACACACTGGGAGAGGACATAGGGGATGTGTGAATGGTAGTGGGGGTGGTGACTGCACGTGAGGGGGGTGTGGTGGTGGGTGTGCTGGTGATGGACATAGTGGCTGAAGATGTAGTGCATGCAGGTGTGAGTGGTGACGAGACTGGGAGGGAGGAGGGAGACGAGGAGGACGGGGACACAGTGGAGGCAGTGGATGTTGGTATGTCTGCATGTGTGTGATGCTTGCGTGAGTGCCTGTGGGATGTGTGGTGCTTTCGTTTGCCTGAGCTTCCTTTGTGTGTTGAGGTGTGTACATGCTGGTCTGATGGTGTGCTTGGGATAGGCAGAGGTACAGGGGTTTGGGTCTGGGTGGAGGAAGTTGGAGGGGGGAGGCTAGAGACAGGGACAATGGCTGCCATCAGTGCTGAGGCCAGAGTCTTAAAAGCTCGCTGAAGGGCTGCCTGACCAGAATGAATGCCCTCCAGGAATGCATTGGTTTGTTGCAACTGCCTTTCTACACCATGGATGGCATTCAAAATGGTAGACTGCCCAACAGTGAGGGACCTGAGGAGGTCAATGGCCTCCTCACTGTGGGCAGCAGGGGTGACTGGGGCAGGGCCTGAGGTGCCTGGGGCGAAGGTGATGCCCAACCTCCTGGGTGAGCGGGCACGGGGCAAAGGCTGAGGGGCTGCTGGGAGGGCGGTGCTGGAGAGGGTGGTGGCAGCTGTACCTGTAGAAGCGGGGGGCACAGATGGGCCCGCCATCACAGGGGAGCTCCCATCAGAGGACGAGTCCGTATCACTGGTGTCAGCTCCTGTCCCCGCCGTGGAGGTCCCCTCGCCCTACGTCCCACTAGTGAAATCGGAGTCCGTAGTCTCGCCCTCCAGTGCCATGTGGGATGCAGCTCCCTCCTGCTCCGGTGCCACTGCTCCTCCGCCTGATGATGCTAATGCACAAAAGTACAGGGAGACCACAAAAAGGGGGTGAAGACAGAAGAAAGACATGTTGAGTGCATGCATTACCGCTACCGTTGGCAGACACGACAGACACAGAAGCCCCCTGCAGTACGCCGCGCACTTGGGGTCCACTAGTCAATCCCTGGGACATGGCCTACCAGGCTATGGCCGATATCTGCACACATGGATGTCACAGGAGCCTGACTAGGTGTAGTTGGCACTGTATCCAGGTGGGGTGGGGTGCCACAGGGTCTGCCTGAAAAAGGGGACTTAACTAGCACACTCGCCCTGGCCTAGGGGAACCCACAGCCCACCTCCCCCACCCAGGCACCTTCACTGCGCGCTGAATCAGCAGAATGAGAGTGTACTCACCCCCTTGTTGCTGCTGTGTTGCTCTCAAGCGCCCATCCAACTCCGGATACGCCACCGCCAGGATCCTGAACATCAGGGGGTCATGGTGCGACGGGCACCCCTCCCACGTTGGGAGGCCATCCCCAGCTGGGTCTCCGCCGTCTTCTTGCTCCAGCGGCGAATGTCCTTCCATCTTTTCCGGCAGTGGGTGCTCCGTCTGTGGTAGACCCCCAGGGTCCGGACGTCCTTGGTGATGGCACGCCAAACATCCTTCTTCTGGTGGGCGCTGACCTACAGGAATTGTACAGGGGAAAAAGAAAAGTTATTACCAACTGCACTGTCACAGTCATTGCCACGCATCCCTACCCTACTCACTGTCATTTCATGCACGCCTCATTCTCCCCCCCCATCTTTCATCCACCCCAGTCCACCCAGGCATTGCCCATACAGCATGCTCCCAGTGTACTTACCTGTTTGTCTGGAGGACCGTAGAGTAGCGTGTACTGGGGGAGGACCCCATCCACGAGTTTCTCCAACTCCTCTGTGCTGAAGGCAGGGGCCCTTTCCCCAGACTCACGAGCCATTGTCTCTTACAGACTGAGGTCACAGCAGCACTTGCAGTGTAGGTCCTCTCCTGTCGAAGATCAGGTATAGAGTGATTGAACAGATAGAAAATGGTGGTCACGTCCGCGGCGGTGCGTACCGTCACCACCGGCGTACATCATCATTGGCTCCTGGGACCTGTAGGGTCCAACATTAACCAATGCAGAATTGTGCCGCAGTCTTCGACCGCCTACCGCGACGGTGTACAACGCCAGCGCAGTTATCTCATATCCTATTGTCCCACTTTACAGGGCAGGCAGCCGCCATTTCAGGGGCCCACCTGGCTTTATTTTTAACTGCGTCACACATACCTAGGCCTTGGCTCAACACTCATACAGGAACATTTCGGGTTATGAATAGTTTTCTGAGTAAGCTGTGTTCACGTACCTCTGAGTTGGTTGACTCTGTGCTCGCTGTTGTCCTCCATAGGCACCGTCCGCTGGGACATGTGAGGAGATGGCGGCTTCCTCCGGTGTACATACCGCTGGTGGACCTGTCGACAATGGAGGAAAGACATGTAATCATCACCTACAGGCTTGATCGTGCCACAATCCTGGAACTGTGTGCCCAGTTGGAGCCAGACCTGATGTCAGCTATCCGCCATCCCACAGGGATCCCCCCTCAAGTGCAGGTGCTGTCAGTACTCCATTTCCTTGCAAGTGGGTCATTTCAGACTACAGTGGCCATAGCATCAGGGATGTCCCAGCCTATGTTTTCCAACGTGTTGTCCAGAGTGTTGTCTGCCCTGCTGAAACACATGCGGAGCTACATCGTTTTCCCTCAGGTGGAGGATTTGCCTACAGTGAAAGGTGACTTCTATGCCCTGGGACATATCCCCAACATCATAAGTGCCATTGATGGGACACATGTGGCCTTGGTCCCCCCCTCAGGAGTGAACAGGTGTACAGAAACAGGAAGAGTTACCATTCGATGAATGTGCAGATGGTGTGTTTGGCAGACCAGTACATCTCACATGTTAATGCCAAATTCCCTGGCTCCGTGCATGACACTTACATCCTGCGGAATAGCAGCATCCCTTATGTGATTATGTGATGGGCCAACTCCAGAGGCACCGTGTGTGGCTACTAGGTGAGCACCTGGAACCAATTCAGCTGGAATAGTTGTCTGGGTCTGGGGATATCCCTAAGAGTTAGTTTGTGTCTAACAGTTGTCCTTCGCCATTTGCAGGTGCCTCTGGTTACCCCAACCTGTCATGGCTACTGACCCCAGTGAGGAATCCCAGGACAAGGGCAGAGGAACGCTACAGTGAGGCCCATGGGCGAACCAGGAGGATTATAGAGCGGACCTTCGGCCTCCTGAAGGCCAGGTTCCGGTGCCTCCATATGACAGGTGGTTCTCTATTCTACTCACCAAAGAAGGTGTGCCAGATCACCGTGGCCTGCTGTATGCTTCACAACTTGGCTTTGCAACGACAGGTGCCTTTTCTGCAGGAGGATGGTCCAGATGTAGGTGTTGCGGCAGCTGTGGAGCATGTGAACAGTGAAGACGAGGAAGCACGAGAAGAGGACATCGACAACAGGAACTCTGAGATCCTGCAATAATTCCAGTGAGACACAGGTAAGGAGACAAACCTGCCTACTACATGTACTTTGACACTACTACCTCTCTACTGTCTGTACTTTCCACCCAGTGTATGGTACATGAGTTGTCACTTTCTCTTACGATTTCACAGATGTGGGTCCCACTGTGTGACATCTGCTTTGTTTCCTCATGGACTAGAGCTGTGTGACATAGGTATGTTGACATTACCATTGAAAGAGCATTTTGTCACTGTAATTGCTAATACAGTAATTCGAAATCACAGACAGACTCCAGATTGTTTTGTGGTTTAAGGGTGTTTATTTAAGTGCTCAATATTGGAGGGGGTTGTAAAATGGTGAGGGGTGATGGTGGAGGAATGTCCATGGCAGAGTCAAGCTATTAGTCTAACAGGTGCATTTTCCAAATGGGCATAGGAAGTGGAGCTGGGGCAGTTTAAGGATGGACAGGGTGACAAAGTGGGACAACTGGATGACAATCAAAGTGGTCTCATTTCTTTGCGGGGGTCTTGGCATCGTTCTCTGTCTTTGTCCTGGATCTCAGGGACCATTTGCGGGTGGTTCTCCATCTGCAGGGGGTGTGGTACTGGTGTGGTGGTCCTGTGGCGGTGCCACCTGTCCACTAGCGCCGGCGGAGGTGGTGGACAGTTCATCGTCCAGGCTAGTGTCAGGGGCCCCTTGTTGTGCCACATTGTCCCTCCTGGTGTTGAGGACTTCCTTCAGCACCCCTACAATGGTGCCCAGTGTGGAATTGATGGATCTGAGTTCCTACCAAAGCCCCAAATACTGCAGCAGCTGGGTCTCATGAAACTTGGCCAGTACAGTTGCCATCGTCTCCTGGGAATGGTGGTAGGCTCCCATGATGTTGGAGAGGGCCTCGTGAAGAGTGGGTTCCCTGGGCCTGTCCTTCCCCTGTAGCACAGCAGCCCTCCCAGTTCCCCTGTTTCCCTGGGCCTCTGTCCCCTGAACCGTGTGCCCACTGCCACTGCCCCCAGGTCCCTGTTGTTGTTGGGGTGGTGGGTTAGCTGGGTTCCCTGCAGTGGTGGACACACTGCTGATTGACGTGTCCTGGGGACAGAGGTATGGGCCCGCTGGGTGGGTGCTGTGCTGGTGTTTCCAGAGGGGGGAAGCTCTGTAGTTGCCTGTGACTGTGTGATGGGAACCGACTGTCCCGAAGTCCCAGATGGGCCAGGCTGGTCGTCTAGATCCAGTTGGACAGAGCTGCTGTAATCACTGTGGGCCTCTTCTGTTGGTGGAGTGGACATGTCTGGACCCTCCTGTCCGGTGACGTTGGGTAGGGGTCTGCAGGGGTGTAAAAGCATGATTATTGCATCTGTGTGTGCCATGGTGTGCAATGGGTGGGCGACCATGTACCCCAATGCTTGCATTCCTGTGTAGGACCTTGTGTGATAATGGTTTAGGTGGGTGTATGGGTATGTGCAGTGGCCATGCATTGGTGATGGGTGTCCATGCTTTGGTGTTGCATGCAGGGCTTGGTGTTGGGATGGGTGGTTTGTGATGTTGGGATATTTGTGGGGAGTTGGAGTGATGGGGTGAGGGTGGGGGTATGTGATAGCATGCAGGTAGGGTGGGGGATGTAATAGTTAAGATTTGACTTACCAGAGTCCATTCCTCCAGCTACTCCTGTGAGGCCCTCAGGATGCAGAATAGCCAAAACTTGCTCCTCCCATGTTGTTAGTTGTGGGGGAGGAGGTGGGGGTCCGCTGCCAGTCCTCTGAACCGCAAGGTGGTGTCTTGAGACCAAGGAATGCACCTTCCCCCGTAGGTCGTTCCACCTCTTCCTGATGTCATCTCTATTTCTTGGGTGTTGTCCCACTGCGTTGACCCTGTCCACTATTCTTCGCCATAGCTCCATCTTCCTAGCTATGGAGGTGTGCTGCACCTGTGATCCGAATAGCTGTGGCTCTACCCGGATGATTTCCTCCACCATGACCCTGAGCTCCTCCTCAGAGAACCTGGGGTGTCTTTGCCGTGCCATGGGGTGGTGTGGGTGATGTGTGGGGTGTTGTGTGTTGTGATGTGTGGGGTGATATTTAGTGGTGTGTTGTGTGAGGTGAGTGGATGTTGTGTGAGTGATGGTGTTGTGTGCCTGTGGATGCTCGTTTGTAGATGGTGGTGTCTCTCTCTGGCCTTCTTTCGGAATTTCCGGTAGTAGGGGATTGTGGGTGATGTGGGTGTGTGTTTTATATTGTATTGGGTGTGTGGGGGTGGTGTGTGTATGTGTATCAGGTGTGTGTATTTCGAATTGTCCAATGTGGTTGTGTTTTGTAAATGTGTGTGTATTTTGAGGGCAGCGGTGTGTAACGCCAATGGAATACCGCGGTTGAAAGACCGTCGAGTGGATTCGTGGGTCATGATAGTGTGGGCGTATTCCTGTTGGCGTGATGGTGTCGATTTTGTTTTCGCCAGTTTATCACTGACCTTTGGTCTGGTGGACTTGTGTGGGTGTCTCAATTTTGGCGGATTCAGAGCAGTGGGTCATAATGACCGTGGTGGAATTCCGCTGCCGCCGCGGTGTGTTGGCAGTCTTCTGCATGGTGGTAAGCGGCTTTTACTGCCAATGTTGTAATGACCCCCATTATCTCTTTCCTCAACAAACTGTTTGTGAGAGAAGGTTATCCTTCTTTGTTAACTGATAATAGGCTTTAACCTTCCTCTAGGCTAATGGAAGCGTTCTTGTCACATAAAGGTATAACTCACAGGAAGACAGCTCTTTATCGTCCTGAAGTAAACGGTATGATTGAGAAATTCAAAAAAATCTTGAAACAGACTATTCAATGAGCAGTTATTTGTGGCAAATGTTGGATTAAAGAACTTAAAGTGAAAGTGAATGTACAGGTTGACACCACACTCCGCAACTAGGAGATCCCAGTTTTGAGGGCATTATATGTATCTAATAGGAAAGGCTTCTCAATCTTGTAATAGAGCATACTCCACTGTGTTGACTGTTAGGCATTCATTAAAGCCAATCCAGCACCTTTTTCCCAACTGAATGTGAGTAATGATTTGATATCTAGATGAGATGGTTTCATAATGGATTGGTGCTATTCCCTGGTTTTCCCATCAACCATCTGCACAGGAAGTGATGTCACTGGTTTCCTACCAAAACTGTATTTAAAAGAAGCCATGCAAGAGGACACATTTCCTATCATCACTCTGCACAGGAAGAGACATCACTGTTTTCCTATCACACTTCACTTCTACACAGGAGTTAACATCACTGGAATTCCCATCATTCATCTGCTCAGGAAGTGACATCAATAGAATTTCTATCATCCATCTGTACAGGAAGTAACATCACTGGTTTCCCACCAACAGTCTTTATAAGACGGCAAGCAGAGGACTCATTTCCCATCATCCATCTGTACAGGTAGTGACATCACCAGATTGTTCATCATCTGTATGCACAGGAATTGACATCATTGGTTTCCTGACAAAATTGTTTTCACTTATTGGAGGCTGCAGTGCTGATATACCATGTTTGTGCACTGCCGGCATGTCAAAGGCAAGCCTGTCTGTGCCTGTCTATGCCCAGGGCCAGGACCTCTAGTCCTCCTCCCACCCATCTCATCTCCTGTGGCTACTCCACTGTGACCCTCTGTGCTCTTAACCCCGATCTCATATCCTAGCACTCTCTGCTCCACCTCGCCACCTAGCAATGAAGGTGCATTCTCCTGCACCACCTGCAATTTCACATGGACCCTCCCATCTCCACTTTACTCCCCATGCACCTCACACACCTAACACTCTCAACAAGTAACCACACAAACCCAAACCCCACTATACCACACCCCTCCCTGTACTGTGTAATCCTCACACTCACTCCCTCACTAAACATCCCACCAACATTTTGAATCTTGTACTAGACATCTCATTGGGACTCTCTCTTCGTCCCCCATCATTGTCCTGGCAAACCTCAGAGAGCTGGTTTGGCAGTACTGGGGGTCCATGGTGGAGCCCCTCAGGGTGCATGGAATTGCCCCCCAATACCAGATTTGGATTTGGGGTTCAATTTCACAATCTTAGACACCTCATATGGCCATATCCGGAGTTACCATTGTGAAGGTAGATATATGTATTGCCATATATGTAGTGCACGCTTATAATGGTGTTTCTGCACTCACAAAGTCTGGGAAATAGGTCCTGGACAACGTGGGGGCACCTTTGTTAGTGCAAGGGTGCCCTCACGCACAGTAACTTTGCACCTAGCCTTCAGTAACTGAAGGTTAGACATATAGGTGACTTATAAGTTACCTGGTGCAGTGAAAATGGCTGTGAAATAGTGTGTTCTCTATTTCACTCAGGGTACGGTGGAAGTCTTGAAAAAGTGTTTGTATGAGTTCCTTATGGGTGGCAAAAGAAATGCTGCAGCCCATAAGGATCTCCTGGAACACCAATACACTGGGTGCCTAAGTACCAAATACTAGGGACTTATAAGCGGGTTCCAGTATGCCAATCAGAATTGGAATATGGAGTCACTAAACTATAAAGACAAATTTAGTAAACTGAGAAAGCATAAGCACTGCAGTTCTGGTTAGCAGAACTCCAGTGACACAGTCAAGCATACTGACAACACATATAGGCCACAAACTATGAGCACTGGGGTACTGACTAACAGGCCAAAAATGGGGGTAACCATGCTAGAAGAAAGCCACCTTCCTACAGACAGGGACACTGGGAGGACAGCTGTGGCCAAGGGGAGGACAGGCTCAGGGAACCGACTGTCCTGGAGGCACTCACTAATGTTCTGGGGGCTTACCAACAATACCAGGACAAGAAGGGCCAGATCCTTGACATCATGCAGGAGAACCAGCGGAAGCAGGATGTATACCATCAGGAGATCAGGAAAGATTTGCGGGCCCTCAACACCACCATGGTCTCCATAGCAGGGGTACTGGCTGATATGGTCAACATAATGTGGGAACATACAGCAAACCAGTGGGCCCCTTCCACTAGCCAGTCAACTGAACAGCCACCACATCTGCTGCTGGTAGTGGACAGGAGACCCTGCCACAGGACCCACAGGCCACCAGCACCCCTCCCCCTGCAGAAGGGGAACCACCCTGCAAACTTTTCCTGTGACCCAGACAGATGCCAGAGACACTTGCCAAGACCAAGACCACCACCAGGAAATGAGCCCCTCCTGAATGTATCCCTTGTGTCCCTCTCTGTCACCTTGTCCACTTTGAACTGCCTTTGCTCCCCTTCCTATGGCCCCTTGGACACTGGACCATTGCTACAAACAGACTGGACCAATACCCTTGACTTACCTCTACCATCACCCCATTCCATTGCACTATCCCATCTATACATTTCACTATAAGAAATACCCTTGAACTCACCTCGAGTGATAGTGCTTTATGTGATACAAATGTGCAATTATGGTAACAGTTACATCGTGTGCAAATGATCTGAACTCTGTGATAGCATACTAATAATGACCTGTAGCTCTCTATAGTCATAACATCAGTACACAGTTGTTATTGCACCAACATCTGCAAAATGAGAAGGTATAGGTAACAGTCAGTTGAAATGCAAAGGAAGTGACTGCCATCCTGCTACAGCCACACTGAAAACATAAATAATCTGAGTAATGGTAAGTTTCACTGTCTCACTTGTGTGTCATTGGAAGTACTGACGTATAACTGATATTCTGTTGTCCACATCCTCATCCTCTGCCTCCTCATCCTCACTGTCCTCAGGGTCCACTGTTGCCACACAGGGATTTCCAATCTCCTCCTCCTGCAGATAAGGCACATGTCGTCTGAGGGCCAGGTTGTGCAACATGCAGTATGCTACAACTATCTGGCAAACCTTCTCAGGGGAGTAACAGAGGGATCAACCTGTCAGATGGAGGCATCTGAACCTGGCCTCCAGGAGGCCGAAGGTACGTTCTATGATCTGCCTGGTTCGCCCATGTGCTTCCCTCACAGGGGTCAGGAGCCACAATAGGTTTGGGTAGCCTGCAAGTATTGAGGTACAAACATTAGACTTACACAGTGGTTTGGGGGATGACTCCTGAATGCATACAGTGGCATACATTGAGTGGGGACTCTGGCTCACCTATTAGCCACACCTTGTGCTACCGTAGTTGTGCCATCACATTTGGGATGCTGCTATTCCTCAGGGCGAAGGCATCCTGCACCGACCCTGGATACTTGGCAGTGACGTGAGAGATTTACTGGTCCGCCAGGCACACCTTTTGCACATTGAGTGAGTGGAAACTCTTCCTATTCCTGAACACCTGGTCATTGTGCCGGGGGAACATATGCAATATGTGTTCCGTCAATTTCCCCAATAATATTTGGTAAATGTCCCATTGCATAGAATCCAGCCTTCACAGTAGCCAAATCTTCAACTTGGGGGAAAGCAATGTGGCTGCACATGTGTATGACCAAGGCAGACAAAATCCTTGCCAGCACGATTGAGAACATTGGCTGTGACATTCCTGCTGCTAGGCCCACTGTCATTTGGAAAGAACCAGTTGCTACGAAACGAAGCACTGATAGAACTTGCACAAGAGGGGGGATCCCAGTGGGATGACGGAAAGCTGATATCAGATCAGGCTCCAATTGAGTACACAGTTCTATGATTGTGGCCCTGTCCAGTCTATAGGTGAGTATTATGTGCCTGTCCTCCAGTGTAGCCAAGTCCACAAAGGGTATGAACACAGCGTCTTGTCTCCTCCTCCTATTCCTCTGCAGTGGTAGGTATCTAAGGGATACAAGAGTGAGTAGGGTGTCACAAATTGAACAATGTAACCATCACCTCAGTGTACATAGAGCATTTATGTAATCGTACAATGTGAATGGTAATGTATGTGCAATTTATAGCAATGACGCAGTTTCTCACTTATGAATGTTGTCTACCACCATAAAATGGTGACCACCTATCCTGTAAGTGTGGACAGGTGGAAGTGATGTAACTCTGCTGGCGTTGGGCATCATGGCGGAAGGCGGTCTTGCACCGCAGTGCTATTCCTCATTGGCTAAAATGGGGTTCTATAGAGTACAGAGTCCAATGGGGACCACCTGCGGCGGTGACGGCATACGCGACCGCGGACGTGACTGCCATTTCCTATCTAAAACCTCACATGATTCCTGACTTTCCACAGGACAACACCTCCACTGTGTGTGCTGCTGTGACCTATTTCTGGATTCTGCCATGGCCCGTGTGACAGGGGAAAGGACCTCTGCCTTCACTTCTGAGGTGTGAGAGCGCCTGGTAGATGGGGTCCTACCCCTGTATGGACAGCTGTATCGGCCTCCAGACCAACAGGTGAGTACACCATGGGCACGATGCATGTGACAAGGTTGCATGGAGATGTGTGTGCTAGAAGTGTGTCATTTGGGTGGGGGTTATGTCTGGTGGTAGTGTACATGCAGGGCTCTGGGTGATGTGTGTGCCAATGGAGATGGAAATAGTATTTGTGGGTGATATGTGTGACAGGCTGGATTGTATGGTTAATGCTGTCCTCCTGTCTGTATTCCCTCTGCAGGTCAGCGCCCATCAGAAGAATGGATTGTGGCGTGCCATCGCCAAGGACTTGCGGACCCTGGGGGTCTATAGCAGGCAGAGCACCCACTGTAGGAAAAGGTGGGAGGAGCTGAGATGATGGGACTGGAAGACAACGGAGTCCCTGCCGGGGATGGCCTCCCAACGAGGGCGGGGTGCCCATCAGAACCTGACCCCCTGATGGCCCGCATACTGGCGGTGGCCTACCCAGAGCTGGATATGCACTTGAGGGCAGCACAGCAGGCACAAGGGGGAGAGTACAGTGAGCGTGACAATGATTATTGTTGGGTGGCATGGGATCCTGGTGGTGGGTTTAAGTTAGTGGGTACCCCTTAATCCCAGCTCAACCATTGCTGCATGATCTAGCTCAAGGTAAATGGGTGTATAGCAAAATCTAGCAACCTAGCTATGTTGCATTCCATGTCAGACAGGTCTTAGTGGGTCCTAGGAGGGGTGCAGTTGGTGGTGGTAATCTCTCATCTTGCTGTGGCACCTAGCCAATGGAATGCCATTGCGATGCATAGTTCTCAATCCTGATCCCTGTGTGTGATGGTAATGTGTATGCCAACTGTGGTGTTGGTGCTGTAATTGACCCAGTGCTCCCTTTCTGTCTCCCCCACTATTTTCTTTTGTCATCTTGTCTTTGTGTGCATTAGCATCATCTGGCGGAGGTACAGGGGCACCGGCAACTGAGGGAGCTGCATCCCACATGACCCAGGAGGCAGAGTCCACTGACGCCGAGGGGATCAGTGGGACGGAGGTCAATGGGAGCACTCCAGCAGAGACAGGTGGTGACAACACTGACTCTGATTCCTCCTCTGATGGAAGCTCCCTTGTGGTGGCAGACACCTCTGGCACCACCCCAGCTAAAGGTACAACTGCCACCCCCATACCAGCACCACCCTCCCAGTAGCCCCCCCACCAAGTTGCCCGTGCCCGCTCACCTAGGAGGGTGGGCATCTCCTTCGCCCCAGGCACCTCAGGCCCTTCCCCAGTCAACCCTCCTACCCTCAGTGAGGAGGCTATTGACCTCCTGAGATCCATCTCTCTAGCGCAGTCAACCACTGTGAATGCCATAGAGGGGCTGGCATCCCAGATGCAACAATGCAATGCATGCCTGGAGGGCATCCACGGTGGGTTGGCGGCCCTACAGAGATCGTTTCAGGCTCTGGCCTTCTCTTCGATGGCAGCCAGTGTCCCTGTTCCTACTGTCTCCCCTCCCACTACCACTTCCCAGTCTCCGCCTCCTCAACCCATCCCAGGCACAGATACAGACAAGCATGAACGCAAAACAATACACAAGAATAGCACAGTCAAACATAAGCAGCTCACTTCAGGCCACAAGCACTCACACAAACCACAGACAGCACACACAACCACATCCACTGCCTCCACTCTCTCCCCCTCCTCCCCCTCTTCCTCCCTCACAGTCATATCCGAACTCACACCTGCATGTACTGCATCAGCAGCCGCGACCATCATCACCACATCATGCAGCACACACACCTCCACAACATCCATCCATGTGTCCTCTTTGTCCTCTCCCACCCTATCTGCCCCACTCCTAAGACACACAAACGCATGCACTCAGACACCTAACAGCCATCCACCTCACACACTCACACTGTCCATGCACCTGCACCCAAGTCCAGCAGACGTACACCTTCGACAACCACTCCCTCAACCTCCACTTCCATCCCTCCTACCACATCCCACCCCATCGCCCCTAAGAAGCTTTTCCTTGCACGTCTTGAACTCTTCCCTCCCCGTCCACCGCTCCATCCTGCCCATAGGAGCAGGGTCCCAACGACCCAGCACAGCGCCTCAGCCACACAGTCTGCCACTGCTCCCACCAAATCATCAGCTGCTGGCACAAAGGAGCCCCAGAGTGTGACAGCTGCCATTCCTACTGAGAGCACACCATCGGCTCAGAAAGGGAGGAATAAGGTGGTGAAAAGCAAGGGACAGGAGACGTAGACAGTGGAGGCAACTCCTAGTCCTGAAGGCAAGGACACAATTGACATGACAAAGGCCAAGGTGACCCGTCACAAGAGTGGACGCATGGATACCCCTACACCACCAGAGATTGCCAATGATCCCCCTCCACCAGCAAAGAAATGGTAGGTTCCGACTCAACCACCGATGAAAGGCAAGAGGCCCACTCCGCCACCAATGAAAGGGAAGGTTCCCACTCAACCACCAATAAAAGGCAAGAGGCCTACTCCACCACCAATGAGAGGGAAGGTTCCCTCTCAACCACCAATGAAAGGCAAGAGGCCCACTGAGACTGTGGCCTTGCACTCCCCACCAAAGATAAATGCGCAAGGAGCCACCTCCAGAACCAGTTGGCAAGTTCCCCACTTCAGAGACTGTGGCCTTGCACTCTCCATCAAAGACAAATGGGCATGAAATCCCCTCCAGAACCAGTGGACAAGTTCCCCACTTCAGCAGAGGTGCCCCTCCACCACTCCCCACTTCTCCCTGAGGTGCCTGCTCATTTCCAACATGATGCCCCTGAATAGTGGATTCCGGAATGTGTCAGGAGTCAAGTTGTGCCTTGGACTGTGCCCTGTGGCCATGTGGCCCTTTTGAACTTTGGACTGGCCATTGGCCTATTCTGTCGAGAGGGGGCCACTCACCTTAAAAGCAGGATGTCTGCAGGTGCGATGGTATGCCCCCTGACCTCCAGGAAGAAACCCTAGCAGGTGTCCTAAAAGGAAAGGGAGAGTGGAAGAGAAAGAGACAAAACACTGCCACGTCTTGCCGTTCCAGCCAGGCACCCTTTTTTCTTCAGGGGGGCAGGTTGTTGTTGACAGAATGATAGTAGAGTTAGTGCGCTCAACTTCCTTGAAGCTGAATCTCTCTTTCTGATATAGGCACAGGAGCGGTAGAAGAACACCGGGATGCTCCAGCACTTTCCTTGGATACTAATAACTGTTGAAACAATTTAAATCGAAGAGTTGTGCTATTAGAGAAAGAAAAGTCACGTAAATGCTCTTTTAAAATTGCATTGTCACTTTTTGTAGTACTTGAGCTCAAGCAGATTTCCTTAAACACATTTAGGCAAGTAACTAAATAATAATGTAGAATGTTTAGAAATGCATTTGTCTCTTCAAGATAAGCACTCTGACAAAATCTGAGGTTTGAAATACACCAGCTGTTCTAGGAAAGTGCAGCGCTCAAAGAATAAACTCCCTGGAGAATACATGTCACTTAGCTGCAGTCTTTTCAGGAGGGCTGGAGGAGTGCCTTGTGTCAGCTGGTACAGGAATGAAGACAAGAATTGCCTCAAAAGTCCTGAATATGAGGATGACAGCAGGGGCTGGACTGCCGAATCAGATGCTAAGATCAGAAAGCAAGCCAAGCGGGGAAGCATGCTTCACTCTGTTATTTATAGCCAATCAAGAAAGCAGTTGAGTTTCCACATGTGGATGAGTAACCACACCCAATTAGAAGCACATGTCTACACCACACCCAATTAGAAGCACATGTCTACACCTGCTCACATTAACAAACAAGCATTGGTAAAACAAGCATTGATAAAACCAATTGTGTAACACAGCACATTATGTTTACTTCTAAACATGAAGGTTTAACCAAGAACAGGGATATGATTTAACCCTAATCCCTGGGGATGCTGACACATAACGCAGGACCTTGGGGATTCCTGACACATTCTGGACATTGTTGCGTGCATTTGAATTCTAATGGACAATGTGGTGGCTGTTGGCATCAAATTACAGTGTTTGTTGATTCACATTGCGGTCCTTGTTTTATTTTAACGTGGGTCCTGTTACATTGGTTTAACTCTGCAGCTGGTTGTATGTATGGTGTGTGTGTGAATGGTGTGTGTTGTGCATGTGTGTGTCACTCTCTTTCTCCTCCCTCCCCTCCTTGGGTGCTAGGTGGCTGTACTCACCGTTGTCGTTTTCATCGGCATTGGTGTTCCAGGAGGGCCATGGCATGGAAGAGCATCGGGAAGACTTGAAGTTCCGGTTCCATGGCGGTGGTGGATTCCTCTGTGTAGTTGTTGGTGAGTCTTTCATTTTCTGTGTTATGTTTCTACCAGGCTTTTGATGGCATTGGTACCGCCCCTAGCAGTTTCCTATGTCATAATGTGGTGGGTGGTACCTTGGCTTCTGCCTGGCTGTTGATGGCTACCACCATGGTCAGTGATGTTAACGCCTTGGCTGTTGGTGTGGTACATTGGCTGTCTCTGGGAGGTATCACCGCCATGGTAAATGGCGGTATATACCACCAGCCTGTTGGCTGCATTTCCACCACTTTATCACTCACCGCCAATGTCATAATGACCACCATAGTCTCACCCCTCCGTATGCTTTCTGTGCCATAATAACTGGTACCAACCACTCCGATACCTCCACTTCTTTGATTATTTCACTCTTTTTTAATTTGTCTAACTCCTTTGCCATGTCATCCTTCACCATTAAGGGTACATTTCTGACCCTGCATATTTCTTGCACCGGGTTTGTCTTAAGTTTTATGAAATGGAAATAGTTCTTCAAACATCCCAAATCCATACGAAAATTACCTAGAATGTCCTTTGCATACTTTTCACTGGCTGAGCAAAATCCCTACACTTTTGTTATGTCCCTCTCTTCATTTACAACTTCTTTGAGTTTCACAGAAGGAGATTTGTTAGGGTGTGAATATACCATTAAATCCCTCTGATGAAACAAACTAATAATAGAATCCCCTTTGATCAAGATGTATACCTTACCAGCCACTAGTCTGCCGGGAAATTCTAAGCATCCATGAAAAATATCTTAATCATTTTATGGGTTCTCTTCCATACTCCTTTGGCTTGATATCTGGCTTCAATAATTGTACGTAAGGTCTCAAGGTGGATTCAAAGAAATGTTGTGGTATCAGCATAATTTTGGCCCCAGAGTCAAATAACATCCTCACAGGCATCCCTTGCATTAGGACCTCCTCAAAAGGGCCTTCGCACTCATGGGTATTAAATTGCAAAAACATCTCCTCGCAGTCACTTTCTAAATCAAAATCAAGCTCTCTTAATTTTTGTTTAACCACACTTGATCTACAACAATTAATGAAGTAACCTTTCTTTCCACATTTTTGCACCATGACTTCCATCCTGGCCAATCCTTGTAATTGGTGATGTGATTGATATTACCACACCCAGAACATTGTATGGTGATTTTTTGGATACGTTAAGATCATCTTTCTTGGACATCGTAAAATCAGCTTTCTTGACGCCCACTTTGACCAGGTGAACGTTATATCTCCATCACCCCTTTCAACAACTGTCTTGTCTTTTTTTAAAGGTTTGTGCAAGTAACTGAATGTTCACATGTTTTGGCAATAGACATGTCTCTTCACCTTGGGATGATAATGCATGTCTAATGTCTTCACACAAATTTCAAATTTAGTTCAAACCTGTTGCTTCCTCATCAGATAACTCCAGTAAATTCTCATATACCTCCATATCTTCTGGCCCCAAACAATGCATTAACAGTAAAGTTTTCCTTTCAGCACTCAATGGCGTGCCGTAGGCTCTGGCATAATGCATAAATACTTTTTTTCCATTTAGTCCATTGTAAAATGTGTTCACCTAGGGGACAATAAGAAAAAGGGAGGGGAGCTAACATTTTGCATCTTGGCATGTAGCAAATATTATCAATCCCCAAACCTTCTCGAAAAAAATGAAAGTGCTACCGAAGTCTTAGTTGTGCTACTCCTTTTAAGTTTCCTAGTCAAGTATAATTTAGAACCACATAGAAGAGAAACAAGAAAGAATAAAAGAACAAAAAAATCTGTTCTGACTGGTATTTGAAACAATACCCGAGTAACTCCTGTAACATGCGCTATTTGTCAATGTCAAGAACACTGGCCCTGATTTCTACTTTTTGACGCAAACCTGCGTTAGTGCAGGTTTGCGTCAAAAAGTTTACTGCCGGCTAGTGCCATTCCTGGACCCCAGCCGGGCGGTAGGGCCGGTTAGCGTCAAAATAAATTATGCTAACCGGGTGGGGGAGGCGTAGGGAAAACAGGTGGTTGTGCGTCAAAGAACAGTGCTAGTCAGGTTAGAGTCAGAAAAATGACTCTAACCTGACTGGCATCATTTTTTGACGCACAACTCCCGTGGCATGACTCCTGTCTTAGTAGACAGGAGTCATGCCCCCCTGCCCAATGGCCATGCCCAGGGGACTTATGTCCCCTGGGCATGGCCATTGGGCACAGTGCCATGTAGGGGGGCCCAAGTCAAGCCCCCCTATGGAACTTTAACAAAAATAAAGAAAAACTTAACTGGACTTACCTGGGATGGGTCCCCCCATCCTTAGATGTCCTCCAGGTGTGGGTAGGGGTGGGTGGGTGTGTCCCTGGGGGCAGACAAGGGCACCTGTGGGCTGCTTCCATGGTCTCTGACCATGGAAATGATCCCATAGGTCCCCTAACACCTGCCCTGACCCGGGCGTTAAATAATGGTGCTAAGTCATTATTTAAGGCCCTCCTCCTCCCATACGTGATTTTTGCACGGGAGGATAAATAAGGCGCTAAGGCCTTAGAGTTATTTTTTGCCCGGGAACGCCTACCTTGCATCTCATTGACGAAAGGAATGTTTTCTCTGTGAAAAAATTACTTTATCTCCAATATTTTTACGCTAGAAGGGTCTAGTGTTAAAATATAAATATGGAGTTGTTTATGCTGGATTTGTGTAAAAAAAATGACACAAATCCAGCACAAACAGAGTATAAATATACCCCAAAAAGGTGGAGGCTGCGCATGCTGGCTGCAGGCTGATGGAAGATCTGTGAGAGCTAACGTAAACCTCAGGTGAGAGCTAGTGCAACACACGGATACTGCGGACATGACGTGTAGGCTGATGGTAGCTCAGAGAGAGCTCGCGCAAACCTCAGGTTAGAGCTCATGCGACACCCCCACAATAACATTGTGGGGCATATTTATACTCTGTGTGCTCCAAATGTGCATCAAAAATTTTGACACACATTTGGCGCAAACCTTGCAACATATTTATACAATGACGCCCGACCCCGGAAACGTCAAAAATCCGCTGTGTGCGTCATTTTCTGGATGCAGGAAACCGCCTTACGTTAATGACATGCAAGGTAGGTGTTCCCGTCCCAAAAATGACTTAAACACCTGTGCGCCATATTTATGCTACCACGCAAAAATCCTGCACGGCCGGGAGGCGGAGGCGGGAAATGACGCACAGCCCAATTTGCATAAAAAAATAACGCCTGGGTCAGGGCAGGCGTTAAAATGGGGCAAACACACCGGTACTTAAGGAAAACACACAGAAGCAACAGCAGAGCTCCAAAAGGAAGACATGGAGGTGCTTTTAATCCAGCATGCACGAAGACGCAGAGCACAGGACCAACACCAGCAGCTTCCACAACACCAGCAGGGACCCCCAAGGCAACGCAGAAGGCAGGAGAGGATATTTAGGACCAGGACAACCCTTCTGGGACTCTGGCAACAAGACATCATCCAGAGGTACAGACTCAACTGGCAAGCCATTCAGCAGCTGCTGCGCAACATTGAGCCACAGTTGGCACCCAGCCTGCAGAAACCCCACATCATTCCACCAGAGACCAAGCTGTTAGCTGTACTCCACATGTTGGCAAGTGGCTTGCATCAAACCACTGGTGCCCTGGTTGCCGGGATCTCACAGCCCTCATTCTCTGCCTTCCCACTCAAGGTATTGAATGCCATCATCTCCCTCACACCCCGCCACATCATCTTCCCCAACACACAGCAGAAGCAGCAGGAGACAAAACAGGGCTTCTACCAAACCAATGGCTTCCCACACGTGCTTGGTGCCATTGACTACACACATGTACGCATTGTGTCACCTGCTGCAACCGAACATCTATACCACAACAAGAAGCACACACACTCCATCAATGTGCAGGCCATTGTCGATCACTGGGTATTGATCACCAACATTGTGGCAAAGTATCCTGGGAGTGTACATGATTCATTCATCTTCCGCCACTGCACCATCAATCAATACTTCCAGGATGGACGATATGGAAATGGGCCACTTGTTAGTAACATCACTGACCATGGTGGTAGCCATCAACAGCCAGGCAGAAGCCAAGGTACCACCCACCACATTATGACATAGGAAACTGCTAGGGGCGGTACCAATGCCATCAAAAGCCTGGTAGAAACATAACATAGAAAATTAAAGACTCACCAACAACTACACAGAGGAATCCGCCACCGCCATGGAACCGGAACTTCAAGTCTTCCCGATGCTCTTCCATGCCATGGCCCTCCTGGAACAACTCCCATGCAAAGTGATAATCATGGTGCAAGAAACATCAAAATGTTCTCGCTCATTTTCTCTTTCAGCTGATCAGGGGTACGGGATCCAGCAATGGATCATGACCCCATTTGCTAACCCAAGCACACCATCAGAGCATGCCTATAATGAGGCACATCAGAGGACATGCACCATTGTCAAGAGGACTTTTGGCATCCTGAAGTTAAGATTCAGGTGCCTCAACATCACCGGAGGCAGCCTCCTATACTCACCAGAAATGGTCTGCAAGATCATTTTGACCTGTGCCATCCTGCACAATATTTGTGTAAGGAGGAACATTCCCCTCTATGAACCAGACCCACAAATGGTTGAAGAGGAGGAAGAGGAGGACGTTGTCCATCAACATGAGGGGGACCATCCAAACACAGCTGCAGGATTGCGTCGGAGACAACACATTATCCAAAACTTCTTTTAACTATAGTCACCATCAACACTGTCTTACCATATGTCATTAAACACCTATTCTAATCACTATATCATGGTCTGGGTAATCATTTAAGCATCACATTATCCCTAAGATTCATAATCAGAGTGTAGCCTCATGGAGCATTGCACAAATACATATTAGGATACTGAAAAATCCACATCGCATTTGATGGGTATGAATGTACAGCCAACTTCACACACACTGTAAATTACATATATTCTGTCCATTTCACATTTGAAGAGCAATATCAGAGGACCACAGCTATTTAACACATACATGTTGGCAACATGATTCATTGCAGCATATGGCACACAACCAAGGCACCATCATTCAATAAGGTAAACAAATGCCTCATACATGAGGCAGTGGATGTGCCATTGCATTGGTAACAAGAATGTATGACAAGACCCTTGACAGCAGTAAGTGTGACATCAGCTATCTTTGCAAGGAGTATGTGTGACAAGAAATCCATGTAAGCTGCAAATGGATAGCACGAGTGCCCCAGGTATGACTAGCATTGCTCAAAAGACATCCCCTGCACATGCCATCCCAGGTCATAAGTCCTGCCACTGCCATGTTTTCTGTCTCCCCCCACCCTTCTCGAGGGGGCCCTGGAAATAGACTACTTGTACCCAGATAATCCTTCATCTACACACACCTAGACTCACAATATGACTCCAGTGTGCTTCCATCTTTAGTATGGTATGCCATAGTCATAGTTCATCTGTCTGCATGGACTTCTGTTTGAATAATGCACTGCCACATAGTCTGTAGGACCTGTAATCACCTGTCCAGTACTTCTCATGTGAAAGGTACTGTTGGCCCTTTGAACTGGATTCTCACCTACATGACTTGTGAGAGACTGAAGCTGCACACACCTGTGAGCACCTACATGCAGACCTGCCATTTGAACATGCACTGCCCTTGCTGCTGTCTGGAACGGCATAGAAACTGCCATTATATGTATATCCCTGTTATGCATTGCCGTATAAATCAATTGTGTAAATCAGGCCTTGGGTTATTGTGTAACGTTGCAGCACACAGGACAAATACAGTTTACATTTTCCACAGTGTTGTTCCAGCTTTGACCAGTCCCAGTCTGCTCACTGTGTATTTGCCTTGTTCATTTTTGTTCCTGACTGACCATGCATCCTATTAGCCTGACTGGTTCCTGTCTTTGCGTTACCATAAAGGTTCCCTGTAGCTACATTTGTCTCATAGTTGCTTTCCATGCCCTCACGTTCCTCCTGGGGTATTGTGTCAGGTAGGTCTACAATGAATACTCAAATACATTGTATAGCGTAATCACTTTACTCATCGAATCATGGGGTGGGACATGTCTTCAAATTGCCTAATTACGGCCCATCCCTTGTCTGAGTTTCATGTATGCATGAGTGACAAATAGTGACAGTGTACCATGTCTGTATGCATGGATTGGGTATGGTGCCTCCAGCACCACAAACAAACTTTGATAAAGTGCATGAAGTGTCAACACATATGTGTACCCTGACGGTCCACACACTGATTCACATTGGCCCCAACATATTGATGAGGCTTGCGTGGTGAATAGCTGTGAGATTAATCAGCACAGAGGCACTGATGTTCTCGGCTGCAGTTGGAATTTTAGAGGCCACCCTGTGTACAAATGTTGTGAGGAAACCTGCCAGTTTTAAAATACTGATCCATTAACTTTGTGAGCACACCAAGGTTGTCCTGTTGTCAGTCTCATACAACTTCTGCAGTGCCATAGCTGGACTATCCCCATGTGTGTTCTCAATTCCTCTTCGGCTTTCGTTCAATTCAGCTGTGAAGGATACTTTGTTAATGCAGGGAATGGCTCCACAGACTCATGACAAGACCTGCACGTAACTGTGACAACATGGACCCCAATAATGACACAGGCTACACATGGGCCCACACACTTGAACTGGACAACTTTGTGCAATTAACCACTCGAAATATGTGAACAGGTGCTGCTTGGTCTGCTGGTCCTCCACTGCCACAGGAGAAACATAGGTCATTTATATGACTCAAACTGTGACGTGACATTACATTTGTGGATTGGTTTTGGGACTGGGTGTCACAAACACCGTACCCACATAGCATTTTCAAAATGCCTGACTCATGGGTAGTATCGGAACAAGTGACCAGAAAGTGGTATCCAACATTCCAGGACATGTGATGGCTTAGTCTTGGAACATTCCCATGATCAACCGTTCTCTATCTATCCTGTGCATGGTTTGGCATGGGAGATGCTTTTGTCCAAAAAATCTGGGAAGTTCACACAGCATTTGTTGCTACGTGTACAACAAACACATTCTCTTACTCATTTCCACACTGAATAGCATCTGATGGTTGTCCACATTGACAACACAAGCATACAAGCACATTTATGAAAACACGTCTTGTAATGTTCACACAGTGGAGCAGCTAAAATTGTAATAGCCAATTCACACACATTGACACACAGGCAATGATTTACTGTATTAAGTTGCGTAGCCTTGCTATCCTCTATTGATACACAACCTGCTCAAACTGGGTAATACCAATTTGTATTCCAAAAGTTTGGGGATATATTGCGTCAGTGAAGAGTGCAAATCCGGTACAACAACTAGAGGATCATGGTCCGCGGTAGTGTGATATGCCACATGTGCCCATACACTGGAATGCACAATGTAGGTGCAAAGAGCCTATCCCTGTATAGTTACAGCTGTCATGTACTATATAATTATGAGAAATGACCCAAACCCAGTAAAAGACATAGATTTTTATGCATAAGCGTCAAAAAACGCCGCATATGCATAGAAAAATGACGCTCACTGCCATGATACATCCATTGGCACTGAACGGTAATTCCCACACTGTACCCGATGAAATTGGTTAACAATGAAAAAAAAATTAAAATATGGATGCAGGGTAATTTCTAGACATGTGCGTCAAAAATAAATGACGCACAGACTGTAAGCGTTATAATATTTTTACGCATCATAATAAAAACGCACCCCATTCGAGGCAGGAAGTGATGTAATAGCATATCCTGTTTACAGAATTGGTACAGTGGGTGTACTTTCACTTTCACTTTGCAGTCTGTGATTTTTCTTGACTGTGTGGCTGTGTTTGGACTTGTCTCTTTGTGAATAAGTTGCGTAGCCTTGCTATCCTCTATTGATACACAACCTGCTCAAACTGGGTAATACCAATTTGTATTCCAAAAGTTTGGGGATATATTGCGTCAGTGAAGAGTGCAAATCCGGTACAACAACTAGAGGATCATGGTCCGCGGTAGTGTGATATGCCACATGTGCCCATACACTGGAATGCACAATGTAGGTGCAAAGAGCCTATCCCTGTATAGTTACAGCTGTCATGTACTATATAATTGTGAGAAATGACCCAAACCCAGTAAAAGACATAGATTTTTATGCATAAGCGTCAAAAAACGCCGCATATGCATAGAAAAATGACGCTCACTGCCATGATACATCCATTGGCACTGAACGGTAATTCCCACACTGTACCCGATGAAATTGGTTAACAATGAAAAAAAATTGAAAATATGGATGCAGGGTAATTTCTAGACATGTGCGTCAAAAATAAATGACGCACAGACTGTAAGCGTTATAATATTTTTACGCATCATAATAAAAACGCACCCCATTCGAGGCAGGAAGTGATGTAATAGCATATCCTGTTTACAGAATTGGTACAGTGGGTGTACTTTCACTTTCACTTTGCAGTCTGTGATTTTTCTTGACTGTGTGGCTGTGTTTGGACTTGTCTCTTTGTGAATATTGTGAATTTGTCTCCTGTGTGCTCTTTATATTGTCTTATGGTGTTTCCTAAGTGTCTGTGGTATCCTGTGTAAGTGTATTTTTGTCATTTCTGGTGTCTAATTTTGTCTTTGTACTGTTGGGAGTCTGTTGTGGGTAGTGTTAGTTTCGGAATAGTTGGGCTGTTTTAGGGTTATTTACTTTTCATTTCCATCTCCTCCTTTCCCTTCATTATCCTCGGTACCCCTTAATTCCTTTATTATTTCAAGCATGTTGGGTAGGCCACATCTGGGTAGAATGGGTGAGGAGGACCTGGGGGGATTCATTTGACTGGTGTGCCAGTTTCTCCCATTGATGATAGAAGCAGGTAGCAGGGTGATACAGGGGTATCACACAGAGGCAAGGAGGCTCCGGTGGTCAAAGGTCCTGTACCATCTGCAACGCGTATACAACACACCGCACAATGACCACCAGCTTAAGCACCGCTGGGCTGACCTTGTTGCCAGGGGATTGCGATTGGTGGCCCCAGTTGGTGAGTACAATTCAGAGTAATGTGCACATTTAAATGCTCTGTAGTGACAGTAGCAGATTTGTTCATGTGCTGCAGGCAAAGTATTTGGACATGTGGAATGCAAGTTAAACATACAGTGGCTCTGAGTTATACAATAATTGCTACACATTACCGTCATTTGTTGACGCAACAGCTGCACTGAGTTACAAAACACAACTGGAGCCTGTAAATTAGTGCTGCCTTCACGTCAATAGATGATGCAAATGTGGCTCTAACATATGTTTTAGGCATGGTCTGTGAGTGTACCAGGAAAGACATGTCTTTCACCAGATATTTTCAAGAATTAATGTGTCCCCGAATTATTTCTGATACATGTCTGAACTGGATTCTGACACATACGTACCATGTTATTTCTAACCTCAGGTAACATCCTAGGCTGATAATTTGACTTTGTTGTGCCACAATTAAATTAGAGATGGATGCCAAAAGTAATGCACATTTAATGTTACACACAGTAAAAAAAAATTGAAGTGTTGTATAGTGCTATGGTGCACAGACATTGAGCACATTTCTCCCTTCCATACTTTACATACTTTACAGGTAGACCTGCCCCCGTACACTGTCAGAGAAGAGGCTCGATTTGCGGACCCAGACACATCCAGTAAGTATTGATATTTCAGTTCTGTGTTGTTTTTGCAGCTGTTGTGTGATTGACTCCTGTGTGTTGGACACATAGCAAGGTATGATATGCTGGTAAATGATTGGATATGTTACTTGAGTAGAGTATCACTTTTTTCCATCTTTGAGTGGGACAATCAGTAGCGTATAGGCATATTTTGGGTTGTTAGTGCATCCCTGTAGGCATGGCCATGTGAAGAGGGTGACATTTGTATTTGAAATTTCTTTAAAGAAAAATTTGCAGGGGCCCATATGCATGATTTAGTCGGCAAGTCAGACCCTGAATCTCACAGAATAGGGATGCCAAAGTCTTACCCACAGACTTGAGCCTCCCTGTTCACTAATGAACATGTTCAACTATATGTTTGACTTCCTAGCAGCATCTAACTCCACATGTTGTACTACGTGTATGCTGCACTTGAGTACAGTGTCATAGGTGTGCATGCAGCTCATGGCCAGATGTGTGCTTGCATCTATCTGCTTGTTGTAAGACAGGTATTAGTGGTATTAAATGATGTTGACAATTGTCTGCATTTACAAACATAAATGTGGATAGGATTGTCCAAGTTTTGGGTGTATCCTAGTTGGACATCCTCCTTACCTGTGGTGGACTGCCCAAGCCCATGTACAACTGTCCAAAGTTTCCTGGGTGTCCTAGATGTTTGAAACTATGTGTTGCTTGTTCATCCCCCAGGAGGCACAGGCTTAGGGTTATGAAATGTGTACCTAGGTGTGATGATCCAAGTTTAGTACACAGACATGTAAATCTGTAAATCACTTGTCCAAACCTAGGATACCCACGCATGAATAGCAACTGCATTCCATCCTGCCAATTCCATTTACAAATCACAGATCTTGTGGCCCTTGATTGTCATCCAGAAGATAGTCATTAGTTGACCTGTCACATGTGAAGGACTTGCAGCATTTTGTACGTGACAAATGGCTGAACAATGATGCATAGGTCATTTAAGTTGTTACACATCTTTTAGAGCATTGCTGTGCTGTTAGATAGGACATGTGTAGGCTGCATTGACATGTACTTCTTCAGGGAGAATCTGTGATCTGTATGGTGATATGGCCAGTTTCAGCTACATTAGATGTATTGTCTGATTTTCATCAGTAGCTATATCACACAATGAAGTACCTAATGTTTGGTTTCATATTTTTTAACAGCAGCCAATATGAATGCCATCCAGATTCGTAAGTTTCAGCGCCAGGCGATGCGTTACCGCCACATTCTGGATGTGGAGTCTGGTTTCTGCCACATGGCACGGCGTTATCGCCATGAAAGAGCCTCCGGAGTGTGGAGGGCATTTGCCCAAGGGGGCCCTTCGGTGTCCACAACAGCCACCACCACCAGCACCACCACTACCACCCAGGTGGCACCAAGCATATCAGGCACCACTGCAGGACCATCGACCTCCACTGCTCACGGACCACTGACAGCAGCATCTGCACCTCCCCTTACAAGCTTGGCACCACCAACCAGACACAGATCTACAACTGCCACTCAGACCACCCCTGCTGCAGTCATTGACCCTGCAGATTTCAGGGGGATGTAATGTGACATGCAACATATGTTGCTGGAGAATGAACTGCTGCAGCAGGAGGTGTCACAAATTAATAAGAGGGTGTGTGCCATCAAGAAGACCCTGTGGAGGGCGAACTTGTAACAATTATACTCTCTGGCATGAATCCCTCCCCTCCCTCCTCTTTCCTGGTTCTTTTAATTAGTGGGTTTAGGGGGCTTAGTGTTAGGTTAGAATAGGCTGTTAGTTTAGTTAGTAGTACTGGGTTGGGGGTGGGGGTATGATGTTTTATTATGCGTGTTGGATGATGTTGGGGTTTTGGTGTTTTAAAAAGAAATACAAAAAAATATATAAAAATACAAACAAATATATATTTGTTTAGTATAAGATAGTATGTGTTTAGGTCTGTATATGTTGTCCTCCATGTTTCCCGTCTTATAAGGTGGGTGGGGGGTTGATGTTTAGAGTGTTTAGTTAAATGTGATAAGTAAGTTTAGCTTAGGTTAGTTAGGGCCAGTTGTGGGTAATGTGTAGTTAGGATAGGTGAGGTTAGTTAAGGTGTTTCCCCAGGTTTTATTATCCTTTTTTACTGTTAAGTAAGTATTTAGGTATCCTTTTACAGTATGTGTCATATGCTTGGGGATCAGGGCCTTGGCATGGGTGAACAGTGTCTCTTTAGTATTTGCATTTGTGTCCTATCCTGCAACCAAATCCCAATTGAGCTGTCACATTGGCGGCTACACAAGAGCTACTTTGCTAAGATTCTGCCATCCATTGCACCCACCACTCAAGGTTACTATGGATCCCAATCTGTTGTTAAATTTTGATGTACGTTTTTAATCTCACATACTTTGGACCAGATTTGGTATTGAGGACACTGTGTTATGTCTGCCTGCAGCGTGATGTTCAAGTGAAGCCTTATAAGGTGAGTGGTGATATAATCTCATGTAGCATAGTATACATAACTCACACCTATCATTTGTTACATTGTTCAGCCAGGTTACTTATTTGTACGTACACTCATACACATCCATTCCTGCTGTATGGTGTGTGTGGAAAAATTTGGGTTAAATGTCACATACGTAAAGATTGTATTGAAGAAAAATTTGAAGACAATAATTTTTAGCTTAGACATCCCTTGAAGAAGACTTATTCTGTCCAACACAGCATTATACTGTATAGTTTCTATTTACCTCAGAATTAACCCTTAGGAAGGGCAGATGATGGTACAATCCAGACCACAGTGCATAGTTATCAGCCCACATTCTTTCAGGGCAGTTGTATTGACAATCTATGATCATTGACATGAGGCAAACATCACTGATCTCCCTCACGGTTGATGTGTCACATTACACAGAGACAAAGTGGTTGTGAAAGTGTTATTTATTATAAAGTGCTGTAGTGCTGTATTTACATTGGCCATGATTGTGAGTCCATTAGTGTGACACCTTCCATTGTGATCCTACACAAGTGCAAAAGGACATGTCATTGGACATGCGAGGGTGAAGTGTCAGACAGTGCAGAGGGACATGATTTGCCAATGAGTTAGTGAGAGACAATCACAGGTCAGAGTGACAAGGTAAACAGTGTGCTGGAAAACAGTGCTTGAGAGCAGCTGTTGCAAGACTGGCATGTTACAAAGCACAGGACCTTGGTTATAAGTGGCCAGGTGGCAGGGACTAGTGCTACCGGGTACTCTTACGGGTGAAGGTGATCTGTTCCACGTCTTCATCTTCTGATATGTGTGTTGTCTCCTCTGCCCTTGATGGTGGTGGGTGTGAAGGGGCAACACACACCTCAGTGTTTGAAGACATGGAGCCAGACATCCCGGTAGCTGCCAAATGTGGGGCTATTAAGGGCAGTACCGCAGCAAGGAGGAGCTGCTGGTTCTTAAGAATAGCAGCCACATCACTGTGGTAGGCAGCCAGGTCTGCCCTGAGGGGGTCAATATTGTATTCGTGCACGCGTTGAGAGGTTTGTTGTTGAAGGTGTTGTGTCAACTCTCTTACAGCTGAGCTGATTTCCTTCACACTTTTTTCAAGTTCTTGCAAGATTGATGTTCGCCGTTGCATGGCTGCTGCCTGTTCTGCAGTTAACATCATGCATGAACGCACCCCTCTAGGCTGGCTGCCATATTTTCCTTCCCCACCCGCACCTCCTTGGCCAGCTCCCGCTGTACTCCAACTACAGTTCTCTCAAAGCTGGTGCCAGTGTCGTCAGAGTCCTCAGCTGGGTTGGAGCCAGCATGTCGTACAATTGGGGTGGTGGCTGGGTCATCTGTGATGGCTGCTACTTCTGTGCTCCTCCTTGCAACTGAAGGTGGGGTCTGGAGGGTTCCAAGGACATCTTGGAGGGTCTGCTGGCTGATGTTTGTCAGCTCTTCATCCATGTCATCAGGGAAGTCCAGGACAGGCATGTCCCCAGGAGAGCCATCGTCCTCTGCAATGATATGTTGTACAATTAGTGTGTCTGTGTTGTTGGATTTTAGAATGTGACGTGCCTGCCTTCCTAATTGTTGCACATTGTGATATAGGTTCCTGTTCATTGTTCCTATATATAATATTAGCATTCTCCCAGGCCTATGCCCCACCTGCATGTCACATGTGGCCCATATTTATACTTTTTGATGCAAACCAGTGCCGGCGTTTTGACCCAGGCATTAAAAAACAGCGCACATAAGGCTGTGCTCCATTTTTTAAGGCCTGCCCCCTCCTGTGTGTCAAAATGACGCTGGAGTATAAATAAGGCGCACAGGCCTTAAAGTCATTTTTTGGGCGGGAACGCCTACCTTGCATGTTATTAACGCAAGGCTGTTTTCCACATCCAAAAAATGATGCACAGAGGAATTTTGACGTCCGGGGGCTCGGGCGTCAAAGTTTAAATATGGTGCACGGTTTGCGCCGAATGTGCATCAAAATTCTTGATGCACATTCAGCGCAAACAGAGTATAAATATGCCCCGTAGTGTGGTCAGTTTGGGGACTTGTCTGCATCACATCCTCTAGGTTTTGGTTCTGGCGAAATTGTATGTTGCCACCTTCTTGTCCTACTCAACCCTCCATCTACTTCCATTCTCATGGTGAGGCCTTGCACTGGCTGTGGGTGTTCTGATGGTACCTGCACCACACTTAACAATCTGGAAGTGAGCCAGTCTCAGATATTTCACATCCAGCCAAATGTTGCTGAGACCTAGCATAACTATGTATAGCATTGGCATGCAACACTACATATGTCAGCATTGGTAGTGTGTAATGTTTATGTTGGGGAATGTTTGCTACATTGGATTGCACTGATGGTCCTAGCAGTGTTTCATTTCCTCTTCTGACTGTGAGGGTGAATTTCACTAGCCGGTGACATATGTCCTCCCCCTCAATGCTGTTGTCTGAGCAGTATGATATTTGGGATGTTGCATGGTATCATTGGAGCTATTGTGACCCAGGCACAGGGCGGACCCTGGCATATGCAGCATGGGTATGACATTAGTGCTGTGTACCTCATAATGTTTATGACAATGGCTGATGTTTGTAGCAACTATTGACATTCATATTTGACAGGATTAGAACATTTGCATTGATTTCAGTGGATTAATAACAGTGTAATGCTGAACCCTCTAATTTGGGTGTGTTGATCCCTGGGGACGTTACTGCCATTAGTTACTTGACCTGCACACACAGCAGAGGTTGTAGTGGCAACTGTTGTCTGTATTACATTCCACTTGCAGATATGGCCTGAGACTGTTAATTGAGCCCTAGTTCATGTAGGGAGAATACCAGCTGTCGTGTGACAGCAGGCCAGTTTTACGTTGTACCCTACCCTCCTGGACTGGCTTTACCTTACCAACATCCTTGGCATGGCAGCATACCCCCATGCTAAGGTTGTTGGTGTAGTGTAGTACTGTACCCCAGGTTTCCTCTGAACAGCCCATGCCCCCGTGCTGTGCCCCTTTACCCATTCCACTCACTGAATATCATGACTTCCATGCATTGTGTAGTAGGTATGTCCACCCCCTGCTTACAGTTAACATTTGTGCATTTGAATTCCCCATGCGACTTACCCTGCATCTGTGTTGTCTCCTGGTAGTCTGCACTGTCCTGTCCTTGAATCCCTGTGACGATCTCCTCAGTCATGACGGCTGCCACCATCTCCTCCATGTGGTCCAGGGCCTCCTGCGGTGCTGGACTCTCACCTCCAGTCTGCAGTGCTGCCTTCCAGTTCCTGGCCATCTTTTCCTTGGTCCTGCGCTTGCAGTTATGCCAGCATTTCTTGCACTCGATGACTGTTCTCTGCACTTCTGCCACACTGTTTATCTTGTCAACAATTTGTTGCCATATTGCCTCTCTCCTACTAATTGGCAATTTTGAGGTGACAAAAAGTTGGTGCTGGTGTTCCGTCACCTCTTAAACCAGAATTTCCTGCTCTTCTGCACTGAAGCAACATTTTATTTTCTTCTTCTCCCTCTCCTGGGTCTTGTGTTGGTCCTCCTGGCTGGTTCCTGGTCTATTGTCATCTTCCTGGGGTCTGACCAAGCATCTGGGATCCATTTTGGCTCTCCTTAGCATATTTTGCAGTGTTTGCGCCACTTTTTGATGCTATTGCGTAAAGAAAAATGCACGTATCCAGTGTGCGACATCGTAAACCGGCTCACAGTCATTTTCGCCGCATTAACGTCGTTTTTCCTTACGACGTGATGCATTGGTTTGAGTAAAAAAAAATGACTCACACCAGTGGTTTGCGCCGCCGTGTGTCAAAGTATAAATTTGACGCCCGTGCGGTGCAAATAAATAGTGTTAGCCAGCGGTAAAATTTTTTACACAAAACTGCATCGGCGCAGTTTTGCGTCAAAAAGTGTAAATATGGCCCACAATGCCAAAACAGCGTTTAACATAGTATGCAGAAGCTGACTGTGAACTCTGAATAATTGTTGTAGGCCATTACGGATGACTGAAATTAAAGGCCGTGAATACTGACCATAGCGTAGTAGGGGTTTACATACCAGTAATGCAGTTGTAGGCTGAAACTCACTCTAGAACTTCTTAAAGATGGGAAAAAGTCCAATTGTATATTTAAAAAGAAAAGTGTTGCAAATGATTGGCAATGTTGACTTCACTGGTATGTGTTTAAGAAAAGTAGAATTTGCAAAGATTTAACGAGAATACCTTGCAATCATCAGCCATAACATATGCAGAAAAAACCTTTCAGTAAAGGCCCCAAGGCATCGTCCTTTCTTTATCTCTCAGATATGAAGTTCACCAGGATTTGATAAACATCTGCTCAGAAAAATTTGAAAAGTATCTCTACTTTGCAGGTCGATTAACCTTTTCACATTCACATGGAAATGTGCTTGCTATGTATATTCACAGACCTACCCCACCTGGAAAGCCGTAATAGATCAGGATTGCTGAATATTCACAGGTGTATGATAAGGCTTGTGCTAGTTTGCCTAGAATATTATAGCACAAGAAGTACAATTACCTAATTGTATTCAAAATAATTGACACTGAATGTGATATCTGATTCAACTTCATTCAAACAGGGCATAAATTTCACGTTTTGCTACCAATCTAAATGTCACGGCTTTTGACTATTGCCATACACACTGCCAACTCAGGATAATGGTGTTTGCTATGGCTGAATGTCAAATACAGGTTGCTAGGATTCAAAGCTTTCCGCCTGACAGACCCTGGGAGCTTTATCAAGACAGAAGGTTCTATTTTAGTGAGTTTTTTTGTTCATATATCAGAAGTGGAAATGAGACACTTGGTAATAGCTGCTAATATGTCATCTATGTGCAACAGCACTTTTCATCAGTCACTTATTAGGAAGAGATGGGTGCAGGTGTTCACATTTCCATTACTCTATTTTAAAGGCCTCCCATATGAATCTAAGTGTATGCCGCACAACAATTTGCATGTGCATCCAGAGAGTGATATAAAAAGCATAAATTGTTTTGCTATGTAGTTCAGTTTTACATTTGTTGAAAAACACTGCTGCATTTGAAACTGGTCTTTCCTGGTGGAATCAGAAAAAGTGAAAGGCCAATTTTCAGGTCATACTGATATCCTTGTTAGGTTTTTGCATCTGGAGAGGAAGCGTTATACTGAGGTGACCGGCACATTGTTATTGGAAAACACTTATGATATGAAGGTGGAACAAAAACCTGCCTAGGAAAGGTAACAAAAAAAGTTCCTCTGCTAGCCTTTATCAAGGGAAAGAAAAATGGAAAAATTAAATAGAAGTCCCTCAGCTAGAGGGCAAACTGCCAACAGAGACCCGAGGTTCTCACAAAGAAAGTAATTGTTCCCACCATGCTGCCACACACCAACAATCCACCTGCATTTCTGCAATGTCGTAGGCTGGTCCATTGATAGGGGCGGAACCCCACACAGTTAAGTTTATTCTTCTGGTAACAAGGGGATTGTGGTATGACTCTTATGATATGAAGGCGGCCTCCGTCATTTGTTGACATTTGATGTGACAACATCCCATTACGACAAACATATATATAACATTTTTACACAAAGATAGTATTTTTATATATATAACATTTGTTGTCTGTTGTGATTTTCTCACCCTTGAAGAAGTCCAGTGAGGACGAAACACGTGTCGGCTGATGGCTTTCTATTTTGTATTTATATGTTTTTCGTTTTTATGTATATATTTATGTTTATAAAAAATATATTTTTCTTGTATTAAAATTCTCCTTTGTATGGATAAAGCCGATTTGTGGATAGTATTGTTTTATGTACATTTCTTTTTTGGTTAGTACATGGTCACCAACACTGTTTAAAAAAGAAAAAAGCACTTTAGTGAAATGTATTGTGATTTCTCAATTTGTTGTATCAGACATTACTCGTTATCTAAAGTATAGACATTGACTGTTCTGGTGTGCTCCACTGTTCTGTTTTTTGTGACTACCCAACATGACCATCTGTCGACAATGCTACTTCACCCCAACTGTGGATGACTTTGTGGCGGAGGTGAGCCGGTCACCATGGTTTTCTAAGATGGATCTCCGGGCGGGACATCATCATCTACAGCTGGCACCGGAATCGAGGGCCATCACCACATTCTTGACACATGCCGGACTCCAAAGATACAAACGCCTGAGTTTTGGTATATTGTTAGACCTGGCATCCGTCATGTGCTTTCCCTGTGTTTTTGCCTCTGCTTCCTGTGTTTCTGACTACGCGCTGGACTATGTTTCTGTTGGTTTGTCCTCTGGGCACTTTACCACTGCTGACCACTGCTAAGGTGCAAGTGCTCTCTGTGTAAATTATATTGGTGATTGACTTTTCCATGATTGGCAAATTTGATTTACTATAGGTGCCCAGGGCCTGTAAATCAAATGCTACTAGTAGACCTGTAGCACTAATTGTGCCACCCACATGAGTAGCCCTGTAAACATATCTCAGACCTGCCACTGCAGTGTCTGTGGGTATAGTTTTGCACTGACAATTTGACCTGGCAGGTGTACCCACTTGCCAGGCCCAAAACGTCCCTTTTACTATATATATAAGTCACCCCTAAGGTAATCCGTAGGTATTCCCATGGGCCAGATGCAGTGTATTTAAAAGGTAGAACATGTACTGGTGTGTTTCACATGTCGTAAATTCTGCCAAATTCGTTTTTCACTATTGCAAGGCCTATCTCTCCCAGAGGTTAATATGCGGACTGCCTTTAAATATCTTTTTAGTGCACTTGCCCATTGGGAGCAAATGACAATTTAGAGTTTGGTGTCTCCGAACTCACAATTTAAAAATACATCTTTTGGTAAAGCTGGTTTTTAGATTGTCATTTTGAAAATGCCACTTTTAGAAAGTGGGCATTTTTGTGCTTAACCATTCTGTGCCTCTGCCTGCCTGTGGACTCCACGTCTGGGTCAGACTGACAGTTGGGCTGTTTGTGAATTCCATCTACACAGTGACACAAAGGGAGCTGGGGAGTGTCCTGCATATCCTGATGAGTCTCCTGGGGTAGACTAGGTAGGGAGGAGCTGATACCTGCACTTGAAAGGGATGTGCCTGTCCTTACATAATGCAATCTCCAACCCCCTGGTGTGTGTCTGGGGCAAGGCCTGGGAAAGGCAGGATCTTGTCAACAACAGAGACTTTCCTTTGACGTTTGCCTACTTCAAAGGCAGAAATGGATATAAGTAATGGACCCAAAACCCCAGACTTTTAGAACACTTCTGGATCAAGAGGAACCTCTGCCAAGGAGAAGAGCTGAAGAGATGGAGGAGGAGAACTGCCTCTTTCCTGTGTGTGCTTTGCTGGGTTGGCCAGCAGTTGCTGCTTCTGCCTTAGTGGGGACAAAGACTGGACTTAGCTGTGTATCCTGCTTGTGAAGTTTCTCCAAAGGCTTGGACTGAGCTTCCCTCCTGTTAAGAAGTATCAGGGATAGGAAAGACTTCACTTACCAGCCTCTGGGTTCACTTTCTGTGGACTCTAACTCACCAGGTGGTGCCTCTTCCCATTTCAGGGCCCTTGGGAGTGAAAGCTGGTTGAAAAAAAAAAAAACAAGTGCACCAATGTTGGAAGACGCCGGACTGTCTCCACTGCCCTACTCCACTAAGTCACCTGCAGCCAAAGCCATGGTCCCAGTTGACGTGCGACAACCCCATGCTACATTGCAGGCCTAACACCACTGCATCCCCACTGACGACCTATGAATTCATGAATCCCGAGTGCCATGTCACCGAAGTCAATTACACCTGACTCCAACACGGCACCTGCAGACCTGTGGCGTGACCACGACCCCATGGGGTCACCCAACCTTGTCTTGACTGGCTGGACATCGACCCCAGCCGGAGCATAAGGAACCAACACTTTGCACTGCCGCTGCCTAATCTCCCCAGCTCCGCAGCAAGGACCTGACGCTTCACACCGACGCCTCTGCTCCATTGCTCTGCAGCACCGGAACCAACGCAGCACCGGAACTAGCAACACCTCACTTCCCAGACTCTGTGCACCTGCTTGTTTCCTCACTTTCGAAAGGTACTCTACCTGGGGTCCGTATGACTCTGTGACCGGCACTATTGGTGTCAGATTGTTGGGTAACGACCCCATCACGATGCAGTGATAATACCAAATTGAAGCATTTGTGTTTCTGAGCTCTATACTTGAGTTTAATCTTTGAATCTTCATAACTTTGCTTGTGTATGTTGGATTTTTGTTTTTTTAGGTCTTCTTTTAATCAACTAAATATTGGTTATGTTTCTAAACTTGTGCTGTGTTTGATTGTGGTGTTTTCAGTGTGTTACTGTGAGTGATTGTTCAACTACTTTACACGATGCCTCTTAGATAAGCCTACCTGCTTGTGCCAAGCTACCAATGGGGTGAGCAGGAGTTATCCTAGGTGTGCTCCTTCCTTACCCTGACTAGAGTGAGGGTCCCTGCTTCAACAGAGTGCAAACAGACTGCAAATCAGAGACACCCTTCCAACATAAATCAAGTGCTGTAGACGTATTCCAAGACACCATAAGAGGAGTGCTGGCTGGCCTGGAAGGAGTCATCAATGTTAGTGATGAAATTTTGGTGCATGCCCCCACCATTGAAGAGCACCTTGAACTACTGCGTGCCACTTTCAAGTAGTTGCACGATAATGGGCTGACACTCCATCATGACAAATGTGTGTTTCTGCAGCGAGACATTGCATTCTATGGATACCATTTTTTAGAAAAGGGTGTCATTCCTGACCCGGGAAAGGTCCAAGACATTCAATCTGCACCAGCTTCCACATCTGTCATGATTTCTAGGGATTTTACAGTTTTCTAAGGAGGTTCACATACTGTGGGAGGTTAATTAAAAACCTGATAATAAAGGAAGTAAAGGAGCAAGAGTCCTCACACACCGTACTTGGTGTCATGCTTCATCATCGGACAGCTCTTTTCAGTTCGAGGATAAGCTTTTCCACCAGATTCGCGGTACCTCGATGGGGAGCACTTTTGCCCCTAGTCTAGCATGCATGTATATGTATGATTTTGAGAAGCGCTACATTCTGCCAGAGACAAATCCTTTTTTTGACAACATTAAACTATGGCGTCGATATATAGACGACATTTTAGTTGTCTGGCATGGCTCTGCCTCAGAAGTTGACTCTTTCACGACCTGGATTAATGGTCTTGATCCCTTTCTGAACTTCACATCCTCTATCTCTACCATTGAAATCCCCTTCTTAGACCTAATGATCAGCATTGAGGGAGGTAAACTGAAGACAAGAACTTATCAAAAAACGACAGATCGGAATAGCTTGCTATTATATGACAGCCACCACCCTAAGGCACTGAGAGACAATTTACCGTACGGGCAATTCCTACGTCTTCGACGGAATTGTAGTGACCTCAAACTATTTAATACCCAAGCTACTGACCTACAGACTAAACTACATGACCGCCATTATCCTGATAAAGTCATAAGGACGGCCTACAAACGAGCCAAATATAGTGACAGAGATTCACTATTGCAGCTGACTCCCAAATCCACAGAAACCAAATTGACGTGTGTCTCCACCTTCACACCACTATCTAATACAGTCAAAAAGATCATCAATAAAAGATGGTCTGTTCTCTGTAGTGGAGGCGAGAGTATTCCTAAACCTGTTTTTGCTTTTAAGAGGACCTCCAACGTTAAAGATATGTTAGTACACACTCGACCGAGACTCAATACGGTCTCGTCCAGCCAAAGGTCTCTATGGGATCTTCCACCAGTCAAGGGTCACTTTCCATGTGGGTCTTGCAATGTATGCTCCCTCACTAAACGGACAGACACCCTAGATTTCAAACCTATACTAACTTGGCGACTGATGAAACATACCAATTGCAATACTCGCAATTGTGTCTATTTGATCACCTGCCCATGTAATCTTCGATATGTAGGTATGACCACACGAGCAGTGAAAACAAGAATAAATGAACACCGCAGCAACATCCGCTGCGGCAGAGTCACAACTAAACTCAGCATCCATTACATTGAGTCCAACCACACACCAGATGATATGTGGTGGGTTGTTTTACAGACCAGCACCTCAGAAGGTACACGTCCACTTTTTGAACTTGAACAGCGCTGGGTTTACAGGCTTAACACCCATCGCCAAGGGTTGAATGATGATATTCCCTGGTTCAACCTGTCAATATAAACAATCATCAGCTGACTGATTATCTACTTATAATCTAAAAGATACAGACTATTGTACTCTCTTATGATTACACTTTGGGCTTCAGTGGTAACATCTCCTACGGGAGCTGGTTACTCCCCTCTACACTTTCTATAATTGAATTAAGTGCTCCCCTTGGTAGCGAGTTGGCTAATGAGCAAGTTACTGTATCAGATGGGGGCATTGTGAGTCGTTTATGCTGTCCCTGAGTGGTCTATACACTCATTTCTCTTACAATGCACACTAGCCTAAGATGGCCGCCATGTTATTCCCTCTCTAGTGACGTTTTTTGATAGTCCCTTCTTTAATTTTTACCTGTTTCTTGTCCCTATCGCGCCTCGTTCGGAGGGAGAAGTTGCCAAGCAACCAATTGAGTAATTGACGCTTGCGCGCACTTCTCGCGTATTATTTATACCCTTGGAGCACTCGGCTTCCGCCTCATTCGGGAACGGAGCCTGAGGGTAGGTGCTGCGCCTGACACCGAAACACACACAAGTGAGTACCTGCACGTCCTTATGGATATGTTTGACCATAATGCCATTCTATTGAATTTAGATACCGGTTCCTTTAGGGGAGGTCGAGTGTCTCCTCCACTAGTTACCTGTGTGTTTGTGTCTCTGTCACTAAAGAAAATGACCTGTTCAGAGACTGTTAATCTCGATCTTTTTAACTAATTACCCGGCCTTCTTCGACAACAAAGGAAAGGTACTCATAACCTGTTGAATATCCCAAGCCCCGCACGTGACCATTTCAATACTTATGAGCACTTGCTTACTTGTGACCATTAAACGGACCACATGCACAGACACCGAGAATCCGGTGCTGTTGTCTCTACCGTTGATGTTTTTCCATGAGGGAATGACTGATGTTTCATTGAGCATTTTAATATATAAGGGGGAGAGACCGATTATCTGTTCAAACTCCAATCCCTGCACATGTCTATTTCACTATTTATGAGCACGTGCTTAAATGCCACTATGAATTGAATTACATGTACAGACATCGCGAATCCAGTGCGTTTGTCTCTACCATTGATGTGTTCTATTATGAAATGAATGGTGTTTCATTGCACATATTAGTATGTACTATTTGGTTCTCTTTTTTGATCTGACTGCATTATTAAGTCTTTCTGACATACATTGTGGTACCGTTGAAGGCGTTTGATTGACTGTTGAGGATCAGACTCCTTGCTGTTTATTTTGTTACTCATTTTGAATGCTCTCCCTGTTACATGTCTTTGTTTTACCTTGACCAGATTGTTTGTGTATTGGGCATCAGGCCTACGTGATCCCATGAAGCCCTTTCTCTAGTGGAGATGGTAAGCCCAACCAATATACTACCAGCATGGGTTGCTACCTCCCACCCCATCACGATGTGTTGCACAGTTTGTCACTATTTTTCCACTGACTTGATTGGATTATTCTTTCATGTTCAATGAAGAGATTATATATTTTTAACCTCTGTTCCTTTTTGTATTTAGGGTGACTGATAGGAAAAAGCCAGTCCTGTTCTATCCTAGTAAGTGACTGACTACGTTTTGACTGTAAACAATAGATTGCAGGAGTCTATATATATAATTTTTTCTTTTTTTCACTTGGGTTTCGATTGAAGAAGTCCAATTATTTAATAGGTCCTGAAGAAGCGTCGTAGGATCCTGCTGAGACCATATCAAGACGCGAAACATGTCGACCACATATTAAGGAATTTCGGATAATTACCGACTTCCTGCTTTGAATTTTCTTGTGTGAGTGTCTGAGCATTACCTCAATTTTCACTCCCTTGCCATTTTTTTAATCTTGGCCATTTCCCAACATCAAAGAATAAATCACTTAGTGAGGGTCCTGAGCCAATCTTATTCTTTATTCCTGTACTTTCCTTCCCCACGGACCCATACTTGGCTCCGCGGCATCATCGGCAAAAACAAAAGATCTCCGGCAAAGAGCCCCCCCTTTTTAGGGGGGAGCCCGTCAGACATTGCAGCGCCGGTCTGACGAGGAGCTGTCCGATGATGAAGCATGACACCAAGTACGGTGTGTGAGGACTCTTGCTCCTGATGATCAGGACTCCTTTACTTCCTCTCCCTATTCTTTTGGAACAGTGTATCATATTTTATTATCAAGTTCTTTGGAGGATATACACTGGACCATAAATCCTCCCATCCCCTCTTTTTTTTGAAGTAATTAAAAACCTGACCTCCCTCACTGCAACCCTTCGAGAACTGGCAAAAGCCAGTGCGGCCTAGGAATGGGGGCCAGTCCGAGAGGCAGCTTTTCAAGCCACCAAACAAGCCCTGTCAGCACACATCACTCTAGCATACTTTGACCCCTCCAAATAATTGGATCTTTCAGTGGATGGCAGCCCCACAGGACTTGGGTAGTCCTGTCACAGAAAGGGAACATCTGGGAGGGGGCTCTGGTGGCCTACACCAGTCCAGCATTGACAGACACTGAGCAACGGTGTTCACACTTTGAGAAGAAAGCCATAGCTGTTCACTAGGGTTGTCATCAATTCCACCTCTACCTGTATGGCCAGCCCTTCATGGTCCATACCGATCATAAGCCCCTCATCCGACTGTTCAATGGGTCATCCTCCTAACCACCCCCCCAGGATCCAAAAGTGGATCCTCCAACTGCAGGAGTATCATTTTTCTGTGGTCTATTGCCCAGGGGCTCAGAACCCCACTGACTATCTCTCTCGGCGTGCCAGGACAGCTACTGTTAGAGCGGAAACCAAAGCAGAAGATGTTGAGAAATATGTGCGGATGGTGGTGGAATGATCATGACTTTTACTCATATCTCTGGAGGAGATCAAGGTAGCCACCCAGACTGATGAGTGTCTGCAAATGGCCATATCCAGCGTCATTACTGGGAGATGGCACCCCATGATGCACAATGTGTCAAGAATGACGGAGGGGACATGCCTAGTCTCCTCCCTACACCATGTCAGGCAAGAGCTGGTGGTATCCCCGGACAAATGTCTCTTATGAAGTCCGCGACTAGTCATTCTGGTGTCCCTAAAACAAAGGGTCATAGACTTCGCCCATGCTGCACACCAGCAGATTGTAAAAGCAAAAGTGAGGCTACAATGCAAGGTGTGGTTCCCAAAGCCGGATCAGCACGTTGAGCAGGCCATGCAACACTGCCACATCTGCCAAACAGTTAGCCAGACCGATCCTCCAGCACCCATCATCACTGAGCCTATCCCCTCGCCTCCCTGGCACAGAGCCAGTATGTGCTTGGGAATCCTGCCTAATGGGCGGCACATGCTGGTTATCATTGATGACTTCTCCAAGTACCCAGAAGTGGAATTTTGGCAATCGACCATGACTTAACAAACTATCCCCCACATAGAAAAGATCCTGGCTACCCATGGATTCATGCCGGAACTCTGGACAGACAATGGCTTGCCTTTCTCGAGCCAGGACTTCACCGCATATCTTGCCTCCCATGGCATATGCCATTGCAAAATCATGCTTTGTTGGCCTCAAGTGAATGGAGAGGCAGAATGTTTTATGAGAACTTTAAACAAAGTTCTCAGAATCGTTGTAGGCAATTGTACGAACATAGAGTGTGCTCTCTATGCATTTTTGCAGGAGTATCAGCTCACACCTCATGCTACTACCAAAGTGCCGTCAAGCATTCTGTGCATACACCGAATGGCGGACGACATGATTTCACATTATGAGAGTCCCTCTGTGTTGCAGGAACAAGTGGCTGACATGCCACACCAACGCTGCATCAACAATGACCGCATGTCCAGGAAAAGACTTGCCTGAAACAGAGACTTTCGAGTGGGTGATCTGGTGCTAGTTAAGAATCGGCATCCGGGAGGGAAATTCAAACTTCCTTTTGAAACAATGTTGTGGAATGTCACAAAGGTCCGAGGGACTCTAGTCACTGTGCAGAGAGGAAATGAGTCCATAATTTGAAATGTGTCATTCTTCAAACAATATTGACCCCCAGCTTCAGAGCCTGAGGTTCTCGGGATGTAGTGCCAGACATGCTGTTTGCTACGGAGAGTCTGGCAGTGCCCTGCTCCCTTACTGGACGTACCTGTGTCTCCACGCTGGGTGCTTTGTCAGAAGCGGAGCCAGGCCAGGTGACCCGTGTGCTGCAAGTACCCGGGGTTATGGGAGGAAAGACCTCTCCAGAGCAGACATTTTGTCCTCCCCTGAGGAAGTCTGTAATCAGCGGGATGGTTCTGGGAAGTACCATCTGTGACCACAACCTAAGCCCTCCACTAGACTCAGAGATTTTGTACTAACATGAAGAGCCAATCTGTGTGTCATCTAGAACCATTCTGTATTAATGTGTGATGGCAAACCTGTATGGTGTTGTTTTCTCTGTGTGTTTTGGCCCACATTGTTCTGTTCTTATTTATTTTATTTTATTTTATGGGTATAGGAGGAATGTTATGTTGTGGGCTGGTCCATTGATCGGGGTGGGACCCCACAAACTAAAGTTCATTCCCCTGGTGAAGAGGGGATAGTGGTATGCCCCTGACGTAAGGGGCAAGTTAATAAATGTGGCAGGCGGCGTGGCGCCTAAGGCCAGTATCCACCTGTAATGCCCGAGTCTGTGTCTTTATTGCCATTATCTGAGGCCTCCCTAGCGACTCAACACATTTCCTCTCTTCCAGATCACAGAGATGTCCAGCAGATCATCTCACTTGCCTTCACCACGTAACATACATCCAATGGCCACCTCTACACCTGACATAGCTTTTTGCCTCCCTGCCTATAGCGGGACGAATACCTATTTCTGCCCTCCCTGAGGCACAAGGCACTATTGCTTGCTCCTCTACTATAGCATTCTACTTGGACTTTTAAGCGAAGCACTCCCTCTTAATATCCTACTTCCAAGACATCTTACTTACCACCTCCCCCAGCCCAGCTTGGTTCACACGTCCACCCCTTACTCCTGTCCGGTGCACCAATCAAATAATTCAATATTATTTGTCTTCATAAGGGCTCGCATGAAACTAATAGGAATAATACCTTCAAATTTGCTTCAGGGGAACCCAAAATATATATTTTCCAGAGTCCCACAAAACTGCTAGTGCTAGCACTTTATCAGTGGTGGGTATCATGCCATGAAGGCCCACGAGATGCCAAGAAACATCTGAATTATGTCAGAGCTAGTCTTTGACCACAGGTTGGTAATAGGCATAATTCTGTGGTCACCCAATATGCCCAAGAATTATCACTTTTGTGCAAGGGCCATCATTTTGCCAGGGTGGTCAATTGATGCCTTTCCAAAATATCTCACAAATTGCTAAGAATTGGCACCATTGTCAGCAGGCCAGCATTTTACTGAATGGGCAGTAAATGAGGGCACTCAAAAAATGTAAAAATATCAAACTTCATGGTATCTTCTAGCTCAGTAGTACAAAGAGAAACCTTGAACAAACATTAATGAAGCCATTTGTTCTTGAGAGTGGATGTCTATTTTTTACCTTACAACAACAAAAATATCTGAAATTCAGGCCCATATTCATACTTTTTTAGCGCCTCATTTGCGTCATTATTGACGCAAAAACAGCGCAAACTTGCAAAAGACAATTGTATTTTGTAAGTTTGTGCCGTTTTTGCTTTAAAAAGCGGAACAAATGCGGTGCTAACAAAGTATAAATATGGGTCTCAGTGTCTAACCATTGTGTTACTGCCATTGTAAGAAAAACATGTATAGTATGACTTATTAGATGTTTAGTGGCCTAGTGTATAAAATTAAAAAAAGCTGTGCACAAATAGAGTTTGAAAAAGTAGCGCTAGTTGGCACATGTTTGTAATCACCTTTATATCTCTGCTAACGTTCTTTCTGCAACAGTAAAAATCAAAGTGCGGATTAAAGGATTTTCATCATTCCACTGGTTAAAATTTAATAGCTTTCTTCTAATTTATTTTCCTCTACCTTGTCCCTCTTTTTCTGTTTGCACTTCTGCGTCTACAAAGTTATAAGTGACACTGACAAGTAAGAGACATGGGAAGTAGCAGGATATAAGCAATCCTGAGAGGGATGCAGAAAGAGATGAAGTTGAGTGAGGCATATTTAGAATATTGAGAGAGAGGTGAGGTAGACAACCGTGACAAAGGTGAGGAAAAGCGACCTGAGCTAGAGAGAGAGGACGAAAGTACATAGAGAAGTAGGGAGAGAGAAATGTGACAAGAGAGGGTTGAGGTAGAAGATGTGACCAGGAGCATGGGGAGAGAATTTGCATACAAATATTATTTTTCCTTTTAATTGCCAACAACTGCCTGACAGAATGAGGTTTAAGGTTGGGCAGACCAGGCATGCAGGTTAAATTGCAGCTCTATTTGTTAGTGTAACACAGAACAGCACCAATGAGTGCTGTGCTTGTGCTGAGTTGCTCAAGGAGGGGAAAGCAACACAGAGGCATATTTATTGAAAAAGGCCTGCTGCTGGTCATTAGCACACCAACAGGCTGTCTAGGACCACACACACTGTGTGCGTGGGTGTGAGTGTGATGTGCAACATAGGATTTGTACTGGAAACATATTCTTCCAGTACAACGACCCATACCCAAACATATGTGTAAACATTCCACACATTGGGGGTCATTACAACATTGGCGGTAAAAGGCGCTTACCGCCGTACAGAAGACCGCCAATACACCTCCGCGGCGGCGGCATTCCGCCACAGCTATTATGACACACATCTTGGAATCCGCCCAAAATCAGACACCCACACAACACCGCCACACCAAAGGTCAGTGATAAACTGGCGGAAAACAATCCTCCACCTCCAAGCCAACAGAAACACGCCCATGCTATTACGACCCACGAATCCACGCGGCGGTCTTTCAACCGCGGTATTCCATTGGCGGTACACACCGCAGCGCTCAAAATACACACACATCTCCAAAACACCGCCACATTGGACAATTCCAAATACACACACCTGATACACATACACACACCACACCCACACACCCAATACAATATGAAACACACACCCACATCACCCACAACCCCCTACGACCAAAAATCAGAGACGAAGGCGACAGAGAGAGAGCACAGAATAGACAACCCCACCACCAGCAGAGGCACACAACACCATCACCCACACAACATCCACGCACAAAACACCACACACCACTACACACACCACAACCATCACCACATACACCACCCCACACATCACCCACACCACCCCATGGCACGCCAAAGACACCCCCGCTTCTCCGAGGAGGAGCTCAGGGTCATGGTGGAGGAAATCCTACGGGTAGAGCCACAGCTATTTGGCTCACAGGTACAGCACACATCCATAGCCAGGAAGATGGAGTTATGGCGCAGAATAGTGGACAGGGTCAACGCCGTGGCACAGCACCCAAGAAATCAGGAGGACATCAGGAAGAGGTGGAACGACCTACGGGGGAAGGTGCGTTCGACGGTCTCCAGGCACAACATCGCGGTACAGCGGACCCCCACCTCCTCCCCCACAACTAACAACATGGGAGGAGAAAGTCTTGACCATCTTGCATCCTGAGGGCCTCGCAGGAGTCGGTGGAGGATGGGACACTGGTAAGTCAAGACCTTGAGGGACACCGTGGCACTCCAAGGGGCCCCTGACACTAGCATGGATGATGAACTGCCCACCACCTCCTCCGGCGCTAGTGGACAGGATGCCCCGCCACAGGACCGACACACCAGCACCCCACCCCCTGCAGACGGACAACCACCACGCAAGCGGTCCCTGAGATCCAGGAACAGGACAGAGCAAGATGGCAAGACCCCCGCCAGGAAATGAGACCATCCTGATTGTCACCCCACTGTCCCACTTTGTTACCCTGTCCATACTTAAACTGCCCCAACTCCACTTCCAATGCCTAGATGGGCAGTGCACCTGTGAGACTAATAGACTGGACTCTGCCATGGACATTCCTCCGCCATCACCCATCACCATTTTACAACCCCCTCCCATTTCTGAGCACTTCAATAAACACCCTTGAAACACAAAACAATCTTGAGTCAGTCTGTGATTTAGTAAAAATTTATTATCAATGACAGTGTCATAATGGGTGTACCATTGTAAAGCTAACATACCTATGTCACACATCACAAGCCCTTGAAGGATGCAAGCAGTTGACACCAGGGTAACCACACCTGTGAAACCGTTATGGGAGGGTACAACTCAGTTACCAAATAGTGATTGAATTCGAAAAACAGGATAGAGGTAGACGTGTGAAAGTAAATGTAATGCAAAAAATGAAAATGTTCTCACCTGTGTCTCACTGGAAATATTGCTGTATGTCTGACTCCCTGTTGTCGTTGTCTTCTTCATCAGCTTCATCCTCATCACTGTCCACAGGCTCCACAGCTGCTACAACACCGTCATCGGGATCATCCTCCTGCTGAAAAGGCACCTGGCGTCGCAAAGCCAAATTATGGAGCATGGAGCAGGCGATGATGATGTCGCACACCTTCTTCGGTGAGTAGAATAGGGATCCACCTGTCATATGGAGGCACCTGAACCTGGCCTTCAGGAGGCCGAAGGTGCGTTCGATCTCCCTCCTAGTCCGCCCTTGGGCCTCATTGTAGCATTCCTCTGCCCTGGTCCTGGGATTCCTCACTGGGGTCAATAGCCAGGACAGGTTGGGGTAACCAGAGTCCCCCAATAGCCATACACGGTGCCTCTGGAGTTGAACCATCATATCAGGGATACTGCTATTGCGCAGGATGTATGCGTCATGCTCTGAGCCAGGGAACATAGCATTTACCTGCGATATGTACTGGTCTGCCAAACATACCATCTGTACATTCATGGAATGGTAACTCTTCCTGTTCCTGTACACCTGTTCACTCCTGTGGGGGGGACCAGAGCTACATGGGTCCCATCAATCGCACCTATGACATTGGGGATATGTCCAAGGGCATAGAAGTCACCTTTAACTGTAGGCAAATCCACCACCTCAGGGAAAATGATGTATCTCCTTACGTGTTTCAGCAAGGCAGACAACACTCTGGACAACACGTTGGAAAACATAGGCTGGGACATCCCTGATGCCATGGCCACAGTTGTCTGAAAAGACCCACTTGCAAGGAAATGGAGCACTGACAGCACCTGCACGTCAGGGGGGATTCCAGTCGGATGGCGGATTGGTGCCATCAGGTCTGGCTCCAGCTGGGTACATAGTTCCTGGATTGTGGCACGGTCAAACCGGTAGGTTACGATGACATGTCGCTCTTCCATTGTCAACAGGTCCACCAGCGGTCGGTATACCGGAGGATTCCGCCATCTTCTCATATGTCCCAGCAGACGGTGCCTACGAAGGACAACAGCGAAGAACCAGTCATTATTCCTCCATGTATGTACCCACAGTCACACACAAGACTACACCACTCACAAAACCCTTCCTGGATGTGTGTTGAGTGTAGGCCTAGCTATGTGTGACGCAGTAGTAAATGAAGCCATGTGGGCCCCTGAAATGGCGGATGCCTGACCTCTATAGTGACACAATGGGATTGTGGGGTAACTGCGCTGGCGTTGCACACCATCGCGGTAGGCGATCGTAGACCGCGGCGCAATGCTGCATTGGTTAACATTGGACCCTATGGGTCCCAGGATCCAATGAACAGGTGCGCCGGCGGTGATGATGCGCCCCGCCGTGGACGTCACCGCCATTTTCTATCTGTACAATCACTAGATACCTGACTTTCGACAGGAGAGGACCTACACTGCAAGTGCTGCTGTGACCTCGGTCTGGAAGCGACGATGGCTGCTGCGTCTGGGGAAAGGGCCCCTGCCTTCACTGCACAGGAGTTGGAGAAACTGGTAGACGGGGTCCTCCCCCAGTACACGCTACTCTACGGTCCTCCAGACCAACAGGTTAGTACACAGGGAGCACGTTGTATGGGCTAGGCCTGGGTGGAGAGGGCTGGTTGGAAGAGGGAAGGGGGCAGAGTTCATAGAACATCAATGCACGTGAATGAATGGGCCACATGGCCAGAGTAGGAAGGGGGCCACTCACAACGACGGTGCAGTTGGTAATGACTGTTCCTCTTTCCTTGTGCATGTCATGTAGGTCAGCGCCCACCAGAAGAGGGACATTTGGCGTGCCATCGCCAAGGAGGTGCGGACCCTGGGGGCCCACCAGAGACGGGGCACCCACTGCCGGAAGAGATGGGAGGACATTCACTGCTGCAGCAAGAAGACGGCGGAGGCTCAGCTGGGGATGGCCTCCCAACGTGGGAGGGGTGCCCGTCGCACCATGACCCCCCTGATTTGGATGGGCGCTTGAGGGCATCACAGCAGACACAAGGGGGTGAGTACAACCTCATTCTGCGGACTTTGCGTGCAGTGGAGGTGTCCGGGTGGGGGAGGAGGGCTGTGGGTGTACCTAGGCCAGGGCGAGTTCCGTAGGCAAGGCCCCTCCGTAATGTAGGCCATGTGGCACTCTACCCCACCTCAGCAGAGTGCCAAGTCGAGGTATAGTTGCCCCTGTGGCAACCATGTGTGCAGATGTCCACCATTGCCATATAGGCCAGATCCCAGAAATTGCATGTGCAGAGAGCAGGAGCACGGTGTAATGCAGGGGGCAGCTGCGTTTGTCTTGTCCGCCAACAGTAGCGGTATGCCATGCACTAAAACCCTCTTTCTTCTGTCTCCCCCCCTTTTTCTGCTCTCCCTGTCCTTTTGTACATCAGCATCAACAGGCGGAGGTACAGTGGCACCGGAGCACGAGGGAGCTGCATCCCACATGGCCATGGAGGGCCACACCACGGACTCTGAATGCACCAGTGGGACGGAGGGCGAGGGGAGCTTCACGTCGGCAACCGGATCACCAAGCAGCGACACGGACTCGTTCGACGATGTGGGCTCCCTTGTGGTGGCGGCACCATCTGTGCCCCCCACTTCTACAGGTACAGCCGCCACCTCTCCTACCAGCACCGCCCTCCCAGCAGCCCCTCAGCGTTCGCCCTGTGCCCGCTCACCCAGGAGGGTGGGCATCACCTTCGCCCCAGGCACCTCAGGCCCTGCCCCAGTCACCCCTGCTGCCGTCAGTGAGGAGGCCATTGACCTCCTCAGGTCACTCACTGTTGGGCAGTCTACCATTGTGAATGCCATCCAGGGTGTAGAACGAGAGTTGCAACACAGTTATGCATTCCTGGAGGGCATTCATTCTGGTCAGGCTGTCCTTCAGCGAACCCTGCAATCTTTACCTCAGCACTGATGGCAGCCATTGTCCCTGTCTCTAGCCTCCCCCCTCCAACTTCCTCCACCCAGACCCAATCTCCTGTACCCCAGCCCATCCCAAGCACACCTACAGACCAGCATGCACACAAGTCAACACACCCTAGTAGCTCAAGCAAACATAGGCACCACACACACCACAGGCACTCACGCAAGCCTCAGCCACATACAGACACAACAACATCCACTGCCTCCACTGTGTCCCCCTCCTCCTCTTCTCCCTCCTCCCTCCCAGTCTCGTCTACACACACACCTGCATGCACCACATCTACAGGCACCATGAATCGCACCAGGACACCCAGCACCACAAGCCGCTCACCTGCACTGACCACATCCACAGCCATTCACACGTCTCCTGTGTCCTCTCCCAGTGTGTCTGTGTGCATCCCCCTCCCAAAGTACCCAAACGCCGGCAATCACTCACCCAACATCCATCCACCTCACGACAGCCTCCAGTACCTGCACCTGCACCCAAAACAGCCGAAGTGACACCTCCTACAACCACCTCCTCTTTCTCCACTCCCAGACCCCCTCCAGCTACCCATCCCAGTGTTCGTCAGAAACTGTCCCTCTGTAAAGTTGACCTTTTTGCCCCCACCCCCCGCTCCAATTCATCAGTCCCGTCGTAGCGCCTCAGCCAAAAAGCCTCCAATACCAGTGGTGCCTGTTCAAGGTTTTTGGAGTGCACCGTCCACCAGAGCAGGCAGTAGGACCAGGAGCCAAGGCACTGGCAGCCCACTCCCTGTAAAGGGTCTAAAATTGGAGAGTGGACGACGGGACCGTGTTAAGACTCCTGGTGGGAAAACAACTGACATGGGTTCCAAGGGGATTGGAGACTCAGCCGTGACTCCACCAAAGGTGGGGAAGGGCCAGAGGAAGTCTCTCCAGCCTGTTGTTGAGTGTCACGGCGGAGAAGTGCGCCATCATTACCGGCGGTCGAGACACAACCGCCAGCACAGTCGTTACTGGTCAGGAGACCACCGCCGGAGTCACAGCCCAGGAGGGCCCAAGTATTGTCACTGGTCAGGAGACCACTGCCACAGTCACAGCCCAGGAGGGCCAAATTATCGTCAAATTATCGTCACTGGTCAGGAGACCACCGCCGGAGTCACAGCCCAGGCGGGCCCAAGTATTGTCACTGGTCAGGAGACCACCGCCAGAGTCACAGCCCAGGAGGGCCCAAGTATCGTCACTGGTCAGGAGACCACCGCGGGGCAATGATGAAACGTCATGGCACACACCAATGTCCAGTGTAGAGAACGTCATGCCACACACCAATGTCCTTATCAGAACCGCCATGTCAAAGCACCGCTGAACAGGGCAAAGACCGCCATGTCAAAGCACCGCTGAACAGGGCAAAGACCACCATGGCAAAGCACTGCTGAACAGGGCAAAGAACGCCAAGGCAAAGCACCGCTGAACAGGGCAAAGACCGCCATGGCAAAGCACCGCTGAACAGGGCAAAGACCGCCATGGCAAAGCACCGCTGAATGGGGCAAAGACCGCCATGGCAAAGCACCGCTGAACAGGGCAAAGACCGCCATGGCAAAGCACCACTGAACAGTCCTGAACCGCCATGGCAAAGCACCGCTGAACAGGGCAATGCACGGGTAGGAATGAATGGACCGCCACATCAGGCATCCTTATCCCATGTGCAGCTGGGACAGTGACAGGACACGACCTTTCACGGGGAGACTCATCCAGTCTGGGCACCAGTCCCCCCCAAGACCAGTTGAGACCTGCATCAACTTGAGAGTCTGTGGCTTTGCACTCCCCAGGATGGCACAGTGGGCAAACCACCCACTGCAAAGACGTGTGAGACTGTGGCTTTGCACTCCCCAGGATGGCACAGTGGGCAACCCACCCACTGCAAAGACTTGTGAGACCGTGGCTTAGCACTCCCCAGGATGGCATAAATGGGCATGGAGCCCCGTCGTGGATCTGGCTTTGCAGTCATCCGGCTGAGGTGCCCCCACTTCCCTTCCCCCTGAGGTGCCTGTAGTATTTCTATCTGATGCCCCGGCAGTGTTCTCTCCGATTGTGGTCAGGTATCGTTTGTGGGCCTTCACCCATGCATTTTTGGACTGTTGGTGCACGGACATTGTTATGTATATATCTGCACTACTTCTCGTCTTGTATATAATTATGACTGATTTTCAAATATATATCTGTATATTTTTGTATGACATGTATATTGGCACATTACATTGTTTGACCGATTTTCGCTTTGTGTATTCATTCTTCCGGGGGGATTGTGGGTTGTTACTGTGAGTTTTTGTGAATGCATTGGTGTTATGTTTTAATATGCGAGGGCGGGGGTGTTTGGGGTGTGTCCCCCTAACTTTTGCCTCCCCCCTACCCCATGTCGTAGGTGCAGTACTCACCTTTGTCTGCGGCGCCTATGTGGCTGTTGGTCGTAGAAGAGCAGAAACACAAGGGCAGGGAGTATTTGGAGTTCCGGCTCCATGGATTCCTCGTGGGATATGTTAAGGTGAGCGTTTTCCCATAGCAAAAGCTGTTTCCGCCGTGTTTTTAGCCACGGTGAATCCGCCCCAGAAAAGGTGGCGGATTGGCGGGTTGTAATACTGTGGGCGGTACATTGTCTTCCCCCTTTCTGTTGGCGGTGACCGCCGCGCTGCATGTCTGAACCGCTGTGGCGGGCGAAGTTTTAAAGTGGCTGTCTTTGTTGGCGGTTTCCGCCAGGGTCATAATTCCCTTTTTTTGTCCGCCGGCCTGTTTGCGGTGTTTCCGCTGCTTTAACACTGTCCGCCAGGGTCGTAATGACCCCCATTGTATTCCTGTTGGATAGTGTATCACACATGCTGTGTGTGGAAAGCTTGGAGAAATGAAGGATGCATTAGTTTTTATGCGAACCCCAGCCTGGCTGTCTGACACAAAGTAAGCCATAGCAGCAGGAAAAACACTTTGTTCTGAGAAAAGGGCACCTATCCAGTGTAAAATAATTTTTTCTGTGGAATGTAAATACTGTTGCAAGAGTTTGTGCTGCTTTGTGTCACTTTGAGTGACTTTGCCTAGGTGCAAGGTTTAGTAATTGTGGCCTTAAGCTTCTGTTAAGCATGCTCAGCGGTCAAATATGAAAAAGAATCATTTAATTTAGGAGCAACAGTATTTAGGCAGGTATTTTGACTGTCCCATGCACTTTACCAGTGGGGCCTTTGAAAGGTGAGAATCCTGGGCGATTGCCCGATTTGCCCATGTCTTCAATTTTCTCCGGGTATAATGCAACTCCTGAATGAATTATGGTTATTCTTAACTTTTGCAAATCCACGTCATTATGGTGTTCACCCTTGTTAAAACGTCTGACTGCATATTGGTATTTCTTGGCATTGTGTGGGTGTCTGTTTCACAATGGTGCCTAGCCTTTGGGAAGTTATTCACTCTGGTAAAATGTTGATCATTCCATGCATTTAGTGGACATTCATGACAATGTAGTGATTCTGGCAGTTCGGTAAGGTTTGCCAAGGAAGTAACAAAAACAATTTTGAATATATTAAAGTTCAAGCAGGGTCAACAAAGATAGCAACCAATGCAAGTAAATGTTTTGTAACACTTACACTAGTGTACATGTTTAGCAAACCTTGTCTCTAAATCCCAGGATGGACACATACATCTTTGCCAATGCCCTGATAGTAAAGAGTAGGTTGGGCAATGTTGAACCATTGCCCATGCAAATTCTTTTGTAAATTTGGCTTTATAAACTGTGCTTCTGAAATAATCCTGCCATTCATCCATGCTTAAAACTGTGAGAGATAGAACAATAAGGTACTTGGAAGGTATTTGTGATATTGTATACTTTCTCATAAGCCATGAAAGGAGTGTGCAAATGTCACTCATGAAGGTGGTATTTTTCTGTTGCACTATAGTAATATCAGAACTCTTGTTTTAATTAGTGCTAAAGGACTAAGACGTCTGTGTCTACAAGGCAACCATTGGTCAGAGAGACAAAGATGCTTTACAAGTATGTTTACCTTACTCTTGCAGTTCTCCTGGCTTACAATTGCCTTACCACAAGAATTCTGTAGTACCACAAGAGTTAGTCACAGCAAAATCATGGAGAATCTTAGCACCCAGGGCAAACATCTGGGCCTGTCTCTACCTCTTCACCTATTCACGTCTTTCACGTCCGCTGCTCTTATTAGTAAATACTGTAGGGTCTGCTGTGCTGAGCATGCCAGAAACCGGGGGCAGCTTATCAGCATTGTTCTGTAGAGTGCTCCAGGGTAGGACTGATATCAGAGTATGGATATAGTATCACCTTGCCTCTAGGGTCCAATGGCTTGGTTCGTCACAGGTCAGGTCTGTATTGAAATCAAAGTACAGTGGTAGCTGAGCAAAATATAGCACTCAGGTAAAAGGTAGGCGGCAAGTCTCCTGAACCTTTCTCTGTCTTCTCCTTGCTGCTGTGAAGACAGATGGGCATATGCAAGGAGGTAAAAAATTATGGGCTAAGCATTTTAGTGGCTGCAAACTTTCGATTTCATTGGTTGTTTTTTCTTACGTACTAATCCAACTTTAGGAGTTGGTCAAATGTTTCTGACTCCTAAAATGGGATACTGAATGGATACTGATTCAGTATCAGGAAGGGGTGCATTGTAGACATCCCTCCTAAAATCTCTATCTAATGGATGAATGTTTTGAGACCAAAATCAGGTCGCAAACATTGTTTTTTAAACTTTTTAATAGTACTTCAGGGGAAGAGATAACCCTTTCACAAAAGGGAAAGAGTCCACTTGAGACCCGTTTCCTTCTGTGAATGTTAGAAAAAAGTGATTTTAAGAGGAGACAGTGGTCCATTGTAGTCTTTTTAAAAGCAATCCCGTCTCCTCTATGAAAATGGGCTGCATTTAAAAAAGAAAAAGTTTGCTTCATTAAAGAGCAGTAATAGACATAGTTGTCTGCTAGTGGTCTGCTGATCACAGCAGGTCACAATCCCTATGAAAAGCTCCAATCGTAGTGAGTCACAATTTGTGACCTTTCTCATTAATATTCTGTTCTTAAAAATCTTTACTGGTTGTATTTTGTGACCAATAAATAGTACATCTGGCCTTTATGTGAGGGACAGAGCCCGATCTGTGAGCCAGATGGGAACAGCGGGGACTGAGGTTAGAGGCGTCAGGCAACACCCAGGGGACACCCATATCTGGCCACATGTATGACTTATAGCTCACATAATGTAAGGTGTGAGCACTTTACCCTGTACTGCTTTTTATTTTTATATTCTGGTACTCTCAGGTATGTATTTATGATCAGGGGAGGCTTTTCCGCAATGGCAGAGGAGCGTTGCTTCCCTAGCTAAGGGCCAGCAACTGTAAACTAAAACTATATTTCAGTATCATTTTTTTTTACTGCTGCTGGCTCAGCCAGCAGTATGTGAGTGAAGGGCTGGGGCTGTAGGACAGGAAGGAGAAAGGGGAGGGGGAGTGGAGTTTGTGCACTAAGTGTGCATGTGTGTTTGGCCAACCATTTTAGGTCGGCCAAACATACATGGGCAGTTAGGTTTCTCCAACTTGGCTGTGTTACACAGCCGGGTTGAAAAAGCTGCACAGGCTCCAGTGTGCTGTCTGAGAGGCATACCAAGCCACTCAGACCAATCCTGGCACTGGTCTTTTGATAGGTTTAGTATGAGAGCATCCCCAGGATTGCTGGGGAGCCTGTGCTGGTGCCCCAGGGAATGCTAGGACATCAGAAGAGAAGAGGAGCGAGGCATCGGTGTCAGGAACAGGTACATTTTTTATTATTATTATTTATTTCCCCTGTCCCTGTCTTCCACCCCCACCCCCCCTTTGGAGATTTGCGGCAGCCGCCACTGTTTATAATGGGAAAAAACAAAGCATTCAAGCCAAAATTACAATGCAAAAAAAAAAACGATGGCCACGATTACCTATTCACAATTCACCTAGGATAACCTAGGATAATTTGAGGTTCCTCACTCATGAATGGTACTATGCCTGGTCCGTACACATGAATGGCTCACATTATGTCTACGGCTCTTCAGACAAATAGGGGTATGCCTAGGAATCCTCCTACATGAATGACGGTGCTCTATTTCTTAACAGCTAGGTTCACCCCGTAATGCTACATACATATGTGTATTCAATTATGCCATACTTTGAGCTCCTCATATAATGATGTTGCTGTGTCTTCACATATAAATGAATGTCATTATACAAGGAGTTCTTCACATATGATTGTTCTATTTAGCTAATTACCTTCATAAGTCTTTGAATGGTGCTATGCTTTGGTTTCTGCTAAATAATGGGCACCTGGGGTGTGCCAAGAGGAATGAATGATGCCATTTAATTGAAAGTCTTAACTGTAAATATGAATGAATTATGTCTGCTTTAGCATAAATGAATTGGCCATTGCCACACCCTATGGTTTTGGCATGCAGTGTGAAGTTATTTCTATCATGTGCTATTATTATCTTAGCTTCCATGCTCTGGATTAAGTAGTGGCGAAGGTTCCTAACCCAGCTACAATGGACGCTACAATGGGCTTGGTGAACCTTCTCTTCTTGGCCAATATCTTTGCAAATGCGATACCCACCCAGCTCAAGCTGCTCTCAGTACTGTTCCCCTGTCTGCTGCCAAAGTACAAGATCTCGTGGGCCTGATTCACCAAATTAAACAGACGTTTGTGTAAGCTTACGTTTGTTTTAGAATCCACACACACTGATTTCAAGCCAAGTCAAAATATTAGGTTATTAGTTAATAAAAAAACATAAAACCATATGAGCCATCCCTCTCCGTGGAATGATCCCAAAACAATAAATATTTTGATAATACATGATGTGCACACCCCTCGTTTGACTAGTTTACAAATATAAACCATGGTTAAAATTATAGTTAAATAGTGAGAGGACCATGTCTATACAGTGGATACATAAACCCCTCAGGTGTCATTATAATTGTGATTACAACGACATATGAGCCCCATGAGCCTCTTGTATGACTGTTTGTAGATGTTCAACATCATTGAGGTTACAAGTGTGTGACATGTTTTAACAGTATGGCTGGGCACTAATTTAGGCAGCTCCCAACCCACCAACCCCCTGAAGTGCTGCTAATAAAAAATGTGCTGGCACACAATCCCTACACCGTCCCTAGGATTCTGGAGGGTACAGAGGTAAGTGAGGTCAAAGTCTCCAGAAATTGAACCAGCCTGATGTTTAGTGTCTCATTTCTGGGATCGTGCGCTTCAATTAAGGCATGTCTACATGTTCTGATCCCTAGGTTATTGAATATGTTCTTCAACATTTATTTCACTAGAGCTGGGCAGATGCAAACCACATGCTCTAATGCCTCTACAGCCTGGTGGCATAGACAACATTCTAGATTGGCACTTTGTGTCTCATTCTTCGAGTTGGGCAGAAAGTCTAGCGGGGCATCTCCCCCAACCTTAGTTTTAAGAAACGTTGTTTAATTCTCAGGGCATAGGGTGCAGCCATCAATAATGACTCCCTTTGTATTGTATATGATTTAAGGACTTGGCCAATTCCTCCCTGTCTGGTAGCCAGCTAAGCAATTTGCTTGATTTATTCACAACCTTCTTGAATACTGGACATGACAGTGACTGGTCCCAAGCATAAGCCAGATCTAGCCGCTTAAGGCCTATTTCCAGGTATTCCTTATAGTTACTGTTGCCCCTTTCTAGGTTGATTTCCTGCCCTACTAGTTTAGCCAGCGTCCCATCAGAGGCTTGCCGCAACTTACGACAGCATTTGACAAATACCACCGGTCTAGCTATGGTCTGCTTTACTAGGGCGAATTCTAATCTAACCTGGGCTGGTGATGCCACTCTGGGTAGTTGAAGACATGCTTATATCATTTTACCAGGAGTCTATCCAAGAGTGTTGACTCCATCCCCCTCATCATCTCTGTGCCATAAGCCAATGTTGGCAATAGTTTTACTCTCATTACTGCTGTTAAGGATTTAAGGGCGTGCCCACGAATGATCTTAGTTAGAGTCCCAAAAGGGTGAATAAGTGAGTGTGCTTTATTTGTTAGCCCCTCCTTGTGGCATGCATAATTTCCTTTTGAGTCTATTAGGACCTCTAGGTACCTATAGGTAGCCACCTCCTCTCTTGTCTTACTATTTAGGTACCATTTACATTGCTTTGAGGTCCTACGATTGAGGGCAATAATTTTAGTTTTGCTCTGATTTATCTCCAACTCATTTATTTTAGTAAACTATCCTAGGCTATCCATCAGTTTACGCATTCCTACTCTGGAATTACTTAATAGGAGCAGGTCGTCCATGTAAAGCATGTTGGATAGCTGATATCCCCCTTGGCTGGGTGAGTGGGTGGATGGACGATTTAGTCTTGCGGGAGATGTGCAATATAAAGGTTAAAAAGCATCCGAGCTAGGAAGCAGCCTTTTTCCAACAAACTGCTGTTTTAACAGCCCTGGATAGATATGTGCCACCCCAAGGTTTAACCTTTACCCATGTCTCCGCATACAATAGTTTTATAGCATACAAGATATTTGAGGGTAGCCCCCATAGCCATAATTTTGTCCATAAGCTACTACGGGGTACACAGTCAAAAGCTGCTTTAAGGTCCCTATTGCCCTATTGATGGTCAGACCCAGAGCCAAGAGGTTCGTTATTGTCCCCTGGTTTTTGACGAAGCCCGTTTGATTTATTGGAAGCATGCTATTTTCGGCTGCCCATAATTCTAGATGCTGTAACAAGCATGTAGAGAAGTATTTAAGATCCACATCTACAAGGGTGATTAATCTATAATTGTTTGGATAGGCAGCCGTTCCCCCTTTGTATATCGGATGGATTATTGAACCCTTCCAACTTGCCGGAGCGTTTCCAGTTGACAAAATATAATTAAACATCGCTGCCAGAAAAACTGCCCATCTTTTAATTGATTCTTTGAATATTGCTTGTGGTAAGCCATTTGGGACCGGCGAACAGCCAGATCTGGAATTCCCAGTGATCTCTATTATCTGTGATGCAGTGATCTCCAGAGTATTTATATAATCTTTCTACCATTGGATTTGAGTTTCTCCTCCGTTGTTGCTTTCCCTGAAGTGTGTTTTCAAGAAGCTGTCCCAGACTTCTTTTGTTATGTTAGCATTGTGGGTTGGTGGCTTTTGGGCCTTTTTCCAAGTTGTTAATCAGCCTCCAGAAGCATTTTGAATACGATAGTCCTGCCGCATAGTGTAATTTAGCCCAAGGTATTTCCTGCTGGAGGTTTTTAAAGCACCATTTTTCCTTTTTTAGAAGTTTCCTTTGCTCCCGGAGTGTGCTGATGAGTGTTCCATTCTCTGGGTCTCTTCGCAGTTGCCTAAGCAGCTTACATATAGCTGCTTTCTTTGTACGGATTGCCCGTGGCCACTGTGTGTCCATCAGATAATTCAGTTTGACTCCCTTTCTGATTTTTTCCGCATAGCACTGGCTAATGAAATCCTTGGTAGAGACCTCCCAGGCCGAGGTCAGAGTTATAGTCCCGATATTCGTGAGTTCTAGTCTCCGTAGGGCCTTTTCCACTTGGGTTTTAATTGAGTTGGCGGACCATTTTACTTGTTTGAGGTTTTCAGTACCAACTTCCCTCGTGAAGCATTCCACTTTTTCCAGCTTACACACTGTAGACCGTATCTGAATTATCTGTGGGTTATGATCGATTTCCATCCACTCCACGATTTTGAAGTCCCTCACCTGGTTATACAGTGTACAATTGACCAGCGTGTAATCCAGGTAAGATACCATTTTCCCATCAGATCTTGTCCATGCGGGGGTTGTGTTGGCCGGAATCTGTCCACTTGGGAGAAAAGGCCTGCTATCTCACATCTCTTTATTAACTTCTCTCCCATTTTGGCCTTCTTTCTGTTCAATGGGATGGTTTGATTTGGCACTACTACCATTTGACTATGATCTTCATCTGGACTGTGGAATAAGTTATGGTTGAAATCGCCCAAGATCAACCAGTGTGCCAGAAATATTGTGGTTTTATGTAGAAAACACTGAATTAATAGTAAGTTTACGACTTCAAAGACTCCACAGATAAAAAAATACAATATGTCTATCTTTTTATGTGCAGAGTTCTCTGCCCCGACTGCGGAGTCGTAAACTTATTATAAAATTTATATTTGTGAATTTGAAAACAAACATAAACTTGCACAAACGTGTAAGTGTTCCTTTCTGAATCAGGCCCTTAATGTGTAGGCCAGCCTTAAGAACAGCCCCATGGTCGCTGTAGTGTCTTCAATGAAGAATCAGCACCTTCCTCAGTTGCCTTCATTAAGGTATGGCTCTTTGGGCTGAGCAGCAGGAGGGATCTGCCATGTTTAATGCTGCATATGGATGTCTGTTGGTCTTTTCGTACTGGAATGCCAGTAGTTGTTCTGGTCTGTCTGTATGTGCACACTGTAATCATTACCGAGTACATCATAGATGTCCATAGATTCTTGGTAGGACAAAGAAACTTTCTCAATGCTATTTTAAATTTGGTTTATATTGTATGTCTCTGCTCGTTTGAATTTGCTTCCTATTGCTGCATATTGAGTTAGCATACCATTTTTACTTTGTCATAATAATATATCTCGAATTGCATCTATGTGATTTTTGGAAGATTACTGTTAGCTTATATTCCTTTCGCCTCTCTGTTATCTATTCCAAAGACTCCTCACTTAAAACACATTTGAGCGTTTTTCTACAACAACAAAAAAATCCCAGACACGAAAATGTCCTGCCCACAATTAACAATTAAGCTAGCACGGAGTTCTGTCAGTCCCACACAGATATGTTCATGCCAGTGCAGTTTTTTTTTCAAATGCTTCTGCTGTAGTAGGTACACATGTCAGTTATATGTTCTGCAAATAAAAATGTTTTCAATTAGATGTTTGCAGAACCCTTTTTTTCTAAAATGTCTTGTTGATGCTACTGATACTGGGAGACAGCCGGAAAGGTGAAAAAGAAAATCTATAATACAAAATGTTGATCCTTAAAATACATGATGACGAGTCATGGCACAGAATACATAAACAGAGTGTATACAATACTAAAGCTGCTGAAAGTGAAATTATCAGTAAATGAGCACACTTATTAAAATGATGTAGTTGTGGCGTTAAGGCATTTGCGCTTGCTCTAAGGATCCCATGCTCACACTAATCACTTAACCGAGTCCATTTGAAACGTTGCCATAGTGCTCAGACTTTCAGGGTAGGTGTATTGTGTACCATCAAATTTTGTACTGTAGACACAAACTATTAACCGGATACGATAATCAAAATACCTTCAATGTTAACCACCCAGCAGGTGATTGTAGGTGAGGTTGAAGAGGTTGCATCACAGGTATTGTGTGGTAAACGTTTTCTAACTTTGTAGATTTTAGTGAGCCTGATTCACAAATGTAACAGGCTTTTGAGTAAATTTAAACTCTTGAATACGTTTACTACTCTTCGGTATTCACAAACCACTTTTGTAGTAACTTACATCTTTGTAGTAATTTACACTTTAAAAGTAAGGCCAAACCTACACATGTTCAACCTCTGATACTGCAACTCACTCCAATAGAACATAATACAGGTAAGGACTTTAAAAAAACAACCTCATAGGAAATAATGTTAAATTAAATTAAAATATTTGAAATAGTTAGACATATAAATATAAATTAATGTTACAGAAATATATAAAAATACATATGTATTACTTATAAAATATGTAATACCCTATATTTTATGAGTAACTAATACATAATAAATATGTACTATATTAATATATTTAATAACCTATATTTTATAGAATCAGTGATTGTATATGTGCTCTCCTGGACCTACTAAAACAGGCTGCAAGGGCAGCCAAACTGATTAATTCTTGGTTTCAATTAGTAATCAATCTAATAATGTAACATTGTTTTTTTACAAAAAGCCAATGCCATTTTGATGGCATGTGAATTTGCTTAGCCAAGTGTTTCCCAACCTCACTTTTTTACACATTTGCCAGCTTCACAATGTTGTGCAGCTGGCAAAGTTAAAAAAAATGAAAATAGATGCTGCCTTCATGGCAGTGTCCCTCTGTCACTGAGTGTTGTTCACCGATACATGGCCTCCCTTTGGTAATGATGAGTGACAAAACAAACTGCATACTTACAACTGCCCTCCTGTTATATAAATTCTGGCTGCAGTTTGCAGAGAATGGAAAGGATGCTGGTCATGGTGCTCAAGAAGGTGGCAGATGTGTTTTATTGGCATGTCAGATGTTACCACGCATGCCTTTACCACATGCTATGTTACAGCTCATGGAAAGCAACATGTTGACCTTTACAATGTGTTGTTTTAGACTATTGTACATTACCAAGTGCTGAAAACGCAAAAAGGGTGAAGTGTTGTTATAGTTATGTAAGGTAATAAGATTTTAGCTTACATTTAAAAACATTAGTGTGGAACCTGGCCAGTTTTTCAGGGTTATCCCCAAACATTTTGCCTCCTTCCCCCTTTTTTTCCTGACCAGTTTTTGTTGGATTTAGGACTCTGGGCACCTTACCACTGCTAACCAGTGCTAAAGCGCATATGCTCTTTGTATAAATTGTACTGGTGACTGTTTTTTTCATGATTGTCATAAATAATTTACTAGTAGGTCCCTAGTAAAGTGCACTAGAGGTGCCCAGGGCCTGTAAATCAAATGCTACTAGTGGGCCTGCAGCACCGGTTGTGCCACTCATGAGTAGCCCCGGTAAACATGGCTCAGATCTGCCATTGCAGTGTTTGTGTGTGCAGTTTTAAACTGCCAACTCGACCTGGCAAGAAAATCTTCCCTTTTTATACATGTTAGGCACCCCTAAAGTAGGTCCCAGGTAGCCCCTGGGCAGGGTGCAGTGTATGTTAAAGGTGGGACATGTACTGTTTTAAATGTCCTAACAGTGAAATACTACCAAATTTGTTTTTCACTGTTGCAAGGCGTATCTTCCTCATAGGTTAACATGGGGACTGAATTTTCATATCTTTTAAGTGCAGTTTCCCTTTGAGAGCAGATAGAGATCTGGAGTTTGGGGGTCGATGAACTCACAATTTAAAAATACATCTTTTGGTGAAGTTGGTTTTTAAATTGTCTGTTTGAAAATGCCACTTTTAGAAACCATTCTCTGACTCTGCCTGCTTATGGATTCCCTGTCTAGATCAGACGGACAGTTGGGCTGTTTGTGAATCCCCTCTAGACAGTGACACAAAGGGAGTTGGGGTGTAGCCTGCATATCCTGATGAGCCATCTGGGCTAGAGTGGAGGGAGGAGTGGTCACGTACACCTGAATGGACTGTGCCTGCCCTCACACAATGCAGTCTCCAACCCCCTGGAGTGTGTCTGGGATGAGGCCTGGGCAAGGCAGGATCTTGTTAACAACAGAGACTTTCCTTTGAAGTTTGCCTATTTCAAAGGCAGAAAGGGTTATAAGTAGTGGACCTAAAACCGGAGATTTTTAGATTTGCTACTGGAACTAAGAGGAACCTCAGGCCAAGGAGAAGAGCTGAAGAGCTGAGGAGAAGTGCTGCCCCTGCCTGTGACTGTGCTTTGTTGGGCTATCCTGCAGTTGATGCTTCTGCCTGTAGAAGGGGACAAGGACTGTACTTTTGATATATTTCTGCTTGAGAAGAATATTCAAGGGCTTGAATTGAGCTTGCACCCTGTTTTGAAGTCTCAGGGCCATCAAAGACTTCCTCTGCCAGCACCTGGACTCTCTGCTGAGACTCCTGCCCTGCAAAGTAGTGCCCCATCCAGTCCCAGTGCCCTTGAAAGGTGAAGCTGGTATAAAAAGGATGGAAACCCATGCACAGAAAGCCGTGTGGGGAAAATGTTGACACACCACCTGCAACGTGGCTCAAAAATGACTCGCCACACGCTTGGTGGCTGAATTCGATGCTCCACCTGCATCGCAGCCTGGAGATTGATGCATCGCAGCTGGAGAAATGATGCCACACCCACCTGCGGCTGCTGATAACGATGCAAAACCCAAGCAGCACAGTTTTCCAACATCGTGCAATCGGATTTCTCACGCATCGTCGCTGGGCATCAGTCATCATGAACCTGCGTGGATGCGAGGTGCCCAGTTCAGAAATCGACACATCGCTCTCTTGCAGGACAGGAAAAATGACACATCGCCTACCTGACTGGAGAAGAAACGACGCACAGCCTCACTTATGAGTAAGGAATTGACGCAACACTGACTTCTCCGACTCACGCTCACTAGTGTGGCTTTATTTTTTATGCAAACTAGGTATTTTGTGTAACAACAATGTTTCCATTGTTTTCTATACAATAAGTCTGTTTTCATTAAAAAAAATCATACCTTTACTTGTGTATATTGGATGTTTGTCATTTTGGTTGTGTTTGATTTAGATAAATATTGCCTATTTTTCGAAATTGATGTGGTGTCCATTGTGTAGTGTTTTCACTATATTACTTTGTGTGTTGGCACAAATAATTTACACATTACCTTTGAGATAACCCAAGCTAATAAGGGGGTAAGCAGAGGTAGTATAAATGTGTATCTCCATTGCCCTGACTAGAGTGAGGGTCAACCTGACTGCCAACCAGAGACCCCATTTGAAAAACAAAGGATTAAATGGTGTTACTGTTAGATGCTGTAGTAATATAAAAACTGTTAAAAAGAACAATAAATCACAGAAATTTCCCAGTTTTACCTTGCTGAGCTAACTATAACTTGCACTGCTTATGATCTCATGTATTACATCACTCACAGCATTGCTGCAGACTAAGCACTCTAATGCATGCTGACAAAACACAGATCGTTTTAGTAGTATTCCAGTATAAAAGGTTTCAATTTTCATAACTGTATTTCTGAAGTTCAAAGATCAATGGTGTAAAAAAAACGTTATGCTTAATAGTGGAAAGACAAAAATCTTGTTACCTTTCCACCAATGTTCTCTGTCGAATCATGCTGTATGGTCTGCAACTTTGGACCTGAATTGAGTTCCAGCCCAGTGGGGAATGTGAAAAGTCTTGGACTACACATCATTTCAAGTCTAAGTATGGAGGAGCAGGTATAGGCAATGGTCTAAACTTGCATATTTCTACTCTGTTTGCTGATGAGAAATGTCCACTTTTTGTAATACCCAGCAACTGACTCAGATAATGAATGCCATTATATCTGCCAGGTTGGTGTTTTGCATATCTGTCTATTTGGGATTATTAGATAAATTGTTAAACAGGTTGCAGTTGATCCAGAACTGATCAAGAATGGTTCTAAACATCAGAAAATTTGATTCAGATTCAATTGGCTCAACAATGCTCCATTGGCTCCCGGTGACCCAGAGGATCAAGTACAACTCATTCTTTGGAGTTCATAGAGCACTACACAACTATAGACCCAGTCCATTAACCACACTGTCTGTACAACATATTCCAAGATGTAGTGTGCATTCAAAAAAAGTAGCTGTGAGAAAGTGGTCTATAAATTGGGGTGGATTGAGGTCCACTACAAGGAATAAAGACACTATCTTGTTAGGTTCATGTGACGCACTCGGTGTATAGTGAATACTCAGGAGTCGGTTACCGGGGAGTTATGTGGGTTTTATTCTCAGATAGCTTTTTGGGATACAGTCTCTCTCTTTCTCTGTTCTCTCCTCCTGAGCTTTGGTTCTGTTCCTGTCTTCTTCCTTCTGATCTTTACAGGGTTGTTGATGGGTTTATCCTTCTTAGTCTTTTCTTTGGCTTCCGTCGTTTCACAGGTTCCCCGGGAAAACGCATGAGGAGAGACAGAAAGATACCATGGTAAGTACTGTGAGGTACGTCCCTTTCGTCTAGCACTTTCCCTGTCTTCCCTTGTCGTCCTGTTTTTTCTGTTTTCTGCCCTCTGTTTTCCACCTTCTATTCTTCTGACCTGACTCCCCTTCTCTTTTCTTCCTTTGCCTGTTATTCGGTTGGCTCTGCTTTATCTGTCTCTGTCTCCAGCTCCTTTAGTTCCTTACTGCCTAGGAGGCCTCTTCTTCCTATTATCCTCCTTTGTTTCTGTTTCACAGTACCCACAATTCTCCTGTCTTGTCCTATGTAGTTGTTCCTTAACAATCAAAGTGCTCACTGTTCTGGTCTCCTGTGTACTATCTCGTTTATACGTGCTCTAGGTGTTTGTGAAAAGGTGCCAAGGCGCAAAGGTGCAACGGTGCATAAGGTGCAAAAGGTGCCCAGTACCTCCCCCCTTTCCTTTTCCTTTCTCCCCCTCCCGCTTCCTCTATTCCACTGGTCCCACGCACCTGGTAGAGCCACGCTTCTCCAGAAGCGTGGCAGGAATGAGCACTTCGCCTTCCCGGGGTTCGTTGTTGAGGCTTCCGGGTTTGTTGATGGGCCCCCATCTGGATGTACACTTCCACGAGTCAGACCACCGGCCTCTCTCTCCCTCTAGGTCAGCCTGCTCGTCTTCTTCTCGTCCTTGCGTGTATTCAACCCTCTTCTGCTCGTCTTCTTCTCTTCCTCGTTGTGAGTCGGCGTCCTCCAGGTCTCCTTCTCCACCTCCCGTGATCGCGCGCTCAGGTGCTGGCGCTGCCGTATTTGACCTCCTGCCGGCCCGCGACGGGAGGGAACTCAGCCAATCACGGGGAAGGAGGTCAGGAAGGACGGTGATAGCAGGGGCAGAGACAGCACAAGTCCTGTTCCTGTGCGGGCGAGACGCTTTCAGCCCGTCACAGTTCATTTAAAGGTTTTAGTTTTTTAAACTAAGCTCAACCCTTGGTCACTATGGCACAAAGCATATAATCTTAACTTAGAGAAAGTATGTAAAGCAATCCCCCTCCAATTTACAGAAATAAAGAACTTAGGGCCACATATGCGTACGTTTTGCCACTCTCAGATCAGTCGCTACGCTATTTGCAACTGTGCAAAACGTGAAATGGTATGCACAAATGCCATTTGAGAGTCCCAAATAGCGATATGACCAGTTACCGAATCGCAAACATTTATGACTCAAGTTTGTGACTCACAATTAAGAAATCGCAATTAGCGAGTTGCAAACAGAATGTACAAGGCAGTCACAAATTGCAAATAGTCCCAAATAGTCTGTTTTGCACACCCAGATTAGCACTGATTCCAAACAGGTGGTAACCAGAACCAAAGTATAAAAGCAGACCCAGAAGGCATCTGGGTTTTTCAAAATGGCTGCACTCTACGTGATTGCATGGAGGAGGCAAGTCCAGGCTGCCCAGCAGAGGAGGAGGAGGCGGAGACAAGAGAGGATATAAAGAACCAGGCAGACCATATTTCAACAGACTGAGGAGGAAATATTGACAAATACAGACTGAGCAGCACAGTCATCTTAGAGATTATTGAACTGCTGAAACCTCAGCTAGAATGCCTAATGTTGCGCAGCTGCTCCATTCCCACACAGGTGCAAGTACTGTGCTCACTGCACCTCTTGGCCTCGGGTAGCTACCAGGGGGGGACGGCAGTTGCTGGTGGGGTGTCCCAAAGTGCCCTGTCATGATTCTTTAGACGGTTCTTAGATGCCATACTCGCACACATGTCCAGATACGTATACCTTCCCAGGAATGAGGAGGAAATACACAACACCAAATTAGACTTCTACAGAATTACAAACATTCCCCATGTTATAGGGTGTGTGGACGGGACATATTTACCCATATGTCCTCCTGAAAATCTGGAATATGTGTTCCGCAATAGAAAATGTACTCACTCACTCAACATCCAGGTGGTATGTGATGCCCATTGTTAGAAATGGGGTCTTTGGTTGACAGTCAGGTTACCCCCTGTTCAAGCAAGGACCCTCACTCTAGTCAGGGTAAAAGAGAATCACTCTCAGCTAACCCCTGCTTACCCCCTTGGTAGCTTGGCAGAGCAGTAGGCTTAACTTCAGAGTGCTAGGTGTAAAGTATTTGAACCAACACACACAGTAACTTAATGAAAACACTACAAAATGGCACAACACAGGTTTAGAAAAATAGGAAATATTTATCTAAACAAAACAAGACCAAAACGACAAAAATCCACCATACACAAGTCAAGTTATCAATAAAAATGCAAAAAGAGTCTTTAAGTAGTTTTAAACACACACTAGCGCTGCTAGAGTGAAAATGTACCTGATGTGCGTAAAAAATAACTCTGCACAGCGGTACTTGAGTCAAAAATCCAGCCGCACGATGATCCGAAAATCCCGCAGCGCTGGTTGTGATCTCCCAGCCTCCATCAGCGATGTGGCGCATCGTTTCTCCTGCTCCGTGCGTCGATTCTTCGGCCGCATTTCCTGCGAGCATCCTTTTTTCAGCTGCGGAGCCGGCGGCGCGTCATTTTTTCAGCCGCAGATCGGATTCGCGTCAATCTTTGCCCCGCACGGCGCTCTGTGCAGGGATTTTCTTGTCTTTAGGCTGCCAGCTTCTCTTTTCAGGGTCCCAGGAACTGGATGGGCACCACAGGGCAGAGTAGGAGTCTCTCCAGAGACTCCAGGTGCTGGCAGAGAGAAGCCTTTCCTGTCCCTGAGACTTTAAACAACAGGAGGCAAGCTCTAGATCAAGCCCTTGGAGATTTCTTCTCAAGATGGAAGGCACACAAAGTCCAGTCTTTGCCCTCTTACTCTGACAGAAGCAGCAACTGCAGGATAGCTCCACAAAGCACAGTCACAGGCAGGGCAGCTCTTCTTCCTCAGCTATTCAGCTCTTCTCCAGGCAGAGGTTTCTCTTGGCTCCAGAAGTGTTTCTCAAGTCTGTGGTTTTGGGTGCCCTTTTTATACCCAATTATAGGCCTACTTCAAAGTAAAGTCTCTTTGGAATGTGAAATCCTGCCTTGCCCAGGCCAGGCCCCAGACACTCACCAGGGGGTTGGAGACTGCATTGTGTGAGGGCAGGCACAGTCCTTTCAGGTGTGAGTGACCACTCCTCCCCTCCCTCCTAGCACAGATGGCTCATCAGGATATGCAGGGTACACCCCAGCTCCCTTTGTGTCACTGTCTAGTGTGAGGTGCAACCAGCCCAACTGTCAAACTGACCCAGACAGGGAATCCACAAAAAGGCAGAGTCACAGAAATGGTATAAGCAAGAAAATTTTCACTTTCTAAAAGTGGCATTTTCAAACACACAATCTTACAATCAACTTTACTACAAGATGTATTTTTAAATGGTGAGCTCAGAGACTCCAAACTCCACATGTCCATCCGCTCCCAAAGGGAATCTACACTTTAATCAGATTTAAAGGTAGCCCCCATGTTAACCTATGAGAGGGACAGGCCTTGCAACAGTAAAAAACGAATTTAGCAATATTTCACTGTTAGGACATTTAAAACACATTACTATGGGGGTCATTTCGACCCCGGCGGTCAAGGACCGCCGGGGCCGGGGATGCGGGAGCACCGCCAACAGGCTGGCGGTGCCCCGCAGGGCATTCTGACCGCGGCGGTTTGGCCGCGGTCAGACCAGGAAAACCTGCGGTCTCCCGACGGTTTTCCGCTGCCCTGGGAATCCCCCATGGCGGCGCAGCTTGCTGCGCCGCCATGGGGGATTCGAACCCCCTCACCGCCATCCTGTCCCTGGCGGCTCTGACCGCCAGGAACAGGATGGCGGTGAGGGGTGTCGTGGGGCCCCTGGGGGCCCCTGCAGTGCCCATGCCAATGGCATGGGCACTGCAGGGGCCCCCGTAAGAGGGCCCCACTTTGTATTTCAGTGTCTGCTTTGCAGACACTGAAATACGCGACGGGTGCCACTGCACCCGTCGCACATACCCACTCTGCCGGCTCCATTTGGAGCCAGCTTCCTCGTGGGGAGGGGTTTCCCGCTGGGCTGGCGGGCTGCCTTCTGGCGGTCGCCCGCCAGCCCAGCGGGAAAACCAGAATGGCCTCTGCGGTCTTTTGACCGCGGAGCGGCCATTTGGCGGCTCCCTCCAGGCGGGCGGCTCCCGCCGCCCGCGGGGGTCAGAATGACCCCCTATATGTCCTACCTTAACCAAACACTGCACCCTGCCCTTGGGGCTACCTAGGGCCTACCTTAGGGGTGCCTTACATGTAAGAAAAGGGAAGGTTTAGGCCTGGCAAGTGGGTACACTTGCGAAGTCGAATTTACAGTTAAAACTGCACACACAGACACTTCAATGGCAGGTCTCAGACATGATTACAGAGCTACTTATGTGGGTGGCACAACCAGTGCTGCAGGCCCACTAGTAGCATTTGATTTACAGGCCCTGGGCACCTCTAGCGCACTGTACTAGGGACTTACTAATAAATCAAATATGCCAATCATGGATAAGCCAATTACCAATACAATTTACACAGAGAGCATATGCACTTTTTCACTGGTTAGCAGTGGTAAAGTGCTCAGAGTTAAAAACCAACAGCAACAGGTCAGAAAAAATAGGAGGCAGGAGGCAAAAAGATTGGGGATGACCCTGCATAAGCAAAAATTTCCAACATCCATAATGTCGTAACTGATATAGTGGCAAAATTGACAGAACCGTCATTGAGAGGACCTTTGGCATGTTGAAGTCACATTTTAGATGCCTGCACAAAAGTAGAGGTGCACTCCAGTATGCCCTAGAGACTGCATGCAAGATTGTGGTCATATGTGCCATCCTACACAACATAGCAACCAGACTTGGACTACATCCCACCCTAGATGACACAGATTCTGAGGATAAGGAGCAGGAGCCGCCACAATGACAGCCTGGGGATGTTAGCATCGCAATGGAGGGCAGACGGAGACGGGATCACATAGCAACTCATTACTTTTGCAGGTAAGTGCCAACCATGACAGCACTCACAAGTGTAAGACACACATAGCCAGGTTTTACAAAACAAAAATATCCTTTAATGTCAGGAGTGTATAATGGAAATGGTGGCATATAGCTAGCAGTAAATAAGTGTAATGTAACAAAGTCTGACACATTAAACTCATGTGCCTTAGGCTAAACCGAGGGAGAAAACATCACACCCTCCTACGGCTACGTCCACCATGGCCTGTGCCTGGTTGGTCCACTGATGTCTGGCGGGCACTGCTACTTCGCAGGATGCGGGCATCTGAGTCAGAAACGTTGCTTATGCTTGATATGTCCTCACTGTCCTGAGGGGTGTCACCAATACCTCTTGCTGCCTTGGAGGTATGAATGAGGTCAACTGCAGCAGTAACGCACCCTACTCCCCTTGCCACATCTCCAGCAAAATGGCCTAGTTCTCCCTGGAGCGTGACAGTGCGCCTTGACAGGCAGGTATTTGTGGTGGCTAGGCGGCCAGTGGACTGACTGAGCCAGTCCAAACGTGCAGCTGTGTTGCGCTCTCTGCACCTTGCATGGGCCCGATCCGCAACCATTTCCCTAAACAGGTTATTAATGGTGGTGGTGAGGTTGACCATGTTGGCGTTCATGGTGGATAATTGGTTCTCAACTTTTCCAAATCCCTGTGTGAGGGTCTATTGCATTCAGTGCAGGTTCCGGTTCATTATCCGCATGTGTTTGTTTTGCAGGCGGTGACTGCTCAGTAGGGATGCCTTCAGTCCAAGGAATTGTTCTGTTGTGACATCCTCCTCACCTGCATCATGTGGCAGATGACGCCTTCTCTGCCCAGACCCAGCTGTTCACAGTGGCTGACTCTAACCCATCTGTGGCCCTGGTGTCAGGTTTACTGCCTCATTGTCCACATCTGTCTCCTCTGTGGTCTCACGTGCATGGTGAACAATCGGTGTGGTACTGCACTCCCCTGCGGAAATGCTGACTGCCTTGTCTGCTGTCATGCTGGCATCGTCATCTCCATCCACACTAGGGTCATCAGTGGATACTTGAGGGAGACCTGTGGGACACAAGGGATACACTGTCAGTGCCTCTCAGATGTGTGGCTTATCAAAATAAATATTCCTAGAAATATAGACTACTTGTCAGGATACTTCAATTCGATTTCCTCAGAAGCAGAAGATAACTCCTCAGTCCCGACCCGAGCTACTCACAACGAATATTAATCCTTCGTGCTGAGTACCCCGGAGGTGGAAAGGGGAATGGGATGGTAGAGAGACTGCCACAGAGATGATGAACGCCAGTACTCAGTCTGCCTTTTCACATCTAAGATTGGATACAGAACCTGCAAGAGTCACAGTCGCAATTACTAGGGACATACAACATCAGTTTTTCACTTTCTACTCTCAACACTTAATTCTCTTTAATTCTATTATTTCTTCACTCACCCTGAGTTCTCTGTAGCCTTGCTTCTCTCTATAAATGATAGCTCTTCTTAAAAAAATGCTTATTACTGATTCTGGAAGAACTTCTCAACCTTTGTTAGAGATTGGTTTTATGTTACTATATATATATATATATATATAGTTGGTGATAATGCGTTCTTCAAATCAGCTGATGTTATTTAATTTCTCCTGTCTTATTGTGACTTCTGTCAATACTTGTATTTGTAAATGCTTGTTTATTAAAGTTCGTTTCTCCTTTCTTACTTCGACATTTGTTGATAACTTGTGTTTGTAAATGCTGGTTTATTACAGTTAGTTTCTCCTTCCTTACTTCGACATCTGTCGATAACTTGTAGTTGTAAATGCTTGTTTATTTAAGTTCGTTTCTCTTTTAACCTCTATTTTGGGTTTATTACCATTGAATTTGTAAATGCTTATTTGATAACAGTTCGTTTGTCCTTTAAACTTGGCCTTTGTTTATAACCTTGACATTTGTAGATACTTGCTCTTTTAAAGTTTGTTTTTTCTTTGACTTTAATATCTTAAACAAGAACCTTGTAAACATAAGGTTAATTCATACATTAACTCTGTAGCCTTGCCGACTTCCACAGGAACAGTCTACTATCAAACTCTTTGAATAAACCTTGACAATATTTATCCGTTTTCTGTAATATAATCTTCAAATGTACTTTTACCTCACAGGAGTTTCTGTTCTGAAGCGCGCTCTCTCTCCACACAGCTGATTCCTGTCAGACCTCAGTTGAAGTGCAAGGCATCCAGCTGGAGAGCTCGTAACCTAGCAACCAACCGATTGCAAGACTAGAACTGTAACTAACCTTCAGGACTCACAGCGGCCATCTTGGATCTTCTCTTCTTGATTCTTCCTTTGAAATAAGCGCAAGATTACTCTGCAAACCTTCTTCCAGTTTGGGCTTTGCTGTCTCCACTGAGGATATCTCTTTGCTTTTCTCATGCACTTCTTTGATTTGACTTGGCAAGTTTGTGTGGTCATGACAGTACTCCCCCTCAAGGAACAGTTCTCCAATTTAGGTTTGCTTGGGTAGGTTCTATGAAAGTTTCTCACTAATCTTGAAGCATGTACATACTCGTGCGGCTCCCAGGATCGTTCCTCTGGACCATAACCTTTCCAATCAATTAGTTAATAAAGATGGCCATTACGGATTTTGGAATCTAAGATTTGATTGACCTCATACTCTTCTGCAGAGCTAATCTGGATAGGAACTGGAGGGGAGTTTTGACTTATATTTGGAGGACTGTTCTTTAACAAGGAGACATGGAAAACAGGATGTATCTTTAGATGAGCTGGCAACTGCAATTTAACTGCCACTGGATTGATCATCTTGTCAACTTTGAATGGGCCTATAAATCGTGGCTGAAATTTGCGATTTCCTTTGAGACGTAAATGACGAGTGGATAACCAAACTTTGTCTCCTTTCGAATAAATGGGTCTCTCTCTTCTTTTTCTATCAGCCTGAGTCTTATATGAGTCTTTTGCTTGAATGATGTTTTTTCTAGCCCTAACTAACGTGGTCTACAAATCCCTCACCATCTCTTCTACTGCAGGCACTGAATCATCTTCTTTACCCAACATTACATTAGGATGTCTACCATGGTTCAGATAAAAGGGGGTGAACCCAGTGGTGGAATGAACAGCATTATTGTAAGCAAATTCAGCTGCCCACATCAACTCGGGCTATTCCTTCTCTTTATCGAATAAATTGAGTCTTAAATACTGTTCTAACTCTTGATTCACTCTCTCTGTTTGCCCATCGGTTTCAGGATGGTAACTGGTAGAGTAACGAGAATCAATTCCTAATCTTTTACTAAAGGCCTTCCAAAAGCGAGAAACAAATTGGGACCCCCTGTCTGAAACTATAATTTTTGGGATACCATGGGCGTGTACTATGTGTTGTGTAAACAACTGTGCAACCTGTGGGGCTCGAGGGATTTCTTTCAAAGGAATGAAATGCGCCATTTTAGTGAAAGTGTCTACAAAAACTAGGATAGTGTTAAAACCTTGGCTACTAGGGAGGTCCACTATAAGATCCATAGTAACAGTATGCCAGGCATGGGGTGCAGTGGGCAAAGGTCTTATCAGACCTTGTGAAGCTGCTCTATTTGATTTCCCTCTTTGACATTTGTCACAAGTTGACACATATTGTCTTATCTGAGTTTTCATTTTTGGCCACCAAAATTCTCGTTGTATTCGATTTTGAGTCTTTTGAATTCCTTTGTGTCCAGCCAATTGATCGTCATGATAAGCCTGAAGATTTTTTTTCTTGCAGCTCCACAGTCGGACCATACAGTGCACCTTTAAAGTATGGCAAACCTTTTTTGATTTCTCTTCCTTGGCATTCTTTGGACCACTTCAGCATTCCTTCGAATGTTAAGTTTTCTTGAATTTCTTTGGTTAAATTTTCATACAATATGGCAGATATGAACTTCTCTTGTGGAATAATCAATTCTTTTTCTGGAGGCTCTTTAACTGCACCGGTATCAATTCGAGATAGAGCATCTGCCTTCCCATTTACTTTTCCTGGTCTGAAAGTGATAACAAAATCAAAGTCTGCAAAATATAGGGACCAACGCAGTTGTCTAGCTGTTAGAGTTCGAGCTGATTTTAAAAACTGTAAATTTTGGTGGTCCGTGTAAACGGTCACTTTATGCTTAGCTCCCAAAATGTAATGCCTCCACTCACGAAAAGTTTCTTTGACTGCCAATAGCTCCTTAACCGCAATTGAATAATTTATCTTGGGTGGTGTTAATTTTTGAGAGAAATAGGCCACTGGATGTAATTGACTTGTATCTTTATGACGCTGGGAAAGGATACCTCCTATGGCAACATCTGAAGCATCTGCCTCCACATAATATGGCTCATCTGGATTGTGGTGGAGCAAGATTGGAGCTGAGACGAAGGAATTCTTCAAAAAATTAAAAGTATTTTCAGCTTCTTTTGTCCACTCAAACTTCACTCCTTTCTTCAACAATCGAGTAATGGGTGTAACTGTTTGAGAAAAATTGGATATGAATCTTCGATAAAAATTAGCGAACCCCAAGAAACTCTGGATCTCTTTGACATTGCAAGGAGAAGGCCAATGTTGCACTGTCTTTATCTTGGCAGGATCCATACTAACTCCTTCTGGTGACAAAATGAATCCTAAGAACTCAACTCGTTCCACATGAAATGCACACTTCTCCAATTTTACATAGAGATGGTTTTCTTGCAACCTTGTGAGGATGGATCGAACATGGGAAATGTGCTCCTGTAGATTGTCGGAAAAGATTAAAATGTCATCTATATAAACCTCGGCAATCCGGTCGAGGAATTCTCGTAATATATCATTAACGAAATGCTGGAAGGCAGCGGGAGCATTGCATAACCCATAAGGCATCACTTGATATTCAAATAATCCGTATCGAGTCTGAAAAGCGGTTTTCCATTCATCCCCTGAAGCCAATCGAATCAAATGATATGCTCCTCGCAGATCCAATTTGGTGTAGATTCTAGCATTCTTTACTTGATCTAATAAAACTGACACTAAAGGCAGTGAGTATCGATTCTTGATGGTAACCTGATTGAGGGCTCGATATTCAATGCAAGTTCGAAGACTCCCATCCTTCTTTGGTATGAAAAATAGTGGGGATGACACTGGAGATTCAGAAGGACGAATAAAACCATTAGCAAGATATTGATCCAAATACTCCTTTAAATGTTGATTCTCTGCTTCGGTCAATGCGTATATTCTGCTACATGGCAATATCGCACCTGGCTCCAGTTCAATTTTGCAGTCGTAGGGTCGATGTGGTGGCAATTTCTCAGCCTCCTTTTCATCAAAAACGGCGACTAAATCCTCATATTCTTTTGGGATTTCGGCTGTCTTTAGTGCACAGATCACTGAAGAGTGTGATGATAAACAGGCCGCTTGGGACTTGGTGGACACTTCCACTCCATCATGAAAGCAATTCTCTTTGCAGTAAGAGGAATTCATCTTGATCATTCTTTTGCTCCAATCAATTTGTGGATTATGTTCTGTAAGCCAGGGCAGACCCAAAATGAGTTGAAATTGTGGAGCATCTATCAAATTAAAGATTATCTGCTCCTGATGTCCACCAAAACCTTGCATCTGAATTGGTTCGGTCTCATGGGAAATGGGTCCTGAAGAAAGATTGGTTCCATCCACAGCTCTTACTACTTCCAAAGTAGATTTCTTGATAAATCGAATACCCATTTTACGAGCGTATTTGATATCACAGAAGTTGCCCGTAGCTCCAGAGTCTATCATAACTGAGATCCCTTGAATTTCCCTCTCAAGGGTCTTAACTGATACTGTTTGTACCAAATGTGGCGCTGCGGTTTGTAAGGTATTCGCCACTCGTTGATCTAAAGCAGTTGTCTTGGGTTCTGCTTTCATCAGGGCAACTCCCTCTACTGATGAAGCTGGCCTTTTCCCGACTGAAGAGCTTTGGGTTTCTTGGGACAGTTTTTAACAAAATGCCCAGATGCACCACAATATAAACATAGTTGATTCACTCTTCTTTTCTCTTTTTCTTCCTTAGATAAAGGACCTCGGATGGAACCAATTTGCATTGGTTCTTCTATTGTTATCCCTTCTCCGGCTCTCGTATGATCTTTTCTTACACGATAAATTCTCAGGGGAAATGATCGATACTCTCTTCTCTTTTCTGCTCTTCGTTCAGTTAACCGGTGGTCAATCTGTAACACAAGATCAATTAACTCCGAAATTTTGGTGGGTCTATTTGGAACTTGTGCTAAGGCATCTTTCAATTCATCTCTCAGTCCACGATAAAATATGGCGGCTCTTTTTGACTCCGGTCAGGCAGTCTCTACAATGAGTTTATTGAAATGAGCCAGATAGGCTACTAGATCTTTATTACCTTGCCTGATTTCCAGTAGTTCATTGTCAGTGGCTTGAGCTGCAGTTCGCCGATCAAATATTCTTAAGAACTCTTCCTTGAAATTTTAGAAATTATATAAAACAGGATAATTTCTGGAAATTATTGGCATGGACCATGCGGCCGCATCTCCTGTCAGATAAGACAATATAAATGCCACTTTAGACTGGTCTTCGGAAAAAATGACTGGTCTACATAAAAAATGCAATGAGCATTGGGTCAGAAAAATCTGCGCCTTATTTGGATCCCCACCGAAGCGCTCGGGTTGAGCCAAAGGAATAATAGGGGAAACTGCATGAATTACTTGAGTGGATATACCTGCAGACTGTGAAGGGCTAGGGATTTGTGAAAACACAGATTCATTTGATTTAGCGGTGTTCCCTAACTCATTTATTCGTTGTTTTATTTAGACTGTTTCTTCTATGGTGTTATTTAATTGTTTCTGTAACCCTTCCAAAACGGTGGCTAATGCTTTTATATCAATTCCTTCTGCCATTCTGCTCAGGAGGAAATCTGTTTTTTCCCTAAAATTAGGGTGATGGCACTTCAATCTGTCAGGATACTTCAATTCGATTTCCTCAGAAGCAGAAGATAACTCCTCAGTCCCGACCCGAGCTACTCACAACGAATAATAATCCTTCGTGCTGAGTACCCCGGAGGGGGAAAGGGGAATGGGATGGTAGAGAGACTGCCACAGAGATGATGAACGCCAGTACTCAGTCTGCCTCTTCACATCTAAGATTGGATACAGCACCTGCAAGAGTCACAGTCGCAATTACTAGGGACATACAACATCAGTTTTTCAATTTCTACTCTCAACACTTAATTCTCTTTAATTCTATTATTTCTTCACTCACCCTGAGTTCTCTGTAGCCTTGCTTCTCTCTATAAATGATAGCTCTTCTTAAAAAAATGCTTATTACTGATTCTGGAAGAACTTCTCAACCTTTGTTAGAGATTGGTTTTATGTTGCTATATATATATATATATATAGTTGGTGATAATGCGTTCTTCAAATCAGCTGATGTTATTTAATTTCTCCTGTTTTATTGTGACTTCTGTCAATACTTGTATTTGTAAATGCTTGTTTATTAAAGTTTGTTTCTCCTTTCTTACTTCGACATTTGTTGATAACTTGTGTTTGTAAATGCTTGTTTATTACAGTTAGTTTCTCCTTCCTTACTTCGACATCTGTCGATAACTTGTAGTTGTAAATGCTTGTTTATTTAAGTTTGTTTCTCTTTTAAACTCTATTTTGGGTTTATTACCATTGAATTTGTAAATGCTTATTTGTTAACAGTTCGTTTCTCCTTTAAACTTGGCCTTTGTTTATAACCTTGACATTTGTAGATACTTGCTCTTTTAAAGTTTGTTTTTTCTTTGACTTTAATATCTTAAACAAGAACCTTGTAAACATAAGGTTAATTCATACATTAACTCTGTAGCCTTGCCGACTTCCATAGGAACGGTCTACTATCAAACTCTTCGAATAAACCTTGACAATACTTATCCGTTTTCTGTAATATAATCTTCAAATGTAATTTTACCTCACAGGAGTTTCTGTTCTGAAGCGCGCTCTCTCTCCACACAGCTGATTCCTGTCAGACCTCAGTTGAAGTGCAAGGCTTCCAGCTGGAGAGCTCGTAACCTAGCAACCAACCGATTGCAAGACTAGAACTGTAACTAACCTTCAGGACTCACAGCGGCCATCTTGGATCTTCTCTTCTTGATTCTTCCTTTGAAATAAGCGCAAGATTACTCTGCAAACCTTCTTCCAGTTTGGGCTTTGCTGTGTCCACTGAGGATATCTCTTTGCTTTTCTCATGCACTTCTTTGATTTGACTTGGCAAGTTTGTGTGGTCATGACACTACTGTACTACATTACACATAATGCACTGAACTTAAGTTTGGCATATAGGCATGGAACAATTTGGATGATGCATGCTTTTGTGGACTGTGGTTCTGTGCATGGTGCCTTGAATAGTGTACATAAGTGAGATTTCCAGGTGCTGAACTGTCCATGTCCCCAATTCCTAGAACAGCCTTTGGCTCCAGAGTGGTCTCCAACATGTTCTCTATTGCTGTGGGAGGTGGTAATGTGGATGGTCCCCCGCCTGTTCCATGCACCTCCTTCAACCGCTCTGCAACCCTTTCCTTGGTTCTGGACCTTAGGTCATACCATCTTTTGCACACCTCCTCGATGGAGCGAGGACTGACTCCTATGGCATTTATCTTGCGCTGTATGTCCAGCCAAATATTCTGTTTTTTGTGCGTCAGAGACTCTCATTGCTGGTTTCGCAAACAGGACCTCATGGTGTAGGCAGCACTCCTCAGTGAGGACCTCCAACTCTTTATCAGATAATTTAAGCTTTCTCTTCCTCCCTGCAGTGGTTGCCTCCTTAGTTTGGCTTGCCATGGCTGCAGTTGCTCCTCTCAGCTGGGTGTGGTTCTACTGTATGTGCTGGCTCGACTCCTCCCACTTCAATGGGGGGGTGCTTCCTGGTTCTGAGGTCATCATCCAGTACCAGAAAGTGTGTTTTCTCTTTTCTTTTGTACCCATTCTCTATTTGCAACTCAGTTGCAATTTGCGAGTCTGTTACACACCAATGTGCAATTAAGGAAATCACAATTTGTGATTTCACGAATTGCGATGCGACTCGGCAGCGAATCACAAATTGATTTCCGATTTTTTGTTTCATCCCGTTTTGCGAGTCGGAAATAGCAATACGTATTGAGTCGCTATTAATTTTTTAGCTTCGTACATGTAGCCCTTAATGAGCAAAGGGACACCAAACAGACAAAAAATCAAATGAGGGGAACCAGAGATATGAATGTTTAAAGATGTTTGTAAAAATAGTTCCAAAAAGAGCAAAGTGTTAATGGTAGTCAATGGTTGGAGCAATTTTAGGCTGACCGTGATGGAGAGCAGGTCAGATACACCATCCAGGTTCGACCCATTTGCAGATTTTACCTTGGGTCTTTTTCTGGAAGTCAAAATCCTTCAGCAGGGTAAGGTAGCAGCTGTATTCGAGTGAGGCTCCAAGACATTGGATAGATGTTAGACAAGGTCCTGGTGAAGCCAGTAGTTTTTGGGAGAAATGTGAGCAAGAAAATCTCATGACATTCTTGCCACATTGACATTATTGGATCTACCTGTGGGATTTGACATTGTCAACCACTAAATGCTTGGTGGATTGCAATATCAACAGCTTAGGTCTGTAGTAGATTGACAGCTGTCTGTCTGACCAAACCTTGCAAGTCGAACTAGGAGCCAAAATCTAAATCACATAGGGCATATTGGAATTTAGATTCCAGCAGACATGATTTCCGTCTCCATTGTGATGGAGCAACCTGTCCACCAGTATCTAAATCAGGTGCCTAGTCTTCATTTTAGAGCTTGAAACCCTGAAATATTCCAGCTGTGTTTGGAATGAGGGGGTGTTTTTCTTTCACTGACAGGAAGGCCTGGTGTGGTGATCCAAAGAACTTAATAAACTTCAGATGCTGCCCAATCACAAGTACCTATTAGGTGAGACATGGAATGTCCTCAGACTTAGGGCTGGATTTAGATCTCGGTGGAGGGGAATACTCCATCACAAACAAGATGGATATCCCATCTGCTGTATTATGATTCCATTATATCCTATAGAATTTAATACGCTGTAGGGGAAATCTATCACGTTTGTGATGACGTAACCCCTCCACTGAAATCTAAATCAGGCCCTTAGTCCTCCTAGTCAGGTTCATATGAAACTCAGTGAAATTAAACTAAGCCCAAAACTGGTTTTCAGTGACCACAGAGGAGGAGACTGCTCTTTATTCTGGCACACCTCTTGGTTGGCGCATAGGTTTTGTGTAGGGGGTAAGGGTTTTCCCATCTTTCATTTTGAGAGTGATGAGAACTGTGGAATCATATGCAGGAGGGCCTACAGAAACTGTTTGAACAGAGAAGGGAGTTGCCTTTCAGGAAATTCTACCCTCTTCCTTAGAGAATTCTCAGTAGTCACACATACCCAATAGCTGGTGCCAGGTAAATGTAGCATCCTCAGACACCATTCGTAGAACACACACTGAACTAGTGGAAGATTAAACCTGCTGTCTTCCCCCTGAGGGAGTCCATGAAGGACTGGACCTGCTCCTTCGTTTACCTAGGACAAAGAAGTGGCTTCAAGTGGCATTCAGCTGATCTCCTTAGTGACTATAAGGACACAACAAGGTGCAGGAGGCCTTTTGCTTGAAGTGCCCAGCTATGCAGTGGAAACTGGACTTGGTTTCATCCACCAGCTTTGCAGTGGAAACTTTGCTGTTAGCCTGTGCCTGACACCATGAGAGTCTCTAAGGCCCAGATTGATACTTTTTGAAGCAAAAACTGATCTAACGCAGTTTTGCATCAAAAAGTTTAGCGCCGACCAGCACCATTATTTAACGCCACCCGGGCGTCATATTTATACTATGACGCTGAGTGGCACTAAAAATAGTTTAGAGTCATTTCTTTTTACGATAACCATTGCGCCTTGTCCTAAATTACATTAACGCTGGTAAACATGTTGCAAAATGGAAATCCACAATTTTTGCCTGCATTAGTGTCAAATACAGACGCTAACGGAGAAGACAGTGCAAAGGAGAGGCAAAATGGAGCCAGAAAGCCAGGAGACACAGACAAGACCCAGGAGAGGAATAAGAAAAAGATAAATTGTTGTTTCAGTGTGGAGGAGCATGAAACTACTAGTGAGAAAGGTGATGGAGCATCAACATCAACTCTTCATCACCTCAAAATTGCCAATTGTCAGGAGAGAGGCAATTTGGCAGCAGATAGTAGACAAGACCAACAGTGTGGCAGAGGTGAGGGGAACCGTGACTTAGTGCAAGAAATGCTGGCATGATTGTAAGTGAAGGACAAAGGAAAAAATGGCATGAAACAGGAAGGCAGCACTGCAAACTGGAGGTGGGAGTCCAACACAACAAGAGGACTTGGAAGAGATGGAGGAGATGGTTGCAGCTGTCATCCCAGAGGAAGTCATCACTGGAATCGCAGAACAGGACAGCGCAGACTACCAGGAAACACCACAAATGCAGGGTAAGTTGCATGGGGGAAATTAATGCTAAAATGTCAAGTGCAAGAAGGGGGAGGCACATAGCACTGACATAATGCATGTCAAAGGAGTGCAGAGGGACACATTGTATGTAAAGCAAGTTGCACCATGCTGAGTTAAGCTACAGATGTACCTACACCTTGGTGCCATGCACCATAACAAGTGCTAGATTAGAGGAGTGAGCTAGTTGGCCTGATGTAAAAGAGTGCAACAGACACACCACTGCAAACACACAATGACACTGACACTCAGGTAAGTGAGAGTCACACATCAGCACACTTACACTGGGTCTGAGACTTATGTAGTGCTACACCCTGCAACAACCGTATGTGGGCAATCTATAGAAGATAGAACTCCATGGAATAAAGGGGAGTTGGGTAACAAATACATGACATGGTGCTTTGTAAGACAATTGACTCAGGTATTCAAGCTTGTCCTGCAATGCACACAGAGACACTTTGTGATGGATATTCGGCTCAATTATAAGTCTGCAATGATCATACGTTGAGTAATCCATGACTGATGTCGCAAAGTTGTCTGATGGTATCAAATGCCCCACTTACATTGCCCCCTATGCTCACCTAATGGCAGGATCATGTGTGTGAAATGATGACAAAGTAGCGGTATATATGCATTGCTCTACTTTGTTGACACAGCCAGGTAAATATGGTAGGATGCTGGTGTCTTGGTGTATCATACATAACACTATGTCGGGACACAGGTGTTGCCATGGCCCCTGAAATATGTGCCTATGTGATGGTTGTGCATGACTCACCAGACATCTCACCTGCATTGGTATAATGGTAGGACATGTGAACTCCATGTCTAGACTAGCACAGGAACACTTAATTCTGGTTGCATGCAACCTGTCTACAAGCATTGCATGCAGCACTCCAACATATCTGCTACAGTTATTCAAGAGCAGTAAACAGGAAATAGTATGCCAATGGGAAACTCACCAACAGTGCCACCGACCTCCACACCAAGATGAACAAGCAGATCCTGATCCATGGCCACCATATCTGCCCAGCGATGCTTCAGCTGGTTCTCTTTCCTGGTACTCCGAAATACCCTCTTCAGGTGGTGGAGCACATTGCCCCACCGCAGCTGCCTCGCCTTGGTCCATAACCCTCTATGACCCAGCCCACCATCTCCAACATCAACGGCTGATAGTGGGCTATCAGCCACACAAAGCCACCCACTCTTCCTCTCCTATCCCGGTCAACCTTCCCTTACCAGACATATTATGACAGTACAGGTTGACCACAATTACTTTGAAGAACAAAATGAAGGGCCAGATGTAGCAAAGGTTTTTCCCCATTCTGTGTCTATGGGAAAAAGTGTTCGTACATATAGCCCAAAATGAATAGAAAGGAAACTTAAGCCCAATAACTAATCCCAACTATCCCAACTTAACAACTATCCCGGACAGACATCCCACAGTACAAATACAATTATACACAAAAAAACACAAATTCACAAACAGTGCAACAAAATACATTTAATAATTAACAAAACACGACAGGAGGGACACCACAAGATGGAATACGCAAGGAAATCACACCACCAACTGCAAAACACAACCACACAGTCAAACGAGGCACAGAGTGTAAAGGGAAAGTGAAAGTACACCCACTGTTCAACGCTTGTAAACAGGCTTTTCTATTATATCACTTCCTGTCCCCGTACGTCACATTTTCTCTTATGCTTGTATTTATTTGACGCATAGAATATTTGCGTGGATATTTTAGATGCATGACTTACGTGTGTCTTTTTTAATGAAGCATTACCTTTATGTGTCAAGTTCACTGGAAATCAGCATTGAGAAGAGTGCGAAGGTGGAATTCATGCTAAGGACCCATGTGTCATATACTTTGCGGTTGCAGATTTTTTAGACGCATTAACCTACATTTTTTGACTGAATTCCTGATTGTGTGATTTTTGTTCCATTGTCTATAGGTGCTCCCTGTATCAACATACAAATGACATGGGCTGTGCTGCAGTGTGGCATATTTTGTGTGTCCACATATGGTAGTCCATGCAACAATGTGATGAGGGTGTGATTGGTCTTTTATAGCGATGTGTGTGTTACAGAGTCAACAGAATGCAAATAGTTGCACATCGTTCATATGTACGCATGTGTGACAACAGTGTATCCACTTATGTATGGCAGTCAGTACAATGCAATAGTTCTGGTTTGTGACTGTGAATTGTGTTTTTGTATGTGATGTGTGAAGTTGTCTTACAGAGCATAATATTTAAGACGACATACACAGCTCAGGCATTGTTGATGATGGCTGAACAATGCTACCTAGAAAATGTTACCCAACAACTGTCTCTGTATGTTGATTTGGAGTTTATGGTGACTTGTATGTGGTCCACACATATGTCTGACATGTGTACATCTTTGGTACATACTGTGTATGACACACTCTGGGCCTCATTCTGAGGCCTGCGGGCGGCGGTCGCCGCCCGCCTGGCGGGAACCGCCATATGGCCGCTCCGCGGTCGAAAGACCGCGGAGGCCACTCTGGCTTTCCCGCTGGGCTGGCGGGCGACCACCAGAAGGCCGCCCGCCAGCCCAGCGGAAAACCCCTTCCCACGAGGAAGCCGGCTCCGAATGGAGCCGGCGGAGTGGGAAGGTGCGACGGGTGCAGTTGCACTCGTCGCGAATTTCAGTGTCTGCTAAGCAGACACTGAAATTCTTTGTGGGGCCCTCTTACGGGGGCCCCTGCAGTGCCCATGCCATTGGCACTGCAGGGGCCCCCAGGGGCCCCACGACACCCCATACCGCCATCCTGTTCCTGGCAGGCGAACCGCCAGGAACAGGATGGCGGTATGGGGTGTCGGAATCCCCATGGCGGCGTGGAGGATTCCTGAGGGCAGCGGAAAACCGGCGGGAGACCGCTGGTTTTCCCTTTCTGACCGCGGCCAAACCGCCGCGGTCAGAATGCCCTTGAGAGCACCGCCAGCCTGTTGGCGGTGCTCTCGTGGTCGTTGACCCTGGCGGTCAATGACCGCCAGGGTCAGAATGACCCCCTCTGTCTACATTCCACCCAGATTATGTTCTGAATACAAGTGTTTGGTTAAACTCATTAAATATTATAGCAATGGTTGTTATTGTTGCATATGTTCTCATTCATACTGATGTACATTCCACAGACGTGTCCGTGCAAAGTGTGAGATCATGTTTTCCCATCTCAGGACTGGGCCCTATGACAGTGGCAGGACTGATTACCATGGGTTTACTGCACAGGCACAACTTCTTCCATTGCTTGTCATACCTGAGCTAATCATGACGACCACTGTTACTAATGATGTCCCCCCCTTGTCACACATGTTCCATGCAGCCATTGCAACTCTCACACTGAGTTGTGACAGTGTTCTGTTCCAACATTACTGTCCTTCTCATTTTGGACATCCACTACCTCATGTGTGGCCCCCTTGTTTACCTCCTGTTTGGACCTGTTGTAATTGTGTGTGATGAGCTATTCATGAACAACGTGGCAATGTAGGTGTAATATTTATGTTGTAGTCCATAGATTGTGTCCTTCAGTTGTCACATAACAGTGATGAGGCTGTTATTGATGTGTGTGATGGTGGCAGTACAATCTTATGTATCACATGTGATGTTGCAACAGTACTTTTCTGAAAAGGTATATGTTGTGGAGATTGAAGAGACCAAATCATGATTGTTTTAGTAAGTGAGGTGTTTATTTACTAAATGTATATGGTGAGTTAAGTGATTTTTAAGTGAAGAAGTTATCAACTATGTGCTGTCTGTAGCGTATCCCAGCAGCTGTGTTGTGCTGTTCCCGCTCCATTTCGTCACCACTATCCTCCTCCTCCTCATCAACTTGCTCATACAAGGGGACGTTCATCCGAACATATATTTTGTGCAGGATAGCACATGTCATTATGATCTTGCAGACAATGTGTGGGGCATATAGGATGCTGACACCTGAGATGTTCAGGCATCTGATTCTTGACTTCAGGATGCCAAATGTCCTCTCCACAAAATCCTGTGTCTTACGATGTCCATCATTATATGCACGCTCTGCAGCAAAAGGGGTCATAATCCATGGCTGTATGCCATAACCATGATCCGCTGCAAAAGACAAAAGAAGTAAGTTGTTTTTAAGGCTTACACAGGTTTGTCATGTAGCATGGCAGTTGATATTTTGAGTTAGTTGTGACTGTAGGAGGCTGGCCTGGTTTGTAGTGGGTACCTAAGGTACTTTTACCTTATACCAGGTCCAGTTATCCCTTATTAGTGAAATGTAGTCAGTGTTCTAGCAGCTTAGGCTGTCTAGGGGTAGTTGTAGCAGAGCCACAAAGGCTGAACTAGGAGACATGCAAAGCTCCTGCAATACCACTATAGTTACACAGTACTTATACACAATAAAAGACAATCCTAAGTGTTACCAAAAATAAAGGTACTTTATTTAAGAGAGACAAGGCCAAAAATATCTTAGATGCAATACTCATTCTGGAGGTAAGTATTATACATAATATATATCTTAGTAACTAAAATCAGGTAAGTAAACTGTCATATAATTGGGCAAACTGAAAATACAATAGATTGCAATGGGCCTAGGGGCAACACAAACCATAGACTAAAATAGTGGAATGTGAATGTTGAATTACCCCCTAGGCAAGTGTAGTGTGTAGAGGGGCGCTGGGAGTGTAGGAAAACACCAAAGGTAAGTAAAGTACCCCACCCGACAGCCCAGAAAAGCAGGACCAAAGAACAGCAAGTTTCCTCAGAACACACTACAAGTAGTGATGAAGAATTATGCAAGAACCAAGCAAGACTTCAAGCAACCAACAGTGGATTCCTGGACCTGAAGACCTGTGGAGAGAGGAGACCAAGTCCAGAAGTCGAAGAAGAGTCCAGGAGGAACAGGAGCCCCTGCCCATCTGGAAGAAGGTGCAAAAGTGGATTCTCCGCTTGGAAGAAAAGAACAGAAATGCATCAAAGAAGATAGCTGCAGGTTCCTGCTTGGTGCAAGAGCTGTCCAACGTTGAGTTACTGGATGTAGGCTGTTTGCATCAGTGGATTCCACCAACAAGCCTTAGTTCATGCAAGTACGAAGTTTGCATCAAAGAGGAGCTGCCTGGTCCTAGGAGGGACCTGGGGTCTCAACTTGGCTGGGGAAATAGAGGGGGCTCTCAGCACTTCAGAGAGCCCTCAGAAGACCAGGCAGCACCAACGGGAGTCCCAGAACATGGGGACAAAGGAGATCCAATGTGCGGTTGTCGCAGCACTACACAGGAGGATCCCATGCCGTCCAGGAAGTTGTGCATCGCAGGATGGAGTGCTGGGGACCAGGGCTACACTGTGCATGAAGAATTTTTGTGAGAAGTGCACAGAAGTCCAGGGAGCTGTAGAAGATGCAGTGCACAGGGGTACTGTCACAGCACAGGGAGGCAAGCTTTTACCTCCACCAAATTTGGACAGCTGGACCTTTGGACAGTCTGGGTCACTATGGTCCATCACCTGTGTTCCAGGGATCTCGCTCATTGACAGAAGAGGAGTCCAGAGTACCAGTTGTCGTAGCAGAGAGGTGCCTGCTGAAGCAGGGAAGTTACTCTGTCACTCCATGGGAGATTCTTTCAGTTCTTCTGGTGCTGGGTGATTACAGGGAGTCCTCAGAGCATGCACACTTTGGAAACTGTTGAAAATGCTGGCTAGAGCTGAAGTTGCAGGTCACAGTAGTCGTCCTGGATACTTTGTTGCAGTTACAGCATTTCCTGGAGCAGTATGCAGTTGATCTGACGGTCAGAAGCTGAAGCAGAGGATGTAGATGATTCCTGGAGAAGTCTTGCAAGCTGAATCTGAGGAACAACCCAGAGGAGAGACCCTAAATAGCCCTGAGAGTGGGATTGACTACCTACCCAGGTATGCACCTATTAGGAGGGGTCTCTGATGTCACTTGCTGGCACTGGCCACTCAGAGGTCTCCAGATTGTCCCCAAACCTTGGAATCCAAGATGGCTAACACCAGGGACACACTGGAGGAGTGCTGGGCACCACCCCAGGAGTGGTGATGGACAGGGGAGTGGTCACTCCCCTTTCCCTTGTCCAGTTTCGTACCAGAGCAGGGACTGTGGGTCCCTGAACCGGTGTAGACTAGCTAATGCAAGGAGGGCACCATCTGTGCCCTTCAAAGCATTTCCAGAGGCTCTGGGAGGCTACCCCTCCCAAGCCTGTAACACCCATTTTCAAAGGGAGAGGGTGTAACATCCTCCTACCAAAGGAAATGCATTGTTCTGCCTTCCTGGGGCTGAGCTGCTCAGACCCCAGGAGGGCAGAAACCTGTCTGCGAGGTGGCAGCAGCTGGGGTTGCAGTGCAAACCTCAGAGAGCTGGTTTGGAAGTACTGGGGGTCCATGGTGGAGCCCCCAGGATGCATGGAATTAGCCCCTCAATACCAGATGTGGAATGGGGGGACAATTCCATGATCTTAGACACCTCACATGGCCATATTTTGGGTTACCATTGTAAAGCTACATATATGTCATTACATATATGTAGTGCATGTGTGTAATGGTATCCCCGCACTCACAGGTCTGGGGAATTGGCCCTGGACAGTGTGGGGGCACCTTTGCTAGTGCAAGGGTGCCCTCACACTCAGTAACTTTGCACCTAGCCTTCAGTAAATGAAGGTTAGACCTATAGGTGACATATGTTATCTAGTGCAGTGAAAAATGGCTGTGAAATAGTGTGTGCACTATTTCACTCAGGCTGCAGTGGCAGTCCTGATGAAAGGTTTGTCTGAGCTCCTTATGGGTGGCAAAAAAAATCCTGCAGCCCATAAGGATCACCTGGAACCCCAATGCCCTGGGTACCTAGGTACCATATACTAGGGACTTATAAGGGAGGAACCAGTGTGCCAGTCAGATTTGGAATATGGAGTCACTACACTGTAGTGATAAATTTGGTAAGTAGAGAGACCATAAGCACTGCAGTTCTGGTTTACAGGACTCCAGTGACAAAGTTAAGCATACTGACAACACAAATAGACCACAAACTATGAGAACTGGGGTTTTGGCTAGGAGGATCTCAGTGAGACAGGCATAACACACTGACAAACAGGCAGAAATTGGGGGTAAAATGCCAAGAAAGATGGTACTTTCCTACAATGACTCATAGGTGTTTGGGCGGTGTGAGCTCCTCGCCTTGTGCAAGGTTTCTCAGCACTGTGTTGTTTGACATGACAATCTTGAGTTTGGTTCAAGGGCCTGGGACATATGATTTAGGAACCTAGTTGATGGTCAGTATGTATGTACCATGCGTTGTGTAGTGCACCTTTGTATCAGTGTGCTATTACTAGTGGGGACATGACACATCCTCACAACACAATGAGGTCAAATGTGGTGGCAACATGGTAGCACTACAGAGCCTGGAAATCCTATCCATTTTGACATGTGTCATTACAGATGATGTGTGACACTGAGGCCCATTGAAATTGGTGAGTGACAATGCACAACACATCTCCAACATTGGCAGCACTGTCCTGCAACATTTTGACTATGCAAGAATGCCCCATGTGTGACATGTTACTAGGCAACCCTTTGTTGTCCCTTGCGCCAGTGGCTAATATGCAGCCGTGCACCTACACTACCAACCTTGCACCGGGGTGCTTGCACAAGAGTGCTTGGTAAGTGGTGCATGTGAGGCTGCACTACAGTAGGTGTGGTGTGCTGTGGAGGTGGATGTATCTGTGCAGGAAGGGACACCGCCCTATATATGCTGTTTTGTGGGACAATTGGCTCTTTCGGTGTGTACAGCAGTATGCAGCATGCATTGGTGGCACATTCATATGAGTTCAAAGCACAGTCTACTTCCTTATTGCAACCTGCAAACGGCACCCCTGAGGTGGTGTTTGATGTTGACACTGCCTCAGGTTTTAGTGAATGGGTGTAGATGGAGGCTTGAGTAGGACAAGAAGGTGGCAATTCACTATTTGGCCTAAAACAACACTAGAGGAGATGATGCCGACAAGTCTAATAACTTAAGCATGTGACATGCAGGTGGGCCGTAGGAAGAATGCCTATCTGAAAGACTGGAGCAATGAACAGGAAAGAAGATCACAATGTGAATTCATCACAAGGCAGGCATGTCACATCACCAATGCCACAACACATACACACTAATTGTACCCTATTTCATTGCATAGGATGACGGATCTCCTGTGGATATGCCTGTCCAGGACTACCCTGATGACATGGATGATGAGCGGACAAACATCACCCAGCAGACCATCCACGATGTCCTTGGAACCCTTCAGACCCCACCTTCAGTCACAAGGAGGAGCTTAGAACAAGCAGCCATCACCGAGGACCCACCCACAACACCAATTGTAAGACCTGCCAGCTCCAATACAGCTGAGGACTTAGACAACACAGGCACCAGCTTTGAGAGAACTGTAGTCGGAGTACAGCGGGAGCTGGCCAAGGAAGTGCTGGTGGGGATACAAACTATGGCAGCCAGCCTAGAGGGGGTGCGTTTGTGCATGATGTCATCTGCAGATCAGCCAGCAGCCATGCAAGCCCTAACATCCATCCTGCAAAGACTACAACAAACTGTCAAGGAATTCACCACTGCAGTAAGGGAGTTGCCACAACACCTCACACCCCAAACCTTCCACTGCATGCACGAATGCAATCATGACCTCCTCAGGGCCGACCTGGCTGCCTACCATCGTGATGTGGCTGCTATTCTTAAGAATCTGCAGATCCTCCTTGCAGCAGTACTGCCCTTAAGATCTTCACAGGTAGCAGCGACCGGGATGTCTGACTCCACGTCTTCCAACACTGAGGTGTGTGTTGCCCCTTCACAACCACCACCACCAAGAACAGAGGAGGCAACACACACATCAGAAGAAGAAGACATGGAACAGATCACCTTCACACGGAAAAGTACCCGGAAGCACTAGTCCCTGCCACATGGCAAACTAATACCAAGGTCCAGCGCTTTGTAACATGCCAGTCTTACAACAACTGTACTCAATGACTGTTCTGCAAACCAATATTTATCTTGTCATCCTGTCCCGTGATTGTCCCGCACTTACTAATTGGCAAATCCTGTCCCTCGGCACTGTCTGACACATCACCCCAGCATGTCAAATGCATTTTCCTTTAGCAATTGTGTAGGATCACAATGGAAGATGTCACTATAATGGACACACAATCATGGACAATGTACACATAGCACTACAGCACTTTTCAATAAATAGCACTTACACAACCATTTTGTCTCTGTGTAATGTGACACATCAACTGTGCAGTAGATAACTGAAATGTGCCTCCTGTCAAATTACGTAGCTTGTCAATACAACTGTCCTGAAATTATGTAGTCAGATAACTTTGCACAGTGGCCTGGATTGCATCATACTCTGCCCTTCCTGAGGGTAATATCTGATGAAAAGAGAAAACATACACCATCATGCAAAATTTTGTCACCATGCAATACTAACACATATAACAGTGCCCACAAATCTAAACTAACACTCAAAAATCTGCATGAATGAAGGTGTCTGAGTTTCCATCCAAATAAGTAATCATGCTGAACAGTGTCACAAATTATGTCTGTGAGTCATGAAGATGATACTGCAAGAGTGCTTACGACCACTCACCTTATAAGGGTTTCCTTGAACATCACACTGCAGTCAAACCTAAAACAGTTCCCCGAATACCAAATCTGGAAGCATTGTTTGTGACTTTGAAAACATACTTATTGAAAAAAACACGTTGGGATCCAAATTAACTGTGATTGGTGGTTGCAATGAATGGTGGAATCTTTGCAAGGTAGCTCTGGGGTAGCTGCCAATCTTACAGCTCAGGTGGGATTTGTTCGTACCATAGAACACAAATGTAATAGAACAAAATTCATGTACACTTATGCCAAGGCCCTGATCAACAAGCATTTAAGACATACTGTAAAGGGTTCACTATATATTTATTAAACGGAAATAACAGAAGAGGAAACTCAGGGAAAAGTTTTACCTACCCTAATCTACCCTAACTACTCATTACCCACAACTGTCCCTAACTAACCTACGCTAAACTCAATTATCACATGTAATGAAACGTACTAAACATCAACCCCCCACCCCCCTTATGAGACGGGACACATGGAGGACAACAGATACTAACCTAAACACATATTATTCTATACTAAACAAATACATATTTTTTTTATTTTTTTATATTTAAAAAAAAAAAAATTGTAAACACACAAGAACCCCAACATATGACACACACACAAAAAGAAAAAATAGAAATAATCAGGACCCCCCACCCTTAACACTAACTAAACTAACAGCCTATACTAACCTAACACTAAGCCCCCTAAGCCCACTAAGTATAAGAACAAGGAAAGAGGAGGGAGGTAGGGAATCATGTCCATTTAAAAAGTCTAGAGGTTGGCCCTCTGGAGGGTCTGCTTTATGGACTGCATACGCCTGTTCATATGGCAAACATCCCGGCTCAGGTGACTAATTTTCCGTAGGACAAGGTCCATTTTGCGTTGCATGTCCTGAAAAGCTGCAGGGTCAACTGTAGCAGCTAGGGCGGTCTGGGTACCAGCTGAGGATGTGTGTGGGAGTGTATAGTCTCTGCCTGTGGGCTGCCCTGAAGGTGTTCCGCTGCTAGGGCCTGGAACTACTGCAGACTTTGTTGGGACAACCAGTGGGTGGTGCCACCTGGGTGGAAGTGGTGGTTGTGCTGGTGGTGGTTGTGGTGGGCAAAGCAGGGCCACCCTGTGGGAAAGCCCTCCATGCTCCGGAGGCCCATACTTTCCTGTATCTTCGGGCCATCCGTCTGAACCCCGACTCTACCAGTAGGATATGCTGGTAGCGCATTGCCTGCCCTGGAACTCACGGACCTGGATGGGTGTCATGTTAGCAGCTGTGAAGACAAAGGCAAAAAATTACATTAGGAACTGCATTGTGTGAAATGGCACAAGAAGTAAATCAGACAGTACAGCTACTGTACTTGTAACAGCTCCTATCATCATACAGATCATTGAATGTCCCTGAGGAAGTACATGGCAGGCCAGCCTACAAAGGTTGTATCACACATTGCACATCCAAACCCTACAAGATGGGTAACAACTGGCATTAATTTGGCATCAGAGTTCTGACAGTTGTCAGCTAACAATCATGCAGCACACCCTGCGCTAATGCCAGGGCTACAAATGTCAGTGTATGAGATGGAAATCTAGGGCCACATGATCTGCAAGTGGTAAATGGACTTGCTAGTATAGTACTCATGTGCTATACCTGAGTGTGTATGCTAGGTTCCGACCAAACATTCACTGATTTACATGTCTGTGTGACAATCTTGTATCATCAGTCCTAGGTACACTATTCACAAACCCATACCTGTGTTTGAGGGTGGGGGGGAGGATAAACAACTAACAATTTCAAACAACATGGACACCCAGGAAGCTATAGAAAGCTGGACATGTGTTTGGCTCTACACACACACCACAGGTAAGGTCTATCAACAAATAGGAGACAGCAAACCCTTGACCAATCCCAGCGCCACACATGTCTGGAAATACAGACCTTTGTCCACATCATATACTTCCAGTAAGGCATGACTTACACCAGACACAGAGTTGCAAGAACACCCATGGCCATGATTTGCATGCACACCTAGGCCATTGCACTCAAGTGCCACATACTTGTAGCACTACATGTGGAGCTACATGCTGCTAGGAAGTTCACCCTACAGTTTCATAAGTACTTTGGGGAATAGGGAAGCAGAAGTCTGTGGGTAAGCATTTTGCAGCCCCATTCTGGGAGAATGTGGGTCTGACAAGCAGACTAAATCTGAGATTAGTTCCATTGCGACTCTTGTTGATACAAGTGTTATCCACATTACTCACCCCAGTTCACATTGCAGGGCCTACAGGAATGACCTAGAATCCCTAGATAAGACAATAGGATAAGCATTGGCAAACTCCAAAATGCTTAGAAAATTAAATCCCACTCATGGAACAAGACAAATGATAGGTCAGCGCATCATACCTTGCTATGTGTTCAACACACATGAGTCCATCACACATCACCAGCAAACACAACACATAACAGACACATCAATACTTACTGGAGTTGTCGGGGTCCTCAAATGAAGCCCACAGTGTAGGGTGCCGGTCCACCTGTAAGGCATGGAAGGAAGAAATGTGCTCAAAATCTGTGCACTGACCAACAATTCCAAAGATAAAAACTATGTGTAAGATGACATAAGTAAGTAAAGCCACTCAGACATGATGATACTGCATCCGATATAGCACGGCTAACATGTACATAGCATGGGTCTCCTGTGACAATTACACACATATCTGCACACATGCAGTGGCCCTAACTATCATGTGGTGGCAAACATGCTCCGTCATTAGTGAGCAGGCATAATAATGGTGTGTATTCGTCTCATCATGTGCATCCAAGAGAGACATCCAAAGCCTGGTTACTTGAGGACTGCATTACCAGTCAAACAGCCTATGTGGCCATGACACATTTATGACACATAGGTACAATGTACAGAGGGGCAGGGACTTTTGTAAGCCCTCATGTTGTTACAGTTTCTTCATTTGATGTGGCCCAGCTATGGTGATTTGCACCAAAAATAGAGATATGAACCCATGTGCATACCTTTGGCCTGCCATCCCTAAACGAAAGGTGGAACACCAAACACCAAATACCAGTGTAAGATGTTAGCTGAGGGCACTTTACACCTTTTCCCTATGTTTCCAAATCCAGATCTGACATGTATCCAAAATGATGAAGGACCACAAAAATCCCTAACAATCATAGAACTTCCAAAAACGCTTTCCTTACACACTCACCAGACACACATGAGACATATGTCTGGGCCACATTGCTATCATCAATTGACGTGAAGCCAGCACTCAATTTCTGCATCATGTAGTGTTTAGAAAGTCAGTCTAGCTATTGCGTCAACAAAGGTTGCCAATATTTTTTCAAATCTATACTTCACTGCCAAATGTGACCTATATAGACATGATTGGCTCCTAATTTGTGTTGCTGTCTGACACAAAGGCAGCACCAAATTACATTAAGCAAAAGTATTCTGTAAGTTTGCAGAGCACGTGCTTCCTGACAGCTAGCAATTGTGGTCCTTCACATAGTCCATCAATGACCCTGTATGTTTCCGAAGCATTCCACACAGTCAGCAACTTAGCGGCAGATATTGTATGAATCATCTGATGTCACTACAGAGCTTTTAATTGTGCACATTTACATGATTTGTACTCACCAACAGGGCCACCAATCACTATTCCCAGGTGGTCCATCAGATCTTGCTCCCTGGTGATTAGGGCAGCCCAGCGGTGCTTCAGATGGTGGTCATTCCTCTGGCTCCCAAACATGCGCTGCAAGTGATGCAGGACCTTTCCCCACCGGATTGGTCGCGCCTTGGTATGATACCCCTGTGTCACCTTGCCCCCTGCCTCGATCATCAGTGGGAGGAAATGGCACACCAGCCATATAAACCCTCCAAGCTCATCCTCACCCATCCTGCCAAGACGTGGCCTACCCAACATCTTAGCACCGAAAAGGGGAATAGGGGATAAAGAAGAACAAAGGAGAAAAGGTGGAAAGTAGAAGTACAAAAAAGTAAACTTAACAACTAAAAGAGCCCAACTATCCCCAAACTAGCACTGCCCACAACAGACTCCCACAAACAACAAATACAATATAATACTGGACAATTGTACACAAAACACACTCAGACAGTATACAACAACAATATTTATTTCACAAACTAACAAGTAATGGAGCACACAGGAGGCAAAAGCACAAATTCACTGGACAAAACTCAGAACACAGCCACACAGTCTAGAAGAATAACAGACTGCAAAGTGAAAGTGAAAGTACACCCACTGTACATAATCTGTAAACAGGATATCCTATTCCATCACTTCCTGCATAAAATGTCCGCCGTTTTTTTCGTTATGCGTCATATTTTTACACGCATACAGTATGTGCATCATTTTTTTTTGCGCACAGGAGTAAAAATTAGGCCGCATCCATATATTTGTAAATAGTCTTAACACTTAACCAATTTTCAGGGCATTATGCATAATTTTTCGGGCATAAGCAACATGTTTTGACGCGTATGCGTCAACTTTTCAGGGCATGAACTGGTTTGGGGTATTTTTTCCATTTTAATGTTATGTTACATTTGGGACACAACTGAGATAGACTGATTGCACCCACTTTGGTGTTGATGGTGTATGTTCACATGTGAGACATCATACTGCTGCGGACCATGACCCGCTACTTCCTTAACAGGATTTTCACGCTTGGCTGATGCACTAGATGGCCAGATGTGTAGCCTACATATATGTATTGCACAATTTGGGCATGTTTGGCATCAGGAGAGAATAGCAAGGTGACACACATGAGTACAATACCTCAATGCCTATGGCTCAATGTGTGTGCAGTGGCTACTAATGTAATTTTCGACTCAGTGTGTGTGCATCACAAGATGCATTAATGCAAATATGCTTGTATGAATGTGATGTCAATGTGTCCAAACCTTAGATGCAAGTCATTGTGGAAATGAGAGAGGACATGTGCTAGTCATACATGTAGCAACATCTGTTGTGTGCACTTCCAAGATTTTGGGTAACGTAGACACCACAAATGACAAAGCATGCACCGGATAGATGGCAGACGCTTGTTCATGTCGATGGTGCACAAGTTGGCCATCCCATGTCCTAGAATTTTGGTAACTGCTTCCTAGGCACTTGTTGGTGAACCCACAGTGAGTCAGGCACATGCATAGACAAAGTGGGTACCATGTTATTGGCACAGACAGCCAAAGGTGAAACACAAATGTAATATGACGCCACAGTTGTGGTCATATGACTGAGCCACAACTCTCCAGTGGCAGTGGTGGACCAGCATACAAGGCAGCACGTGTCCACATATTTCCAGTGATCAATTGCACAGAGGTGTCTTGTTCATGTGTGTGGTCCAATGTTGATCCTGTATATTTTTAGGGGTGTATGTTGTCACGGTTATGTCCAGGTCTCATCATGAGTCAGTGGCAGCTATTCCTGTATCTACTGAGTAACCTTCGGAGATCAATGTGAGTAAAGTGGATGAGGACATGAGAACCTACATGGGGATGGTCCCACCCTGTCACTGAAGACGTGTAATGAGACTGTGAACAGGGCAACCTTGGTGTGCTGAGTGAGATCATGTCTCAGGAGTCATGTTCCGGCAGGTGTCATTACAACATTTGTACACAGGTTGGCCTGTGAAGTTCCCACTGCATCTGGGAACATCATAGCCTCTGTGTTGATTAATGTAGCAGCTATTCAGCATGCACAGCCCATTAATATGTTGTGAGCAATATGATTCAGCGTGTGAACTGTCAGGGTCCTAATATGTATGGACTTTTCATGCACATTATCAGAGGTAGCTGGTTCTGCTGGAGGCACCATACCCAATCCCTGCATACTGCCCTGGTACACTGTCATACTTTGTCGTTCATGCATACATGAGACCCAGGCAAGGGATGGGCCATGATTTTGGTATTCAAAGACAATTTTAATAATATGGTACATTTAAAAAGCAGATGATGCTATACAATGTATTTGGGTATGCATTGATGAAGCACATGACAAAATAACCTCTGAGGAATGAGAGGTTTGCTAACGCAAGTGTGGTACATATGTAGCCACAAGGAACCTTTAGGGTAATGCACAGACAGGTGCCAGTCAGGCTGACAGGATGCAGGGTCAATCTGGATCCAGCAATTTCACAAATTAAATAATCAGTGGTCTGACTAAGACTGGTCGGAGGAAGAACAAGACAGGTGACATGGAAAACTGTGTATGTCCTGTGTTTTTGAAGGTGAAACATAAACCCAAGGGCTGTGTTACACGGCTTAATTAGTAGCAATTCAAATGGGTGGTGTGCATGGAGGTGATCGCAGGTGTGTGCTGCATCAGTTTCTCACAAGTCCTGTATGTGAGATTTGAAATCAAATGGCCAACAGTACCTTTCACACGGGAAGCAATCTACAGGTGATAACAGGGTTTAGAAACTACAAGCCAGTGTATTAATTGACCTGACGTCCATGCAGTCAGATGTACTATGACAATAGCATAACATAGGAAAGGGTGTAGCACACAGGATTAGTATTGTTTGTCTGTGTGTGTAGAGGAGGGAATATCGGGGTACACATATTACCATTCCAGGGACCTCTTCAGACAGGTGGGTTGTGACCAGGAGCATGGGTGTGTCAGGAGATAGGAAATGGGCTGACATGTACATGGAATGTCATGTGCGCAATGCTTGTCATAGGTGTGGCACTTGTGCTGTCTATGTTCTACTTCTATGGAACTCTAGTCACAGATAGTCCTTGCAAAGATCAGTGCAGTTGGACTTACTGCTGTCAAGGGTCTGGTCATACATTCCTGTTACCAATGCAATAGCACATCAACTGCATCATGTATGAGGCTTGTTTTCCCCTTATTGAGTGATGGTGTCTTACTTGTCTGCCATATGCTGTGATGAACCATGTTGCCAACATGTATGTGTGAAATAGGTGTGGTCCTCTGCTATTGCCCTTCAAAGGGGAAATGTACAGAATATATGTAATTTACAGTGTGTGTGTATGTGACTGTTGTATGATACGCATCACAATTGCTCTGGGATTTTCTGTGTCCTGACCGGTATATCAGCAATGCTCCATGAGGCTACACTCTTATTCTGATAGTTAGAGATAAAGGTGAGCAAAAATGATTAGCCAGACCATGATTTGGTGATTATTATTGGTGTTTATTTACATTAGTTAATACAGTGGTGATGGTGATTAGTTTTAAAATAAATTGTTCATGATATGTTGGCGCCTACGCACTCCAGCAGCCGTGTTTTGTTGTTCCCCCTCATGTTGCAGGACACCATCCTCCTCTTCCTCCTCTTCAGGCATGTGTGGCTCTGGTTCCAAGAGGGGAATGTTCCTTCTTATGCAAATGTTGGGTAGGATGGCACATGTTAGAATGATCTTACCGACCATTTCAGGGGAATATAGGAGGCTACTACCAGTGATGTCGAGGCACCTGAATCTCGACTTGAGGATGCTGAAGGGCCTCTCCACTATGCTGCGTGTCCTCCTATGTGCATCATTGTAGGCACGCTCTGCTGCAGTGCTTGGGTTCCCAAATGGTGTCATTATCCATGGCTGGATCCCACACCCCTGATCAGCTGAAAAAGAAAATGAATGGGATCATGTTGATGTAGCTTGCCCCATTGAAATCACCTTGCATGGCAGTAGTTGTCTTGTGTTGTCTGTGACTCTTTTGTATTATAGTGTTCCTTCTTAGGCTTGTAGGATGTAACATCTGCATTGTGTTGTTTCCTTGGCTGAAAGAGTGTTTGGCTGCTGACCGGTTGTCAGCAGTATGGTTTAGGATTTGCAGTACAGTGTGCACTCCCTAGCTTTGTGACTTGTGATACAGGTGTCCCTGTGTCTTTACTGGGGGTGAGATGATAGTTCCATACACAGATTAATTTTGAAAGTGTTGTTAACACGTTCACATCAATGTACCCTGGACATCCTATACCTTTAGTCTTATGCAATGGATTAATTTAAACATCAGTGAGACGCTTACATTTTGCAAGGTGACAATTAGGCAAACCACTCCAAACGTTGTGATGATTGACGTCTTAACATTAGACTGTATACTAATTTCAGATGTGTGACAGGTTCAATGCTGACCTATGAAACATGGCGAGCGATGTCACGACCTCAGTGTGTTGCTGTCCACATGTTGCTGTCGTGGTGTATGTGTTGTGTGTCCTAGAGGGTTGCTGTGCAGTGTGTATATAAGTAGGTTTCTGTACTTACAAACAAGTAGTCCATTTCCATACCGTCCATCCTGGAAGTGCTGATTGATGGTAGAGTGACGGAATATGAATGAGTCATGGACACTCCCAGGATATTTTGCCACGATGTTGGTGATCAATCCTTGGTGATCAACAATGGCCTGCACATTGATGGAATGTGTGTGCTTCCTGTTGCGGTAGAGGTGTTCAGTTGCAGCAGGTGGCACAAGGCGTACATGTGTTCAGTCGATGGCACCCAGGACATGTGGGAAGCCACTTTTGAGGTAAAACCCCTGTTTTGTGTCCTGCTGCTTCTGCAGTGTGTTTGGGAAGCAGATGTGACGGGTGTGAGTCCAATGATGGCATCCAGTACTTTGGGCAAAAAGGCAGAAAATGATGGCTGTGATATTCTGGAAACCAGGGCACCAGTTGTTTGAAAAGAGCCACTTGCCAGCATGTGAAGTTCTGCTAGCAGATTGGTTTCTGTTGGGATGGTGCGGGGTGTCAGCAAGGAGGGTGCCAACTGTGGCTCTATGTTTCGCAGCAGCTGCTGAATGGCCTGCCAGTTCAACCTGTACCTCTGGATGATGTCATGTTCCCTGAGGCCATGAAGGGTTGTTCTGGTGTGGAATATCCTCTCCTGCCTTCTGCGCTGCCTTTGGGGTCCCTGCTGGTGTTGTGGTAGCTGTTGTTGTTGTTGCTGTGCTCTGCGTCTGCGTGCACGCTGGATGAGAAGCACCTCCATGTCTCCTTTTTGCTGCTCTGCTGTTGCTTCTGTGTGTTCTGATTAAATAGAGGTGTGTTTGCCACATTTTAATGCCTGCCCTGACCCAGGCGTTCATTTTTTACGCAAATCGGGCTGTGCATAATATTCCGGCCGTTCTGCATTTTTACCCGGAAGCATAAATACAACGCACGGCCGTTTAAGTCATTTTTGAAATGGGAACGCCTACCTTGCATATGATTAACGCAAGGTGGGTTGCCGCATCCCAAAAATGACGCACACGCCGGGATTTTGACATCCACGGGCTCGGGCGTCAAAGTTTAAATATGGGGCAAGGTTTGCGCTGAATATGCGTCAAAATGTTTGACGCACATTCGGCGAAGACAGAGTATAAATATGCCCCTAAATTCATTAGAGCAGTCAGAACCACAGATGTGCCCACAGCTCCAGAAAACTAAGCTTAATCATTTGTGGGTTTGTCATGTACCACAAAACTTTATGTTTGAGAACAGAGTGGCAGGTCTGTGTTTAATATTAGAATTTAACTGAGTAAGCGGGTGTGTTAGAGTGGTTTTAGTGGGATTTCTGGTTGTCAGAACACATTTGATTTCTCATCTTTCTGCAAGTAAAATGATTGAAATGTAGTTACATTTAATGTGTGCAGATTAGCAAGTATGTTTTGAATGCAGGTGATAGTGTTCTTTTAATCTGATACATTATATTGTTTTTCAGTTTTAACTTCAATTGAGGTGTTGCAGGGTAATGCATTGTAAATGGCCTCTAGTAATCTTCGGCCTTATTTATACTTTTTTAGCGCTGCATTTGCGTAATTCTTTTGACGCAAAAACAGCACAAACTTACAAAATACAATTGTTTTTTGTAAGTTTGCGCCGATTTTGCGTCAAAAACACGACGCAAATGTGGTGCTAAAAATGTATCAGAATTACACTTTTGAGTAGTCATTTTTAGTTACAGGTACCGATTTCTCAAAGGCATTGACTGAGCATCAGCTTAAGAAATGGACAGACAGATTTGGGTCAAATGCATCAGGCAGCTTAGACAGAGCCTCTGTAAATAGTTTGGAGGTTTTATTCAGGTACATTTTTCTCCAGCAATGCAGGGAAACAGCACTAGGCCCATATTTATACTTTTTTAGCGCCACATTTGTTCCGCTTTTTGATGCAAAAAACGGCGCAAACTTACAAAATACAATTGTATTTTGCAAGTTTGTGCTGCTTTTGCGTCAAAAAATGAAGCAAATGCGGCGCTAAAAAAGTATAAATATGGGCCTTAGTGTCTTGCACCAGAGAGAGAAAAACTGTTAGCTGCACAACAAACTGTGTGGTTTTCAATCAGTGGAGAGAGAGTCAGGGAGCATTGGCCGGAATGCAAATTATTGTGCATGGAAATGAAGCATTGGTACGAATGATCACTGCAGTGTGAAGAAAGTAGTATGGGGGAAAGCAGGCTGTAGTTGGAGGCAGAGGAGTAATAAACCTGCAAGGTTGCAATTACAGTGGCATAACACAAAATGATGCCCTGCAAATTATGATGAGGGACGCTTAAGATACCTATATCTTACAGATATTCATTAACCTTGGGCTGAATGGGGGCCCCATGAAGGATTGAGGCCCCCCCTGAAGGATTTCCACCCCTCTGCACAATGCTGTAGAGGCCTGCACAATGCTCTCTGGCAAAGAGCAGGATGAATAGAATGAGTGCAGAGAAGAAGGAGGTGAAGTGTAGTGCCTACAAAACCATCAGCTAGCTACCAGGGGGAGGAAAGGACCAGGGTTGAATGCTGGAAAACAAACTTCGAGCAAGGAGAGGCAGGTGAGGAGATGCCTGAGGAGTGAACAGAAAGCATGTTGTGACAGTGCTGAGAAAAGATAGAGTGATCACACAGAAAAGAGGGAGGTGTGGGAAAGCTGAAGAAACCAGAGAAAAGAATAAGGGGCCTCCATTCCCACTGAGCACTAGAATCAAAATGCCACAAAAAACGTAAAAAGAAAAATAGTTCCCTGACTATGGCAGTGAATAGTTACACTTATCCAATCAAAAAGCAGTGTGAAACCCAAATACTGTGGGGGCAAATTGTGATTAACAAGAATGAAATCCAAGCATGCGTAAAAGGAAAACCCAAAGCCTGCTCTGGATAAATGGTTAGGTATTGGATAATATTCTTGCATCATACAGCTGAAGCTGTCTGTATTGAGACCTCAAATGGCAGATTTAGCTAAGACCCTCACATGAATATTGCCACCTGAGACACGTCATCATTATTCCAGATGCAAATAATTTGTTTTCGTTCCAGACGATTGCGCTTCACCTTTTCGTTGGTAATCACACACAAACAGCAGTAGAATATTTTCAAGTCTCAATCTTTGCTGACAGTCGAGGGGCTGTATAGTTAGGAATAAGTAAGATATTTGGTATCCAGGAGCGTCGCCCCCCTGGCCAAGAGCAAGGAGATGAAAAATAAAACACTGTAGTTGACTATTGTTTTATTTTTGATCTGCTGGCTCATCCAGCAGTGCAGGGAGGAGCAGGGGTGGGTCATGGGAAGTGAGTGGGGGAAGGAGGAGAGAGGGCATGTGAGTGCACAGGCCAGGCTGGAGAAACTGCACAGACCCCAGGGCTGTATCTGAGTGGCAGTCTGAGCTATTTAGACCAATAATGGCACTGCTTTCATGCTAGGTTTAGCACAAAAGCAGCTCAAGGATTGCTGGGGAGCCTGTGCTGGTGTCCCAGTGAATGCTGGGACACCAGAAGAAGAGGAGCTACGAGCGAGGCGACAGGAGTTGGTGGGTACTGCGGGAAAGGTAAGTTTTCTTTGTTGTATTTTTTTCATTGTTTCCCCCCTCCCCATTGTTCCCCCCTTAACTGAGGATATTTGTAGCTGCCGCCATTGTCTCATGAAGTGATGGCCTCTATTTCGGATCACGTTGTTCATAACATGGTCTGCAATTGGCTTCCACATTACATTGGTTGTCTTTATTTCTTGAGTCCCAGGCCAAAATGACTGTGTCTTTGATCATCATCCGTCTGTATATACATTGCACACAGGTCACACTATTCAGGTTATTTAATTTACTTTTATTTGCATATGTTCGAAATTCTACGGAGCACATTTCTAAAACCTTTGCTCCAATGCAAAGTAACTAAAAGTAATGCAAACCAGAGCAAAGCGTTGATTTATTACTTTTCAGCACAACATGCTAACAGCCTGTTTCAGCACTAGCAAAGAGGATGGCAGCAGCAGCGCTATACCTTTGCAGATAAGGCTCTGCACTGTGTTTTTCTCCTTGTGCAGTGTAGCACAACAACCATGGTTAATGCGTTGTGTGCCTTTTTATTACATTTGGCCCTTTAAATTCTATTTTGAAGTAGTAAATGTTTACTGCTGCCAGTGTGTTGTTATTCATCCACCATGCAGAATTCTCTTCATATTCAGAGTTTACTTCTGTAAGTTGGCCATGATGCAATAAAACCTCCTTTTTTTCTCTGTTATGTTGTTTTCAGTGCCTTAATACTTAGGAGTGAATCCTAAATATTATGGCTTCTTGGTAATTCAGATCACCCTAAGTGTCTCCACAATTTGATACTGATCCTTCTGTCAGTGTCAACTGCCCTATCCAGACTGATAAGTGTTGAGTTCCCATACTACTGTGGGTCACACCCAGTAGATCCCCTTGGACCCAGAAGGAAATTAGCCCTTTTGGGAAAAATGGCAACTGGGAGGTGTCTCTTACTCCTCCTCTAGCCAGTTATGCACTGTTATACTGGGAGTGTCAGGAGTCAGAGAATCTCTTATACGCCGCTAATGCCTGCACTTTTACCCTGAATCGACATTCACTCTTAACACTTTATATTTTACAATTGTATGATTACGTATTATTCAGTACATATCTGCATAACACATCTATCAAAATGATAATGATTATTATAAAAACACTCAGCAAGTAGGTTGCAAATTAGGGTGAAGATTACTATAACCCTAATTGTATTTTATCATGCATCCCTAACGTGTTAATCTGCTCCCCACCCAATATTTAGAATTATTTTCGCCATCCAGCATAAATGGTTGCAATATTTCACTAAGCTTTATTAAGCTAAACCTTGTATAGTTTTCTTACATATCTTATGCTGTTGTCTTGTCAGTACTTGGCACTCGGTCATTCAGCTTATCCCCTCACCTAACCGTCCTGGTGTCTAACCCTGCCTCGGCACCTTACACACCTTTATTGCTAATGCTATATTATGGAGTAAGGCAGTGCCACTCATAAACGTCTTCTATTGTGCTTCATGAATGTGCAAACAATGGCCCAGAATTATGTAAAAGTGGTGCAGCGTGGTGCTGCACCAAAAATAGCACCACGCTGCACCACTTTAGAAATGCAGAGGTGCGCCATACTTGCGTGGAATTAAGCTGTCTAGCACCAATGCAGGCATCCTTGCACCATAGTGCAATGGTGTCTGCGTTGAAGGGATAGATTGTTTATGTGCAGGAAGGTGCCCCTTCCTGCACATAAACAATCTATAATGACGATTTGGTACTTCCATGTGTGCTGCAAAATGAAGCTCACATAGAAGTACCAAAACGTCATTTTGAATGTTTATGTGAAGAAAGGTGTCGCTTCCTGCATGTTAATAATCGTCCATAGCATTTTGCTTCTTCTATGTGTGCTGCAGTATGCACCACACATAGAAAAAGCAAAAAAAGAGGAGGAATAAAAACATTCCTCCTCATTTTTCCATGCTAACGTGTAAGTTTTTAACACTGCCTCAGATTTACGACAACTTGTAAATCTGAGGTAGCATCAAAAGCAATGGGTGTTGTGGTGGAACTCCCATCGCAACACCCATTACACACTCCTCTGATGCAGAAAACTGCATCGGAGATGCCCATATTTACAAAGAGGTGTAATAACTCCACAAAAAAGTGGCATTACACCTCCCTGCAAATATGGAGCAGTGCTTAGTGCCACTGGAGCGTCACAAAGTGTCAGAAAAACAGAGTTTTAGAACTAAAGACAGGGTGATCATGCTCACCTTTTGTAAGAATTGCCTTCCAAACAGATAGTCTGCCTCCCTAGGCCCTACGCCAATACTAATGTAAAATGCAGTCATGTTTACATGCAATCAGGTCTGTTGTGTTATAATATCTTACAAACGTCCTTCCATACAACACACAAAATGCTCAAATGCACCACTGAATGAAGGGCATGGTAATTATTTTATTGTCTGCCTGCAGAGTTCAGTCCACTGTTCCACGTTCACTTGCCAGTACAGACTAATGTCTAAATTAACAAATTTTCGACTGACTTACTGACACAGGCTCCAAACACACTAGTACTGGAGCAGTGGGAATGTGAAAAATAAACTATATACGTGGTTAACGGGTGACTATACCACTGGGTGTACATAGTAAAACGCCCCAGGGCAACACCACCCCAAATGTTCCATTGTCCTTACTGCACACCAGGCACTCTTTTTCCCAAACCACCTCAACTCTCACAGACCTTTCTGTGCCTGCATTCCCATTTCTCAGACCTAAGGCACCAAGAAATAAATTCACAAAAAATACCGAAAGTAGAAAAATAATTGGTGGTGCCTTCCATCTACCATTAGCCTATCAAAGAGAAATATCCCAAAAATAACTGAAATGTCTTCATTTTCCTGAAAAGTGCAACAGAGACAATACTGAAGAATTCGCTTACAAAGAATGAGGGATGTATCCTCTAAGGTAGCCAAATACGAAATAAGCTAACTCAATCAAGAAACAGGAAGGGATCTGAAATGCAGGAAGACGATGTTACAGGATGTATAGTAACATCACTCTTTGGCAGTTCCGCTTGAAAAAAACATTTCTAAAATCTTGAATGCCACTCGATAAAGTTCCTTAAACAGCACTTTCGGACAATAAATGTACTCCAAAATAAAGCTCACAAAAATATTTGATTTCCAGTGAAACAGAACAATGGAACTATAAATCGAGCTCCTCGTGCCTTGAAATTCATGCATGCGTCTCTCATCCGATTTGATGGAATTACCAGAATAGGTTCCTCTCAAACAAGCTCAGGGAGTCATTCTGATTTTGATGGGCGGCAGAGGCCGCACGCCAAACTTAACCCGCCTCTAGAACGCTGGTACCAACAGGACACCTCCGGCCCTATTACGACTTCACCGCAAGACCGGCGGTGAAGAGGACCTTAACATTGACGCTGGCTCGGAATCGAGCCAGCGCCAATGTGGCAGTGCAGCGGGTGCAGCAGCACCTGTCCCGCATTTCACTGCCTGTAATTTGGACAGTAAAATGTGTGACGAGGCTGTGCATGGGGACCCCCGGCACCCCCATTCTGCCAACTTTTCCACGACTGTGTAAACCGCCATGGAAATTCTTGCGGAATGGGACTCGTAATCCGGAGGGCAGCGCTGCTTGCAGCGATGCCCTGGCAGATTAGAACCTCTGGGACCACCATGCTGGAGGCTGACTGCAACCTGGCGGTGTCGGCGGTTTGACCACGGCGTTTCAACCACAGTCAGAATGTGGCGGATCAGACCGCCGTGGCCAATGTGGCGGAGCGTCCCTCATTTCACTGCCCAAATTATTAATTTGGGCAGTAAAATACGTGATGGGGCTATGCATGGGGGCCCCCGGCATCCCCATTCCTCCAAACTTTCCACGGCAGAGTAAACCGCCATGGACAGTCTTGCGGAATGGGACTCATAATCCGGAGGGCAGCACTGCCATGGCGGATTACAACTGCCGGACCACCAGGCTGGAGGCTGACTGCAGCCTGGCAGTGTCAGCGGTTTGACCATAGCATTTTAGCCGCAGTCAGAATGTGGCTGATCGGACCGCCACTACCGCGGCGGTCCGATGGTCACCCTGAGTCTGGCAGTCTAAAGACCGCTAGACTCGGAATTACCCCCTCAGTGTGGTAGCATTATGCATGGTCATTAAGCGGCTGAAGTAATGGCGAAACGTTAAAAATTTCACATCTCACTTATTATGTGAAATTCTCATTTTATGAGCGATTACACAGGAAAAAATATATATATATTATGGGAATACCTCATATTAAATGGTCTACAGCCTCAATCCATGACTGATATGTGCATTGCGGGGCCAACTCTTGATAGAGAAGTTTAATTGTATTGGACATTACGACGTATTATGAGTCAGAAAGCAGGCATAAAAAACTCAATGATAGTGTCATTCAAAACTTTTCACCAACACTGAAGCAGTCCAATTGGTCACTATCGAAATCATTCGGATGATGTGTGCCTGGGAGAAGTTACTGTTCCACTGTCTGTTGGAAACTCTGACTACAACCGTGATAAGTAAAGCTTTTTATTGCTTTAGAAATATTGAACATAGTAGTTCTTGATATAAAGCCTTTATATCGTGTGAGACATTCAAGAGTTTTTCAATTCCACAAAATGTAGAAATAAATTAAACCAGAAACAAGCAACTTTTGCAACAGAAAAAAACAGTAAAATGAGTGATTCCTTGCAATTATGCTTGTTAAAAGCTTATTAAAATCCCATTTTTACAGATTTATTTGTAATATATAATTCAAATTGCAATAGGGAATGAAATAGAGTAAACAAAATATATACGCAGACAATTTAGGAAGTAGGACTTGACATTTTACTGGTTCAAAGGAACTTTTTTTGTAATCTCGGTCCGTGCTCTATGCCTCGTCTTAAATCGATATTTATTTTTCCACTTGTCAGGGTTCTTGAAATTACCAGTACATCCTCTGGAAGTTATTCTGAAGACAAAAGGCCCAAAGACAATACCGAACACTCATCCGAAATTTGACGGATTTGTCTTTTTGGTCTGCTAGAGTCATGCTCACTTTCCACTTAAATCTTAGTTGTTTGCCTTTCACTGCAGATCAATAAGCACAGCTTTATGAAAGAGCTGAGATATAAGGTATCTGTCCCAATTTGCAAAACTATTTATTTGCTTTTGTTACTTTAAATTTTGTGCAATAATAGTGTCATCTGTGAGTGCAAATTCACATGTGCCAAGATTTACAAAGTCTTAGGTTACTTTTTAGGTTACTTTTAGGTTAGGTTACTTTTTTTTAACACAAACCAAATGTAAAGTGTTGTGTTGGTCTTTACAATTCCATGCAAATTGCAATTTGTGTTTAACTTTAACCTAAGTAACGCAAAGCTGTGCAATACACTTCCTTGCGTTACTTTGCATCAAGGGGGCATTTCCTGGTTGCTGCATAAGTGTTCCCATTTAACCACCCATGGGTTTTGACGCAAATCCCTATCTATTAAGAATTGGCGAAAGGAATTTGTGCCAGAATTCTACACTTCCCTGAGGCATGGTAACAAGGAGAAGTGTTTTCATTTTACCTGGTTTTGCAATCTTTGCAAGTGTGTTGATTTGTACACCACACACAAAAGGGAAATGTCTTGAAGCATAGTTTTTTTGCAGTAAGGTACATGTGCTTGCAATAAAAATATGCTTACTTACACTCAGAAATACTATAGTACAAGGATGTCTATATAGGTGCATGACAGCCTAAAATGCGCCAGTTCAGGGAGAGAGCAGAACAGTGCCACATGTTAGTAAATATGGAGCTGTTCTGCTCCTTCTGTTCACTCAATACAGTGCAGAAACTTTACTTGCTTGGTACGTTGCATGATTTCTTTCTAAATCTGGGCCATGATGTACTCAAAAATCTATCCCCATGAGTGGGAACTCTATGTGGCAGGGAGGGTATGGCCATGCAGGCTTTTGAATATCCACAAATCTTTGAGTTTGTGGAACTTCACAAACATTTTCTCTGTCCACAGCCACTCTGGAAATGGCTAGACATTGTATCCAAGTCAAGATCAGGAATAAAATAATTTCCAAGGTGGAGACTGGCAAAGAGCTCCAACATGGGGAAAATATTTTCCCTGTGGAGGCTGAAAAGTTAGGACGTTAGTTTGCACCAGTTCTGAAATGTCTGCATTACCAGCCATAGATGGGAATAATTCTTTGTCGTAAAATGGATTCATGAAATAATTCGATGACAACTCTGTAGAAGACTGTGACAGCTGCTGTTTCTGTTGTGTATTTCTGGAAATCTTCACAAAATCTAAAGCAGTGAGAGATTTATTTGAAGAACATGAGGAAACGTATGGGACTAGAGTGGCAGATGAAAAACAGGAATGTTATGACAGCATCCTGCCACCTGTGAGCTGCCACATAACTCCCCCTAGCCTCTGCCAACCCTGCTCTTCATTTCAAATAATAATGTTTTTTAAACCACTCCATTCATCTTCTTATGAACTCTGTTAGTGCTCAAATCAGGCCATTCAGCTTCCGGGGGCTTCTGATGGCAAGAGAAGGAGAGACGGGCTGAGGTGGATAAGGCACAATCCATTTCAAAATGGAAGACAGGATTGCACGTGTGATGGCATGTTTCAGCTACGTCTCCTAACACAGGCACAGTCTATAATTTAACAGACATATTACACATGCATCATATAGCACTGCAATCTGCAATTGTTGGGATTTCAGGAAACTAATCAGTGCATCCCTGTACCCAACAAGTATCCACACAGTGCAGCTTGGGTGGGATCCCTAGCCCTGCCCTAACTTCTGAAAGGGCTAGGATTCTATTTTGATCAGAAGCTGGGACATTAATTAAGGCAGGTCTTCCTCATACTTATATTTACCCTATAATCTGTCCAGCTCCTTGTTTGCAACATGAGAACCATGACTTGCAGGTTCCTATATTCAGCACCAGTTTACTGCCCTGCTGCTGCCACTAAGGAGTCACCAGCAGAGGTAAGGAAGGTAAGGACAACAAGAATTCGAGGCTGTTGCTCTGTGCTTTGGTTTGACAGTAGATTTGTGGGAATAAGTGCGTATGAATGTTTGTGATTGTATGTGTGAGCGATACTCAGCTTTTTAGCAAATATAGGTAGAGATTGAGCATTAAAATGACCTGCTTGATCCCATATTTTCAGACTGTTCTCATCTGAGAATCTCAGAGCCTGTCTATAACAAGTTGCTTGCTTACTGGAGTTTGTGTCAAATGTTACATCACACCACTTTCAAAGATGACCAGCCACTATTGTGGGACTACATTTTAAATTGAATAGGTTTTGAGAACTGGGACAGGTGCCTCTTAAATTATTGGTTAAAGCAGCCTTCTTTAATTTATCCAGTCTTCATACTTGTTAGATCTGTTATCCTTGGCATGGTTTCCTTCTAACCTCCTATTTTGCTGACTTTGTTTTTGCTGGCCTTAGGACCTTTACCACTGATGACTAATGCTAAAGTGCATGTGCTCTCTGCTTGAAACATGGTAACATTGGCTTATCCACAATTGGCATATTTGAGTTACTTATAAGTCCCTAGTAAGGTGCACTATGTGTGCCGAGGGCCGGTTAAAAATGCTTCTGTTGGGCCTGCAGCACTGATTGTGTCACTCACCTCGGTACCAGTTTAAACATGACTCAGATCTGCCATTGCAGAGCCTGGGTGTGAGGTTTACACTGTCATGTCGACCTGGCAAGTTAACCCACTTTCCTGGCCCATACCTTATTTTGTAAAACATATGGGTCACGCCAAAGTTAGGCCCTGACAGCCCAAGCGCAGGGTGCAGTGTACTTAAAAAGTAGGACATGTACATTTAAGATTTACATGTCCAGGTAGTAAAAAACCCTTAATTTGTTTTCACTACTGCGAGGCCTGCCTCTTCTATAGGTTAACATTGGGATTGCCTTATCACATTATATAAGTCTTGGGTCCAGATAGATATTTCGAGCTTAGTGTCTCTGCACTCGCAATTTAAAATTACACTTGATGATTGTGAGAAAACAGGGCTGATTGCAGAGGCCCCCTAACTTTTTGCCCCCATTTTCCACTTTATGCTGGTGTTCTCCTGACTCTGATGGTGCCCTGGGTACTGCTAACCAGTCCCAGGGCCTGTGCTCTGTGTAAAATCAATATGCAAATTAGGCTAATTATAATTGGCTAAGGTAACCTACCTATAAGTCCCTAGTATATGGTAGGGCATGTAGGTTTAGGGACCACAGCATAGGTGGTGCACACCTAGGTGCATTGCTGAGGTGCCCAGTGTCATTTTAAAGGCAGGCCTGCCTTGCTGGCTGCTTTTAAATTAAAGTTATATGCAAATTCGACTTTGGAATTAAAAGTAGTTCCAAAGTCTTAAACTACCTTATTTTTACATATAAGTCACCCCTAAGGTGTGCCCTATGTGCCCCTAGGGCTGGGTGCCATGTAACTATAAGCAGGGACTTTATAAAAATAGATTTATAAACCCTGGTGAGGTAAAAACAGCCAAATTCGTTTTTCCCTCATTGAAGTAAATGGCCTTCATAGGCTAGAATGGGGAGACTTTATTTTAAATTTTAAAGTCTCCTTAAATGTTGCATACCAAGAATTTGGTATCAAATTAATTGTTGTAATAAATCCCACCCACAACTTCCAGTTGTTGGATTTAATATAACTTGTTCAGGTAAAGAGTTTTAGACTTTACCTAAAAAGTTGCCAATTTCAGCCCTGCATTGTTTTTGCTGCTGTGCTCTGATTGGCCAGCCTGCAGCAGCTTAGTCAAGCTACCTTGATGAGGTGTGAAGTGGCCTGGCTTCACACAAAGGAATGTGCTTGTGGGAGAGAATCTCCCCTCAGCAGATGGTGAGGCAGGAAGGGGGAGGGCTGCCAAACTGGTCTTCAAAGGCAGAGAAGGACATTTGGAGCAACCAGCAACACCCCCACATCCTGCAACCCCAGACAGCTAGGTGCCCCCTTGTTTAGATTAGGAGAGGGCAGGAGAGGGGTGTGTTTATGATTTTTAGCCACACCAGTGGGTGGGCTCAGCCAGATGTAACCTCCAAAAATCAGATTCAGCCATGTTGGATTTTTAGAGACTGTTGCCTTTTGGGATGGATTTTTGCCACACTTCCCAGGAAGTAGTCATCACAGGGGGACGACCCTGTACCTGATTGGAGAACCAGGACCCCCCTGCTTTTCACCCAGGAGCAAGGATAAAACTGGCAGACCTGCCCCCACACCTCAGATCCCTACCAGATTTCAACAAGAAAAGAACTAAAGGAGAAGAAGGACTGCCCTGCTGGACCCCTGGCCTGCAACTGGAACCTGCACTCAGAAGGACTGCACCAGCTGCACACTTGGGCTTCACCACAAGAAGGACTTTGCCTGGCTTCAACTGGTTGAAGGAGGGACTCCCTGTTTGCTACAGGTGAAAAATTGCTAACCAGAGTCCCCTGCACCAATTCCTGAAGAAAGTGACCAGCTGACCACTGCCCAGTGGCCAAAAAGGAGTTTGCGCCAGGTGCATTCTGGGAGTAGTAGTCTGCACCCCCCAAGGACCATCTCAGAACTTCTGGACCCTTGGGGTGAGCTGTGGACCCCAAAAGAACCTTAAAAGGACATCTGGGTGAAGCCCCAGAAGTTTGGAGAAGATTTGAGAATTTTTGAAAAAAAGCTCCATAGAGGGACCGACCCTCCGCGGAAATTCTAGCCGGCTTGCCTCAACCGCGACCCGGCCTGATTTGGTGGTTCGTCCCGGTAAAGAAAAATCTCCGAAGAAGAGACTAAGTCCGAAGGTAAAAAGTTGACCGGGACCTCCCAGCCATCGTATCCGAGAAGGGCTCCACGGACGTCGGATCAAGATCCAGGTTTACCCCGGTCGAAGGATTTTCACCTCGAAAAAACGACTAAGTCCGAAGGTAAAAATCTCTACCAAGGAATCCAGCATCGCGTATCCGGACAAGGGCTCCAGGAGGTCGGATTCGACTGGCAGGTTCGTCCCGCTGAAGAAAATCTTCAAAATAAAGACTAAGTCAGAAGGTAACTTTTTAACCGAGGCCTCCCGCGACTTGTAGCCGAGCAGGGCTCCATCGCGGTCGGCCTGAAACTTTGACTTTGCCCCGGTCGAGGTGCAACCAGATGACCCGATTGGCGCATTTTGTTTCTAAGCGCTAGAAAAGTAATAATTCTTTAAAAATTCATATCTCCGGTTCCCTTTATCCGATTTTATTCGTTTTTGTGTCAATTTAAAGATAAAACTATAAACTATTTTTATAAATTGGTTTTGGATTTTTAAACTGTTTCCTGTGTTTTATTTAATTACTGTTTTGTGATATTTGAATGCTTTACACACTGTCTCCTAAGTTAAGCCTTGACGCTCGTTGCCAAGCTACCAAGGGTTGAGCTGGGATTAATTTACTGAGACCTAACTGTACCTAAGTGAAGGTTGGTGGCTTGTTGCTAGGTGTAGGTACCTACCTGCCCTTACCAATAACCCATTTTCCAACAATGGTAAAGTTAGATTCTATGTTGCAAGTCTGAAAATGCCACTTTCAGAAAGTTGGCATTTTCTTAATTTAGCCATTCTTTCCCCCTGCCTTCCTCTGAATACACTTCTGGGTGGGTGACAGCTGGTCTCCTGTGCATTCCCTCTAGACAGCCACACTTAGAGGGAGCTTAGGGGTGCCTTATGGGCAGTTAACATCTTGATGGGTGATCCTGGGCAGGATGGGAGGGAGGAGCTGACACTTAACACCTGAATGGACTGGGCCTTGAGCCCTCACAGAAGGCTGCATAAATCGCTTATGTGTGTCCACAACCAGGTAATCAAGGACAGGACTTTGTGGACTTCAAAGTCCTCTCTTCGTAGTCTTCCCAACTTCAAGACACAGCTGGGTATAAGTGCTGGACCCCAAACACTACCAAATCAATGTACGTCTGCCAAGAAAAGGACTGCTGTGCTGCTAAAGGGAAGTGTCACTCTGACACTCTGCTGGACTTTGCTGGACTCCTGCTTTGCTATGACTGCCCTGCTGTCTCCTTGCCTGGGAGTGAGAAGGACTGGACCTGCATTTCTACATCCCAAGAACCAAAGTAACTCTATGGGCTTGCTGGCGTCTCTCCTGGTCTGAAGTCTCAGGGACATCGAAGACTTCACTTAACCCTGTTACAGCTACAGCTGATGGACTCTGCCAACTGTGAATCCTACCCTGCCAAGTGGTGCCAATCCAGTCCTGGGCCTTTGGAAGTGGTTTCTGCAGCTGTTCTCTACAGAAATCCGCGTATCACCTTCACTGTGCGGATCGGATCCGCAGAATCCCTTCTTGACGCTGATGTATCACAGCTGCTTTTGCGGACATTTTAATACTGATTGCTCAGCTTAGGCTCGAGTCATCGCCTTTAGCCCTGATGGAACGCCTTTGCATCGCTGGCTGCGTGGCTCAATGACACTGCATCATCATTGTAAAGGGTTTGATGTTGCACCTCCAAGGCATCACAATAGTGACTGCGTGGCTCGACGGCAATGCATCCCTGATTGTGTGGATCAGAAACAACCCATCACCTATGCATCGTTCCTTCTGGTCCTTGCATCTGATCCTCGACGTCGACACAATACTCCACCCAAAGTACTTTTTCAACAGGACAAGGTTGGTCCCTGTAGTGGGCATCACTCCATGGCGGTTGACCTGAACTTTTGGCTCTACACCAGTCCAGTGCGACCAGATAGCACTGGTTGGTACCTTAAGTTTCTAAGCACTACTTTTACAGACATTCTTGTCTCAACTTCTACATATTAAACTTTTGACAATTCGGTCTGGTGTTATTTATTAAATTATACTCTATTTTTCTAACCTCGTGTGGATTAATTTTGTGTGCTGTTTTCACTCTTTTGTTGTTTTTCGTGTTGCACAAATACTTTACAAATTGCCTCCTAGGCTAAGCCTGTCTACTCTGTGCCAAGCTACAAGAGGATAAGCACTGGTGAATTTATGGTGTGTATTTGACTTACCCTGATTAGGATTGTGCTTCCTGCTTGGACTGGGTGCATACCCCTGCCAACCAGAAACTCAATTTCTAACACTACTAAATTGTGAAGAGATTGGCAGAGACTATCTGATATTGTTTGACAAAAGTTTGTTCCCAAAATCTTGCCTATTATCAGCCTTGTTCCTCCAAGCTGAAGTAAAGCTGTTTCCTAACAGTCAAAGCAAACGCTTTTTATTTTTGAAAACTCTCCATCAAACTTTCACTATATAACTGGGTCACAGTAAAATATATTCTGTGCTTCCCTTAAAGCTACAGTAACAACAGTATCTGTTGATAGAGATACTTCTTTTGGTTCCCTCTTTTAATGAAGGGGCAGACATGTAATTCTTGTTTTACTTAACATTAAGTTTTGTACAATGCTGCATGTTGCTGTTCAATAACCTGCAAGTGCTGACCATAAGAAAATATGTGTTTGTTGTAAAGAGTAGTTAATATCCAACCAGGTGAGGTGAGTGATCATGCTCAATATTCTTCAACATGATCTTTGTTAAATGTAGGTTTCAATTGAAGGAACATCAGCACAGATAAGCACCTATGTTGGGACCAAGAGCATTCTAGTCTTGGATTGTGAACATTCAGAGATCTGCCACCACATTTTATGCCCATGAAGGATCATTGGTTGATTCAGTGGGCACATAAATTGCAATTAATATGTTCATGCATATAAGATCTTTTTCCATATTTTACTATAACATTACAGTTAAAAATGCTTGTCATAGCGTTCACCAGGCCTGAATCCCAAAGTCATTTGTCATTTGTGCATGTAAGTTAAATGTTCAAATGTACATGTACAAATGGCCTGTTATGAGTGTGTAGCCACATTTATGATTCATCAAACGTGGATTTAGATTTAAAAGATCTACTGACACATACGTGTTTGTTTAAATACATATACTGTCAAGGATGGGGAGCATTTTGTTGTGGAAATGCCTTGGAAAAACTGGGAGCACTTCCACTAGTTGGAGATTTATGCCAATTAAATTAAAAAATACATGTATTTCCCAGATAGGATGGGAAAAGAAAACCTGCAAAAGTGGTGGGGTATAGACAAAAGAAGGTTCTTACACCAGAAATAATACTGTATATTTCCTTTGGAGAAAATAAGTTCACCCACTGCATGAAGAGTTAACTCTAACCTGTGAACTGCAGCACTTTTTGTGACATCCGCTAGAGTGACAACAGACGGAGCTTCAGACCTTTAATTGTTGCCTGACTGCTGCAGTGTAAAGCCTGCAGTGTCACATGATAAAATAACCATTTTCATCAGGTAAAAAGCTCCCATTTTAATATTAGTAAGTCATCACTAAGCAGTACTTGTAGCCCACAAGGTAGGGTGCACATTATTTCAAGTGAGACATTTAGAAAATGAATGTTACCTTGTCTCCACTTTGACAAAGTCCAGAGTCAGAGTCCAAACGTGCTCTATTCAGTTAGTTAAAACCATAAAAGGACACACAAGAAAATAAAAAAAAACATTAAAAACAGTCAAAAACTTAAAAAGTAACCAAAATAACAATTTATATAAATAATCAACACAGTAAAAAGTCATGGCATGGGAATGGAAGATGCATCTCAGCCAAAGGCAGAGTTTTCTTAAATCCTCTATGATAATATTGCAGACCACACCTTTTCCCATTTCTAATTGCAGCCACGAAAATTCTTGAACAACGAAAGAACTCCAGAGAACAAGGTAACATCTGGAGATAAGTCAGGGATGGTCTAGCTTGAACAAAGCCCTTCCCTTTTAATAATGGCGGAATACAACATTGACATAATAAACAGAACATCAAAAAGTGGAGTGTATCCTGAGAGAACAAATTACCACAGGCGCAAGAGTCCAAATCCTCCACCTTTTGTCTCTCCTGGGGTACAGCGAGTGCCCAGTTTAAAAGATTTAATCTGAACCTAGTTAAAAGGAAACAAAGGTAGTGCATTGTAGTCCCAACTAAATAAGGTTCTATTTTGGGATAAGTTTTTAACAAAATGTAAGATTGTACGGTTGTTTAGTGAGCTCTTTTGCTTGCCGCTTCGCACTCGCAATAGACAAGAAGAGCCACTTAACCTAATATAGAGCTCTCCTGGTGAGTCCATTAGAGGACACAATCAAAGCACGGCAGCCCGTTTTTTGCACTGAGGTCTTAATGTGGCAAAGCCAAGGGATACTATTGGCTCTCTCTGAGGACAAACAATCTTTGACAGTTTTTTGTTGACAATTTTTTATAAGTCCAGGGAGGCATTAATCCAGGTCCTGATCCAGAGCATCAGGTGAGATACTGCCACCAGATCAGAAATTTACCCCAACCCCAATTCCTGGCCAATATAAGTGGCTACAGATGGAGAAACAGAAAGTAAACTTCACAGGAATTCTGGGTTCTTATATCTCCAAATCCCACTCCCATTGCATGCAATGGAGGCACATTTTGCCTTGTATTCCTTCAACAGGGCCTAAACTGATTTGCTCCCCAATCTTTAAGCAAAGTCAAGGACTGCAAGCACAGCTCTTGACATTGAATTATTTCTGCTTTTTATAAAGGAGCCCATGAACCCCTCTCATCGCTCAGAACTCCCAGGTAAGAAAAGGTGGATACCCTAGTAACTTCATTACCCTTTCCATAGCACCTTCTCTGGATTCTTACAGCAGCAGAAAGATCTAGGTGGAGCTCATTAAGAAAATTCACAATGTTGTGATGCATCCCCGAAATGATCAACAGAGGCCACAGTTTTGATCGATTAACTCGGTCAAAAGTGGACATTAAATCCATAAATTCTAAGTGAAGTGTAATTCTCCTGGCTACTCTCCATATCATTATTATCAACTGGAGGGTATGGCATTGATCTGTAGGACTTTTCCCAAGCCTAAACCCAAATTGTAAATTAGAGAACATGTTATGTCAGTCAATCTGGAGAGGATCACTCTCCCCAGAGCCTTGACTGTCAAGTCAATGAGAGATATGGGTCTGTAACATTGCAGATCTGCTCACGCCCCTTTCTTAAATGCTGGTATAATGACAGACCAGGACGAGGAGGATGGTAACCCTGTCCTACAAGCAGCATTGAAACGTGAGTTAAAATTTTGCCCTACAAAGGTGGACTCGACCTATATCAAGAAGCCGGGACTCGGTCCAGGCCTGTCACTTTGTCCTTAGACATAGTTATAATGGCTACTAGCCCTTCCTCCTCAGTAAAATTCGTGATTACCCTTCCCAAGTGTCTGAGTAGGAACATAAAGGTCCTCTGAGGGGTTTCCATATATGCCCATGAAATCAGATACCTTGTATGAGCAGATATGGTACAATCAGTAGGGGTATTAACAGTCCCAGTAAAAAATGGGCGATTGATATTTTCCCAAAACATGGAACTATTTTCAAAAATATTTGCTTGCAACAGGTCATTTCAAGCATTGTATTTAATTTCCTCTACCATGGCCCATTCCAGGGACAAGAATAGAGAACTGTGGTCAATAAACTGATTGCACTTAATCTCAAAAGAAAGAACTAAGTGGACCAAATCTGTGGAAATAGAAATGTAACCAAAGGTAGATTTCAGTCCTCTGCCCACGAAAGATGGGATAACCTCACCATTACTCTCCCTTTCAGTAGTTTGTAAATTGAAATCGGTAATAACTTCCTCTAACAACATTCCTTGTGATGTGTGCTCAAAGTGAACACTTAAATGATTACCTAAAACAAAATCATAATGAATGTGACACCCCCTTTGACAATGATGCAAGTCAAAATCGCCTAAAACGATAACCGTAAAGGGAGAATTCTGTTCTTCCCCAAATGACTCAAAAAATAATTTAAGACATTGCAAATGATCAGTGGGAGTAACCCTAACAATGGAATTATAAACTAAATAGGTTTGGCACATTATTAAAAACGAACAGAACCGCCAAGCGATTCCTAGAGCCGATATCGAACTTCTGGGAAGAACATGGGGTTTTAGGGGAGAATAGGGTAAGTAACCCCCTCCTTAACCCTGCTAGATTGTGAGGGCAGTGCGGGCTCAAAATAGAAAATACACCCATCTACAAAAAATATGGATACCAAATCCCATATTTCTTGTAGTCCCACAATGTGCTGGTCTAATGCGATATTAAGCCACTTCTCTTCCACTCTTTTACTACTAAGACCTGATATATTCCAGCTAAGCACATTCAGCTGAGAATCTGTGGTACAGAGTAAGGGCCGAATTTATTAGGCATTGGTGCAGCGAGGTGCTGCAAGCAATATTGCTGCGTTGAGCTGTGTCATTTCCGAAATGCAGGAATGTGCTGTATTTTCAAGAATAGGATGCTTCTCTGTTTTAACCCCCTATGCCAGCTGCAAATCAGCTGCCTAGCGCCAACGCTGGCACGCTGGCACGCTTGCACCATGGTGCAAGGATGCCTGTGTTGTGGGGGTGAGTGTTTATGTGCAGGAAGGGACACCTTCATCATTAATGAGGATTTGCTCCTTCTATGTAAGCTGAAGAATGCAGCAAACATAAAAAAATAAAAAAAGAGGCAAAATAAAAGTATTTCTCCTTGTTGCCCCACTCTAATGTCACCCCTGGGAGACATTAGTTCTTGGCACTGACTCAGGTTTACAATTTCACGTAAACTTGGGGCAGCGTAAAAAAGCAATGGGAGTTGCGTTGTTATGCCCACAGCAACACCCATTGCACACCCCTTTGCCACAGAAAACTGTGTAGGGCCTCCCATATTTACAAGGCGGTGTTAAGCCACGAAAAGTGGCTTAATGCTACCTTGTAAATATGGAGCAGGGCACAGCACTACTGGAGCATTACTAAAAGCGGCGCTCCGATGGTGCAATGGCTTCGTAAATGAGTCTCTAAGTGGAGGGGAAGCGCTTTACTGGTGCCGGTGACGCTGTGGAGGAGGGCAGGAGCCCTTTAAATTGAATTTCGCGATCCCGCCTCGCGGGAAGCGCTTTGCTGGTGCCGGTGACGCCGTGGAGGAGGGCAGGAGCCCTTTAAATTGAATTTCGCGCTCCCGCCTCGTGGGAAGCGCTTTACTGGTGCCGGTGACGCCGTGGAGAAGGGCAGGAGCCCTTTAAATTGAATTTCACGATCCCGCCTCGCGGGACGCGCGTGGGCGGCGCCCGGGCAAAGTCCGGGCCAAGGGCGGGCCCGTCCTTCGCCCGTCATCGCCAGGAAGAGACTGGGCTGGGCCCCCTCCCTTTCGTTTTTCTTCTTCTACTGGTGGCCCTGGCTTTATGGAGAACTGCTGATTTAAGGAAAGCAGAGTGAAGTCTTTGCCAACTGTGACTTGGGTATTTAAATTTTATTTTATTTTTTAACTTAGCCCGCCATCTGTACTCTGCTGACTAATATATGCGCAATACGCGCAAGGTGACAGCAAGGCCTACTGTGCTACAACTTCAGGGGGTTCTGTGTGGTAGAAGGTTGTGGCTGGACAATTTCTTCTTGAGACAGAGGATAGGACCGGAGCATAACTCGGCTTTACCCCTCCCTAGTTTGGGGCATTGAGACTAACGCACCTCTCTTGGATAAAGGACTAGCCTGCCTCAATGGGAAAACGTAAAGGAGATAGTGGGGAAAGGGAATGCATTCAGGAGGCCCCTCCACCTAGGTTAATAACAAGCTACCTAACCTCAGTCATGGGCGCTATTGAGATGGAGAAGCCACTCTAGAGTCATCTCTTGAGAAAGCAGGAAAGGGTGGGAGAGAGGGAAGGACTTTGCCTGCTTTACCTTCATTAACCAAGACTAAGACAGGAAACCCTTGTGTAATAACAGAAATTGATCAAATAACTCCCACAACTCCAGAGAGTCCACCTCAAAAAAAAAGTAGGCAAGTAACTCCCCCCCTTATTGCAGTAACCCCCAAAGATTTAGTTGGATCTCCTGCAGACAGGCACGACTTTGGAAAGCCCCTATCAAGAACTAAGAAGAACAAGAAGAAATGTTTATCTAATCCTAAAAAAAAAAAAAACTACAGGGAAACACCTAAAAGATTGCAAAAATCCGGATCCAATCATAACTTGTTTCTCTCAGATTGAAGATCAACTTAGAGATATTAAAAAGCTGTGTTCATCAGTTTTGGAGAGAATGGCCACCCTCGAGCAGAAGATTGAACTTATAATAAATATAAACCCTATACCATCGAGGGCAGAAACTCAGAACAATCACAATCACTCTTTCCCACTTCGCTTACCAGCTCCGCCTGTTCACCAGCACCAGCACCAAAATTGTGGATTGACTCCTGCCCAGAATTCAATCCAAAAACCACTGAGTTTAGAGGCAGTCCAGGATTCTATAAACCTACAGTCACAGCGGGGTATAACCAAAAGGGAAGGCTTAGCGGGTCATGAGATAACAAGAACTCAAATAGCCTGCCCGAGGATTCCGTTGGCATGTGCCCCCTATATCTCAATCTTGGAAAATGTCCCTATATTAGAAAACGCTCATCCCGAGTCCCATGTGTCACTGCTAAATAAAGTGACTCACTGGGTAGGAAAGCACTCGGGAGGGCGGGTAGATTTCCAAGGGGACATTTTAACTGTAAGAAGGGTTCCTTGGGTTGGCTCATCTCCTAAAGCATCACCTGGGGATTGTATCATAATAAACTTCAGGAGCCCCTGGACTGTTAATGCTTTGTACCACCATCTTTCGATTATGAGACCACCTGCAGGGCCTATAAGAGTACAACGTCTGACTAAGTTTATTCTTCCTACATTAAATCCATTTTACCTGGACCCAGCTTGTTCTGGGAACCAGAATTTCAGCAACCCTGGTCCCTCTAACTCCCCTGACACTGTCCTGATATTATCTAACAGGTATAAGCCTTTGACCTCACTAGAGCAGTTAGACTGACCATTAGTAATTGAGCCTTCTTTGCAAGGCCCCCCGGAGACAAATATATTGCCACAGTCCCTCTTGCAATCCAAGGGAGCCCCCGATATACATGATACACAGGGTATGACAGCTTTAGGGATTATCTCCTGGAACGTTGCAGGTTTAAAATAAAAAATTGGAAACCCTGACTGGATAAAATTAGTGACGGAAAATCTTTTTATCTGTTGTCAGGAGACCTGGCTCACAGAATCCCCGCATATCAATGGCTATACCACATATAGGGGGTCATTCCGACCCCGGCGGGCGGCGGGCACTGCCCGCCGGGCGGAAACCGCCCAAACACCGCCCCGCGGTCAGATGACCGCGGGGGACATTCCGACTTTCCCGCTGGGCCGGCGGGCGATCTGCAAAAGATTTCCCGCCGGCCCAGCGGGAAAGCCCCAGCAAAGATGAAGCCGGCTCCAAATGGAGCCGGCGGATTTGCTGCGGTGCGACGGGTGCAGTGGCACCCGTCGCGATTTTCAGTGTCTGCCAAGCAGACACTGAAAATCTTTATGGGGCCCTGTTAGGGGGCCCCTGCACTGCCCATGCCAGTGGCATGGGCAGTGCAGGGGCCCCCAGGGGCCCCACAACACCCGTTCCCGCCAGCCTCTTCCTGGCGGTGTAAACCGCCAGGAACAGGCTGGCGGGAAGAGGGTCGGAATCCCCATGGCGGCGCTGCTTGCAGCGCCGCCATGTCTTATTCCTTTGGCCAGGGGAAAACCGGCGGGAAACCGCTGGTTCCCCTTTTCTGACCGCGGCTTTACCGCCGCGGTCAGAATTGGCCAGGAAGCACCGCCAGCCTGTTGGCGGTGCTTCCACGGTCCCCGGCCCTGGCGGTCATGGACCGCCAGGGTCGGAATGACCCCCATAGTGTTCCTGCAACTAAGGCCTCCACGGGTAGAGCTAAGGGCGGTCTGGTTACTTTTCTATCTGTGGAGGCCGGAGGGATGGAAGCACATGTAGTGGGCACATCACCTTTTTTTCTGGCTTTATCTTTGAAATTAGCAGAGCCATTTGATATACTACTGATCAACTATTATAACAATACTTTTGATAATTCTGATATAAGTGTGGTTAGTAGTTTGGAGACGTTAATACATAAGGTAAGAACTATTAGTAAAAAAGGACCTAAGAATAGTCTGGGTTGGTGATTTTAATGTCCACCTGTGTGAGCCAGAGTTCTTGGACTGTTGTGGACTTTTGGACGAAAATGATCATCCCACTCGACATTTTAAACACTCCCCATATGGAAATGCTCTTAATTCTTTGATAACAGCAAACTCTCTTCTTTTTCCCATACCAGCTATTAGAGGGATACCAACATTTGTAAGGGGGGACACTCATACTGTTATTGATTATATTATTTATTCCAGAGAACTATCCTCTATTGCAGGACAATTTAGGGTGACTCCGACTTATATTAGTGACCATAACCCCTTATCTATTGTGATTAACCTGGATTTGACGAGCGACTCAAGAAGAGGGAAGCAACATCCTGCTATGAAGCTCTCATCCCAAAAAGGACTCACAATTAAATGGGGAAAGATAAATAGTAATACCTTTTTCAAAGATCTATTTCTGAATAAATGGTCAGATGTTATGACATCCCTGGATGAAGATAGGGTCCCCCATGAAATCGTCCATGCATTTTCCTCTCTGACAAAGTATATGGCGGAGAAATTACAGCCCTCTCGCATTAACAAAGCCCATGGCTCAAGATGGTTTAACCACACATGTACCACATTCTTAAGTAAGTTAAAGAAAACAATCAATGCATCTCCTCAAGATCGACAAGCAATTAAGATTGCTAGGAAAAACTACAAAGAAGCACTTGCTAAAAGGAAAGTCGAACTAAGTGAATCTGCGTGTGAGGAACTGATGGTTGCAAGTAAAATTAAAGATACAACTGCATTTTGGCGCATGGTTAACTCTTTATTGTCGAATGACAAACATGAGACGTCCATGGATACTGTCATTCCAGCCAAGACTTGGGTGGACTATTTTAAAAAAACGTTCGCCACAGAGACAAATGTTCAACCAGAAATGTTAAACCGTCTGAAGTTTGCAGGAAATGATCAGCTAAGTCTGGCTTTTAGTAATATTATAAGTGTGGACAATGTTAAACAAGCCATTCAAGATTGCCCCCCTGAGAAAGCCCCAGGCCCAGACAGAATTCCTGCTGATTTATATAAAGCACTTCCAGATTTCTGGGGACCACTGCTTACTAATGTTCTGAGATCGGCTGTGGTAGGCCCTCTAGTAGATTCTTGGAAAGAGGCGATTATCGTCCCGATTTTTAAGAAGGGAGACAGGGCTGATCCTTTGTGTTATCGCCCAATTTCTTTATTGGATAGCTCAGTCAAAATTCTAGGTCGAGTGATCCTAAATAAGCTAGAAGAATGGGCGACTGAATCTCACTCCCTCTCAGAAATACAATTTGGCTTTCGCCCAGGTGTTGGCACAGTGGAACAAACTCTTAACTTGACTCTCATAGTCCAGAAATACACTAAAGTTAAAAGGGGCTGCATACATCTAGTATTCATGGATCTGTCCTGTGCCTTTGATACAGTCAATAGGGGGAAACTGCGGATAGTATTGCTGGATATGGGCGTGGATAAAGATATAGGGGGTCATTCCGACCCCGGAGGTCAAGGACCGCCGGGGCCGGGGTCGGCGGGAGCACCGCCAACAGGCTGGCGGTGCCCCGCAGGGCATTCTGACCGTGGCGGTTTGGCCGCGGTCAGAACAGGAAAACCGGCGGTGTCCCGCTGGTTTTCCGCCGCCATGGGGGATTCCGACCCCCTCACCGCCATCCTGTTCCTGGCGGTTCCGACCGCCAGGAACAGGATGGCGGTGAGGGGTGTCGTGGGGCCCCCGTAAGAGGGCCCCACTTTGAATTTCAGTGTCTGCTGTGCAGACACTGAAATTCGCGATGGGTGCCACTGCACCCGTCGCACACCTTCGCACACCTTCCACTCCGCCGGCTCCATTCGGAGCCGGCTTCCTCGTGGAAGGGTGTTTCCCACTGGGCTGGCGGGCGGCCTTTTGGCGGTCGCCCGCCAGCCCAGTGGGAAACCCAGAATGACCGCCGCGGTCTTCTGACCGCAGGACGGTCTTCTGGCGGTCCCAGCCAGGCCGGCGGCTACCGCCGCCGGCAGGGGTCAGAATGACCCCCATAATCATATTACTTAGTAAACTTCATGCCTGTACAGAGGCTCAGGTCCGTTATTCTCAGGAGGGATGCATGACAGAGAAATTTCCCTCACTAAAGGGGGTTAGACAGGGATGTGTCCTTGCCCCTTTTCTTTTTCTCTTGTATATAAACGGCCTAGAGAAATTTCTTTGCGAATCAGGGAAGGATTCTCCAGTCATCAATAATTCTCCAATCCCTGTACTTCTGTAAGCGGACGATGCTGTACTCATTTCAAGGACAGCAAATGGCCTCCAGATTTTATTAAATGCTTTTAATACTTTTATGGGGAACCTTGGTCTCAAAATAAATAGAACTAAGTCATTTGTGATGAAGACCGGACCCAAATTAGCAAAAACGAAAAAAAATGTTTTAGACGGGCATGAGATACTCAAGGTCCCACATTTTACGTATCTGGGGGTTCCTATTGATATAGATTTTAATTGGACATTTTTAGTTAATATACGCTCAATACAATTCCAAAAAGCCATTGAAGCAGTTTTTAGGTTCGCGAAAAGACTCCGACATAAACCTGTTAAGGAAATGGTGACTGTCTTCTCCTCTAAGTGTCTTTCTATTGCGACATTTGGAGCCGGGGTCTGGGGGTATGCAGAATGTACAGGACTTCAGACTATAGAAAATACATTTTTAAGAAGGTTATTAGCAGTCCCTCAATCTACTCCAGTAAAGTTCTGTCACAAAGAGGTAGGCTTGAGATACATATCTAGCTATATAAAACTTCAACCTGTAATATTGTGGGTTAAAATCTGGACTAAGCCAGAAGCGCATTTATGTAGAAAGGTGATACAGGATTGTCTCCTCTTGTCACGATCTCTGGATATACCCTGGCTTAGATATGTTTATCTCTCCCTCCTATCACTAGGATTAGGGGATTTTTTTCTTAAACCAGACACCCTAACAAGACAGGACATTAAGAAGGTTAAAGATACATTCTGGCATAAAAATCAGGCTATGGAGTCAGCATCTGGTGTAATGAGATTATGGTCGAGGTATGAGACACAGCAATTTCAACCAAAGCTGTATCTGACCATTATTAATCATGAGCGACAAAGGTTTTTACTCACGAGGCTACGTTTAAATATTCTACATTACTTGGTAGCATTTCCAGTATGTGGAACCTGGTTTAAGAACCTCCCTCCTTGTCGCTGCGATGGAAAGACACCTCAGAATACATTACATTTTATGCTTTTTTGCACTTTATATGTTGTCCCAAGAAAAAGGTTTTTACGTCCGTTATTTTTGTGTAATAATATTAGAACTAGCCAGCTTGCTTATTCCCATTTACACGATCTGGGAAATATGGACACAATTCAGGCTGTGTTAAATTTCATACATGCTCATGGTATTCTGAAAATGTATTAATAACGTTTTTAGAAATTTTAATGACTGAGAAATTTGTATGTTTTATTTATTTGATGTCTTTTATGGTCTTTCTGTACCGAATAAAGTAAATGAATGAATGAATGAGTCTCTAAGTGGGCCAAGGGGGCTTCGCCTGCTCTTAGTCAGTCGTTGAGATCTAGATTGCTCAGAGGTTGAACATCTACCCATGATGATATGTGATAAAACCAGTGCCCCATCCCCCTGCATGTTATTACACCAAAATCTAGCTTTAGGAGTGAGCTCAGGGGTAGATTCCATGACCCCTTCTCCTAATTTGAGATTCCCCACCAGTACAGCTACCAAAGGCATTGGTTCAGGCGCCAACTATAGCCGAAAGGTAATACCCATTGTCACTTTGGGGTCCAAAGGGGCATATCTCATCCCTCTGTAAGCTCTTCATTATCAATCAATCAATCAATCTGTAATTTGTTAAGCGCACTACTCACCCGGTAGGGTCTCAAGGCGCTGAGAGGGGGTGCTACTGCTCAAAGAGCCAGGTCTTGAGGTGCTTCCTGAAGGTGAGGAGGTGGTGGGTCAGACATAGGTTGACGGGGAGGGAGTTCCAAGTTTTGGCGGCAAGGTGGGAGAAGGATCTGCCGCTGGCTGTAGTACAATGGATGCGGGGGACTGTGGCGAGGGTGAGGTGGTGGAGCAGAGTTGGCGTGTCGGGATGTGGAAGTTGAGCTGCTCGTTAAGGTTGGCAGGTCCGGCATCGTGGAGAGCCTTCTGAGCGTGGATCAGGAGTTTGAAGATGATCCTTTTGTTGACGGGGAGCCAGTGGAGGTCTCTGAGGTGGGCTGAGATGTGTTCATGGCGAGGGAGGTTGAGGATGAGTCGTGCTGAGGCGTTCTGGATGTGCTGAAGTTTTCTCTGGAGCTTGGCCGTTGTTCCTGCGTAGAGAGCGTTGCCGTAGTCCAGTCTTCTGCTGAAGAGGGTGTGGGTGACCGTTCTTCTGGTTTCAATGGGGATCAATCTGAAGGTCTTGCGAAGCACGCAAAGGGTGTTGAAACATGAGGATGAGATGGCGTTGACTTGCTGGGTCATAGTGAGCGATGAGTCCAGTATGAAGCTGAAGTTGCGTGCATGGGTGGTGGGAGTTGGGGAGGATCCCAGAGTGGCAGGTCACCAGGAGTCATCCCATGCTGCTTTGTTTGAACCGAAGATGATGTTCGGTCTTCTCCGAGTTCAGTTTGAAGCGGCTTGCTTCCATCCAGTTGGCGATGGCGTGAAGTCCGGTGTGGAGGTTGGTCTTGGCGGTTGCGGGGTCCTTTGTGAGAGAGAGTATCAGCTGAGTGTCATCCGCATAGGAGACAATGTTGAGGCCGTGGGATCGGACGATGTTGGCGAGCGGTGCCATGTAGACATTGAAGAGAGTGGGCTGAGTGAGGATCCCTGGGGGACTCTGCAGATGGTCTTGGTGGCTTTTGACAGGAACGGGGGGAGGCGGGCTCTTTGGGTTCTGCTAGAGAGGAAGGATGTGAGCCAATCCAGGGCTCTGTGGCGGATTCCAGCATCGTGGAGGCGTGCGCGAAGTGTGTGGTGACAGACAGTGTCGAAGGCTGCAGAAAGGTCACGGAGGATGAGGGCAACGGTTTCACCTTTGTCGAGCCTGCTCCTGATGTCATCGGTAGCAGTGTTGAGAGCGATCTCGTTGCTGGGGTTCTTGCGGAAGCCAGACTGGGAGATGTCGAGTTGGTTGTTGTCCTCCAGGAAGCGATATAGTTGGCTGTTGATTATCTTCTCAATGACCTTCGCAGGGAAGGGGAGTAAGGAGATGTGCCAGTAGTTTTTGAGGTCTTTAGGTCGTCTTTGGGCTTTTTGAGGAGGGCGTTGACTTCGGCGTGTCTCCAGCTCTCTGGGAAGATGGCGGTCTCAAAGGAGCTGTTGATGATGGTCCAGAGCTGAGGAGCGATGATTTGGCTAGCTTTATTGAGGACGTGGTGAGGGCAGGGGTTGGTGGGTGAGCCGGAGTGGATGGAGCTCATGGTCTTGGTGGTTTCCTCATCATTGGTGTGGGTCCAGGCACTCAGGATGTTGGTGTGGATGGGTGTGTTGGGGTCGGCGTTGGCAGTGGTGGTGGTGGACGGCGGTGCGAAGCTGCCATGGATGTCTGTGATCTTGCAGTGAAAATCGGTAGTGAGGGAGTCGCAGAGGTCTTGCAAGTGTGGGCGGTCGGCAGAGCAGGACTTGGGGTTGGTGAGTTCCTTGATGATGCTGAAGAGTTCCTTGCTGTGTGCGTTGTTGTCAATTCGTTCTTTGTAGAAAGACCTTTTGGTGGTTTGGATGAGCTGGTGATGTTCGCGGATGGCGGATTTGAGGGCGGCGTGGTTGCTTTCGGTTGGTTCTTGGCACCAGATCTTTTCGGCTTTCTGGCAGTCCCTCTTGGATGCCTGAAGGTTTGCGGTGACCCATGGAGCTTTCTTGCTGGTAATGGTGTTGGTGGTTTTCCTAAGTGGAGCGAGGGTGTTGGCGCAGTTGTCGAGCCATTGCTTGAGGTTCAGGGCGGCAGTGTTGGGGTCGCTGGTGTTGGGTGGCGGGGCGTGGGCGAGGGTGGAGATCAGTTGGTCCTTGGAGATGTTGTTCCACTTGCGATGAGGGGTCCAATGCTGTTGGTGCTGGGCGATGGGTTTCTGGAAGGAGAAATGGACACAGCGGTGGTCGGTCCAGTGGAGTTCGGTGGTGTGGGTGAAGGTGATTTGGCTACTGGTGGAGAAGATGGCGTCGAGTGTGTGGTCGGCTGAGTGGGTGGGTGATGTAACGAGTTGCTTGAGTCCAAGGTTGGCGAGGTTGTCCAGTACGGCCGAGGAGTTGCTGCCGCCGGTGTTCTCCAAGTGAAAATTCAGGTCACCGAGGAGCATGTAGTCCGTGGAGGCGAGGGAGTGGGTGCTGATTGTGTCGGCAATGGCGTCGCAGAATTGTGGGTGGGGCCCGGGGGTCTGTAGACGAGGGTTCCTCTCAGGGTGATGTTGGCGTTGATGTAAATCTGTAAGTGCAGGTTTTCAATGGCCTCTAGGGTGTCATGGGTGTCGGTTGAGATCCTGATGGAGCAACTGTGGACTATGGCGATTCCTCCTCCTGGTTGGTTGATGCGGTCTCTTCAGGTGATTTTGTAGCCCTCAGGAATAGCTATGGTGATGTCGGGTTCGGAGGAGGGGTTCATCCAGGTTTTGGTGAGGAAAGCGATGTCTGGGGAGGTTGATGTGAGCAGGTCCCAGAGTTTGACGGCTTGCTTGTGGACGGAGCGGGTGTTGAGAAGGATGAAGCTGAGGTGGTTGTTATGGGTGGCGTTGTTGTGGTGCTTGGTGGCTTGAGCGCAGGTGAAGTTGCACGTCCGGCATGAGAAGGGTCCATGGGTGTGCCTAGAGGAAGTCTGGACGGAGGCGGTGCGGCGGCCAGGGTTGAGCTCGTGGAGTTCTTCTGCGGTGTAGTGGCATCTGGTGGCGTGGGGGGTGCGTGGGACAGGGTGACTGGCGCTAGGCTTGCCTCTGGTGCGCCAGCAGCACAGCCATGCAGAGGCCGCCATGAAGAAGAGGAGGTGGGAGGGAGGAGCAGCTGGGAGACGGGGAGCGGTGGGCAAATGGGGACACGAGGGGGGTGGGGCTGCAGGGGATGCAGCGGCGAGGACGGGAGAGCGGAAAACCGTGAAAAAAAGGGCAAAAAAGAGAAAAGGCACTAAACAGAGTCTGGAAACAGAAAAGGCACTAAAAGAAGGAAAACAACGGCACAAGCAACACGAACGCAAATAAGTACGGCACAGATAATGGCACACACAACACAAAGACAAATTACAGGACAGCACAGATAATGGCACAAATAGCATGAAGACAAGTTACAGGACAGACACACAATACTTACGGCAACCACTAAACACCAGGGATGACGCACAGGCGGGTGCCTGCGGGTGGTGGAGGGCCTCGAACTCGCAGCAGCAGTGAGGGTGGGTTCAGGGGCACGGAGGCGGACAGGTGGAGCTGCGCAGCGTGTAGAGTGAAACCTGGCCTTAAAACAGGTCAGGGGTCACTCTGTGCACTGCTCAGCGGCTGCCATTAAGAAGGGGAGGTGGGAGGGAGGAGCAGCTGGGGGGCAGGAGGCAGGGAGCGGTGGGCAAATGGGGGGATGAAGGGGGGGGGGTGCGGGGGACACAGTGGCAGGAATGGGACAGTGGAAAACCAGGAAAAAAGGGCAAAAAAGAGAAAAGGCACTAAACAGAGTTGGAAAACGGAAAAGGCACTAAAAGGAGGAAACCTACGGCACAAGTAACATGAAGGCAAATAAGTACGGCACAGATAATGGCACACACAACACAAAGACAAATTACAGGACAGCACAGATAACAGCACAAATAGCACAAAGACAAGTTACAGGACACACACACAATACTTACGGAGAAGGGGACCTACTTGGTGCAGAGGACTGTGGAGGAGGAAGTGATACCTAGTCTAACATGAGGAAATGGGCAAATGCATAATGTTGCCCTTGTGCACCGTCTTTGCACAATGGGTATCCTTAAAGGGGGCCCAACAAGACAACACACCTGACACAGGCACATATTGTCCATCTTGAAGGCCATTCAGCATTTGTGTCGCAGCTAAACACAGGTGCTCCCTAATCACAATCGACAAATCAGAAATAGATGTTTCTGTTGCCCGCAACTTTGCCTTCAAACCCTCCAATAAGTTCTGTATTGACTTCACAATGTTCTCATATAGAGCCTTAAACATTGACTCCACAAGAGCTTGAATGTGAACATCCAAGACAGTTATAGAAATAGAGTCAAGCAAATTATCGATGACTGAGGAGGCTTCCTCACCATGATGGAAGACAGAATCCTTAACAGTTATCGGGCACAGCCCTCCGAGGATAGGTTTGGCCTTGGTGGCATATCACTTCCTTTTCCACAGGTGTGGCCTTCTCCAGGGATGTGGCTCCTATCACAGGGTCTTGCACAACTCAATCTCTCCCTGCACAGTGCAAAGACCAGACTCAAATACCACACCCCCCTTAGAGGTTGCTCAACCTGACTGAGCAAGACTGTTTCCATCCCTAGGCCCTGGTTCTCTTCAGCGATTTGAATCTCCTCAGTCAGTGCACCCACTGCAGTAGTAAGATAACATAAGATAGATGCACATTTTCAAGGAACCTTGGGTACATCAGCTTCCGCATTACAGCTTGATTTGTGGTTATCCAAATTAACAGCCAGAGGATGGACAAAGTCATTGACGGGTGCAGGACGGGCTCGCCCTTGTCCCAGACTTTGCCCAGGTACGGCCCGTGTTGCGGGACTCCTGCAAGCGCTTTACAGTGCTCCCACCACACTGGTGATGGTACTTGTCAAGAGCCACCTCTAGAGCCCAAAAGTCTCTTGGAATTCGTAGTCCCTCACACCAATCCTACTCCCATGCAGTGGGACTCTTGCAAGCACTTTATAGCACCTTATTTTGCCCCCACCACAGAGGTGATGGTACTGGTCAAGAGCTTCACCCACAGTCCCAAAATCTCATGGGACTCGTAGTCCCTCACACACGTTGCTGCTCCCATCTAGAAGTACTCCTTCAATCGCTTTATAGCACTCCCACCACACAGGTGATGGTACTTGCCAAGGCCCACCTCCAGAGCCCCAAAGTCTCATGGGACTCATAGTCCCTAACGCCAATGCTGCTCCAAAGTCCAAAAAAGCTAGTTTCAATGTGGCAGGTATAGCCACATGGCAAAAACCACAGTACAGATTAAAAATCTATTACTGTATTTAAGGAATAGGGCCAGCTGGAAAAATAATAAGCAATTATTTTCCTCTAAAATTCTCAGGCTTTCGTGAATCCATCACAACCTATTTATTAAAATTCTCTGATTTATTTAATTTCTGTAATTTATTTCAAATTCTCTAATGTCAATATACTTTGATGATAATAAGCATGTCCTACTCAAAATCTCATCAAGGATCTTTAAACTCTTCAATTGACTTGACTGGTGAAGCGATTGACATACTGTGCTGGCCACAACCTTGAACCAGTCTTTTTCAACATATCAGGACTGGTCGTTGGCCCTTCCTTGTCTATGACATGGTCCGATAATTTTTCTATTCCATTATATATACAAGTAGTTCACTCTCCCCCCATAACCCTAATTTACTGTATGTTTTAGATTTTGGCACAAGCTTGAACACAATGCCTTTGTAATGCCTAATGCTCATTGAAACCCTCACTGTGTCTGGATATAGAGGAGTCAGTTAAGATAGTACATTACTGGTTGACTTCTGTTTCAGACAAATTAATTCTGTTGACAAGTATACTTAAGCTTAAGTCTAAGTACTTTGCTCCATTGTTTAGCATGGAATTGATAGCCCAGAAATTAGATGCAACGCTCTTGAATGAGCTTGCAGTAACAATTAGTTTTTTACTGCTAAAATGATATACTCTGCGGCTATTAAAACTATCATAAAGCCTTTGGGAATGTACATATTTCCTACTACTCTAACAGAATTGAATCGGCTCAAAATGTAACTAAGGAAATTTTTTCCAGTGAAGCATTTGATGGATCCATCTCTTAAGGCTATGAAAACTATTCTATCAGAGGATTGCTGCAATAAATTGGTTGATCATTGTTGCCAAGAGAATTGCTGATATCTATTGTTAGACATGAATTCCTTACCATGGTAGTCCCCCCATACTTTTTGCCTTCAAGTCCCTACTCTTGCTGAAGTCATTTTTGTTGGCTTTAGGACTCTGCACACTTTACACCTGCTAATCAGTCGGTAAGGTTTTGTGCTCTCTCCTTTAAAAATTGGTATACACTTAATTGGCACATTTATTTACTTACAAGTCACTAGTAAATGGTATCACCTGATTGCAGTGTCTTTAATTTAAATGTGGCTAGTGGGCTAGAGCACTCATTGTGTTAGGGCCTAACCATTCCTAGGGCAAGGTGTGCAGTGTTTAAAAAGTAGGACATCTGTACATAAGCTGTACATGCCTGACAGTGAAAACTTGTGAAGTTATATTTCACTGTTGTAAGGCTATCCCTGCCACAGACTAACAGTGGGTTAGCTTTTATATTTAATACATGTAACTTCAGTCTACAGACTAGGAACAGATAGAGAAATGCAACTTCCACTCATTTGAAAAGCAACTGAAAATCCTCTTTAATGGAAATGTTGGATTTTGCGTTAATATTCCGAAAAGGTCACTTTAATTTAAAAAGTTAGCATTTTTCTGTCTAAACCAAATGTGCCTTTCTGCTAGTCTCCAGTGTCACAACTGTGAATGGCTCTCCTGTGGTGTGCTGTGTATTCCTTTCAGATGGGGACAAAAGGGCCTTGGGTGTGGGTAGAGTGTTCCTCTGCTGAACCGGATATTCTAGGCATTGTACTAAGCCCTTCCTAAACTCCAAAGGGTAGCTTCAGGGCTATGCCCACCCCCTTCCTGACCTCTAAGGGCTGCCTGCCACTGACAAATGCTGCTCTCACCTAGGCCTGCCTGCCTTTGCCCCCACAGAGAAATCGGAACCAAACCCAGGAAAGGAGGAAGGTTAAATAAGGCAGGCATCCCCTACCCACAGAATGGCACTGGGTACAAAAATAGCAGAAACTCTCATCAGAACACTCCTGATGAAGATTCAGAAGAAGAACTGCACTACTGTTTGAAGAAGAAAGACTGGACCTGCTTGTCTTGAAGCCATTCTTCCCAGAAGTGACTCCAAGGGTCAGTTGACTGACCTGTTTGAGCTACAGGGACACAACAAGCTCCCAGGGTCCTTCCTGCAACTGTCTGGCTGACTAGCACCACCCAGACCAGTCTCTGCTGGCCCCTCCATGCTGGCAGCAGGTGGTTGGCCTCGGAGCAGTTACGCCCTTTGGGAGCATCAACTGCTGTGGTGGAGGGTGCACCATTTCGTTCGTCTGCACACTGAGATCTAATGCACCTAGCAGCAGTTGATAAACTGTTGGGTGTATATAAATGACCATGAACAGGACCTACTCGATCTGCTGGGCATTGAGGTGTTGAGGGGCTCATTGAGTAATAGTTAATTGTTGTGTCTGTTCCACAATGCTAATTTTGTCTCTACCAGCATTGCTGATTTCATCATAGTATGTATGCATCTATGCATTGAAAAGAAATGGAGGCTGTGCCACCCATCAAAGGTGGTTGAGAAGCAAAGATCGTTCATTGCAATAAGAATGCATTGTTAGTGGTACGGGGTATAGACTTAGGGCCATATTTACAAGGCCCTTTTATGCTGGTAGAATTCACGTTTAGTGAGGGTTTGGCAACGCCCATTGCAGGGCCATATTTCCAAGGCCATGTAAAGCCTCCATGTGTAGCTCCTCATGGCCTTGCAAATGCGTACTATGCAAGGTGCTGCATTTAATGCGACAGGGAGGCATGCCATGGGTGTTGCGGTGGGTGTACCCACGTAACACCCATGGAATTTGACACATTCCCAGATTTACGAGGTTTTGTAAACCTGCGAATGCATCAAAAGCCCATGCTTCCCCAGGTGAAGCGTAAGGGAGGTGCAACAATGAGAAATACCTTTCTCCTGATTTTTATATCATTTTTCCATGTGAGCTGCAATCTGTAGCACACATAAAAATAGTAAAACTCCTCTTGTGATTCTTTTTTGCAGGACAGTGTCTCTTCCTGCAAAATACCAATCATCCCTGCATTGCAGGCACCCTTACAGTATGGTACAGGGGTGTCTGCATTGGCTCATGGCAGCACATTGTGTGCTAATGCAGGGGAAAAGGACAAGAATGCACCATATCATGTAGATTCAGCACATACCTTCCTTTTTCTTTTGACACAGGACAGCACTGCAAGAAGGCTTGTGGTGCTGGCCTGCATCAAAAGTTTGTAAATTTGGCCAAAGGTTTAGGAAATTTGGAGTGGGGCTTAGGTGTAGCAATTATGCAAGTAAAAGTAATAGGTCAACTTGAGTTGAGTCGATACTGGGTGATCTGATTTAGAAAAGTACAATGTTACAGTGTTTGCCTCTGCTTCTCAAAATATTTTTGGGGAGATTAACTGTACCACTAATCTTTTTTTATCCTCTTTATTTCTTACCTCAGAACCCAAGGGGAAGAAGAGGTCAACATCGAAGGTGGGTCCACGAGGAGATGAGGGTGCCAGTGCCACCCCCAGTGTGGATGCTGGCAGATCTGCTGGCCCCAGTGCATCTTACTGGTATTATGAATATTATTTCCCTAATTTTCACCTCTCCGCATTTTTTATATTTGTTTTTTTGTTTTACTGTGCCTGTCTACCTTTTGTTGCACTTATTTTTGTCCTAGCAAAGCTTTGTTAAATTCTTGTTATCCCTGCATTTGTCTTTTTTTCATGTTTCAGTACTGACTTCCTTCTGTATGCACTAGCTTTCTTCTGCTTTGTTACTAAGTTTTTCTTTCCCTTCTCCGCTTTTACATGTCACAGACTGGTACTTTAATACTAAGAGGACAGATTTTCAGGACAGGTAATATACTGACAAGAGTGCATGCCCAAGTCAGCTTTTTTGCACATGTTTGTGAAGGTTTTCTTTGCCTTGTTGATGCACATTGAATTTGCCAACCAAGACCTGACCATAAGTTCATCTGAATTGACCAAAGTATTCCACCCCTTTATTGTGTTTCAATGACTTAGCTTTGCCCCTCCATTATGAAACATTTGCAATTGATTTGTCTACCTGGCTTTATTAACAACTGAAAAAAAATTCTAAAGTAAATGATAGTAGAAGATAGAACTGTAATGATCTATTGTGGTTTTATTTTCTAGGAATCTAAAATGTGTAACATTTTTTCCAGCCGCACCAACTACGAGTTCAGGGGCCAGTGGCAGCACCTGTGCACCGGACACAGCAGCAGTCAGTGGGGGAGAACCAGTGGCAGTAGGGACTGGTGTTGCTAAGTCATATTGCTCTTGCTCATTGACAATTAGTAATATACTCACCTCAAGGCATTGCTTGTGAAGCCCCTGGTTTATCAGCTGCAGCGGGGTTGAGTTACAAATGATGGCTTGATGGAAAAGCTAATGAAAGTTGGATGGCTAAAAGAAAGAATAGGTAAAATGGCTTATAAGTGAAAGGATGTGTGGGTGAAAGGAAAGGATGCATAGATGAGTAAAAGGAGATGCATGGGTGGGTGAAAGAATGGATAAAAGAGCTGAAAGGGGTGAAAGGATGCCTCAGTGGGTGAAGAGTGGATGGGTGTAATGCTATCTGTATTTAACCACCAATTCCATCTTGTCCACCAACTCCATTTCGTGCTTAGCTTAGCTTCAAATGCAGTCATATGCAGGTATTTTTCCACGCTCAACTTGTTTTCTACATTGAACGTGTTTTTGCTCTTCTCATCAGAGAAGGGAACATATCAAACCTCCCTCTTGGGTTTATTTAAGGTATATAAGATGGGGACATGTGGCACTGAGGCAAAAGGAGCTCATTTTTGAGGGTGGAAGCACTACTCGAAAAAATCAGAGTCCCATTGGGGAATATTTCTCCTGTCTCAGCTGTTCAGGGTTCCACAGCTTGATGTTGGCAAGGACAAGGATGATGTTGGATTCAATCCCTATAGTGATGCATTTTTATTTTTTAATTATCTAGAATGCTGTGTGCATGCATAAATATATATTCACTGCATACATATCCATTGTTAATATGTTGCACTTTTTCAGATTATTATTATTCAACTGCTATGATTATTTTAGTACCTGAACATGCTTTTCTGCATTCAAGTTAAATGCTCATGTTAATATTTTTGTATGACCTCGTTTAAGACCTGGTAAATGCCTTAATAAATTCATTACTCAGACTGGGGCCCATATTTACACTTTTTTTGCACCCGCATTTGCATAATTTTTTTACACATAAGTGGCACAAAGTTACAAAATACAATAATATTTTGTACGTTTGCGCCGCTTTTATGGCAAAAAATTACACAAATGCAGCTCAAAAAAGTATAAATATGGGCCTTAGAGTGTTGTATTCTTTGCATTCTTTATCCTTTTTCCCTCTTATTTTGAAGCTAAGCAGAACAATTCGGCATAGTCATTTGCAGGATACGAAGTGAAAGATTTAAAAGTGAAAAATGTTTAGCATCAAGTCAAAGGTGGTTTCCAAGGTTCCAAATGACATACCAGGGTGGGGAAAAGCACCCTATTATGTTCTTGCAAATTAATGATCTTGTGGCGCAGGATTATGTGAAAATTGGGACGGAAGTCTTATCGATGCTGAGCCAAAACCAGTTTTACTCTTTTTACAGAAAATGCTAGTAGAAAGGGGATATAATTTATCTATTTTAGGCAGACGGGGCTGGATCCTGTTATCTGCCTATAGAAAAAATGCATGAAAGGTATGTGCAGTTAGAAGAATAAAACCAGCAATTAGAGAGGCAGCTAGTTGAAGCTAAAAATACTGTCTTGTCAGAATAAGTTATTGCATTGCAAATACTTATCAATCTGTCGCTCAAAAAGGCAACTGTTTGCATTGCCCAATACAGATATTGGAAATGTAGGGGTAGAGTCAGTCAAAAGAAAATTCATAGTTATTGCTAAAGCAGGGTTAAATTAGAATCCAGAAATCTGGGATGCTAATTTCTGGGACTCCACTGATTTTTCAGGTTCCAGTGATGAGTCAGTTAAAAAAGGTGGGGGCCAGCTTGGGCCAGACAAACAGAAAGTAGTTAGTGCACCGCCTAAATTTACACAGAAAATACAGGACACTTCACAAAACCTGGGTGGTGGGGCTTGAGGTGCACTGCCTAGAAGATTATACACAACAGGAAGTCAGTAATATCATAGACAGATTCAAACAGAGATCTGGGGAAACAATACTTACATGGATGGTGTGATTATTTGACACAGGTGCCTTTGGAGTAATGTTAGATATAGGAGACACTCCTAAGTTTTGTTCTCTTAGCACTGACCCCATAAAGCAGGAGCAGTTTAGAAGTTATCAGTTTAACCAACAGATCACCCTACTTCAACTAGCATTTGTGGGGTGTACCATAAGTATCCTACAGAATCAGACTGGCCACAACATGGCAAGCCCTGGTACACCTTAAGAGATGAAATGCAGAGAATTAAGGAGGGTATGAAAAGTGCTATTTTCCTGGGTGATGCTCTCTGTCTGTGACCGACCACTCACTGTATCAGTGTGAAATAAAATTATTCTCCTTGCTCCTCCAGCATACAAGTCATCATGTCTCTCCTAATTAATCAGAAAGGGCGGGCACTGAAAGATGTACTGGAGGCAGTTTGTGAGTTAGGAGAGCTTGGAAACTTGACAAAACCTGAGAGAGCCTCAAGGTCTCAGGGTTGCACAGATAATAACAGAGTATCCAGTAGAGACATGTTTATGGCATTACTGAAGGATGGTGTCAACAAGGAGCAGATTGATGGGATACACACCAGAGTTTTGTGGGAGATGTATCGTAAGTGAGGGCTGGACAGAAAGGAGGGCAGTTGGATCGTGAATCAACAGGATAATAATCGAGGGAATCGGGGCCAGCCGCAGATGCTTGAGGAAGGAAAAGAGAGTTAGACAGGGATTGGTTAACTGTTGAGAACAGGGAAGGAGAGAATCTCCTGGCCGGTATGAGAGCATATATCCAGACCTGATTGGGGCAAAAGTTTACAGGTTTAAGTCAAATTAAGAAACAGGCCAAGCTCTGGTAAAGGGATGGGTTTGTAAAGATGGCAGAACCCATGTTGATTTAGAAATTGACTGGAAGCACAAACATTTTCAAAGGGTCCGGGCCTTAGTCAACTTCAGAGCGGAGGCCTCTTCAATTTATGGAAATCCCAAAAAGTTTACAGGTCAGCACTACACCATCATAGGTTTGGGTAGAAAGCAAACCCCTGCAGTGCAGACTACTGTTCAAATGAAAATAGAGGGAATACCAAAAAGAGAATTTACTGTTTTGATTATGCCCCTCCTAGAGTATATACTGGGAATTGACATTCTGAAGGGGATGACTTTATACTTGAATGAGGGTTGTTATCCATTTGGATCAAAGAGATACATTTCAGTGGCAGCAGCACGGGTGAGTCACCTGAAAATACCACCAGTGAAGGTGCCACCAGCAACCAAGGTGGTTCATTTGAAACAGTACCGAATTACGGAAGGGCATGAGAAAATAAGTGAGACTATACAGAAGTTGACTGAGGCAGGTGTGATGGCTCCAGCCACCACTGAATTGACAATCATCTGTGGCCATGCCCCGACTGGATGGGCGCTATAGAATGAATATTGATTACTGCGAATGGAACAAATATATGCCCTCTTTGACTGCTACAGACCCTGACACCATCACTTTGATTGAGAGAATACATAGTTTAAAGGGACCTGCTATGCAGCGATTGATATTGCCAATGCTTTCTTTTCTTTACCATTGGCCCCTGAGAGTCAGGCGCAATTTGCATTCTCATGGAGCTGCAGACCACTCCGAATGCTAAGACTCCCTCAGCTGTATTTACATAGCCCCACCATCTGTCACCAGCTTGGCAGAACACCTGGATGAAGTACACGTTATTCCTGGGGTGTGATAGTCTCATTATATCGATGATGTAATGATTTAGGGAGAGTCACAAGAACAGGTGCAGACTTAGTTGGACAGGGTTGTGGAACTCTTGCAGAGGAAAGGGAGGATGATTAATCCAGATAAGAGACAAGGGCTTCAAATTGTGAAGTTTGTAGGAATCTAGTGGAATCAGGGACATAGAGTGGTGTTGTTGCAGGCAAAATCAAAGATATTCAAATTTGCCACTCCCCACAATAAGAAGGAGACTCAGTGATTCATTGGACTTTTTGGTTTCTGGAGACATCATATCCATCACTTGAGTCAGATTTTGGCCCCTTTGTACAAAGTGACAAGAAAGAAACATGCGTTTGAATGGGGAGAGCAGCAGCACTGAGTGTTTGACTTGGCAAAAGAGGTGATTCAGCAGACTTTAGATTTATGGCCAGTGGCAGGAAGGAGACATTGACTTACATGTAACCATTCAGGGGCAGCATGCAAATTGGAGCATGTGGTAAAAACAGGGAAGAAAGAGAGGGCCCCTGGTTTTCTGGACCAAAAAGCTACCAGATGCTCAGGGGGATATACTCCCTTTGAGAAACATTTACTTGCATGTTACTGGGATCTAGTGGATACACAGCAACTGACCCTCGGTCATAATGTGATTCTGAGACCTGACATTCCAATAATGCAGTGGGAGATGAGTTCACCTATAACTCACCGAATAGCACAAGAGGTCTGTATAATTAGGTGGAAGTGGTACATACAGGACAAGGCTCGAGTGGGACCAGCAGAGACAGCAGCCCTGCATGGAGAGGTGGCACAGGCCCCCATGCAGGATGATGAGAGGGTGGAGAGATAAAAACGTCACCAGTGAGGTGGGGTGAGACATTTGAATCCTTGTCCCCTGAGGATAGGAAGCATGAATGGTTTCCCAATGGTTCAGCAAGTATATAAGAGCCAAAAGACACTGGAAGGCAGTATCATATAACCCAGTCACCAACAAGCTGCTATCCACTACAGGAGAAGGGAAGAGTCATCAGTATGCAAAATTGAATGCTGTATATCAGGCACTGAAACAAGAATTGTCTGGGACCTGTCACATTTGTACTGATTCTTGGTCTACCGCCAATGGGTTAGCCACCTGGCTTCCCACATGGCATGCACATAACTGGCAATTACATTCCAAGGAGGTGTGGGGCAAAGAATTGTGGCAAGAAATTTGGGAAATGCTAGAGCAAAGTACTGTTACTGTGTATCATGTAGATGTCCAATGTCCCACTGACTCACTAGAACAATGGTTTAATTCCCTTGCAGACAACAAAGCCAAAATCTCAGAGGCAAAAATAGTGACACAGGACTCTGACTTGGTGGGGAAGGCTAAGTGGGCGTACCAAAAATGTGGGCATCTGGGAGAGAAGGCCACTAACAGGTGGGAAGAGATAAGAGGGATGCCCATTCCCCTAGATTTGATAAAAACAGTGTTCACGCAGTGTCCTATTTGTCAACACCCTCAACAGAGATCTGTCCCGCAAACTGTCAAAGGTCAATTGGGGAGAGGGAAGTTGCCAGGGAAGATATGGCAGATTGATTACATTGGGCCACTACCGACTAGTCTCAGGTGTCAATACACTTGCACAGTAGTGGACAAATTCTGGTTACCTGATTGCCGTCCCTTACAAACGTGCCACTCAGTTTAATACCATCAAAACTCTGGACTTGTTAATTAGATATTACAGAGTCCCACTCCAATTCCAGAGTGACTACGGGTCACATTTCAAAGGAAAACTGGTGCAAGATTATTGCTCACAACACAATATTGAGTGGATTTATCATATTTCATATAATCCACAAATTGGAAGACTGATTGAGAGAATGAATGGCTTGTTGAAAGCCCAATAATGAAAATTATCAGATGGAACTTTGAGAAACTGGAGAGAGCATTTAAATGAAGTCCTAGAAATTTTGAATAACAGACCATTGACAAATGCAGAGACTCCTTTAATGCGGATGTTGACCCCAGCATTACAGCCACAACCCCATGTAGTGACCAACACCGCCATGTATTGGGAAATAAAGCCAGAAGCCTTATCTCCCTGAGAGCCACACCAGAATCTGCAGGTCTATTCTGCACGCCTTAAAAACCTACTGATTGAAACCAAGAGACATGGCACTTCTTGAAACAGGTGTTTACAGATTCTCCGGGAGAATTCTGGATTAATTGCTCCCGGATGAGGGTTGGCACTCAAAGGTATTTAGGTCTTGGGGGAGTGACTGATGCAGACTGCCAAGGAGAATTAAAAACTATTGTTTGGAATAGTGGAGACACTGACTTGATAATACAACCTGGAGACAGAATTGTGCAGATTGTAATTATCCCAGTGTATGGATGAATAGTGATCAAGGGGACTGCTTCGGTCCTTCTTAGAGATCGTGGGGAGGTTTTGGCTCAACTGAAAAAATCCCTGCTGCTAAGGTGTGGGTAGAATCTCTAAATTGTCCTCCTGAACCAGCAGAAATGATAGCAAAGGACAAAGACAATGTCCTGTTAATCATGAAACCAGGGCACGAGAAATGGGAATATATACCAGCAGATAAATATTATTTGAGAGAATGATCATACTTATCTCTTTTACAGATCATACTATGAGGTATCTTTGTGCTAGCTGTTCTACGTGGTGTCACTTTGGGCGTGTGTGTGTGTGTGGGGTCAGGAGAGAGCAAAAGTCCCCAGCTTCAAAATGATTGACCGACCACGCCGATCAACACCTTTACTGCACCTGACTGAAAATGTTTGGACAAATCTCGCACGAGCCATGCTCAACAGATCGAACTTCTGTATATCCAACATGAAAATACTGTTGATTTTATATCATCGTGCCTGGTCACCATACCAACTCCTGCCAGAGCAAATATTTAATGCCACCAACAAAGATGGAGCATTTCAAGAAAGTAACGTGTTGTCATACTTCTCCTTGTCTGAATACTGCAGATTTTGCCAAGCGGTAACGGATGACAAATGTGATAACCTAACCCATGCGATTACCTACAATATCGCTACCAGTGATGTCTTCTTCAACTTAACGTGTGATTCTCACAAAATCTGAAAGTGTGCTCAAATGCGCCTGGGATATCAATGGGGTTTCTTCAAGAAATCCTGTGGGAACAACAAGTACTGTGTCAGCATAGAAACAATAATTGTAAGAATATGAACAATACCATGTTTGGTCAACATACTGTGACTGCTGCTAGCCACATCAAACATGTCAAACTACCAGTGGGATGGTTGTTCTCTTCTGGAAATATCACGTATACATATATTCCTACCAATATAACAAGTGGCCCGAATGCCTTTATGCGCTTAGGATTCATGATGTTTCCATTTCACTCTGTACATACTTGCTATTGAAGGAAAGTACCCTCTTTTTGGCATTTTATCCCCAATTTCTGCCTGATATCAGTGTTTTTTGACTATGGCACTGGAGTCCTGCTAACCAGGACCCCAGTGCCTCTTCTATCTCTTCTCTCAATGTTGTCACTGCATACTGGTAACTCAGTATTTCATCCCAAATTGGCATACTGGTCACCCCTTATAAGTCCCTAGTATATGGTACTTAGTTACCCAGGGCATTGGGGTTCCAAGGGATCCCAATGGGCTGCAGCATTAGGTTTGCCACCCATAGAGAGCCCAATACAAAGGCTTCTGCAGGACTGCTATTGCAGCCTGCATGAAATGGTGCATGCACCCTTTCACAGCCATTTTCACTGCACCAGGTCACTTAGAAGTCACTTATATGTCAGGCATTCCCACCCTGAAGGCTGGGTCGACAGTACCCATGTGTGAGGGCACCCCTGCACAAGCAGAGGTGCCTCCACATCATCCAGGACCATTTTCCCAGACTTTGTGAGTGCGTGGACGCCATTTTACGTGTGCAGTGGAGATAGGTCAATACCTATGTCCAGCTTCACAATGGTAACTCCAAATATGGCCATATAAGGTGTCTAACATCTGAGAATTTCACCCCACTACTGAATCTAGTATTGGTTGTACAATTCCATACACTCTGGGGGCTCCACAGTGGACCCCCCAATAGTGCCATACTAGCCTTCTGTGGATTTCCAGGCAGCCCCAGCTGCTGCCACCTCACAAACAGGTTTCTGCCCTCCTTTTGCTTGAGCTGCTCAAACCCAGGAAGGCAGAACAAAGCATTTCCTTTGGGAGAGGGGTGTTACACCCTCTCCCTTTGGAAATAGGTGTTACGGGCATGGGAGGGGTAACCTCACAGATGGTGCCCTCCTCGCATAATCCAGTCCACACCGGTTCAGGCACAAAACTGGACAAAGGAAAGGGGAGTGCCCTGTCCACTGTCCATCACCAGCCCCAGAGCCTCTGAAAATGCTTTGAAGGGCACAGATGGTGCCCTCCTTGCATGATCCAATCTACACCGGTTCAGACACGAAACTGGACAAAGGAAAGGGGAGTGACCACCCCTCTGTCCATCACAACCCCCAGGGTGGTGCCCAGAGCTCCTCCAGAGTGTCCCTAGGTTTTGCCATCTTGAATTCCATGGTGGTGGGGCACTCTGGGAGCATCTGAGTGGCCAGTGCCAGCAGGTGACATCAGAGCCCTCCCGTGATAGGTGCTTACCTGTGTAGCTGACCAATCCCCATTTCAGGGCTATTTAGGGTCTCTCCTCTGGGTGTTTCCTTAGATTCGGATTGCAATACTCCATTAGGAATCCTCTGCATCTTTTATTTCACTTTCTACCAATGAAACTGCATCTGGACCTTCCAGGAATTCTACAAACTTCAAACAAACAAAGAAGCAAAGATGACTTCTGCAACATTGTATCTTCAGCTCCTGCCAGCAACTGCAACTGTTTCCAGGTCGTGCATCCTCCTAGGACTGCCTGTCTTCAGCCTGCACCAGAAGAATGAAGGACTCGCCATTGAAGTGAAGGAGTCACTTCCCTGCTTCAGCAGGCACCCCTCTGCAGCGAGCGACGATGTGTGGCATAGGTCTCCTGTCCTGATGAAGTGCATGGATCCAGCAACACGAGTGGTGGACTGAAATTGTCCCAATGGTCCTAAGGTCCAGCTGTCCACCTTTGGTAGAAGTAAGAACTTGCCTCCCCACTCAAGATAGTACCCCCATGCACTGCTTGATTTGCAGTTGCCAAGGCTTGTGTGCGACCTTCCACAAAGTTCTTCGTACACAGCAGAGCTCCGGCCCTAAGCACCCCTTCCTGTGATGCACAGCTTCCTGAGTGGCTCTCCGGTGGCGGGGGAGCCCTTTGTGTCATGCTACATTGGCCTCCATTTGCACCTTCTTTGTCCCCATGATGTGGGTCTCCTGTGGGTGCTGTCTGGTCTTTTCAGGGCTCACTGAGTTGCTGAGAGCCCCCTCCGTCTTCCCCTCCTGGGTAGAGGCTACCAGGTCCCTCCTGGTCCCGGGCAGTGCCGTTTTCCGCTAACCTCAAGCTTTGCGTATGCCAAGGTATGTTGGCAAAATCCAGAGATGCAAACCAGACTGTAATCTTCCAACTGGTGTGGAATATCATCTGCACTAACCAGGGACCCGCATCCGTCTACTTGGGTGCAATACTGACTGTTCATCTTCACCAGTGGTTCTTCTTTTGCACCTTCATCCGGGTTAGCAGGGGCCCCTGTTCTTCCTGGGCTCTTCAGTGCTTCTTGGACTTGGTCCCCTTCTTCCACAGGTCCTCAGGTCAGAGAATCTATCATTGGTGCCTTGCAGTCTCTTCTGGTTCTTGCATAATCTTCTATCACAAGTGCTTGTGTGTTCTATGAAACTTACTGTGATTTACTCCTGCTTTCCTTGGAGTGGGTTCTATTACTTACCTTTTGTGTTTTCTTACACTCCCAGCACCCCTCTAGACACTACACTTACCTAGGTGGGAAACCGACTTTCACTTTATTCTATTTAAATATATGGTTTGTGTTCCCCCAGGCCCATTGCTATCTATTGTGATTTTCACTATTTGCTCTGTTTTCTAACTGTTTTTGCAGCTATTACTGCATTCTAGTGTATAATACTTACCTCCTAAGGAAGTATAGTCTCTAAGGTCATTTTTGGCATTTGTGTCACCAAAATAAAGAACCTTTATTTGTGTAACACTGAGTATTACTGAGTGTGACTACAGAAGTATTGCATGTCTTCTAGATAAGCCGTGGTTGCTCAGCTACAGCTACCCCTAGACAGCCTGGCTTCGAGGCACTGACTACATTTCACTAATAAGGGACAACTCGACCTGGTATTAGATGTAAGTACCTTTGGTACCCACTACAAACCAGGCCAGCCTCCTACAATGGTGGTGCAGCAGTGGGATAAGTACTTTCAATTGCCTTATCACTCTGTCACCGGTTCTTTCCACAGGCAAGTGTACTCTATACGTAGAGCTATACATACTTATACCTAGTACAGGATCTAGTCTCTTATTTTCCTTTCTGCGAGACTAGGGGTTAGGAAAAGTAGTTTATTTTTTTCCTCTCACTCTACTCTAACACTCACTACACAATGTCTTCTGCTGGGTCTAGCTCTGAGGTCATGGGGACTCCCTATGAAGGCATGAACTTCAAAGAACTCAAGAGGCTTTGCTCAGATAGGAGCTTAGATGTAGGGGAGAACCCTAACACAAATTTCCTTTTGCGTCTCCTTCTCCAGGATGACCAGGAGCAGTCTGGTAACCAGTAAGAGGAGGAAGGGGGAGATTCTTACACTTTGCAATCAGGGAATCAGCCTGAAGATTCCGGGGAGGGATCTTCAAAAGATCTTCCCCCTAGCAAACCATCTAGTGTAGCTGGCAGTGGTAGGGGTAGTCACTCTGGCAGGGATCCCCTCACACCTAGAGGTCAGATCACTAGGGTTACCAAGGTTAGGGAAAGATCTACCTCTGCCCATTCTCATGTCACCTCAGTTTCTGAGGGATCCCACACTTCCACGCCAGGTGATGACTCCATAGATAGAGAGCTCAGAAAGCTGAGGTTGGAGTAGGCCAGGCTGAGGCTGCAGCAGCAAAAGCTAGTCCTAGATAGGGAGGCCATAGCTGTGTAAAGAGAGAAGAAGGGGTTGGGGTAAGTTCACCATGGGGGCAGCAGCATCAGTTTAAGGAATTATTGTGTTAGGGAGAATACTTTTGATTCCAGAAACTTGCACAAAATTGTTTCCAGTTACAAGGAGGGGGGTGATATCTACAAGTGTTTTGCTGCACTTGAGAGGGCTTGTAAAGTACAGAGGGTCCCTAAGATGCAGTGGGCTGCTATTCCGTGATTGTCCTTGTAGGAAAATAGCCTCTTTCTAGCATGGTTACCCCCACTTTTGTCCTATTTGTGAGTGTGTGTCAGTGTGTTTTTACTGTGTCACTGGGATCCTGAAAGCCAGGACCTCAGTGCTCATTGATAAAAACCTATATGTCAGTGTGTTTTTCCTGTCTCACTGGGATCCTGCTAGCCAGGACCTCAGTGCTCATAGTTTGTGGCCTAATGTATGTGGTGTCAGTAGTGCCTAACTGTGTCACTGAGACTCTGCTAACCAGAACCTCAGTGCTTATGCTCTCTCTGCTTTTAAGTTTGTCACTGTAGGCCAGTGACTTCATTTACCAATTTCAATTGGAATACTGGACCCCCCTTATAAGTCCCTAGTATATGGTACCTAGGTACCCAGGGCATTGGGGTTCCAGGAGATCTATATGGGCTGCAGCATTTCTTTAGCCACCCATAGGGAGCTCAGACAAACCCTTGCACAGGCCTGCCATTGCAGCCTGCATGAAATAATGCACATGTTATTTCACAGCCATTTTCACTGCACTTAAGTAACTTATAAGTCACCTATATGTCTAACCTTCACTTGCTGAAGGTTAGGTGCAAAGTTTCTAAGTGTGAGGGCACCCTTGCACTAACAAAGGTGCCCCCACATAGCATTGGGGAGCCAATTCCATGCATCCTGGGGGCTCCACCGTGGACACCCAGTACTGTCAAACCAGCTCTCTGAGGCTTGCACTGCAGCTACAGCTCCTGCCACCTCACAGACATGGTTCTGCCCTGCTGGGGTCCGGGCAGCCCAGTCCCAGGAAGGCAGAACAAAGCATTTCCTCTGAGAGCAGGGTGTTACACCCTCTCCCTTTGGAAATAGGTGTTACAGGCTGGGGAGGGGTAGCCTCCACCAGCCTCTGGAACTGCTTTGAAGGGCACAGATGGTGCCCTCCTTGCATAAACCAGTCTACACCGGTTCAGGGACCCCTTCTCCCCTGCTCTGGTGGGAAACTGGACAAAGGAAAGGGAGTGACCACTCCCCTGTCCATCACGACCCCAGGGGTGGTGCCCAGAGCTCCTCCAGTGTTTCTCAGACTTCAGCCATCTTGCTTTGCAAGGTGTGGGGGCACTCTGGAGGGCTCTGAGTGGCCAGTGCCAGCAGGTGACGTCAGAGACCCCTCCTGATAGGTCCATACCCGATAAGGTAGCCAATATCCCTCTCAGGGCTATTTAGGGTCTCTCCTGTGGGTTCTCTTCAGATTCTGATTGCAAGTTTCCTTCAGAAATCCTCTGCAATGACTTCAGACTCTTCTGACCTCGGATCAGCCGCAGCCTGCTCCAAGAAACGCTGTAACTGCAACAAAGTGTCTACAAGAGACACTTTTCTTCAGGAACCTCACCTCCAAGTCAGCAACTGCAACAGTTTCCATGGTGTGCATGCTCTGGGGGCTCCCTGTCTTCATCCTGCACCAGAAGGACCACAGAAATCTCCTGTGGCATGACAGAGTCACTCTCCTGCTCCAAGCAGGCACCTACCAAGCTGACAACCGGTACCCTGGGACTCCTCTCACGGCAGCAAGCGTGCTCCTAAGAACACAAAGCATTGCTATCATCGACATAGACTGTCCTGAGGTCCTGCTGATACAATTTGGAGGAGGTAAGACCTTGCCTTCCCCGAGAGCGATGGTACCCCTGTGTACTGCGTCTCCTTCGCCTCCTGAGGTTTCTGTGCAGTCTTTGCAAAATTCCTTCATGCACAGCCTGGCCCAGGTCCCCAGCACTCCTTCCTGTGATGCTCAGCTCACTTAGTTGTTCTCAGGCAGCTTGGACCTTCTTTTGTTGTGCTGCATCAACTACATTTTGCACCTCCTTTGAACCCGGGTCCTGCGGCTCTTGGTGATGCTGGCTGGCATCCTGAGGGCTCTATGAAGTACTGAAAGCCCCCTCCTCCTCCTCACACAGAGTTGCGGCCTCCAGGTCCCTCCTGGGTCCATCCAGCACCATTTTGATGTAAAATGCACTTTTTTTGAAGACAAGGCTTGTTGGTGCCTTCCAACAGGAAATCTCATCTGAAACAATCTTCACGCCGTGAGACATCTTTTGCATCATGCAGTAACCCACTGGCATCTTCCTAGGGTGCATTTCTGCGGTCTTCGACTAACCAGGGATTCTTCATTTGCACCATCTTCTGTGTTGGAAGGGGCTCCTGTCCTTCTTGGAACTTCTTTCGACTTCTGGACTTGGTCCCCTTCCTTTGCAGGTCTTCAGGTCTAATAATCCAGCAGTTGTTCTTTGCAGACTTTGTTGGCTGCTGCAAAATCCCCAAAATGAGGTGTAGTGTGTCCTAAGGATAGGATACTTGCAGTACTTTACTCCTGCTTTTGTGGGCTCTGGGGTGGGGTAATTTACTTACCTGTACTGTATTCTTACTCTCCCAGCGATTCTGCACACACTACACCTGTCTAGGGGGGAATTCATGATTCACATTCTGCTTTCTTAGTATATGGTTTGTGTTGCCCCTAGACCTATTTTCTCCCATTGCATTCTATAGGATTTCCTACTGTTTGCATTGATCTATGACTATTTACTTGTCTAATTCAGGTGTCTAGTGTACATATTGTGTATAATACTTACCTCCAGAAGGTGTATTGTCGGTAAGAAATTTTTGGTACAGTGTCACCCAAATAAGTACCTTTATTTTTGGTAACACTGAGTATTGTCTTTGCTTGTGTATAAGTACTGTGTAACCATAAGTGGTATTGCATCAGCTTTGCATGTCTCCTAGTCGAGCCTAAACTGTTCCCCTATAGCTACCTCTATCAGCCTAAGCTGCAAGAACACTACTACATTCACTAACAAGGGATAACTGGACCTGGTGTAAGGTGGAAGTACCCAAGGTACCCACTACAAACCAGGCCAGCTTCCTACAGCCCTTTTCTTGCAAGGGGAGGGATAGACTTCTCACTGTCTGGGGAGCAAGATTCAGATAATTAAATTTTTTTGAAGACAGCACTCTTGGATGGATTTAGCTTAACCACTGTACAAAATAGAATTAAGTTCAGAGAGACCAGAAAAGAGTCTTCACAAGATTGGATAGACTTTGTGGACTGTTCTGTGAAGGCTTTGTAAGGTTGGTTATATGGCTGCAAAGTGTCTGACTATGAGGGTCTTCATAATCTGATTCTGAGAACGCATATTCTTAATAATTGTGTATCTGACTTGTTGCACGAGTACTTGGTTGACTCAGATCTGACCTCTCCCCAAGAATTGGGAAAGAAGGCAGACAAATTGGTCCTAACAAGGGTGAGCAGAAAAGCTCATACGGGGGTGAGAAGGACAAGAAGGATGTTAAGTCACATGACAAAAGTGGGGACAAAGATAAAAACCAAGAGTTTTCATCAGGCCCACAAAACTCCACTGGGGGTGGCCATAAATCCTCTTCCAACCAGCAGAATAAGAAGCCTTGGTGTTACTTATGTAAGAACAAAGGCCACTGGGCAAGTGACCACACTTGTCCCAAGAAAAACACCAAAGCACCCACCACCACAACCTCTACTGCTTCCACTAGTGCCCCTAGTAATAGCAGTGTGGTGGGAAAAACACTACAAATAACCAGTCCAAGGGAGTAGCAGGGCTCACTTTGGGTAATGTGTGGGGATTTGTTTAGTTAGGGAAACCACTGAGGATGTTTTAGTCTCAGATGGTGGCATTGACCTTATACCCTTGTTGCTTGTCTCCTTTACATGGATAACTATAAGCAACAACCCTAATAAATGGTGTTCAGGTTGAGGCCTACAGGGGCACAGGTGCCAGTGTCACAATGGCGATAGAGAAACTAGTAGCCCCTGAGCAACACCTACTTGGTCATCAGTAACAAGTGACTGACGTCCACAATAATGCTGTTAGCCACCCCCTGGCTGTTGAGAATCTCATCTGGGGTGGGGGTTACTGGTCCAAAGAAAGTTGTGGTAGCCACTGATCTATCTGTAGAGTGTCTACTGAGCAGTGATTTGGAGACTTCAGCTTGGGCTGAAGTGGAATTGGAGGTTCATGCAGCAATGCTGGGCATTCCTGGGCACATCTTGCTTTAACAAGGGCTCAAGCCAAGAAGCAAAGAGGATATGGAAACTTGGATCCTGGAACAATGGACCAAATGGTCACAAAACTAGGGGTAGAAAGGGTAAATTCTTATCCAATATCCCTCCCTCCAGTGAAGATTTTGATGATGAGGAGTCTACTCCCTGTGCAGAACCTACACCAGAGGAGCTCTGAGCTGACACAGCTGAGCTTTTAGGTGCAGGGGGCCTGCCAGAGAGGAGGATAGTGTGGCACAGCAGACCTCTCCCACACTAGAGGGTTTGAGACAGCAAGCTGTCAAACAAGAAGCAGGGGATGTCAGTGACTCTCACAAAGTGTATTGGGGAAACAATATCCTTTATACAGAGGCAAGGAACCCAAAACCTGGTACTACCAAGAGACTGGTCATTCCCTTGCAGTAAAGGGAGTTTCTTCTAACACTGGCACATGGCATTCCCCTTGCTGGACATTTGGGGCAAAGCAAGACCTGGGACAGACTGGTCCCTCACTTTCACTGGCCTCATATGTCAGAAGACACAAAAGAGTTATGTCGCTCTTGTGTCACTTGCCAAGCCAGTGGTAAGGCTGGTGGCACCTCACAGGCCCCCTTAATCCTGCTGCCTGTGGTTGGGGTGCCCTTTGAAAGGGTAGTGGTCGACATAGTTGGCCCCTTTGACCCTCCTACTGCTTTTGTCAATAGGTTTATCTTGGTGGTAGTGGACCATGCCACTAGATCTCCAGAAGCAATTCCTCTGAGGATCACTACAGCTCCTGCAGTGGCAAAGGCCCTCCTGGAAATATTTTCCAGGGTGGGCTTTCCAAAAGAGGTAGTATCAGACAGGGATAGTCACTTCATGTTTGCATACTTGAAAGCAATGTGGAAAGAGTGTGGTGTAACTTATAAATTCACCTCACCTTACCATCCCCAGACAAATGGGTTGGCTGAGAGGTTAAACAAAACGTTCAAAGGTATGATCATAGGACTATCTGAAAAGCTCCGAAGGAGATGGGGTGTTCTATTTCCATGCCTTCTTTTTGCCTACAAGGAGATACCCCAGAAGGGAGTGGGCTACAGCCCATTTGAACTTCTTTTTGGTTACCCTGTTAGGGGTCCACTTGCACTTGTGAAAGAGGGCCGGGAGCAACCTTTAAAGCCCCCCAAACAGGATATATTGGACTATGTACGTGGCCTAAGGTCCAGAATGGCTGAGTACATGAAAAAGGCCACCAAAATCCTTCAGGCAATCCAAGAGTTGCGAAAACAATGGCCTGACCAGAAGGCTGTCCTGACTGAGTACCACCCAGGACAGAAGGTGTGGGTACTGGAGCCTGTGGCACCAAGAGCACTCTAGGACAAATGGAGTGGCAGACATCTGATAGTGGAGAAAAAGGGTGAGGTCACTTATTTAATGGACCTAGGCACTCCCAGAAGTCCTCTAAGAGTACTTCATGTGGACCACCTGAAACCCTTCTATGATGGGGCTGACTTAACCCCACTCATGGCCACTAATGAGGGTCAGGAAGCAGAGAGTGACCCTTTCCCTGACCTCTTTTCCAACACTGCAGTTGATGGCTCAGTGGAAGGAGTTGTTCTTGCAGACTGCCTTTCAGAAAAGCAAAAGGAAGAGTGCAGGAACCTCCTAGGCCAATTTTCTGAGCTTTTCTCTCTGATAGCTGGTCAGACCACTTGGTGTGAACACAGCATAGATACTGGAGACGGTTTACCTGTCAAAAGCAAGATTTATAGACAGCCTGACCATATCAGGGACTGCATTAAATTAGAAGTTCAGAAAATGTTGGACGTAGGAGTGATTGAGCACTAAGATAGCCCCTGGGCCGGCCTAGTGGTGCTCGTACCCAAGCCTCATTCTCAGAATAGTAAAAATGAGATGAGGTTTTGTGATAATTATAGAGGGCTCACTACAATCACAAAGACTGATGCGCACCCTGTACCCAGGGCAGATGAGCTTATAGATACACTGGCATCTGCCAAGTATCTCAGAACTTTTGACTTGACTGCAGGGTATTGGCCTATCAAGCTATCAGAGGATGCATAACCAAAAACTGCTTTCTCTACCACTGGAGGGCATTATCAATTTACAGTAATGTCCTTTGGTTTGAAGAATGCACCTGCCACTTTCAAAAGGCTGGTGAATACAGTCCTCCAAGATTTGGAAGCTTTCAGTACAGCATATCTAGATGATATTGCTATATTCAGCTCCACCTGGGATGACCACCTGGACCACCTATGGAAAGTTTTGGAGGCCCTGCAAAAGGCAGGCCTCACTATCAAGGCTTTAATGTACCAGATAGGGCAGGGGAAGGTGGTTTATCTGGGACACCTAGTTGGTGGGGAACAGATTAAACCACTGCAGGGGAAGATTCAGGCTGTTTTAGACTGGTCTCCCCCTTCTACACAGACCAAGGTCAGAGCCTTTCTTGGTCTCACTGGGTACTACAGGAGGTTCATTAAGAATTATGGCTCCATTGTTGCCCCTCTCAATGACCTCACTTCTAAAAAGATGCCTAAGAAAGCATAGTGAACAGCTAGCTGTCAAAAAGCTTTTGAGGAGCTTAAGCAGGCCTGTCCTGAGCTACACCTGTCCTAAAAAGCCCAAACTATTCAAAGAAGTTCGGGCAGCAGAAATGCCACTAGACACCAGGGATTTTTTTTGTTTGTTTCTATTTGAAATAAGGGGAGCAGCCCCTTGAGCAAGGGCCGCTCCTCGGGGGCAAATTATTTCTAGGCCATTTCTGCCCCTCCCCCGGGGGCAGATCGGCCTAAAATTATTAGGCCGATCTGCCCCCCAGGGGGGCAGAAATCCACTAGACACCAGGGACCATTTTATTTATTGTTTTTTTTTTGGGGGGGGGAGCGACCCCTTGGACAAAGGTCGCTCCCAGGGGCGGACAAATTATTATTCGCCCATTTATCGGCCTTGCAATCAGAAACCACTAGACACCAGGGATTTTTTATTTTGTACTTGAGCATAAGGGGAGTGCCCCCTTGGGCAAGGGCCACTCCCCAGGTGGACAAATTACTTTTAGGCCATTTCTGCCCCCCTGAGGGCAGATTGGCCCTAACATTTTTAGGCCAATCTGCCCCCAGGGGGAGCAGAAAACCACTAGACACCAGGGATCATTTTTTTTTGTTTATTTTTATTTTTTTGTGTTTGGGTATCGACCCCTTGGTCAAGGGTCGCTCCCTGGGGGGGACAAATTATTATTAGGCGATTTCTGCCCCCCCTGGGGGCAGATTGGCCTTGCGATCTGCCCCTGGGGGGGCAGAAACCACTAGACACCAGGGATTTTTTTTTTTTTACTTGCGCCTAAGGGGAGTGGCAACCTTGGGCAAGGGCCACTCCCCAGGGGGGCAAATTACTTTTAGGCCATTTCTGCCCCCCCGGGGGCAGATCGGCCTAAAATTATTAGGCCGATCTGCCCCCGGGGGGGCAGAAAACCACTAGACACCAGGGATACATTTTTTTGTTTATTTTTATTTTTTTATGTTTGAGGAGCGACCCCTTGGGCAAGGGTCGCTCTGGGATGGGGGAAATTATTATTAGGCCATTTCTGCCCCCTCTGGGGGCAGATCGGCCTATTTCTGTTATGCCAATCTGCCCCCAAAGGGGGCAGAAACCTCTAGACACCATGGATTGGTATGTGTGTAAGTGTGTGTTGTGTTTTGGGCGGGTAGCCCCTTGGACAAGGGTTGCTCCCCATGGGGGCACATTAGGGTTGGCCCTCACTGCCCCCTTCGGGGGCAGATTGGCCTATTTTTGAAAGACACATCTGCCCCCAAGGAGGGCAGAAAGCCCACCAGAGACCAGGGAAGATTTTTTTTTCAAAATAAGAGGTTAGGGGTATGGCCATACCCCACCCCAAATAAATGGGGCCAAAGTTGTTCTGCCCACCAGTGGGCATATTGGGCAATTACCCCCAATCCACACCCCGGGGAGACAGAAAGTCTACCAGAAGCCAGGGAATAAAAACAATAAAAGAAAATAGTGGGGTGGAGGCTACCAACCAGTATGGGCCTGGTTATGTCCCCACCCGAACTGAAGGGGCTAACAGTCATTCAGCTCTCCCCCACACACTAAAACATCTTATCCCATAGCAAGCAAGAGGACATTTGATTATTTTTGTTTTTTGTTTTACATTTGGGCCATGAGAGCTTGGTAACTCTCAAAATCGTCCCACTTGGAATGGTGAGGGACGCACTTTTTTTTACTTTGGGAAGCCGCCATGTAGAAAAATCCATACGACCTAGACACATCTGAAAACTAAACATCTAGTTGATTCCAGGGTGGTGTGCTTCATACGCACCCCGCACCATTTTCTTACCCAAAATGCCTTGCAAACCTTCAACTTTGCTGGAAAGCACAGAGTTTTCCCACATTTTTGTAATGAAACCTTCCGGAATCTGCAGGAATCCACAAAATTCCTACCACCCAGCATTGTCTCATCTATACTGATAAAATTTATGCTGCACTTGTCAGCCTAAAAATTTTTTTTTCAAACTGCCCTTTTGGACCCACATTGGTTCCCCCTCAATTTCGAAGTGTTTTTGGCTCTTCCCTGTCACAAACACTTGGCCCACCCACACAAGTGAGGTACCATTTTTATAGGGAGACTTGGGGGAACGCTAGGTGGAAGGAAATTTGTGGCTCCTCTCAGATTCCAGAACTTTCTGTCACTAAAATGTGAGGAAAAAGTGTTTTTTTAGCCACATTTTGAGGTTTGCAAAGTATTCTGGGTAACAGAACCTGGTGAGAGCCCCACAAGTCACCCGTCTTGGATTCCCCTAGGTCTCTAGTTTTCAGAAATGTACAGGTTTGGAAGGTTTCCCTAGGTTGCGGCTGAGCAAGAGGCCAAAATCCACAGGTAGGCACTTTGCAAAAAACACCTCTGTTTTCTTTGACAAAATGTGATGTGTCCACGTTGTATTTTGGGGCATTTCCTGTCGCGGGCACTAGGCCTACCCACACAAGTGAGATACCATTTTTATCGGGAGACTTGGAGGAACGCTGGGTGGAAGAAAATTTGTGGCTCCTCTCAGATTCCAGAACTTTCTGTCACCGAAATGTGAGGGAAAAGTGTTTTTTTAGCCACATTTTGAGGTTTGCAAAGGGTTCTGGGTAACAGAATCTTGTGAGAGCCAGACAAGTCACCCCGTCTTGGATTCTCCTAGGTCTCTAGTTTTCAAAAATGCACAGGTTTCATAGGTTTCCCTAGGTGGCGGCTGAGCTAGAGGCCAAAATCCATAGGTAGGCACTTTGCAAAAAACACCTCTGTTTTCTTTGAGAAAATGTGATGTGTCCACTTTGTGTTTTGGGGCATTTCCTGTCGCGGGCACCAGGCCTACCCACACAAGTGAGGTACCATTTTTATCGGGAGACTTGGGGGAATGTTGGGTGGAAGGAAATTTGTGGCTCCTCTCAGATTCCAGAACTTTCTGTCACCGAAATGTGAGGAAAAAGTGTTTTCTCAGCCACATTTTGAGGTTTGCAAAGGATTCTGGGTAACAGAACCTGGTGAGAGCCCCACAAGTCAACCCATCTTGGATTCCCCTAGGTCTCTAGTTTTCAAAAATGCACAGGTTTGGTAGGTTTCTCAAGGTGGCGGCTAAACTAGAGGCCAAAATCCACAGGTAGGCACTTTGCAAAAAACACCTCTGTTTTCTTTGAGAAAATGTGATGTATCCACTTTATGTTTTGGAGCATTTCCTGTCACGGGCACTAGGCCTACCCACAAAAGTGAGGTACCATTTTTATCGGGAGACTTGGAGGAATATAAAATACCAAAACAAGTGTTTTTGCCCCTTGTCTTTCTCTACATTTCTTCCTTCCAAATACAAGACAGTGTGTAAAATAGACATGTATTTGAGAAATGCCCTGTAATTCACATGCTAGTATGGGCACCCCAGAATTCAGAGATGTGCAAATAACCACTGCTCCTCAATACCTTATCTTGTGCTCATTTTGGAAATACAAAGGTTTTCTTGATACCTATTTTTGTCACTTTATATATCAGCAAATGAATTGCTGTATACCCGGTATAGAATGAAAACCCACTGCAAGGTGCAGCTCATTTATTGGCTCTGGGTACCTAAGGTTCTTGATGAACCTACAAGCCCTATATGTCCCCACAGCCAGAAGAGTCCAGCAGACGTATCGGTATATTCCTTTCAAAAATCTGACATTGCAGGAAAAAGTTACCTAGTAAAACGTAGAGAAAAATTGCTTTTTTTTTTAACCTCAATTTCAATATTTTTTTATTTCAGTTGTTATGTTCTGTAGGAAACCCTTGTATGATATACACAAATTACCAATTGCTGAATTCTGAATTGTGTCTACTTTTCAGAAATGTTTAGGTTTCTGGGATCCAGCATTGGTTTCACACCCATTTCTGTCACTGACTGGAAGGAGGCTGAAAGCACAATTGTTTTTTAAAAATGGGGTATGTTCCAGTAAATTGCCAAAATTGTGTTGAAAAATTGGGTTTTATGATTCAAGTCTGCCTGTGCCTGAGAGCTGGGAAGCTGGTGATTTTAGCACTGCAAACCCTTTGTTGATGCAAATTTCAGGGAAAAAACCACAAGCCTTCTTCTGCAGCCCTTTTTTCCAATTTGTTTAAAAAAAATGAAATGTTCACTGTATTTTGGCTAATTTCTTGGTCTCCCTCAGGGTACCTCTAGAATCCCTAGGATGTTGGACAAAAAGGACGCAATTTTGGCGTGGGTAGCTTATGTGGACAAAAAGTTATGAGGGCCTAAGCGCGCCCTGCCCCAACTAGCCAAAAAAAGGCCTGGCACCTGAGGGGGAAAAGGCCTGGCAGCGAAGGGGTTAAACAACCCAATGCAGAAAGAACATCCTAGAAGCCTAGGATCCCACACAATAACACAAACACAGATGAGTCACAGACGACACAACATAACAACTGCCATGCAAAGTGATAATCAAGGTGCAAGCAACATCCAAATATTTACACAAATTTTCTCTTTCAGCTGACCAGGGTTACAGTATCCAGCCATGGATCATGACCCCATTTGCCAACCCAAGCACAGCATCAGAGTGTGCCTCTATTGAGAAACATCGGAGGACACGCACCATAGTAGAGAGGACTTTTGGCATACTGAAGTCCAGATTCCGGTGCCTCGACATCACCGGAGGCAGCCTCCAGTATTCACCTGAAATGGTCTGCAAGATAATTTTGACCTGTGCCGTCCTGCACAACATTTGTGTAAGGAGGAACATTCCCCTCTATGAACCAGACCCACAAATGCCTGAAGAGGAGGAAGAGGAGGATGCTGTTCGTGAAAATGAGGGGGACCATCCAAACACTGCAGCAGGATTGCATCAGAGAAAACACATTGCACAAAATGTCTTCTAACTATTGTCACCATCACCTCTTTGTTATCATATGTCATTAAACACCTACCTTCATCACTCAATCATGCTCTGGGTAATTTTTATGCATCACATGATCCCTAGGAATCATAATCAGAGTTTAGCCTCATGGAGCTGTGCTAAAATACTGATTAAGATACTGAAAAAACACATCACATTTGATGGGTGTGAATGAACAGCCAACTTCACACACAGTGTAAGTGACATATATCTTGTCTATTTCACATGTGAAGGCCAATATTAGAGGACCACAGCTATGACACACATCCATGTTGCCAACATGGTCCATTGCAGCACATGACACACAACTAAGACGTCATCTATCATAAGGAAGAAAGTGTCTCATTCATGAGCCACTGGATGTGCTATTGCATTGCTAACAGGAATGTATGACCAGACCCCTGACAGCAGTAAGCGTGACATCAGCTATCTTTGCAAGGAGCATGTGTGACAAGGAGTCCAACTACGCTGAAAATGGATAGCACAATTGCCCCAGGTATGACAAGCATTGCTCACAAGACATGCCCTGCGTAGTCCATCCCAGTTAATAAGCCACTGCCACTGCCACGTTTTCAGTCTCTGGCCACCCTTCTCTAAGGGGCCCTGTAAATGGACTATATGTACCCTGAGAATCTTCATCTACACACACACCCAGACTCCCATTCTGACTCCTGTGTGCTTCCCTCTTCAGTCTGGCATGCCATAGTCATAGTTCATCAGTATTCATGGACTTCAGGTCTGATAATGCACTGCCTGGTAGTCGGTAGGACCTGTAATCAGCTGTCCATTGTTTTCCATGTGAAAGGACCAATTGGTTCTTTGAACTTGATTCTCAAATCCAGGACTTGTGAGAGACTGAAGCTGCACACACCTGTGAGCACTTCCATGCAGACCAGCCAAATTGAACCTTCCCTACCATTGCTGTTGCCTGGAACTGCTTAGAAGCTGCCATTTTCTGAATCTCCTTGTTGTGCATAAGTGTACAAATCACTTGTGTAACAGAGCCCTTGGGGGATTGTGTAACGTTGCAGACCACAGAACAAAAATAGTTTTTGGTTCCCACAGTGTTGTTCCAGCTTTTCCCAGTCAAAGTCTGCTCACTGTGTATTTCCCATGTTCATGTTAGTTCCTGACAGAGCCTGCATCCTGTTAGCCTGACTGGTTCCTGTCTTTGTGGTAACCATAGAGGTTCCCTGTATCTACATTTTTCTCATAGGTGCTTTCCATGCCCTCTCTTTCCTCCTGGGGTATTGTGTCTGGTAGATCTACAATGAATCCTCAACTATATAGTATAGTTTAATCAGTTTCTTTATCGTATTCTGTTCTGGGACATGTATTCAAATTGCCTAATCCAGCCCCCGTCCCTTGTCTGGTTTTGCATGTATTCATTAGTGCCAAACAATGAAAGTGTGCTATGGATGTATGCATGGTTTTGGTACAGTGCCTCCTGCACAACAACAAGGGTTGCTAATGTATATGTAAGGACAAAACATGTTTGTCCCCTGACGGTCCACACACAGATTCACTTTTGACGCCACCTTTTGATGGTGCTTGCGTGGTGACTAGCTGTGAGATTTATCAGCACAGAGGCACTGATGTTCCCTGTTTCAGTGGGAATTTTAGAGGCCACCCTGTGTACAAATGTTGTGATGAAACCTGCTTGTTTCCTATTACTGATCCATAAAGTTTTTAAGCACACCAAGGTTGCCCTGTCATCAGCCTTATTAGAGTTCTGCAGTCCCATAGCTGGACTATCCCCATGTGTGTCGTTAGTTGTTCTTTGGCTTTAGTTCAAATCTGCTTTGAAGGATACTCTGTTAATTCAGGGAATGGCTCCACAGACTCATGACTAGACCTTCACGTAACTGTGATTATATGAAGGCCAATACTAACACAGGGTACACATGGCCACACACTTGAACTGGACACCTTAGTGCACTGAACCACTGGAAATATGTGAGCACATGCAGCATGGTCTGCTGGTCCTCCACAGCCACAGGAGAAACATAGGTCATTTACATGACTCAAACTGTGGTGTACCATAACTTTTTTGGAGTGGATGTGGGACTCTGTGTCACAAACACTGTACTTACCTAGCATGTTCAAATGATGGACTCATGGGTAGTATATATACAAGTGACCAGGAAGTGGTATCCAACATTCCATTACATGTGATGGCTTACATTTGTAACATTGCCATTATCAACCGTCCTCTTTCTATCCTGTGCATAGTTTGTCATGGGAGATTTTTTGTCCCCAAGGTCAGGGAAGTTCACACAGCATAGGACGCAACAGATATGACAAACACATATCATGACTGATGTATCTTAATGAATGGCATCTGATGGTTATCCACAATAACAACACATGCATGCAAGCATATTATGCAAAACACGTCTTGTGACGTTCACACGGAGGCCCAACAACAATTGAAATAGCCAATTCACAGACATAAACACACAGGCCATGATTGAATTATTTAAGTTACGTAGCCTTGCTATCCTCTATTGATGCACCACCTCCTCAAACTAGGGAATACCAATTTTTATTCCAAATGTTTGGGTTGCTGTTGCGTCAGTTAAGAGTGATAATCCGACACAACAACATGAGTATGATGGTCCGCAGTAGTGTGGTCTGCCACATGTGCCCAAACACTAGAACTCACACAAAAGGCCCTAGCAGCCTATCTTTGTGTAGTTATAGCCTTAATGTATGTTAAAAATGTGAAAAATTACACAAATACAGTTAAAGACAGATATTTTGACACAAAAGCCTCAAAGAAGACGCATATGTGTCAAAATATGCCTCATATGCGTTAAAAAATGCACTCACAGCCACTATACATTCATTGGTGCATACCGTTAATTCCAACACTGCACCCTATGAAATTGGTTATCCATGAAAAATATATTGATCCTTGAATGCGGGGAAATTTTTAAGCATATGCGTCAAGAAATATTGACGCAAAGCCTTAAAGCGTCATAAAATGAAACGCATGATAATAAAAACGCACTGCATTTGAGACAGGAAGTGATGTAATAGGATATGCTGTTTACAGAAATGGTACAGTGGATGTACTTTCACTTTCACTTTGCAGTCTGTGATTCTTCTAGACTGTGTAGCTGTGTTGAGAGTTGTGTCTGTCCAAATTGTGCTTTTGTCTCCTGTGTGCGATTTCAAGTGTCATCGGTTGTGTTTGTAATTGTCTCTGTAAATCAGTGTAAGTGTGTTTTTGTCATTTTTTTTGTGTCTAATTTTTTATTTGTACTGTTGGTAGTGTGTAGTGGGTATTGTTAGTTGGGGTATTGTTGGGCTGTTTGTGGGTTCTTTAAGTTTCATTTTTATACTTCCTTTCCCTTTATTTCCCTTTTTTTCCTTTCCTATCCCTAGTTTTTTGTGATGTTGGGAAGGCCACTTCTGGGGAAAATGGGTGAGGAGGAGCTGGGGGCTTTTATTTGGCTGGTGTGCCACTTCCTTCCCCTGATGTTAGAGGCCGGTGGCAGGGTGATACAGGGGTATCACACCGAGGCGAGGAGGCTCAGGTGGTCCAAGGTGCTGTTCCACCTAAAGAGAGTGTTCAACAGCCAGCGCAACAACCACCAATTCAAACATCGCTGGGCTGACCTTGTGGCCAGAGAGCAAGACCTGCTGGACCACCTGGGTGTGGTGATTGGTGTCCCTGTTGGTGAGTACGAATCAGACTAACATGTACAGTAAAATGCTCTGTAGTGACAGTAGCAGATTTGGTGACATGCTGCATGCAATGTTTGTGGACATGCGGAATGCAAGCTGAACATGCAGAGGCCCTGATTTATTCATTATTTGCTATGCATTACCGTCATTTGTTGAAGCAAAAGCTTCGAAAACTTACAAAAGACAACTTGATCTTGTAAAATGTTGCTGCTTTGACGTCAATAGATGATGGTGATGCGGCACAAACACATGTATTATTCATGGCCTGTGAGTGTGCCAGGAATTAGATTTATTTCACATGCTAATGCAAGGAATGAATGTAGTCCCCACTTATTTTGAATACATGTCTGAATGGTATTCATGGCCATACGGACAAAGATCTTCCCTACTTGGTTTGTGCAGCATTTAAATTAATTATGGATGCCAAATTAATGCACACTTGATGATATCTACATGTTTGGTGCTTCTTTCCATAGCTGTAGCGTAAAAACATGATGCAAATGCTAAACATGAAAAAAAAAAAAAATGATCTGGCCCTATGTTCATTGTTCCTGTGTGTTTTATTTTGCCTTGGGCCCAATTGCTGGTACAGAGCTGATGCATTTGCCATCTGTCTCACTTTATAACCAAGCGATTTTCTAAAGTTAATGGATATTCATGGGATCCCTGAACTTTGTGAATGCATGGTCACAAATTATTTATTTGCATGATGTTGTGCAAGGGACCCCTGACTGCTTCCATCATACATTTAAAGTGACAAAATATTTTGCTAGTTTATGTTTGGTACACCCCTGCTGATCTAGTGCAGCATATGTACAATTGTTAACTTCTCAGTATGAAGGCTATCTCAGACATGGGTGTATGCTATGATCAGCAGACCAGCATTCCTGTGACTGCTGCTATTCCCAAAGTGCACACAAATTGAGACCTTCCTCATCAAGATTGCCACAGTAGGACATTTGCTAAACCATGTTTCAGTTAGGGGACAGTGTCAGTTCGTTGTATAACCACTGATCACCCAACTTTGCAAATGTAAGATGATGAATGTGGATAACTGCGATTTACAATACCTGATATAGCTACAAAGGGCCCTGAGTAACACATTTCAGGTGCAATGACCGCACCTGTGCCCATGCATTCTGTCACGGATGATCAAATTAGACACTGTCAGCATATATTTCTTTGTTGTTTTGATTTAGATAAATGGCCAATCCATATTTAGCGTAACATTGTCATAAAATAACACACAGGATCCCTGCCATCATGGTGTCATAGGGGGCATATACGGCTCTGGGTACACTGCCAATGTGGCATATGTAACCTACATACAACACAGGCACACATATAATGGACCATAGAAAGCACAATAATTCTAGAACTAAACTCAACCCACATTAGCATCACACAGTAACTCATTGTCCCTTGATGCACAAGCCACAATACCTGAGTGGCTGGTATTGCAGTGCACCAGGAATGTGGCTTTGCATATCTCACATAACAACACATGAAGAAATGGAGTACCCTCTAGAAATAATTCTGCACAAAACTGAGTAATCATGTTTGGCACCACATGATTGTTAGGGCCAGTGCATGTGTGCATATGTGTCAATCACCCACTGGAGTGACAGGGTCAATTCATGTTTGCAGTAGTATGTCTGTTGGAGTGTCTAGATGCCTGAGGTGCTGCTCTATCATATCAAATGTCACACACAATGATTTGTTGTTTTGTACAGTGAGCAGACATTGAACCTATTTCACCCTTCCATGTTTTACAGGTGGACCAGCCCCCTACACAATTGGAGAATGGGCTCGATTTGCGGACCCAGACATATCCAGTAAGTGTTGATATGTTAGTTCTGTGTTGTGTTTGCAGCTGTTGTGTGATTGACTCCTGTGTGTTGACACATTGCAAGGTATGATGTGCTGGCACATGATCTGATATGTGACTTTCCTGGAGTTTGACATTTTGTTCCATGTTTGAGTTGGACAATCAGTGGCGGAGAGTCATATTTTGGGATTCTAGTTCTGCAGTATAGGCATGGGCAGGTACACAGGGTGATATTAGTTGCTACATTTATGTCAATGATAAGTTAGGAGGTGGCTATTTTTATGATTTAGTCAGCAAGTCATATCCTGATTCACACAGACCAGTGAAGCTGAAGTGATACCCACAGATTTGAGCCTCCTTCTTAACTAATGAACATGTAGGACTGTATGTTTGATTTCCTAGCAGCATCTAGCTCCACATGTCGTGCTACGTTTATGTGGCACTTGAATAGAATGTCATAGGTGTGCATGCAGCTCAAGCCCAGAAGGGTGCTTGCCTCTATGTGCTTGTTTTTCGAAAGGGATTAGTGAGATCAAATGATGTTGACAATTGTCTGCAATTAGGAACATAAATGTGGATGTGATTGTCCAATGTCTGAGTCAATCCTAGTTGGCAGCCTTCCTTACCTGTGGTGGACTGACTAAACCCATGGACAGCTGTCCAAAGCTCCCTGTCTGTCGTTGATGTTTGAAAGTATGTGTTGCATGTCCATCACCCAATGAGGCACAGGGTTAGGTTTATGAAATATGTGTACATTGGTATGAGAATCCCAGTGTAGAAGACAGACATGTAATTCCAACATTCATTTGTTTCAACCTAGGATACCCCCTCATGATTAGCAACTGCATACCATCCAGGATATTCCATTTACAAATCACAGAACTTGTGAGCCTTGATTGTCATCCAAATATAGTCATTAGTTGGCCTGACACATGTGGAGTACTTGATTTGGTCAATCAGTGGCGGAGAGTCATATTTAGGGATTCTAGTGCTGCGCTGTAGGCATGGGCAGGTGAACAGGGTGATATTTGTTGCTACATTTATGCCAATTAAAAATTTGGAGGTAGCCATGTTCATGATCTAGTCAGCAAGTCATACCCTGATTCACACAGACCAGTAATGCCGAAGTATGACCCACAGACTTGAGCCTCCCTGTGAACTAATGAACATGTAGGACTGTATGTTTGACTTCCTAGCAGCATCTAGCTCCACATGTTGTGCTACGTTTATGTGGCACTTGATTAGAATGTCATAGGTGTGCATGCAGCTCAAGCCCAGATGGCTGCTTGCATCTATGTGCTTGTTTTTGGAAAGGTACTAGTGAGATCAAATGATGTTGACAATTGTCCACAATTAGGAACATAAATGTGGATGTGATTGTCCAATGTTTGAGTCTATCCTAGTTGGCAGCCCTCCTTACCTGTGGTGGACTGACTAAACCCCTGGACAGCTGTCCAAAGCTTCCTGGCTGTCCTTGATGTTTGAAAGTATGAGTTGCATGTCCATCACCCCCTGAGGCACAGGGTTAGGATTATGAAATATGTGTACCTAGATGTGAGGATCCAAGTGCAGAAGACAGACAAGTAATTCCAACATTCCTTTGTTCCAACCTAGGATGCCCACTCATGATTAGCAACTGCAGACCATCCAGGAAATTCCATTTACATATCACAGATCTTGTGGGCCTTGATTGTCATCCAGAAGATAGTCATTAGTTGGCCTGTCACATGTGGAGTACTTGGAGCATTTGTTATGTGACTAATGGCAGTACAATGATGCACAGATAATTTAAGTAGGTACACACCTTTTTGAGCATTGCTGTGCTGTTAGATGGTAGATGTGTAGGCTGCGTTGGCCTGTCATTCCTCAGGGACATTCTATGATCTGTACTGTCATTTGGACTGTTTAAGCTAATTTTGAGGAAGTGTTACATTTCATCTACAGATGTATCACACAATGATCTCACTAATGTTTGGCTTTCTCTATTTTTACAGCTGCCAACATGAATGCCCATGAGATCATGGAATTCCAGAGGCGGGCGATGCATTACTGCCACATACTAGATGTGGAGTCTGGGTTCCACAATATGGCATAGTGTTCTCGCCATGAGAGAGCCACAGGGGCCTGGAAGGCATTTGCCTAAGGCAGGCCATCCTTGCTCACAACAGCCACCACCACCACAACCGCTCAGACCACAGTCACACAAAGGATGACAGGCACTGTTGAAGGTCCGTCAACCTCATCAGCTCCAGGCCCACAGACAGCAGCTCCTGCACCTCTCCCTCCAAGCACAGCACCAGCACCAGCAGAACCATCTACTAGTGGCACACAGACAACCCCAGCTGCAGTGATAGAAAATGCTGAATTCCAAGCAATGAGATGTGACATGCAACGGATGTTGTGCAGGAAGGACAGGCTGCAGCAGGAGATGTCCCGGAATAGCAGGAGACTGCGGGGTATAAAGAAGGTCTTGCGGAGGGCAAATTTGTGAGTTTTGGACCCTCAGCCATGATTCCCTCCCCTCCCTCCTCTTTCCTGGTTCTTATATTTAGTGGGTTTAGGGGGCTTAGTGTTAGGTTAGAGTAGGCTGTTAGTTTAGTTAGTATAAGTGGGTTGAGGGGGTACAGGGGGTTATATTATTACATTTGTTTTTTTTGGGAGTCGGTGGGTGGGTGAACAGTGTCAATTTAGTATTTACAATTGTGTACCATCCTGCATCGGAATCCCATTATTGACATGGTTATTCACAAGTCCTATTGTGCAGTCACATTGGCAGCAACACCAAAGCTACTTCTCAATGCATCTGCCATCCATTGCACCCACCCCTCAAGGTTACTATGGTTCCCAATGTGTTGTGAAGTTTGGATGTGTGTTTTAAATCTGTCATCGTTCGAGACCTGATTTAGATTGTTGGGCACTGTAGTATGTCTGCCTGCATCCTGATGTTCATGTGAACCCTCAAAAAGCTGAATGATGTTATGATCTTATGTAGTATTGTATACATAACTCACACCTATCATTTCTTACATTGTACTCCCAGGTTACATAATTGTCCATACACTCGTACACATCCATTCCTGCTCTATGGTGTGTGTTTGATGAAAGTTTATAGCCAGATGTCACATACATAAAGATTGTCTTGAAGGGAATTTCGGACACATTGATTTTCAGCTTATAAATACCGTGAAGTGGACATTTTCAGTCCAACACAGCATTACACTGTTAGTTTTCAATTTACTTCAGAAATAAGCCTCAGGAAGCGCAGATGATGATACAATCCAGACCCCAGTGCATAGTTATCAGCCCACAATCTTTCAACGCAGTTGTATTGACATTCTATGGCCATTGACATGTGACATACATCACTAATCTCCTAAACAGTTGATGTGTCACATTACACAGAGACAAAGTGGTTGTGTGAGTGCTATTTATTTGAAAGTGCTCTAGTGCAAAAATTACATAGTCCAGGATTGTGAGTCCATTAGTGTGACGCCTTCTATTGTGATGCTACACAAGTGCAATGGGACATGTCATTGGACATGCTGGGGTGAAGTGTCATACAGTGCAGAGGAACATGAATTGCCAATGAGGTAGTGAGAGACAATCACAGAACATAGTGTCAAGGTAAACAGTGTGCTGGAGAACAGTGCATGTGAGCAGCTGTTGCAAGACTGGCATGTTAACAAGCACAGGACCTACGATGTCAGTGCCCATGTGGCATGGACTTGTGCTACCGGGTACTCCTACAGGTGAAGGTGATCTGTTCCACGTCTTCATCTTCTGATGTGTCTGTCGTCTCCTCTGCCCTTAGAGTGGTGGGTTTGAAGGGGCAACACACACTTCAGTGTTTGAAGACGTGGAATCAGAAATCCCGGTAGCTGCCAACTGTGGGCTATTAAGTGCATTACTGCGGCAAGGAGGAGCTGCTGGTTCTTGAGTATAGCAGCTACATCACTGTGGTAGGCAGCCAGGTCAGCCCTGAGGGGGTCATGATTGCATTCATGCAAACAGTGAAAGGTTTGGGGTGCCAGGTGTTGTGGCACCTCCCTTACTGCAGTGGTGAATTCCCTTACACTTTGTTGTAGTCCTTGCAGGATGGATGTTAGCCCTTGCATGGCTGCTGCCTGTTCTGCAGATGACATCATGCACGAACGCATCCCCTCAAGGCTGGCTGCCATATTTTGCATCCCCACCCGCACCTCCTTGGCCAGCTCCCACTGTACTCCAACTACAGTCCTCTCAAAGGTGGTGCCAGTGTCCTCAGCGTCCTCAGCTGGGTTGGAGCTGGCAGGTCGTACTATTGGGGTGGTGGGTGGGTCCTCTGTGATATCTGCTACTTCTGTGCTCCTCCTTGCGACCGAAGGTGGGGTCTGGGGGGTTCCAAGGACATCTTGGAGGGTCTGCTGGCTAATGTTTGTCAGCTCGTCATCCATGTCATCAGGGAAATCCAGGACAGGTATATCCCCAGGAGAGACATCGTCCTCTGCAATGAGATATTGTACAATTAGTGTGTCTGTGTTGTGGCATTTGTAATGTGACGTTCCTGACTGCCTATTAGTTGCACATTGTGATTTTGGTTCCTGTTCGTTGTTCCTGTCATTAAGATTAGCAGTCTTTCAGGCATATGCCCCACCTGCATGTCACATGTCGTGTGGGCAGTTTGGTGAATTGTCTGCGTCACATCCTCTAGGTGTAGGTTCTGTCCAAATTGTATGTTGCCACCTTCTTGTACTACACAACCCTCCGTCTGCTTCCTTTATCATGGTGTGGCCTTGCACTGGCTGTGGGTGTTCTGATGGCACTTGCACCACACTTAACAATCTGTAACTGACCCAGTCTCAGATATTTCACATCCACCTATATGTTGCTGAGACCTAACATATACTATGTATAGGATTGGGATGGCACGATAAAGGTGTCAGCATTGGTAGTGTGTACTGCTGATGTTGGGGAATGTGTGCTACATTGGACTGCACTGATAGTCCTAGCAGTGTTCAATTTCCTCTTATCACTGTGCAGGTCTGTTTCACTAGCTAGACACATGTGTCCTCCCCCTCAATGCTGTTGTCTTAGCACTATGACACTTGAGATGTTACATGGTGGCATTGCAGCTATTATAACACAGGCACAGGGTAGACCCTTAAATGTGCAGCATGGGTATGACATTACTGGTGTGTACCTCATAATGTTACTAACAATGCCTGATGTTTATAGCGTCTACAGACATGAGCATTTGACAGGATTTGCACATTGTTAGTAATTACAGGGGATTGATAACGTTGTCATCCTTAACCCTCTATTTTGGATGTGTTTGATCCATGGGCATATAACTGCCAATGGCTACTTGACCTGCACACACAGCACACGTGGTAATAGCAATTATTGTCAATGGTAAATACCACTTATGGATATGGCCTGACACTGGAAATTGAGCCCTAGTTCATGTAGCGACAATACCAGCTGTTGTGTGACAGAAGGCACATTTTACCTTGTACCCTACCTTCCTGGACTGGCTTCACCTTTCCAACATCCTTGGCATGGCAGAGTACCCCCATGCAAAGGTTGTTGGTGTAGTTTTGTGCTGTGCCCCAGGTTTCCCCTGCACAGCCCATGCACCCGTGGCGTGCCCCTTTACCCTTTACAAAACCTGATTATCATGGCTGACATGCATTGTGTAGTAGGCATGTCCCCCACCCTGTTTACAGTTAACGTTTAGGCATTTTTGTCCCCCATGCTACTTACCCTGAATCTGTGTTCTTTCCTGGTAGTCTGTGCTGTCCTGTCCTTGAATCCCTGTGACGATCTCCTCGGGGATGACGGCTGCCACCATCTCCTCCATGTGGTCCAGGGCCTCCTGCAGCGCTGGACTCCCACCTCCAGTCTACAGTGCTGCCTTCCTGTTCCTTGCCATCTTTTCCTTGGTCCTGCGCTTGCAGTCATGCCAGTTTCTCCAACTCAGTGAATTTTCTCCTTACTTCTGCCACACTGTTGATCTTATCAACAATTTGCTGCCCAATTGCCTCTCTCCTCCCAATTGGCAATTTAGAAGTGACAAAAAGTTGATGCTAGTGTTCCATCACCTCTTTCAACAGTATTTCATGCTCCTCTGCACTGAACCAGCACTTCCTTTTCTTCTTCTCCCTCTCCTGGGTCTTGTCTGGGTCCTCCTGGCTGGTTCATGGTCAGTTATAGCCTTCCTGGGGTCTCTCATGGCTTCTGGGAACCATTTTGGGGCTCCTTTGCACATTTTGCTGTGTTTGCACAGCTTTTTGATACTATTGCGGCTAAAAAAGGCGCGTATCCAGTTTGCGATGTCGTAAACCGGATTAAAGTCATTTTCACCACATTAACATCATTTTTCTTTACAACGTGGCGCAATGGTTTGAGTAAAAAAATATGACTGTAACCCGTGGTTTGCGCCAAGGAGCGTCAAAGTATAATTTTGATGCCCGGTTGGCACTAAGAAATGGCGTTAGCCGGCGTTAAACTTTTTGACGCAAAACTGCATTTGTGCAGTTTTGCATCAAAAAGTATAAATATGCCCCCAGTACTTCATCCCAAAATTGCCATACTGGTTACCCCTTTTAAGTCCCCAGTATATGGTATGTAGGTACCCAGGACATTGGGGTTCCAAGGGATCCCTCAGGGCTGCAGCATTACTTTTTCCACCCATAGGGAGCCTATGCAAAGGCTTCTGCAGGACTGCCATTGCAGCCTTTGTGAAATGGTGCATACGCTCTTTCACAGCCATTTTCACAGCACCAGATCACTTAGAAGTCACCTATATGTTAGGCCTTCCCACCCTGAAGGCTGGGTGCAAAGTACCTGTGTGTGAGGGTACCCGTGCACTAGCAGAGGTTCCCCCACATCATCCAGTACCATTTTCCCAGACTTAGTGAATGCGGGGACACCAATTTAGGCGTGCACTGGACATAGGTCAGTACCTATGTCCAGCTTCATAATGGTAACTCCGAATATGGCCATCTAAGGTGTTTAACATGTGGGAATTGTACTGCAATACTGAATTTAGTATTAGTTGTAAATTCTATGCACTCTGGGGGCACACAAGTAGACCCCCAGTAGTGCCATACCAGCCTTCTGAGGTTTTCCAGGCAACCCCAGTTGCTGCCACCTCACAGACAGGTTTCTGCCCTCCTTTTGCTTGAGCAGCTCAAGCCCAGGAAGGCAGGACAAAGCATGACCTTTGAGAGAGGGGTGTTACACCCTCTCCCTTTGGAAATAGGTGTTACAGGCATGAAAGGTGTAGCCTTCCAGTGCCTCTGGAAATGCTTTGAAGGCACAGATGATACCCTCCATGCATAATCCAGTCTACACCCGTTCAGGGAACCTAAGTCCCTGTTCTGGCATGAAACTGGACAAAGGTAAGGGGAGTGACCACTCCCTGTCCATCACCTCCCCAGGGGTGGTGCCCAGAGCTCCTCCAGAGTGTCCCTGGGTTTTGCCATCTTGGATTCCAAGGTGGTGGGGCACTCTGGTAGCATCTGAGTGGCCAGTGCTAGCAGGTGATGTCAGAGCCCTCCCCTGATAGGTGCTTACCTGTGTAGCTGACCAAACCCCCTTTCAGAGCTATTTAGGGTCTCTCCTCTGGATGTTTCTTTAGATTCAGATTGCAAGACTCCAGCAGGAATTCTCTGCGTGCATTACTTCAATTTCTACAGACGAAACTGCATCTGGACACTCCAGAAACTCTACAAACTGCCACAAAGAAGCAAAGATGATTTCTGCAACATTGTATCTTCAGCTCCTGCCAGCAACTGCAACTGTTTCCAGGTCGTGCATCCTCCGAGGACTGCCTGAGTTCATCCTGCACCAGAAGAATGAATGAATCTCCCTTGAAGTGAAGGAGTCACTTCCCTGCTTCAGCAGGTACCCCTCTGCAGCGACGACTGGTGGCGTGGGTCCCCTCTCCTGAAGAAGCGTGTGGATCCAGCAACACAGGTGGTGGACTAAAGTTGTCCCGATGATCCTAAGGTCCAGCTGTCCAACTTTGGTGGAGGTAAGAGATTGCCTCCCCACACAAGACAGTAACCCCATGCACTGTGTGATTTGCAGTTGCCAAGGTTTGTGTGCGACCTTGCATGAAGTTCTTGATGCCCAGCACAGCTCTAGCTCCCAGCCCTTCTTCCTGCAATGCACACCTTCCTGAGTGGATCTTCGGCGGCATGGGATTCCTTCATGTCATGTTGCCTGGGCCTCCATTTTCACCTTCTTTGTCCCCATGCTGTGGGACTCCGGAGCATGCTGTCTGGTCTTCTCAGGGCTCTCTGAGTTGCTGAGAGCCCCCTCTGACTTCCCCTCCTGAGTAGAGGCCATCTGGTCCCTCCTGGTCCTGGGAAATGCCATTTTCTGCTCACAGTGAGCTTTGCATGTGCCAAGGTTTGTTGGCGGAATCCAGTGACACAAACCAGACTGCAGTCTTCCATCTGGTGTGGGACATCATCTGCACCAACCAGTAACTCGCATCCGTCTTTGTGGGTGCAGTACTGACTGTTCTTCTTCACCGGTGGTTCTTCCTTTGCACCTTCATCCAGGTTAGCAGGGGCTCCTGTTCTCCCTGGACTCTTCAGTGCTTCTTGGACTTGGTCCCCTTGGTCCACACATCTTCAGGTCCAGTAATCCATTGTTGGTGTCTTGCAGTCTCTTCTGGTTCTTGCATAATCTTATATCACGTGTTCTTGTGTGTTCTAGGAAACTTACTGTAATTTACTCCAGCTTTCCTGGCCTCTGGGGTGGGTTCTATTACTTACCTTTGGTGTTTTCTTACACTCCCAGTGACCCTCTACACACTACACTTGCCTAGGTGCGAAACCGATGTTCGCATTCCACTATTTTAGTATATGGTTTGTGTTCCCCCAGGCCCATTACTATCTATTGTGATTCTCACTATTTGCTCTGTTTTCTAACTGTTTTTACAGCTATTACTGCATTCTAGTGTATATACTATGTATATTACTTACCTCCTAAGGAAATAGTCTCTAAGGTATTTTTGGCATTTCTGTCACTAAAATAAAGTACCTTTATTTGTGTAACACTGAGTATTTTCTTTCATGTGTGGAAGTACTGACTGACTACAGTGGTATTGCATGGGCTTTGAATGTCTCCTAGATAATCTTGGCTGCTCAGCTACAGCTACCCCTAGACAGCCTGGCTTCACGGCACTGACTACATTTCAATAATAAGGGATAGCTGGACCTGGTATAAGGAGAAAGTCCCTTTAGTACCCACTACAAACCAGGCCAGCCTCCTACAGCTACCCAAGGGAAACAGTTCAGTTAAGTGAAGACTGTGAATCTGAAATTCAGTTATTATCTAAATCTGAATATGTCAGTTTAAACATTTCTATACTAGGAGTTCCTGAGTTAGCTGTTTATAATACTCATGTTATTAAAAAGTTATCATGTTTGATGGTTAAGAACATCAATCAAATATCCATCGCCTTGACTGAACTCCTCCTTGATATACGAGGCACTAGAAAAGCTGCATTGCAAAACATGCTCTTGAGGCATGACTATGGATGCTGAGAATTTGAGGAAATGTGCTGCTTCAACCTATCAGGACCACTCTAAATCTATCCAGTCTCATATTGACTCTTTACTTGAACTGGTGAAAGGAGTAAGACAAGATGTTGACAAAGGGTGGTAGGACGGGTTATTTAACTGGTTACCTAATTTTGAGCAATTACGCAATATTTTAGGCAGAATACTCATTGACTTGTATTATAATAATGCTATGTTGCTCTGTAAAATGCATACCTAATCTACTTGCAATGTTTAAACCAAAAAGGTTTACTTTTAGACCAGTATGTTATGAGAGTCACTGGTCAAAGGGTGGAGTGCAATGCTATATGTATCTAACCACTGATTCCATCTTGACCACTGACTCCATTTTGTGCTTAGCTTAGCTTCAAATGCCATCACATCGGTGGTTCAGGTATTTTTCCACGCTCAGCTTTGTTTTCTACATTGAACCTGTTTTCGCTCTTCTCACCAGAGAAGGGAACATATCATGGGGGATGCAACGATGATAAGTGTACAAGGAGGAAAGGATGTTGGTTACATCCATTTAAGTTAAGGAGAACATGGCGGGCTGTGTCGTAGCAGTACGCTAGAGTGCGGTTACCTGGGTCTCCCGGTTGGCAAAACAAGGTAGCTATACTCTTATGCTAGATGCAGAGTTGATGTACAGGCACACTTTCTGGGGGTTAAGGGTCCACTCGAGAGGCTCCAGTAGCTCCATTGGGACCACAAGTTGGTGCTGAGCCGCCCTGGAACTTCATAGAAGCCGCATAGCACCAGCACGCATTCCCCTCCTGGGGAACGGAGGAAGCGTCAGCACAAGCAGAAAGACCGCAGCGGTGGTGACTGAAGCGGCTGGAAAGGCTGGGAACGTGGCTGGGGACGCAGCAGAGGCAGATGGAGGAGCTGTATGGCAGAAAGAGGTAGGAGAAGTACCTTGGATTCCTGGAATAGAGGAAGGGGGGTGACAGAAAGAGGTAGGCTGTTGCGCTAAGCCTAAGGTGGTGGAAAGAATGGGTTTAATGAGAGAACATACCCTGAGAAGCGATAAGGGGCAAGCAAGACAGTCTCTGGCAGAGGTGAAGTGGCGTACAAGAGGAAACTCAGTAAAACAAGTAAAATTAGTAAATAAAGGTACTACTGTCAAACCTAAAATTACCCGCCTTTGAGGACATACTTTAGGGCATTGCCAATGGAGCAAGAACCAAATGAGAAGGCCTCTATCCTACAAGATATGGAGGTCGATAACGAAATAGGGGGGAGCGAAGCAAGGGAGATCAGGCACATGGCCTTGCCGAATGTGGGAGGCAACCCAGAGGCATTAAGTGGGGGCAGTGGTGTGACTGCTGCCACTCAGTTGACCAGCGATACAGCAGTTCCCCTTGTAGGAGCCTTCCCTGTGTTATTTGGGCCATCTCAAGTTTCAGAATTGACAAATAGTATTGCCTACCCTACTCCTGCCTTGGAGACTCTGATTTTATCTCTCTCGGACAACACATCAAAAGGGGATTTGCAGTCTCAGAGAGGAACTAAGGGGAGATAAGGGAAGCTTGTGAGGTTCTGGGAAAAAAATTAGACGCATCAGCCCAACTTACATTTCCAGCCTCCCTTCGAGTAATGCATAATAACAAGATGTATAATGTCAGAGACCATAAGGCAGTGTATGAGCTGTTGGAGGTCATTAAGAGTAGGGGTGTTGATAAATGAAGGACTGTCTTCTGTAATGATGTGTATGGACTGGAAACCCCGATGCTCTCTAAAAGTGGACTAATATCAGTCCACAAATGCAGGCCATATACTTGTCTTGCAAGAAACTCACTTAACTAGAGTGGAATGTGCGGAACTGTTTAAGACCCAAAAATCAGTTCAATGTTTTGTTTGCACAGAGCATAATTTTAATACTAAAGGAGGTGCGATTCTGTTCAAACAACAGGTGAATGCAGTGCTGTTGGAGGTGGTATCAGATAAATCAGGAAGGTGGATCATAGTCAAACGACAGCTATGTGGTAGGAGACTCACGTTAGTAGGGTTTTACGATCCACATTGTGATGCTATAGAGCCACTCAGAACAGCTTTTTCTCATCTACTGGAGTTCCCTGACCCACTGATAATAGCTGGTGACTTTAATGTAGTCCTGGACAATACATTAGATAAATAAATTAAATGCAGATTGATAAGTACCCTAAAATCACAACAATATCTTAGGGGGATGATGAGGGAACTCGGGTTGTGTGATCTGTGAAGGCAGAACAGCAAAGAGATAGGAAGTGAGCAGATTAGCTCATTTCGAGTTTGGAGAAAGTGCAAGAAAAGTGTTAGCCTGGAAGACCAAGAGGGAGCAAGTGCAAAACTGCATTAAGGAAATTGTATCTGATAAGTGTGGGGAAAGGCTTACTATCTGTGTGGGTATAAAGAAAGATTTTCAGAGGTTCTTTACTCAGCTTTACACAGAGGAGATGGAGGTGGGTGAAGAAGAAGTAGGAGCCTGGCTGGAGATGGACACCCTGTCTAGTCTTACACAGGAGGAGCAGGCCCCCTTGAATAAACCTATTTCTAAGGGTGAGATAACAGCAGTTTTGAAAGAAATTAAGGGAGGGAAAGCTGCAGGACTGGACGGCATCCCTGTGGAACTTTATAAAGCTCTAGGGGACTCTATAGTACCTGTCATTTCAGAATTGTTTTCAGAGATCTTTGAGGAAGAAGTGCTGTTACCAACTTCCTGGAATGAGGCAATTGTCTCACTGATTTTGAAACCAGGAAAGAGTCTGATTCAGTGTGAATCATATGGGCCAATATTGTTGTAAAATAGTGATTATAAGTGATTCACTAAAATATTGGCGGACAGTTTAAGTGGAGTGGTGAATGGCATGATACATCCAGACCAGTAAGGGTTTATTAAAAGTAGATTATTACATGAATTAACGTTCAACCTGATTGGGGCAAAAGATTTGGCTACAACTTATGATGCCCCTTTGGGTTTAAACGCAATGAAGGTGCTTGACAGTCAACTGGGACTACCTGAACAAGTTCCTTAAGTGTTAAAATTTAGGTGAGAAATTCTGCAAGTCTCTCGGTCGGATTTATCATGTTCCCTCGGCGATGGTATTGGTGAATGGGAATCTAACCACGGCGTTTAGGATAACCAGAGGCACCAGGCAAGGCTGACCCCTATGTCCCCTACTGTTCAATCTGTATATCGAACTCTGTCAGAAAGCTCAAGCAAAATTCTGTAACATCCCCCTTGTGCTGTAATGGATGGGAGAAAAAAGTTGCCTTATGTGCAGATGATCTTCTGGTGTACACTTCTGATTTATCAACAGCTCTTCCTGAAGTAATGGGCATTGCAGAAAAAGTTGGTAAAATTTCTGGAAATCGTGTTAATGCTGGAAAAACAGAGATAATGGCTTGAAATCAGAAGAGGGACCACTAGGTCTAATGATTGCACACGATGTTGACCAGATCTCAGTGGTGAATTTAAAAAAGGTTCTGGGAGAGTGCAGCAAGTTAATGCAAGGGTAGGTACATCTTCCCCTGACAATATTGGAAAGAGTTATTCTGGTAAAAATGGTGATCCTGCATGAGCTGAACTTTTTATATAATTAAATCCCACTGCAAATGAATAAAGTGTAACTAGACAAATTTCAACAAGCTATACATTTATTTATATGGGCGTATAAAGGTCCCAGGATTTAATGGAAAAAGCTGCGCTGAAGGAGAGAGAAGGGGGGCCTTGCCCTCCTAACCTACAATATTATGCATGGGCATTCTAACTTAAAAACTCTAGGATGCTCTTCATCTCCCCAGACTCCTCAGTGATCAGAGGTATGTTTAAGGCTATTGTATGCATTGTAAAAGGGGCAGCAAAGCATTTCTTATTCAAATTTGGAAACCCAATTTTGTTTAAAATGTCAAATTGAAAGTATTACAAGATGTGGCAAAGGTTTGGCATAAGTTAAGATAAGCAGAGAAAGGTTGATTATTACAGTCAGTGTGCCCCCATTTGGGAATCTCCAGGCACCTTGAGTGTTTTGACGATGTATTAGCAATGCTAATTAAGAAGGCAGGCATAGAGTACTCTATTGGGGGGTCTCTTTATGGAGGGGTCCCTTCCTTTTTGGAAAGAGCTAACAAAGGTAACATGGGGCAATCCCTCCAAATTGAAGTACAGACAGCTGAAAGGTTGGTCGCAGGGTATTTGTGTGAATCGTGGGATCAATGAATTATCTGGAGAACAGATTACTCAGAGACCCCTCTAGCTCCAAGGAGGTATCAGTCTGGTACTGGGAAATCTTAAAGGTATTGGACGGCGACTTTAAGTTAACAGAAGTTCTTTGGGGAGAAAGCATGCCTCAGGAGTAGTTACAAGAGTGGTTTCAAGTATCAATGTGTACTTTATTTGATGTAGTGAAACCTGCCCCATTAAGGAGAACACATCTATTTTCCATACACAGAGCCTATCTGTCCCCATATAAGCTTTGAATGGGGAAAGCTTTGAAATGAAGAAAGGGGGAGTGGTTATATGTGCTAAATGCAGTATGCAGAATGCAACAGACATTCACATGTTCATGGAGTGTCCAGCAGTTTATCCGTTCTGGGAAGAGGTGTGCAAAACTGTTTCAAGTATATTGAGGCGAGACATTACTGTAAGCTTTCCTCTGATTATTTCTGGGACATTCGAGGTATCTGAAGAGAGGAGTAGGGATGTGAAGAATTTTCTCTTTTACGCTATACTTCTGGCCAGAAGGGAAATCTGCCAAAAATGGGTGCCAGAGACGTCCCCATGCATACTGATTGGTTCAGCGCGCTCTTCCACACCTTGAAAATTGATATGGTTTGGGAGTTTCCAAAAAAAAAGGAAAAATTGTGGTCACCACTGGTGGAATGGAGAGAAACCAGTTGTACCAGTGGTAATTAGGTTTGGGCACTATTCTTAGTCCAATGATTACACATCATTCTACTCTAAAGGTGTGGCGGTTATGCAGCCCCCCCCCTAAGAGGACTAAGTGAGAGAGATTCTGCCTCCCTGGCAAATTAAGAAAAAAATAAGTGTACAAGGATGAGAATATTTATAGCAGAGACAGGTATGTCTCTGTCTTGGAAAAGCACATTGGGATCTGGCCAATTCTTTTGATTTCAACACAGATCAAATACAGCCAGCGCTTGAAGTTCACAACTTACTCGAAGGGAGGGGGAAGATTACTAAAACCTTCCTCTTAGGTTTGTTTAAGGTATATAAGGTGGAGGAACTTGGCACTGAGGCAGAAGGAATTCATTTTTTAAGGTGGACGCACTGCTTGAACAAATCAGAGTTCCATTGGGGAACATTTCTCTTGTCTCGGCTGTTCAGGGTTCCACAGCTTGACATTGGCAAGGACAAGGATCATGTTGGATTCAATCAACATGGTAATGCATTTTTATTTCTTAATTATCTAGCTTTGCTGTGTTCATGCATATATATTATATATATGTGTATGCATATATATATATATTTACTGCATACATATCCATTGTTGATATATTGCACCTTTTCTGATTATTACTATTCAACTGCTGTGATTATTTTAGTATCTGCGTATCTGCACACGTTTTGCTGCATTCCAGGTAAATGCCCACATTAATATTTTTGTGTGCCCTCTTTTGAGACCTGGGAAGTGCCTTAATAAATTCATTACTCAGACTAAGAGTGCTGCATTCTTTAAATGTGTTAGTTCCTCTTAGTTTGAAGCTAAGCAGAACAATGGGTAAAAGCTGATGCTCGGGTGATGAATAGGTGGATGGTAAGGAATGATGGTATAAAATGAAACATGGGTAAATAGATGGATAAGTGAAAGTAGGGTGTTTGAAAGGGTGGATACTGGATAGATGAGTGAATGGATGGACGGGTAACAGAACATGGATGGCTGGATTGGAATAGTGAAAGACTGGACAAGAGAGTATAAAGCTTAAATGATGGGTATTAAAGGGTGAATAGAATAGATGAATGAAAAGATGAATGTATAATTGCTTGGATCAAGAAATAAGAGAACTGTTCTGGAGAGGGACGTATCTGCTGTTCACCTACTTTGCTTGGTTTGCATGGTAATCAAAGCTTTGATTCAAAGTGGGAGTATTTTAATTTTGTGTCTTCTCCTTTAACTCACTCTAGTTTAAGCAAGGCAGATATGTATCCTCCCACCCATCATCATACCTCCCTCCCCATTAGTCACCCATGGTACTATGATGTAAATGCAGCATGGTTCAATTCGGCAGAAAGGTAGTGCTGTTTGTGTGATGTGCACCTGCTTCAGTTAATGTAGCATTTACAAAGTTCCCTCCCAGTGCTCACTCTATCACCTCCTAGTACTTCAAACCTTTATTCTTTCCAAAGTTCTGTCCCAGCCACACAAAAAAAAGAAAAATCCCTTTTGGCATGTGCCACATTTAAGTACAAGTGATTCATATTTCATGGCTTCCATTAGGGATTCGTGCTGTTTAAAATGTTACCCTTTTGACATTTGTCAACTACAGTGAGGCATGTGTGGGTACAAAATTAGCCACATCAAATTCTAATGGCCCTAGGGGATCAGCAATTTACTGCTACTGTCCTGATCTACTTTAAAAAAAATTGCTTACACAAAGCACAGTTTATAATTTGTAATTTTCCTTTTTCTTTCCTGCTATAGCTACGCCTGGTGGACAACCAACTTGCCAGAAGATTGCAGCTTGGCTGTGGCAGCATAGTCTGGAGGGCATCCGCAATGGATATCAGCAGCTTGTCGTCCTTCAATAGGAGAAGGATGAGAACCAGGCAGCAGTCAACATGCCTGCCTGTCCTAGTTCCTCCAACTGGCCGCCAGCGCCTCTAGCCTCCCAGCGGCATCATCATCACAGCTGCCAGCTGGCATCAGCCCATCCCCATTCCTCAACTGCTGTCCCCCCTCATGCTCAGACCGCTACTTCAAATGCCATACTTTGCGAGCCTGGACCACTGGCACACATAGAGGCAACTCTGGATGATCTCTGGAGCGCTTGTAGAACGCCCTCTTCTGACTCTTTTTTCATTTTTTTATTTTAGTGAGAGGTTCACTAGTTGTGGGTGGAGATGGTGGGGAGGAAGTTGGGGCAGTGTTTTCAAAAACCTTTCATATTGGACTTTTCATTGGACAGAGCTATTTGTTTGTGGTAGGGGTGGGCCTGTTGTGCGTCGAAAGGGTTGGTTTTTATATTTGTTAAAAATAAAAAGGGGATAATGTATTTTGCTTGATTTATGCCTCAAATGTTTTATTTTGGTCTTTTACTTTGCACTTCTGTCTTTTAGTGTAGCCAGGTTTTTTTTTTTAATTTGCTAAAAACAAAGTGTATGTCATTTACTTATACTCATGCTCTATTGCCCTCTGCAACTATATTGACCACTAGGGGATGACTGACATTGCCTACCTTGCCTGCAAAAACCTAGATACACATGGACAAGCAAAACAATATCTTCTTTAGTAGGAGCTAATTACTAACTAAACAAGTTAACTTCTATACATAGTTCGTCTCTTACATGAATAGATGAGGTGAGTGAGTCTTCTTGCTGCAGGGTTTTTCCCAAGGTAGCTTCTTAAGGGGGTGGTAGGTAGTAGCAATAGTAGCAGGCCAGCACGCTAAAAGGGAAGACGGAAGGTACTCCCACCTATATGAACTCCAAATGCCGATTTTATCAAAGCGTTATTGTTAGAAATTGGGTCTTTGGTTGGCAGTCAGTTTACCCCCTTTCCAAGCATGGACCCTCACTATAGTCATGGTAAGTCACACACAATCCAAATTATCCTGTGCCAATCCTCTGGTAGCTTGGCACTGAGCAGTCAGGCTTAACTTAGAAGGCAATGTGTAAAGCTTTTGTGCAATAAATCATACAATAACACAATATAGCACCACAAAAATACACCACACAGTGTTTAGAAAAATATAAAATATTTACCTGGATAAAGGCAGGTCAAAACGATTAAAATGTAATAAGTAAATGTTGAGATATCACTGGAAAGTGATATAAAGGCCCTCATTACAACCCTAGCGGTCGGTAATAAAGCAATGGTAATACCGCCAACAAGCTGGCTGTAAAAAAAAATGGAATTATGACCATGTCGGAAACTGCCAACACTGACAGCCACTTTAACACATCGACCGCCATGGGGTAACAACAAGCACTGCGGTGGAAACCGCCAACAGCCAGGTGGAAGACAATGTTCCGCCCACTGTATTACAACAGGTCTATCCGCCACCTTTTCCATGGCAGTACTAACGCCAACAAAAGCACGGCGGAAACAGTACACAGAAGGGAAATGACTCACCTCTGGACACTAAGGGAAGAACCACACCGCCATGGAGCCCGAACTGCAGATCTTCCCCATGCTGGTCTACCTCCTCCTATACCAGGAATACCAACGCCGGCGATGACGACCACGGTGAGTACTGCCACCTAGCACACAGGGGAGGGGGGAGGAAAAAGAGAGTGACACACACATGCAACTCACAACACCCCCACCCCCAACACCATACACACAAACAGATGCAACAACATTACACATCCACCCTGTACCCCACAGGAATAATGCAAGGACAGAAGGAAGTGACTGAAGTGAGTGTAATAGGATAAAATTCTAGAAATACATACTCAAAATTCAAAACAGTATTTACAGATATACAAATGGATGGACAGTGCCCAGTCCATAATGTCTGAGGGCCAAAGGGCCACATCACATAGGCCAAGGTCCCATCTTACTCCTGCATCAACACGGAGAGAACACTGCTGGGGCATCAGGTTGAAAATACATAGGCACTTCAAGGGTACGGAGAATGTGGGGGCAACTCAGTCGGAAGATGGTACAATACCACTTGTCCTGGAGGAAGCTACATGCCCTATGATTGGTCCTGGGGAGTGCAAAACCACAGTCTCTCAAGTGGGTGGTTTGCCCACTGCCTGGTCCTGGGGAGTGCAAAGCCACAGTCTCTCTAGTGGATGGCTTCATCCACTGGTTCTGGAGGGGTCCTTGTGCCCAGTGTGCTTCATCCCGGCCAGGAGGGGGTGAGTTGATGGCTTCGTCCACATGGTCTCTGGATGGGGCCTTGTGCCAAGTGTGCTTCATCCTGGCAAGAAGAAGGTGAGTGGATGGCTACGTCCACTGGTTCTGGAGGGGGCCTTGTGCCCTGTGATGCAGATCTTTGGGAGTGCAAGGTCACAGTCTCTCACCTGGATGTCATACCCACAGGATTTGCTGTGGGCAGGATTCATTACACTCCATGGTGGCAGGACTACAGACCGTCCACCTGCGGCGATGGCTGCCAGTGGTGGCCGTGCCGGTGCTGGTATCGGTTTTGCCAGGGGTGGGGGGAGGCTCCAGCCCTTCACCTGCAGCCTCGGACGGCTGCCCACTGGGGCTACTGGTGGTGCTGGCAGTGGTGAGGGGAGGCTTCAGCCCTTCCCCTGCAGCCTCGGACGGCTGCCGACTGGAGCTGCTGCTGCTGGCAGTGGTGCAGGTGGCGGTGCAGGTGTCGGTGCAGGTGGCAGTGCTGATGACGGTGCAGGTGGCGGTGCTGGCAGTGGTTGGGGGAGGCTCCTGCTCTCCCCTTGCAGCCTCGGATGGCTGAAGCACCATGGTTGGTGTTGGGGGCTTAGATTCTGTCACAGCACCAGGCCTCCTGTCCCTCCTGCCTGCAGGGGCAGGCCCTTTGCCCTTGCCATCTGGTGGTGCCTCCTTGGCCTTGCCTTTGGATGCTGGTGGTGCCTCCTTGCCCTTGCCTTTGGATGCTGGTGGTGCCTCCTTGCCTTTGGACGCTGGTGGTGCCTCCTTGCCCCTGCCTTTGAATGCTGGTGGTGCTTCCTTGCCCTTCCCCTTGTAAGCTGGTGGTGCCTCCTTGCCCTTGTCAGCTGGTGGTACATCCTTGCCCTTCCCTTTGGCAGCTGGTGCAGGCACACTGTCAGTGCTGATGGGTGTCTCCTTGGAGCCTCTCACACCTGCAGTAGCTGAAGAAACTACAGTGCCCATGGACTGGGTGGCAGAGGTGCTAGCCTGGGTTCCGACCACCATGACCCGACATGAAGGATGGGGGAGGGGTAGGGAAGAGGTCAAAGGTGGAGAGGAAAAGCTTCTTAGGGACACTGGGGCAGGAAGAGTGTGAAGTTTTGGGAGTGGAGGAAGAGGGAGTGGTTGTAGGAGCTTTCTGTCTGCTGTGTTTGGGTGCTGGTGCATGGGCAGGATGCTGTTGTGAGGTGGATGGCTGTTGGGTGTCTGAATGCTTGCGTTTGTGTACTTTTGGAGAAAGGAGCACAGACACCGTGGGGTAGGACACAGGCGACGTGTGCTTGGATGTAGGGGTGGTGACTGCCAGTGAGGGGTGTGTAGTGATAGGCGTGCTGGGGATGGAGGTAGTGGATGAGGATGTCGTGCATGCAGGTGTGAGTGGTGACGCTACTGGGAGGGTGGTTGATGATGAGGAGGAGGAGGGGGACACAGTGGAGGCAGTGGATGCTGGTGTGTCTGCATCTGGATGGTGTTTTTGTGAGTGCCTGTGGGATGATGTGTGGTACTTGTGTTTGCCTGAGCTACTCCTGTGTGTTGTCTTGGGTGCATGCTGGTCTGCCTGTGTGCTTGGGATAGGTTGGGGTTCACGGATATGGGACTGGGCAGAGGAAGTTGGAGGGGGGAGGCTAGAGACAGGAACAATGGCTGCCATCAGGGAGGAGGCCAGAGCCTGGATTCATCTCTGATGGGCCGCCATGCCAGAGTGAATGCCCTCCAGGAATGCATTTGTTTGTTGCAAATGCCCTGCCAGCCCCTGTATGGCATTCACTATGGTTGACTGCCTAACAGAGATGGTTTGTAGGAGGTCAATGGCCTCCTCACTGGGGGCAGCAGGGCTAATGGGGGCAGGGCCTGAGGTGTCTGGGGCGAAGGAGATGCCCACCCTCCTGGGTGAGCGGGCACAGGAAACTCACTGAAGGGCTGCTTGGAGGGTGGTGCCGGTACGGAGGGTGGTGGCTGTACCTGTAGTTGGGGTGGTCACAGAGCTGTCCGCCACCACTAGGGAGCTTCCATCGGAGGAGGTATCACTTTCAGAACTGTCCCCTCTTGTCTCTGCCGTGGTGCTCCCCTCCCCCTCTATCCCACTGGTGCCCTCACCGTCGGTGGATTCGGCCTCATGGGCAATGTGGGATGCAGCTCCCTCAGTCGCCGGTGCCTCTTCTCCTCCGCCAGATGATGCTAATGCACAGAAGGACAGGGTGACAAAACAAAAAGGGGGGGAAGAGACTGAGGATACACTTGGTCAATGGCAGTAACAACACCACCGTTGGCATACTCAACACACAGGGTACAGCCCTACGCACTAGGCAAAGCACTACCAGTCACAATGCTAATCACCAGGCTATGTACAGGAATACCTAACTTCAGTTTCAGCATACCTGAGATCCACAGAACCCTGCCCAGTAGTGGATGCCCACTAGCTTGTTTGGAGGTGGAGTTCATCAGCCCCTGCCCAACATGGAACCTGCCCTGCAATGTCTGGCCTTGCCTAGGGGCACCAACAGGGCCACATCCCCCACCCAGAGACCACCCCACCACGGGCAAGTAGTATATTGGGAACTGTACTCACCCCCTTGTGGCTGCTGTGATGCCCTCAAGCGCCCATCCAGCTCCGGATAGGCCACCACCAGTATGCAGACCATCAGGGGGGTCAGGGTTCAAGGGGCACCCCTTTCTCATTGGGAGGCCATCCCCAGCTGGGCCTCTGCCGTCTTCCTTGCCCAGCATCTCAGGTCCTCCCACCGTTTACGACAATGGGTGCTCCGCCTGCCGTAGACCCCCAGGGTCTGCACATCCTTGGTGATGCCACACCGTATACCCTTTATTTAATGGGCACTGACCTGCAGAGAAAAAGGGTATCAGTCATACCGTCCAGCCTGTTACACTAATGGCCCACCATATCCCTCCCATCCCCTTACGCACATATATTGCCCACCATACATGCAGCACGCAGGCCAGCACCCCTCAACCACCCCACCCTTACATGAAGCAATCACATACAGCACTCCATGCATTCATGCCTCATGCATCATGCTCACAGTGTACTCACCTGTTGGTCTGGGGGCCCATACAGCATTCGGTACTGGGGTAGGACCCCATCCACCAGTCTCTCCAACTCTGCAGTGGTAAAGGCAGGGGCCCTTCCCCAGTGACTAGAGCCATGGTCGGTTCCAGACACAGGTCACAGCAGCACTTGCAGTGTAGGTCCTCTCCTGTTGAAGGTGAGGTGGCAGGTGAGTAAACAGATAGAAAATGGCGGTCACATCCGAGGCGGTGCGTACCGTCACCGCCGGCGTGCATCACCATTGCCTACTATAACCCATAAGGCCCAATGTTCACCAATGAGGAGTTGCGTGGCGGTACTCGACCGCCTCCCGCAACGGTGCACAACATCAGCAGCATTACTCCATTTCCACCTGTCCATCCACACAGGACAAGCAGATGCCATTTCAGAGGAGGGCAGGCCATGACACCTAACTGCATCACAGCATACATAGGCCCAATTTGAGACTATACATCAACCTACTGTTTCTGTCACAACATGCAATGCACTGTACATTTAGGAAATGTGGAAAACTGACCAGATGCTCCTCGTTTTTGCCCCCTAGAGTACAATCGCTGAGGATGAATAGGAGATGGAGACATCACCCCGTGTACGGGCCCCTGGTGGACTTGACAACAATGCAGGACAGGCACATTATCCTCAACTACAGGCTTGATAGGGCCACAACCCAAGAGCTGAGTTCCCAATTGGAGCCAGACCTGATCTCATCTATCTGTCACCCCACTGGGATCCCCCCTCTTGTGCAAATCTAATCTGTGCTCCATTTCTTGCCAAGTGGCTCCTTGCAAGTGACAGTGGGCTTGGCAGCAGGAATGTCACAGCCAATGTTCTCAAACATGCTAACCAGAGTGTTGTCTACCCTGGTGAAACACATGCGCAGCCACATTGTTTTCCCCCAGGTGGAGGATTTGGCTACAGTGAAAGCGGACTTCTAAGCAATAGGACATATCCCCAACATTATTGGGGCAACAGATGGTACACACATTGCCTTTGTGTGTCCCCGGAGAAATGAAAAGGTGTTTAGAAATCGAAATAGCTTTCACTCAATGAATGTGCAGATAGTGTGACTGGTGGACCAGTACATCTCCCAAGTGAATGCAAAGTATCCTGGGTTTGTGCATGATGCCTTTATCCTGAGGAATAGCAGCATCCCATATGTGATGGCTCAACTTCAGAGACACCGGGTGTGGCTAATAGGTGAGCCCATGGTCCACACCCAGTGGATGTTGGTGTATGGGTATGGGGTTGGCCCTAAGGGTCAGTGTCTGGCTAACAGGTATCCCTCGGTATTTGCAGGAGACTCTGTTTACCCCAACCTCTCATGGCTACTGACCCCAGTGAGGAATCCCAGGACAAGGGCAGAGGAACATTACAATGAGGCACATGGGCGAACAAGAAGAATTATAGAGAGAACCTTTGGTCTCCTGAAGGCCAGGTTTCAATGTCTCCATCTAACAGGTGGTTCCCTGTGCTACTCACCCAAGAAGGTGTGCCAGATCATCGTGTCATGTTGCATGTTGTACAACCTTGCCTTACGTCGCCAGGTGCCTTTTCTGCAGGAGGATGAGGCTGGAGATGGGAGTGTGGCAGCCGTGGAGCCTGTTGACAGTGATGAAGATGAGGCAGAGGATGAGGATGTGGACAACAGAACATCAATCATTCGACAGTACTTCCACTGACACAGTGTTATAAAGGTGTCTCAAGACTTTTTAAAAGCAAACAAAGGGGGTCATTCCAACCCTGGCGGTCATCGACCGCCAGGGTGGATGACCACAGAAGCACCGCCAACAGGCTGGCTGTGCCTCCCTGCCCATTCTGACCGCGGCGGTAAAGCCGCGGTCAGAAAAGGGGATCCAGAGGTTTCCCGCCGGATTTCCCCTGTCTGGGCTGAATCTCCATGGCGGCGCTGCTTGGAGATTCCGACCCCCTTCCCGCCTCCCTGTTTCTGGCGGATTTTACAGCCAGGAACAGGATGGCGGGAACGGGTGTCGTGGGGCCCCTGGGGGCCCCTGCACTGCCCATGCCACTGGCATGGGCAGTGCAGGGGCCCCCTAACAGGGCCCCAGCATGATTTTCACTGTCTGCATAGCAGACAGTGAAAATCGCGACGGGTGCAACTGCACCCGTCCCACCCCTGCAACACCGCCGGCTCCATTCGGAGCCGGCTTCTATGTTGCAGGGCCTTTCCCGCTGGGCCGGCGGGCGCTCCTTTGGCGGGCGCCCGCCGGCCCAGCAGGAAAGCCAGAATGGCCTCCACGGTCTTTTGACCGCGGAGCGGCCAAATGGCGGTGACCCCATGGCTGGCGGCCACCGCCGCCCGCCGCGGTCAGAATGACCGCCAAAGTCTCTTTCAAGAACAAAGTACCTGGTTCGCGTGAAAAACCTCTGAAAAGAACTGCAGAGGAGGAGAAGCGAGGAAACAAAGGGGTGTACATCGATTTCTCGGCCGCACACGGTCGATGAGTCGTTTAGTTTTCACGCAGGGACAGCTGTGCGTCGCTTTCCAGCGCTCAGTCATGGATCCTCTTCGGGTTGCAGGGTTTTCAGACGTCCCTGGGACGATGCGTGGATTTCCTGCGCTGGCAGGAAGAAGTCAAAGGATCTGCGTTGATTCGGTGGGCTTTGCGTCAAATTTTCTCCCGCATGGCAGGTGATGTGTCGATTCCTCTCTGGAAGTCCTGCTGCGTTGTTCTGGTTCGGTTTGCGTCATTCTGGTGGGCCGTGTGCTGAATTTCCTGGCGCTGCATCGATCTTCTCGTTGAGAAGTCGGGCTGCATCACTCTGGATAGGTGTGCAGTGAGATTTTCACTGCGGTGCAGGTTGTGCGTCATTTCTGGCAGGCTGTACGTTGACTTTTACCGCACAAGGAGTCCTTCTTGAAGAGATTAAGGGCCTCATTACAACATTGGCAGTAAAAGCCGATTACCGCCGTGCAGAAGACCGCCAACACACCGCCGCGGCCGTGGAATTCCGCCACAGCTATTATGACCCACATCTCGGAATCCGCCAAAATTCAGACACCCACACAAGTCCGCCACACCAAAGGTCAGTGATAAACTGGCGATAACGAAACCTCCACTGTCACGCCAACAGAAATACGCCCACACTATCACGACACACGAATACATGCGGCGGTCTTTCAACCGCGGTATTCCATTGGCGGTACAACCCGCCGCGCTCAAAATACACACACATTTACAAAACACAGCCATATTGGACGATTCAAAATACACACATCTGAGACACATACACACACCACTCCCACACACCCATTACAATATAAAACACACACCCACATCATCCACAAACCCCCACAACAAAAAATACAGAAAGAAGGCCAGAGAGAGACACCACCAGCAAGTACAACAGCATCCACAGGCACATAACATCATCACTCACACAACTTCCACGCAACTCACACAACACACCACTACATATCAGCACACTTATCACCACACACTCCACTCCACACATCACCTACACCACCCCATGGCACGGCAAAGACACCCCAGGTTCTGGGAGGAGGAGCTCAGGGTCATGGTGGAGGAAATCGTCCGGGTAGAGCCACAGCTATTCGGATCACAGGTGCAGCACACCTCAATTGCAAGGAAGATGGAGCTATGGCGAAGAATAGTGGACAGGGTCAACGCAGTGGGACAACACCCAAGAAATTGGGAGGACATCAGGAAGAGGTGGAACGACCTACGGGGGAAGGTGGGTTCCGTGGTCTCAAGACACCACCTGGCGGTTCAGCGGCTGGCGGCGGACCCCCACCTCCTCCCCCACAACTAACAACATGGGAGGAGCAGGTCTTGGCGATTCTGCTTCCTGAGGGCCTCGCATGAGTAGCTGGAGGAATGGACTCTGGTAAGTCAAAGCTTTACTATTACATCCCCCACCCTACCTGCATGCTATCACTAACCCCCACCCTCGCCCTCACCCCCATCACACCAACTCCTCACAAATGTACCAATATCACAAACCACCCATCCCAACACCAAGCCCTGCATGCAACAACAAAGCATGGACACCCATCACTAAAGCATGCCCACTGCACATAGCCATACAACCCCCTAATCCATCATCACACAAGCCCCCACACAGGAATGCCAGCACTGGGGTACACGGTCACCCACCCATTGCACACCATGGCACACACAGATGCAATACTCATGCCTTTCCACCCCTGCAGGACCCCTACCCAACGTCACCAGACAGGAGGGTCCAGACATGTCCACTCCACCCACAGAAGATGCCCACAGTGATGACAGCAGCTCTGTCCAACTGGATCTAGATGACCAATCCGGACCATCAGGGACCTCTGAACAGTCGGTTCCCCTCACACAGGCACAGGCCAACACAGACCTTCCCCCCTCTGGAAACACCAGCACAGCACCCACCCAGCGGGCCCATACCTACGGCCCCAGGACACGTCAATCAGCTGTGTGTCCACCACTACAGGGAACCCAGGCTAACCCACCACCCCAACAACAACAGGGACCTGGCGGCAGTGGCAGTGGGCACACGGTCCAGGGGACGGAGGCCCAGGAACACAGGGGAACTGGGAGGGCTGCTGTGCGACAGGGGGAGGACAGGCCAAGGGAACCCACTCTCCACGAGACCCTCTCCTCCATCATGGGAGCATACCACCACTCCCAGGAGACGATGGCAACGGTGCTGGCCAAGTTTCAGGAGACCCAGCGCATGCAGGAGGAACAGGATTTGGGCTTCAGGGAGGAACTCAGAACCATCAGCTCCACCCTGGGCACCATCGTAGGGGTGCTGAAGGAAGTACTCAACACCAGGAGGGACACTGTGGCACTACAAGGGGCCCCTGACACTAGCATGGACGATGAACTGCCCACCACCTCCGTCGGAGCTAGTGGACAGGATGCCCCGCCACAGGACCACCACACCAGCACCCCACCCCCTGCAGACAGAGAACCACCCCGCAAACGGTCCCTGAGATCCAGGAACAAGACAGAGAACAATGCCAAGACCCCTGCCAAGAAATGAGACCACCCTGATTGTCATCCTACTTTCCCACTTTGTCACCCTGTCCATAATTAAACTGCCCCAGCTCCACTTCCTATGCCCATATGGGCAATGCACCTGTGAGACTAATAGACTGGACTCTGCCATGGACACTCCTCCTCCATCACCCCTCACCATTTAACTTCCCCCTCCAATATTTTGCATTTAAATAAACACACCTAAAGCACAAAATTATCTGGAGTCTGTCTGTGATTTTGAAATAGTGTATTTGCAATTACAGTGAGAAAATGTTTTTGAAATAGTAATGTCAACATACCTATGTCACACAGCTCTAGTCCATGAGGAATTTAAGCAGATGACACACAGTGGGACACACATCTGTGAAACCGTAAGGGAAAGTGACAACTCAGTGACCATACACTGGGTGAAAACGACAGACAGAATAGAGGTAGTAGTGTAAAGGTACATGTAGTAGGCATGATTGTATTCTCACCTGTGTTTCACTGGAAATATTGCTGGATCACTGAGTCCCTGTTCTGCATGTCTTCTTCCTCTGCTTCATCCTCATCACGGTCCACAGGCTCCACAGGCTCCACAGCTGCCACAACACCGCCATCTGGACCATCCTCCTGCAGAAAAGGCACCTGTCATCGCAAAGCCAAGTTGTGAAGCATACAGCAGGCCAAGATGATTTGGCACACCTTCTTTGGTGAGTAGAATAGGGATCCACCTGTCATGTTGAGGCACCTGAACCTGGCCTTCAGGAGGCCGAAAGTCCGCTCGATCACCCTCCTAGTTCGCACATGGGCCTCATTGTAGTATTCCTCTGCCCTGGTCCTGGGATTCCTCACTGGGGACAGTAGCCATGACAGGCTGGGGTACCCAGAGTCACCTGCAAATGGCGAGGGACAACTGTTAGACACACACTAACCTGTAGGGATAACCCCAGACAACCATTCCCACTGTCTTGCTTCCAGGGGCTCACCTAATAGCCACACACTGTGCCTCTGGAGTTGACCCATCACATAAGGGATGCTGCTATTCCGCAGGATGTAGGCATCATGCACTGAGCCAAGGAACATGGCATTCACATGGGAGATGTACTGGTCTGCCAAACATACCATCTGTACATTCATCGAATGATAACTCTTCCGGTTTCTGTACACCTGTTCACTCCTGTGGGGGGGGGACCAAAGCCACATGGGTCCCATCAATGGCACCTATGATGTTGGGGATATGTCCCAGGGCATAGAAATCACCTTTCACTGTAGGCAAATCCTCCACCAGAGGGAAAACGATGTGGCTCTGCATCTGTTTCAGAAGGGCAGACAACACTCTGGACAATACGTTGGAAAACATAGGCTGGGACATCCCTGATGCCATGGCCACAGTTGTTTGAAATGACCCACTTGCAAGGAAATGGAGCACTGACAGCACCTGCACTTCAGGGGGGATTCATGTGGGATGGCGGATTGCTGACATCAGGTCTGGTTCCAACTGGGTACACAGTTCCTGTATTGTGGCACGGTCAAACCTGTAGGTGATTATCAAATGTCGCTCCTTCATTGTCGACAGGTCCACCAACGGTCGGTACACCGGAGGATGCAGCCATCTCCTCACATGTCCCAGCGGACGGTGCCTATGAAGGACAACAGCGAGCACAGAGTCAAACAACTCAGAGGTACGTACCCACAGTTTACACAGAACACCAATCATACACAAAAGGTGGCCTGTATGTGTGTTGAGACTAGGCCTAGGTATGTGTGACGCAGTTGAAAATGAGGCCATGTGGGCCCCTGAAATGGCGGCTGCCTGACCTCTAAAGTGGGACAATGGGATGTGGGGTAACTGCGCTGGCGTTGTACACCGTCACGGTAGGCGGTCGGTGACCGCGACACAATGGTGCATTGGTGCATTGGTTAACATTGGACCCTATGGGTCCCAGGAGCCAATGACGAGTTACGCCGGCGGTGATGGTACGTACCGCCGCGGACGTGACCGACATTTTCTATCACTTCAATCACTCGATACCTGATCTTCGACAGGAGAGGACCTACACTGCAAGTGCTGCTGTGACCTCAGTCTGGAAGAGACAATGGCTCGTGCGTCTGGGGAAAGGGCCCCTGCCTTCACATCGGAGAAGTTGGAGAAGCTCGTTGATGGGGTCCTCCCCCAGTACACGCTACTCTACGGTCCTCCAGACAAACAGGTAAATACACAGGGAGCATGTTGTATGGGCTATGCCTGTGTGGAGAGGGCTGGATGTAAGAAGAAAGGGGGCAGAGTGCTGCGTGTATGTAAGACGTGAGTGCATGTGCCACATGGCAAGGGTAGGGATGGGGGCCAGTCACTTTGACGGTGCAGTTGGTAATGACTTCTCTTCTTCCCCTGTACATTTCATGTAGGTCAGCGCCCACCAGAAGAAAGATATTTGGCGTGCCATCGCCAAGGACGTCCAGACCCTGGGGGTCTACCACAGACGGAGCACCCACTGCCGGAAAAGATGGGAGGACATTCCCCGCTGGAGCAAGAAGACGGCGGAGGCTCAGCTGGGGATGGCTTCCCAACGTGGGAGGGGTGCCCGTCGAACCATGACCCCCCTGATGTTCAGGAACCTGGTGGTGGCCTACCCGGAGTTGGATGGGCGCTTGAGGGCATCACAGCAGACACAAGGGGATGAGTACACTCTCATTCTGCTGACTTTGCGCGCAGTGGAGTTGTCTGGGTGGGGGAGGAGGGCTGTGGGTTTCCCTAGGCCAGGGCGAGTTCCGTAGGCTAGGCCCCTCCGTAATGCATGGCCCTGTGGCCCCCCACCCCACCTCTGTAGAGTGCTAAGTACAGCTATTCATGCCCTTGTCTCATCTATGTGTGCAGATGTCATCCATAGCCATGTAGGCCATATCCCAGGAATTGCACTGTGGAGCCCAAGAGTGCGGCGTAGTGCAGGGGGCATCTGTGTCTGTGTTGTCCGCCAACGGTAGCGGTAATCCATGCACTCAACATGTCTTTCTTCTGTCTCCCCCCCTTTTTTTGATCTTCCTGTTCTTGTGTGCATTAGCATCATCAGGCGGAGGAGCAGTGGCACCGGAGCACGAGGGAGCTGCATCCCACATGGCCCTGGAGGGCGAGACTATGGAGTCGGAATTCACCAGTGGGACGGAGGGCGAGAGGAGCTCCACAGCGGGGACAGGAACTGACACCAGCGACACAGACTCGTCCTCTGATGGAAGCTACCTTGTGGTGGTGGCAACATCTCTGCCCCCGCATCTACAGGTACAGCCGCCACCCTCCCTACCAGCACCGCCCTCCCAGCAGCCCCTCAGCCTTCGCCCGTGCCCTCTCACCCAGGAGGGTGGGCATCACCTTCGCCCCAGGCACCTCAGGCCCTGCCCCAGTCACCCCTGCTGCCCTCAGTGAGGAGGCCATTGACCTCCTCAGGTCCCTCACTGTTGGGCAGTCTACCATTTTGACTGCAATTCAGGGTGTAGAAAGGCAGTTGCAACAAACTAATGCATTCCTGGAGGGCATTCATTCTGGTCAGGCGGCCCTTCACCGAGCTTTTCAAACTCTGGCCTCAGCACCGATGGCAGCCATTGTCCCCGTCTCTAGCCTCCCCCTCCAACGTCATCCACCCTGTACCTCTGCCTATCCCAAGCACACCATCAGACCAGCCTGCACACACCTCAACACACAAGGGAAGCTCAGGCAAACATAAGCACCACACATCCCACATGCACTCACGCAAGCAACACACACATGCAGACACACTAACATCCACTGCCTCCACTGTGTCCCCCTCCTCGTCGTCTCCCTCCTCCCTCCCAGTCTCGTCTACACTCACACCTGCATGCACTACCTCTACAGCCACTACGTCCCTCACCAGCACACCCACCAGCACACCCCGCTCACGTGCAGTCACCACCCCCACTACCATTCACACGTCCCCTGTGTCCTCTTCCAGTGTGTCTGTGACGCCCCCTCCCAAGATACACAAACGCAGGCACACACCCACCCAACAGCCATCCACCTCACAACAGCCTCCAGCGCATGCACCTGCACCCAAAGTCACCAAACATACAACTCCTACTACCACCACCTCTTCCTCCACTCCAAAACCCCCTCCAGCTACCCGTCCCAGTGTGTCCAAAAGAATTTTCCTGTCCAGCCTTGACCTTTTTCTCACACCTCCCCCACCCCGTCCATCTCATAGGTCCCGAAGTAGCACCTCAGCCACACCATCTAAGGGACCAGTGGTGCCTGTTGTCACAGGTATGTGGAGTGCACCGTCCACCAGGACAGCCAGTGTGGCACGGAGCCACAGCACAGCCAGTCCCCCCGTGAAGCATCAGAAGTTGGCCAGTGCCCGGCGGGAGAGGGGGAAGACTCCAGCCACCAAAGCCGCTCTCAGCGGTCCTGGAGTGTGGAGTCAGCTGTTACACCTCCCAAAGTGGGGCAGGGCCACAAGAAACCCGGCAAGTCTGGGGAGAGCTGCACGGCGGAGAAGACCGCCATCATCCCCGCTGCCCAGGAGGCCACCGCCAGCCCCATCCCAGCTGCACAGGAGGGCCCCGCCAGCCCCAGCACAGCTGCCCAGGAAGGCCCCGCAAGCCCCATCCCAGCTGCCCAGGAGGGCCCCGCCAGCCCCAGCCCAGCTGCCCAGGAGGCCACCGCCAGCCCCATCCCAGATGCCCAGGAGGGCCCCACCAGCCCAGCTGCCCAGGAGGCCACCGCTAGCCCCAGCCCAGCTGGCCAGGAGGCCACCGCCAGCACAAGCCCCGCTGGGCCATGAAGGACCACAAGCACAAGTCCAGCTGGGCCATGAAGGACCGCCAGCACAAGCCCCGCTGGGCCATGAAGGACCGCCAGCACAAACCCCGGTGGGCCATGAAGGACCGCCAACTCAAGCAGCACTGGGCCGGGCACCGCCAAATCAAGCACCGCTGAACAGGGCACCACCAAATCAAGCACCGCTGGGCCGGGCACCGCCAACTCAAGCACTGTTGAACAGGGCACCGCCAAATTAAGCACCGCTGAACAGGGCACCGCCAAATCAAGCACCGCTGGGCCAGGCACCACCAAATCAAGCACCGCTGAACAGGGCACTGCCAAATCAAGCACCGCTGAACAGGGCACCGCCAAATCAAGCACCGCTGAACAGGGCACCGCCAAATCAAGCACCGCTAGCCCATGAGCGGCAGGGGCACTGACGCAACTGGGTCCGTCACGGGGTGAGTGATGCACTCTGGGCACCAGTTCTTCTCCAGAACCAGTGGAGACTGTCATCCACTACCTCTGTCCTTCACAGGATGAAGCACTCTGGGCACCAGTCCCCCTCCAGAACCAGTGGAGACTGTCATCCACTACCTCTGTCCTTCACAGATGAAGCACTCTGGGCACCAGTCCCCCTCCAGAACCAGTGGAGAGATCCATCCACTACTCTGTCCTTCACAGGATGAAGCACTCTGGGCACCAGTCCCCCTCCAGAACCAGTGGAGACTGTTATCCACTTGAGAGACTGTGGCTTTGCACTCCCCAGGATATGGCAGTGGGCAAACCATCCACTGGAGAGACTTGAGAGACTGTGGCTTTGCACTCCCCAGGATAATGCAGTGGGCAAACCACCCACTGGAGAGACTTGAGAGACTGTGGCTTTGCACTCCCCAGGATAATGCAGTGGGCAAACAACCCACTGGAGAGACTTGAGAGACTGTGGCTTTGCACTCCCCAGGATTGAACAGTGGGCATTGAGCCCCCTCGTGGATCTGGCGTCGTGCACTCATCCGGCTGAGGTGCCCCCCCTTCCCTTCCCCCTGAGGTGCCTGTTGTATTTCTATCTGATGCCCCTGCAGTGTTCTCTCTGTTTTGATCGGGTATCGAGTGTGGGCCTCGCCCATGCATTTTGGGCCCAGTGGTCCACGGACTATAAATGGTGCAATACCTGGACTTGTATTATTGGTGTATATATTTGTTTATAGTGTATATATATTTTTGAGTACTGGATTTTAATATATTACAATGGTTACACTCATTTCCTTTTGTCTTTGCATTCTTCCAGGGGGCTTGGGGGGTGTAACTGTAATGTATCAACATGTATTAGTGTGTGTGTTGTAGTGGGTGAGGGTGGGGTGGGGGTGTTTCGTGTTTGTGTCCCTGTTTTTTGCCTCCCCCTCCCCTGTTTCGTAGGTGCAGTATTCACCGTGGTCTTCGCCGCCGGCGTTCGTGCTCCTGGTAGAGGAGCAGGAAGACTATCGCAGGTAGAATTTGGAGTTCCGGTTCCATGGTGTCCTCATTCCTCGTGGGGTGTGTAGAGGTGAGCGTTTTCCCTTCGGAATTCCTGTTTCCGCTGTGTTTTTGTCCGTGGTGAATCCGCCCCGGAAAAGGTCGCGGATTAGCCTGTCATAATAGTGTGGGCGGTACATTGTCTCCCACCTGTCTGTTGGCGGTGACCGCCGCGCTGTTTGTTTGTACCGCCGTGGCGGTCGGAGTGTTAAAGTGGCTGTCTTTGTTGGCGGTTTCCGCCACGTCGTAATTGCAATTTTTTTACTGCCGCTTTAACACCGTCCGCCAGGGTTGTAATGACCACCTAAGTCTTTTTGGTCCTGAGACTTCAGGGAACAGGAGGCAAGCTCTATCCAAGCCCTTGGAGAGCACTTCTTCACCACAGCCAGAGAGCAGCAAGGCAGCAGGGCAACAGCAAGGCAGCAGTCCTTCACAGAAAGCAGTCCGGTGAGTCCTTTGGACAGCCAGGCCGTTCTTCTAGGCAGGATGCAGGTTCTGGTTCCAGTTTTCTTCTCCAGGAAGTGTCTGAGTTGGAAGGGGCAGAGGCCCTGTTTATATACCCAAATGTGCCTTTGAAGTGGGGGAGACTTCAAAGAGTGGCTTAGAAGTGCACCAGGTCCCCTTTCAGTTCAATCCTGTTGCCACGGTGCCAGTAAGGGTGTGGCAGTCCTTTGTGTGAGGGCAGGCCCTCCACCCTCCTAGCCCAGGAAGACCCATTCAGAATGCAGATGGATGCAAGTGAGGCTGAGAATCCTTTGTTTGGGGTGTGTCTGACTGAATGCACAAGAAGCTGTCAACTAAACCCAGCCAGACGTGGATTGTAAGGTACAGAAAGATTTAAGTGCAGAGAAATGCTCACTTTCTAAAAGTGGCATTTCTAAAACAGTAATATTAAATCCAACTTCACCAGTCAGCCGGATTTTATATCACCATTTTGGCCATACTAAGTATGACCTTCCTGCACCTTTCAGATCGGCAGCTACCACTCAAACAATGTATGAGGGCAGCCCCAATGTTAGCCTATGAAGGAAGCAGGCCTCACAGCAGTATAAAAACGAATTTAGGAGTTGTACACTACCAGGACATGTAAACTACACAGGTACATGTCCTGCCTTTTGCATACATGGCATTCTGCCCTATTGGTTACCTAGGGCATACCTTAGGGGTGTCTTACATGTAGAAAAATGGGGAGTTCTAGGCTTGGCAAGTACGTTTAAATGCCAAGTTGAATTAGCAGTGAAACTACACACACAGGCCTTGCAATGGCAGGCCTGAGACAAGGTTAAGTGGCCACTTGAGTGGGTGGCACAATCAGTGCTGCAGGCCCACTAGTAGCATTTAATCTACAGGCCGTGGACACATATATTGCATTCTACTAGGGACTTATGAGTAAATTAAATAATCAAATTGGGTAAGATTCAATGTTACCATGTTGAAAGGGAGAGAACATATGCACTTTAGCACCGATTAGCAGTGGTAAAGTGCGCAGAGTCTAAAAACCAGCAAAAACTGGCCCATATGTACAGGGAGTGCAGAATTATTAGGCAAGTTGTATTTTTGAGGATTAATTTTATTATTGAACAACAACCATGTTCTCAATGAACCCAAAAAACTCATTAATATCAAAGCTGAATATTTTGGAAGTAGTTTTTAGTTTGTTTTTAGTTTTAGCTATGTTAGGGGGATATCTGTGTGTGCAGGTGACTATCACTGTGCATAATTATTAGGCAACTTAACAAAAAAAAATATATACCCATTTCAATTATTTATTATTACCAGTGAAACCAATATAACATCTCAACATTCACAAATATACATTTCTGACATTCAAAAACAAAACAAAAACAAATCAGTGACCAATATAGCCACCTTTCTTTGCAAGGACACTCAAAAGCCTGCCATCCATGGATTCTGTCAGTGTTTTGATCTGTTCACCATCAACATTGCGTGCAGCAGCAACCACAGCCTCCCAGACACTGTTCAGAGAGGTGTACTGTTTTCCCTCCTTGTAAATCTCACATTTGATGATGGACCACAGGTTCTCAATGGGGTTCAGATCAGGTGAACAAGGAGGCCATGTCATTAGATTTCCTTCTTTTATACCCTTTCTTGCCAGCCACGCTGTGGAGTACTTGGACGCGTGTGATGGAGCATTGTCCTGCATGAAAATCATGTTTTTCTTGAAGGATGCAGACTTCTTCCTGTACCACTGCTTGAAGAAGGTGTCTTCCAGGAACTGGCAGTAGGACTGGGAGTTGAGCTTGACTCCATCTTCAACCCGAAAAGGCCCCACAAGCTCATCTTTGATGATACCAGCCCAAACCAGTACTCCACCTCCACCTTGCTGGCGTTTGAGTCGGACTGGAGCTCTCTGCCCTTTACCAATCCAGCCACGGGCCCATCCATCTGGCCCATCAAGACTCACTCTCATTTCATCAGTCCATAAAACCTTAGAAAAATCAGTCTTGAGATATTTCTTGGCCCAGTCTTGACGTTTCAGCTTGTGTGTCTTGTTCAGTGGTGGTCGTCTTTCAGCCTTTCTTACCTTGGCCATGTCTCTGAGTATTGCACACCTTGTGCTTTTGGGCACTCCAGTGATGTTGCAGCTCTGAAATATGGCCAAACTGGTGGCAAGTGGCATCGTGGCAGCTGCACGCTTGACTTTTCTCAGTTCATGGGCAGTTATTTTGCGCCTTGGTTTTTCCACACGCTTCTTGCGACCCTGTTGACTATTTTGAATGAAACGCTTGATTGTTCGATGATCACGCTTCAGAAGCTTTGCAATTTTAAGAGTGCTGCATCCCTCTGCAAGATATCTCACTATTTTTGACTTTTCTGAGCCTGTCAAGTCCTTCTTTTGACCCATTTTGCCAAAGGAAAGGAAGTTGCCTAATAATTATGCACACCTGATATAGGGTGTTGATGTCATTAGACCACACCCCTTCTCATTACAGAGATGCACATCACCTAATATGCTTAATTGGTAGTAGGCTTTCGAGCCTATACAGCTTGGAGTAAGACAACATGCATAAAGAGGATGATGTGGTCAAAATACTAATTTGCCTAATAATTCTGCACTCCCTGTATACTTTTGGATGCAAACCTGCACCAGCGCTGGTTTGCGTCAAAACGTTTAATGGCGGCTTCCGCCATTCCAATGCACCAGCCTGGCGTCATATTTAAGGAATGATGGTAGCCAGCGCTGCGGCCTGGTTAGCGTCAAAATAAATAACTCTAGCCGGGCAGCTGAGGCGCAGGGAAGACTGGGGTTTGTGCATCAAAGAATGGTGCAAGTCAGGTTACAGGAAAAAAAAATTACTCTAACCTGACTAGCATCATTTTTTGATGCACAACCCCCATGGAAATGACTCCTGTCTTAGCAAAGACAGGAGTCATGCCCCCCTGCCCAATGGCCATGCCCAGGGGACCACTGTCCCCTGGGCATGGCCATTGGGCACAGTGGCATGTAGAGGGGCCCAAGTTAGGCCCCCCTATGCCACCTAAAAAAAAAATAATAATAATTACTTACCCCTACTTACCGTAGATGGGTCCCCCCATCCATGGGTGTCCTCCAGAGGTGAGCGAGGGAGGCTGGGGGTGTCCCCGGGGGCAGGAAAGGGCACCTGTGGACTGCTTCCATGGTCAGAGACCAATGAGCCCACAGGTCCCTTAACGCCAGCCCCGACGTTAAAAAACTGCGCAAATCCGTCTGGGCGCCATTTTTAAGGCCCACCTCCTCCTGTGCGTCAAAATGACGTGGGAAGATAAAAAAGGCGTACATGCCTTAGAGTAATTTTTTGCACTGGAATGCCTACCTTGCATGTCATTAGCGCAAGGTAGGTTTTCACCTACAAAAAATGACTCAAACTCCATAACTTTGGCGCTGGACGGGTCTAACGCCAAAGTATAAATGTGGAGTTAAGTTGGCGCCGAATTTGCACGAAACAAAATTACGCAAATTCTGCGCAAACAGAGTATAAATATGGGCCACAGTATCTAAAAAGTGAAGGGAGATAGGGAAAAAATTAGGGGTAACCACCCTAAGGCTGTCAGGTCTAATAGTTATACATCACTGTCAGCTAGATTGGAAGAAAACAGAGAGTTAGTGGGTCATATTATATCATAACTATAGGAAGACTGAGACCAGACTACCACAATGACAGTATTAAACACACACAAAACAAATACCTGATATGATTATAAAAACTAGCAATATCAACTTTTTCTAAGCAGTGGTGGGGAACTATTATTTAAAAACTAAACTTAGGCAATTAAATCATGGAGTTAGGAGAAGTGGGCTCAAAGTCAAGAGTGGTTGGACAAGGTTAAGCGTTTATGCAACATACTACACAAAAGGGCTTAATAATGATGTTGATGGGCCAGTGTAGAATATTGCTCAGGTATTAGAAGGTCATTCAGTGAGTTGCTGTAACTTTCACCACATCCACCACAGCAAGTGTGTGATCCATTTATGGTGCACAATTAAGTCACACCTCAATAAATCACACAGACTAGAGGAAAAGGGTTAGGGGGCTCGGTGAAAGGATGGGAAAGGGGATTTGGGGAAAGCTGTGACAAAGACAAACACTACACAAAAGGAAGCATATCAATATTTATCTGGGTGCCAAGCAGCATACTATGGGCCTTATTGATACTTTTTGACGCATACCAGCGCCGGCGCTGGTTTGCGTAAAAAAAATGACCACTGGCTAATGCCATTCCAACGCGCGAGGCAGGCGTCTTGTTTATGGATTGACGTTAGCCGGCGCTGCGGGTTGGTTAGAGTAAAAAGAAAAATAGGGGTTGTACGTCCAAAAATGGTGCAAGTCAGGTCAGAGTAAAAAATCATGGCTCCAACCAGACTTGCGCCATTTTTTGATGCACAACCACCATCGAAATGACTCCTGTTTTAGCAAAGACAGGAGTCATGCCCCCCTGCCCAAAGACTTCTGTCCCCTAGGCATGGCCATTGGGCACGGTGGCATGTATGGGGGCCCAAGCTAGGACCCCCATGCCACTTTAAAAAAATAAAAAAATACTTACCTCAACTTACCTGTACTTACCTGGGATGGGTCCCCCCATCCATGGGTGTCCTCCAGGGGTGGGTGGTGGTGGCAGCGGGTGTCCCTAGGGGCAGGGAAGGGCACCTGTGGACTGCTTCCATGGTCAGAGACCATAGAAATGAGCCAACAGGTCCCTTAATGCATGCCCTGACCCAGGCGTTAAAAAACGGCGCACATCAGGCTGTGCACTTTTTTTAAGGCCCACCCCCTTCTGTGCATCAAAATGACGCGGGAGTATAAATAAGGCGCACAGGCCTTAAAGTAATTTTTGGGACGGGATGCCTACCTTGCATGTCATTAACGCAAGGTGGTTTCCCGCATTCAGAAAATGACGCACACAGAGGAATTTTGACGCTCGCTGGGTCAGGTGCCATAATATAAATATGGTTTAAGGTTTGCACCGAATTTGCGTAATTTTTTTTATTGAAAACGAAATATTGAAAAAAGCTGTAACTGTATTATAGCTGTGAGAGAGGACCTCTTTTTGACATGGTTATCCCCCCACTTTTTGCCTGATGTTGATGTGTTCTAGAAATTGTAGTGCCCAGGGTCCCTGCTAACCAGGTTCCCTAGACCGGAGCTCTTTCCCTAAATCTGTTGTGATGCATTGGCAAAATTGTATACACCCTTAACTACCAATATAAGTCCCTAGTAAGTGTGTACCTATGTACCCAGGGCATGGGGTACTACGGGAAGGCCCCTGAGGGCAGCAGTACTGATTGTGCCACCCTCTAGGGCAATGCATTCAGATGCACCCAGCACTGCTATTGCAGGCTGAGTGTCCTGATGCAAACCTAAAATACAAACTCGACATGGCACACTGCCTCTGTTCCCTGTCCCCCGTGCAATGCATGTACTATGGGTAAGTCACCCTTGGCAGGCCTTACATCCCTAAGGCAGGGTTCTCAGCTACACGAGCAATATGATCTCACTGTGTCCTTGCCAAACCTGGGACATAGTGAGTGAGCAGGGCAGCCATTTTAATACATGTGCTGGACACTGGTCAATTATGAGTTTCCTAGCTACATGAGGGCCACCCTGAATCCTGGGTTGTTTGGTATCAAACAACTCAGAATGATAAATCCAAACTGGTGCCAGTATTGGATTTATCCCTACATTTACCCAGGGTTCACCTTAGAAGTGCCCCCCTCCAAAAGCTAACTATCCTTGCATGGTTGCTGACTGGTCCTAGCCAGCTTCCACCTCCAGACAGCCAATATACAAACCTTGGGAGAGAGGCCTGCCTCTCAGGTTTGTAAGACAATGCCCTACCTGGGTGGAAGAGTTAACACCCCCTCCCTCAGGAATGTTCACTGCCCTGGTGGTGAGCTTCATAGGGCTTATCACCCTTGAAACTCAAACCCCAAGCCTCCTGCTAGCAGAAGCTGGCATCCCCCTTTGCAAACCGCCACTTTTGGCGTGGCAAAGGCAGGAAACCTAACAAAGGGTAGGAGGAGTGGCCTCACCTGGCATGCACCAACCCTAAGGTGTTCCCTGCGAGGTGGACCCTCAAACTCAGTGTCCTCCATCTTGGAATGGAGGAAAATAGCCAATGAGGTTTAGGGAAGTGACCCTTCCCACAGGAAGAGGTTACTATAGTGGATGCAGCTACCCAAAGGTAAGTGTCCCATTGGACACTACCGGGTTCTCCCTAAAACACCCACTAAATTCAGCATTTAGTAGGCACCCCTAGACAGGAAATTAGTTAGGAAGAAGCCAGCACCAAAGAAGATCCAAAGCAATAGAACTGTGGACCTGCTGCATTAAAAAAGACACCAAACACTGTTTGCTGCACCAAGGACCCGAAAATGGCCGCTGTGGAGGAGCTGGACACTGGACTGACCCCAAGAAACCCAGGGGACCTCCAGGCTTCATAAATCACCTTGAATCTCCCTTCTGAGTGGAGGCATCTGGCTGCCCTGTGCCCTGTAACGAGCAACCAGCTGTGCTCCACAGGTCCCTAACCCCTTGCAACCTTGACAGCCCAAGGGGACCAGCGTTAAATTTGCAAACCATCTCCTTTTCCAGGTGACCCCTCCTAATGGCCCTGTGGCTGTGCCAAGAGACTTTCCAGCTCTGCTCCCACCAGAACCGGGAGCTTCCAGAGGCTTTCCAGCTGACACATGGTCCCCACCAACTCCTTTGACCATCCTGCAAAAGAAGAGAGTGGTAATCCAACTGTACGGTTTTTAATGCATTTTTTAAAAATGACTGCCTATTGATTCCTATGGTGCGTAATTAGACACAGAAAGACTAACTTTATTAAAACTTTGAAAAATTATAACTCAAAAAGTATTTAACATATCTTGACCATTTTGGTCTTCAAAAATGTTCTAAAAATCTGAAGTATTTTTATAAAATTGGTCTTGCGTTATTCCTTGAGTGTGTATGGTGCATGACTGATACTGTCAGTACAAAAAATGTTTAGCACTTCTCCAAGATTAGCCTAACTGCTTGGCCAAGCTACCTCAAAAATTAGAGCATTGGGTGATCTAGTTCTTGCCTCTGGAGACCAATGTGTGGTTGCCTGGACTCCCCACAGAATGTACCTAGTTTTGTGCACTACATAGAGGGCCAGCCTCCTACAATAGCATGAAGGAGTAGGGCAAAAGGAAGCAAGGTAAGCTTCATGAGGAGTCAGAAGTGAGCCAGCAATGTAGCAAATACAGACTCAGCAGCATTTCCCAAATCAACTCACCTCTCTCAAGTCCACAGAGCTCAGTGAGTACCTGGCCTCAGAGTCTTCGCCATCATCATGGTTTCTCTTTGAAGTCAATAATTTTCTCTCTCTAGCTGCTGAGGCAGCCCCATCATGAATCCTTCCATCATTCTCCTCCTGATTCTGAAGAAGTCAGTCCCAGTCCCAAACCGAGGGAAGTAGACCTGTGTAGTCAAGTGCACTACTGTTGAAGAACAAATAAAGAAACAGAACTGGGGTATTTTGTGTAGATTTGTGTTTGGTAACTAAAGTGACTGGTTTGGTCTGAGCAATCAGAAAAAAAGGAGTTGACCCTAAAGGTAAATTTCACTAAGTTTGAAAAACCAATCACTTTCAGCAAAAAAGTATCACACATTAGCACCAATGTCAACCACTACATACATCATCAGTCATCACACACAATCACGCAATAGGTCAAAACTCATTGGTGCAATAGTTATTAGCTGCCTCTTCTAATCCAAGCATGGTGGTTGAACAAAATACTATCTCCTCCAATAGTAGCAAGTAGCAACACATTCGAATTTGGCATTGGCACTGGCAGTGCTTTGATCAATGATCTTATGGTGCAGTCCTGCTAGGTGATGTAAAAAACAAAGGATAGGCAATGACGTGAGGGAGGCAGGCATCATCTCCAATGTACTGAAGAGAATGTGGGGGCTTCTTTACTGCACACAGATCCAACTCCATTCTGGCCATGTAATATGTGACTAAACAATGGTGGGGCACAATAATAATGTCCCACAAGCAATTTCTTTGGGAAAGAAAGAAAGAAAAAGGAAGAAAGAAGGAAAGTAAGAAAGAAAGAAAGAAAGGAAGGAAGGAAGAAATGAAGAAAGGAAGAAAGAAAGGAAGGAAGAAAGAAAGAAGTTTAACAAGTAACAATTTAAAATTTCTATGGTGGCAGTTGCATACTCAGGTGCATATTTATACTTATTTTGCACCGAAGTTGCATCATTTGTTTATGCAAATTCAGCGCAAAACGAACCCCATATTTATACTTTGCCACTAGACCCGTCTAGTGCCAAAGTTATGGAGTTAAAGTAATTTTTTAGACGTGGAAACCTACCTTTCATCAATGAGATGCAAGTTAGGCATTCCAGTGCAAAAAATGACTCTAAGGTCTCGGCGCCATATTTATCCCCCTGTGCTAAAATCATGCACGGGGGAGGAGGGGTCACTTTGCACCATTATTTAACGCCTGGTCAGGGCAGGTGTTAGGGTACCTGTGGGCCTGTTTCAATGGTGGAACAGCAAGGAAGAAGCCCAAAGGTGCCCTCCCCAGGCCCAAGCGACCCCCCCACCCACACCAGAGGAACAGCGGAGGATGGGGAATCCCATCCTAGGTAAATATATGTGAGTACAGGTAAGTATTTTATTTTGTTTTTTAAAGTGCCATTGGGGGCCCTGAAATGGGCCCCCCTATATGACACTGGGGGCAATGGCCATGCCTAGGGGACCCTGGTCCCCTGTGCTGGCAATTGGAGTGGTGGACATGATTCCTGTCTTTTCTAAGACAGGAGTCATGTGGTATGGGTGGTTTTGCATCAGAAAATGATGCTAGGCTGGTTAGAGTAATTTTATTTTATTCTAACCTGCCTAACGGCATTTTTTGGTGCAAAACCCCCTTCTCCCATACCGCCAGACCCACCTGGCTAATGTCATTTTTTTTACACCAGTCTACTCTTTGCACCGGCTTGCATCATTCCATAAATGTGGTGCCAGGCTGGTGCTCAGAAATGGTGCAAACCATGTAGCGTAGATCCAGCATAGATCCAGCAGGGTGGCACAGATGTACGCTTTAGACAAGATAATGTCGTTTTGCAGCCTTGCATTACAAGTCAAGCAATAGCTTGGGCTCTCAACTAAGGCATGCGCTTCTGGGTTTTCATTCACACCTCAGAGTGTAAACCTTTCAGACACCTTCTTTAGCTGGTCCTTGTAGCAGATGCAACAATGTTACCATGCTGAATAATCCACAACTGTTTCCAGGCTTTAAAAGAATGGTTGAAATCAGTGTAGATTCATCTGCAGGTGGTCAGTATGTTACTGTCTATGTCCTCTTTTTTAAGAAAGTCTTGCACAACCAGGTTTATGCAGTGCACCAAAAACAGGGACACCCTGAAATAGTCACCATCTGACATGACCTTGACTATGTTACTGCCATTGTCCATGGCAGAAAATACAATTTAGAGACCTCTGTGTTGCAGCCATCCAGACACCTTGCTTTTACATTTTTCTTAAAACTTTCTTCAGGGCCGAGACCTGTGGATAGATTTTGCTTTACCCCCACAAAAGAGATCCAGTGTGTAGCTATGCACTTGTACTCCATCGCCTGACAACTGGTCCACATGTCTGTTGTCAGGTGGATAGTGTGGACTAACCTTTGCTGCAAAGCTTGTCCAACTAATAGCAGCACATCATGATGCAACGCTGGAACAGTAACCCAGACAAAATAGGTCCAACTTGAAATCTGCCCATTTGGGGCAGAGGGCTGTCACAAACTCTAGGAATCCCACTCCTTCCACAAAAGTAAAAAGGGAGGCGGGCCAGCTTCCCAGTGTACAAACGTGCCATTGGGTGGTGGAGGTCGTATGGTCCTGCCTGCCTAAACATACCCATAATTGTAGTTTGGATGTTCTTCTTTTGGGGGGCACTGACGCAGTTGACTTTTGAGATTTAGGTGGTGGTAGACTCAATGTCCATCGTGATGCAGTCACCGTATGCCCTAGTGTCTCCATCTGACTCTGAGTCTTCCTGTGCCATTGTGAGGTCATTTAGATGGGTGATTCTGGCACACTGCTGGGGTGTGGCTGCTTTGCATCAGGATGTCACCCTCTTCTTTCTCACCTTCCACTATGAATTGACCATTTGTAGCATGTATTTCCTAGCTATCCTCACCTTCACCACAGCGACCACATTCAGCAATTTTTTAAGGTCCTCTTCCTACTGGATTGCACAATGTTTCTTCATATTGGTCGTCTCACCATAATATGAATCAGGCTTACCTTGACAAACTCTCACTTGGCACAAGGAGCATATCAGAATGTTCTCCTCCTATCTGCTAATCATAAAAAAGTCCCTAACTGAGGAGAAGTGCTTTCTTTTATTAGGCCACTGCCAATGCCTGAAGAAGAACTGTAGGTAGATGGGTGTTTCGATTTCCTCGCTGCAGTGCATACTTCTACTGAGGTACAGGATGGTGCTGGTCTCTGCTGGGGCCTTAACAATATGGGAGCTGGATGTGCTGCCTGTGCCACATCCCTCGGAGCAGGTTGGATGGTAATGTCAGAGTCCTCTGTGCCAGCTTCCACAATGACTGGCTCTTCATCATCATCCTCCTCATCATCATCCCCTTCTATGATTCGAAGGCTTTCTGGAACTTTTCTTTACCCTTGCATCTCCTGGTGCCTCCTGAACTCTCACTGGGTCCACTCCATGTCTAGTCATCGTCATCAGAAGTGGTGCTTGGAGAAGGTGGTGGAGTATTACCCTTCCTTTTTCTTGCTAGATCTGGGAGCCATAGATTCTGAAAGAGGAAGTTCTTACTTCGCAGGAAGCTTGACGTCCTGTTCTGCTCCAGCTTCAGGAAAACTACTATTGCTGACTGTGGCTGCTGTCCACTTTGCTCTGTTTCCTGAAACAATTGGCTACTACTTTGAGAAATGGACAAATCCAATTCAAAGCCACTGCATGTTGGCGTCACCATGATTGCAGTGGCTGCCTCAATGACAGATATGGTCCTGGGTTTAGGTTGGGGTGGTGCTTTTGGTGTGGGAGTGCTGCTACCAGGTTCCTCCCCAGAGACCGGTGTGGCAGGCTCATGTCTCCCAAAAAATGTTGCGGTTGGCACACCAGTGGTGGAAAGCTGCTTCTTCTCACTGGCCACTTTCTTGGGAGCAACTTTCTTTGGGGCCATCTTAAGGTCTGAGTTGACAGTGACTCTAAGCCGCACAAGCTGAAGAGTTTGAAGGACTGGAGTAACTGTAAGGCCTTCTCTTTGGCAGTACCACAAGTTATGTGAGGTCTCTTCTCTTGTGCACCTAAAAGCAAACATGCAAAAATATGTAGTTAGTGAAATATGGCATTTTTGCATGTTGGAATAGTACAGATAAATGCAACCTTAGTGAGGTTGTTTTTTATGTAATAAATATCAATTTTAGAAAACATTGTTGACTCAGATCATACCACCACACCATAAAATTTCATGTCAAATCAGGCAGCATGACATGCAGATATAGCTCTTTGCCTTATATCCATCTGGTTTAATTTAAAGGGGGCACCTGGGTAGTCAGAGAGAGGTGCATGGATCAATGCAATAATCCTTTTAAAAACCTATGGCCGCAAGGTGTTCAAGATGAAATGGAATAATCATTAAAAAAATGAATTATGCTGCTGATGTGCCTGCAGTGCTCTGCAGCCAGGGTGTCCAGAAGGAAATGGAATTATAGCCCTAAAGAAACCAAATGCTGTAGTGCAGTTGTGCTTCTTTCATGGATGGATGGAGGAATGGATGTTGCTGGATGGATCAAGGCAAATGCAGAACTAAATAAAATTAAAATTAAAAAGTAAAAATATTCAAAAAAGTAAAAAATTTAAATAAAAAACAAAAAATTAAAAAACATAAAATAAACAATTAAAATTAACAATGAAATAAATGAAATTAAAAATAATAAAATTAAAAATTAAAATAAATAACTTAAATATATTTAAAAATAAATTAAAATAGAAATTTAAAATAACCAAATGATTAATAATTAACGATATTTGTATATAAGCCTACAGCAAAGACACAGTGACTGGAGGCACAAAACGGCTGCCAGCCACATGGTCAAACAAGAGCAAGGAGGCATGGCAAATTAAGAACAAATGCAAGCCTACGGCAAAGAGACACTCGCTGGATGGATGAAATGGCTGCCAGCCACATGTTTAAACAACAACAGCATTGAGCAAGGAGGCATGGGGAACAAAGAAAGAACACATGCAAGCCTAAGGCAAGGGAACCCTGACTGCATGCACAAAATGGGTGCAGCCACATGATCAAACAACAACAAGAAGCAAGAGGAATAAACAAGAGCACATGCAAGCCTATGACAAAGACAGACTGGCTGGATGCAGAAAATGTCCGCCAACTGCATGGTCAGACAACAACTGGGAACAAGAAGGCATGGGGAACAAAGAACACATGCAAACCTTCGGACGTAGACTACACAAAATGGCCCCTGGTCACACAGCATGAAGAACAAAGATGAATGGTGGATGATGGCAAACACACACACATAGACACACACACACACTGGCCATAAGGATTCATAGTGGTAACACTGATCAAAACATTAATTAAGCAAAGCAAAACAGAAAAATTAACTGAGTTACAATAATTTCACAACAATACACACATCCTCCGATGCCATCAAATATTACAATACAACATATACACTTTTTGCAAAAAAAAAAAAAATTAAAAGATAAGCCAACATTCTAACATTAATCCAATGCCATCCCTGTCCTAAATGAAGTTTAAAAAAACATATGACTCTAAAATATTTATGTCATGCACTGATGACTACTGGTACTGGCCAGGCCTACTGGCTAGATGGCCTTTTGGAAATCTAGGCTGCCTAGTAAAATAATATTGCAAATGTTACAAACCTGAAGAAAAGGACAGGTACTGAGCTGTGCAACAAATTTCCTTCACAAAAGATGAAAAGTCAATAAAATGCAAAATAAATAATAACTAGGCCCATTCTTAAACTCAAGGCCACCCACCACTATTAAAATGTTAAAATCAAACTAAAGTACAAAGAAATACTAGTGCATGCCCAAGCAAACAAACAACACCCTTATTCAATAGTTTTTTAACTTAACTTGTGTGATTTCACAAAAATAAAGTCCTTAAATCCACAGGTATATCCAGGAGACAACAAGAGTGATCCTTCCACCTCCAAACCCAGGTAAAAAGTGACCAGGGGATGGAAAAAGCACTGGGAGGAGCCTGCTGGACAGGAGCAGGAAGTTGGAGTCTCTTGGACACTTCCTTCCTGTATGAAAGAAAAAAGGCTTCTCAATCTAAAAAACAACTTAAAGGGTCCATAGGAGAAGAAAATCCACTCAAAAAACACTTTTTGATTAGATTTAGATGTATCTGGAGTAGAAAATCTACTTCAAGTGCATTTGTGCTTGCAAGCTGGACTGTTTTTGGCTGCTGTCATGGCCGGAAGCAGCGCAAGTGAACGCAAAGTCTTTCATGTGCAGCAAGAAATAGCACGATCAAACACAAAGTCTCCATGCCAGATTGCAGACTTCGGGAACTACACACTACTATGTGTAGTGCAAACTGCCCGAATTTCGCAATCTCCACCAGCAGAGCAGATTTCTATGCTTGGGACTAAAAAAAAATACTTCACACATTGCCTCTAAGTTAAGTCTGACTTGTTTTGTGGCAAGCTAAAAGAGGAATGTGTCTATTATTTGAGTGGGTCTTCTCAACAAATAACTCAATTTCTTACCTCTATGCTACCTTTCTGGCAGATGGTCAGGAAAGTACTGCAGGAGAATCAAGGGGCCAGGGATGACAGAGGACTCTACTCTAGCTGCCTTCAATTTGATCACTAGATATATTTCAAAGCTTGATTATTAGATGAAATATAGTTCTCTCCTGGATCCTTCTCCTCTGAGTGTCTTTTAAATGGGAGGCCAAATTCTTTACTCTACGCTAGTCAAGAAACTTAGGCCCTCATTACAACCCTGGCGGCAAATGCCACCGACCACCGTGCTGACGGCTGCCAACATACCGTGACCTCAGCGGTATACCGTTATGGGTATTAAGACCCACACAGAGAAATCCGCTACTATACCGACACCCACACAAGTCCACCAGCCAAAGGTCAGTGATAAACTTGCAGTACCAAAGCCCACACCGTTACGCCAACAGAAATACATCCACAGCATCATGACCCGTGAATCACTGCAGCAGTCATTCAACCACTGTAAACCATTGGTGGTTCACACTGCCGTGCTCAAAGTACACACACACACTGACAAAACTACACCACATTGGACAATTCAAACTACACACACCTGACACACATACACACACCATACCAACACACCCATTCCAATATAAAACACACACCCACAATACCCACAACCCCTTACAACGAATACAAATATTGCCAACTGAGGGAGATACAAGCCAAGAGCACCCACTGAATCTGAGCCACATAACACCATCACCCATACACCATCCACGCAACTTACAGCACACACCCCAACACATCACCCCACACATCCTCATCTATACCACTCACATTACACCCTTGTAGGAAAGTACCATCTTGCCTGGCATGTTACCCCCATTTTTACTTGTGTGTATGTTTGTTTTTGCCTGTGTCACTGGGATCCTGCTAGCCAGGACACCAGTGCTCATAACGTGTGCCCTGTATGTGTTCCCTTTGTGGTGCCTAACTGTATCACTGAAGCTCTGCTAACCAGAACCTCAGTGTTTATGCTCCCTCTGCTTTTAAAATTGTCACTTCAGGTTAGTGACTAATTTTACCAATTCTGATTGTCACACTGGAACACCCTTATAATTCCTTAGTATATGGTACCTAGGTACCCAGGGTATTGGGGTTCCAGGAGATCCCTATGGGCTGCAGCATTTCTTTTACCACCCATAGGGAGCTCAGGCAATTCTTACACAGGACTGCCACTGCATCCTGAGTGAAATAACGTCCACATTATTTCACAGTCATTTTACACTGCACTTAAGTAACTTATAAGTCACCTATATGTCTAACGCTCACTTAGTGAAGGTTAGGTGCAAAGTTACTAAGGCCCATATTTATACTTTTTTAGCGCCACATTTGCGCCGCTTTTTGACGCAAAAACGACGCAAACTTACAAAATACAATTGTATTTTGCAAGTTAGCGCCGTTTCTGCATCAACAAATGACGCAAATGCGGCGCTAAAAAAGTATAAATATGGGCCTAATTGTGAGGGCACCCTGGCACTAGCCAAGGTGCCCCCACATTGTTCAGGGCAATTTCCCCGGACTTTGTGAGTGCGGGGACACCATTACACGCCTGAACTACATATAGGTCAATACCTATGTGTAGCTTCACAATGGTAACTCCCAACATGGCCAAGTAACATGTCTAGCCCAAGCCAAATCTGGTATTGGTGTGCCAATCCCATGCATCCCCGGGGCTCCAGCATGGACCCCGGGTACTGCCAAACTAGCTCACTGGGGTTTTCTCTGCAGCTACTGTTGCTGCCAATCCTCAGACAGGTTTCTGCCCTCCTGGGGTCTGGGCAGCCCAGTCCCAGGAAGGCAGAACAAAGGATTTCCTCTGAGAGAGGGTGTTACACCCTCTCCCTTTGTAAATAGGTGTTAAGGGCTGGGGAGGAATAGCCTCCCCCAGCCTATGGAAATGCTTTAAGGGCACAGATGGTGCCCTCCTTGCATAAGCCAGTCTACACCAGTTCAGGGAGCCTCCAGCCCCTGCTCTGGCATGAAACTGGACAAACGAAAGGGGAGTGACCTGGTGGGGCATGCTCTGAGAGCTGTCTGCATTCACCCTGCAGTGGAAGCCACGAAGAAATCTCCCGTTGGTCGACGGAATCTTACCCTGCTAACGCAGGTACCAAACTTCTGCACCACTGGTCCTCTGGGTCCCCTCTCATCTTGACGAGCATGGTCCCTGGAACACAGGAGCTGGATCCAAGTGCCCCCGATAGTCCAGTGATGTGATCCTTCTGTCCAAATTTGGTGGAGGTAAGTCCTTGCCTCCCCACGCCAGACAGTAAGCCTGTGTACTGCGTGATCTGCTGCTGCTAGGGCTTCTGTGCACTCTTGCAAGGATTCCTTCGTGCACAGCCTAGCCCAGGTCCCTAGCACTCCGTCCTGCATTGCTCAACTCGCTGAGTTGACCACAGACTTCATGGGACCCTCTTTTGTTGTGCTGAGACGACCGCCTGTTCAAGTACTTCTGTGGCTGCTGCCTGCTTCTGTGTGGGCTCTCTCCGTTGCGGAGCGCCCCCTCTGTCTTCTCCTCCCAGGGACGACCTCCTGGTCCTTCCTGGGCCCTGGCAGCACCCAATATCTTCACCCGCGACTCTTGCAGCTAGCAAGGCTTGTTTGCGGTATTTCTGCATGGAAATAATTCTGCATCCTCCAGCACGCCGTGGGACATCTTCTGACCAAAGGAAAAGTTCCTGGCACCTTCCGTTGTTGCTGAATCTTCAGCTTCTTCCACCTGGAGGCAGCCCTTTTGCACCTTCATCTGGGGTTTAGTGGGCTCCTGCCTCCCTGTTCACTTGCGTGACTCTTAGACTTGGTCCCCGTCCTTTGCAGGTCCTCATGTCCAGGAATCTGTCTTCAGTGCTTTGCAGTCAGTTGTTGTCTTTGCAGAATCCCCTATCTCGACTTTACTCTCTTTCTGGGGTAGTAAGGTAACTTTACTCCTACTTTTCAGGGTCTTGGGTGGGGTATCTTGGACACCCTTATTGTTTTCTTACACTCCCAGCGACCCTCTACACACTACACTAGGCCTGGGGTCCATTCGTGGTTCGCATTCCACTTTTGGAGTATATGGTTTGTGTTGCCCCTAGCCCTATTGTCTCCTATTGCATTCTATTGTGTTCTACAGTGTTTGCACTACTTTTCTGAGTGTTTTACTTACCTGATTTTGGTTTGTGTGTACATTTCTTTTATTTTACTTACCTCCTAAGGGAGTATATCCTCTGAGATACTTCTGGCTAATTGTCACTAAAAAAGTACCTTTATTTTTAGTAACTCTGAGTATTGTGTTTTCTTATGATATAGTGCTATATGATATAAGTGGTATAGTAGGAGCTTTGCATGTCTCCTAGTTCAGCCTAAGCTGCTCTGCTGTAGCTATCTCTATCAGCCTAAGCTGCTAGAACCCTACTAATCTATTAATAAGGGATAACTGGACCTGGCACAAGGTGTAAGTACCATCAGGTACCCACTATAAGCCAAGCCAGCCTCCAACAACCTATGACACCCCAAAGACACCCCACGTTCTCTGAGGAGGAGCTAAGTGTCACGGTGGAGGAAATCATCCGGGTAGAGCTCAGCTATTCGGATCACAGGTGCAGCAGATGTCCATTGCAAGGAAGATGGCGCTATGGCGGAAAGTCGTAGACAGGGTCAACGCCGTAGGACAGCACCCCAGAACAAGGGATGACATCAGAAAGAGGTGGAACGACCTACGGGGGAAGGTGCATTCTGTGGTAGCAAGACACCAGGTAGCCGTAAAGAGGACTAGCGGTGGACCCCCACCTCCTCTCCCACAACTAACAACATGGGAGGAGCAAGTCTTGGTGATCATGCATCCTGAGGGCCTCGCAGGAGTAGCAGGACTGGTCTCTAGTAAATCTTTATTACTATATCCCCCACCCTACCTACATGCCATCACAAACTCCTACCCCTACTCTCACACCCATCAGCCACCACCTCACATATTTCCCACAATCACAACCCACCCATCCCAATTCCAAGCCCTGCATTGAACACCAATGCACGGACACCCATCACAGACCTGCATGGACACCCATCACTAGAGCATGCGCACTAGTGACAATCACTTAGCCAAACCAATAACAACTCACACAACCCAAATGTGCCTTGCTAATAACAACCATAGAGGGAAATATACCCATGCACAAGATGGCACACGCAGATACAATAAGACTGCATTTACATCCCCACTCAACGTCACTGGAGGGGAGGTGCCACCAACATCCAGTACCCGCACAGAAGAGTCTCACAGTGATGACAGCAGCTCTGCACGCCTGGATCACGATGACCAACCTGGCCATCAGGGACCTCTGGATAGTCAGTTACCCTGCCACAGTCCCAACCCACCACAGAGCCTCCCCCCTCAGGAAACACCACCACAGCACCCACCCAGCGGGCCCATCCCTCTGTGCCCAGGACAAGTTAATCAGCAGTGTGTCCACCACTACAGGTACCCCAGGCAACCCCACAAACCCAAGACAATCAGAGACCTGGGGTCAGTGGCAGTGGGCACATGGTTCGTGGGACAGAGGCACAGGACAACAGGGAAGCTGGGAGAACTGCTGTGTGACAGGGGGAGGACAGGCCGAGGGAACCCACTCTCCACGAGGCACTTGCAGGGACCCTGGAAGCATACCACCATTCCCAGGAGACCATGGGCCAGATGCTGTATAAGTTCACTTATTAGCACATAAATAAACACCCTTGGAACAAATACAAGTATGGAGTCTGTCAAATGATTGAAATATATATTAGTTTAACAAGCTGTAAACATTGCTATTCAAATGTACAGTTATATATACATAGGTATGACCTGTAGTGAGCAGCAGTGAACACACCAGGAGCCAGAGTGGGGCACACAGATCTGAAAATAGAGATGCCAAAGGGTACAGTAAGTGGCCATAGATATAGGAAAATCAGGTGGCCATGTTCAAAGTCTAACACAAAACTGCAATGGAAAGTGAAGTTACAATGTCTTACCTGTGTGTCACACTGGAAGTACTGTTGAATGAGTGAACCCCTGTTGTCCACATCTTTTTCCTCTGCCTCCTCTTCCTCACTGTCCACAGGCTCCACCGCTGCCACAAGACCATCTCCAGGCTCATCCTCCTGCAGAATAGGCACCTGGTGTCTCAAGGCCAGGTTGTGCAACATGCAACGATGATCTGGCACACCTTCTTGGTTGAGTAGTACAGGGATTCACCTGTCAGATGGAGGCACCGGAATCTGGCCTTCAAGAGGGCAAAGGATCTCTCAATTATCCTCCTTGTTCACCCATGTGCCCCATTGTAATGTTCATCAGCCCTTGTCCTGGCATTCCTCACAGGGGTCAGTAGCCATGAGAGGTTGGGGTAACCAGAGTCACCTGCAAATATCGAGGGATACCAGTTAGACACACACTCACCCTAAGGGTCAACCCCACACCCATATACCTACATCAACTGGGTGGGGACCATGGGCTCACCTGTTAGCCATAACCAGTGCCTCTGGAGTTGAGACATCACAAATGGAATGCTGCTATTCCTCAAGATAAAGGCATCATGCACAGACCCAGGATACTTGGCATTCACATGAGAGATGTACTGGTCCGCAAAACACACCATCTGCACATTCAGAGGGTGAAAGCTTTTTCTATTCCTGAACACTTGTTCATTTCTTCAGGGGGACAAAAATGTTATATGTGTACCATCAAGGGCACCAATGATGTTGGGGATATGTCCCAGGCATATAACTCAGCCATCACTGTGGCCAAATCCTCCACCTGGGGGAACACGATGTAGCTGCGCACGTGTTTCAGCAGGGCAGACAACACTCTGATCAACACGTTGGAAAACATTGGCTGAGACATCCCTGATGCCATGGCCACTGTTGCTTGGAAGGAATGACTTGCCAGGAAATGGAGCACTGTCAGGACCTGCACTAGAGGAGGTATATCTGTGGGCTGGGGGATAGCTGATATCAGGTCTGGCTCCAATTGGGCACACAGTTCTTGGATTGTGGCCCTATGAAGTCTGTAGGTAAGGAAAATGTGCCTGTCCTCCATTCCCGCCAGGTCTGCCAGAGGTCTGTACACGGGAGGATGTCTCCATCATCTATTCATCCTCGCCGGTTGAACTCTAGGGTGGAAATCGGTGAGCAGAGGGTGATATTCACACATATGTGATAATAAAAATGCATTTTTCTATTTACAGAAAGTCAGTTGATGTGCCAATGTCTGCTGTGATGCAGTTAGGTGCCATGGCCTGTGCCCCCTTGAATTGGCGGCTGCCTGACCTGTGAGAAGAGACAAGAGGAAATGAGGTAATGAGGTAATTCCACTGGTGTTGTGCGCCATTGCGGTTGGCGGTCAACGACCATCGCGCAACTTCGCATTGGTTGTCATTGGGCCCTATGGGTTCCAGGAGCCAATGGCGATGTACGCCTGCGGTGATGGTAAGCATCGCGGCAGACGTGACCGCCATTATCTATCTGTTCACTCACTTGCTACCTGACCTTCAACAGGAGAGGACCTACACTGCAAGTGCTGCTGTGACCTGTATCTGGGAGTGACACTGGCTCGAGTGTTTGGGGAAAGGGCCCCCGCTTCACTTCAGAGGAGTTGGAGAGACTGGTGGATGGGGTCCTACCCCAATACAGTTTACTCTATGGTCCTCCAGACAAACAGGTGAGTACACTGTGAGCATGATGCGTGGGCCATGAATGTATGGATTGCTGTGTGTGTAAGCCTTGTGTAGGGGGGGCTGAGGGGTCCTGGGCAGTGTGCTGCATGTCTGGTGGTCAATGGCTGTGCGTAAGATGATGGGAGGGATATTGTGGGCAATGAGTGTAACAGTCCGGACGGTATGACTAATCCCTTTTTTCTATGCATATTTTCCTGCAGGTCAGCGCCCATCAGAAAAAGGGTATTTGGTGTGCCATTGCCAAGGAGGTGTGGACCGTGGGGGTCTTTGACAGGCGGACCACCCACTGCCGCAAACGGTGGGAGGACCTGCGCCGCTGGGCAAGGAAGACGGCGGAGGCCCAGCTGGGGCTGGCTTCCCAACGAGGAAGGGGCGCCCATTGTACCCTGACCCCCTCAATGTTCGGCTTCCTGGCAGTGGCCTATCCGGAGTTAGATGGGCACTTGAAGACATCACAGCAGCCACAAGGGGGTGAGTACAGATTCTGAATCATGACTTTGCGAGCGTTAAGGTTGTACCTGGGTGGGGAATGTGGGCTGTGGGTGCCCGTCGGCCAGGGTGAAATGGCAGGGTAGGCTCTGAAACACTCCAACCTCAATAGTGTTAGTGTTCATCTACTACTGGGCAGGGTCCTGTTGGTTTCAGGTGTACAGCTAATGGCATTGGGCAATGTACCCCATGGGCTGGTGACTAGCTTTGTGACTGGTAGTGCATGGCCTAGTGCATGGGGCTGATCCCTGTGTGTTGTGTACACCAACGGTAGTGTTGTTGCTGGCATTGCCCAAGTGTATCCTCTGTCTCTCCCCCCCTTCTTGTTTTGTCACCCTGTTCTTGTGTGCATTAGCATCATCTGGCGGAGGAGCAGAGGCAAGGGCACCGGAGGGAGCTGCATCCCACATGGGCCTGGAGGACGAATCCACCGAGGGTGAGGGAACCAGTGTGACGGAGGGCGAGGGGAGCACCACGATGGAGACAGGAGGGGACACTACAGACAGCGACTCCTCCTCTGATGGAAGCTCCCTGGCGGTAGTGGACACCTCTGTGCCCACCCCAACAACAGGTACAGCCGCCACCTCCCAAACCTGCACTGCCCTCCAAGCAGCCCCTCAGCATGTTTCTTGTGCCCACTCACCCATGAGGGTGGGCATATCCTTCGCCACAGGCACCTCAGGCACTGCCCCAGTCAGCCCTGCTGCCCTCAGTGAGGAGGCTATTGACCTCCTGAGATCCCTGACTGTTGGGCAGTCAACCATACTGAATGCCATCCAGGGTGTTGATAGGCATTTGCAACAAACAAATGCATACCTGGAGGGCATTCACTCTGGCGTTGCGGCCCAGCAGAGAGCATTTCATGCTCTGGCCTCTGCATTAATGGCAGCCATTGTCCCAGTCTCCAGCCTCCCCCCTCCAACTTCATCTACCCAGTCCCAATCCTCTCAACCCCAACCTATCCCAAGCACACCTTCAGATCAGCATTCACCCAAATCAACACACAGAAGAGGCTCAGGCAAACACAAGCACCACACTTCATCTCACTGGCACTCACACAAGCACAATCCCCATGCAGACACACCAACATCTACTGCCTCCACTGTGTCCCCTTCCTCCTCCTCTTCCACCTTCCTCCCAGTTGCGTCTCCACTCATACCTGCATGCACTACATCCTCATCCACTACCTCCATCACCATCACATCTATCACTAAACGCCCCTCACTGGCAGTCACCACCCCCACATTCTTGCACACATCCCCTGTGTCCTCTCCCACTGTGTCTGTGACTCCTCCTCCCAAAGTACACAATCGCAAGCACACGCCCACCCAACAGTCATCCACCTCACAACAGCATCCAGCTCATGCACATGCACCCAAACACAGCAGACTGACATCTCCTACAAGCACTCCCTCTTCCTCTTCCTCCACTCCCAAACCTTCACCCCCTTCCCTCCCCAATGACCCTAAGAAGCTTTTCCTAGCCAACATTGATCTATTCCCTACCCCTCTACCACTCACGTCCTTCACCTCGGGCCAGGGTGGCCAGAACCGAGCCTAGCACCTCAGCCACCAAGTCCACGTCCGCTGTGGTTTCTGCAGCTGTGAGAGGCTCTAAGGATGCACGCGTTAGCCCAGCCAGTGTGTCACCAACACCTGCCAAGGCCAAGAAGGTTCTTCCACCTCGCAAGAAGGGGACAGAATCCAGCAAGAAGAAGGAGGTACAACCAGCCAGCAAAGCCAAGTCAAAGACTCCAGCTGCCAGAAGCAAGAAGGCACCACCATCTGCCAAGGGCAGGAAGAGGCACAGAACACCAGCCAGGGCACTTCAGCCGTCCGGGGCTGCAGGTGAAGGCCTGGAGGCTACCACCACAACTGCAAGCACCGCCACCTGCACCGCGGCCAGCACCGCCACCTGTACCACCGCAAGTACCGCCACAAGCACCGCCACCTGCACCGCGCAAGAAGCACCAATGCCAGCAGCAGCAGCCCCAGTTGGCAGCTGTCTGAGGCTGCAGGAGAAGGGCTGGAGCCTCCCCCCACCACTGGCAACACCGACGCCTGCACCGCAAAGAGCACCGCCACCTGCATCGCCTCCAGCACCGCCACCTGCACTGCTGCAAGCAGCACCACTGCCAGCAGCAGCAGCCACAGTGGGCAGCCGTCCGAGGCTGCAGGGGAAGGGCTGGAGTCTCCCCCCACCACTAGTAGCACCGACACCAGCCCCGGCACTGCAACCACTGTACAGCCGTCCCCGCCGGTGGATGGACTGTAGTCTTGCCTCCATGGTGTGTCATGCATCCTGCCCACAGAAAATCATGTGTGTCTGACACCCAGGTGAGTGACTGTGACCTTGCACTCCCCATGTGCTGCATCACAGGGCACAAAGCCCCCTCCAGAACCAGTGGAAGAAGGCATCCACTCAGCCCTTCCTTGGCAGGAAGAAACACATTGGCACAAGGCCCCCACCAGCACCAGTGGAAGAAGGCATCCTCTCACCCTATCCATGTCAGGATGAAGCAGACTGGGCACAAAGCCCGCTCCAGAACCAGTGGAAGAAGGCATCCACTCAGCCCCTCCTTGGCAGGATGAAGCAGACTGGGCACAAAGCTCCCTCCAAAACCAGTGGAAGAAGGCATCCACTCAGCCCTTCCTTGGCAGGATGAAACACACTGGGCACAAAGCCCCCTCCAGAACCAGTGGAAGAAGGCATCCACTCACCCTATCCTTGGCAGGATGAATCACACTGGGCACAAGGCCCCCTCCAGAACCAGTAGAAGAAGACACCTACTCACCCCACCCTTGCCAGGATGAAGCACATTGGGCACAGAGCCCCCTCCATAACCAGTGGAAGTAGGCATCCATTAGAGAGACGTTTGCGTTGCACTCCCCAGGACCAAGCAGTGGGCAAACCACCCACTTGAGAGACTGTGGCTTTGCACTCCCCAGGACCAAGCAGTGGGCAAACCACCCACTTGAGAGACTGTGGCTTTGCACTCCCCAGGACCAAGCAGTGGGCAAATCACCCACTTGAGAGACACTCCCCAGGACCAAGCAGTGGGCATACCACCCAGTTGAGAGACTGTGGCTTTGCACTCTCCAGGACCAAGCAGTGGGCAAACCACTCACTTGAGAGACTGTGGCTTTGCACTCCCCAGGACCAAGCAGTGGGCAAACCACCCACTTGACAGACTGTGGCCTTGCATTCCCAGGACCAAGCAGTGGGCATGTAGCCCCCTCCAGGAGCAGTGGTGTTGTACCTTCTTCTGGCTGAGGTGCCCCCCCTTCCCTGTCCCCCTGAGGCGCCTGTGTGTTTTCGACTTGATGCCCTTGCAGTGTTCTCTCCGTAGTGAGGCAGGAGTAAAGTGTGGGCTTGGCCTATGTGTTTTCGCCCAGTGGGCCACGGACTTTTTGAGTGGGCATTGTCCCGCCTTTTTTTATATATTGCATATATTGTAAATACTGTTTTTGATTTCTGAACGTATTTCTAAGTATTTCGAATATTACACTCATTTGACTCCATTCCTATTGTCCTTGCGTTATTCCAGAGGGTTACGGGGTGTATATGTAATGTTGTTGCATGTGTTTTTGTGTATGGTGTTGGGGTGAGGGTGGGGGTGTTGCGTGTTGCGTGTGTGTGTCACTCTCTTTTTCCTCCCCCCTCCCTTGTGTGCTAGGTGCAGTACTCACTGTGGTCGTGGGCACCGGCATTGGTGCCCCTGGTGTATGAGCAGATACACCAGCATAGGGAAGACCTGCAGCTCGGGCTCCATGGCGTCCTGGTTCTTCTTTGAGTGTCGAGAGTTGAGTCGTTTCCCTTCAGAACACTGTTTCCACCATGCTTTTGATGGCGTTGGTACCATCCCGGAAAAGGTGGCGGATAGGCCTCTTGTGATACAGTGGGCGGAACGTTGTCTTCTGCCTGGCTGTTGACGGTTACCGCCTCGGTGTTTTTTGCTACCGCTGTGGCGGTCGGAGTGTTAAAGTGGCTGTCTGTGTTGGTGGTTTCCGCGGTGGTCATGATTCAATTTATTTTACCGCTGGCCTGTTGCCGGTGTTACTGCCACTTTAACACCGATCGACAGGGTTGTAATGAGGGCTTAATCTTTCTATAACTATAGATATGGTCCCTCAATCTTGGAACCATGCAATATTTACTCTGTTATTAAATGAGAAAACTATTAACCATTTTCCCTGCTTCCTGTTTTGTCTAAATTCTGGATAAGCATATCAATAGTCTCCTCTCCAAATACTTGGAGTCTCGTCATCTTTTACATTCTTTCAAGTCTAGTTTTCAACCTTTATATAGCATGGGATCCACTCTACTGGTCTACTGTAATGAGCTTCGCCTTACTTTACAGTAAGGTGGATCTGTAACATTCATACTATTAGATTTGAGTGCTGCATTTGACTCTGTGTCACATAAGGTGCTTCTCTGGACATCGAGGGATTGAGGAATATGTTACCTTGGATTGTTTTTAATCTTTTCTAGAAGATCCCTCTATTTAGGTGGCCTTGTATTCTTCTTCATTTGGCGTTTGAAGTCCTACAGGACTCCTACTTTAGCCCAGTAGTCTTTAATATTTATACCCAACGGTTGGTAAATATAATGGAAGCAGCTGGCTTCTCATTAATGTCTTATGCAGATGACACTCAACTTGTTATGTCTTTAACACCCCACACAAAGAGTGAGCTTTCACACTTTAGAAACAGTTTGTTAGAGGTCGCTGAATAGATGACCCTGAATTGTTTAAAGCTCAATGGAAGAAAAAAATGAGGTTTTGGTTATTAAGAACAAGCCCAATATGTGGGGCCCCCATTGGTGGCCAGAAACCCTAGGGAACTCTCCCACTTCCAAACCGGTGGTGAAATAGCTTTCTCTCCGGCTAGGTAGTCACCTCACCTTTGAGCATCACATTAAAGTGGCCACCACATCTTGTTCTGCTACGAGAGATTCTCTGGACCTTCTTGATATCTGTCCAAAAGGGTATTATAAATACCATCATAATATCCTAGCTTGATTATGGGAACATCCTTTATCTAGGTGCCATCAAGGCCTCAATCAAGAGCTTATGCAAAATGTTGAAACACTACTTTTGGGGCACATCCCTAACAACCAGGTGGTCACTCAGCAACTCCATCAGCTGTCCTGGCACCAAATTGAAAAGAGAATTCACTTTATAGTACAGCCCTGTGGTTTGCTATCACGTATTTGGAAAATCGACACCTGGGTATATCAGACAATTTAATCAATCTCATATGTGCTGTAATTTCTCAAATAAAAAAATTAAAAAAGACAGGGAGGGTGATATTTTAGTTATTTAGCTCTCAAACTTTAGGACTGGCAGTCCAGTCCTGATAAACCTACTTTCTGCAAACTCTTGAAGACCTGTCTCTTTGATAAGTATAAATCCTGTTAAAACTAATATTTTAAATAGTTATTAAATATCTATTTTATTGGTGAAGCTAGATTTGTAATAAATATTTTGGAGAAGCATTAGTTTCCAAGCTTCTCCCAGCTTGTACGTGCCCTGAATAAGGTGTGGATGAGATGTGAAATGCTTTTCATGAGCAAGCTATAGGCTGACCTGAATCAGCAGTGATGACTCTTTTGAGCTCCACAGAATATTCAAAGTGGTGGTTATGGCCATCCTGTGATACCACACTGGCAAGTGCTGCATTGTAATTCCATTAAGTCATGGGTAACACTTGGGGCATGCTTGAAAGGGGGAGACAAGGCTGACAGGTCAATCCACAATAAACTGTAAGCGGCCTTTACTCTAGAGCACCCAGCGGACCATTAGCAACTGGACCTGGCCTGGACCTTGTTGGTGGCTTCTAATGGATTAAGTCCTGGCCTGAAAGTGCTACCTCTGAGGCCCTGGGGCCTTAGAGGAAACATAGAAGAACTGCTTTAGAAACCTTAAAAAGTCAGAAGGTATAATACTTGACCGGAACAAACCTCATTCGTATACTCCACCCACAATCCTTCACAGTCAGCAAGAAACTGTGCCTCAGCCCCAGTCTACTATAAATGCAGCTGACGAGGCTCGAGATACCCCTATGAAGGAGACTCTCATATATAAATTTGGTTTAACCCCAGAAAAGTATTGACGAAAGTTCACGAATGCCCAGGAACAGACACACCAGCCCTGCAAGTATGTTATAGACCTGTCAAGTAAGGCACTGTATGGCTGGATGAAAGGTTTTAAATTAAAGTATTATTATTGGCTGTATCATCTAATTATGCTAGAACATAGATTGCAAGCCCATGCTCAGAGACCTTTTATTCCAGCTCAGATTGTCCAGGAAGGGACCTGGGAATGGCCCCAAGGAGGGTGGTCCAGGTTCCCTTCTACAGAGGGAAATGGAAGGCTAGCATAACAGAAAGGTTAGCCAAAGGGGCCCAAAAGTGTTTAGAGGAGTAGAATTTCCAGACCACCTCCAAGCAGAAGAAGAGGGGTTTTGGTGGGAAGAGGTCCATTTTAACATATCACCAGACCCGGTGTCATGACTAGGGGGGGATGGAACTCGCAGACTTTCATCCTTTGGAGTTACATAAAAACTCAATAAGATTCTGCAGAGTTCTGGGCAGCAATCTGTACATCGTGCTGCCGGTGCTGATTTTTAGTGCCAGAAGCTTGTTCTGCACTGGAAAATCAGCATGAATGGCACCACTGCTTGAGTGGAAGCTTTTCCAACGGAAACGATTGTGACGGCCCACGGCCGCCTGCATTGGGAAAATCTCACCAGGTGCCCTCCTTGCCATCAAAATCACACCACGGGACACCAAATCTCGGTCGCAATCACAACTTACCAGTGACAAGTCATGCACAAGAACAAACTTGTGCGTAAAGCAGAGGCCAAAACTTAGCAAACTCTGCCCGCTGAGTGTAATTTTTATCCACCCCTAGTTATGACTGTCTACAGACAGTGCACAAGGGGGGCTCTAAATGCACTGCATGTGGGATCTCTGCAGGGGGACTAGTGTAGCCCTATGGGTGGATTATTCCCAGGACAAGAGGGTAGAATATGTCTAAGTGTCCCTTAGCTGGGAGGTAGACCAAGAAGGTAAGCTGATGATCCCTGAGAGTGGTATACAGTATATCCAGGAGGTCACAGTTAATAGAATCCTTGTCACTGCTCTGCAAGCCAGACCATCATGACAGCAAAGTTGTTTTCCTTTGAATAAGATGTGCCACCACAGGTCTGTAGGGTAGCACAACCCCATCGGAATAGAATCTGTCCATCCTTTGGCCATGGTATCCTTGGTATGGGAGTTGGTACTTGCCCAGAGGAGGGTCATTTTCAATCCTCAGATGCCCATTGTCTGCATCCTTGGCAATGAGCTCCCCTACACCATCCCCCAGAGCTAATCCTTAGTGTGGCTGAAGACATTTGCCAACTGAAAAATGCCCTGAACATGGCATTTTTGGCATATAAGTCAAACAGAAATGACTGGAAAAGTGGGTAGGGTTGGCCCTGAGAATATTTACACCATTGACTAAGGAGATCCTAGGAGTCACCAAACCTATTAGCTCATGCCAGGCATTAACATGGCACCTTCAGGCAGCCACTTAAGAACACCTCTGCACTGCAGAAAAACTGATGAGGACCGCACCTGATGTCTTTAACATGGAAAGAGCTCAAAAGGGCTAGAACTGCTCTGTCTTGTGCCCATGGAAAAGAAGTGGAATACAAGTGTCAGGTGGCTAACCTCCTGTGTGGCCACGGTGACTCAATAGGGTGTGAGAGTCATTTTGCCTGCAGTGCCAAACAACTGGACCTTGACTGGGCCTGCACTTGCAATAAGGCGGGAGCGATACCCGTCATGCTTGTGATGGAAGAACCAACACAATATGATCTTGAGAGAAACATTTGAAGTGCACCTGTGCTTTTCAGGCTCAAGAACAGACATCTTTCCTAATAATGGAATTATCATCCAACATTCAAGAGTGAAGAGAAGGCATGGAACTCATAGGTAGTTTTTATTAATTTACCTGCCACTGCATGCCATGGAGATGCTAAATTGGGCAAGGTGCCTACAGTCCAGTAACCACAAGTATCATTACAGGTACTATTACCACACCCTAGGTTATCTACCTGTGGAACTCAGATGGAGGTGATGCTGATTATTACATCATATGTCAGTGTCTGAGATGCTATAAGATAACCCTCTCAAAGTCTTCATATTCCACATCACCACAGTTTGGCAAAAATACAAATACAGAGCTTCAATAGGAACAGACATTTAAACTAACTAAAAGTGTTGATGTCTACTTAGGAAACCGTGGATTAATATGTTTCTGAATCTGGGGCAAAAGAGAGGTTTTGATGATGGCCAGTCAGCAATTCATGATGGTTTGCTTTTGCTGTCAAGTGCAGCAATGTAGACTATTGCAATGGCTACTAGGCGATCAAAATGTTTTTTTTCCAACTTACAGTCCTTAAAATAATATGGTAATAATGAATTTGAGGGGTAAATTGTATGAGCTGTATAAATCTAGCTAATACAACGCTTAAAGAAATCTTTAAAAATTATTTGGCAGTGCCAAATTTCAGCCTTAACATCTTAAAAACAAGCACATTATTGCGCTCGTAAACCCTGGATTAAGGTCAGAATCACTTGGTTGAGACAGGGAAGGAATTGAAACCACTGGTTGATGGGCAGTGGCAAATGTGACTGTGACTACTGTGATGGTAGGAACTTCATTGGTCAGGAGTCCACTTCCGTTAATTATTTAAGGAGAATATTTAACAACACCATGCAGGCATCCTTGCCTTGCCATCATTTGTAGTTATATTGGCTCTCCACTCCCACTTACGTTGTCCACTTGGCCCTGAACTACACCCCACATTTATTGTTTTTTCCCATCTCACTAGCCCTTAGCTTAGCCATTTCTAAGAAAGCCTCTGTCTTGTTCTTGTTGTTTGTGTATTTGATGTCTGCTACAATATGTCTGCTGCTGTGTATTGGTCTACTCCTAGGTGCCCTGTGGATCAGCAATGAAATCCTGGTCACTGTCTGGTCTTGTTACTGTTTGGTCTGCCCTGGATTTAGGTATGAATTCTGAACCTTTTGTGGGTAGTCAAACCTTTTGGTATGTCTCCTGCTTATCCAATATTTACATCATATCACAAATTAAAGTGAATATAGTAGACACCAGTCCAGCCCAGCTGTGACTCTTAACAAGTCGAAATTTTTTGCCAAACATGACAGGCAAAGAGAGAGGAATGGCTTGTTACACCTTCACCTAATGCCGGACAACAATTATATTCATGCATCTCCGCACAGCAGGCGGCCAATGTATGCTTTAGTTGCACCTAGATCACCATTTGATAATGTGGCTTTAGCATAAGGAATAAACCTTTCAAAAGGTGAGGCAAGAAACAACATTCACAAATACATTCTTCTATGGAAGAGCAATTGTAATGTTAACAGAACTGAATATCTGAAAATATCAATAGTCTATTATCTTTTGCCAAGTTGAAGTCAAAAATAAGGCACAACAACAAAATTGGGCCTTATCCTGGAAGAGTGAGGGTATTAAGAAATAAACATTCTGCATGTGACTATGGCTGCCATTCAAAGAAGTCTCAGATTGGTTTGCTGTGCAGGGATATAATAGTCTAAAAATCAAATCACAGAGATCAGGATACAGTGCTAAGTAAAAAATTAGGTCCAGGCGTAGAACTCAGCTCCGCTGGAGGAGTTTGTGGAATTCAATCACTTTGCGCTGTGCAGAGTAGCGTGGAGTTCCCAAATTCTGCAATCTGGTGCAAAGCTGAGTTTGTTTGCATGCACGAGGTTTGGTTGTGTGTTATGATACTCTAGGGCCGCTAGCGAGCGTGCATGAGACTGTATTCGATCCCATTGCTTCCAGCCATGTGTGCGATACTTCACGCTTACCCGCGCTGCTTCCGGCCATGGCGACGGACAAAACAGTCCCGCTCATGGGCGCAAATGCACTTGGAGTAGTTTTTTACTCGAAATATATCTAACTCTGGACAAAAAGTGGTTTTGAGTGGATTTTCTTCTCCAAAGGACCCTTCAAGTTGTTATTTAGATTCCGAAGCCTTCCATTGCCTTATCCACTTCCTGGTCACTTTTGGCTTGGATTTTGATGTGGAATGATCACTCTCTTTGTCTCCTGGATATACATTTGGGTTTAAGGACTTTGTTTTTGTGAAATCAAACAAGTAAGTTCCAAAACTATTGAACAAGGGTGTTGTTTGTTTGCTTGGACATGCACCAGTATTTCTTTGTACTTTCATTTTATTTCAAAAAGTTATAGTGGTGGTTGGCCTGGAGTTTAAGTATGGACCTGTTTATTTATTTGCATTGCATTGGTTTTTCATCATTTGTAAATGGAAATTGTTGCACAGCTCTTTACCTGTCCTTTTTTACCTTTTTGTAACATTTGCAATATTATTTTACAATTTGGCCTAGTTTTCCAAAGACCCACCTAGCTAGTAGGTCCTGTACTAGTAGTTATGAGTGCACAAAATAAATAGTTCAGTGGTATATATTTTTAAAACGTCATTTAGGAAAGGGATGGCAATGGATGAAAAATAAAAAATGCTGGCTATTGTTTGCATTTCATTTTTGTTTTGTAAAAAGTGTATATGTTGTGTGGTGATATTTGGTGGCATAGGAGGACGTGTGTCCTGTTGTGAAATGTTTGTAACTCAGTTAATTTCTGTGTTTTGCATTGCTTAATTAATGTTTTCTTCAGTGTTACCACCATGACTCCTTATGGCCAGTGTGTGTGTGTGTGTGTGTGTGTGTGTTTATCATCGTCCACCATGTGTCTTCGGCCTCCATGCGGTGTAGCAGGGGGGCATTTTGTGTAGTCTATGTCGATAGGCTTGAACGTGTTCTTTGTTCTCCATGCCACCTTCTTCACAATTGTTTGACTATCTTGCTGGCGGACATCTTTTGCATCCAGTCAGTGTGTCTTTTCCATAGGCTTGCATGGGTTCTTCTTTGATCCCTATGTATCCATGCTCCTGGTTGCTTGACCATGTGGCTGGTGGCCATGTTGTCCATCCAGCCAGTCTCCCTTTGCACAGGCGTGCATCTGTTCTTTGTTTGCCACGCCTCTTGCGCCTTGTTGTAGTTTTACCATGTGGCTCGCAGGCCATTTTGTGCATACAGCCAGTGTGTTTTTGCCATAGGCTTTCATGGGTTCTTATTTGTTCTCCATGCCTCCTTGCTCCTTGTTGTTATTGTTTTATCCTGTAGCTGACAGCCATTTTGTGCATCCAGCCAGTGTGTCTTTGCCATAGGCTTGCATGTGTTCTTTGTTTCCCATGCCTCCTTGCTCCTTGTTGCTGTTTAACCGTGTGGCTGGCAAATGTTTTGTGCATCCAGCCAGTGTGTCTTTGCCAAAGGCTTCCATTGTTTTTTCTTTGCTCCCCATGCCTCCTTGCTCCTTGTTGTTGTTGTTATACCAAGTGGTTGGCAGCCATTTTGTCTATCCAGCCAGTGCCCCTTTGCCCTAGGCTTGTATTTGTTCTTTATGTGCCATGCTTTCTTACTCTTTGTTGTTGTTTTACCATGTGGCTGGCTTGTGCATCCAACCAGTGTGTCTTTGCCTTAGGCTTGCATAGGTTCTTCTTTGCTCAACATGCCTCTTTGTTCCTTTGTTGTTTGACCATGTTGCTGGTGGCCATTTTGTCCATCCAGTCAGTGTCCACTTGTCAAAGGCTTACATGTTTTTTGTTTGCCATGCCTTCTGCTCCTTGTTATTGTTTTACTATGTGGCTGGCAGACATTTTGTCTATCCAACCAGTGTGCATTTGCCTTAGGCTTGCATGGGTTCTTCTTTGTTCCCCATACCTCCTTGTTGTTGTTGTTTGACCATGTGGCTTGTGACCATTTTGCCCATCCAGTCAGTGTCCCTTTGCCACAAGTTTATATGTGCTCTTTGTTTGCCATACCTCCTCGATATCTGTTGTTTTACCAGGTGTCTGGAAGGCATTTTGTGCATCCAGCCAGCATGTGTTTGTCGTAGGCTTCTATAGGTTTTCCTTTGTTCCCCATGCCTTTTTGCTCCTTGATGTTGTTTTTGACCATGTGGCTGGTGGCCATTTTCTCCATCCAGCCAGTGTCCCTTTGCCATAGGCTTGCATACTTTTTTGTTTGCCATGCCTTCTTGCTCCTTGTTGTTGTTTTACCATGTGGCTGGCATCCATGTTGTGCATCCAGCCAGTGTGTTTTTGCCATAGGCTTTTATGGGTTCTCATTTGTTCCCCATGCCTCTTTGCTCCTTTTTGTTGTTGTTGTTTAACCATGTGGCTGGCGACCATTCTGTCTCGTCTCATGGATGTAACTATGCTTTTAAATTAAAGTTAGATGCAAATTCGACTTTGGAATTAAAAGGAGTTCCAAAGTCTTTACATATAAGTCACCCCTAAGGTGTACCCTATGTGGCCCTGGAGCTGGGTGCCATGTAACTATAAGCAGGGGCCTTATAAAAATAGTTTTATAAGCCTTGGTGAGGTAAAACAGCCAAATAAATGTTTCCCTCATTGTAGTGAATGGCTACCATAGACTAGAATGGGGAGACTTTATTTTAATTTTTAAAGTCCCCTTAAGTAACAGATACCAGAAGTTTTCTATCAAATTAATTGTTATAATAAATCCCACAACTTCCACTTGTTGGATTTCATATAACTTGTTCAGGTAAAGAGTTTTAAAATTTACCTGAAAAGTTGCCAACTTTAGCCCTGCAGTGTTTTTGCTGCTGTGCCCTGATTGGCCAGCGACTGGCAGCCTGGTCAGGCTGCCTTGATGAGGTATGAAGTGGCCTGGCTCCACACAAAGAGATGTGCCTGGGGGAGGAGATCTCCCCTCAGCATATGGGGAAGCAGGAGGGGGGGGGGGCTGCCAAACTGGTCTTCAAAGGCAGAGAAGGACATTTGGAGCAACCCAGCAACACCCTCACATCCTGCAAACCCAGACAATTAGGTGCCCCCTTCATTAGATTAGGAGAGGGCAGGCGAGGGGTGTGTTTAGGATTTGTAGCCACACCAGTGGATGGGCTCAGCCAGATGTAACCTCCAAAAATCACTTTCAGCCATGATGGATTTTTGAGGAATGTTGCTCCCTGCGATTGATTTTTGCCACACTTCCCAGGAAGTGGTCATCACAGGGGGAAGGACCCTGCCCCTGAATGGAGAACCAGGAACCCCCTGTTTTTCATCCAGGAGCAAGGATAAAACTGGCAGACCTGCACCCACACCTCAGTTCCCTACCAGATCCCTATCAGATTCCAACAAGGAAGAACTACAGGAGAAGAAGGACTGCCCTGCTGGACCCTTGACCTGCACCTGGACACTGCACTCTGGAGGGCTGCACCAGCTGCACACTTGGGCTTCTCCACTAAAAGGACTTTACCTGACTTCTACTGCTTCAAGAAGGGACTTCCTGTTTGCTACAGGTACAAAGGAGCTGTCCAGAGTCCCCTGCATCAAGTCCTGCAAGCAGAGACCAGCTGACCAGCGTCCAGTGGCCATTTGAGGATTCTGACCAGGTTCATTCTGAGAATTATAGTCCTAACTCCCAAGGAACAACTCAGAGCTTCTGGAACCTTGGATCAAGTTGTGGACACTTCAAGGATACAAAAAGGACCTCTGGAAGAAGATCCAGAAGTTTGGAGACATTTGGCGCAACTCCATAAGTTGAAGAGGTGCATTGTGGGAGTTGTAGTCCCAGACCCCAAGAGGCACACCGGAGCCTCTGAACCCTTGGCTGGTGCTGTGGACCACTTTCCTGAATCAAACACTTCTGAAAGTAAGTGTGACAGTGTTACCTCATGGGTGGCCTGAACTCTGGACTTTGTTCCTTTCCAGTGTGACCTTTTTTAACCCTTTGAGCGCTAGTTGCTTCTATGCGCTAGAAAGTATTCATTCTTTAAAAATTCATATCTCCGGTTCCCCTTATCCAAATTTATTCGTTTTGGTGTCATTTTGAAGATAAAAATATAATATATTTTTATAAATTGATTTTGGATTTTTAAACTCTTTCCTGTGTTTTATTTCAGTACTGTTTGTTGATATTTGAATGCTTTACTCTCTGTCTCCCAAGTTAAGCCTTGTCGCTCGTTGCCAAGCTACCAAGGGTTGAGCTGGGTTTAATTTACTGAGAGCTAACTGGACCTAAGAGGAGGTTATTGGCCTATTGCTAAGTGTAGGTACTTACCTGCCCTTACCAATAACTCATTTTCCAACATACTGGAATCACAAATTTCTTTAAGGCTGTTGGTTATGGTTTCCTTCACACTTTCTCCTCTATATTTGGCTTAATACCTTCAGCCATCCACTCAATATTCTCCAGTATTTTGATGGCATTTCCAATAACTTTGACTATAACTAGGGGCATATTGCTATTGCTCCTTTTTCTGCGCAATGGTTGTCCTGTCCCAACAAGGAGGACTGAAAGCGCTTCCACCAGCACAGCTGTGTCATGAACGCATGGTGCAGTACTTAGGAGCATCACTCTGGAGCAATTAGAGTCTGACTGGTCTCCATCATTCAGACTTGTTTTGAATTGTGTGCAGCCCGTGTTTCGATGTCTCTGGTGCTTGTTCGAACATGCACTGAAAGATTGTCTTTCTACTCACTGCTTGCTTTCATTAGACGCAGATCTGTTGATGTTCTTGCTGAGGGCTCGTTACTCATATGAGGGTCAAATGTGGGTGTTATGGTATTAGGTTGTGTTTTTAGTGATATGTGTTTGCTGTAGTGTTGTGCGATGTAGTCATGTATGGTGTATGCCTTGTCCCCTGATGTGGCTACTGTGTACATGTGGTGGGTGATCAGGAGTTTTTTTCAGTGCAGACATGGAGTGTGTTGAGTTGTGCAAGTATGCTTTGCTTTTGTGTGCCTGTGACTATTTTGGGGTGTGTGTCCCTCAGAGCTGGCTGGTCTCTTGTGTGGTATTTGGAATAGTGTTAGCGTTTTGGGCTTGCTAGTCACCTTATGTGTGACTGTGCATTATGTTTGTTGTTTGTATTGGTTGTACATGAGATCTAAAGGGGGGCTGTTTGTGTGAGCATGGTTTTGTGGGACTTGTTCAACATGAGATGGCCTTCTTCCATGTATGATTTTGCTGCTCCCATCTCTGCTATGGTGGTCTTTTTATGATGTGTTGCTTTGTGTATTTTGGCTGTCTGTGTGTGTTTTGCGTGGCATAATAGGTTTGATGTGCTCTGTGTGCATGATGTGTGTTTCAATTGGCAGGTTGTTTGATGTGGTGTTGTGTGTGTTCAATTACACATGGATGTACATGTTTGTTCTATGTGTGTCCAGTCCCTGGCCAGTGTTGGGTGTGAGTGTGTGACATGTATTTATGCATTTGTTGTGTTTTTGTCACTAGTTTGTATGTTGTATGTGAATCTGTGAGCCAGGGCCTGTGCTGTGTTGCTGTGCATATATGTGTGGTATTGACGTGTGGTATGTGTTTGTGTGTGCTGGCTGAAGTGTGCATGATGTGTATGTATGCGTGTCCTTGATGCAGTATGTGAGTGTGTCACTATGCTGTTACGTGTATGTGCAGCCCTTTGCTATCCTCTCCCTATGGTATGTTATGTAACTGTACCAATTTATACATTTTACAAACATAACAGGTGAGTGTGTGTACTTAGGGTTGTTGTCATCCTCGTCAGTGATGATTTTGTTGTCTTTCGGTGATCAGGAGCAGCAGGATGACATCTAGTTGGGGTTCCATGGCAGCTCCAGACGTGCATGGATTCCTGGAAGTGAGTGTTTCCTTTAATACTGTTTGTTTCCTGCTGGTGCTTTGTGGTGGTTGAACCATGGCAGTCACATTGGCAGTGTGCAACCTTTTAGTAGGTCCGGCAGTGACATGGTCTCTACCAGACTGTGTGTGCCTCCAGAGGACCACTGAAGTCTGTACTGGCTGGCGGTGCCGGCGGACTGCTGGTGGTCATTTGGGTTCACAGCTGTCAAACTCATGATTTGTCGGTCTGCTCCTGCAGCCTGTTGGCAGTAGGGCCACCACTGCCAACATGGTGGTCACAGGACCGCCAAACTCCTAATAAGGCCCAAATTCTCCACAAAATTAATATAACGCAGTAACATTGTACTTATCTAAATCAGATCGCCTATGGTAATAGTGTGATCGACTATTAGTGAGTTGGCTATTCTCCTAAAATCCCTATTCCGGAACTCCTTGCCAAAAACTACATTTGGAACTAATGCATTGCAATGAATGATCCTTCATTCTATTCTTATTTCTAAACACCCCTGATGGACCAACTCAGTGTCCCTTTTTTGCAATGTTTAGATGCATTCTAGTTGTACTACACGCTTACTGTGAAATTACTTGAGACTGTACAAGCTACATAGATAAAAGTCACAGAGAACGTTAACTCACTCATATCACTAATTCACTATGGTGATAGGAGGACAAAGGAGTCTGCATTGCAGTGGATCATTAAATAATCAGCCAAAGTTAGCACTGATGGGTACGATGAGGAAGTGCCGAGCACCTGCCTAGCTCTACCTGGATCACATAATAATACTCTTAGTGTAAACTAAACGTAACTTTCCTCTGAGTGTGAGCAGCATGCTGTTCTGAAAAAAAAGTTAGCAGAATGCAGACACAATAATATAGTTAATACTCACTGAGCCCTGGAATCACTACGCCTCGCAGGCCGAGCAGATCCTGCTTGTGGTCGATATCCACCCAGCAGTGCTTCAGCTGCTGGATGGCGCACTGTACATGGCTAGTGCACTGCACACACAGGCACACCCGGGCACACCCACCCCCAGCGCAGTTGATACTTCCGCAGGGGGTAACCACTGTCAGGCCTGCTGCCTGCTGCCAGCATGGGGGAGAGGTGACGCTGCACACAAAATAAACAGGTGCTGCCACTTCCACCTCATAAAAGACCAGCCAGGGCTGCTACCCTTGGTGGTGTCACCACCCATAAGGTAGGCGGCTACTGCCACTGGCTGCTTGAAAGGGCCTGGCACTGCTGTTCACCTGCTTGCCACCCTGCCATGCTACGGCACTGGTCCAAGTGGGGTAAAGAAAATCAAAAGAAACAGGGGAAGGAAGGCCAAAAATGAAACAAAGAAGTAAAGGGATAAATAATAAACAAAAATACAGAAAGTCATGAAAAATTTAAAAAAAACAAAATACACAGATACAAATACACACACTAATACAAGAAATAAAAATGAAGTGTAGATAAAGAGGGTGGAGGATTGACAAGCTAATAGAACTGGGCCCAGCACCATTAACAGTGTAATAAAAAGATGACCATGGCTATGCGACCCACGTGGGGCCGTAGCTCATGAATGCAAGAATGTTTTTCATGTTGCGTTTGATATAAAACATAACACATATGGGTGCAAAGGGGAACTCCACCCACCTGCAGAACTCCACGGCAGAGTTTTGGGGCCAATTTACAGAGTTCTGCGAAGTGCAACTCCACGCACTCTTCCCAGGCCTAGTAAAAGTATGTCTATGCTATATATGGAGAAAGTTTTGCGATTATAGACATACTTCTACTTGTGCAGGTGCATACATTTAGAAAAGTCACTGAACAGAAGCCTCAATTGCATAAAATGAAGAGTAAAATAGTTGACCTCAGGTATAATTTTGCATGCATATTAGATATTTTGAAGAAACAGATAGGTTTGATATGTTTTAGGTAAGCAGCTAAAAGTGGAGTTGGTAGCACGTGTGATCCCAGATGGTCATGGTACCATAAACCCCGTCTTTAGCCTGCATAAGCAAGAGCTTCTCCGATGATCCTAGTGCATATTTCTACTGTCCTTGTGCATTCATGATTCTTGTTATCTAGTGGTCACCTTCTTCAGAGTTTCTACCTCGGACTGCATGGCTTGACATAAGATGCGACAAAGTCAGGTCTTCCTACATGCCCTGGTGCATCTCGTGACAGGTGGACTCTATGAGAACTCGACAAACCCTCTTGAGGCAAGGCATGATTTCTTGTTGACCCCATAAGGCAGCTTCTTACTGCTTCATCACAGTAACAAAGACAAGACAGGAGTTTAGCTTAATATTTTATTAATTTATAATGGTATTACTTTCTGCTTATTGAACCCATTTAATTGTTGTTTTGCTCTTTTAAAAACATCCTGTGGATATCCACTTTCAGAAATATGTTTATTTATATTGTAATATTCAATTTTGTAAGGCATTTTAAAAAGTTTTTAGGCAGTCTTCTGAGAACATTTTATCTACCCATGATGATGTTCTCTTGTACTTATACTATCTGGAAATTAAGTTGTAACTCTGCTCTTACATTTGGACTTTTTTCATCTCAAGTAATATGGCATGTATCTATTCTGAATCTAAATCTATCCTATTCAGTAGTAGAAAGTAGACGAGCTCTCAACCATCTATTAAGTCTAAGATGGTGGAATCTCAGGAACCATTACATGCTAAAATCCTCAAAGAACTCTGTGGTATTCTTGTCAATAGTGATACTATCAGTAATGGCATCCCACACACACACAAAGAAAGTTGACAAACATTTCCATGAGAGTGTCAAACAACAACAATACAATCAAGTTTAAAAAGCCTCTTGATGAAATGACTTGATAATTACCCACATCCCTCAAATGAAAACATCGGGCCTATTCACAAACTGTAGTACTACAATAGAACCACTAAGGTATCACAAAATTATATTCACATACCTACATGTGGAGAGCTTCACCTCCTCCTCTTCTGTCCTTTATGTGCAGAGATCTCTGCCCTGACTGAAGAGATCTCTGTATATGTAAGAACACATTTTTGTAGTAAATGTGGGAAGGACAGAAGGGAGTGGCTATAAAATGGGGAATATTTATTACTAAAGGGGAGGACTTAAGGGAGGAGTAAGGAGGTGTTTACGTGTAGGTTAGACTGGTTTAGAGAGTAACATGCACTTACCAACATATAAACCCCTTCCCATTCACAATCTGCCCCACTATAGCTACTAAAGCCAAAAAGGACCAAGTCCATCACCAGCCATGGCTTCTCCCAGGTACTGCAAAAATTCTGCATTGAAAATAATGGAGATAGGGACCTGAAAAAAACAACATAGGAGCTAATTTTTGAATGAATTCAGTTATTTATACTGTTAATAGCATTACAATTTACTTAACATTAAAAAAGATTTAAAATAAAACAACTATTAATGTATATAAAATATTTCATTAACCTTTTTTACATATAAAAAATAATGCAACATTAATATTTATTAAAATAAATAAAATATTATTAATTAATTCTATAGAAAACTTGTGATATTTTTAAATGCATAATAAAGGAATAATATGTCTATTTAATATATTCAGATAATTACCTTTTTAATGTCAAATGAAGTTAATAATGCTGTAACATTTTCTTTAATTATCCAGCTGAGGCCAATGTTGCTGCACGGTTTCCATTCGGCCATTCGGTTTCCATGGGTCATCCCAGTGGAAACCTTGTAATCGGCCCAGACGGAGACTGCTAGCTCCGCGGTGTTCTTCTCTCCTCGGGCCTGGCGGGTCAACGATTGGTCCGCCAACCTCATAATGAGGCCCTAAGGGACTTGCTGTGACGGTCGGACTGCCGCAATCTAGGTGGTCTGACTGCCACATTATGACTCTGGCATTTGGACTGCCAGGGGACCCCGTCCCTGCCAAGAACCAATTTCCCGACGGACTGATAGTGGTCTGAGACTTACTCAGCTACAGTGGCATTAAACTCAATGCTGCCTGGCTAATTACAACTAAGCTTTCCCCCAGCCTTTCCATTGCGGGGAAAGGCTGGTGGATAGCCAATGCCAGGGGCCCCCCTACCCAGCACTATCGGAATGCACACTGTCTGCTTTGCAAGCAGTGCACATTCCGATGGTGTTGGTGTGCTACGATATTGGCCTCGGCTCCCTTAAAGGAGCCAAGACCAATATAGTAGCACTGTTCCCCTCAGTCACCCTGGCAGAATGCATAATATAATGTTCCCACCAGACGGCCCTGCAGGAACATTGTGATACACTCAGGAGGATGCCACCAGTATGACATCCTCCCCACAGCTTTGAGGGCCTACTTTTAGGACTGCCGAAGTTGTAATGAGGTCCTAAGGGCCTTGTTACAACTTTGGTGGTCTGATGGGAAGACCACTGTGGCTGCAGCTGCCAAAAGACTGCCATGTTGGCGGTCATACGACGCCGTATTAAGAGATACACAGCTCCGACTGCAAAAAAACAGTAAATTTCCCAAAACTGGAAAAAAGGAGTTTCGACCAGAAGCACTGCCAGCCCGAAAAAAAACTACCAATCTAATTATGATCCACATATCAAGAGAAAGGTTCTTCCATGGCAGAAAACCATTGGGGGTGTGAGTCATGGCAGTCTGATCTCACATCAGTCAGAACACCACATTGAATAGTATAAATTCCCCACACCTGACACACATTCACACACCCAACACACCTACACACTGTACTATAAAAATCACCCCTACACAACCCACAATCCTTTGCAACCAGAGCACCATTCATAGCCAGAGAGTAGCCAAAACAAATTGAATTGGCCAAACGAAGAATAGGGGCACCCTTCACATTACTCTCAGCACACATCTCACATTTGCACAGCATACACAACACACAATTTACAAAACCACACAGTACACAACAAACATCACCCACTCACATCACAGCACCCACACCTCATCACAAACATTTATCATCCTTTTATTTACTCCCTCAGTGTCTTTACCGCCAATACTACATCTCCACAAAAACATCCACATTTCACTGATGAGTTGAGGGTCATTGTAGACAAAATTGTCAGGGTAGAGCCATATCTATTCGAAGCACAGGTCCAGCAAAAATCAATAGCCAGGAAAACGGAGTTGTGGCAAAGAATAGTTGACAGGGTGAATGTAGTAGGAAGTTACCCACACACAAGGGAGGACATAAGAAAGAGGTGGAACAACATCAGGGGGAAGGTTCATTCCATGGCAGCCAGGCACCATCTGACATTTCTCAAGACTGGCGATGGGCCCACGCTTCCTCCCCCACAAATCATATTATGGGAGGAGAAGGTCTTGGACATCCTGCATCCAGAGGCCCTGACAGGAATACCTGGGATCGTGGAGTCGGGTAAGTAACAGCAACATTCATGTCACCAGTTTTGACTTACATGCTCACTCATCACATTTCCCCACCCCAATTATCAAACCACCTACCACCCTCTAGAAAAAGCTCCAAATACCATTCCTACATGTCAAGTAAACTCACCTTGGGCCACAGTGTTTGGGAAGGGCATGTGAAGTCCTGGGAACTGATGCACTACAACTCCAGAAGGCACTGTTCCAACATTAACAAAACCAGAACCGTGCACTAAATTTTAAAAGTCTTGCATGTGAAACCAACAATCAAAGTAAACCAACCTGAATGGTACACCATTCAACAGTTCGTGGCAATGGCAGCTACGCAATGGCCCACTACCAGTACCATTACAAACAAATCACAGCTACAGCCGTGTCCCATACCAAACTGGACTCAGAGAAAACATCCCTTATAATGTCATATACTCACCTGAGGGGGGAAACTTAAATGCCAAACTGGATGCACGTGCAGTACATCCAGACAGAGGCCCATGGGCAAATGTAACACCACTCTTGTGGGCCAGCTCTGACACCATTGTGCATTGTTCAGCTGGTAGTTGGCTCAATGATGTCATGCATCTTACTAGGAGACAAATATACAGTGTTATGTCTTCACTCAGACAAGATATGAGGGCATTTACAGCCATTTGAACACTAACATTATCCAAGAGAATGGAGAATGCTGAATGCAATTGCAAATCTCTGTGTCCCACATTGCACTTACCCAGATTAGGTAGCAGCTGTCATTGTCATATCAGGAGTTCATGTAAAGGCAGTGTGTGCATCTCACATACCATGTTTAATTGCTGAATTTATAAATCACTTGTCACATCACTGACACCAACTGTGTGTTCCACATATCCTACAGGTAACCTTGCCATCCCCAACACAGAGAGGATACCAGAGACAGACACCACCCCTCTGGTTGAAGGCACCAGTGAGCAAAACAACCCTGGATATCTAGACACTTAGGACGAAGCTGGCCCATCAGGGGAACCTGGTCAGTCAACAACTCTCAGCCTCACCCTGCCTACAATGACTCCTCCCAGCCCTGTTGCAACTACATAACAGGCAACCCTTTGTCCCCAAACCTGTTTCCCAAGGACAGTATCTTCTATTGTGTGTCCTCAGTACAGGTACCTGAATCTCCGAATATCACCTCTGACAATAATGGTCCTGCCCCCAGTGGGAGTGGTCACAATGTGCTAGGGGCACAGGTACGTGGGGGTAGGATGCAAGGGAAGGATGGTATGGGCCAGAGGATGGGGGCTCCAAGGGACGTAACTGACCAAGAGACCATCTCCCAAGTCTTGGAAGGCTACCAAAATTCCCAAGGATGAAGGGCCAGGTACTGACCATGATGGGGGAGATCAGACAGCGGCAGAGGGACAACCACCAGGAAGCCACACAGCAGTGGCAGGCGCAAAATGCCATCCTGGCTTCCATTGCTGGGTGCTGAGGGACATCAACACTACTCTGAGTAGCTTTGGTACCCAACAACAGGCCTATTCTATAAGCCATGAGACATCAGGCCCCTCGACATCTGTGACTGCTAGTGGAATTGAGGCCCTGCCATGGAAAGGGAATGCCTCTGACACCCCCAGCCACAACAGAAGAACCCCCCACAAATGTGGACATCCACACAGACATTCAGGAGGAGCAGATGCCAACATGAAACTCACTGTCAGGAAGTGAACCTCTCCTGATTGGTCCCACTGTTGACTGTTCTGATACCTAACTCCATTTCCTATGGTGCAAGGACATTGGACATGTGTTTCCAAATGGTGTAGCAGCTACCTTGATGATTTCATCTACCATTATTGTACCCTTCACTGTGAACTTTATTTCATTTCTGTTTCAAATCACTCATTTTGTTGTTCACGCCCCATTAATACCATTTAATCACATATCCTGTGTAAGTGTGCTGTATCAACCACATACAATTGTCATGTATAACAACTATTGCACCAAAATGTTCTTCTACAATATTATACCTCTGTTTTGGTCATTACACATGTACTGGATAACCAGGATACATGTTGCATTGGGATTGTAACATACATATGACACAAGTCAATTGCATGTCCACATATGTATTTGTAGAATGGCAATCAGCACATGGTGAAGTCCTGCTGTGGACTTCAGTATTTCAGCTTAGGTGTCATTCACTACCAACCCACAGAATACAGAAGTTAAGGGCATGTCAGTCTATCACCATCCTGGGAGGCAGACAGATTGGTTCAATGTATCATCAGCTAAAGCCTTATCACATACCCAAATCTTATACTCCAAAATGAGCAAACACCATGAAACAGACAGAGTTCAGTGCTAATCTCCCCAGCCATGGAACCTTCCACTTATCATGGTCAGGTATCTGCAGACTTACCACTCACCTATGTCAGTCTTTAGACACATGCACATTGCTCTGCAATGAGGAAACACACTTACAGCTATGCACAAGTTAGGCCACATATAACACAAACCATAATGATGGTAGACTGTCTTGATACCACATTATGACGTGTTAGACACAAATGGACACACACATGCCAACATTTGAGCTACCTCCATACTTCCAAACCACTGTCCTGACAGTCTGGGCATAGAATTCACACACCACATATCTCATGCAAAACAGTACCTGTCTGTAGGAGGCTGGCCTGGCTTGTAGTGGGTACCAATGGTACTTACACCATATGCCAGGTCCAGTCATCCTACATTGGTGGCAGCAGTGTGATCTGCAGCTACAAGGGCTTCTGTGCACATTTCCAAGAAATCCTGCATGCATAGCTGAACCTAGGACCCCAGCACTCCGTCCTGCAATGCTCAGCTACCTAAGTTGATCTCCGGTGTCGTGGGACCGCTCTTTGCAGTGTTGAGACGACCGCAGTGTTCAGTCTTCTTGAACCTGTGTTCAAGGACTTCTGCAGGTGCTTTCTTCCTGTCAGTGGGCTCTCTACATTGCTGAGGGCCCCCTCTGTCTCCTGTCCCAAGTGGCGACATCCTGGTCCTTCCTAGGCCCAGGCAGCACCCTTTATCTCTAACTGTGACTCTTGCAGGTAGCAAGGCTTGTTTCTGGTATTTTGCCAAGGAAACAACTTTGCATCCTCCAGAATGCCGTGGGACATCTTCTGCACAAAGAAAAACTTCCTACCTCCTTTTGTTGTTGCAAAACCTGCAGCTTCTTCAAACCAGAGGCAGCCATTTTGCACCTTTATCCAGGGTTTAGTGGGCTCCTGACCCCCCTGGACACTTTAGTGACTCTTGGACTTGGTCCCCTTCCTTTGCAGGTCTTCAGGTCCAGGAATCCGTCTTCAGTGCTTTGCAGTCTGTTGTGGTCCTTGCAAAATCCTTTATCATGACTTTAGTGTGTTTTGGGGGAAATAGTAATACTTTACTCCTACTTTCCAGGGTCTTAGGGTGGGGTCTCCTTTACACCCTTAGTGTTTCCTCACACTCCCAGCAATCCTCTACACACTACACTTGCTAGGGGTGCATTTGTGGTTCGCATTCCACCTTCTTAGTATATGGTTTGTGTTGCCCCCTAGGCCTATTGCATCCTATTGTGTTTTACAGTGTTTGCACTACTTTCTGACTGTTTTACTTACCTGATATGGTTAGCTGTGTATATTTTATGTGTGTTACTTACCTCCTAAGGGAGTATATCCTCTGAGATATTTTGGCACATTGTCACTGAAATAAAGTATCTTTATTTTTAGTAACTATGAGTATTGTCTTTCTTATGATATAGTACCTATATGATATAAGTGGTATTGCATGAGCTTTGCATGTCTCCTAGTTCAGCCTTGGCTGCTCTGCTATACCTACCTCTATCAGCCTAAGCTGCTAGAACACTAGTACACTCTACTAATAAGGGATAACTGGACCAGGCATAAGGTGTAAGTACCATTGGCAGCCTCCTACACTGTCTAATCCATGTCCACAGCTAATGTCAGTCTGCAAATCCCATCTGCCTGAAGCACCATATGCCAAATGAGGATGAGCCTAACAGCTAATCTGCAAATCTGTAATTGACAAAGATAAGCTATACGCCAGAGTGAAACACAAACATCACATTGTCTATTCCTAACTATAAATGTGACTTTGGTATATGTGGTAAAAAAATGTACATAGCATGTATAACCTCAACAATATGCCATCGAATCTCAATTGTTACATCTCATCACACACCTTGAGTCAGTTGAAGTACTGATTGATGACATCTGCTCTGATGTCTTCAGCTTCATCCTCATCATGCTCATCCTCACTTGGCATATCTGCATTTCTACCCAGAGGATCTGCTGGCTCCCCCTCATGTGGTATGACTGGCCTCTGACGTCTCAAAGCAAGGTTGTGGAGCATGCAGCAGGCACCAATTATTTGACATACCTTGTAGGGTGAGTAGAGGAGGGCTCCTCCAGATTTGTCTATGCAGCAAAGTCTTGCCTTCAGGAGCCCAAAAGTCCATTCCACTACACGCCTTGTCCTCCTGGTGTGGTTGGATTCCTGCCTGGTGTTAATAACCAAGGATGGTTTGGGTATCCAGAATCCCCTGTAAGGCATAGTGACACCAATCCAAACTTTAATCTTGGGCATCCACATATATGCTAGCCGGAAATAAGTTACAGACACCGATGACATACATGACTTACCAACCAGCCAGGCCCTTTCTGTGTATAGTTGTGTCATCAGCAGTGGGATTTTGCTGTTCTGCATGATGAAGGAATCATGGACTGATCCTGGATATGTTGCACAAACTTTTCAAATATAGAGGTCAGCCATACAGACCACTTGGACCTTTATGAAGTGGTAGTTTTTCCTGTTCCTATATACCTGTTCATTTGCACTTGGGGGAACCAAGGCTACATGGGTGCCATTTATGGCTCCAACCACATGTGAAATGTGTCCCAAAGCATATAAATCTGCCTTCACATGGGCCAAATCATGAAGCATAGGAAATCAGATTTAACTGTCCAGGTGTTATGACAATGCAGACAGTACAGCCTTCAAAACCAGACTGCACCTGGGTTGAGACATCCCTGCAGTTAGGACCACTGTATTCTGAAAGGAGCCCCTGGCCAGTAAGCGCAGCACTGACATGACTTGAACAATGGGAGGTATGCTATTGGGATTGCAAATGACAGGCATCAGATCTGGCTCCAGCTGAAGACATATCCATTCTTATCTGTCTATCCAGGTTATACATTTGGATTACATGTAGCATCTTCATGGTCTGCTAGTGGACGGTACATTGGAGGTTGTCTTGCTCTCCTCAGGCCTGGGTAACTATGTCGGACAACACCAGAATATATGTGAATGACTCAATCCATACATCATAAGTATGATCACACAAATGTCACACAAATATCAAAATCACGTCACATGAAACAATGAATATGTGGTATTCAGCACATACCGAGCCAAATTATGAAAGTGTACCGGATTCAAATCCTCTAAACCCTTGCATTTACTATACATGGAGATGCATGTCACTGAGAGTGAAAGTGACATCACCCCTGTAAACATTTAACACATATTTTTTGCACCTATACCCTCTTCAGATTGTCATTAGTATTGTGACAATACTGTTTCATGTACTTAACCAAAAATACCTCTTTTCACTTCCTCTACTAAGGACATTCACATCAATACTTTTAAACAGTAAACCTTCACTTCACACATTGTCATAGATATGAGGTTTCAGTAAATTACACAACTTTCATTACTACATCATACATATTTGAGCCCTAAAATGGCAGCTGCCTGACCTTGTGTACTGGTCATCAGGAAGTGACCTGACTACGCCGGTAGATGTCGTCATGGTGGTAGGTGGTTACAACCGCTGTGGACATTGCCATTGGAACACATTGTTGCCTTTGGTGTACTTGGGCCAATGGCGACATTCGCCGGTGGTGATGGTCCTGTATGTGGTGGATTTGACAGCCATCTTCTGCACAATCCCTCACTTGACTCCTGACACTGCTGACAGCAAGACTTCCACGACCAGAGTTGCTGTGTACTGCCTCTGGGAGCAATCATGCCATGTCCTGCAGGTGATAGGGCCTCTGCCTTTTCTCCAGAAGAGCTTGAGAAGCTTGTGGAGGATGTCCTACCCCTGTATGAACAGTTATTCGGTGCACCAGAGGAGCAGATGAGTCCAATGCAATACCAATGGGTGAAAGGTAGAGTGAATGATGAGGTAGATGAAATGTGCATGAATGTGGGATTGAGCTATCATGTGTGGGTAGATGGTTATGTGCACATGTGCATAGGAAGACTGTTACCCCTAATACATAGTAGGTAGTGTGTGATGTATGTACCCTGATCCACCTATATAAAATACAGCACTTCCATCAATGTTAGTGTGACAAATAGTTGTAGAGATGTATCATTTTAAGGACATACTTGAGGTCTGGTCCTATGTTTCTATCAAAACCCGGTACTAGGTATGCATGCTGTATGCCTGACTCAACTTCACACATGGCCTGACTGCAGTGGGTGACTTGCAAAAGAGTTTGAGCTGTGAGGAAGGATATGTTAGGCTACTTGCTCTAAATTGATTGTTCACAATTCTAGTTTTTGGACAGTGCATGTGTTCATAACTTTCTCTTCTTGTCTGTGACATCCATGCAGGTCAACTCCAATCAGAAAAAGAGGATCTGGTGTGCCATCACCAAGAAAGTGTGGACCCTGATGGGCCCGTAAGACAGCTGAGGCCCAACTTGAGATGTCCTCTCAAGGATGAAAGGGTACCAATCGGACCTTGACCTCCCCTAATTACCTGCATATTGGGAGTGGCCTACCCTGAGTTGGATGGGCGTTTGAGGGCAGCACAGCAGCCAAAATGTGGTGAGTGCTGACTAAACTCATTTGCATTCCTCTGCAAGGTCAATCTATGATGTGAAAGACTCTAAGCTGTGACAATGTAGTAAGTGTAAAAGGTAAAAAGTCTCCTAGGAAAACATAGATGTAGAGTGCTTAACATTGGTACATAGGTGTGCACAATGTATTGTGTATAGGGACATATTACTCCCCTTTGTCATACCTTCTGTACAGTAGCATATGATGATGCACATGTGACTGTGTCATATGTGTACCACTGTACTGGTCTTAGTACCCTGCTGGTTGTTCATTGCCACCTACGGATCCATATTCCCAGTATTCTGACGGTAAGTTATCCTAGCCTTTGCCCTCTGTTCATTCAAATGCCCCTTGATCCATCTCTATGTGCAACATTGAATCTAACAAGTTGAGTACCTGCCAACTATTCCTGAGGTTTCCAATCAGTGTCAACTTATTGTGAAGCTGTGATCTCAATCTGACCTTTCACATGCCACACTTGCTACACTTACTCAGACCTGTTAAGAGATGTGCCCTTTCGTAAGTGAGGACTAAACATTGACACTTGTGGTATTTGATCAGAATGAACATCCTGCATGTACTAAACCATGTGCAATCTATAACATTGATGTCAGAGCTCAGACCATGCACATGTTCCCTGAATGGTAAGTGGCTACACAGCAATTTCCTATTCCAGTGTATTGAGGGCATGTGAAAATAGGCCAGGACATCTTAGCAAAAGGTACAAGCTACACTGTTTTGCCAACATCATGTGTACATCTCTAGGTTCTGCCATATATATACATTGGGATGCAACTTAAACAAACTTAGTTGTGCTAGTGTGGATACGTTTGTCAGGCTTTTGGTATGGGATCCTATTGTTTGTACAAACGTATTTGTGTTGCAGGTATAGTAGTTTACCTTCAGATGTTGTTGCAATGGTATGTATAGTCAGTCATTTGACATGCCTCAGGGTGTATGTCCCAGTCATGTTATGCTCAGAAGTGTGTTGTGGCATTATGATGTTCACATACATGTTTAAGATTGCTCATGTATGAAGTGTGGATGGTGATGTTGCCACTTATATGATGGGCTACTGTTGTTGCCAATTATTAGGATTAGTTGTACTGTATGTGGCCTTCAGGCACATGATGGTGTCCATTTTATTTATGGTGTTGGTATGGTACTTGGAGTTGTCTGTGGGTAAATCCGGTGAGCTATGTAGGCCCCTACAAGTGTACATGACTTTATTTACAGGTGGAGAATGACTGAGATGAGTAGCTCCACAAAGTATGTCTCATCCTGTCCTACATGACTATTGGGACATGTGTTGGTGACTTGTGTTTATACAATATCATACTCCAAATTGTGGAAAGGCAAATAGAGTTGTTGCATGTTTCTAAATGTCAATTTTTAAGGTTGTGGACTCTGTGACATGAAACGTTTTTGTCTTCTTTACAGCATGCTGTTTTGTTTCTGGCATATGATGAGGTTTCTTTCCTGCTAAAGAACATCATTCAAAAATGTTGATATGTGTGGATTTATTTTGTGTATGTAATATGTTGAAATTAATGTTTCCACTACCTCCCATTGTTTGGTTATTTGTTGACATCGTTGCTGTGGATAGGGACTCAGATTTATGTTGGCAAGTCAGGTTGTCATATAATGGGTATTTTGATAGCTCTACTGGTATGACGGTATAGCAAGTGTGCGATAGGTGGCTTACCTGGTGTGTAACATTGCTGTAATGTAGAGGTATAGATGGTATCTAGTTGTGACATGATGTTGGCACTAACTTGGTTCTACCTGGAGGTGTAGTACAAGTGGTTGTAACATGATTGATATGTACAGTGTGATGATAGTCACGAAATCCGATGCACACCTTCCTTTATCCATGCATCTCCTCCTCTGCGGTCTCCGGGCATGTAATTTTGATGCAAACCAGGTACTTTGTGCACACTAGAGACAATTTTTGACTTTAAAAGACCTGAGATGCTTCTTAACATTGCAAAAGTGATATTACAACTTGTGCTTATCCAATCTTGATCATTTTGACCTTAATTTAACCAGATAAATATCCTATATATTTTGAAACCTGTGTGGTGTATTTTTGTGGTGTTTTCACTGTGTTATTGCATGATTTATAACACAAATACTTCACACATTGCCTTCTAAGTTAAGCCTGACTGCTCATTGCCAAGCTACTAGAGTGTGGGAGCAGGATAATTTGGATTGTGTGTGCCTTACGCTGACTAGGATTATGGTCCCTACTTGGACAAGGGTGTATACCTCTGCCAACTAGAGACCCCATTTCTAACAATTTGCAACCAACCTGTTGTTGGTTTAGTGGTTACATCCTTGTCATGCTTTTCTTTACCTACTATGGAGTTGTTCCTGTCTGACATTGGTTATGTGTCTGTATTTGTGTGTGTGTGGTCCTTATGCTAGCTGTATTGTTTTGGCAGTATGTGAGGTTGTGTGCAGTGCTTTTTCTCACCGGTGACAGGGTGTATGTTGTGTGATGGGCATATGTCTGTTAGAAACATTTTGTTGTCAGGCTATTGAGTGGTGTTTGTGTTGACATGTGTTTGTTGCTGTGTTGTGCGGCTTGGTGCATTTTGACAGTGTATGTGTTTAGTGCTTGGTGTGATAGATACGATGTGCTGTGTCTGATGTGTATATCGATTAGTAAGTTGTATGGTTGTGTGCTTGTGTGTGTTTTGTTGCATGTGTGATGTGTTTCTGGATAATGTCTATTGTGAGTGCTTGCCAACGTAATGACAATGGTGTGGTTGTGATGTTCTTGTGACGTGTTGGGTGTTGTGTGTTGTTGTGTCTGACTGGGCCTGTGCTGTGTTTTCATGCGTAAGTGTGTGTTTTTGACATGTGTGTGTGTGTGTTGGTCATAGTACGTGTACTGTGTATGTGCAAGTGTGTGTGTGGCTATATGTGAGTGTGCTTGTCAGTGTGCAGTAGCTTGTGATTGTCACCCTGGTACCCCCTTACCAAATGTATATTTGTGTGTGTACATACGTTGACAATATATAACAGTAACAGGTAAATGTGTGTACTTACGGTTGCTGTCGTCGGCAGTGGCGAAGATTCCGAAGTCTTTGTGCGAGCAGGAGCAGCAGGATGACGTGTAGTTCTGGTTCCATGGGCGCCTCAGACAAGTATGGCTTCCTGAAAGTGAGTTTCTCCTTTTATGCAGTTCGTTTCCACCTGAGTGTCTGTGGTGGTGTGACCGCGGCGGAAACCTTGGCGGTGTGCTGCCTCGTAATCTGTCCAGCAGAAACATGGTCTCCGCCAGCCTGTAGGATCCCTCAGTCATCTGTTGCGGTCTGACTGCAGAGGTGCTGCCAGCATTGCTTTGGCTGTATTCTGTTGAGAATACCACTGTGGTCATAATGTGGGGATCTTCTCTGCCACCCTGTTGTAGGTAAGACCACCACCGCCAAAATGGCAGGCCTGAGACCTCCAAACTCACAATGAGGCTTTAAGTCTTTAATGTTTCTTAAAGGATTCTTCAAGACTGAAAGAATCACTGACTATTGGAAACTCACATTTCCTGTACAACATTTTTACATTCATTTCCAGTTCCCATCAAACAGATTCTAAGATGGTTTACCTGTTCTCCTCCAGTAACTTATGTCACAGAATCTCCAAAGCAAAAAAATAATAGATAGATGTCACTGGTCATGACTTAAGATCTGTATGTGGCAAATTGCACAACTTTTCTGTTTCTTCTTAAATATGGTATTTGAATTCTGATATTGTTTTACTTGATGATAACTTCAACAAAATATTAACTACTATTACCACTATTATAGACTATTTTATTTGTAGTGATGTTGAATGAACCTCTAGAATAACTCATTGGGATGATTTAGTGGCTTATGTGCGTGGGTCTGAAAATTCCTTATGGTAACAAATGTTTAATACAAAAATCTCTGACCTTGAAATGAAGGTTGGTAACATTGAAAATGTATGCATTACTTCAAATAAAATTGATTATAAATTTCAACTGCAAAAACTGCATTTAGGATACAATTTCCTAGGAGAGCGGTTAAACAGTTGTAAGAATTTGCCTCATTGGTGACAAGGGATCAGGCATAAGACATGTCAGGGTTGGAGATTTTGGAGAACAGGCAATGGAAACTGTAACTACTTGAACACTAGACTGTTAACTGAGGTGCTGTCTTATGTATTGTATCTCTTTCCTGTTTTTAGACACTTTGGAGGGTGGAAAGGGTAGAATCAGTATAAAAGAGACTTAAGAAGATGGAGTTGATGCTGACAATGTGTTGTTAGTTGTTGTGGGTCTTCACATTGTAAAAGTTCACACCTCTTATTGCATCACTCATGTTTGCTATTTATTCCCATGTCGCTGTCTGGTTGTCTCTAAAGCCTGTGGGTACCCTCTCTTTCCTGCTTGTTTCCTTAGCTCCTGCCCAGTTAGGCATGCAGACTCTAATCTAAAAGGGAACTCCAGTGTAGTGTTTCTCTAGCTTTCTCACTTACCCATCCCAGATCTCTAGGGTGAGCAAATAGTCTTCATTACTCGTTTGCAAAGTACTCAAGACACAGCAAGGACTTTCAGTGGGACTAGGCACCAGCATTCTGACACCAATTATCAAATGATAGATCTAAATATAAATGTAAGGTCAATAGATTAGGGAAACTCCTAGCCAATGATTGTTGAACTTAGGGCCAGATGTAGGAAGCCTTTTGCATGTCGCAAACTGCGAAAAACGCAGTTTGGGGCATGCAAAAAGCCGAACGCGATGCTCATCCTCAAATTGCGAGTCGGTACCGACTCGCAATTTGAGGATGCGACTCGCAAATAGGAAGGGGTGTTCCCTTCCTATTTGTGACCGCATCGCCATGCTGAGTTGCTTTGTGACCGCGAATGCGGTCGCAAACCAACTCGCAGTTACCACCAGTGTCACACTGGTGGTAACTCGTTCGCAAAAGGGAAGGGGTACCCATGGGACCCCTTCCCCTTTGTGAATGCCGAAAACAATATTTTTTCAGAGTAGGCAGTGGTCCTATGGACCACTGCCTACTCTGAAAAAAATGAAACCAAATGGTTTCGGTTTAGTTTTAGTTTTGCAACTCGTTTTCCTTTAAGGAAAACGGGCTGCAAAATGAAAAAAAAAACCTGCTTTATTGAAAAAGCAGTCACAGACATGGAGGTCTGCTGACTACAGCAGGCCACCATCCCTGTGAGTGCAGGGACTCTCTATGGGGTCGCAAACTGCGACCCACCTCATTAATATTAATGAGGTGGGTCTTTGCAACCCCATAGCGAGTCGCAGAAGGTGTCTGAGACACCTTTCTGCATATGGTTTTGCGAGTTGCAAATTGCGAGTCGGTCAGACTCGCAATTTGCAAGTCGCAAAATTTTAGTTTCCTACATCTGGCCCTTAATAACACATTCCATTACATACCGAAAAGGAGAATTATTACTTTTTGTGAATTTAACAGTTAATGAATTTATGGTATTTTATTCTAAATTATATATTGAATTAGAAGATATCAAAATTAATATCAATATCAATGTTTAACAACCTGTAGTCAACATAGTACCAGACAAAAAAGACAAATGTATTAGATGTTTCTATATCTACTAATGGAAATCAAAATGTGACAGATATTCTCCTGGTGGGATCCTGTCGGCTGAATGCCTTACTAGCTGAAGTTTATAAAAATTTATCATCCCCTTTACTTACCACCATTTGCTGCAGGAATAATTGTAGCTCTGCCGAAACCAGGCAGATCATATCTACTCTAAATGTAGGCCTGTTGATTGATCACAATTGTAAAGCATATACCAAAATGTTAGCAAATACACTAACAGAGATAACAAATATTATTCACCTGGATCATACTGGATTTTTGAAAGGTGGATTGTCCTTTCAAAACACAACACTTGTCCGTCATGTTTTATCTTTAGCTACCTCAACCCATTCTCTGAGTGGACTTTCAGCATTGGATTCTGAAGAAGCATTTTCTAATGTTATTTGACTTTTTTTATTTAAAACTATGTAATACTTCCTATTTAGCTATAAATGTATGGATATAATAAAGGTTTTATACGACAAATGTATATTAACGGAATGTCTTCCAGTTCATGTAATCTTCCCGGAGACACTGGACAATTATAAACGTTATCTCCTCTTCTTGTTAGATCTCGGATTACCATAGACCTTCCTTATTTACAAAAAATATACATACATGATACTTATATGGACTGCAGTCAGCCCTTTTCATCCATAGGTCTGTTGTTGTGTCATTCAAATTTGTTTTCCGTTCACTACAGCAGACAGCATGAGAAAACGGGCCATGCCTCTTTAGCCACTGTTTAACCTCACTGCAAAGTACACCATTCTGCTCTTTCACAAGTGTTTGACCAAAATATAGTTTCTAAAATCATGTTACAAGAACATTGCTGAAAGAATATTGTGATGTTAACATAATCATCATCTGTAGCATTGCAGGTAAGAACATCCTATGTTGATGTTGTTTATTTGTAAAAAATATAGTTGCGAAAATGTGATTGTATGTTCTAATTTTTTCAATATTTTTGTGATATGTTTTCTAAAAATTTTTTAAACTGTTCTTATTTTAATGAATGTTTTAATTAATTAATTCAGTTATTTTTTATTAAAAGTGTTTTTGTATTTTTTATGCATTAATAACGAGTATATTGTGAAAAATGAGGTAAAATATATTTTCTAAATTAAACATTTTAAATTGAGTGCTAAACGTTCTAAAAAAGTTTTGTTATTTGTTTTTAATATCATGATGTAGGATTCAAATGGTGAAGTGATAGGAGGTTACAACAATTTTAAATAACATTTTAAAACATTTTTAAAATTACTTTTTAGGCTAAATAATGTTTTACTTTAATGTACTGTTTTAAAAAATATTAATGTTATGTTTGAGTAGTAAATTAAATCTTGTCTACCAATTTAAAGGAAAATAAAAATGTAATTCAGTAAACATTTTTCAAGGTTTCAAGTTTATTAACAAATAATCTAACATAATTTATGACATTTTTATTTTTGTAAATGAAAAAAATAACTTCAAGATGCTACTTTTAGTTATATATATATATATATATATATATATATATATATATATATATATATATATATATCTCCAATTTACTGAGGAAAGGTAATTTATGTTCAGATTATATTTATTCCGACACTTTCCCCAATGTAGTGCAGGTTGGAATGGGACTAGTACATTTAGGCCCATAGTTATACTTTTTTAACGCCACATTTGCGTCACTTTTTGATGCAAAATCAGCGCAAACTTCCAAAATACAATTGTATTTTGGAAGTTTGCGCTGCTTTTGCGTAAAAAAATTATGCAAATGCAGCGCTTAAAAAGTATAAATATGGGCCTTAATGTCTTTAATGTCCAATACCTACTCCTACGTACTGTAGAGTGGAATGGGAATAGGATTTGGGGCCTTATGAATCTGGCGGTCAGAAAACCCGACCACCAGACTCTCGGTGAGGAGACTACCACGGTGATGGCGATCTCCCCACCCATCCCATTACAAGGTTTCCACGGGGCTGACCAGTGAAAACCTGGGTATTCGGAGGTTCCTGCTAATCAGCCCAGTGGAAACTGTGTGGCGGCAGTTACTCGGCTTCACATGGGGGAGAGTCCAATGCGGTCGCACGGGGGGCGGCCTGCACCCTCGGAATGTGCGCATTTGGATGGTGCTTGGTGGGGGTTCCTGCACTGCTCATGCATTGAACATGGGCAGGTCTGGGCACACCCTGTGGCTCCCAGCATGCCCTTACTGCCAACCTTTCTATGGTATGGTCCCCACCATGGAAAGGATGGAGGTAAGGTGAGTTTTAATCAGCCAGGTGGCTCTGAGTTATGCATTGCTCTGGTTAATTACAATTCAGACTGCAGTCACCCCATCAGGAACAATGTCCCCAGCAGGAATGGTGGTCTCCTGGCGGGTCTGCCCACCAGTGTTCTAAAGTGGCGGTCAGACCACCACAGTTGCGGCAGTCTGACTAATGAGGCCCTTAGTCCCTTTAATTTAAGCTCCTTCTCAAATGTACCGTACATGCATCTTATATTCACATGTTGCTTTTTTCACATATATTTAACTACAGTTAACATAGAATTCCCTTTCTACATACCTTTTAATAAAAATATTAACCCATTTTTAGCACTTTTCATATTGAATCAGTGTTAACTATTATTAAAATTATCTGTTTTCTAGTCACTGATTTATACTTCTTTTTATGTATATTTATCATTCCTTTTTTACTACTACCTCTATTTTTTAGTGTGTCATCATGTTCGTGCAGTCCTGGATCTCGTTGGTCGCAGTTCCCTGCTGCTGTTCCATAGAAAAGTTAAAACTACTTTTAAGCTACTTCTTGTTGTTTTGGAGAAAGGGGGGATATGGGTTGGGTAGTAAAGTTAGATTATTGTTGTTTTGGATAAGGTTTTGTAGTTAAGTTTTTAATTGTGCCATGGCTGATTTTTGCGCAGTGTAGTAGACCTTAGGGATATGTTTATAATGTGCTACAATGTACTTATTGTTTGCTTTGTATGAAAGCTGTTTTTAATGCATTTAGTTGATAGTCTATTGCATTTGAGGTATTTGGTATGTGTGAGTGGGTATGCTGTGTTTGTTTACAATACCTTTATTGCATTGCTAACTACCTCCCATAGTACATCACTTGTGACTTGTTCTATGACATGATTGATAGTATGAATGCAACATCTGAAATTGCATCATTGATCACAACACTGCATGGCAGGGTCACAAGTCGTAGTTTCTTTAGGAGTCCAGTTACAGTTAATTGAGTTTACTATAACTGTTGAATTTTATTGTTTTGCTTATGTAAAACTGTATTTTTAACTGACATTTTCACCTAACTATAAAAAGCCTTTATCCTTTTTCAGTGTATATATGTATATTCTCTGAAAAAAAACAAAGGTTAAATTAACACTATAGTTAGGTGAATTTCTTAGCGACAATGTTAATGGTTTGAACTAAAAAAAAAACACATTAAGTCACCAGTTATGTTTAGAAACACTAACTATAACTTGTGCCCCTGCCATGCACTGCTTGCAAACTCACTCATGTTCTATGACATAACTTATAACATCACTGATGGCACCTCTAAAAACTTCATTGATAGCATCACTGACATTGCCATGTGAGGCTTGGGGGTTGGCCACTAGGCCTGGCCTGTGGCAAGGACCTACAACCAACCCCCAATCAACCCAATGCTACACATGGCCTTTGACCGCATGCAACAAGGGGGTTTGCCACAGGGCCAGGCCTGTGCCCAAACCCCCAAAAGCAGCCAACCTGGGAAGGGGGCACACATCCCCCCTCCCAGGGATTATTTTGGCCCCAGGGACCCAATCCCCCAGGGGCCACCACAGTTTTTTAGGGGAGAGGGCACATGCCCCCCACCCCAAGCTGTATTTGGCCATGGAGACCCCATCCCCAGGTTCCCTGCTTAATCAATGTGGAAGGAGGACACACATCCCTCTCCTTTTGATCCAGGAGACCCCATCCCCAGGACCTGGGTAATTATGCAGGGGGAAGGGACCAGCGTGGCTCCTATCCCCAGGCTAATCTTGGCCTCTGTGTCCCTATCACACAGGGCCCAGCCCTGGCTCCCCACCTCAAATAGGAGCCCGCACCTCTCTCACCCGCAGGGAGCAGCTAAAAATGCTGCTCGCTGTGAGCGGGCGACGTTTTTTCATTTATTTCCCTGCCCACTTCACAGTGGGCAGGTAAACAGATGAGAAGTCTGTTCCTAGCAGGAAGAAGTATTTTTCATTGTCCTTGCCGCTGGGAGTGGAATTAGAGGCTGATTTAGATCTCGGTGGAGGGGTTACTCCGTCTCCACAGTGAAGGATATATCGTCTCCCAAAATCTACATAACATAGAAAACAATGGTGTTTACATTTCAGAGGATGGGATATCCATCACCGTTGCAGCTGAGTAATCCCTCTGCCGAGATCTAATGAGGCACTTACTGTTTGCTCTCGGTTGGTGGTAGCTTTTAAATTGCTCCCGCTAGGCAAGAGCAAACAAAGATTCCCCTGCCTGCACCAGTGTGTCCAAAGAAACCACTGTGTCCTGGGGGTGGAGCCAGCCGTGGGCGATGGGGATGGCCAATGTTGAAAATGGGGAGGGACCTACTGTCCTCCTCCTATTTGTCTGCATGGCCAGGCCCTGGAGATTGGGGTGCCTGGGGCCAAAAACGGCCTGGGGAGAGGTGCAGTGCTGCCCCGTTCACCCTTTTTCTTTATGGCTTGGCCCTGGGGGGTGGCTGTCCCTGGGGCTGAAAATGGCCACATAGGAGGGCTGCAAAGCCCCCTCTCCATTTTCCACTTTGGCTGGACCCTGAGAGATGGGGTCCCCAGGACCATAATTGGCCCCCTTCCACATTTTCATATTCGACTGGTCCCCAGAGGATGGGGCCCCAGGGTCAAAAGTGGCCCTGGATGGGGGACATGTGCTCCTCCCTCCCCCTAATATTATAAGTAAATTCCCCCCAGGACCTGGTCCACCCAGGGGGGCAAAAAAGCAAGCGCCAGTAGCCGTGCTGGCTTGTTTTTAAATGTTCCCGCAGAACCTCTGAAGATCCATGGGAAAAGTACAAAAAAATGTTTTGCCCACAAGTGGGGTCCCTGTGGGAGCACATCACCAGGCCTAAAGAGTCCAGGTATCTTTACTCTGCCTCTCATGGGTTTTTCTTTGGTGTTTTTTCTTGGGAGTCAGCCGAGTATGAGTCCTAATGTGGCTGCTACCACCTGAAGTGGTGGCAATCAATCCGATCTCATTTTGAGATCTGTCGGATTGGCAGACCCTCCGCATTCCTGGATATACATAAAGTTTTTTTCTTTAATAAATTCCCAAACTACTAAATGGATTTACACCAAATTAAAAAAAGAGATATGTGAGAAAGTAGCCTCTTTCTAGCATGGTTGCCCTCATTTTTGGCCTGTTTGTGTCAATGTGTTTTTACTGTCTCACTGGGATCCTGCTAGCCAGGACGCTAGTGCTCATAGTTTGTGGCCTATGTCTGTTGTCAGTATGCTTGACTGCGTCTCTGGAGTTCTGCTAATCAGACAGAACTCCAGCACTTATGCTCTCTCTACTTACCAAATTTGTCACTACAGGTTAGTGACTCCATATTCCAATTCTGATTGGCACACTGGACCCTCCTTATAAGTCCCTAATATATGGTACCTAGGTACCCAGGGCATTGGGGTTACAGGAGATCCTTATGGGCTGCAGCACTTATTTTGCCACCCATAAGGAGCTCATACAAACCTTTTTTCAGGACTGCCACTGCAGCCTGAGTGAAATACTGCACACACTACTTCACAGCCATTTTTCACTGCACATAAGTAACTTGTAAGTCACCTAATGTGGGGACACCATTATAATCGTGCACTACATATATGTCAATACATACATGTAGCTTCACAATGGTAACTCCGAATATGGTCACATGAGGTGTCTAAGATCATGGAATTGACCCCCCAATCCAAATATGGTATGGGGGGACAATCCCATGCACCCTGGGGGCTCCACCATGGACCCCCAGCTCTGCCAAACCAGCTCTCCGAGGTTTCCACTGCAGCCCCAGCTGCTGCCCCCTCACAGAAACATTTCTGCCCTCCTGTGAATGGAGCAGCTCAATCCCAGGAAGGCAGAACAATGCATTTCCTTTAGGAGAGGGTTGTTACACCCTCTCCCATTGGAAATAGGTGTTACCGGCATGGGAGGGGTATCCACCCAGAGTTTCTGGAAATGCTTTGAAGGACACAAACAGTGCCCTCCTTGCATAATCCAGTCTACACCAGTTCAGAGACCCCCAGTCCCTGCTCTGGCGTGAAACTGGACAAAGGGAAAGGGAGTGACCACTCCACGTCCATCACCACCCCAGGGGTGTTGCCCAGAGCTGCTCCAGAGTGTCCCAGGCATTACCCATCTTGGATTCCAAGGGGGGACCCTCGGGAGACCTCTGAGTGGCCAGTGCCAGCAGGTGACATCAGAGAACCCTCCTTATAGGTGCATATCTGTGTATGTAGCCAATCCCCCACTTAGGGCTATTTACAGCCTCTCCCCTGGGTTTATCCTCAGATTCGGTTTGCAAAATTCCTCCAGGACTCCTCTGCATTCTCTGTTTCAGCTTCTGATCATCAGATCAACTGCAGACTGCTCCAGGAACCACTGTAACTTCAACAAAGTTTCCAGGATGACTCCTGTGACCTGCAATTTCAGCTCCAGCCAGCTTTTGCAACAGTTTCCAAGATGTGCACGCTCTGAGGACTGCCTGTTTTCACCCTGCACCAGACAAACCAAAGGAATCTCCAGTGGATAGAAGGAATCACTTCCCTGCTTCAGCAGGCACCTCTCTGCGATGACAACCGGTGCTATGGGACTCCTCTCCTGGTGACAAACGTGATCCCTGGAACACAGGTGGTGGACCGAAGTGACCCAGACTGTCCAAAGGTCCAGCAGTCCAAATGTAGTGGATATAAAAGCTTGCCTACCTGTGCTGCAACAGTACCCCTGTGCACTGCACCTTCTGCAGCGCCTTGGGCTTCTGTGCACTTCTTTCAAAAGTTCTTCATGCACAGCATAGCCCAGGTCCCCAGCACTCCATCCTGCGATGCACAGCTCCCTGAGTTGTTCTCCGGTGGCTTGGGACTCTCCATTGTAGTGCTGCGACAACCGTACTTTGCATCTCCTTTGTCCCTGTGTTCTGGGACTCCCCTGGGTTCTGCCTGGTCTTCTGAGGGCTCTCTGGAGTGCTGAGAGCGTCCTCTGTCTCCTCCGTCTGAGTTGAGACCCCTAGGTCCCTCCTGGTTCCATGCAGCTCCTCTTTGCCACAAACCGCTTATTTGCTTGAATGCAGGCTTGTTGGCGTAATCTAGCTATGCAAACAGCCTGCATCCAACAACCCGACGTGGGACATCTTTTGCACCAAGCAGGAACCTGCAGCTATCTTCTTTGGTGCATTTCTGCACTTTTCTTCTAACCAGAGAATCCACTTTTGCACCTTCTTCTAGGTTGGCAGGGGCTATTGTTCTTCCTGGACTCTTCTTCAACTCCTGGACTTGGTCTCCTCTCTCCACAGGTCTTGAGGTCCAGAAATCCATAGTTTGTTGCTTGCAGTCTTGCTTGGTTCTTGCATAATTCTTTATCACGACTTGTAGTGTGTTCTGAGGAATCTTGCTGTACTTTACACCTGCTTTCCTGGGTTCTGGGGTAGAGTAGTTTACTTACCTTTGGTGTTTAGGTGTTTTCCTACACTCCCAGTGCCCCTCTACACACTACACTTGCCTAGGAGGGAATTCAACATTCGCATTCCACTATTTTAGTATATGGTTTGTGTTGCCCCTAGGCCCATTGCAATCCATTTTATTTTCTACTGTTTGCACTATTCTATGACTGTTTACTTACCTGAATTTTGTTACTAGTGTATATATTGTGTATAATACCTCCATAAGGAGTATTGTCACTAAGATATGTTTGGCCTTGTGTCACTAAAATAAAGTACCTTTATTTTTAGTAACACTGAGTATTGTCTTGTATTGTGTATAAGTACTGTGTAACTATAGTGATATTACAGGAGCTTTGCATGTCTCCTAGTTTAGCTTTGGCTGCTCTGCTACTGCTACCCCTAGACAGTCTAAGCTGCTAGAACACTGCCTACATTTCACTAGCAAGGGATAACTGCACCTGGTATAAGGTGTAAGTACCTTAGGTACCCATTACAAACCAGGCCAGCCTCCTACAAGATATTTATGGATCAAGATCTAGCTTTCTGCCAAATTCGGTGTAGTCCTGTTCAGTGGTTTGGCCTGTAGTTGTGCCTAAAATCCTTATAGGATGTTGCATGGAGAAAACTAATTTTGGGCTGCCTCCCTTTTTCTCGGCCTCCGCATGACAAATCACACCAAAACTTTCAAGACTGCAGCTGAAGTGAGTGGCAAGCTAGTTTTGAAATTTTTGTGAAGATTTGTCAAACAGCTCTTAATGTATAGCAAAAGTTATAGCAAAACAAACAAGCATTTGCAATGCAATGGTCCTGCATTTACTTGAGTTAGAGCTATTAGCTTTGTAAATTCCTAACTGGACTTTTCTTGCCACATAAATTGAAAATGAAAAGTACAACAGTTGACAGAAACAAGCCAATTCAAAGCTCCACCGCTGCCATGAGTGTGAGCGTGAGAGTTATTGACTTCCTGTGTGAATTTCTAGAAAGGATCGCAGCTGGGATGAAAGGCAAACCGAAACCGGAGGAGGGGCTATAACACACTGTAAGAGGAGGAAGTGTGACGCAGTGTGATGGAGAACAGAAATGTTCACTTAGTTAAATCGCCTGGGGAGGAAACTCTGCACACAGAGGAGGTACATTTCACAAAATGCACAAGGAAAAACGAAGCATTTAAGACAAGCACAACAAAGAATGAATAGCAGGAGTGAGTGTGGTTAAAAGCCCACAGAGAGATTACAACAGGCTAGAGCACTTGCGCGCTCGACCCTAAAAATGCTTTTCCCATGGAAGGTAGGTCCTAACTATAACTACCTACTGGTGACCAGGTCTGGCAGGAGTCGCAAAAATAGCCTTACCTTATTAATATTGGTGGGCCAGGATTCTGCAAATCCTACTGAAATGTCATTTTGCACTACGGCCGATTTGTACAAAGTGGGGTTGTAAGTAGTTGCTGTTTTTTCCAAGCAACAGCTTTGTGTCCCAGCCTTGGAACATCGCGACCAAAGTTCTTGAAATATTAGCATATGCTTTTTTTCCAATCAGAGGAAGTAACGCTGACACCTGGGAAATTCCTTCCTCGTCCACCTGAATTTAACTGTGATTACCCATCCGTACATCCATTTTGCCTTCATAAATCCTTAAAATAATTAAATTAAGTCAGAACATTGCCCTATTGTGCTCTATTTTAAAAATATTTGATGCACATTATAAACGAAAATAAGGTATCTCCCCGAGGATGTGTGTGCTGTCCTTGTATTCTTCATTCCAGAAGGAATACGTGATCGGACCAAAGGCTACACAGAGATTAGTCTATCTGCACTCCGAAAACCCATTCAGTTCTCTATTCTATGAAAATGGGCTTTGGGTTCTGTACTTCAATTACCTCGTCTGAAGTCTAATTCGCGGCACTGAGGCGGACATTCTAATATCAATTTAACATACTTGACAACTGTAACCACCAACTCATAAAACATAACTACATCCTGCATGCAGCAGCCTAAGGCCAGGTGAAGGTCAAAGAGAAATAGCGCGGCACATTTACAACTGAACATTTTGTGAGACGGGAAGCCGAAAGACTCACCCAAGGGCAGAAACTAATAGCTGTGCTGGAGTCGCTTGCCAGTTACTCTAAACCATGGTTGACCTTCTGAGGCTAAACAAACACTGCGTCAATAGCGGCTCAGCGAAGTGCCTCTTTACACAAAATACCGAGCTGCGTTTGTGAAGCATTTTTGTAAATTATTTTTCTATGCAACACTTTATAATGCACGTGATGATCAATATCTGTGCTCTTCTGACCTGTGTCTAATGCTCTTTAAACTTTTTCTGTCCACCATTTTGATACTAGCAGAGTCGTAAATAGAGACGTGTTCTGGGCAGAAGGCTTCTGCCCTTTCCAGCTTATTCTGAATCAGGAACTAAAATATCAACACGCAGGGCATTTTGATTAAATGTGTTTATATAACATTTATAAATCCAAATTCCGACATCTACCTCGGGATTTCCTTCTCTGTTTGCACCTAACAATGCCAAGTTTATTTTAAATGTTTTGCATTTCAGAACACTGACCTTATTGATTGGAAACGCATTTTGTGGCTGTGAAAAGTGCTTCATATGGAGCGAGGGCTCTTAGTGCATTCCACGTTCAATTGTTTTAGAGTAAATCGGCACACTGAGAACCCGTAGGTGTTTTTATCCCTCTTTTAATCGTTAATTAGTGCTGTAAAATTGCCGCAATCTTTTCCAAAAGTAGTTACAACGAACGTAGGAAAACCTGATGGGATTAAGGCAATTCTGTCTGAAGGCAATTGGAAGATATTTTTTTTCCCACAAATGCGTTTGTACGTGTGCCTCTGGCTGTCATGCGTGTACCAATCTCTGCTCCCCACTTGGATGAATTTCTTGTCTTCTAGTGTTGGATTGAAGCAGAGGGTAACTGTTTACGATATTGATTCTATTTCTACTAATATTGTGGTTCTTTTACTTATGTCCTGTTGGCAGCGACAAGCAAGACCTTACCAATTCTGTATATAAAGTGCCCTACCAGAAGAGACAAGGCTAAGATAGTAGCCGAATAGTATGTCACTAAGGGATTTGCATTAACTTCTGATTAAGGGGGTGATTCTAACCCTGGCGGTCGGTGTTAAAGCGGCGGCCGTCCCGCCAACAGGCTGGTGGTCAAAACAATGGAATTCTGACCCTGGCGGGAACCGCCAACACAGACAGCCACTTTAACACTCCGACCGCCACGGCGGTACAAACAAACAGCGCGGCGGTCACCGCCAACAGCCAGGCGGCAGACAATGTACTGCCCACACTATCACAACTCACCAATCCGCCACCTTTTCCGGGGCGGGAGCCCCGCCGATAAAAACACGGCGGAAACAGACTACGAACGGGAAAACGCGCACCAAAACACACTCCACGAGGAAGGAGGACAGCATGGAACCCGAATTAAACATCCTACCTGCTCTCGTCTACCTTCTCATCTACCACGAGTACGAAGTCCGGCGCAGACGACAACGGTGAGTACTGTACCTACGACACACGGGAGGGGGAGGACGAAAGGTTACGGCCACACACATATGCACCCCCCCCCCCAACTATGTACACACCAATGCAGAGCAACAAGTCACAGTGACACCACCCAAACACCCCTGAAAAATGCTATGACATAATCAAATTTGGAATAAATATTTATGTACCAAAAAGCTCCTGAAAATTATCGTACAACCATGAAAGATATTTACAAGAAAACAAATGATATACACATCAGTGTATAACTGAAGTAACAAGTCCTGCACATCCTACGAATTCATCATGTCCGTGGGCCAAAGTTTTGAGAAACAAGGGCAAAGCCCACACAGGAGACCTGAGTCCTTTGGAGAGAACACTGCAGGGGCATCAGATGTAAAAACTACAGGCACCTCAGGGGGAAGGGAAGGGGGGGGCACCACAGCCACATGAGTCCACGACACCAGATCCACGAGGAGCCACCATGCCCACTGTACCATCCTGGGGAGTGCAAAGCCACAGTCTCTCAATGTCTCTACAGTGGGTGGGCTGCCCACTGTACCATCCTGGGGAGTGCAAAGCCACAGTCTCTCAATGTCTCTACAGTGGGTGGGCTGCCCACTGTACCATCCTGGGGAGTGCAAAGCCACAGTCCATCAGGTGGATGACAGTTTCCACTGGTCAAGGAGGAGGCATGGTGGGCACAGTGAACCATAAACAGTGCTTGAGACGGCGGTGCCCAGCGGAGCGGTGCTTGAGAAGAAGGGCCCAGCGGAGCGGTGCTTGAGATGAAGGGCCCAGCGGAGCGGTGCTTGAGACGCCGGTGCCCAGCGGAGCGGTGCTTGACATGAAGGGCCCAGCGGAGCGCTGCTTGAGACGGCGGGGCCCAGCGGAGCGGTGCTTGAGATGAAGGGCCCAGCGGAGCGGTGCTTGAGATGAAGGGCCCAGCAGAGCGGTGCTTGAGACGCCGGTGCCCAGCGGAGCGGTGCTTGACATGAAGGGCCCAGCGGAGCGGTGCTTGAGAAGAAGGGCCCAGCGGAGCGGTGCTTGAGATGAAGGGCCCAGCGGAGCGGTGCTTGAGAAGAAGGGCCCAGCGGAGCGGTGCTTGAGATGAAGCGCCCAGCGGAGCGGTGCTTGAGAAGAAGGGCCCAGCGGAGCGGTGCTTGAGAAGAAAGGCCCAGCGGAGCGGTGCTTGAGATGAAGGGCCCAGCGGAGCGGTGCTTGAGACGGCGGTGCCCAGCGGAGTGGTGCTTGAGATGAAGGGCCCAGCGGAGCGGTGCTTGAGAAGAAGGGCCCAGCGGAGCGGTGCTTGAGATGAAGGGCCCAGCGGAGCGGTGCTTGAGAAGAAGGGCCCAGCGGAGCGGTGCTTGAGATGAAGGGCCCAGCGGAGCGGTGCTTGAGAAAAAGGGCCCAGCGGAGCGGTCCTTGAGATGGCGGGGCCCTCTTCAGCGGTGCCTATCTTCACGGCGGGGCCCTCTTCAGCGGTGCCTATCCTCACGGCGGGGCCCTGTTCAGCGGTGCTCTTCTGCACAGCGGGGCCCTCTTCAGCGGTGCTCTTCTGCACGGCGGGCCCTGTTCAGCGGTGCCTATCTTCACGGCGGGGCCCTGTTCAGCGGTGCTCTTCTGCACCGCGGGCCCTGTTCAGCGGTGCTCTTCTCCACGGCGGGCCCTGTTCAGCGGTGCTCTTCTGCACCGCGGGCCCTGTTCAGCGGTGCTCTTCTCCACGGCGGGCCCTGTTCAGCGGTGCTCTTCTGCACCGCGGGCCCTGTTCAGCGGTGCTCATCCAGCAGGTCAAGGGAGCCAGACCTGGCCTGGACTCCCTGCTCAGTCGCCCTCGGACCGTGACGTTTCTGGACCCTTCGGGGACGGACTCCTGGCCTCTTTAGTGTCCTCCTTCCCAGCTCGGATGTGACATGTGGGGTCCACCTTCTCCGCGCTCCTGCTGCCCTTCCGCTCCTTTGATGGGGCTCTCGGGCCCTTGCCTCCCCTAGATGGTGTGGCTGGTGAAGTGGCCGCACATTGCTCCTTGGGGGCAGCCCTGTCAGTCCTCGCACGGCGGCCCTTGTTTTTGCGGGTCCTCTTGCCGGGGGGGGGGGGGGCTGGACGTGTCCTTGCTGCTGATCGATGTGTCACTGCTGGCAAAGGGTGGACTCCAGAACCCATGCACAACAGTGACACTCAAAGCTGGGCTGGTGGTGGCTGCGGTGCTCTTGGGACTCTTTGCAGATGGAGGGGGGAGCTCATCGGAGGGAAAGAGGTCAAGATTAGCCAGGAAAAGCTTTTTAGGGCCAAGGTAAAGGGTAGGAGAAGTGGTGATGGGAGTGGAGGAAGAGGATGTGGTTGTAGGAGAGTCAGGTGTGCTGTCATTGGGTGAAGGTGCTGGTGCTGTAGGCTGACGTGAGGTGGATGGCTGTTGGGTGGGTGTCTGCCAGCGTTTGTGTGTCTTGGAAGAGGGGGTGACAGACACAGTGGGAGAGGACACAGGGGACGTGTAAATGGCAGTGGGGGTGGTGACTGCACGAGTGTGGACTGTACTGGAGGGTGAGGTGGTGATGGAAGCACTGGCTGATGTTGGGGTGCATGCAGGTGTGAGTGTAGACGTCACAGGGAGGGAGGAGGGAGACGAGGAGGAGGGGGACACAGAGGTGGTTGTGACTGCTGGAATGTCTGCATCTGGGTGTTGCTTGGGTGAGTGTTTGTGGGATCTGTGGTGCTTGTGTCTGGATGAGCTGCTCTTGGGTGTTGAGGTGTGTGCAGGCTGGTCTGATGGTGTGGATGGGATAGGCTGAGGAACAGGAGACAGAGACAGGCTGGAGGCAGTAAGAAGAGGGAGGCTGGAAACAGGGACAATGGCTGCCGTCAGTGCTGAGGCCAGAGCAGTGAACGCTCGTTGATGAGCAGCCTGACCCGAATGAATGTCCTCCAGGTATGCATTGCTCTGTTGCACCTCCCTTTGCACACCCTGGATGGCATTCAAAAGGGTCGTCTGCCCAACAATGAGCGTCCTCACCAGGTCAATGAGCTCCGCACTGAGGGCAGCAGGGGCAACAGGGGCAGGGGCTGAGGTGCCTGGGGCGAAGGAGACGCGCGCCTTCCTGGGCGAGCGGGCACGGAGCGTAGGCTGAGGGGCTGCTGGGAGGGCGGTGCTGGTGCGCTGGGTGGCGGCTGTACCTGTAGAGGCGGGGGGCCCGGATGTTGCCGCCACCACTAGGGAGCTCCCATCCGAGGACGTGTCGCTGTCGCTGCTCTCACCAGCGGTCCCCGTCGTGGTGCTCCCCTCGCCCTCCGGATCACTGGTGCCCTCGGTGTCTGTTCCTGGGCCCACCGGGGCCTTGTGTCCTGCAGCTCCCTCGTGCTCCGATGCCAAATCTCCTCCGCCTGGTGATGCTAATGCACACATGCACAAGAAGATGAAGAGAAAGGGTGGGGGGAGAAAAAAGAAGACCAGGTTGAGTGCATGCAATGTCAACACCGTTGGCGGAGAGGACAGACACAGGAGCCTCATGCACTAAGCCGCGCATTCGGGGTACACTACTCAGTACTACTGACTAGGACAACAGGCCAAGAGACGTCAAACGCGCACATGGGTGATGCTGGACCATCAATGGCTGTACTTGTCACCCTACAGAGGTGGGGGCCGGGGGCACAGGGCCATGCCTAAGGGAGAGGACTACACTACAGAAAGCGCCCTGGCCTAATGTCACCCACAGCCCTCCTCCCCCACCCAGACGCCTCCACTGCGCAGAAAGATAGGAGAATGTGCTGATACTCACCCCCTTGTGTCTGCTGTGATGTCTTAAAGCGCCCATCCAATTCAGGGTAGGCCACCGCCAGGATCCGGGACATCAGGGGGGTCATGGTGCGACTGGCACCCCTCCTAGGTTGGGAGGCCATCCCCAGCAGTGTTTCTGCAGTCTTCCTTGTTCCGCGGCGGATGTCCTCCCACCTCTTGCGGCAGTGGGTGCCCCGTCTGTTGTGGACTCCCAAGTTCCGGACTTCCTTGGCGATGGCACGCCAAATCTCGATCTTCTACAGGGTGGAAAGGAGGAAATCATCAATGACCTGCATGTTAGATGTGATTGGCCCCCCCCCACCAACTTTGCCATATGGCACATGCTCTCATCTGTCGTGCGTTGCACTCCTCATTCGCCCCCCACCCCACCAACTTACATCCACCCCAATCCACACAGGCATAGCCCATTCCATGTGCACCCGGTGTACTCACTTGTTGGTCTGGAGGACCGTAGAGTAGCGCATACTGGGGGACGACCCCATCCACGAGCTTCTCCAACTCTTCAGACGTGAAGGCAGGGGCCCTTTCCCCAGTCGCAGCAGCCATTGTCTCTTCCAGACCGAGGTCACAGCAGCACTTGCAGTATAGGTCCTCTCCTGTGGATGATCAGGTCTCGAGTGATCAATCAGCTAGGAAATGGCGGTCACGCCCGCGGCGGTGCGTACCGCGGCGGTGCGTACCGCGACCGCTGGCGCACATCGTCATTGGCTCCTGAAACCCATAGGGTTCAATGTTAACCAATGCGGCTTTGCGCCGCGGTCTTCGACCGCCTACCGCCACGGTGTGCCCACGCCAGCGCATTGACCTCACATCCCATTGTCCCACTTCACAGGTCAGGCAGCCGCCATTTCAAGGGCCTACATGGCTTAATTTTGACTGCGACACACAGGCCTAGGCCTTGCATTGCCACACATACACGCCTTTCAACCCATTGCCATTCTTTAACTGTGCAAGCTGTCTGTACGTACCTGTGGTTTGCCTGACTCTGTGCTCCATGTTGTCCTTCCTAGGCACCGTCCGCTGGGACTTGCGAGGAGAAGGACGAATCCTCGCGTGTACCGACCGCTGGTGGACCTGTCGACAATGGAAGAACGCCATATAATACTTCGATACAGACTTGACCGTGCCACTATCCATGAACTGTGTGCCCAGCTGGAGCCAGCCCTGATGTCCCCCATCCGCCAACCCACAGGGATTCCCCCTCTGGTGCAGGTTTTGTCAGTCCTCCATTTTTTGGCAAGTGGGTCATTCCAGACAACAGTGGCCATGTCATCTGGAATGTCTCAGCCTATGTTTTCAAAGATTTTGAGCAGAGTGTTGTCTGCCCTGATGAAACTCATGCGGAGCTACATAATTTTCCCAGAGGAGGGTGACTTGCCTACAGTGAAGGGTGATTTCTATGCCCTTGGACATATCCCCAACATCATTGGTGCCATTGATGGGACCCATGTGGCTTTGGTACCCCCAAAACACGATGAGCAGGTGTACAGAAACAGAAAAAGTTATCATTCGATGAATGTCCATGTGGTCTGTTTGGCTGACCAGTACATCTCCCATGTAAATGCCAAGTTCCCAGGGTCAGTGCATGACGCGTATGTTATGCGAAATAGCAGCATCCCCTATGTGATGGAGCAGCTACAGAGACAACGTGTGTGGCTAATAGGTGACTCTGGTTACCCCAACCTGCCTTGGCTACTGACCCCAGTGAGGAATCCCCGGACCAGGGCAGAGGAACGGTACAATGAGGCCCATGGGCGAACTAGGAGGATCATCGAAAGGACCTTTGGCCTCCTGAAGGCCAGGTTTAGGTGCCTGCATATGACAGGGGGATCCCTGATGTACTCACCAAAGAAGGTGTGCCACATCATCGTGGCCTGCTGTATGCTTCACAATCTGGCATTGCGACGTCAGGTTCCTTTCCTGCAGGAGGATGGTGCAGATGGTGGTGTTGAAGCAGCTGTGGAGCCTGCGGAGAGTGAAGAGGAGGAAGACTCAGAGGACGACACAGACAACAGGGACAGAGTAATAGAACAGTATTTCCAGTAGCACACAGGTAATAATCACCCATGCCATTTTACATTTCCTGAAAGCCTCCTGCATCTCAACTTTGTCGATTTCCCTCCAGAACTATAAACATGATGTTTGATTTTCCCTGCCCTTTTCTGTGCTGTATGAGCCACTGCGTGACCTCAGCTTGGTTGGCCCATGGACTAATGCTAAGTTACCTCGGTATGTGTAATTCACAATGTTAAAAATACGTAATTGATATGTAATGTGTCATACATTAGTAAATAAGACAGGCTGAGTCCTGATTGATTTCAGTGCAATGTGTGATTTATTATTAGTGCATAGATATTGGTACATGATAGTGAAACAGTGATGGGTGGGGGTGGAGTAATGTCCATGGCAGAGTCCAGTTCTCAGTCTCACAGGTGCATTGTCCATATGCCTGTGGCAGGATGGAGCAGGGGCAGTTCAAGGTTTGACAGGGTGGCAATGTGGAACAGTGGGAGGACTTCAGGGGGTATGTGATGCTGGCGGGGGTCTTGACATCCTACTCTGTCGGTTTTTTTGATCTCAGGCTCCTTTTGCGGGGTGGTTGTTGTTCAGCAGGAGGTGGGGTTCTGGTGGGCTGTCGTTGTGGTGGGGCCTACTGTCCACTAGCGCCGGCGAAGGTGGTAGGCTGTTCCTGTTCCTGGCTAGTGACAGGGGCCCTGTGTGATGCCACATGGTCCCGAAACGTGTCCTCTATATGGTTCAGGGCCTGGACTATGCTCCCCATAGCGGTTGAGATGTTGGTGAGTTGGTCGCTGAACCCCATGTAGCGTTGCTCCTGCTGTGCCTGGATCTCCTGGAACCTGGCCAGTACCGTCGCCATCGTCTCTTGTGAGTGGTGGTAGGCTGCCATGATGGTGGTGAGGGCCTCTTGGAGAGTGGGTTCCCTGGGCCTCTCCTCCCCCCCCTGTCGCACAGCAGCCCTCCGAGTTGCCCTGTTTCCCTGGGCCTCTGTCCCCTGGACGGTGTGCCCACTCCCACTGCCCCCAGGTCCCTGTTGTTGTTGGGTTGGTGGGTTACCCTGGGGGCCCTGTAGTGGTAGACACACCGCTGCTTGACCTGTCCTAGAGACAGAGGCATGGGCCCGCTGGGTGGGAGCTGTGCTGTTGTTCCCAGAGGGGGTTGGGTCTGCAGTGGCCTGTGTCTGGGTGAGGGGAACCGACTGCCCAGAGGTCCCCGATGGTCCGGGCTGGTCGTCAGGTTCCAGGTCGACAGAGCTGCTGTCATCACTAGGGGCCTGTTCCGGGGGTGGGATGGACATTTCTGGTCCCTCCTGACCGGTGTGTTGTCGTTCGGGTCCTGCATGGGGTAAGAGGGTATGGTTATTGTTTCTGTGTGTGCATTAGCTTGCGTTTTATGGGTGCCCTTGTCCCCCAGTGCTGGCATTCCCTTGGGGGAGGTGTTGTGAGGGTGTTTTGTGGGGGGGGGGATGGGTATGTGCAGTGGTCATGCTTAGGTGATGGGTGTCCATAGTTTGGGGATGGCATGCAGGGGTTGGTGTTGGGTGGGTTGTGCTGGAGAGACATTCTCAGGGAGGATGTGTGCTGGGGGGTACGGGGTGAGGGTGGGGGTTAGCATGCTGGGGGGGCGGGGGTGAAGTGGTTGGCCTTGTACTTACCAGAGTCCATTCCTCCGTGTACTCCAGCGAGGCCATCAGGATGCAGGATGTTTAGTACCTCTTGCTCCCATGTTGTGAATTCGGGTGGAGTGGGTGGGGGTCCCCCGCCAGTCTTCTGCACTGCGATGTTGTGTCGCGAGACCATCGAGCGCACCTTCCCCCGTAGGTCGTTCCATCGTTTGCGGATGTCCTCTCGATTTCTGGGATGGTGTCCCACCGCGTTGACCCTGTACACGATCCGCTGCCAGAGCTCCGCCTTCCTTGCTATGGTGGTGTGCTGAACCTGTGAGCCGAAGAGCTGGGGTTCCACTCTTATGATTTCCTCCACCATGACCCGGAGTTCTTGGTCCGAAAAGCGTGGGTGCCTTTGTGGTGCCATGGGGTGGTGGGTATGAGGTGTGGGGTGGTGTATGTGATGATGTGTGTGTTGGTGTGGGGTGCTTTGTGCTTCTATGTGGTGTGTGTGATGTTGTGGTGTGCCTCTGTGTGTCTGGCTATCTATTCTCTGATGTGTCTCTCTCTCCTTCGTCTCTGGTTTTTGTTGGTAGGGGTTTGTGGGTGATGTGGGTGTGTGTTTTATATGGTATTGGATGTGTGGGAGTGGTGTGTGTATGTGTTTCAGGTGTGTGCCTTTCAAATTGTCCAATGTGGTAGGGGTTTGTAAAGGTGTGTGTATTTTGACCGCAGCGGTGTGTACCGCCAATGGAATACCGCGGTTGAATGACCGCCGCGTGGATTTGCGGGTCATAATGGGATGGGCGTATTTCTGTTGGCGTGGCGGTGGAGGTTTGGTCTTCTCCAGTTTACCGCTGGCCGCTGATGTGGCGGACTGCAGTGGAGGGCGGATTTTTGGAGGTTTTGCAGTTGTGGGTCAGAATGTCCGTGGCGGCTGACCGCGGCCGCGGCGGTATTGTGGCGGCCTTCTGACCGGCGGTAAGCGGCTTTTGCCGCCGAGGTCAGAATGACCCCCTAAATCTTTGTAATTATTTTAAAGATTTTTTAATGATAGTTGCGATTGTCTTTGTTTAAAGCTTTCTTCACATTTTTTACAAACGATAATAATTGTATTATGTTTGCATTTTCCACTGGCTGTCAAGAAAGGCTGAAGCTTCCTATTAAATTGAATTGGTATTGCAATGTAGATTTCAAAAAAGTTGCAAATGAGTGCCCGGCCATCTGATAACCTGTGATGTGGAGAAGAGTCCAGCTGTAAATAAAGATAAAAACTAGACTGCAGGAAATCCGCCCCCTATAGGTGGTCACCCCGGATTTGTTGACGTTGTTTGGACCTATGCTTTTGTTGGCTTTAGAACTTGTTCAGTTTACTCCTGCCATCCACTAGTAAAATGTGATCCCTCTTTAACCATGGTTAAATTAGCTTTTTATCGCTGACATATTTAACTTGCCTCTAAGTCCTTTGTATATGGTGTAAAAGGTGCCACCGGGCCTGGAAGTTCATTGCCGCTTGGGGACTGCAACACATATTGTGCCAAACATTATGGTGGCAGTGCAAACATGGCTTCAGGTCTACCCTGTGTAGCCTGACAGTTGCAGAGTAAACATACACTGAAGCCTGTGAAAATAAACCCTTTTAGAGAACAATACCTCCCTTTTTAAATATTAGTAAGTCACCTCTATGTAACCATTATAGCTCTTAAGGTAGGGAACATAGGGCCTGATTACAACCTTGGCGGATGGGATAGTCCGTCACAAACCTGACAGATATCCCGGCCACTGTTTTCCAAGTTCTATAAAATAAAATGGAACTTGTAATACGGTGGGCGGGATATCTGACACGTTTGTGGCGGAGTATCCCATCCGCCCAGGTCGTAATCAGGCCCTTAGTATTTAAAAGTGGGACAAGTAGAAAAATTACCACATGCCTTACCTTTTCAGGAACACCATGACAGTTCTCATGTAGGCAGCCTGCTTCAATCCCTTGACTGTGATTAGCCATTCCTTTATCTCTGTTGGAAAGTGTGAAGTTCCTAGAGTATGTGCAAAAACTGCTGATATCATGGTTGACAAATCTGTAGGCTGACATGTTTTTTTGCTTATACTGATGGGTACAGCCATTACTCCGTGACTCAGTACAGTGTAAACTTATTGTTTACAGTGATCGAGGCTCAATGTCAAGGATGACAGAACTGATGTATTTGTGCCACTTTTGTTCAATCTTGCTGCCTCCAAACCCTGTTTTGTTTTATAAATATGAGATAAAATCAGTGGTCAAATGGTTGTAAACTCCAGGATCTGACCACTAATTAGGAGAGGTCTTGGCACCAGAATTATGGCTAGAGTTCATGCCAGATTGCCAACCCAACCACTTACAATCAAAGAGTTGATTCCAGAAGCTGTGCAAAAGGTATACTTCACTGAGAGCACATACTTTGCTTCTTCCGCAGTGCTCTGATAAGGAATAGCTGAAGCCAGCTATTCTAAGCTGTGCTGTATGACTCAGTCTAGGTAACTATAAAATTGAAAATATAGGTATGCTATTTATTGCTGTAGCTAAGGATTATCACAGCGCTTAGAAATAGCTTTAGGGTGTTATGATGTCAAAAACTCAATAAGAATATTAAAAACGCTTATAATTTTTTTGCTGAATGTTGCACACTTAACTGTTTATTTATACATTTGGTGTTGTTACGGTACATATTTTATGCTCTAGACTGAGGATTTTAAAATAAGTATTTTAAACTACATGCCTTCATTTCTTAGTGCTATTTTTGAGTGTGATATTCATAAACAAACAATTGTTTGGATTGCCACTGTGTCCCTGAATGCATCTAGACTGCTAGGAACCTGAAAACACAGCCTATGCAGGGTTGCACAGTGGACTCATACTAGGTCTGAAGTTCAATCAGCTTTCTAATTCAGTGCTGGTGCATTGAACTTAGGCCTTGCATCAGAGAGTTAGAAATCTGACTAGCGTGGCTTTGGGTAAACCCTATATTTCACATCAAAGTGACAAGGCACTAAAAACAATTTTCACAGTGGCAGGCCTAGCTGTCCTGTGTAGAAAAGCAGAGCACAGATTAAAATACTAATACTCAATCTTGGCAATAGTTCACACTTTGCCTGCCTAATCTGTCTGAAACTGGATTAGCATACATCACTGCCAGCTCTCAGCCTGTGCTCAGACTTGAATAGGTGTGAAATATCTCCGTGGAGCAAATAATAAGCTGACATGAACAGGCAGAGATGATTCATCTGAACTTCACAGAAAATGTAGCATGGGGGCTCAGGGTCAAATCCTTCTTCACTGGCCTGTTGAGCCACATGTAACATTTGGGGCACACTTGAAAGGGAGAGAACAAGATGTCAAGACAATTCTTGTGTATTCACTGTCTTGTCTCAAGACAATAAGCTGTAAAACGCTGTTCCTTGGAAGTATCCAGTTGACAAGTGGAAACTACAACTAACCTGTACTGGACCCTGCTATGGGCCTCTGCCTGACACTCTGTGAGTCTCTAAAGGGCATATTCATACTCTGCTTGCGCCAGATTTGCGTCATTTTTTTTACGCAAATTCGGCGCAAAACTAAGACCATATTTATACTTTGACACTAGATCCCGCTAACGTCAAAATATCTCGCTGTGTGTCATTTTCTGGATGCGTGAAACAGCCTTGTGTTAATGACAGGCAAGGTAGGCGTTCCCATTCAAAAAATGACTTAAACACCCCTGCGCCATATTTATCCAACAGTGCAAAAATCCTGCACGGCTGGGAGGCGGAGTTGAAAAATGACGCACATCCCGATTTGCGTCAAAAATTAACACCTGGGTCAGGGCAGGCGTTAAAATGGGGCAAACACACCAGTACTTAAGGAAAACACACAGAAGCAACATCAGAGCTCAAAAAGGAAGGCATGGAGGTGCTATTCATCCAGCATGCACGAAGACGCAGAGCACAGGACCAAGAGCAGCAGCTTCCACCACACTAGCAGTGACCCCAAAGGCTACGCCGAAGGCAGGAGAGGATATTCAGGAGCAGGACAACCCTTCAGGGCCTCAGGGAACACAACATCATCCAGAGGTACAGACTAAACTGGCAAGCCATACAGCAGTTGCTGCGCCAAATTGAGCCACATTTGGCACCCAGCTTGCAGACACCCCATATCATTCCACCAGAGACCAAGCTGCTAGCTGTCCGCCACATGTTAGCAAGTGGCTCTTTTCAAACCACTTGTGCCCTGCTTGCCGGGATCTTACAGTCCTCATTCTCTGCCTTCCTACCCAAGGTACTGGATGCCATAATCTCCCTCACACCCCGCCACATCAGCTTCCACAACACACAGCTGAAGCAGCAGGAGACCAAACAGGGCTTCTACCAAATCAATGGCTTCCCACACGTGCTTGGTGCCATTGACTGCACACATGTACGGAGTGTGCCTCCTGCTACAACTGAGCATCTGTACTGCAACAGGAAGCACACACACTCCATCAATGTGCCGGCAATTGTGGATCACCGGGGATTGATCACCAAAATCGTGGCTAAGAACACATATTGAAGTGACAATATTGCAAAGTGCACATTACTACACATACAGATTGAGACAATTACACATATACACAATAGATGTACAGGCATATGGACCTTCTGACAATTAAACCTTAACCCCCACAACCAAGTTAGCCAGCTTACCTGGACCAGGTTCAGTAGTGAAGGTACACGTTTGCACATAAGCCAACTCGGTGAGGGCACAAAAATAGGATTGCATATAACGTGTCACACATGGGATATTTGTGCATTGTCAATTGTGAACAATTCAGTGCTGCAAACTTATGGAGATGTGTTGTACATTGTCACCTAGCCAAATCCAAGGGCCTCACTGTTGTTTTTCACATGCTATTACTTATGTTGAATTGGATGGGATATTCAGGCCACATAGTGCAACACTGTTACCACCACAGTGGAATCAATTCTGTGTGTGGAAGTATCATGTCACCTCCAGTGAAGGCACATGGACACTTCTTTCACATTACATAATGCATGGAAGATACACAATGAACTGCAAGTTTACAAATATACCGCTGATATCCAGTCAATCAGCGAAACACCAGTTTAGATAAATAAACAACCCAATGCTGAAAGAACATCTTAGAAGCCTAGGATCCCACACAATAACACAAACGCAGATGAGTGACAGACGACACAAGATAACAACTGCCATGCAAAGTGATAATCAAGATGCAAGCAATATCCAAATATTTACACTCATTTTCTCTTTCAGCTGATCAGGGTTATGGGATCCAGCCATGAATCATGACCCCATTTGCAAACCTAAGCACAGCAGCTGAGCGTGCCTATAATGAGACACATTGGAGGACATGCACCAAAGTAGAGAGGACTTTTGGCATCCTGAAGTCAAGATTCAGGTGCCTCGACATCACCGGAGGCAGCCTCTTATATTCACCTGAAATGGTCTGCAAGATCATTTTGACCTGTGCCATCCTGCACAACATTTGTGTAAGGAGGATCATTCCCCTCTATGAACCAGACCCACAAATGCCTGAAGAGGAGGAAGAGGAGGATGCTGTTCGTCAACATGAGGGAGACCTTCCAAACACTGCATCAGGATTGCGTCGGAGACAACACATTGTACAAAACTTCTTTTAACTCTACTCACCATCACCACTTTCTTACCATATGTCATTAAACACCTCACTTCATCACTCAATCATGGTCTGGGTAATGATTTATGCATCACATGATCTCTAGGAATCATAATCAGAGTTGAGCCTCATGGAGCATTGCAGAAATACAGATTAGGATCCTGAAAAAGCCACATCACCTTTGATGGGTATGAATGTACAGCCAACATCACACACAGTGGAAATTACATATGTCCTGTCTTTTTCACATGTGAAGGGCAAAATCAGAGGACCACAGCTGTGGCACACATCCTTGTTGCCAACATGGTTCATTGCAGCACATGACACACAACTAAGACACCATCAATCATAAGGTAAAAAAGTGTTTTATACATGAGGCAGTGGATGTGCTATTGCATTGGTAACAGGAATGTATGACCAGACTCTTGACAGCAGTAAGTGGGACATCAGCTATCTTTGCAAGGAGCATGTGTGACAAGGAGTCCAACTATGCTGAAAATGGATAGCACAAGTGCCCCAGGTATGACAAACATTGCTCACAAGAAATGCCCTGCGCAGTCCATCCCAGGTAATAATTACTACCACTGCCATGTTTTAATTCTCTCCCCACCCTTCTCTAGGGGGCCCTGTAAATGGACTATCTGTACCCTGATAACCTTCATCTACACACACCCAGACTCCCATTCTGACTACTGTGTGCTTCCCTCTTCAGTATGGCATGCCATAATCATAGTTCATCAGTCTGCATGGACTTCAGGTCCGATAATGCACTGCCTGGTAGTCAGTAGGACCTGTAATCAGCTGTCCATTGCTTCCCATGTGAAAGGTCAATTGGCCTTTTGAACTTGATTCTCAACTACAGGACTTGTGAGAGACTGAAGCTGCACACACCTGTGAGCACTTCCATGCAGACCAGCCATTTGAACATGCACTGCCATTGCTGCTTCCTGGAACTGCTTAGAAGCTACCATTCTCTGAATATCCTTGTTGTACATTGCCATATAAATCACTTGTGTAACTGAGCCCTTGGGGGAATGTGTAACATTGCAGCCCACAGCACAAATACAGTTTTTAGTTTCCACAGTTTTGTTCCAGCTTTTCCCAGTCAGATCCTGCTCACTGTGTATTTGCCCTGTTCATGTTTGTTCCTGACGGAGCCTGCACCCTGTTAGCCTGACTGGTTCCTATCTTTGCGTTAACCATAGAGGTTCCATGTGGCTACATTTGTCTTGTAGTTGCTTTCCATACCCTCTCTTTCCTCCTGGGGTATTGTGTCTGGTAGGTCTACGATGAATCCTCAAATGTATAGTATAGTTTAATCAGTTTACTTATCGTATTATGGTCTGAGACATGTATTTAAATTGTCTAATCCAGCCCCCATCCCTTGTCTAGGTTTCATGTATTCATTACTGCCATGCAGTGACAGTGGACTATAGCTGTATGCATGGATTTGGTACGGTGCCTCCAGCACAACAAACAAGGTTTGCTAATGTGTATGAAAGGACAAAACATGTTTGTGCCCTGACGGTCCACACACAGATTCACATCAGCCCCAACCTATTGATGGGGCTTGCGTGGTGACTAGCTGTGAGATTAATCAGCACAGAGACACTGATGTTCCCTGTTGCAGTGGGAATTTTAGAGGCCACCCTGTGTACAAATGTTGTGATGAAACCTGCTGGTTTCCTATTACTGATCCATACATTTTTTGAGCACACCAAGGTTGCCCTGTTGTCATCCTTATAAAAGTTCTGCAGTGCCATAGCAGGACTATCCCCATGTGTGTCGTTTATCTTTGGCTTTAGGTCAATTCTGCTTTGAAGGATACTCTGTTAATGCATGGAATGGCTCTACAGATTCATATCTAGACCTGCACATAACTGTGACAACATGGAGGCCAATACTGACACAAGGTACACATGTCCACACACTTGAACTGGATACCTTTGTGCAATGAACCAATGGAAATATGTGAACACATGCAGCATGGTCTGCTGGTCCTCCACTGCCACAGGAGAAACATAGGTCATTTAAATGACTCGAACTGTGGTATACCATAACTTTTTTTGATTGGTGTTGGGACTCTGTGTCACAAACACTGTACCTACCTAGCATGTTCAAATGCCTGACTCATGGGTAGTTTACAAACAAGTGACTAGGAAGTGGTATCCAACATTCCAATACATGTGATGGCTTACCCTTGTAACATTGTCATTATCAACCGTCCTCTATCTTTCCTGTGCATAGTTTGTCATGGGAGAATTTTTGTCCACAAAGTCAGGGAAGTTCACACAGCATAAGATGCTACGGGTATGACAAACACATATCCTGACTGATGTACCTCAATGTATGGCATCTGATGGTTATCCAGATTTACAACACATGCATACAGGCACATTATGCAAAACACGTCTTCAGACGTTCACACAGCACCACAACAACAATTGAAATAGCCAATTCACATACATAAACGCACAGGCCATGAGTGAATGGATTAAGTTGCGTAGCCTTGCTATCCACCATTGACGCATCACCTGCTCCAACTAGGGAACACAAAGTTTTATTCCAAATGTTTGGGATGCTTTTGTGTCAATTGAAAGTGCTAATACGGCACAATAACATGAGTATCATGGTCCGCAGTAGTGTGGGCTGCCACATGTGCCCAAACACTGGAAAACACACAGCAGGTCCTAACAGCCTATCTCTGTATAGTTACAGCTTTCATGTATGTTAAAAATGAGAACAATGACACAAACACAGTTAAAGACAGATATTTTGATGCAAACACATCAAAAAAGACACATAAGCATCAAAATATGCCGCATATGCATTGAAAAATGACTCTCACAGCCATTATACATCCATTGGTCCCTAGCGGTAATTCCAGCACTGCACCCCATGAAATTGGTTATCCATTAAAAATATATTGATCTTTGAATGCGGGGTAATTTTTAAGCATATGCGTCACAAAATATTGACCCAAAGCCCGTAAGCGTCATAAAATTTTCACACACCATAATATAAAATGCACCGCAATTGAGAGAGGAAGTGATGTAATAGGATATCCTGTTTACAGATATGGTACAGTGAGTGTACTTTCACTTTCACTTTGCAGTTTGTGATTTTTCTTGACTGTGTGGCTGTGTTGAGAGTTGTGTCTGTCCAAATTGTGCTTTTTTCTCCTGTGTGCCATTCTAATTGTCATCTGTTGTTTTTGTAATTGTCGCAGTAAATCAGTGTGAGCGTGTTTTTATCATTTTTGGTGTCTAATTTTGTCTTTGTACTGTTGGGAGTGTGTAGTGAGTATTGTTAGTTGGGGTACTGTTGGGCTGTTTGTGGGTTCTATAAGTTTAATTTTCCTGTTTTTTCCTATTTTCCCTTTCCTATCCCTATTATTTTTGTCATGTTGGGAAGGCCACGTCTGGGGAGAATGGGTGTGGAGGAGCTGTGGGCTTTCATATGGCTGGTGTGCCACTTCTTCCCCCTGATGTTAGAGGCTGGTGGAAGTGTGATACAGGGGTATCACACTGAGGCGAGGAGGCTCAGGTGGTCCAAGATGCTGTTCCATCTGAAGAGAGTGTTCAACAGCCAGCGCAATGACCACCAATTCAAACATCGCTGGGCTGACCTTGTGGCCAGAGAGCAAGACCTGCTGGACCACCTGGGTGTGGTGATTGGTGGCCCTGTTGGTGAGTACAAATCAGACTAATGTGTACATTTCAATGCTCTGTAGTGACAGTAGCAGATTTGTTGACATACTGCATGCAATGTTTGTGGACTTGTGGAATGCAAGTTAAATATACAGTGGCCCTGATTTATACAATATTTGCTACACATTACCGTCATTTGTTGAGGCAAAGCTGCACAAACTTACAAAACACAACTTGATCTTGTAAATTAGTGGTGCTTTGATGTCAATAGATGATGTTAATGCGGCTCAAACATATGTTTTATTCATGGCCTGTGAGTGTACCAGGATTGAGATGTATTTCACATGCTAAATCAAGGAATGAATGTAGTCCCCAATTATTTGGAATACATGTCTGAACTGTATTCATGGCCGTACGTACAAAGTTCCTACTAACCTCTGGTAATATCCTAGGTTGATACTTTGACTTGGTTTGTGCAGCATTTAAATTCATTATGGATGCTACTTTCCACAGCTGTAGCGTAAAAACATGAAGCAATTGCTACACATTTAAAAAAAAACAATATCTGTCCCTATGTTCATAGTTCCTGTGTGTTTTAATTTGCCTTGGGCACAATTGCTGGTACAGGGCTGATGCATTTGCCATCTGTGTCACTTTATAGCCAAGCAAATTTCATAAGTTAATGGGTCATCATGGGATCCCTGAACTTGGTGAATGCATGGTCACAAATTATTTATTTGCATGATGTTGTGCAAGGGAGCCCTGACTGCTTCCATCAGACATTTAAAGTGAGGAAATAGTTTGCTAGTTTACGTTTGGTACACCCCTGCTGATCTAGTGCAGCATATGTACAATTATTAACTTCACAGTAGGAAGGCTGTCACAGATATGGGTGTATGCTAAGATCAGCAGACCTGCATTCCTGTGACTTCTGCCATTCCCAAGCTGCATACAAATTGAGTCCTACCTCATAAAGATTGCCACATTAGGACATTTGCTAAACCATGTTCAATTAGGGGACAGTGTCAGTTTGTTGTATAACCACAGATCACCCAACTTGGCAAATGTAAGATGATGAATGTGGCTAACTGTGATTTACAATACCTGATATGGGAACACATGGCCCCTGAGTAACACATTTCTGGAGCAATAACTACACCTGTGCCCATGCATTCTGTCACGGATGATCAAATTAGACACTGTCAGCATTTATTTCTTTGTTGTTTTGATTTAGATAAATGGCCAATCCATGTTTAGTGTAACATTGTCATCAAGTAACACACAGGATCCATGCCATCATGGTGTCATAGGGGGCATATTAAGCTCTGGGTACACTGGCAATGTGGCATATGTAACCTACAGACAACACAGGCCCACATATAATGGACCATAGAAAGCACAATAATTCCTGAGCTAAACTCAACCCACATGAGCATCACACAGTAACTGATTGTCCCTTGATGCACAAGCCACAATACATGAGTGACTGGTATTGCAGAGCACCAGGAATGTGGCTTTGCATGTCTCTCATAACAACAAATGAAGAGATGGAGAACCCTCTATAAATAATTCAGCACAAAATTGAGTAATCATGTTTGTCACTACATGATTGTTAGGGCCAGTGCATGTGTGCATATGCGTGTCTATCACTCACTGGAGTGACAGGGTCAATACATGTTTGCAGTAGTATATCTGTTGGGGTTTGTACATGCCTGAGGTGCTGCTCTATCATATAAAATGTCAAACACAGTGATTTGTTGTTCCAAGTTTTGTACAGTGGCCAGACATTGAGCCCATTTCACTCTTCCATGTTTTACAGGTGGACCAGCCCCCTACACAATTGAAGAAGTGGCTTGATTTGCAGACCCAGATATATCCAGTAAGTGTTGATATGTTAGTTCTGTGTTGTGTTTGCAGCTGTTGTATGATTGACTCCTGTGTGTTGGACACATAGAAAGATACGATGTGCTGGCACATGATCTGATATGTGACTTGACTGGACTTTGACATTTTGTTCCATTTTTGATTTGGTCAATCAGTGGCGGAGAGTCATATTTAGGGATTCTAGTGCTGCGCTGTAGGCATGGGCAGGTGAACAGGGTGATATTTGTTGCTACATTTATGCCAATGAAAAATTTTGAGGTAGCCATGTTCATGATTTAGTCACAAGTCATACCCTGATTCACACAGACCAGTAATGCCGAAGTATGACCCACAGACTTGAGCCTCCCTGTGAACTAATGAACATGTAGGACTGTATGTTTGACTTCCTAGCAGCATCTAGCTCCACATGTTGTGCTACGTTTATGTGGCACTTGATTAGAATGTCATAGGTATGCATGCAGCTCAAGCCCAGATGGCTGCTTGCATCTATGTGCTTGTTTTTGGAAAGGCTTTAGTGAGATCAAATGATGTTGACAATTGTCCACAATTAGGAACATAAATGTGGATGTGATTGTCCAGTGTTTGAGTCAATCCTAGTTGGTAGCCCTCCTTACCTGTGGTGGACTGACTAAACCCCTGGACAGCTGTCCAAAGCTTCCTGGCTGTCCTTGATGTTTGAAAGTATGAGTTGCATGTCCATCACCCCCTGAGGCACAGGGTTAGGATTATGAAATATGTGTACCTAGGTGTGAGGATCCAAGTGCAGAAGAAAGACAAGTAATTCCAACATTCCTTTGTTCCAACCTAGGATGCCCCCTCATGATTAGCAACTGCAGACCGTCCAGGAAATAACATTTACAAATCACAGATCTTGTGGGCCTTAATTGTCATCCAGAAGATAGTCATTAGTTGGCCTGTCACATGTGGAGTACTTGCAGCATTTGTTATGTGACTAATGGCAGAACAATGATGCACAGATCATTTAAGTAGGTACACACCTTTTTGAGCATTTCTGTGCTGTTAGACAGGAGATGTGTAGGCTGCGTTGGCATGTAATTCCTCAGGGACAATCTATGATCTGTACTGTGATTTGGACTGTTTAAGCTAATTTTGAGGAAGTGTTAGAATATCATCAGTAGATGTATCACACAATGATGTTACTAATGTTTGGCTTTCTCTATTTTGACAGTTGCCAACATGGATGCCAATCAGATCAGAGAATTCCAGAGTCGGGCCATGCGTTACCGCCACATTCTAGATGTTGAGACAGGGTTCCGCAACATGGCACGGCGTTATCGCCATGAGAGAGCCACAGGGGTCTGGAGGGCATTTGCCCAAGGGGGGCCATCCTTGCCCACAACAGCCACCAGCACATGGCTCCAACGACAGTCACACAAAGGATGACAGCTACTGTTGCAGGTCCCTCTACATCATGAGCTCCAGGCCCACAAACAGCAGCTTCTGTACCTCCCCCTCCAAGCACGGCACCGGCACCAGCACAACCATCCACTAGTGGCACACAGACAGCCCCTGCTGCCGTCATAGACAATGCCGAATTTATGAACGTGAGGCGTGACATTGAACGGATGTTGCGTAGGATGGACAGGCTGCAGCAGGAGGTATCGCGCAATAGCAGGAGACTGTGTGGGATAAAGAAGATCCTGCAGAGGGCAAACTTGTGACTTTATGACTCACGGCTATGATTCCCTCCCCTCCCACCTCTTTCCTGGTTCTTATGTTTAGTGGGTTAAGGGGGCTTAGTGTTAGGTTAGAATAGGCTGTTAGTTTAGTTAGTATAAGTGGGTTGGGGTGGAAGGGATTATATTTTAACATGTGTTTTTTGTGTGGTTGTGGAATGATGTTGGGGTTTATGTATATAGAAAATATAAAAAAATACAAAAAAATTTATAAAAAAAACAAAACCAAAAACATATATATTTTTTAGGATAAGATAGTATGTGTTTAGGTTAGTATATGTTGTCCTACATGTGTCCCGTCATATAAGTGAGGTCTGGGGTTGATGTTTAGAGTGTTTAGTTAAATTTGATAAGTAAGTTTAGATTAGGGTAGTTAGGGACAGTTGTGGGTAATGTGTAGGAAGGATAGGTTAGGTTAGTTAAGGTGTTTCCCCTAGTTTTAGTATCCTTTTTTACTGTTAAATAAATAGTTAGGCACACCTTTACAGTATGTGTCATATGCTTGGGGATCAGGGCCTTGGCATGGGTGAACAGTGTCAATTTTGTATTTGTGTTCCATCCTGCATCAGAATCCCATTATTGATATGGTTATTCCCAATTCCAATTGAGCTGTCACATTGGCAGCTGCACCAAAGCTGCTTCTCTATTCATCTGACATCCATTGCACCCACCACTCAAGGTTACTATGGTTACCAATGTGTTAAGTTTGGGTGTGTGTTTTCAAACTGTCATCGTTTGAGACCAGATTTGGAATCTTGGGCACTGTGGTACGTCTGCCTATTGTATACATAACTCACACCTATCATTTCTTACATTGTACTCCCAGATTACATCTTTGTCCATACACTGGTACACATCCATTCATGCTGTATGGTGTGTGTGTGTTTGATGAAAGTTTATAGTCAGATGTCACATACATAAAGATTGTCTAGAAGGGAATTTTGAAAACATTGATTTTCTGCTTAAACATCCCTTGAAGCAGACTTTTACAGGCCAACACAGCATTCGTTATACTGTTTGTTTTCTATTTACTTCAGAAATAACCCTCAGGAAGCGCAGATGATGAGTGCATAGTTATCAGCCAACAATCTTTCAAGGCAGTTGTATTGACATTCTATAGCCATTGACATGTGACATACATCACTAATCTCCCACATGGTTGATCTGTCACATTACACAGAGACAAAGTGGTTGTGTAAGTGCTATTTATTTTAAAGTGCTGTAGTGCAATATTTACATAGCCCAGGATTGTGAGTTGTTAGAAATGGCGTCTTTGGTTGACAGTAAGGTTATCCCTTGTTCAGGCAAGGACTCTCACTCTAGTCAGGGTAAAAGAGAATCACCATCAGCTAACCCCTGCTTACCCCCTTGGTTGCTTGGCAGAGCAGTAAGCTTAACTTCAGAGTGCTAGGTGTAAAGTATTTGTACCAACACACACAGTAACTTAATGAAAACACTAGAAAATGACACAACCCTAGTTTAGAAAAATAGAAAATATTTATCTAAACAAAACAAGACCAAAACGACAAAAATCTGACATACACAAGTAAAGTTATGAATTTTTAAAGATTAAACTCATAAATAGCGCTTAGAAACACAAAATGCTTCGATGAGGTGTTAACACGGCTTCGTGATGAGTCGTTCCCAACAATCCAACACCGGTGGCGGTGGACTCGGAGTCGCATAGAACCCCAGGTACAGTACCTTTGGTGAACAGTGAAAAAAAGCTGATGCACAAAGTCGGGGATCGCGGCGTCTGTGCAAAACGTTGAATCCGCGCACTTCAAGCGGCATCGGTCACGATGTGGTGCAGTGACTTCCACGGAGTTGTGGACTTCGGCGGGGCTGCACCAGTGTTGGGCCTGTGAAGGTCGTCGCATTCCAGTTAAGATCACGGAGTCAGTTGCAGGCGGCGTGTCAGGATTTGGAACCAGCGCGGTCGCAAACGCGGTTGCAAACCATGGTGTGGTTCCAGCAATGCCCCCCACGAAAATCTCCTAAAGAAGATAAGCGCCTGTTGTGTCATCTCATACCACAGAACGCGCTCTTCCCGCCATCTATGTGGTAAGTCTCATCTGCTTGGAGGCAGTACTCGATGGTGGCTACATTGCCCCCATTCTAAAGCATTCTCAGTCACTGGGACATCAATTCCCAGAAGCCTTCAGTTGTAGCCATTTTTAAGGGTGTGGCTGCTCTATAAATACCAGCCACACCCATGTTCCAGTGCTTACTATTTTGGAACCTTCCTGTGGGTAAGATCTTCACTGATTTCTCCCTTCCACCTGAACCAAGGATTCCTGTTTTAGCGAGTTGGACAAACTAGCTCCTGGTGAGTTTGTTCCGATGGGGCTTCTCCCGCTGGCCTTTCCAAGTTTCTTGTTGAATAGTGATAATTTGTTTCCGCACCTCCTTTGATCTTCGGAGGCGAGCGGCTCGTTGTTACTTAGTTTCCGCTTCTCCTTTGATTCTGGAGATTAGCGGCTTCAGTGGATATCACAAGTACCAAGGCTATTTTAACATTGTTTCGTTTTTATTCCGCTGCAATTACTCTGCGATAATTTTCACTGTAAGGTTGTGATATTAACCATTTACTAACAGACTCATAATTTTGAGTGTGTGTGTGTGTGTGTGTGTGTGTGTTATTTTAAGGGAAATTCTACGCTATTGTTGTATGCTTATTGAATGTTCTTTTGCACTTTAAGATCGTGAATTATTCCAAAAGAAATCCGAATGTTATTTTGTGGCTGATTTGCTGATTTGATTTCCGCTCAAGAAAGAATTGTATTACTCCTTTTGAGCTTCTGGCCTACGCTCTTGGCAATGGAGTTTGATGATTATAATTCACAGTAATTGTTTTGGTCTGGAGTGCCATTATTTGGATCTTTGTCCATCTCTAGGGAATTTTAATTTTCCGCTGTTAAATTGTTAATCATAACACGAGTAAGAGTGTTCCATTGTAGGACGTTTTATATATATGGTTATTATTGATATTTTTTCTTTGCCAATAACAATCTTCCTTTTCAGATCTCCCTCCTAGCTGTTCCCTTCCTAATTCTCTCTTCCCCCCACCTGGCCACTCCAATCATCAGCGCCATTACGGCATCTGAGTTGGTGTTGCTGGGAGGTGGGCCCTTGAATAGCAACGCACAGATCCCGAGGAAATGGGCCGTGACACAGCGTCACCGGATTCAGCAGCAGCGTCGGTCCGGAGTCGTCCGAAGTCGATTACCTTGAATGTTCACCAGCTTTTCCTTTTAAGGGCCCAGGGACTGGATAGGGCATCACTTGTCACAGCAGGAGTCTCTGCAGAGACTCCAGGTTCTGGCAGAGAGAAGTCTTTGCTGTCCCAGAGACTTCAAACAACAAGAGGCAAGCTCTAAATCAAGCCCTTGGAGATTTCTTCACAAGATGGAAGGCACACAAAGTCCAGTCTTTGCCCTCTTAATCGGGTGGAAGCAGCAATTGCAGAATAGCTCAACAAAGCACGGGCTGGGCAGCTCTTCTTTCTCAGCTTTTCAGCTCTTCTCCAGGCACAGGTTCCTCTTGTTTCCAGAAGTGTTCTAAAGTCTGTAGTTTTGGGTGCCCTTCTTATACCCAATTTCTCCTTTGAAGGAGGCCTAGTTCAAAGCAAAGTCTCTCGTGAATGTGAAATCCTGCCTTGGCCAGGCCAGGCCCCAGACACTCACCACAGGGTTGGAGACTGCATTGTGTGAGGGCAGTCACAGCCCTTTCAGGTGTACGTGACCACTTCTCTCCTCCCTCCTAGCACAGATGGCTCATCAGGATATGTAGGCTACACCCCAGCTCCCTTTGTGTCTGGTGTGAAATACAATCGGCCCAACTGTCAAACTGACCCAGACAGGGAATCCACAAACAGGCAGAGACACAGAAATGGTATAAGCAAGAAAATGCTCACTTTCTAAAAGTGGCATTTTAAAACACACAATCTTAATATAAACTTTACTAAAAGATGTATTCTTAAATTGTGAGCTCAGAGACCCCAAACTCCACATGTCCATCCGCTCCCAAAGGGAATCTACACTTTAATCAGATTTAAAGGTAGCCCCCATGTTAACCTATGAGAAGGACATGCCTTGCAACAGTGAAAAACGAATTTAGCAATATTTCACTGTCAGGACATATAAAACACACTACTATGGGGGTCATTCTGACCCCGGCGGTCAAGGACCGTCGGGGCCGGGGTCGGCGGTAGCACCGCCAACAGGCTGGCGGTGCTCCGCCGGGCATTCTGACCGCGGCGGTACAGCCGCGGCCAGAAACGGAAAGTCGGCGGTGTACCGCCGACTTTCCGCTACCCATGGGAATCCGCCATGGCGGCGCAGCTTGCTGCACCGCCATGGGGATTCCGACCCCCTCACCGCCATCCTGTTCCTGGCAGTTCTGCCCGCCAGGAACAGGATGGCGGTGAGGGGTGTCGTGGGGCCCCTGGGGGCTCCTGCAGTGCCCATGCCAATGGCATGGGCACTGCAGGGGCCCCCATAAGAGGGCCCCACTTTGAATTTCAGTGTCTGCTCAGCAGACACTGAAATTCGCGACGGGTGCTACTGCTCCCGTCGCACATCCTCCACTCCGCCGGCTCCATTCGGAGCCGGCATCCTCATGGAGGGGTGTTTCCCACTGGGCTGGTGGGCGGGCTTTTGGCGGTCGCCCGCCAGCCCAGTGGGAAACCCAGAATACCCGCGGCGGTCTTTTGACCGCGCAGCGGTATTCTGGCGGTTCCCTCCAGGCGGGCGGCTCCCGCCGCCCGCCGGGGTCAGAATGACCCCCTATATGTCCTACCTTAACCATATACTGCACCCTGCCCTTGGGGCTACCCAGGGCCTACCTTAGGGGTGTCTGACATGCAGGAAAAGGGAAGGTTTAGGCCTGGCAAGTGGGTACACTTGCCAAGTCGAATTTACAGTTAAAACTGCACACACAGACACCGCAGGGGCAGGTCTGAGACATGATTACAGAGCTACTTATGTGGGTGGCACAACCAGTGCTGCAGGCCCACTAGTAGCATTTGATTTACAGGCCCTGGGCACCTCTAGTGCACTGTACTAGGGACTTACTAATAAATCAAATATGCCAATCATGGATAAGCCAATTGCATACACATTTGGTAAAGGAGCACTTGCACTTTAGCACTAGTTAGCAGTGATACAGTGCCAAGAGGAACAAAAACAGCAAAATCGGAGTCCAGCACACATCAACAACCTGGGAAACAGAGGCAAAAAGTTAAGGGTGACCACGCGAAGGATGAAAAGTCTAACGTGAGTCCATTAGTGTGATGCATTCTATTGTGATGCTACACAAGTGCAAAGGGACATGTCATTGGACATGCTCGGATGAAGTGTCATACAGTGCAGAGGAACATGAATTGCCAATGAGATAGTGAGAGACAATCACAGAGCGTACTGTCAAGGTAAACAGTGGGCTGGAGAACAGTGCATATGATTAGCTGTTGCAAGACTGGCATGTTAACAAGCACAGGACCTAGGATATAAGTGCCCATTTGGCATGGACTTGTGCTACCGGCTACTCTTACGGGTGAAGGTGATCTGTTCCACGTCTTAATCTTCTGATGTGTGTGTCGTCTTCTCTGCCCTTGGTGGTGGTGGGTCTGAAGGGGCAACACACACTTCAGTGTTTGAAGATGTGGATTCAGAAATCCTGGTAGCTGCCAACTGTGGGGCTATTATGGGCAGTACTGCAGCAAGGAGGAGCTGCTGGTTCTTAAGTATAGCAGCTACATCACTGTGGTGGGCAGCCAGGTCAGCCCTGAGGGGGTCATGATTGCATTCATGCACGCAGTGAAAGGTTTGGTGTGCGAGGTGTTGTGGCAACTCCCTTACTGCAGTGCTGATTTCCTTTACACTTTGTTGAAGTCCTTGCAGGATAGATGTTCGTGCTTCCATGGCTGCTGCAGATGACATCATGCACAAATGCATCCCCTCAAGGCTTGGTGCAACATTTTGCATCCTCTTCCGCACCTCCTTGGCCAGCTCCTGCTGTACTCTAACTAAAGTCCTCTCAAAGCTGGTGCCAGTGTCGTCAGAGTCCTCAGCTGGATTGGAGCTTGCAGGTCGTACATTTGGGGTGGTGGGTGGGTCCTCTGTGATGGCTGCTACTTCTGTGCTCCTCCTTGTGACTGAAGGTGGGGTCTGGAGGGTTCCAAGGACATCTTGGATGGTCTGCTGGCTTATGTTTGTCAGCTCGTCATCCATGTCATCAGGGAAGTCCAGGACAGGCATATCCCTAGGAGAGCCATGGTCCTCTGCAATGAGATATTGTACAATTAGTGTGTCTGTGTTGTGGCATTTGTTATGTCAAGTGCTTGACGTCCTATTAGTTGCACATTGTCATCTTGGTTCCTGTTCATTGTTCCTGTCATTAATATAGGCATTCTCCCAAGCCTATGCCCCACCTGCATGTCACATGTAGTGTGGGCAGTTTGGGGAAATGTCTGCGTCATATCCTCTAGTTGTAGGTTCTGCCCAAATTGTATGTTGCCACCTTATTGTCCTACTCAACCCTCTGTCTACTTCCATTATCATGGTGTGGCCTTGCACTGGCTGTGGGTGTTCTGATGGCACTTGCACCACATTTAACAATCTGGAAATAACCCAGTCTCTGATATTTCACATCCACCTATATGTTGCTGAGACCTAGCATATACTATGTATAGCATTTGTATTGCACGGTACAGGTGTCAGCATTGGTAGTGTGTACTGCTGATGTTTGCCAATGTGTGCTACATTGGATTGCACTGATGGTCCTAGTAGTGTTCCATTTCCTCTTATGACTGTGCGGGTGTGTTTCACTAGCTGGAAACATATGACCTCACCCTCAATGCTGTTGTCTTAGCACTATGACACTGGAGATGTTGCATGGTGGTATTGCAGCTATTGTGACACAGGCACAGGGTAGACCCTGACATGTGCAGCATGGGAATGACAATACTGCTGTGTACTTCATAATGTTACATACAATACCTGATGTTTGTACCGCCTATAGACATGAGCATTTGACAGGATTTGCAAATTTGTTTTACTTATAGGGGATTGATAACGTTGTCATTCTGAACCCTCTAATTTGGGTGTGTTTGATCCATGGGCACCTAACTTCCATTTGCTACTTGACCTGCACACACAGCAGAGGTGGTAGTGGCATCTGTTGTCAATGGTAAATACCACTTGCGGATATGGCCTGAGACTGGAAATTGAGCCCTAGTTCATGTAGCGACAATACCAGCTGTCATGTGACAGCAGGCCAGTTTTACATTGTACCCTACACTCCTGGACTGGCTTTCATTTTCCAATATCTTTGGCATGGCAGAGTACCCCCATGCAAAGATTGTTTATATAATGTTGTGCTGTGCCCCCTTTGCCCTTTCCACTATCTGAATATCATAGCTGACATGCATTGTGTAGTAGGTATGTCCCCGCCCACTTGCAGTTAACAATTAGGCATTTTTGTTGCCCATGCCACTTACCATGAATCTGTGTTGTATCCTGGTAGTACGCGCTGTCCTGTCCTTTTAATCCCTGTGACGATCTCCTCAGGGATGATGGCTGCCACCATCTCCTCCATGTGGTCCAGGGCCTCCTGCGGTGCTGGACTCCCACCCCCAGGCTGCAGTGCTGCTTTCCTGTTCCTTGCCATTTTTTCCTTGGTCCTGCACTTGCAGTCATGCCAACGTTTCTTGCACTTGGTGACTATTCTCCGTACTTCTGCCACACTGTTTATCTTACCAACAATTTGTTGTCAAATTACCTCTCTCCTACCAATTGGCAATTTAGAGGTGACAAAAAATTGACGCCGGTGTTCCGTCAACTCTTTCACCAGTATTTCATGCTCCTCTGCACTGAACCAACACTTCCTTTTCTTCTTCTCCCTCTCCTGGGTCCTATGTGGGTCCTCCTGGCTGGTTCCTGGTCAGTTGTCATCTTCCTAGAGTCTTTCATGGCTTCTGGGATCCATTTGGGGCTGCTTTGCACATTTTGCTGTGTTTGCGCCGCTTGTTGATGATATTGTGGCAAAAAATGGCGAGTATCTGGTTTGCGGCATCGTAAACCTGATTAAAGTAATTTTCGCCACGTTAACGTTTTTTTTTTTCTTTATGACGTGGCGCATTGGTTTGAGTCTAACCAGTGGTTTGCGCCGCCGAGCGCCAAAGTATAAATTTGACACCCAGGTGGCGGTAGGTAATGGCGTTAGCCAGTGTTAAACGTTTTGACGCAAAACTGCGTCGCCCCAGTTTTGCATCAAAAAGTATAAATATGGCCCTAAGTGCCTCCCCTGTGGTCCAAGGATGCTTCAGAAGTATTCTCCTGTAGTGGAGTAAGAAGGTAGTATATATGAGCAAGACAAATCTGGTATGTGGTTCCGACCTGTGCTTTATCTGTGCAGTCAGTCTCAAATTACGTCTACGTTCCGTTCTACCGTGACCATTCACTATCATTAGTTCTTTGTTCTTCTTAGTGCTATTTCTGCTTACAAATTTTAAAGTCACATCTCTGATTCCTGTTATTATTGACATTTTTGTGTCAATTTGTTTATTAAATTTTACTTTATTTTTCTAATTCAGTTGGAGATTTTTATAATAATGCATTTTGATTTGTATTAATTTTTTTGTAATACATAATTACTACACACTTTGCCCATTAAGCATGTCTACTCTGTGCCATAACCACCACTTGGTTGAGCTCAGCTTTTTTAGTGACTTTGAGGGTTCACCCTGACAGGGGTTGTGATTATTACTTATATGTGTAGTCCACTCAAAATAATAATGTAATTTCTTACAAGGACCCTATCTGGTGTACTCAAACTTTATCCGAAGTGAGCTAAGGTCGAACTCACTCAGGGTTATCACTTTAAGACACAAAAGGGCTCATTATGAGGATGGTGGTCTTTAGATCACCAGACCTGCGGTGGCAGTGAGGACCGCTGTTGCTGTGGCCACATAAAGACCCTGGAGGTCAGACCACCAGGGTTTCACCAGCACCACCAAGATCGGTGATCCTGACGACCTGGTGGTGGTGGAGATCTAATCAGCCAGGGCAGAGATTACAACCTTGTTCCCTGACAGCCTTTTCATGGTGGTTTCACCACCATGAAAAGGCTGGTGGAGAACAGGTGCAATAGGCCACCGGGGGCCCCTGCACTGGCCATGCACTTGGCATGAGCAATGCAGGGGTGTAGGAAAGTACTATCTTTCTTGGCATGTTACCGCCAATTTCTGCCTGTTTGTCAGTGTGTTTTCCTGTTTCACTTGGATCCTGCTAGCCAGGACCCCAGTGGTCATAGTTTGTGGCCTATGTGCGTGTTGTCAGTATGCTTAACTCTATCACTAAAGTTCTGCTAACCAGAACTCCAGTGCTTATGCTCTCTCTACTTACCAAATTTGTCACTATAGTTTAGTGACTCTATATTCCAATTCTGGTTGGCACACTGAACCCCCCTTGTACGTCCCTAGTATATGGTACATAGGTACCCAGGGCATTGGGGTTACAGGAGATCCTTATGGGCTGGAGCATTTCTTTTGACACCCTGAAGGAGCTTAGACAAACCTTTCTTCAGGACTGCAGCTGCAGCCTGAGTGAAATAGTGCACACACTATTTCAGACCCATTTTCACTGCACTTAAGTAACTTATAAGTCACCTATATGTCTAACTTTCATTTACTGAAGGCTAGGTGCAAAGTTACTGTGTGTGAGGGCACCCTTGCACTAGCAAAGGTGCCCCCACATTGTTCAGGGGCAAATCCCCAGACTTTGTGAGTGCGGGGATACCATTACATGTGTTCACTACATATATGTCAATACATATATGTAGCTTCACAATGGTAACTCAATTATGGCCATGTGAGGTGTCTAAGATCATGGAATTGTCCCCCCATTCTAAATCTGGTATTGGGGGGCAATCCCATGCAACCTTGGGGCTCCACCATGGACCCCCAGTACTGCCAAACCAGTTCTCTGAGGTTTCCACTGCAGCCCCAGCTCCTGCCACCTCACAGACAGGTTTCTGCCCTCCTGGGGACTGAGCCGCTCAATCCCAGGAAGGCAGAACAATGCATTTCCTTCGGGAGGAGGGTGTTACACCCTCTCCCTTTGGAAATAGGTGTTACAGGCTTGGGAGGGTGGCCTCCCAGAGCCTCCGGAAATGCTTTGAAGGGCACAGATGGTGCCCTCCTTGCAGAAGCAAGTCATCCCTGGTAATGAACCCCCAGTCCCTGCTCTGGCACGAAACTGGACAAAGGAAAGGGGAGTCACCACTCCCCTGCCCATCACCACCCCAGGGGTGGTGGCAAGAGCTCCTCCAGAGTGTCCCAGGTGTTAGCCATCTTGAATTCCAAGGTGTGGGAACCCTCTGGAGACCTCTGAGTGGCCAGTGCCAGCAGGTGACGTCAGAGACTCCTCCTGATAGGTGAATACCTGGGTAGGTAGCCAATCCCCCTCTCAGGACTATTTAGGGTCTCTCCTCTGGGTGTTTCCTCAGATTCGGTGTGCAAGATTGCTCCAGGACTCCTCTGCATCCTCTGCTTCAGCTTCTGACCATCGGATCAGCCGCAGACTGCTCCAGGATCCACTGTAACTGCAACAAAGTATAAAGGGTGACTCCTGTGACCTACAACTTCAGCTCCAACCAGCTTTTGCAACAGTTTCCAAGGTATGCACGCTCGGAGGACTGCCTGTCTTCACCCTGCACCAGAAGAACTGAAGGAATCTCTTGTGGAGTGACAGAGTCACTTTACTGCTTCAGAAGGCACCCTTCTGCAACGATGACCGGTACTCTAGGTCTCCTTTCCTGACCACAAGTGTGCTCCCTGGAACACAGGTGGTTGTTTGAAGTGACTCAGACTGTCCAAAGGTCCAGCTGTCCAAATTTAGTGGAGGTAAGAGCTTGCCACCCTGTGCTGCGACAGTTCCCCTGTGAGCTGCATCTTCTGCAGCTCCTTTGGCTTCTGTGCACTTCTTCCAAGAATCCTTTGTGCACAGCCTAGCCCAGGTCCCCAGCACTCCATGCTGTGATGCACAGCACCCTGAGATCTCCAGTTGTGTGGGGTTCTCCCAATGGTAAAACATAGTGAATATTTAACTGAAGCTAATCATAAGGGCAAATTTCAGTATTTTTTGGTTTTGTTTTTTAACCATAACTTAGCTTTGCTTGTTTTTTTCAGACAATTTCAGAGTCTCTTTTTAAGAGCACTTTAAGGTACTGTAACTAATGCTAAACCATAACTTTATCTTAACTATCATTTTCTCTGTGAACTAATGCTCATTTTGATGATGTACTACATCTAGGCCCACATTTATACTTTTTGACGCAAACCAGCGTAAAAAAATTAACCGCTGGCTAACGGCATTCCTACGCACCAAGTGGGTGCCTTATTTAATGATTGATGCGGGCTGGTCAAAGTAAAAAAAAGTGACTCAAACCAGGCAGCGCCGGCGTACGGGAAAATGGGGGTTGTGCTTCAAAAAATGAGTCAAAAATCATGGCTCAAACTGGACTTGCACCATTTTTTGACGCACAACCCCCACTGAAATGACTCCGGTCTTAGCAAAGACAGGAGTCATGCCCCCTTGCCAAATGGCCATGCCCAGGGGACTTCTGTCACCTGGGCATGGCCATTGGGCACAGTGGCATGTAGGGGGCCCAAATTAGCCCCCCCTATGCCACATAATTTTTTTTACAAATAATACTTACCTCATCTTACCTGTACTTACCTGTGATGTGTCCCCCCCATCCATGGGTGTCCTCCTGGGGCGGGCAAGGTTGGCAGGGGGTGTCCCTGGGGGCAGGGAAGGGCACCTCTGGACTGCTTCCATGGTCTGAGACCATGAAAGTGAGCCCACAGGTCCCTTAACGCCTGCCCTCACCCAGACATTAAAAACGGCGCACATCAGGCTGTGCGCCGTTTTTTAAGGCCCGCACCTTCCTGTGTATAAAAATGATGCAGGGGTATAAATAAGGCGCACAGGCCTTAAAGTCATTTTTTGGACGGGAACACCTACCTTGCATGTCATTAATGCAAGGCGGTTTCCCACATCCAAAAAAATGACGCACACTGAGGTTTTTTGACGTCCGCAGGGTCAGGCATCATAGTTTAAACATGGGGCAAGGTTTGCGCCGAATGTGCGTAACATTTTTTTATGCACATTCGCCGCAAACAGAGTATAAACATGCCCCGTAGTGTTTTTAAAAGTATTAGCTTTCTTGCAACATATGGTCTTTGGCTCTGCACCCAACATTTTGCTGGCAGACAATATCCAATGAGAAATGGCCTTTGACCATGTGCAACAAAGTTGGGACCCTGCAGCAAGTCGTAGTTCTATGAATAGGGTATCTACTATGCTGGAAGTGGGCAGCCAACCCCTAACCTTTTTCCTTGTGCAACAAGCTAAGCGGCAGGCAACACTAGCTGTTCACAATATTTGGAAGGCCAAGTGGAGGTTGGCTACCCATTTTTTTTTTAAAGGGGTTTTGAACCCCATAGGTGGGTCCATGAATCGTAAGAAACTTTTGGGCCCTCTTCAGACCTCCCTCTGGATTTGTAAAGCCAATTCCAGGTCCCCAAATGCAGCATGAGGGCATACAAGTGTCCAAGAGGCTTTGTGTGATGGTTGCAGACCCTGAGGCAGATTTCACAAATATTGGAATCCCATTGTGGGGCCACAAAACTTGCCTCACGGTCCATTAACCCAGCAGCATTTTTCTTATTATTTAAATTTTAATTATTTTATTATTATTATTATTACAACCATATTGCTCGATGCCCCTCTGTGGCCTCCCCTATCTGATATAGAGAGTCTGGGAATGCTCCACCTTCCCCATTGTGAATTATTAATTAATTTTTCCAGTATTTTTTTCTGTCTTGGCCATCAAGTAACAACCTTTTCGTTGGTAGATGCAACTTTGGGGGAAGAACTCCTCTTGCTTATTTTTAAAAGTTAAGTCCACAAAAGTTTAAAGAACAAGGGCCCTCATTTGAACCTTGGCGGTAAAAAAAAACTACTGCCGTGGCGACGGCTGCCAAAAGACCGTCGCCACGGTTACCAGCCATCCGCCATAATATGGCCACTGCGGGATTTCTGCCAGAAGGATGGCGGAAATCCGGCTGTGGACATGCCGGTGGATACCGGTAAGGTGGCGCTGTTACCAGCAGCAGCGCTACACCAGTAGTCCGCCGCCGGCCATGTTATGAGGATTAATATAGCCTGGCGGTGTTCTGCTGGTGGACACTGCTGCTGGCAGCAGCACCTAGTCCCGTCTCCTGCTCTGACAGGGGAGGGGCAGTGGGGGGGTGTTGTGTGTGTGTGGGTGTGTGTGTCTGTGTGCGTGTATGTGGGTGTGTGTTGCGTGTTGTATATGTGTTAATGTTTAGGGTGTGAGTGTGTGTATGTTGAGATGTGTAACTGCGTGTATATATGTAAGTGTGTGCGGATGTGTGTGTGTGAATGGATGCATGGATGAATGTGGGAATTGGTGTATGTATGCGTGTGTGCGTGTGTGAAGGGAGGGGCATGTATGAATGGGGGGTCTGGAGAGGAATGGGGTTGGGGGAACCTGTGGAGGGGGAGGGAGGTGGGGAAGACCCCTATCAGTGACAGGGAAGCTATTCCCTGTCACTGATAGTGCCTACCACCATGGTTTTCATGGCAGTAAGGAAGCCATGAAAACCATGGCGGTAGGCGGGGTCATAATCCCGCAGACGGTACAGTGGTGGCCACCAGGCTGGCAACTGATGTCTCCAGCCCGGCAGCCATTACAGCCGTGACATTGGTGTGGCACATTGGCGGTTTGGCTTCAGCCAAACCGATAATGTCATAATATGAAGGAAAGTTCCGCCAGCCTGTTGGCTGTACTTTCCTCCATATCACCGCCTACTGCCGGGGTCGTAATGACCCACAAAGTTTGTCAACCATCTGCATACAAATGGTCCAGGTATTTCAAATGTTTTGACCCTTTCAAGCACATTCAATTAATTTCTGTAACATTCATTTCTCAATAGTTACTGAACAGTTTACAGTAAGTTGAGCGAAGGTAGTTTTTGTGTAAAGTTCTAATTACATACAAAATTTAGTGTAATTCCATTCAACCATTTTCTTTCTGTAGAGGATGGAAAAGAATCCTATCAGAGTTAAAAAATGAAAAGTCACTTTTTTAAACACCCCTTTATTTTCCATCTCTTTGTCTATGTCCAGAACTTGCCATGCCAAATCCAAATTGGTTTAAAGGTTTTCTTTTCAAACAATTCATGCATATTTCGTCAGACAAAGCCAGAGTTATTCAGAACACAAAAAATGTCTATTAAAAAGAATCCAGGCCTAATGAAAACTACACAATGGTACTCTCAGTCGATGGGGGATAGAAACTATTATTGGCAAAAAAACCCGGTTAATGAGCTAACAGCATTGGGCTTGCAAAACTCTACTGACCAAATGACATCTGTCCAACTTTATTTCTCTGGCACAATGTCCTAGCTATTGGCCTTGGCCTATTTTGTGGTTGATATGCTCAGTTTATCCATCTATCTCTGGATCACAATGGTAAATACTAAGGGCCATATTTATACTTTTTGATGCAAAACTGCGCACATTTCTTTACACGGGCTAATGCCATTTCTTAGCGCCACCTCTGCGTCAAATTTATACTTTGATGCACAGTGGCGCTAAGAACAGGTTTGAGTCATTTTTTTTTTCTGCTAACCATTGCGCTGCGTCATGAAGCAAAATGACGTTAACAGAGGAAAAATTACTCTAATCCGGTTTGCGACACAGAAAACGTTTGCGCCATTTTTCCCAGCAATAGCATCAAAAAGCAACACAAACGCAGCAAACAGTGCTAGGGAGCCACAAAATGGATCCCACAAGCCAGGAGAGACCCCAGGGAGACCTCAATCTACCAGGAACCAGCCAGGAGGACACAGACAAGACCCAGGGGAGAGACAAGAAGAAAAGGAAGTGTTGTTTCAACGCAGAGGAGCATGAAATAATGGTCAGAGAGGTGACGGAGCACCAGCATCAACTCTTCATCACCTCTAAATTGCCAATTGGGAGGAGAGAGGCAATTTGGCAACAAATTGTGGACATGATTAACAGTGTGGCAGAGGTCAGGAGAACTGTCACCGAGTGTGAGAAACGCTGGCATGACTGCAAGCGCAGGACAAAGGAGGAATTGGCAAGGAGCAGGAAGGCAGCACTGCAGACTGGAAGTGGGAGTCCAGCACCGCAGGAGGCCCTGGACGAGATGGAGGAGATCGTCACAGGAATTGCAGGACAGAACAGTGCAGACTTTCAGGAAATAACACATAAGGTAAGGCAGGGTAAGTTGCATGGGGGAACAAAATGCCTAAATGTCAAGTTCAAGAAGGGGGAGGTACATACCTACTGCACAATGCATGTCAGCCATGGAAATCAGGCAGTGGAAAGGGCAAAGGGGCACGGCACGGGTGCATGGGCTGTGCAGGAGCATCCAGTGGCACAGCACAACACAACACCAACAACCTTTGCATGGGGGTACACCGCCATGCCAAGGCTGCTAGAAAGGCAAAAGCAGTCCGGGAGAGTAGGGTGGAATGTAAAACTGAGCTGCTGTCACAGGATAGCTGGTATTGTCAGGATGTGAACTAGGGGACAATGCCCAGTCTCAGACCATTGCCTCAAGCAGCATTTACCATTGACAAAACTTGCCACTACTACCTGTGCTGTGTGTGCTGGTCAATTAGGAAATGGCAGTTAGGTGCCCATGGAACAAACACACTCAAAATGAGGGTTCAGGATGACTACATGATCAATCCCCTTCAATTCCTATCCAAGTGCAACTCCTGTCAACTGCTCATGTCCATAGACTCAAACACCAGGCACTGTCACTTACATTATGATTAATCTCATACCCATGCTGCACATTCCACGGTCTATCCTGTGCCTGTGTTACAATAGCTGCAATGCCACCTTGCAACATCTCAACTGGCATACTACTAAGACAACAGCATTGAGGGGGAGGACATATGTGTGTAGTTAGTGAAACACACCTGCATAGTCATAAGAGGAAATGGAACTCTCCCATGCCCATCTTTGCAATGCAATGTAGCACACATACGCAAACATCAACATGACAAACTACTATAGCTGACACCTGTATCGTGTCATGCCAATGCAATACATGGTATGGTGATAGGTCTCAGAAACGTATAGGTGTATGTGAAATATTATAGAATGGGTCAGGGCCATATTGTTATGTGTGATGCATGTGGCATCAGAACACCAACAAGTATTGGAAGGCCTCACCATGCTAATGGTAGCAGAGGGAGGGTTGAGTAGGACAAGAAGGTGGCAAGACACAATTTGGACAGAACCTACACCTAGAGGATGTGACGCCAACAATTTCCCAAGCTGCCCACACTACATGTGATATGCAGGTGGGGCATAGGCCTGTGAGAATGCAAATATTAATGACAGGAACAATGAACAGAAACCCAGATTACAATGTTCCACCAATAGGAAGTCAGTGACATCACATTACAACTGCCACAACAAAGACATACTAATTGTACAATATCTCATTGCAGAGGACGATGGCTCTCCTTTGGATCTGCCTGGCCTGGACTACCCTGATGACATGGATGATGAGCTGACAACCATCAGCCAGGAAACCCTCCAAGATGTCCTGGGAACCCTCCAGACACCACCTCCAGTTCCAAGGAGGAGCACACATGTAGCAGCCATCCTAGAGGACCCACCACCCCAATAATATGACCTGCCAGCTCCAACACAGGTGAGGACTCTGATGGCACTGGGACCACCTTTGAGAGGACAGTTCTGGGAGTACAGTGGGAGCTGGCCAAGGAGGTGCTGGTGGGGATGCAAAATATGGCAGCTAGCCTTGAGGGGATGTGCATGTGCATGATGACATCCGCAGAACAGTCAGCAGCCATGCAAGTCCAACAATCACTACTGCAAGGACTCCAACAGTGTGTGAGGGACCTCACCACTGCAGTGAGGAAGTTGCCACAACACCTGGCCTCCCAAACATTTTACTGCATGCATGACAACAATCAGGACTCCCTCAGGGCAGACATGGCTGCCTACCACGGGGATGTTGCTGCCATACTCAATAACCAGAAGCTCCTCCTTGCTGCAGTTATGCCCTTAATAGTTCCACAGTTGGCAGCAACTGGGAATTCAGAGTCCACTTCTCCAAACACTGAAGTGTGTGTTGCCCCCTCAAACCTACCACCACCACCTTCAAGGGCAGAGGAGAAGACACACGCATCACAGGATAAAGACGTGGTGAGTTCACCTTCATCAGAAGGAATACCCGGTAGCACCAGCCCATGACACATGGGCACTGTTTTTCCTTTGTCCTGTGCTTGACAACATTCCAGTCTTGCTACAGTTGGTGACATGCACTCTTCTCCAACACGCTGTTAACCTTACCACTATGGACTGTAATTATCTCTCACCACCCAATTGGCAATTCATGTTCCTCTGCACTGAATGACACCCCATTGCAGCATGTTCAATAACATGTCCCTCAACATTGCCCTTGTGTTGTGTCACAACAGAATGCGTCACACTAATGGACTTAAAACCCTGAACTATGTAAATATTGCAGTACAGCACTTTAAACAGCACCTACACAACCACATTGTCTCTGTGTAATGTGACACATCTACTGTGCTGGAGATTTGTGATGCATGTAACATGTTAATGGTCACAGAATGTCAATACAAGAGCGTAGAAATAATGTGGGCTGATATCTATGCTCAAGGGTCTGGATTTTAAAATCATGTGTGCTGCTTCTGGATCATTTCTGAAGTAAAAGCACCACTAACTCACAAAATATCATTGCACTTTGTATGTTGGGGGGTGTTGGAATAGACGGTGCAGCAGGTGTTGTGGCTGTAGCTCCAGAGGTTGATGGTGCAGTAGATGTGGCGGAGATACTGGTGCCCACTGTGCCACTGCCTGCAGTCGGGTAGTGGCGGCACCTGTTGTGGCCAATGCCGGGCCCCCTTTGCTAAAAGCCCGCCATGCTCCAGTGGCTCTCTCCTGACAATAGCATCTTGCCATCATTCTCAACCCAGACTCCACATCCAGGATGTGCCTGTATCACACTGCCCGCCTCTGGAACTCTCCGATTTGTGCGGCATTCATGTTGGCAGCTGTAAAAAAGAGACAGGCAAACATTAGTGTCATCATTGTGTGATGCATGTACAGATGATAATCTAACTCCCCCTCAAATTGAACATGCAGTCCAAATCACTGTACAGGTGATACATTGTCCCTGAGGAATGACATGGCAACGCAGCCTACCCATCTGTTTTGCTTTCACTAATGACGGAGCTGACAAAAATCTCTGGAATGCACTTCTGAGTTCAAAAAATACATTTATTATTATTTTACCACGAGGTTCCTAAAAGGAGATTAGTACGTCAAAAGCACATGTTTAAAAATAGTCACAGCACTGAAAGGAAAATGTACCACAATGATTCTCAACTGCAATGTACACAGCAAATATATGTGATTATATTATAGCATAATTGCAAAGCAAAGAATAAAGGAAAAATTCATCACTGTAGGGCCTGTCAAGCTCTCCATCTTTCTCATGCCATCAAGAAAATGACCCCGTTCAACTGCGAGAAAGAGATGTTCACCCTCATGGGACAAATGTCAGGCATTTGACGTCTAATCCTGAGTGAGGTCTTGGAAATTCCACCGCTACTGAGCAGGGCCACCTTTTTATAACATAAAGAACCGAAAGTGCTTTCTGGAGAAAAAAAACTCCAACGAAAGAGAAATATTCAAACCTGCTGGCTACTGTAGGACAGAGTTGAAAGAAAAGCGATGAGATCTGGCCAACACCTCAAGGCATTCCTTCCAAGGCCAAACCGTTCCCTGCACTGAAAAAACATGTACATTCTTATCATGCTGACTGACTAACTGTTCGGTGATAATATGTCCTAGCTCTTCTGTGGGAAAGAATACGAAAAACAAGCACAGTTTACCATGTGGAAAAAAACAGCTCAACTGCAATGTCTAACGCTACGATAAAGTCAATAGGCAGCTAAACTGAATACAAAATGTATTCTGCAGCTGGTAAACACTGAACAACTAATCCAGATGCAAAGTGGTGCAACACAAAGTCAGTGGTCAAAAATATATTTCACTACACCATCAAGTATTTAACAGCACAGCAAAGCACAACAAGGTATGTACCAAATTAACTGATCTGTGCATTTATGTAGTGCAATGTGTCACAATGCAAATGCAGCAAGTACCCAACATGTGCGAGGCCGACTTATCCCTATCATCTGGGTCGACTTCAAGGCACACAAAACCTGTGATTTGTATATGGAAATGGCAGGATGGTATGCAGTTGCTAATCATAAGGTATCAGTGTTGTTTGGTACACATGCATGCTTGAATTAGATGTCTGTCATCTACACTGTGACCTTCACACCTAGCTACATATATTTTCTCCCCCTACCCCTGTGCCTCTGGGGGGATGGGCATGCAATACATCTTCTCAACCGCCAAGGACAACCAGGACGCCTTGTCCAGCTGTACATGAATTTAGTGAGTGGAACACATATAAGGAGGCCTGCCAACTAGGAGTGAGTCAACCATTGGTCAATCACATCCACATTCATTTTTCCATTTGTGGACAACCATCAACATCAGATCTCACTGACACTATGGCTGTGGCAGGGCTTATTACCTGGGATGGACTGTGGAGGGCATGTCTTGTGAGCATTGCAGGTCATACGTGGGACACTCGTGCTATCCATTTTCAGGACTGATGCACCTCTTGTCACACAAGCTCCTTGCAGAGATAGCTAATGTCACACTTACTAATGTCAAGGAGCTGTTCATACATTCCTCTTACCAATACAATTTCACATCCATTAACTCATGTATGATACGCTTATTTACCTTATGATTGAAAATCTCATAGTTGTGTGTCATTAGCTACAGTAGACCATGTTGGCAACATGGATGTCTGTCATATCTGTGGTCCTATGAATTTGCCCTTCAAGTGTGAAATAGAAAAGATGTTTTCTCATACAAACTGTGGCCCATATTTATACTTTTTGACGCAAAACTGCACTGACGCAGTTTTGTGTCAAAAATATTACCACCGGCTAACGGCATTTCTTTGTGCTGTGCGGGCGTCAAATTTATACTTTGACGCTCGGCAGCGCAAACCACAAGTTTGAGTCATTTTTTTTTACTCAAACCACTGTGTCACATCGTAAAGGAAAATGACGTTAATGCAGTGGAAATGACTGTGAAGCGCAAACCGGATATGTGGCGTTTTTTGATGCAATAGTGTAAAAATTTGCCGCAAACACAGCAATCTGTGCAGAGGAGAGCCAAAATGGATCCCAGATGCTTTCACAGACCCCAGGAAGATGACAACAGACCAGGAACCAGCCAGGAGGACCCACACAAGACCCAGGACATGGAGAAGAATAAAAGAAGGTGTTGCTTCAGTGCAGAGGAACAGGAAATTCTGATGAAAGAGGTGACGGAACACCAGCACCAACCGTTTGTCACCTCAAAGTTGCCAATCAGTAGGAGAGAGGCAATATGGCAACACATTGTTGACAAGATCAACAGTGTGGCAGAAGTACGCAAAACAGTCATCAAGTGCAAGAAACGATGGAATGACTGCAAGCGCAGGACCAAGGAAAAGATGGACAGGAACAGGAAGGCAGCACTGCAGACTGGAGGTGGGAGTCCAGCACCACAGGAGGCCCTGGACCAAATGGAGGAGATGGAGGCAGCTGTCATCCCTGAGGAGATTGTCACAGGGATTCAAGGACAGGACAGCGCAGACTACCAGGAGGCAACACACATGCAGGGTAAGTCGCATGGGGAAATAAAATGCCTAATTGTTAACTGCAACCAGGTGGGGAGACATACCCACTACACAATGCATGGAAGTCATGATATTCAGGAAGTGGCATGGGTAAATGAGCATGGTACGGGGGCATGGCCCGTACTGAGGAAACCTTGGGCACACCACTACACCACACCAACAACCTTTGCATGGGGGAGTGCTGCCATGCCAAGGATGTTGCAAAGGTTAAGCAAGGCCAGGAGGGCAGGATACAACATAAAACTGGCAGCCCGTCACACGTCAGCCAGTATACTCCCTACATTAACTAGGGCCCAATTAACAACCTCTGGCCATACCTGCAAGTGGAATATAACATTGACAACAGTTGCAACTACCACCTCTGCTGTGTGTGCAGGTCAAGTAGCTTAATGACATTAACGTCCCCATGGATCAAACACACACAAATTAGAGGGTTCAGGATGACAACGTTATCAATCCCCCGAAATCATTACAAATGTTCCAATCCTGTCAAATGTGATTGCCAAAAGTTGCCACAAACTTCACCCATTGTCATGAACATTAGGAGGTACATTGCACTAATGTCATACCCATGCTGCATATGTCAGAGTCCACCCTGTGCCTGGGTCACTATAGCTCCAATGACACCATGCAACATCCCAAATGTCATACTGCTCAGAAAACAGCATTCAGGGGGAGACTACATGTAACTGTTCACAGAAATACACCAGCACAGTCAGAGGAGGAAATAGGACACTGCTACGGCTATCAGTGCAATCCAATGTACCACACATTCCCCAACATCAGCAGTACACATTACCAATGCTGACATCCATATCATGCCATAACAATAATATACATAGTATATGCTACATCTCAACTACATATAGGTGGATGTGAAAGATCAAAGACTGGGGCAGGTTCAGATTGTTACGTGTGGTGCAAGTGCCATCAGAGCACCCACAGCCAGTGAAAGGCCTCACCATGAGAATGGAAGTAGACGGAGGGCTGAGTAGGACAAGAAGGTGGCAATTCACTATTTGGCCAGAACCAACACCTAGAGGATATGATGCTGACAAGTCCACTAACTGACCACAATACATGTGACATGCAGGTGGGGCATAGGCCTGGGAGAATGCTAATTTGAAAGACAGGAACAATGAACAGGAACCAAGATCACAATGTGAAAATAATCGGAAAGTAGGCATGTCACATTACAAAGCCCACAACACTGACACACTAACTGTACTATATCTCATTGCAGAGGACGATGGATCTCCTGCGGATATGCCTGTCCAGGACTACCCTGATGACATGGATGATGAGCTGACAAACATCAGCCAGCAGACCCTCAAGAGGTCCTTGGAACCCTCCAGTCCCCGCCTTCAATCACAAGGAGGAACACAGAACTACCAGCCATCACAGAGGACCCACCTACAACACCAATTGTACGACCTGCCAGCTCCAACACAGCTGAGGACTCTGACGACGCTGGCACCAGCTTTGAGAGAACTGTAGTTGGAGTACAGCGGGAGCTGCTCAAGGAGGTGTGGGTGGGGATGCAAAATATGGCACCCAGCCTAGAGGGGGTGCGTTCGTGCGTGATGTCAACTGAAGAACAGGCAGCAGCTATGCAATGGCGAACAAATCTTTTGCAGGAAGTAGAAAAAAGGTTGAAGGAAATCAGCACAGCTGTAATACAGTTGACCCTACACCTACAACAGCAATCCTGTCAACGCGTGCACGAATGCAACATTGAACCCCTCAGGGCCGACCTGGCTGCCTACCACCGTGATGTGGCTGCTGTTCTTAAGATCCAGCAGATCCTCCTTGCTGCAGTACTGCCCTTAAGACCCCCACAGGTAGCAGCTACCAGGATGTCTGACTCCACGTCTTCAAACACTAAGGTGTGTGTTGCCCCTTCACAACCACCACCACCACCAAGGGCAGAGGAGACTACACACACATCAGAAGATGAAGACGTGGAACAGATCACCTTCACACGTAAGAGTACCCAGTAGCACTAGTCCCTGCCACATGGCCACATATTACCAAGGTCCTGTGCTTTGTAACATGCCAGTCTTGCAACAACTGTACTCAAGCACTGTTCTGCAACCCACTGTTTATCTTGTCACCCTGCCTGGTGATTGTCTCTCACTAACTCATTGGCAAATCCTGTCCCTCTGCACTGTCTGACACTTCACCCCAGCATGTCCAATGACATGTCCTTTTGCACATGTGTCTGATCACAATGGAAGATGTCACAAAAATGGACTCACAATCATGGACAATATACATATAGCACTACAGCACTTTTAAAATAAATAGCACTTACACAACCACTTTGTCCCTGTGTAATGTGTCACATCAACCGTGCGGTAGATCAGTGATGTTTGCCTCCTTTCAATGCTTATAGATTGTCAATACAACTGCCCTGAAATAATGTGGGCTTATAACTATACACCGTTGCCTGGATTGTTCCATCATCTGCCCTTCCTGAGGGTTAAATCTAAAGGAAATAGAAACTATACAGTATAATGCTGTGTTGGACAGAATAATGCTTCCTCAAGGGATGTCTAAGCCATAAAATACTGCCTTCAATTGTTGCTGAAAGTGAAAACATTCGTATTTGACATTCGCCCCAATTTAAACCTAACACACACCAAACTGCATGATGGGATGTGTATGAGTTTCCATACAAATAAGTAACCATGCTGCACATTGTAACAATTGATACGTGTGAGTTATGTACACTAGACTACAAGAGAGCATACTAGCACTCTCATTATAAGGAATTGCTTGGACATCAGGCTGCAGGCAGACTTAACACAGTGTCCCCAATACCAATTCTGGTACACAGTATGTGACATGGAAAACATACATCACAAAATAACCACACTTTGGGATTCATAGTATCAGTGAGTGGTGGGTGCAATGAATGGCTGAATCTTAGCGAAGTAGCTTTGGGGTAGCTGCCAATGTATCACCTCAGTTGGGATATGGTTGCAGCATGGGACACAAAAGCTAATACAAAAGAGACACTGTTCACTCAAGGCAAGGCCCTGATCTACAAGCATTTGACACATACTGTAAAGGGTTACCTACATATTTATTAAAGAGTAAAAACAGAAGTTAAAACTAGGGGAAACACCTTACCTAACCTAATCTACTCTAACTACACATTACCCACAAGTGTCCATAACTAACCTACGCTAAACTTACTTATCACATTTAACGAAACAATCTAAACATCAATCCCCCTTATAAGACGGGACACATGGAGGACAACAGATACTAAATTAAACACATACTATCCTATACTAAACAAATATAGTTTTTGGGGGTAAATTATTTTTTGTAATTTATGTATTTTTTTATTTATTTTTTTCTAAACACTAAAACCCCAACATTGCCATCACACACATATTAAAAAACTGTACAAAGATTCTGAAACCCCCAACCCTCACCCACTACTACTAACTAAACTAACAGCCTATACTAACCTAACACTAAGCCCACTAAGTTTAAGAACCAGAAAAGAGGAGGGAGGGGAGGGAATCATGTCCGCCTTCATGCCTACAGGTTGGCCCTCCACAGGGTCTTTTTAATGGCACACATCCGCCGGTTTACCTGTGCCACCTCCTGCTGCAGTCTGGTCATCTATCTTAGGACACGGTCCAATTTCCTTTGCATCTCTGCAAAAGCTGCAGGGTCTATGGATGCAGCAGAGGTGGTCTGGGTGCCAGCCGAGGAAGTATGGGCCCTTGTCGGGGCAATGTCTCTAGCTGCGGGGCAGGTGGTGTTGTGACTGCTCCTAGAGCTGTTGCAGTTGATGGTCCAGCAAAGGTCCCAGCTGCTCTTGGTGCCACCTGCCTGGTAGTGGTGGTGCTGGTGGCTGTGGTAAACATGGAGGGTCCCCCTTGTGCAAATGCCCTCCACGCTCCGGAGGCTCTTTCATGGTGATATCGTCTTGCCATGTTGCGGTACCCAGGCTCAACATCAAGAATGTGGCAGTATCGCATTGCCCGGCGCTGAAACTCCCAAATCTGGATGGAAGTCATATTTGCAGCTGTTAGGACAAATAGAAAACCAAACATTAGGTACTGCATTGTGTGAAATGGCTCAAGAACTAAATCAGACATTACATCTAATGTATCTGTAACAGCCCATATCATCATACAGATCACTGACAGTCCCTGAGGAAGTACATGGCAAGCTAGTCTACAAATATCCCATATCAAATAGCACATCAAAACCCTACAAAATAGGTAACAACTGCAATGAATTTGGCACCATAGTTCTGCCAGCTGTCAGGTAAAAATCATGCTGCATATCCTCCACCACTGCCAGGCCAACAAATTTCTATGTACTGGATGGCAATCTAGGGCCACAAGATCTGTGAGTTGTAAATGGACTTGCCAGTATAGAAAGCATGTGCTAATCATGAGTGGGTACTATAGGTTTGGACAAGTGATTTACTGATTTACATGTCTGTGTACCAAACTTGGATCATCAGTCCTCGGTACACTATTCCCAACCCTACGCCTGTGTCTGAGGGGGGTGGACAATCAACTAATAATTTCTAACAACAAGGACACCCAGGAAGCTTTGGAAAGCTGTACATGGGCTTGGGCAGCACACCACAGGTAAGGAGGAACTCCAAATAGGATACACCTAAACTTTGGACAATCCCATCAACATTTATCTTTGGAAATGCATACCTTTGTCCACATCAGTTACTACCATTAAGCCATGACTTACACAAACAGATAGATGCAAGCACACCTCTGGCCATGAGCTGCATGCACACCTAGGCCATTGTACTCAAGTGCCTCATTCTCGTAGCACTCCATGTGGAGCTACATGCAGCTAGGAAGTTTAACATACAGTCAAACATGTCCATTAGTGAATAGGGAAGCTGAAGTCTGTGGCTAACACTTTGGCATCCCTATTCTGGGAGAATCAGGGTCTGACTGGCTGACTAATTCACTAATATGGTCCACTGCCACTTTTTCAGATTCAAGTTTTATCCACATGACTCATCCCTATTCACATTGCTGTACCTACAGGACTGACCTAGAATCCCTAATTATGACAATATGATAAGGATCAGGCAACTCAAACATGCTGATAAAATGATCATCCACTCATGGAACAAAACAAATGATTGACCAGCGCATCACACCTTGCTATGGGTCCAACACACAGGAGTCAGTCACACAACACAGAACATAAATATCAACACTTACTGGAGATGTCCGGGTCCGCAAATCGAGTCACCTCTCCAATATTGTAGGGTGCCGGTCCACCTGTAAGGAATGGAAGGGAGAAATGTGCTCAATGTCTGTGCACTGCACAACAATTCAAAAAACAAATTCTATGTGTAATGTGAACTCAGAAAGTAAAGCCTCTTAGACATGATGATACTGTATCCTACATACCACTGCAAACATGTACAGATCCGGGGACTCCAGTTAGTGATACACACATATCTGCACACATGCAGTGGCCCTAACTATCATGTCATGGCAAACATGCTCCTTTATTAGTGAGCAGACAAAATCATGGAGTATATTCCTCTCATCATGTGTATACATGAGAGACACCCAAAGCCACTTTCCGTGAGGACTGCAATACCAGTCACCCAGACATTGTGACTAAGACCAATTTTAGACACACAGGTACAATGTACAGAGGGCCAGGGACAGTTGATACCCCTCAGTTTGTATCATTTTCTTCAATTGATGTGCTACAGCTATGGTGAGTTGCACCCACCATAGAGATATGAATCCATGTGCATACCTTTTTCCAGCCACCCTAATTGAAATGTGGCACTACAAACTCCAAATATCAGTCGAAGATGTTAGCTGAGCGCAGCTATAGTATGTTACATATGTGACCAAATCCAGTTCAGACATGTATTCGAAAAAAATGGAGGGACACAATATTTATAAACATTTTAGGGGTTTCCATGATCTGTTTCCTGACACACTCATCAATTGACGTGAAGGCTGCACTAATATTCTGGCTACTGTTGTGCTTATTAAGTTAGTGTAGCTGTTGCGTCAACAAATGACGGTAATGTGTCAGACATTTCTACACCTCACAGGCAACTGTGGCCCATATCTAAACATATTTTGCACCACATTTGTGTTGCTGTTTGACACAAATGCGGTGCAAACTTACTACATACAATTGTATTTTTGAAGTTTGCGCCACTCTTGCTTCAAAACAGCTTGCAATTGCGGTGCTAACAAAGTAGAAATATGGCCCTGTATGTTTCACTAGCATTCCACCTGTTCAAAAACATTGCCGGCAGATTATGAAAAAATCAGCTACTGTCACTACAGAGCATTTAAACGTGCACAGTACCCTGATTTGTACTCACCAACAGGGCCACCAATCACAATGCCCAGGTGGTCCAGCAGATCTTGCTCCCTGGATACAAGGTCAGCCCAGCGGTGCTTCAGCTGGTGGTCATTTCGTGGTGTGTTATATAGCCTCTGCAGATGGTGCAACACCTTTGGCCACCGGAGCCTCCATGCCTCTTTTTGATAACCTTGGATCACACGACCACCTGCCTCAATCATCAGGGGTAGGAAATGGCACACCAGCCAAATGAACCCACCCAGCTCCTCCTCTCCCATCCTGCCCAGACGAGGCCTACCCAACATTATGTGAGAAAAATAAAGAGGGGATAAATGGGAAAAAATGAGAATAGAGAGAAAGTAGGACAGGAAAAATGCAATAAAACAACAAACACAGCCCAACTATACCCAAACTACCACTACCCACAACAGACTCCCAACACAACAAAGACAAATGTTGACAACACAAATGACCACAAAAACACTCAGACAGGATACCGCAGACAGTTATGAAACACAAAAAGACAATTTATAGACCACACTGGAGACAAAATCACAAAATGCACAGAGAGACAATTCTAGACACAGCCACACAGTCAGGAAATATCACAGACTGCAAAGTGAAAGTGAAAGTGAAAGTACACCCACTGTACCAATTCTGTAAACAGGATATCCTATTACATCACTTCCTGCCTCAAATGCTGTGCATTTTTATTGTTATGCGTCAAAATATTATGACGCTTACTGTCTGCGTGTCTTTTTTTCTGACGCACATGAGTAGATTTAACCCCGCATCCGTATGGTTCAAAAATGTTTCCAACTTAATCAATTTCCGGGGGTACGGTGTGGGAAATTCCGCTCAGGGCCAATGGATGTTTCAGGGCATTGTACGTCATATTTCTAAGCATAAGCGTAATTTTTAGACGCATGTGTGTCATTTTTTGATGCATATGCGTCAACATTTCTGACATAAACTGGGTTTGGGTCATTTTCCCATTTAAATGGTACATGACAGTTGTGACAATACAGAGATAGGCTGATTGCACCCACTTTGGGCATTACGGTGTATGGGCACATGTGACAGATCATACTACTGCGGACCATGATCCGCTACTTGGTGTACAGGATTTTCACTCTTCACTGACGCAATAGATGATATTACCAAATTTGGGCATGTTTGGCGTCAAGAGAGGATAGCAAGGCGACGCACATAAGTACAATAAGTCAATGCCTATGGGTCAATGTGTGTGATTTGGCTACTATTATTGTTGTTGACCCACTGTGTGACCATCACAAGATGCATTGTAGCAAATATGCTTGTATGCATGTGGAGTCATTGTGTCCAACCCTCAGATGCAAGTCAGTGTGGAAATGAGAGAGGACATGTGTTAGTCATACATGTAGCAACAACTCCTGTGTGCACTTTATAGTTTTTTTGTAACATAGACAACACAAATGACAAAGCATGCACTGGATAGATAGCAGACGGTTGCCCGTTCAGCCTGTACCTCTGAATGATGTCTTGTTGGCAGAGTCCCATAAGGGTTGTCCTGGTGTGGAATATCCTCTCCTGCCTTCTGCCTTGTTGCCTTTGGGGTCCCTGCTGGTGTTGTGGAAGGTGCTGTTGTTGTTCCTGTGCTCTGCGTCTGCGTGTATGCTGAATGAAAAGCACCTCCATTTCTTCTTTTTGGAGCTCTGCTGTTGCTTCTGTGTGGTTTCATTAAATACATGTGTGTTTGCCCCATTTTAATGCCTGCCCTGACCCAGGCGTTATTTTTTGATGCAAATCGGGTTGTGCGTCATTTTCCGCCTCCGCCTCCCGGCTGTGCGTCATTTTTGCCCGGTAGCATAAATAAGGCGCACGGGTGTTTAAGTCATTTTTTGGACGGGAACGCCTACCTTGCATGTCATTAATGCAAGGTGGTTTCCCACATCCAGAAAATGAAGCACACGGCGGGATTTTGGCGTTCGCGGGCGTCAAAGTTTAACGCACATTCAGTGCAAACAGAGTATCAATATGCCCCTGTGTATGATGTTTGCTGTACAATCATACCAATCAAATGTGATGTGGCATCAGAAGTAGCCTGGCCTGTCTTTGTGACATGCTTCCTGAGGTAATTCATAAAGAACATGTGATGCATAAATAATTTCCTAGAGCAGGATTTAGTGATAAAGGGCTAGATGTACCAAAAAATGGGTTTGCGACTCGCAAATTGCGAGTCTGAGTGACTCGCAATTTGCGAGTTGCAAACCCATAAGCAGGATGGTGTCCCTGACACCATCTGCGAATCACAAGGGGGTCGTGAAGACCCATCTCAATAATATTAATGATGTGGGTCGCAATTTGCGACCTCCTTGTGATTCGCAGCACTCACAGGGATGGTGGCCTGCTGGAGACAGCAGACCACCATGTCTGTGACTGCTTTTCAATAAAGCAGTTTTTTTTTTGTATTGCAGCCCATTTTCCTTAAAGGAAAACGAGTTGCAATACACTTGAGAAAATGAAACGTTTTTGTTTCATTTTTTCTGATCAGGCAGCGGTCCATAGGACCACTGCCTGCTCTGAAAAAATGTTTTCAGAGCCATTCACAAAGGGGAAGGGGTCCCATTGGGACCCCTTCCCTTTTACGAATGGGTTATCACCCATTTGAAATGGGTGCTAACTGCGAATTGCTTTGCGACCGTGTTCGCGGTCACAAAGCAATTCTACATCACGATGCGAATCTCAAATAGGAAGGGGAACACCCCTTCCTACTTGTGAGTCGTATTCCCATTTTGCGAGTCGGTAACCAGTTTACCGACTCGCAAAATGGGAATGAGCATCGCGATGCGCGTTTTGCATGGCGCAAACAGCAAAATTCGCTGTTTGCACCATGCAAAACGCTTTGTACATCTGGTCCAAAGTGAAGTGTTTAATTCCATATCGTAACAATGTGTTTATAGACTATTGTTGGGCAAAGTTTTTAACTATCTGCTGTCTGCGACGCATTCCTGTAGCTGTGTTTAGATATTCCCCCCCATTTTCCCGGGCACCATTCGCCTCCTCCTCTTCAGGCAGTTCTTGTTCAGGTTCATATAGGGGCATGTTCCTCCTAACACAAATGTTGTGCAGGATGGCACAAGTCAATATGATCTTGCAGACCATTTCTGGGGAATATAGGAAGTTACCTCAGGTGATGTCTAGGCACCTGAATCTGGACCTCAGGATGCCAAAGGTCCATTCAACAATGGTGCGTGTCCTCCAATGTGCCTCATTATAGGCACGCTCTGCTGGTGTGCTTGGGTTGGGGAATGGGTCCATGATCCATGGTTGGATCCCGTAACTCTGATCAGCTGAAAGAGAAAATAGGAGTAAGTATTTTGTTGTTGCTTGCACCAGGAATGTCATGTAGCATAGCAGTTGATATCTTGTGTTTGTCTGTGACTCATATGTGTTTGTGGCATTGTGTGGGATCCTGGGCTTCTGTGAGGTTCTTTCTGCATTGGGTTGTTTGACTTGAAAACTTGTGTTTGGCTGATTGACCTGATATCTATGGTATAGTTTCCAAATTGCAGTTCAGTGTGTATCTCTCATGCGTTATGTAGCGAGCAAGATGTTTTAGTGTGCGTTCACTGGAGGGGACATGATACTTCCACACACGCAATAGATTCCAAAGTGGTGGTAACATGGTTGCACTACATGGCCTGGACATCCCATCCACTTGGACATATGAAATTGCAGATGAAAACCAGAGGTGATGCCCTTTGATTCGGCTTGGTGGCAATGCACAACACAGCTCCCTAAGTTGTCAGCACAGAGGTGTTAAGTACTGATAATGCCCAACTGTCTCATGTGTGGCTTGGTTCTATGTAGACCTTTGTGGTTCCCTCTGCCACTAGCTCATGTGCAAGCGTGCCCTCACACTACCGAACTTGCTCCAGTTGAGCTGGCTAACTGGCTTGTGGAGGTGGATGTATGTGTGAAGGAAGGGCCATCTCCCTGTACATCTGTTACGTAGATAGAGAATTGGCTCTTTCAGTATGTGCAGCAGTGTGCACTTTGCATTAGTGTCACATCAATATGTGTTCATAGCACAGTCCACTTCCTTACTGCTAGCTGGCAACGTCACCCCAGGAGTGATGTGTGATGTTGGTACTGCCTCAGTATTTTCTTGTCACCTACATGTTAGTCAGCATCATCATGCTATTTGCCTAATGGTGTTTGACCTGCAGCAACACACATTGCACACCCCTTCTACAGTACTTATTGCTTGGGAGGGTGTGGGATTAACTACGTAGCCTTATGCAATATTGAATGGTTAATATTCCAAGTTGTACTGCCAGTGCAGTCCATGTCATTGTCACTGTGTGGCTTTAAATTGGTCCCTTGTGCCTCTAGAGTGGCATCTATTGTCCATAGGTGTGTATCCCATTGGGTCAGGATGTCAAACATAACTACCTGTGTCACACATCAGTGTCTTCCTGGTGATGTGTCAATGTAGTGGTGTGTGTATTGTGGGTCCTACAGGGTTGCAGTGCCGTGTGTAAATTACTAGATTTATGGCCTTACCGACAAGAAGGCCATTGCCATATCGTCCATCCTGGAAGTGCCAATTGATGCTGCTGTGGCGGAAGATGAAGGAATCATGAATAAACCAGGATACTTTGCCAAGATGTTTGTGAACAATCCCTGGTGGTCAACAATGGCCAGCACATTTATGGAGTGGGTGTTCTTTCTGTTGTGGTATAGGTGCGCGGTTGCAGCAGGTGGTACAATCCGGACATGTGTGCAGTCAATAGCACCAAGCACATGCGGGAAGCCATGAATTTGATAAAACCCCTGTTTGATCTGCTGCTTCTGCTGTGTGTTGGGGAAGCTGATGTGGCAGGGTGTGAGGCAGATGATGGCATCAAGGACCGTGGGAAGGAAGGCGTAGAATGAGGGCAGTAATACCCCAGCAACCAGGGCACCCTTAGTTTAGAATGAACCACTTGCCAACATGTGCAGGACAGCTAGCAGCTTTGTCTCTGGTGGAATATTGTGGGGTGTCTGCAGGCTGGCTGTTAACTGTGACTCAATTTGGTGCAGCAGCTGCTGTATGGCTTGCCAGTTGAGTCTGTACCTGTGGATGATATCCTGTTCCTTGAGGTCCAGGAGGGTTGTCCTGGTCCTGAATAGCCTCTCCTGCCTTCTGCTTGCCTTTTGGGTCCACGTTGGTGAAGTGGTAGCTGCTGCTGTTCGTCCTGTGCTCTGCATCGTCTGGCATGCTGCATGAGTAGCACCTCCATGTCGTCCTTCTTGAACAATGATGTTGCTTGTGGGAGTTTTCCTTAACTAGTTATGTATTTGCCCCATTTTGACACCTGCCCTTACCCAGACGTTAAAATTTGACACAAATCGGGCTTGCGTCTTTTTTCACATCCGCTTCCCAGCCGTGCGGCATTTTTGCCCAGATGGATAAATATGGCGCACAGGTGTTTGAGTCATTTTTGGACGGGAACGCCTACCTTGCATCTCATTGATTCAAGGCAGTTTCACGCATCCAGAAAATTATGTAAACTCTGATATTTTGACACTAGACGCATCCAGCGTCAAAATATAAACATAGTGTTAAGTTTGCGCCCGATTTTCATAAAAAAAATGACGCTAATCCGGTGTAAAGGGAGTATAAATATGGACCTAAATACCCTTTTTGTGATTACATCTCAGGCTACATTAAGTGTTGTTGGCAAAAAGAAGAAAAATGAGAGAAAGGGGGTAAGGATACGCAGAGAGAAGGCACACAAAAGACTTTGGACCTTATTTTGAGTTTTTCCATCCATGGACCACCCTGGAAGTGGTGGAGGTCTGACCTCCATCGGGTTGGTGGTTAGACCACCATATATTAGTCATGCTAGTCTATGGAGCAAACACCGCAGCCATTCCACTTGCACTGCCAGGCAGCACAGACCGCCATGGTCACAAGTAAGCACAAACAGGCCGATGAAGCCTGTGTTGCCACTGGACCAATTATGAGTTTGCATGCTGCCAATGTGACCGTGGCAGGCCAACCACCACATTTCAGGAGGAAATGGACATTATATAGGGAGACACTCACATTCAGGCAGTTACACTCATCCGATGCCACCATGGAGCCCATCTCACATGTCCTGCCACTTCTGATGGTCTTCGAAGGTGCATGATACCAATGCCAGTGTGGACTCCACCGACCGTAAGTACACAAACACCTACCTGTATCAGAACACTCAATAACAGATGGTATCATCATCATAAACATCATAGGGGGCATGCCAAGGGCACCAAGTACACGTCACATCACGTACACAGTCTGAAACATACTCCAAGAGGGCACATTCACAGTCACAATACACCCCCTTGAGGCAGCTCAGTCACACTGCACTGCATCACTACACAAAGCCATACATTCCTGCAACAGTGACAATGAAGTCTACACAACATTTACCCACACATCGCCAACAACACACAAACATCACATATATAAAAATAACCCACATGCTCACATTCAACACAGGCCAGGGACTGCCATCACATACAAAACAAAATGTATCAATGTGTCATGGAACACAAACAACACCACCATGAAACAGCCCTACAATGGACACACACAGCACAGCACAATGGAAGCACAGTGACATGCACATTATACATAGAGACAAATAGACAAAGAGCACCATGCATGCAATGCTTGCACAATTGGGATGAGGGCACCAGGAACACTCAAGGAAGGAGGCGGCATGGGGCACATTTCATTATGCAAGTGCCCATAAAACAACATCTGCACAGGAAAAGTCTCTATACATGTCTCAAGGCCAAACAGTACTAGACACAAATGACATGCCCATCTGCACAATGTGGAAGTGCAAACCAACAAGCAGAAACAAATTCAGCTGCATGGGACATACCTCTACAGGACCTAGCTGCAAGGGACACACACCTAAATGGCCACATGGACAGTCAAATGCAAACAAAGCTAGCAAAACTGAACTCATCCATGTCTGCACTAACAAATCACAAGCTGACACACATCAGATAAATACATAAGCCTTATCAGGGGATAAGTCAAACACCATACATGCTCATATTGGACAACACAAGATAAAATACTTACCATAACAATGTCATGACATCACCATTGCATTCACATCCACATATCCACACACTCAACACATCCCCGTGTCTTGGGGGACACTAGCACTGCCCACAAAGTCGCATTCTGCAAACAACAGCAAATAGAGCAGCAAGCAGACTGAAATACACACAACTGTAGCCACACAACACAAGTCACTCAGGAACAACTGTAAGGTAGAGAAAAGGAATTGGAGGACAAATGTATACCCAAAACAAAACAACTGTTTGGGTTTATTAACCACAAAAAATATTAAAGTCCAAAGGTGATTGGCCAATCCATAACCAAGTCCAATAATATCACGGTGTTGTGCCTAAACTTGACTCCCAACTGCCATGTAACCTCTATAGGAATGGGCATCAAGGGGGCAGGCAGACACCTCAGGGATTATCTGGGGGCAGAAGGGGTTTGTCGGATTTGGGAGGGTGGGGCTTGGGTTTGGGAGGGGTAGTCACCTTCCTCAGAGGGCTAGGCTTTCTTCTTGGGAGAGGTGGGCTTCTTCTTGCGGGTTAGTGGTTTGGGTGCTTGCAGGGGGGCAGGGGAGGCCCTGCAGTTGGAAGGGATGGCCTGGGAGGTGGGTGGGGGCCTCTTGAGTTTGGTGCAGGGGGTGGAGGGAACAGGGCAAAGGTCAAGGTCTAACATAAAAAGGGACACAGGGACGGTCATCAGAAGCATGTCAGGATTTGGAGGTTGAAGGAGTGGTCATAGGCTGTGTTGGTGTGGATGTTGTGGGTACGTGCTAATTGGAAGTCTGCTTGTGTTTGGTTAGTGTCTGTTGAGTGGGTGAGTGTGGGCGTTTGTGTGCCTTTGGGGGCTGGGAGGTGGAGGGGCTGGGGATGCAGTACTGTGTGGGTGTGTGGTGGTTGGGGTGGTGACTGCAGGTGTGGTGGATGTCTTTGTGTTTGTAGTAGTGGCGCATATGGTGGATGGCAGCTGGTCTGCCTGGTTGGTGTCTATAGGTTTGATGGGTGTGTCAGTGGCTGTTGGTATGGTGCCTGTGGGTATGCTTGAAGTGGTGTGTGTGATGCTGGTGGTAGTGGGTTGTCAAGGAAAGTTGTGACTGTTGCTGTGTCTGTGGGTGGATATTGTTTGTGTGCGTGTCGATGTGTCTTGTGCTGCTTGTGTTTGTGTGCGCTCCTCTTGGATGATGAGGTGGTTGTCTGCAGATCGGTCTGTGTGCTTTGGGTAGGTAGGAGAAGGGGAAATTTGGAGGGGGAACAGAGAGGTGGAGGGGGGATGGTCAAGGGGCAGTGATTGACTGTTATCAGTGAGGAGGCCCAAGCCTGAAAAGATCTCTATTAGCCAGCCATGGATGCCATACAGGAATGTGTTGGATTGATGTGTCCCCAATCCCTGGATGGCATTCACATTGGCTGTCTGACCCACAGAGATACTTCTCAGGAGGGCAACAGCCTCCTCATTGAGGGCAGCAGGGATAACAAGGGCTAGGGAGGAGGTCCCTGCAGCTAAGGAGACATCCAGCCTCTTGGATGAGTGGGCACGGCCAACTGGATGGGGAGCTACAGGGAGGGTGGTGATAGAATGGGGATGGCAGACAAGGATGGTACAGGAGGATGCCCCGATGGGTCCGCTACCACTAGGGAGTTGTCACTTGAGGAGGAATCCGAAGATGAGGATGTTGCAGTCTTCCCAGTGGCATTGTGCTTTGCCCTCCGGCCACTGCGTCCCTCTGTTTCCGTGGTATCTTGACCGAGGTCCCTTGGCCAGATGCTTCCCTACTGGGCTTGACCCCATCCCCTTCACTTGCCTGTGCTCATGCTGTAAAAACATTGAGAAATGGGGTCATCACATGTCCATAAACACACTTGAACAACAGCAAACATTACCATGATGTCAAGTAGGCCCCAGCAAAAAACTCCACCTAAGTGGACCATGCTTGTGTCATACCAGATTCATGCATGCCCTCTGAAATGGCAACAGTTGCCCACAGGAAAATCAATATCACTACAATTGCATAGCTACAGTTGAGCATATGACTATGATCAGTCAACCTTCTGAGACAACATTACCCACAAAGCATTGCCCCATGAAGCAGACTACATGTTAGCATACAAATGTAGGACAATGCAAAGTCCATTCCCACAGATCCCACAAAAGGCCATGCACACATCCATTTGTCACAAACATCATGACCCAACAATAAGAAACAATGGTCCAAATTTGAGACATGTTGATGGAAAAAGTACAATAGCCTGGAGAAGGTAATATGGAAATACCCATCTCACACTTTTAAACTATCTACATTTTACACCACACCAAGAGATTATTGTCCCAATAGAGACACGAAAGTAACATCAATGTCATACAGATAGGCCACAGATGTGGCATGGAAATGAACACTGCCAACATCATGTCCAATATGTCAGGGAGAGATGTCCCCAAAATCCACAACACAAAGACTCAGCAAGCCCTAGGTTCATTACTACTAATGACTGACACCCCTTACAATGACATCTTTAGTACTTCAGTAGATGCCATCAATCCTTTGCATGTTGGAGAGGCACAGAAGTAGCAAGGACTTCTAGGAAGCCCACAACATATTGCCCAACGGGAAGCCACATCACCATCCCCATTATGACCATGCAAACACAGATGTCTGTTTGTGGATGCATACCTGCACCCATACATGTGTCTAAAAGTCACTCCATGAAGCATCCCATCAGTCAGGGCACATACCTTATCCTTCACACATATATAGTGTATTTTCAAGCATGATGCAACATCAAGCTCAAAGAAATTCTCATTGTGGCTCAGAACGATAGGCCTACCTTTCATGTCCCTCATTGCTTCTGCAGTAGCACATACCCAATAACAGGCAATGCTTCATGAGGGAATGTGTCAGCCAATGAACAGTGGTGACACACTCCTGTATGTGACACAACATGAAATGTTAACCCATTGGAATGTACTATTACAGAAGCAATTTGACATGCACAGATAGGTGAGGGAATACAGACATCATCTCATCAACATAGGTAGACCATCCATGAAACTTCAGCTTACAAATGTTTCCTAAAGAGAAAGGGACACATACTGACATGTAGGCACAAAGAATGTTGTTAACAGTGATGGCACACAAATCATGTCAACAAACATTCCCCACTTACCAAGGGAAAGTATTGATCCATAGCTGACACAAAGAACAGTGTAAGCCCTGTCACATGTACGCTGGACACCTCTACTTTATTGACTGCAGTGAGGTACCAGCAACTATCATACACAGAGGAAACAAGATTCTGGGTGGCAGATGCAAACCTACAAATTTACACAGGCATATGGCTGAGGACAGTGATCCATCACCTACTTACCTGTGGACTGGAATACTGAGGAGTAGCGATGTGTTGCTTAGAATTACACACACTACAACAGTCAGTACTTGATTGATCAATGTACACAGCCATATGTGGTCTTTACAGAGCCAGTGTGTGAGGATTCCACTCACAATGTTTCTTAGGTCCATGATCCAATAGGAAAGGCACAGCAGTATAAAACTCATGGCATGTCAATACAAACAATCTCTCCTCCACTGTGTGACACATGGCTCATCCGGAATAGTCAGGGGGAGCAGTCAGAACTTCACTCAATCACTTAGTAATGGGACACACAAACATATGCCCTGTACTCACCCCCTTGTGACTACTGGGCTGCCCTCAGATGCCCATCAAGCTCTGGATAGGTCACCGCCAGAATGCGGGCCATTAGAGGGTCATACTCCAACGGGCACGCCACCCACGTTGGGAGGACAACCCCAGCTGGGCCTCCACGATCATCATGTTCTCCCACCTCTTTCTGCAGTGGGTCTGCACCTTCTTGGCAATGCATCTCCATATCCCTTTATTTTGATGGGCATTGACCTGCATGGATTCAAAACACAAATCAAGAGATCATGATCACAAATCTCATCCCAAATGGTTCAGTCCCAATCATGTCAGTTACATCAAGCTATACCTTTCCCACATTGTCAACACTCCCCAATTGTGACACATACAAGCCAATAGGTACATGACTCAAGGCATACATTTCCCAATCTGTAGATCAACCCACCACCCTACTCATGCTCTATATTGAATAGGCAGGCTTAACGATGTCTTGTGGGATGTGCCCTGGCAACCTGACTCAGATGTGAGCCACAAGGAGACACATTGCACCTCTGTGACTGCTGCAAGGTAGACGTCATAGGCATGAATGGACCAACACATTTGCACTCTGTGATGATGATTATCTGCATACAGACCGTACAGGCTACTTTCGGAGTACAAACTCCAAAATCGCAAATGGGTAACAATGAAAGGACCAGCATAGTAGACGCAATGCAGACTCATGCCACTTTAGGGGCTGGGGTTTTGTGGAAGCTATCTATATCACAGAACACAATTTTGGACATTTGTGTCTATCCTTCAGAGATGGGATCCAGAAAACTAAGGCATACATTGACCAGTTTCTGCTATGTGACCAAGCTACTGCAAAACACATTATGGTCTCCTTGGAATCAACACACTGTCTGCACTGTGGGACTGTCATTTATTCAATGAGCCTTCACAGGACAGATATGATCTGTATGAAGGTGACAAGAGGGCTGTGGGAGTAAAGGACCTATCAGGAGTCAGAGACATACATTGTAGGAAAATACCATCTTTCTTGGCATGTTACCCCCATTTTTTGTCTGATTTTCAGTGTGTTTGTCACTGGGATCCTGCTAGTCAGGGCCCCAGTACTTATGGGTTGTGGCCTACATATCAGTATGTTTTACTGTTTTGCCAGTATGCTTGACTGTGTCACTGGAGTCCTGCTAATCAGAACTCCAGTGCTTATGTTCTCTCTGTTTCCAGTCTAGTGACTACTTATTTCACTCCAAATTGACATACTTGACTCCCCTTATAAGTCCCTAGTATATGGTACTCAGGTACCCAGGGCATTGAGGTTCTAGGAGATCCTTATGGGCTGCAGCATTTATTTTGCCACCCATAAGAAGCTCATACAAACACTCCTTCAGGACTGCCACTGCAGCCTGAGTGAAATAGTGTAAGCACTATTTCACAGCCATTTTCATTGCACCAGGTCACTTATAAGTCACCTATATGTATAACCTTCAGGACCTGAAGGCTAGGTGCATAGTACCTGTGTGTAGGGCACCCCTGCACTAGCAGAGGTACCCCAACGTCATCCAGGCCCATTTTCCCAGACCTCGTGAGAGCAGGAACACTATTATAAGTGTGCACTACATATAGGTCAATACATATATGTAGCTTCACAATGGTAACCCCGAATATGGCCATGCCATGTGATGTGTCTAAGAACTGGAAATTGTACCCCCAAACCAATTCTGGTATTGGGGGCCAATATCATGCACCTCGGGGGCTCCACCATGGACCCCAACTACTGCCATTACTCCCAGTACTGCCAAACCAGCTCTCTGCAGGTTTCCACTGCAGCCCCAACTGCTGCAACCTCACAGACAGGCTTCTGACGTCCTGAGACTTGAGCAGCTTAATCCCAGGATGGCAGAACAATACATTTCCTTCAGGAGAGGGTGTTACACCCTCTCCCTTTGGAAATAGGTGTTTCAGGCATGGGTGTAGTATCCTCCCAAAGCCTCTTTAAATGATTTGAAGGGACAAACAGTGCCCTCCTTGCATAATCCAGTCAGGGACCCCCAGCCCCTGCTCTGGCGTGAAACTGGACAAAGGAAAGGGGAGTGACTCCTCCAGAGTGTCCCTGGGTTCTGCCATCTTTTTTTTGGGATGGTCAGGGAACTCTGGGAGCATCTGAGTGGACAGTGCCTGCAGGTGACATCAAAGACCCCTCATGATAGGTGCTTACCTGGTTAGGTGAACAATCCTCTTCTCAGGGCTATTTAGGGTCTCTCCTCTGGGTGTTTCCTCAGATTCAGTTTTGCAAGACTCCAGCAAGAATCCTCTGCAACCTCTGCTTCACCTTCTAACATCGGATCAACCACAGAACTGCTCCGGGAACTCTACAACTGCAACAAAGTATCCAGGAAGGCTACTGCAACTGTGTAACTTCAGCTCCTGCTAGCAACTGCAACAGTTTCCAGGTCAGAGATTTCCTCTCCTGACAACGAGCATGGATCCTGAAACACAGGTGGTAGACCGAAGTGACACTGACTGTCCAAAGTCCAACTGTCTAAACTTGATGGAGGTAAGAGCTTGCCTCCCCGAGCCAGACAGGTCCGCTGTGCAACACGTGTTTTGCAGCTCCTAGGGCTTCTGTGTGCTTCTCCAAGGAATCCTTCATGCACAGCGTAGCCCAGGTCAACAGAACGCTATCCTGCGACGCTCAGCCCCCTGAGTTGTTCTCCGGCACCGTGGGATCCCTTTGTGTAGTGCTGCGATGACTGCAATTTGTAACTCCTTTGTCCCCATGTCCTGGAACTCTTGTGGGTGCTGCCTGGTCTTCTGAGGGCTCTCTAAAGTGCTGAGAGCCCTGTCTGTCTCCTCAGTTGAAGTTGAGACCCCCAGGTCCCTACTGGGTCCATGGAGCGCCTTCTCCCACCAAATGCATCTTTTGCGTGAGCCAGGGCTTGTTGGCAGAATCCAACTACCTAAACCAGCCTGCATTGATGCATTCAACATGGGACATATCTTGCACCAAGCAGGAACCTGCAGCTGTCTTCTTTGGTGCATTTCTGACTGTTTCTTCTAACTAGAGAATCCACTTTTGCACATTCATCCAGGTTAGCAGGGGCTCCTGTTACTCCTGGACTCTGCAGCTGTTCTTGGACTTGGTCTCCTCTCTCTGCAGGTCTTCAGGTCCAGGGATCCATCATTGGTGTCTTGAAGTCTTGGCCGGTTTTTGCATTCGTCTTTATCACGACTTCTAGTGTGTTCTGAGGAAACTTACTGTACTTTACTCCTGCTTTGCCGGGCTCTGGAGTGGGGTACTTTACTTACCCTTGGTGTTTTCTTACACTCCCAGCACCCCTCTACACACTACTCTTGCCTAGGTGGGAAACTGGCATTTACATTCCAATATTTTTTTATATGGTTTGTGTTGCCCCTGGGCCCATTGTAACCTGTGGTGATTTTCACTATCTGCACTCTTTTATGACTGTTTACTTACCTGATTTTGGTTAATAGTGTATATTTTGTGTATAATACTTACCTCCTAAGGGAATATAGCCTCTAAAATATTTTTGGCCTTGTGTCACTAAAATAAAGTACCTTTATTTTGGTAACCCTGAGTAGTGTCTTTCTTGTGTGTACGTACTGTGTGACTACAGTGTTATTGCAAGAACTTTGCATGTCTCCTAGTTCAGTCTTGGCTGCTCTTCGTACAGCTACCTCTAGACAGCCTGGCTTCTAGACACTGCCTACATTTCACTAATAAGGGATAACTGGTCCTGGTATAAGGTGTAAGTACCTTAGGTACCCACTGCAAACCAGACCAGCCTCCTACACACATTGGCAATAATACCAAGTGCACATGTGTACTAGATCAGTAACTTACCTCTGGACCTACTCTCAATCTGAGTAAAGGAATGAGGCATTCTGGACAGCATTTTACAACATGCTCATATTTGCCATATCACAGGATCTGCTGGTATACAGAGAGTGGGCACAGTGCCACAGTTGCATAGCCACAGAAACACTACCCAGCCTAGACTATAACCCATGCTGGGAGATACATGTGACATGCCATGGTCTTTGCAGGGTGAGCAGTCTAAACATACATGACATCTAGTTTCAATCATCTTCATGCATAACAGTACATCATGTACGCACCGCAAATTGCCACTTGGGGCATATTTATACTGTGTTTGCGCTGAATTTGCGTCAAACTTTTTGACACAAATTCAGCGCAAACCTAACACCATATTTATACTTTGACGCCTTACCCCGCGAATGTCACAATTCAGCAGTGTGCGTCATTTTCTGGATGCGTGAAACTTCCTTGCATTAATGACATGCAAGGTAGGAGTTCCCATCCAAAAAACGAACTTTAAGGCATGTGCGCCTTATTTATACTCCTGCATCATTTTGACGCACAGGAGGAGACGGGCATTAAAAAATAGTGCCCAACCTGATTAGCGCTGTTTTTTAATGCATGGGTGAGGGCAGGCATTAAGGGACATGTGGGCTCACCCCCTGCCACCCTCATCCACCCCTGGAGGACACCCATGGATGGGAAACCCATCCCAGGTAAGTACAGATAAGTAGAGGTAAGTTTCTTTTTGTTTTTTTTAAGTGGCATAGGGGGGCCTAACTTGGGCCCCCCTACATGCCACTGTGCCCAATGACCATGCCCAGGGGACAGAAGTCCCCTGGGCATGGCCATTGGGCAGGGGGGCATGACTCCTGTCTTTCCTAAGACAGAGGTCATTTCAATGGGTTTGTGCATCAAAAAATGGCGTACGTCCGGTTAGAGCCATAATTTTTTACTCTTACCTGACTTGCACCATTTTTTTAAGCACAACCCCCATTCTTCCTTACACCTGCATTGCCCGGTTAGAGTCTTTTTTTTTTACTCTAACCAGGCCGCATCACCGGCTAATGTCAATCCATAAATAAGGCACCCGCCTGGTGCATTGGAATGGCGTTAGCCGGCGGTAAAAATGTTTACGCAAACCAGCGCTGCCGCTGGTTTGCATCAAAAAGTATAAATATGGGCCTTGGTGTATATGGCAACCTGGAAGGCAGATGATGGCATGCCTTACAAACAATAGTCTAGCAAGGGCAGATGTGTTAAGAAATCTCTGTGGCAACATAAACATTGCTCACATTACTCACAAATGACACATACAAGAATCATACGCAGCTCCTGCTGTCAGGCAGATACATGTAGCCTCACATATGCAACATTCATGAGGAAATGGATGTCAGTGGATAGCTGTGATGTCACCTCACCTACTTATGTGCTTCCAACTCAAGGTGGATCATGGAACACAAAAAACACATACCACAATGTGAATGAACTCAACAGGTGGCACTGGCCACCAATACTTGTACATTGACTGTCCCATTGATGCCACACAGACTACACCTCCAGGCACAAACGTATTCAATGTGGCACACCTTGGCACAATCTAACCTGTGAGAAGGGAAAGGATGGTGAAGTACAGAGTAAACTTTGCACATGAGGCACTTCCCTGCTCCTCTGGTTCACCATAGAGCTATCCAAACAGGGAAAGGCGCTCAGTCACCAGTCTCTCCAACTCCTTTGGTGAGAAGGCAGGGGCCTCTTCACCTGCGAGACGTGGCATAATTGTCCAAGAGGTGGTACGTAACAGCTCAGTAGTGGAGGTGTTGCTGGCAGCAGTGTCAGGACTCAAGTGAGGGATTTTGCAGAACATGGCAGTCACATCCTCCATAGACACGATCGCCTCCGCTGGCAGACATAGCCATTGGCCCGCAACCGCCAATGGCAATAACATGAGCCTATGGCTGTGTCCGCTGCTTTTGCAACTGCCTACCACCAGGACAACTTCCGCCGGCAGTCGCAGGTGGTTTCTAATGTCCAGTGGAGTAGGTCAAGCAGCTGCCATTTTAGAGGACTGAAGTATGGGTTTGGAATATTCACACCCTGTCACACATCTGAAGTCCAATTTTTTGTTGCACAAATACCTGCTCATTTTGTCTTGTCATGTAGGTCCTACTACTCAGATACCCTTGCTGTATGTTGCAGGGCATAGATGGTAATTTACAGTGGGGCACAGTCTACCCCCGTCAATGGTCATTTATGGGCTCAGCACATGTAGTCACATACCAAGGGACACATGTGATGCACATTTTGGAGTTCAGTCCACTTGCATGTGGTCTACACATGTGTGGCAAAGCAAGGGGATAACATGTGAACTTTGTGTCAGTGGTGATGTGTACTGTTTGCCATGTCCATTCCTAATAATATGTATTGTCACATGTTAACCTGGACATGCATCATGTATGGTGCTGTGGACACAATTACTAATGTTGGAACTCAGAACTCATTTCCTGTCATATTTAGGTACCAAGAGAGAAGGATATTGCAACCACCGTCCCCTGCTAGACTCACAGGCCATGGAAGAAAAACATGTGATACTCCTGTATAGTCGGAATTGGCAAATAGTAGTGAACCTATGTCGTCAGTTGGAGCCAGATCTGATGCCAGCCATCAGCCATCCAAACAGCATACCACCCACTGTACAAGTCATGTCAGTGTTGCACTTCCTAGACACAGGGTCCTTCCAACATACAGGGGGTTATTACAACTTTGGAGGAGGTGTTAATCCGTCCCAAAAGTGACGGTAAAGTGACGGATATACCACCAGCCGTATTACGAGTTCCATAGGATATAATGGACTCGTAATACGGCTGGTGGTATATCCGTCACTTTACCGTCACTTTTGGGACAGATTAACACCTCCTCCAAAGTTGTAATAACCCCCACAGTGACCCAAACTGGTGGTGGAGTGGTGTGTCCCAACCTATGTTCAGTCTGGTATTGAGGGATGTCCTCTCAGCAATGTCGAAACACCTGGACAGCTACATCCACTTTCCCCGAAGTGAGAATTTAGCCTATGTGAGGGCTGACTTTTATTGTTTTGCACACATCCCACATGTGGCGGGGGCCATTGATTGCACACATGTTGGCTTGGTTGCACATCTTGCCAATGAACAAGTATATCGCAAGTGAAAGAATTTCCATTCCATCAACATCCACATTGTATGTTTGGTGGACCTCTACATCTCACATGTCTTTGCCTGTTTTCTGTGTTCATTATGTGAAACAGAACAATCCACCAACTGATGTCACAACTGTACCCATCTGGTTGGAAAGTAACATCTGTACTATTTGTGTGTGTGCAATGTCTGCTGAGGATTTACTGATATCAGGGACTCATAGTTGTTCATATGTCACATTCCTTAACAGGAGACTCAGCATATCCAAACCGTCCTTGGTTGTTGACACCTCTGAGGAATCCTACTACACCAGTGCTTCAATGAGGCTCATGTAAGAACAAGGCGGGTAGTAGAGCAGACTTTTGGACTCTAGAAGGACATATTTAGGTGTCTGGACCTGACTGGTGGAGCCCTCCTCTACTCACTTGTGAAAGTGTATAAAATCATTATAGCCTCCTGCATGCTGCACAACATTGCCTTGAGGAGGAACATTCCATACATCCCACAGGAAGATGAAGCCTGCAGTGCCTCTGAGTGAGCCTCCTGAAATGCCAAGTGAGGATGACAGTGGTGAAGAGGAAGGAACAGACCTGCTGCATGATCTCATCAATAACTACTTTTCATAAGTGTAAGTATGTCATGTGATGTGATGACTGTGACTGCATGCAGGACTGGGGTTGTCTGAATGTGTGGAGTTTAGTGTTTCGGCATTACACATGGGAGCTGATGTTCAGCAGTATTGAGCTAATGGATGCTTGATGAGGTAGCAACTAACATGTCTGATCCATGATGATGCTGCTTTGTTTGTGTCAGTCTCTTTGCATTGTCACTTCATTTCCAGATGCTTGCTTTGTAATTTGTATAATAGGTATTGTTAGAAATTGGGTCTTTAGTTGGCAGTCAGGTTACCCGTTGCCCAAGCAAGGACCCTCACTTTAGTTAGGGGAAAGGTAAAACACACCTGGTTAACCCCTGCTCACCCCCTTGGTAGCTTGGCAGGAGCAGAAAGGCTTAACCCAGAGACAAAGTGTAAAGTATTTGTACCAACACACACAGTAATACAGTAAAAACACTACAAAATGACTCAACACTAGAAAGATAGGCAATATTTATCTGAGCAAAACAAGACCAAAATGAAAAACATCCTACATACACAATCAAAGTTAAGATTTTTTAAAGATTAAACTTCAATGTAGGGCTTAGAAACACAAGTGCTTCAGTTAGGTCATATCACAGTATCATGACAAAGTCGTTCCCAACAATACAAAGCCAATGGCGCCGGTCACTGAGTGCCAAAAGCATTTGGCGTTGCACAAACCCAAATTTTACGATACAGTAATCTCTTTACCGAATCGCAAAAAGGGTTTGCGAGTCGCAGTTAGGAAGGGGCGTTCCCTTCCTAATTGTGAGTCACAGTGCGATGTCTGATTGTTTCAAATTGGTGCTAACCCATTCGCACACGGCAAGGGGTTACTATGGGACCCATTTCCCTTTGTGAATGGTAGCAAAATATTTTTTCGGACCAGGCAGTGGTGCCACAGACCACTTCCTTCTCTGAAAAAATTAAAAGAAAACTTTTCTATTTTGTTTTTGAAATGCATCCTGTTTTCCTTTAAGGAAAACGGGCTGCATTTTTTTTTTTAAAACTGCTTTATTGAAAAGCAGTCACAAACATTGTAGTCTGCTGCCCCCAGCAGGCCGCCATCTCTGTGAATGCAGCCATTCCGAATGGGGCCGCAAATTGTGACCTACCTCATGAGTATGAATGAGGTAGGTCATTGCGACGCCATTTGGAATGGCAAGCAGTGTGAGGTACACTGTTGTGCATATGGTTTTGCGACTCAAAATTTGCAACTCACAATTGAGTAGCAAATTGCGAGTCGCAAAACTCTAAGTCGTACATCTGGCCCTTACTGTAGTAACTGATGCACTAAAGTAAATGTAGCAAATCTGCCTTTTCTGCATAGTCGCGGCCTTTTTCTCGACCCTATTTTTGTTGGACTTAGAACTCTGTGCATTTTACCCCTGCTAAACAAGAGGAAAGTGCCTTTGCTCCTCCTTTTAACATGGTAAATGTGTCTTGTTCCTTATTGACATATTTGAATTGCCTACAGGTCCCTAGCACATGATATAGAAAATGCACCGGGGCGTGGCAGTTAAAGCATACTGCGCACAGCAGTTCCTATTATGCCATCTACCGAGTTAGTCTGTAAAACATGGCTTCATGCCTCTTATGTGTAGCCTGACTTCAGCAGCCTAGAAACTGCTGTTAAATCTTTCAAATGAACCCTGTTTAACAGACAGGAAGTCCTGCTTTGAAATATTAGGATGTCACCCCTAAGTACACCTTTACACCTCAAAAGAAGGTGCCTAATATTGTTCAAAATTAAAGGTGGCATGTTTTTCCAGGGACAAGCGCAAAAAGCTATTATTACTAGCAAAGGCTGTAGCTGAATCCTAGAAAATATCAAAGTATGGTTTATAAATTTGAATATGTAATGTTTGACAAGAAATAGCTACCAAGGCCATTGAAAGATTATTTGTAATATTTACTAAAATCCTAAATAATGGTAAAGTCAGATTCTTAGTAAATATTTAGGAAAAATAACTTTCAGGCACTTACCATTTACCTGCATGATCTTCCAGTATGCTAATTAGCATTAGCCTATTTACAGCTAGCCTGCAAGAGTCTTACTTTAACAAGGTGTGAAAACTACTTCCAGAGCAGAAACAATGGCTTAGATATGGGGATGTATTCTTCTTCCTCTTTCATGAAGACCTGTGAGGGTCAAACCAAGAACTCAATTAATTTGTAATTTCTTTTCACAAATACATGCAAGGTAAGGAAAGGTAAGGAAAGTAAGTTAGTCTAGCGAAGGTAAGATATGATCAGAAGTAGCTTTGAGTTATCACAAAGGAGGGGGGCTACTTATTTTCCTGGGCGCATCTCCGGGTGGGCACACAGGCTCTGCACAAGGGAGAAAAGGTTCCTCATCTTGGATTTCAAGGGTAAGGAGCACTGCAGGATTTTCTGCAGAAAAACTGGGCAGAGTTATCCCTTGGAATACCGTTGCCATTGGTTAGGGAGCAGCCAGGAGTCACCTCCCACTCACTATTGATTGCCTACCATAAATGTAGCACCTCCGTACGCCTTCTTCAGAACACTACTGAACCCGTGAATCAGAATAGGAGTAAGACTGACCCCTGTCTGCTGTACGATGAAAGATAACCTAATGGACTGGTCCTGTTCCTTCCTGTACCCAGGACACAAAACTGGACTCCAAGGGTCAGTGGGCTGACCTCCAATATGACTACAGGGACACAACATGCTAAATAACCACTTTTCCCTGGATGACCAGTTGCCTAGTCACAACAGGACTTTTTCTTCTCCAAATTTTTCCCACCAAAATCAGGTGCTTTCCACGTAAACTCACTCAACGTCTATTCTACTTAGATGACACAGCCTGCTGACTTGTCCTATGAGAGATTCTGACATCCATTTTTACATCAAGCCCAAAGACAAAATCCTTGACCAAGCCATCCCATTTGGTGTATCCGATATTAGGATCCATCACAGTTAGCCTCAAATTGTGCCTAAGTCCGGTCTACTGTGACCTTAGGCTATCATTAGAGCTTAACTCTTTTTGGTTCTATTTTCACTCAAAAGTTTAAAAACTCTTATCTCCGGTTCTCAATATTCGATTTTTGTCATTGTGATCTCATTTTGTTTAATTAACTTTACTCTATTTTCCTAAATCAGTTTGGGATTTTTATTGTTTGGTGTTCTGACTCTAGTACTGTTTTGGTACTCCATAAATACTTTAAACATTGCCCTAAGTTAAGCCTGTCTGCTTCATGCCATGGCGACCTTTAGGTTAATTTAGTGACTTTTGGAGTTCAGCCTCATGGGATTCTGTTATTATTCTTTGAGGTAGGGGTGTTGCGCACCCTGAACTCACAATCCACTTTGCTACAGTAAACATCCAACACATCAACATATCAAATTCACAGCCCCTTTCTCTTCCTAGAGCCAGAAGAGATGTCATGAAGCTGGTCAAGGTCCATACAGGATGTACACTTAACTCTGCGGGGCTCAAGAGACAGTTGTTACTGCACAACTTTGAGAGTGTGATAGAATCCCAGTATGTAAGTGCAGGTGAAAGTACACAAGTCTCACAATCCGAGCAAGCAATATCATGACAGTACATGCAAGCAAGTAATATCTAATACTGCCTAGCTTATGCACAATAGTTCTTTCATGCCACACCCTTTACAGATTAGTCCCAGTCAGCTATGGTAGCCCCAAGATAAATCACTTTTGGGGTGCTTTAATTAAATCAAACTTCCCAATTGTCAGATTGACCCTCTGGCACTATGTGGTCAACACCGCTGTTTGGTGTATTATAGGACCAGATGAGAACTGGGATCCATTTAGCTCACTCACATGTTCCACATGCTACTTTATGTCTGTGGGGATATGATGATTACAGACAAAGTTCCAATTGTGAAAATTCCCTATGGCATGCAAGTTTGTCATCACAGACATATTATAAAAATCCAAAGAAGCCAATTTCAAGGATATATCAATATATACCATATCTATATCTATCTATCTATCTATCTATCTATCTATCTATCTATTTATCTATCTATCTATATATATATGTATATATATATATACATATATATACATACATATATATATATACATATATATATATATATATATATATATATATATATATATATATATATATATATATATATATATATATATATACACACCGTGAGCAAGACCATTTAGGTCGAAACCCGTCAGTGCAGTTGCAACCTGGATTTACACAAAAGGATTGAAAGAGCTCACAGGGTGCAATGCAAATTACCATTAAGTAATTATAGTCAGGACCACATTTCAATAGATGAAGCCCCTCATTACGAGTCTGGCAGTCTTAAGACTGCCACACTTGCGGTGCCGGTCAGACCGCCCCAGTTATTGTGGACTGACAGCCACCTTACGACTGTGGCGGAGCTGCCACTGTCAGACCACCGACACTGACAGTTTGCTGCCAGTCACCAGTCTGGCAGTTTTATCGGTTGTAATCCGCCAGGTGGCACTGCATGCAGCGCCGCCCTAGGGATTACGACGCTCTAATCCGCAAGCCTTTTCATGACAGTTGGACCGCCATAGAAAGGCTGGTTGAATGGGGTTCTTGGGGACCCTCTGGGGGCCCCTGCACTGCCCTTGGTCTTGGCATGGGCATTGCAAGGGCCCCCATGGACAGCCCGGTTGTGCTTTCCACTGCCTGAATTATGGGCAGTGGAAAGCGCGGCTGGTGCTGCTGCACCTGCCGCACTGCCACATTGCTGGCGTCAATGTTAAGGACGTGCTTCCTGCTAGGCTGGCTGGTGGAAATGCTGTTTCCATCTGCCAGACCAGTGGGAAACTTGTAATAGGGCCGGCAGTGTTCTGCCTGCACTGGCGGTCAGGTGACGGTACAAGTTTGGCAGGTGGCCTCCGCCGCCAGCCAAACTTGTAATGAGGGTCAAAGCATTCCTTGACTTGCCCATACCTTTGGCACGGTTTGACCACTTTTCACAAAACTTTCCCCCAAAAATGTTCCAGAGAATCTTGTTGTACATTGGAAGTTTTGGGGTGATGTGTCAAGCCGGGGTAGAGTTAAAAAGGGGAACAATATAAAGTTACATGTGGTGGGGCACGCAGCCACCCCCGGGCTTTAATAAAAGAACAAAGGGGCACATTTTGGACCCCCGGCCCTGGGGATCATCACCTTCCTGTGCTATTGCATGTTGGAAGGGGGCCATTCCACTGATGGGCGTGAGTACCGCCACCCCCCAGGGCCTGCTCCTACTATGTCCGGGAGTGCCCACCCCCAGGATATAGCTGTTTGCTGTCACTTGGAGGGAGCTGTCAACTCCTGCCAAGTCAGAGCAAACACTTTGCTCACAGAGAGGAAGAGCTTTCAAATAGCTCTCCCTCATAGTGAAGAGAGGTTTCCTCTGTTTCTGTGCCTCCAGAGAGGCAGGCAGGAAAACAGAGGAAACATTGCTCTCACTGAGAGGGAGATGCTTTAACAGCTCCCTCTCTGTGACAGCAATGCTGACTCCCACAGGATGTATGGAGCTGGCTGGGACTGGGTGTCACATCGTTGGGCCCGTGACATGGGGTCCCCGGGGTTGAGATCAGTCCTAGGGAGGGGGCCACATGGCCCCTCTCCCCAAAAACAAAAAATATATTTAGGTCGGGCTTGAGGTTGTTGTCCCCGGGCCAAGATGCCCTCTCCCCCAAAAAATAATTAAATATTTAGACTAGGACCCGGGGATGGAGTCCCTGGGGCCGAGATCAGCCTGGGTAGCAAGCCATGTGGCCCGCCTCTTCAAAATAAATTTCAGCAGCTAAAGTCTGTGTGTTGTGCATAAATTGGTGGTTATAGGGATCGGCTGTAGGCCTGACCGCAAGCCAGGCCCTGTGGCCAACCCCTGCTGTGCACAGCCGAAGGCAGTACACAGCACAGGGTTGGGTGGTTATAGGGATTGGCAGGAGGGCTTGGCTGCAGACCAGGCCCTGCGGCCAACCACCAACCGTGCACGGTGGTGGTTTGGATTAATGTATAATATTGAAAATTGCTTTACGTTAAAAAAAAACATAGAAATTCACTGAAAAAAACAAAGATTACAGGAATGTTATAGTTACGAAATAGAAATGTAAAAAATAGAAATTAAATAAAAAAACAAAGGCTGCAGGGACATTATTGTTAGGCTCACATTTCACACGTTCAAAACCATGGAAATTCAGCAGTTATAGTTACTAACTAACTATAGTTACCTATAACTTTTGCCCTTGTAATGCACTGCTTATAACCACCCATATTACATCACTCTAGACATGGTCAGTGACATCACTGATGACATCACTGATTACATCTCAAATGACATCACCAATGACATCATTGATGACAACAGCCACAGGACCACTCATACACACACTTCCCCCATACAAATTCTCAGACATTCACACACTAACAGCTACTCAAATACTCATTCACAGACCCATAAAACTAATGACATGGACCTTCTCACTTAATCACTCACACAACAACTGACACAACCACTCACTCACCCATGCAGTACTGATTCTGTTACTCACACACTTATACCGCTACTCACACACCTACTCACATACCCACAGAGCCCCTCACACATCCACTCATACAATCATGCAACCATTCACATGCACACTAACAGACCCACACAGACACTCACACACCCACTCCCTCACACATACAACCACTCATACACCCCCATACTCAGCCATGCAGTCACTGACACAGTTGTTCACTCAGCGATAAAGTCACTTACACAACTATTCACTCACCCACACAACTACTGACACACCCACTCACTTACCTGTACAGGCACTCACACACTCACTCACCAATGCAGCCACTCACACACCCATTCACTCACTGAAATCGCTATTCATACATCCACTCACTCTCCTCTGCAGTGACTGACACAGCCACTCACTTATGCATACAGCCACTCATACACACACTGACTCACCCATACAGTCACTGACTCACCAACTCATTCACCGATAGTCAATAACACACCCAGCCACTGACCTATACAAGCACTCACACACCCACTTAGTCACCCATACAACTACTCACACACTCACTTACTCAACCAGTGCAGCGACCCACTTAGCCACCTGCTCACCCATACAGCTACTTACATATCTTCTCACGCTCCCATACAGCAAATGACTCAACCATTCACTCACCCACTCATACACCCACTCACACATCCATACAACCACTTACACTCACTGGATGATATCATCAGCGACATCATTAGTCATGTCATTTGAGATGTCATCAGTGATGTCACTGACCATGTCATGAATGATGGAATATGTGAGGTCATAAGCAGTGCATTATGGAATGCAAGTTATAGTTAGCTCAGGTAACTATAGGTGCTGAATTTCTATCGTTTTGTATGTGTGAAATGTGAATCTAACTATGATGCCCCTGAAACCTTTGTTTTTTTAATTGAATTTCTATGTTCTTTTCAATTCTATTTCCTAAATATAACATCCCTGTGACCTTCGCTTTTTTCATTGACTATATATTCAACAGTAGGTACTGATAGCTAGGACCATGTTTCCATGGAAAATTTTTTTTTTTTTATTTGCCAATTTCTTTAGTGCTGTTAGAGGGATCTTCCCAAAAAAGTGTGCTGGTGATTCTTGGTGTGCATGGGAAGTTTCGGGATGATCTGTTAATTGGGAGCCAGATTTTAGACACAAATACAGCCCGAACCGCTGGATGGAATTACACCAAATTTGGCAGGAAGGTAGTTCTTAGTCAAGAAAGAGTGCTTTTTGTTATTTGGTATAAATCAGTTAAGTATTTTTAGGGATATTAATAGAAAAAGAAATATAGACATCTAGAGGCATGAAAGCTTCGCGATTACTCCCGATCTCTGATTGGCTGCCAACTCTTCAACCATGGAGTGTTGGCAGAAATCTTGGGACTCAGCTTCAACCGAGTGCCAGAAAAAAAGATTACAAAAAACAAAAGGGGGCCAGGGTAGTGATAGAGGGACACTTCCAGGGCAAAAAGCACTTAAAAAAAAAATGTTGCAACAAATTTGCAAAACGGTTGCGAATCCGTGGCAAAAATGAATACAAGCACTGTCCCCTGCGCTTGTTTTAATAAAGCCAGGTGGGGCATATAAAAAATTAAGGAGGAGGCACAGAGGACCCCCTCCTAGGGCTTATTTATGCCCCAGAGACAGTCACCTTTCCTGGGCCTTAATTCAACTAGTAGTGGGGCTGCACTGTCCCTACACCCAGGGGACCACAACCTCCCCAGGGGCTTATATGTATTAGTATGTGGGGGACCACAAGCCCCCCGTGCCCTAGGGACTGCCACCTCCTTGGGGCAATTTATTTACATTAAGGTTGGAGCTGCGCAGCCCTCTACATCACCAGCCACCTCCCTGGGGTTGTTAAAATTTTGGAGTGGGGCAGAGTGGTCCCACTCATGGAGCCAATAATGGCCCTAGTGACTGACACCCCCCAGGGCTGGCTTCTGCTCTGTCCCAGGGTACCCACCCTTGGGACATAGCTGTTTACTCTGACTTAATGGGAGCTTTGAAAGCTCCCAACAAGTCAGAGCAAACACAACTCTGCTGTCAAACAGCTCTCACTTGCTGGGAGCAAAGGTTTCCTCTGTTTCCCAGCCCAGACATGGGGGCAGGAAAAAAGAGGCAACAATTGCTCTCACAGACATGGGGCTGGGAAAGAGGATTCCTTGAGGCTTGCCCCATGGTCCCATTGCACACTGAACTTCATTACAAAAGCCGAACTTGTAATGTTGCTGTGTATTCAAAAACTGTAGAAGAGAACAGAGATAACAGGCAAAAATGTGCTGTTTATTTATTTGTAGAGGAACAATGGACAAAGCAAATTATATGCAAGAACTACTATAATAGGTTAGAGGATAATAACATGCCAGCTAGAGAAATACATAACAAGTTAGAATTAGTTTCAATTCCACAAGAACTGCAAGATTTAAGTGTTCATGAAAATATTCTCATACAATGCATACATCCTTTTCAAACTGTAGTTCGTATTGAACCAAAGACAGGTAAATTACCAACAATAGTGCTACAGAAAGGTCTTAAACATAGAGTTGTATGCTTGCTATTAGATTTCCAAAAGAATATTAAAACAATAGAGGTACAGAGAGATAAGATCTGTTCAATATTCTAGTAAATCGTGTCACTACGAAGAACAAAACATATGGCAAGGGTTAGTGGATGTTAATAAAGTAAAAAAAGCAACATTATACTTTGTACAAAATAATGTTTATTATTAAAATGTTAATGTTCTTCAAGATATAAGGATAAAACATTACTGTTAACTGGTCAGATTGAAAAGGTTGATTGATCCAGACTAGAACAAAATCACGAGCACTATAGCATCCATCCTCTGCATTCTAAAGATGTTATTGTTGATGCTAATGATCTGTTTTAAATTAAACAAGCCAAAAGAGCACCCACAAGTGTGTTAGAGAAAAGTTTGGAAGCTCGCTAATTTCCACAACTGTTTCCCAGTTGCTGTACAAGTACAAAAGCTAAAAACAAAAAAAAAGGGATAAGAAAAAAGTTTACTAAAATGTAGAATACTATTAGGCCCTGATTCTAACCCCGGCGGTCTTCGACCGCCGGGGCGAGGGTCGGCGGGAGCACCGCCGACAGGCCGGCGGTGCCCCGCAGGGCATTCTGACCGCGGCGCTTTGGCCGCGGTCAGAAAGGGTAAACCGGCGGTCTCCCGCCGGTTTACCGCTGCCCTTAGAATCCCCCATGGCGGCGCAGCTTGCTGCGCCGCCATGGGGGATTCTGACACCCCCTACCGCCATCCTGTTCCTGGCGGTTCGCCCGCCAGGAACAGGATGGCGGTAGGGGGTGCCGCGGGGCCCCTGGGGGCCCCTGCCGTGCCCATGCCAATGGCATGGGCACGGCAGGGGCCCCCGTAAGAGGGCCCCGCAAAGTATTTCAGTGTCTGCCTTGCAGACACTGAAATACGCCACGGGTGCCACTGCACCCGTCGCACCTTCCCACTCCGCCGGCTCGATTACGAGCCGGCATCCTCGTGGGAAGGGAGTTTTTCCCTGGGCTGGCGGGCGGTCTTTTGGAGACCGCCCGCCAGCCCAGGGAAAAACTCATAATACCCTCCGCGGTCTTCTGACCGCGGAGCGGTATAATGGGGGCGGAATTCTGGCGGGCGGCCTCCGCCGCCCGCCAGAATCAGAATGACCCCCTTAGAGTCTAATAATTAATTATGGCTTGGTATATAGTATGAACTTATGCATTGCAGAAAGTAAAACTTTGGGCCTCATTATGAGCTTGCAGTGATGGTCGAACTGCTGCACTCCTGGCAGTCCAACTGCCAGATTATGAACATTATGTGCTGATACCACAAGGATCATGGATCCCGATGGGTTGGTAGCGGTCGAAGTCATGGTCAGTCATGAGGGTGCAGAGTTTAGCACCGCCGTGCTAATCACAACTTCACTTTCCACCAGCCTTTTCATGGCCTGGTCCCTGCCAAGAAAAGGCTGGTAGAAAGCAAGTACTGGGGGGCAGAAGGGGCCCCTGCACTGCCCACCACCATGTTGTGGGCAGTGCAGGGGTCCCTCTGCCAGCACCCTTTGAATGTGCACTCTCTTCTTTTGCAAATATGGGCCCCCCTTTGCAGTTTTCTGTGGCAGAGAGGCGTGCAATGGATGTTGCTGTGGGCTTTTCCACACAACACCCAATGCTTTTGACACTGCTCCGGATTTATGAAAAATCGCAAACCCAAGAGAGTGTCAAAAACTAAAGCCACCACAGGGTTGGCATTAGTGTGACACAAGAAGGAGTAATAATTTTATTTCTCCTTGTTTTTGCTTTTTGGATGTGTGTTGCATTCTGAAGCACACACAGAAAGAGCAAAACACCACTAATGATTGTTTCTGTGCAGAAAAGTGTCCCTTCCTGCACATAAACTATCATTTAATTATGAAGATTTGCTACTTCTATGTGTGCAGCATTATGCAGCACACATGGAAGTAACAAATTGCCAATATTGATTGTTTATGTTCAGGAAGGGACAGCTTCCTGCGCATAAACAATAATTCCCTGCAACGCATGCACCCTTGCACTATGGTGCAAGGGTGCATGCATTGGCGCTAGGAAGCTAATTTTAGTGCCGGCACTGGGGAGAACACAGCGATGCACCATATTATGGTAAATATGGTGCAAAATTGCTTGCGGAGCCGAGCTGTGCCATTTCCTAGAATATGAAGCCTTAAGCATACTAACATATTGCACATATCCAAAACAAAGTAACTATGGGGGTCATTCCGACCCTGGCGGTCGGTGTTAAAGCGGCGGCCAACAGGCAGGCGGTAAAAAAAAATTAATTCTGACCCTGGCGGGAACCGCCAACACAGCCCGCCACTTTAACACTCCGACCGCCACGGCGGGGCAAACAAACAGCGTGGCGGTCACCGCCAACAGACAGGCGGCAGACAATGTACCGCCCACCCTATCATGACCCACCAATCCGCCACCTTTTCCGGGGCGGGAGCCCCGCCGATAAAAACACGGCGGAAACAGACCACGAACGGGAAAACGCTCACCTCTATACACTCCACGAGGAATCTGGACAACATGGAACCCGAATTAAACATCCTACCAGCGATTGTCTACCTGCTCCTCTACCAGGAGCACGAACGCCGCCGCAGGAGACAACGGTGAGTACTGCACCTACGACACAGGGGAGGGGGGAGGAGAAAAGATTACGGGCACACACATACGCGACACCCCCCCCCCAAATCCCCACACACCAATGCAGAGCAACAAGTCAGATTTACACCCCCCAAACCCCCTGGAATAATTCAAAGACAAAATAAAATGATCATTAAAATAGAAGTATATTAAAGCATATTTGAACTTAAGTGAAATATGAGATTTTTAAAACATATAAATCACAACATGAACAATGTATACATAGTCCAAAAGTCCGGCACATTTGGCTACATGCCATTGTTCGTGGGCCAATGTGCATAAACACATGGGCAAAGCCCACACACGAGACCCGATTCCATTGGAGAGAACACTGCTGGGGCATCAGATAATAAAACCACAGGCACCTCAGGGGGAAGGGAAAGGGGGGCACCTCAGCCACATGAGTCCACGACGCCAGATCCACAAGGGGCCTCCATGCCCACTGTACCATCCTGGGGAGTGCAAAGCCACAGTCTCACAAGTCTTTTCAGTGGCTGGATTGCCCACTGTACCATCCTGGGGAGTGCAAAGCCACAGTCTCACAAGTCTCTACAGTGGGTGGATTGCCCACTGTACCATCCTGGGGAGTGCAAAGCCACAGTCCATCTGGTGGATAACGGACTCCACTGGTAATGGAGGAGGCATGGTGCCCAGAGTGCTTCGTGAAGCCCTGTCCGACACAGATCCGGCCCTGCCAATGGGCCAGTGGTGCTTGAGATGAAGGGCCCAGCGGAGCGGTGCTTGAGATGAAGGGCCCAGTGGAGCGGTGCTTGACAGGAAGGGCCCAGCGGAGCGGTGCAGAGATGGCGGGGCCCAGCGGAGCAGTGCAGAGACGGCGGGGCCCAGCGGAGCGGTGCTTGACAGGAAGGGCCCAGCGGAGCGGTGCAGAGACGGCGGGGCCCAGCGGAGCGGTGCTTGACAGGAAGGGCCCAGCGGAGCGGTGCAGAGATGGCGGGGCCCAGCGGAGCGGTGCTTGAGATGAAGGGCCTAGCGGAGCGGTGCTTGACAGGAAGGGCCCAGCGGAGCGGTGCCTGACAGGAAGGGCCTAGCGGAGCGGTGCAGAGACGGCGGGGCCCAGCGGAGCGGTGCTTGACAGGAAGGGCCCAGCGGAGCGGTGCAGAGACGGCGGGGCCCAGCGCAGCGGTGCTTGACAGGAAGGGCCCAGCGGAGCAGTGCAGAGACGGCGGGGCCCAGCGGAGCGGTGCTTGACAGGAAGGGCCCAGCGGAGCGGTGCTTGACAGGAAGGGCCCAGCGGAGCGGTGCCTGACAGGAAGGGCCCAGCTGAGCAGTGCAGAGACGGCGGGGCCCAGCGGAGCGGTGCCTGACAGGAAGGGCCCAGCGGAGCGGTGCCTGACAAGAAAGGGCCCAGCTGAGCAGTGCAGAGACGGCGGGGCCCAGCGGAGCGGTGCCTGACAGGAAGGGCCCAGCGGAGCGGTGCAGAGACGGCGGGGCCCAGCGGAGGTGGTGCTTGACAGGAAGGGCCCAGCGGAGCGGTGCAGAGACGGCGGGGCCCAGCGGAGCGGTGCTTGACAGGAAGGGCCCAGCGGAGCGGTGCAGAGACGGTGGGGCCCAGCGGAGCGGTGCTTGAGATGAAGGGCCCAGCGGAGCGGTGCTTGACAGGAAGGTCCCAGCGGAGCGGTGTCTGACAGGAAGGGCCCAGCGGAGCAGTGCAGAGAAGGCGGGGCCCAGCGGAGCGGTGCCTGACAGGAAGGGCCCAGCGGAGCGGAGCAGAGACGGCAGGGCCCAGCGGAGCAGTGCCTGACAGGAAGGGCCCAGCGGAGCGGTGCTTGAGATGAAGGACCCAGCGGAGTGGTGCAGAGACGGTGGGGCCCAGCGGAGCGGTGCCTGACAGGAAGGGCCCAGCGGAGCGGTGCAGAGACGGCGGGGCCCAGCGGAGCGGTGCTTGAGATGAAGGGCCCAGCAGAGCGGTGCTTGAGATGAAGGGCCCAGCGGAGCGGTGCAGAGACGGCGGGGCCCATCGGAGCTGTGCTTGAGATGAAGGGCCCAGCGGAGCGGTGGTTGAGATGAAGGGCCCAGCGGAGCGGTGCAGAGATGGCGGGGCCCAGCGGAGCAGTGCCTGACAGGAAGGGCCCAGCGGAGCGGTGCCTGACAGGAAGGGCCCAGCGGAGCGGTGCAGAGACGGCGGGGCCCAGCGGAGCGGTGCTTGAGATGAAGGGCCCAGCGGAGCGGTGCAGAGACGGCGGGGCCCAGTGGAGCGGTGCCTGACAGGAAGGGCCCAGCAGGGCGGTGCAGAGACGGCGGGGCCCAGCGGAGCTGTGCTTGAGATGAAGGGCCCAGCGGAGCGGTGCTTGAGATGAAGGGCCCAGCGGAGCGGTGCTTGATAGGAAGGGCCCAGCGGAGCGGTGCAGAGACCGCGGGGCCCAGCGTAGCGGTGCTTGACAGGAGGGGCCCAGCGGAGCGGTGCAGAGATGGCGGGCCCAGCGGAGCGGTGCTTGACAGGAAGGGCCCAGCGGAGCGGTGTAGAGACGGCGGGGCCCAGCGGAGCGGTGCTTGAGATGAAGGGCCCAGCTGAGCGGTGCAGAGACGGCGGGGCCCTGTTCAGCGGTGCTTCTCTTGGCGGGCCCTGTTCAGCGGTGCTTCTCACGGCGGGGCCCTGTTCAGTGGTGCTTTTCTAGGTGGGCCCTGTTCAGCGGTGCTTCTCACGGCGGGGACCTGTTCAGCGGTGCTTTTCTAGGCGGGCCCTGTTCAGCAGTGCTACTCTTGGCGGGGCCCTGTTCAGCGGTGCTTCTCACGGCAGGGCCCTGTTCAGCGGTGCTTCTCTTGGCGGGGCCCTGGTCAGCGGTGCTTCTCTAGGTGGGGCCCTGTTCAGCGGTGCTTCTCACGGCGGGGCCCTGTTCAGCGGTGCTTCTCTTGGCGGGGCCCTGTTCAGCGGTGCTTCGCTTGGCGGGGCCCTGTTCAGAGGTGCTTCTCACGGCGGGGCCCTGTTCAGCGGTGCTTGTCTTGTGTTCCTAGGGAACCAGATCTGGGCAATCATTCCCGCTCAGTCGCCATCCGACCTATCGCTTGCGGGGCCCTCCTGTGCTGGACTCCTGGGCCCCTGGGTGTCCTCCGTCACACCCCAAATGGGGCTGGTGGGGCCCTCCTGGGAAGCTCGCCTGCTGCCGGACTTCTTCGCTTTGCTGCCCTTGCCCTCCTTGGAAGAATCTCTGGGGCCCTTGCCTCCCTTGGAAGATTCTCTGGGGCCCTTGCCTCCCTTGGAAGATTCTCTGGGGCCCTTGCCCTCCTTGGAAGAATCTCTGGGGCCCTTGCCTCCCTTGGAAGAATCTCTGGGGCCCTTGCCCTCCTTGGAAGAATCTCTGGGGCCCTTGCCTCCCTTGGTGGATGGGCCAGGTGACGGCGCAAGGCTGGTGTCCTTGGGGGCAGCCGTCTCAGGCCTGTGGCGCCGGCCCTTCCCTTTTTTGCTTCTTTTCCCAGGGGGTGGGCTGGCTGTCCCCTTGCTGCTGGCCGATGTTCCTGCCCTAGGAGCTGGTGGACTCCAATAGCCCTGAACGATGGTCCTAGTAGGTGCAGGGCTTGTGGTGGCTGAGGTGCTGGTTGGAGTCTTACGAGATGGAGGGGGTGGGTCAGTTGTTGGAAAGAGGTCAAGGTTGGAAAGGAAAATCAATTTAGAAAGACAGGGACGGGTAGTTGTAGTGGGTATGGGAGTGGAGGAAGAGGATGTGGTTGTAGGAGAGTCAAGTGTGCTGTCTTTGGGTGCAGGTGCTTGTGACGGAGGCTGTCGTGAGGTGGATGGCTGTTGGGTGGGTGGCTGCCTGCGTTTGTGTGGTTTGGAAGAGGGGGTGACAGACACACTGGGAGAGGACACAGGGGACGTGTAAATGGTAGTGGGGGTGGTGACTGCACGTGTGCGGACTGTTCTGGTGGGTGTGGTGGTGATGGACGTACTGGCTGATGGTGGTGTGCATGCAGGTGTGAGTGGAGACGTCACAGGGAGGGAGGAGGGAGACGAGGAGGAGGGGGACACAGTGGAGGCAGTGGGTGTTGCTGTGTCTGCATGTGGATGTTGCTTGGGTGAATGCTTGTGTGATCTGTGGTGCTTATGTCTGGATGAGCTGCCCTTGGGTGTTGATGTGTGTGCAGGCTGGTCTGTAGGTGTGTCTGGGATAGGCAGAGGAACAGGGGAGTGGGACTGGGTTGAGGAAGTTGGAGGGGGGAGGCTAGACACAGGGACAAATGCTGCCGTCAGTGCTGAGGCCAGAGCGTTGAACGATCGCTGATGGGCAGCCTGACCCGAATGAATGCCCTCCCTTTCTACCCCCTGGATGGCATTCAAAAGGGTAGACTGCCCAACAATGAGCGTCTGGAGGAGGTCAATGATCTCCGCACTGAGGGCAGCAGGGGTAACTGGGGCAGGACCTGAGGTGCCAGGGGCGAAGGAGATGGCCGCCTTCCTGGCCGAGCGGGCACGGGGCGAAAGCTGAGGGGCTGCTGGGAGGGCGGAGCTGGTGCGCTGGGTGGCGGCTGTACCTGTTGTTGCGGTGGGCACGGATGTTGCCGCCACCACAAGGGAGCTCCCTTCCGAGGACGTGTCGGTGTCGCTGACGTCTCCACGGGTCCCCGTTGTGGAGCCCCCCTCGCCCTCTGTCTCACTGGTTAACTCGGAGTCGGTTGCAGGGCCCTCCGGGGCCATGTGAGATGCAGCTCCCTCGTGCGCCGATGCCACTTCTCCTCCGCCTGATGATGCTAATGCACACATGAACAGGAAAACCAAAAAAAAGGGGGGGGGAGAAGAAAGGAAGACATGTTGAGTGCATGCATTGGCGGCACCGTTGGCGGAGAGGACAGACACAGAAGCCCCCTGCACTACGCCGCGCACTCGGGGTACACTACTCAATGCTAGTGACTTGGCCTACAAGTCTATGGACGTCAAATGCACACATAGGTGAGCCCGGGCCATGGATAGCTGTACTTAGCACCCTACAGAGGTGGGGGGCGGGGGCACAGGGCCATGTCTAACGGAGGGGCCTAGCCTACAGAAACCGCCCTGGCCTAGAGATAGCCACAGCCCTCCTCCCCCACCCAGACGCCTCCACTGTGCGCTAATATAGCGGAATGTGCTGTGATGTCCTCACGCGCCCATCCAAATCGGCGTAGGCCACCGCCAGGATCCGGGACATCAGGGGGGTCAATTGACGACTGGCACCCCTCCTACGTTGGGAGGCCATCCCCAGCAGAGCCTCAGCGGTCTTTCTGCTCCTGCGGCGGATGTCCTCCCACCTCTTGCGGCAGTGGGTGCCCCGTCTGTTGTGGACCCCCAGGGCCCAGACGTCCTTGGCAATGGCACGCCAAATGTCGAACTTCTGATGGGCGCTGACCTATGTGACATGTACAGGGTTGAAAAATAAATATCATCACTTTTCTGCATGGTCGATGTGCGCGGCCCCCCCTCCCCAACCTTGCCATGTGGCACATGCTCTCATCTGTCGTGCGTTGCACTCCTCATTCGCTCCCCTCCCCACCATCTTACATCCACCCCACTCAACACAGGCATAGTCCATACTACGTGCTCCCAGTGTACTTACCTGTTGGTCTGGAGGACCGTAGAGTAGCGCATACTGGGGGAGGACCCCATCAACAAGTTTATCCAATTCCTCAGATGTGAAGGCAGGGGCCCTTTCCCCAGTCGCAGCAGCCATTGTCTCTTCCAGACCGAGTTCACAGCAGCACTTGCAGTATAGGTCCTCTCCTGTGGATGATCAGGTCTCGAGTGATTAAGCAAGTAGAAAATGGCGGTCACGCCCGCGGCGGTGCGTACCGCGGCGGTGCGTACCACGACCGCCGGCGCACATCGTCATTGGCTCCTGAGACCCATAGGGTTCAATGTTAACCAATGCTGCTTTGCGCTGCGGTCTTCGACCGCCTACCGCCACGGTGTGCCACGCCAGCGCCTTGACCTCACATCCCATTGTCACACCTCACAGGTCAGACAGCCGCCATTTCAAGGGCCCACATGGCTGAATTTCTACGGCGTCACACAGGCCTAGGCCTTGCATTGCCACTCATACAAGCCATTCAATGCATAGCGAATCGTGTAATGTGCAAGCTGTGGTTACGTACCTGTGGGTTGATTGAGTCTGTGCTCCATGTTGTCCTTCCTAAGCACCGTCCGCTGGGACTTGCGAGGAGATGGAGGAATCCTCCCGTGTACAGACCGCTGGTGGACCTGTCGACAATGGAAGAAAGACATGTCATACTTACATACAGACTTGACCGAGCCACTATACAGGAACTGTGTGCCCAGCTGGAGCCAGACCTGATGTCCCCCATTCGCCAACCCACAGGGATTCCCCCTCTGGTGCAGGTTCTGTCAGTACTCCATTTTTTGGCAAGTGGATCATTCCAAACAACAGTGGCCATATCATCAGGGATGTCTCAGTCTATGTTTTCTAATGTTTTGTCCAGAGTGTTGTCTGCCCTGATGAAATACATGCGGAGCTACATTGTTTTCCCTGAGGTGGGAGATTTGGCTACAGTGAAGGGTGATTTCTATGCCCTTGGACATATCCCCAACATCATTGGTGCCATTGATGGGACCCATGTGGTCTTGGTTCCCCCCAGTGGAAGTGAGCAGGTGTACAGGAACAGAAAAAGTTATCATTCTATGAATGTCCAGGTGGTCTGTTTGGCTGACCAGTACATCTCCCATGTAAATGCCAAGTTCCCTGGGTCAGTGCATGACGCGTACATCATGCGAAATAGCAGCATCCCTTATGTGATGGAACAGCTACAGAGACACCGTGTGTCGCTAATAGGAGACTCTGGTTACCCCAACCTGTCGTGGCTACTGACCCCAGTGAGGAATCCCAGGACAAGGGCAGAGGAACGTTACAATGAGGCCCATGGGCGAACTAGGAGGATTATAGAAAGAACCTTCGGCCTCCTGAAGGCCAGGTTTAGGTGCCTGCATATGACAGGGGGATCCCTAATGTACTCACCAAAGAAGGTGTGCCATATCATCGTGGCCTGCTGTATGCTTCACAACCTGGCTTTGCGCCGCCAGGTGCCTTTCCTGCAGGAGGATGGTCCATATGGTGGTGTTGTAGCAGCTGTGGAGCCTGTGGAGAGTGAAGAGGAGGAGGACGACGGGGACGACACAGACAACAGGGACACAGTGATACAACAGTATTTTCAGTAGCACACAGGTACGATTCATCCACGCCATTTTACATTTACTTAAAGTCTCCTTCCCCTCTACTGTCTGAGTTCCCCCCCAGTTCCTGTTAACTGAGTTGTGACTTTCCCTTCCGTTTTCAGAGCTGTGGGCCCCACTGCGTGACCTCTGCTTTGTTTGCCCATGGACTACAGCTGTGTGACAGTGGTATGTTGTCATCACAATGTAACTGAACATTTTGGCACCGTTATGTCTAATACATTTGTTCAAAATACAAGCAGACTCCAGATTTTTTTAGTGCAAGAAGTGATTTAATTCAAGTGCTAAATTTAAGGAACATGATTGTAAAACGGGGATGGGTGATGGTGGAGTAATGTCCATGGCAGAGTCCAGTTCTCAGTCGCACAGGTGCATTGTCCATATGCCTGTGGAAGGATGGAGCAGTGGCAGTTTACGTTTGGACAGGGTGACAATGTGGGACAGTGGGATGACATCAGGGGGTATCGTTTGCTGGCGGGGGTCTTGCAATCCTACTCTGTCTTCTTGTGAGATCTCAGGTTCCGCTTGCGGGGTGGTTCTTCTTCTGCAGGAGGTGGGGTTCTGGTGGCCTGTCGTTGTGTGGGGGCCTCCTGTCCACTAGCGCCGGCGGAGGTGGTAGGCTGCTCCTGGTCCAGGCTAGTGACAGGGGCCCTTTGTGGTGCCACATGGTCCCGCAATGTGGTGACTATCTGGGTTAGGGCCACGACGATGGTCCCCGTTGCGGAACTAATGTTCCTCAGTTCCTCTCTGAACCCCATGTACTGTTGCTCCTGCATGACCTGGATCTCCTGGAACCTGGCCAGTACCGTAGCCATCGTCTCCTGGGAGTGGTGGTATGCTCCCATGATGGAGGAGAGGGCCTCTTGGAGAGTCGGTTCCCTGGGCCTGTCCCCCCCCTGTCGCACAGCAGCCCTCCCAGTTCCCCTATTTCCCTGGGCCTCTGTCCCCTGGACGGTGTGCCCACTACCACTTCCCTCAGGTCCCTGTTGTTGTTGGGGTGGTGGGTCAACCTGGGTGCCCTGTAGTGGAGGACAGACCGCTGATTGACGTGTCCTGGAGACAGAGGCATGGGCCCGCTGGGTGGGAGCTCTGCTGGGGTTCCCAGAGAGGGTTAGGTCTGGTGTAGACTGTGGCTGTCTGTGGGGAACCGACTGTCCCGAGGTCCCCGATGGGCCGGGCTGGTCATCAGGGTCCAGGGAGACAGAGCTGCTGTCATCACTGGGGGCCTCTTCTGGGGGTGGGATAGACATCTCTGGACCCTCCGTGGCGGTGTGGTGGCGTTCGGGTCCTGCAGGGGTATAAGAGTATGGTTATTGCTTCTGTGTGTGGCATTTCGTGTAATGGGTGGGTGGCCGTGTCCCCCAGTGCTGGCATTCCCTTGTGGGGGCTTTTGTGACAGTGGCTTGTGGGGGTGATGGGTGTGTGCAGTGGGCATGGTTTGGGGATGGGTGTCCATGCTTTGGGGACGCATGCAGGGCTAGGTTTTGGGATGGGTGGGTTGTGATGGTGAGCCATTTGCAAGGAGTTGGTGTGATGGGGGTGGGGGTGAGGGTGGGGGTATTATTTGGCATGCAGGTGGGGTGGGGGGAATGAAGTAGTGGAGATTTGACTTACCAGAGTCCATTCCTCCACCTACTCCTGCGAGGCCCTCAGGATGCAGGATGTGCAAGACTTCCTCCTCCCATGCTGTGAATTCTGGGGGAGTAGGTGGGGGTCCGCCGCCAGTCCGCTGTACCGCGATGTTGTGCCTTGATACCATGGAAAGCACCTTCCCCAGTAGGTCATTCCACCGCTTCCTGATGTCGTCCCGATTGTGTGGATGCTGTCCCACAGCGTTGACCCTGTCCACTATTCTGCTCCATAGCTCCATCTTCCTGGCAATGGTGGTGTGCTGCACCTGTGCCCCGAAGAGCTGGGGCTCTACACAAACTATTTCCTCCACCATGACCCTGAGTTCTGCGTCAGAGAACCTGGGGTGTCTTTGGGGTGCCATGGGGTGGTGTGGATGAGGTGAGGGGTGGTGTATGTGTTGTAGAGTGTGGTGAGTGTGGTGGTGTATGGTGTTTTGTGCGTGGAAATTGTGTGGGTGATGTTGTGATTTGCCTCTGTGTGATGGTGTACTCTATGCTGTGCTCTCTCTCTCTCTGTCCTTCACTCGCAATTGTGGTCGTAGGGGTTTGTGGGTGATGTGGGTGTGTGTTTTATAGTTAATTGGGTGTGTGGGAGTGGTGTGTGTATGTGTCTCAGGTGTGTGTATTTTTTATTATCCAATGTGGTAGTGTTTTGTAAAGGTGTGTGTATTTTGAGCGCGGCGGTGTGTACCGCCAATGGAATACCGCGGTTGAAAGACCGCTGCGGGATTTGTGGGTCGGAATGGCATGGGCGTATTTCTGTTGGCGTGACGGTGGAGGTTTGGTCATCGCCAGTTTCCCGCTGACCTTTGGTATGGTGGACTTTTGTGGATGTCGGGTTTTTGGCGGTTTGCCCGTTGCGGGTCAGAATGACTGTGGCGGTTTACCGCGGCCGCGGCGGTGTTATGGCGGCCTTCTGGCTGGCGGTAAGCGACTTTTACCGCCGAGGTCAGAATGACCCCCTATGTCACTATTCTCCACTGCTCTAAACATTATTCAATTCTGTGCATCTTTGATTGTACACACACACACCTCTCTAGTGCATTCAGTAATAGACAGATGTTATAGTTAGGATATAGAATACAAAAAACTTTAGAAATTCACTGAACAAAACAAAAGTTAGAAGGACGTTATAGTTAGAAAATACATTCTAAAAAAAACATTAGAATTTCACTGAAAAAAATAAACTTTACAAGGACCTTGTAGTTAGGTAATAGAATTAAAAAAAGTAGAAATTCACTGAAAAAAACAAAGATTATGGGGACGTTATTGGGCCTAATTTACAGTTTAGCAGAGCGAGTCACTCTATCACAGACATGATGTTATCCCGTCCCCCGTACTATGATCCCATATTGGCCTATAGAGATCGTAAAACAGTGGATGGGATATCTGTCACATTTGTGATGGAGTAACCCATCTGCCAATCTCTAAATCAGGCCCATACTTAGGTACTGAATTTACTTTCACTAAATCATAGAAATTCAGCAGTTACAGTTACTTGACCTAATTATAACTATAACTTATGCCACTGCAATGCACTGCTTATAACTTCACATATTACAACACTCATGACATGGTCAGTGACATCACTTGTGACTACTCAAATGACATGAATATATATATATATATATATATATACGTATATATATATATATATATATATATAGTCACTGAAGAAAACAAAGGTTACAGGGGCGTTATAGTTCTGAATTTACTCGCACAAAACCCTTGAAATTCAGCAGTTATAGGTAGAGTTCTTTCATTTAACTATAACTTACGCCTTAAGGTAAGAATAACTCGCGCCCTTGCCATGCACAGTTGTCTGATCAATAATTTTATTGGAAATGTTGCAGTGATAGTATGAAAGGTGGGATAGAAGATGTCAAAAATTATATAACATGGAGTAATTAACTGTGCGTGGCGAAGGCACGAGTTTTAGTTACCTTAGGGCACAAGTTATAGTTACTTGAAAAAACTATTACTGCTGAATTTCAATGGTTTTGTACGAGTAAATTCAGAACCTAACTCTAACATACCTTTGTTTTTTTCAGTGAATTTCTATGTTTTTTTAGCATACAGTAATTTTCAATACTATACGTTAATCCAAACAACGCCTTTGGCCATGTGTGGCACCACTTTGATACTGGGCCTCGCCTGGAGCCAGGTCCAGAGCCAACCCCCAATAAGTACCCTACCTTGCACCATGCACGGCCTTCTCCCGTACACAGTAGAGGTTGTCCACAAGGTTTGGTCTGTAGCCAGTCCCTGCTCCCAACCCCTTAATCACTCAACCCAGTGCTGTGCACAGCCCTTTGCACATGCACTGCAGAAGTTGTCTGTGTCCTCCTTGGGTGTGGGAATAGGTGTGAGAAGCTGTAGCTGGGGGTAAGAGTAGCTATCAGAGTGTCTGTCTCGGTATGAGAATGCATACATCAGTGTTTTAGTGGGTACATCAGTATGTGGGTGGGTCTGTGAGTGGGTGCATCACGGTGTCAGTGGATCTGTGAGTGGGTGTGTGAACCTCCAATTGAATGTTTGAGTGGGTGCATAACTGTCTGGGTGGGTCTGACTGGGTGTGTGAGGGTCTGTCTGGTACTGTGAGTGAGTGCATGAGGCTCTAAGTGGGTCTGTGATTGGATGCGTGAGTGCCTGAGTGGATTTGTGAGTGGGTGCATGAGTGTCTGAGTGGGACTGTGTGTGGGTGTGTAAGTGTCTTAAGTGAGTGGGAGAATTGACTGAAAGAGAGATAAAAAGAGAGAAAGAAAGTAAGAGTGAAAGAGAGAGTTTTTTGTGGCTTTAATATCTCAAACACTTAAAATTAGATATTTTTGTGGGATTTAAAACATTTATTTATTATTTTATCAACAGTATAATTTTGTTTTTGTTAAATAAACAAAACAAATGGAAATGAGTCCAGTTGCACTCGAACCACCAAAGCTCAATCTGCGACCTTCATAATGAGCTATGTTTTTGATTCTTTTTTTACCTTTTTTTAGCCTTTTATGGGTTATCTGGGACCGCAAGGGAGCCCCCTAAGGTCTCTCCTTATTTATTTATGTATTTATTTATTTTTAAATTGTAAGAAAATGCTCTTTATGGGACCTGGGACCTGGACCTGGGACCACGAGGGAGGCCTTAAGGGCTCCTCTGCAGCCCCTCCCTATATATTTATTTTTTAAAAATTAAATAAAATGCCCTTTACTGGCTACCTGGCACTGCAGGGGAAGCCTTAGGGCTTCCCCTGCAGTACGATTGTAGCCCATTGCTTTAACAGCAGTACCATTGTTTAGACTGCAGTACCATTGCAGTACCATTGCCTTGTCTGCAGCTCTATTTTCTGCAGAAGCATTTCATCTCTGTCCCCTGCACACGAAAGCTCTGCTGTTTGACAGCGGGACCTGCTTCAAGGGTCCTGCTGTCAAACCGCAGAGTGTTTTCTGTGGCTTGGCTGCAGCGCTGCAGCAATGCCACAGCAAACAGCTATATCCCAGGGGTGGGCACCCTGAGACATAGCAGGAGCTGGCCCTGGGGGGTGGCGGTCCCCATGGTCATCAGAGGCTCCAAGAGGGGGGCTGCGTGACCCCCTCCAACAAGTACATAGCTCCAGGGGTGGTGGTCGCCAGGACAGCAGGGGGCCACGTGCCCCCCCAAAAATACATTGCATTTTGCCCGAGTGGTGGTGGTCCCTGGGGCATGGGGAGCCACATGCACCCCTGCATAATGTTAGCTCCTAACCCTGGGGAGGTGGTGGTCCCTGGGGCAGCGGAGGGGTCCAGGCGGCCACCCGCATACTATATGAAAGCCCTGGGGAGGTGGTGGTCCCCGGGGCACTGGGTTGGGGCCAGGAGGCCAACCCGCTTTTCTTTTTGAAAAAGCCCCTGGGACTTGGCCCACCTGGGGGCATTAGACTAACACATTTTGTCCAGTAGTTTTTGTGCTATTGCTGTTAAAGTTCCCTATGGAAAAATGATTGGAGTAAATGTGTTTTGTGACCCCCCTTTTTTTCACCCCACCCCCGAAACTTTCCACCCAGCAGCTGTGGGAACTGGCAAATTTTCTGGGAAAGTTTTGTGAAGATTGGTCTAGTAGCACCAAAAATATAGGCTAGTAAAAAACAATAGGTCTGAGCTACCTAGTGACAACTGCCTATATATATATATATATATATATAAAAAAACAACCAAAAACAACCTACACGCCGCTCTCCTCGACACCGCCAACTGGATGATCACTAACCACCTCAAGCTCAACTCAAACAAAACCGAGATCATCATCTTCGGCCCCAACAAAACCACATGGGACGACTCCTGGTGGCCCACCGCCCTAGGCCCGGCACCCACCCCCGCAAACCACGCACGCAACCTCAGCATCATCCTTGACCCCTCCCTCTCCATGACACAGCAAATCAATGCTCTAACCGCCTCCTGCTTCCACACACTCCGCACTCTAAAAAAATCCTTCAAATGGATTCCCCCAGAAATCAGAAAGACAGTCAACCACGCACTCATCAGCAGCAGACTGGACTACGGTAACACCCTCTACGCCGGCACCACACTCAAACTCAAACGCAAACTCCAGAGAATCCAGAACATAGCTGCACACCTCGTCCTTGGCCTCCCCCACCACGAACGAATCTCACCACACCTCAAATCCCTTCATTGGCTCCCCATAGACAAGAGAATCACATTCAAGATCCTCATCCATGCACACAAATCCCTCCACAACACCGACCCAACCTACCTCAATGAAAGAGTTAACTTCCACACTCCCACACGCAACATCCGATCAGCAGATCTCGCCCTAGCCACAGTCCCCCGCATCCAACGCACCACCACATGAGGCAGGTCTTTCTCCTACCTCGCCCCCAAAACCTGGAAGTCCCTCCCCACCGACCTTCGCAAAAACAAAGACCTCCTGATCTTCAGAAAGAACCTCAAGACATGGTTGTTCGATCAGTGACCATCCCTGCCCCCCCCCGACTTCCATTCCCCCTGCGCCTTGAGACCCTCATGGGTGAGTAGCGCGCTCTACAAATTTTTTTGATTGATTGATTGATTGATATATAAATATATATATACACACACACACACACATATATATATATATATATATATATATATATATATATATATATATATATATATCTCCATATATATATATATATATATATATATATATAGATACATACACATGTATACACACATGTATACACACATATATATTTAGCTCCAACCAACCCAGCGGACGTAATCGGCGATAGCAGGATTTTGATTGGATATATATATATATATATATATATATATATATATATATATATATATATATGGTCGATACGGGTAAGACAGTCGTTTATAAACTTTGCTAAGATAACTTCATACTGGAGTGCGGACTTTCTCTTTTTTGCTTTCAGTATTTACTTTGCCAAGTGAGTGTTCACCACATTTCAGCGGGTCCTGCTTCTGATGGTCCAGCACCGACCCGTTAGGCCAAAATAAGGACATAATCAGGACTAGCAGGACTTTGATCTCCAATTAAAGTCCTGCTATTGCCAATGTCTTGCAATAGGATAATTCGGGTCATGGTTTTTAATAGCACGGAAATGTTCAAGGATCATTTTCTTTACTGAAAAGTTTATGCTACCTACATAATATAAGCCACAAACACATACCAAAATGTAAACAACAAAATCACTATTATAGGTGATAATGTTTTGATAGTACACCTTTTTCCTTTATGTAATGTGTAGTTCTTCTTATTAATACTGTAGGTGCCGCTTTGCAATTGCTACACGTAAAAAACCTTTCTTGTTCTCTAAGCCAATTGCTTTGGGCCTCCTGTTCAGGAGTACAATGACTATGGAATAAACAGTCCTTCAAAGAGCTGCTTCACCTGTATGTAATCAATGCGTAGGGGGTCACAATCTTCTCAATCTCCTCATCTGATTTTACCAAATACCAGTGCTTTCCCAAAATGCATCTGACATTATTTGATTCACTGTTATATGTAGCAATTAGTCTAATCTCATTCTGACCTTTATCTTTCTTTTTTGTTATCAACAGGCTATCTCTTGCAACGTTCACCACTGCTCCCTCGATTACATTCAATGGATAACCTCTAGCTCTGAATCTCTTCACCATGTTACTTTGCGCTATGTCAAAGGTAGCTGCTGTACTGCAGTTGCGCTTAGCTCGGATTAACTCACCATAAAGAATGCTCCACTAAAGTTTTGGTGGATGACTGGCTGCTGCGCATATGCACATATAATATCAGAAAATATTATCAATGAAACATTACCAGTCAAATTATTGTTGAAAAAACTGTGCATGGTGAGGGCGCAAGTTATAGTTACCTTAGGGAACGTGTTATAGTTACTTGAAATAACTCTAACTATAACTGCTGAACTTCTATGGTTTTGTGCAAGCAAATATAGAACCTAACTATAACATCGCTGTAACCTTTGGTTTTTTAAGTGAATTTCCAGGCTTTTTTTAATTCTGTTTCCTAAATATACCGTCCATGTAACCTTTGCTATATATATATATATATATATACAAACACACACACACACACACACATATATATTTAAATATACGTATATGCAAAAGAGAAGAAAGACCTCTGGGTAGTTCCCAAATTTAGGTGGAGAGCAGCTCCAGTATAGAGCACCCTACAACACCAGCAACACACTAGATTTGCTCATCTCAAAACATATATTCACATATATATATATATATATATATATATATATATATATATATATATATATATATATATATGTGTGTATATGTGTATATATATATATATTTATATATAAATATACATACACACACACACATATATATATATTTATATATACATATGCAAATAAGAAAAGAGAACTCTGGGTAGTTCCCAAGTTTAGGTGCTCTCCACCTAAACTTGGGACCTACCCAGAGTTCTCTTTTCTTTTTTGCATAATTTATGCGTCACTCTAACCCTGAAAGGGATTTGTTTAGTCAAATATATATATATATATACACATATATATATATATATATCTATAGATAGATAGATAGATATATATACATATATATACATACACAAACATAAACGCACACATATATGGCGCCTCCCCAAAGCCTCCAGTTTTCCATGATTTTTTAGGCTTTTGATAAAATGCCTCTTCTGACCACAAATATTCTGTCTTCACTTTTCTCTTTTATCCTTCATCGACTGGGAATGAACTGTGACAATTTGTGTTTGTTCTGAGGTATTAAGTGAAGTGTTGGTGGCACTTTGTTCCAGTTGAGGCAGTAGCTCTTGCATTTCTATGCACTTGATGATTCAATTGCAGCACCAAGTTGATCAGGGCACCTGTGGGGTGATATACCATGTATGCCAACTTGTCATTCAGCTTGTCATTTAAGCTTCTATAGAATAGCAAAGCTCATATGGTTTCAGATTACTCTGCTTCCACTACCAAATGGCTGAAATGCACTAAGCATTTTACCAAGTCGTAGTTGTCCTGCTGCAGTTCTAGCAGTTCTTATTTACTATTAGGATCATTATAAGTCAATAAAAAATGTGACACAAGCTCAGTTTGCACAAAGTTAAATAGCATCAGATGATCCTCAGCAACCAGTGAAATTGACCATGTGACAGGATAGCAACCTTACCTCAAGGACTCAGAAACACTAACCAATAAGACAGGATGTGCAAGATACACTGGGTCAGAATATGTTTAGGCCCATATTTATACTTTTTTTGCGCCACATTTGTGTCACTTTTTGATGCAAAAGCGGCGCAAACTTCCAAAATACAATTATATTTTGTAAGTTTGTGACGCAAATGCAGCGCAAAAAAAGTATAAATATGGGCCTTAGTTTTTGTGGATCCTAGCGAAGATATTCTGTGGGGGGGGGGTTCAAGGAAATAGACACTTGGCTACCTAAAACCAGATGCAGAGGATTGACAGTCAAGGACCATGAGGACAGCTGAAGCTGCCCCTCCTCAAATTGGTTGTGAGGGGGTTGTTGTACCCCATTGTTGAAGGCAATCTAAATGTTGCTCTCTATAACAAGATATCAGGGACCTCAATGTTACGTTCTCCACATCTGTCCACTCCACCTGTCTCTACAAGGCCTGTAAATTATTTTCTAGAGCTGCTATGCTAAACGCTCCTGCCACCATGCTGCTTAGACAACCTAAACTTAACGTCACCGGACCTTCACTGATTTACCGGACTACAGTAACTGCGCACAGTGGTACCAATGGAAGGGTAGAAGGGGGTCAATAAATAACTAATCAAAATAAAGAACAAAAAAGATTTAAAGAATGTTCGTTTCTAGCGGAGAAGGCAAATTAGGAGGTCACAAGTCTTGTCATAAATTTCTTTTATATTTCTATACTTTTCTGTGTTGGGCTACGCTTTGCGGAGGGAGAGTAATAACTTGTGCTTTGCAAATCTGAATTTCAGGATATCATTGTTGCGGTAATGATTAGATGATAAGCCTCATCAATGAACATATATATAATGAATTATTGCCAACGTGCTTTCCACTCCCTTTCCCCAAAGGTAATTAAGCAATCCCACATACTTGTAATGATGAGGGATATCAGTGCTGGTCCCTTCCTGACAGGTAGAAAACAGGTAAGTCAAGCTCCTGCCACACTTGTCAGAATCTACAGACATGAGCTGTGGAGTACCCCAATGGCTGAGCCCACGCTGATCAACAGCTACATGACCCCACTCACCCCTATCATCAGCAACTACAGTATGAACATTGCCTCCTATGCTGATAACACCGAGCTGATCATCTCCTTGATCGAGAACCCCTCAATTACCAAGAAGAACTTCAGGGATGGTTTGGAGGCAGTCACCAACTGGATGAGGAAGAGCTGCCAAATGCTGAGCTCTGACAAGACTGAGACCCTCATCCTGGGACCCTCCTTCTCAGCCTGGCACAACTCCTGGAGACCCTCAACACTTGGAAGGCCCTCCATCCCCACAGATGAGGCATAAAACCTCAGCGTCATCCTTGACTCAACGCTCACCATGACCAGACAGGTCAACTCCATTGCCTCCATCTGCTTCCACATCCTCTGACTCCTACAGAAGATTTTCAGATGGAAACCAACCGAATGCCAAATAAACCGTGACACACATGCTAATTACAAACAGACTTGACTACGGCAACTCCCTCTATGCTGGAACCTCAAAGAAAAACCTGAGCAAGCTGCAACAAATTCAGAACGTCGCCACCAGACTCGTCTTCAACATCCCCTGCTAGGAACACATCACAGAACACCTGAAAGACCTCCACTGGCTCACCTTCCAGAAGAGGATCAACTTCAAACTTCTCGTTCATGCCTACAGACCCCTCCACAACATCAAAACAAGGTACTTGAACCACCATTTCACATGGTACTCCCCTTCCAGACCTCTCCATTCATCCCAGCAGTTGCTCGCCAACTTACCCCGCATAACGAAGTCCTTGGCTGGAGGAAGAACTTTCACCTATCTGGCAGCAAAAGGTTGGAACACTTTACCTCTTCACCTCAGACAGTTGCCAATGCTGCCTAAGTTCAGGAAGGACCTCAAGACCTGACTCTTCAACTGAACTCTGAGGACACACCCATCAGTGATTTGAGACCCTATGGGTGAGTAGTGCGCTCTAAAAATATTTGGTTGATTGCCTGATTAGTTAGTGACATAGAATTTGTACTTCTGCTCTCAGAATTGAATATAGGTGTTTCTTCACACCAAGTTAACTGAGAATTAGAATGCAAATGAAGCAGCTTTTGTGTGCAAAAGGAGAAGAAAAATATAACTATCTCACAGCAGGTGAGATAAAGTACATTATGTGATGGCGGTGTATTATAATATATATTTATTTCTCTGGAGTACTGTTGTCAAAAGAGGCCCACTTCTAGAGAGACCAATGGCAACAGACTGTTAAAGTAAATCAGTTTTGATCCTTAATGTTGGTAAAACTATACTAAGTTTGTGAGGAAAGGTAAATCACTTATCTGCCCTTGTTAGAATTGCTGAGTTTTGTTCCCTCAGTAAGTCCAAGGAACTCCACACACCTAGGGGCATATTTATACTCCATCTGCGCCGAATGTGCGTCAAAAATTTTGACGCACATTCAGCGCAAACCTTGCCCCGTATTTAAATTTTGATGCCCGAGTCCGCGGACAACAAAATTTCACCGTGTGCGTCATTTTTTGGATACGGCAACCCGCCTTGCGTTAATTATGTGCAAGGTAGGCGTTCCCGTCCAAAAAATGACTTAAACGGCCGTGCGTCGTATTTATGCTTTTGGGGCAAAAATGACGCACAGCCGGGAGGCGGAGCCGGAAAATGACGCACAGCCCGATTTGCGTCAAAATTAACGCCTGGGTCAGGGCAGGCGTTAAAATGGGGCAAACACACCTGTATTTAATCAGAACACACAGAAACGACAGCAGAGCAGCAAGAGGGAGACATGGAGGTGCTTCTCATCCAGCATGCACGCAGACGCAGAGCCCAACAGCAACAACAGCAGCTACCACAACACCAGCAGGGACCCCAAAGGCAGTGCAGAAGGCAGGAGAGGATATTCCGCCCAGAACAACCCTTCATGGCCTCAGGGAACATGACATCACCCAGAGGTACAGGTTGAACTGGCAAGCCATTCAGCAGCTGCTGCGAAACATAGAGCCACTGTTGGCACCCACCTTGCTGACACCCTGCACCCTCCCAATAGAAACCAAGCTGCTTGCCGTACTTCACATGCTGGCAAGTGGCTCTTTTCAAACAACTGGTGCCCTGGTTGCCGGAATATCACAGCTGTCATTCTCTGCCTTTTTCCCCAAAGTACTGGATGCCATCATTGGACTCACACCCTGCCACATCTGCTTCCCTAGCACACTGCAGAAGCAGCAGGAAACAAAACAGGGGTTCTACCTCGTTAGTGGCTTCCCACACGTCCTTGGTGCAATCGACTGCACAAATGTACGCCTTGTGCCACCTGCTGCAACTGAACACCTCTACCGCAACAGGAAGCACACACATTCCATCAATGTGCAGGCCATTGTCGATCACCAAGGATTGATCACCAACATCGTGGCAAAATATCCTGGGAGTGTCCATGACTCATTCATCTTCCGTCACAGCACCATCAATCAACACTTCCAGGATGGACGGTATGGCAATGGACTACTTGTTGGTAAGTACAAAAACCTACTTATATACACACTGCACAGCTACCCTCTAGGACACACAACACATACACCACAACAGCAACATGTCGACAGGAACACACTGAGGTTGTGACATCGTTAGCCATGTTTCTTAGGTCACCATTGAACCTGTCACACATCTGAAATTACTGTATAGCCTAATGTTGAGACGTCAATGATCACAACGTTTGGAGTGGGTTGCCTAAATGTCACCTTGCAAATTGTAAGTGTCTCAATTATGTTTACATTAGTCCATTACATAAGTCTAAAGGTATGGGATGTCCAGGGTAAACTGATATGAACGTGTTAACCTCTGTATGGAACTATCATCTCACCCCCAGTGAAGACACAGGGACACCTGTCTCACAAGTCACAATGCTAGAGAGGGCACACTGAACTGCAAATCCCAAAACATACTGCAGACAACTGGTTAGCAGCCAAACACTCCTCCAGCCAAGGAAACAACACAATGTAGATGGTACATCCTACAAGCCTAGGATGCGACATAATAACACAAAAGAGTCACAGACAACACAAGACAACTACTGCCATGCAAGGTGATTTCAATGGGGCTAGCACTGACTGTGAAAGACTTCTGCAACAGCATTCCATCTGGTCTTCTCTAAAGTGTACATCATTTATACAGGAAAATTATTTATAATGTTTATGTGAACACGTATTGCTTTATACATTTTCAAAGGCAATTTTTAGCCAACTGTATAATTTGAAAGACATTTGTTTTATTGTCAATATTATTAACATTAAGCCGTTCTTGCTTTCCAGAACGTTTTACAAAATGTTATAATACAGAACTCTAGATGAACACAATAGAGAATATTACATTTCATATTTAGACATATTTATTGAAGAAATCAAGAGCGAGAACTAAGATGCGCTTCCCTTTGTCCAAAAGTCCCCCTGTATATTTTCTGATAATTTAGGCCCTCAATTTCACATTGTCGTTAAATAACTCCTACAGCCGCGGTGACGGCCGCCAACATACCGCCACCACGGCTACCATCTGTCTTCCATATTATGAGCACTGCCTGACTTCCTCAATAATAAGGGTGGAAATCTGGCAGTGTTCTTTGTGGCGGAAGGTGGTAACCTGCCGCTGCTACCACCAGCACCGCCCCGCCAGTAGAATGCCACAGCAGTGTTTTGACCAGGTAGCAGCACCCTGTCCCATTCCCTGCCAGACGACCTCCTCGACGGACAAGGTAAGTTAGGCAACTGACAGAGGAGGGCGATGGGAGAGTGGGGGGTGTTGTGTTTGAGTCTGAGTGTGTGCATGAATGCTTGAGTGTGTGTGTGAATGTGTCTGTGAATGTTGTGTTGTATGAATGGTTGTATGTGTGTGTATGAAAGCGTGTATGCCAGTGTGTGTATGAATGCGTGTATGCCAGTGTAAGTGAATGGGTGCATTTGTGGTGCGTGTTGGTGTCTTTGTGTGTGTATGGGGGAAGGGGTGTGTGGGGTGAGGGGTGCTGTGACTGTAGTGTGGGGTTGGAGTAGGGGGGTGATGTGTGCGTATGTGGCTGTGGGGGGTGGGGTCAGTTGTGTGGTGTGTGGTGTGTGCGTGTCTGTGGGTGTGTGCGAGTGAATCGGAGGGGCTGCGGGGGTGACGGAGTGGATCAGAGGGAGGGCTTAGTGTGTGTATGGGGGTGAGTGTGGATGGAGGGGGGATGTCAGGTGAGTGTTTGGGGTGGGGCAGCAGCCTACCGGTGACAGGGAAGGAATTCCCGGTGACCAGTAGGGCCTACAGCCATGGTTATAGTGGCATTGCTAACGCCGCGGAAACCATGGTGGTAGACTGGCTCATAATGCTCACTCTGTTGGCTGCCGGACTGGAGATGGACTTCTCTGGCCTGGCGGCTCATATCACCATGGCGGTATGAGTGGTTAATTGGCGGGGTGGATGCAGCCAACCCGCCAATCTCATAATGGAGCATATGTACCGCCAGCCTGTTGGTGGTAGTACCGCCACATTACCCTGGTGGACATAATGAGGACCTTAATGCTAACATTTTGCACCTGTGGAGAAAGAGTTGTCTGCTGAAGTTATCCTTTTAATTTTTCTTTTATTGAGATATGGTTTATATTTTCCCTGCCTAAGTGTAAAGTCTCTTTATCCTCACAGTATCCTTAGATGTGTGTAAAAGGGCAAACAGTGTAGTTGTTCATGATGTAATCTATTGTGATTTGGTTGCTACTAACATAGAAAAAAACAACCAGTTCAGTTGGTTTTGACATGCATTTTCTTGGTAGTGTTTTGTATTTCCCTGAACCAAGAACATTTTGTATGGACTGGGCATAGTGTTTCAGTAATAGAGCTCTGGTTAGAGGCTAGAGGCTTCGTCATAATAAGGAGGCACTTTTCCACTTTCTCTCTTTTTCCCCCATTTTAACATGGGAGTTATATGAGATTAGCAATCAGCTGCTGATTTGAGGTATTTTCCCAAGGGCGACTGGGAAAGGACCAAATTCCACAGCAGCCTCCATCCAAGGGGGCTAATGTAGTAAAAACGTTTGTAAAGAAGGCTCGAGAGGATTACAGACATTTAGGGAGTTCAGTCGGTATGCAGGGGACCCAGAGAAGCAAGGACTATGAGGAGAAAGAGGAATGTGCATAATGGATACAATAACACAAGATCTATTGGATATTAAAAATGTGCAAAGGCACGAAATAGAGGTTAAGAAGAACATTTTAGTTCCTTTTTGAGGGCAAGCTGAGGTGGTGATGTGAATGGCAAATATGAATGAGTTCCAAACCTTGGCCATGCATTCAATATTGGTTAAAGGTGCATCTTTAGTTACAACCAGGTGTATTCGGTAATATAGAATCAGAACTGTACAGTTTTCAGATGCAACCAGAGAGTAGTTAGAATGTATCTGTTTATGTACAATGTATACAATTTAATAGGTGGATCAATTTTCGTTATGAAACCAAGTCAGCAAGTGGAGGAGTGGGATAATACGCTCAGATATTTTGGCCCTGGAGATCAGATGGGCAGATGCATGCATGAAGGCCTTGAGTGGTTCCAAATGAATTTTAAGAATGCCCTATAGAATAGTATCACTTTAACCTGAACTGCATAGCGCCAGAGTTTGGTTACTTCTTTAATGTGTTGTTCCAGTAAGGATGGCTTTACCCCAGTGCTTAATTTGTGCTTGTTGTTTCCGGTACTGAGCACCAGAACTTATTTTGGAGGGCTGTCGTTTATTCTTCTGCCTCAAGCATTTGCTGAGAGTAAAAGACACATATGGGAAAGACAGAGGAAGAGAAAAACGAAAAAGTGTCACAATGGGAGAAAGCAGAAAGCTGCTAGAGTGAGCTGAAGGGGCAATGAGTGGCTGTAAATGAATTGAAGAGGCCCAAGAAGGCTTCAGGATTATGCTGCCTCAGTATTCAGTGCTCGCACATTTAAATGCTGCAGTTGCGTATTTAAGAGGAGAGATTTGGGCACCAGCACATTTTTATTTACAAATTAAGCACTGCTTGACCCCTTTGAATAGTTTAAAATAATGGCTCTTATTTCTAGCCATGTTGTTGATGTGTTTTTGAACAGCGAGCCTGTTATCAAGAATTAAACTAAGCAATTTGTTACGCTCGATAATGGTTAGAGAGCAATACAGGATATTAGTGGAATCCAGCAATTGTTGCACTGGGATAGAGGATATGTGTGATAAGATCAGTAAAAATAAGGTTATATTATGATTACATTTGGAGGTTGTCACATAGGAGTGTATTTTGCCCAAGATAGATGCCAATAATGAGATTTGTCCTTGGCAGGAGATATTCAAATATAATTGGGTATCATTAGCATATTGATGGAAAAATATGCTTAGTTTTTTATTGTGTTACTTAAGGTTCTAAAATGAATTTTGATCAGATCCTACTTATCCACTAACTACGAGTTAATCAATCCATAAATCCGACATCAAATCTCACAAGGTGTTTTGACATGAGAATGAGGATATGCTGATTTATGGTATCAAATGCTGTCAAGAAATCAAGCAAAATCATCCAACAAAAATAATCATTGTTGAGGTTATGAAGAGAAAGGCTTTGCAGAATAGCAGTCTTTGTTTTGCAGCCAGCTCTGATGCCTTACAGGAAGATTACGATCACGTACAAAGGTATTTAGTTGATAGTATATGTAGCTTTCTATGATTTTAGTCAAGAAAGACAGGCCACAGGTTGGACGGAAAATGTTCTAACGGTGTAATAATGTTGTGTAATTTTATATCACATTTCCTTGGATGCTAGCAGGTAGAGTGGCCATTTAATTTTAGTTGGATTATTTCAATAACTGGATATGGTAGCTCTGATTTTTTCACAGTGGTGGTTCGTAAAACCTTATGGAAGTTAGGGAATGTATAGTAGTTTTCCATTTGACAAGTGCATATGCACACCAGATTCGAAGCCGCCCCCTCCCTTCCTGGTGTCTGTGTCTTACTGTCTGTATGTTAGGTGTGTAAAGACTAAGAAAACATACTTTTATGGGGGTAAATATCGCTCTTCACTGGACTTTAAGTGTAAGTTGCCTACTAGTTGTTAGCCAAGGAAACCCCTGAATATGAAATGAATGTGTAAATTAACCATACATGTACAGTACGAAATATTATTGTATTCCAAATTTGTCATTACAATAATCACAGTTTATTTTTGTCAAAATGTAGAAAAAGTTCTTAAAACTTCATCAATGCATACAGAAATTATTGTTTTCTTTAAAACAAAGAGTCCTCGAGGTAATCTTTTACCAAAACTGCTCAAATTTGGAGCTTATTGGCTAGGATGAGGTCAGCAATTTGTAATTGTAATGTTGCTTATCTAACTGGTACTACCACCATAGTAAGAATTCTTAATTATTTCCCTACTTTCATGTAGTGGAATGGCCTCCTGGAGGTATTGATGAATTGCGGCCTATCAAATGCTTTACAGCTTCCCTCAGGATGACCTCCCCCACCCCACCAGGAAGTACAAATAAAACACATATGTGCAAACTTGCATCCTTGGTGATATTTAGGCCCATATTTATACTTTTTTAGCGTCGCATTTGCGCCTCTTTTCGACACAAAAATAGTGCAAACTTTCAAAATACAATTGTATTTTGAAAGTTTGTGCTGCTTTTGCGTCAAAAAATGACGCAAATGCGGCGCTAAAAAAGTATAAATATGGGCCTTAATGTGCAAACATATTAATAATGATAACTGGCAAACACCTAAGGGGTCAATACAGGTTTACTAAATAGACCTGAGTGGCTTGGAAAATCTCTGGTGCAGATTTAAGAGCCCCCAATGCCTCCTTGCGCCACAGTAGCGTAATTTTTTTTAATGCTAATGTGGCCCAATGAGGTCAAAATCGCAGCATCACATTTACAAAGTGGTTCATGGGTTGAGCCACTTTGTAACCCTTTGCACTACATTATGCCAGTGTCAGGCATAATGTATTCAAAGGGGGTGTTCCCCCGTTAGAGGGGGCCGAAAAAATGGCGCAAAGAAATCTAAGAGATCTCTTTGCATCATTATTTCCGGCACTTTTAATGCGAGCAGGCATTAAAAGGAGGCACACAATTGTTTACAATGGGCCTCAATGGGCTTTGCAGGATTAGTGCCAAATTATTTGACGCTAAATCTGCAAAGCTTCGCACTAGCATCTAAAATGGCGCACAAATGGTGGCACACATGGTGGCGTTAGGGGGGCGCTAAGGGGTGCAGGAAAAGTGGCACTGCACTGGGTGCAGCTCCACTTTTCTTAAATATGTCCCTAAATGCTATAACACAGATGTCTAAGTTTACACATGGTTCAAGTACAGATTGCCCATCTACTGCTCAAATTCATCAACCGAATAGGGTGTCCATTTTGGAATGGGTCACGAAGGTCGTGGAGCCCTATTAGTTGCCCGGCCTGGATCTCAGGCAACTAATAGGGCTACGCTAAGGCAGGGGGAACACGGGCTTCCCGTGGTCAGATGACGTAACTGAATCATATTAATCATATCAAAAATGTTTCCGTTGGATTGGTGGTGGTGCCAGATTAGGAAAGGACATACTCAAAATAATCCACTTGGAGGGCAATGTGAAATATCTCGAGCAGTACACGGGATAAACGTTTAAAAGGGGGGCTTCTCATTGGATAAACAGCTGTAATATGTAAAAGCCCTATTCCAGTACCCATTGGGACGTGGTTATTCATAAATCGTGACAAGCGCATTTGCTGCCTGTGTAAAGTACTTGCAGGCGAAGTTGAAGATACTGGATCCCCGTGAAGAGAAAAACAAGTGCCTTCTGTGACAGTTCCTCTACATCTATCTGATTATTACAAATGTTCTCGCCTGCCTGTGGGGGTTGAAAGAAAGTAGCCCTAACCAGGATCTGCAGTAAGCCAAGGAATGCCCTAAGTAAGGCTGGAATATCATCATGCTCTGGCAAAACTGCCGCTTCCACTGGTTTGCAGAATTAACTTCAAGTCGTTTTCAACTACCTCAGCGAGTTACGGAGACACCACTAGGATGAGTGCACCAGATTTTTGCATCGACATAAGAGGCGATTGAGTGTGTGGCGCTGTGGGTTAGTGGGAACCACGCCCTGAAACAGGGCAAAACCTAAGCCTGCATATCAGCACGGCTACTTGGGCGCAACACTGCAAGCGAGGAGCATAGTGTTTGTTAATCGAAATGCTTCAGGGTTAGCATTCAGCAAGGACTAGAGAAAAGATTAGGGCCCGTATTTATACTTTTTTAGCACCACATTTGCGTCATTGTTTGACGCAAAAGCAGTGCAAACTTACAAAATACAACTGTGGGCCATATTTATACTTTTTGACGCCAAACTGAGCCAACGCAGTTTTGCGTCAAAAATATTACCCGCAGCTAACGCCATTTCAATGCGCTGTGCGGGCGTCAAATTTATACTTTGACGCACGGCGGCGCAAACCCCAGGTGTGAGTCATTTTTTTGGACGCCACAGTGTCACGTCGTAAAGGAAAACAACGTTAACACGCCGAAAATCACTGTGAGCCGGTTTACGACACTGCAAACCGGATATGCAGCGTTTTTTTGATGCAATTGCGTCAAAATTAGTCGCAAACACAGCAAAATGTGCTAAGGAGAGCCAAAATGGATCCCAGATGCTTGCACAGACCACAGGAAGATGACAACAGACCAGGAACCAGCTAGGAGGACCCACACAAGACCTAGGACGGGGAGAAAAAGAAAATAAAGTATTGCTTTAGTGCAGAGGAACAGGAAATTCTGGTGAAAGAGGTGACGGAACACCAGCATCAACTGTTTGTCACCTCAAAATTGTCAATCAGTAGGAGAGAGGCAATATGGCAACAAATTGTTGACAAGATCAACAGTGTGGCAGAAGTACGCAGAACAGTCATCGAGTGCAAGAAACGCTGGACATGACTGCAAGCGCAGGACCAAGGAAAAGATGGCCAGGAACAGGAAGACAGCACTGCAGACTGGAGGTGGGAGTCCTGCACCACAGGAGCCCCTGGACCACATGGAGGAGATGGTGGCAGCCGTCATCCATGAGGAGATTGTCACAGGGATTCAAGGACAGGAAAGCGCAGACTACCAGGAGACAACACACAGGCAGGGTAAGTCGCATAGGGATTTAAATGCACTTATGTCATCTGCAACAGGGAGGGCGGACATACCTACTACACAATGCATGCAAGTCATGACATTAAGGGAGTGGCATGGGTAAAGGGGCACGGCACAGGGGCATGGCCCATACTGAGGAAACCTGGGGCACACCTCTACATACACAACACCAACAACCTTTGCATGGGGGTATGCTGCCATGCCAAGGATGGTGCAAAGGTAAAGCCAGGCCAGGAGGGCAGGGTACAACATAAAACTGGCAGCCCGTCACACGTCAGCCAGTATACTCCCTACATTAACTAGGGCCCAATTAACAACCTCTGGCCATACCTGCAAGTGAAATGTAACATTGACAACACTTGCCACTACCACCTCCGCTGTGTGTGCAGGTCAAGTAGCTAATGTCAGTATCGTCCCCATGGATCTAAAACACCCAAATTAGAGGGTTCAGGATGACAACGTTAACAATCCCCTGAAATCAAGACAAATGTTCCAGTCCTGTCAAATGTGAATGTCCATAGTTGCCACAAACATCAGCCAATGTCATCAACATTAGGAGGTACACAGCAATAATGTCAAACCCATGCTGCATATGGCAGGGTCCACCCTGTGCCTGGGTCACAATGCAACATCCCAAATGTCATATTGCTCAGACAACAGCATTGAGGGGGAGGACACATGTAACTGGTTATTGAAATACACCTGCACAGTCAGAGGAGGAAATAGGACACTGCTACGACTATCAGGGCAATCCAATGTACCACACATTCTCCAACATCAGCAGCACACATTACCAATGCTGACATCCGTATTGTGCCATAACAATGCTATACATAGTATATGCGACATCTCTACTACATATAGGATGGATGTGAAAGATCAGAGACAGGGGCAGGTCCAGATTGTGAAGTGTGGTGCAAGTGCCATCAGTGCACCCACAGCCAGTGAAAGGCCTCACCATGAGAATGGAAGTAGACGGAGGGTTGAGTAGGGCAAGAAGGTGGCAAATCACCATTTGGCCAAAACCAACACCTAGAGGATATGATTCCGACAAGTCCACAAACTGACCACAATACATGTGACATGCAGGTGGGGCATAGGCCGGGGAGAATGCCAATATGAAAGACAGGAACCAAGATCACAATGTGAAAATAATCACAAGGCAGGCATATCACATTACAAATGCCACAACACAGACACACTAATTGTACCGTATTTCATTGCAGAGGACAATGGATTTCCTGCGGATATGCCTGTCCAGGACTACTCTGATGACATGGATGACGAGCTGACAAATATCAGCCACCAGACCCTCCAAGATGTCCTTGAAACCCTCCAGACCCCACCTTCAGTCACAAGGAGGAGTACAGAACTAGCAGCCATCACAGAGGACCCACCCACAATACCAATTGTACAATCTGCCAGCTCCAACACAGCTGAGGACTCTGACGACACTGGCACCCTGGCAGTCTTGAGCGAACTGTAGTTGGAGTACAGCGGGAGCTGGCCAAGGAGGTGCGGGTGGGGATGCAAACTATGGCAGCCAGCCTGGAGGTGGTGCGTTCGTGCATGATGTCAACTGAAGAACAGGCAGCAGCTATGCAAGGGAGAACATCTATCTTGCAGGAAGTAGAAAAAAGGTTGAAGGAAATCAGCACAGCCGTAATACAGTTGACCCAACACCTACAACAGCAATCCTGTCAACGTGTGCACGAATGCAACAGTAAACCCCTCAGGGCCGACCTGGCTGCCTACTACCGTGATGTGGCTGCTATTCTTAAGAACGAGCAGATCCTCCTTGCAGCAGTACTGCCCTTAAGACCCCCACAGTTAGCAGCTACCGGGATGTCTGACTCCACGTCTTCAAACATTGAGGTGTGTGTTGCCCCTTCACAACCACCACCACCAAGGGCAGAGGAGACTACACACACAGCAGAAGATGAAGACGTGGAACAGATCACCTTTGTGTTGCTGTCTGACACAAAGGCGGCGCAAACTTACTAAATACAATTGTATTTTGTAAGTTTGCGGCTCTCTTGCTTCCAAACAGGTCACAATTGCGGTGCTAAAAAAGTAGAAATATGGCCCTGTATGTTTCACTAGCATTCCACATGTTCAAAAACATTGCCGGCAGATATTGTAAAAATCAGCTACTGTCACTACAGAGCATTTAAACGTGCACATTAACCTGATTCGTACTCACCAACAGGGCCACCAATCACAATCCCCTGGTGGTCCAGCAGATCTTGCTCCCTGGATACAAGTTCATCCCAGCGGTGCTTCAGCTGGTGGTCATTTTGTGGTGTGTTGTATATTCTCTGCAGATGATGCAACACCTTTGCCCACCGGAGCCTCTGTGCCTCAGTGTGATACCCTTGGATCACATGACCACCTGCCTCAATCATCAGGGGTAGGAAATGGCACACCAGCCAAATGAACCCACCCAGCTCCTCCTCTCCCATCCTGCCAAGACGAGGCCTACCCAACATTATGGTACAAAAAGAAAGAGGGGATAAAGGGGAACAAAGGAGAATAGAGGGAAAGTAGGACAGGAAAAATGCAAATAAACTACAAACACAGCCCAACTATACCCAAACTACCACTACCCACAACAGACCCCCAACACAACAAAGACAAATGTTCACAACACAAATGACCACAAAAACACAGTTATTATACACAAAAAGACAATTTAAAGACCACACTGGAGACGCAATCACTAAATGCACAGCGAGACAATTCTAGACACAGCCACACAGTCAGGAAATATCACAGACTGCAAAGTGAAAGTGAAAGTACACCCACTGTACCAATTCTGTAAACAGGATATCCTATTACATCACTTCCTGCCTAAAATGCGGTGTGTTTTTATTGTCATGCGTCAAAATATTAAGACGCTCACAGTCTGCGCGTCATTTGTTTTTTACGCACAGGAGTAGAATTAACCCCGCATCCATATGGTTCAAAATTGTTTCAAACGTAACCAATTTCCGGGGGTACAGTGTGGGAAATACCGCTCAGGGCCAATGGATGTTTCAGGGCATTGTGCGTCATTTTTCGAGCATAAGCGTCATTTTTAGACGCATGTGCGTCATTTTTTGACGCATATGCGACCACATTTCTGGCATTAACTGGGTTTGGGTCATTTTACCAATTTAATGGTACATAACAGTTTTGACAATACTGAGATAGGCTGATTGCACCCACTTTGGGCTTGACGGTGTATGGGCACATGTGACAGATCATACTACTGCAGACCGTGATCCGCTACTTGGTGTACGGGATTTTCACTCTTCACTGACGCAATAGATGGCCAAACTTATGGGCTACATATATGAATTACCCAAATTGGGCATGTTTGGCGTCAGGAGAGGATAGCAAGGTCATGCACATAAGTACAATTACTCAATGCCTATGGGTCAATATGTGTGATTTGGCTACTACTATTGTTGTTGACCCACTGTGTGACCATCACAAGATGCATTATAGCAAATATGCTTGTATGCATGTGGAGTCAATGTGTCCAACCCTCAGATGCAAGTCAGGGTGGAAATGAGAGAGGACATGTGTTAGTCATACATGTAGTAACAACTGCTGTGTGCACTTTCTAGTTTTTGGGTAACATAAACACCACAAATTACATAGCATGCACTGGATAGATAGCAGACGGTTGTTCATGTCAATGGTCCAAAACTTGGCCATCAAATGTCCTGGAATGTTGGATATTACTTCCTAGGCAGTTGTTGGTTAACCCACCATGAGTCAGGCACGGGTACATACTAAGTGGGTACAGTGTTTGTGACACGGAGACCCAAAGATTAACCACATTTGTAATGTTACACCACAGTTGAGGTCATATAACTGAGCCACAACTCTCCTGTGGCAGTGTAGGACCAGCAGACCAAGCAGTACGTGGCCACATATTTCCAGTGGTCAAATGCACATAGGTGTCTGGTTCATGTGTGTGGGCCAATGTTTAGCCTGTATATTTTTAGGGGTCTATGTTGTCACAGTTACGTGCAGGTCTAGTCATGAATCTGTGGCGGCAATTCCTGTATCTACAAAGTATCCTTCACAGATCAATTGAAGTAAAGCCAATGAGGATTTGGGAACACACATGGGGATGGTCCAACCCTGTCACTGCAGATGTGTTATGAGACTGTCAACAGGGCAACCTTGGCGTGCTGAGTAAGTTAATATCTCAGGATTCTTCTACCAGCAGGTGTCATCACAACATTTGTACACAGGTTGGCCTCTAAAATTCCCACTGCATCTGGGAACATCATTGCCTCTGTGCTGATTATTCTTGCAGGTATTCACCACGCACGCCCCATCAAGATGTTGTGAGCAATGTGAATCAGCGTGTGGACTGCCAGGGTCCTAACATGTGTAGACATTTCATGCACATTATCTGACGTTGCTGGTTCTGCTGGAGGCACCATACCCAATCCCTGCATACAGCCATGGTACACTGTCACAATTTGTCACTCATGCATACATGAGACCCAGACAAGGGGTAGGCAATGATTTGGGTATTTGGAGACAAGTTCCCAACGATGGTACGATAAATAAACAGATTATGCTATACAATGTATTTGAGTATGCATTGTAGACCCACCTGACACAATACCCCAGGAGGAATGTGAGGGTTGGGAAAGCAACTATGATACAAATGTACCCACGAGGAACCTTTAGGGTAACGCACAGACAGGAGCCAGTCAGGCTAACAGGATCCATGACTGGATCCCATACCCCTGATCAGCTGAAAGAGAAAATGATTGAGAACATGTTGATATAGCTTGCCCCATAAATATCACCTTGCATGGCAGTAGTTCTCTTGTGTTGTCTGTGACTCATTGGTGTTTGTGTTATTGTGTTGATTCCTAGGCTTCTAGGATGTACCATCAGCATTGGGTTGTTTCCTTAACTGAACGAGTGTTTGGCTGCTGACCGGATGTCAGCAGTATTTTTGTAGAGTTGCAGTACATTGTGTACTCCCTTGCATTATGTCACGTGAAAGAGGTGTCCCTGTGTCTTAACTGGGGGTAAAATGATACTTCTATACACAGAATCAATTCCACAGTGGTGGTAACACGGTTGCATCTATATACCCTGGACATCCCATCCAATTTCACATATGCAACAGAATTAGTTAAACATCAGTGAGACCCTTAGATTTGGCTAGGTGACAATGTACAACACATCTCCGTACGTTGTCAGCACTAATGTGTTGACAATTGACTATGCACAAATTTCACATGTGTGACAAATTTTCTGCAGATCTGTTTCTCTGCCCTTGCCAAGTCAACTCTGGTTCTAACGTGTTCCTATACTACTGAACATGTTCTAGTTCAGCTGGCTAACTTGGTTGTGAGGTTGTCATTTGGAGTGTCAGAAGCTCCGTATGCCTGTACATCTGTTGTGTGTGTGTGTGAAATTGTCTCAAGCCATGTGTATAGCAATGTGCACTTTCAATATTGTCCCATCAATATGTGTTCTTCGCACAGTACACTTGCTTACTGGTAGTGGGCAATGTCACCCCAGGAGTGATGTGAGATATTGGTACAGCCTCAAGGATTCCATGTCACCTTCATTGTAGTCATCATCATGCTATGTGTCTCATGGTGTTTGACCTGCAGCAAAACACATTACACACCCCTTACACAGTACGTATAGGTTGGAAGGGTGTTTGATTGAGTGTTATTGATGTGATATTGAAAGATTAATCTTCCAAGTTGTACTGGCAGTTGAGGCCATATCATTGTCATTTTGTTGTTTTAAATTGTTTCCTTGTGTCTGTGGAGTGGCATCTGTTGTTATTTGGTTCTGTCATTTGTCCATAGGTGAATATCCAAATGGGTGAGGATATCACACATGCTCAGCAGTGTCACAACCTCATTGTCTTCCTGGTCACGTGTCAATATAGTGGTGTATGTGTTGTGTGTCCTACAGGGTTGCTGTTGTGTGTGTATATAAGTAGGTTTCTGTACTTACCAACAAGTAGGCCATTTCCATATCGTCAATCCTGGAAGTGTTGATTGATGGTGCAGTGGCGGAAGATGAATGAATCATGTACACTCCCGGGATACTTTGCCACCATGTTGATGAACAATCCTCGGTGATCGACAATGGCCTGCACATTGATGGAGTGTTGGTGCTTCCTGTTGTGGTATAGATGTTCGGTTGCAGCAGGTGGCACAATGCGTACATGTGTGCAGTCAATGGCACCAAGCACATGTGGGAAGTGTTGATTTGGTAGAAGCCCTGTTTTGTCTCCTGCTGCTTCTGCTGTGTGTTGGGGAAGCTGATGTGGCAGGGTGTGAGGGAGATGATGCCATCCAGTACCTTGGGTAGGAAGGCAGAGAATGGGGGCTGTGAGATCCCGGCAACCAGGGCACCAGTGGTTTGAAAGGAGCCACTTGCCAACATGTGAAGGAAAGCTAGCAGCTTGGTTTCTGGTGGAATGGTGCGGGGTGTCTCCAAGCTGGGTGCCAACTGTGGCTCAATGTTGTGCAGCAGCTGCTGAATGGCTTGCCAGTTGAGCCTGTACCTCTGGATGATGTCTTGTTGGTGGAGTCCCAGAAGGGTTGTCCTGGTGTGGAATATCCTCTCCTGCCTTCTGCGTTGCCTTTGGGGTCCCTGCTGGTGTTGTAAAAGCTGCTGTTGTTGGTCCTGTGCTCTGCGTCTGCATGCATGCTGGATGAAAAGTACCTCCATGTCTTCCTTTTGGAGCTCAGCTGTTGCTTCTGTGTGTTTTCATTAAGTACTGGTGTGTTTGCCCCATTTTAACGCCTGCCCTGACCCAGGTGTTATTTTTTTATGCAAAATGGCCTGTGCATCATTTTCCGACTCTGCCTCCCAGCCGTGCAGGATTTTTGCGCGATTGGATAAATAAGGCGCACGGGTGTTTAAGTCATTTTTTGGACGGGAACGCCTACCTTGCATGTCATTAAATATGGTGCACGGTTTGCACCGAATGTGCGTCAAAATTTTTGATGCACATTTGGCGCAAACAGAGTATAAATATGCCCCTTCATTTTTCGAGAAAACCAAGAGAGTCAGCGTTCCTGTCCAAAAAAAACATAATTGCTAAAGCTCTTCAAGGAAACATGAGGTGAATAGTGGATGAGCAACTTTGTAAATCTGTGTTTGAGACACAACCTTTATGATGGTTAATCTTTACCAATCAAGTCAAGGAGAAGGCAATAGTTTTGGATGTAGGGCACAAGAGTTCCTTTCTTATGACGGTAAAATTATACTCTAGGGGCGATTTTCAATGTGGTCCCTCATCATCAGTTGGATCGATCTTGGACGACCACTGTTTGAGAGCAGAAGTGAATATTTGTATTGTTTACATTTATATGTGAATGATGGTTATTGCATATAGGTACATTAGATCATCCTACAGCTAGCGGGTACACGCTTGTTTCCAGGAAAAAAAGCTCTATCAGAATTGATTGTTTTCTAACATCCATGAATTATACAGCCAACAGTCAAAATGTTCACTTAAAACTGGCTCAAAGCTCAATTGATCATGCTACTGTTAATTTGTGTTTAGATTTGGAGACAGAGTAAAAGAGCAAATTGGCATGTTTGGGGAATCATTTTTGTACATAAAGATAAATCCTAAAACAGCTGTTGCTCGACAGAAATAATGGAAATAAATATGAGAAAAAACAAATGTGAAAAAAATGATAAAAGTGTTCTTATTTTGTAGAAAGCCTTAAGTAGTACATCAAAGGAGACGCCAGGGCCCATTATGCTCACAAAAAGGGAGAAGACAAATGAATACATCAAAGAATTAAGGATGCAACTAAATAGGTTTTAAATAAAATGTATCGTTTTGCATCTAATTAGTGTCCCTGGCCTCTGGAAATGTAGATAAACAATTAAATCTCACCTAAATATTCACTTTGCCAAAAGAAGTAAAATCCACACTTTTCATATTGCAGCACAAGTTCTTAGAAAGAAAATACCTTGGTGGCATGTTATTGGTTTTATAAATGAAAAATGTTTAGGCAAGGAAGGTTACATAGGAAGTGTGCGGAACCAGGGGCTCACTGATCACAAATGATGCAAAAATAACAAAAGATGTTCAGTGTAGTACCAACAGCTTGGCAGTTACTCTAATTTAAACTTGGATTCCAAATCTATGTTCTCTAGCTAAGTAAAGCTTCTGTGGAGCACTTTACCGAAGAGAATTTTAGGGAAAAGGTACCGTTTTCCTAGAAATCATTTAGGTTGTCAAATCTGTAGTGTCCTGCTGGCTTTACACACATACCCCACACCCATCCAACAGAGGTGCCACCGGTCAGGTGCCCTTCCAATAAAAAAGGGCTGGGCGCACGTGCCCGAGGCCAGTTACCAGAACCATACCACTGTGACTGTTTCACCTCCTTTCAGTAGCATGAGGACCTAGGACGCCGAACACTACAAAATCAATGCTAGTTGGTCAGATGCCTGGATGGGATGTTCTTAAATTAACTTAACAAACATGTTTCATCAGTCTTGACTCCTCTGTTGTAGGGGATATTGAAAGAAACTAGAAAGACCCTCACTTTCTCTGGCAATCAGAGATCACCTTGGCATAAACAGCATCAGGACAGGAAAAAATAATATATAAGTGACTAATCTGTAATGGTGATATGCTGCCCATGCCCCTCTTGCAACTGAAAGCAGTATTCCCTTGTTAAAGTTTATTGACAATTTTGGCCCTCATTACGACCCTGGCGGATGGCGGTGTTATGGAGAAAAGTACTGGCAACAGACTGGCGGTACTTTTCCCATAATATGTACCACTTCGTCCGCCACAGCAGTAACAGCTGTGGGCTGGAGACTTCAGTCTCCAACCCAGCAGCCGTCACTAGCCCACCCACGGGATTATGACCTCGCCTACCACCATGGTTTTCGTGTCATGTTTACCACCACGAAAACCATGGCAGTAGGCACTATCAGCGACAAGGAATTCCTTCCCTGTCAATGATAGGGGTCTTCCCCGTCCACCTTCCCCTCCCCAGGTTCCACCTAAATCCCCCTCCCTCTCCAGACCCACCCCCTAACATACATACACCTTCACGCACCATCACACACACTCATGCACACACTTATACCCACATGCACCCACGCATGCATCCAAACACACATACATACATACAAGCACACACATTCACACAACATACACATGCTCACACATCCACACATGCACACACATACCACATGCAACACACACACGCATTCGCGCACACACAAACATACACACACACACACCCACACACACATAACACCCATCACTCCCCTCCCCCTCGGAGCACCCAACTTACCTGATTTCAGGGGGTCCTCTGGCAGGAGACAGGACGGGCACTGTTGCCATCAACAGCATCCGCAAGCAGAAGACCGCCAGGCCATATCATTTGTCATGATACGGTTTGCGGCAGTCTACTGCCGTGGCGCTGCTGCTGGCAGCAGCGCCACCTTACCGCTATCCGCCGCCTTGACCGCAGCTGGAATTCCGCCATCCTTAAGGTGGAATTCCAGCTATGGTCATAATATGGCAGATGGCTGGTAGCCGTGGTGACGGTCTTTTGGTGCCCGTCGCCGCAGCAGTAGGCGGTTTTTACCACCACTGTCATAATGAGGGCCTTTGTCTCCTTAGCAACGTTCCAAATAAACTGGGCAGCATCCATGACTATCAAGGAACGTTCGAGGTGAAGATCTCACAAAGTAGAACTTTGAAAAGTCTGGTTCACAGTTCATGTATAGAGGAACACTACGGACCAACACAGCTCTAACCTCACTGATGCAAATCTTTGGATAAATTGAGCACAGATATAATTTAATGGAAGCAGTTGAAACTTTATCTATGAGCAAAGATAAACATTAAAAAATGGTTATTATCTGAAAAGTTTGGATTGTTTTAAATAGTCTGCCACCTGGTGTCCTTAGAGCATGATCCAAAAATGTGCTCATACTAACAAAGAACTAATTTTGGGAGGATTGAAAGCATCTGACCCATCCTATATGAAAAGGCAAATTGTTTCCTGCAGTAAAGTACACTTTGGGTACTGTTACCGCATTTATGCATTCAAATCAAAACGTGCAATAATAATAATGTGGACAGCAATTAACTTGCATGTGAATTCACGTGTGTGTACTGACATGGAACTATTGCAATTGAAACAAATGTGCTACAACTTATTGAAGTGTGTTTTTCCGGCTTAGACTAACTAGGCCTCAGTTAGGCCTGGACACCATCTTGTCCAAAATGGATGTCACATCATCATGTTTATTCTCTGTTTATACTTCTCCACGACACTATGTGAAGGATGATGTAGATTTGTTTATTTCTGAATGATAGTTTTCTCGAAGAAAGACTGCTAGAGTTTTAGTAACATTTTCAAAAACCTTCCACTTGCCCGCAATATTGCATTCATTTGCACTGTTTCACTTGTGTTTATGTAGCTAGATTGTTCTGACACCTCCAGGTTTCCTTAGGTCAGAAGGGCTGATAAGGAGATTAATAATACCATAAACTGATTTGTTGAAAATGTAATTCTTTGCTCACGCCGTGATGATTTTGCAGTTTCAATGGTTTGTTATGGAGAAAATGGCTATATTAGCATCTCAATTTGGGGGAGAACCAGATCATTTTGGACTCTACTAGGGATGCTACCTGATTTCTTACTGCACATTTGAAACTTACTATATCTTTGATTTTACCATGTTCCTTTTACTGAGAACCTGCATGCTTCATGACTTTACCCATTAAATGATATTATTGAAGCACCTACTTTTTATTATTTCTGTAGTGTATCTTTTTTAAAATTTGTAATAAACCTTCATAGCTTTTCTAAATTCCTCCCCAGAATTCACTTTTTGAGACAGTGCTTTCATTTACTGTATTTAACAATTGTGTTTTGAACCTTGTCTTTTGGACACATTGCCTCATGATTAGGAGTTAACACCATTCCTGATCCACCCAAATCCTAGGCGCACCATTTAGATGCAGGTTTTCTGGGGTACAGTGCACCCACAGTTTGGGATAACAGAGGATGGTTTGAGAGATAATTTCAGAGACTATTTATGTCCCTTTATCTAGACTGATTTTTTTACTACATTCCTGAAGTCCACATTTTGATTAATTGCAGAGTTCTGGTGTTTCAGTGCTGTGCCTGAGCAAGATTGTGAGCATTAGTAGGGTGGAATGAAGTTTGGGTACTTCTGGGTGATGGTGGTATTTTGAAGGTGCAGATCCCACAGTGAATTGTAGTTGACAGTGAGATTTGTGTTGAGACATACATTTTTATACAGCACGGAGATTTTTGGTTTTATGCTGTTGGTTCTTGATTTATTTGAGGTGGTGGCTTAATAACTGTGATTTTGAAGCATTTGTCATATTTAAGAATTGCATCATAAAGGTTTTGGTTTGGTTACTTGTTAGTTACAGTAATCAGAGTCATTGTGCTCTAAGATCTTGATGTATTGTTGAATTTGTCTGTAAAGTTTAGTGTGAATTGCACGGCACCACATTCACACTGGATAGGGACTTCTCTGATTTAACAAGTTTTCTTCTTGGGTTTACACATCTAATTTTGGTTAGTGTTACTTTCTCTTTGGTACACAAGAGTAAGCACATCCTAGGAGGAGGATTACCACTAGACAGGAGTGGGCTATACTGTGAATTTGTGAACAACAATTGCCATGTTACTAGTCTAATTACTATTGATTGTGATATTTTCTTCATTTAGTCTCCTGATTTTATCCTGTTTAGGTTGAGCAAACATGTTTTTAATTGTTTACTTGTGCTTGTTTGTTTGTGGGTGAAAGACTTTGCATTGTTTTTACCTATTCACAGAATAGTTGTGCTGCAGATGGCTGATAGTCACACTAGGATTTGTGAGACGTCATCATGGAGTCGCTTTATCATTGGTTAGTTGCCTCTGTACCTGTACTGTGATTGATTGACCTTTCCCTTTAACTGCGTATGGATTGGTTGTTTCTTGTTTATTTCATGAGGTATTTGGATTATTTGGAGTGAAAATAATGGATGTTGTATTGAAAAAGACTGAGGACCTCATTACAGGTTTGTGCGATCTTTGCCAGTCCGACCGCCGTCTGGATGGTGGTTGGACTGCCGTATTGCAAGTCATGCTGGTCTATGAAGCAAAGACTGCAGTTGTCCAGCCAGCACTGCCAGGCATCGTAGACCTCCGCTGTCACAAGGCTGCACAAGCAGGCTGGCGGAGCCTGTGTTTCCACTGGACACATAATGAGGTTGCCCACAGCCAATGTGACCGTGGCGGTCCAACCACCACACTTCAGCAGGTGGAAACGTGGACTGCAAAGGAAGACACTGACCTACAGATGACAGATAGCTTTACACATCCAGTGCCACCATGGAGCCCATCACACACGTCCTGCCACTGCTGATGATCATCAGAGGTGCACAAAATCCAGCCTGCCTTGCTTTTAACTGACCATTAGTACACACACCTACCTGTGTCATTAACCTCAGCGATAGATCATTGCACCATCAGACATATCTTATGGGTGTCAGGCTGTGGGTACCAAATACCATTGTCATTGTGTCCCGGGTATGGAATCAGACACACATAAGGATACATTCACAGTCACAATATGCCCCCTTTGGGCAGGCCACCCACACTGTACTGCAACACTACAGAAAAACACATGTATACTCATCTCAGGGACACAGACATTGAAGTGTGCAGAACATTGTTTCACATTACACCAATAACACAGCAACATCATATTTACAAAAACTACTTACACACTCATGTTGCACATGCCATGGACTGTCGTCACATTCAACACACATATGTATGGATGTGGCATTTAACACAAATATCACTACCATCAAACAGCCCTGCAATGGACACACACGTCACCCGCATTGCAACACAATGGAAGGACAATGGGATGACCAATAGTCGCAGAGACAAACATCCAAAGTTCATTATGAAAACAATACCTGCACAATAGGGATCGTGGCATCAGGTGCACTCAGGGAAGGAGGCTGCACTTGGACACATATTACTTTGCACATGCCCCTTAAACACCATTTTCTCAGGAACTGACCCTCTGTGTATCTCAGGGACAAACAATACTATACCCAATTGACATGTGTATGTGCACAATGTGGAAGTGCAAATCTACAGAGCACATACAACTCGAATTGCATGAGACATTCATCTACATAAAGTAGCTTCAAGGTACACATAGCTAAATAAACACATGCACAGTCAAATGCAAACAAAGGTAGCACAATTGAACACACTCCATGTCTGCACAATGAAAACTCAAGCTGCCACACATTAGATTAATCCATAATCCATATCAGAGGGATAAGTCCAACACCATACATGATCACATTGGACAACAGCAGCTGAAATGTTTACTATACCAACAGTATACAATACTATTACACCACCATTGCATTTACACCTGCATATCACTACAGTCAACATATACCCTTGTTTTGGGGACACCAGCACTGCCAACAAAGTCAGATATTGCAAACAACAGCAAATTGATCAGCAAGCAGGCTGAAACACACACAACCATAGGCAGACAGCACAAGTTACTCAGGAACAACATAAAGGTAGAAAAGGAATTGCAGGACAAATGGGTACCCAACAAGACAACTGTTTGGGTTTATTAATCTCAAAATTTGAAAAGTCCAAGGCCGTTGGCCAGTCCATTTTGAAATGTCCAGGCACATCACTGTGCTTTCACTTGACTCGTAACTGCCAGGGATCCTCCACAGGAAGGCGCATCAAGTGGGCAGGCAGGCACCTCAGGGATCATATTTGGGGGAGGGGTCAAATTTGGGTTGGGTGGGTTTGGGTTTGGGTGGGGTGGACTGTTTCTTAGGAGGAATGGGATTCTACTTGGGGGAGGGGTACATGCAGGCGGCAGTTGTAACAAGGAAGGACTTGAAGGTGGGAGGGATTGGTTGGGAGGTGGGTTATTGCCTCTTGGGTTTGGGACAGAAGGTGGAGGGAACAGGGTAAAGGTCAAGGTCAAATAAAAATCTTTCTTAGGAGCACAGGGATGGTCAGCAGAAGGGGGTGGGGATTTGGAGGGTGAGGGAGTAGTGGGAGTAGTTGTCTGCTGTATCAGTGTGGATGTCTTGGGTGTGTGCTTGTGGGAGGTATGCTTGTGTTTGGGTGGTGTCTGTTGCATGGGTAAGTGTGGGCATTTGTGTGACTTGGGGGGCGGGGAGGTGGAGGTGCTGGGTGATGTGGGAGTGGTGGATGTGTGTGTGTGTCTGTTGGGGTGGTGTCTGTGGGTGTGGTGGGTGTGTTACTGATTGTTGTAGAGGGGCCTGTGGGTATGCTTGATGTGTGTGTGTTACGGTGGGGGTGTCTGGTGAAGTGGTGACTGATGTGTGTGGGGGTGTCTATTGTTTGCTTGCATGGTGGTGTGTTTTGTTGTGCTTGTGAATTGTGTTTATGTGTGCTGCTCTTGTCTGTCAAGGCGGGTGTGTGCGGATCGACATGTGTGCTTGGGTAGGGGAATGGTAGATTTGGATTGGGAAGAGGGAGGTGGAGGAATGACGGAAGGTGAGGACTGACAGGCTCCCATCAGTGTGGAGGCCAGAGCCTAAAAAGATCTCTGTAGGCCAGACATTGCAGGAATGCATTGATCTGCTGCATGTGAGTTGCCAATCCATGGATGGCATTCGCAATGGCTGTCTGACCCACGGAGATACTCTTCAGGGTGTCAGTTGCCTCATCACTGAGGGCAACAGGGGTAACAGAGGCTAGGGCGGAGGTGCCTGCGGAAAAGAAGACGCCCACCATCTTGAATGAATGGGCATGGCCAACTGGGTGGGGAGCAACAGGGAAGGTGGCAATAGAATGAGGGGATGGCAGACAAAGATGGTACAGCCGTAAGCCCCAATGGTTCCACTACTAACTAGGAAGTGTCCACTGAATGGAGCATCCAATGCCAAAGATTATGTATCGGATCTCCCCGGTGGCACTCCCCTCACCATCTGGACTACTAGGTCCCTCTGTGTCAGTGGTGTCTTGACCCGAGGTCCTGTGGCCAAATGCGTCCCCACTTGGCTGTGCCCTGTCTTCTTTGCTTCCCTAGGCTGATGCTGCAAATACAAAGATAAATAGGGTCATCTCATGTCCATGATCACACTTGAACAACAGTTCTGGTTAGCAAACATTACCATGATGTCAAGTAGGCCCCGGCAACAATCTCCACCTAAGAGGCCCATACATGTGCCATACCGTATGTATGTATGCCATCTGAACAGTCAACAGTTGCGCACTGGAAAATCAAGATCTCAGACAACTTGAATTGCCTGGGTGAAGTTGAGCAATCACAATAACTATTGAACTAGTAGAATACCTCATCACCCTCAATGCTTTGCCCCATGAAGCATAGCTCAGTTGCCTGTTGTCATGCAATAGTAGGCCACTGCATTTCCACAAATCCCACACAAGGTCATGCACACATCTATTTGTCACATACATGATGACCCAACAATAAGTAATGATGCTCCAAAATCCTGCCATGTTGCTGAGAAAAGTACAATAGCCTGGAGAAAGTGACATGGAAATACTCATGTCACACTGGAAGCAGATCCACAATGCACACTTCACCAAGTGATAATTGTCCCAGTGGAGTCATGGAAGTAGTAGTACTAATGTTGCTCAGATAGGCCACACATTTCACATGGAAATAGACACTGTAGGCATCATGTGCAATATGTCCGGGAGAGATGTCTCTAAACTTCAAAACACAATGAATCATCAAGCCCCAGGGAAATCAGCACTAATGTCTGTCACCATTTACAATGACATACTCTGAGTGCATCAGTAGATGTCATTAGTCCCTCGGATATTGGGGAGGCCCAGAGATTTGCAAGTACTTGTTGAAGGCCCTCAACATGTTGCCCAATTGGAAGCTACACCATTGACTCCATTATGGTCATGCAAACCCAGATGTCTTTGGATGAATGCTTGTACCCAAGCACATGTGATTTCAACATATCTGCAAGTCACTCCATAATGCAAGCCAATAGTCAGTTTACAAACCTCACCCACTTCACATGTGCTAAGCACTTTGCTACATGATTCAACATAAATGGCATAGAAATGCACATTGTGGCTAAAACTCTAGGCGTACCTGTCATGTCCCTCATTGCTACTGTAGTTGGGCATTCCAAATGACATGCTATGACGCATGAGGGTGTGTGCCAGCCATTAAACAATGGTGACACACTCCTGTATGTAGCACAACATGTAATGTACCCCTATTGTATATGTTGTATTCCACACACAGGTTGCCATGCATATATATGTGAGGGAATATAGACATCATCACATCACCATAGGTAGACCATGCATGAAACAGCATCTCACAAATGTTTTGTTAAAGGAAAAGGGACACATGCTGACATGTAGGCACAAGTAATGTTGACAACAGTGACGGCACATAAATCATGTCAATGGACATTCCCCACTTACCAAGGGAAAGTTTGGATCTGTAGCTGCACCTAAAGAACAGTGTGTGCTCTGACTCATGAATGATGACTATCTTCATATTGCAGACAGTAGTGAGGCACCAGCACCCATCATACACTGAAGACAACTATCCTCTGGGTGGCAGATGCCAAAATACTCATTTAACCAGGCATATGGCTGATGACAGTGATCCATCACTTCCTTACCTCTGGCCTGTAAAACTGAGAAGTAGTGGTCTTTTGCATAGAATTTCCACCCACTACAACAGCAAGCAGTACTTGAATGATCAATGTACACAGCCATATTTTATCCTTATTACTTGTGCCTACATGTCAGCATGTGTCCCTTTCTCTTTAACATAACATTTGTAAGCTGCTGTTCCATGCATGGTCAAGGACAAGGGCAGAGGAACATTACAATGAGGCACATGAGCGTACAAGGAGGATTATTGAAAGGACCTTCGGCCTCCTGAAGGGTAGGTTCCGGTGCCTCCATCTGACAGGTGGCTCCCTGTACTAATCACCCAAGAAGGAGTGCTAGAACATTGTTGCATGTTGCATGTTGCACAACCTGGCCTTGAGAAGCCAGCTGTCTTTTCTGCAGGAGGATGTGCCTGGAGATGGTCTTGTTGCAGCGGTGGAGCATGTGGACAGTGAGGAAGAGGAGGCAGAGGAAGAAGATGTTGACAACAGAAGCAGTACTTCCAGTGAAACACAGGTAAGACACTGTGAGATCACTTTACATTTCAGTTTTCTGTTGGACATTGTATAAGGCAGCCTGCTTCCCTATGTCTAGGGCCACTGACTGTACCCTTTGGCATCTCCATTTTCAGATCTCTGTGCCCCACTCTGGCTCCTGCTATGTGTACTGCTGCCCACCAAGCATCACTCCAAAGTATATTTCGCATATGTGAATCATTTGACAGACTCCAGATTAGTATTTGTTCCAAGTGTGTTTATTTAAATGCTCATACGTGGAGGGGGATGTGCAATGGGCTGGGCTGATGGTGGTGGAAAGTCCATGGTAGAGTCCAGTCTCTTGGTATCACAGGTGCATTGTCTAATGGGGCATAGAAAGGGGAATAATGGCAGTTCAAGATGGACAGGGTGACAGAGTGGACAGAAGGGTGACCATCAGGAGAATCTTATTTCCTGGCTAGGGTCTTGGCAATGTTCTCTGGCCTCTGCCTAGATCGCTGGGACCGTTTACGGGGTGGTTCTCCTTCTGCAGGGGGTCAGTCTGGTGGCCTGTTGTTCCTGTGGTGGGGCCTCCTGCCCACTAGCGCTGGCGGAGGTGGAAGACTGTTCATCGGTTTGGCTAGTGTCAGGCGCCCGTTGTTGTGCCACTGCCTCCCTCATAGTCTTGCCCATGTCAGCCAGCACCCCTGTAATGGTGTCAGGATGGTGTAGATGTTTTTTAGGTCATCCCTGATCCCCAGGTACTGTCCCTCCTTTAGCCGCTGGGTGTCCTGCAACTTGTACAGTATCTGGCCCATCGTCTCCTGGGAATGGTGGTATGCTCCCAAGATGTTCGAGAGTGCCTCGTGGACAGTGGGTTCCCTGGGCCTGTCCTCCCCCTGTCGCACAGCAGTCCTTCCAGCTTCCCTGTTGTCCTGTGCCTCTGTCTCCTGAACTGTGTGCCCACTACCACTGACCCCAGGTCCCTGATTGTCCTGGGTTTGTGGGGTTGCCTGTGGCCCCTGTTGTGGTGGACACATTGCTGATTGACGTGTCCTGGGGACAGAGGCATGGGCCAGCTGGGTGGGTGCTGTGCTGGTGTTTCCTGAGGGGGGAGGCTCTGTGGTGGGCTGGGACTGTGACAGGGGAACCGACTGTCCGGAGGTCCCAAATGGGCCAGGTTGGTCTTCCTGATCCAGGTGTGCAGAGCTGCTGTCGTCACTGTGGGCCTCTTCCGGGGGGGGGGGACTGGATGTAGCTGGCACCTCCTCTCCGGTGACATTGAGTATTGGTGCTGTGGGGATGCAAATGCAGTGTTATTGTATCTACATGTGTCATCTTGTGCATGGGTGTGTTTCCCTGTATGATTGTGATTTCCCTGTCAGCTTGACCTTGTGTGAGTGGTGATTTTGTGGGCTGGATGAGTCTCTCTACTGGGCATGCTGTGGTGATGGGTGTCCATGCAGGTCTGTGTTTGGGATCCATGCATTGGAGTTACATGCAGGGCTTGGTATTGGGATGGGTGGGTTGTGATGGTGGGGTATGTGTGAGGTGGTGGAGTGATGGAGGTGAGGGCCAGGGTAGGAGTTTGTGATGGCATACAGGTAGGGTGGGTGGGATAAAGTAGTAACAATTTGACTTACCAGAGTCCAGTCCTACTGCTACTCCTGCAGGGCCCTCATGATGCATTATTGCCAAGAATTGCTCCTCCCATGTTGTTAGTTGTGGGGGAGGAGTTGGGGGTCCACCGCCAGTCCTCTGTACTGCTACCTGGTGTCTTGCAACCATGGAACACACCTTCCCCCATAAGTCATTCCACCTCTTCCTGATGTCATCCCTTGTTCTGGGGTGCTGTCCCACGGCGTTGACCCTGTCCACGATTCTCTGCCATAGCTCCATCTTCCTAGCAATGGACATCTGCTGCACCTGTGATCTGAATAGCTGTGGCTCTACCCAGATGATTTCCTCCACCATGACCCTTAGCTCCTCCTCTGAAAACCTGGGGTGTCTTTGGGGTGCCATGGATGTGGTGTGAGTGATATGTGTGAGGACGTGTGGGGTGATGTGTTGGGGTGTATGCTGTGATGTGCATGGATGGTGTATGAGTGATGGTGTTCTGTCGCTCAGATTGAGTGGGTGCTCCTGGCTTGTGTCTCTCTGTGTTAGCAATCTTGTTTTATGTTGAAAGGGTTGTGGGTAATGTGGCTGTGTGTTTTATAGTGGTGTGAGTGTGTGGTGTGTGTATATGTGTCAGGTGTGTGTAGTTTGAAGTGTCTAATATGGTGGTGTTTGGTAAATGTGTGTTTATTTTGAGCGTGGCAGTATGTACCGCCAATGGGTTACTGCGGTTATAAGACCGCCACAGTGATTTGTGGGTTGTGATACTGTGGGCGTATTCCTGTTGGCGTAACGGTGTGGGTTATGCTATCGCCAGTTTATCACTGACCTTTGGGCTGGCGGATTTGTGTGGGAGTCTGTATAGTGGCAGAATTCTCTGTGAGAGTCATAATACCCGTAGCGGAATACCATCGCGGGCACGGTATGTTGGCGGCCATCAGCACAGCGGTAGGCGGCATTTACCACCACGGTTGTAATGAGGGCCTAAATGTCTACACAAACATTCACTTGCCAATGTGACAGGTAGAAATATGCCCTGTACTCACACCCTTGTGGCTGCTGTGCTGCCCTCAAATGCCCATCAAGTTCTGGGTAGGCCACCATCAGATTGTGGGCCAATAGGGGGGTCATTGTCTAACAGGCACCCAGCCCACATTGGGAGGACATCTCCAGCTGGACCTCTGCGATCTTCCAGGCCCAGCGTCTCAGGTCCTTCCACCTCTTCCAACAGTGGGTCATCTGCCGGCTGTGGACCCCTAGGGTCCGCACCTTCTTGGAGATGGCTCTCCAGAGTTCCTTTTCTGATGGCTGTTGACCTGCATGGATGCAAAAGACACATCAAGAGATTACAGTCGCAAGTGTTATAACAAATGTTTGAGTCACAACAATGTCAGTCAGGACTGTTCTATTTGTTAATACTCCCCAGGTGTGAAACACACAAGCCAGTAAGTCCTGGGACCTGACTACAGATATATATATTTGCATCTGCAGACTAACCCACTACCCGGCTCATGGCCTACAATGACTAAGCAAGCTGACTGACATCAGATAGCCCATGCTCTAGCAACCTGTACTGTGATGTGAGGCACAATGAAACACTACATACCTATGTGACTTCTGAAGGGTAAACTACTCAGGCATGAATGGACAAACACATTGTGAGAGTGACTCACTGCATTCAGTCCCTCCAGGCACCTTCCAGAGTGCAAACATCCAACATTACACCTGAGTAAAAATCAAGGGGCTGCCATTGTGGGTACAGAAAGTGTCTTGTTGTCCACATGTGGACATGTGGAATAACAATTGCAGGCTCATGCCATTTCAGAGGGTGGGGTTCTGTGGTATGTACCTGTATCATGGAACACTCCTTTGGGCATATGTTTCTATCCTACAGAGATGGCATCCAACAAACAAAAGCATGCATTTTACAGTTTCTGCTATGTGACCAAGCTACTGAGTGACATATCATGGCATCCCAGGAATCAACACACTGTCTGCACGGTGGGACTGTCAGTTATGCAATACACATGTACAGGACAAACATGACCTGTGTAAAGGTGACAACAGAGCTCTGGGAATAAGGGACGTGTCATGACTCTAAGACACACATTGACAATGATGCTAAAGGCACTTATAGACTAGATTAATGATTTACCTCTACCCATTCCTAATCTAGTCAAAGGAATGAGGCATTGATGGCAGGTTTTGCCAACCAGAACATCATACTGACCACGTGACAGGATCTGCTGGGGTACAGGGAGTGGACACGGTGCCACAGTTGCATAGCCAGAGTGACTCTCCCACAGCCTAGACTAGGTCCCATACTGGGAGATACATTTGACAGGCCCTGATCTCTGCAGGCTGAGCAGACAAACCTACATGACACTCCATTGTCACCACTTCCATGCATGACAGTAAATCATGTAGCTAACAGCAATTTGACATGTTGTGTGTGTGACAACCTGAATGGCATAGCAATTCATAATATGCCTTCCACACAACAGTTTTGCAAGGCAAGATGTGGGTTGAAATTTCTGTAGCTCTGTGCACATTGCTCACATGACTCTCAAGTAACTCATACAACATGTATACACAGCTCATGCTGTTGTGCACATATATGTTGTTTGACATTTACAACAATTATGAGAAAAGAGATGCCAGTAGATGACAGAAATGTCTCCTTACATCAAGGATGATCTTGGACCCCAAAAGCCTTACACAACACAATGTGACTGAACATTTCATAAGGCACTGGCCACCAATATATGCACATTATCCATCCCATTGATTCCACACAGACTGCAACTACAGACACACAAGAAGTCTAACTGGCACACATGGGCACATTCTAGCCTATGAGGTAGAAAAGGACGGTGAAGTACAAAGAAGGTTGTGCACATGAGGTACTTACCTGCTCCTCTGGTGAGCTATAGAGCTGTTCATAGAGGGGTTGGACCTCAGTCACCAGCCTCTCTGGTGAGAAGGCAGGGGCCCTAACACCTGCTGGACATGGCATGATTGCCACTAGAGGTGGCACACAGCAGCTCAGGTCATAAAGGTGTTGCTGGCAGCAGTGTCAGGAGTCAAGTGAGTGAATCTGCAGAACATGGTGGTCATGTCGGCCATGTACACAGTTGTCACCGCCGGCGGACACAGCCATTGGCCCACGATGCCACTGGCAACAACCTTACACTATGGTTGTGTCTGGTGCGATTGCAACCGCCTAACGCCATGATGACGTCCGCCGGCTGTCACCTATGGTTCCTAATGTCCAGTGGAGTAGGTCAGGCAGCTGCCATTTTAGTGACCTGAAATGCTGTATTGTGCTTTAGGAAACTGCGTCACACCTGCAAAAATGAATTTTGACCTCACTAATATCCTTTCCCTCTCTTGTCATGTAGGACCTACTACTCAAAAACCATTGTATTCTGTCGCAAGGCACAGATGGCATTTAACAGTGGGGCACAGTCTACCACCACATTTTGGCAGTCGGATATTCAGTCACATTTTGAGGGGCAATTGTGTTGCACATCTTTGAGTTTGGTCCATATCCATGTTGTGGACACATAAGGGGGGCACATTTGATCCTTGTGTTATTTGCTGCTATGATTGTGCTGTCATTTGGAGCCAGATTTGATGCCAGCTGTTAGTTCTCCAAACAGCATACCAACCATTGTACAAGTCATGTCAGTATTGCACTTCCTAGCCACAGGGCCCTTCCAACATACAGTGGCCATATCTGCGAGCATGAACCAACCTATGTTCATTCTGGTGTTGAAGGATTTCCTCTCAGCAATGTTGAAAAACCTTGACAGCTATATCCAGTTAACCCGATGTGAGGATTTAACCCACGTGAAGGCTGACTTTTATGGTTTCTCACACATCCCACTTGTAGGGGGGGTCCATTGATGGCACATATGCTGGCTTGGTCCCACTGCAGGCCAATGAACAAGTTTATCGCAACAGAAATAACCATTCCATCAATGTGCAAGTTGTCTGGTGGATCTCTACATTTCATGTGTGTAGGAAAGTACCATCTTGCCTGGCATGTTACCCACATTTTTACGTGTGTGTCAGTTTGTTTTTGCCTGTGTCACTGGGATCCTGCTAGCCAGGACCCCAGTGCTCATAGTTTGTGGCCTATATGTGTTCCCTGTGTGGTGCCTAACTGTATCACTGAGGCTCTGCTAACCAGAACATCAGTGTTTATGCTCTCTCTGCTTTTAAAATTGTCACTGCAGGCTAGTGACCATTTTCACCAATTCTGATTGACACACTGGAACACCCTTATAATTCCCTAGTATATGGTACCCATGTACCCAGCGTATTGGGGTTCCAGGAGATCCCTATGGGCTGCAGCATTTCTTTTGCCACCCATAGGGAGCTCAGACAATTCTTACACAGGACTGCCACTGCAGCCTGAGTGAAATAACGTCCACGTTATTTCACAGCCATTTTACACTGCACTTAAGTAACTTATAAGTCACCTATATGTCTAACCCTCACCTAGTGAAGGTTAGGTGCAAAGTTACTAAGTGTGAGGGCACCTTGGCACTAGCCAAGGTGCCCCCACATTGTTCAGGGCAATTTCCCCGGACTTTGTGAGTGCGGGGACACCATTACACGTGTGAACTACATATAGGTCAGTACCTATGTGTAGCTTCACAATGGTAACTCCGAACATGGCCATGCAACATGTCTAAGATCATGGAATTGTCCCCCCAAGCCAAATCTGGTATTGGGGTGCCAATCCCATGCATCCCCAGGGCTCCAGCATGGACCCCGGGTACTGCCAAACTAGCTCTCTTGGGTTTTCTCTGCAGCTACTGTTGCTGCCAACCCTCAGACGGGTTTCTGCCCTCCTGGGGTCTGGGCAGCCCAGTCCCAGGAAGGCAGAACAAAGGATTTCCTCTGAGAGAGGGTGTTACACCCTCTCCCTTTGGAAATAGGTGTTAAGGGCTGGGGAGGAGTAGCCTCCCCCAGCCTCTGAGATGCTTTGAAGGGCACAGATGGTGCCCTCCTTGCATAAGCCAGTCTACACCGGTTCAGGGATCCTCCAGCCCCTGCTCTGGAACGAAACTGGACAAAGGAAAGGGGAGTGACCACTCCCCTGTCCATCACCACCTCAGGGGTGGTGCCCAGAGCTCCTTCATTGTGTGTCCCAGACCTATGCCATCTTGAATACAGAGGTGTGAGGGCACAAGGAGACCTCTGAGTGGCCTGTGCCAGCAGGTGACGTCAGAGACCCCTCCTGAGAGGCTCTTACCTGGTTAGGCAGCCACTCCTCCTCTAAGGGCTATTTAGAGTCTCTCCTGTGTGTTCTCTTCAGATAATGAATCAAGAGCTCACCAGAGCTCCTCTGCATCTCCCTCTTCGACTTCTGCCAAGGATCGACCGCTGAATGCTCCTGGACGCCTGCAAAACCACAACAAAGTAGCAAGACGACTACCAGCAACATTGTAGCGCCTATTACTGCTGGCTTTCTCGACTGTTTCCTAGTGGTGCATGCTCTGAGGGCTGTCTGCCTTCACCCTGCACTGAAAGCCAAGAATAACTCTCCTGTGGGTTGACAGAATCTTCCCCCTGCTAACACAGGCACCAAACTTCTGCATCACCGGTCCTCTGGGTCCCCTCTCATCTTGACAAGCATGGTCTCTGGAACACAGGAGCTGGATCCAAGTGATCCCGACAGTCCAGTAGACCTCCTGTCCAAATTTGGTGGAGGTAAGTCCTTGCCTTCCCACGCCAGACAGTAATCCTGTGTACTGCGTGATCTGCAGCTGCTAGGGCTTCTGGGCAGTTTTGCAAGGATTCCTTCATGCACATCATAGCCCAGGTCCCCAGCACTCCGTCCTGCATTGCTCAACTCGCTGAGTTGACCACTGACTTCGTGGGACCCTATTTTGTTGTGTTGAGATGACTGCCATGCTCATATTTCTTGAATGCCTCCTCAAGTACTTTTACGGGTGCTGCCTGCTTTTGCATAGGCTCTCTGTATTGCTGAACGCCCCCTCTGTCTCTTCCTCCAAGGGGTGACCTCCTGGTCCTTCCTGGGCCCAGGCAGTACCCATTATCTTCAACTGTGACTCTTGCATCTAGCAGTGCTTGTTTGCAGCCTTTCTGTGTGGAAACAACTCTACATCCTCCAGCACTCTGTGGGACATCTTCTGACCAAAGGAAAAGTTCCTGGCACCTTCTGTTGTTGCAGAATCTTTGGCTTCTTCCACCCAGAGGCAGCCCTTTAGCACCTTCATCTGGGGTTTAGTGGGCTCCTGCCCCCCGGACACTTGCGTGACTCTTGGACCTGGTCTCCTTCCTTTGCAGGTCCTCAGGTCCAGGAATACGTCTTCAGTGCTTTCTAGTCAGTTGTTGCCTTTGCAGAATCCCCTATCTCGACTTTACTGTCTTTCTGGGAAGTAGGGTAACTTTACTCCTACTTTTCAGGGTCCTGGGTTGGGGTATCTTGGACACCGTTAGGGTTTTCTTACACTCCTAGCGACCCTCTACACACTACATAAGGCCTGGGGTCCATTCGTGGTTTGCATTCCACTTTTGGAGTATATGGTTTGTGTTGCCCCAGGCCTATTGTCTCCTATTGTTTTCCATTGTGTCCTACAGTGGTTGCACTACTTTTCTAACTGTTTACTTACCTGATTTTGGTTTGTGTGTATATTTTGTGTATTTTACTTACCTCCTAAGGGAGTATATCCTCTGAGATACTTTTTGGCATATTGTCACTAACATAAAGTATCTTTATTTTGAGTAACTCTGAGTATTGTGTTTCTTGTGATATAGTGCTATATGATATAAGTGGTATAGTAGGAGCTTTGCATGTCTCCTAGTTCAGCCTAAGCTGCTCTGCTGTAGCTATCTCTATCAGCCTAAGCTGCTAAAATACTACTAATCTACTAATAAGGGATAACTGGACCTGGTACAAGATGTAAGTACCACAAGGTACCCACTATAAGCCAGGCCAGCCTCCTACAATGTGTTTGCCCATGATCCGGGTTCAGACCATGATTCCTTCATAATGCAGAACAGCACCATACCCCAACTAATGTCACAACAGTACCCAAAGAAGACATGGCTGGTTGGTAAGTAACATCTGTCCTGTTTGTGTGTGTGCAATGTCAGGGGCTACAATCATGAAGTGGGTGACACATTGTTGGACGTATGTCCCATTCCTTAGCAGGAGACTCAGCATATCCAAACTGTCCTTCGTTGTTGATGCCACTAAGGAATCCAACTCTGCCACTGGAAGTCTGCTTCGATGAGGCCCATGGAAGAATACTGTGGGCAGTGGAGCGAGCTTTTGAGCTTGTGAACGTCAGATTTAGGAGTCTTGACAGTGTTGCGAAGGCTCTCATTATTCTAATAAGACTACTGGATTTGGATGGCAGAATCACTTGCACTGTGGGTGACTGAGTCTAACCCACTACAGGTGACCCCTGTCAGCCTAATCTGGGTTTTGCTCTGGCTAACTAGCAGTGCCTCATCTCTACCAAAGAGCAAGGATGATTGGGCAGCCGAGCACGTGACACAATTGACTCCTCAGGGAAATCGTGGTCAATCTGATGGCATCTGTTTCTCTCATTTTCATTAGTCTCACATGTACAAGGACAATCAGGGGCAGTATATTTTTCAATAAGCTTTTAATGAAGCAACAGCATGTTAAGCTCTATTTCTGCCCTGCAGGCTCCCCTGGCAAGACATCATCCCGCATACCTGAGCAAGAGGCCTGTAGTCTATATAAGCAGCTGTAGCGAAGCGTTCAGCAGTCAGCATACAGTTGTGTTCATCTGGCTGGAATCTCCCTCTAATGTGTATGGGACAGAGAAGTGTTTTTATAATGAAACAGCTGATGTTCTGAGAAAATGTCCCTACGTAAGGATGTGTATGTTTCTATGAACAATAGAGACAAAGCGTTACCATGTTTACCAGCAACCTATCTTACTTCAGCCTTGAGAAAAGCACAGAGTGACAGAAATGTCTTGTTTAAGAAAGCAGTGCTGACCTACGCACAGAATAGCTAGAAAAAGAGAAAGAAAACAAGACCACAAATGTGGCTATTGTTAAAATAATAAATGAAGCTGAATAAAATATATCTAGGTTAAAGTGCACAGCTGCAGGCCTCGTTCACTAAACTAACATATATGAAGCTATAACTAAAATAGCTACACAACACCCTCCCTTTGCCGGTTCAAAGGTGGTTCAAAGCCTAATTATATATAAAAGCTCCTAAAAGTCAACCTAGGGCATTTATATAAAAATCTCAATAATGACAAGTTAAAGGGACACTTGAGCATGTATAAAAAGGACAATTTAAAATGGTAACTGTGGTGTAAAAAAGCCAAATATCAAGAGTCAGGAAGACAGGAAATCTTCCACTTCAGCAGGTGGTACAGTAGGAAGGTCATCGCCAAGGAAAACCTAGTGTTCTAAAGCCTGAGCACCAGCCAAGGCAGCAGCATTCTGTGGTGTGCCCAATAATGAGTTTAGAGCTGCAACCTCCATGAAGGGCAACTCATGAGCAGCTTCCCATATCAAACACACCCTCAACGCGCATGTCTGTTAATGAGCCCTCAGCAGGAACATTAACAGATGAGCGTCCAATGAAAACAAACACTGCGTAGAAAGACACACTTTCAGTGCATGTTCGAACGAGCACCAGAGGCACTGAAACATGGGCTACACACAATGCAAAACTGGTCTGACTGACAGAGACCAGTCACACTCCAATTGCTCCAAGAGTTTTGCTTCAAACTACTGCATCGTGCATTCACGACACAACTGCTCTGGTGGGAGCAGCGCCAGTCCTCCTTGTTGCGGCGGGACAGCCATTGTGCAGAAACAGTAGCAATAGCAAGATGCTATCTATTATAGCCAAAGTTATTGGAAATCCCCCCAAAATACTGGAAAATAATGAGTGGATGGCTGATGGTATTGAGCCGAATATAGAGGAGAAGGTGTGAACAAAACCAGAACCAAGAGCCTTAAAGAAATTTGGGATTCAAGTAGTACTGGGCACATTTAATATTCGTCCCTCGAGCTCACCAAAGTGTCTCGGAAAGTTGTTACTTAAAAAGGACTGTATCTCTGCTTATGACCTTGCCACCTGAAGTGCATAGGTCTTGCGTGCAGATATGAGCGCTGCATGTTTTTGGAACAATAAAGCCTTGAGTCTGCTCAACTTGTCAAAATTCATATTTGAAGTAGCGATATGGGGCCAAATCTCAGCTACTTCCCTCCGTCGTGTAGGAGGAAAAAGTACATTCCCGCAGCATGTAACAATCTTAGAGACCGAAACTACATTAACTATTCCAGCTCGCATCCCACAACAGTTTTCGCTATTGAGGAGGACATCGCTGCCATTGAAGAGCACCTGGAACGCAGGTCTAATCAAGGGGACTGGAACTCACTTCAGATAACAAGCCAAGTTCGCTGCCGAAGCATTATACATCCCGTGCAAGGACAGCTGTTTACAAACCATCAAGTGGCTGACAGAAGTCTTGCATTCACTACTGCTAAGAAAGACCTTTTTCATGCCACTAAGACATTTGTATGAGAAGGGTAGCTCCCACACCTTATGGATGTAACTATCCCCTAGCCTTTCATATCTGCTTACTGGAATGTGTTTTCGGCAGGATGTAAATTAAAGTGTTGAAATAGGCAGATTAATGACCCCGTGTATTAACCACTCAGCAGATGGCATTTCGGGCAACGTAAAAGGCAACTTTTCTAATTTTTCAATATTTAACATGACATAAGTCGCTTCTTTCTTAGCCATTAGTTGTTGTTGTTGCGTTAAATTAATTGTGGCAAATATGTCCCTTGCGCTAATGTGTTGCCAGGGAATCGAACCTGCCTTCAATGTTTGTAGTGTCCAACCCAACTGCTTAATGGACCTTAGTTGACTCTGTCCATGGTGTAAAGAAGACATGTCACTTTGAATTATGTCTGTTGCAGAAGAAACAGTGTTATTTAAGGTGTATATCCGGTCAGACAGGGTATTTATCCCATTATCTACAACAGCTAGTGCCTTCTGTAAGTTTTCCTGATCTATTTGCCTTTACCGGGCAGCAGCTTCTTGTTGAGAAAGATTCAAAATGTCATTATAGACTGCATGTTAGAAATGGGGTCTTTGATTGGCAGTCACGTTACCCCCTGTCCAAGCAAGGACCCTCACTCTAGTCAGGGCAAGTCACACACAATCCAAATTATCCTGTGCCCACCCTCTAGTAGCTTGGCACTGAGCAGTCGGGCTTAATTTAGAAGGCAATGTGTAAAGTGTTTGTGCAATAAATCATGCAATAACACAATATAGCACCACAGAAATACACCACACAGTGTTTAGAAAAATACTTCAGACTTATCTGGTTAAATCCAGGTCAAAACAATCAAGATTTGATAAGTACAAGTAAAAATATCACTTCAGAGAATGATAGAAAGAGTCTTTAGTCTTTAAAAAACAAGTGTCTCTTGCAAGCACAAAGTACCTGGTTTGCGTTCAAATTCTCCACAAGGGACCGCAGAGGAGGAGATGTGTGGAAAACGAGGAGGTGTGCCTCGATTTCTCCTGCACACACAGATGATGCGTCGATAATTTTCCATGCAGGGAAGGCTTTGGGTCGATTTCCGGTGCGCGGACTTGGACCCTCTTTGGGTTGCAGGTTTTTTGGATGCCCTGGGGGTGATGCAGAGAAATCCTGGGCGTGCAGGACAAAGTGTCTGTGTCGATCCAGTAGGCATTGCGTGGACATCTTTGTCGCACGGCAGGTGCTGCATCAATTCTTCTTGCAGGAAGTCAGGCTATGTCATTCCGGTTAGGCTTTGCGTCGATCCAGTGGGCTGTGCATTGAAGTTCCAGTCGCAACACTGGTGTTGCAGCGATCTCCTCTCAGGGAGCCGGGCTGTGTCATTCCAGTTCGGTGTTCGGTGATTTTCTCACCGTGATGCAGGCTGTGTGTCGTTTGGGGCAGGCCGTGCATCGAATTTTCGCCGCATAAGGAGTTCTTTGCAGGAGGAAGTCTTTTTAGTCCTGAGACTTCAAGGAACAGGAGGGAAGCTCTATCCAAGCCCTTGGAGAACACTTCTCAGCAGAGCCAGAGAGCAGCCAGGGAACACCCCAACAGCAGGGCAGCAGTCCTTTGCAGAACAGCAGCCAGGTGAGTCCTTTGGGCAGCCAGGCAGTTCCTCTTGCAGGTTGCACGTTCTGGTTCAGGGTTTCTTCACCAGTGGTATCTTGTCCCTGTTTAAATATCCAAATATGCCTTTGAAGTGGGGGAGACTTCAAAGAGCTGCATAGAAGTGCACCAGGTCCCATTTCAATCGCATCCTGTCTGCCAGGGTCCCAGTAGAGGTTTGTTAGTCCATTGTGTGAGGGCAGGCCACCGTCCTTTCAAATGTAAGTGTCAGGCCCTCTACCCTCCCAGTCCAGGAAGACCCATTCAGTATGCAGATGTGTGCAGGTGTGACTGAGTATCCTGTGTTTGTGGTTGTCTGAGTGGAGTGCGCAAGAAAGCTGTCAAGTAACCTAGCCAGATGTGGATTGTAAGGCAGAGAAGGATTTAAGTGCAGAGAAATGCTCACTTTCTAAAAGTGGCATTTCTACAACGGTAATATCAAATCCAACTTCACCATTAAGCGGGATTTTCTAGTACCATTCTGGCCATACTAAATGTGACCTGTTTATTACTCCTTTCAGATCAGAATCTACCACTCAAACAGTATATGAGGGTAGCCCTAATGCTATCCTATGGAAGGAGCAGGCCTCACAGCAGTGTAAAACAAATTTAGAAGTTTTACACTACTATGACATATAGAACACACATGTGCATGTCCTGCCTTTTACCTACATTGCACCCTGCCCTATGGGCTACCTAGGGCCTATCTTAGGGGTGACTTAAATGAAGAAAAAGTGGAGTTTAATGCTTGGCAATTACTTTTAAAGACCAAGTCGAAGTGGCAGTGAAACTGCACACACAGGCCCTGCAGTGGCAAGCCTGAGACATGGTTAGGGGGCTACTTGTGTGGGTGGCACAACCAGTGCTGCAGCTCATAGTAGAATTTAATTTATAGGCCCTGGGTACATGCAGTGCACTTGACTATGGACTTACAAGTAATTGGGTATGAGCCAATGTCACTATGTTTTAAGGAGAGAACACATGCATTTTAGAACTGATTAGCAGTGGTTAAGTGCGCAGAGTCCTAAAGTCAGCAAAAATGAGGTCAGAAAAAGAGAAGGAGGAACGCAAAAAGTTTGGGGGTGACCCTGCAGAAAGGCCATTTCCAACACTGCAAATAAGAAACACTTTCTGCATTGTTTTCTGGGGCCTAACAGGAAATCCTGTAAGTCAGTGTTATTGACAGGAGACTGAGGTGTTCTCTAACAGCATCTAGTTAGGAACTCTTCAACCATTGCTGGCATAGTTTCCCTACACTGTATGTTGTTACTATACCCACATGTTCGGATGACACATAGCGAGGGTCCGGCCTGTTTGTTCGAAAACCCCTGTGGAGTTTATAAATCGTTTATGACACCCGTTGGTATCTATTGGCCACAATAACCACCCACCAGGACATGACAGAGAAGCATTAAAGGCTCCATTCTGGACTGATTCATCGAGCTGATCTTCAGTTGCAGTTTGTGCAAAAAATGGAGCCATATTTGTAGGAGGAGAACTGGTAGGGGTCTCCTGCGTTGGTTCATAGTAAATGACGCCATGCGTCTGTATTAAAGTTGTGTCAAATTGATCAGTAATTTCTATGTCATTTGTTGTAACAGATGATAGGGGAACTAATGTAAGATCATTTTCCACCCTCCCCAAGTTCGGAGAGGTGTCAGCGTTGTCGCTCAAAACTTGTAGAGGGATGTCTTGCTCAGTAGTGAGAGGGATTGGGAAACTACTGGCTACTCCTCTTGGTCTGGGGTGCAGGATCGACTGCATGGTGTAACTTGACATTGTCGATAGATACAAAACGGTTTTCTTTAGCACGAGCCAACGGTGGTAGAATGACAGTTCTGGTACTGTGTATTCCCAAGACTGGGACTGGTGCATGATAAGAAGGACCAAACTCCTTTTTCCCAGCAACTTTTTCATGTACTAGATCCCCAACTTTTGGAATCTAGCCAGTAGATGTTATTGGTACATCCTTAATTCCTGCAGAGGCAGCACTGGCAGAAGTGTTGTCGTCACAGAACTGTTGCAATTCCTGCAGGACAGTGACACGTTCATTTATGTCAAAAGATTTTTCTGCCGCCTCCACTCCAGGACCATCAAGATCTGGAACATACATTTGAGTTCCAAACAGCCACTCGTATGAAGTACGACCCCCCAGGGACCTTCTAGGCAGATTGAAGTGCTCTATGGACTCCAGACAGGTGATTGAGCCAACTATGATCAATACCTAAAACTCTGGCTGTTAGGGACTGCTTTAAATCACGGTTTCATCGCTCCATGACACTATTTCCCTCAGGGTGAAATAAAGACGAGTAAAGTAGTTGAACCCCTAATGAAGTCATGGTGTCTCTGAATGCCCTTGAGGAAAAAGCAGGGCCATGGTCCGAGTGCAAAGCTGCAACTGCATGTGTGCCGATAAAGACTTGCAAATCTTTGATGACAGTCAGAGCGTCAGCCGAGCGTTGTGGCCACATCCATTGAAATCTGGAGTAGGAGTCAACAGCAACTAAGATGTATCTGTATGCACTGTCCGGTGTTAGGGGATCACAATGGTCCAAATACACACATTGTAAAGGTTTGTTTGAAATTAGGAGGGGTGTCTACGGTGGGCGTTTGACGGTGGAGCCCTTAATTTGTTGGCAGATTTCACAACAAAGGACATACCGCTTGGTCTGTTTATAAAGACCTGGCCACCAATAACGTACTTGCAATAATGATATTGTACCTGCCACACGAGCATGGGCAGATGCAATCCCCTCATGCGCTGCTTTAATCAACTCTGGTCTCATGACTTTGTTGGGAATTACTCAAACTCCCACAACTGGTATTTTCACTTCCGCATCAAGGAAGCCTCCCATTCAGTAGGAATATTTAGCAGGAAATGCTTTTGGATAGGGTGTGCCTTCAGCCGTGGCTTTCACAGAAGTCCATATGCCATCGTCCGGTTTTGTTCCAGAATGAGTTACTACAGCAACAGCAACCGTACCTACTGCTGATTTGGCTGCTTCGTCTGCCAGGGTATTTCCAGCAACGTTTATTCCAACACGCTGGTGTCCAGGTGTATGTACAACATCGACGTTTGGTAGCCTTTCCTTCAGATCTGCTACTTTCCCCCACAGAAGGCTGTGTATGATGGTGTTGCCTTTAGACTCTCTGAACCCATTCTGGTACCAGTAATGCAGATATTCATTGAAGGACTGGACACAATAGTAAGAATCACAGACAATCAGTGTTGGCTGTGCAGGATCCATGTGTTCCAGTGCCATCAACAGAGCCTTTAGCTCTGTTAGTTGTGCTGTGCAATCCCCTGTGGTTTGCTTGAATATATGCTGGGGACAGAATTTATTATCCTCCATATAGCCAATTACAACTGTGCAAGCAGTGGAGTATTGATGTTTTGTGCCTATTGCAGATTATGCTGAGCCAACGTTGTACATGACTCTTTGATAATGATCAATAGGCAGTGTATTTGCTGAAACTGTGCATCCTAGTTCATATTGCAAAAATTCTTGAGTTTCTAATTTTGGGTCAAAAATAAAGTCAACTTCAGTGGCTGTCAAAGACATTGCCCATTGACTCCAACATGGATGTAATGCTTTAGAGTTTGGAATGCTGGCTTTGCGAACAGCCTTTAGGGCTGGAATTAGAGATACGCCAAGACTGTGGTTCCCCTGGGCTAATGTTTTTTTTTTATGACAGCCAGCTGAACAGTAGTGAGAATGTTCTCATTGGGAGCAAAGCGTTGTTCTGCTGCTGAATACAAATGTGATTGGTATGCAATCAAGACTGTCTCACCCTCATTAAATGTTGATGAAACCAATGGCACCAGCAATTACTCTAATGACCAGATGTTTTTGTTATCCCTTGTGTGTAAGTGTTGTGCTGCAAACATGTCTGTTTGCAAAGCTCTGAGAATGCATGTGTGTTTGACTGTCCAAAATTTACTGGAAAATTCTGGACATATTAAGTCATATAAAGGTTTTATGCATGATGCATAATCTGGAATGTAAATTCTGACAAAATTTTGAAAACCCAATAGGGATTGGAGCTTTTTAATGGTATTTGGAGGTTGTAACTTTGCGCATTTTTCCCAAAATTGTGGTGCTAGGCTCTTTCCTTCACTTGATAGCTCATATCCCAAAAACAGGACGCTAATGATGGTTATTTTTGTTTTCTTGATGTTGAATTTATAGCCGAATTTGGCAAATCCTGCAACAATGTGGGCTACCCGTCTTAGATGTTGCAGTCATTCATCATCCATGAGATATATATCATCTACGTAGGACAATGCTTCAGGGTCAATGTCGTGCAATATTGAAGTCACACGAGCCGCAAACAGTCCTGGGGTAAACAACCAATTTTTTTCTAAGAGCCTAGTGTGCTGAAACCTGTTAAGTCTGTACTCCTGGGTGCTATATTTTGGCAGAAGAAACCATTGGAAATGTCCAGTGTTGTTTTGTATTTTTTGTGCACTACGTTGATCATGAGTGCTCTGCTATGTGAGTTTTGTATAGCGTGTGTGCGTGTATGACTGTTTAGATGTCTGTAGTCTAAGACTATTCTGAATGAATGGTCGAGTTTAGCTACTGGGAATAAAGGAATATTCATTGGTAAGACATGGGGTTCGATTAGTCCCTGGTACTCTAGTTGGGTGAGGATTTCCTTAACTGGATCTTTAGCATCATGTTTAATTGGATACTGGGGTTGTGGTTAGGGTTGATTTTTAATAGGTATTACATGATATGGGGAATCTTTATCGCACCTACATGACTGCAATATAACACGGGTGCCTGTGCCAATGTCCAATTGATGGCGTAGGATTCTGCAAGCTCATCAGGAACAAGAGGTGAGAAAGAAGGTTTAATAACATCTTCCCCATATGGGCAAGTACGGACAAATTCAGGTGGCCAATCCCTTTGGGCCAGTAGAATATCATATATGTTTAAGACGCAGTCCCAAAAGATTGTGTTGATAGTGCAGTCAATGTCTCCTTCTAACTGTAACATTACTTTGTACACCCTGTCAGGCTTGGAGACATGAATATTCGAAGTTTCAACTTGTAAGAAATCATCAGTTGCTTTCACCTCCAGATGCTCTAGAAGATGCAGATGAACTATTGTGACCTCTGCAGCGCTGTCTAATAGCACTAATGCCCACTTCTTGTTCCTCAATAGAGCAATCTTCTTGAGTGGCATGTCGAACTGCAACTGCTGCCACTTTTTTCTTTTTGAATTGGTTTTTTTTTGTGGAAGTTTCTCTTCTTTTGTAGTGATTCCTGTCTCGATTTTACGTACTCAGTTCTTCGCTCTGAGTGCCCACCTCTCTCACTGCGTTTTTCCAGTGAGTCCATAAAGGAATGAGATTGCTGTGTATCAGTATATTGATCTCTGTCAGGTACTTTTATATTATCTCTATTTCTGAGATTATATCTATTCTGTGGGGTCTCCGTATGCGGAGATTCTTCCTTTTCTTTTTTAGGTGTTTGTTGTTTTTTATCACAGCGTTTCTTAGTACCCTCAGGAGCTTGCTTAGTAGAATCTTTATTAGATTTACCCTGAAGTTCTGGTTTTGTGGGTCTGGCCCCCAGACTATCTTGACCAATGCTAGAGTAGGTCTCCACGATAATCTTTGGCAGCTCACGTTCTTGATACTGTGGAAGAACATCCAGGAGCTGCATGCGCACCACTAGTGCAACTGCTCCCCCTTTACTTAATACAATTGAGGATACTGTGGCAAAATTGCCCATTAGTTGCATCCCCAAGTCCAGGGCGGGGGCAGCCCCTAATTCGTCTTTAATTTGTTCCAACACTTTTGGTAAATTGGCAAGGGTCGGTGTACTGTAGTATAGAGCGTGGCAAATTCTGTGCCCCATGGGACGGTTCTATAGTGGGAACCATCCCAAATGGCAAGCACATAGTTAATATTCTATGCTTATCCTGAGGGTCCCATATGGGGAAATACTGCTTCCAGTGCGTTTATTTTTTTAGCTAACCAAAAGGGAATTTCTTCTCGTTTGGCAGGTACTTTACCCATGATCGAATGTACAGTCGCCGGATTAATACCTGGTGTTACTGCATGTGGTTGCATCAGAGCAGCACGTGCTCGGTTTGTATTTAATGTTTGCATTACAAACTGTAATAATCGTCTATATACAGGGAGTGCAGAATTATTAGGCAAGTTGTATTTTTGAGGATTAATTTTATTATTGAACAACAACCATGTTCTCAATGAACCCAAAAAACTCATTAATATCAAAGCTGAATATTTTTGGAAGTAGTTTTTAGTTTGTTTTTAGTTTTAGCTATGTTAGCGGGATATCTGTGTGTGCAGGTGACTATTACTGTGCATAATTATTAGGCAACTTAACAAAAAAAAATATATACCCATTTCAATTATTTATTATTACCAGTGAAACCAATATAACATCTCAACATTCACAAATATACATTTCTGACATTCAAAAACAAAACAAAAACAAATCAGTGACCAATATAGCCACCTTTCTTTGCAAGGACACTCAAAAGCCTGCCATCCATGGATTCTGTCAGTGTTTTGATCTGTTCACCATCAACATTGCATGCAGCAACAACCACAGCCTCCCAGACACTGTTCAGAGAGGTGTACTGTTTTCCCTCCTTGTAAATCTCACATTTGATGATGGACCACAGGTTCTCAATGGGGTTCAGATCAGGTGAACAAGGAGGCCATGTCATTAGATTTCCTTCTTTTATACCCTTTCTTGCCAGCCACGCTGTGGAGTACTTGGACGCGTGTGATGGAGCATTGTCCTGCATGAAAATCATGTTTTTCTTGAAGGATGCAGACTTCTTCCTGTACCACTGCTTGAAGAAGGTGTCTTCCAGGAACTGGCAGTAGGACTGGGAGTTGAGCTTGACTCCATCCTCAACCCGAAAAGGCCCCACAAGCTCATCTTTGATGATACCAGCCCAAACCAGTACTCCACCTCCACCTTGCTGGCGTCTGAGTCGGACTGGAGCTCTCTGCCCTTTACCAATCCAGCCACGGGCCCATCCATCTGGCCCATCAAGACTCACTCTCATTTCATCAGTCCATAAAACCTTAGAAAAATCAGTCTTGAGATATTTCTTGGCCCAGTCTTGACGTTTCAGCTTGTGTGTCTTGTTCAGTGGTGGTCGTCTTTCAGCCTTTCTTACCTTGGCCATGTCTCTGAGTATTGCACACCTTGTGCTTTTGGGCACTCCAGTGATGTTGCAGCTCTGAAATATGGCCAAACTGGTGGCAAGTGGCATTGTGGCAGCTGCACGCTTGACTTTTCTCAGTTCATGGGCAGTTATTTTGCGCCTTGGTTTTTCCACACGCTTCTTGCGACCCTGTTGACTATTTTGAATGAAACGCTTGATTGTTCGATGATCACGCTTCAGAAGCTTTGCAATTTTAAGAGTGCTGCATCCCTCTGCAAGATATCTCACTATTTTTGACTTTTCTGAGCCTGTCAAGTCCTTCTTTTGACCCATTTTGCCAAAGGAAAGGAAGTTGCCTAATAATTATGCACACCTGATATAGGGTGTTGATGTCATTAGACCACACCCCTTCTCATTACAGAGATGCACATCACCTAATATGCTTAATTGGTAGTAGGCTTTCGAGCCTATACAGCTTGGAGTCAGACAACATGCATAAAGAGGATCATGTGGTCAAAATACTCATTTGCCTAATAATTCTGCACTCCCTGTATTTCTGTCAGCTCAGCATAGAAGCAGCAGACTTCAGCTACCGTCAAGGTTGCTGCATCATGGTGGGGTGTATATGTGGCCAATAAAGGACAGGTGAGACCGTCATTACTTAGAGGACCTAACCTAATGTGTAAAATTGTATGGGGTAGGGCGCCATCAAGCCAATTATTATGCTCTTGATAAGATAGAGGTATTTCTAGATATGCATGCGCTCTGTATTGTGCAGCTATATTTGCAGGTGTATAGTGATGAAATGTATTTGTGTTCCCATCAGCTGCTGGAAATGTGACCCAAGAATAAAACATTTCTGTTATATAGGCTGGATGAGCCTCAACAACAAATGTAACTGGACCCCCCTGGGACGTTAGGCAATATGCCAGTAAATGTGCCTGAAGGGGTGGTCGCATATTGACTGCAATTCTTACCCGTTGCACTTTCGCCACAGCTAATGGTAAATTTTGTTCAGAGATAAGCACACCAAATGGGGATTATCCTTTTAGAGTTCAAGCTTGAACAATCTGTAGCGTTAGTTAGTTACTCCCTGCTTAGCTGAAGTGTCTTTGTATGTAGTGAGACAGAGATACTCGGGAGGACCCAAAAATTAGAGCCTGACCAAACGTTGGTGGAGACATGTCGCGTAGGCTCTCATTATTCTAATGAGACTACTGGATTTGGGTGGCAGAATCACTTGCACTGTGGGGGACTGAGTCTAACCCACTACAGGTGACACCTGTCGGCCTAATCTGGGTTTTGCTCCGGATAACTAGCAGTGCCTCATCTCTACCCAAGAGCAGGGATGATTGGGCAGCTGAGAGCATGACATAATTGACTCCTCAGGGAAATTGTGGTCAATCAGATCTCATCTGTTTCTCTCATTTACAATAGTCTCACATATACAAGGACAATTAGAGGCAGTAAATGTTTCAATAAGGTTTTAATGAAGCCATTGCATCTTAGATAACAAAGCATGTACTGCAAAAACTAGGATGATAAAGCATGACAAGATTAAAATTGTGACAAGGAGAGTGAAGCATAAAATAACGTTACCATATTGTCACTAAAATCGTTAAAATTATTCCTACCTAGGCTATGGCTAGAGCACAGCATGTTAAGCTCTATTTCTGCCCTTCATGTTCCCCTGGGAAGACATCATCCCTCATACCTGAGGCCTGTAGTCTACATAAGAGGCTAAAGCGAAGCGTTCAGCAGTCAGCATACAGTCGAGGTCATCTGGCTGGAATCTCCCTCTTGCGGGCATTGGACAAAGAAGTGTATTTATAATAAAACAGCTGACGTTCTGAGAAAATGTCCCTACGTAAAGATGTGTATGTTTCTATTAACACTAGAGACAAAGCGTTACCATGTTTACCGGCAACCTATCTTACAGCAGCTTTGAGAAAAGCACAGAGTGAAAGAAATGCCTTGTTTAAGAATGCAGTGCTGACCTAGGCAAAGAACAGCTAGATAGAGAGAAATAAAGCAAGATAGCATTTGTGGCTATTGTTAAAATAATAAACAAAGTTGAATAAACTATATCTAGGTTAAAGTACACAGCTGCAGGCCTAGTTCGCTAAACTAATGTATATGAAGCTATAACAAAAATGGCTACACAACAACTGGACTAGTGGAGCCCTTCTCTACTCACCCGGGAAAGTCTATCACTGTGGCATGCTCCATGCTTCACAAAATCACCCTGCGGAGGAATATCCTGTACATCCCAGAGGAGGGGGGGCTTGCAGTGCCACCGGGTGAGACTCCTGGAGTGCCAAGTTAGGATGACAGTGGTGAAGAGGAAGGAGCTGACTTGCAAAAAGATCTCATCAACAGCTACTTTTCATGGGTGTAAGTATGTCATGTGATGTAATGACTGTGACTGTACAATGAACTGTCGTTGTGAGAATGTGTGAAGTTGAGTGTTGTAGCTGCAACTAGGGAGTGGATACTCTCAAATATTCAGCCAAAGGCTGCTTGAAGAGTTATCCTTTGTGATATCCCCACCTTCATGATGTTGCTTTGTTTGTCAGTTTCCTTGCAATGTAATTACATTTCGAGTTGCTTGCTATGTGATTTGTGTAGTAGATATAGTTTCAAGCCTATACTCCTTGTTTTGTCTTTGTACAGGTACCTTCACAATGACATCCTCATGTGAACATTTCAGAGTTGTGACATTGGCAGGTATCTGATGCTGTTCTGACATACATGGATTGTTCCAGCTAATGTCAGACACAGATTTGGGGTTGGTCAGACCTGTGCATACACAGCTTTCAGAGTGTTTGGGTGGAAGGTCATAAGTGCACATTGGAATTGTTGTGTGTGTTGTGTTGGGCGGATTGCATCATGTGTACCATCATGTGGCCATGAAATATGTAGTCATAGATTGTGGCCAAGTCATTCACCCTTCACTTTGGTTAAACAATATTCTCGTTTGACCTGTATGTAGCTGTAGAAGTTTTTCATCATTGCAGGCACAGTGCCTGTGCCACAAAACCGGTGTATGTTTGTATCATGCTACCAGATGCGTGGTCATTGGATTATGATAGGGCTGTGATTAAGAGCTATTGTACTGCCATCTGTCTGTATCTTGGATTATGTGATGGATTACTTTGGTGTGCTATGTGATAAGGATCAATTTGGTGAAATCATCCTCTTTAATGCTTGCATAGTCTACAGGACATTGGTGGTCATTACAACCCTGGCGGACGATGTTAAAGCAGCGGAAATACCGCAAACTGGCCGGCGGACAAAAAAAGGGAATTATGACCCTGGCGGAAACCGCCAGCAAAGACAGCCACTTTAACACTTCGCCCGTCACGGCGGTACAGACAAGCAGCGCAGCGGTCACCGCCAACAGACAGGCGGGAGACAATGTACCGCCCACAGTATTACAACCCGCCAATCCGCCACCTTTTCCGGGGCGGATTCACCGTGGCTAAAAACACGGCAGAAACAGCTTTTGCTATGGGAAAACGCTCACCTTAACATATCCCACGAGGAACGAGGAATCCATGGAGCCGGAACTCCAAATACTCCCTGCCCTTGTGTTTCTGCTCTTCTACGACCAACAGCCACGTAGGCGCCGCAGACAACGGTGAGTACTGCACCTATGACATGGGGGAGGGGGAAGGCAAAAGTTAGGGGGACACACACCAAACACCCCCACCCTCGCATATTACAACATACACACCAATGCATTCACAAAAATTACAGTAACAACCCACAATCCCCCCCGAAGAATGAATACACAAAGCGAAAATCGGTCAAACAATGTAATGTGCCAATATACATGTCATGCAAAAATATACAGATATATATCTGAAAATCAGACATAATTATATACAATACGAGAAGTAGTGCAGATATGTACATAACAATGTCCGTGCACCATCAGTCCAAAAATACATGGCGAGGCCCACAAACCATACCTGACCACAATCGGAGAGAACACTGCCGGGGCATCAGATAGAAATACTACAGGCACCTCAGGGGGAAGGGAAGGGGGGGCACCTCAGCCGGATGACTGCAAAGCCAGATTCACGACGGGGCTCCATGCCCATTTATTCCCTCCTGGGGAGTGCAAAGCCACAGTCTCTCAAGTCTCTACAGTGGGTGGTTTGCCCACTGTGCCATCCTGGGGAGTGCAAAGCCACAGTCTCTCAAGTCTATACAGTGGGTGGTTTGCCCACTGTGCCATCCTGGGGAGTGCATAGCCACAGTCTCTCAAGTCTCTACAGTGGGTGGTTTGCCCACTGTGCCATCCTGGGGAGTGCAAAGCCACAGTCTCTCAAGTTGATGCAGGTCTCTACTGGTACTGGGGGGGACTGGTGCCCAGACTGGATAAGTCTCCCAGTGAAAGGTCGTGTCCTGTCACTGTCCCAGCTGCACATGGGATAAGGATGCCTGATGTGGCGGGCCATTCATTCCTACCCGTGCTTTGCCCTGTTCAGCGGTGCTTTGCCATGGCGGTCTTTGCCCTGTTCAGCGGTGCATTGATATGGCGGTCTTTGCCGTGTTCAGCGGTGCTTTGACATGGCGGTCTTTGCACTGTTCAGCGGTGCTTAGCCATGGCGGTCTTTGCCCTGTTCAGCGGTGCTTTGACATGGCGGTCTTTGCCCTGTTCAGCGGTGCTTTGACATGGCGGTTCAGGACTGTTCAGCGGTGCTTTGCCATGGCGGTTCAGGACAGTTCAGCGGTGCTTTGCCATGGCGGTTCAGGACAGTTCAGTAGTGCTTTGCCATGGCGGTTCAGGACAGTTCAGCGGTGCTTTGCCATGGCGGTCTGTGCCCTGTTCAGCGGTGCTTTGACATGGCGGTTCAGGACAGGTCAGCGGTGCTTTGCCATGGCGGTTCTGATAAAGACATTGGTGTGTGGCATGACTTTCTATACACTGGACATTGGTGTGTGGCATGACGTCTTCTACACTGGACATTGGTGTGTGGCATGACATTTCTTCATTGCCCAGCGGGGCTGTGCAGCTGGGGCCCTCCAGGGCACTGACTCCGGCGGTGGCAGTGGTCTCCTGACCAGTGACGATAGTGGGGCCCTCCTGGGCTGTGACTCTGGCGGTGGTCTCTGGACCAGTGACGATAGTGGGGCCCTCCTGGGCACTGACTCCGGCGGTGGCAGTGGTCTCTGGACCAGTGACGATAGAGGGCCCTCCTGGGCTGTGACTCTGGTGGTGGTCTCTGGACCAGTGACGATAGTGGGGCCCTCCTGGGCTGTGACTCTGGCGGTGGTCTCTGGACCAGTGACGATAGTGGGGCCCTCCTGGGCACTGACTCCGGCGGTGGCGGTGGTCTCCTGACCAGTGACGATACTTGGGCCCTCCTGGGCTGTGACTCTGGCGGTGGTCTCCTGACCAGTGACGATAGTGGGGCCCTCCTGGGCTGTGACTTTGGCGGTGGTCTCCTGACCAGTGACGATAGTGGGGCCCTCCTGGGCTGTGACTCTGGCGGTGGTCTCCGGACCAGTGACGAGAGTGGGGCCCTCCTGGGCTGTGACTATGGCGGTGGTCTCTGGACCAGTAATGACGGTGCTGGCGGTTGTGTCTCGACCGCCGGAAATGGTGGCGCACTTCTCCGCCGTGACACTCACAACAGGCTGGGCAGACTTCATCTGGCCCTTCCCCACCTTTGGTGGAGTCACAGCTGACTCTCCAATCCCCTTGGAACCCATGTCAGTTGTTTTCCCACCTGGAGTCTTAACACGGTCCCGTCGTCCACTCCCCAATTTTATTGCCTTTACAGGGGGTGGGCTGCCAGTGCCTTGGCTCCGGGTCCTACTGCCTGCCCTGGTGGCCGGTGCACTCCAAAAACCTTGAACAGGCACCACTGGTACTGGAGGCTTTTTGGCTGAGGAGCTACGACGGGACTGATGAATTGGAGGGGGTGGAGTGGGGGCAAAAAGGTCAACTTTACAGAGGGACAGTTTCTGACGAACACTGGGATGGGTAGCTGGAGGGAGTCTGGGAGTGGAGGAAGAGGAGGTGGTTGTCGGAGGTGTCACTTTAGGTGTTTTGGGTGCAGGTGCAGGTACTGGAGGCTGTCGTGAGGTGGATGGATGTTGGGTGAGTGATTGCCGGCGTTTGTGTACTTTGGGAAGGGGCGTCACAGACACACTGGGAGAGGACACAGGGGACGTGTAAATGGCAGTGGAGGTGGTGAGTGCAGGTGAGCGGGGTGTGGTGCTGGGTGTTCTGGTGCGAGTCCTAGTGGCTGTAGATGTAGTGCATGCAGGTGAGAGTGTAGACGACACTGGGAGGGAGGAGGGAGAAGAGGAGGAGGGGGACACAGTGGAGGCAGTGGATGTTGTTGTGTCTGTATGTGGGTGAGGCTTGCATGAGTGCTTGTGGTGTGTGTGTGGTGCCTATGTTTGCTTGAGCTACTTGGGTGTGTTGACTTGTGTGCATGCTGGTCTGTAGGTGTGCTTGGGATGGGCTGGGGTACAGGAGATTGGGTCTGGGTGGAGGAAGTTGGAGGGGGGAGGCTAGACACAGGGACAATTGCTGCCATCAGTGCTGAGGCCAAAGATTGCAGGGTTCGCTGAAGGACAGCCTGACCAGAATGAATGCCCTCCAGGAATATATTACCGTGTTGCAACTCTCGTTCTACACCCTGGATGGCATTCACAATGGTAGACTGCCCAACAGTGAGTGACCTGAGGAGGTCAATGGCCTCCTCACTGAGGGCAGCAGGGGTGACTGGGGCAGGGCCTGAGGTGCCTGGGGCGAAGGTGATGCCCACCCTCCTGGGTGAGCGGGCAGGGGGCGAACGCTGAGGGGCTGCTGGGAGGGCGGTGCTGGTAGGGGAGGTGGCGGCTGTACCTGTAGAGGTGGGGGGCACAGATGGTGCCGCCACCACGAGGGAGCTCCCATCGTCGAACGAGTCCGTGTCGCTGCTTGGTGATCCGGTGGCCGACGTGAAGCTCCCCTCGCCCTCCGTCCCACTGGTGCATTCAGAGTCTGTGGTGTGGCCCTCCATGGCCATGTGGGATGCAGCTCCCTCGTGCTCCGGTGCCACTGTACCTCCGCCTGTTGATGCTGATGTACAAAAGGACAGGGAGAGCAGACAAAGGTGGGGAGACAGAAGAAAGAGGGTTTAGTGCATGGCATACCGCTACCGTTGGCGGACAAGACAAACGCAGATGACCCCTGCATTACACCGTGCTCCTGCCCTCTGCACATGCAATTTCTGGGATATGGCCTTTATGGCAATGGTGGACATCGGCGCACATGGATGCCACATGGGCAACTATACCTCGACTTGGCACTCTGCTGAGGTGGGGTAGAGTGCCACATGGGCTACATTACGGAGGGGCCTTGCCTACCGAACTCGCCCTGGCCTAGGGACACCCACAGCCCACCTCCACCACCCAGACACCTCCACTGCACGCAAAGTCCGCAGAATGAGGTTGTACTCACCCCCTTGTGTCTGCTGTGATGCCCTCAAGCGCCCATCCAACTCCGGGTAGGCCACCGCCAGGATCCGGAACATCAGGGGGTCATGGTGCGACGGGCACCCCTCCCACGTTGGGAGGCCATCCCCAGCTGAGCCTCCGCCGTCTTCTTGCTGCAGCGGCGAATGTCCTCCCATCTCTTACGGCAGTGGGTGCCCCGTCTGTGGTGGGCCCCCAGGGTCCGGACCTCCTTGGCGATGGCACGCCAAACGTCCCTCTTCTGGTGGGCGCTGACCTACATGACATGTACAAGGAAAGAGGAACAGTCATTACCAACTGCATCGTCGTTGTGAGTGGCCCCCTCCCTACTCTGGCCATGTGGCCCATTCATTCCCATGCATTAATGTTCTATGGACTCTGCCCCCTTCCCTCTTCCAACCAGCCCTCTCCACCCAGGCCTAGCCCATACAACGTGCTCCCTGTGTACTAACCTGTTGGTCTGGGGGACCGTAGAGTAGCGTGTACTGGGGAGGACCCCGTCTACCAGTTTCTCCAACTCCTGTGCAGTGAAGGCAGGGGCCCTTTCCCCAGACGCAGCAGCCATTGTCGCTTCCAGACCGAGGTCACAGCAGCACTTGCAGTGTAGGTCCTCTCCTGTCAAAGGTCAGGTATCTAGTGATTGAACAGATAGAAAATGGCGGTGACGTCCGCGGCGGTGACGTCCGCGGTGGTGCGCATCATCACCGCCAGCGCACCTGTTCATTGGCTCCTGGGACCCATAGGGTCCACTGTTAACCAATGCAGCATTGCGCCGCGGTCTACGTCCGCCTACCGCGACGTTGTGTAACGCCAGCGATGTTACCCCACAATCCTATTGTCCCAGTTTAGAGGTCAGGCAGCCGCCATTACAGGGGCCCACATGGCTTCATTTCATACTGCGTCACACATAGCTAGGCCTACACTCAACACACATACAGGAAGGGTTATGTGAGTGGTGTAGTCTTGTGTGTGACTGTGGGTACATACCTGGAGGAAGAATGACTGGTTTTTCGCTGTTGTCCTTCGTAGGCACCGTCTGCTGGGACATATGAGAAGATGGCGGAATTCTCCGGTGTACCGACCGCTGGTGGATGTGTTGACAATGGAAGAGCGACATGTCATCGTAACCTATCGGTTTGACCGTGCCACAATCCAGGAACTATGTACCCAGTTGGAGCCAGACCTGATGTCATCAATCCGCCATCCGACTGGAATCCCCCCTGACGTGCAGGTGCTGTCAGTGGTCCATTTCCTTGCAAGTGGGTCTTTTCAGACAACAGTGGCCATGGCATCAGGGATATCCCAGCCTATGTTTTCCAACGTGTTGTCCAGAGTGTTGTCTGCCCTTCTGAAACACGTAAGGAGATACATCATTTTCCCTGAGGTGGAGGATTTGCCTACAGTGAAAGGTGACTTCTATGCCCTTGGACATATCCCCAACATCATAGGTGCTATTGATGGTACCCATGTAGCTCTGGTCCCCCCCACAGGAGTGAACAGGTGTACAGGAACAGGAAGAGTTATCATTCCATGAATGTACAGATGGTATGTTTGGCAGACCAGTACATCTCGCAGGTAAATGCTAGGTTCCCTGGCTCAGTGCATGACGCCTACATCCTGCGGAATAGCAGCATCCCTGATATGATGGGTCAACTCCAGAGGCACCGTGTATGGCTTTTGGGGGACTCTGGTTACCCCAACCTTACGTGGCTATTGACCCCAGTGAGGAATCCCAGGACCAGGGCAGAGGAACGCTACAATGAGGCCCATGGGCGGACTAGGAGGGTGATCGAACGCACCTTCGGCCTCCTGAAGGCCAGGTTCAGGTGCCTCCATATGACAGGTGGATCCATATTCTACTCACCGAAGAAGGTGTGCGACATCATCATCGCCTGCTCCATGCTCCATAATTTGGCTTTGCGACGCCAGGTGCCTTTTCTGCAGGAGGATGATCCAGATGACGATGTTGTAGCAGCTGTGGAGCCTGTGGAGCCTGTTGTAAAATGAGGATGGGTGATGGCGGAGGAATGTCCATGGCAGAGTCCAGTCTATTAGTGTCACAGGTGCACTGCCCATCTGGGCATAGGAAGAGGAGCTGGGGCAGTTAAAGTATGGATAGGGTAACAAAGTGGGACAGTGGGAGGACAATCAGGGTGGTGTCATTTCCTGGCGGGGTCTTGCCATCTTGCTCGGTCCTGTTCCTGGATCTCAGGGACCGTTTGCGTGGTGGTTGTCTGTCTGCAGGGGGTGGGGTGCTGGTGTGGTGGTCCTTTGACGGGTCGTCCTGTCCACTAGCGCCGGCGGAGGTGGTGGGCATTTCATCGTCCTGGCTAGTGTCAGGGGCCCCTTGGAGTGCCACGGTGACCCTCAAGGTCTGCTGTATGTCCTTCAGCACCCCTACGATGGTGCCCAGGGATGAGCTGATGGTCCTGAGCTCCTCCCTGAACCCCAAATACAGTTCATCCTGCAGGCGCAGGGTCTCCTGCAACTTGTCCAGAACCGTTGCCATTGTCTCCTGGGAGTGGTGGTATGCTCCCATGATGGAGGAGAGGGCCTCGTGGAGAGTGGGTTCCCTTGGCCTGTCCGCCCCCTGTCGCACAGCAGCCCTCCCATTTCCCCTGTGTTCCTGTGCCTCCGTCCCCTGGACCGTGTCCCCTCTACCACTGCCCCCAGGTACCTGTTGTTGTTGGGGTGGTGGGTTACCCTGGGTGCCCTGTAGTGGTGGACACACCGCTGATTGGCCTGTCCTGGGTAGGGAGGTTTGGGCCCGCTGGGTGGGTGCTGTGCTTGTGTTACCAGAGGGTGGAAGGTCGGTGTTGGGCTGTGCCTGTGCAAGGGGAACCGACTGTCGCGAGGCCCACGATGGTCCGGGCTGGTCATCAGGATCCAGTAGGGCAGAGCTGCTCTCGTCACTGTGGGCCTCTTCTGGGGGTGGAGTGGTGTTGTCTGGACCCTCTGGTGTGGTGATGGTCCTTCGGTTCCTGCAGGGGCATAAGAGCATGATTATTGCATGTGTGTGTGTAATGGTGTGCAATGGGTGGGTGTTTGTGTACCCCAGTGCATGCATTCCTGTGTGTGAGTTTGTGTGGTGATGGTTGGGAGGTGTACTGTGCAGTGGGCATGCTTTAGTGAGGGGTGTCCATGCTTAGTTGTGTCATGCAGGGCTTGGTGTTGGGATGGGTGGTTTGTGTCATGGGTACATTAGTGAGGAGTTGTAGTGATAGGGGAGGGGGTGAGGGAGGGGGTGTGTGATAGCATGCAGATAGGGTGGGGGATATAATAGTTAAGAATTGACTTACCAGTGTCCCATCCTCCACCAACTCCTGCGAGGCCCTCAGGATGTAAGATGGTCAAGACTTGCTCCTCCCATGTTGTTAGTTGTGGGGGAGGAGGTGGGGGTCCGCCGCCAGTCCGCTGTACCGCGATGTTGTGCCTGGAGACCGTTGAACGCACCTTCCCCCGTAGGTCGTTCCACCTCTTCCTGATGTCCTCTCTATTTCTTGGGTGCTGTCCCACGGCGTTCACCCTGTCCACTATTCTGCGCCATAACTCCATCTTCCTGGCTATTGATGTGTGCTGTACCCGTGAGCCAAATAGCTGTGGCTCTACCCGGATGATTTCCCCCACCATGACCCTGAGCTCCTCCTCGGAGAAGCGGGGGTGTCTTTGGCGTGCCATGGGGTGGTGTGGGTGATGTGTGGGGTGGTGTATGTGGTGATGAGTGTGGTGAGTGTAGTGGTGTGTGGTGTTTTGTGCGTGGATGTTGTGTGCATGATGGTGTTGTGTGCCTCTGTGTAGTGGGGTTGTCTATTCTGTGCTCTCTCTCTGTCGCCTTCGTGTCTAATTTTTGGTAGTAGGGGTTTGTGGGTGATGTGGGTGTGTGTTTTATATTGTGTTTGGTATGTGGGAGTGTTGTTTGTATGTGTATCAGGTGTGTGTATTTGGAATTGTCCAATGTGGCTGTGTTTTGGAGATGTGTGTGTATTTTGAGCGCGGCGGTGTGTACCGCCAATGGAATACCGCGGTTGAAAGACCGCCACGTGGATTCGTGGGTCGTAATAGCATGGGCGTGTTTCTGTTGACGTGGAGGTGGAGGATTTGTTTCCGACAGTTTATCACTGACCTTTGGTGTGGCGGTGTTGTGTGGGTGTCTGAATTTCAGCGGATTCCAAGATGTGTGTCATAATAGCTGTGGCGGAATGCCGCCGCCGCCGCGGTGTATTGGCGGTCTTCTGCACGGCGGTAAGCGCCTTTTACCGCCTATGTTGTAATGACCCCCATTGTGTGACAAATCTTTCCTTTCCATGATCTGGGGGACTGGACTCAGGAATATGCATTTTGACTCAGTATGGCTCACACATTCCTGTGTCTAAAAGGTCCAGACATATGGACAGCCTATGTGTTGTACACTAGAATAAAATATTTGGTGTGACCATACACTTGTACGTATGTGTTTGTGTGTAATGGTTGTAATCCTGAGCAGGACACTGTATAACCAAAAAATATCCCTCCTTGCACAAGTAACTTATGTCTTCATCGTATGGTTCACATGGTCTTACATCTCTTTATAGCAAAGTGCTGAAATTAAGAAAGCAGACAAAGAGTTTGTGATGGGTAAATGTATTACAATGTTGATTCAGTAAATAGAATTAGGATAGAAAAGAAGAAAAGAATAAAGTGAAGGTGTCAGTCATGGTGAAGGAAATCATTAGAGTAGATGCCACACTATTGCGAGTCCAAACTCCAAAGTACTTCTCCATTGGAAATGGTAGGGGGTTCAGGATCAGTCAACAGAGTGACTGCGTGGAAAACAAAGGAGTCCTTTTAGGAAGAGGTCACTTGCTGGCAGTGGTGGGTGTCTTGCCATCTGCATCTCCTGGATTCTTCTCTGGATGTCCCTGCTATCATGGTGGGGGGATCTGTTGCTACAGAGGCAGGCATGTCTGGGGTGTGTTCTTCTACCTGCAGGGCCTCCCTTCCAGTGGCTGGTACCAATATAGATGTGCCTGGTGTTGATGAGCCAAAGGAAAGGGAAGATTGGTTTAGATAAGCCCTGCTCAGGACTGTGTGAATGTCCCACATCACCTCTGCTAGGGAGGCCATGTTGGCATTGTGGGCCTCTATCTCTTCTCCCAGGTCCCTATGCATGTCCCTCTGTAGCTGCTTGATTTCCCAAAGTTCCGTTACTACCTGGCCCATAACACCTTGGGACTCCTGTTAGACTCCCAAGGTGTGACTGATGGTGTCCTGGCCAGGAGCAGCCCCGTTGGCCACACCCCACTGGCCCACAGCATCCCTCCCATGCACCCTACCTCCTCAGGCCTGTGACCTTGCCACAGGGTGTCATCTCCCACTGGTTCCTAGACCCTCATTTTCTGAAGTGTTGTGCTGCATCTCAGGATCTAGGACTGAGGGGCACAAGATGGTAGACACTGTGCTTGGTGCACAGGTTGGGGGGTAATGGTTGCCTATGATGTTGAGCCAGCCGGGCTGGGAGGTGTTGATATGGCCACAGTGATCATTATTGTTGCCTTCTGACCAGGTTTCCCAGATGGACAAGAACCCTCCTCTATGTCCAGACATCCATGAGTGTCTTTTTCACTGAGCGCTTCATCCGGGGGAGTAGTAGCAGTCTCTTCTGTGGCCTCTGTGTGCCCAGTGGCAGCTCAACCTGTTGATGTGAAAAGTACAATGTTGATGGTTTTAGTGTGTCATCTACCTCCAACAATTTATTGTTACATTCATCATGTGGTCAGTGCTTTGTGAATGTGTCTGCTGCCAATACCATTCTGGTTATGCATCTTGAGGCCTCTGGGATCATTGTTTGTACAATGGGTGAGGTGTCTTTCCTATCCTCAATAGTTTCATCTTGGGTTAGCAGGTCAAGATGGAGCAAGGTGGCCAGACACATCTCAGAGTTGAGCATGGCCTGTATTTTAGTCACTCCCAGATGAATAAACTTCACTTGAGAATTAGCAGGCTAGGGTATTTGGACAAGTGACCACTGTTCTGGTGTTTGGAGTTGCTAAATCAGTGACTCCTGGGATTAGCAGTCATGTCACCCTCCATTCCACACACACTTGACAAAATGTTATCCTCCATGGTGAGTAAACTTCAATTGAGAGTTAATAAATAGATGGATATCGGCATGTGAACATTGTTTTTGTAGTTGGATCGAGAGACGCAGGGCCTATTGGGCTTTGCATTCCGGATACTCACTCCACTTCCCTCTACCATACAAATGTTATCCTCCCAGATGAGTAAACTTAATTTGAGAGTTAAGACACAGGGGTATTTGAGCATGAGAACACTGGGCTTGTGTTGAGAGAGTTAGAGAGACAGAGCCTCCTGACATTAGCAGTCATGTCACTCCCTCTACTTCATACACTCTATAATTGGTAGCCCCACGGTTGAGTACACTTAATTTGTGAGTGTATTTAGAGAAAATTAACACTGGGCTGGTGTTTTGAGCTAGTGAAACAGTGTCTACTGGGAGTTCTAGTCATGTAACTCCCTGTACTACACGCACTACACAAATATTATTCTCCCAGGTGAGTACACTTCAATTGTGAGTTAAGACACAGGGCCTTTGGACAAGGGAACACTGGGATGGTGTTTGGAGCTACTGAAACAGGGCCTGCTGGGAGTTGGAGTCATGTCACTCTCTCTAGTACACACACTATACAAATGTTATCCCCCAGGTGAGTATACTTCATATGTGAATTACCAAACAGGAGCCTTTTGAGAAGAGGACTGACCGTGATAGAGCCTCCTGGAAGTTACAGTCATGTAACTCCCTGCACTTCCCACCTATACAAATGTTGTCCTCCCAGGTGACTACACTTCAATTGAGAGTTACCAAACTATGGTATTTGTACAAAATAGCACTGGGCTGGTGGTTGGTTTTACAGGCATAGGGCCTTCCTGGCCTTAGTAGTTATGTCACTCCCTCTACTTCCCACACTTGAGAAATGGCATAATCCCAGGTGAGTACCTTAAATGTTGAGTTGCCAAAAAGATGTTTGTAGACAAGTAAACACCGTGCTGGTGTTTGGAGTTTCTGAAACAATACCTTATGTGACTCTCTCTACTACACACACTATACAAATGTTCTCCCCCCAGGTGAGTATACTTCATTTGTGAGTTGACATACAGGGGTATATATGCAAGTGACCACGTCACTGGTGTTTGTAGTTACAGAAACAGGTCCTGCTGGGAGATGGAGTCAGGTCAGTCCCTTTAATACACACACTATACAAATATTATCCCCTAGGTAAGTACACTTCATGTGTGAGTTATCAAACAGATGTCTTTGGAGGGAGAGGGCACTGGACTGGTGATTGGAGTGACAGTAACTGAACCTCCTGTGAGTTGCAGTCATGTAACTCCCTGTACTACACACACTATACAAATGAATCAAGTATTTCAAATATCAAATTTGAAGGTCCAATTTTCCTAACCTTGTGAATGCCCAGTTCTCGGTTGTTTGGTGGGTTATTGGAGGGGTATGGACCAGTTGCCCCAAATCACTAAGGCCCTCATAACAACCCTGGCGGTTGGTGAAGAAATGGCGGTAATACCGCCAACAGGCCGGCGGACAAAAAAATGGCATTACAAGTATAGCAGTGACCGCCATGCTAAACCGCCACTTCTCCACTCTGACCGCGAGGGTGGCAATGACCGCTGGGCTGGAGACTTCAGTCTCCAGACCAGAGGCTGTCACAACACCGCCAGTGGTATCACGACCCCGCGTACCGCCGTGGATTTCTTGGGATTCTGTACCACCACGAAATCCAAGGCCGTAGGCACTATCAGAGCCAGAGAATTCCTTCCCTGGCACTGATAGGAGTCTCAGACCCCTTCCTCCCCTTCCCCCTCCCCAGAGTCCTCCCTCCACAGCCCTGACCCCCACCACCCCCCAAAGCTGGCAGGACCCCCTCTCCACCCCCAAAGGTGGCAGGACCCCCCTCCCCAACCCCCAACATTGAAACACACACCCACCATACACGCACACAGACACTACCATTACACATACACGCACACTTACTCACAGACCTACAAACAGACAGACACACACACATTTTCAGACACACAACACCCCCCACATGCATACACGCACTCACACACCCTCTACACACTCACACTCACACCCCCATGCACGCACACAACACACAACACCCCCACCCCCTCCCCTAATGGACGATCACCTTACCTGTTCCGGTGATCCTCTGGGAGGGAACAGAATCCATGGGGGCTGCTCCGCCGCCAGCATCCCGTCACCAGAACACCACCACACCGAATCATGGGACATGATTCGGTGGGCAGTGTTCTGATGATGTGGTGGTGGAGGTGGAGCAGCCTCCACTTCCCCTCCGACCACCAGTATGGCTGCTGGCGGATCTCTGTCCGAAAAAGGACGGTGGGCTGCCAGCAGTCAGAATACGCTGTGCGGAAAACCACCTGCACTGGCGGTCTTCAGCACGGCCGTACCTCGGCAGTCTTCCAAAAAGACCGCCGAGGTTGAAATGAGGGCCTAAGACACTTAAGGGTCATCATCACTAATAAATGTACTTCTTACTGAAAGCAAGGATTCAAAGCTTCATTATTGATTCCAAATTGATGGCACTCTTACAATATTGATTCTAATGAGTGGTCTATCCTCCCTGGTGAGTCCATTTCAATTGAGACCAAACAATGGTATTTGGACAAGAAAGCACTGTGCTGATGGTTTGTTTTACAGACACAGGGCCTTCCAGCAGTCATATCTCTCCATCTAATTCCCACATTTCACAAATGGTACCCTCTCAGGTGAGTAAACTTAAATAGTGAGGAGCCAGACAATGGTCTTTGGACTAGTTAACACTGTACTGGTATTTACAGTTGCTGAAAAAGTGTCTCCTGTAAGTTGCAGTCAGGTTACTCTCTCTGCTACATGAACTTGTCAAATGTTCTTTCACCAAGTGAGTACACTTCAATTTAGAGTTCACTAACAGATGCACTGTAGCATGTGACCACTGTGATACTGTTTGTAGTTACAGGAATAGTGCCGCCTGGAAGTTACAGTCAGGTCACTATCTCTTCTTCCCACACTTGACAAATGGTATCTTCCCAGGTGAATGAAGTATATTTGTGATTTGCCAAACAGGGACATGCGGACAAGTGACCACTGGTCTGCTGTTAGGAGTTGTAGAACTGTGCCTGCTGGGAGTTGCAGTCATGTCAGTCCCTTTACTACATACACTTTACAAATCTCATCTCCCCAGGTGAATACACTTCAATTGTGAGTTGCCAAATACAGGTCTTTGGACAGGTGGTTCTTTGGCTCTGAGTGGAAATGCAAAGGATTGTGATCTGTGAAGGGGTGTGTTTTATAGTGTCCTTTGAAGGTGTGTCCAGTGTGGCAATGTATGTCAGCTGTGTTGTTTTCAAATTCATCCAATGTCCTGTTGTGCAAGACCTTGCTGTGCGTGGGCCACTGTGGTTCAGACCACCATTGGCTGACGGCCCTTGGGGTCCGCCATGGTGATTGTGTGCTTGTAATGAGGTCAGTGATTGATTGCAGTACTGTTGAACTGTCTATTTCCAGGCCTTCACGCCACTGGCTGTCTGTTTTTTTTGGTTGGTGGTCGGGGATCCTGCCTGTGTAACTCGTAATAGGGCAGTCTGAAAGACTGCCAACATGGTGAACTTTTTAGGAACGCCAACATGGAGGTCTGACGGTCCGACAACCAAATACATAATGAGGCCCAAAATCTCCTAGTGTAATGTTATGGAGGAACATAAAACTCCTCCTGAAGGTTCACTTCCATTAAAAAGGTTTACATATGTCTGACTTTATACATGTGCATGGTTAAAAAACTGGCATGAGTGAATCTCTGGTGACAAGGACATGCAATTTCCTTTAAAGAGTCACTTTGATACTGGAAAGGTTGATGTCCTACAAAACACAGACTCTCATTATGACTTCGGTGGTCTTTTCCTAGGACCCCCGAAGCCACAGGCACCAGAAGTACTGAAGGATTTCTGCTACAATTTAGACTGAAATCCTCCAGTAGTTGTGCTGGTGGTCAAAGGCGCAGGGGCGATTCCTCCGCTGGTCCCGCCCCGCCAAAAGGACTCCGCCAGCCGTATTACGACCTGTAATATGGACTGGCGGTGTTCTGATAGTGGGGCGCTGCCAGCGGTGGAAGCGTCGGGTCCTGTTCCCTCAGGGAGGAGCACCTCATTGGACATGGTAAGTGTCATCCGCAAGGGTAAGGGGGTAGGGTGTGTGAATGGATGTGTGTGAGTGTGTGTATGCGTGTCATGAATGGGGGAGGGAGGGGAGTATTTATGGGTGTATGCATGTGTGTCTGTGTGTAAATGTGGTGATGGCGATGTGTGTATGGGTGAATGCTGGGTCGGGGTGCATGTGTGTATGCATGTAAACAGGGGTGGGTGTGTGTGTGTATGTATGTTGAGGAAAGAAGCAGGTGGGGGATAGAGTGTGCATGCGTGTCAATGGGGGTGAATGTAGTGAGTGCATTTGTGAGTCGGGTGTTGTGTGTATGTGCATGTATGTGTGTATGGATTGGGGTGATGCGTGTGTGTGTGTGTGCACATGAGTGCAAGGGTGTTGTGAGTGTGTGCACGTGAGGGGAAGGGTTTTGTGAGCGTGAGTGAGTGTCAGGGTGTGAGTGTCTGAGGGTGCTTGTGGGTGTGTGTGTATGCCGGGGTAAGTACGGGGATCAGGTGGGGAACGAGTATGTGAATGCAGGGGATTTGGGGGGCCACTGCTGGGAGCGGGTGGTGGGGGGATTACTGGAGGTTGTGGGAGGTGGGAATGTTATAAGGGAAAGGGGGTGGGGGCTCCTGGGGAGGTGGGGGAGTCGTATACCAGCAACAGGAATCAAAATTCCTGTTGCAGGTAACCTTTCCACCAGGGATTTCATGGCAGTGCCACCACCACGAAATCTTTGGTGGAAAGGGGACTTGTGATACCACTGGCGGTATTGGGTGGACCACGGGGTCAGAGATCAGCATCTCCAGCCCAGCTGTCCAACCGCCCTGGCGGGACCAGTGGGGATGTGGCAGATTGGCACAGGCCAGACCACCACACTCACAATGTGGCAGTCTTCACGGCCAGCCCGTAGCCGGTAAGGCTGCCACTGCGGCCCTGGCGGTGTTCGGACCGCCAGGGTCGTAATGAGAGCCACAGTGTGTGGGAGAAAGCCGTGTTTTAAACCTACTCAATTTAAAGCATTGAATGATTAGAATTAAATTGTGATAGCGAAGCCAAGTAAGAAATGAAGTGTGTGTTAAAAAAATTAAATGAGCCAGTGGATGGAATCCAAGCTGGGCATTCAGAAAACAGCATGGAAAGAGGACGTGAATGGGTGAGATATTTCTATGGATTATTTAATGAGTTAGATAAGGAGCACTCCATTTGGAGCCGGCGTCAATGTTCAGGCCCTGCCTCCAGCTGGGCCAGCTGGTGGAAACACTGTTTCCCCGCCGAGATCGTAATGACCCCAATGTGTTAATTCACACTGATTCTGGAGAAAAACATGAGAAAACATTGTTACAAGTCCTTAATTTCTTGAAAGACAAAGGTGTTGTTTTGAAGAGGGAAAAGTGCCTGTTTTTAAAAAGAAACTTGGAATATTTGTGACATTTGGGCCCATATTTATACTCTGTTTGCACCAGATTTACACAAATCCGGTGCAAACTTAACTTCATATTTATATTTTGGCGCTAGACATGTCCTGCACCAAAATATTGGAGTTAACAACATTTTTGCCTGCGGAAAACTACCTTGCTCAAAGGCCCTAACGCCTTATTTATCCTCCCGTGAACAAAATCATGCACGGGAGGAAGAGGGCCTAAAATAATGGCCTAAAATAATGGCACTAAGCCTGGGTATGGGCAGGCATAAGGGTAATTGTAGGCAGATTTCCATGGTCAGAGACCATGGAAATTGCCCACAGGTGCGCTTCCCTATCCCCAGGGACACACATGACCCAACCCTACCCACACGAGGAGGTCACCCACGGATGGGGGACCCATCCAAAGGTAAGTCCGGGTAGGTATTTTTTTTTCTATCCAACGCCGCTCAGGAGCCCTGACTTGGGGCCCCCTGCACAGCGCTGGCCCCAATGGCCATACCCAGGAGACATTTGTCCCGTGGGCATGGCCATTGGTGTGGTGGGCATGGCTCCTGTCTTTACTAAGACAGGAGCCATGTCCATGGGGCTTGTGCGCCAGAAAATGGCGCTACACTGCTTAGAGGCAATTTGTTTGCCTCTAAACAGTGTAGCGCAAAAAATTTGGTGCACAAGCCCCGGTTCCCCATTTGCCTCCCAGGCCCTGTTTGCATCCTTTCAAAGGACGTTAACAGGGCCTAGCACCATTCCTTAAATATGGCGCCCAGCTGGCATCTAGGAATGGCGCTAGCTGGCGCGTCTGCAGCAAAAAGTATAAATCTGCCACTTAGTGTCTGATCAAGGTATTGAACCTCGTCAGGAGCTAATTGATGCTATCAGTGATGCCAAGGCACCTTCAGACAAACCTGGTTTAAAGTCTTTAATTGGACTATGTGAGTTCTACTGTAGGTTTGTTCAAGATTATGCTTCCAAAGTCCAACCACTTACCAACATATTGAAAAGAAATGTTCCTTTTTATGGAATAATGAGTGTCAGACTATTTTTTAATGGATCAAGGCTCAATTAGTTAGGTCAAAGCTCTTCAGACCATTTGACCCTAGTGTCAAGTGTACTATCATGGTCGATGTGAGTGGATTTGGCCTTGGTGCAATTCTGACTCAACGCAAAGACAATGTAGAGAACATGTTGGAGAGTTCCCAAGGGCTATCAAGAAATTTTATCCCTATGTCTGGGGTAGCCATTTTGAGTTACGCACTGATCATAGTCCATTAGTTGCTATACTGTCACAAGACAAGTACAATGATCATACCCCAAGGAAAGCCAGGTTTTCTACAAAATTATTACAGTATGATTTCACTGTCACATATGTTCCTGGTAGCAAAAATGGGAGAGCTGATTTTCAGTCCAGATTTCCTGTTACTGAAACAGAGGCTTGCATTTTTGAGCAAGAGAGATGTTTTATTGCTTCAGTTGTTATGGAAGACATGCCGTCAGTGAAAAGGAATGGAGGGATGAAGTATCTGAGGATGAAGTTTTGCCAAAAGGTATGGAGTATGTGAAAGAAGGTTGTCCTAAAGAGAGGAATCTCAGTTATCAGTTTCAGACATTTGTCGAAGTTCTCTTGAATAATCGATTGAAGATGGCATCCTCATGCATTGTGGGAAACTAGTGCCTCCTGTAAGCCTAAGAATGAGGCTGATCCATTGAGCGCATGAGGGTCATTTAGGTAAAACTTTGACAAAGTGTAGGCTGTGTGAGTTGTTTTGGTGGCCTTACATGGACAGGACAGTGGAACAAGTTGTAGATGATTGTGTGGTATGTGCCAGTTCTGATAAGGGATTCAAGGTGAGAACTCCACCCATGCAGCCAATAGAATTCCAAAACAACCTTGGTAGAAGCTAGGTGTTGATTTAGTGGGTCCATTAAATAGCCTACCATCTTCTTCTACATATGCTGTGGTGGTAATTGATTATTATTCAAAGTGGCCTGAAATGTGTTTCATTAGTGAACCAACTTCAAAAAATATTGTGGATTTCTTGAAAGACATTTTCTTGAGAGAAGGTTTTCCTTTCTCCATTGTTTCAGACAATGGTGTTCAATTTGTTAGTACGGAATTTCAAATTCTTTTGAAACAAGGGGGATTACCCATTCAAGAAGTTCTCTGTGCCATCAACAAATCAATGGGTTAGTTGAAAGAATGAATTGGGACTTAAACAATTATGTACAACGGCAATTACGTGAAATGTGAAGTGCAAAATGCTGTACGTTCAATGCTTTGGTTTTACCGCAGCACTCCTCATTCTTCAATTAAAGTATCTCTGTTTTAACTGTTAAGTGGTCAGAAACCTTCTACAAAAATTTGCCAGGGATGGATGTCTAAGTGGATGAAGAGGGATGTCATGGATGGTGTTGATGATGTTGCCAGACAGAATGTGGAAAAGTCACAAAAGCTTCAGAAACAGTATTTTGATGCCAGGAAAAGAGTTTCTCGACAACAGATCGAGTGTGGGTGATGTGGTGAACATTAAAGCACCTATTTATATAAGGAAGGGTGTAACTAAATATTATGAACTGAAAGTGGTTGACAAAGTGTGTGGAAATGCCATTAGGGATGGAAACAAATATTGGTGGAATAAGGCAAGGGTGTACAAAGTAAAGAATGCGGTTTTGAATAAGGAAGAAGAAAATAATGCTGTCATGAATGAAGGGAATTGTAGTGAGTGTAGTTCTCATAGGTTTCCTGACACAGCGTTGGTAGAAACACCAGCACAAGCTCGTAGGAGCAAACGTCAAATTTTGATTGCTGTGAGGTTTAGATCATAGCGATCTGAGGGGATCGTGTATCCATTGTATGCAATATATTGGGTGCATCATTTTCTCAAATGGGTGTGTTTCTTAAGGGTGTTTTTTTGTCCCTTTTTTATGCTAAGTTTTATTTCCTTAGCAACATCTTATTTTAGTGTTGAAATATTTATGCTATGTACAATCGGAAGGTGTACCAATGTGTGTTTGTTGATAGTTATTCATTATTATTCACTACTGTTATTTCAGGTTCGCATTTATGAGAGGGAAGGGATAATGTAGTAATCAGTGCTCTGTGTTTTGCTGCCGCGTGTATGCACTGTGAGGTATTGTGGTGACATAACATTCCATGGTGATTTAGCCTGAATGAGTTTGAGAAACGGAGGCTACACAGTTAAGACTGCAGCATGGCACCTGTTTTCCTTGAATAAATCTTCTTGAAAAGATCTGTCTCCGGAGTTGAATACTAATTCTGATTCAGATTTTTTTGCAGCCTGAAAGTTCTGGTATGAATGAGACACAAGGAATACAAGAAGTAAGAGCAGGGTAAGAGATAGCATAAAAGCTCAGGGTAGACGTCAAGGGTTTATGAATAATTATGGAATGAATGCAAATGTCAGTTTGATGAAGGTGAGCACTGCATCAGTGGGAATATTGAGCACTGCAGGCTCAAATGCAGACAGACTTTAGACTGAATTCAAAATAATTATGGGCCTCAGATGCAGTAAAATGCAAGCCAAAGGCAGACACAATTGGTTACCCCACAAATAGACTTCTATGCAAAATTTTCAGAAATCAGCAACAGTTTCATAGGAACATGCCCCTAGCTGTAGCTTTGAAGTAAAATGTGAGAAACAAGATGCCATAAAATGCAGATTATCAGAAGAATCCCATGACTCAGAGCAATGATTTTTCCCAGTTCTCACCAGATGTGAACACATTTCCTATGACTGTGCCTGCGGGGGGAGGATTGCATGCTTGGTGCAGTCTTAAAGGTACACCAGAGGGGCCCATACATAAATGGTGAGGTAAATGGGCACCACATTCCAGTTAAAATAGGGTCAATGGAAAAAAGGCAACAATTCATATCATGTGTTTCAAGTCCCGTTAATTTACTTAGCAGAAGCTTGTTATGCAAGGTGAATTGTATTGGACACCAGATGGTATTGCAGGTAAAAACTAAGATGAAGACTCAGGGTTATATTTTCAAGAAATGACGCACAACTGCGCTAGCGCAGTTGTGCCTCAAACATTTTAATGCTGGCTAGCGTCATTTCTCACTGCAATGCTTGCTCCATATTTACAAAATGGTGCAGCATGGTGGTAAGAAATGGTAGCATAAAAAATATGACTCTAACTTTTGCAACGTTGCCAAGAAAATGATGTTACTGCTGCAAAAGTGGTGCTAGCATGATTAGCAGCACGATTTTTGATGCTGATCGTGTTACCGTCACTTTTCCCTTAAAAGCTTTAAAAAGAAATCACGAAAACCCCAAAGAGAAGCCACGAGGTAACAAAACTGAGAAGTCAGGACAGAAGAGACCGTACAGAGACCCCATTCAGCCCAGTAAAAGCCAGGGTGAACAGACAGAATCCCAGGACAAGGTGAAAAGGAAGGGGAAGTGTTGCTTCAGTGAGAAGGAGAATCAGATCCTCATCACAGAGGTGAGGGAGCACCTACACAAGCTATCTGTCACCTCTAAAGTGCCAATAAGTAGGAAGAAGGCAATGTGATGTCCATAGTTGATAAAGTCCACAGTGTGGCAGAGGTGAAGAGGACTGTGACCGATTCTAAGAAGCGCTGGCATGATTGCAAACATAGAATGAAAGTGAAACTGGCCAGCAACAGAAAGGCAGCACTGCTGATTGGAGATGGAATTCCAGCACCGCAGTTGGAGCTGGATGAGCTTGAGGAGATGGTGGCAGCAGTCATTCCAGAGGAGCTGGTCACCCGAGTCCAGGGACAAGACACTGCGGCACATGATGAACGATAACAAACACATGGTAAGTTGCAGTGTGGGGCAATACGGTTGATTATTAATGGCACAAGGCGAGGCACATAGGAAGTACTCTATGCATGCGAAAGGGCTGCATGGAGGCACACTTATGGCAAATACCAAACACATGTAGTGTGCACTGACCCCCCCACCATATGCATGGACCACTTCACAACCATCACACCACTCCCTTCACCCTAGTAACTAAACCATCTGGCCATGTTTAACTCTCACTGCCCATTATGTACCAGGCCTATTGTGCAGGGTGGGCCAGCAAGCACAGGGATATGTCTTTGTGCACCATTGGGAAAGGTAACTAATGTTACATGCACACAGCATACGGGGCATTTCTGTCATTGCCATCAGTGCTGGTGCACAATTTGCTGCCATGTGCTTATGCAGGCACACCTGCACCATGCTGCAAGGGTGCCTGTGATTCGGGGATGATTGCTGTTGTGCACCAAGGGACACCTTCCTGCACATCAGGCACAAGTGGTGTTTCTGTCTTTCTATGTGTGATGCACAATGCAGCACATTACTGGGACAAACAAAGATAACAGACATGAATATCTGGGAAGGTCTCAGAAGTTGGGTGAGTTACATGTGTGTTTTGTAAAAACACCCCCAGCAACATATGTGGAGTAACAACTACATGCAGCGTGAGAAACAAAAGGAGCACATAATACCAGGTCATCGAAAGCCATGCAGGGTGCCTTCCTTGGTCTAGGAAATATGGACTGGAACTCTGCCCCACTGGAGTGTAACATGAAAAGTATGCTCTGGTAGGGCAGTGTGCAGTCAGTGTCTGGGAAATGGGTCCCACGGTCAACCATGCATCAGGAAATCATGCAGTGCAGTACAGCTCTGCAGCCTGCTTTGCTATACTGCATCATCTTATTTTGAATGTGCTGGGATGTGTAGTTGTCACTGACATGCAATGAATCCCTGTACTAACCTTTGGCATGGGGAACAAACAGCTACCTAACACCAACACTGACACACATTGAACATGGTGTAGGGGTGCCTGTGTTTTAGGTCTGAATACACGTGCTGGAAGGGACACATCCTGCAACAGCAACAATCATGAACGCTCTCTGCCACTTCCAATGTCTGTTGCCGATTGTAATACACATTGAAAGATGCAGAAAATGGGCCCATAACTATGTTAGTCATGTGTTGCACAACTACAATGTCATTCCTGAGGTGGTGAAGCAGCCTGATGCATTTACAAATTAACATGTTTTGCAATGTGTCACATCCTTATGCCAAACCACCTGTGTTGTGACAGTGATGCAAAGGTGAGAACTGTCCACATGCATTATCCTTGTCACCTCTTATCATGTGTACCGTATACTGAACCACCCATAGTGAGATGCAACCACCTCTCATGCATGGAATTGCATGGGAAGGTGTCCATTCATGCACAACAACACTCAGTCCTGCAACACAGGAACCGTTGCACCCATGCTGCAAGGTGGCCTGTGCTGCATGGATGAGTGTTATTGGGCATGAAGTGACACCATCCTGTACAATCACATACACAAGACGTGGTTGGACCTTACTATGGATGGTTCAGGATACAGCACACATGATAAATGTTGACAGGGATAATGAATGTGGACAGTTCTCACCCTTGCATCACTGTTACAACACATGTGGGTTGGCAAAAGAATGTGACACATACTAAAAGTAAAAGATTTGGAAATGCTATAGATTTTGTACGCTTCCATGGATGTTGCCTGGGAACACTCCAAGCAACACCCATGTCACGCAATTGCCATGCAGTGTAATACATGAAAGGGATCTACATGCAGTAGCCCAAAAAAACACACAAGATGGCTTACATTGGAATAGGACATGTAGACTGGCATATTGCGTTAAACAAAATTACACTCTGATGGCACAATGTGCTGCCAGGGGCCAATAAAAGGGTGACCAGATCCATGGCTCTGTGACATATAAGTGAGGCAACATTATTAACAACCTAATAAGTCATATGAGCAGCTAACACATATCAACATTGACATATTTACATCTCCTTGCAGAGGATGATGCCATACCTCATGGCCAATGCCTGTCCTGGAGTTCACCGATGATAGCGATGACCAGCTGTGAAGCATCAATTCTGACACTCTCCAGCAGCTCATAGGTGCCATCCAGACATCATCTCTTGTCACAAGGAGGACACCATGCACTGCCGGGTCCACAAAGGAACCACCCAAGAGACAATACACACTGCCTGCCACCTTATCCACAGCTCCAGACCCCCAGGACCCAGACATCATGTTCCAAAATGCAGCTGTAGATGTCCAGGGGGAGCTGGTACAGCAGGTGTGAGTGGGGATGGACACCATGGCGGGCAGCCTAGCGGGAGACCAGTGGTGCCTCAGTACGAATGACAACTCTGCTGCCATCAGAGTCACCCACTCTCCGCTACATGGACTCCAGCAGCACATGTTCGACATAGCTGGTATATTGAGGCAGAGGCATGAACAATTGCCACGCCAAAGTGGCACCAGCATGATTGACAACAGGCTGGAGGCTATCCAAACCATCCTAGAGTCCATGCAGTGGATTCCGGGCTCCCTCAGTGACAACCTAGCTGCCTACCACCGTGATGTATCTGCTGTGTTGCGAAGCCAGCAGTATCTCCTTGCTACAGTGAGGCCTTTCATCTATCCACAGACGCCAGGACCTTTGAATCCACATCTCCAGCCCCTGATATGTGTGCCTCCCTCATTAGAGGATGATGATGTGGAGATGTGGAAAGAACATCATTCACCCGAAAAACACAGTAGCTACAGTCTGTGGCACATGGGCAGTTTCTCTTTTGCTCAGTGCTGAAGATACAACATCTATCAATGTCCACCCTTCACTCTCCCACTGTTGACCAATCACACATGTGAACTGTCATTGTGGCCATTTCCTAAATATTGGCAATGTGATCACCTCCTCACTGATACACTCCTCTCCTACCCATGTCTCATGACATGTTGCCCCCCCCACCTGGACCTTGTCTGTAATTCCAATGGTTTGGGATCTCTCATGGGTTTAGTCACCTGTGTACTGTACAGTACAAACGATAACATAATTTCACATCCTAAAACTCTACATTAGACATCAATTGTCTTGAATATTTGTCTGAGGCATGGATATGTGTGCACTTTATGCATTGTTTGAAGCCTATGCACTAAGGGTTCTATGTACCAAAACAAATTGGGCAACATGGTGCCGCAAGCAATGTAGCTGTGCTGAGCTGCATCATACATAAAACTCAGGTAAGTACTGTATGCAATAGGATAATGTCCAGCCTTCTTTATTCTCTAGCTCTAGTGCAGATGCAGCTGTCTAGTGCCAATGCAGGCACACTTGAACCTTATTGCAAGGGTGTCTGTGTTGCAGGGATTGGATGCTTATGTGCAAGAAGTCTTCCTCCCTGCACATACATAAACAGTAAAAGGCCCTTGCACCTACTATGTAAGTGGTAAAATGTGCCACACAAAAAATAAGCAAAAACCAGGCAAACGATTTGTCTGCTATGCAAGCCACACCCCTGAGCTAACATCATTGTTTTTGCACTGCCACAGGTATACATTCCTTTGTAAATCTGAGGCAGTGCCAAATGCAATGGGTGTTGCGTGGCTAAGCCCACTAAAACACCCATTGCATGTCCCTCAGCCACAAATAATTGTGTTGCGGGAGCCATATATACAATGTGGTGTTAAGCCACCCAAAGTGTGTTTATGCCACCTTGAAAATATGTGAAATGGTGCAGTGCCACTGGAGTATCACAAAACGAGATGCTCTACTGCTTCAAGGGACTTGTCATTATGCTCTTAAATAATTGTGTAAGGGATATGTGTGGATTTGTGATATGCACAAAGTCAGACACACTGACTGCAACATGATTGAGGTGACTTATAGCTATGTGAACAAGCAAGTTGAACCAGAGTTTCCCAAGTGCAACATTTGACAGTTAGCATGCATTTATTGAGATAGCTGACAGCAATCACTACACACATGGCTGGGCCTATCATGGATTGTAGTTAAAGGAAAACCATTGTTATCACAGATCAATGATGCATGTGTAAGAGTTTGAGGGACAGTCATGAGTGTCTCAGTCCTAAAATATAAATTTAGGGGGAGTGCAATGACAACAACTTAGTGACAATGCAATTCACATTACTTCACAAAACAAGAGAAATGCTGTATGAATACCAGTTTTGGGATGTGTATCCATGTACATACAGAGTGTCACATTGCTGAAAGATGTCTGTATTACAGATGAAACACCATTGCCAACCCAATAGTAACTTGACCATATGGGATACACATAGTCTCACATGTAAACTAACTACAACTTGCAAAGGCATGTCCAGAACATGAGTTTTGCCTACATCCTACCACCAAAGTAGTAAACCAGAAAGGAGACCATTTATTAGGAATAGTAAAATGATTTATTCAACTACAAAACTAAACCTAAAATTCCTAAACTAACTAACTACCTACACTACCCTTTACTACACTACCTTAGCCTACCTTATTCTTAAAACTGACATATTATCTCATCCAAACCTAAATATATGTTGTCACATGATAAACATCAACCCCCCACCCCTCCATATAAATCTAACAAAAAGGACAACAGCAACTAAAGCTAAACATTGTATTTGTTTACTTTTTTAGTACACAGACACTAAACATCACCCCCCTCTCCAACAAAGTAAATAAAAGAGATACCTTGCCTCATACCCCTAAGAAAGAACTTTCACTAACTACTGCAAAGTAATCTACACTATGCTAACTTATCAAACCCTAACTAACTAATTACCCCAACTATATGCATGCAGATTTCCAAATGGAAGGGATGCGCTGTTCCCTCAGCGCTTCATAACATGTGCTTTAAGTTTTCATAGCAGCAACAAAATCTGTCCATTCTGGTGCTCCAACTGGGCAACACAATACTTTTGATCTGCCAACTCTGATTGAAATTCCTGCATGTAGGGCAGCTCCACGCCAGTTGGTGCTGCAATTGTAGCAATTGCAGCACTAGTGGGATCGAGCCGAGGTCAAAGGTCCTGCCCCAGGAGAAGTGGACCTGCCTGTAGCCACAGGCCTTGCTGCTTCGTGGGTGGTGGTGGTGGTGAATGTTCCCAATGCTGGCCCCCCTTTAGAAAAAGCCTTTCAGTCCCCCGATGCATGCTCCTGGTCATATCTTCTCTGTATCTTCTGGTACTCCTTGGCAACTTGTCTGATGTGGCAGTACCTCTCTGCCCTCTTTGCAAATTGCTGCCTCTGGAATGCACTCATACTTACAGCTGAAAAATGATTTGGACATGTCAGCCAACTGTATATTTTGGCAAATGAACTACACGCATGCAATGAACACACCATCTGAAGTTGTAACACATTGTTCAGCACAAATCACCATCACATACTGAAGGTCATGGAGGTCACACATCTGCACACCAACCATCAATTCCACATTGCCCATGTCCATGGTATTGAGCCTAGTTATTGTTGCACAATAACATTGAACCATCTTGGAAAATACATTTAAGGACCATGTCACCATTGACTAAGATTGCCATACACCCAGCCATGTGACCAAGCAACTCATCATGGTGGTTTGCTCATCAATGTCCCTCATGCTTGTGAAAGTGACCTCAAATCTGTTGACATTTAACAAACTCATCAATGGAAGGACTGTAAGTAATATGTGGTCTCCCAACTGAACTACATATGGCAAGTACAGATGTCAGGACACATTGCTAAATACTAATCTGAGTGTGACAGGCATCATATGTGTAATTGTAGGGTGGTGCAGTCACTCATGTCACACAGAGGATGATGACACTACTCTAATATTGACACAGGTCAGTACCTGGTGAGCTGTGCCATGCCTTGATGCATAGTCCCAGAGTAACTTGTTTCCTCACACTATGCTGGCCACTGGTTGCCTATGTGTTCAAAGCTATGCTCAGCATGTTGCATAACAGCAGTCACCACCACCCCTCATATGCGGGTGCATGTATGTCCTACACCACATCTGCACAGGGTTCTTGGAACAGCGCTGGCTAATGCTGTACATTGTGTGTTATTTGTATATAAATCACATCCTGGGCAACATCTGGATCACCACTAGTAGATGATGCTGTGGTTTATGGCATGTTGTTTGTCAATGTAGTATGGCTATCCCTCTGGCCAAACATACATGACAAGATATGTGAGGATGACTCAGGTTAGAAATGTTGCAAATTACAACTTAGATGATGGGGCATCACAACACAATGGAGATTAAAATTTGGGCATATCAAGTGTGGTATGTTGACCAGTGACCTGCTAATATTAGCTGACTATGCACATGGCTATGCATCATACCATGAGCTGAGTTACTCAGTGCTATGTGTTGCACACATATCAGTTACATGTATAGTCAACAACATCTTGCAACCTTGCACACGTGTTGGACCCTTGACTTTGGCCACATGCCCATACTGTAATCACTGTTGTGGGACCCATGCACCATGTCCAACATTTCCATGGCCTTTGCTAGACATGTTGGCACCAGTGAAATCATTTCATGGGATGCACATCCTACACACATCTGCAACCATACATTACATATCCTAGTTTAGCCTACTATGTTTGTAGTAGCATACATGCACTTGGTACATGGCATTGCATACAACATACAACTGCACACACAACACATGCACAACACATTACACATACAGGTTGTTACTCACTGGTTGCATCAGGGTCATCAATGCTTTCCACCTCTACGATTGTGTATGGTTGGGGTCCACCTGCAAGAGGGAACATGAGACATGGCACAGTGAATCATGCACAACGGACACTATGAACAACTATTCCACATTGGACATCACTAGCCAATAACCCTTGCATACTTATGTTGATTAACACTCAATAACGGCACCATACATGTCTCAGTGACATATATTAGTAGGATAGAACCTAATTGAAATATCATGGCTACATTGATAAGTAACTGCAGATGACTACCTACTGCAACATATTTCAAACATTGGTAATTGTCATGTCACTGTGCACAAACATGACTCACAAGACACACTCAGCCATGACTGTCTTTAGTCTAATGTAATTCCTTACATCAAATATACATGACTATGCAACATACAATAGTAGTTAGGCACTTAGGGGGTCATTCTGACCTCGGTGGTAAAAGCCGCTTACCGCCGGTCAGAAGGCCGCCACAACACCGCAGCGGCCGCGGTCAGCCGCCACGGACATTCTGACCCACAACTGCAAAACCTCAGAAAATCCGCCCTCCACTGCAGTCCGCCACATCAGCGGCCAGCGGTAAACTGGAGAAGACCAAACCTCCACCGCCACGGCAACAGAAATACGCCCATCCCATTATGACCCGCAAATCCACGCTGCGGTCATTCAACCGGGGTATTCCATTGGCGGTACACACCGCCGCGGTCAAAATACACACATCTTTACAAACCCCTACCACATTGGACAATTTGAAAGGCACACACCTGAAACACATACACACACCACTCCCACACATCCAATACCATATAAAACACACACCCACATCACCCACAAACCCCTACCAACAAAAACCAGAGACGAAGGAGAGAGAGAGACACATCAGAGAATAGATAGCCAGACACACAGAGGCACACCGCAACATCACACACACCACATAGAAGCACAAAGACCACACACCAACACACACATCACACATACACCACCCCACACCTCATACACACCACCCCATGGCACCACAAAGGCACCCACGCTTTTCGGACCAAGAACTCCGGGTCATGGTGGAGGAGATCATAAGAGTGGAACCCCAGCTCTTCGGCTCACAGGTCCAGCACACCACCATAGCAAGGAAGGCGGAGCTCTGGCAGCGGATCGTGGACAGGGTCAACGCGGTGGGACAGCATCCCAGAAATCGAGAGGACATCTGCAAACGATGGAACGACCTACGGGGGAAGGTGCGCTCGATGGTCTCGCGACACAACATTGCAGTGCAGAAGACTGGCGGGGGACCCCCACCCACTCCACCCGAATTCACAACATGGGAGCAAGAGGTACTCAACATCCTGCATCCCGATGGCCTCGCTGGAGTACACGGAGGAATGGACTCTGGTAAGTACAAGGCCAACCACTTCACCCCCCCCCAGCATGCTAACCCCCACCCTCACCCCCAACCCCCCAGCACACATCCTCCCTGAGAATGTCTCCCCAGCACAACCCACCCAACACCAACCCCTGCATGCCACCCCCAAACTATGGACACCCATCACCTAAGCATGACCACTGCACATACCTATCACCCCCCCCCCCACAAAACACCCTCACAACACCTCCCCCAAGGGAATGCCAGCACTGGGGGACAAGGGCACCCATAAAACGCAAGCTAATGCACACACAGAAACAATAACCATATCCTCTTACCCCATGCAGGACCCGAACGACAACACACCGGTCAGGAGGGACCAGAAATGTCCATGCCACCCCCGGAACAGGCCCCTAGTGATGACAGCAGCTCTGTCGACCTGGAACCTGACGACCAGCCCGGACCATCGGAGACCTCTGGGCAGTCGGTTCCCCTCACCCAGACACAGGCCACTGCAGACCCAACCCCCTCTGGGAACAACAGCACAGCTCCCACCTAGCAGGCCCATGCCTCTGTCTCTAGGACAGGTCAAGCAGCGGTGTGTCTACCACTACAGAGCCCCCAGGGTAACCCACCAACCCAACAACAACAGGGACCTGGGGGCAGTGGGAGTGGGAACACCGTCCAGGGGACAGAGGCCAAGGGAAACAGGGCAACTCGGAGGGCTGCTGTGCGACAGGGGGGGGAGGAGAGGCCCAGTGAACCCACTCTCCAAGAGGCCCTCACCACCATCATGGCAGCCTACCACCACTCACAAGAGACGATGGCGACGGTACTGGCCAGGTTCCAGGAGATCCAGGCACAGCAGGAGCAACGCTACATGGGGTTCAGCGACCAACTCAGCAACATCTCAACCGCTATGGGGAGCATAGTCCAGGCCCTGAACCGTATAGAGGACACGTTTCGGGACCATGTGGCATCACACAGGGCCCCTGTCACTAGCCAGGAACAGGAACAGCCTACCACCTCCGCCGGCGCTAGTGGACAGGAGGCCCCACCACAACGACAGCCCACCAGAACCCCACCTCCTGCTGAACAACAACCGCCCCGCAAAAGGAGCCTGAGATCAAAAAAACCGACAGAGTAGGATGTCAAGTCCCCCGCCAGCATCACATACCCCCTGAAGTCCTCCCACTGTTCCACATTGCCACCCTGTCCAACCTTGAACTGCCCTGCTCCATCCTGCCACAGGCATATGGACAATGCACCTGTGAGACTGAGAACTGGACTCCGCCATGGACATTACTCCACCCCCACCCATCACTGTTTCACTATCATGTACAAATATCTATGCACTAATAATAAATCACACATTGCACTGAAATCAATCAGGACTCAGCCTGTCTTATTTACAAATGTATGACACATTACATATCAATTACGTATAATTAACATTGTGAATTACACATACCGAGGTAACTTAGTATTAGTCCATGGGCCAACCAAGCCGAGGTCACGCAGTGGCTCATACAGCACAGAAAAGGGAAGGGAAAATCAAACATCATGTTTATAGGTCTGGGGGGAAACCGACAAAGTTGAGATGCAGGAGGCTTTCAGGAAATGTAAAATGGCATGGGTGATTATTACCTGTGTGCTACTGGAAATACTGTTCTATTACTCTGTCCCTGTTGTCTGTGTCGTCCTCTGAGTCTTCCTCCTCTTCACTCTCCGCAGGCTCCACAGCTGCTTCAACACCACCATCTGCACCATCCTCCTGCAGGAAAGGAACCTGACGTCGCAATGCCAGATTGTGAAGCATACAGCAGGCCACGATGATGTGGCACACCTTCTTTGGTGAGTACATCAGGGATCCCCCAGTCATATGCAGGCACCTAAACCTGGCCTTCAGGAGGCCAAAGGTCCTTTCGATGATCCTCCTAGTTCGCCCATGGGCCTCATTGTACCGTTCCTCTGCCCTGGTCCGGGGATTCCTTACTGGGGTCAGTAGCCAAGGCAGGTTGGGGTAACCAGAGTCACCTATTAGCCACACACGTTGTCTCTGTAGCTGCTCCATCACATAGGGGATGCTGCTATTTCGCATCACATACGCGTCATGCACTGACCCTGGGAACTTGGCATTTACATGGGAGATGTACTGGTCAGCCAAACAGACCACCTGGACATTCATCGAATGATAACTTTTTCTGTTTCGGTACACCTGCTCATCGTCTTTTGGGGGTACCAAAGCCACATGGGTCCCATCAATGGCACCAATGATGTTGGGGATATGTCCAAGGGCATAGAAATCACCCTTCACTGTAGGCAAGTCACCCTCCTCTGGGAAAATGATGTAGCTCCGCATGAGTTTCATCAGGGCAGACAACACTCTGCTCAAAATCTTAGAAAACATAGGCTGAGACATTCCAGATGACATGGCCACTGTGGTCTGTAATGACCCACTTGCCAAAAAATGGAGGACTGACAAAACCTGCACCAGAGGGGGAATCCCTGTGGGTTGGCGGATGGGGGACATCAGGGCTGGCTCCAGCTGGGCACACAGTTCATGGATAGTGGCACAGTCAAGTCTGTATCGAAGTATTATATGGCGTTCTTCCATTGTCGACAGGTCCACCAGCGGTCGGTACACGCGAGGATTCCTCCTTCTCATCGCAAGTCCCAGCGGACGGTGCCTAGGAAGGACAACATGGAGCACAGAGTCAGGCAAACCACAGGTACGTACAGACAGCTTGCACAGTTAAAGAATGGCAATGGGTTGAAAGGCGTGTATGTGTGGCAATGCAAGGCCTAGGCCTGTGTGTCGCAGTCAAAATTAAGCCATGTAGGCCCTTGAAATGGCGGCTGCCTGACCTGTGAAGTGGGACAATGGGATGTGAGGTCAATGCGCTGGCGGGGCACACCGTGGCGGTAGGCGGTCGAAGACCGCGGCGCAAAGCCGCATTGGTTAACATTGAAGCCTATGGGTTTCAGGAGCCAATGACGAAGTGCGCCGGCGGTCGCGGTACGCACCGCCGCGGTACGCGCGCCGCGGGCGTGACCGCCATTTTCTATCTGCTTAATCACTCGAGACCTGATCATCCACAGGAGAGGACCTATACTGCAAGTGCTGCTCTGACCTCGGTCTGGAAGATACAATGGCTGCTGCGACTGGGGAAAGGGCCCCTGCCTTCACGTCTGAAGAGTTGGAGAAGCTTGTGGATGGGGTCCTCCCCCAGTATGCGCTACTCTACGGTCCTCCAGACCAACAAGTGAGTACAACGGGTGCACATGGAATGGGCTATGCCTGTGTGGATTGGGGTGGATGTAAGTTGGTGGGGTGGGGGGCGAATGAGGAGTGCAACGCCCGACAGATGAGAGCATGTGCCATATGGGAAAGTTGGTGGGGGGGGCCAATTACATCTAACATGCAGGTCATTGATGATTTCCTCCTTTCCACCCTGTACATGTCAAATAGGTCAGCGCCCATCAGAAGATCGAGATTTGGCGTGCCATCGCCAAGGAAGTCCGGAACTTGGGGGTCCACAACAGACGGGGCACCCACTGCCGCAAGAGGTGGGAGGACATCCGCCGCGGAACAAGGAAGACCGCAGAAACACTGCTGGGGATGGCCTCCCAACCTAGGAGGGGTGCCAGTCGCACCATGACCCCCCTGATGTCCCGGATCCTGGCGGTGGCCTACCCAGAATTGGATGGGCGCTTTAAGACATCACAGCAGACACAAGGGGGTGAGTATCAGCACATTCTCCTATCTTTCTGCGCAGTGGAGGCGTCTGGGTGGGGGAGGAGGGCTGTGGGTGACATTAGGCCAGGGCGCTTTCTGTAGTGTAATCCTCTCCCTTAGGCATGGCCCTGTGCCCCCGGCCCCCACCTCGGTAGGGTGACAAGTACAGCCATTGAAGGTCCAGCATCTCCCATGTGCGCGTTTGACGTCTCTTGGCCTGTTGTCCTAGTCAGTAGTACTGAGTAGTGTACCCCGAATGCGCGGCTTAGTGCATTAGGCTCCTGTGTCTGTCCTCTCCGCCAACGGTGTTGACATTGCATGCACTCAACCTGGTCTTCTTTATTCTCCCCCCACCCTTTCTCTTCATCTTCTTGTGCATGTGTGCATTAGCATCATCAGGCGGAGGAGATTTGGCATCGGAGCACGAGGGAGCTGCAGGACACAAGGCCCCGGTGGGCCCAGGAACAGACACCGAGGGCACCAGTGATCCGGAGGGCGAGGGGAGCACCACGACAGGGACTGCTGGTGAGAGCAGCGAAAGCGACACGTCCTCGGATGGGAGCTCCCTAGCGGTGGCGGCAACATCCGTGCCCCCCGCCTCTACAGGTACAGCCGCCACCCAGCGCACCAGCCCCGCCCTCCCAGCAGCCCCTCAGTCTTCGCTCCGTGCCCGTTCGCCCAGGAAGGCGCGCGTCTCCTTCGCCCCAGGCACCTCAGCCCCTGCCCCTGTTGCCCCTGCTGCCCTCAGTGCGGAGCTCATTGACCTGGTAAGGACGCTCATTGTTGGGCAGACGACCCTTTTGAATGCCATCCAGGGTGTGCAAAGGGAGGTGCAACAGAGCAATGCGTACCTGGAGGGCATTCATTCGGGTCAGCTGCCCATCAACGAGCGTTCACTGCTCTGGCCTCAGCACTGACGGCAGCCATTGTCACTGTTTCCAGCCTCCCTCTTCTTACTGCCTCCAGCCTTTCTCTGTCTCCTGTTCCTCAGCCTATCCCATCCACACCATCAGACCAGCCTGCACACACCTCAACACCCAAGAGCAGCTCATCCAAACACAAGCACCACAGATCCCACAAACACTCACCCAAGCAACACCGAGATGCAGACATGCCAACAGCCACTGCCACCCCTGTGTCCCCCTCCTCCTCGTCTCCCTCCTCCCTCCCTGTGACGTCTACACTCACACCTGCATGCACCCCAACATCAGCCAGTGCTTCCATCACCACCTCTCCCTCCAGTACAGTCCACACTCGTGCAGTCACCACCCCCACTGCCATTTACACGTCCCCTGTGTCCTCTACCACTGTGTCTGTCACCCCCTCTTCCAAGACACACAAACGCAGGCAGCCACCCACCCAACGGCCATCCACCTCACGACAGCCTACAGCACCAGCACCTTCACCCAATGACAGCACACCTGACTCTCCTACAACCACCTCCTCTACCTCCACTTCCATCTCCACTTCTCCTACCCTTTACCTTGGCCCTAAAAAACTTTTCATGGCTAACCTTGACCTCTTTCCCCCCGATGAGCTCCCCCATCCATCTTCGAAGAGTCCCAAGAGCACCGCAGCCACCACCAGCCCAGCTTCGGGTGTCACTGTTGTGCATGGGTTCTGGAGCCCACCCTTTGCCAGCAGTGACACATCGATCAGCAGCAAGGACACGTCCAGGCCACCCCCCCCGCAAGAGGACCCGCAAAAACAAGGGCTGCCGTGCGAGGACCGACAGGGCTGCCCCCGAGGAGCAATGTGCGGCCACTTCACCACCCACACCATCTAGGGGAGGCAAGGGCCCGAGAGCCCCATCAAAGGAGCGGAAGGGCAGCAGGAGCGCGGAGAAGGTGGACCCCACATGCCACATCCCAGCTGGGAAGGAGGACACTAAGGAGGCCAGGAGTCCGTCCCCGAAGGGTCCAGAAACGTCACGGTCCGAGGGCGACTGAGCAGGGAGTCCAGGCCAGGTCTGGCTCCCTTGACCTGCTGGATGAGCACCGCTGAACAGGGCCCGCCGTGGTGAAGAGCACCGCTGAACAGGGCCCGCCGTGAAGATAGGCACCGCTGAACAGGGCCCGCCGTGGAGAAGAGCACCGCTGAACAGGGCCCGCCGTGGAGAAGAGCACCGCTGAACAGGGCCCGCCGTGCAGAAGAGCACCGCTGAACAGGGCCCGCCGTGCAGAAGAGCACCGCTGAACAGGGCCTGCGGTGAAGAAGAGCACCGCTGAACAGGGCCCGCCGTGGAGAAGAGCACCGCTGAACAGGGCCCGCCGTGAAGATAGGCACCGCTGAACAGGGCCCCGCCGTGCAGAAGAGCACTGCTGAACAGGGCCCGCCGTGAAGATAGGCACCGCTGAACAGGGCCCCGCCGTGCAGAAGAGCACCGCTGAACAGGGCCTGCCGTGAAGATAGGCACCGCTGAACAGGGCCCGCGGTGCAGAAGAGCACCGCTGAACAGGGCCCGCCGTGAAGATAGGCACCGCTGAGCAGGGCCCCGCCGTGCAGAAGAGCACAGCTGAACAGGGCCCGCCGTGAAGATAGGCACCGCTGAACAGGGCCCGCCGTGGAGAAGAGCACCGCTGAACAGGGCCCGCCGTGGAGAAGAGCACCGCTGAACAGGGCCCGCCGTGGAGAAAGGCACCGCTGAACAGGGCCCGCGGTGCAGAAGAGCACCGCTGAACAGGGCCCCGCCGTCTCAAGCACCGCTCCGCTGGGCCCTTCTTCTCAAGCACCGCTCCGCTGGGCCCTTCCTCTAAAGCACCGCTCCGCTGGGCCCTTCTTCTCAAGCACCGCTCCGCTGGACCCCGCTGTCTCTCCACCTCTCCGCTGGGCCCTTCCTCTCAAGCACCGCTCCGCTGGGCCCTTCTTCTCAAGCACCGCTCCGCTGGACCCGCTGTCTCTCCACCTCTCCGCTGGGCCCTTCTTCTCAAGCACCGCTCCGCTGGGCCCTTCATCTCAAGCACCGCTCCGCTGGGCCCTTCTTCTCAAGCACCGCTCCGCTGGGCCCTTCCTCTCAAGCACCGCTCCGCTGGGCCCTTCTTCTCAAGCACCGCTCCGCTGGACCCCGCTGTCTCTCCACCTCTCCGCTGGGCCCTTCCTCTCAAGCACCGCTCCGCTGGGCCCTTCTTCTCAAGCACCGCTCCGCTGGGCCCTTCTTCTCAAGCACCGCTCCGCTGGGCCCTTCTTCTCAAGCACCGCTCCGCTGGGCCCTTCATCTCAAGCACCGCTCCGCTGGGCCCTTCTTCTCAAGCACCGCTCCGCTGGGCCCTTCTTCTCAAGCACCGCTCCGCTGGGCCCCGCCGTCTCGAGCACCGCTCCGCTGGGCCCTGCTTCTCAAGCACCGCTCCGCTGGGCCCTTCCTCTCAAGCACCGCTCCGCTGGGCCCTTCTTCTCAAGCACCGCTCCGCTGGACCCCGCTGTCTCTCCACCTCTCCGCTGGGCCCTTCCTGTCAAGCACCGCTCCGCTGGGCCCTTCTTCTCAAGCACCGCTCCGCTGGGCCCTTCATCTCAAGCACCGCTCCGCTGGGCCCTTCTTCTCAAGCACCGCTCCGCTGGGCCCTTCTTCTCAAGCACCGCTCCGCTGGGCCCCGCCGTCACAAGCACCGCTCCGCTGGGCCCTTCTTCTCAAGCACCGCTCTGCTGGGCCCTTCATCTCAAGCACCGCTCCGCTGGGCCCTTCTTCTCAAGCACCGCTCCGCTGGGCACCGCCGTCTCAATCACTGTTTATGGTTCACTGTGCCCACCATGCCTCCTCCTTGACCAGTGGAGACTATCATCCACCTGATGGACTGTGGCTTTGCACTCCCCAGGATGGTCCAGTGGGCAGCCCACCCACTGTAGAGACATTGAGAGACTTTGGCTTTGCACTCCCCAGGATGGTCCAGTGGGCAGCCCACCCACTGTAGAGACATTGAGAGACTGTGGCTTTGCACTCCCCAGGATGGTCCAGTGGGCAGCCCACCCACTGTAGAGACATTGAGAGACTGTGGCTTTGCACTCCCCAGGATGGTCCAGTGGGCAGCCCACCCACTGTAGAGACTTGAGAGACTGTGGCTTTGCACTCCCCAGGATGGTACAGTGGGCATCCCACCCACTGTAGAGACATTAAGAGACTGTGGCTTTGCACTCCCCAGGATGGTACAGTGGGCAGCCCACCCACTGTAGAGACATTGAGAGACTGTGGCTTTGCACTCCCCAGGATGGTACAGTGGGCATGGTGGCTCCTCGTGGATCTGGCGTCGTGGACTCATGTGGCTGTGGTGCCCCCCCCTTCCCTTCCCCCTGAGGTGCCTGTAGTTTTTACATCTGATGCCCCTGCAGTGTTCTCTCCAAAGGACTCAGGTCTCCTGTGTGGGCTTTGCCCTTGTTTCTCAAAACTTTGGCCCACGGACATGATGAATTCGTAGGATGTGCAGGACTTGTTACTTCAGTTATACACTGATATGTATGTCATTTGTTTTCTTGTGAATATCTTTCATGGTTGTACGATATTTTTCAGGACCTTTTTGGTACATAAATATTTATTCCAAATTTGATTATGTCCTAGCATTTTTCTGGGGTGTTTGGGTGGTGTCACTGTGACTTGTTGCTCTGCATTGGTGTGTACATAGTTGGGGGGGGGTCGCATATGTGTGTGCCCGTAACCTTTCGTCCTCCCCCCTCCCGTGTGTCGTAGGTGCAGTACTCACCGTTGTCGTCTGCGCCGGACTTCGTACTCGTGGTAGATGAGAAGGTAGACGAGAGCAGGTAGGATGTTTAATTCGGGTTCCATGCTGTCCTCCTTCCTCCTGGAGTGCGTAGTGGTGAGCGTTTTCCCGTTCGTAGTCTGTTTCCGCTGTGTTTTTATCGGCGGTGCTCCCGCCCCGGAAAAGGTGGCGGATTGGTGAGTTGTGATAGGGTGGGCGGTACATTGTCTGCCGCCTGGCTGTTGGCGGTGACCGCCGCGCTGTTTGTTTGTACCGCCGTGGCGGGCGGAGTGTTAAAGTGGCTGTCTGTGTTGGCGGTTCCCGCCAGGGTCAGAATTCCATATTTTTTACCGCCAGCCTGTTGGCGGGTTGGCCGCCGCTTTAACACCGACCGCCAGGGTTAGAATCACCCCCTTAGTGGACATTGACACATGTTCCTGGTAACCATGTACCCTTCCTCCATGACACAGTTGTATCCGCATTGTTGTACATTTGAATTTAGTGGCTAAACCCAGTGGACAAGGACAATTACCTATTTTACCCAACATTTGTGGGTGGGCAGCTTCCACAGGGCGAACCACCTAGCACAAGGTATCTCTGACCCTTCTCCGTTTGAGGTAACATTGAGGGGACCCATGAAGGACATGACATAGATGCCCAGACTAGTCCTGGGAGGACAGGTCTGTGCACACTGATGCCCCCCTCCAAGGGCCACATGCGATCAATTCAATATTAATCTGTTCCAGCTTGTACCAGGTGGTGTCAGCGCAGCCTCAGGGGCACAACCAATTAATAACAACTTAAACACTAAATCAAAAGTTGCTCACTCTACCATTGACTGTGTGTGTGTAGCTGCAAGGGCACAGGAGGGGTGTGGTGGCACAGATGATCAGACCTGATTACACTGGATCGCCTGTATTGAATCATTACCTCTTTTTGGGCTCATCAAACCAGCTCTATTCCGAAACCAGCGGTTATACAATTTGAAGAGACTCAAAGAGATCTAAAGTAAAAAAAGGGGAGAAGGCATCCCAAGGAGCCCCCCTTGGTGAATAACTGAAGTGTGCTTGTGCCCCCTTGCCACTGGTCTACATGATGGTACAAGATGGCACATGACGGCTTAAGGGATAAGGCTGCCCTTCTTGTGGGGTATGAATGAGAGCATGGTGATGAGAGCGCAGGAGCCTCCAAGAGAGTTTTCGGGTTAAGGCAATTTCTCTTCTCTCTCTTTCTCAAGGTGACTCAGTAATCTGTTGCTAAGGGAGTTCATCTCTACCACTACTTGTAAGTAAGTGCAGAGTGGAGTGGCGTGGGGAGCAGAAACTGAGTCCATTGCAAGCAGTGAATCAAAAATAATGAAAAAGAAATACAGTATTTAACAAAAGACCTGCAAAGGAAGTAAAGGAGGAATTTCAAATTCAAAAATGTATGTAACAAGGGCCCAATCATGGAGGGTTAAAGAAGTTCAACTGTCGGTCAGCATGAGCTCAGATACTGTGAATAGTACGGTTAATAAGGATATTATGAAGGAGTTGAAGGAGTCAGATGCATTGGCCACAACCCCTCCTATGCAGTCCAGGGACAGAAGCGAAGGGATTAAAGGTTGTCAGCAAGTGTCACTAAACCCACGATCAAACACCCAAGTACTTTCAATCTCTAAGAGTTTGATTTCTGTTAACACTGTAACAAACTACTTCAGTTGTAGAAGCAGTAGCCCAGATATTGACTTGCTTCACGTGCTGCCTGCCTCCTCTGTTAGTGATCAGTAGTTGGGAGGCGTGGGGGGTTTGGGGAATCAGGGAGTACCCAGGCTTGGTGCCTCTTATGCAGGACACAATGATGAGGAGCAGCTTATAACCTCTTCATCACCAATAGAGGCAAAAGACTGTAATGATGAGTCCAATGTTGTACCAACAGAACTAGTATATTTAGGCAATTTATTTGCTAATGAGGAAAGCCAAAATCAGGTATCCTGGGCATCGCAGGATTTACGAACAGAGGCATCACCCCTCTTTAATGACATCCCCAATCTCCATCATTTTTTGGGACTGTAAAGGAGCAGATTGAGCCCTTAAATTCCAAAAGGATTCTATTTTAAGGGTGTGCAATGAAAAGTTATCTGCTGCGCTGACCTCCGTCCCAGCCAGAACTGTTGATCCAGCTGCCGTCCCGGATAAAATGGACAATAAATTGGATTGTCCAATAAAAGTACATCTATCGCAGTCACAATCATCTCCTATTTTGTTAAGGGGAAAGGTAATCAGATACAGGACATACAGGATCTGGACTCACTTAGTTTGGAGCTATCCTCACTAGATAATCTTAACATCAACAGGACCAATCACCATTTGAATAGTATAACTTCAGAAGATCTAAACATTTTGGATAATAATCAACAAATTTATAAAAATGGTGGGCAGGGGGAACCAACCTAAGGGCCAACAGATGGACCATGATGACTATTGCTTCATATCATGAAAGTTATGTGTACATCATTGGACTCAATTGTGAATGTGCTTATGTTGCACTCCTTAGAACTCACCAGGCAACTTACAGCTCCCATAGTAACAGTAGAGTGTCGGATGGTCTTAGTGGAGGATGCTTTTAAGGAGACTCTAATGTTGCAATCCACTCAAGAGCTTTAAAAAGCCAAAATTGTGCCCCTTTACTTGAGAAATTGTTGGAAGTCCCAAAAGTCATAAATGATATTATTGAAGATTGCAGGTCTAATCTCAAAACTCTGGACAGAGGTGAACCTACCATTAGACAACTGGTCCCTAACAACTCATCGATTAGTCCAGAATTGCCATCTGCAGAGCAGATGGCTGCGTTCCAGACTGAAATTCAACCTGGAACGGAAACACAATTGTAGAGTTAAGCACGTCCAGCACGCCTGTTGTAGATTCACTCTCTCCTCCTTTTGGAAAGAACGTACAGATGAAGAGGAACAACTTGAAAAGAAAAATCAAAGCTAATGGAAAAAAGATACTAATAAAAGGAGTGCTGCAAATAAACCTAAATATTCATCATTATAGTCAAAGGATGCAGTGCAACTTCAAATCATATCCCAACCTGCAACGGATCTATAGACTCAAATGCAGAATATTTGTCAAAGCATCTCTGAAGGTAGTTGAGTAAAAGGTGACCGAACAATGTGTTTTTTAAACCAAAATCTAGGCTTGTTGTGTGGTAAAACATTTACCCTTCATTCTCATATAAAACGAGTACCAACGGGGTATACGTCATGTTGCCCACTAGATTCTGAGAGTGCTAATGGGGGAGAGGTGCAAGCAAATGAGGCAGAAGAAGAGCCACCTCACATTGTCAATGGTTCACAAGCATAGATACCTAATTCAAAGCAACTGTCAAGTGCTAATATGGGCCATCATGGTGAAAATATTAACAACATAAAACACTCTCTTACAGCTCATCCTCCAAATGCTGTTATACACAGTACCAGCCCTAGGCATCTATAGCTTCAGGTCATCATTGATTGCCCAGCCTCAGACATCATTAAGGCATGTTTAAATATTACAACTGATTATACCTCTGAATATAAATAACAAAGCATAAGAAGGGCTATTCATGGGCATCCGGGCATAGGGCCTTCATTCTTTCCAAAGTCTTTCCCGAAGAAGTACAGGTTAATGGTAATCGGCCTAGGGGTGATTCCATGTATCGGCCCCTTGAGAACGATTATACGCATCACAGTCATCCACACTGACTGCAAGTGGAAAGTTTGCAAGGGACCTTAGGCAATTCTGATGGAAGAGAAAAAGTCAATATGAGGGAGCTAAGGAGATCTTTAGCAAAAAAGAGGAACAGACAGCAACAATTATACTCACCCCAAAGTATATCTTGAGAGGGAGTCAAGATATCCTCAACAGATGCAACATCCTCCGCCTTATAAATTCCCTGCCGGATATGCAACAAGTTTAATCAAATGAGCTATTGTCAGTTAGATTTATTTAGCTGAATAGATCAAGCGACAGAGAATCCACTTGATCAGTCTGGGCCTCTACAAGGATAACAAAAGAGATTCAAAATCACATCAACCTAATGAAGAATTGGGGTATTACCATAGATCACTCGGAAAAGTAATTGTATTCCCTTATATTCTTAGCTCGTGCCAGCACTAAAAACATAGAAAATAACCATGATTGTAATTACAACTCAGGTTCAGTGCTACAAGAGGCAATAGGCTCCCATCAGCAGCTCCCTAAAAAGTCTAACTTGGTAAATTTGAAATTCTGCATACTAAATAATATATTGCAGAATAAACTATGTTCAGTTCCTCAGCCATTACTGAGAACACCGTAGGTTGACCAGGAAAGATGGCACCTGTAGAATAAACTGGTAACCACTGATCGGGAAGCTAAATTAAAAACATGCCTAAAAAATTTAAGTTGGAACATAGCAAGTATAAACTCTAAACTGATGGATAAGGACTGGCTAACTTTTCTAAAGTGACAGGATATCTGCTGTTTCCAAGAAATATGGTCAGTTGACGTGCCTGACCTAGACAGTTATTCTACATTACATATACCTGCAGCTAAACAGCAAAAAAGCAGACCAGTAAGGGGTTCTGACTACTTGGATAAGAACGGAGTTGCTTGAAATTACTGAAGTAAGTCATATCATACTAAGCAAAAATATTCAAATCATCATTTTAAGAAATAAGGCATGATCACTCCTGGTCATGAATGTATCCTTTCCGGCAGAAGCCTGTGCGCAAGTAAAGTCAGATATCCTCCTTTGCAAAGAGCACCTTCTCAGGAACAGATGTGAAGTACAGTTGAAATCCTCAACTGAAATTGTGCCATCAGAATTTCCTCAGTCCTGTAAGAATTGTGTGTTGATATGGGACGATTTCAACACCAAGCCCCAACCCATACTGTGGCATGAATCTGTAATTGAAGAAGATAGCACCTGGAATATTCCATCACCTCCTCCAGAGCATTCCTGTAGCATAAAGAAAGGTAAACTGATTTTGGAGGCCCTTATTGGAGGTGAGATGCGTACACTGAATGGGAGAACTAAATCAGACACATTTCTAAAATTTACATTTCTAGTCAATGGCAGGCATAGTGTAATATATTATTTGGCTATAAATATTGAGGCGTGGCATTCCATCATTGATATGAAAGTGATTGATAGGATCGAGAGTGACCATGATCCTCTTCTATTCGAGTTGGTGCATCAATTTTTAATCCCTTTGAGGCCAACTCCAACTAAAAGTACAACCTGTCTCATAACTGCTTTAAAAACCAAAAGGAAAATGTAATACTTGATGAACAGTGCACTCACACACCTTTACAGCTAGTCACAAACGGATGGCACTGTTCAATATGATCTTGTCTTTACCTGTGACTGAGGAGACACAGCAACTATGAATGCAAAAGTTTGAAGAGCTGCTTGTAAAAGCCTCCATGGTAAGGAAGAGTAGATCTAGGATAACCTCCAATAATCTGTCATCTGTGGATCAAGGTTGGTTTGATGAGGAATGTCTAAAATTAAAAAATGATCTATCTTTGGCTTAAAGAATCGTCATTTGAGTAAAAAAAAAAACAATTCCTTGACTGCAGAAAGCAATATAAAAGCGGGTTAATGCATATAAAGAATTCTTATCCATATAAGCTTTGGAAAAACCTTTTGGATACAATATCTTCACGAAATGCAAGGAAATTCGGGGAAATTATTAAAGGGGCTGCTATTGTCCCCCCAAAAATTCAGGAGTTGACCATTAATCCACAACTTGGGATAGACCATTTCACTACCTTGTACCTGAGAGTTGGTGATACTTCGCTAGGTCCTAATAATCTGTCTGTACAACTCTGGGTGATGCATGAGGGTAATTCCAACTCAACCGAGACACCCAAATCAACCAAAGATGGAAGGAACATAGAATCTACTTATAGAAGGAATGGGCATGATACTCCCAACAAGCACATTCAAAGCAGTGTCCTAGCAATAGCAGTTACTTCTGTTCTTGATACTATCTGGGTGACGGAGCAATTACAATAATTCAGCAAAAAGGAGGTTATGCAAGCCATCCTGGCACAAAAAAATGCATAAGGCAGCAGGCCTGGCTAAAATTCCCACTGATGTTTATCGTAATCACTTAGCCTTATCTTAACCGGCTCTTATTATAACTACTGGTCCCTAGAGGAAATTCCTTCATTATGGAGAAAGTCAATTATTGTACCCCTACATAAAAAAAGGTTCTAGGGGATAGCCATCTATCGGAACACCTCACTGCTTGATGGTGTGGGCAAAATATTTGGTAAACTAGTGTTATTGCGTTTGGAGCAGTGACTTGAAGAAAGAAAAGTAATATCATCTTCTCAAACAGGTTTCAGGTAGGGCCAGAGTACTATTGACAATGGTTTTAGGTTGAACCCAATCTGCTCAAAATACGTACATATAAAAATGTCTCTGCTCTACCTGGTATATGACAGTGAAGATCATCTAACACTGTGGCAAACCTTGCAGGACATGAGAGTCCCAGAAAATATTTTGAGACTGTTAATTATATTGCACTTGGGCAATACTGCCAGGGTTAGATATAGTATCGGGCAAATAGTAAAAAAGTAATCCAGATCCAGCGAGATGTCAAGCAAGGATGTGTCCTTGCACCGACCCTTTTCAATTGCTATAAAATGATGTTGTCAAAACATTGAAGGATCTTAACCTTGATGTGCCTAAAGTATGCAATGAAAGGACAGCAATATTGCTTTTTTCTCGACAATCAGTGCTGCTGGCTAGCACCAAGATATCAAAGCACAGTCTCTTGAAAGAGTTTGAGTCTTTTTGTGCCACCAGAAAACTGACTATTAACATCGGAAAAACAAAGTACATGATTCTTAATCAAAAACAGAAGCTACAAGCTACTTTCTGGGTTGGTAATAAACCCTTGGTTCAGGTATCCACATACGATTACCTAGGTATCCATGTGGATGGAAAGCTTTTGTGATTACCACTGCTAATCAAAAGTAATACGTCCATGCCCCAGCAAGCTGGAGAGGTGCTAAGATTTACAAAGTCCCGTGGCAATCATTCTCTTAGGTCAGCATTACTTTCTTATAAAATGAAGGCGAGAGCGCATGCACATACGGCGCTGAGATCTGGGGATTTAGGAATACCCCTCTATTACAAACCATGGAAAACAATTTCATAAGACAGCTGCTGCATTTGGGCAGCAGATCGCCAATGACGCAGTGAGACTAGAGTTGCATATAGGAAAAATCACAGATTACGTAGCCTTAGCACCAGTAAAATACTAGTTCCGTGTCTGGTCCAAAGAGGAACTCGCAACATATAGAGCAGCTCTAATAGACATTATGAAGGCTCAAGACTATCACAAGATGCCTCGGTTTATCCATGTGTCTAATGTCCTAGCTAATTTTGGCATAGAAGAATTTTAGCTTCACCGGAAAGCATCACAAAGACCAGTCTAGCTGTGGTGAAAAAGGCACACTGGGAATATAAAAATGTGATGGTGTATAATGAACAAGGCCCCCTGTTAGAACACCATTTGTCATATAACCAAGAGCACATTTTTTTGACAACATTTATCTAGTGAAAAAGACGCCTTTATCTACAATACTGTCTGGGAGTACTACCTTTGGCCACAGTAATTAAGAGGTGGTCAAGATGTTCTGTGGAGTGGGCTGATTGTTGCCAGTGTGCTTTGGGTGGTCGTGAAACACTTTCTCATTTTCTCTCTGTGTCATTTTACACTCTGTCCCTGTAAATATTATTTATGTCCACTTTCTAAAATGTATCAGATTGTAAAGTGTACGGAGGCAGAAGTGTTGTGCATGTGTTCTGACGCAAGAGATGTTGTGATGGATGTTTCATCATATATCTTTTTTGCATGGAAACAAAGATCAGAAACTCTTCGGATATTACATGCAGATACCTGAAGTTTATTTAGGTGTATTGGGAGTTTTGAACCCGGTACAAGACAGAGCCTTTTGTTGAAATGTGACCTTCCTGCTGCTTGAACCTTTAAATTCCTGTTATATTTTCTTTTAACATTAGTAGCCGGTCCCCACTAATATGCTAGTAGTATTACAAAGAGAGCAGCTATAGTAGGTAGTATGTTGGATGAGTTATGACTTCATGTAGGAGGCTGGCCTGGCTGACAGTGGGTACCTTGTAGTACTTTTACCTTGTGCCATGTTCAGTTATCCCTTATTAGTAGATTAGTAGTGTTCTAGCAGCTTAGGCTGATAGAGGTACCTATAGCAGAGCAGCTTAGGCTGAACTAGGAGACATGCAAAGCTCCTACTATACCACTTATATCATATAGCACTATATCATAAGAAACACAATACTCAGAGTCACTAACAATTAAGGTACTTTATTTTAGTGACAATGTGCCCAAAGTATCTCAGAGGATACACTCCCTTAGGGGGTAAGTAAAATACACAAAATATACACACAAACCAAAATCAGGTAAGTGAAAGACTTAGAAAAGTAGTGCAAACACTGTAGAACACAATAGAATGCAATAGGAGACAATAGGCCTAGGGGCAACACAAACCATATACTCCAAAAGTGGAATGCGGACCATGAATGGACCCCAGGCCTAGTGTAGTGTGTAGAGAGTCGCTGGGAGTGTAAGAAAAAACTAAGGGTGTCCAAGATACCCCACCCCAAGACCCTGAAAAGTAGGAGTAAAGTTACCGTACTACCCCAGAAAGACAGTAAAGTCCAGATAGGGGATTCTTCAAACACAACAACTGACTGCAAAGCACTGAAGAAGGATTCCTGGACCTAAGGACCTGCAAAGGAAGGGGACCAAGTCCAAGAGTCATGTAAGTGTCCAGGGGGGCAGAAGACCACTAAACCCCGGATGAAGGTGCAAAAGGGCTGCCTCTGAGTGGAAGAAGCTGAAGATTCTGCAACAACGGAACTTCTCCTTTGGTCAGAAGATGTCCTATGGCATGTTGGAGGACGCAGAGTTGTTTCCACGCAGAAAGACTGCAAACAAGCCTTGCTAGCTGCTTGCTGCAAGAGTTGTGGTTGAAGATTCTGGGTGCTGCCAGGGCCCAGGAAGGACCAGGAGGGTGCCCCTTGGAGGAGGAGACAGAGGGGGCGCTCAGCAACACAAAGAGCCCTTGCGGAAGTAGACAGCACCCGCAGAAGCACCTGAACAGGCATTCAGGAAATCTGAGCACAGCGGTCGTCTCAGCACAATAAAAGAGGGTCCCACAAAGTCGGAGGTCAACTCAGCGAGTTGGGCAATGCAGGAATGAGTGCTGGGGACCTGGGCTGTGCTGTGCACATAGGAAGTCTTGCAAAAGTGCACAGAAGCCCTAGCAGCTGCAGATCACACAGTACACAGGATTACTGTCTGGCGTGGGGAGGCAAGGACTTACCTCCACCAAATTTGGACAGAAGGACCACTGGACTGTCGGGGTCACTTGGATCCAGCTCATGTGTTCCAGGAACCAGGCTCGTCAAGATGAGAGGGGACCCAGAGGACCGGTGATGCAGAAGTTTGGTGCCTGCATTAACAGGGGGAAGATTCCATCGACTCACAAGAGATTTCTTCTTGGCTTCCAGTGCAGGGTGAAGGCAGACAGCTCTCAAAGCATGCACCACCAGGAAACAGTCGAGAAAGCCGGCAGGATTATGCACTACAATGTTGCTGGTAGTCTTCTTGCTACTTTGTTGTGGTTTTGTAGCGGTCGATCCTTGGCAGAAGTTGAAGAGAGAAGTGAAGAGGAACTCTGGTGAGCTCTTGCATTCGTTATCTGAAGAGAAACCCACAGAAGAGACCCTAAATAGCCCTCAGAGGAAGATTGGCTACCTGATAAGGTAAGAGCCTATCAGGAGGGGTCTCTGACGTCACCTGCTGGCACTGGCCACTCAGAGGCCTCCATTGTGCCCTCACACCTCTGCATTCAAGGCCTGTGCCACACTGGAGGAGCTCTGGGTACCAACCCTGGGGTGGTGATGTACAGGGGAGTGGTCACTCCCCTTTACTTTGACCAGTTTCACGCCAGAGCAGGGGCTGGGGGCTCCCTGAACTGGTGTAGACTGGCTTATGGAAGGAGGGCACCATCTGTGCCCTTCAAAGCATTTCCAGAGGCTGGGGGAGGCTACTCCTCCCCAGCCCTTAACACCTATTTCCAAAGGGAGAGGGTGTAACACACTCTCTCAGAGGAAATCCTTTGTTCTGCCTTCCGGGGACTGCGCTGCCCAGACCACAGGATGGCAGAAACCTGTCTGAGGGTTGGCAGCAGCGGTAGCTGCAGAGAAAACCTCAGAGAGCTAGATTGGCAGTACCCGGGGTCCATGCTGGAGCCCCGGAGATGCATGGGATTGGCACCCCAATACCAGATTTGGCTTGGGGGGACAATTTCAGGATCTTAGACATGTTACATGGCCATGTTCGGAGTTACCATTGTGAAGCTACACATAGGCATTGACCTATATGTAGTTCTCACGTGTAATGGTGTCCTCGCACTCACAAAGTCCGGGGAAATTGCCCTAAACAATGTGGCGGCACCTTGGCTAGTGCCAGGGTGCCCTCACACTTAGTAACGTTGCACCTAACCTTCACTAAGTGAGGGTTAGACATATAGGTGACTTATAAGTTACTTAAGTGCAGTGTAAAATGGCTGTGAAATAACGTGGACGTTATTTCACTCAGGCTGCAGTGGCAGTCCTGTGTAAGAATTGTCTGAGCTCCCTATGGGTGGCAAAATAAATGCTGCAGCCCCTAGGGATCTCCTGGAACCCCAAAACCCTGGGGACCTAGGTACCATATGCTAGGGGATTATAATGGTGTTCCAGTGTGCCAATTAGAATTGGTACGATTAGTCACTAGCCTGCAGTGACAATTTTAAAAGCAGAGAGAGCATAAACACTGAGGTTCTGGTTAGCAGAGCCTCAGTAATACAGTTAGGCACCACACATGGAACACATACAGGGCACAACGTATGAGCACTGGGGTCCTGGCTAGCAGGATCCCAGTGACACAGGCAAAAACAAACATACATACAAGTAAAAAATGGGGGTAACATGCTAGGCAAGATGGTACTTTCCTACACTTCATATGTACTGCTTTAAATGTCGGGTACCCTTGCAATGGGAGTTTACATTTTCTTTCAACAATAGCAGCAGGTCCCCATGAATATGCCAGTAGTATTACAAAGAGAGCAGCTTTAGTAGGTAGTATGGTGGGTGAGTTATGACTTCATATGTACTGCCTTATATGTGGGGTGACCTTGCAATGTGAGCTTTGAATTCAGCACTAGACAGAGCCATTTTTAGAAACGAAATCTGAACCTTTCAACTTCTGCTATATTTCCTTTAATATTAGTAGCAGGACCCCAGTCATAAGCCAGTGGCAGTACAAAAAAGAGAAGATTTAGTAGGTGATACTGTGCGTGAATTATGACTTGGCTTAAATGTAGGAAGACCTTATTGTTACATTATTTTCATTCTTTGTTTTTATTTCTACTTCTTCGTTGACAGCGACTTTTACCAGTCTTGTTCTTAGGAGTAAGGCAAGGGTTCCAAATTGATCCATGGTAGATGCCGACGGGTTCATGGTTAGTGAGCGGATAATTTTCCCTCTTCTCCTAAGCAATACATCTTGGGAGTTGCTGCTGGTTTAGATACAGTTAAGAAAAGAGTCTTGACTTTCAGGTCCTTTGGTTTTCTGGAATATCTTTTAGTTGTACTCCTACATTCTGACTTATTACCAATATTTCTCCACTTTAGACCAGTGTACTGTAGATTTTAGGTCATTGATATTTTCATTGTGCTTGAGGTGTGATATTTTTGTATATGAGCAACATTTTTAGTTGTTGATCTGGTTTGCTTTGCGTTTTTACTTCAAGATATTGTGCTAAATTGATTCCAATTAGAGTGTATTTTAATTGTTGATTGGTTTTATCAAGTTTTTTGTGATTAATTTAGGAAATTTTTGTGTTTGATATGATGTTCAAAAATGTAAATTGTATATTTAACTAATTGTTATGGCCTGTGACAAGCCTGTTTGACTGAGACAATAAAGAATGTTAAACCTTGTATATCAAATGTGCAGAAATGGAAATGAGAACCAGAACAATGTGAACCTGATGTTAATACTGATGCTCATGTAAAAAAACTGTCAATTGTTTCTTTTGTAAATGATGCAGACAACATTGCATGAACTAAGATAACTGCAGGAGGAAGTACCAGAGAATGAAAAGACAAGATGGAAATTAAGCAGTTGTAAGAGAAATCACAATGATTTATGGGTAACTTCAGATCAGAAAAATGCTCTGCCAGAGTCTACACACATACTGTCATGTAGGGAGAGATGGTATGGTAAGAACCATTAGGAATACTGGCACAATGCAAAATTCAGAAGTGTAGCATAAGATTTGTGTCAGAGATGCATTACTTGCCAGAGACATAATCAGGGTAAGCATACGCTTGTTGTGATGAGTCATATAGGTAAATCAGAATTCTAGTTTACAAGACTTCAAACAGACCAGATAGAGATGTCCGTGTACAGTGGCTTCAGATATATTCTTTTGATAGGCTGCTTGTTTTCTAAATGGGACAAAACCTATCCAACCAGAAGTGACAGAATGGCTGTGATTAAACTTCTCTTGAGGTATAAACTATTGTGGTTTGGCCTACCTACTTCTATTAACACAGATTATGGAACTAATTTTAAAAAAGTTGCTTATTGCGCTTCAGGTAGATTTGAAGTTCCACTGGAGTTATCTACCCACCCATCAGGAGCTGTTGTTGCCAGAGTGGAGATTCTTGCGTTTCAATAGGTAAGTAAGGTCATTAAATAACTCCTTCCAGTGGTTGTATGGACCTTTGTTAGTCAACAAGGAGAAACAATAAGAAGCAAACCTTTACATCAGTTATCATCAATAGTAAAGTCCATTTGGGGCTTCACATGAATCGGCAAAGAGATTTAGTTTCAGTTTAAAGGGTTTTATTAACAAATTAATTTAAATCAAATTAATCATTTAGTAAGTATTACATTTAGTTGTCATTGTTAAATACAAAAATAATCCATAAGTCGATATTTCAAGATGAGATAAAATACCACATTATTAAATATTAAAACAGAGACAATACGGCAGGGCCACATGCACAAAGCCATTTTGCATTTCTTAACATTCTGAATTGCTATTTCGGGCCAGTGAGAAATGCAAAATTGGCTTTTCAGATGTAAAACCCTTTAGGGAATCACACATTAGATCTGCCCAGTAGAAATGTCAGTTTTCAATCCTCTAAATAGGTAATCACAAATAGGAATTACCTATCTGTGATTCCTATTTAGATGTACAAAGCATTTCCTAAATACGAATTGGTCATTTAGGAAATGCAATTACCAACGACTTTAAGTCAATGGTAAACATGTGTGATTTAAAAAAATGCATTACAAATGCCTATTCACTAGCTAACAGCCGGCTTCTGGAAAATTAAAGCATGTGCAGTGAAAAGAGAAAAACATTGTATGCAAAACAGTAGTTTATATGCAAAAACAGGCCTAGTTTCCCTAACAGGTAAAGTCAGCAATTATTATTGCATCAGTAGTTAGGTTAACTTAAGTCAATAAAATATGTTAATGCATGTGTGTTCTTTTAATGCTTTAATATGATCACCTACTACAAATTTTGACTTTATTATGCGAGCGTTATTCAGCACTGAAATTTGCACTTCCCTATTAAATGCATTTAATTAGCAAAATGAGGGAAATCACTCTATTAATTGCCCCCCTCTGATGGCTAGAATACAATACAAATGAATCATTAAAGTGCACCTTTCTCCTTTACTGAGTCATCTATCTCACCCTATAAGCTTTGCATCTTTATCAACTCCTGGTAAACCTTACACTTTCTTTCTTCTATTTCTATATCATCTATCCTTCGCCTTTCTCTTTCTCACTAAACAATATCTAAATACCTAATATAAAGCAAATAGGCTTATTAAACAAACTATTCAATATGGGCTTCAGTGTAACCCCTGCAAATCCCCTACCAATATTTCCAAACCAGCAGAAGATCTGTTACCTAAGATTTCTACTACACTTGTTGCTTTAAAGTTTTCTAGCTCAGGTTTTGGGTCAGTTTAAAAGTTTACAAAGTTGTCGAAAAATAATCATCTTTGAAATTACCTTGCAATAATGCACTACAATAACAAGCATGCCAAAGGGTAATGGCACATGGATATGAGGCAGTGTGCTCCTACCCCCTCCTTTCACAGTTAAAAGGCTTTCGCGAGCCGATAAGCTAACAAGCTTGGGAGCGCCTGCACACCGATAGCAGTATTGAAACCTGAGAAATTAATGGCAGCATGTCAAAGCAACCCCAAAATTGTCTCTACTGATGACAAACTAATCCAGAAACACATGTGTCTAGCGATACAGCAAACACTGCACCAAATTCCCACCTCACAGCACACACCCCAACACATCACCCCACACACCCTCACAATCACCACTCACACTACACCCATGGCACCAATAAGACACCCCAGGTTCTCAGAGGAGAAGCTAAGGGTCATGGTGGAGGAAATCCTCAGGGTAGAGCCACAGCTATTCAGATCACAGGTGCAGCAGACATCCATTGCAAGGAAGATGGAGCTATGGCAGAGAGTCGTGGACAGGGTCAACGCTGAGGGACAGCACCCAAGAACAAGGGATGAAATAAGGAAGAGGTGGAACGACCTACGGGAGAAGGTGTGTTCCGTGGTTACAAGACACCATATAGCTGTACAGAGGACTGGCGGTGGACCCCTACCTCCTCCCCCACAACTAACAACATGGGAGGAGTAAGTCTTGGCGATCATACATCCTGAGGGCCTGGCAGGAGTAGCAGGAGGACTGGACTCTGGTAAGTCAAATCTTTACTACTTTATCCCCCACCCTACCTGCATGCCATCACAAACAACAATGCCTACCCTCACCCCACCTCACATATACCCCACCATCACAACCCACACATCCCAATACCAAGCCCTGCATGCAACACCAATGCATGGACCCCCATCACAGACCTGCAGGGAGACCCATCACCACAGCATGCACACTAGTGACAATCACTTAGCCAAGCAAACAGCTCACACAAGCCAAAGCTGCCTTGCTAATAACCATAGAGGGAAACATACCCATGCACAAGATGGCATACGTAGAAACAATAACACTGCATTCACATCCCCACAGGACCCCCACTCAACGTCACCAGAGAGGAGGTGCCAGCCACATCCAGTCCCCCTGAGACGAGGCCCACAGTGATGATAGCAGCTCTGCACGCCTGGATCACGATAACCAACCTGGCCCATCATGGACCTCTGGACAGTCGGTTACCCAGCCACAGTCGCAACCCACCACAGAGCTTTCCCCCTCAGAAAACACCACCACAGCACCCACCCAGTGGGCCCATCCTTCTGTCCCCAGGACACGTCAATCAGCAGTGTGTCCACCACTACAGGAAAACCAGGCAACCCCACAAACACAGGACGATCAGGGACCTGAAGTCAGTGGCAGTGGGCACACGGTTCAGGGGACAGAGGCACAGGACAACAGGGAAGCTGGGAGGACTGCTGTGCAACAGGGGGAGGACAGGCCCAGGGAACTGACTCTCCATGAGGCACTCACCGACATCCTGGGAGCATACCACCATTCCCAGGAGACCATGGGCCAGATACTGGCCAAGTTGCAGGAGACCCAGCGGCTGCAGGACGGACAGTACCTCGGGATCAGGAAGGACCTGAGGGACATCCATACCACCCTGGTCACCATTGCAGGGGTGCTGGCAGACATGACCAACACCATGAGGGAGGAAGTGGCACACCACCGGAACCCTGACACTAGCCACACCGAAGAACAGCCCTCCACCTCTGCCGACGCTAGTGGACAGGAGGACCCGCCACAGGAGCAACAGGCCAACAGCACCCCATCCCCTGCAGAAGGAGAACCACCATGCAAACGGTCCCTGCGATCCAGGTAGAAGCCAGAGACCATGCCAAGACCCCGCCAGGAAATAAGACTCTCCTGATTGTCACCCTTGTGTCCCACTCTGTCATCCTGTCCACCCTGAACTGCCATTGCTCCCCTTCCTATGCCCCCTTGGACAATGCACCTGTGAAACAAATAGACTGGACTCTACCCTGGACTTTCCTCCATCAGCAACGCAGCACATTGCAGTACCCTTTCCACTTATTAGCACCTAAATAAACCTCCTTGGAACAAATTCAAGTATGGAGTCTGTCAATTGTTTGACATATGTATTAGTTTAACAAACTGCAAACATTGCAATGCAAATGTACTGTAATATTTAGACCTGTAGTGAGCAGCATTAAACTCGCCAGGAGCCAAAGTGGAGCACGGAGATCTGAAAATAGAGATGCCAAAGGATACAGTAAGTGGCCATAGAAATAGGGAAATCAGACTGCCATGGCCAATGTCAAACACAAAACTGCAATGAAAGGTGAAGTTACAGTGTCTTACCTGTGTGTCACTGGAAGTACCATTGAATTAGTGTAGTTCTGTTGTCAACATCCTCTTCCTCTGCCTCCTCTTCGTCACTGTCCACAGGCTCCACCGCTGCCACACGACCATCCCCAGACTCATCCTCTTGCAGAAAAGGCACCTGGCGTCTCAAGACCAGGTTGTGCAACATGCAACATGCAACAATGATCTGGCACACCTTCTTGGGTGAGTAGTACAGGGATCCACCTGTCAGATGGAGGCACCGGAATTTGGCCTTCAGGAGGCCAAAGGTTCGCTCAATGATCCTCCTTGTTCGCCCATGTGCCTCATTGTAACGTTCCTCTGCCCTTGTCCTGCCATTCCTCACTGGGGTCAGTAGCCATGAGAGGTTGGGGTAACCAGAGTCACCTGCAAATATTGAGTGATTCCTTTAAGCCACACACTCACCCTTAGCGCCAAACCCACACCCATATTCCTACATCAACTGGGTGGGGATCATGGGCTCACCTATTAGCCACACCCTGTGCCTCTGAAGTTGAGACATCACTTATGGGATGCTGCTATTCCTCAAGATACAGAGCCAGGAAACTTGGCATTGACATGGGAAATGTACTGGTCTGCCAAACACACCATCTGCACATTCAGAGAGTGAAAGCTTTTTCTTTTTCTGAACACTTGTTCATTTCTCCGGGGGGGGGCAAATGCAATATGTGTACCATCAATAGCACCAATGATGTTGGGGATATGTCCCAGTGCATAGAAGTCAGCCTTCACTGTGGCCAAATCCTCCACCTGGGGGAATACGATGTAGCTGCGCATGTGTTTCATCAGGGCAGACAACACTCTGGTCAGCACATTTGAGAACATAGGCTGTGTCATCCCTGATGCCATGGCCACTGTCACTTGGAAGGAACCACTTGTCAGTAAATTGAGCACTTGATAGGACCTGCACTAGAGGGGGGATACTGGTGGGGTGGCGGATAGCTGATACCAGACCTGGCTCTGATTGGGCACACAGTTCTTGGATTGTGGCCCTATCAAGATTGTAGGTCAGGATTATGTGCCTGTCCTCCATTGTTGCCAGGTCCACCAGGGGTCTGTACATGGGGGGATGTCTCCATCTCCTATTCATCCTCGGTGGTTGAACTCTAGGGTGAAAAACGGTGAGCAGAAGGTCATATTCAAACTTATTTCCACATTAATATGCAACGTTTGCTTTACAGAAACAGTATGTGAACTCGTAAGTCAGTTGATGTGCCAGTGTCTGCAGTGACACAGTTAGGTGTCATGGCCTGTGCCCATCTGAAATGGTAGCTGCCTGACCTGCGAGGAGGGACAAGTGGAAATGAGGTCATTCCACTGGCATTGTACGCCGTTGCAGTCGGCGATCAAAGACCGCCAGGCAATACCGCATTGGTTATTATTGGATCCTATGGGTTCCAGGAGCCAAGGGCAATGTACGTCGGTGGTAACAGTACGCACCGCCGCGGACGTGACTGCCATTTTCTATGTGTTCACTCACTTGCTACCTGACCTTCAACAGGAGAGGACCTACACTGCAAGTGCTGCTGTGACTTGTGTCTGGAAGCTACAATGGCTTGAACACCCACTGCTGCAAATGGTGGGAGGACCTTTGCCGCTGGGCAAGAAAGACGGCAGAGGTACAGCTGGGGCTGGCCTCCCAACGAGGAAGGGGTGCCCGTCGTACCCTGACCCCCCTGATGTTCTGCATCCTTGTGGTGGCCTATCCAGAGCTGTATGGGCACTTGAAGGCATCACAGCAGCCACAAGAGGGTGAGTACAGATTCTGAATCATGAGTTTGTGTGCGTTCAGGTGTTACCTGCATGGGGGATGTGGGCTGTGGGACGTGGGTGCCCCTAGGCCAGGGCGAACATGGCAGGGTATGTTCAATGATGGGCAAGCTCAGATGCACTCCAACCCCATTAATGTTAGTGGTTATCTACTACTGGGCAGGATTCTGTGGGTTTCAGGTGTGCATCTAATGGCGTTAGGCATTGTACCCTAAGGACTGGTGACTAGCATTGTAACAGGTAGTGCATGGCCTAGTTCATAAGGCTGTTCCCTGTGAGTTGTGTACGTCAACGGTAGTGTTGTTGCTGGCATTGACCAAGTGTATCCTCTGTCTCTCCCCTCCCTTTTTATTTTGTCACCCTGTCCTTGTGTGTATTAGCATCATCTGGTGGAGGAGCGGAGACACTGGCGATGATGTCAGCTGTATCCCACACTCGGCCTGGAGGCCGAATCCACCGACGGTGTGGGCACCAGTGGGACGGAGGGTGAGGGGAGCACCACGACAGAGACAGGAGGGGATAGTATCGACAGCGACACCTCCTCCAATGGAAGCTTCCTGGCGGTGGTGGACACCTTTGTGCCCACCCCAACTACAGGTACAGCCGCCAACCCCCGTACCAGCACCGCCCTCCCAGCAGCCCCTCAGCGTGTTTCCTGTGCCCGCTCACCCAGGAGGGTGGGCATCTCCATCACCCCAGACACCTCAGGCCCTGCCCCAGTTAGCCCTGCTGCCCTCAGTGAGGAGGCTATTGACCTCCTGAGATCCCTCTCTGTTGGGCAGTCAACCATACTGAATGCCATCCAGGGTCTAGCAGGGCATTTGCAACAAACAAATGCATACCTGGAGGGCATTCAATCTGGCGTGGCGGCCCAATAGAGAGCATTCCAGGCTCTGGCCAACTCATTGATTGCAGCCATTGTCCCTGTCTCCAGCGTTCCCACTCCAACTTCCTCTACCCAGTCCCAATTCCCTCAACCCCAGCCTATCCCAAGCACACCTTCAGACCAGCAATCACCCAAATCAACACACAGAAGTGGCTCAGGTAAACACAAGCAACACACTTTGGCCCTCATTCTGACCTTGGCGGGCGCCGGAGGCCGCCCGCCAAAGTCCCGCCGTCAGATTACCGTTCCGCGGTCGAAAGACCGCGGCGGTCATTCTGACTTTCCCGCTGGGCTGGCGGGCGGTCGCCTTCAGACCGCCCGCCAGCCCAGCGGGAAAGAGGCTTCCACGATGAAGCCGGCTCGGAATCGAGCCGGCGGAGTGGAAGCTGTGCGACGGGTGCAGTTGCACCCGTCGCGTATTTCACTGTCTGCGCAGCAGACAGTGAAATACATGTAGGGGCCCTCTTACGGGGGCCCCTGCAATGCCCATGCCAGTGGCATGGGCACTGCAGGGGCCCCCAGGGGCCCCGCGACCCCCCCCTACCGCCATCCGGATCCCGGCGGTCCGACCGCCGGGATCTGGATGGCGGTAGGGGGGGTCGGAATCCCCGCGGCGGTGCAGCAAGCTGCGCCGCCGTGGAGGATTCAATGGGGCGGCGGTACACTGGCGGGAGCCCGCCAGTGGTGCCGGTCCGACCGCGGCTTTACCGCCGCGGTCGGAATCCCCATTGGAGCACCGCCGGCCTGTCGGCGGTGCTCCCGCGGTCCTCCGCCCTGGCGGTCAAAGACCGCCAGGGTCAGAATGACCACCTTTATCTCACAGGCACTCACATAAGCACCATCCACATACAGACACATCCACTGCCTCCACTGTGTCCCCCTCCTCCTTGTCGTCCACCTCCCTCCCAGTTGCATCTCCACTCATACCTGCATGCACCTCATCTCATCCTCATCCACTACCTACATCACCAGCACGCCTATCACTACACACCCCTCACTGGCAGTCACCACCCCCAAATCCATGCACACGTCCACTGTGTCCTCTCCCACTGTGTCTGTGCCTCTCCTCCCAAAGTACACAAACGCAAGCACTCAGACACCCAACAGTCATCCACCTCACAACAGCATCCAGCCCATGCACCTGCACCCAAACACAGCAGACTGACACCTCCCACAACCACTCCCTCTTCCTCCACACCAAAACCTTCACCCTCTTCCCACCCCAGTGTCCCTAAGAAACTTTTGCTTGCCAACATTGACCTATTCCCTACCCCTCCCCCCGTCCTTCACCGTGGGCTAGAGTTGCCAGAACCCAGCCCAGCACCTCAGCCACCCATTCCACGGCCACTGTGGTTTCTGCAGCAACTGCAGGGGTGAGAGGCTCCAAGGAGTCACCTGTCAGCCCAGCCAGTCTGCCAGCACCACCTGCCAAGGCCAAGAAGGGTCCGCCATCTAGCAAGGGCAAGAAGGGGACACCAGCCAGCAAGGGGAAGGGGACACCACCAGCCAGCAAGGGCAAGAAAAAGACACCAGCTGGCAGAAGCAAGGAGGCACCACCATCTGCCAAGGGTATGAAGGGGCACACAACACCAGCCATGGCACTTCAGCCATCCGAGGCTTCAGGTGAAGGCCTGGAGACTACCACCACTACTGACAGCACCGCCACCTGCAATGCCGCCAGCAGCACTACTGCCAGCAGCCCCAGTGGGCAGCTGTCCGAGGATCCAGGTGAATGCCTGTGGGCCACCACCACCACTGATAGCACAGCCACCTGCAGCACAACTGGCATCCACTGAGCAGCCGTCATCCCCGGCAAGCAGTGTGTAGTGGTGACTACATGGGCTGCAGTGCGTCCTGACCCCTGGAAAACCTCTCGGTGAGACACACAGGTGAGAGACTGTGACCTTGCCCCATCCAGGATGAAGCACACTGAGTTAAAGGCCCCCTCCAAAACAAGTGGAACAATGCACCTACTCACCCCTCCTTGCCAGGATGAAGCACACTAGGCACAAGGCCCCCTCCAGAAAGAAGGCATTCACTTGAGAGACTGTGGCTTTGCACTCCCCAGGACCAAGCAGTGGGCAAAGCACCCACTTGAGAGACTGTGGCTTTGCACTCCCCAGGACCAAGCAGTGGGCAAAGCACCCACTTGAGAGACTGTGGCCTTGCACTCCTCAGGACTAAGCAGTGGGCATGGGTCCCCCTCCAGGCCAGTGGCGTTGTACCATCTTCCGCCTGAGGTGCCTCCCCACATTCCCAGTGCATGTGTTTTTTTGACCTGATGCCCCTTCAGTGCTCTCTCCATATTGAGGCAGGAGTCAAGTGTGGCCTTGGCCTATGTGTTATGGCCCAGTGGGCCACGGACATTTTGGAGTGGGCATTGTCCCTCCTTTTGTATATATTGTACATACTGTTTATTGTTTAAGGACATATATATCTAAAACTGTACTATTACACTCATTTTACTCCATTCCTTTTGTCCTTGCATTATTCCTGAGGGTTACGGGGTGTATATGTGATGTTGTTGCATCTGTTTGTGTGTATGGTGTTGGGGGTGTTGTGTGTTGCGTGTTGCGTGTGTGTGTCACTCTCTTTTTCCTCTCCCCCTCCCTTGCGTGCTAGGTGCAGTACTCACCGTGGTCGTCTTTGCTGGCGTTCGTGTTCCTGGTGTATGAGAAGGTACACCAGCATTTGAAAAAAGTGCAGCTCAGGCTTGATGGCGTTGTGGTTCTTCCTTGAGTGTCTAGAGGTGAGTCATTTTCCTTCAGTGTTCTATTTCCGCCGTGCTTTTGATGGCATTGGTACCGCCCCGCAAAAGCTGGCAGATAGGCCTGTTGTAATGCTGTGGGCAGTACATTGTCTTCTGCCTGGCTGTTGGGGGTTACCGCTACGGTGTTTGTTGCTACCGCCGTGACGGTCGGTGTGTTAAAGTGGCTGTATGTGTTGGCTGATTTCGCCATGGTCATGATTCAATTTTTTTACCGCCGGCCTGTTGGCAGTGTTACCCTCGCTTTATCATCGACCGCCAAGGTTGCAATAAGGGCCATAGTAATGACTGCTGAATATTTTTCGACAACTTTGCAAACTTTGTAATTGCCTTGCAATAATGCACTACTATAACCAGCATGCCAAGGGGTAATGGTGCATGGATATGAGGTAGTATGCTCCTACCCCCTCCTTCCACATCAACAGTACCATCACAACCTAAGCCCAAGATCATGTCTGTCAGTAAGGCAGCCACTGAATCATGGCGACACCCAGAAGCAGTGATGTAGATTTGGATTTGTCTCTTTCCAAAGTAATACCCAATCATTTCAGCAAACAGAGCAAAGTTGACAGCAGCTGCAGCCAGCAATAGCAGATTTTCCAGAAGTTGGAGCAGAACAAATGGTCGAGCTTTCTGTTGAGCAAGAGTCTCCTCATTTAGAACCAAGGGCTCCCAGAGAGGCAAGGGAAAGAAAAGTTCCAGAAAGCCTCAGAATCAGAGAAGGGGGTGATGAGGATGATGACGATGAGACCGACATTGTGGAAGCTGGCAGAGAGGGATCCGACTTTACTACTGAAACTGCTCTGAGAAATGTGGCACAGGCAGCACTGCCAGTTCCCATATTTGTAAGACCCCAGCAGAGATCTGCACCAAACTGTATCTCAGTAGAAGTATGCACTGCAGAGAGGCAATCAACACACCCATCCATCTCCAGTTCTTCATCAGGCATTGGCAGCCGCCCAATATGAAAGCACTCCTCCTCAGTTTGTGACTTTTTAATGATTAGCCAAAAGGAGGAGAACCTTGTGAAATGGTCTATTTGGCCCGCAAGTGTTTGTCGAGGTAAGCCTTGTTCACAATATGGTGCTGAAGGCCAGGCGACCCATATGAAAAAACATCACGCAATCAGGTGGGAGAAGCACCTTAACCCCTTCGCTGCCAGGCCTTTACCCCTCAGGTGCCAGGACTTTTTGGGGGTATTTCGGGCAGTTCACGCTTAGGCCCTCATAACTTTTTGTCCCCATACGCTACCCACGCCAGATTTGCATCCTTTTTTTCCAACATTGTAGGAATTCCAGAGGTCGCCAGAGATTGTGGGTTCCCCTGAAGGAGACCAAGAAATTATCCAAAACATAGTGAACATTTTCTTTTTTTTTTTTTTTTTTAAAGGGGGAAAAGGGCTGCAGAAGAAAGCTTTTGGGTTTTTCCCTGAAAATGGCATCAACAGAGGATTTGCATTGCTAAAATCACCAGCTTCCCAGCTTTCAGGAACAGGCAGACTTGAATCAGAAAACCATATTTTTCAACACAATTTTGGCATTTTGCTGGGACATATCCCATTTTTACTTTCTTTTGTGCTTTTAGCCTTCCTTCCAGTAACTGACAGAAATGTGTGTGAATCCAATGCTGAATACCAGAAAGTTAAACATTTCTGATAAGTAGACAACATTTTGAATTCACCAAGGGGTCATTTGCGTAGATCCTACAAGATTTTCCATATAGAAAATAACAGCTGAAATAAATAAATATTGAAATTGAGGTGAGAAAAACAGCAATTTTTCTTCATGTTTTACTCTGTAACTTTTTACTGCAATGTCAGATTTTTTAAAGCAATATCCTTTTACGTCTGCTGGACTCTACTGGTTGCGGGATAGGGCTTGTGGGTTCACCATGAACCCTAGGTACCCAGAGCCAATAAATGAGATGCACCTTGCAATGGGTTTTCATTCTATACCAGGGAGATAGCAAATATACAGAGTGAAAAAGAGGTATCAAGAAAACTTTAGCATTTTCAAAATGGGCACAGGATAAGGTGTTGAGAAGCAGTGGTTATTTGCGCATCTCTGAATTCTGGGGACCCCATACTAGCATGTGAACTACAGAGCATTTCTCAAACACGTCTTTTTTACACACTTACATTTGGAATGAAAATTGTAGGGAAACTCAAGAGGCAATAACACTTGTTCTGCTATTCTGTTTTTCCCCAGGTCTCCGGATAAAAATGGTACCTCATTTGTATGGTTAGGCCTACTTCCCAAGACAGGAAATGCAACATGGACACATCACATTTTCCCAAAGAAAACTGATGTGTTTTTTTTAAAGTGCCTAGCTGTCGATTTTGGCCTCTAACTCAGCCGGTACCTAGGGAAACCTACCAAACCTGTGTATTTCTGAAAACTAGATACCTAAGGGAATCCAAGATGGGGTAACTTGTGGATCGCTCACCAAGTTCTGTTACCCAGAATCCTTTGCAAACCTCAAAATTTGGCAAAAAAAACCTTTTTCCACATATTTCGGTGACAGAAAATTCTGGAATCTGAGAGGAGCCACAAATGTCCTCATACCAAGCGTTCCCCCAAGTCTCCTGATAAAAATGGTACCTCACTTGTGTGGATAGGCCTATTGCCCGTGACAGGAAATGCCCCAAAACACAACATGGATACATCACATTTTCACAAAGAAATCAGAGCTGTTTTTTGCAAAGTGCCTAGCTGTGGATTTTGGCCTCAAGCTCAGCCGGCACCTAGGGATACCCACCAAACTTGTGCATTTTTCAAAACTGGAGACCTAGTGGAATCCAAGATGGGGCAACTTGTGGGGCTTCCACCAAGTTCAGTTTTACAGAATCCTTTGCAAACCTCATAATTTGGCAAAAAAAAACACTTTTCCACATATTTCGGTGATAGAAAGTTCTGGAATCTGAGAGGAGCCACAAATTTCTTCCTGCCCAGCATTCCCCCAAGTCTCACAATAAAAATTGTACCTCACTTGTGTGGGTACGCCTAGTGCCCGAGACAGGAAATGCCCCAAAACATACCATGGACACATCACATTTCCCCAAAGAAATCAGAGCTGTGTTTTGCAAAATGTCTGGCTGTGGATTTTTGCCTCTAGCTCAGCCGGCACCTAAGGAAACATACAAAACCTGTAAATTTTTGAAAACTAGACACCAAGGGGAATCCAAGATGGGGCAACTTGTGGAGCTCTCACCAAGTTCTGATACCCAGTATCCTTTGCAAACCTCAGAATTTGGCAAAAAAACACTTTTTCCTCATATTTCAGTGACAGAAAGTTCTGGAATCTGAGAGGAGCCACAGATGTCCTCCTACCCAACTTTCTCCAAGTCTCCCAATATAAATGGTATGTCACTTGTGTCGGTTAGTCTGGTGCCCGCGACAGGAAATGCCCCAAAACACAACGTGGACACCTCACATTTTCCCAAAGAAAACAAAGCTGTTTTTTGCAAAGTGCCTAGCTGTGGATTTTGGCCTCTAGCTCAGCCGGCACCTAGGGAAACCTATCAAACCTGTGCATTCCTGAAAACTAGACACCTAGGGAAACCCAGATGGGGTGTCTTGTAGGGCTCTCCCTAAGTTCTGCTACACAGAATCCTTTGCAAACCTCGAAATGTGGTAAAAAAACACTTTTTCGACACATTTTGGTGTCAGAAAGTTCTGGAATCTGAGAGGAGCCACAAATTTCCTCCTACCCAGCATTCCCCCAAGTCTCCCAATGAAAATAGTACGTCACCTGTGTGGGTAGGCCTATTGCCCGTGACAGGAAATTCCCCAAAACACAACATGGACACATCACATTTCTCCAAAGAAATCAGAGCTGTTTTTTACAAAGTGCCTAGCTGTGGATTTTGGCCTCAAGCTCAGCCAGCACCTAGGCATAACTACCAAACTTGTGCCTTTTTTGGAAAAATAGACACCTAGGCGAATAAAAGATGGGGTTACTTGTGGGGCTCTCCCTAAGTTCTGTTACACAGAATCCTTTGAAAACCTCAAAATGTGGCAAAAAAACACTTTTTCTAAATATTTCTGTGACAGAAAGCTCTGGAATCTGAGAGGAGCCACAAATTCTCTCCTACCTAGCGCTCCCCCAAGTCTCCCGATAAAAGTGGTACCTCACTTTTGTGGCTAGACCTAGTGCCCGTGACAGGAAATGCCCCAAAACACAACATGGATACATCCCATTTTCATAAAGAAATCAGAGCTGTTTTTTACAAAGTGCCTAGCGGTGGATTTTGGCCTCATGCTCAGCCAGCACCTAGGGATACCCAGCAAACTTGTGCATTTTTGAAAAATAGACACCTAGGGAAATCCAAGATGGGGTGACCCGTGGGGCTTTCACCAAATTCTGTTATCCAGAATCCTTTGCAAACCTCAAAATTTGGCAAAAAAACACTTTTCCACACATTTCGGTGACAGAACGTTCTGGAATCTGAGAGGAGCCACACATTGTCTCCTACCCAGCATTCCCCCAAGTGTCCCGATAAAAGTGGTACCTCACTTGTTTGGCTAGAACTAGTGCCCGTGACAGGAAATGTCTCAAAACACAACATGGATACATCACATTTCCCCAAAGAAATCAGAGCTGTTTTTTGCAAAGTGCCTAGCTGTGGATTTTGGCCTCTAGCTCTGCTGGCACCTAGGGAAACCTACCCAACCTGTGCATTTTTTTAAACTAGACACTTAGGGCAATCCAAGATGGGGTGACTTGTGGGGCTCACACCAAGTTCTGTTACCCAGAATCCTTTGCAAACCTCACAATTCTGCAAAAAAACACTTTTTCCTCATATTTCGGTGACAGAAAGTTCTGGAATCTGAGAAGAGCCACAAATCTCCTTCCACCCAGCATTCCACCAAGTCTCCTGATAAAAATGGTACCTCACTTGTGTGGCCAGCCCAGTGCCTGCAACAGAAAAAGACCAAAAACCTGTAGAGATTGAGGGGATAGCACAGCGAGTTGATAAGCACATATTTTTCTTTTATATATCTTTAGGCTGACTCTGCTTTGGGAACCCACACAAGTGAGGTACCATTTTACATGAGAGACTGAGGGGTACGCTGGGTGGTAGGAAATTTGTGCTTGAGCGGTGATCGTACAAAGAAAAGTGAGGGAAATATGCTTTTTTAAGCAAATTTTGAGGTTTGCCGAGGAATCTGGCTAAGAAAATGTTGGGGGATCCATGCAAGCCACACCTCCCTGGAGTTTTTCGGATGTCTAGTTTAAAAAAATGTCTGGGTTTGGTAAGCTTCCCTAGATGAAGGCCACACCTAGGGCCAAAAATCTAGGAGACCCCCCCAAACACAGGTAGTTTTGTAATAGATCATTTTGATGTGTCCACGTACTTCTGTGATGTTCCAAACACTAAAATTATGAAAAGGAATGCTCTTAGGTTATGTTAATAAGGCCCCTCACCAACCAACCGAGTTGGTGGCACGATTTATCATCGGGGTCTCACGCCTGATTATAGCAGGGCAGGTTTTGTCATTTTTACCACACATACTGGTTGATTTGGATCAAGGGTGAGTGATGGTTCAGCAGATCAAATTTTATTAACAAGAGATTTCACAAAAATGAAATGCACTTTTAATAACAGAAAGGCCAAAAAACTGAACCAAATGACTCACAGCTCGTGAGCTGTAAAGTCGCGACAAGGCACCAACCGTTTTCAGTCCATTCACACACCTTTCATACATGGCATGCACAAGACCATTCACGCCGCTAGCCATGGGCCCAGCACATTACAACACTCGCATCGACAGACATCGCCACTCAAGGGCCTATCACTTTCATACGCCCATATGCCTGATACAGCGATCACAACAGCTGATGAGATTGTGTGGACTGGCGTTTGGCTGGCACCGCCAGCCAAGCACCACTCCACGCACACTGCCAGCCAAGCTCCACTCCACCCACACTGCCAGCCAAGCACCACTCCACGCACACCACCAGCCAAACGCCACTCCACGCACAGCACCAGCCATGTGCCTCTCCACGCACACCGCCAGCCAAGCGCCACTCCACCCATACCGCCAGCCAAGCACCACTCCACGCACACTGCCAGACAAGTGCCACTCCATGCACACTGCCAGCCTAGCACCATTCCACACACACCATCAGCCAAGTGCCACTCCATGCACATTGCCATCACTTTTTTTGTTTTTAAAAAAACAAAGAAGCCACAAACTAATTATAAGTACAAAACTACAAACACAAAAGCTCTAACTGGATACATGACAGTAATGCCAACAGTGAAACTGAATATATGAAAATTTAAAATGACAGTTTATGCTCACGGTGGTTCCAAGTAATTCTTCTGTGTGTGGTAACTTCTGAAACAGCCAGCCACGCACAGCCCAGGCTTTGAAGGACAGTCTGGGCACTACATCCGGCTTTCCCTCCGGATACCTCTTCGGGCACAGATTCTACACTTCTCAGCGGGAAAGTCTTTATTAGGAGTGGGAGGAATCTGATCAGGAAAGTGGCGATCTTTCAATCTAGCCACATCCTCCACAACTGCTACTCTGGGAACTCTTGTATGATCCACCAGAACAAGGCTCTGCATCACCGACTCCTGAAATTCATCAAATTATATCCTTGATTCAGGGGAACAATCCTTAAAAACAATAAAAGCATTAAAAGTTGCTGGATTGAACAAAGAATTAGCCAACTTCTTATTCCACACTTAAGACTTACGAACTGCAGTGTAGGGTTCCAACCTCTGATCTACTTTATCAACACCACCTATGTGCTTACTGTAATCTAAAATGCACACAGGTTTGCGCACTTCAGCCACAGGTGAAGTACTCTCATCATGAATGCTAGTTAGCATGTACACATCCCTCCTGTTTACAAATTTCAGAGCTAGCAGCTCATCATTCCGCAAGGCACTGCACTGTCTTCTCTCAGTTTTTTACAGACAAGCTCCCTTGGATAGTCTTTCCGGTTAGAGCGGATTGTGCCACAAGCAACAGTGCACTCCATTGAACAACTGAACTCCATTGTAGAAGTTATCTACATACAAATGGTGACCTTTGTTAAACGGTTGTCTACCAATTTCCCACACAATTATCTTGTTAACTCCAAAAGTGGGCGGACAACCAGTGGGGTAACAGAGTACCAGGAAAAGCCCTGATACAGGAGGTGCCAACATGTTGGAACTCATCCTATTATATGTTGCAACGTCTGTTTGAGCAGTACAAACACATCAGTGACTATGTCATTGAAAGAGGAGGTGATGTAATTGGGAAAGCAATGACCATGGATGCAAACAAATGGGGCTGAGTCAAATACCTCAATCAGAATCTGCTCCCCTTGTGGTTTCACAGGGGAAGTTAGCAAGTAGGACAGTACAATGGGCCAAGCTATCCTGTTAATTCATCTGCTACAGGAGCAGCTAAAGAAGGTGTCTGAAAGGTATGCATTCAGGGGTGTGAATGAAAACCCAGAAGCACATTCTATGGTTGAGAGCCTAAGCCATCACTTGACTTGTAATGCAAGTCTGCAAAATGACATCATCTCCTCTAAAGAGTACATCTGTACCTCCCTACTTGATCCACACTACGAACAATTCTCCCCACTTTCATTGTTTCACATTACAAGAGGTGGACTGTTAAGCACGCTGAAGAACTGAAAGAAGAACAGCTAGAACTTAGAGTCCCATGCCTCAGTTCTGGGGTGCCATCTTCAACTTCTAGAAAGGGCAGTCTTGTTTTACAGCAGCCCACAACAGCAACAAGAACACCGGCAACAACAGAAACAGAAGAATCTGACCCAACCTCTGCATTGGCTTGGTTTCAAGTGACAGGTCTTAAGTCCAGTAATGAGGTGAAGGCAAAAACAGGCGAGCAAGTGGAAGCACCAATGACCATTGAGAAGATGTTCCAGGATTGGAAGAGGTAAGCACTAATAATTGCACCAATGAATGGTGATTTATTGAGTGATTGTGAGTGATGACTGATGATGCATGTGGTGGCTATCGGATAGGGAGGGAGGAAGTTAAACGGATTTATGAACTTGTTTCCAATGATTTGCAGTGTTTGGGGGCATATGGGTGATCATTGTTTCCTGAAAGTGACTGGTCTTTCAAGCTTAGTGAAACTAACTGCAGGGTCCACTCCTTTTTTCTGGTTCCTCAGACAGCAGTGCACTTGATTACAAAGGTCTACCTCACTTGGTTTGGGACTGGGTTGGAGTTCCTCAGAATCAGGAGGAGAAGGATGGAAGGGCTCAGGGTGGGACTACCTCAATAGCTAAAAGGAGAAAGTTATTGACTTAAAAGACAAACCTTGATGATGACGGAGACTCTGAAGTCTAACACTCATTCAGCTCTGTGGACTGGAGAAAGGTGTGTTAATTTGAGAAATGCTGCTGAGTGTGTGTTTGCCGCATTGCTGGCTCATATGTGAAACTCCTCTTTATGTTCTTGCTCTGCCTCTGAGTCTTCTTGGTATACTCCTGACTCCACATGAAGCTTACCTTGCTTCAATTCCATTTGTCCTTCTCCTTTAGAAGACAGTTACTGTTTTTTTTTTTAATACGCAGGCCTTCTCCTAGTCCTCCATGAACAAAAATTGGTAAAAACTCAAAACTCCAGCTGAACTATCAGACAGGTTCAGCCAGGCACCTATGAGTGATGGGCATTCTAAGAAGAATGGAGATGCACTGCCCAATTTGGAAATAAAATATAATTTTCCTTTTTGACAAACATATTTTTTACAACTGAGTGGGATAACTTAGTTCAATCCCCCATAATTTGTATTTTTCAAACCTAGAAGACATAATATTTAGAGATATACTATCTTGGGTCTCTGGGGGAGAAGATCTCTTTGCAATGCATTTAACGGAACTGTGTCATACTCATCCCTTCATTGTTTTCTTCCACAACAGATTGATGATGCTCTGAGCAATGATAAATATTATCATGGTTTCTTTTGTATGGTGTTTGCCTTTGTCACACCTTTCCCAAAAGCCCCTTTCCCATCCATACATCGACCCCCCTAACCCTCTTCCCCTGGGCTGTGTGATTTATTGAGTTGTAACTTAAATTTAAACCATAAACGGATTCCACACTTGCTGGGGCGGATGTGATGAAAGTGACACCAACTCACTACATGACCTTCTATTACCTGAGCAATATTCCACATTGGCCCTATCATCAACATCATTAAGGCATGTTGTGTTGTGTGTTGCATAAATGCTTAGCCGTCTCCAACCACTCTGGACTCTGAGGCCATTCCTCCTGACTCCATGATTTAATTTCCTAACTTTAGTTTTTAAATACTAGCTCCCCCACCATTGCTCAAAAGAAGTTGATGCTGCTACTTTTTTAAATTATCATATCAAGTCTTCTTTGTTGTGTGTCAAATACTGTCATTGTGTTAATCTGGTCTCAGTCTTCCTAAAGGATGTAATATGACCCACTAACTCTGTTTTCTTTCAATCTAGTTGACAGTGATGGATAACCCTTTGATTAGTCCTGCAGCTGGAGTTCGCATAGGTGGAAATTACGCCTCTGTCTCCCCTGTTGACCTGGTAGCCTACTACTACTATTACTACTACTACCTACCACCCCCTTAAGATGCCACCTTGGGAAAAACCTTGCTGTTTGAAGGCTCCCTTAACTTGCTTAGTTAGTAATTAGTAGTTAGTAATTAACTCCTACTAAAGAAGCTGTTGTCTTACGTGTCTATGTGTATCTAGGTTTTTGTAGGCAAAATAGGCAATGGCAATCATCCACTAGTGGTCAGTATAATTGCAGAGGGCAATAGAGAAAAGATTTAAGTGAATGAGATGAACTTTTTTAACTTGATTTAAAAAACAGGATACACTAAAAGTCAGCAGTCCAAACTAAAACACCAAAACAAACATGTGAGACATAAATTAAGTAAACTAAACTATCCCCTTTATTTTAAACAAATACAAAAACACACCCTCTCCCACCACAATAGGCCAACCCCTCTCCCAAAATGGATAGCCCCGCTCCAAAAATAGTCCAATAGGAAAATTAGTAATACTAATGTTTTTGAAAAAAACCCGTCCCAACTCCCTCTCCACCCACTCCAGCTACAACAATTGTCCCTTCCACCAAAATAAAAAACTGAAAAAAGAGTCAACAGAGGGCTTTCTCAACACAGGTCCTTAGATCTTCCAGGGCTGCCTCCATGTGTGCCATCAGGTATTCCAGGCACGCAAGGTGTTGGAGAGCGCAGCATTGAAAAATATGATCCAGGACGAGGGGAGGGCTGCAGTGGTGTAACGAGGACAGGCTGATGCTGGCTGCGATGGTGGTGGCGCTGGGAGGCTGGATGCACTGGCGGCCAGTTGGCGGAGCTAGGGCCAGTACCATTGGCCAGTGCTGCCTTGGCCTCATCCTTCTCATCCTGAAGGGCCAACGATATTCAGTGTGGATGTCCTCCAGCCTCTGCCACCACAGCCAGGCTTCAATACCCTGGCGAGTTGGATGATGTCCACCAGAAGCAGCCATAGAAGGAAAGAAAAAGGAGAATGACAAATTATAACCTGTGCACTGTGCAAATAATTTTTAAAAAAGTAGAGTGGCACAGTAGCAGTAGCTTTCATATTTCCAGGACCATTGGAATTTGAGGTGTCTGATTATGACTAGACACAGGGACATTTTTTACCCACTCATGCCTTACTGTAGTTGACAAATGTCAAAAGGGTGAGATTTGAACTGGCATTATTCCGTTATGGAAGCCATGAAATATTAATCAATTATACATAAATGTGGTGCATGCAAGAGATTTTTCAAGCGTCCACCAGCAAAACACCGCCATGCCGTATCATTGGTCATGATATGATAGGCGCTGTTTTGCTGCCATGGAGGTGCTGCTGTCAGCAGCGGCGCCTTACCGCCGTCCGCCGCTATGACTGTCAGCGGTGTTCAGCCAGCATTCTGGTGGAATACGGCCGGCGGTCATAATACGTGTAGATGGCTGGTAGCCACAGCGAAGGCATGTTGGCTGCTGTCACCGTGGCAGTAGGCAGCAGTTACCGCTAAAGTTATAATGAGGGTCTAAGAGTCTGTGGGCCATATTAATACTTTTTGATGCAAAACTGCTCCAACGCAGTTTTGCGTCACAAATTTTACCGCCATTTCTTTGCGCCGCTTGGGTGTCAAATTTATACTTTGACGCATGGCAGCGCAAACCACCGGTGTGAGTCATTTTTTTTACTCAAGTCAATGCTTCACGTTGTAAAAAAAAATGACGTTAATGCAGCTGTGAGACGGTTTTTGACATCGCAAACCGGATACGCGCCATTTTATTGTCGCAATAGCGTCAAAAAGCGGCACAAACACTGCAAAATATGCTAAGGAGAGCCAAAATGGATCCCGGATGCTTAGACAGACCCCAGGAAGATGACAACAGACCAGGAACCAGCCAGGAGGACCCATACAAGACCCAGGAGTGGGAGAAGAAGAATAGAAAGTGTCACTTCAGTGCAGAGGAGCAGGAAATTCTGGTGAAAGAGGTGACGGAACACCAGCACCAACTTTTTGTCACCTCAAAGTTGCCAATTAGTAGGAAAGAGGCATTATGGCAACAAATTGTTGACAAGATAAACAGTGTGGCACAAGTACGGAGAAAAGTCATTGAGTGCAAGAAACGCTGGCACGACTGCAAGCTCAGGACCAAGGAAAAGATGGCCAGAAACAGGAAGGCAGCACTGCAGACTGGAGGTGGGAGTCCAGCACCGCAGGAGGCCCTGGACCACATGGAAGAGATGGTGGCAGCCATCATCCCTGAGGAGATCGTCACAGGGATTCAAGGACAGGACAGCGCAGACTACTAGGAGACAACACAGATGCAGGGTAAGTCGCATGGGTAATTAAAATGCACAAATGTTAACTGCAAGCGGGGGGGACATACCTACTACACAATGCATGTAAGTCATGATATTCAGGGAGTGGCATGGGTAAAGGGGCACAGCACGGGGGCATGGGCTCTTCAGATGAAACCTGGGGCACAGTACTACACTACACCAACAACTTTTCCATGGGGGTATGCTGCCATGCCAAGGATGTTGGAAAGGTAAAGCCAGTCCAGGAGGGTAGTGTACAACGTAAAACTGGCCTGCTGTCACACAACAGCTCGTATTCTCCCTACATGAACTAGGGCTCAATTAACAGTCTCAGGCCATATCTGCAAGTGGAATTTAACATTGTCAACAGTTGCCACTACCACCTCTGCTGTGTGTGCAGGTCAAGTAACTAATGGCAGTAACGTCCCCATGGATCAAACACACCCAAATTAGAGAGTTCAGGATGACAAAGTTATCAATCCCCTGTAATCAATAAAAATGTTCTAATCCTGTCAAATGTGATTGTCCATAGTTGCTACAAACCTCAGCCATTGTCATAAACATTATGAGGTACAGAGCACTAATGCCATACCCATGCTGCATATGTCAGGGTCCACCCTGTGCCTGGGTCACAATAGCTCCAATGACAACATGCAACACCCCAAATGTCATACTGCTTAGACAACAGCATTGAGGGGAAGGACATATGTCACTGGCTAGTGAAATTCACCCTCACAGTCTGAGGAGGAAGTGGAACACTGCTAGGACCTTCAGTGCAATCCAATGTAGCACACATTCCCCACATCAACATTACACACTACCAATGCTGACATCTGTAGTGTGCCATGTCAATGCTATACATAGTATATGTTAGGTCTCAGAAACAGATAGCTGGATGTGAAATATCTGAGAATGGCTCAGTTCCAGATTGTTAAGTGTGGTGCAAGTGCCATCAGAACAACCACAGCCAGTGCAAGGCCTCACCATGAGAATGGAAGTAGACGGAGGGTTGAGTAGGACAAGAAGGTGTCAATATACAATTTGGCCAGAACCAACACCTAGAGGATGTGATGCTGACAAGTCCCCAAACTGACCACACTACATGTGACATGCAGGTGGGGCATAGGCCTGGGAGACTTCTAATGTTAAAGACAGGATCAACTGCAAAACAGGCAGCAGCCATGCAATGGCGAACATCAATCTTGCATGAACTTGAAAAAAGTGTGAAGGAAATCAGCACAGCTGTAAGAGAGTTGACACAACACCTCCAACAACAAACGTTTCGTGCATGAATGTAATATTGACCCCCTCAGGGCCGACCTGGCTGCCTACCACAGTGATGTGGCTGCTATTCTTAAGAACCAGCAGCTCCTCCTTGCTGCAGTACTGCCCTTAATAGCCCCACAGTTGGCAGCTACCGGGATGTCTAACTCCACGTCTTCAAACACTGAGGTGTGTGTTGCCCCTTCACAACCACCACCACTAAGGGCAGAGGAGACAACACACACATCAGAAGATGAAAACGTGGAACAGATCACCTTCACCCATAAGAGTACCCAGTAGCATTAGTCCTTGCCACATGGCCACTTATAACCAAGGTCCTGTGCTTTGTAACAAGCCAGTCTTGCAACATCTGCTCGTAAGCACTGTTCTCCAGTCCACTGTTTACCTTGACACTCTGCCCTGTGATTGTCTCTCACTACCTCACTGGCAAATCATGTCCCTCTACCCTGTCTGACACTTCACCCAGCATGTCCAATGACATGTCCTTTTGCACATTTTTAGGATCACAACGGAAGATGTCACACTAACGGACTCACAATCATGGACAATGTAAATATAGCACTACAGCACTTTATAATAAATAGCACTGACACAACCACTTTGTCTCTGTGTAATGTGACACATCAACCGTGAGGGAGATCAGTGATGTTTGCCTCATGTCAGTGATTATAGAATGTCAATACAACTGCCCTGAATGAATGTGGGCTGATAACTATGCACTGTGGTCTGGATTGTACCATCATCTGCCCTTCCTGAGGGTTAATTCTGAGGGGAATAGAAACTAAACAGTATAATGATGTGTTGGACAGAATAAGTCTTCCTCAAGGGATGTCTATTTCTAAAATTATTGTCTTCAAATGTTTCTTCAAACCAATCTTTAGGTATTGGACATTTGACCCAGGCTGCAGGCAGATGTAACTCAGTGTCCTGAATAGCAAATCTGGTCCCAAAGTATGTGAGATTGAAAACATACAACAAAAATTTGGGGCCCATAGTAACCTTGAGTGGTGGGTGCAATGGATGGCAGAATCTTAGCAAAGTAGCTCTGGTGTAGCTGCCAATGTAACAGTTCAATTGGGAATTGGTTGCAGGATGTAACAAAAATGCAAATACTAAAGAGACACTGTTCAGCCATGGCAAGGCCATGATCCCCAAGCATTTGACACATACTGTAAAGGAGTACCTAAATATCTATTTAACAGTAAAAAAAGGAAGATAAAACCTGGGGAAACACCTTAACTAACCTAACCTATCCTAACTATACAATACCCACAACAGGCCCTAACTAACCCAAGCTAAACTTACTTATCACATTTAAGTTAACACTCTAAACATCAACCCTCCAACCCCCCTATAAGACTGGATACATGGAGGACAGCAGATACTAACCTAAACACATACTATCTTATACTAAACAAATATATATGTTTTTGAATTTTTATATATATATATTTTTTTTAACCATCAAAACCCCAACATCATACACCCCACACATAATAAAAAACACAGTAAAATTATCATATCTCCACCTCCCATCACACTACTACTAATTAAACCAACAGCCTACTCTAACCTAACACTAAGCCCCCTAAACCCACTGATTAAAAGAACCAGGAAAGAGGAGGAAGGGGAGGGATTTAAGGCAGAGGGTATATTTTTCATAAGTTCGCCCTCCGCATGGTCTTCTTGATGGCATGCACCCTCTTATTCATTTGTGCCACCTCCTGCTGCAGCTTGTTCATTTTCCTCAACATACGTTGCATGTCACGTTGCATCCTTTGGAAATCTGCCGGGTCAATGATTGCAGCAGGGGTGGTCTGGGTGCCAGTTGTCGAAGTTTGTCCAGATGTTGGTGCCATGCTTTTAGGGGGAGGTGCAGGTAGTGCTGTCATAGGTCTGGGAGCAGTGGAGGTCGATAGTCCTGCAGTGGTGCCTGATATGCGTGGTGCCACCTGGGTGGTAGTGATGGTGCTGGTGGTGGCGGCTGTTGTGGACACCGAAGGGCCCCCTTGGGCAAATGCCCTCAGCACTCCGGAGGCTCTTTCATGGCGATAACGCCGTGCCATGTGGCAGAACCCAGACTCCACCATCAGAATGTGGCGGTAACCCATCGCCCGGCGCTAAAACTCCCGAATCTGGATGGCATTCATATTGGCTGCTGTTAAAAAAGATAAAACCAAACATTAGGTACTTCCGTGTGTGATACAGCTACTGAAGTAAATCAGACAATACATCTAATGTAGCTGAAACAGGCCATTTCGCCATACAGATCACAGATTGTCCCTGAGGAAGCGCATGCCAACGCAGCCTACACATGTCCTATCTAACAGCACAGCAATGCTCTAAAAGATGTGTAACAACTTAAATGACCTATGCATCATTGTTCAGCCATTTGTCACGTAAAAACTGCTGCAAGTCCTTCACATGTGACAGGCCAACTAATGACTATCTTCTGGATAAACAGTCAAGGGCCACAAGATCTATGATTTGTAAATGGAATTGCCAGGATGGAATGCAGTGTCTAATCATGAGTGGGTATCCTAGTTTTGGGCAAGTGATTTACAGATTTACATGTCTGTGTACTAAAGTAGGATCATCACTCCTAGGTACACATTTCATAACCCTAAGCCTGTGCCTGAGGGGGGGATTGACAAGCAACAAATACTTTCCAACATCTAGGACACCCAGGAAGCTTTGGACAGCTGTACATGGGTTTGACCAGTCCACCACAGGTAAGGAGGATGTCCAACTAGGATACACCCAAACCTTGGACAACCCCATCCACATTTATGTTTGTAAATGCAGACAATTGTCAACATCATTTAATACCACTAATACATGTCTTACAACAAGCAGATATATGCAAGCACACATCTGGCCATGAGCTGCATGCACACCTATTACGTTGTACTCAAGTGCAAAAAGAACAGTTGATGGATGGAATGCAGAGCAAATCAAACATTCACCCCCAGTCACAAATATCTTGGTTTAATCCATCGTTTTTTTGCTCACCATGCCACCCCAGGTAGCACCCAGCCATATGCAAATCAGTCTTGACCCTGTTCCTCATGGGAACAGTCCAGCCCGAACTGCCAAGCCAGGTCCTCCCTGGGCCAGAAACAAGCATCCTAGGATTGGTTTCAGGGTTTCAGGGTTGACTAAAGTTAAAAGAAGATTTGGACAATGTGTTGTCTCTGACGCAATCCTGCAGCTATGTTTGGATGGTCCCCCTCATGTTGATGGACAACGTCCTCCTCTTCCTCCTCTTCAGGCATTTGTGGGTCTGGTTCAGAGAGGAATGTTCCTCCTTATACAAATGTTGTGCAGGATGGCATAGGTCAAAATGATCTTGCAGACCATTTTTGGTGAGTGTAGGAGGCTGCCTCCAGTGATGTCGAGGCACCTGAATCTTGACTTCAGGATGCCAAAAGTCCTCTCAACTATGGTGCATGTCCTCCAAGGTGCCTCATTATAGGCACGCTCTGATGCTGTGCTTGGGTTTGCAAATGGGGTCATGATCCATGGCTGGATCCCATACAATTGACCAGCTGAAAGAGAAAATGAGTGAGAAAATGTTGATGTTGCTTGCACCATGATTATCACTTCGCATGGCAGTTGTTCTCTTGGATTGTCTGTGACTCATCTGTGTTTGTGTTATTGTGTGGAATCCTAGGCTTCTAGGATGTACCATCAGCATTGGGTTGTTTCATTATCTGAACTGGTGTTTGGCAGTTGCAGTACATTGTGTACTCCCTTGCATTATGTCATGTGAAAGGTGTCCATGTGTCTTAACTGGGGATGACATGATACTTCCATACACAGAATAAATTCCACAGTGGTGGTAACATGGTTGCATCTATATGGTCTGAACATACCATCCATCCAATTTAACTTATGCAATAGAATTTGTTAAACATCAGTAAGGCCCTTTGATTTGGCTAGGTGACAATGTACAACACATCTCCATAAGTTGTCAGCACTGAATTGTTGATAACTGACAATGCACAAATATCCCATGTGTGACAAGTTCTCTGCAGACCCATTTCTCTGCCCTTGCTGAGTTGACTCATGTTCAAATGTGTACCTATACTACTGAACCTGGTACAGTTCAGCTGGCTAACCTGGTTGTGAGGTTGATGTTTTGAGTGTCAGAAGGTCCATATGCCTGTACATCTGTTGTGTATATGTGTAATTGTCTCAAACCGTATGTGTAGGAATGTGCACTTTCAATATTGTCACATCAATATGTGTTCTTAGCACAGTCTACTTCCTTATTGGTAGTGGGCAATGTCACCCAGGAGTGATGTGAGATATTGTTACTGCCTCAATGACTCCATGTCACCTTCATTAGAGTCATCATCATCATGCCATGTGTCTCATGGTGTTTGACCTGCAGCAAAACACATTGCACACCCCTTACACAGTACTTATTGTTTGGAAGGGTGTTTGATTGAGTGTTATTGATGTGATATTGAAAGATTAATCTTCCAAGTTGTACTGCCAGTTGAGGCCATGTCATTGTCATTGTGTTGTTTTAGTTGTTCCCTTGTGTCTGTGGAGCGGCATCTGTTGTTATTTGGTTCTGTCATGTGTCCATAGGTGTGTATCCCTTTGGGTGAGGATATCAAACATGCCTAGCAGTGTCACAACCTCAGTGTCTTCCTGGCCACGTGTCAATTTAGTGGTGTATGTGTTGTGTGTCCTACAGGGTTGTTGTGCTGTGTGTATATAAATAGATTTCTGTACTTACCAACAAGTAGACCATTGCCATATCGTCCATCCTGGAAGTGTTGATTGATGCTGCAGTGGCTGAAGATGAATTAATCATGTACACTCCCAGGATACTTTGCCAAGAGGTTGGTGATCAATCCCCGGTGATCGACAATTGCCTGCACATTGATGGAGAGTGTGTGCTTCCTGTTGCGGTATAGATGTTCGGTTGCAGCAGGTGGCACAATGCGTACATGTGTGCAGTGAAAGGCACCAAGCATGTGTGGGAAGCCGTTGATTTGATGGAAGCCCTGTTTGGTCTCCTGCTGCTTCAGCTGTGTGTCAGGAAAGCTGATGTGGCTGGGTGTGAGGAAGATGATGGCATCCAATATCTTGGGTAGGAAGGCAAAGAATGAGGGCTGTGAGATTCCAGCAACCAGGGCACCAGTGGTTTGAAAGGAGCCACTTGCCAATATGTGGAGGACATCTAGCAGCTTGGTCTGTGGTAGAATGATGTGGGGTGTCTGCAAGCTGGGTGCCAACTGTGGCTCAATGTTGCACAGCAGCTGTTGAATGGCTTGCCAGCTGAGTCTGTACCTCTGGATGATGTGTTGTTGCCGGAGTCCCAGAAGGGTTGTCCTGGTGCGGAATATCCTCTCCTGCCTTCTGCGTTGCCTTTGGGGTCCCTGCTGGTGTTGTGTAGCTGCTGCTGTTGGTCCTGTGCTCTGCGTCTTCGTGCATGCTGGATGAAAAGCACCTCCATGTCTTCCTTTTGGAGCTCTGCTGTTGCTTGTGTGAGTTTTCCTTAAGTAGTGGTGTGTTTGCCCCATTTTAACGCCTGCCCTGACCCAGGCGTTATTTTTTTACTCAAATCGGGCAGTGCGCCATTTTCTGCCTCCGCCTCCCGGCCGTGCGGGATTTTTGTGTGGTAGCATAAATATGGTGCACGGGTGTTTAAGTCATTTTTTGGACGGGAATGCCTACATTGCCTGTCATTAACGCAAGACGGTTTCCAGCATCCAGAAAATGACACACACGGCGGAATTTTGGCGTTCGTGGGATCGGGCGTTATTTTATAAATATGGGGCAAGGTTTGCGCCGAATGTGCGTCAAAATGTTTGACACACATTTGGTGCAGATAGAGTATAAATATGCGCCTTAATCCTTAGAAAACAGTGAGAATGCTGTTGTTATACAAAGTACCTGGTTAGCATCAGATAAAAAGCCGCAGAGGCGAATATGTATCAGAAAAGAGTAAAGATTAGTTGATCCCTTACTCGTAAGTAAGGCCATGCTTCGTTTCCTTCTCCGGTCGATGTGGCGATGCGTCATTTTTATCACTCGCAAGAGAGCGATACATCGATTTCCGAACGGGGCACCTTGGATCTGCACAGAGTCGGGTTAACTTGGATGCCCAGGGTTGATGTGTGGAAAATCTGGTTGCATGGTATCATAAAAACACGCTGTGTGGGATTTGCATCATTATCAGCCTCTGTAAGTTGGTGTTGCGTGTCGTTTCTCTAGCTGCAATGCATTGATCCCCCAGCCGCGATGCATTTGGAGCATTGATTTCACCCGCGGAGCCGGCGGGCTGTCGTTTATTAGCCTTGTTGCGGAAGGTGCATCGCAAATTTCCCTGCACGTCATTCTGTGCATGGATTTTCAGTTCTTGTCTGCCAACTTCACCTTGGGAAAGTCTTTGATGGTCCTGAGACTTCAAAAACAGGAGGCAAAGCTTAGTTCAAGCCCTTGGAGATTCTTCTCAAGCAGGGATGCACACCAAAGTCCAGTCTTTGTCCCCTTCCATAGGCATAAGCAGCAACTGCAGATAGTTCAATAAAGCACATTCACAGGCAGGAGCAGCACTTCTCCTCAGCTATTCAGCTCTTCTCCTTGGCAGGGGTTCCTCTTGATTTCAGAAGTGATCTAATTGTCAGGGGTTCTGGGTCCACTACTTATACTCCTTTCTGCCTTTGAAGTAGGCAAACTTTAAAAGAAAGTATTTCTTGTTTGTAACATCCTGCCTTGCCCAAGCCAGGCCCCAGACACACAACAGGGGGTAGGATATAGCATTGTGTGAGGGCAGGCACAACCCTTTCAGGTGTGAGTAACCACTCCTCCCTTGCCTCCTAGCACAGATGGCTCATCAGGATATGCAGGCTACACCCCAGCTCCCTTTTTCTCACTGTCTAGAGAGAGGTACAAACAGCCCAACTGTCAAACTGACCCAGACAGGGAATCCACAACCAGGCAGAGTGAAATATGTCAATCATGGAAAGCCAATTACACATACATTTTACATAGGAACACTTGCACTCTAGCACTGGATAGCAGGGGTATAGTGCCCAGAGTATCAAAAACATCAACAACAGAGTCCAGCACACATCAGCAACCTGGGAAACAGAGGCAAAATGTTAGGGAGAGCACACCAAGGATGCCAAGTCTAAGAGCTAGGATAACTAGAAGTTATTCAACAAAGCTTACACAGAACGAAAATAAGTACAAAAATGGTAGACAGTCACAGTAAAACTAAAAGAAAAATTATTTGAAATGAGAAGACTTGAAAATTAGGGAAATAATAATCATATAACAGGAAGACTTACTACAGACACCAGTTTCACCAATATCCACACTGGCGGTGGCACTGCACCCTAGTCTCCTCTTGGACACGCCATCGATGTTGCCCTCTTCTTCCCCTTGGGTGCTGAGGTAAGAAATAAAAAAGATAAACAAAAAAGATCAGTGTTACAGGTAATCTCTCTAAAAATATTTTGGCAACCAGAGGCAAACACAGAAATGTTATACTTTTCTGAATCAGATTGTCTAGTATGATGAACTCAACTCAAGTTGGCCTATTACTTTTACATTCCTAATTCCTACACCTAAGCCTTGGTCCAAATTTCCTAAAATATGGGCCATATTAGTTACAAACTTTGGGTGCACAGTAGCGCCACAAAGCTTCTTGCAGAGCTGCCCTGCACCAAAGGAAAAGGGAGGGAATGTACTATATCTACAATAGATATGGCACATCCTGCCCTTTTCCCCTGAGTTGGACGCAGCCCACAATGGACTGCCATGAGCCAATACAGGCACCCCTGCCCCATGCTGCAAGGGTGTCTATGCAGAGAGGAAGATTGTTCTTATGCAGGGACACCTTCCAGCAAGAACACAACCACAAGAGGATTTTCCTTTTCCTATGTGTGCTGCAAATTGCAGCACACATAAAGAAAAAAAAAACACAAGGAGAAATAAAGGTATTTCTCCTCATTGCGTGCCACCTTTACACCTCGGCTTTTGACACATTCTGAGATTTACAAAACCTTGAAAATCTAGGAATGTGTCAAATGCCATGGGTGCTACTTGGAAACATCCACCATAACACCAATGGCACGCCTTCCTGTCACAGGGTGAGTCAGTGCAGTGACTTGAGCTACTTTGACACAGTCCACATTTAAAAAGCCATGAAGAGCCACATCGGGTGGCTTCATGTGGCCTTGTAAATATGGCCCTGCAGTGTGCACCACCGGGCTGTCACTAAACATGACTTCCGGCAGTACAAAGGGCCTTGTAAATAAATATGGCCCCACATTTACAACTACATACCACTAACAAGGCATTGATATTACAACAAATGATCTTTGCTTCTCTCAAACACCTTTGATGGGGCGACTCATCCTCCATTTTTTTCAGTACATAGATGAATCCATCCTACGATGATATGCACATCACCGGCAGATTGTGATTGGGAGGGACTGCATAAGCTATGTAAAGAAAAGCACAGCCAAGGCAATGCTAACTCACTGATATTACTTATTACTAGCACTACCACTATCTTGGTGACAGGAGAAGTCTCTGTCTGCATGGCTTCTTAAATAATCAGCCCAAATGTGCATGCACAAGTCCAATTAGGAAGTGCTGACTCAACTTGCTAGCTCAAACTGGATCACATACTAAACAAATATAACCTTAAGTTACCTCTGAGAGTCAGCACTGCTTTAGAAAAAAAATAGCATTGTGGAACACAGACCACAAATAAATAACTATAACTCACCAAGCTTTAACACCTCGATTACCAGAATGGTGTGTCTACTGCTGCTGGGTACACTGGACCCAACTGTGCCGATAAAACAACTGGCATATCCTCCCACACAGCAGTCGATGCTCCTGCTCCCAGGCCTGCCCCCTGCTTCCAACATGGAGGGGAAGTGGCACTGCACGAAAAACACTACTGCTGCCGCCTCTGCCTCAGTGAAAATGGGGTGGGCTGCACCCTTTGGCCTCTATCTCTATCGCCTCTGCCATGGTGCTGGGTGGGAAAAAGAAAGGGGAAGAAATAGAAGGAACGAAGAAAGAAAAACAGTAGTAAACAGGGAAAGGGAAAAGCAAAAAAGCAATGAAGTATTCAAAAGTTGCAAAAACACACCAAAAAATGACAAAAAAGTAAAATACACAAACACAAAGACACTCACTGATAAAATAAAGGAAAATGAGGGGTGGATAATTTAGAAAAAGGTGGAATGGTAAAGATTAAGATTGGATGAAAACAATAGGCCCAGCACAATGCACAGAGACAGAGAAAACAAAATGGCGAAGCCCATGTTAACCGTGTGGTGCATTTTGTGTGATGTATGCAGAGTGAGAATGCAAATTGTGCTCCCAAGCATGGCCCACTGGCTGAATTCTGCAGAGTTCACAGAGTTTTTTAACCACTTTGCAGAATTCCACGTAGTGGGACTCCACGACCTTCGTCTACACCTACTTTCAACATCTTGCAAACCCTGCCTTTTTCTGCTAGCAAAATGCCCAATGCTAATAAATCTTGCTAAACCATGACCTAACAGCTGTCAATTATGTATTTACTGTTAAGAGAACACTAGATAATCTAATGGCTAATTTATTCACAACTGTAGAAAGCTATCAGATGTTCTAGGTATTTAAGACTCCTCCTACTGGGGGAATATTTGCACTGAGAATATCTTCAACAAATTGTGTCCCAACATTAGCACTACATCTGTGTCTATAATGTGGATTTGTTGTTAAAGCTTCTATGTTAGTCACATGATCTATTTTTTTAGGAAATAATTAAGCTAAATAACAAACACCATCCCAGTCAGAAGGCAATTGGAAAAATACATATTGTCCACGTATAAATTATACTCCAGAGTTAGCTGGTTCTTGTCAATATAATATTTGGACAGGCCATCTAAGAACTTCAAAAGTGTGTTCACAGCTACTTATCCCCATGTGATTTTCTCTTTTATAAAGCCATTGTTTCCCTTTCTGTCATCTGTTTAATGTCAATTTGGGACATAACATTTTCTTTTTATACTAATCATCCTCTTCTTTCCAGACATTCTTCAAAACATCTTGCTTTTTGTCTAATGAAACATAGGAGCTCTCTTTTTCTCTAAAACTTGGATAAATGTATTTTCCAATGGCTTCTTTGAACATGTCAAATTTTGTTGATATGCCTTAGCAGTGTCTGTCTTTGTATAGGGACATAAAGAAAAAGCAAGCTGTTTCCATCCATTTAGCTTGTGAGTCAGTATTCATTCTTTTGTGAATAGAAACTTCAGTAAGGACAAAATCCAATCATAATTGGAAAATGAATTCTGTCTGTAAAATAAACTAAGCGATATGCTATGACTATCCTCATGGAACAGGATGGAGAAGAAGGAGTGGCAGAGGTCCGTGACAGTGAACCACTCAGCATCACAAGGAGTATGGAGTAATATTCTAGCTGGATTTGGTGCCACAGGACAACATGGGGTGACTATTCCATTAATTTTTCATAAGTCCTGCACAATTCAACATTTGCGGATCAGCTTCATTAAGCCCAGGATCAGTGATCTGCAAGGACTTTTGACTATTTCTTTCAAAATTCCTTGCTGTAGCATTGATTCAATCCCCAGAGTGATTTCAGCCACTGTCTTGGGTGTGAGATTGTATGGTCGCATTCTCAGGATTTCAGCATTTGGTCTAACTGTTATTCTGATGGGTTCTACACCTTTAATGAGTTCATTGTTTTTCCCTGAAAAATCCTGTATTGCAGTTTCTTATAAGTCAGGAAGTAGATCTCCTACTATTGTCACAGGGACAAATCCAAAACAGCTTCCTTGCCTGGCTATTTTAAATTAACATCTTCATCATGCTTTTAGAGCTCATCACCTTTCGGTGTACAGTAAATTGTGCAGTTTGATTTGCACGAATGATCCCTCCTAACAGATCTATGGGACCTGAATCACACACAAGAAAAAGGATCTTCTTCAAACCCCCTATTTTTGCAGGATGCTTTATTGAGATAGGGTTAGTTATCTGCCATGCTAGTGATACCTACAACTTGGATCTTTTTCCTAAAAAAAGGCATAGGTAAGGAACGTCCACTGTTCTAACAGTGGAACAGGTAGGTCTGGTGTCAATTAAGAATGCTACTTGGTGGTCCTTTACCTCTCCTTCTACAAATGGAACACTCTAGCCTGCCTCTAACTCTATGTCAAGTATGCAAATCCCACCCCCAAGGACCAGACATTGTGAATTGTCAGAAGAAATGCTCTTGTTATCAAACATAGGGGATTTTTTAATGGATTCTGATTCAGGAAAGGATTTGGGTTTGCTCTTAGTGCATGTTCCATATTATATCTGGGGTTACCCATGTTCTGTGGATCCATCAGAGTTTGTGGGACCTGATAATAGAGGCTAGTGACTGATTTAGAGTTTGCATTTGCTGAACCCAGACCTGAACTGGGAGCATTCTGCATTTGAGTCTGATTCACACTTAGCATTTGCTCATTACCGCTTCCACTGTTAGGGTTTTGTTGATGTTCTCTATTGAAATGCCTGAGCCTCTTACAATAATAACAAGGAGTCAAACTATTTAATATAGCAATATCTACCCCTGAAGTTGGATCAACCTGAAAACCTCAACCTCTTCCTTGTGGAACAACAACTTTGAGAGAACAGGGCTGATTGCAGAGGCCCCCTACATTTTTGCCCCCATTTTTCACTTTTTGCTGGTGTTTTCCTGACTCTGGTGGTGCCCTGGGTACTGCTAACAAGTCCCAGGGCCTGTGCTCTGTGTAAAATCAGTATGCAAATTAGGCTAATTATAATTGGCTAAGTCAACCTACCTATACGTTCCTAGTATATGGTAGGGCATGTAGGTTTAGCGACCCTAGCATAGGTAGTGCACCCATAGGTGCACTGCTGAGATGCCCAGTATCAGTTTAATGGCAGGCCTGCCTTGCTGGCTGCTTTTAAGCTAAAGTTACATGCAAATTTGTCTTTGAAATTAAAAGTAGTTCCAAATGCTTAAACTACCTTATTTTTACATATAAGCCACCCCTGAGGTATGTCCTATGTGCACCTAGGGCTGGTTGCCATGTAACTATAAGCAGGGACCTTACAAAAATGGATTTATAAGCCCTGGTGAGGTAAAACAGACATATGTGTTTTTCTCTCATTGTAGTGAATGGCCTCCATAGGCTAGAATGGGGAGACTTTATTTTAATTTAAAAATCCCCTTAAGTAACAGATACAAGAAGTTTTGTATCAAATTAATTGTTATGATAAATCCCACAGCCTCCAGTTGTTGGATTTAATATAACTTGTTCAGGTAAAGAGTTTTAAACTTTACCTGAAAAGTTGCCAACTTCGGCCCTGCAGTATTTTTGCTGCTTTGCTCTGATTTGCCAGCCTCTGGCAGCCTGGCCAGGCTGCCTTGATGAGGTGTGAAGTGGCCTGGCTCCACACAAATAGATGTGCCTGGGGGAGGAAATCTCCCCTCAGCAGATGGGGAATCAGGAAGGGGGAGGGCTGCCAAACTGGACTTCAAAGGCAGTGAAGGACATTTGGAACAACCCAGCAACACCCTCACATCCTGCAAACCCAGATAGGTAGGTGCCCCCTTGATTAGATTAGGATAGGGCAGGAGAGGGGTGTGTTTAGGATTTTTAGCCACACCAGTAGGTGGGCTAAGCCAGATGTAACCTCCAAAAACCACTTTCAGCGATGATGGATTTTTGAGGAATGTTGCTCCCTGGGATTGATTTTTGCCACACTTCCCAGGAAGTGGTCATTACAGGGGGAAGGACCCAGGCCCTGATTGGAGAACCAGGACCTCCCTGTTTTTCACCCAGGAGCAAGGATAAAACTGGCAGACCTGCACCCACACCTCAGATCCCTATCAGATTCCAACAAGGAAGAACTAGAGGAGAAGAAGGACTATCCTGCTGGACCCCTGACCTGCACCTGGACACTGCACTCTGGAGGACTGCACCAGCTGCACACTTGGGCTTCACCACCAAAAGGACTATACCTGTCTTCTACTGCTTCAAGAAGGGACTCCCTGTTTGCCAAAGGTACAAAGGAGCTGCCCAGAGTCCCCTGCATTAAGTCCTGCAAGCAGAGCCCAGCTGACCAGCGTCCAGTGGCCATTTGAGGATTCTGACCAGGTGCATTCTGGGAATTGTAGTCCGAACTCCCAAGGAACAACTCAGAGCTTCTGGAACCTTGGATCAAGTTGTGGACATTTCAAGGACACCAGAAGTACTTCTGGAAGAAGATCCAGAAGTTTGGAGACATTTGGAGCAACTCCATAAGTTGAAGAGGTGCATTGTGGAAGTTGTAGTCTCAGACCCCAAGAGGCACACCACAGCCTCTGAACCCTTGGCTGGTGCTGTGGACCACTTTCCTGAATCAAACACTTCTGAAAGTAAGTGTGACAGTGTTACCTCATGGGTGATCTGAAATCTGGACTTTGTTCCCTTTCCAGTGTGACCTTTTTTAACCCTTTGAGCGCTAGTTGCTTCTATGCGCTAGAAAGCATTAATTCTTTAAAAATTAATATCTCTGGTTCCCCTTATTTGATTTTATTGTTTTGGTGTCATTTTAAAGATAAAAATATAATCTATTTGTAGAAATTGATTCTGGATTTTTAAATTGTTTCCTGTGTTTTATTTAATGACTGTTTTGTGATACTTGAATTCTTTACCCTTTGTCTCCTAAGTTAAGCCTTGTTGCTCGTTGCCAATCTAACAAGGGCTGAGCTAGGTTTAATTTACTGAGACCTAACTGGACCTAAATGGAGGTTAGTGGCCTTTTGCTAATTGTAGTTACTTACCTGCCCTTACCAATAACCCATTTTCCAACACCAATTATATCTTGCAATATGAGACCTCCAGTCTGGTAACTAGCATCTTGCATTCCACCAATATTCCCTACATACGGCTGATTTTGAAATCCTTTCTGAGCCAGCTTCTTCTGTGCAAGTGTGAAATTCTCTAAGCTTTTTCTGCTCCATCTCCTGTTCATTGCTACAGTACCTAGCATTGCTCATGATCTCATCTAAAGGTCAGTTTGCAAGAAAATCACATTCTGTTGTATGATATACTGATCTCTAGGTACAACCCAAAAATGAATTGTGACACAAAGCTTTCCATATCTCCCTTTTCAGGATTTTCTTGTCCACTGTGCTGTTTAAATATCTGTAACAATCGCTCATACTAGACATGAACTGTTTATTTTGCTTCCTGATTATTCATAATGATCTTCAACCAATCCATGTCCTTTGCTGGAACCTTTCCCTTCAGGAAAATAATTACCTCATTCTTCTTAGTCATCACCATAGGTAAAGGTGCACGGATGCATGGTCCCTTGAGGCCTCTGCACATGGCCACTGTATGACTATTTATCTATATTAAGCACATAAATCACTCACACCATGTCATAAAAGGAATTTGTGAGAAGGTAGCCTCTTTGTAGCATTGTTACCCCCACTTTTGGCCTGCTTGTGAGTATCTGTCAGTGTGTTTTTACTGTCTCACTGGGATCCTGCTAGCCAGGAACCCAGTGCTCATAGTTTGTGGCCTATGTGTGTGTTGTCTGTAGTGCTTACTGTGTCACTGAGGCTCTGCTAATCAGAACCTCAGTGCTTATGCTCTCTCTTTGACTTTAAATTTGTCACTATAGGCTGGTGACTATATTTACCAATTTCAATTGGCATACTGGAACATCCTTATAATTCCCTAGTACATGGTATCTAGGTACCCAGTGTATTGGGGTTCTAGGAGATCCATATGGGCTGAAGCATTTGTTTTGCCACCCAGAGGGAGCTCAGACAAACCTTTACACAGGACTGCCATTGCAGCCTGAGTGAAATAACGTAGACATTATTTCACAGCAAACAGGTTGGTGGGAAAAAAATGGTATTACAACCGTGGGGGAAACCGCCAACATAGACAGCCACTTTAACACTCTGACCGCCACTGCGCTAGAAACAAACAGCGCGGCGGTCACTGCAAACAGACAGGCAGGAGACAAAGTACCGCCCACCTTAATACAAGAGGCCTATCCGCCACCTTTTCCGGGGTGGAACCAACGCTATCAAAAGCATGGCGGAAACAGTACACAGAAGGGAAAACACTCACCTCTCGACACCCAACGATGAACCAGGACGCCATGGAGCCCGAATTCCACGTACTGCCAATGCTGGTTTACCTCTTCTATGAGGAGTACGAACGGGGGCGGCGGCGACCACGGTGAGTACTGCGCCTACAACACAGGGGAGGGTGGGAGGAAACAGAGTGACACACACATGCAACACCCCCACCCTCACCCACAACAACAGACACACAAATACATGCAGCAAGATTACATATACACCTCCGCCCCCTGGAAGAAAGCAAGGACAGAAGGAAATGATTGTAACCATTGTAATCAAGAAAAATCCAGTATTCAAAAGTCAAAATTCAGTATATACAAATACGTACACCAACTACACAAGTCTGGATAGTGTACTAATCATTGTCCGTGGACCACTGGGCCCAAAATGCATGGGCGAGGCCCACACATGATACCTGACTCTAAATGCAGAGAACATTGCAGGGGCATCAGATCGAAAATATACAGGCACCTCAGGAGGAGGGGGGGGCACCTCAGCCTGATAAACGCACAGCGCCACTGCTGCACGAGGGGGCTCCATGCCCATTGATGTATCCTGGGGAGTGCAAAGCCACAGTCTCTCAAGTCTCTCCACTGGGTGGTTTGCCCAATGCTGCATCCTGGGGAATGCAAAGCCACAGTCTCTCAAGTGGATGTCATTCTCCACTGGTTCTGGAGGGGGCCTGGTGCCCAGAGTGCTTCATCCTGCCAAGGACAGAGGTAGTGGATTTCAATCTCCACTGGTTCTGGAGGGGGCCTGGTGCCCAGAGTGCTTCATCCTGCCAAGGACAGACATAGTGGATGTATCTCTCCACTGGTTCTGGAGGGGGCATGGTGCCCAGAGTGCTCCACGTGCAGTGTGGCTGGTACAATTCCATCACCTGGGTGTGCGTGCCACGAGATTTGCGAGGTTCACCTCAAGGGAGCTCCCATCAGAGGAGGAGTCACTGTCACTGCTGTCTGGTCCTGTCCCCGCCGTGGAGCTCCCCTCGTTCTCCATCCCACTGGTGGCTTCAGACTCTGTTGTTTCACCCTCTAGGGCCAAGTGGGTTGCAGCTCCCTTCTGCTCCGGTGCCAATGCTCCTCCGCCTGATGATGCTATTGCACACAAGAACAGGGAGACCACAAAAAGGGGGGGGGAAACAGAAGAAAGACATGTTCAGTGCATGCAACACCACTTCTGTTGGCGGACACAACACACATGGAGCAACCCGTGCACTATGCCATGCACCAACAGTTCCTAGAAATTTCACCTGACCATGAGGTACGAGGCCTAACACCAATTGCTGCACACCTGGAAGTCATGGGAGCCTGACTAGATGTAGATGGCTCTTACAACTGTTGGGGTTGGGGTGCCACATAGCCTGCCTCACAAGGGACCTTGCCTACAAACTTCGCCCTGGCCTAGGGGAACCCACTGCCCACCTCCCCCACCCAGACACCTCGTAATGCGCGCAGAGTCAGCTGAATGAGAGTGTACTCACCCCCTTGTGGCTGCTGTGATGCCCTCAAGCGCCCATCCAACTCTAGATACGCCACCGCCAAGATCCGGAACATCAGGGGAGTCATGGTGCGACGGGCACCCCATTCCCAGCTGGGCCTCCGCCGTCTTTTTGCTCCAGCAGCACAGGTCCTCCCATCTTTTACGGCAGTGGGTGCTCAGTCTGTGGTAGACCCCCAGGGTCCGGACGTCCTTGGCGATGGAACGTCAAATACCCTTCTTCTGGTGGGCGCTGACCTAGAGGAATGGTAAAGGGGGAAAAGGAAATTACTTACCCGTCTGGACTGTCATACTCATTGCCCCCCAGTTCCCACCCTTGCCCTGACGCATATACATTTCCCATCCGCACATGCAGGCCTCAGCCCCCACCATGTAGCTTCCATCCACACCACTCAAAACAGGCATTGCCCATGCAGCATGCTCACAGTGTACTCACCTGTTTGTCTGGAGGACCGTACAGTTGCGTGTACTGGGGGAGGACCCCATCCACTAGTTTCTCCTACTCCTCCAAAGTGAAGGCAGGGGCCCTTTCCCCAGACACTTGAGCCATTGTCGCTTCCAGACTGAGGTCACAGCAGCACTTGCAGTGTAGGTCCTCTCCTGTTAAAGGTCAGGTATCAAGTGAGTGAACCGACAGAAAATGCCAGTCACGTCTGCGGCGGTGCGTATCGTCACCGCCAGCGTACATCGTTATTGCCTCCTGGGACCCATAGGGCCAAATGTTAACCAATGCTGAATTCCACCGCGGTCTTTGTCCTCCCACCGCGATGGTGTTGAACGCCAGCGCAGTTACCTCATATCCCCTTGTCCCACCTTACAGGTCAGGCAGCAGCCATTTCAGGAGGCCACATGGGATGGATGTTAACTGCGTCACACCTATTTAGGCCGGGAATATAGACAGCTACCGGCACATTGCGAATTAATTAAGTTTCTGAAAATAAAACATTGTGATACCTCAGTGTTGGATGACTCTCCTCTCGCTATTCTCCTCCTTAGGACATGTCCGCTGGGGCAGGTGATGAGATGACGGCATCCTCCGGTGTACAGACCCCTGGTGGACCTGTCGACAATGGAAGAGAGACACATCCTGGTCACATACAGACTTGATCATGCAACAATCCAGGAACTGTGTGCCCAGTTGGCGCCGGACCTGATGTCAGCTATCCGCCATCCCACGGGAATCTCCCCTCCAGTGTAGGTCCTGTCTGTACTCCATTTCCTGGCCAGTGGGTCTTTTCAAACAACAGTGGCAATGGCATCAGGGATGTCCCAGACAATGTTCTCTAACGTGTTGTCCAGAGTGTTATCTGCACTGCTGAAACACATGCGCAGCTACATCGTTTTCCCTCAGGTGGAGGATTTGCCCACAGTGAAAGGTGACTTCTATGCACTTGGACATATCCCCAACATCACTGGTGCCATTGATGGGACACATGTGGCGTTTGTCCCCCCGCAGAAATTAACAGGTGTACAGAAACCGGAAGAGCTACCATTTGATGAATGTGCAGATTGTGTGTTTGGCAGACCAGTACATCTCTCATGTCAATGACAAATATCCTGGCTCTATGCATGACGCTTACATTTTGGAGAATAGCACCATCCCTTATGTGATGGGCCAACTCCAGAGGCATTGTGTGTGGCTAATTGATGAGGTCAAGGTCCCAATACAGTTGACATAGGTGTCTGGGTATGGGGTTGTCTCTAAGGGTTAGTGTGTGTCTAACAGTTGTCCCTCGACATTTACAGGTGACTCTGGATACCCCAACCTGTCATGGCTACTGACCCCAGTGAGGAATCCCAGGACAAGGGCAGAGGAACGCTACAATGAGGCACATGGGCGAACTAGGATGGTGATCGATCGCACCTTCGGCCTCCTAAAGGCCAGATTCCAGTGCCTCCATCTGACAGGTGGATCCCTCTAATATTAACCAAAGAAGGTGTGCCAGATAATCGTGGCCTGCTGTATGCTACACAGCCTGGCTTTGCGACGTCAGGTGCCTTTTCTGCAGGAGGATGGGCCAGATGGTGGTTTTGTGGCAGATGTGGAGCCTGTGGACAGTGAAGAAGAGGAGGGAGAAGAAGAGGATATCGACAACTGAAACAACATCATCAGGCAAAACTTCCAGTGAGACACAGGTAAGAAGATGCCACTGCTTCCCACATCTCATTCTATTGTTGGAACTAGCATAATTGTGTAATTTTCATTTAGTGTATGGACCCTGACTTGTCACTTTGACTTTCCATTTCACAGATTTGGGTCCTACTTTGTGCCCTCTGCTATGATTACTGCTGGCCTACAGCTGTGTTACATTGGTATGTGAACAAGTAAATTGACATTGCCATATTCCATAGTTTTTGCAATTACACATTAGTGAAAGCACAGACTGACTCCAGTTTGTTTTGTGATTGAAGTTTGTTTATTCCTGTGCAAATAAGTGGAGGGGGTTGTAAAATGGGCTGGTGGGATGGTAGAGGAATGTCCATGACAGAGTCCAGTCTATTTGTTTCACAGGTGCATTGTCCAAAGGGGCATAGGAAGTGGAGCAATGGCAGTTTAAGGGTGGACAGGGTGACAAAGTGTGACAGAAGGGTGACATTCAGGGGGGTCTCATTTCCTGGCGGGGGTCTTGGCATTGTTCTGTGTCTTGTTCCTAGATCTCAGGGACCATTTGCGGGGTGGTTCTCCATCTGCAGGGGGTGGGGTGCTGGTGTCCTGTTGTTCCTGTGGCGGTGCCTCCTGTCCACTAGCGCCGGCGGAGGTGGAGGGCTGTTCATCATCCAGGCTTGTGTCAGGGGCCCCTTGTTGTGCCACTGTGTCCCTCCTGGTGTTGGTGAGGTCTGCCAGCACGCCTGCAATGGTGACCACGGTAGTGTTAATAGACTTCAAGTCCTCCCTGATCCCAAGGTAGTGTTCCTCCTGCATCCGCTGGGTCTCCTGAACTTGGGCAGTACCTTTGCCATCGTCTCCTGGGAATGATGGTAAGCTCCCATGATGTTGGAGAGTGCCTCGTGGAGAGTGGGTTCCCTGGGCCTGTCCTCCCCCTGTCGCACAGCAGTCCTCCCAGTTTCCCTGTTATCCTGTGCCTCTGTCCCCTGAACCGTGTGCCCACTACCACTGCCCCCAGGCCCCTGATTTTCTTGGGTTGGTGGATTTGCCTGGGTTCCCTGTAGTGGTGGACACACTGCTGATTGACGTGTCCTGTGAGCAGAGGGATGGGCCCGCAGGGTGGGTGCTGTGGTGCTGTTTCCTGAGGGTGGAGGCTCTGTGGTGGCTTGTGACAGTGTCAGGGGAATCGACTGTCCCGAGGTCCCAGATGGGCTGGGCTGGTCATCTTGATCCAGTTGTGCAGAGCGGCTGTCATCATTGTGGGCCTCTTCTGTGGGGTGGACTGGATATGTCTGGCACCTCCTGTCCAGTGACATTGGGTAGAGGTCATATTGGGGTGTAAATGCATAATTATTGTATGTGTGTCATCGTTTGCAATGGGTAGTTGACACTGTACTCCAGTGCTTGCCTTATTGGCTTGGTCCTTGTGTGATTGGTGAATTTGGAGGAAGAGGGAGTGGTTGTAGGAGGTGTCAGTCTGTTTGTGTTTGGGTGCAGGTGTATGAGCTGGATGATGTTGTGAGGGGGATGGCTGTTGGATGGGTGTGTGCTTGCGTTTGTGTACTTTGGTAGGAAGGGTCACAGACACAGTGGGAAAGGACACAGGGGACATGTGCGTGGATGTCGGGGTGGTGACTGCAAGTGAGGGGTGTGTAGTGATGGGCGGGCTGGTGATGGAGGTAATGGATGAGTATGTAGTGCATGCAGGTGTGAGTGGAGATGCTACTGGGAGGGAGGGGGACAAGGAGGAGGATGGGGACACAGTGGAGGCAGTGGATTTTGGTGTGTCTGCATGGGGATGGTGCTTGTGTGAATGCCTGTGAGATGAAGTGTAGTGCTTGTGTTTTCCTGAGCCACTTCTGTGTGTTGATTTGGGTAAATGCTGGTCTGAATGTGTGCTTGGGACAAATACTGCCATCAGTGCGGAGGCCAGAGCCTGAAATGCTCTCTGTTGGGCTGCCACGCCAGAAAGAATGCCCCCCAGGTATGCATTTGTTTGTTGCAAATGCCTCTTGACACCCTGGATTCAGAATGGTTGACTGCCCAACAGTGAGGGATCTCAGGAGGTCAATAGCCTCCTCACTGAGGGCAGCAGGGCTGACTGGGGCAGGGCCTGAGGTGCCTGGGATGAAGAAGATGCCCACCCTTCTGGGTGAGCGGGCACAGGAAACACGCTGAGGGGCTGTTTGGAGGACAGTGCTGGTAGGGTGGGTGGCGGCTGTACCTGTTGTTAGGGTGGTCACAGAGGTGCCTGCTCCCGCCAGGAAGCTTCCATTGGAGGAGGAGTCACTGTCTGTCATGTCCCCTCCTGTCTCCGTCGTGGTGCTCTCCTCGTCCTCCATCCCACTGGTGCCCTCACCCTCTGTGGATTCGGCCTCCTGGCCCATGTGGGATGCAGCTCCCTCCATCGCCGTGCCTCTGCTCCTCTGCCAGATGATGCTAGTGCACACAAGGACAGGGTGACAAAACAAAAAGGGGGGGAAAGACAGAGGATACACTTGGTCAATGCCAGCAACAACACGACCATTGGCATACACAACACACAGGGAGCTGCCCTATGCACTAGGCCATGTACTACCAGTTACAATGCTCGTCACCAGCCCATGGGGGACATGGCATAACGCCATCAGCTGCACACCTGAAACCCACAGTACCCTGCCCAGTAGTAGATGCCCACTAACACCATTGGGTTTGGAGTGTTTCAGAGCCTGCCCAAAAAGGGACCTACCCTGCCTTGTTCGTCCTGGCCTAGGGGCACCCACAGTCAACATCCACCACCCAGGTAAAACATCAACGTGCGCCAACTCATGAATCTGAATTTGTACTCACCTCCTTGTGGCTGCTGTGATGCCCTCAAGTGCCCATCCAACTCCGGATAGGCCACCGCCAGGATGCGGGACATCAGTGGGGTCAGTGTACGATGGGCACCCCTTCCTCGTTGGGAGGCCAGCCCCAGCTTGGCCTCCACCATCTTCCTTGGCCGGTGGCGTAGGTCCTCCCACCGTTTTCGGCAGTGGGTGCTCCACCTGTCAAAGACCCACAGGGTCCGCACCTCCTTGGCGATGGCATGCCAAATACCCTTTTTCTGATGGGCACTGACCTGCAGGAAAAATACAGCAGAAAAGGGATTAGTAATACCGTCCGGACCATCACACTCTTGGCCCACCATATCCCTCCCATCCACTAACGCACAAACATTGACCACCATACATGCAGCACTCTGTCCAGGACACCTCAGCCCCCCCTACATGTGGCTTACACACTCAGCACCCCATACATTCATGTCCCACGCATCATGCTCACAGTGTACTCACCTGTTTGTTTGGAGTACCATAGATTAAAGTGTACTGGGGTAGTACCCCATCCACAAGTCTCTCCAACTCCTCCGAAGTGAAGGCAGGGACCCTTTCCCCAGACACATGAGCCATTGTCACTTTCAGACACAGGTCACAGCAGCACTTTCAGTGTAGGTCCACTCCTGTTGAAGTTCAGGTAGCAAGTGAGTGAACAGAAAATGGCAGTCACGTCCGCGGCAGTGCGTACTGTCACTGCCGGCATACATTGCCATTGGCTCCTGGAACCCATAGGGACCAATAATAATCAATGCAAAGTTGCGTGGTGGTTTTCGACCGCCTTCCGCAACGGCGAACAACACCAACCGAATCACCTAATTTCCACTTGTCCCTCCTCACAAGTCAGGCAGCCGCCTTTTCAGGGGGACACAGGAGATGGCACCTAACTGTGTCACAGCACACATTGGCACATCGACTGACTCTCGGATTCGCACACAGTTCTCTAAATGAAGAGATGCATCATTATTGCAATAGATGTGTGAATATGACCCTCTGCTCACCGATTTCCTCCCTAGGCTTCAACCGCTAAGGATGAATATGACATGGAGACATCCTCCAGTGTACAGACCCCTAGTGGACCTGGCGACAATGGAGGACAGACACATTATCCTAACATACAGACTTGATCGGGCCACAATCCAAGAACTGTGTGCCCAAATGAAGCCAGACCTGATGTCAGCTATCCACCATCCCACAGGTATCCCCCCTCTAGTGCAGGTCCTGTCAGTGCTCCATTTCCTGGCAAGTGGTTCCTTCCAAACAACAGTGCCATGGCATCAGGGATGTCTCAGCCAATGTTCTCCAACGTGTTGACCAGAGTGTTGTCTGCCCTTCTGAAACACATGCGCAGCTACGTTGTATTCCCCCAGGTGGAGGATTTGGCCACAGTGAAAGATGACTTTTTGGGACATATCCCCAACATCATTGGTGCCATTGATGGTACACATGTAGGATTTGTCGTCCCCCCCCCGGAGAAATCAACAGGTGTTCAGGAATAGAAAAAGCTATCACTCTATGAATGTGCAGTCAATGTGTTTGGCTGACCAGTACATCTCCCATGTGAATTCCAAGTATCCTGGCTCTGTGCATGACGCCTTTATCTTGAGGAACAGCAGCATCCCATATATGATGGCTCAACTCCAGAGGCACCTGGTGTGGCTAATAGGCGAGCCCAAGGTCCCCACCCAGTATATGCTGGTGTCTAGGTATGGGGTTGTCCTTAAGTATTAGTGTGTGTCTAACAGTTGTCCATCGATATTTGCAGGTGACTCTGGTTACCCCAACCTCTCAAGGCTACTGACCCAGGTGAGGAATGCCAGAACAAGGGCAGAGGAACGATACAATGAGGCACACGGGAGAACAAGGGGGGTAATTGAGAACATTTGGCCTCCTGAAGGCCAGGTTCCAGTGCCTCCATCTGACAGGTGGATCCCTGTACTACTCACCCAAGAAGGTATGCCAGATCATCATTGCATGTTGCATGTTGTTCAACCTGGCCTTGAGATGCCAGGTGCCTTTTCTGCAGGAGAATGAGCCTTGAGATGGTCTTGTAGAAGCAGTGGAGCCGGTGGACAGTGAGGAAGAGGAGGGAGAGGAGGGAGATGTGGATAACAGAAGTAATATCACACAGCAGTACTTCCAGTGACACAAAGGTAAGACACTGTAACTTCACTTTACATTGCAGTTTTTTTTTGTGTTGGACATTGTACATGACAGCATGATTTCCCTATGTCTATGTCCACTTACTGTACCCTTTGGCATCTCTGTTTTCAGATCTCTGTGCCCCACTCTGGCTCCTGGTGTGTTCACTGTTGCCCACTACAGGTCATTCCAATGTATAAATTGCTGTACATATCAATTGCAATGTTTTCAGAATGTTGAACTAATACATATTTCAACCAATTGACAGACTCCAGAATTGTATTTGTTCCAAGGGTGTTTATTTAAGTGCTAATAAGTAGAAGGGGAAGTGCAATAGGTTGGGGTGATGGTGGCGGAATGTCCAGATAGAGTCCAGTCTCTTGGTTTCACAGGTGCATTGTCCAGTGGGGCATAGGAAGGGGAGCATTGGAAGCTCAAGGTGGACAGGGTGACAGAGTGGGACAGAAGAGTGACAATCAGGAGAGTCTTATTTCCTGGCGGCAGTCTTGGTAATGTTCTCTGGCTTCTGCCAGGATCGCAGGGACTGTTTGCGGGGTGGTTCTCCTTCTGTAGGGGGTGGGGTTCTGGTGGCCTGTTGTTCCTGTGGCTGGGCCTCCTGTCCACTAGCACCGGCGGAAGTGGAGGGCTGTTCATCGGTGTGGCTAGTGCCAGGGGCCCGTTGTTGTGCCACTACCTCCCTCATGGTGTTGGCCATGTCAGCCAGCACCCCTGCAATGGTGACCAGGATGGTGAGGATGTGTTTGAAGTCCTCCCTGATCCCCAGGTACTGTCCCTCTTGCAGTCGCTGGGTCTCCTGCAACTTGGCCAGTATCTGGCTCAAGGTCATCTGGGAATGTTGGTATGCTCCCAGGATCCCTGCAAGTGCCTCGTGGACAGTGGGTTCCCTGGGCCTGTCCTCCCTGTCACACAGCAGTCCTCCCAGCTTCCCGGTTGTCCTGTGCCTCTGTCCCCTGAACTGTGTGCCCACTGACACTGACCCCAGGTCCCTGATTTTCTTGGGTTTGTGGGGTTGCCTGGGCTCTCTATAGTGGTAGACACACTGCTGATTGATGTGTCCTGGGGACAGTGGTATGGGCTCGCTGGGTGGGTGCTGTGCTGGTGGTTCCTGAGGGGGGAGGCTCTGTTGTGGGTTGGGACTGTGGCAGGGTAACCGACTGTCCAGAGGTCCCTGATGGGCCAGTTTGGTCATCGTGATACAGGCGTGTAGAGCTGCTGTCATCACTGTGGGCCTCTTCTGTGGGGGGACTGGATGTGGCTGGCACCTCCTCTCCGGTGACGTTGAGTGGGGGTCCTGTGGGGTTGAAAATGCAGTGTTATTGTATCTGCGTGTGCCATCTTGTGCATGGGTGTGTTTCCCTGAATGGTTGTGATTGTCCTGTCAGCTTTGCCTTGTGTGCGTGGTGATTTTGTGGGCTAGGTGATTCTCTCTAATGAGCATGCTGTGGTGATGGGTGTCCATGCAGGTCTGTGATGGGGGTCCATGCATTGGTGTGGCATGCAGGGCTTGGTATAGGGATGGGTGGGTTGTGATAGTGGGGTATATGTGAGGTGGTGGAGTGATGGGGTGAGGTTAGGGGTAGGAGTTTATGATGGCATGCAGGTAGGGTGGGGGATATAGTAGTTAAGATTTGACTTACCAGAGTCCAGTCCTCCTGTAACTCCTGCGAGTCCCTCAGGATGCATGATCACCAAGACTTGCTCCTCCCATGTTTATAGTTGTGGGGGAGGAGGTGGGGGTCCTCCGCCAGTCCTCTGTACTACTATCCGGTGTCTTGCTACCACGGAATGTACCTTCCCCCATAGGTCATTCCCCCCCTTCCTGATGTCATCCCTTGTTCTGAGGAGCAGTCCCACGGCGTTGATCCTGTCCACGACTCTCCGCCATAGCTCCATCTTCCTTGCAATGGACATCTGCTGCACCTGTGATCCGAATAGCTGTGGCTCAAACCGATGATTCCCTCCACCATGACCCTTAGCTCCTCCTTTGAAAACCTGGGGGGTGTTTAGGGTGTCATGGATTTGGTGTGAGTGGTATGTGTGAGGATGTGTGGGGTGATGTGCTGTGAGGTGCGTGGAAGGTATAGGGATGATGGTGTTCTGTGGCTCAGTTTGAGTGGGTGCTCCTGGCTTGTCCCTCTCTTTGTTTGCAATCTTTTTTTTTGTTGAAAAGGTTGTGGGTAATGTGGGTGTGTTTTTTTATAGTGGTCTGAGTGTGTAGGTGTGGTGTGTGTATGTGTGTCAGGTGTGTGTAGTTTAAATTGTCCAATGTGGTGTAGTTTTGTTAGTATGTGTGTATTTTGAGCACAGCGGTGTGAACCGCCAATGGTTTACCGCGGTTGAAAGACCGCTGCGGTGAATCATGGGTCCTGATACTGTGGGCGTAGTTCTGATGATGTGAGGGTGTGGGTTTTGGTACTGCCAGTTTATCACTGACCTTTGGTCTGGCAGACTTGCGTGGGTGTCTGTATAGTGGCGGATTTCTCTGTGTGGCTCATAATACCCATAGCGGTATACGGCCACGGTCACAGTATGTTGGCGGCCGTCAGCATGGCGGTAGGCAGCATTTACCACCAAGGTTGTAATGAGGCCCTTTGATTGCTATTAAAAAAATTAAGACACTTTACCAAAGTTGGGCACAGGATAATTTGGATTGTGTGTGAATTACCCTGACTAGGAGGAGGGTCCTTGCTTTGAGGTATCCTGACTGCCAACCAAAGACCCCATTTCTAACAATCTTCTAATGATTTCTTCCAGTTCTACCTTCAATGTTGGTACATCTAGGGGTATAGCTTCTCCCTATATTGTGGGTGATGTTTCTGTAGCAGCGTTCCCCTACTCTCAAGAGCTTCTTCAAACCACAGAGGCAATAACTCACTATTGAGTGGTCTAATTTCCCCTTGAGGAAATTGAATCATAAAACATTTTTCCCCCTTCTCTTAAAGTCTGAACATTTTATGGTGGGTTCCTGGCAACAATCTGTGAGTTTTGTGACATCGTGCTGAGCCCTGTCACGGTTAGTCTAACTACAGCTCCTGAAACAACAGGATTTGGGGCAATGTTTATTGTAGTGGATACAACAGGAATTTCTAATGTCTACACTGATATGACTTGTGTCATTGATGAAGGAACCTTCACAATGGAAGCTGTAACACGTGGAACAATTACACTAGTAACTATTTCAACAGGTGTTGCTGCAATTGAATGAGCTGGGAGTGGTTTCTCAGTCTGAACTACATTCGGGTCAACAGGGGCTGTTGCAATGTTACCAATAGATGTTATAGTGCTATCTGAATTTGGTGAAAGAGCCACATAAGGCGGTGAGCCTGAAGGCAGCAGGTCACCTAAGATATCATCCCCATATGCACTTTTGGTATCATTTTTCCTGGTAGTATCATCATCTTCATTTCCCTGCTTTCAATTCTTTTTAGGGTTTTCTGTTGCCAATGCAGGGTGCAATCTAGCTCTCTCAAAAACACATTCCCTCCATCTATGCTGTTCTTCACCCCATGTAGCATCAGAATAATTACACACTGCTCTTTTCACTCTAGTCTGATACCTTTCTTTCTCTTTGATAGAAGTTGCATGCTCCCAGGAGTTCGATTCATATCATATAATATTCCCTTAAATTTTCAATATCCTTTAAATCAAATGTGTCATATTGTGGAAACCGTAATGCTCCCTCCTTTTCGGTGATTATGTTCCACTAACAAAGTCACAAAAATGTATGAATCCCTATGCTTGTCTTCGTATAATGACATAGAGTACCTTCTGGTGGAGCCTCCTTGCCCTCGCAGACAGGAACCCGCACATCACCTTTCCTTAAATCTCTAAGGGTTCTGAAACATGTTATGATTACGACAGTTTAACAATAAAATTAGCAAATTCAATTGAATTATTTTAAATATTTTGTTCAAATCACAACTTAATACAGATCAGTATTCACATCCACTCTCAGCACAATCCTTTCCTTCATGGAGCTATCACAGCACAACACTTCATAACTGGTGTGAAGTGTGGCACTTCACACCAGTTGATATACCCCAGTGCAATACTCTCTGACACCACTCTTACTCTTTGCAGCTGTTCCTCCTACAGTTTTCTCATATTCAAAATTCCACAACTTTTAAGCATGCACAATTAAAAAAATCCTCCTCTGCTGCATTAATTAGTTCAAAGTAGTTTATTCACACAAGTGCTAATAAAAAATACACTTTCAACTTACACACACACACACATACACACACACACATAAAATCTCGAACAGCTGAAATCGCAATGACTGATGTAGTTTTCCCTTTGCTCAATAGGATCTACTAACACCAGCCACTATTAGTATAATAACAACAACATGTAATGGTCCATATTTCAATTGTACGGTTGATGGTACCTCATGAACTGACACCACAAAACCTTTTGCAGACAAGTAATATCACAATATCCCTTACCTGTCCTGTGATCTTGGTCTGCACTGAGTGCAAAAACAGCTTCAATTTCAACACAATTATGATGCACAACCCTGTTGATATTTACATCTGTCCTACTACTAATGCCTTTGGACCACCAAACTCCTTTAATTTTTAAGGTTAGGTCATGGATTTTAAGGAACTAGGCAATTCTAAACTGAGGCAGCTTAATTAATTTAGCTCCTTTTCTCCTGTGATGTTGACCATCACACTACTGTCACTTGCTAGAGTGGAGGTTCTTGCATCTCAGTCAGCAAGTAGAATCATTAAATATCCTCTGCCATTGGTCGCAAGGACATTTATTAGTTGACAAGTGAGACATAAAAGAGCAATCATTCACATCAATTATCTTGAACAGTGAAGTCCATTTGGGGCGTCACAGGAACCAACACAAAGAGACTTAGGGGGTCATTTTGAGTTTGGTGGACGGAAAAGGCTGTCCGTCAAACTCCAGCTGTCAGGTTGCCGCCAGTGAGGATGCATTCCCATAGGCCCCATTACGAGTTCCCCGCTGGCTCAGCAGGCACAAACAATGTTTCTGCCTACTAGTCCAGCATGGAACTGCCTACAACATTGACGCCGGCTCATAATTGAGCCGGCGGTAATGTTGCGGTGCATAGGGTGCACCAGCCCCCGTCGTGCTATTCACTGTCTGCAATGCAGATGGTGAATTGAGCGACGGGGCTGGTCATTGGGTCCCCTGCACTGCCCATGTCAAGTGCATGGGACCCCCTGGTGCCCCCTGCACCCCGCATCGACACGCCTTTACATGGCGGTGCTACTGCCAAGTAAAAGCTAACGGAGATGGCGGATTAGGACCTCCAGCATCACCAGCCCATCCTGTGTAGGTAAACTGGTGCAACAGCAATCGTCATAATATGGCAGTCAGACCACCGCTAAAGCAGTTGGAACACCGCTTTGGCAGCGGTCAGATCGCCAACCCAACCATGATGCTCTGAAGACCCCCAGGGCTGTAATAACCTCCTTGGTGTGTTTAAAGGGTTTCATAAACAAATAAATTCAAATCAAATTATTCATTCAGTAAGTATTACATTTAGTCATCATTGTTACAGATTCAAATAATCTATAGGCCAATATTTCAGAACGAGATAAAATACCACATTAGTAAAAATTTCAAACAATTTAGAGAAAATATAGCAACTGTGTTCCACAATGGAAAATCCCTTATCTAAATGAATAAATATTGGATATAAAGGGCATTTAATTTCAGTCAGCAAGATAAGGTGTCAGTTTCAGAATACCAAATAAAGAGCTCTCACAAGAGAATAAAAAGGCTAAGGCATGAAGCCTTAGCATTCAAGCAGTAGAAATTACCAAAAGCTGAAAATTATTCTCAGCTTCAAGTGAGCAGGTATTGCTAAAGTCTGCCCTCATAATCTCTCCATATCTAATCTCTGTGATTGAATAGGAAGCTCCCTGAAAGAAAGAGGCTCTCTAATCTAAGGAACACACACTAATATAATTCAACCAAAATATTACTGGCAGCAAATTTCACATTCCCTGCTCCTGTGAACTAATCAGTTTCCAGAAAACACTGGGAACAGGCAAACACTACAGCTTCTCACATTTTTACAGTGAGCTATGGAATCATGTGCTTGATTTGTTACTTTGAAAAGATCATGTGGTTCAGACAGTTCTTCCCACGAGTCACACTTCCTGCCATCTCCTCTCCTCGTGGTGTGAATCTTGCTGTCAGTGGTCTAATACAAAACAAATACCTATAAGCTAGCTAATAGAAGACGTTTAGAAAATTACAGCATCTGCAGGGGAAAGAGGAACATATCTCATGCAAAACATTGGTTTAAACACAAAAACAGGCCTCTTATTCCTGATGGGTAAAATCAACATGTAATATGCCATCAGTAGCTAGGCTAACTTGTCATTTCAATATAAGTGACGTGTGTGCTTTTAATGCCTAAATATGATTAGCTACTACAAATTTAGCAGTTACTGCACATGTGTTATTTAGCATTGAAATTTGCACTTTTCAGTTACATTTATTTAATTTGCAAAGTGAGAGAATTCTCTCTATCATTGTGTAATCTGTCCCTAATCAGGTTAATTTGGCAACAGCATCAACATAAGAAAACAAAAGAAACTCAGTACCAGGTGACTGGATCCCGATTAAGGAGCACGTCCTCAAAAGTTGTTTGGAGTAGAGGTAGAAAAGGCCACATCAGGTTGTGTTGTGACTAACACTGCTGTAGAGGACTCTTGCATGCCACAATACATCCATGCATCTCACATGAGAAGAGTGAAGAGAGCAGACAAAGAAGTGGTGACAACTACCACTTATTATCAGAGTCAAGCTCCAGTTCACAACCTGGATCCAGTGGAAGAATTGAGGCATAAAACTGCTGAAGAAAATCAGAGGGCAGATCCTAATGAAGATACTAGTAAGCAGTTTCAATTTGAAAATCAGAGTGAAAAAACTATTGAAAAAATCAGGAACAAAAAAGAAACAGCCCCTGATTCAGTTCGAAAAAAAACAAAAATCTGCAAAATTGAGTCTTATGAACCCTTAAGGGAAATGATTCATAGTGAGCCAAGTTGCCGATGAAAGAACAAGTTCACCTGTGAATGGAAAAAAAATTAGCACTAGAGACAATTGAATATACAGAAATCAAGAGAGTACATTACGGGGAGAAGTGGACTGAAATAGTGAAATGAACCAGTAAAAGAGAAACTGGAAAAGTCAGTGATTAAAGTCAACCAGAGACGAACCAGAGACAATTGAAATTGATTTTGAGAATACTGACAATGAATCACCTGTTGCCCAGAGATCAACAAGAAAAAGATTCCCAAACTGAAAGTATGCATCACTTGAGTGGACCTATCTAGCATCTAAGTCAAAACAAGAAGAAGAAGAAGCATCAGATGTGGAAATACACAATCTAACAAAGTGTTGCCAATTCATCTTTGAAGATGAGGCAGAAGAAGTACAACAGCCACCTTGGATTTTGCTAAAGTCATGATGATTTTGAAACTAATAATTTGACATTCGCAAGAAATTGTTGATTTTTATTTTAGAGTCCATCTACCCAGATGAAGAAAAACAGAGAGTTGGATCTATAAGCCTAATTAATTAACTGAAAAAAGTCTGAGTTTTGACTTCTGATTTCGAATTTTGATTTGAATGTTTGTTTTTATTCTCAAAAGAAAATGGCATACAACAAATGCAGTAAAATGTTTTAGTATGGTATAACAAATAGAGAATGTACTGGTGTTAATTGGCCTAATGTTGTGTCTAGTTTCCCCAACTGGATAGAACTCTCCTTCACAAGGTGAATTAACCACAGTTCATCCCCATTTTGAATACTTGGCCCTAACACATAGGAACACATTAGTGGATAGTTACAGTAAAAATCGTGATGCTAATTTATTAGATGTTTATGTTAGGATTATGGGTGTACGGTATAGGGAATTATTTTGAATGTATTTTTCTCCCCTATTCTGCAGGTGAAGTTGTGACATACCATCACCTGATGTTATCATATTGTTTAGCTTGTAATGTTCTGCAAGACCTTTTGCCAATATATCTCTCCGACTTCAACACCTTGATGGAAGAACTTCTTGTTGCTGAACATTCTTAGATACTTAAAGAAAATGAGGCATACGCAGTAACCACAGGACCCTGATATGTAAATATAATAAGAAATGTTCTGGCCCCAAGGGGGAAGAGTAGCCTTTAACTCCCACGGCAAACAATTTCTTTTAAAAAACTGTGGGGCATATTTGTACTCTGTTTGTGCCGAATTCGGTGCAAACCGTGCACCACATTTAAACTTTGACGCCAGAGCCGGCGGACGTCAAAATTCCTCTGTGCGCATCATTATTTGGATGCGGGAAACTGCCTTGCGTTAATGACATGCAAGGTAGGCGTTCCCGCCCAAAAAATGACTTGAAGGCCTGTGCGCCTTATTTCTACTCCAGCGTCATTTTGACACACAGGAGGGGGCAGGCCTTTAAAAACGGAGCATAGCCTGATGTGCGCTGTTTTTTAACGCCTGGGTCTGGCCAGGCATTAAGGGACCTGTGGGCTCACTTCAATGGCCTCTGACAATGGAAGGCGTCAAGAAGTGCCCTTCTCTTCCCCCAGGGACACTCCCTGCTACCCTCGCCCACCCCTGGAGGACACTCATGGTTGGGGGGGACCCATCCCAGTTGAGTACAGGTAAGTTGAGGTAAGTATTATTTTTTATTTTTTTAAAGCGGCATGCGGGGGCCTAATTTTGGCCCCCCTACATGCCACTGTGCCCAATGACCATGCCCAGGGGACAGAAGTACCCTGGGCATGGTCATTGGGCAAAGGGGCATGACTCCTGTCTTTGCTAAAACAGGAGTCATTTCAATGATTTTTGCCTCAAACCTGACTTGCACCATTTTTTGACGCACAACCCCCATTTTCCCGTACGCCGGCGCGGCCTGGTTTGAGTCATTTTTTTTACTCTGACCAGTCCGCAGCGCCGGATAACGTAATTCCTTAAATAAGGCGCCCGCATGGCACGTAGGAATGGCGTTAGCCGGCGGTAAACTCTTTGACGCAAACCAGGGCCGGCGCTGGTAGGCGTCGAAAAGTATAAATAAGGGCCTGTGTATCCACAAGGTTGAAAGAATTTTATTTAGATAGCATTTAAGTCAATTATTAACATGAATCAACATATTTAGGTGCTCCCACTGTAATGGCGCAGTGAAATGTAATTAGTGAAATAAATAATACGCCAAGTGTCATCTACAATATATACAAATTGTGGTTAAAAATTTATAAGGAGTGATCTTCAATAAGGCCCCTTCAATCTAGGTGTCCAGAAGTCACTCATTCCAATCAATAATAATCCACAAGAATTAGGCCCTTATTAAGACATTGGTGGTAAGTCCTCCTTACCGCCATGCCGACTGTCGCCAACATACTGCGACCGTGGTGGTATACTGCTACCCATATTATGACCCACACATAGAAATCCGTCACTATACAGACACACACACACAAGTCCGCCAGCCCAAAGGACAGTGATAAATTGGCGGTACCAAACCCCACACCGTTCCGCCAACAGAACTACGCCCACAACATTATGACCCACGAATCACCCCGGCGGAAATTCAAACACAGAAAACCACTGGTGGTACATACCACCGCACTCAAAATACACACACGCTAATAAAACAACACTACATTGGTCAATTCAAACTACACACATCTGACACACATACACACACCACACCCACACCACTATAAAACACATACCCACACTACCCACATCCCTTTACAACTAACAAAAATTGCCACTTTAGAGAGATACAGCAAGAGCACCCACACAACCAGAGCCATAGAACACCACCACCCATGCACCATCCACTTACCTAACTGCACACACCCCAACACATCACCCCACACACCCTCAAACACACCACTCATACTACACGCATGGCACCACAAAGACACCCCAGGTTCTCAGAGGAGGAGCTAACAGTCATGGTGGAGGAAATCATCTGGGTAGAGCCACAGGTATTCGGATCACAGGTGCAGCAGACATCCATCACTAGGAAGATGGAACTATGACGGAGAATCGTGGACAGGGTCAACGCCGTGGGACAGCACCAGAGAACAAGGTATGACATCAGGAAGTGGTGGAACGACCTATGGGGGAAGGTGCATTCCATGGTAGCAAGACACCAGATAGAATTACAGAGGACTGACGGTGGACCCCCACCTCCTCCCCCACAACTAACAACATGGGAGGGGCAAGTCTTGGCAATACTGCATCCTGAGCGCCTGGCAGGAGTAGGAGGAGGACTAGACTCTGGTAAGTCAAATCTCTATAACTATCACCCCCCTACCTGCATGCCATTACATACCCCCACCCCTACCCTCACCCCCATCACCCCATCACCTCACATACACCCCACCATCACAACCCACCCATCCCAGTACCCAGTACCCAGCACTGCACGCAACAACAATGCATGGACACCACTCACAGCCCTGCATGGACACCCATCACCACAGCATGCACACTAGAGAGAATCACCTATCCCACAAAATAACTACTCACACAAGGAAAAGCTGAAAGGGCACTCACAACCATAGAGGCCAACACACCCATGCACAAAATGTCACATGCAGAAACTATAACACTGCATTTACATCCTCACAAGTTCCACCCAACGTCACCGGAGAGGAGGTGCCAGCAACATCCAGTCCCCCCAGAGAAGAGGACCACAATGATGACAGCAGCTCTGCTCGTCTGTATCACGATGACCAACCTTACCCATCAGGGACCTCCGGACAGTCGGTTGCCCAGGCACAGTCCCATACCACCACAGAGCCTCCCCCCTCAGGAAACACCACCACAGCACCCACCCAGCGGGCCCACACCTCTGTCCCCAGGACTTATCAATCAGCAGTGTGTCCACCACTACAGGGACCCCAGGCCACCCCACAAACACAGGAAGGATGATCAGGGACCTGGGGTCAGTGGGCACATGGTTCAGGGGACAGAGGCACACGACAACAGGGAAACTGGGAGGACCGATGTGCTACAGTGGGAGGACAGGCCCAGGGAACCGACTTTCCACAAGGCACTCAGCAACAACCTGGGAGCATACCACCATTCCCAGGAGATGATGGGCCAGATACTGGAGTAGTTGCAGGAGACCCAGCGGCTGCAGGAGGGACAATACCTGGGGATCAGGGAGAACCTGAGGGACATCCACACCACCCTGGTAACCATTGCAGGGGTGTTGGCAGGCATGGCGAACACCATGAGGGAGGCAGTGGCACACCAACGGGCCCCTGACACTAGCCACACCGATGAACAGCCCTCCACCTATGCTGATGCTAGTGGACAGGAGGCCCCGCCACAGGAACAACAGGCCACCAGCACCCCTCCCTCTGCTGAAGGAGAACCACCGCGCAAACGGTCCCTGCGATCCAGGCAGAAGCTAAAGAACATTGCCAAGACCCCTGCCAGGAAATACGACTCTCCTGATTGTCACCCTTATGTCCCACTCTGTCACCCTGTCCACCTTGAACTGCCATTGCTCCACTTCCTCTGCCCCTTTGGACAATGCACCTGTGATACAAATAGACAGGACTCTATCCTGGACTCTCCTCCACCACCACCCCCAACCCATAGCAATACCCCATCCACGTATTAGCACATGAATAAACATCATTGTAAAAAATACAAGTATTGAGTCTGTCAAGTGATTGAACTATTTATTTGATTCACAATCTGTAGACATTGCAATTCAACTGAACAGTCATGTATACTTAGGTATTACCTGTACTTAGCTGCAGTCAATACACCAGGAGCCAGAGTGGCCACCGATATCTGTGAATAGACATGTCAAAGGGTACAGTAAATGGCCATAGTAGTGGGAACATCACCCTGCCAGTGAAAATTTACAACACAAAACTGCAATGGTAGGTGAAGTTACAGTGTCTTACCTGTGTGTCACTGGAAGTACTGTCGAATGATTGCTGTTCTGTTGTCCACATCCTCATCCTCTGCCTCATCTTCGTCACTGCCTACAGGCTCCACCGCTTCGACACGCCCATCTGCAGCCTCATCCTCCTGCAAAAAAGGCACCTGGCGACGTAAGGCAAGGTTGTGCAACATGCAACATGCCAAGATGATCTGGCACACCTTCTTGGGTGAGTAGGACAGGGAACCACCTGTTAGATGGAGGCACTGAAACCTGGTCTTCAGGAGGCCAAAGGTTTGCTCTATAATTCTTCTTGTTCGCCCATGTGCCTCATTGTAATGTTCCTCTGCCCTTGTCCTGGGATTCCTCACTGGGATCAGTAGCCATGAGAGGTTGGTGTGACTAGAGTCACCTGCATATACTAAGGGATACCAGTTAGCCAGACACTATCCCTTAGGGCCAACCCCACACCCATATACCAACATCCACTCGGTGGGGACCATGGGCTCACCTATTAGCCACACCCAGGGCCTCTAAAGTTGAGCCATCACATATGGGATGCCGCTATTCCTCAGGATAAAGGGATCATGCACAGACCCAGGATACTTTGCATTCACATTGGAGATGGACTGGTCCGCCAGGCACACTATCTGCACATTCATAGAGTGAAAGCTCTTTTGATTTCTGAACACCTGTTCATTTCTCGGGGGGGGGCAAAGGCAATATGTGTACCATCTATTGCCCCAATCATGTTGGGGATATTGCATAGAAATCAGCTTTCACTGTGGCCAAATCCTCCACCTGGGGGAAAACGATGTAGCTGTACATGTGTTTCATCAGGGCAGACAACACTCAGGTCAGCACGTTTGAGAACATTGGCTGTGACATTCCTGCTGCCAAGCCCACTGTCACTTGGCAAGAAATGGAGCACAAATAGGACTTGCACAAGAGGGGGTATCCCAGTGGGGTGACGGATAGCTGAGATCAGGTCTGGCTCCAGTTGGGCACACAGCTCTAGGATTGTGGCCCTATCAAGTCTGTAGGTGAGGATTATGTGCCTGTCCTCCATTGTTTGCAAGTCCACCAGGGGCCTGTACATGGGGTATGTCTCCATCTCCTATTCATCTGCAGCAGTTGTAAACTAGGGGGCAAAACGATGAGCATCTGGTCAGTTTACAACATTTCCTAAATGTACAGTGCATTGTATGTTGATGTTTAGACCCAAAATGTGCCTATGTGTGCTGTGACGCAGTTAGGTGCCATGGCCTGCCCCCCCCTGAAATGGCGGCCCTCTATCCTGTGTGGATGGACAGGTGGAAATGAAGTAATGCCGCTGACGCTGAGCGCCATTGCGGGAGGCGGTCGTGTATTGCCGTGCAACTCCTCATCGTTTAACATTTTGCCCTATGGGTTATAGTAGCCAATGGTGATGTACGCCGGCGGTGACAGTATGCACCACCACAGACGTACCACCATTTTCTATCTGTTCACTCACTTGCTACCTGACCTTCAACAGGAGAGGACCTACACTGCAAGTGCTGCTGTGACCTGTGTCTGGAAGCGACCGTGGCTCCTGTCACTGGGGAAAGGGCCCCTGCCTTCACCACTGTGGAGTTGGAGTGGATGGGGGTCCTACCCCAGTATCAAAAGCTGTATAGGCGTCCAGACCAACAGGTGAATACACTGTGTGCACGATGCATGGGGCATGAATGCAAGGAGTGCTGTATGTGAGGGCCTCGTATAAGGGGGGTGGTTGAGGGGTCCTTGGCAGCTTGCTGCATGTATGGTGGGCAATGTCTGTGCGTAAGGGGATAGGAGGGATATGGTGGGCCATGAGTGTAACAGGCCGGACGGTATGACTGATACATTTTTCTATGTTTCTTCTACTGCAGGTCAGCGCCCATCAGAAAAAGGGTATATGGCGTGCCATCACTAAGGACGTGCGGACCCTGGGTGTCTACGGCAGGCTGAGCACACACTATCGCAAACGGTGGGAGGACCTGAGATGCTGGGCAAGGAAGACGGCAGAGGCCCAGCTGGGGATAGCCTCCCAACGAGGAAGGGGTGTCCGTCGATCCCTGACCCCCCTGATGTTCCACATACTGGCAGTGGCCTATCCGGAGCTGGATGGGCACTTAAGGGCATCACAGCAGCCACAAGTCGGTGAGTACAGTTCCCAATATACTACTTGCACGTGGTGGAGTGGTCTCTGGGTGGGGGATGTGTGCCTGTTGGGGCCCCTAGGCCAGGCAGGACATTGCAGGGTAGGTTCCATGTTGGGCAGGGGCTGATGAACTCCACCTCCAAACAAGCAAGTGGGCATCCACTACTGGGGAGGGCTCTGTGGGTCTCAGGTATGCTGCAACTGGCGTTAGGTATTACTGTCCATGGCCTGGTGACTAGCATTGTGACTGGTAGTGCATTGCCTAGTGCGTAGGGCTGTCCCCTGAGTTTTGTGTACGCCAACTGTGGTGTTGTTGCTGCCATTGACCAAGTGTATCCTCTGTCTCTTCCAACCCTTTTTGTTTTGTCATCCTGTCCTTCTGTGCATTAGCATCATCTTGGGGAGGAGTAGAGGCACCAGCGATGGAGGGAGCTGCATCCCACAGGGCCCAGGGGGCCGAATCCACCGACAGTGACGGCACCAGTGGGACGGAGGGCGAGGGGAGCACCAGAGCTCTGTGGCCACTCCAACTACAGGTAGAGCCGCCACCCCTGTACCAGCACAGCCCTCCCAGCAGCCCCTCAGTGAGTTTCCCGTGCCTGCTCACTGAGGAAGGTTGACATCTCCTTCACCCCAGGCACGTCAGGCCCTGCCCCAGTTAGCCCTGCTGCCCTGAGTGAGGAGGCTATTGACCTCCTGCGATCCATCTCTGTTGGGCAGTCAACCATTGTGAATGCCATCCAGGGCCTGACAGGGCATTTGCAACATACAAATGCATTCCTTAGGGCATTTACTCTGGCGTGGCGGCCCAACAGAGATCATTCCAGGCTCTGGCCTCCTCCCTGATGGCAGCCATTGTTCTTGTCACTAGCCTCCCCCCTCCAACTTCCTCTGCCCAATCCCATCCCCCTGACCCCAAAGTATCCCAAGCATACATTCAGACCAGCATGCACCCAAGACAACACACAGGAATGGCTCAGGCAAACACAAGCACCAAACATCATCCCACCGGCGCTCACACAAACACCATCCAGATGCTGACATAACAACATCCACTGTCTCCACTGTGTCCCCCTCCTCCTCCTCGTCCACCTCCCTCCCAGGAGCATCTACACTCATACCTGCAAGCACTACATCCACACCCACTGCCTCCATCACCATCATTCCTATCACTTCACGCCTCTCACTGGCAGTCACCACCCCCACATCCATGCACACATCCCATGTGTCCTCTCCCACTGTGTGCCCCCCTCCCAAAGTACACAAACACAAGCACTCAGACACCCAACAGCCATCCACCTCACAACAACATCAAGCCCATGCACCTGCACTCAAACACAGCAGACAGACACCTCCTACAACAACTCCCTCTTCCTCCACTCCCAAACCTTCACCCTCTTCCCGCCCCAGGGTCCCTAAGAAGCTTTTCCTCTCCACCCTTGACCTCTTCCCTACTCCTCCCCTCCGTCCTTCACTTCCGGCCAGGGTGGGCAGAACCCAGGCCAACACCTCAGCCACCCAGTTCACGACCACTGTAGTTTCAGCAGCTACTGCAGGTGTGAGAGGCTCCAAGGAGACACCCATCAGCACTGGCAGTGTGCCTGCACCAGCTGCCAGGGGGAAGGGGGCACCACCAGCGTACAAGGGGAAGGGCAAGGTGGGACCACCAGCTAACAGGGGGAAAAGCAAGTAGGCACCACCAGATGCAAGGGCAAGGAGGCACCACCAGACAGCAAGGACAAGGGCAAAGGGCCTGCCCCTGCAGGCAGGAGGGACAGGAGGCCTGGTGCTGTGACAGAATCAGAGCCCCCAACACCAACCATGGTGCTTCAGCCATCTGAGGCTGCAGGGGAAGGGCTGAAGCCTCCACCCACCACTGCCAGCACCGTCATCAGCACCTTCACCTGCACCCCCACCAGCACCACTGCTAGCAGCAGGAACCCCAGTGGGCAGCTGTCCGAAGCTGCAGGGGAAGGGCTATAGCCTCCACCCACCACTGCCAGCACCGCCACCTGCACCTCCATCAGCACCGCCACCTGCACCGCCACTGGCACCACTGCCAGCAGCAGCAGCCCCAGTGGGCAGCCGTCCGAGGCTGCAGGGGAAGGGCTGGAGCCTCCACCCACCACTGCCAGCACCACCACCTGCACCGCCATCAGCACCACCACCTGCACCACCACCAGCACCACTGCCAGCAGCCCCAGTGGGCAGCCGTCCAAGGCTGCAGGAGAAGGGCTGGAGCCTCCCCCCACCACTGGCAGCACTGCTTTCAGCACCACTGCCAGCACCGCCACCTGCACTGCCACCAGCACCACTGCCAGCACCACCACCTGCACTGCCACCAGCACCACTGCCAGCAGCAGCAGCCACAGTGGGCAGCTGTCCAAGGCTGCAGGGGAAGGAATGGAGCTTCCCCCCACCATTGGCGGTACCAACACCAGCACCAGCACTGCCACCACTGTGCAGGCATCGCTGGCGGCAGATAATCTGTAGTCCTGCCTCCATGGAGTGTGATGCATCCTGCCCACTGCAAATCTTGTGGGTATGAAACCCAGGTGAGAGACTGTGACCTTGCAATCCCAAAGATCTGCATCACAGGGCATAAAGCCCCTTTCAGAACCAGTGGAAGATGGCATCCACTCACCCCCTCTTTGCCAGGATGAAGCACACTAGGCACAAGGCCCCCTCCAGAACCAGTGGAAGATGGCATCCACTCAACCCCTCCTTGACAGGATGAAGCACACTAGGCACAAGGCCCCTACAGATCTAGTGGAAGAAAGCATCCACTCAGTGCATCCTTGCCAGGATGAAGCACACTGGGCAAAAGGCCCCTACAGAACCAGTGGAAGAAGGCATGCATTCACCGCATCCTTGCCAGGATGAAGCACACTGGGCACAAGGCCCCCTACAGAACCAGTGGAAGAAGGCATCCACTCACTGTATCCTTGCCAGGATGAAGCACACTGGGCACAAGTCCACCTCCAGAACCAGTGGGCAAACCACCCACTTGAGAGACTGTGGTCTTGCACTCCTCAGGACCGAGCAGTGTGCAAACCACCCACTTGAGAGACTGTGGTCTTGCACTCCCCAGGACCGAGCAGTGGTCAAACCACCTACATGAGAGACTGTGGCTTTGCACTCCCCAGGACCAGGCAGTGGGCAAACCACCCACTTGAGAGACTGTGGCCTTGCACTGCTCAGGACCAAGCATTGGGTAAACCTCCCACTTGAGAGACTGTGGCCTTGCACTGCCCAGGACCAAGCAGTGGGCATGTTGCCCCCTCCAGGACAAGTGGTCTTGTACCATCTTCTGGCCGAGGTGCCCCCCAAACCCTGTCCTCCTGAGGTGCCTGTGTATTTTTGACCTGATGCCCAGCAGTGTTCTCTCCGTGTGGATGCAGGAATAAGATGGGGCCTTGGCCTATGTGATGTGTCCCTGTGGCCCACGGACATTATGGACTGGGCAGTGTCCCTCCATTTGTATATCTGTAAATACTGTTTAGAATTCTGATGACATTTTTCTGGATTTTTATCTTATTACACTCACTTTAATCACATCCTTTTGTCCTTGAATTATTTCTGAGGGGTACGGGGTGGATGTGTAATGTTGTTGCATCTGTTTGTGTGTATGGTGTTGGGGGTGGGGATGTTGCATGTCTGTGTCACTCTCTTTTTCCTCCCCCCTCCTCTGTGTGCTAGGCGGCAGCACTCACCGTGGTCGCCGTCCCCGGCATTGATATTCTTGGTTTAGGAGGACGTAGACCAGCATGGGGAAGATCTGCAGTTCGGGCTCCATGGCATTGTGGTTGTTCCCTGAGTCTCCAGAGTGAGTCCTTTGACTTCTGAGATCAGTTTCTGCCATGCTTTTGTTGTGTTGGTACCGCCCCGGAAAAGGTGGCGGATAGGCCTCTTGTAATACAGTGGGCAAAACCTTGTCTTCTTTCTTGCTATTGGCGGTTACCGCCGACGTGCTTGTTGCTACCGCCATGGCGGTCGGTATGTTAAAGTGGCTGTGTGTGTTGGCGGTTTCCGCAGTGGTCATAATTCAATTTTTTTTACCGCCAGCTTGTTGGCGGTCATACCACCGCTTTATCACCGACCGCCAGGGTTGTAATGAGGGCCTTAATGTTGATGCTTCGACCCCACAGAAAGAACCAATTATTAAAAGGTCATCATCAGGACCAACTCCTCCTGCAACATGGCCTAATGCCTTGTGCATCATTGGGTTGGGTGGGTAGAGGGGTTGGCTGCAGGGACTGGATAGAAGACAGTTTCTGCGGCCAACCCCTGCCATTCATGGCTGAAGTCTGTGTGAGGTGCAGGGTTGGGTGATTATAGTGGGTTGGCTGCAGGGGCTGCCCACAGGCCAGACAAGGCCAAGGCCGTGCCCAATGATGGTTTGATTAGTTACTATTCCCACTCTAGTTTATTCAACAGTAGCCAAAGTGTAGTCTTTCAGATTGATTAAATTGACTTCTCTAACTCCAGTTTGTGCAACAGTAGGGACAGCATTGGACTTTGGAGGGGTTAAATTTACTATATCCACTCCGGTCTGTGCAACAGCAGGGACTGTGTTGGACTTCAGATGGGAATTATTTACTAGATCTACTCCAGTCTGTGCAACAGTAGTGGAAACATTGGACTTTGGACAGTTACATTCACTATTCTCACTCCAGTATGCAACAGTAGAGAAAGTACTTCACTTCTAACACATAATATATTAGACTACCTTTATTAATTTACAACACATATAAAATTCTTAATATGAACATCACTAACTAACCAAAAAAATTATATATTTGTAAAAAATAGTTTAATGATAAATATGATATCAAACAATTTCATAATTATCAATTTAAAAATGGTTTTATTTATTACTTACCTTCCCACACCATGCCCCCACAAACCTTGCAGCCCACATTTAAAAAAAATAACTACAATAAATAAGTAAAAAGTATAAATAAGTATACCACAACTAATCATACTTAATAATCAATTACATAATTACTAAACAATATATAACTTACAAAAATACAATCATTACACAACTTACATAAATGATAACAAGCACTTGCATATTTAATAAAAACTGTTATAATGATTTGTTACTTATTATTCATTCTGAATTAACTTACCACACTATACCCCTATAAATGTAGCAGCCTGCACTTAATATATAACAAAATAATATAATTGTTACACAATGTTCGGAATTAATTATCAGTTATATATTTAATAATACATTAATAATTAATTGTTAATTAATTATACCTAATTAACTTCTGTTGGAAGGTGGGTCCTTAGTTGTGTGGCCTGCACAAGTAATGGGTCTGCACAAGACCACCACTGGGAACCAAACACCGCATTGTAGCGCTTGACTCTCATAGGGTAGTGTTTCAGAGCAGTCCAAGGCTTACTCAAGGGAGGTGGTATGAGATAGTAATCCCCATTCACGAGCACACAAGCATGACTCTCAATAAATGATTGTCCAGTCTGAGCTTTTTCTTTTGATAAAGTAAAAGTGCATTTATTACTTACACACACACACTGCTCAATACTATGCAGCAATCTACAAATATACACAAAGTGATGGAATCACTCTGGCATGACATTGTGTAATCTCTCATGTCTCCTCCAAGGAGGAATATCATCCAACAACCCACCTGGCAAAACAATCCCCGGTGTCCCCCTGCAACATTTGAACATTTGATGGTAATGTGGAACGAGCACACCTACATCTGCAATTAAGTACATCTTTCTTGCCAAGAGGTGGCTGTCAGTCTCATTATTCAAATTAGCATCAATAGAAAACATGTAGGAATATATTTAAGCAATTTAAAAATTAGAATTACTTTTGGATTACTTTCAAATTATTCTTGGTTAACAATCAAATTACTGTTGAGTCCATTGTATAAAACCAGCCTACACTTCTAGTAGGCACAGTCCCACAAGCCAGAACAAAAATCCACATACACTTGTGCTTTACCTAGCATTGGAACCCTTGGGGGGTTACCATTCTTTTGTCCCACCCTACCTAGGGTGGGACAAAGCATGCTGGGGCTGGCTGCATACTAAATAAGCGGCTCTTCCGCTGAGCCGGGGTGCCGCCAAAGCTGGTGTTCTGCCTGGGGGGTGCCCGGTCCCACCCGGACACCTCCACATCAGGTAACAGCTCCCTCACTTGGGGGCGGTACGGGCAGCCCACCCCTGGCCACCCCGCTGGCTCCCCACACGGCCAGCACCTCTGTGTGCTGTCGCAGGAGCCGGCCTTTTCTGTGGTGTCTGCCTGCTCCTGCTGGAGACGTGTGCAGGGCTGCGGCCGGACGGGCTGCCTTGGGGAAGTGCAATGGCACCCCCCCTTTTCCTCTGTAGCTTTGGGGCCCCTGGAAGTGGTCTGGGGCCCCTCCTCACCTTTGCAGGGAGCGCGACTGCGCTTCCCGACGTAATCCTCTTCATGGGGCCTGGAGTGGGGTCCGGGCCCCTCTTGCAATTTTCAAGGGGGCACGATGGCACCCCCCGACTTAGCTTCTGCTGGGGCCCCAGGATAGGGGCTTGGGCCTCCAGGTTCAATCTTCACAGGGAGCGTGACGGCACAGCCATAGGCCATCTTGCGGGGTGCGCAACGGCACCCCCCCACACATCCTTCTTCACGGGCCCCGGGGCCCCTCCTCCATCGCGCTCCCTGACTTTACTTTGGCAACAGGGGGCCCCGTGCTTCCCATGCCACTGGATTCAAGCTAGCCTGGCTGATGAGGGGTGAAACCCCGAAACCGGTCCCAGGATGCTTGTTTCCGGTCCAGTGAGGACCTGGATTGGCAGTTCGGGCTGGACTGTTCCCATGAGGAACAGGGTCAAGACTGATTTGCATATGGCTGGGTCCAAACTGGGGTGGCATGGTGAGCAAAAAAACGATGGATTAAACCCAGATCTGTGACTGGGGGTGAGTGTCTGACAATGTTCAGCATTCCGTCCATCACTTGTTGTTTTTGCTTTGTCGCCCTAAGTGGGAAGGGTATACCCAGACGTTGGTCCCGTGCTTCCCATGCCACTGGATTCAAGCTAGCCTGGCTGATGAGGGGTGAAACCCCGAAACCGGTCCCAGGATGCTTGTTTCCGGTCCAGTGAGGACCTGGCTTGGCAGTTCGGGCTGGACTGTTCCCATGAGGAACAGGGTCAAGACTGATTTGCATATGGCTGGGTCCAAACTGGGGTGGCATGGTGAGCAAAAAAACGATGGATTAAACCCAGATCTGTGACTGGGGGTGAGTGTCTGACAATGTTCAGCATTCCGTCCATCACTTGTTGTTTTTGCTTTGGCCCCGGGATAGGGTCCGGGGACCCTACCCACCGTGGCAAAGGGGGGATGCATGACGGTGCCCCCCATCCGGTTAAACTGGCCTAGCTTCACGGGGCACCTGGATGGGGTCTCGGGCCCCTTCTTCCTCCATAGGGACAATGCAACGGCACTCCCCACGCTCCTCTTCCTCTTGGGGCAGTCCCCGGGCCCTGGCCCACTCCGGGGCAAAGTCTGGAGCAGCGGCGGAGTTCCACGCACTTCGTCGCTGCCTTTCGAAAGGTCAAGGGTCGCAATCCCTCTTCCCTAGATATGTCGGGCCCCCAAGGCACGATTCCAGCATCGTTCCGCTCCTGGTGACAAGTCCTTGCCACCAGGAGCACTCTCCTTAGGCCTCCTGACCTAGAAGGGTCTCAGATTATAGGGAGCCAGTCCCACTGACTCTCTATGCCAGCCTTTCTTCTGGGTACCCTCTTCTCCTGCTGGGCAGCGCGCTCTCCTTGCGTTAGCCCGGTCTTTCCACCAACTAGGCCACAGGGGAGGTAAGGGGGCCAGTCTACCTGGCCCTGGCGTGTGCCTCGATGGCCTGAAGTCCTTCAGGGGCAGAGTCCCTGCCCCAGGGGGCTATCTGGGGGCTCTTCCTTCCAGTTGCCCACAACGCCAGTCTGCAGTCCCAGGGTCCAGCAGTGAAGCACAGCCAACAAAGAGAGCTCTCCCCTGTGCAGGACCTTTTAAGTGGGGGTGGAAGTGTCCAGCAGGTCCGTACCTCTGGCCTGTCTAGATGTGCCACATCACTTCCTTGCCCCTGTCCTCTCCTTCCTGCACAGTCTTCTGGGATGGCTCAAAATGGCATCATCCAGGAGTTAGTTGCCTCATGTGCTCTGAACATTTGAGGCCCTCCTCACTGACATTCCTCCCAGGGCCTCTCCCGCCTGCTCCTGGCACGGAATGACAGCTGGCTGATTGATGCAAGGCCCGGCTCAAGCAACTGGACAGAGCAGTAATTGGCCCTAATCCTGAGCTGAGTCAGAGAAAGGTGGCATCCCTGAATGACCCATAAGTTGTACAACTATGCTCTTGTAACATACTGCATTATTCTATTCTTACAGGTTACAGTGTACCATGGTGTGACTCTGGTCTTGGTGAACCCCAGAGGACTGGAGTTGCCATCCTTTCCCATTGACATATAATGGAGTATCCCCACAATGAAAAACATTAAGCACACTGACATTGGCATTTAATGGAGTGTCACTACAGTGAAAAGGCAGTAACCACACTGACTCTCCCTCACATGTGTACACCCCTCTCATGAGGCCTACTCCAGGTCACCACCCACTCTGCATAGTTCCACCTGCGCCAGGCTCACCTAAGCACAGTTCTCGGGCTGCGCACAGCAGGAATCCTCCCCACACAGCCCTCACATGGGTTCACATGCGTGTGCACACATGATCACATGTAACCCACCCGGGGCCTCCTGCTCTTGCTGCGCCACAGCAGCCTTTCTGAAGCACAGCAGCACCGGCAGTAAACATGCGCAGTCCATTTTACCATGTGTTTACTGTGTGTGAGTCCCCTCATAGAACAGCCCACTCTGAACTCTTGGTACGTCTCCATCACAGAGAAGAACTCCTGGCTCTGGTCTGGCTCCCAGCAAAGATACCAGTCCGGCTTCACTACCGCACGGGTAGTGTTGGAGGAGAAGCACTGTGGGTACCTCGTCAGGCAACCCGCAGCTCCCTCCCCCCATCTTGGTAGCTCCGCACGGAACCCACCCGAGAACTTAGACCCTACCTGGTTCTACACTGCGAGAACTGGGCCTAAGCCCCTGCCTTCACTAGGGAATGAGCTCTACCCCCAGAGCACCAATGGAGGACCCGTGAGCCCTGGGTCAGCTCCACCCAGGCCCACTTCCTTGGGCCCTCCTACGTCTCCCAGCCTCAAGTCAGGAGACCTCCCAGGAACCCTACAGATTCCTGGATATCTAGCACCACCCTGCATGGGAGCACAGGGTCCCTTCACTTACGATAGGCCCCACCTGTTTCCCGGGAGGACAGAGTGCCTTCACTTAAGATAGGCCCCACCTACCTCCAGGTGACTGTCCAGGGATCCAACATATCCCAGTTTGGCTAGCGCCTCCACCTCCACACAGGAGCACAGGGTCCCTTCACTTACATGCGCCAACTCAGTTTTGCGTCAAAAATATTACTGCCGGCTAACGCCATTACTGTGCGCCGCACGGGCGTCAAATTTATACTTTGACGCCCGGTGCGCAAACCACAGGTGTAAGTCTTTTTTTTTTACGCACACCTCAGCGTCACGTCGTAAAGGAAAACGCCGTTAACACTGCGGAAATGACTGTGAGCCGATTTACGACACCGCAAACCGGATCTGTGGCATTTTTTGACACAATAGCGTCAAAATTCCCCGCAAACATTGCCATTTCAGCAGAGGAGAGCCAAAATGGATCCCAGATGCCTGTACAGACCCCAGGAAAATGACAAGAGACCAGGAACCAGACAGGAGGACCCACACAAGAACCAGGACAGGGAGAAGAAGAAAAAAAAGTGTTGCTTCAGTGCAGAGGAGCAGGAAATCCTGGTAAAAGAAGTGACGCAACATCAGCACCAACTGTTTGTCACCTTAAAGTTGCCTATCAGTAGGAGAGAGGCAATATGGCAACAAATTGTTGACAAGATTAACAGTGTGGCAGAAGTACACAGAACAGTAATTGAGTGCAAGAAACGCTGGCATGACTGCAAGCGCAGGACCAAGGAAAAGATGGCCAAGAACAGGAAGGCAGCACTGCAGGTTGGAGGTGGGAGTCCAGCACACCAGGAGCCCCTGGACCACATGGAGGAGATGGTCGCAGCCGTCATCCCTGAGGAGATCATCACAGGGATTCAAGGACAGGACAGCGCAGAATACCAGGAGACAACGCTCATGGGAAACTAAAATGCACTAATGTTAAGTGCAACCGGGGGGGATACCTACTACACAATGAATGTAAGTCATCATATACATGGAGTGGCATGGGTAAAGGGGTATGGCACGGGGGCATGGCCCGTTCAGAGAAAAGCTGGGGCACACCCTAACACAACACCAACAACCTTTCCATGGGGGTATGCTGCCATGCCAATGATGTAGCAAAGGTAGAGCCATGCCAGGAGGGAAGGGCACAAAGTCAAACTGACATCCCATCACACGTCAGCCACCATAATCCCTACATTAACTAGGGCCCAATTAACAACCACTAGCCATACCAACAACTGGAATGTAACATTGACAACAGTTGCCACTACCACCTCCGCACTTCTGTGCTGGTCAAGTAGCCAATGGCAGTAACGTCCCCATGGATCATACACACCTAAATTAGAGGGTTTAGGTTGACAACGTTAACAATCCCCTGAAACAAGACAAATGTTCCAGTCAAATGTGAATGCCTATGGTTGCCGCAAACATCAGCCAATGTCATCAACATTAGGAGGTACACAGCACTAATGTCATACCCATGCTGCATATGTCAGGGTCCACCCTGTGCCTGGGTCACAATGCAACATCCCAAATTTCATACTGCTCAGACAACAGCATTGAGGGGGAGGACACATGTAACTGGTCACTGAAATACACCTGCTCAGTCAGAGGAGGAATATAGGACACTGCTACGACTATCAGGGCAATCCAATGTACCACACACTCCCCAACATCAGCTGTACACATTACCAATGCTGACATCCATATCGTGCCATAAAAATGCTATACATTTCAACTACATATAGGTGAAAGATCAGAGACTGGGGCAGGTCCAGATTGTTAAGTGTGCTGCTAGTGCCATCAGAGAGCCCACAGCCAGTGAAAGGTCTCACCATGAGAATGGAAATAGACGGAGCGTTGAGTAGGACAAGAAAGTGGTAATTCACTATTTGGCCAAAAGCAACACCTAGAGGAGATGATGCCGACAAATCTAATAACTGACCACAATACATGTGACATGCAGAAGGGGCATAGGCCTGGGAGATTGCTAATATCAAAGACAGGAACAATGAACAGGAACCAAGATCACAATACGAAATCATCACAAGGCAGGCATGTCACATCACAAATGTCACAACACAGACACACTAATTGTACCCAATTTCATTGCAGAGGACGATGGATCTCCTGCGGATATGCCTGTCCAGGACTATCCTGATGATATGGCTTACGAGCTGACAAACATCAGCCACCAGACCCTCCGAGATGTTCTTGGAACCCTCCAGACCCCACCTTCAGTCACAAAAAGGAGCACAGAACAAGCAGCCATCACAGAGAACCCACCCACCACCCCAATTGTAAGACCTGCCAGCTCCAATACAGCTGAGGACTCATATGACACAGGCACCAGTTTTGAGAGAACTGTAGTCAGAGTACAGCGGGAGCTAGCCATGGAGGTGCGGGTGGAGATGCAAAATATGGCAGCCAGCCTTGAGGGGATGCGTTTGTACATGATGTCATCTGCAGATCAGGCAGCAGCCATGCAAGCGCTAACATCCATCCTGCAAGGACTGCAACATACTGTAAAGGAATTCACCACTGCAGTAAGGGAGTTGCCACAACACCTCGCACCCCAAACCTTCCACTGCATGCACGAATGCAATAATGACCCCCTCAGGGCTGACCTGGCTGCCTACCATCATGATGTGGCTGCTATTCTTAAGAACCAGCAGATCCTCCTTGCAGCAGTACTGCCCTTAAGACCCCCACAGGTAGCAGCTACCAGGATGTCTGACTCCACGTCTACACACACACTGAGGTGTGTGTTGCCCCTTCACAACCAAGGACAGAGGAGGCAACACACACATCAGAAGATGAAGACATGAAACAGATCACCTTCACACGTAAAAGTACCCGGAAGCACTAGTCCCTGCCACATGGCCACCTATTACCAAGGTCCTGCGCTTCATAAAATGCCAATCTTGCAACAACTGTACTCAAGCACGGTTCTGCAAATCACTGTCTATCTTGTCAGCCTGCCTTGTGATTGTCTCTCACGAACTCAATGGCAACTCCTGTCCCTCTGCACTGTCTGACACATCACCCCAGCATGTCCAATGAATTGTCCTTTAGCACTTGTGTAGGATCACAATGGAAGATGTCACTATAATGGGCTCACAATTATGGACAATGTGCATATAGCACTACAGCACTTTTCAATAAATAGCACTTACACAACCACTTTGTCTCTGTGTAATGTGACACATCAACCGTGCAGTAGACCACTGATATTTTGCCTCCTGTCAAATTACATAGCTTGTCAATACAACTGTCATTAAATAATGTAGTCTGATAACTATGCACAGTGGCCTGGATTCTACCATACTCTGCCCTTTCTGAGGGTAATATCTGATCAAAAGAGAAACTATACACCATAATGCTGTGTTGGACAGAATAATGCTTCCTCAAGAGATATCTAAACCATAAAATAGTGCCTTCAAAACGATGCCTCCATGCAAAACTAACACATGTAACATTGCCCACAAATCTAAGCAAACAGTCACCAAACTGCATGAATGGAGGTGTCAGATTTTACATCCAAATAAGTAATCACGCTGAACAGTGTAACAAATGATCTATGTGAGTCATGTACACTATACTACAAGAGAGCTTCTACCACTCACCTTATAAGGGTTTCCTTGGACATCAGACAGCAGTCAGACATAACACAGTGTCCCCAATCATAAATCTGGAAGCACTGTATGTGACATTGAAATCATACTTAATGAAAAAAACATGTTGTGATCCATAGTAACTGTGATTGGTGGTTGCAATGAATGGTCTAATCTTTGCAAGGTAGCTTTGGGTAGCTGCCAATGTTACAGCTCATTTGGGATTTGTTTGCAGCATAGGACACAAAATGTAATACAAAAGAAATACTGTGCACTCATGCCAAGGCCCTGATCTACAAGCATGTCACACATACTGTAAAGGGTTTACTACATATTTATTAAACTGTAAAAACAGAAGTGAAAACGCGGGGAAAAGCCTTACCTACCCTAATCTACTCTAACTACTCATTACCCACAACTGTCCCTAACTAACCTAAGCTAAACTTACTTATCACATTTAACGAAATGTTCTAAACATCAACCCCCCTTATGAGACGGGACACATGGATGACAACAGATACTAACCTAAACGCATACTATCCTATACTAAACAAATATATATTTTTTTGTATTTTTTTATTTTATTTTTTATATCTTTTTTTAATTGTTTTTTTAAACACACAAGAACCCCAACATTGCCCCCCCACCCACTCAACCACCCACTCAAAAAGAAACAGTAGAAATAATCAGGACCCCCCACCCACTAACACTAACTAAACTAACATCCTATACTAACCTAACACTAAGCCCCCTAAACCCACAAAGTATAAGAATCAGGAAAGAGGAGGGAGAGGAGGGAATCATGTCCGTCAACACTGCTACAGTTTGGTGCTCCAGAGGGTCCTCTTGACTGACCGCACCCGCCGGTTTAAATGTCGCACCTACTGCCGCAGTCGACTCATTTTTCGCAGGACACGGTCCAATTTACGCTGCATCTGTACAAAAGCAGTAGGGTCAATAGCTGCAGCTGGGGTGGTCTGGGTGCCAGCTGAGGAAGTGTGGGGCTGTGTAGTGTCAATGGCTGTGGGCTGCCCTGCAGGTGGTGCTGTGCTAGGGCCTGGAGAACTTGCTGAGGTGGTTGCCACAACGGTCCCAGCTGCTGGTGGTGCCACCTGGGTGGTAGTGGTGGTGGTGCTGGTGGTGGCTGTGGTGTGCAAAGAAGGGCCGCCTTGTGGGAATGTCCTCCAGGCTCCGGAGGCCCGTTCGTGCCGGTATCTGCGGGCCATTCTTCGGTACCCAGACTCTACCTGAAGTATGTGCTGATACCTCATTGCCCACCTTTGAAACTCCCGGACCTGGATGGATGTCATAATAGCAGCTGTGAAGACAAATAGAAAAACTAACATTAGGAACTGCATTGTGTGAAATGGCACAAGAAGTAAATCAGACAATACATCAATTGTACTTGTAACAGCTCATATTATCATATAGATCATTGATTGTCCCTGAGGAAGTACATGGCAGGCCAGCCTACAAAGGTTCTATCACACATAACACATCCAAACCCTACAAGATGGGTAACAACTGGCATGATTTTGGCATCATAGTTATGCCAGTTGGGAGCTAACAATCATGCAGCACATCCTCTCCCAAAGCCAGGGCTACAAATGTCATTTTACGGGATAGAAATCTAGGGCCACATGATCTGCAAGTTGTCAATGGACTTGCTAGTATAGTACTCATGTGGGAAAAATGAGTGTGTATACTAGGTTCAGACAAAAGATTCACTGATTTACATGTCTGTGTACCAAACTTGTATCATCAGTCCTAGGTACACTATTCACAAACCCATTCCTGTGTTTGAGGGTGGGGTTGGTGGTCTAACAACTAACAATTTCAAACAACATGGACACCCATGAAACTTAGGAAAGCTGGACATGTGTTTGGCTCAACACACACACCACAGGTAAGGAGTATCTGCAAATAGGTGACAGCAAACCCTTGACCAATCCCAGTGCCACACACGTCTTGAAATGCAGACATTTGTCCACATCATGTACTTCCAGTAAGCCATGACTTACAACAAACACAGAGATGCAAGAACACCCCTGGCCATGAGTTGCATGCACACCTAGGCCATTGCACTCAAGTGCCACATACTCGTAGCACTACATGTGGAGCTACATGCTGCTAGGAAGTTCAACCTATAGTCTAATAAGTACATCAGTGAATTGGGAAGCAGAAGTCTGTGGGTAAGCATTTAGTAGCCCCATTCTGGGAGAATGTGGGTCTGACAGGCTGACTAAATCACAGATTAGGTCCAGTGCGACTCTTTCTGATACAAGTGTTTTCCACATGACTCATCCCCATTCACATTGCGGGGACTACAGGACTGACCTATAATCCCTAAATAAGACAATAGGATAAGGATTGGCCAACTCAAAGATGTTGATAAAATGAAATTCCACTCATGGAACAAAACAAATGATTGGCCACACTCACAAGACACACATGAGACATATGTCTGGGCCACATTGATATCATCAATTGACGTGAAGCCTGCACTCATTTACAGCCTCATGTAGTGTTTCAAAAGTCAGTTTAGCTGTTGCGTCAACAAATGTTGGTAATGAATCGGAAATTTCTATACCTCACAGGCAAATGTGACCTATATCTATACATAATTGGCGTCATTTTTTGACGCCTGTGCTTCATTTTTTGACGCGCATGCATCAAAATTTCAGGTCATTAACTGGGTTTGGGTCATTTTACCATTTTAATGTTATGTTAAATTTTGTGACACAACTGAGATAGGCTGATTGCACCCACTTTGGTCATGACGGTGTGTGGGCATATGTGAGACATCATACTACTGCGGATCATGATCCGCTACTTCATTTACAGGATTTTTAATCTTGACTGACGCACTAGATGGCCATACGTGCGGCCTACAAATATGTATTGCACAAATTAGGCATTTTTGGCATCAGGAGAGGATAGCAAGGTGACGCACATAGGTACAACACCTCAATGCCCATGACTCAACGTGTGTGCATTGGCTACTAATGTAGTTGTTGACCCAGTGTGTGTGCATCACAAGATGCATTATTGCAAATATACTTGTATGAATGTGAAGTCAATGTGTCCAACCCTCAGACGCAAGTCAGTGTGGAAATGAGAGAGGACATGTGTTAGTCATACCTGTAGCAACATCTGTTGTGTGCACTTCAAAGTTTTTGGGTAACGTAAACACCACAAATGACAAAGCATGCACTGGATAGATGGCAGACGCTTGTTCATGTCAATGGTCCACAGGTTAGCCATCCCATGTCCTAGAATTTTGGTAACTGCTTCCTAGGCAATTGTTGGTGAAGCCACCGTGAGTCAGGCACATGTACAGACTAAGTGGGTACCACGTTATTGACACAGAAAGCTGAAGGTGAACCCCAAATGAAATATCACGCCACAGTTGTGGTCATATGACTGAGCCACAACTCTCCTGTGGCAGTGGTGGACCAGCAGACGAAGCAGCACGTGGCCACATATTCCCAGTGATCAATTGCACAGAAGTGTCTGATTCATGTGTGAGGTTCAGTGTTGATCCTGTATATTTTCAGGGGTCTATGTTGTCACAGTTACGTCCAGGTCTCATCATGAGTCAGTGGCGGCTATTCCTGTATCTACTGAGTATCCTTCGGTGATCAATGGAAGTAAAGCCAATGAGGACATAAGAACTTACATGTGGATGGTCCCACCCTGTCACTACAGACGTGTTATGAGACTGTCAACAGGGCAACCTTGGTGTGCTGAGTGAGATCATATCTCAGGAGTCATGTTCCTGCAGGTGTCATTACATTTGTACACAGGTTGGCCTGTAAAGTTCCCACTGCATCTGGGAACATCATAGCCTCTGTGTTGATTCATCTTGCAGCTATTCAGCACGCACAGCCCATCAATATATTGTGAGCAATGTGATTCAACGTGTGAACTGTCAGGGTCCTAACATGTGTGGTCTTTTCATGCACATTATCAGAGTTTGCTGGTTCTGCTGGAGGCACCATCAGAGTTTGCTGGGTCTGCTGGAGGCACCATACCCAATCCCTGCATACGGCCCTGGTACACTGTCACACTTTGTTGCTTATGCATACATGAGACCCAGACAAGGGATAGGCCATGATTTGGGTATTTGGAGACAAGTTCCCAATTATGGTACAACAAAAAAGCAGATTATGCTATACAATGTACTTGAGTATGCATTGAGGAAGCACCTGACAAAATACCCCCAGAGGAATGTGAGGGTTGGGAAAGCAAGTATGCTATATATGTAGCCACAAGGAACCTTTATGGTAACGCACAGACAGGTGCCAGCCAGGCTGACAGGATGCAGAGTCAATAAGGATCCAGCAATTTCACAAGGTACATACTCAGTGGTCTGACTAAGACTGGTCGGAGGAAGAACAAGACAGTTGACATGGAAAACTGTGTATGTCCTGTGTTTTGGAAGGTGACACATAAACCCAAGGGCTGTGTTACACGGCTTATTTTTCAAGCAATGCAGTGTAATCGACAAAATGGCAGCTTCGATGCTGTTCCATGCATCTGCAAGGGCAGTGCATGTTCAAATGGGTGGTTTGCATGGAGGTGCTCACAGGTGTGTGCTGCATCAGTTTCTCACAAGTCCTGTAGGTGAGATTTGAGTCCAAATGGCCAACAGTACCTTTCACATGGGAAGCAATCTACAGATGATAACAGGGCTTAGAGACTACAAGTCAGTGCATTCTTTGACCTGACGTCCATGCAGACAGATGTACTATGACTATGGCATACCATACGAAAGGGTGAAGCACACTGGATTACTATTGTTAGTCTGTGTGTGTGTAGAGGAGGGAATATCTGGGTACACATATTACCATTCCAGGGACCTTTTAAGACAGGTAGGGTGAGACCAGGAGCATGGGTGTGTCAGGAGTTAGGACATGGGCTGACATGTACATGGAATGTCATGTGCGCAATGCTTGTCATAGGTGTGGCACTTGTGCTGTCTATGTTCTGCTTCTATGGAACTCTAGTCACAGATAGTCCTTGCAAAGATAGGTGCTGTACGACTTACTGCTGTCAAGGGTCTAGTCATAGATTCCTGTTACCAATGCAATAGCACATCCACTGCCTCATGTATGAGGCTTTTTTTTCCCTTATTGACTTATGGTGTCTTAGTTGTGTGGCATATGCTGCGATGAACCATGTTGCCAACATGTATGTGTGAAATAGGTGTGGCCCTCTGTTATTGCCCTTCAAAGATGAAATGTACAGGATATACGTCATTTACAGTGTGTGTGAATGTGACTGTTGTATAATACGCATCCAAATTGCTTTGGAAATTTCTGTGTCCTAATTGGTATGTCAGCAATGCTCCATGAGGCTACACTCTTATTCTGATAGTTAGTGATAAAGGTGAGCAAAAATGATTACCCAGACCATGATATGGTGATTATTATCGGTGTTTATTTACATATGTTGATACAGTGGTGATGGTGAGGTGTTTCAAAAGAAATTGTTCACAATATGTTGGCGCCTACGCAAACCAGCAGCTGTGTTTTGTTGTTCCCCCTCATGTTGCTGGCCAGCATCCTCCTCTTCCTCCTCTTCAGGCATTTGTGGCTCTGGTTCTAATAGGGGAATGTTCCTTCGTACGGAAATGTTGTGCAGGATGGCACATGTTAAAATGATCTTGCAGACCATTTCTGGTGAATATAGGAGGCTGCCACCAGTGATGTCAAGGCACCTGAATCTCGACGTCAGGATGCCAAAGGTCCTCTTGACTATGGTGCATGTCCTCTTATGTGCCTCATTGTAGATGCGCTCTGCTGCAGTGCTTGGGTTGCCAAATCGTGTCATAATCCATGGCTGGATCCCATACCCCTGATCAGCTGAAAGAGAAAATGATTGGGATCATGGTGATGTAGCTTGCCCCATTAATATCACCTTGCATGGCAGAAGCTGTCTTGTGTTGTCTGTGACTCTTTTGTGTTATTGTGTTGATTCCTAGGCTTCTAGGATGTACCATCTGCATTGGGTTGTTTCCTTGGCTGGACAAGTTTTTGCCTGCTGACTGGTTGTCAGCAGTATGTTTTGGGATTTGCAGTACAGTGTGCACTCCCTAGCATTGTGACTTGTGATACAGGTGTTCCTGTGTCTTCACTGGGGGTGAGATGATAGTTCCATACACAGATTCAATTTGACAGTGGTGGTAACACGTTAGCATCTATGTACCCTGGACAACCCATACCCTTAGACATATGCAATGGATTCATTTAAACATCAGTGAGACGCTTACATTTTGCAAGGTGACAATTATCCATACCTCTCCATACGGTGTGATCATTGACGTCTTGACATTAGACTGTACACTAATTTCAGATGTGTGACAGGTTCACTGCAGACCTATCAAACATGCCTAGCGGTGTCACAACCTCAGTGTGTTCCTGTTCACATGTTGCTGTTGTGGTGTATGTGTTGTTTGTCCTAGTGGGTTGCTGTGCAGTGTGTGTATATAAGTAGGTTTCTGTACTTACCAACAAGTAGTCCATTGCCATATCGTCCATCCTGGAAGTGTTGATGGATGGTACAGTGACGGAAGATGAATGAGTCATGTACACTTCCAGGATACTTTGCCACAATGTTGGTGATCAATCCTTGGTTATCCACAATGGCCTGCACCTTGATGGAGTGTGTGTGCTTCCTGTTGCGGTATAGGTGTTCAGTTGCAGCAGGTGGCACAAGGCGTACATGTGTGCAGTCAATGGCACCAAGGACATGTGGGAATCCATTAATGAGGTAAAACCCCTGTTTTGCCTCCTGCTGCTTCTGCTGTGTGTTTGGGAAGCAGATGTGGCGGGGTGTGAGTCTGATGATGGCATCCAGTACCTTGGGCAGGAAGGCGGAGAATGATGGCTGTGATATCCCAGCAACCAGTGCGCCAGTGGTTTGAAAGGGGCCACTTGCAACATGTGTAGTGCAGCTAGCAGCTTGGTTTCTGTTGGGATGATGCGGGGTGTCAGCAAGCTGGGTCCCAACTGTGGATCAATGTTGCGCAGCAGCTGCTGAATAGCTTGCCAGTTCAACCTGTACCTCTGGATGATGTCATGTTCCCTGAGGCCATGAAGGGTTGTCCTGGTGCGGAATATCCTCTCCTGCCTCCTGCGTTGCCTTTGGGGTCCCTGCTGGTGTTGTGGTAGCTGCTGTGGTTGTTGCTGTGCTCTGCGTCTGCGTGCACGCTGGATGAGAAGCACCTCCATGTCTCCTTTTTGCTGCTCTGCTGTTGCTTCTGTGTGTTCTGATTAAATACAGTTGTGTTTGCCCCATTTTAATGCCTGCCCTGATCCAGGCGTTAATTTTTGAGGTAAATCGGGCTGTGCATCATTTTCCGCCTCCGCCTCCAGGCCGTGCGGGATTTTTGCCCGGTAGCATAAATACGACGCATGGGCGATTAAGTCATTTTTGGGACGGGAACGCCTACCTTGCATATGATTAATGAAAGGCGGTGTCCCGCATCCATAAACGACGCACACGGCGGGATTTTGACGTCCGTGGGCTCGGGCGTCAAAGTTTAAATATGGGGCAAGGTTTTCTCCGAATGTGCGTCAAGATTTTTGACGCACATTCGGCGCAGACAGAGTATAAATATGCCCCTATGTTTCCCGCAGCTGAACACCAAATGTTGGAACGTGGGTCATTAGTTGTGTGGCCTGCACAAGTAATGGGTCCGCACCTGACTGCCACTGGGAACCAAACACCCCATTGTAGCACTTGACTCTCATGGGGTAGCGTTGCAGAGCAGTCCAAGGCTTACTCAAGGGAGGTAGTGTGGGCTAGAAATCCCCATTCATGAGAACACAAGCATGACTCTCAATAAATGATTGTCCATTCTGTTCTTTTTCTTTTGATAAAGTAAAAGTACATTTATTACTCACACACACACTAATCAATACTATGCAACAATCTACAAATATACACAAAGTGATGGAATCACTCTGGGATGACATTGTGTAATCTCTCATGTCTCCTCTAAGGGGAATATAATCTAACAACCCACCTGGCAAAACAATCCCTGGTGTCCCCCTGCAACATTTGAACATTTGATATTAATGTGGAATGAGCACACCTACATCTGCAATTAAGTACATCTTTCTTGCCAAGAGGCATTCAAATTCTCATCAACAGGGAACATGTAGGAATATATTTAAGCAATTTAAAAATTAGAATTACTTTTGGATTACTTTTGGATTACTTTCAAATTATTCTTGGTTAACAATCAAATTACTGTTGAGTCCATTGTGTAATACCAGCCTACACTTCTAGTAGGCACAGTCCCACAAGCCAGAACAAAAGGCCATATACACTTGTGCTTTAACTAGCATTGGAACCCGTGGGGGGTTACCATTCTTTTGTCCCACCCTACCTAGGATGGGGACACAAACTGCATTGGGTGGAGGCTGCGCTGCTCCTGAAGCTCCCACTGTCCATGGGCACTGGTTTGGTGTGACCCCGTCTTCCTGGGGCCACCACACACTGATTAGGGGCCTAGACCCCTGCTTCTTTCCCGCAAAGCATGCTGGGGCTGGCCGCACTCTAAAGCTGGAGTTTTGCCTGGGGGTGCCCGGTCCCACCCGGATACCCCCACACCAGGTAAGAGCTCCCTCATTGGGGGGTGGCACGGGGAGCCCTCCCTTGGCTGCCCCTGCCGGCTCCCCACACGACCAGCACCTCTGTGTGCTGCTGCGGGAGCCAGCCTTTTATGTGGTGTATGCTCACATTCTATACACCCTACAGACCTAGCAACCGGCTAGGACACTATAAAGTAATGTTAGCAAATAATTTTAAATCACTTAAAATTACAAACTATATTTAAACATATTATTAACAATTCTGCAGACAATCATAACACATAAAATTAAAGTATGAACTAAAACACAATGATAATTAAAGAATGATTTTTTTACAGCTATAATATTGAAAACAATATTAACAACAATAATATTCTTGACAAAGATATTACTTACTAGTGGTAGAACTAACCAGGCCCTAACCAGGTGCATCTGAGATCAGGCACATTCAGCGCCAGGGTGGTAGGGCAGCTGGCACTTTGCCGCATGCAGAATTCCATAGATTTTCACTGAGTTTTTACCCTGCTTAGTGCTTCTAAGATCAGGCACATTCATGCCAGGGTGTGCTGAAATGGCAGCAAAAACTGCAGTTTCAGGCCTCTTGTGCTGACACAGCCAACCATCCTGGAGCCTGCTGCTCTCATCTACACCTGCACACTTCCCTTCACTAACTGCCCTCCTTCACAAACTAGTTTTGGAGGGCCAAGCACACCCCCTGTCTTGCACCAGCCTTGCATTCGCTTTGTCTGCACTTACACACAGCCTCCGACTGCCCTTTCTTTAGGGTCCAGCTCTAGCAGCAGCAAACCAGCTCAAGACCAGAACCCTGGTATTTTCACAATGTGCCTATTCTTGCTTGCCACTGGGCTGTAAAGCACTCTCTCAGTCTACACACATCTCTATCTGGTGGGGGCTGCTGGACTACCACTCAACAGCTGATGCTCCCATGGTCTCCAGCTCTCCCTTCTGGCTTCAGCACTATACCGCATAACACCCCTTCCTTTCCCAGTGGCTCTGGTGAGACACGTTCTTTTCAAATGGATCTCTGACTGCAAGTTTTCTTTTTTCTTAGCACAGATCCTCTACCCCCTCATATGCAACTACTGTCCATGCCCACTGCCAGCCCCTGTGTGCACATAGAAGAGAAAGCTAAATGAAGATCTTATCTGGGTCCTGGTCGGCCAGCGGCCTGGCTCTCTGCCTCCTTCTGCCCCTGCCCCCAAGCTGCTGAGGACAGCGAAAGGAGAAAGGCCTGGATCCGATGCTGGTGCAGCCCCTCACCAGCAACTTGCAGCAGTGCCATGCCTGGCTGACGCTGACGTCTTTGGGCCGAGTGCACCCTGCAGCCCATGTATGGACTGCACAGCTCAAGTGCAGACAGTCTTCACTTGTGCTGTGTGTCCCATAACTGGGCCGCAGTGCACACGCGGTGAGCTCTGCTCTGCTGCCAGGGCAAGCAGTGTTTTTAGCCAAACTCCACATTCCGAGTCGAGCGCGGAGTGCCAAAAACTTTGTTAACTTTGCCAGCGGAAGGAGCTCACTGCCCACACCTATTACTTACCTGAAAAAATGTATATTCTTGACAACAATATTTGTGTATCACAATATTTTCCTATCACAACATTTTGTTTTTAGATATCTGTAACTCAATATGTAAAACTCAATATTTTGTCCAAATACTGCCATGCAGTTGGTCTGAACAGAGGGAAATAAAGATTTGGGCAATTTGTGATGAATGTGTTAGGAGATATTATTCCATCTAATGGAAGGAGTATGAATGATGTGAAAATCAGAAGATTATCTACTCTTGTTAATCACCTTGCTTCTAACACTGTATGTGTATTAACCCAGATCACTAACAAGTTAATTGCTAAATGCACCATGATTATACAGATCCGCCTTGCTGTAGCTATGCTTCTAAAGGAGGGTGGATTCTGAAGAGTTCTGAAGGTGAGAGAGTGTTGTACCTTCATCTTGGATATCAATAATTTTTTTAATCAAACTTTTGAAGGCTATGATGTGGGAATCAGTTGATTCCCAATTTGGTAAGATTTCAAAGAGCTTTAGAAAGGTTTGTGAGTGGTTTGACAGTTTAGGAGGAGGCATGGTGTGGGATGTAATAACTCCCATAATCATTGGGTTAATGCGTGCAATTGTTATCTTTCTTTTGTTCTAACTTTCTGAATTGTTAATTCTAAAATGTGGGTATAAAAAGAAGGTGATGACGTCCAGGAGGAAAAGGTAAGAGATGGCAGTGAAATACGCCAGAGAATGAATCCATGAACAGCTTAAGATGCTAATGAAATTGCAACACAAGAAATATAAAGTGATTCATACTGTATTGTAAATAGCTTCAGGTTTTTAATGATGCTAAACTCATCAGTGGGGGGAATTGTTAGCACTTTTGAGCATTTAAATCAAAAAGTGAAAATAATAATGGTATGCAGAGCAATTAATCTACACCTGATTTTACTCATGTACACTGACATGGAACTATTGTAGTTGAAACTAATTTGCTACGATTTGTTAAAGTGTGTTTTTCTGGCTTAGGCTAACAAGCCTTCAGTTAGGCATTGATGAAATCGTGTCTAAATGAATGTCACTGTTATGCGGTTCCTACTTTAGTAATAGGAATGCATGTTTAGGGTGGCAGAATGGCAAAGTGTGGGAGACTGAGTCTATCCACAGTCAGTAAGTGCCAGCTATTATGAGTTTGACCATCAAACTCACGGGGAGGACGCCATCGCCATAGCTGTGACGTTCCTCCCTGAGCATATTACAATGTTCCCACCGGGCTGACTGGCAGGAACATTGTAATATGCGTTCCCGGCGGGCTGACTGGCAGGAACAGTGCTAGGATATTGGTCTCGGCTCCTTTAAGGGAGCCAAGGCCAATAGCATCACACTACAGCACCCTCAGAATGACCACTCTCTACAGAGCAGGCAATGCATATTCTAATGGTACTGAGCAGGAGGGCCCCCCGTGTTCCCTGGTGCTGGCTTTCTGCCAGTCGTTTCATGGCAGGGTCCCCATCATGAAAATGATGGCAGAAAAAGGGTTTGTATTCAGCCAGGTGGCGCAGAGTTCAGCGCCGCTCTGACTGGTTACAAGCCTGACTGTTGTTACCACGTCAGGAACCATGTTCTCGGCACGGACAGAGGTCCCCTGGCAGGTCCCCCCACCATCCTTGTAATTGGGGCGGTCGGACCACCAAAGTTGCAGCGGTCTGACTGTCAACAAAAGTATGGTGGTCCGAGGACTGCCACACTCGAAATGAGACTCTTACTTCTGGCTAGCTCACAGTGCCTCACCCAAACCTCCAAACCGACCAGGATAAAAGGTGATTATGGCAACTTGAACATGACACTCCAACTCCCCAGAGAACATGTGGAAACAGTTCTGCAGCAAGAAGTGGATTTGTTCATTTCTGAATGACACTGTTCTTAAAGGAAGCATGCTATACTTACAGTAACATATTTTCAGGAACCTTCAGCTTGCACACAGTACTGCATTAATTCACAATGGTTCACTTTTGTTTAGGTAGCTAATTTCTTCTGACATCTCTGGATGACATTAGATCAGAAGGGCTAAATTAATATTCATGTAGCGGGTAGGATTCATCATGCTGTAAACTAATTTGTTCAAAATTTTATTCTTTACTCACACCATGATGATTTTGCAGTTTCAGTGATTTATTATGGAGAAAATGGCTACATAAACCCTGGAATTTGGGCTTAGCCAGATCTGCCTGATTCCATACTGATTTTGCTGCATATTTTAGACGGTAGCCTATCTTTTTTTGTGCCTTGTCCCTACTACTGAGAGCCATCATGACATTGACTTTATACACTTAAATGAGATTATTGCTGCATCTCCATTTTAACTCTTTCTGTATTGTATCTTTAGAATTTGTTTTGTTTAAGTCCAGCTCTAGAACTCACTTTTTAATAAGTCTATTTTTTTTATTTACTGTATTTTAGAATGCCATTTTGAACCTTGTCTCTGGGACACATTGCCTCGTGAATCGAGGTTAACATTGTCCACGATTCACCCAAATTCTTAGTGGTCCATTTAAAAGCAGATTTTTTAGTGGTAATGTCCACGAACAGTATCAGGAACTGAATCCATTTAGCATTTTATTTACACCAATAAAGATTTTGGTCTACATATTAAACAGCGGAAACTCTGGCATGCATCATAACTGAGGAGGCCACAATGGAATATTTACAGTAGCGGGCATTAAGTACAGAAAATTGCAATTGTTAAAGACATACATTGGACACTATCAAATTAGCAACAATATTTTTTTCTGGAAGTGGCTGGAAAGAAAAAAATATACCTTGTTTGGCACAAGTCAGTAGGCGTCTTGGGTAATCAATCAATAAAGGTATAGAAAACTGATCAACATTTAGGCATGTGTTCTGAAGCCTATGCATCCTATTAGTTTTGGAAATTTGTAATGAAAGGTCAATATCCCTGCTACAGATCAGCCCCGGCTTGTCCTTTAGGGCGGAGGGGCCACCCACCCCCACCTTTTGCACCCATGAAAAGTGGCTGTCAGGCTGAAGGAAGGTCAGCAAGACAGACACTCTTATTGTTCAGCTCAGGCAACCAGGAGCGTGACATGCCCGATGTGCGCAGATTCCTGGCTGCCTGAGCTGAACTTTGCTTGGCTGAAGAGGTCACAGCTCCTATGGGTGTGACCTGCTCAGCTCAGCAAAGGTGCCTCGAGGCCCTGCCCCTCGGTTACGAGGGGAAGTGTCACACATTGACTCCGACCTGGGCGCTTCAGGTTTAAGCCCTGAAGCGTCCAGGGTGAGTGTCAATCAGTGACACCTTGTCACAGAGTGGGATGGGATCAGAAGTCTCAAAGACCCCGTCCCACTCTGAGAAAAAGTTGGGACTACTGCTTTCCCTCACTGGCTGACCGAAGGTTAGCCAGAGAAGGAAGGCAGCAGTTCCAACCCTCCTGGGGCCTCCGAGCTGAAGGTAAGTGTGTGTGCGTTTTTTAAATGAATGTTTGGTGCGTGCGTGTATGTTTGAATGTTGATGAGTGTTGTGAATGGATGTGCGTGCATGCGTGTGTGAATGAATGAGTGTGGGTGTGCTTCCCGCCAGCCCCCTCCCTCCTAAAATTACCAGCCTCCGCTGCTACGGATATGTAAAATTGCCTACCCTGAAAAGAGTTTTTAAGAGAGGGTAATAGGGAGGCCATTAATGGACACAGTTAAGTTGCTGTAATCATCTTGTCAGACAGGCAAACATCACAGAGCTTCTGTATCGCACTGAGAGACTGCTCATCTTCAGTTGGAGGACCAGCTATAAACATGGCTGACTGATATTTGGTCTGTCGCAGATAAAAAGAAAAACTATCTTCTCTTATATACCGAATCTTATGGAATTTCTGCTGTTTCGAAGGGTTAAATAAAAGATGATCAAATCCCAATTTTTAATTGTATATAATTTGCTGACCTCATAGTTGTCGGCATTCAAATTTGTGATCTGGAGATCAATGCATGCTTCAAGTGTTCAACTCAACCAGTCATCCTGCTGACGTCCAACTATAGTAATATAATTACCGTATTAGATAAATTGCTTCGGTTTTAGCACTAATATGTTTGCAACGCATCTGGAACTAGACTCATTCCCTTATACCTAAAACGTTCTGATAATTTCCAACTAGAGATTGTCAAAGTCCTTATAAAATAAAGTGCCATTGAGTAAAATGTATCAGTTGTTATAAAGAGATCAGTGCACAAAATGCCAGCATCTAGTCTGACTCGAGTTTTCCACGTGATTTTCCAGTGATTTCCTCTAAGTTAATATACATTTCTTACAGGCGGATACTGATTTATGTCATACTAGCAGGGATGCTACTGTTTAGCGTATCTCATGAATTAGCACCACTGCTGCAGTTGTTGCAGTTTTATTGACCCTGCACTATTGAGTATGTTTTATCTGTCCAACCGTGTTGTTCTGTAATTAGCCACTTTTAATGAAGAAACATAAGTGTTCCATTTAATTAGCTTTTGAACCATCCAGTGTAATTTGTTCATCTTTCCTGTAGAGGTTTCATGCAGATCGAGTAATGCGCATGCTTTTCTCCAAATTTTCCATTTTATTGTATCTGTCTTGCTTCACGGGCCTGCAGTGGAATCGTCGCAAGCCATGTGCTTTCACAAGGCTATCGTTCTAGTATTTAAACTGCTTTAATATTCTAATTTTCTAGAAGTAGGATTAATTATTTAATCGTGCTCTAGCGTGATTCATTAAAATGCCCACAGATCGATTAAAAATGGCTTACCTTTTGTCAGTTCAGTGGCTTCCAAGAAATCTCCCGAGAGATGACACAATCTACTTAATTCAGAGAACCACATCGTAATTTTAAAGAGCGGATTGCGAGCATCCCAATTGCTGCCTCCCAGAGATTACACAACTGTTCCTGGTGAATTAGCATTTCCTCATTAGATATTTTTTCCGTAAACTTTGCAGTGAAAAGGATCTTGACGAATGTGCTGGTCGTGTCACATGTTTTTCTACTGAGAAAAATTGCATGGCATGCTTCTCTTGCTTGAGAGACTCCAACTTTCCGGTTCTTAAAAGAAAAGGAATATATTAAGTAAGAGTTAACTACAAAAACTAATATTGCTCTAGTTGCCTGACAGGAGCCAGAGGGCCAGATTTATCAAAGTTTTGTGTCGCACTTGTATGAGATTTCCCAAGCCACGCAAGGCCACCTTGACACGTTTTGTGGCCCTGCGTGGCTTGGTAAATCTGGAGTAACGCAAGGCAGTACAAAATGTTACCTTGAGTTACTCTTTGTGGTGGGGGCGGTTACATGAGTGAAGTGTGGGTGTTCCCACAAATCCACCTATGTATTTTGAGATATTCCCCAAATTACCAAAACTGGTAGACCTGGGATTGCATAAGAATTGTACACCTTCCCAGCAGTTGCATGCTGCAGCACATTTATTAAGATGAATATGCCTCTAATGATTGTTGTTATGCAGGAAGGTGTCCCTTAATGCAAGTACCCATGCTTCATGGCTCAAAGTGCAAGGGTTGGCACTAGGCTACTAATTGTGTGCAAGCACTGGCAGAGGACAGGAGTGCACCATATCTGGATGGATGTGGTCCATTCCTGCTCTTCCTCTTTCATGCAGCGTAGCAAGATGTCTTGCTGCATTGCACTGCATGAAAGATTGTTAGATCTGGCCCATAATATGCAAATGTGCAAATCAGAACAGCTTATTCTATTGGCATCAACTAAAGTGGAAATCTGCAGGATACTGGCTCTCACCAATAACTTGTAACACCTTCCGTAAAATAAAAAAAGCCTAGTATTAACAAGCATGGACGGCAATGTGCTCAACTCAGAGATGTCTGCTGATGAAGAAGAATCAAGCAAACATCACCAGTGCACAATGTTGATATGTGTTTTTTGTTTGTTATACCTGACTATGTTTGGCATGGTATTCCCCCAGACCTTTTGCCTTCAACCCCTGTTTTCACTGAATTATATATATATATATTATATATAATATTTACCTTTGTCAGCTCAGCTCCTGCATCCTCGATCTTTCAATTAGTCAATTCCACCCCCGACATCAGAACCACAAAACCACTTAGAAGAGTATTAAAAATAGTGAATGGGACCCCTCAATAACTGAGTTCTGGATCAATGAAAAGTTAAAGGGTTTTCTTACAAAATCACAAAACATTACAGAGAAATGTAAAATATATACCATGAGGGCTCAAATACGTAGTCACAAATCAGAAATATTTTAAGTTCCAAAAAGCAATAACAAGTCATAGAAACAGCATCTGTATTCAAAAGAAAAAACGCTTCCCGTAAATGGACAGAGTCTTGTGAGGAAAACAAAAAGTCACAGGCTTAATCCCAAAATAGAGGTTGAATACCCATTTGTACATATAAGTAATAAGCAAAAACTGCAAATTCAGCATGCCATGACTAGCAATAGCACATATTGGGCAAATCAGAATGATGATCTTCACACGAATAATTATAGCAAACATCCAATTTCTAAGGTAGAAAACATCTTTAACTAGTTTCCACAGCAACATCACAGTCCAGAGATGCACAATACAATGTGAAACATTTTCAAGCAAAGACTCATACACCAGCTTGCTAGAAGACATGTATTAAAACTTCTGGTAGAAGTACCATTCACAATGTTACATTAGGAACCCAAAGAAAGTTTCATTCACAATACATGCACTAGGGAAAATAACAAATCGCACCACAGTGTCCTGTGCGCTCCGAATACTGTGAGGAGAGAAGACACGCAGGAGAACATCGATTGGGAGGGGTAATGAGCTGGAGCATGATGAACAGAGCAACAAACACCACCCATTTTAATAAAATTGTGTCTCTACAGAAATGTGGCAGATCTAAACTATGTAAATAAACACACTTCTAAACCTTTAAATAAAATAATTACAAGTGAAACATTATTAATTTGCCTGACTATATTCCTTATAAAAATTATTAGTATTCAAAAATAATTTTTACCCAAATTTGTATATTTAGGGAAAGCTCTAGCAGGTCTTCCTGAGAATAAGTCTTGGAAGGAGATGTGTCCTGCCTTGCTTTTACTTCAAAGGGTTATGCCTGTAGCTAAAAGGAATCTGACACCAGGCCTGCCCCTGACCTTGTCACCCTAGAGAGTTTGGAGTGAAACACAGGTAAAGGGGGAGAACTGACCAGAACTAGTTTGAAAATAGTGCAGTTGATTCCCCCACACTAGGTACAAAGGTAGCCCTTTCAGAACCTTTCATTAGCACACCCTTGGACCTGTGGAAGATTTAGAAGAAGAATTGATCTGCTCTCTGTAGAAGGAAAAGTTGCCCTCGTCCCCTTGAAGATAGGATCCCCAAGAGTCAGTTGGCTGTCCTCCTGTTTAAGCTACAGGGACACAACAAGCAGTGAAAGTCCTTCCTGTAACTGCCCAGCACCAACTGGACCTCCTTGAGCCCTGCTGCTGGCCTCTGCTGGAGTGACTCCTGACCCAAAGAGGTGCCCATCAGGCCCTTGGCTGGCATCAGAATGCACTTCTCATTCCTCAAAATAGAACTCCGGACGGAAATACAGATGTTTTAGCCACCTTAAGACTGCAAGCAGACTCTTCACACCAAGAAACAACTATCCACGATGCCTCCCAATGCAAAGCTCCAGCAGCAAACTGCTCTACACATCAGCTATGACCATCCATGTCAGCAACAATCATTGCATCTCCTCCCAACTGGGTACTGTTAACATGTCTAGAATTACCACCAATTTGCCAATGCAAGTGTTATGTTTGAATGGGTAACATTGTATCAAAATGCCCACTTGTCAGTTATTGCCATCATTAAACATTTTCAGATTTGCACCAAAACTCAGGATTGATTAATGCATGTTCACATTTGCACCATCACTCATTATTCCTAGCATATTTTCAGATGTGCACTGTCATTCATTAACCATTAGTGCATGTTCAGATTTTCACAAACAAAAATCCTCAGTATATATTCATATTTGCACCATCGCATCATTATACTGTCACATTCAATTTAACAAAATCCAACATTTGCTGATATAACAATACAGTTGTAAATATGCAAACAACAGTGTTTAAAAGTAGGACACTAGACCTATTGCCATTCTTTATATGTTTTTTTCCTCCACATGCTCCAACTATACTAGTGTGCAGTACAACAGGTCTTTACTAGATGTCCCTCAAAGAGCAGCAAAATGTTGTACTGTGATAAACTGTTACCGGATACCCTATGCACCCATCAGCTTCTCCCACACTCCATTCTGTGTAATAGCTATGTACTTTCTCATTGTCTCTCAAATTGCAAAATTGTAAAATTTTAAAGGAACCCCTTAACAAGAAATCAATCTTGCAAGGGAAATGAGTTTTGTGTTCAATACTGTGTGCCCAGACCCTTCATAAAGACATTCAGTAAAATGACCGGCCAATGTTCATAAGTAAAGTAATGGGCTGCAGAGATAGGATGGCCATGAGGTACCCATAGAAGTAGCATCAAGTGGCTCTAATGGAAGTTGAGCCTAATTGCCAGAGAGTTGTTGCATTCAGGACCTCAGATGCCATTTGCATGACTTCCACACTGGGAACCTGTGACTGCAAGAACACCACCCCGTTTACAGAAGGTTTCAACACCACACAGATTTCAGCCATATTGTGGCCACAGTAAAATTGAAACCAACACCTTACTAAAATGACTGCATTGTAATAAATGTCAGTCAGATGCAACCAAACTCTCATGATGCCTTTTGTCAAAGTCCGTTATGCTGAAACTGTCATTAGAAACAAGGACTGACATTTTTTCTTCATGTCTGCACAGCCCGTAACTGACACTAGCAGAAAACAACTATCCCAGGTTTAATTTGGTTGCCCATGATGCTCTGGCATTGAATGACAAAGTGGTGCTATTTTCTTCATTTCAATCGACACTTACTCTCCCCAATGAAGCACTTGAATAAGTGAGTAGACAGGGCAAGGAGCACTGCCATTGTGGCTTCTACATGTTTAATATATTTTCAGAAATTTCTAAGTATCACAGTGTTTGGCTGCAGTCGAGTTCCACTTTGCATATCTTACCAGCAATACTCTTGGGGCTGATACAAAAGGTGAAATATACTTTGAATAAGGAGACATATGCAAACAAGCCAATGACTGAAGTGGGCTGACCCCAAACCTACTATCTGTGCATTTGTGTGTGTTGATGTCATCTCTGGCCGACCTCCCTAAAATAAAAAAATGCGAACAAGCAGTGTATAAAAATGTGGTGGCCTCTGTTTGCTGGTGAGAAAAAGGCTGTTGCTTTGTTATGTATAGCTTACACTGGATGTTGAAAAAAAAGTTTCGAAACATGGTTATTGACTACACTTAAACCAGTGCAGTGAATTGTTTTTGGTTGTCCACGTCTCCTCAACTTTGTAAGTGCTCTTGGGTGAAGATCTTGGCCATTGATTTTGTGCAGTGCTATGTTGTTTCATGCTAGGCTTGCTCTCCACAAATACATACCCAAAAATTCAAACATGTACACTGTGAGAAATCCTGGTTTCACTTTTCCTTTTCTCTGGTGTAAGAGCAGTGAAACAGCAGGCTATGAAAATCAGTGATGTGGTAGCACATGATTTGCTGCATCCCTGGTTCTCGACAGACCCAGAGGTGGGGAGTGACACCAATCATCATCTCCCCTGACTGCCACGGGTCTGTGGGGAGACTGATTTCTGGCAGAGAGAGTGGGGGAATGCTTTGATCATTGTGTGAGAATGTAACTGTAAAATATTTTTTTTAGATTAGGAAGGAAAAAGGAGAAAGTTACTAAGGTTTGTGTGGAAACGAGATATGCTATGGATATTTTATTTTTAAAATATTGTTGTATGAAAAGTCGATTAGCTTATTAAGGGTGGTTGTGGCGATGGTGAAAGGGTGGCACTTTTTGAAACATATGTGCAGGGGAAGAGGGCAGTGGGGGTGAGTGACAGGACCCCGTTTATATTTAATTGTTAATGTACATCTAGAGGAGGAGGTCTGAGAGGTTAGGGTATATTATGTAGGGCCCCCTCATAAACCTCCCTATCACTGTGCTGCTGGCCTACAGGACCAACATGACATGAGAAAATAATTTGGGGGGGAGGTGGCATAAGTAAAATTGTACTTTAGTAGCAGTCCATATTGTGGAGTTTTCCATCCTGGAGGAGACACCACAGGTAAATCGAGCGTAGCTGTCATTGTCCATCTGATGTTGTTTAGAACTAGAAGCCCTCAGGTTAAGAATTATTCTGTCCATTACAGATTGAATAAAGGCAAACTTAATCTATCTGCACAGTCAGCAATAGGATCATTGGTACATATGGAGTTCAGATATAAGTGCAAATCACATCTATTGTTTGAAAAAGATTTATATGCTTCAAACTCTGCCTTGAAGAGCTTCTTGCTGATAGAGCTTAAAATGTAGATATGTAAGTATTGATGTATGTAAAGTCCTTGTTGATTATGAACTTGCAAAGCAATGGACCAACCTATAATCTGAAAGAATAATATTGACATTATATATTAATGTAAAATACTCTTGATCTCTGCTGAAAGAGCTTTAGCTAGCAGAACCTAAGCCGAATCGGGTAAAGTTACACAAAAAGGTACAGTTTAACAACAAATATGTATCATAAACTAAGCATACCTTATTGAAGTCTTGGTTTAAGCTACGCATCAAAAGTGTTAATTCTTTAGTGTCATTTGTGGGTTAGCTTTATTTTCACTACTGAGCTCATAGGAAGTTGTTTAAATTCCCACCAAAGACTGAAAGATGCATCATCCACCATACTGGTAGTGCAACTACCCTATACAGAGAAGACAATCGTGTTCGAACATACCTGTTTATTTCAAGTTTCAAGATTTATTTTCATGTTTTATTTTAAGGCAGTCTGGAAATACAAACATAGATCCCCAAATACTATTATAAAAATCATCTTTCCTATTAAAAATATTTATCTTAACCCCTTTATTACATCCAGAACATGGCAAGAAAAGTATTTGTAAAATAAATCCTAGTGAAATAGCAGCATAACTATGGGATGGGCAACTTAGCAAAGCATTTGTTGTGTCAATATTGTTAATTGCTTGCATTTTCCATTAGATTTTTAGGGGAACTTGCCTCAGTTTGAGGGCCTCATTATGACTTTGGCAACCCTAACAAGGGACCGCCAAAATCGTGGGGTGGACTACACCATCATGCCTGTGGCATCCCTCTCATTATTCCCACTGACCAGTGGTAACAGTGCTACAGTGTTGGCCTCAGCTCCCTTAAGGGAGCCAAGGACAATACTGTAGCATCCTAGCACCCTCAGAATGTGCACTGTCTACAAAGAAGACACTGCACATTCTGCCGGTGCTAGGCAGGGGAGACCCTGTAATACCCATGCCATGGACATGGGCAGTGCACAGGGCTTGCCGCCAGCCTTTTCCATGGCAGGGTCCCTGCCATGGGAAGGCTAGCAGTAAGTGGGGTTGTGATCAACATGGCAGCACCGAGGTCAGCACTGCCTGGCTGAACACAACCCCAACCACCGTCAGCCTGTGGAAAACTATGTTCCCAGCAGTGACGGCAGTCCCCTAGCCATCCGACCGTCAGGGTTGTAATGTGGCGGTCGGACCTCCCGGAGTGCCGCGGTCCGACCATCACCGCAAGTCTGGTGGTTCTTGGACTGCCAGACTTATAATGACCCTCCTTAGTCTTTGCATCCACCTGCTAAAATCCCTAGATTTGAGGTACTTTAGGTATAACTGCAGATCAGCCTTATATTTTGTGTTAAGCAAATGGGCGTATCTTGATAAGTTTATACTTCCTTGCAAATCTTTTTTTCCCATCAATTGTATTTTGCCCAGTTTTCCTAGTGTTCTCCATCTTACTATTGTAAAAAAAAGGCCATCTTAGTATTGTAAAAAAGGCTCAAACCCCCATGGAACTGTAAAATGTGGATTTTGTTTTTCAAGTTTTGAAAGGCTTTATTCGTCATCTATAAGATAAACTACAAGAAATGAGAGATGAATTTGTTTTAAGTTATCAAACCACTGAATTTGCTTAGAAGTGCATAGACAATCTTTAATAGTGTGCCACAATGATCCCTCACTTGATCTTTTAATATGGCACCAATAATTTACTACTCTTCGATAGTACTCAAATAATATACCTATCAAGTCCACTTCAAGTCCTAGTTGGTAGATTACATTTTTGGCTGAGAGTTCTAGCAAGTGCTTCCAGATGATCATTTCAATAGTCTAGATTTTCAAAAGATCCTTTAGTTCCTAACTCTCATTTCCCTATATCAACAGATTTACAATGTTCAAGTTCAAGTATGTTTCTTTTGTGTCCTCCCTAGATGTATTAACTAGACCACAATTCAACCTTTTTAGTGCTCTTGTGACTGCCTTTGTCCTTGTTCCCTATCACTTGTACATGCTTCTTGAAATGTAAGTTAGTTGTAGAGATCACCCCAAGATATGTATATTTGTTAGCAATTTCCATTTTCTGAGAGTTAGGCATCCACTTAATTTTTTACACTTGTCTTCATTGAGAAAAGCATCACTTTAGTTGTAGCTACATTTATATTTAGGTCATTCACTTTGGTGAATCTGGCAAATTAATTTAGTACTCATTGTAATCCTGGGAGTGTTTAATCTAATAAAATAGTATAGTCTGCAAGGAAAAGACTGAACACTTATTCATCAAGGTTTTAGGAGGAATTAAAGTGTATTATTTAGAGCCTAATTAATATCTGCACTATATAACAAGGAGAATAACAAGTTGGTGAAAATACACCCTTGTCTCTGACTGTTAGGTATTTCTATTTGTATGTGATAACGCACATTACTTCCCAGCTGGATTCTAGTCCAAGTACTAGAATGTAGCTTCATTAGTTTCAGTAAAACTGATGGTATTACTCCTTTCGCCATTTTTCTCTAAAGTCGTGTTCTGTTGAGGGTACAGATGGTGTGATTAACTCTATATACACCACATGTAAAGGTTGCCCTTTTAGATCTTGAACTTTTCTTTGCTAACAATTTAATTAGGATATATCATAAAAAGTCGAATGACCTTTTCCTGAATCCCAAGTGCATTTTTGATAATAGTTTCAATGTTTCCGACAATTCTACCAGTTGTTGTAGTAAATACTTCCATAACTTTTCCCGGGGATATCCATAAATACTATTATCCCACAGATCTCTAGTTGTTTTGTGTCTTCTTTTTATAAATTGGGACTCCTATACTCTCCATAAGTCCAGTATTTTATTTATTAGAGGCACAGCTTTGTACAAAGGAGACAGTATTTGGGCCCATAAATTAGAGTTAACTTTCAAAATATTTGACTAGAGAGCTTCTAGGCCTTGCACTGTTGAACACTTAGGGTTTTAATAACTTGCTCTATTTCATTTATACACACCAGAGGCATTTTACCAACACTGATTTCTTGGTTTTATGTGACTGGGAGTAAGGTTTTATCAGACTCTGTGTTAGTTAGACATCGATTTCAACTATATAATCCCAGAACACATTTCCCCCAAGTCTCTGCATCAACTGGGTTGGCAACAACTCATTTTTTTTTTTTTTACAAATGTGTTTCCCATCAAATCCAAAATACCATAGATTTTCTTTCCCTGAAAACACTGACAAGCTTGGTCCAGTCCCATTCTTTTCTTTCCCTTATTTTTCTCCTGTATTTTTTTATGTCTTTTTATAAAGGAATCCCTTTCAATTTGTTCACATCTAAATTCTTCTCAAATGCTTTAGTTCAGTTCTGCTCTTATTGTATGCATTGGAGTAAGAGTCCCACTGGATGTTCTTTTCTGATTTTTCAGCTGAATGTTTCTCTAATCCTCCCTTATCTTATTTCCATACTGAAATAATTATAGTTTTGTAATATTTCACTGGACAATTTGTTTTTTATCACCTTGTATTTATTGAACATTTTTAAAGGCTCAGTTGTAATTGTTACATCGTCAAACAGATAGGTCCAATAGTAAGATGGAAAGCTATTAGTCCATGCAGTTTCGTAAAGTTAGAATCAGACACATAACTACAAATTATATCCTTGACTGGATGTCAGCCAAAGGTAGTATATCATTTTGTTTAATATCACCTTACCGTACATACAATTTCTTGCACTTTTCTTATTCCTTAGAGGTGCCTCTGGTAAACTAAAGAACAAATACACAAAAAAAATATAACTTTCAAAACATAAAGGATGGTTGTTGAGTAGGGCAGCAGTGGGTTGAGCCCAGGAGCGGCCCATCATGGGGAACAGCAGAAGACTGTCATAGTGCTAGGAGACAGAATGCATGTTATGCTTAGAAGAGATGTAACGCTCGTATATGAGTGAGGCATGGAAAGAACGGCAAACCTTATGAAAAGAAGTGGACTAGTGGACCCCAGATAAAATCAAAGCCTTTCCTAGCCTCCTTCAAAATATCTGTCATGTGTTACATGGTAAGAGCTTGCCAGAGGTGGATATGCCATTGGGATATAGAAGGGGCTTCTTGTTTCTTCCAAGCTGCTGCTAGCGCCATTTTGGCTGCCCCAAAGCATAGCCACATAATAGAGCGGTAACCAATTGGTGTTTAAGAGTTGGAGAGCAGAGGCCCAGAAGCACTAGTTCTGGAGTACACAGCACTGGGTATCTCAAGATTTCCTTGATTTGGGCTAGGATTTCCGTCTAATACGGCCGGATTGTCGGGCTATTCCATCATATGTGTTGGAAGTCCTGTAGAAGGCCGCATCCCCTCCAGGAACGATCTGAAGTATTCAGGAAGATTTTTCACAGTTTTGCAGAGTATAAGTACCAATCATAAAGTACTTTGTAGTGTGCCTCCCGTAGGCCTACTGATCGATTACACTTCATTATTTCTGTCCACAATATTTGTCACCGCCCCTCTGTGATCGGTTTTCCTAGAATGCGTTCCCAAAATGTAACATTGTGAGGTGTGGGGGTGCACGTGGTGGATTGCAATAGTGATTAGAGAAAGGAAATGGATCCTTGGGTGGCCCTCGCTCTTTTTTTAAAAAATTGCTCTTTTAGACATAGCTCCTTAGTGGTGGCCTCTCTTATTGGTGGGCTAAGAACCCAATGTTTCAGTTGGTTATAATGATAAATCTTGGTGGAGGGGTAAGTGAAAGTTGTGACAACAATTCTCAAAAGTCAGGATATCGTCACCATGAAACATATCAGAGATAATCAGGCATCCTCCCTCCCGCCATTTATCGAAGGGATCTTGGTCTAGTGCTGGCTGAAAGGCCTCATAGTAGTGAATAGGTGTATAGGGTCATGGAAATGTTGTTAAACTATTCGTGCTGGTTACTATGTCCCATACTTTCAGCATGGTGGCTGTCAGAGTGTTATGTATGCGTTTAAGTGGCAATTTCCTTTGGGTTTTCACAAAACATCCCAAATTGACCTCCTTACCACTGCCCTGCCCATGTATAGCCATTGTTTCTCAGAGACTTTAAGGGACCATTCTGTTATAACTCTTAGTTGAGATGCTCTGTAACAGTTTGCAAAGTCTGGTAGAACCAGTCCACCAGCCTCTTGAGGGCTTTTCAGCAGCCGGTGTGACAGGCGGGCTCGAAGGCCCTGCTAAATGAAGTGTGTCTCCAAGGTGCATATGGCTGGTAAAAAGTCCTTTTCTAATTCAATAGGGAGTCCTTTCTGCAAAAGGCTCAAACTCAGGGCAAACAATAAAGGGGATAAGGGGCATCCCTGTCTAGTACTGCGGGAGAGTCTAAAAAGTTCTGAAGCTATTCCATTTATTAGTACTCAGGGTTCCGGGGAGATGTAATTAGCTTGGATCATATTAATAAAACAGTCATAAAATCCAAACTTATGTAGTGTCTGGAAAAGAAAACTTCAGTCCGCTGGGTGAAAAGCCTTTTCTGCATTCAGTGCCAATAGAATCATTGATATAGTTTTTTTATTAGCCTTCTCAATTGAGTGTATCACTCGTCTCAGGTTATCAGGTCTTTCTGCCTTTAATAAATCCGCACTGATCTGGATGTATTAATTCCGGCATGAGGTCCTCAAGTCTATTGGCCAATATTTTTATATGCAGTTTAGCATCTACGTATATTAGGGCAATTAGCCTATCGGAGGTGCAGAGTTGTGGATCTTTCCTGGCATTCAGGAGAATTTAAATTATCGCCTCTGCCATAGTTGGAGTCACAGTCTGGGAATCTGCTATATAATTATAAGTCCTTCAGATGAGAGACAAGATCCACACTGAGGGGGTCATTCTGACCTCGGCGGTAAAAGGCGCTTACCGCCGGTCAGAAGACCGCCATAACACCACCGCAGTCGCGGTAAACCGCCACGGTCATTCTGACCCGCAACTGGCAAACCGCCAAAAACCCGACATCAACAAAAGTCCGCCACACCAAAGGTCAGCAGGAAACTGGAGATGACCAAACCTCCACCGTCACGCCAACAGAAATACGCCCATACCATTCCGACCCACAAATCCCCGCAGCGGTCTTTCAACCGCGGTATTCCATTGGCGGTACACACCGCCGCGCTCAAAATACACACACCTTTAAAAAACACATCCACATTGGATAATTCAAAATACACACACCTGAGACACATACACACACCACTCCCACACACCCAATTAAATATAAAACACACACCCACATCACCCACAAACCCCTACGACCACAATTGCGACTGAAGGACAGAGAGAGACAGCACAGAATAGAGTACACCATCACACAGAGGCAAATCACAACATCACCTACACAATATCCACTCACAAAACACCACACACCACCACACTCACCACACTCTACAACACATACACCACCCCTCACCTCATCCACACCACCCCATGGCACCCCAAAGACACCCCAGGTTCACTGACGCAGAACTCAGGGTCATGGTGGAGGAAATAGTTCGGGTAGAACCCCAGCTCTTCGGGACACAGGTGCAGCACACCACCATTGCCAGGAAGATGGAGCTATGGCAAAGAATAGTGGACAGGGTCAACGCTGTGGGACAGCATCCACGAAATCGGGATTACATCACGAAGCGGTGGAACGACCTACGGGGGAAGGGGCGTTCCATGGTATCACGGCACAACATTGCGGTGCAGAAGACTGGCGGCGGACCCCCACCTACTCCCCCAGAATTCACAGCATGGGAGGAGGAAGTCTTGCACATCCTGCATCCTGAGGGCCTCGCAGGAGTAGGCGGAGGAATGGACTCTGGTAAGTCAAATCTTCACTACTTCATTCCCCCCACCCCACCTGCATGCCAAATCATACCCCCACCCTCACCCCCACCCCATCACACCAACTCCTTGCTAATGGCTCACCATCACAACCCACCCATCCCAAAACCTAGCCCTGCATGCGTCCCCAAAGCATGGACACCCATCACCAAAGCATGCCCACTGCACACACCCATCACCCCCACAAGCCACCGTCACAAAAGCCCCCACAAGGGAATGCCAGCACTGGGGGACACGGCCACCCACCCATTACACGAAATGGCACACACAGAAGCAATAACCATACTCTTATACCCCTGCAGGACCTGAACGCCACCACACCGCCACGGAGGGTCCAGAGATGTCCATCCAACCCCCAGAAGAGGCCCCCAGTGATGACAGCAGCTCTGTCTCCCTGGACCCAGATGACCAGCCCGGCCCATCGGGGACCTCGGGACAGTCGGTTCCCCACAGACAGCCACAGGCTACAGCAGACCTAACCCCCTCTGGGAACACCAGCACAGCTCCCACCCAGCGGGCCCATGCCTCTGGTTCCAGGACACGTCAATCAGCGGTGTGTCCACCACTACAGGGCACCCAGGTTGACCCACCACCCCAACAACAACAGGGACCTGGGGGCAGTGGTAGTGGGCACACGGTCCAGGGGACAGAGGCTCAGGGAAACAGGGGAACTGGGAGGGCTGCTGTGCGACAGGGGGGGGACAGGCCCAGGGAACCGACTCTCCAAGAGGCCCTCTCCTCCATCATGGGAGCATACCACAGATCCCAGGAGACGATGGCTACAGTACTGGCCAGGTTCCAGGAGATCCAGGTACTGCAGGAGGAACAGTACATGGGGTTCAGAGAGGAACTGCAAAACATTAGTTCCGCAATGGGGACCATCGTCGTGGCCCTTAACCAGATAGTCACCACATTGTGGGACCATGTGGCACCACAAAGGGCCCCTGTCACTAGCATGGACCAGGAACAGCCTACCACCTCCGCCGGCGCTAGTGGACAGGAGGCCCCCACACAACGACAGGCCACCAGAACCCCACCTCCTGCAGAAGAAGAACCACCCCGCAAGCGGTCCCTGAGATCTCACAAGAAGACAGAGTAGGATGCCAAGACCCCCGCCAGCAAAGGATACCCCCTGATGTCATCCCACTGTCCCACATTGTCACCCTGTCCAAACTTAAACTGCCCCTGCTCCATCCTTCCACAGGCATATGGACAATGCACCTGTGAGACTGAAAACTGGACTCTGCCATGGACATTACTCCACCATCACCCATCACCGTTTTACAATCATGTTCCTAAATTTAGCACTTTAATAAAATCACTTATTGCACTTAAAAAATCTGGAGTCTGCTTGTATTTTGAACAAATGTATTAGACATAACGGTGCCAAAATGTTCAGTTACATTGTGATGACAACATACCACGGTCACACAGCTGTAGTCCATGGGCAAACAAAGCAGAGGTCACGCAGTGGGGCCCACAGCTCTGAAAACGGAAGGGAAAGTCACAACTCAGTTAACAGGAACTGGGGGGAAACACATACAGTAGAGAGGCAGGAGACTTTAAGTAAATGTAAAATGGCGTGGTTGATTCGTACCTGTGTGCTACTGAAAATACTGTTGTATCACTGTGTCCCTGTTGTCTGTGTCGTCCCTGTCGTCTTCCTCCTCTTCACTCTCCACAGGCTCCACAGCTGCTACAACACCACCATCTGGACCATCCTCCTGCAGGAAAGGCACCTGGCGTCGCAAAGCCAGGTTGTGAAGCATACAGCAGGCCACGATGATATGGCACACCTTCTTTGGTGAGTACATTAGGGATCCACCTGTCATATGCAGGCACCTAAACCTGGCCTTCAGGAGGCCGAAGGTTCTTTCAATAATCCTCCTAGTTCGCCCATGGGCCTCATTGTAGCGTTCCTCTGCCCTTGTCCTGGGATTCCTCACTGGGGTAAGTAGCCACGACAGGTTGGGGAAACCAGAGTCACCAATTAGCCACACACGGTGTCTCTGTAGCTGTTCCATCACATAAGGGATGCTGCTATTTCGCATGATGTACGCGTCATGCACTGACCCAGGGAACTTGGCATTTACATGGGAGATGTACTGGTCAGCCAAACAGACCACCTGGACATTCATCGAATGATAACTTTTTCTGTTCCTGTACACCTGCTCACTTTCACTGGGGGGAACCAAAGCCACATGAGTCCCATCAATGGCACCAATGATGTTGGGGATATGGCCAAGAGCATAGAAATCACCCTTCACTGTAGCCAAATCGCCCACCTCAGGGAAAACAATGTAGCTCCGCATGTATTTCATCAGGGCAGACAACACTCTGGACAAAACCTTAGAAAACATAGGCTGAGACACCCCTGATGATATGGCCACTGTTGTTTGGAATGATCCACTTGCCAAAAAATGGAGTACTGACAGATCCTGCACCAGAGGGGGAATCCCTGTGGGTTGGCGAATGGGGGACATCAGGTCTGGCTCCAGCTGGGCACACAGTTCCTGTATAGTGGCTCGGTCAAGTCTGTATGTCAGTATGACATGTCTTTCTTCCATTGTCGACAGGTCCACCAGCGGTCTGTACACGGGAGGATTCCTCCATCTCCTCGCAAGTCCCAGCAGACGGTGCCTAGGAAGGACAACATGGAGCACAGAGTCAAGCAACCCACAGGTACGTAACCACAGCTTGCACAGTACACGATTCGCTATGCATTGAATGGCTTGTATGATTGGCAATGCAAGGCCTAGGCCTGTGTGACGCAGTAGAAATTAAGCCATGTGGGCCCTTGAAATGGCGGCTGCCTGCCCTGTGAAGTGTGACAATGGGATGTGAGGTCAATGCGCTGGCGTGGCACACCGTGGCGGTAGGCAGTCGAAGACCGCGGCGCAAAGCAGCATTGGTCAATATTGAACCCTATGGGTCTCCTGAGCCAATGACGATGTGCGCCGGCGGTCGCGGTACGCACCGCCGCGGTACGCACCGCCGTGGGCGTGACTGCCATTTTCTATCTGCTTAATCACTCGAGACCTGATCATCCACAGGAGAGGACCTATACTGCAAGTGCTGCTGTGACCTCGGTCTGGAAGAGACAATGGCTGCTGCGACTGGGGAAAGGGCCCCTGCCTTCACATCTGAGGAATTGGAGAAACTTGTTGATGGGGTCCTCCCCCAGTATGCGCTACTCTACGGTCCTCCAGACCAACAGGTAAGTACACAGGGAGCACGTTGTATGGGCTATGCCTGTATTGAGTGGGGTGGATGTAAGATGGTGGGGAGCGGAGCGAATGAGGAATGCAACGCCCGACAGATGAGAGCATGTGCCACATGGCAAGGTTGGGGAGGGGGGGCCACTCACATCGACCATGCAGAAAAGTGATTATATTTCTTTTCCCACCCTGTACATGTCACACAGGTCAGCGCCCATCAGAAGATCAACATTTGGTGTGCCATCGCCAAGGACGTCCGGGCCCTGGGGGTCCACAACAGACGGGGCACCCACTGCCGCAAGAGGTGGGAGGACATCCGCCGCGGGAGCAGAAAGACCGCCGAGGCTCTGCTGGGGATGGCCTCCCAACCTAGGAGGGGTGCCACACGGCAATTGAACCCCCTGATGTCCCGGATCCTGGCGGTGGCCTACCCCGATTTGGATGGGCGCGTGAGGACATCACAGCAGACACAAGGGGGTGAGTATCAGCACATTCTGCTATATTAGCGCACAGTGGAGGTGTCTGGGTGGGGGAGGAGGGCTGTGGCTATCTCTAGGCCAGGGCGGTTTCTGTAGGCTAGGCCCCTCCGTAAGGCATGGCCCTGTGCCCCCGCCCCCCACCTCTGTAGGATGCTAAGTACAGCTATCCATGGCCCGGGCTCACCTATGTGTGCATTTGTCGTCCATAGACTTGTAGGCCAAGTCACAATAATTGAGTAGTGTACCCCGAGTGCGCGGCGTAGTGCAGGGTTCTTCTGTGTCTGTCCTCTCCGCCAACGGTGTCGCCAATGCATGCACTCAACATGTCTTTCTTTCTTCTCCCCCCTTTTTTTTGGTTTTCCTGTTCATGTGTGCATTAGCATCATCAGGTGGAGGAGAAGTGGCATCAGCGCACGAGGGAGCTGCATCTCACATGGCCCCGGAGGGCCATGCAACCGACTCCGAGTACACCAGTGAGACGGAGGGCGAGGGGAGCTCCACAACGGGGACCCGTGGAGACGTCAGTGACACCGACACGTCCTTGGAAGGGAGCTCCCTTGTGGTGGCGGCAACATCCGTGCCCACCGCAACAAGAGGTACAGCCGCCACCCAGCGCACCAGCTCCGCCCTCCCAGCAGCCCCTCAGCATTCGCCCCGTGCCCGCTCGGCCAGGAAGCCGGGCATCTCCTTCGCCCCAGGCACCTCAGGCCCTGCCCCAGTTACCCCTGCTGCCCTCAGTGCGGAGATCATTGACCTCCTCCAGACGCTCATTGTTGGGCAGTCTACCCTTTTGAATGCCATCCAGGGGGTAGAAAGGGAGGTGCATCGGAGCAATGCATACCTGGAGGGCATTCATTCGGGTCAGGCTGCCCATCAGCGATCGTTCAACGCTCTGGCCTCAGAACTGACAGCAGCCATTGTCCCTGTCTCCAGCCTCCCTCCTCCAACTCCCTCCACCCAGTCCCACTCCCCTGTTCCTCTGCCTATCCCAGACACACCTACAGACCAGCCTGCACACACATCAACACCCAAGGGCAGCTCATCCAGACATAAGCACCACAGATCACACAAGCATTCACCCAAGCAACATCCACATGCAGACATGCCAACAGCCACTGCCTCCTCTGTGTCCCCCTCCTCCTCGTCTCCCTCCTCCCTCCCTGTGACGTCTCCACTCACACCTGCATGCACACCACCATCAGCCAGTACGTCCATCACCAGCACACCCACCAGAACACTCCGCACACGTGCAGTCACCACCCCCACTGCCATTTACACGTCCCCTGTGTCCTCTCCCAGTGTGTCTGTCACCCCCTCTTCCAAACCACACAAACGCAGGCAGCCACCCACCCAACAGCCATCCACCTCACGACAGCCTCCGTCACAAGCACCTGCACCCAAAGACAGCACACTTGACTCCCCTACAACCACATCCTCTTCCTCCACTCCCATACCCACTGCACCTACCATTCCCATTGCTCCTAAAAAGTTTTTCCTCTCCAAAATTAACCTCTTTGCATCACCTGACCCACCCCCTCCATCTCGTAAGAGTCCAAACAGCACCTCAGCCACCACAAGCCCTGCACCTACTAGGACCATAGTTCAGGGCTATTGGAGTCCACCAGCTCCTAGGGCAGGAACATCGGCCAGCAGCAAGGGGACAGCCAGCCCACCCCCTGGGAAAAGAACCAAAAAAGGGAAGGGCCGGCGCTACAGGCCTGAGACGGCTGCCCCCAAGGACACTACCCTTGCACCGTCACCTGGCACATCCACAAAGGGAGGCAAGGGCCCCAGAGATTCAGCGAAGGAGGGCAAGGGCAGCAGAGCGGACAAGTCCGGCAGCAGGCGAGCTGCCAAGGAGGTCCCCACCAGCCCCATTTTGGGTGTGACGGAGGACACCCACGGACCCAGGACTCCAGCACAGGAGGGCCCCGCAAGCGAAAGATCGGATGGCGACTGAGCGGGAATTATTGGCCAGATCTGGTTCCCTAGGAACACAAGACAAGCACCGCTGAACAGGGCCCCGCTGTGAGAAGCACCGCTGAACAGGGCCCCGCCGTGAGAAACACAGCTGAACAGGGCCCCGCCAAGACAAGCACCGCTGAACAGGGCCCCGCCGTGAGAAGCACCGCTGAACAGGGCCCGCCGTGAGAAGCACCGCTGAACAGGGCCCCGCCGTGAGAAGCACCGCTGAACAGGGCCCCGCCGTGACAAGCACCGCTGAACAGTGCCCTTCCTGTCAAGCACCGCTGAACAGGGCCCGCCGTGAGAAGCACCGCTGAACAGGGCCCCGCCAAGACACGCACCGCTGAACAGGGCCCCGCCGTGAGAAGCACCGCTGAACAGGGCCCCGCCGTGAGAAGCACCGCTGAACAGGGTCCCGCCGTGACAAGCACCGCTGAACAGGGCCCCGCCGTGAGAAGCACCGCTGAACAGGGCCCTTCCTGTCAAGCACCACTGAACAGGGCCCTTCCTGTCAAGCACCGCTCCGCTGCGCCCTTCATCACAAGCACCGCTCCGCTCTGCCCTTCATCTCAAGCGCCGCTCCGCTGGGCCCTTCCTCTCAAGCACCGCTCCGCTGGGCACCGCCGTCTCTGAACTGCTCCGCTGGGCCCTTCCTGTCAAGTACCGCTCCGCTGGGCACCGCCGTCTCTGAACTGCTCCGCTGGGCCCTTCATCTCAAGCACCGCTCCGCTGGGCCCTTCCTGTCAAGCACCGCTCCGCTGGGCATCGCCGTCTCTGAACTGCTCCGCTGGGCCCTTCCTGTCAAGCACCGCTCCGCTGGGCACCGCCGTCTCTGAACTTCTCCGCTGGGCCCTTCCTGTCAAGCACCGCTCCGCTGGGCACCGCCGTCTCTGAACTGCTCCGCTGGGCCCTTCCTGTCAAGCACCGCTCCGCTGGGCCCTTCATCTCAAGCACCGCTCAGCTGGGCACCGCCGTCTCTGAACTGCTCCGCTGGGCCCTTCCTGTCAAGCACCGCTCCGCTGGGCACCGCCGTCTCTGAACTGCTCCGCTGGGCCCTTCCTGTCAAGCACCTCTCCGCTGGGCACCGCCGTCTCTGAACTGCTCCGCTGGGCCCTTCATCTCAAGCACCGCTGGCCCATTGGCAGGGCCGGATCTGTGTCGGGCAGGGCTTCACGAAGCACTCTGGCCAACATGCCTCCTCCATAACCAGTGGAGTCTGTAATCCACCTGATGGACTGTGGCTTTGCACTCCCCAGGATGGTACAGTGGGCAATCCACCCACTGTAGAGACTTGAGAGACTGTGGCTTTGCACTCCCCAGGATGGTACAGTGGGCATGGAGGCCCCTCGTGGATCTGGCGTCGTGGATTCATGTGGCTGAGGTGCCCCCCCTTCCCTTCCCCTGAGGTGCCTGTGGTTTTATTATCTGATGCCCCAGCAGTGTTCTCTCCAATGGAATTGGGTCTCGTGTGTGGGCTTTGCCCATGTGTTTATGCACATTGTGCCACGAACAATGGAAGGTAGCCAATATGTTCCGGACTTTTGGGCTATGTATATATTGTTCATGTTGTAATATATTTTATTTATATATTTCATATTTCACTTAACTTCAAATATGCTATAATATACTTCAATTTTAATGATCATTTTATTTTGTCTTTGCATTATTCCGGGGGGTTTGGAGGGTGTCACTCTGACTTGTTGCTCTGCATTGGTGTGTAGGGATTTGGGGGGGGGGGTGGGTGTGTCGCGTACTTGTGTGCCCGTAACCTTTTCTCCTCCCCCCACCCCTGTGTCATAGGTGCAGTACTCACCGTTGTCGTCTGCGCCGGCGTTCGTGCTCCTGGTAGAGGAGCAGGTAGACAATAGCTGGTAGGATGTTTAATTCGGGTTCCATGCTGTCCAGATTCCTTGTGGAGTGTATAGAGGTGAGCGTTTTCCCATTCGTAGTCTGTTTCCGCCGTGTTTTTATCGGCGGGGCTCCCGCCCCAGAAAAGGTGGCGGATTGGTGGGTCGTGATAGTGTGGGTGGTACATTGTCTGCCGCCTGTCTGTTGGCGTTGACCACCGCGCTGTTTGTTTGTCCCGCTGTGGCGGTCGGAGTGTTAAAGTGGCGGGCTGTGTTGGCGGTTCCCGCCAGGGTCAGAATTCCATTTTTTTTACCGCCTGCCTGTTGGCGGGTTGGCCGCCGCTTTAACACCGACCGCCAGGGTTGGAATGACCCCCTGAATGTCTTGTAGAAGCGTGCATTGAATCCATCAGGACCCATGGATTTTTGAAGTTTAAGAGTGTTTATTGCATTTTGTACCTCCTCCCTGGTTATGGGGCCATTTAAGGTGTTGTGATAAGCTAAAAGGACCTGAGGTAGGGATATGGCCTCTAGATAAGCCACTTGAGAATCAACATGCATGCGATCAGCCCAATAAAGTGGTTTATAAATGTATTCAAATGTTTCTACCTTTTCCTTTTCAGTAATTAGGCTGATATCTGCTTTTTCCTGTTTGACCCTTAATTGTCTCTCCAAGTGTGTACCTATTTTATTACTTTGTTCGTATGTGATTTTCTTGAGGCAGATATTTTTTAATTCTGCTCTGTTGGAGAATAAGGCTCTAGGTTTACCTCTCAAAGCTGTTACCTTTCTCTGGAGAATGAGAGAGGTGTGGATTTATGTTCTTTTTCTGCTTTGGTCTGTTCTGCTTCCAAAGCTATGCGCTCTTTGGTCCTTTGTTGGAGCAGAGTAGACATTAATGATATACATTTACCCCAGATCACTGCTTTGAATGTATCCCAATTTGTAGAATGGGATGTATCCTGATTATTATTCAATTGAAAGTATTCCTGAATGGCTTTGCAAATCTCATCCAAGATAGCTATGGGGTGAATGGTAGCCTGCAGTATAGAGTGTTTCAGTTGTTGGCTAATTAAGACATGATCTATTCTCGAATATGTTCTTTGTATATGAGACAAGCACGTGTATTCCCGTATTGTGGGGGGAATTCCCTCCAGGCATCCAACAGGCCTAGCTGACTGAGACTCGATTTTTTGGGGGGGGAATGTACCAGCATATGTCCGATGTTGGTGAGTACTATCTATGGTGATATCCCAGACCATATTAAAGTCGCCCATCATAATAGTGTCCCCCTCTGTAAATAGGAGAGAAAGGAGAAACTCCGACTGATCTGTGTTTGGTGCATAAAGCATTACAATAGTGCATATTTGGCATTCCATACTCCCATTGACTATCAGTATCCGCCCTTCGTTATTGGATTTGCTGCCCATGGCCCGATATTTTAGGGGGTTATGGAAAATAGGAGCGCTACCCCATTGTGTCTAGTAGTGGCTGATTATTTTTAGGTTAAGGAATACGCCTTATGGTGCAGCCTGTGTCTTCACTACGCTTCAAGTGGGTTTCTTGGAGAGCTAAAATATCTAGACGCCAATCGAGAATATAGTTCTATACCTGTTGGCGCTATACAGGGTAGTTCAAGCCCTTTACACTCCAAGTTAGAGTGTTAAGGATCATACGGCAATATAAGATAAAAGGATGCAAAATGTGTCCCTTTCCAAACGGGTATTGAACATTCAAAGTTTCTCCCCTCAACCCTACGGCCACCACATCTCTCCATACCCACTCCCCTCTACCCATCACCCTCTGACCATCCATTTAACTGTATAAAACAAAACACAAAAAACAACCAGAAATTAGGGGTAAATATCCCTTAAAGACTGTTGAGTCCATGAATGTGAGAAACTAAGTGGGCGTATTGGCACATAGCCACCACCATAACCCACAGGTTTTAAATTATATAGTAATATCTGGGTATATGATGTGGTGGCCCTTTTGTATGGTTCATACTTGCTTACAGAGTTTCAGTTGTATTTAGCGTACTCGTATAGACGAAGTTCCAAGAACAGTTCATCTTTTGTTGTCTTTCCGTTTCCTCTGCTGGACACGACAATCTCCCTTTGATGTTTTGGTTGCTTGAGTCAGCGGTGATCCTTCAGTACTTTCTCTCACCTCCTCGAGCATTGTTTGGGAAAGTCCCAGCACTGAGGCTGCCTCTTCAAAGGATGTGCACTGTTGTTGCTTGTTATGAAGTTCAAAGTGTGAAGGCTAAGTCAAAAGGATATGCCCAAAGATATTTGACTCGGTCTTTATGAAGTGCTATCATTACCAGTTTAAATTGCATACATTGCGCTAAAGTGGCTGGCGGAATGTCGCTGTAAAGGGAGCAATTCACTCCTTGAAAGCTTATTGTGTCCTTTGTTCACGCAGTTCGGAGGATTCGTTCCTTGAGTTTAAAGGAATGCCGTTTTGCAAGTATGTCTCTTGGCCTCTTGCTATTCCTGGGAAGCTGAGGTCCCACCCGGTGAACTCTCTACAGCTGCCCCTCTTGTTGTTCCCCTCCCACAACATCTGAAAACAGACCAACGATGAATGCGTCTAGATCTGGCCCTTCCACTCCTTTCTCCAGGCCCTTCATTCGAATGTTGTCTCTCCGAGACCTATTTTCCAAATCGTCGCACTTGAGTGGAGCCATCTGCAAATGAAGGTTGTTTAAGGCCTGTACCAGAGGCTGTAGTCAGTGCTCAATACCCTGGCATTTTGTTTCCAAATCCATTGCGCGCTAGCCAACTTTGTCAATATCCGTTTGGATGGAGGACAAATGAGTGTTACTCTCCAATTTAAATGTGTCAAAGGAGGCAGCTATTTCAGATGTGAGTTCTTCCCACAGTTCAGACATAAAATCGCATAGCAAGGAGAGGAGCCTTGTTCGCACCTGTAGGAGAGTCACCATCAGTCGCCTGTGCTGTTGTTGTAGGGAAGTAATTAAACAATCAATTACTGTGATTCTTCTTTGGTGGCATATAGAATGTCACATGTCCAGCTTAGGAGAGTTCATGCAGAAGAGGTAGAGCTATCTCCGTGACTCTCTATATTCTTTGGGTTGTCATTTTCTCCAGTGAAGGCTAGGGACACTTTCCTTCCATCTTGGGTGTTGATTTCTCTCCTTGCATGGGGGCCCCTCCCGGGTATTTTAGATCAGATGCAGCCATCAAATTGACAATAAGGTAAGTCCTGGGGTCCCCGTTTCTAGAAAGCTTCATGTCGGTTAATGGTGACCAACATGTCTAAGTCAGGGATATCGTGCAGCTCATGGTTGACTATTTGGAACTCCATTCTGGCTCCTCTGTGGCCCCCATCGCCCCTGCCATCTGCCCTCTGAGCCTGTTCCTTTTCGGTCTCCAACAAGCAAGTGCTCCATACTGCGTCTCTCAGGCCTCCGCTTGCAGCTCGTAGCCGTATAACCTCATATACCTAGTGTAGGTCACTGGCAGGATGGAACATCTCTTCACAGGTTAGCTTCTTCCACTGGCTCTGGAGGGGGCCTTGTGCCCAGTGTACTTCATCCTGGCATGGAGGGGTGAGTGGATGGCTTCTTCCACTGGTTCTGGAGGGGGTCTTGTGCCCAGTCTGCTTCATCCTGGCAAGGAAGGGGTGAGTGGATGGCTTCTTCCACTGGTTCTGGAGGGGGCATTGTGCCCAGTGTGCTTCATCCTGGCAAGGAGTGGGTGAGTGGATGGCCTCTTCCACTGGTTAAGGAAGGGGGCCTTGTGCCCTGTGATGCAGCACTTGAGAGAACAAAGTCTCTCACCTGGGTGTCACACCTATAGGATTTGCAGGGTCCAGGCGGTGCTGGAGGCAGTGCTGGTGTCGGGGATGCCAGTGGTGGGGGGAGGCTCCAGCCCTTCCCCTGCAGCCTTGGATGGCTGCCCACCGGGGCTGCTGCTGCTGGCAGTGGTGCTGGTGGCAGTGCTGGTGGCAGTGCTGGTGTCGTGGATGCCAGTGGTCGGGGGAGGCTCCAGCACTTCCCCTGCAGCCTCAGACGGCTGAACCGCTGTGGTTGGTGGTGGGGGCTCAGAATCGGTCCCAGCACCAGGCCTCCTGTCCTTCCTGCCTGCAGGTGCAGGCCTCTTGCCCTCCTCTTTCGCAGCTGGTGGAGTTTCCTTGCCTTCCCCTTGGCAGGCACACTGTCAGTGCTTATGGCTCATTCCCTGGAGCCTCCCCCCATGCAGTAGCTGCAGACACTACTGTGGCTGTGGACTGGGTGTCTGAGGTGCTCACCTGGGTTCTGACCACCCTGGCCTGACGTGAAGGATGGGGGTGAGGGGTAGGGAAGACGTCAACGGCAGAGAGGAAAAGCTTTTTAGGGACAACAGGGTGGGAAGAGGGTGAAGGTTTGGGAGTGGAGGAAGAGGGAGTGGTTGTAGGAGGTGTCTCTCTGCTGTGTTTGGGTGCAGGTGCATGGGCTGGATGCTGTTGTGAGGCGGATGGTGGCTGAGTGCTTGTGTTTGTGTACTTTGGGAGGAGGGGCACAGGGGACGTGTGCATGGATATGGGGATGGTGACTGCCAGTGAGGGGTGTGTAGTGATAGGTGTGATGGTGATGGGGGTAGTGAATGAGGATGTAGTGCATGCAGGTGTGAGTGGAAATGCTACTGGAAGTGTAATGGACGACGATGAGGAGGGGGACACAGTGGAGACAGTGGATGTTGGTATGTCTGCATCTGAATGGTGTTTGTGTCAGTGCCTGTGAGATGATGTGTGGTGCTTGTGTTTGCCTGAGCCACTCCTTTGTGTTGTCTTGGGTGCATGCTGGTCTGAATATGTGCTTGGGATAGGTTGGGGTTGAGGGGAATGGGACGGGGTAGAGGAAGTTGGAGGGGAGAGGCTAGAGACAGGGACAATGGCTGCCATCTGGGAGGAGGCCAGAGCATGGATTGATCTCTGTTGGGCCGCCATGCCAGAGTGAATGCCCTCCAGAAATGCATTTGTTTGTTGCAAATGGGCTGCCAGCCCCTAGAATGCACTCACTATGGTTGACTGCCCAACAGAGATGGATCGCAGGAGGTCAATAGCCTCCTCACTCAGAGCAGCAGGGCTAACTAGGGCAGGGCCTGAGGTGACTGGGACGAAGGAGATACCCATTCTCCTGGGTGAGAGGGCATGGGAAACTCGCTGAGGGGCTGCTGGGAGGGCAGTGTTGGTAAGGGGGGTGGCAGCTGTACCTGTAGTTGGGGTGGGCATAGAGGTGTCTTTCACTATCAGGGAGGTTCCAGCAGAGGAGGTATCACTCTCCGAACTGTCCCCGCCTGTGTCCGCTGTGGTGCTCCCCTCACCCTCCGTCCCACTGGTGCCCTCACCATCGGTGGATTCGGCCTCCTGGGCCCTGTGGGATGCAGCTCCCTCCGTCGCTGGTGCCTCTGCTGCTCTGCCAGATGATGCTAATGCACATAGGGACAGGGTGACAAAACAAAAAGGGGGGGAATAGACAAAGGATACACTTGGTCAATGGCAGCAACAACACCACTGTTGGCGTATACGACACACACACATACACACACACACACATACACACAGGGAACAGCCCTCTGCACTAGGCTTAGCACTACTAGTCACAATGCTAGTCACCAGCCCATGGACAGGAATACCTAATACCAATAGCAGCATACCTGACACCCACAGACCCATGCCCAGTAGTGGATGCCTACTAGCTTTGTAGCAGGTGGTGTTCATCAGCCCCTGCCCAACATGGGACCAACCCTGCAATGGCTGGCCTAGGAGTACCCACAGGCCCACATCCCCCACCCAGAGACCACACCACCACGTGCAAGTACTATATTGGGAAACTGTACTCACCCCCTTGTAGCTGCTGTGATGCCCTCAAGATCCCATCTAGCTTCGGATAGGCCACCCACCAGTATGCAGGCCTCGGACGGCTGAACCGCTGTGGTTGGGGCTCAGAATCAGTCCCAGCACCAGGCCTCCTGTCCTTCCTGCCTGTAGGTGCAGGCCTCTTGCCCTCCTCTTTCGCAGCTGGTGGAGTTTCCTTGCCCTTCCCCTTGGCAGCTGGTGGTGCCTCCTTGCCCTTCCCCTTGGCAGCTGGTGGTGCCTGCTTGCCCTTGCCTTTGGCAGCTGGTGCAGGCACACTGTCAGTGCTTATGGCTCATTCCCAACTGGGGCCTCCCCCCATGCAGTAGCTGCAGACACTACTGTGGCTGTGGACTGGGTGTCTGAGGTGCTCACCTGGGTTCTGACCACCCTGGCCTGACGTGAAGGATGGGGGGGAGGGGTAGGGAAGAGGTCAACAGCAGAGAGGAAAAGCTTCTTAGGGACAATGGGGTGGGAAGAGAGTGAAGGTTTGGGAGTGGAGGAAGAGGGAGTGGTTGTAGGAGGTGTTTCTCTGCTGTGTTTGGGTGCAGGTGCATGGGCTGGATGCTGTTGTGAGGCGGATGGTGGCTGAGTGCTTGTGTTTGTGTACTTTGGGAGGAGGGGCACAGGGGACGTGTGCATGGATATGGGGATGGTGACTGCCAGTGAGGGGTGTGTAGTGATAGGTGTGATGGTGATGGGGGTAGTGGATGAGGATGCAGTGCATGCAGGTGTGAGTGGAAATGCTACTGGAAGGGTGATGGACGACGATAAGGAGGGGGACACAGTGGAGACAGAGGATGTTGGTATGTCTGCATCTGAATGGTGTTTGTGTGAGTGCCTGTGGGATGATGTGTGGTGCTTGTGTTTGCCTGAGCCACTCCTGTGTGTTGTCTTGGGTGCATGCTCGTATGAATGTGTGCTTGGGATAGGTTGGGGTTGAGGGGAATGGGACGGGGTAGAGGAAGTTGGAGGGGAGAGGCTAGAGACAGGGACAATGGCTGCCATCTGGGAGGAGGCCAGAGCCTGGATTGATCTCTGTTGGGCCGCCATGCCAGAGTGAATGCCCTCCAGAAATGCATTTGTTTGTTGCAAATGGGCTGCCAGCCCCTAGAATGCACACACTATGGTTGACTGCCCAACAGAGATGGATCGCAGGAGGTCAATAGCCTCCTCACTCAGAGCAGCAGGGTTAACTGGGGCAGGGCCTGAGGTGACTGGGACGAAGGAGATACCCACCCTCCTGGGTGAGCAGGCATGGGAAACTCGCTGAGGGGCTGCTGGGAGGGCAGTGTTGGGAAGGGGGTGGCAGCTGTACCTGTAGTTGGGGTGGGCATAGAGGTGTCTGCCACTATCAGGGAGCTTCCATCAGAGGAGGTATCACTGTCCGAACTGTCCCCGCCTGTGTCCACCGTGGTGCTCCCCTCGCCCTCCGTCCCACTGGTGCCCTCACCATCGGTGGATTCGGCCTCCTGGGCCCTGTGGGATGCAGCTCCCTCCGTCGCCGGTGCCTCTGCTGCTCTGCCAGATGATGCTAATGCACATAGGGACAGGGTGACAAAACAAAAAGGGGGGGGGGAATAGACAAAGGATACACTTGGTCAATGACAGCAACAACACCACTGTTGGCGTACACGACACACACACGCACACAGGGAACAGCCCTGTGCACTAGGCTTAGCACTACCAGTCACAATGCTAGTCACCAGCCCATGGACAGGAATACCTAACACCAATAGCAGCATACCTGACACCCACAGACCCATGCCCAGTAGTGGATGCCTACTAGCTTTGTAGCAGGTAGTGTTCATCAGCCCCTGCCCAACATGGGACCAACCCTGCAATGTCTGGCCTAGGAGTACCCACAGGCCCACATCCCCCACCCAGAGACCACCCCACCCCGCGCAAGTACTATATTGGGAAACTGTACTCACCCCCCTGTGGCTGCTGTGATGCCCTCAAGCGCCCATCTAGCTTTGGATAGGCCACCCACCAGTATGCAGGCCATCAGGGGGGTCAGGGTTCGACGGGCACCCCTTCCATGTTGGGAGGCCATCCCCAGGTGGGCCTCCATTGTCTTTCTTGCCCAGTGTCTGAGGTCCACTCACCGTTTGCTACAGAGGATGCTCTGCCTGCCGTAGACCCCCATGGTCTGCACGCCCTTGGCGATGGCACGCCATATACCCTTTTTCAAATAGGTGCTGACCTGCAGAAAAAGAGACATAGAAAAAGGTATCAGTCATACCGTCCGGCCTGTTACACTCATGGCCCACCATAGCCCTCACATTCCCTTACGCACAGCCATTGCCCACCATACATGCAGCACGCTGCCCAGAACCCTTCCACCAACCTACCCACAAGAGGCCCTCCCACATAGCACTCCATAAATCCATGCCCCTTGCATCCTGCTCACAGTGTACTCACCTATTGGTCTGGAGGCCCATACAGCATTCAGTACTGGGGTAGGACCCCATCCAGCAGTCTCTCTAACTCCACAGCGGTGAAGGCAGGGGCCCTTTTCCTAATGACACGAGTCATGGTAGGTTCCAGATGCAGGTCACAACAGCACTTGCAGTGTGGGTCCTCTCCTGTTGAAGGTCAGATAACAAGTGAGTGAACAGGTAGAAAATGGCGGTCACGTCCATGGCGGTGCTTACCGTCACCACCGGCGTACATCAATATTGGTCACTGGTCCAATGAGGAGTTGCACGGCAGTAGTTGACCGCCTTCCGCAACGGCGCACAACGTCAGCGGCATTACCTTATTTCCACATGTACATTCACACAGGACAGGCGGACGCCATTTCAGGGGGGGCAGGCCAATGCACCTAACTGTGTCACAGTACACATAGGCACCATTTGGGCCTATCCAACAGCATACTGTTACAGTCACAACATGTAATGCAGTGTAGTGTTTGGGAATGTGGAATTCTGACCAGCAGCTCACCGTTTTTCCCCCTAAATTACAACTGCTATGGATGAATAGGAGATGGAGACATCCCCCGTGTACAGACCCAGGGTGGACTTGGCAACAATGGAGGACAGGCACATTATCCTCACCTATAGAATGGACAGGGTCACAATCACAGCGCTGTGTGCCCAATTGGAGCCAGACCTGATATCTGCTATCCATCAGCCCTCTTGTGCAAGTCCTATCTGTGCTCCATTTCTTGGCGACTGGCTCCTTCCTTGTGACAGTGGGGTTGGCAGCAGGAATATCTCAGCCAATGTTCTCAAACGTGCTGACCAGAGTGTTGTCTGTCCTAATTAAACACATGCCCAGCTACGTTGTTTTCCCCCAAGTGGAGGATTTGGCCACAGTGAAAGCTGACTTCTATGCAACAGGACATATCCCCAACATTATTGGGGTTATTGATGGTACATGTATTGCATTTGTCTTCCCCCGGAGAAATTAACAGGTGTTAAAAAATTTAAAGAGCTTTCACTCGATGAATGTGCAGATAGTGTGCCTGGCGGACCAGTACATCTACCATGTCAATGCAAAGTATCCTGAGTCTGTTCATGATGCCTGTATCCTGAGGAATAGCAGCATCCCATATGTGATGGCTCAACTCCAGAGGCACTGGGTGTGGCTAATAGGTGAGCCAATGGTTCCCACCCAGTATATGTTGATGTATGGGTATGGTGTTGGCCATAAGGGTTAGTGTGTGGCTAACAAGTATCCCTCAATATTTGCAGGTGACTCTGGTGACCCCAACCTCTCATGGCTACTGACCACTGTGAGGAATCCCAGGACAGGGGCAGAGGAACGTTAAAATGAGGCACATAGGTGAACAAGAATAATAATAGAGAGGACATTCGCCTCCTGAAAGCCAGGTTTTGTTGCCTCCATCTAACAGGTGGATCCCTGTACTACCCACCAAAGAAGGTGTTCCAGATAATCGTGGCATGCTACATGTTGCAGAACCTTGCCTTGAGACTCCAGGTGCCTTTTCTGCAGGAGTATGAGGCTGGAGATGGGCGTGTGGCAGTAGTGGACCCTGTGGACAGTGAAGATGAGGAGGCAGAGGATGAGGACAACAGAACAGCTATTATACGACAGTTCTTCCAGTGACACACAGGCAAGACACTGTAATTTCACTTTACATTGACAGTTTTATATTTGACATTGTACATGGCAGGCAGATTCTCCCAATTCTATGGCCACTTACTGTACCCTTTGGCAACTCAATTTTCAGATATCTGTGCCTCACTCTGGCACCTGATGTGTTGACTGCAGCCAACTACAGGTCATTCCTATGTATACATTACTATACAGTTGCACTGCAGTGTTTAAACCTTGTACATAGTTAAATCATTTGACATACTCCATACTTGTACTTTTTCAAACAGTGTTTATTTAAGTGCTAATAAGTAGAGGGGTATGTGCAATGGGCTGGGGTGATGGGGGAGGAAAGTCCAGGATAGAGTCCAGTCTATTTGTATCACAGGTGCATTGTCCAAGGTGGCATAGGAAGGGGAGCAATTGCAGTTCGACAGGACAGGGTGACAGAGTGGGACACAAGGGTGACAATCAGGAGAGTCTTATTTCCTGGTGGGGGTCTTTGTAATGTTCTCTGGCTTCTGCCTGGATCGCAGGGACCGTTTGCAGGGTGGTTCTCCTTCTGCAGGGAGAGGAGTGCTGGTGGCTTGTTGTTCCTGTGGCGGGGCCTCCTGTCCACTAGCGGCAGCGGAGGTGGAGGGCTGTTCATCGGTGTGGCTAGTGTCCGGGGCCCGGTGGTGTGCCACTGCCTCCCTCATGGTGTTGGCCATGTCTGCCAGCACCCTTGCAATAGTGACCAGGGTGGGGTGGATGTCCTTCAGGTCCTCCCTGATCCCCAGGTATTGTCCATCCTGAAGACGCTGGGTCTCCTGCAACTTGTCCAGTATCTGTCCCATTGTCTCCTGGAAATGGTGGTATGCTCCCAGGATGTTGGTGAGTACCTTCTGATGAGTCAGTTCCCTGGGCCTGCCCTCCCCATGTCACACAGCAGTCCTCCAAGCTTCCCTGTTGTCTTGTGCCTCTGTCCCCTGAACCGTGTGCCCACTGCCACTGACCCCAGGTCAATGAGCATCCTGTGTTTGTGGGGTTGCCTTGGTTCTCTGTAGTGGTGGACACACTGCTGATTGACGTGTCCTGGGGACAGAGGTATGGGCACGCTGGGTGGGTGCTGTGCTGGTGTTACCTGAGGGGGAAGGCTCTGTGGTGGTATGGGACTGTGCCTGTGTAACCGACTGTCCGGAGATCCCTGATGGGCCAGGTTGGTCATCCAGATCCAGGCATCCAGGGCTGCTGTCATCACTCTGGGCGTCTTCAGTGGGGGGACTGGATGTTGCTGGATCCTCCCCTTTGGTGACGTTGGGTGGGGGACCTGTGGGAATGTAAATGCAGTGTTATTGTTTCTGCGTGTGACATCTTGTGCATGGGTGTGTTGCCCTGTATGTTTGTGATTGCCCTGTCAGCTTTGCCTTTTGGAGTTAGTGATTTTGTGGGCTAGGTGATTCTCTCTAATGTGCATGCTTTAGTGATGGGTGTCCATGCAGGGCTGTGAGTGATGTCCATACAGGGCTTTGTATTGGGATGGGTGGGTTGTTATGGTGGGGTGTATGTGAGGTGGTGGGGTAATGGGGGTGAGGGTAGAGGTGGGGGTATGTGATGCTATGCAGTTAAGGAGATGATAGTAATAGAGATTTGATTTACCAGAGTCCAGTCCACCTGCTACTCCTGCCAGGCCCTCAGGATGCAGTATTGCCAAGACTTGTTCCTCCCATGTTGTTAGTTGTGCGGGAGTAGGTGGGGGTCCACCGCCAGTCCACTGTACAGCTATCTGGTGTCTTGCAACCATGGAACGTACCTTCCCCCGTAGGTCGTTCCACCTCTCCTGATGTCATCCCTTGTTCTGGGGCGCTGGTCCATGGCGTTGACCATGTCCATGATTCTCCACCATAGATTCATCTTAGCAATGGATGTCTGCTGCACTTGTGATCCGAATAGCTGTGCTGTACCCAGATGATTTCCTCCACCATGACCCCTAGCTCCTCCTCTGAGATCCTGGGGTGTCTTTCTGGTGCCATGAGTGTTGTGTGTGGTGTGTGTGAGGGTGTGTGGGGTGATGTGTTGGGATGTGTGCTGTAAGGTGTGTGGATGGTGTATGGGTGATGGTGTTCTGTGGCTCTGGTTCTGTAGGTGCGCTTGGTGTCTCTCTTTCTGTTGTCAATTTATTTGAGTTGTAAAGGGTGGTTGGTATTGTGGGTGGGTGTTTTATAGTGGTGTGGATGTGGTGTGTGTATGTGTGTCAGGTGTGTGTAGTTTGAATTGTCCAATGTAGTGTTGTTTTGTTAGGTTGTGTGTATTTTGAGCGCAGCAGTATTTACCATCAATGGTTTACCGCGGTATGTACCGCCAATGGTTTACTGCGGTTGAATGTCCATTGCAGTGATTCGTGGGTCATAATGTTGTGGGTGTAGTTCCGTTGGCGTAATGGTGTGGGTTTTGCTACCGCACTTTATCACTGACCTTTGGGCTGGTGGACTTGTGTGTGTGGCTGTATAGTGACGGATTGCTATGTGTGGGTCACAATATGGGTAGCGGTAAACCACTGCAGCAGCGGTATTTTGGCAGGACTTACCGCCAATGTCATAATGAGTGCCTTAGTCTCTTAAAAACAATAAATGTCTCTTGCAAGCACAAAGTACCTGGTTTGCCTTCACAATCTCCGCAAGGGACCGCCGAAGAGGCAATGCGTGGAAAATGGGGAGGTGTGTGTCGGTTTTGCACCTTCACACACAGACTTGCGTTGTTATTTTTCACGCAGGGGAAGACTTTGCGTTGATTTCCAGCTCGCGGACTTGGATCCTCTTCGGGTTGTGGGGTTTTCAGACGCCCCGTCCTGGGCTTGCGGAGCGAAGTCACAGGCGCTGCGTCGATCCGGTGGGCGTTGCATGGAAATTTCTCCCACACGGCAGCCGCTGCATCGATTCCTCTCTGGAAGTCAGGCTGCTTCATTCGGGGTCGGCTGTGCATCGATCCAGTGGCCCGTGAGTCAAAGTTCCGGTCGCTACGCTGGAGCTGCATCAATCTTCCCATTGCGAAGTCGGGCTCCGTCGTTCCGGTTCGGCGTGCTGTGAATTTTTCACCACAATGCAGGCTGTGCGTTGGTTTTAGCAGGCTGCGCATCTAATTTTCGTCGCACAAGGAGTCCAGTTGCAGGAGTGAAGTCTTTTTGGTCCTGAGGCATCAGGGAAACAGGAGGCAAGCTCTACCCAAGCCCTTGGAGAGCACTTCAGAGCAACAAGCCAGCAGGGCAACAGCAAGGCATCAGTCCCTCTCAGAAAAGCAGTCCAGGTGAGTCCTTTGGCCAGCCAGGCAGTTCTTCTTGGCAGGTTGCAGGTCTGGATCAGGGATTCTTGACCAGCAAGTTTCTTGCCCAGAAGTGTCTGTGAGGTAGAGTGTCTACCCCAAGAATGGTTTCAAGTCTGTGGTTTTGGGTGCTCTTCTGATACCCATTTTGGCCTTTGAAGTAGGCTTACTTCAAAGGAAAGTCTCACTTGTTTGTGAAATCCTGCCTCAGACACACACCAGGGGGATGGAGACTGCATTGTGTGAGGGCAGGCACAGCCCTTTCAGGTGTGAGCGACCACTCCTCCCCTCCCAGCACAGATGGCTCATCAGGATATGCAGGCTACACCCCAGCCCCCTTTGTTTCGCTGTCTAGAGAGAGGTGCAAACAGTCCAACTGTCAAACTAACCCAGACAGAGAATCCACAAACAGGCACAGAATGGTTTAAGCAAGAAAATGTCCACATTCTAAAAATGGCATTTTCAAATACACAATGTTAAAATCAACTTTACTAAAAGATGTATTTTTTAATTGAGAGTTCAGGGATCCCAAACTCCACATGTCTATCTGCTACTGAGGGGAATCTACGTTTTAATCATGTTTAAAGGCAGCTCCCAGGTTAACCTATGAGAGAAATAGGCCTTACAACAGTGAAAAACGAATTTGGCAGTATTTCACTGTCAGGACATACAAAACACATTCCTATTGTAACCATACACTGCACCCTGCCCATGTGGCTACCTAGGGCCTACCTTAGGGGTGTCTTGCATGTAGGAAAATGGAAGGGTTAGGCCTGGCAAGTGGGTACACTTGCCAAGTCACATTTACAGTTTAAAACTGCACACACAGACACTGCAGTGGCAGGTCTGAGACATGATTACAGGGCTACTTATGTGGGTGGCACAAATAGTGCTGCAGGCCCACTAGTAGCATTTGATTTATAGACCCTGGGCACCAAGAATAGTAGTAGCCAAATCACACACATTGACCCATAGGCATTGAGTTACTGTATTGAGTTGGGTTGCCTTGCTATCCTCTCTTGACACAAAACATTCCCAAACTGGGTAATACATAATTGTAACCCACACGTTTGGCCATCTATTGTGTCAGTGAAGAGTGTAAATCTGGTACAACAAGTAGAGGATCATGGTCCGCAGTAGTATAATCTGTCACATGTGCCCATACACCGTAATGCCCAATGCGGGTGCAATCAACCTATCTCTGTATTGTCACAACTGTCATGTACCATTACAAATGAGAAATGAACCAAAGCCAGTTAATGACAGAAATTGTGACACATATGCGTCAAAAAAAGACGCACATACATCAAAAAATGATGCATATGCGTCGAAATATGACGCACGTTGCCATGAAACATCCATTGGCCCTGAGCGGTAATTCCCACACTGTACCCCCGGAAATTGGTTAAGTATGAAACATATTTAACAATATGGATACAGGGTTATTTCTAATCACAGACTGTAAGCGTCATAATATTTTGACGCATAACAAGAAAAACGCACCGCATTTGAGGCAGGAAGTGATGTAATTGGATATACTGTTTACAGAATTGGTACAGTGAGTGTACTTTCACTTTCACTTTGCAGTCTGTCATATTTCCTGACTGTGTGGCTGTGTTTAGACTAGTCTCTGTGCATTTTGTGATTTTGCCTCCAGTGTGGTCCTTAAATTGTCTTTTTGTGTTTCATAACTGTCTGTTGTATCCTGTCCGAGTGCTTTTTTGGTCATTTGTGGTGTCAACATTTTTCTTTGTTGTGTTGGGAGTCTGTTGTGGGTAGTGGTAGTTTGGGTATAGTTGGGCTATGTTCTTAGTTATTTTGCATTTCCCTGTCCTACTTTCCCTCTATTCTCCTTCGTACCCCTTTATTCCCTCTTTTTTTGGTGCAATAATGTTGGGTAGGCCTCGTCTTGGCAGGATGGGAGAGGAGGAGCTGGGTGGGTTTATTTGGCTGGTGTGCCACTTCCTACCCTTAATGATAGAGGCAGGTGGTTGTGTGATCCAAGGCTATCACACAGAGGCAAGGAGCCTCCGGTGGGCAAAGGTGTTGTACCATCTGCAGAGAATATACAACACACCGCGCAATGACCACCAGCTGAAGCACCGCTGGGCTGACCTTGTTGCCATAGAGCAAGACCTGCTGGACCACCTGGGGATTATGATTGGTGGCCCTGTTGGTGAGTACAAATCAGAGTAATGTGCATGTTTAAATGCTCTGTAGTGACAGTAGCTGATTTGTTCATATACTGCCGGCAATGTTTTTGAACAGGTGGAATGCTAGTGAAACATACAGGGCCATATTTCTACTTTGTTAACACCGCAATTGCGACCTGTTTTGAAGAAAGAGCAGCGCAAACTAACAAAATACAATTGTATTTTTTAAGTTTGTGCCGCCTTTGTGTCAAACAGCAACAGAAATGTGGTGCAAAATTTTTATAAATATGGGCCACAGTTGCCTGTGAGGTATACAATATTTCCTACACATTACCGTCATTTGTTGACGCAACAGCTAGACTAACTTTCAAATCACAACAGGAGCCTGTAAATTAGTGCTGCCTTCACGTCAATTGATGATGGCAATGTGGCTTTAACATATGTGGTCTGTGAGTGTATCAGGAAACATATCTTTGAAATCCAGAATTTTTCAAGAAATAATGTGTCCCTCAATTGTTTTCAGATACATGTCCGAACTGGATTCTGACACATACTTAACAAGTTATAGCTTACCTCAGGTAACATCTTAGACTGATATTTTGAGTTTGTAGTGCCCCATTTAAATTAGGGATGGCTGGCAAAAAGTATTCACACGGGTTGATATCTTTATGGTTGGTGCAACTTACCATAGCTGTTGCACATGAAATGAAGAATATGATACAAATTGAGTGCTAACAACTGTCCCTGGCCCTCTGTACATTGTACCTGTGTGTCTAAAATTGGTCATAGTCACAAGGTCTGGGTGACTGGTATTGCAGTCCTCACGGAAAGTGGCTTTGCATGTCTCTAATGGATGCACACGATGAGAGGAATACACTCAATGAATTTGTCTGCTCACTAATGAAGGAGCATGTTTGCCACCACATGATAGTTAGGGCCACTGCATGTGTGCAGATATGTGTGTATCACTCACTGGAGTCCCCAGGTCTGTACATGTCTGCAGTGGTATGTAGGATGCAGTATCGTCATGTCTGAGAGGCTTGACTTCCTGAGTTAATATTACACATTGTATTTGTATTTGGAAGTGTTGTACAGTGCACAGACATTGAACACATTTCTCCCTTCTATGCCTCACAGGTGGACCTGCACCCTACACTATTGAAGAGGTGGCTCTATTTGCGGACCCAGACATCTCCAGTAAGTGTTGATATTTCTGTTCAGTGTTGTGTTTGCTGATGATGTGTGATTGACTCCTGTGTCTTGGACACATAGCAAGGTGTGATGCGCTGGTTAATGATTGGTTTTGTTCCTTGAGTGGAGTATCATTTTTTTCCCCATCTTTGAGTTGGCCAATCCTTATCGTATTGTCATAATTTGAGATTGTAGGTCAGTCCTGTAGGCACGGCAATGTGAATAGGGATGAGTTATGTGGATAAAACTTGAAATCATAAAATGTAGCAGTGGACCATATTAGTGATTTAGTCAGCCAGTCAGACCCTGATTTTCCCAAAATAGGAATGCCAAAGTCTTACCCACAGACTTCAGCTTCCCTATTCACTAATGAACAAGCTTGACTGTATGTTTAAGATCCTAGCAGCATGTAGCTCCACATGTTTTGCTACGATTATGAGGCACATGAGTACAATGGCCTAGGTGTGCATGCAGCTCATGGCCAGAGGTGTGCTTGCATCTATCTGTTTGTTGTAAGTAATGGGTTACTGGTAGGAAATGATGTTGACAATGGTCTGCATTTCCAAAGATAAGTGTTGATGGGATTATCCAAGGTTTGGGTGTATCCTATTTGGACTTCCTCCTTACCTGTGGTGTGCTGGCCAAACCCATGTACAGCTTTCCAAAGCTTCCTGGGTGTCCTTGTTGTTAGAAATTATTAGTTGCTTGTCCAACCCCCCACCCACCCCGGCACAGGCGTAGGGATGTGAATAGGGTACCTAGGACTGATGATCCAAGTTTAGTACACAGACATTTAAATCTGTAAATCACTTGTCCAAACCTAGGATACTCACTCATGATTAGCACCTGCATTCAATAATGCCATTCCATTTACAACTCGCAGATCTTGTGGCCCTAGATTGTCATCAAGAACATAGTAATTTGTTGGCCTGCCAGTGGTGGAGGATTTGCAGCATGATATTTACCTGACAAGTGGCTGAACAATGATGCCAAAGTCATTCCAGTTGTTACCCATCTTGGGTTTTGATGTGCTGTTTGATGATAGGACATGTGTAGGCTGGCTTGGCATGTACTTCCTCAGGGCCAATCAGTGATCTCTATGATGATATGGGCTGTTTCAGGTACATTAGATGTATTGTCTGATTTACTTCTTGAGCCATTTCACACAATGAAGTACCTAATGTTTGGTTTTCTATTTGTCTTAACAGCTGCCAATATGACTCCCATCCAGATTCGAGAGTTTCAGCGCAGGGCAATGTGTTACCGCCACATTCTGGATGTGAAATGTGGGTTCCGCAACATGGCAAGGCGTTATCGCCATGAAAGAGCCTCCAGAGTGTGGAGGGCATTTGCCCAAGGGGGGCCTCCCGTATCTATCACAGCCACCACCACCAGCACCACCACTACAACCCAGGTGGCACCAACAGCAGCATGGACCTTTGCTGGACCATCAACATTGACAGCTCCAGGACCTGTCACAGCACCACCTGCACCTCAGCCTACAGACATGGTTGGGGGACGATGTTGGGGTTTTGGTGTTTTGAAAAAAAAAAATATATATATATGTATTTATTTGTTTATTATAAGATAGTATGTGTCTAGGTTAGTATATGTAGTCCTCCATGTGTCCCATCTTATAAGGTGGGTGGGGGGTTGATGTTTAGATCGTTTCAATAAATGTGATAAGTAAGTTTAGCTTACGTTAGTTAGGGACAGTTGTGGGTAATGTGTAGTTAGAGTAGATTAGGTTAGGTAAGGTGTTTCCTCTGGTTTTAGCTTCTGTTTTTACTGTTTAATAAATATCTAGGTAACCCTTTACAGTATGTGTCAAATGCTTGTAGATCAGGGCCTTGCCATGAGTGAACAGTGCCTAATTTGTAGTAGCTTTTGTGTCCCATGCTGCAACCATATCCCAACTGAACTGTTACATTGGCAGCTCCACCAAAGCTACTTAGCTAAGATTCGGCCATCCATTGTACCCACCACTCACAGTTACTATGGATCAAAAGTCTGGTTATTTTGTGATGTATGTTTTCAATATCACATAATTTGCTAACAGATTTGGTATGGGGGACACTGTGTTAAGTCTGCCTGCTGCCTGATGTCCAAGCGAATCCTTATAAGGTGAGTGGTAGTATGCTCTCATGTGGTATGGTATACATAACTCATACCTATCATTTGTAACAATGTTCAGCCCGGTGACTTATTTTTATGGAAACTCATACACATCCATTCATGCTGTTTGCTGTGTGTTAGCTAAAAATTGGGGCAAATGTCACATACGTAAGTTTTGATTTTCAGTAAAAATTGAAGGCACTATTTTCTGGCTTAGACATCCCTTGAGGAAGCGTTATTCTGTACAACACAGCATTATGATGTATAGTTTATATTTTCCTAGGAAATAACCCTCAGGGAGGGCAGATGATGGTACAATCCAGGCCACTGTGCATAGTCATCAGCAAAGGTTCGTTCAGGTCAGGTGTATTGACAATCAAAGATCATTGACCTGAGGTATCACTGATGGCCATCATGGTTGATGTGTTACATTACACAGAGACAAAGTTGTTGTGTAAGTGCTATTTATTTAAAAGTGCTGTAGTGCTATATGTACATTGTCCATGATTGTGTGTCCATTAGTGTGACATCTTCCATTGTGATCCTACACAAGTGCAAAAGGACATGTCATTGGACATGCTGGGGTGAAGTGTCAGACAGTGCAGAGGGACAGGATTAGCCAATGAGTTAGTGAGAGACAATCAAAGGGCAGGGTGACAAGATAAACAGTGGGTTGAAGAACAGTGCTTGAGTACAGTTGTTGCAAGACTGGCATGTTACAAAGCACAGGACCTTGGTAATAGGTGGCCATGTGGCAGGGCCTAGTGCTACCGGGTACTCTTACGGGTGAAGGTGATCTGTTCCACGTCTTTATCTTCTGATGTGTGTGTTGTCTCCTCTGCCCTTGGTTGTGGTGGTTGTGAAGGGGCAACACACATCTCAGTGTTTGAAGACGTGGAGTCAGACATCCTGGTAGCTGCCAACTGTGGGCCTCCTAAGGGCAGTACTGCAACAAGGAGGAGCTTCTGGTTCTTAAGCAACCACATCACGGTGGTAGGCAGCCAGGTCGGCCCTGAGGGGTTCAATATTGCATTCGTGCACACGTTGACAGGATTGTTGTTGTAGGTGTTGGGTCAACTCTATCACAGCTGTGCTGATTTCCTTCAACCCTTTTTCAAGTTCCTGCAAGATTTTTGTTTGCCCTTGCATAGCTGCTGCCTGTTCTTCAGTTGACATCATGCACGAACGCACCCCCTCTTGGCTGGCTGCCATAGTTTGCATCCCCACCCTCACCTCCTTGGCCAGCTCCCGCTGTACTCCAACTACAGTTCTCTCAAAGCTGGTGCCAGGATCGTCAGAGTCCTCAACTGTGTTGGAGCTGGAAGGTTATACAATTGGGGTGGTGGGTGGGTCCTCTGTGATGGCTGCTACTTCTGTGCTCCTCCTTGTGACTGAGGGTGGGGTCTGGAGGGTTCCAGGGACATCTTGGAGGGTCTGTTGGCTAATGTTTGTCAGCTCGTCATCCATGTCATCAGGGTAGTCCTGGACAGGCATATCCACAGGAGAGCCATCGTCCTATGCATTGAGATATGGTACAATTAGTGTGTCTGTGTTGTGGGCTTTGAAATGTGACATGCCTGCCTTCAGATTATGTTCACATTGTGATTTTGGTTTCTGTTCATTCATATAAGCATTCTCCCAGGCTATACCCCACCTGCATGTCACATGTATTGTGGTCAGTTTGTGAACATGTCAGCATCACATCCTCTAGGTGTTGGTGCAGGCCAAATTGTGAATTGCCACCTTCTTGTCCTACTCAACCCTCTGTCTACTTCCGTTCTCACGGTGAGGCCTGTCACTGGCAGTGGGTGCTCATAGCACTAGCACCACACTTAACAATTTGGACCTGCCCCAGTCTCTGATCTTTCACATCCACCTATATGTTGTTGAGATCTAGCATATATTATGTATAGCTTTTTTATGGCACAATATGGATGTCAGCATTGGTAATGTGTACTGCTGATGTTGGGGAATGTGTGGTACATTGGATTGCACTGATAGTCTTAGCAGTGTTCCATTTCCTCCTCTGACTGTGCAGGTGTATTTCTGTAACCAGTTACATGTGTCCTCCCCCTCAATGCTGTTGTCTGAGCAGTATGACATTTAGGATGTTGCACGGTGGCATTGGAGCTATTGTGACCCAGGCACAGGGTGGACCCTGACATATGCAGCATGTGCATGGCGTTAGTGCTGTGTACCTCCTAATGTTTATGATAATGGCTGATGTTTGTAGCAACTTTGGACAATCACATTTGACTGGATTGGAACATTTGTATTAATTTCAGAGGATTGATAACGTTGTCATCCTGAACCCTCTAATTTGGGTGTGTTTGATCCATGGGGACGTTACTGCCATTAGCTACTTGACCTTCACACACCGCAGAGGTGGTAGTGGCAACTGTTGTCAATGTTACATTCCACTTACAGGTATGGCCAGAGGTTGTTAATTGGGCCCTAGTTACTGTAGGGAAAATACTGGCTGACGTGTGACGGGCTGCCAGTTTTATGTTATACCCTGCCCTCCTGGCCTGGCTTTACCTTTGCAACATCCTTGGCATGGCAGCCTACCCCCAGGCAAAGGTTGTTGGTGTTTTGTAGTAGTGTGCCCCAGGGTTCCTCTGAACGGGCCATGCAACTGTGCCGTGCATCTTTACCCATTCCACTCCCTGAATACCATGACTTACATGCATTGTGAAGTAGGTATGTCCACCCCCCACTTACAGTTAACATTTGTGCATTTTAATTCCCCATGTGACTTACCCTGCATGTGTGTTGTCTCCTGGTAGTCTGCGCTGTCCTGTCCTTGAATCCCTGTGACGATCTCCTCCGGGATGATGGCTGCCACCATCTCCTCCATGTGGTCCAGGGCCTCCTGCAGTTCTGAACTCCCATCTCCAGTTTGCAGTGCTGCCTTCCTGTTCCTGGCCATCTTTTCCTTGGTCCTGCGCTTGAGTCATGCCAGCGTTTCTTGCACTCGATGACTGTTCTCCGTACTTCTGCCACACTGTTGATCTTGTCAACAATTTGTTGCCATATTGCCTCTCTCCTACTGATTAGCAACTTTGAGGTGACAAACAGTTGGTGCTGGTGTTCCGTCACCTCTTTAACCAGATTTTTCTGATCCTCTGCACTGAAGCAAAACTTTCTTTTCTTCTTCTCCCTGTCCTGGGTCTTCTGTGGGTCCTCCTGGCTGGTTCCTGGTCTGTTGCCATCTTCCTGGGGTCTGTGCAAGCATCTGGGATCCATTTTGGCTCTCCTATACACATTTTTCAGTGTTTGCGCTGCTTTTAGATGCAATTGCGTCAAAAAATGGCACGTATCCGGTTTGCAACATCAGAAACAGGCTCACAGTCATTTTCGCCGCGTTAACGTTGTTTTCCTTTACGACGTGACCATTGGATTGAGTAAAATAAAATCACTCACACCTGTGGTTTGCGCCGCCGTGCGTCAAATTATAAATTTGACACCCACACGGCACAAAGAAATGGCGTTAGCCGGCGGTAATATTTTTGACGCAAAACTGCGTTGGTGCAGTTTTGAGTCAAAAAGTATAAATATGGCCCCAGAGGTGGATTGGGCCAGGTCTACGCTTACCTTAAGACGTAAACGAATGTTTGAAGAAAAATGTCCTAGAAAGTAAAGTTCAGCAAGGCAGCTGGCAGTGTCCGAGTAGGAGGTATCACCATTGGGGAGCCACGGGACAAAGTCAGGGTGAAAATGTCTATATTTGGTCGTAGTCTCTTTTTTTAAAGTTGAAAATCTCCAGCAGATGAAGCTACAGGCTGTGGGTGACTAGGGCTCCATGAGGCCAGATATCCCTTCTTCAGGTACCTACTGAACAGGATTTGCTGCTGCAGAGAAGAACGTAGCAGGAGCTATACCTAAGTTAGGCTGACAGGCAATACACCTTAGGTGGATCGGTAAGCAGGTATGTCCTGGCCTCCTCTCGGATCTCAGGATACTTTTTGGGCTGAAAATGTTTTTAAGTATCAAGCCTTGGACTCAGGCATTTTGGGCATGTTTATCACCACCTCCAAGCGACCAGGACAGGGTAGCCACTGTTTGGAGGATAGGACTCCCTTCAGCCAGAATCCAGGTATAGGGTTCAAGTTGTTGGAGATTTGTGGGCCCCTGTAGCTCAGACCAGAAGGCCAGCCAAATAGCCCTTGGAGTAAATGTGATAGCTCTGGGTTCAAGCAGCAAGTCAGTCCTCCAGCAGCAAGGCAGTCCTCTGAGGATTCAAAGCAGACTTCAAGCAGCAGGACAGTACTGTGAAGTAAAAAGCAGGCCTCAAACAGAAAAGTGGTACCCAGAAGTACTAAGAAGGCCTTCTGAGTGCTCTTCGCAGGCCCAGGAGTGAACTGAAGAGTGGGTCTGAGGGTCCTATTTTTATACCTGATGCTAGCTTTGAAATGGAATAAGAGTCTGAAGTTCTTCATTCACAGATGGTTCTGAGATGTGCATCCTCCCGGCCCAGGCTCCAAAGGTCTAAGGGGAAAAAAGGCTAGTATGAAGTTCTTTGAAAGTGTCTTGAGGAAATGTAAGTGAGGCAGGGAACAGCTCTGCCCCACACATCCTGGCAGGAGGGCCCAACTAATATACCTGGGGCGTGGAACAGCAGTGTTCATCCTACCAACAGCTATTCCCCTTTATCTCACTGTCTGGGAGGAGTGCACAAAGTCCAACTGCCATGCTAATCACAGTTATGTTACCCAGGACACAAGCTGCAAAGCACCTAATAGTTAGACAAGAAAATGCCAACTTTTGAAAAGTGGAATTTTCAGAATTGTGACATAAAGTCTGATTCTACCATTAAAAAGGATTTTAAATGACAATCCTTTAGATATTAAATAGAGTTTGAATTGTTCCCAATCAAATGTTATCACTTATTAAATGCAATAAGGTAACCCAATATTATCCTATGGGAGAGGAAGGTCTCAAAGTAGTGAAAATGAACTTAGAAGTTTTTTTACTACCAGTACATGGAATAAATCAAAATACACATCCACATTTTAAGTACAATGTACCTTGCCCTCTGGGCTATTTAGGGCCCACCTTAGGGGTGACATATATGTATTAAAAATAGAGTTTTAGGCATGGCAACACATTTTGTTTGCTAGGTGGAAATGGCAGGTTACAACTGCAAACAAGCCACAATAGCAGGCCTGAGACATGTTTTAAAAGACTACTTCAGTTGGTGTCATAATATGTCTTGCGGGCCCACTAGTAGCATTCAATTTACAGGCCCTTTGTACATGCTGCACCACTTTATTGGGGACTCAAAGTTAATAAAATGAGCCAATCAGGTGTAGTCCAATCTCACCTTGTTTTATGGAGTGAGTAAAAGCACTTTAACGCTGGCCAACAGTGGCAAAGTGCACATGGTCCTAAAGTCAAAACCACCGTATTTTTATTTCACATCTGTTCTGGATTGTTCTCCTCCACACAGATTTATACACACTTTTATTCATAAATGATTTTTCTCCCTTGAAGTTTGTTACATTCATTCCCTCCTCCTTCTAAGTAAGATCCAAAAAGAGATGTGGATTCTTCATTCATTACTCCATGTAAAATGGTTGAATTTTTTTGTGAGTGAACTATTTTGCAAAATTGTTATTTCCGCTTTACTTTGTATGTTATCTGAAGAGGTGTTTCTAAATGCAATGGTTTTGACTTCTTTCTATTCCCCGCCTCCTTATCCCTCAATGCATATGAGGAATATCTCAGTCTGATTTGTCGCTGCATTCTGAGCTTTGGCAATCCATTTATTGACATCTCTGTTTGACACTCTTTATCTGTTCTTATGTTTTCATCCCCCCCTCCGATTTTGCCATTTTATTATCTGATAGTATCAGCAATATTTCTGTTACCAATTCAGTACCATGATCTGTCACTATCCCTCCCAAAAGTTTCAAAATAGATTCCAATATCTTCTCAATTGCAACATCATTGAAGTAACTAATAATGAATCATTTATGGATTGTGACAGCGGTTCGTGTCTGCTACATTGTCTTTCATTGGGAATTGGATATATTTTACTTGAAAAAAAAAATACGATTTTCCATTCCATTTTCCATTGAGTCAGCCATACAGGGGAAATACAATTGTTTTTGTTGTTAATGATACATTTTGTGGGATTGGCAATTGTTTCTTATATTTTTTTACCAGGCTGGAGCTTACATTTTCTCCAGAGATTTCTAGTTTTTGAAACAGTATTGAGCAGAATGGAATCTCAATCAAATCCTTTTGTGAAATCTCTGCTGGATTGATTACCAACACTGATTTATCTCTAACTCACTGATATTCAAAGTATTTCAGGGATATCACCACCATTGTCTCATGAACTAAACCCAGCATTTATACTATTTGTTACCTCTAAGTATTCAGATCTTCTTGATTCCATTTCCCCATTTTTAGGGAATATGTTTCTATGTTGCGGTGCTGGTGCATTCACGGGTGATATATCATCATAAATACCCTCAGAGGTTGACTGAACCTTTTGACTTGATGAAGAAGTCAGTAGTTAGGATCAGAAACCACAAATCAATAAAAAAACAATAAACAATATTGAAAACCATGAAAAAAACAACACTCAGCAAAATTAAAACTGAATAAGGTTTCAAAGCTTTATTACAATCCCAAAACCAACATCACGTAAATGGTGGGAAAAACTAATTTATAAACATACATGAAAATCATAGACTAACCAAAGCATCTGAAAAGATTCAACCTACTAAACATCAATACAGTAAGACACACCAAAAGAATAACATAGATTAGCAACAAACCCAATATGCAAATTATTATCAAATTTCAGAGCAGTTGATGGAGACATCAGTAAAACATCAAAATACAGTTTTAACAATCAATTTCAGATTTCAGGTTTGAGAGCTGGGCCATTCCGAACACTAAGTAGAATTGTGACTTGCTTATGTGGGAACCGGCTGATTCATGCGGGCAAAAGCAAAAATAAAACAGGGCAAAAATTATTTGGAAAACATCTAACGAGGATAACTGACTATAAAAAATATGATGATGTAAGCAGCTATGCTAAAAATAAACAAGAAACTACATTTAGTTATACCTCTCCTCATGGGACAGCAGTAAGCGTTGATTCATCAAGCAGACTAATCACCATCTTCTGGCATCAGTCAGCAGCAGCATCAGGACAGTGTAGAACATGAGCTGCACATAGGATAGATCAGCAGTTCAGAATTAGTTGGCCTTATTAGTACCGAATCACATATCAGAATAGGGCATTTAAGTCGATGTTGAGAAAACTCATCTGGAAACTTAGAGAAGAGAATGTGAGAGAGCAGACGTAAGCAGACCTTAACTTATTCTTAGAAGAGCTGGTGATGGACTGACATCAAGCAGGTTCTGAAAAGGACTGGAAAAGGCACACTTCAAGAAAGTTCAGAGGGGATTTGACTTCTTTTCCAAGGTTCTTCACTAATTAAAATAACCCAAATCCATTTGATTGGTCCTCATAGTGGGCACACACTGGGTGCTGATTTCAGGATCCAATCATTGCAAATGGCACCACTAAGGTTTGATACATATAGATATTCTCTCAGCAATAGTGCATAGTTTAAACTATGACTTCATATGGTTCCATTAAAATATTGCATTTTCAAATAATCCTCAACTAATATGTCGATTCCCATGGCACACAATAAACTAAGCTAATAATCTTTCACATAAGCTTAATTAAACTTCCTGTGCAACTCAGCAGCTAGAACAAATATTGTTACTTTAGCTAAACTTGAAACATGCTCTTCTCCTGGAATTCAATAGAACATTCAACATCACACTTGCAACCTAGAGAAAAGAATTCAGATTAGAGAGGGCAGTATGACAAGTACATTTTTCCATGACTGCTTAAAAATGAATCTTGAGGCCTAGTCAAGTTAAGAAAGCCTTAATGCACAGTAATACTATTAAAACATTAACACAACTGTAGTACAACTTTAATTCAAATCTGTTAGAAATAGGGTCTTTGGTTGGCAGTCAGGTTACCCCCTGTCCAAGCAAGGGCCCTCATTCTAGTCAGGGTAAGTCACACACAATTTATATTATCCTGTGCCCACCCTCTGGTAGCTTGGCACTTAGCAGTCAGGCTTAACTTAGAAGGCAATGTGTAAAGTATTTGTGTAATAAATCATACAATAACACAATATAGCACCACAAAAATACACCACACAGTGTTTAGAAAAACATATAAAATATGTATCTGGATAAATGCAGGTCAAAACGGATAAAGATGCAATAAGTAAATGTTGAGATATCACTGAAAAGTGATATAATGGGGGTGATTCTAACCCTGGCGGTCGGTGATAAAGCGGCGGCCAACCCGCCAACAGGCTGGCGGTCCAAAAATTGGAATTCTGACCCTGGCGGGAACCGCCAACACAGCCCGCCACATTAACACTCCGACCGCCACGGCGGGACCGACAAACAGCGCGGCGGTCACCGCCAACAGCCAGGCGGCAGACAATGTACCGCCCACACTATCATGACCCACCAATCCGCCACCTTTTCCGGGGCGGGAGCCCCGCCGATAAAAACACGGCGGAAACTGACTACGAATGTGAAAACGCTCACCTCTACGCACTCCACGAGTACGGAGGACAGCATGGAACCCGAATTGAACATCATACCTGCTCTCGTCTACCTGCTCATCTACCACGAGTACGAACTCCGGCGCAGACGTCAACGGTGAGTACAGCACCTACGACACACGGGAGGGGGGAGGACGAAAGGTTACGGGCACACACATATGCAACCCCCCCACCCCAATATGTACACACCAATGCCGAGCAACAAGTCACAGTGACACCAACCAAACCCCCGTAAAAAATGCAATGACATTTCTAAATTGACAATAAATATTTATGTCCAAAATAGCCTCCGATAAGTATTGGTCAACTAGCCAGAATATTTACATTTAAAAAGCGTATATACACAGCAGTGGACAACTGAAGAAATCAGTCCTGCACATTTTACGTATTAACGATTTGTCCGTGGGCCAAAGTGTAGCAACACAAGGGCAAAGCCCACACACGAGACCTGAGTCCTTTGGAGAGAACACTGCAGGGGCATCTGATGACAAAACTACATGCACCTCAGGGGGAAGGGAAGAGGGGGCACCTCAGCCACATGAGTCCACGACGCCAGACCCACGAAGGGGCCACCATGCCCACTGCCATATCCTGGGGAGTGCAAAGCCACAGTCTCTCAATGTCTCTACAGTGGTTGGATTGCCCACTGCCATATCCTGGGGAGTGCAAAGCCACAGTCTCTCAATGTCTCTACAGTGGTTGGATTGCCCACTGCCATATCCTGGGGAGTGCTTGACAGGAAGGGCCCAGCGGAGCGGTGCTTGAGACGGCGGGGCCCAGCGGAGCGGTGCTTGACAGGAAGGGCCCAGCGGAGCGGTGCTTGAGACGGCGGGGCCCAGCGGAGCGGTGCTTGACAGAAAGGGCCCAGCGGAGCGGTGCTTGACAGGAAGGGCCCAGCGGAGCGGTGCTTGACAGGAAGGGCCCAGCGGAGCGGTGCTTGACAGGAAGGGTCCAGCGGAGCGGTGCTTGACAGGAAGGGCCCAGCGGAGCGGTGCTTGAGACGGCGGGCTCAGCGGAGCGGTGCTTGACAGGAAGGGCCCAGCGGAGCGGTGCTTGACAGGAAGGGCCCAGCGGAGCGGTGCTTGAGACGGCAGGGCCCAGCGGAGCGGTGTTTGAGACGGCGGGGCCCAGCGGAGCGGTGCTTGAGACAGCGGGGCCCAGCGGAGCGGTGCTTGAGACGGCGGGGTCCAGCGGAGCGGTGCATGAGACGGCGGGGCCCTGTTCAGCGGTGCCTGTCTGCACGGCGGGGCCCTCTTCAGCAGTGCCTGTCTTCACGGCGGGGCCCTCTTCAGCGGTGCCTGTCTTCACGGCGGGGCCCTGTTCAGCGGTGCTCTTCTGCACGGCGGGGCCCTCTTCAGCGGTGCCTGTCTTCACGGCGGGGCCCTCTTCAGCGGTGCCTGTCTTCACGGCGGGGCCCTCTTCAGCGGTGACTGTCTTCACGGCGGGGCCCTGTTCAGCGGTGCCTGTCTTCACGGCGGGGGCCCTCTTCAGCGGTGCCTGTCTTTACGGCGGGGCCCTCTTCAGCGGTGCCTGTCTTGACGGCGGGGCCCTGTTCAGCGGTGCTCTTCTGCACGGCGGGGCCCTGTTCAGCGGTGCTCTTCTGCACGGCGGGGCCCTGTTCAGCGGTGCTCTTCTGCACGGCGGGGCCCTGTTCAGCGGTGCCTGTCTTCACGGCGGGGCCCTCTTCAGCGGTGCCTGTCTTCACGGCGGGGCCCTCTTCAGCGGTGCTCTTCCAGGAAGTCTAGGGAGCCAGACCTGGGCTGGACACCCTGCTCACTCGCCCTCCGACTGTGCAGTGGCAGGCCCCTTCGGGGACGGAGTCCTGGGCCCTTTGCTGTCGTCCCTTGCCGGCGGGATGGGGCTTGCGGGGCCCTCCAGCTCCGCGCTCCTGATGGATGACCTCTCCGCCCTGCTGCCCTTTCGCTCCTTAGATGGGGCTCTCGGGCCCTTGCCTCCCCTGGCTGTTGTGGCAGGTGAAGTGGCCGTTGTTGGCTCCTTGGGGGCAGCCGTCTCAGTCCTCTCACGGCGGCCCTTCAGTTGACGTGTCCTCTTGCCTGGGGGTGGGCTGGATGTCCCCTTGCTGCTCAGTGAAGTGTCACTGCCGCCAAAGGGTGGACTCCAGAAGCCATGCACCACTTGGACACTCGAAGCTGGGCTGGTGGTGGCTGAGGTGCTCTTGGGACTCTTAACCGATGGAGGGGGTCGGTCAGGGGAGGGAAAGAGGTTAAGATTAGAGAGGTAATATTTCTTAGGACCAAGGTAAAGGGTAGGAGTAGTGGTGATGGAAGTGGAGGAAGAGGATGTGGTTGTAGGAGAGTCAGGTGTGCTTTCTTTGGGTGCAGGTGACTGAGGCGTAGGCTGTCGTGAGGTGGTTGGCTGTTGTTTGGGTGTCTGCCTGCGTTTATGTGTCTTGGAAGAGGGGGTGACAGACACAGTGGGAGAGGACACAGGGGACGTGTAGATGGCAGTGGGGGTGGTGACTGCACGTGTGAGGACTGTAGTGGAGGGTGTGCTGGTGATGGAAGCACTGGCTGATGGTGGTGTGCATGCAGGTGTGAGTGTAGACGTCACAGGGAGGGAGGAGGGAGACGAGGAGGAGGGGGAAACAGAGGTGGTAGTGACTGTTGGAATGTCTGCATCTGGGTGTTGCTGGGGTGAATGCTTGAGTGTCCTGTGGTGCTTGTGTCTGGATGATCTGGCCTTGGGTGTTGAGGTGTGTGCAGGCTGGTCTGATGGTGTGGATGGGATAGGCTGAGGGACAGGAGACAGAGAAAGGGTGGAGGCAGTTAGAAGAGGGAGGCTGGAGACAGGGACAATGGCTGCCGTCAGTGCTGAGGCCTGAGCAGTGAACGATCGTTGAAGGGCAGCCTGACCCGAATGAATGCCCTCAAGGTAGGCATTGCTCCGATGTACCTCCCTTTCCACCCCCTGGATGGCATTCAAAAGGGTAGTCTGCCCAACAATGAGCGTCCTCACAAGGTCAATGAGTTCCGCACTGAGGGCAGCAGGGGTAACTGGGGCAGGGGCTGAGGTGCCGGGGGCGAAGGAGACGCACGCCTTCCTGGGCGAGCGGGCACGGAGCGAAGGCTGAGGGGCTGCTGGGAGGGCGGAGCTGGAGCGCTGGGTGGCGGCTGTACCTGTGGAGGCGGGGGGCCCGGATGTTGCCGCCACCGCTAGGGAGCTCCCAAACGAGGACGTGTCCGTGTCACTGGTGTCTTCACCGGTCCCCGTTGTGGTGCTCCCCTCGCCCTCCGGATCACTGGTGCCCTCGGTGTCTGTTCCAGTGCCCACCGGGGCATTGTGACTTGCAGCTCCCTCGTGCTCCGACGCCAATTCTCCTCCGCCTGATGATGCTAATGCACAAGAAGACAAAGAATAAGGGTGGGGGGAGAAATAAAACAAAGTTGAGTGTATGCCTTGTCAATACCGTTGGCGGAGAGGACAGACACAGGTGCCTCATGCACTAAGCCGCGAAATTAGGGTACACTACTCAGTACTTCTGACTAGGCCAACAGGTCTAGGGACAACAGACGCGCACATGGGTGATGCAGGACCATGGATAGCTGTACTTGGCACCCTACAGAGGTGGGGGGCGGGGGCACAGGGCCATGTCTAAGGGAGGGGACTACACTACAGAAAGCGCCCTGGCCTAGTGTCACCCACGGCCCTCCTCCCCCACCCAGACGCCTCAACTGTGCTTAAGGATAGCAGAATGTGCAGGTACTCACCCCCTTGTGTCTGCTGTGATGTCCTCAAGCGCCCATCCAAATCAGGGTAGGCCACCGCCAGGATCCGGGACATCAGGGGGGTCAGGGTACGACTGGCACCCCTCCTAGGTCGGGAGGCCATCCCCAGCAGTGACTCGGCGGTCTTTCGGGTTCCGCGGCGGATGTCCTCCCACCTCTTGCGGCAGTGGGTGCCCCGTCTGGTGTAGACCCCCAGGGCCCGGACTTCCTTGGCGATGGCACGCCAAATGTCGATTTTCTGATGGGCGCCCACCTGTTAGACATGTACAGGGTGGGAAAGAGAAAACGTGAAATTTCGGCATGTTTGGAGTACATGCCCCCCCTCCCCAACCTTGCCATGTGGCCCATTCTCTCATCTGTCGTGCGTTGCACTCCTCATTTTCTCCCCACCCCAACAACTAACATCCACCCCACTCCACACAGGCATAACCCATTCAATGTGCACTCAGTGTACTCACCTGTTGGTCTGGAGGACCGTAGAGTAGCGCATACTGGGGGAAGACCCCATCCACTAGTTTCTCCAACTCTTCAGACGTGAAGGCAGGGGCCCTTTCCCCAGTCGCATCAGCCATTGTCACTTCCAGACCGAGGTCACAGCAGCACTTGCAGTATAGGTCCTCTCCTGTGGATGATCAGGTATCGAGTGATTAGGCAGATAGAAAATGGCGGTCACGGCCGTGGCGGTGCGTACCGCGGCGGTGCGTACCGCGACCGCCGGCGCACATCGTCATTGGCTCCTGAATCCCATAGGGTTCAATGTTAACCAATGCGGGTTCGTATAGCGGTCTTCGACCGCCTACCGCCACGGTGTGCCACGCCAGCGCATTGACCTCACATCCCATTGTCCCACTTCACCGGTCAGGCAGCTGCCATTTCAAGGGCCCACATGGCTTAATTTCAACTGCGTCACACAGGCCTAGGCCTTGCATTGCCACACATCCAAACATAGCCATCCATACCTTTTCGTGTACTGTGCATGCAGTGGTGAACGTACCTGTGACTTGCTTGACTCTGTGCTCCATGTTGTCCTTCCTAGGCACCGTCCGCTGGGACTTGCGAGGAGAAGGATGAATCCTCGCGTGTACCGCCCGCTGGTGGACCTGTCGACAATGGAAGAACGCCACATCATACTACGATACCGACTTGACCGAGCCACTATACATGAACTGTGTGCCCAGCTGGAGCCAGCCCTGATGTCCCCCATCCGCCAACCCACAGGAATTCCCCCTCTAGTGCAGGTTCTGTCAGTCCTCCATTTTCTGGCAAGTGGCTCATTCCAGACAACAGTGGCCATGTCATCTGGAATGTCTCAGCCTATGTTTTCAAAAATCTTGTCTAGAGTGTTGTCTGCCCTCACGAAACACATGCAGCGCTACATTGTATTCCCTGAGGAGGTCGATTTGGCCACTGTGAAGGGTGATTTTTATGCCCTTGGACATATTCCCAACATAATTGGTGCCATTGATGGGACCCATGTGGCTTTAGTACCCCCAAAAGACGATGAGCAGGTGTACAGAAACAGGAAAAGTTACCATTCGATGAATGTTCAGGTGGTCTGTTTGGCTGACCAGTACATCTCCCATGTGAATGCCATGTTCCCTGGGTCAGTGCATGACGCGTATGTGATGCGAAATAGCAGCATCCCTTATGTGATGGAACAGCTACAGAGACAACGTGTGTGGCTAATTGGTGACTCTGGTTACCCCAACCTGCCTTGGCTATTGACCCCAGTGAGGAATCCCCGGACCAAGGCAGAGGAACGGTACAATGAGGCCCATGGGCGAACTAGGAGGGTCATTGAAAGAACCTTTGGCCTCCTGAAGGCCAGGTTTAGGTGCTTACATATGACAGGGGGATCCCTGATGTACTCACCAAAGAAGGTGTGCCAGATCATCGTGGCCTGCTGCATGCTTCACAATCTGGCATTGCGACGTCAGGTGCCCTTCCTGCAGGAGGATGGTCCAGATGGTGGTTTTGAAGCAGCTGTGGAGCCTGCGGAGAGTGAAGAGGAGGAAGACGAAGAGGACGACCCAGACAACAGGGACAGAGTTATCCATCAGTATTTTCAGTAGCACACAGGTAGGAATCACCCACGCCATTTACCATTTACTGAATGCCCCCTGCACCTTTACTTTGTGTATTTCCCCCCAGTTCTTTTAAACTGAAGTTTACTTTTCCCTTCCCTTTTCAGTGCTGTATGACCCACTGCGTGACTTCTGCTTGGTTGGCCCATGGACTAATGCTTATTGACATCGGTATGTTGTCCACACATAAATAACAGAACATTATTGATAAGTAATGTGTTATACATTTGTAAATAATACAGGCTGACTCCAGAATGATTTATGTGCAATGAGTGATTTATTTTTAGTGCTATATTTTGGTACATGATATTAAAACGGTGAAGGGTGAGCGTGGAGTTATGTCCATGGCAGAGTCCAGTTCTCGGTCGCACAGGTGCATTGTTCATATGGCTGTGGAAGGATGGAGCAGGGGCAGTTCAAGGTTGGACAGGGTGACACTGTGGGACAGTGGAATGACATCCGGGGGGATATTAGACTGGCGGGGGTCTTGGCATCCTACTCTGTCTTCCTTTGAGATCTCAGGTTCCTCTTGCGGGGTGGTTGTTCTTCAGCAGGAGGTGGGGTTCTGGTGGCCCGTCGTTCTGTGGGGGCATCCTGACCACTAGCGCCGGCGGAGGTGGTAGGCTGTTCCTGGCTAGTGACAGGGGCCCTTTGCGGTGCCACATGCTCCCGCAATGTGGTTTCTATCCGGTTGAGGGCCTGGACTATGGTCCCCATTGCGGTAGCGATGTCCCGGAGTTCATTGCTGAACCCCATGTACCGTTCCTCCTGCTGTGCCTGGATCTCGGTGAACCTGGCCAGTACCGTCGCCATCGTCTCCTGGGAGTGATGGTATGCTCCCATGATGGTGGTGAGGGCTCTTGGAGAGTCGGTTCCCTGGGCCTGTCCTCCCCCCCCTGTCGCACAGCAGCCCTCCCAGTTGCCCTGTTTCCCCGGGCCTCTGTCCCCTGGACGGTGTGCCCACTACCACTGCACCCAGGTCCCTGTTGTTGTTGGGGTGTTGGGTCAGCGTGGGTGCCCTGTAGTGGCGGACACACCGCTGATTGACGCGTCCGCGGGACAGAGGCATGGGCCCGCTGGGTGGGAGCTGTGCTGGTGTTCCCAGAGGGATTTGGGTCTGCTGTGGCCTGTGTCTGTGTGTGGGGAACCGACTGTCCAGAGGTCCCCGATGGTCCGGGCTGGTCGTCAGGTTCGAGGTCGACAGAGCTGCTGTCCTCGCTGGGGGCCTGTTCTGGGGGTGGGATGGACATCTCTGGACCCTCCATGGCAGTGTGTTGGTGTTCGGGCCCTGCAGGGGTGAAGGAGTATGGTTATTGTTTCTGTGTGTGCCATGGCGTGTATTTTGGGTGCCCTTGTCCCCCAGTGCTGGCATTCCCTTGTGGGAGGTGTTGTGAGGGTTTGGGGGGGTGTATGGGTATGTGCAATGGTCATGCTTTGGTGGTGGCTGTCTATGGTTTGTGTTGGCATTCAGGGGTTGGTGTTGTTTAGGGTGGGTTGTGCTGGTGAGACATTGGCAGGGAGGTTATGTGCTGGGGGGTGATATTGGGGGGGTTGGCATGCTGGTGGTTGGGGGGGTGAAGTAGTTGAGATTCGACTTACCAGAGTCCATTCCTCCGTGTACTCCAGCGAGGCCATCAGGATGCAGGATGTTTACCACCTCTTGCTCCCATGCTGTGAATTGGGGTGGGGTGGGTGGGGGTCCGCTGCCAGTCTTCTGCACAGCGATGTTGTGCCTGGAGATCATCAAGCGCACCTTCCCCCGTAGGTCGTTCCATCGCTTTCTGATATCTTCCCGATTTCTGGGATGCTGTCCCACAGCGTTGACCCTGTCTACGATCCTTTGCCATAGCTCAGCCTTCCTTGCTATGGTGGTGTGCTCCACCTGTATGCCGAAGAGCTGGGGCTCAACCCTCATGATTTCCTCCACCATGACCCGGAGTTCTTGGTCCGAAAACCGTGGGTGTCTTTGGGGTGCCATGGGGTGGTGTGGATGAGGTGTGGGGTGGTGTTTGTGGTGATGTGCGTGGTGATATGTGGTGAGGTGTGCGTAAATGTGGTGTGGGTGATGAAGTTGGGTTCCTGTGTGTGTTGGGGTTTTCTAATGCTGTGCTCGCTATCGCTATATCTCTCGCTCTCGCCTTCGCTCCGATTTCCAACTAGTGGGGGTTTGTGGGTGATGTGGGTGTGTGTTTTATAGTTGATTGGATGTGTGGGAGCGTTGTTTGTATGTGTCTCAGGTGTGCGTATTTCAAAATGTCCAATGTGGCAGTGTTTTGTAGATGTGTGTGTATTTTGACTGCGGCGGTGTGTACCGCCAATGGAATACCGCGGTTGAAAGACCGCCGCGTGGATTCGTGGATCAGAATGGCATGGGCGTGTTTGTGTTGGCGTGACGGTGGAGGTTTGGTCATCTCCAGTTTTCCGCGGCCCGCTGATGTGGCGGCCTTCCTTGGATGTCGGATTTTTGGCGGTTTCACAGTTGGTGGTCAGAATGACCGTGGCGGTCTACCGCGGCCGCGGCGGTAGTATGGCGGACTTCTGACCGGCGGTAAGGGCCTTTTACCGCCGAGGTCAGAATGACCCCCAATGTGTCTTAAGTCTTTTAAAAGCAAGCACAGTCTCTTTCAAGCACAAAGTACCTGGTTTGCTTGAAAAATCTCTGCTAAGAACCGCAGAGGAGGAGATGCGTGGAAACAAATGGGTGTGCATCGATTTCTTGGGACGCACACAGCGATGCGTCATTTAGTTTTCATGCAGGGACGGCTGTGGGTTAATTTCCAGCACTCGGTCGAGGATCCTCTTCAGATTGCAGGGTTTTTAAACGCCATGGGGACGATGCATGGATTTCCTGTGCTGGCAGGATGAAGTCACAGGAGCTGTGTCGATCTGGTGACCATTGCGTCGAATTTTCTACCACACAGCAGCGGCTGCATCAGTCCATCCCTGGAAGTCGGGCTGCATCCTTCAGGCTCGGCTGTGCGTCGATCCAGTGAGCCATGCATCAAATTTCCGGTTGCTACGCAGGTGCTGCCTCGATCTTCTTGTTGCAAAGTCAGGCTGCGTCGTTCCAGTTAAGATTGCAGTTAAATTTTCACCGGAGTGCAGGCTGTGTGTCGTTTCTGGCAGGCTGTGCGTCGAATTTTGCTGCACAAGGACTCCTTCTTGTAGAGCTGATAATTTTTTGGTCCCGAGACGTCAGGGAACAGGAGGCAAGCTCCATCCAAGCTCTTGGAGAGCACTTCTTCACCACAGCCAGAGAGCAGCAAGGTAGCAGGGCAACAGCAAGGCAGCAGTCCTTCACAGAAAGCAGTCAGGTGAGTTCTTTGGGCAGCCAGGTAGTTGGATGCAGGTTCTGGTTCCAATTTCTTCTCCAGGAAGTGTCTGAGTTGGTAGGGGCAGAGGCCTTGTTTAAATACCCAAATGTGCCTTAGAAGTGGGGGAGACTTCAAAGAGTGGCTTAGAAGTGCACAAGGTCTCCTTTTAGTTCAATCCTGTCTACCAGGGTCCCAGTAGGGGGTGTGGCAGTCCTTTGTGTGAGAGCAGGCTACTGTCCTTTGACATGCAAGTGTTAGGCCGTCCACCCTCCCAGCCCAGGAAGACCCATTAAAAATGCAGATGTATGCAAGTGAGACTGAGTATCCTGTGGGGTGTGTCTGAGTGAATGCACAAGGATCTGTCAACTAAACCTAGCCAGAAGTGGGCTGTAAGGCACAGAAAGATTTAAGTACAGAGAAATGCTCACTTTCTAAAAGTGGCATTTCTAAAATAGTAGTATTAAATCCAACTTCACTAGTCAGCAGGATTTTGTATCACCATTCTGGCCATACTAAATATGACCTTCCTACTCCTTTCAGATCAGCAGCTAGTACTCAAACAATGTATGAGGGCAGCACCTACGTTAGACTATGAAGGGAGCAGGCCTCACAGCAGTGTTAAAAAGAATTTAGGAGTTTTACACTACCAGGACATGAAAACTACCCAGGTACATATCCTGCATTTTGCCTACACAGCACCCTGCCCTATGGGCTACCTATGGCATACCTTAGGGCTGTCTTATGTGTAGAAAAAAGGGGAGTTTTAGGCTTGGCAAGTACTTTTAAATGCCAAGTCGAATTGGCAGTGAAACTGCCTACACAGGCCTTGCAATGGCAGGCCTGAGACAAGGTTAAGGGGCTACTTCAGTGGGCAGCACAATCAGTGCTGCTGGCCCACTAGTAGCATTTAATCTACAGGCCCTGGGCACATTATTGCACTTTACTAGGGACTTATACGTAATTTCAATAGTCCAATTGGGTATGTGTGATCGCTCAACCCCGATCACTCCTCTGGCAGCGGCAGTTGACTCCGTGTCGGGTTTACCCGACACGTCAGATCCGCGTTCCCATGTTACCATGGGAACGCTCGCAGCATGACTACCGCGTTTCCCTGTTTCCAGGGAAATGCTCGAGACCTTCCGGACCGCGGGAGGTCAAAAGGACTCAGTACGCGACGAAGGAGAGGCAGGAGTAAACGGAGAGAGGAAAACGGATCGAGGAGGAGGAGCAGAGCAGCGGGAGACAATGGAGCAAGAGGCAGACGACATCGGAGACGAGGAGAACGAGGCCACACAAGAAGGAGCGCCGGAGGCAAGGACCAAAGAACCCAGCAACGACCCCGGAGGGTCGTGGCTTACAAAGGTACGGTCCCTCCTAGGGACAAGAGAAAGAAAAGTTAAAAACCCACTAGGGAAGGGAGCTGGGGAGGGTTGACAGGGGAAGGGGGTAAAGGAAGGGGCACAGTCTCTTTAAATACAAGAGAGACTGACTATCCTGACCTACCTGGGAGCACCGTGGGTCACCTAACTGAATCACAGGCATTTTTTGTTTTGATACAGAGCACGGGTGAATTCACTCTCTCTCTATCTCCCTACTTACCTTTTCCCTGTTTTCCTATCTAAAGAGAAACCCCAGAAATATCTTTATACTAACCGTGGCGTTCTTCTGTTTCTCTTGCCGGTACCTCCCTGGAGCCGCCCCGAGTTCTCAGAATCCACTGACCTAGGAGACAAGAGGAGGAAGAACGACAGAGTTAGAAGAAGAGAAATTAATCGGGTTACGCCATAACAAACTGTACTCTTTTGAAACACCGGGCAAAGAAAGAATAATAATAAAAAAGCCTTACTTACCGTACTACCCAATCTCCGTCTGGTTTATACCGTTCAGCCTGTCACAGTGATGTCAGAAGTGGGATATAACCACGACGGCTGAGGAACGGTATAGACAATGAGTGAAAGTCCTACCCTGGAGGACATGATTAAACAGCTGGCAGAAGGCCAGCGCCATTTACAGCTGGTGTGGGAAGCTCACCAGCGAGAGGCCAAAGAAGAAATGGGAAGCAGTGGATGAGGTTAGCGACACGGTAGCGATGGGCCGTCTTGTATCTCCTAGTAAGGAGGTAGATATAGAAATGTTTCCCTTTGGGGATCAACAAAAGGAAAATATGCCCTGTATCAACACTTCTCTGACAATGTCAAAGAAGGATCAGTTGTACTCCCTGTTAAACCAGTACCCACCTTTTTTTTTTTAGACATACCTGGCAGAACTTCCCTGATCTATCACAGAATAAGAACACCACCAGGGCAAACTATCCGACTACGGCCTTATCGTATTCCCGAGGCTAGGAAACATATCATAGAAGAAGAAATAGAAAAAATGATACACTTAGGAGTAATTGAGCCCTCTGTCAGTCCCTGGTGCTCTCCAGTAGTCCTGGTCCCAAAACCTGACGGAACAGTTCGCTTTTGTATTGACTTCCGCCAACTCAATGCGATATCTATGTTTGACACTTATCCTATTCCCCGTGTGGATGATGTCCTAGAGAAACTAGGGAGAGCGAAGTATATGTCTACGTTGGACCTCACTTAAGGTTATTGGCAGATTCCCCTTTTTCCCGAAGATAAAGAGAAAACAGCCTTCTCTACGCAATCCGGTCTTTATCAATTCACAGTGCTACCCTTTGGTCTCCACGGAGCCCCGGCAACCTTTCAGAGGTTAATGGATAGGTTATTAAAACCCTTCCACACATTCTCTGCAGCCTATCTCGATGATGTCGTCATTTTTAGCAACACCTGGCTTGACCATCTACACCATCTCAACCAAATTTTGGCCACACTGACAGGAGCCGGGTTGACGGCTAATCCTAAGAAGTGCATGTTAGGGAAGACTGACATATCATATCTCGGCTATAAGATAGGCAATGGTACGCTACAACCACAAATGACTAAGATTGAAGCAATTCAAAACGCACCAATCCCAAACACGAAAAAAGATTTGCGTTCTTTTCTTGGGTTAGTGGGCTACTACCGTAGATTTATACCGGGTTATTCCACTATTGCGGCCCCCCTTACTGATCTGTTATCCAAACATGACCCCAACAAGTTGGTACCTTTCACAGAAAGTCAAAGGACTAGTTTTGAACACTTAAGATCCTCTCTTACCTCGGAGCCTGTTTTGCAATGTCCTGATTTTTCTAGACCTTTTCATCTATACACGGATGCTTCTAATGTGGGCCTTGGGGCGGTGCTCGCGCAGCCTGACCCAGAAGATAGGGATCACCCCATTGTGTTTATCAGCAGGAAACTTCTTCCCCGAGAATGTCATTACCCCACCATTGAGAAAGAGTGTTTGGCCATTAAATGGGCAGTGGAGAACTTGCAGTATTATCTCTTGGGTAGACCTTTTCTACTATATACAGATCATGCTCCTCTTACCTGGCTTGCCTCACATAAGGATTCCAACTCTAGGATCTTACGCTGGTTCCTTGAACTGCAGCCTTTTTCATTCCAGGTCTGCCATGTCCCTGGGTCGCAATAGGGTCCTGCAGATTATTTGTCCAGGTTTCCTTGCTCTACTCCGGTCCTCGAGCAGGACCGTTCTTGGGATGGGGTGTGTGATCGGGCAACCCCGATCACTCCTTTGGCAGCAGCAGTTGACTCCGTGTCGGTTTTACCCGACATGTCAGATCCGCGTTCCCATATTACCATGGGAACGCTCGCGGCGTCACTACCGCGTTTCCCTGTTTCCAGGGAAACGCTCGAGACCTTCCGGACCGCGGGAGGTCAAAAGGACTCAGGACGCGACGAAGGAGAGGCAGGAGTAAACGGAGAGAGGAAAACGGATCGAGGAGGAGGAGCAGAGCAGCGGGAGACAACGGAGCAAGAGGCAGACGACATCGGAGACGAGGAGAACGAGGCCACACAAGAAGGAGCGCCAGAGGCAAGGACCAAACAACCCAGCCACGACCCCGGAGGGTCGTGGCTTACAAAGGTACGGTCCCTCCTAGGGACAAGAGAAAGAAAAGTTAAAAACCCACTGGGGAAGGGAGCTGGGGAGGGGTGAGAGGGGAAGGGGGTAAAGGAAGGGGCACAGTCTCTTTAAATACAAGAGAGACTGACTATCCTGACCTACCTGGGAGCACCGTGGGTCACCTAACTGAATCACAGGCATTTTTTGTTTTGATACAGAGCACGGGTGAATTCACTCTCTCTCTATCTCCCTACTTACCTTTTCCCTGTTTTCCTATCTAAAGAGAAACCCCAGAAATATCTTTATACTTACCGTGGTGTTCTTCTGTTTCTCTTGCCGGTACCTCCCTGGAGCCGCCCCGAGTTCTCAGAATCCACTGACCTAGGAGACAAGAGGAGGAAGAACGACAGAGTTAGAAGAAGAGAAATTAATCGGGTTACGCCATAACAAACTGTACTCTTTTGAAACACCGGGCAAAGAAAGAATAATAATAAAAAGCCTTACTTACCGTACTACCCAATCTCCATCTGGTTTATACCGTTCAGCCTGTCACAGTATGATCCAATGTTACCATGTTTAAAGGGAGAGAGCATATGCACTTTAGCACTGCTTAGCAGTGGGAAAGTGTGCAGAGTCCTAAAGCCAGCAAAAATGAGGTCAGAAAAAGAGAATGTGGAAGGCAAAAAGTCTGAGGATGACCCTGCAGAAAGGCCATTACCAAGAAAATCAAGCTTGCAAAGCAAATTATTTTGTTACACAATATTCATGTTATGTCAAAGCAATTTTGAACATACACTTAATTATCTAGACACATAATTCATTATGATCAATGTAAGTGTTTTTAATTAATACTCATAATACATTTTATTTTCTACAGTTTTCTCCTGAAATAATCCTTACAGGTTAATATTTATTAATAATTCACTAAAAAATAAATGCACAATATTTTCTTGTTAAACGTAGTATCGGACTACAACATGTAGGCTCACTGTAATTCAAACATGCACATTTTAGTTTCTACATTATTTTCTGTTAGGCCTTTAAATTGCAGATTTATTAGTTGCCACATGCTACTTCTATGTCACTAAATAATTAATAAAATGTGATCTCCCTTAATCCACCCTCTAAAGTCAGTCTATGCCGTCACAAAAGAATTACTCTCATTTATGATGAAACAAGTCAAAACCTTGTAGTTTGGTAACACATTGGCCCAGGTTTGCGTTGATTGGTACATCTCTTCGTTGACTAACCTATTCTCCATTTCTACCCTCCTTTGTTTATTCTTTGCCTTTGTCTTTTTCAGAAATTGTAAGCCTTGTAAAATCCAAGGGGCATTTTTATACTCTGTTTGCGCCGAATGTGCATTTTGACTCATATTTGGCGCAAACCATGCACCATATTTAAACTTTGACACCCAAAGCCGCGAACGCCAAAATCCCGCTGTGTGCATCATTTTCTGGATGCGGGAAACCATCTTGCATTAATGACATGCAAGGTGGCCGTTCCCGTCCAAAAAATGACTTAAAAACCTGTGCGCCTTATTTACGCTTCCGGGAGGTGGAGTCAGAAAATGATGCACAACCCGATTTGCGTCAAAAAATAATGCCTGGGTCAGGGCAGGCGTTAAAATGGGGCAAACACACCTGTATTTAATGAAACCACACAGAAGCAACAGCGGAACCAAAAGGAAGACATGGAGGTGCTTTTCATCCAGCATGTACGCAGAGCACAGGAACAACAACCGCAGCTTCCACAACACCAACAGGGACCCCAAAGGCAACGCAGAAGGCAGGAGAGGATATTCCGCACCAGGACAACCCTTGTGGGACTCCGCCAACAAGACATCGTTCAGAGGTACAGGCTGAACTGGCAAGCCATTCAGCAGCTGCTGCGCAACATTAAGCCACAGTTGGCACCCAGCTTGCAGACACCCCACACCATTCCACCAGAAACCAAGCTGCTAGCTGTACTACACATGTTCGCAAGTGGCTCCTTTCAAACCACTGGCACCCCGGTTGTTGGGATCTCACAGCCATCATTCTCCGCCTTCCACCCCAAGGTACTGGAGGCCATCATCTCACTCACACCCCGCCACATCTGCTTCCCCAACACACAGCAGAAGCAGCAGGAGACAAAAACAGGGGTTTTACCTAATTAATGGCTTTCCACACATCCTTGGTGTCATTGACTGCACACATGTATGCATTGTGCCACCTGCTGCAACTGAATATGTATACTGCAACAGGAAGCACACACACTCCATCAATGTGCAGGCCATTGTCGATTACCAGGGATTGATCACCAACATCGTGGCAAAGTATCCTGGGAGTGTACATGATTCATTCATCCTCCGTCACTGCACCATCAATCAACACTTCCAGGATGGACGATATGGAAATGGACTACTTGTTGGCAAGTACAGAAACTTACATATATACACACTGCACAGCAACCCTCTACAACACGCATCACATACACCACAACATCGACATGTGGACAGGAACACACTGCGGTTGTGCCACCGCTAGGCATGTTTCATATCTTCACCCAATGGGAGACACACCTAGGGACAAATGACCATTCCAAATAACAACTGATGCCACTCCACAGACACAAGGGAACAATTAAAAAACAACACAATGACAAACACATGGCCCCAACTGGCAGTACATCTTGGAAGAAGAAACTTTCAATATCACATCAATAAAACTCAATCCAACACCCTTCAAATCAATACGTACCATGTAAGGGGTGTGTAATGTTTTTAGCTGCAGGTCAAACACCATGACACACATAGCATGATGAGGAGTACAATGAAGGTCATGTGCAATCATTGAGGTCATTCCAATATCTCACATCACACCTGCTCTCACATTGCCCACTACCAAGAAGCAAGTGGACTGTGCAAAGAACACATCTTGATGGGACAATATTGAAAGTGCACATTCCTACACATACGCATTGCGACAAATTAACACACACACAACAGATGTACTGCCATAGGGACTTTCTGAAACTCTGAATGACAACCTCACAACCAAGTTAGCCATCGGAACCTGCGCATGTTCAGTAGTATAAGAACACGTAATGACCTGAGTCATCTTGGCAGGGGCAGAGAAATAGGTCTGCAGTGAACTTGTCACTCATGTGAAACCAGTGTATAGTCAATTGTTAACACGTCAGTGCTCACAACATATGGAGATGTTTTGCACAATGTCACCTTGCCAAATCAAAGGGTCTCACAGATGCTTAAATTAATCTATTGCATATGTCAAATTGTATGGGATCTCCAGGGTACATAGATGCGACAGTGTTACCACCACTGTAGAATTGATTCTGTGTATGCAACTATCATCTCACCCCCAGTTAAGACACAGGGACACCTGTATCACAATGCACAATGCAAGGGAGTACACACTGTAATGCAACTCTCCAAAAACACTGCAGACATCCGGTCAAAAGCCAAACTCCCATTCAGATAAGGAAACAACCCTTTGCTGATGGTGCATCCTAGAAGCCACAAGCATCAATCGACACAATAACACAAACACCAATGAGTCACAGACCACACAAGAGACCTAATGCCATGCAAGGTGATATTTATGGGGCAAGCTACATCAACATGTTCTCACTCATTTTCTCTTTCAGCTGATCAGGGGTATGGGATCCAACCATGGATTGTGACACCATTTGGCAACCCAAGCACTGCATCAGAGGGTGCCTATAATGAGGCACATAGGAGGACACGCACCATTTTCGAGAGGACCTTTGGCATCCTGAAGTCAAGATTCAGGTGCCTCAACATCACCGGAGGCAGCCTCCTATACTCACCAGAAATAGGCCCTGATTCTGACCCCGGCGGTCTGAGACCGCCGGGGCCAGGGTCGGCGGGAGCACCGCCGACAGGCCGGCGGTGCCCCGCAGGGCATTCTGACCGCAGCGCTTTGGCCGCGGTCAGATTTGGAAAACCGGCGGTCTCCCGCCGGTTTCCCGCTGCCCTCGAGAATCCTCCATGGCGGCGGAGCGCGCTCCGCCGCCATGGGGATTCTGACACCCCCTACCGCCATCCTGTTCCTGGCGGGTCTCCCGCCAGGAACAGGATGGCGGTAGGGGCTGCCGCGGGGCCCCAGGGGGCCCCTGCAGTGCCCATGCCAATGGCATGGGCACTGCAGGGGCCCCCGTAAGAGGGCCCCACTCTGTATTTCAGTGTCTGCTTTGCAGACACTGAAATACGCGACGGGTGCCACTGCACCCGTCGCACCTTCCCACTCCGCCGGCTCAATTCTGAGCCGGCGTCCTCGTGGGAAGGTTGATTTGCCCTGGGCTGGCGGGCGGCCTTTTGGCGGTCTCCCGCCAGCCCAGGGCAAATCCCAAAATACCCTCAGCGGTCTTTCGACCGCAGAGCGGTATTTTGGTGGGGGAAGTCTGGCGGGCGGCCTCCGCCGCCCGCCAGACTTAGAATGACCCCCATAGTGTGCAAAATAATTTTGACCTGTGCCATCCTGCACAACATATGCGTAAGAAGGAACATTCCCCTATATGAACCCGACCCACAAATGCCTGAAGAGGAGGAAGAGGAGGATGCTGGCCATCAACATGAGGGGGACCATCCAAACACAGCAGCAGGATCACCTTAGAAACAACAGATTGCACAAAATGTATTTCGACCCTACTCACCCATCACCACTGTCTAACTATATGTAAATAAACACCTAAACTAATCACCATATCATGGTCTGGAAAATCATTTTTGAATAACAGTATCTCTAGCTATCAGCTTCAGAGTGTAGCCTTAGGGAGCATTGCTAAAATACTGATTAGGACACAGAACTTTGCTAAACTAGTTAGCTGCGTATGAATGTACAGCCACATTCACTCACACTGTAAATGACATATATCCTGTACATGTCACATTTGAAGGGCGATAGCAGAAGACCACAACTATTTCACACTTACATGTTGGCAACAAGGTTCATTTTAGCATATGGCACACAACTAAGACACCATCAGTCAATAATGGAAAACAAAATCATTGTACATGAGACAGTGGATGTGCTATTGCATTAGTAACAGGAATGTATGACCAGACCCTTGACAGCAGTAACTATCTTTGCAAGGACAATGTGTGACTAGATTTCCATATAAGCAGCAAAGTCATAGCACAAGTGCCTCAGGTATGACAAGCATTGCTCACATGACGTCGTTTGCACATGTCAGCCCATGTCCTAAGTCTTGACACACCCATGTTCCCGGTCTCACGCCACCCGTCTTCAGAGGTCCCTGGAATGGTAATATGTGTACCCAGATAATACCTCCTCTACACACTCCCAGACTCACAATCTAAATCCAGTGTGCTTCACCCTTTCGTATGGTATGCCATAGTCATTGTACTTCTCTCTGCATGGACGTCACGTTAAATAATCCACTGGCTTGTAGTTTTCTAAGACCTATTATCACTTGTACAGTGATTCCCATGTGAAAGGTACAGTTGGCCCTTTAAACTTGAATCTCACATACAGGACTTGTGAGAGACTGATGCTGCACACACCTGTGAGCACATCCATGGAGACCAGCCATTTGAACATGCACTGATGCTCGGAACAGCATAGAAGCTGCCATTTTATCTATAACACTGTTATGCCTTGCCGAATAAATCAGCTGTGTAACACAGCCCTTGGGTTAATGTCTTACCTACCAAAACACACAACAAACACAGTTTTCCATTTCAACTGTCTTGTTCTTCCTTTGACCAGTCACAGTCTGACCACTATGTATTTACCTTGTGAACTGTCTGGATCTTGATTGACCCTGCATCCTGTTAGCCTGGCTGGCTCCTGTCTTTGCGTTACCCTAAAGTTTCCTGGTGGCTACTTTTGTATCATAGTTGCTTTCCCAAACCTCATATTCCTCCTGGGGTATTGTGTCAGGTGGGTCTCCAATGCATACTCAATTTTTTTTATAGCATAATCAGTTTATTTATCGTACCAGGGGTGGGAACTTGTCTCCAAATACCCGAATCATGGACTATCCCTTGTCTGGGTCTCATGTATGCATGATTGATAAATTGTGACAGTCTACCAAAGCTGTATGCAGGGATTGGGTGTGGTGCCTCCCGCACAACTAACAACATCAGATAATGTGCATGAAATGTCTACACATGTTAGGACCCTGACAGTTCACACGCTGATTCACATTGCTCCCAACATATTGATGGGGCGTGCATGGTGAATGGCTGTGAGATTAATCAGCACAGAGGCAATGATGCTCCCAGATGCAGTGGGAATTTCAGAGGCCAACCTGTGTACAAATGTTGTGAGGACACCTGCTGGTACAAGAATCCTGAGATATTAACTGTATCAGCACACCAAGGTTGCCCTGTTGACAGTCTCATAACATGTCTGCAGTGACAGGGTTGGACCATCCCAATGTATGTTCTCAAATCCTCATTGGCTTTACTTCTATAGATTTGCGAAGGATACTTCGGAGATACAGGAAATGGCGCCACAGACTCATGACTAGACCTGCACATAACTGTGACAACATAGATCCCAATAATTATACAGGTGAAACATTGGCCCACACACATGAACCAGACACCTCTGTGCATTTGACCACTGGAAATATGTGAACATGTGCTGCTTGGTCTGCTGGTCCTCCACTGCCACAGGAGAGACATGGCTCAGTTATATGACCTCAACTGTGGCGTAACAATACAAATGTGGCCTATCCTTGGGTCTCCGTGACACAAACACGGTACCCACATAGTATGTGCCCGTGCCTGACTCATGGTGGCTCAACAAACAGGTGCCTAGGAAGTAGTATCCAACATTCCAGGACATGTGATGGCCAAGTTTTGGACCATTGACACGAACAACCGTCTGCTATCTATCCAGTACATGCTTTGTTATTTGTGATGTTTATGTTACAAAAAAACTATAAAGTGCACATAGGAGTTGTTGCTACATGAATGACTAATACATGTCCTCTCTCATTTCCACACTGACTTGCATCTGAGGGTTGGACACAATGGCCAAAATGTATACTTTTTGACGCAAACCAGGGCCGGTGCTGGTTTGCGTAAATTTTTTTACCACCGGCTAACGCCATTCCTATGCGCCATGCGGGCACCTTATTTAAGGAATGACGTCAGCCGGCGCTGCGGACTGGTCAGAGTAAAAAAAAGAAAGACTCAAACCAGGCAGTGCCGGCGTAGGGTAAAATTGGGGTTGTGCATCAAAAAATGGTGCAAGTCAGGTTTGAGGTAAAAATCCTGCCTCAAACCGGACTTGCGCCATTTTATGATGCACAACCCCCATTGAAATGACTCCTGTCCAGGAGTCATGCCCCCTTGCCCAATGGCCATGCCCTGGGGACATCTGTCCCCTGGGCATGGGCATTGGGCACAGTGGCATATAGGGTGGCCCAAATTAGGCCCCCTATGCCACTTTAAAAAAAAAAAAAAACTTACCTCAACTTACCTGTACTTACCTGGGATGGGTCCCCCATCCATGGGTGTCTTCCAGGGGTGTGCGAGGGTGGCAGGGGGTGTCCCTGGGGGCAGGGAAGGGCACCTCTGGACTCCTTCCATGGTCAGAGACCATGTAAGTGAGCCCACAGGTCCCTTAACGCCTGCCTGACCCAGGTGTTAAAAAAAGGTGTTTTTTAAGGCCCGCCCTCTCCTGTGCGTCAAAATGACGCAGGAGTATAAATAAGGCGCACAGGCCTTAAAGTCATTTCTTGGGCGGGAACTCCTACCTTTCATGTCATTAACGCAAGGCAGGAGGCATGGCCAACCACACCAACATGGCGGACGCATAATCCTGAGGCTCTGTCGGGGCCTAACAGAATCCTGCCTGAATCTACTCCCACTACGAGTCAGTAAACTGGGCCATGCAGAGGGATACAGAGGCGCCGGTGAGGAGCGGTCGGCTAGCGCCTGGGAACTCGGAGGCACCCGCGGACGACTTCAGGAGGGGACCTGGGTGTGGCTGGAGGCCTAGCCCGGATGGGCCCACGAGACGTGGCGGTGCCTTGCTGAGCCACGGAGGTGGGACGTTGATGCGAGGAGCGGCTTGCGTACCCGGAGGGCTTTCGGCGTGCCGTGCCTGCCGGGCTGGCTGGAGTGCTTCCCCTAGCCCGTGGAGATTGGAGTGCTGCAGAGGCGGCGGCGACCCGGGGCCGGAGCCTCCTGGCTGTTCTAACCCGCGGGCGCCGCGAGAGGAATGGAGCGGGGGCCAGGGCCCGTGGAGGAGTGCCGATATTGGTCGGCGTGCTGGAGGAGGCTCCGGGCCTATAGTGGTGAACCCTAGTGCACACGATTGACATAAGAAGAGCGGCACCAGGGTGAGGGGAGGAGCAGTGACGCTGTGTGGGGCGTCCGTGACAGGGCCTAATCTCGGGCCCAACCTGCTGTTGAACGCCTGCGGAGGAACCTCAGCGGCTGCATTTTGGTGGTTTAAAACGTGACCACTGGAGGCACAAACCGGTTGGATGTCGTGGCCCGGCCCGGGGGAGCTCTATATTTTCTGGTAAGCCGGAGGCCTATTCTGGAGAGGACAGACTGAGCTGCTGGGGCAGAGCCGACGCAGCGGCACGGAGGGAGATTCGGACTAGACCCATATCCTTGAGGCAAGCTGACCACAGCCCTAGGGGGAACTGGGAGAGTGAACACTGAGCGCCAAATTGGCGGCCTGCCCTGAGCCGCGGTGGTGAGTCAGAACGTGCCCGTTGGTGAAAGACGGAGGCCCGCGGAACTGAGCGCACAACAGCACAATCCTAACTTGATCAAGGACTTGCCTTGACAGCGCGGAGTGGGGGGTCAAGCCTTAGAAACAGTGCCTGTTCGTGGAAGACGACTGGTTTGTTGTCACGACCTCTTGTGGGGCGCTCACGCCACTTCACCGAGGAAGGCGCCTGATTGGTGCTGCTGGTCGGTGCACCCATAGTCTGAGCCATAGCAAAGGAACGCAGTGTCAATGCCGTGGAGAACAGCTGGAGGTGAACCTATAAGCCTAGGGATGAGGCACTGAGTAATCTCCCACCTGCTTGACAATTGAAGTACGATTTACATGTCCCGGATGACCACCAGGCATAGGACAAGAGGCAAAAACCTGGGCCGTAAAACCACCAGAGACTACGACAAAGAGAAGATGGAGGACCCCGCACAATCCACAGTACAGACCACCCTTGACAAAATCCTTGGTGCAATGGAAGACACAAAAACCACTCTGAGACATGACATCAACCAGGTAGTGGTCGAACTGGGTCTGCTGAGAGCCGACCACCACAAATTAGTGGACAGGGTGAAAGAGACTGAAACTACACTGACAGAGTTCGCACCGAAACAAGATAACCTCGCCGCCACAGTCCTCCACCTAACTGAACGAGTGCAACATCTAGAACGTAGGTTGGAGGATGCAGAGGGGAGAAGCCTCAGAAATAATATACGGATCGTGGGTCTTCCTGAGGGTGTAGAGAAACCAAACATGGTAGAATTCCTTGAGGAATGGCTGCGCACGGTCGTTGCCCCGGAGCTTCTCTCGCCCTTCTTCTCCCTGGAGCGGGCACACAGAGTCCCCTCGCGCCCACTGCCACCGGGAAGGCCACCAAGGGTGGTGATAGCCAAACTAATGCACTACAGGGACAGAGATACCCTACTCCAAAGGGCCAGAGAGACTGGACCATTCAGAGTCGAAAATGCCACGGTGACGCTGTTTCCCGACTTCACTATTGAAGTGCAGATGAAACTGGCCTCATACACGAAAGTGAAGAGGACACTCCGAGAAGCTGGGATACCTTACTCCCTTCTCTTTCCGGCCAAACTAAAGGTAATCCTGAACGGCGAAACCATGTTCTTTCAAACACCTGAGGAGACATGGGAGTGGCTGGAGTCGAAGGGAATGACGGAGGGACCGCGTGGCCTGATCGAGCACATGGACCGCACGGGTGGAAGAGGTCAGAGGAGACAGCGAAACAGAAACAGATCGCGGACAAGACAAACCACAGCTCAAAAGGAACTGGCCAGGATGGACGCTCTGAACGTGGCGGCTTACGTTTGTGGAGGCACTCCGTTGGTTGATAGCGGTAGTGGGGACTCGGATCGTGCGTCCATGTCCTCCGAGGGGGGCTCTGGCAGCTCGGGATATGGCCACAGAGTAACCACGCAGACGGCGGATGAGCTAGGTTAAACAGTCCATAACCCAAACACGAGGTGAGGAGTGTCAGATGAATAAGGCCCCGACGGACACGCATCCACCCCCACCCCCACTAGTTTCTCGGCCACGAGACAGGAAGGCGAGAACTTTAATCAACTTGTTGTTATTGCTTCATTGCAATGTGTTATGAGCAACCTGAATTTCGAGAGGTGCCCCGGGGTCCGGGAGTTGGGGTTTACGTTTGCATTTTTTTTATGGTGATGGAAACATTATGAACATAGTACACAATTCTTCACAGCGAGAAGTGGAGGAGGGGACACAAAGGGGCGCGACAGAACTCAGTTTCACCTTAGTTCTTCTATAATGGCTGAATACAACTTTCTGACCTGGAACATCAGGGGAATGAGATCGCCCTCTAAAAGGTACAGAGTGTTATCGTACTTGAAAGGGTGGGGGTGCACATTGCTATGATACAGGAGACTCACCTTACCTCCACCGAAGTAGACAAACTCCGGCGTATATGGAGGGGACAGATATTTGCTACCAAGTGCTCGGCCTACGCTAGGGGAGCACTGATATGGGTAAGAGCAGGGGTCCCCTTTGAGGCCAAAGCTGTAGACATAGACCAAGAAGGCAGGTTTGTGGTTGTGGAAGGTATATTACATGGAGTTACGATTACCATTAGCAGTATCTATGCGCCCAACCAGGACCAAATACCCTTCATGCAGCGCTTATCGAGTCACCTCACGCGCCAGGTGGGGGGGAGCTGTTATTAGCAGGGGATTTTAACTGTGTATTGGATACTGAACTGGACCGCTCCACCCCACCATTGGCTGGAGCAACAATGCATAAGATAGCTAAACACATGGAGGAATGGGTCCTGGGCTGGGGTTTGGTGGATGTATGATGAGCGCAGCATCCGCAAGATAGGGACTACTCCTACTTCTTACACTTACACCAGTTACACACCAGAATTGGTAGGGTGATTTGCTCAGCAGCGTTAGCACAGAACATGATCCACACTGAATATCTGGGGCGCACTCTGTCTGATCATAACCCACTGCTTTGCGTATGGCGAGCAACTAGAGACAGACCCCCTATACCATTATGGAGATCGGGCCCAGCTGCACTAGAGGACCAAGCATATAGGGAGACATTACGTTCCTTTCTCACAGATCATATCACCACTAACTCTGGCTCGGCGTCAACTTGAGGGGTGGAATGTGAAACGCTAAAGGTTGCCGTAAGAGGGCACTGCATGAGCCAGACTGTTGGGATTACGCGCACTCTCAAGCATGAGCTAATAGGTTTAGAGAAAACCATCTACGAAGAAGAAAGGAAAGAGAACAGAACTGCCTTACAATGCGATGGACTCAGAGAGGCGAAGGATTCACACGCTAAGACTGAGGAACAGTTAAGATGCCACAACACACAAAGGTACCTAACCTCAATACAAGCGGAGGAGGGCAGATCGGGGAGGATGCTAGCATGGTTGGTGAGACCAGGAGGAGAGTGAATGCCTATAGTGAGGGTAAAATATGTGAAGGGACTACATAAACATACACCTAATGAGGTCAATGGAGCCTTTAAGGAGTACTACACCTACCTGTACAGACAACCAGAGAACCCGGAAATCGAAAACTTCAGTGATTACCTGGGGGCATTACCACTGACCACTCTGACGGAACAGGACGGGGACAGCCTAGGGGGACCAGTGACGTTAGAAGAGGTAAAAGAGGCCATATATTAGCTGGAGGCGGGGAAGACCCCGGATAAGGATAGTCTTCCGATGGACTTCTACAAGAAGTATTCCGCACTGCTGGCTCCCAGACTAGTTGAAATGTATGCGGAGGCTCTCCAACGGGGTTCCCTTCCAGGGACACTGAGAGAAGCTTTAGTGGTCCCCCTGCCCAAACTGGACACAGGTGAGCTCTCAGTGACAGACTTCTGACCGCTATCAATGTTAAACTGTGACTTTTAAATTTTGAGTAAACCAATGGCCAACAGACTCCTCAGCTACATCCCCAATCTAATACATGAGGACCAAAATGGATTTATCCCAGCACGAAGCACCTCCCTAAACTTGAGACGCCTGTTTAATCTTTTGCATATGCCACAAGCTGCAAAACCTGATGGGTCGACGCTGTTGGCAATAGATTTTGAAAAAGCCTTTGACTCGATACAATGGGATTTCCTGCGCTCAGTGATGCTCCAGATGGGGACGGGTGAGGGCTGGGTGCGCTGGGTAGATCTGCTATACACAACTCCCCTTGCATGAGTGAGAATGGGTAAAATGATTTCTGAGACGTACCCTGTACACAGGGGAACTAGACAAGGATGCCCATTATCCCATTTGTTGTTTGCCCTGACAATCGAACCACTAGCGGCATGGTTCCGGATGGAGGGAAAGGGACACGGAGTGGAGTGGGGACAAACTGAACACATCATTTCACTCTATGCGGACGATGTATTAATTTACCTGAGAAATGGCGAGATTGGTTTACCAAGGGCATTGAGAATATTAGATGACTTTGGTGCTGTCTCTGGACTCCGTCTGAACCGTGGTAAGACCTTTGTCTTTCCCATGGTAGAGGGCAGTGAGTGACCCTCCTCTTGCTCCGGGGATGTAGTGTGGGCTCTGCCCACCTGTAAGTACCTCGGAATACAGGTGTTTCACGATTTAAAAGACCTCCGCAAGGGTAATTTGGGCAAGGCGTTGCGTTCGCTCAGGTCCTCGTGAGATTCTGGAGATCACTCAGACTAACCATTTCAGCTAGGGTGTCCCTTTCTAAGATGATCATGCTCCCACACCTTCTCTACTTCTTTGCCAATCTCCCGGTACTCGTTCCTTCGACATGGTTTCACAAATTAAATACACTTCTTAGGGATCTGGTGTGGGATGGAGGACGGAGGCGCACATCGCTATCGGCCCTGACTAGGCCAGTACTCATGGGGGTCTGGGAGTGCCGGACTTTGAGCTATACTACCTGGCCTGTCATCTCCAGTGGACAGCCGGATGGCTGAGGGGAAGGGGCCAACTGGACAGATGCACTGACGCCGGATTGCTGGATATAGGCAAGATACTAGCACACATGATTGCTCGAGGTGGAGCACGCGGGGAGGAAAGCGCCCTAATGAAGGTTGCGACAACCTGCTGGAAGCCCTGCTCGCGATGAGTAGGGGTGAGAGTAGCTTATTCACCAGCCCTTCCGTTAACAGTGCTGGTACAAACCTCACCAGATAAACCACTAATGAGCCACAGGCTGGGTGTCTGGGCACTGGCCAGGGTACAGACAGTTGGAGATTTCTTCCAGTACGGGATAATGAGAACTTTCACAGACATGTCCGATAAAAATAATGTCCCAGGTGGGAGGTTCTTGTCGTATCAATACCTAACACACCGCATAAAATCACTCTGGGACACTGTCAACACGGACCAGAGGTTCATAAGATCCTTCATTACCTCCCAACACAGGGAGATGAATCCCACCTGGTAGCTAAATTATATATGGCCCAAATGGAATGCTCCATGGTGCCGTTACAGGCGTTAGGAGAACGTTGGGAAAAAACACTAGGGGAAGACTTAACGGATTCAGCCTGGAGGAGAGCACTGTCCTACCCCAAGATGGTATCACGAAACACACGACTGCGCTATATCCAATACAACTACCTACATAGGACGTACCTCACCCCACATAGACTAAACATCATTTACAGAGGCGAAACTAGAGCATGCCCCAGGTGCGGGTAACTAGATGCGGACATGGACCACATGCTGTGGCAGTGCTCCGAGATCCGACCCGGGGAGTGGTGCTGGGCAAGCTGGGGACACTGCTGGAAAGGGAACTGGATAAGTCCCCATCGGCATGTATGATGGGACTATGGCGGTCATTCTGACCCTGGCGGTTGAAAAGCGCCAGGGCAGAGTGCCGCGGAAGCACCGCCAACAGGCTGGCGGTGCTTCATGGGCAATTCTTACCGCGGCGGTAAAGCCGCGGTCAGAATAGGGCAACCAGCAGTTTCCCACCGGTTTACCCCTGCCCCAAAGAATCCTCCATGGCGGCGCTGCTCGCAGCACCGCCATGGGGATTCCGACCCCCTTCCCGCCATCCTGGTCCTGGCGGTAAAAACCGGGTGTCGTGGGGCCCCCTAACAGGGCCCCATAATGATTTTCAGTGTCTGCTTAGCAGACACTGAAAATCGCGACGGATGCCACTGCACCTGTCGCACACCAACAACTCCGCCGGCTCCATTCGGAGCCGGCTTCATCGTTGCTGGGGCTTTCCCGATGGGCGGGCGGGCGGCCTTTTGGCGGTCGCCCGCCCGCCCAGCGGGAAAGTCAGAATGACCGCTGCGGTCATTTAACCGCGGTGCGGTCTTCTGGCGGTCTCCGCCTGGCGGGCGGCGCCCACCGCCCGCCGGGGTCGGAATGACCCCCTATATGCCGGAGCAGCGGCAGGATCAGTAAAAACAAGATTCTTGGATCTGGCTCTGGTACTATTTGGCAGACATTAGATGGAAATCTTCTGAAAGCCCCCCTCTAAAGATCTGGAGAAGAGATGTCTCAAAGTGGGCGAGAGCTGAACTCCAAGCGTTGAGGTGAGAGGAGATGAAGGGGCTACACCTGAAACCCTTTTTCCCTGACTGGGGGGAAATCTTAGATAAATGGGAGCAGGAAGTTCAGGAAATGGGAACTAATAGAAAGACGACGGACACCCCTTAGAATAGAAATTAAGAGAAAGGAACACACAGTAGCAAGCTAGCATAGATAGGGGAAGAGAAGGCAGGTCAAGTAGCAACATGATAGGCGCAAGAAGAAAGAGTCAGATTGCACCAAAACATAACAGACCCATTGGAGGAGAGAGCAAGATGGCATCAGCACATAGCATGCACATGTAGAGACCTTCCCCCCTACATTACTAGATTCAGTAATTAAGGATTAACTCAGAACTGAATAAACTAATATAAATAGACCCTCCTCAACACAGCACCACACTAGCACTGCATACCACCATCGTGTACATAGTTCTGAATGGAATCAGACAGATAACTACTACATAAATGACTATGAAAAATCACTATCTATATGCATGAGAAGTATCTCAACCACTACTGATTTGTTACCAAGAATATGGGCCTGATTCTAACTTTGGAGGACGGTGTTAAACTGTCCCAAAAGTGGCGGATATACCACCTACCGTATTACGAGTCCATTATATCCTATGGAACTCGTAATACGGTAGGTGGTATATCCGCCACTTTTGGGACGGTTTAACACCGTCCTCCAAAGTTAGAATCAGGCCCTTAGTCTGATATTGATGCATAACCCAAAATGTATGATGAAGCAATAAGTGTGAACATAGAAACAAGTAATGTAAATAGTACTGCAATTATGTCTGTTTGTAAGTAAAATGTTAATAAAAATATATTTAAAAAAAGAAAATTAACGCAAGGGAGTTTCCCGCATCTAAAAAATGACTCACAGGGAGGAATTTTGACATCCGCGGGCATCAAAGTTTAAATATGGTGCACGGCTTGCGCCGAATGTGCGTCAAAATTTTTGACGCACATTCGGCGCAAACAGAGTATAAATATGCCCCAATGACTCCACATGCATACAAGCATATTTGCTACAATGCATCTTGTGATGATCACAAAGTGGGTCAACAACAATACTAGTAGCCAAATCACACCCATTGACCCATAGGCATTGACTTATTGTACTTATGTGCGTCGCCTTGCTATCCTCTCTTGACGCCAAATATGCCCAAATTGGGTAATACATATTTGTAGGCCACAAGTTTGGCCATCTATTACCTCAGTGAAGAGTGAAAATCATGTACACCAAGTAGCGAATCATGGTCCGCAGTAGATGATCCGTCACATGTGCCCATACACCATAATGCCCAAAGTGGGAGCAATCAGCCTATCTCTGTATTGTCACAACTGTCATGTACCATTTAAATGGGAAAAAGACCCAAACCCAGTTTATGTCAGAAAGTTTGACGCATATGCGTCAAGAAATGATGCTTATGCTTAGAAATATGACGCACAATGCCCTGAAACATCCATTGGCCCTGAGCAGTATTTCCCACACTGTACCTCCAGAAATTGGTTAAGTAGGAAACATTTTTGAACCATATGGATGCGTGGTTAAATCTACTCGTGCGCAGACTGTAAGCGTCATAATATTTTGACGCATAACAATACAAACGCACCGCATTTGAGGCATGAAGTGATGTAATAGGATATCTTGTTTACAGAATTGATACAGTGGGTGTGCTTTCACTTTCACATTGCAGGCTGTGATATTTCCTGACTGTGTGGCTGTGTCTAGAATTGTCTCTCTGTGCATTTTGTGATTTTGTCTCCAGTGTGGTCTTTAAATTGTCTTTTTGTGTTTCATAACTGTCTGTGGTATCCTGTCTTAGTGTTTTTGTGGTCATTTGTGTTGTCAACATTTGTCTTTGTTGTGTTGGGAGTCTGTTGAGGGTAGTGGTAGTTTGGGTATATTTAGGCTGTGTTTGTTGTTTTTTTTTTTTTGCATTTTTCTTGTCCTACTTTCTCTCTATTCTCCTTTTTTCCCATTTATCCCCTCTTTATTTTTCTCACATAATGTTGGGTAGGCCTTGTCTGGGCAGGACCGGAGAGGAGGAGCTGGGTGGGTTCATTTGGCTGGTGTGCTATATCTTACCCCTGATGATTGAGGCAGGTGGTCATGTGATCCAAGTGTCGCGTGGGCTCTCATTATTCTAAATGAGACTACTGGATTTCTAGGTAGCAGGATCGATAACGGTGTGGGGGACTGAGTCTGACCCACGTATAAGGAACGCTGTCACCCTAAATCCGGTTGTTGCTCCGGCTAACTAGCAGTGCCTCATTTCTCCCGCGGGGAAGAAATGATTGGGCAGCCGAGCGCATGACATCTTTGGAACTTCTCAGGGAAGTCGTGGTTACTCAGATCCAAACCAACTCTCTCATTCACAATATGGTCTCATATACAAATGACAAAGACAGTATAAGTTTTATATAATGTTTTAATAAAACGACTGTATTTTAGATATTAAGGCGTGAGCCGCAATAACCAGAACAATACAAAATAGTAGAATGGATATAGTAACCAGGAGAGTAAAACATAGAAATAAAGCTATCATAATTCCTAACCATTTCTACTCTCCCTCTGCTTGTTCTATTTAGAGCACAGCATGTTAAGCTTTCAGCTTGCCTATTAGAATCACTGTGGGGATATCAGCCCTCATACCTGAGCAAAGACCTGTGATCTTGGTTCAGCATCTGCAACGAGGCAGTCAGCGTCAAGTTGTGGTTCCCTGGTCGGAATCTCCCTCTTGCGTGTACTGGGACAAGGAAGTAATTTTATAACTAACATGTCAGCGTGATCACAAAATGTCCCTATGCAGGAATGCCCAGTCTAAACTCTTACCACGTCTATCGGCAATGTACCAGACTGTATCCTTGACTGAAGCACAGAGTAAACATGTTATGGAGAACTCCAGTGCAGAAATAGGCAAAACAGTGTGATATGAATAAAAAAACAACACCGTAGAACTGGCTATTTGAAAAATAACAGTACGAAGCCTAATAACAAACATGTAGAGCAAAGTGCACAGAGGCTCTAAGCTATTAGCAAATGAATAAAATATATTCAGGGCAAAATGCACAAAGGCCTAAAGCCTGAAGCTAAAGCGCAATGAATACGTAAAACGAACCACACTACACCCTCCCCTTGTCGGTAGCAAGTGGTTCCAATAACATAAAAGGATGCCCTAAATATAAACAATATCTAAAACAAGTATTTCGACAAGGTGAGAAGACAACAAAGTCATAAATTTAGGTAACATGTGAGCATAACCAAATCTAATATAGTGTCAATTTTGTAAAATCCAATCATCAGACAGAAGCAATAGAACGTAGGAGTTCCTCCACTTCGATATATGTCAATATCGGAAGATCCACGCCACAAAGTACCATGGAGCAGGTGTGATCCAAAGCCCCAAAACCATTCAGGGCGGCACCCCGTGCAGGGCCTATGAAAGAGACACTACCATCTTCCTCCAGGAAGGGAATCTCATAAACTGCCTCACGAAGCAAGCGCATCCGTAGTGCACAAGTCTGGGAATGAGCCCTCATCGGGAACATCAACAGATCAGCATCGACCATTGGAGGGCGCTGCAATGAGAGACAGAGAGCCAGTGCATGTTCAAACGAGCACCAAAGGCACCGAAACACGGGTTGCACACAATCCAAAACCGGTCTGAATGACAGAGACCAGTCGCACTCCAAATGTCCCAGGAGTGTTGCTCCAAAATACCGCATCATGCGTTCACGACACAGCTGCGCTGATGGGAGCAGCAGTACAGGATCTCGTCATGACGGGACAGCCATTGCGAAAAAATAGCAATAACAGCAAGACTCCAGCTAATAAAGCCAAAGTAATCGGGAAACCCCCAAAAATGCTTCCGAAAATAGAATGTATAGCCGAAGGTATCAAACCGAATATGGAAGAAAAGGTATTAGCAAAACCAACACCAACGAATTTGAAAAAATGTGCAATACAAGCAGTGCTGGATGCATTAAATATACGTCCCACAAGTTCACCGAAGTGAATCGGAAAGTTAGTATTCAAAAGGGACTGTATCTCCGCCGATGACCTTGCCACCTGAAGTGCGTAGGTCTCGCTAGCAGATGTAAGGGCCACATGCTTTTGAAACAATAAAGCTTTTAGCCGACTCAACTTGTCGAAATCAACCTTGGAAGTAGCAATATGAGGCCAGATGTCCGCTACCTCCCTAATTTGAGTGGGGGGAAACAACACATTCCCACAGCACGTAACGGCCTTGTTGACAACGACGATGTAAACTATTCCGGCACGCATGCCACAGCAGCGTTCGCTGTTAAGAACAATGTAACTGCCGTTAGAAAGCACCTGGAAAGTGTTTTTAATAACCGGGACTGGAACTCCCTTCAGATAACAAGCTAAGTTAGCAATCGAAGCATTACACACCCCGTGCAAGGACAGCTGTTTACAAACCATTGAATGGCTGACAGAAGCTTCGCATTCGCTGCCGCTAAGAAAAACCTCCTTCAAACCATTAACACATCTGTACTGAAAGGGAAGGTCCCACACCTCGTGTATGTAACTGTCTCCCAATAGTTCATATCTACCCACCGGAATGTGCTTCAAACACGAAGTAAATTGCAAAGTAGAGATAGGCAAATTAATAACCCCATGGATCAACCATTCAGCTGACGGAATCTCAGCTACCGTGAAAGGCAGTTTCTCTAATTTTTCAATATTTAACATAACATATGTCGCTTCTTTTTTAGCCATCAGTTGTTGTTGACGAGTCAAATTAAAAGAGATAAAGATCTCCTTGGCACGAACGTGCTGCCATGGAACGCGACCCGCCTTCAAGGTCTGAAGAGTCCAACCCAGCTGCATGATGGATCGTGTCTGACTCTGCCCATGATACAAAGAAGACATGTCCGATTTAATAATGTCTATAGCAGAGGACACAATGCTATCAATCGTGTAAACACATTCAGAAAGGGTATGCATGCCATTATCAACAACAGACAAAGGGGGTCATTCTGAACCCGGCGGTCTAAGACCGCCGGGGCCAGGGTCGGCGGGAGCACCGCCGACAGGCCGGCGGTGCCCCGCAGGGCATTCTGACCGCGGCGGTTCGGCCGCGGTCAGAAGAGGCAAACCGGCAGTCTCCCGCCGGTTTACCGCTGCCCTTAGAATCCCCCATGGCGGCGCAGCTTGCTGCGCCGCCATGGGGGATTCTGACACCCCCTACCGCCATCCTGTTCCTGGCGGTTCGCCCGCCAGGAACAGGATGGCGGTAGGGGGTGCCGCGGGGCCCCTGGGGGCCCCACAAAGTATTTCAGTGTCTGCTAAGCAGACACTGAAATACGCGACGGGTGCAACTGCACCCGTCGCACCCCTGCAACTCCGCCGGCTCAATTCTGAGCCGGCGTCTTCGTTGCAGGGGCCTTTCCTCTGGGCCGGCGGGCGCTCTTTTGGAGAGCGCCCGCCGGCCCAGAGGAAATGTCTAAATGGCCGCCGCGGTCTTTTGACCGCAGTGCGGTCATTCAGCGGCGGTACCTTGGCGGACGGCCTCCGCCGTCCGCCAGGGTCATAATCAGGCCCAAAGTCTGCATCAGATTTGCTTGATCAATCTGCCTCAACCGGGATGCAGCCTCTTGTTGTGAAAGCTTCCAAATCTCATTATAAACCTCATATAAGAACCTTTTCTTCCGTGGTACTCTGGGACCTGACAAAAAATCTTGTAAGTCAGTATTATTAGACAGTAACATGAGATGTGACTTAACCGCATCCAGCGTGGAGGACTTCAACCATTGCTGACAAAGCTTCCCCACACTGTATGTAGTTATAATATCAGCATGTTCTGGTGAAACGTATCGAGGGTCTGCCCTACTAGTCCTGAACCCCCCTGAAGAGGTGACAAAACGTTGATGACACATATTAGTGTCTACAGGCCAAAGTAACCACCCGCCTGGATGTAACGATGAAGTGTTAAGTGTACCATTCTGGACCCAATGTGTAAAGTCACCGAAAGTAGCATTCATATAGTGCTGCCAATTTAGTAATTTAGAAGGGACAGGTATACTAGGCAAAGTTAACTCCTTAATTGTCGCTAAGCCCAAACAGCTAATCTGTTGTACTGTGTCATTGAGGAAAATCATCTGCACAGGGATAATACATGCTCTAAATAACTTATCCCTGCCTCGCATTTGCCAATTTTTCGTACCCCAAACACTTTTCAAGTCAACAGTTCTCAACCAGTATTCATATCCTTCGACCGACAGTTTAGATACAAACAAATTAGAATACAGTAATTTAGTATCGGTCAATAACATTTGCTTATTAGAATATGGTGTAACTTTAAAATAGTAGGACCTAGCATTACGCGGATCATGCCCAGTAAAATAGGCAAATTTGTCATAATATGTTTTTGAACTCCCTTGTGGAGGAGTCGAACAATATTCCCATTGCACATAATTAAATATGGACTTAGGGCTACTAGCTTTATGAATAAAGTGGTGTCCATAATAGTTGTAACAAAACATGTCACCATGATTATCTCTAAACTGGTAAGCATCTTCATCGTCATAGACAGTATAATATTGCAAATCTGTTAGCATAGAATCTACTGTCTTCACATCCCAATCATCAGAAACAATGCCAGGTATAACAATATCATTCATTGATAATTTGAGGACATACGGTATTTGAATCAATTCAGTGGGACCATATATATCAAACATTACTTTATCCCACACAATTCCATCCGGAACTGGTATAGCAGAAATGTTCACTGTGGACAAGTCTCTTCGAACCATATGAGACGATAAATGTGGTTTCAACACAGTTTCCACGTGCTCAATGTCAGATCGATCAGGAAGAAAATGACCATGTATTATCAGAAAAAAAGTAACCACAAATCCCAACCATAATAATATAGTCATCACGGCCAAAAATAGCCAAAAATAGTTCCAAGGAAAAACAAAATATGTTCGTTTAAGCCATCCCAGCAGCCGTCATGGACCGTGGACAGAAGACATCGAAGACGAGGAGCCGGACCCATCATTATCAGCGTCGTTGAAGCAGCCAGAAGCAGTTCTAGCAAAAGGTGCAACTCTGAACGAAGAAGCAGACGGAGGCTCCCGCCGGGGCACGCTATAAACCACATGTTCAGAAACATCAGTAGAACGTACAGCAATTTGATCACAAGATTCCATATTAATCGCCGTCGGTGGAACGATCGCAAGATCATCATCCACCCTCCCCAAGCTCGGAGAGGAAACAGTGTCGGTGAAAATCACCTGCAGCGGGACCTCATCCCCAGTAGTGAGAGGGATTCCGGAACTACTGGGTGTCCCTCTTGGTTTGCTGTGCAGAATCGGCCACATGTTGTAACTTGACATTATCAATGGAAACAAAGCGATTTCCTTTGGCCCCTCGCAGCGGCGGTAAAATCACAGTTCTCGTGCCGCTTACCCCTAACACAGGGACAGGGTCTCGATAAGAAGGACCAAATTCTTTTTTAACTGCGACCTTTTCACGCACCAGATCCCCAATCTTGGGTATCCAACCAGTAGGTGTTACTGGCTCATCCTTAATTCCTGAGGAGGCAGCATTGGCAGAAGAGTTATCTTCACAGAATTGTTGTAAATCCTGCAAAACAGTGACACGATCATTTATGTCAAAGGGCGTATCTGCCGCCTCCACACCAGGACCATGTAGATCAGGAACATACATTCGTGTTCCAAACAGGCACTCATATGAAGTACGACCCCCCAGTGACCTTCTAGGCAAGTTATTAAGTGCTCTCTGTACTCCATATAGGTGGGATAGCCAACCACGACCCGTACCTATAACTCTGGCCGTTAAGGACTGCTTTAAATCACGATTTAAATGCTCCACGACAGAATTTCCCTCGGGATGAAATGGAGACGAGAATTGGAGTTGGACCCCCAACGAAGCCATGGTGTCCCTGAATGCCTTAGAGGCAAAGGCAGGGCCCTGGTCCGAATGAAAAGCCGCAACTGCAAATATATCGACAAAGATGCGCAAATCTTTAATAACAGAGCGAGCGTCAGCCGAGCGTTGTGGCCATACCCATACAAATCTGGAGCACGAATCTACAGCAACCAATATATATTTGTATGCACTATCTGGTGTCAGCGGACCACAATGATCCAAGTACACACACCGTAATGGTTTGTTCGAAATCAGAAGGGGCGTCTGCTGCGGGCGTCTAGCCGACGATGTCTTAATTTGTTGACAAATGTCACAACAAAGGACATAGGTGGTCATTCTGACCCTGGCGGTCTTTGACCGCCAGGGCGGAGGACCGCGGGAGCACCGCCGACAGGCCGGCGGTGCTCCAATGGGGATTCCGACCGCGGCGGTAAAGCCGCGGTCGGACCGGCACCACTGGCGGGGTCCCGCCAGTGTACCGCGGCCCCATTGAATCCTCCGCGGCGGCGCAGCTTGCTGCACCGCCGCGGGGATTCCGACCCCCCCTACCGCCATCCAGATCCCGGCGGTCGGACCGCCGAGATCCGGATGGCGGTAGGGGGGGTCGCGGGGCCCCTGGGGGCCCCTGCAGTGCCCATGCCACTGGCATGGGCATTGCAGGGGCCCCCGTAAGAGGGCCCCTACATGTATTTCACTGTCTGCTGCGCAGACAGTGAAATACGCGACGGGTGCAACTGCACCCGTCGCACAGCTTCCACTCCGCCGGCTCGATTCCGAGCCGGCTTCATCGTGGAAGCCTCTTTCCCGCTGGGCTGGCTGGCGGTCTGAAGGCGACCGCCCGCCAGCCCAGCGCGAAAGTCAGAATTACCGCCGCGGTCTTTCGACCGCGGAACGGTAACCTGACGGCGGGCCTTTGGCGGGCGGCCTCCGCCGCCCGCCAAGGTCAGAATGAGGGCCATACTGTTTTGTCTCCTTATAGAGACCAGGCCACCAGTAACGAGCCTGTAAAAGTAAAATTGTGGCAGCCACCCCAGCATGTGCAGAAGCCACCCCTTCATGTGCTGCAGAAATTAATCGAGGTCTCTCAATTTTATTGGGAATTTCACGTACACCAATGCCTGGAATTGTAACAGTAGCATTCAGTGCACCATTAAAGCAGTAACTATATTTCGAAGGAAATCCTTTAGGAAAGGGCGTGCCATCAGCAGTAGCTTGTATGGCAGCTGAAATTTCTGTGTCTGGTTTTGAACTCGAACGAGTCACTGCGGCCACAGTGGCGACAGCCACTGCCGACTTCGCGGCTTCATCAGCCAAAGTATTCCCAGCAACGTGTATTCCAACGCGCTGGTGTCCAAGTGTATGCACAACATGGACTTTAGGAAGCGTTTCCTTTAGATCCGCAACCTTACCCCACAACATTTTATGCTTAATGGTGTTGCCCTTAGAATCTCTGAACCCATTCATCTTCCAATAGTGTAAATATTCGTTGAAAGACTGCACACAGTAGTAGGAGTCACAGACCAGCAAGGTTAAAAGTGCCGGATCCGCGTGCTCCAACGCTAACAATAGAGCTTTGAGCTCAGCCAGCTGTGCCGTGCAATCTCCCAAGGTTTTAGTATAAGTATGTCGGGGGCAGAACACTTCCCCCTCCATAGTGCCGCTCACCACCGCACATGCAGCAGAATATTGTTGTTTAGTCCCAACCGCCGGTTGAGCAGAGCCATCAGTATACATGACCACTTCATATTGGTCAATAGGCAATGTACCAGCAGGAACAGGGTATTCTATTTCGTATTGAAGAAATTCTTGAGTCTGCAGTTTAGGGTCAAATACATAATCTACATCAGTGGCTGTCAAAGACGTAGCCCATTGTATCCATCGCGGGTGTAGAGCCTTCGAATTAGGAACACTCGCTTTGGTAACAGCCTCTAAGGCCGGAACCGGGGAAACGACAACTATGCGTTGACCCTGGGCCAGCGGTCTTTCTTTAATAACAGCCATCTGTACTGCAGTGAGAATTTTCTCAGTTTGTGCAAAACGTTGCTCTGCAGCAGAATACAAGTGAGATTTGTATGCAATCGGGACAGTCTCCCCTTCATTAAAGGTGACATAAGTAAACCCAACAGCCCCAGGTATTACCCTGATCACTAAATGTGTCTTATTGTCCCGAGTGTGTAAGTGTTTAACTGCTAAAAGATCACTCTGTAATTCTCGCAGTATGTGTGTATGTTCAATCGTCCAAAGTTTACTCGAAAAATTAGGGCGAATCAACTCGTATAATGGTTTTATACGCGTTGCATATTCAGGAATGTAAGTTCTGCCAAAATTCAGAAACCCCAACAATGACTGGAGCTTCCGAACCGTATTAGGAGGCTGCAATAAAGCACATTTCTCCAAAAAATGTGGCGCTAAGCTCTTGCCCTCACTCGACAACTCATATCCCAGAAAAATGACGCTGAGGAAAGCAATCTTTGATTTCTTAAAATTGAACTTATAGCCAATATCAGCAAATCCCACAACAATGCGCGATACACGCCTTAGATGTTGCAGAATCTCATCATCTGTCAGATATATGTCATCAACATATGATAACGCTTCAGGGTCGAACTCATGCAGCATTTCAGTTACACGAGCCGAAAACAGTCCTGGGCTATTCTTATACCCCTGAGGCAAACGACAATTTTTTTTCTGAGAGCCAAACGCACTGAAACAGGTATAGTCCCGACTCTCGGGCGCTATATTCTGGCAGAAAAATCCATTTGAGATATCCAACGTTGTTTTGTATTTTTTACGCACTATGGCCCTCATTCTGACCCTGGCGGTCGGTGATAAAGCGGCGGCCAAGCCGCCAACAGGCCGGCGGTCTAAAATATGCAATTCTGACCCTGGCGGGAACCGCCAACACAGCCCGCCAACTTAACACTCCGCCCGCCACAGCGGTACAAACAAACAGCGCGGCGGTTCCCGCCAACAGCCAGGCGGCAGACAATGTACCGCCCACCCTATTACGACCCACCAATCTGCCACCTTTTCCGGGGCGGGAGCACCGCCGATAAGAACACGGCGGAAACAGACTACGAACGGGAAAACGCTCACCTCTACGCACTCCATGCGAGATTCCGGCAGTATGGAACCAGAGTTGCAGGTCATCCCCGCACTCCTATTCCTGCTCATATACCAGGAGCACGCCTGGCGGCGTGGAAGACATCGGTGAGTACTGCACCTACGACACAGGGGAGGGAAAAGATTACCGGCACACACCCACCCACCCACACCCACTACAACACACACATCAATGCATTCCCACAGATCACTGTCACAACCCACAAACCACCCCCCTCCGAAATAATGCAAAGACCAAAAGAAGAGATCATAAACGGGCAGATATATTGAAATATGTACACCAGTAATCCCAATAAATAAATAAACTATGTACAAAATATATACAGCTACTAAATGTAGTCCAACCCCTGTCCGTGGATCACAGGGGTCCTGTGCAAAGGGACAAGAACTCCACGGAGAGAACACTGCAGGGGCAACAGAAAGAAAATAGGACAGGCACCTCAGGGGGAAGGGAAGGGGGGGCACCTCAGCCACTTGAGTACACGACGCCAGATCCACGAGGGGACTCCATGACCACTGGCCCATCCTGGGAAGAGCAAAGCCATAGTCCAAACAGTCCATACAGTGGGAGGCCTGCCCACTGGGCCATCCTGGGGAGAGCAAAGCCACAGTCCATACAGTCCATACAGTGGGTGGCCTGCCCACTGGGCCATCCTGGGGAGAGCAAAGCCACAGTCCAAACAGTCCATACAGTGGGTGGCCTGCCCACTGGGCCATCCTGGGGAGAGCAAAGCCACAGTCCAAACAGTCCATACAGTGGGTGGCCTGCCCACTGGGCCATCCTGGGGAGAGCAAAGCCACAGTCCATACAGTCCATACAGTGGGTGGCCTGCCCACTGGGCCATCCTGGGGAGAGCAAAGCCACAGTCCATACAGTCCATACAGTGGGTGGCCTGCCCACTGGGCCATCCTGGGGAGAGCAAAGCCACAGTCCATACAGTCCATACAGTGGGTGGCCTGCCCACTGGGCCATCCTGGGGAGAGCAAAGCCACAGTCCATACAGTCCATAACAGACCCCACTGCCACTGGAGGAGGCAAGTTGGCCAGAGGACATCCTGCAGCCCTGCCCGAGATAGATCCTGCCCTGCCACGTCTGCCAAAGGGCCAGCGGTTCTTGCCTTGAAGGGCCCAGTTCAGCGGTTCCTGAGACGGCGGGGCCCAGTTCAGCGGTTCTTGAGACGGCGGGGCCCAGCGGAGCGGTTCTTGAGACGGCGGGGCCCAGCGGAGCGGTGCGTGAGACGGCGGGGCCCAGCGGAGCGGTTCTTGAGACGGCGGGGCCCAGCGGAGCGGTGCGTGAGACTGCGGGGCCCAGTTCAGCGGTCCTTGCCCTGAAGGGCCCAGTTCAGCGGTTCTTGAGACGGCGGGGCCCAGTTCAGCGGTTCTTGAGACGGCGGGGCCCAGCGGAGCGGTGCGTGAGACGGCGGGGCCCAGTTCAGCGGTTCTTGAGACGGCGGGGCCCAGTTCAGCGGTCCTTGCCCTGAAGGGCCCAGTTCAGCGGTTCTTGAGACAGCGGGGCCCAGTTCAGCGGTTCTTGAGACGGCGGGGCCCAGCGGAGCGGTGCGTGAGACGGCGGGGCCCAGTTCAGCGGTTCTTGAGACGGCGGGCCCAGTTCAGCGGTCCTTGCCCTGAAGGGCCCAGTTCAGCGGTTCTTGAGATGGCGGGGCCCAGTTCAGCGCTCCTTGCCTTGAAGGGCCCAGTTCAGCGGTTCTTGAGACGGCGGGGCCCAGTTCAGCGCTCCTTGCCTTGAAGGGCCCAGTTCAGCGGTTCTTGAGACGGCGGGGCCCAGTTCAGCGCTCCTTGCCTTGAAGGGCCCAGTTCAGCGGTTCTTGAGACGGCGGGGCCCAGTTCAGCGCTCCTTGCCTTGAAGGGCCCAGTTCAGCGGTTCTTGAGACGGCGGGGCCCAGTTCAGCGCTCCTTGCCTTGAAGGGCCCAGTTCAGCGGTTCTTGAGACGGCGGGGCCCAGTTCAGCGGTCCTTGCCCTGAAGGGCCCAGTTCAGCGGTTCTTGAGACGGCGGGGCCCAGTTCAGCGGTCCTTGCCCTGAAGGGCCCAGTTCAGCGGTTCTTGAGACGGCGGGGCCCAGTTCAGCGGTCCTTGCCTTGAAGGGCCCAGTTCAGCGGTTCTTGAGACGGCGGGGCCCAGTTCAGCGGTCTTTGCCCTGAAGGGCCCAGTTCAGCGGTTCTTGAGACGGCGGGGCCCAGTTCAGCGCTCCTTGCCTTGAAGGGCCCAGTTCAGCGGTTCTTGAGACGGCGGGGCCCAGTTCAGCGGTCCTTGCCTTGAAGGGCCCAGTTCAGCGGTTCTTGAGACGGCGGCCAGTCTATGGCCAACTGCTAATTGCCTGGTGGTGCCCTCCTGGGCAGCGGGGATGGTGCTCCTTCACTGCCCACCTGGGCTGTGGGTGGTGGGGCCCTCCTGGCCAGCTGGGCTGGGTCCTCCCTGGGCAGCGGCTATGGGGGTGGTGGGCTCTCCCGGGGCAGCTGTGCCGGTTCCTCCCGGGGCAGCGGCTATGGGGGTTGTGGGCTCCTCCTGGGCAGCAGGCCTGCTGCCTGACCTCTCCGACTTGCTGCCCTTGCCCTCCTTAGTCGTGGGCCTGTGGCCCTTTCCTCCCTTTGGAGCTGTGGCTGGTGACTGTCTCTGGGTGGTGTCCGGGGGGGATGTAGAAGGCGGGCTCCTGCGGCGCCCCTTCCGCCTTCTGCTCCTCTTCCCAGGGGGTGGGCTGGCTGTCCCCTTGCTGCTGGGCGAAGATCCAGACATGCGGGCTGGCGGGCTCCAATACCCCTGCACCCTTGTCAAGGGGGCTGCAGGGCTGGTGGTGGCTGAGGTGCTCTTCTTACCCCGACGAGAAGGAGGGGGGGGCTCAGGGTCAGGAAAGAAGTTAGTAGTGGCGAGGAAGAGCTTCTTGGGACAATGGAGAGTGGTAGGTACAGTGGGAATGGGAGTGGAGGGAGAGGATGTGGTTGTAGGTGAGTCATGTTTGCTGTCTTTGGGTGCAGGTGCAGGAGGGATAGGCTGTCGTGAGGTGGATGGCTGTTTGCGTTTGTGTGGTGTGGAAGAGGGGGTGACAGACACAGTGGGAGAGGACACAGGGGACGTGTAAATGGCAGTGGGGGTGGTGACTGCACGTGTGCGGACTGGAGTGGAGGGTGTGCTGGTGATGGAAACACTGGCTGATGGTGAGGTGAATGGAGGTGTGAGTGTAGACGTCACAGGGAGCGAGGAGGGAGACGAGGAGGTGGGGGTCACAGAGGTGGTAGTGACTGTTGGCATGTCTGCATCGGAATGTTGCGTGTGTGAATGTCTGCGTGATCTGTGGTGCTTATGTTTGGATGAGCTTCTCTTGGGTGTTGAGGTGTGTGCAGGCTGGTCTGATGGTGTGGGTGGGACAGGCAGAGGAACAGGAGACTGGGAGGAGGGAGTTAGTAGAGGCAGGCAGGAGACAGGGACAATGGCTGCCGTCAGTGCTGAGGCCAGAGCCTGGAACGATCGCTGATGGGCAGCCTGACCCGAATGAATGCCCTCCAGGTACGCATTGCTGCGATGAACCTCCCTCTCCACCCCCTGGATGGCATTCAAAAGGGTAGTCTGCCCAACAATGAGCGTTCGGAGGAGGTCAATGACCTCCTCACTGAGGGCAGCAGGGGTAACAGGGGCAGGGCCTGAGGTGCCTGGGGCGAAGGAGATGCCCGGCTTCCTGGCAGAGCGGGCACGGGGCGAACGCTGAGGGGCTGCTGGGAGGGCGGAGATGGTGCGCTGGGTGGCGGCTGTACCTGTAATGGCGGGGGGCACAGATGGTGCCACCCCCGCAAGGGAGCCCCCTTCCGAGGACGTGTCCGTGTCGCTGCAGGGTCCAGTCGTCCCCGTCGTGGAGCTCCCCTCGCCCTCCGTCTCACTGGTCCAGTCTGACTCTGTGGCATGGCCCTCCTGGGCCATGTGAGATGCAGCTCCCTCCTGCCCCGATGCCACTTCTCCTCCGCCTGATGATGCTGATGCACACAAGCACAGAAAGACAAACAAAAAGGGGGGGGGAGAGAGAAATAAAGGGATATTGATTACATGGATCTCCGGTACAGTTAGCGGACATGACAGACACAGATGCCCCCTGCACTAAGTTGCGCACTTGGGGTCCGCTACGCATTCCGTGGAACATGCCCTACACGCCTAGAGTTGACAACTGCACCCATGGATGACACAGCCCAGGGATGGCTGTACTGACAAACTACTGAGGGTGGTGGCTGGGGACACAGGGGCTTACGGGCGTGCCCAGCCTACAGATATCGCCCTGGCCTAGGGGGACCCCCAGCCCTCCTCCCCCACCCAGACACCTCCACTGCGCGACAACAGAGTAGATAATGCTTGGACTCACCCCCTTGTGTCTGCTGTGCTGCCCTCACGCGCCCATCCAAATCAGGGTAGGCCACCGCCAGGATCCGGAACATCAGGGGGCTCAGTTGACGGCAGGCACCCCGCCTACGTTGGGAGGCCATCCCAAGCAGAGACTCGGCGGTCTTCTTGGTCCCGCGGCGGATGTCCTCCCACCTCTTGCGGCAGTGGGTGCCCCGTCGATGGTGGACCCCCAGGGTCCGGACTTCCTTGGCGATGGCACGCCAAATCCCGATCTTCTCATGGGCGCGGACCTATGTGACACGTACAGGGAGGGAGAAATACCACGTTCAAGTTTGTCAGCATTTTCCTTGCCAGTGGCCCAACGCCCCCCATCCCCGCCAGGCCCCCCGCCATGCCCCCCGCCAGGCCCAACATGCCCCCCATCCCCGCCAGGCCCCCCGCCATGCCCCCCGCCAGGCCCAACATGCCCCCCATCCCCGCCAGGCCCCCCGCCATGCCCCCCGCCAGGCCCAACATGCCCCCCATCCCCGCCATGCCCCCCGCCAGGCCCAACATGCCCCCCATCCCCGCCATGCCCCCGCCAGGCCCAACATGCCCCCCATCCCCGCCATGCCCCCCGCCAGGCCCAACATGCCCCCCATCCCTGCCAGGCCCCCCGCCATGCCCAACATGCCCCCCATCCCCGCCAGGCCCCCCGCCATGCCCCCCGCCAGGCCCAACATGCCCCCCATCCCCGCCAGGCCCCCCGCCATTCCCCCCGCCAGGCCCAACATGCCCCCCATCCCCGCCAGGCCCCCCGCCATGCCCCCGCCAGGCCCAACATGCCCCCCATCCCCGCCATGCCCCCCGCCAGGCCCAACATGCCCCCCATCCCCGCCATGCCCCCCGCCAGGCCCAACATGCCCCCCATCCCCGCCAGGCCCCCGCCATGCCCAACATGCCCCCCATCCCCGCCAGGCCCCCCGCCATGCCCCCCGCCAGGCCCAACATGCCCCCCATCCCCGCCAGGCCCCCAAGCCAGCCAGTGGCCCCAAATCCAGATTGAATTAAACTCACTTGTTGGTCTGGAGGACCGTAGAGTAGCGCATACTGGGGGAGGACCCCATCCACAAGTTTCTCCAACTCCTCTCCAGTGAAGGCAGGGGCCCTTTCCTCAGGTGCAGCAGCCATTGTCCCTTCCAGACCGAGGTCACAGCAACACTTGCAGTATAGGTCCTCTCCTGTGAAAGTTCAAGTCGCAAGTGGATAAGTAGATAGAAAATGGCGGTGACATCCGCGGCGGTGCGTACCGCGGCAGTGCGTACCGCGGCGGTGCGTACCGCGGCGGTGCGTCCCGCCACCGCCGGCGCCCTTCGCCATTGGCTCCTGAAACCCATAGGCTTCAATGTTAACCAATGCGGCTTTGCGCCGCGGTCTTCGCCCGCCGCCCGCCGCGGTGTGCCACGCCAGCGCATTGACCTCACATCCCATTGTCACACTTCACAGGTCAGGCAGCCGCCATTTCCAGGGCCCACATGGCTCAATTTCAACTGCGTCACACAGGCCTAGGCCTTGCATAGCCACTCAGACACGCCATTCACTGCATAGAGAATCGTATACTGTGCTAGCTGTGAGTACGTACCTGTGGGTTGCTTGACTGTGTGCTCCATGTTGTCCTTCCTAGGCACCGTCCGCTGGGTTGGGCGAGGAGACGGATGAATCCTCCCGTGTACCGACCGCTGGTGGACCTGTCGACAATGGAAGAACGCCACATTATCCTGACCTACCGTCTTAACCGTGCCACTATCCATGAACTGTGTGCCCAGCTGGAGCCCGACCTGATGTCCCCCATCCGCCAACCCACAGGGATTCCCCCTCTGGTGCAGGTCATGTCAGTACTCCATTTCTTGGCAAGTGGGTCATTTCAGACAACCGTGGGAATTGCTTCTGGGATGTCTCAGCCCATGTTTTCGAAGGTGTTATCCAGAGTGTTGTCTGCCCTGATGAAATCCGTGAGGAGCTACATCATTTTCCCTGAGGTGGGCGAATTGGCTACAGTGAAGGGTGATTTCTACGCCCTTGGACATATTCCCAACGTCATTGGTGCCATTGATGGGACCCATGTGGCTTTGGTTCCCCCATGAGACAGGGAGCAGGTGTACAGGAACAGAAAAAATTACCATTCAATGAACATCCAGGTGGTGTGTTTGGCTGACCAGTACATCTCGCATGTAAATGCCAAATTCCCAGGGTCAGTGCATGATGCCTACATCCTCAGGAATAGCAGCATCCCTTACGTGATGGAACAGCTACAGAGACACCGTGTATGGCTAGTGGGGGACTCTGGGTACCCCAACCTGTCGTGGCTACTGACCCCAGTAAGGAATCCCCGGACCAGGGCAGAGGAACGGTACAATGAGGCCCATGGGCGTACTAGGAGGGTGATCGAACGCACCTTCGGCCTCCTAAAGGCCAGGTTTCGGTGCCTGCATATGACAGGTGGATCCCTAATGTACTCACCTAAGAAGGTGTGTCACATCATCGTGGCCTGCTGCATGCTTCACAACCTGGCTTTGCGCCGCCAGGTGCCTTTCCTGCAGGAGGATGGTCGAGACGGTGGTGTTGTGGCAGCGGTGGAACCTGAGGAGAGTGACGAGGAGGAAGACGACGGGGCTGAAACAGACAACAGGGACAGAATCATTGAACAGTACTTCCAATAGGACACAGGTAACATTTCAAAGATAATTTAGTAAATGTTAACTACTCTCCAGCATCTCTGCTGCCTGTCTATTTGCCCCAGTGTATGATGACTGAGTTTTGGCTTTTCTCTCCCTATTTCAGATCTGGGGTCCCCACTACGAGTCCTGTGCTTCGTTTCCCCATGGACTACAGCTTTGTGGCAGCTGTTTGTTGACTTCACCATGTACAAGGACATATTTGCACTGTCATGTCAATTACAATATATTGAAATCACAGCCAGACTCCAGATATTTTGGTGCAAAATAGGTGTTTATTTAAGTGCTCAAAATGGGATGGGTGGTTTCAAGTGGGTGGGGGCTATGGTGAAGGAATGTCCATGGCAGAGTCCAGAGTAACAGTCACACAGGTGCATTGTCCAGAGGCCTGTGGAGAGATGGAGCATGGGCAGTTCAAGGATGGACAGGGTGACAATGTGGGACAGTGGGATGACATCAGGTGGTATCCATTGCTGGCGGGGGTCTTGACATCCTACTCTGTCTTCTTGCGAGATCTCAGGGCCCTCTTGCGGGGTGGTTCTTCTCCTGCAGGAGGTGGGGGTCTGGTGGGCTGCTGCTGTGCGGGGGCCTCCTGTCCACTAGCGCCGGCGGAGGTGGTTGGCTGTTCTTGGTCCAGGCTAGTGGCAGGGGCCCTTGGGTGTTGTTGAGTGTCCGCCCTGTTGTTGACGAGGTCCTGCAGCAGCCCTACCATGGTAACCAGGGTGGTGTTGATGGCTCTGATGTCCTCCCTGTACCCCCGATAGTGTTCCTCCTGCAGTACCTGGATCTCCTGGAACCGGGCCAGTACCGTCGCCATCGTCTCCTGGGAGCGGTTGTATGCTCCCATGATGGTGGTGAGGACCTCGTGGAGAGTGGGTTCCCTGGGCCTCTCCTCCCCCCCCTGTCGCACAGCTGCCCTCCGAGTTCCCCTGTTTCCCTGGGCCTCTGCCCCCTGGCCGGTGTGCCCACTACCACTGCCCCCAGGTCCCTGTTGTTGTTGGGGTGGTGGGTTATCCTGGGTGCCTTGTAGTGGTAGACACACCGCAGATTGACGCGCCCTTGAGACAGAGGCATGGGCCCGCTGGGTGGGAGCTGTGCTGGTGTTCCCAGAGGGGTTTGGGTCTGTAGTGGCCTGGGCCTGTGTGAGGGGAACCGACTGTCCAGAGGTCCCCGATGGTCCGGGCTGGTCATCGGTGTCCAGGTCGACAGAGCTGCTGTCATCGCTGACGGCCTCTTGGGTGGGGGGTGTGGAGAATTCTGGCCCCTCCGCCGCGGTGTGTTGACGGTCGGGTCCTGCAGGGGTATAGAGGTATGGTTATAGTTTCAATGTGTGGCATATGGGTGTATCTGTGGGTTCTCGTGTCCCCAAGTGCTGGCATTCGTGTGTGGGGGCTTTGGTGAGGGTGGCTTGTGGGGGGGATGTGTATATGCATTGGGCATGCTTTGGTGATGGGTGTCCATGCTTAGTGGACGCATGCAGGCCTAGGTTTTGGGATGTGTGGGTTGTGATGGTGAGACATTGGCGGGGAATAGGTGTGCTGGGGGTGGGGGTGAGGATGGTGGTGGGGGTGAGGATGGTGGTGGGGGTGGGGGTGAGGGTGGGGTTCGAGGATGGGGGTGAGGGTGGGGTTCGAGGATGGGGGTGAGGGTTGGGGTATGATTTGGCATGCAGGTGGGGGGGAAGCAGTATTGAAGCTTCAACTTACCAGTATCCATTCCTCCGCCGACTCCTGCGAGGCCGTCAGGATGCAGGATGTTCAAGACTTCCTCCTCCCATGATGTGAATTGTGGGGGTTGAGGTGGGGGTCCTCCGCCAGTCTTCTGCACGGCGATGTTGTGCCTGGATACCATGGAACGCACCTTCCCCCGTAGGTCGTTCCATCGCTTCCTGATGTCTTCCCGATTTCTGGGGTGCTGTCCCACTGCGTTCACCCTGTCGACAATCCTCTGCCATAGCTCCGTCCTCCGGGCAATGCTGGTGTATTGTATCTGTGTGCCGAACAGCTGGGGCTCTACCCGAACGATTTCCTCCACCATGACCCTGAGTTCTTCGTCTGTGAAGCGGGGTTGTCTTTGGGGTGCCATGGGGTGGTGTGTATGATGTGTGGGGTGGAGTATGTGTATTTAAGTGAGTTGAGTGTGGTGGTGTGTGTTGTTTTGTGTGTGGATAGTGTGTGGGTGATGGTGTTGAGTGGCTGTGGCTGTTATTTTTTGGATGCTGGTGTCTCGCTCTTGCCTTCTTTACGAATTTTTTAGCGTAGGGGTTTGTGGGTGATGTGGGTGGGTGTTTTATATTGTATTGTGTGTGTGGGAGTGGTGTGTGTATGTGTATCAGGTGTGTGGGATTCAAATCGTCCAATGTGGCTGAGTTTTGTTCGTTTGTGTGTATTCTGACCGCGGCGGTGTGTCCCGCCAATGGAATACCGCGTTTGAATGACCGCCGCGTGGATTCGTGGGTCGTAATGGCATGGGCGTATTTCTGTTGGCGTGACGGTGGAGGTTTTGTCACCTCCACTTTTCCGCCGACCGCTGGTCTGGCGGTCTGTTGTGGCGGTCGGATTTTCGGAGGTTTGCCTTCTGCGGGTCAGAATGACCGTGGCGGGTTTCCGCGACCGCGGCGGGATTATGGAGGATTTCTGACCGGCGGTAGGCGCCTTTTACCGCCGAGGTCAGAATGACCACCTATATTATTCATAAGCGCTGCGCTATGTGAATTCTGTATTGCATATGTGCGTGTATGACTATTCAAATGTCAGTAATCCACCACTATCCTATAGGAATGGTCCGGTTTAGCAACCGGAAACAAGGGATTATTCATCGGCGAGACAAAGGGCTCAATAACACCCTGATACTCCAATTCAGAAAGAATTTTCCTAACCGATGCCCTAGCTTCAAATTTGATAGGATATTGCGGTTGTGGCTGAGGTTCGCCCTTTATTGGTATTACATGATAAAGTGATTGTCTGTCCCACCCCACGTTATTTCTATACAAGGCGGGAGCCTGTGCCAGAGCCCATGATTTACTATAGGACTCCGCGAGTTCTCTCGGAACAAGTGGTGAGAAGGAAGGTGCAATAACCTCCTCCCCAACTGGACAGTCGCGAACAAAGTCAGGTGGCCAATCTTGTTCGGCCAACAGAACATCATATAATTTTACCACATGGTCCCAAAAAATTGCGTTTATAACACGGTCAATGTCCCCTTCCAATCGCAGAGTTACTTCATATACTCTATCAGGATCAGAGACTCGCATATCCGCCGTCTAGACTTGTATGAAGTCATCAGTTGCTTTCACCTCCAGATGCTCTAGAAGACTCTGGCGAACTATTGTGACCTCTGCCGCGCTGTCTAACAGTGCTAACGCCCATGTCTTGTTCGTCAAGAGAACTCTCTTCTTGAGCGGCATGTCTAACTGAGACAGCTGCCACTTTCTTCTTTTTGAATTGCTGTTTCTGTTGCAGCGGTTTCTCTTCTTGTTTAATAGAAACCTCCGCTGAGCGTTGTGAATCCTGTCTCGGTTTCACGTACTCCGTCCTCCGCTCTGACCGCCCACCTCTCTCACTTCTCTTTTCCGAGGAGTCCTGAAAGGAACGAGATTGGCGTGTATCAGTATATTGATATCTATCAGGCGTCTTCAAAGTATCCCTATTCCTGAGATTATACTTATTCTGTGGGGTCTCCGGTTGCGGAGACTGCCCATCATCCTTCTTAGGCGTTTGCTGTTTCTTTTCCCAGCGCTTTTTCGAACCCTCAGGTTGTTGCTGTTTAGCATTATCTTTATTATTTTTTCCCTGTAACTGGGGTTTTTGTGGTCTAGCCCCTAGGCTATCCCGAACAATACTAGAATATGTTTCCGCTATTATTCTCGGAAGCTCCTGCTCCTGTTGAAGCAGCGGAACATCCCGAAGATGCATACGCACAGCTAGTGCTACTGCCTCTCCTTTGAGATTACTCAAAATAATAGAAGAAACTGTGGCAAAATTACCCAGCAGCTGCATGCCCAAATCCAAGGCAGGGGCAGCCCCATATTCTTCCTGTATCTGCTTAAGTACTTCCGGTAAATTAGCTAATGTCGGTGTACCGTGTGCCGTAGTGTAGAGTGCGGCAAACACCGTGCCCCAGGTATTACAAAGGTCCACCGGAGGAACCATCCCGTACGGCAAACACATCGTCAAAATTCTATGTTTATCCTGAGGTCCCGTATGGGGAAATACTGCCTCCAGCGTATTAATTTTTTGCGCCAGCCAAAACGGAGTCTCCTCTTGTTTAGCCGGTGCTTTACCCATAACTGAGTGTACAGTGGCCGGATTAAGACCCGGAACCACCGCCTGTGGGTGTGCTGGAGCAGCACGCGCTGCATTCGTATTTAATGTCTGCATCACAAACTGAACTAATCGTCTATATGTATCCGTTAATTCTGTATATAAACGACGAACTTCAACCACTGCCAATTGAGCAACCGCAGGATGTGGTGTATATGTGGCCAATAAAGGCCAGGTAGGACCATCATTACTCAGTGGACCTAACCGTACTTGTGTTATTGTGTGTGGGAGGGCGCCATCAAGCCAATTATGGTGTTCTTGATAAGATATAGGTATTTCTAAATAAGCGTAAGCCCTGTATTGTCCAGGGGCATTCGCAACTGTGTATTCGTGAAAAGTATTTGTTCCCCCATCCACTGCTGGAAAAGTGACCCAAGAATAAAAAAGTTCCATTCTAAAGGCCGCATGGGCGTCCACCACAAAAGTGACTGGACCCCCCTGGACTGTCAGTCCATGTGCTAATAGATGTCCCGTGAGCGGATGTCGCATATTAATTGCGATGTTCACTACATTAGGATTCGCCATTTTATAAAAAACGGCTGCAGGTCAGAGAAGGCACACCAATATCGGGGTTTTTTCCTTTCAAAGTTCAAGCTTGAACAACCAACCACTAAGCAATAGGAAGCCCCTATGCAGTGGCGGCGGAAACCCTCAGCCCCACGGACGTCTCCGCATACGGAACCGAGGAGTCAAAATATATACGAGACCGAGAGAGTCAGTCGGACCCAAACATTAGAGCCAGACCAAACGTTGGCAGCGCCATGTCACGTGGGCTCTCATTATTCTAAATGAGACTACTGGATTTCTAGGTAACAGGATCGATAACGGTGTGGGGGACTGAGTCTGACCCACGTATAAGGAACGCTGTCACCCTAAATCCGGTTGTTGCTCCGGCTAACTAGCAGTGCCTCATTTCTCCCGCGGGGAAGAAATGATTGGGCAGCCGAGCGCATGACATCTTTGGAACTTCTCAGGGAAGTCGTGGTTACTCAGATCCAAACCAACTCTCTCATTCACAATATGGTCTCATATACAAATGACAAAGACAGTATAAGTTTTATATAATGTTTTAATAAAACGACTGTATTTTAGATATTAAGGCGTGAGCCGCAATAACCAGAACAATACAAAATAGTAGAATGGATATAGTAACCAGGAGAGTAAAACATAGAAATAAAGCTATCATAATTCCTAACCATTTCTACTCTCCCTCTGCTTGTTCTATTTAGAGCACAGCATGTTAAGCTTTCAGCTTGCCTATTAGAATCACTGTGGGGATATCAGCCCTCATACCTGAGCAAAGACCTGTGATCTTGGTTCAGCATCTGCAACGAGGCAGTCAGCGTCAAGTTGTGGTTCCCTGGTCGGAATCTCCCTCTTGCGTGTACTGGGACAAGGAAGTAATTTTATAACTAACATGTCAGCGTGATCACAAAATGTCCCTACGCAGGAATGCCCAGTCTAAACTCTTACCACGTCTATCGGCAATGTACCAGACTGTGTCCTTGACTGAAGCACAGAGTAAACATGTTATGGAGAACTCCAGTGCTGAAATAGGCAAAACAGTGTGATATGAATAAAAAACAACACCGTAGAACTGGCTATTTGAAAAATAACAGTACGAAGCCTAATAACAAACATGTAGAGCAAAGTGCACAGAGGCTCTAAGCTATTAGCAAATGAATAAAATATATTCAGGGCAAAATGCACAAAGGCCTAAAGCCTGAAGCTAAAGCACAATGAATACGTAAAACGAACCACACTACACAAGGTTATCACATAGAGGCATGGAGGCTCTGGTGGGCAAAGGTGTTGCACCATCTGCAGAAGATATACAACACACCACGAAATGACCACCAGCTGAAGCACAGCTGAGCTGACCTTGTATCCAGGGAGCAAGATCTGCTGGACCACCTGGGCGTTGTGATTGGTGGCCCTGTTGGTGAGTACAAATCAGGGTAAGGTGCACGTTTAAATGCTCTGTAGTGACAGTAGCTGATTTTTTCATAATCTGCCGGCAATGTTTTTGAACATGTGGAATGCTAGAGAAACATACAGGGCCATATTTCTACTTTGTTGGCACCGCAATTGCGAGCTGTTTTGAAGCAAGAGCAGCGCAAACTTACAAAATACAACTGTATGTAGAAAGTTTGTGCCGCATTTGTGTCAAACAGCAACTCAAATGTGGCGCAAAATATGTTTAGATATGGGCCACAGTTGCCTGTGAGGTGTGGAAATTTCCGACACATTACCGTCATTTGTTGACGCAAGAGCTACACTAACTTTATAAATACAATAGTAGCCAGACTATTAGTGCAGCCTTCACGTCAAATGATGATGGCAATGTGTCACAAGCATATGTTTCATGTGTGGTCGGTGAGTGTGTCAGGAAACAGATCATGGAAATCGCAAACATTTTCATGAATATTGTGTCCCTCCATTTTTTTCCGATACATGTCTGAACTGGATTTGGACACATATGTAATAAGTTATAGCTGCGCTCAGCTAACATCTTAGACTGATATTTGGAGTTTGTAGTGTCACATTTCAATTGGAGTGGCAGGCAAAAGGTATGCACATGGGTTTGTATCTCTATGGTTGGTGCAACTCACCATAGCTGTGGCACATCAATTGAAGAAAATGATACAAATTGAGGGGTAACAACTGTCCCTGGCCCTCTGTACATTGTACCTGTGAGTCTAAAATTGGACTTAGTCACATTGTCTGGGTGACTGGTATTACAGTCCTCACGGAAAGTGGCTTTGGATGTCTCTCATGTATACACATGATGAGAGGAATACACTCCATGATTTTGTCTGCTCACTAATGAAGGAGCATGTTTGCCACAATATGATAGTTAGGGCCACTGCATGTGTGCAGATATGTGTGTATCACTCACTGGAGTCCCCGGATCTGTACATGTTTGCAGTGGTATGTAGGATGCAATATCATCATGTCTGAGAGGCTTTACTTTCTGAGTTTACATTACACATAGGATTAGTTTTTTTAATTGTTGTACAGTGCACAGACATTGAGCCCATTTCTCCCTTCCATGCCTTACAGGTGGACCGGCGCCCGACACTATTGGAGAGGTGGCTTGATTTTCAGACCCAGACATCTCTAGTAAGTGTTGATATTTATGTTCTGTGTTGTGTTAGCTGATGATGTGTGATTGACTCCTGTGTGCTGGGCCCATAGCAAGGTGCGACAATCATTTGTTTTGTTCCATGTGTGGAAGATCATTTTATCACCATGTTTGAGTTGGCCGATCCTTATCGTATTGTCATAATTTGGGATTCTAGGTCAGTCCTGTAGGCACGGCAATGTGAATAGGGATGAGTCATGTGGATAAAACTTGAATCTGAAAAAGTGGCAGTGGACCATATTTGGAGTTCCTCCTTGCCTGTGGTGTGCTGGCCAAACCCATGTACATCTTTCCAAATCTTTCTGGGTGCCCTTTTTTTAGAAATTATTAGTTGATTGTGCACCCCCCCCCCCCTCAGACACAGGCGTAGGGTTGGGAATAGTGTACCGATGATCCAAGTTTGGTACACAGACATGTAAATCAGTAAATCACTTGTCCAAACCTCAGGTATCCACTCATGATTAGCACATGGTTTCCATACTGGCAAGTCCATTTACAACTCACAGATCTTGTGGCCCTAGATTGCCATCCAGTACATAGATAGAAATTTGTTGGCCTGGCAGTGGTGGTGGATATGCAGCATGATTGTTAGCTGACACTGGCAGAACTAAGATGCCAAATTCATTCCAGTTGTTACCCATCTTGTAGGGTTTGGATGTGCTATTTGATGATAGGACATTTGTATACTGGCTTGCCATGTACTTCCTCAGGGACTGTCAGTGATCTGTATGATGATATGGGCTGTTACAGATACATTAGATGTAATGTCTGATTTACTTCTTGAGCCATTTCACACAATGCAGTACCTAATGTTTGGTTTTCTATTTTTCCTAACAGCTGCAAATATGACTCCCATCCAGATTCGGGAGTTTCAACCCCGGCAATGTGATACCACCACATTCTTGATTTTGAGTCTGGGTACCACAACATGGAAAGAAGATATTGACATGAAAGAGCCTCCGGAGCGTGGAGGGCATTTGCACGAGGGGAACCCTCCATGTCTAACACAACCACCACCACTACCAGCCAGGTGGCACCAACAGCAGCTGGGACCTTTGCGGGACCATCAACTGCAACAGCTCCAGGAGCAGTCACAGCACCATCTGCCCCGCAGCCTACAGACATTGCACCGACAAGGGCCCAAACTTCCTCGACTGGCACCCCAGACCAGACCCTGCAGCTTTTGCAGAGATGTGAAGGAAATTGGACTGTGTCCTACGAAAGATGACCAGACTGCAGCAGGAGGTGGCACAGGTCAACCGGTAGGTGCGTGCCATTAAAAATACCCTGAGGAGGGCCAACCTGTAGGCATGAATGCGGACATGATTACCTCCCCTCCCTCCTCTTTCCTGGTTCTTAAACTTAGTGGGTTTAGGGGGCTTAGTGTTAGGTTAGTATAGGCTGTTAGTTTAGTTAGTAGTAGTCGGTGGGGGGTGGGGGTTTTGCAATATTTCTACATTTTTTTATTATGTGTGTGGGTGTGTGGGTGTGGGGCAACGTTGGGGTTTTGGTGTTTAAAAAAAACGAAAAAGAAAAAAATTACAAAAAACAATTTACAAAAACATATTTATTTGTTTAGTATAGGATAGTATGTGTTTAGGTTAGTATCTGTTGTCTTTCATGTGTCCCGTCTTATAAGGGGGGGGGGTTGATGTTTAGATTGTTTCGGTAAATGTAATAAGTAAGTTTAGCTTAGGTTAGTTACAGACAGTTGTGGGTAATGTGTAGTTAGAGTAGATTAGGTTAGGTAAGGTGTTTCCCCTAGTTTTAACTTCTGTTTTTACTCTTTAATAAATATGTAGGTAACCCTTTACAGTATCTGTCAAATGCTTGTCGATCAGGGCCTTGCCATGAGTGAACAGTGTCTCTTTTGTATTAGCTTTTGTGTCCTATGCTGCAACCATATCCCAACTGAGCTGATACATTGGCAGCTACCCAAAAGCTACTTAGCTAGGATTCAGCCACTCATTGCACCCACCACTCACGGTTACTATGGATTGCAAAGTGTGGTTATTTTGTGATGTATATTTTCAATGTCACATACTGTGATACCAGAATTGGTATTGGGGACACTGTGTTAAGTCTGCCTGCAGCCTGATGTCCAAGCAATTCCTTATAAGGTGAGTGGTAGTATGCTCTCTTGTAGTGTAGTGTACAGAACTCACAAATATCAATTGTTACAATGTGCAGCATGGTTACTTATTTGCATGGAAACTCATACACATCACTTAATGCAGTCTGGTGTGTGTTAGGTTTAAATCGGGGCAAATGTCAAATACGAATGTTTTCACTTTCAGCAACAATTGAAGGCAGTGTTTTCTGGCTTAGACTTCCCTTGAGGGAGCGTTATTCTGTCCAACCCAGCATTATACTGTATAGTTTCTATTTCCCTCAGAATTAACCCTCAGGAAGGGCAGATGATGGTACAATCCAGGCCACTGTGTATAGTTATCAGCCCACATTATTTCAGGACAGTTGTATTCACATTCTATAATCATTGACAGGAGGCAAACATCACTGATCTACCGCACGATTGATGTGTCACATTACACAGAGACAAAGTGGTTGTGTAAGTGCTATTTATTTTAAAAGTGCTATATGTACATTGTCCATGATTGTGAGTCCATTATTGTGACATCTTCCATTGTAATCCCTGTGGGGGTCTTAAGGGCAGTACTGCAGCAAGGAGGATCTGCTGGTTCTTAAGAATAGCAGCCACATCACGGTGGTAGGCAGCCAGGTCGGCCCTGAGGGGTTCACTATTGCATTTGTGCATGCGTTGACAGGATTGTTGTTGTAGGTGTTGGGTCAACTGTATTACGGGTGTGCTGATTTCCTTCAACCTTTTTTCTACTTCCTGCAAGCTAGTTGTTCGCCCTTGCATAGCTGATGCCTGTTCTTCAGTTTACATCATGCACAAACCCCTCTAGGCTGGCTGCCATATTTTGCATCCCCACCCACACCTCCTTGGCCAGCTCCTGCTGTACTCCAACTACAGTTCTCTAAAAACTGTTGCCAGTGTCATCAGAGTCCTCAGCTGTGTTGGAGCTGGCAGGTCGTACAATTGTTGTTATGGGTGGGTCCTCTGTGATGGCTGCTAGTTCTGTGCTCCTCCTTGTGAATGAAGGTGGGGTCTGGAGGGTTCCAAGGACCTCTTCGAGGGTCTGCTGGCTGATGTTTGTCAGCTTGTCATCCATGTCATCAGGGTAGTCCTGGACAGGCATATCCGCAGGAGATCCATCGTCCTCTGCAATGAGATATGGTACAATTAGTTTGTCTGTGTTTTGGGCTTTGAATTGTGACATGCCTTCCTTCCAATTATATTCACATTGTGATCTTGGCTCCTGTTCATTGTTCATGTCTATAATATAAGCATTCTCTCAAGCCTATGCCCCACCTGCATGTCACATGTATTGTGGTCAGTTAGTGGACTTGTCAGCATCATATCCTCTAGGTGTTGGTTCTGGCCAAATAGTAAATTGCCACCTTTTTGTCCTACTCAACCCTCCGTCTACTTCCATTCTCAAGGTGAGGCCTTTCACTGGCTGTGGGTGATCTGATGGAACTCGCACCACACGTAACAATCTGGACCTGCCCCAGTCTCTGATCTTACACATCCACCTATATGTAGTTGAGATGTAGCAAATACTATGTATAGCATTGTTATGGCATAATATGGATGTCAGCATTGATAATGTGTACTGCTGATGTTGGGGAATGTGTGGTACATTGGAGTGCACTTATAGTCGTAGCAGTGACCTATTTCCTCCTCTGACTGTGCTGGTGTATTTCTGTGAACAGTTACATGTGTCCTCCCCCTCAATGCTGTTGTCTGAGCAGTATGACATGTGGGATGTTGCATTGTGTCATTGGAGCTATGGTGATCCAGGCACAGGGTGGACCCTGACATATGCAGCATGGGTATGACATTAGTTCTGTGGACCTCCTAATGTTCATGAGAATGGGTGAAGTTTGTGGCAACTTTTGGCAATCACATTTGACAGGATTGGAACATTTGTCTTGATTTCAGGGGATTGATAACGTTGTCATCCTGAACCCTCTAATTTGGGTGTGTTTGATCCATGGGGACTTTAATGCCATTAGCTACTTGACCCGCACACACAGCAGAGCTGGTAATTGCAACTATTGTCAATGTTACTTCCACTTGCAGGTATGGCCAGACGTTGTTAATTGGGCCCTAGTTAATGTAGGGAGTAGACTGGCTGACGTGTGACGGGCTGCCTGTTTTATGTTGTACCCTGCCCTCCTGGCCTTGCTTAACCTTTGCAAATTCCTTGGCATGGCAGCGCACCCCCCTGCAAAGGTTGTTGGTGTTGTGTAGTGGTGTGCCCCAGGTTTCCTCAGTATGGGCCATGCACCCGTGCCGTGCCACTTTACCCATTCCACTCCCTGAATATCATGGCTGACATGCATTGTGTAGTAGGTATGGACACCCCCCCGGTTGCAGTTAAAATGAGTGCATTTTAATTCCCCATGCGACTTACCCTGCATGGGCGTTGTCTCCTGGTAGTCTGCGCTGTCCTGTCTTTTAGTCCCTGTGATGATCTCCTCAGGGATGACGTCTGCCACCATCTCCTCCATGTGGTCCAGGGCCTCCTGTGGTGCTGGACTCCCACTGCCAGTCTGCAGTGCTGCCATCTTTTCCTTGGTCCTGTCCTTGGAGTCATGCCAGCGTTTCTTGCACTCGATGACTGTTCTGCTTACTTCTGCCCCACTGTTGATCTTGTCAACAATTTGTTGCCATATTGCCTCTCTCCTACTGATTGGCAACTTTGAGGTGACAAACAGTTGGTGCTGGTGTTCCGTCACCTCTTTCACCAGAATTCCCTGTTACTCTACACAGAAGCAACACTTTCTTTTCTTCTTCTCCCTGTCCTGGGTCTTTTGTGGGTCCTCCTGGCTGGTTCCTGGTCTGTTGTAATTTTCCTGGGGTCTGTGCAAGCATCTGGGATCCATTTTTGCTCTCCTCTGCACAAATTGCTGTGTTTGCGGTGAATTTTGCAGCTATTGCGTCAAAAAAACACTGCATATCCGATTTGCGGTGTCGTAAACTGGCTCACAGTCATTTCTGCCGCATTAACGTCATTTTCCTTTACGACGTGACGCAGTGGTTTGAGTAAAAAAAAATGACTCACACCTGTGGTTTGTACCGCCATGCGTCAAAGTATAAATTTGACGCCCACACGGTGCTAAGAAATGGCATTAGCCGGCGGTAATATTTTTGACGCAAAACTGCGTCTGTGCAGTTTTGCGTCAAAAAGTATAAATATGGGCAGAAGTATGCAAATTATGCTCAGTGTCACAGTAAGTAAAGGCCACAGGATCATCTTAACAAAACCATTTCCCAAGTTATCAAACCAAGATCCTACCTTTGAAAATTCTTAATCTACTGTTTATCTCTTTTAGGCCACTTAAGTCATGTCTTAGACTTGTCAAATTAGATAAGTATCTCCTTATCTCCTTGCAGTTATTATTTGGAATATAAGTGCAGCAGTGCTGTGACTTCAAAACTCTGTTGACTCTGCCCTCTTTTTCTAAAAGAATTTGAAACGCAAGCCGATTCTGAAGCATCATAGACCTTGCAACAGTCATTTCTGTATCCATTAGGAGCATTGCACCAGAAAAATCAGTTGCCATCTTATCTACAATTGTTGATAACGTACTTATCTTATGTCATTCAAGATCACACTCACCTATGGAATAATATCTCCTGTAATTTTATGAACCCCCTTGCTCCTCTTTAAAATCTCATTTTTGGTCTCTCAATCCCTTCAGGAGTGTCAATGTTGTCTACTTGGTACATTTTCAGGAAAACCACTCCTAAATAACATGTACCATACGAACATTTTGGCAGCATATAATAAGCATTCTTACCACAGATGTAATAAACACCAGATACAGCTAGTCTTGTCCATTTAGCATAAAATCGCATACACTCTTGAACAGGAACACATGTCTACATTCACTTGTTCCTACAAAGTTATAGTCAACTTTTGATTGCAGCCAATATTAACAAAGCTTTCCTACATTTTGATAATCTAAAGCTAAGCCTCCTTATGAATCAAGTGTGTTGTGAAATGACTTCTTCTTGATAACTATACCCTTATTTATTATTTGTCTCATTACCTTTCTCTTGTCATCTACCTGATTAATAAACCCCTTTTCTACCTGTGTGAGAATGCATGTTGGGTTATTCCGGTGTGCATACACTGTGCCAAAAATCAATGTAGGCTCAATGAAACCTCCTACTATGTCTATGTTTCTGGCCTTTCCAATGCTGCTCAAATGCTGATGAATGGGAACAAAAGAGAAGACAAGGTCAAAATTCAAGTAACAATATGAATGTATTCCTGGTTGTACAAATGTGTTAATAATAGACTGCAACTAATCCCATAAGTCAGTGGTAAACTGTGATAAGTGATTCTTTCCTGTACTGACAATGGAATTTGTGTACACCCATGACAATCATGCACATTCATCTTGTCCACATACTCATACAGCAAGCTTTAATATACATTGGAAAATAAATCTCCCTTTGACTCATCTAAATGAAGCAATCCCTTACCCTTATAAACCTTATCCTGCTTAGATGTTGTCACTCTCAGCACTGGAGTTTCTGTGCTTTGCACCTCTTCTTTTATTGAAACACTCATTACTGCAATCAATAAAATGCACCCAATCATATGTACTATAATCAAACCAACACACACATATTTACATTTACTGTGTTTGACTTGTCCAGGATTCATGGCTTCCGAAGAATCAGAGGAGAAAAAAAAAAGAAAAAAGACATAAAGGAGAAAGCGAGCAAAATTCTAAAACAAATTATTTTTTTAAAGCCTCTTTGCATATTTACAGCAGTTCTCGATCTTTAAGAAAGTTCTTAACGCAGCAAAGCTGTCAAAATCAGTTCAAATGTTCACTTTCAATTAAACACAATCTGTTGGTCACTTATTAATACTTCCAGAGTGTAAAGTCTTTGTTGGTCAATTGGCGTAGTTGGTTCAGAGTTCAGTTCAAATGCAATTTCAAGTTCTAGAATTCTCACGGTCAAAATAAAAAGCCATAAGCTTGTTCTCCCATTCATTTGTGACAAGGTAGATCCATTCAGGTGAAAAGTATCTGCAACTTGGCACTCTTTTTCTTTTCGTTCTCCTTACAGCACCACCTTTACCCTGATTTGACTCTCCGACTGCTTCTGTTACTGGTGGGAGTTTATCAGCAACCAGTTCATGTGCAGCTGTAGGCCACTTGTCTCCTCTCACAGTTCTTTTTCCAGGTTTAACTGCATTCAAGTTTGTTGTACTGGAAGGAATCTGTTGACTTTGTTCTCCTGCACTTTTATCTTTTCCCAGTCCTCCTGCACTTTTGTCTGCGCTTTTATCTGTGCCTCTATTTGTATATAGACTGCTTGTGCCTTCACCACTTTGTACGTTTTCAGCTTGGTCAAACTGAACACCCTCTTTATCACCATTCACTCTTGTAGGATCAGACTCTGTGTTTCCAAGAGGACACAGAACTTTATGCCTGTGGCTTGCATGTATCCAATTTCTTCCTCACGTGTAAATCACTCACCAGCCTTCAGGCTATGGCACTGTTCTTGGGCTGGTTGAACTGTTGCTGCTTCAACCTGATAGACAAAGAGTAAACCACATCAGCCAGGCCTTTGCAATAATCCGGCACTAAGTCATCTGTTATGTTCATAAGTGTATTTGCAGGTACTACTGGCAGTCTCATTGCATGACCCATCAGGACTTCGTGAGGAGACAGTCCTTTTTTTCTGTCAGAAGTGCTACGCATACTCATCAGGACAAGTGGTAATGCATCAGGCCATTCCAAAGCTGTTGAGGCACAAACCTTTGCCAATCGAGCTTTCAGTTTTCCATCAGTTTCCTCCACCAATCTAGATGCCTCTGGTCTGTAACTTTAGTGCAATTTCTGTACAATGTTCAATGCTGTACTCAACAACTTTATAGTCTCATTATTAAAGTGTGTTCCTTGATCTAATTCTGATGAAGTCAGGAATCCTTACCTTGGTATTTGTTCCCGGAACAGCAGCTTAGTTACAGTGAGACTATCATTCCTATATGTTTGATAAGTCTTGATCTACTTAGAAAACACACACAGAATAACCAACACCTATTTCAATTGATTGTAAACAGGCATCTCAATAAAGTTGAGTTTCATTCTGTTAAACGGACCTTCCAATCTGCCTATGTGGGTCAAATTGACTACTGAGTGTTTCTCTACAATCATTTGTTGGCACGTAACACATCTGTGACAAACCACTTGTGCAACCAATCTAAATCTGCAGGTGCACCATGTCTGTTTGAAAGTATAAGTCATTTTATCTCTGCCAGATGAACCTGACCATGATAATATCTAGCCTTTGTGTTCAGCAAACAATCTCGCAATATGACTTGCCCTTCATTTGAAATCCAGACATCATCTCTCTCTCTTTGTGCACAACCTGCTTTTATCCAACTTCTGTGTTCTTCCTCTGTTGCTTCTTCCTGCAATCTCTTAATTTCATCCCTAGAATCAACCACTGACATCAAGAAATTTTGAGTTGTCTCACTGGTGTCACCTTCATTACTCCGCTCTCCATAGAAGGTGAAGCATTGAAGTGCACAATATCTGTCAATTTGGTCAGCATATGCATTACCCAATAATAGAAAGTCATTCGATTTTACGTGTGCAGTGCATTTCATAACCACAATCCTTTCAGGTAACTGTAATGCATTTAACAACTCATTAATTTTCTTGCCATTTCAAATGGAGATTCAGATGAGGTCATAAAACCTTGCTGGTGTCATAACTGCCCAGAGTCAGACACAACACCAAATCCATATTGACTATCTTTGAATATTGTCACTTTGAGCTGCTCAGACATGCAGCATGCTCTTGTAAGAGCAACCAATTTGGCTACTTGGGCTGAAATGACTCCTTGAGGGCATGAAGCTTCGACAGAGTGTACAAACTGCATAATACAAGAATCATCAGTTCATCGAGTAAGTCAGGCACTAGTCAAATTCTGAGTTTTCGAATGGGTTAAGAGTATCTCGACCGAGTGAGGGACAAAGACAGTTAAAGGATGTTCCATCACAATGCCTTCACATTGGCTGATGCTTACACCAGCAGACACCACAGCTTCTAAACAGTCAGGCAAAGCACCAGTTACAGGACCCAATGTGGTGGAAAAATATGCCATTTGGTCCATTTGTTCCTCCATGTAACTGCATTAAACAGAAAGAGCACAACCATCATGCTCATAATAAAACAGTGCAAAACTTTTTGTGTAGTCAGGCATTCCCAATGCTGGATCTCTGCACAAACTCTCTCTCAACTCAGTAAACACTTTCATGCACTCATCATTGAAGGGGACTGGATCTGTGACTCCCTTGTGTGTCAACCTCTGCAACAGTTTGGAAATTACTGAACAATGTGTGATCCATTGGTGACAATAGACACTAATCCCAAAAACATTATAACATCTCTTTGTGTAACTGGGGGAGTCATTTGCATAATTTCGGCAACTCTCTCTCAGAACAATTTCCTTGCACCTTTCCCAATTTGGTGACCCAAATACTTTACTTCTTTCTGGCAATACTGTAATTTAGCAGGGGAAACCTTGTGTCAGTTTTCACCTAAATGATTCAGTAACGCTAGGGTATCTTGCCTGCAAGCTTCACATGTATTGGACGCAACCATCAAGTGTTCAATGTATGGCATTAAAGCAGACTTAAATGGCATGTTCAAAGACTCAAAGTTTTTCTTCAGGATCTGATTAAAAATGGATGGTGATTCCGAAAACCCCTGGAGAGTACAACACCATGAATACACATGGTTGCCGAATAGGAACCAAATGAGGAACTGACTCTTCTCATGCAATGGCACTGAGACAAATCAGTTATTGAAAACCACTCTGCTTCACATGAAATCTGGAATAAAATCACTGCTGGATTTGGCACTATGGATCAACAGGATACTACAATTTTGCTCACCATTCTCAGATCCTGAACTATGCAACCACTTGACTTTCACAAACCCATAATTGGAGAATTACATTGACTGCTCATCACTTCTTTTAATACTCCATGCCCAACAAAATCTGCAATTACTGGGGTAATACCTTAAATCATTTCTGGGGTCCTGTGATACTGTGGGGTTCTGGGAAAAACTGCATTTGGCTTAATTGTTACTTTAACTGGGTCAATATCTCCAATGAATCCAATATCTTTTCCAGAAAGATCTCAAACTCTCAGTGTTACTGTCTCTTGTAATTCATCATACAAATTTTTAACTGTCATGGCAGGAAACAATGTAATGAGAGGCTACATCTCATCAGTTTGACGGAGAGTTTTGTCATTGCTATTAGTGTGAATTTCTATTCCTTCTTGTAAAAAATGAATGGAACATTTAATTAGCATAGCAAGTCTCTTCCTAACAGATTCACAGGACTCAAACCACAAACTACAAATCAGTGCAGACCTTCAAACGTCCCTATCTTGACTGGAATGAGCTCTGTAATCAGGTCTACCAAATCCTGATTTGCTACTCCTACAATCTGAACTGTTCTTCCTGAAAGGGGCACATTTGGGACTTCAACAGATCTGACATTGGAACATGTCACTCCTGTATCAACCAGGAATGAAACATCATGACTTATAACACTAGCATTCACATAAGGACCACGCTGATCTACCTCCAATGAGGCAGCTAATACACATTCTTTTTCTGTTCTCTCACTCATGCATTCTTCACTTGCTTCATCATCACTGAAATCTATCAATGGATATTGAGTGATTAAGGGCCTTATTTATACTTTTTGGTGTAAAACTGCACTAACGCAGTTTTGCACCAAAACGTTTTGCACCGGGTTGCACCATTTTTTAGCACCAGCTGGGCACCATAGTTATGGAATGGTGCAAGCCGGTGCAAAGGGTAGGCTGGCGTTAAACAAAATGACGTTAGGCAGGTGGGAGTCAAAATAAATGACTCTAACCAGATTGCAAACAGAGTATAAATATGTCCCTAAGTGTCCTGCATTTTAATTTACTTCTTAGTTCACTTTCTGCTAAGGAACCATTACCTGTTGCTGTGCCATCGGGGCTTGTGGTATCTGCATCTGCTGGGGGACATGAATCTGCTGTTGGGGGAATTGTACTTGTTGCTGGGAAACTTGCATTTGGACTGACCCCTAACTCTAAACTGAGGCACCATATCGCCTTGCTATTGCATCTCTTGCATTCCATTGCACTCGCTATTTGCAACTCGCAAAATGTTATGCAGAACGGTGTCTCAGACACCGTCTGCGAGTCGGTATGGGGTCGCAATGACCCACCTCATTAATATTAATGAGGTTGGTCGCAAATTGCGGCCCCATACCGACTATGGGCACTCGCAAACATGGAGGCCTGCTGTAGTCAGCAGACCTCCGTGTTCGTGACTGCTTTAAATAAAGCAGTTTTTTTTTTTTTAAGTGTAGCCCGTTTTCCTTAAAGGAAAACGAGCTGCACTTAAAAAAAAACCCGAAACCTTTAGTTTCAGTATTTTTTCAGGGCAGGGAGTGGTCCCTTGGACCACTCCCTGCCCTGAAAAAATGTTTTTGGGTCCAGTCACAAACTGGAAGGGGTCCCATGGGGACCCCTTCCAATTTGCGAGTGGGTTACCATCCACTTGAAGTGGATGGTAACTGCAACACCATTTGCGACCGCATATGCGGTCGCAAATGGTATTGCATACCACTAGGAATCGCAAATAGGAAGGGAACACCCCTTCCTATTTGCGATTCTGAAATGCATTTTGCGAGTCGGTCCGACTCGCAGAATGCATTTCTGCATAGGAAAATGCGATTTGCAACTCGCAAACGGCAGTTTTTGTCGTTTGCGAGTTGCAAATCCTTTCCTACATCTGGCCCCATATGCTTTCAGTAGTCTCTCACAATAAGCATGAACAGACTCTATTGCTTCCTGAGATGCCCTGTCTATTCTTTGCCGATCAGTATCTTTAGGGGAAACTCTAGTTTTCAGAAACTCAATCACTTTGTAATAAGCATTCATCACCTCTTCAGTCGGCGCACCTGTTACTGGATCTCTAGGCTGTTCATGTTTGGCCAATCAACACTCCTCTTACACTCGACCCACAATTCTGCTGTAAACCCAATCTCAAACAAAGTGTTCAAGCATAACAAACCTCTCTGTTTGCTGGTACCATTCCACTGGTTTCTCCCTCAACTTTGGGTAATCATTTGCAAATGACAATATATCACTTCTGCTCCCAGGGACATTAACAAAATTCCATCCAGGAATTTCTTTCACTGGCATAATTTTTACAGCTCCCTCAGCCTGCTGTACATCATTTGAAGATGCAATCTGCTTTTTCTTCTGATCTCTTTTCTTTGCCCATCTGTCTTCACATTTATCTAATGCTCCTCAAGTTTGAATATTCTGAATTAATTCCTTAATGTGAATTGCTTCCACATGTTCTCATGTTTGCAATGTCTCTTGAATCAAATTCTAATCTGTAATTCCTCTTTAACTGTTTGGATTTATCAATCTCAGTTTTGTATTTCTCTGCCAAATTTGTGAATTTCTCATAAGCATTTCCTGCTCTAAAAGTGACATCTTTGCACATAAAACACAATTCATTTCATTATAAGAATCCAATCTATTCAATTCAAGGGTTCCCTCAATCCTTTATTTCAATTCCAATTTTAATATAGCTATGATTCCAATTCCAATTTTATATAGCTAGAGAGGCCAACACCAAAAGACCTCTCTGGTTCTCTGACACCCTCAAAGAATCAAAGAAAACATGTGGCGCCCTCGAGAAGGCCTGGCGCAAGGACCACACCGCTGACAACATGACCGCCCTCAAGAACGCTACCCGCGAACACCACCACCTGATCCGCGCTGCCAAAAGGAACTTTTTCACCGACAGACTGGACAAAAACAGCCACAACAGCAGAGAACTTTTTAGCATCGTCAAGGAGTTCTCCAACCCCAACGCCAACGCCATCACACCCTCACAGGATTTGTGCGAATCCCTCGCCACCTTCTTCCATCGCAAGATCAGCGACCTCCACGACAGCTTCGGACACCAGATCCAAACAAGCATCACCGAACCCGCACCCCCGGCCATCACCCTCAACGACTGGACCCACATCAACACTGAAGAAACCAAATCCATCATGAACTCTATCCACTCCGGCGCCCCTTCGGACCCCTGCCCTCACTTCATCTTTAATAAAGCCGACGACATCATCGCCCGCACCTCCAGACCGTCATCAACTCTTCTTTTTCTTCTGCTACCTTCCCCAAATGCTGGAAACACGCCAAAGTCAACGCCCTACTAAAGAAACCTACGGCTGACCCGAGCGACCTGAAAAACTTCTGCCCCATCTCTCTCCTGCCCTTCCCAGCCAAGGTAATAGAGAAGACCGTCAACAAACAGCTGACCACCTTCCTGGAAAACAACAACCTGCTCGACCCTTCACAAACCGGATTCCGAACCAACTACAGCACAGAAACCGCCCTCATCTCAGTCACAGACGACATCAGAACCCTGATGGACAACGGTGAAACAGTCGCCCTCATCCTCCTCGACCTCTCGGCTGCCTTCAACACCATCTGTCACCGCACCCTAATCACCCGCCTCCGCTCCACCGGGATCCAAGGCCTCCTTCCTCTCAAACCGTTCCCAAAGAGTTTACCTCCCACCGTTTCGCTCAGACCCCACCGAGATCATCTGCGGCGTACCTCAAGGCTCATCGCTCAGCCCAACACTCTTCAATGTTTACATGAGCCCCCTCGCCGACATCGTACGCAAGCACGACATCATCATCACCTCCTACGCCGACGACACCCAACTTATACTCTCCCTCACCAAGGACCCCGCCAGCGCCAAAACCAACCTACAAGAGGGTATGAAGGACGTCGCAGATTGGATGAGACTCAGCCGCCTAAAGCTGAACTCTGACAAAACGGAAGTCCTCATCCTCGGCAACACCCCTTCCGCTTGGGACGACTCCTGGTGGCCCACGGCCCTCGGCACCACACCGACCCCCGCAGACCACGCCCACAACCTAGGCTTCATCTTGGACCCTCTTCTCACCATGACCAAGCAAGTCAACGCCATGTCCTCCGCCTGCTTCCTCACCCTCTGCATGCTCCGCAAGATCTTCCGCTGGATCCCCGCCGACACTAGAAAAACCGTGACCCACGCCCTCGTCACGAGCCGCCTGGACTACGGCAACACACTCTACGCTGGGACCACAGCCAAACTCCAAAAACGCCTGCAACGCATTCAAAACGCCTCGGCCCGCCTCATCCTCGACGTACCCCGCAACAGCCACATCTCCGCACACCTGAGAGACCTGCATTGGCTCCCAGTCAGCAAAAGAATCACCTTTCGACTTCTCACCCACGCACACAAAGCCCTCCACAACAAGGGACCGGAATACCTCAACCGACGCCTCAGCTTCTACGTCCCCACCCGCCTCCTCCGTTCCTCTGGCCTCGCGCTCGCTGCTGTCCCTCGCATCCGCCACTCCACTGCGGGTGGGAGGTCTTTCTCCTTCCTGGCAGCCAAGACCTGGAACTCCCTCCCCACCAACCTCAGGACCACCCAGGACCACTCCGCATTCCGGAGACTCCTAAAAACCTGGCTTTTCGAGCAGCAGTAACCCCCCCCCCCTTTTTTCCCCTAGCGCCTTGAGACCCGCACGGGTGAGTAGCGCGCTTTATAAATGTTAATGATTTGATTTGATTTGATTATGCTTAATGTCCTTTCTCCCTGAGGCGTATTTCCTGAAGCTGATGTTCCCCTCAAATTATCTAACCCTTCAGTCAATTGTTGGGCTGTCAATCCTTGTAAGCTAATGTTATTACCATTGTTTCGGGGCAAAAACTGGGTTACATTACATGGGGCTCTCATAACTTGCTCTTGTGTCATCACAGATGATCCCATCGAGCATGGGGGATATGTCACATCAATCCGTGGACCTACTCCATTACTGTCTGGTTCAAACCGAAAGAATGCATAGGGTCATGGCTGGCACAGTAGCGCTCAGTCTTTCCATTTCTGCAGTTGGTCCAAAAGATGAATTAATTACTGATACAAATTCGACTGATTTTGCAGAAACAATAATCCTGTACTTTGGCCAGGCAATATTGTACCAAAAGCTTGATTTGACTGATTCTGTGGAATACTCTGCACTGTTGTTACTAGAGAATACATAGGCATGGTCTGCCTCTGGTTCACAATCTGTGCAGGTGTCTGTACATTAGGTGTGGACTCAAACTGAGTCATTCTTGCATTCTGAATTTGATGTGGTATAACTTGGACTGAGACATTCTGAACTGTGTTAACATTTGGAACTGTCAGATAAGTCTCTGGCACAAGTGCCACATTTGAAATTATCTGAACCTGGCTTTGAACAACTAACGCTGTGGCAGCATTCTGGACTACATTCTGATTCACTGAATCAACTGCATTATATGGTGGGGGACAATTCTGCAACAACTGAGTTATAAATTAATCATCTAAATCAATCTCTACAATTGCTACCCTTTTATTTTCATCTGACCCATATTCTGTATCTTCCTCAGGTTTCTTTTTGGCATTAGGCTTAATACTTCCATCACTTTCCTGAGTAATTACTGGAAACAACTTCACTGCATGTAATGTATTTGCTCTCCACATTTTCTGCTCTGCATCCCACTTAGTTTCTGTTAGGTCCTTTTCTGTTTTCCGCATTCTCCTTTCATACTTCTGAGCCTCTTTTTGTTTTTTCCAACTAATTCCCAAATATCAATTGTTTCAAATTGTGCAGGTCTAGAAAGAGGCTTTGATTCATACATCACCCTGCTCAGATTCTCTAAAATTCTCCAATTAAAGGTTCCATAACTAGGTAAAGCTAAGGTGCCTTCCTTTCCAGTTAATTTGTAATATTGATTTACCTAAAGGCATGTCGAAACTCCTCTCTCCTTCATTACCTCAAATGCTAGTGTACCTTCAGGTGGAGTAGGCTCATCCTCCCTAAGTGGAATAAAAACATCTCATTTCAATGCACTCCTTAAAGCTTTGAAAAGCTTCATTTTCACACAAATCTTACTCACAAACACAAAGGGCCTTATTATGATTTTGGCGGGCGGAAAAGCCTGTCTGCCAAAATTCCGAGGGGAATGTTGCTGCCAAGTGACTGCGTCCCTTCTGGGCCCATTATGAGTCAGCAGGCGGAAACTTCCATTTCTGCCTGCTGGCCTAGCGGAAAATGGCCTACAGCATTGTCACTGGCTCGTAATAGAGGTGGCGGCAAAGCTATAGAGCGCAGGGCAAAGCAGACAGTGAACATTGCAATGGTGCTGGCAGGGGGGCCTGTGCACTGCCCATGCCAAGAACATGGGCAGTGCAGGGGGCCCGCTGCGGCCTCCTGCACCTGTTCTCCACCAGTCTTTTTATTGCGGTGATACCACCATGAAATCTCTGACGGAGAACAAAGTCGTAATCCCCAGGGCAGCACTGCCTCCAGTGCTGCCCTGGTACATTAGGACCACCATGACTGCCAGATTGGCAGGAGGACTAATCCTGGCAGTGCTGGCTGCCCGACCGTGGCACGGCCACCGCGGTCGTAACGTGGCGCTTGGATCGCTGCATTGGCGGTGGTCTGACCACCACGGCAATCTTGGAGATCTTGAGACCACCAGGTAAGTAATGAGGGCCAAAATCTATTTAGCCAGGAAATAATTTTCTGTCCCACAATGCTTTTCATGAGCTGTTCTCAACCTATAGCTGAGCAACTCAGCAGCTAGAACAAATATTATTACATTAGCTAAACTTAAAACATGCTCTTCTCCTGGAATAGTCTAGAACATTCAACATCACATTTGCAGCCTAGAGAAAAGAATGCGGGTTAGAGGGGACAGTATGACAAGTAAAATTTGCCATTACAGCCTGCAAAATGACTTTTAAGGCCTAGTCAAGTTAAGAAAGCCTTAGTGCACAGTAATACAATAAATACGTTAACAAAACTATAGTGTACCTTTAATTCAAATCAAGTATGCAAAGCAAATTATTTTATTAAACGTTATTCATGTTATGTCAAAGCAATTTTAAATATGCACTTATTTTTCTAGACACATAATGATGATCAATGTAAATGTGTTTAATAATAATGTATTTAATTTTCTACAGTTTTCACTTAAAATAATACTTTCAGGTTAATATTTCTTAGTAATTCACTCAAACATAAATGCACAATATTTACTTGTTAAAGATGGTGTCAGAATACAACTGGTAGGCATAAATGGCTCACAGTAATTCAAACGTGCACATTTTAATTTCTACATTATTTTCTCTGTTAGGCTTTTAAATTGTAGACTTATTAGTTGTCATATGATACTTCTATGCAACTATCAATCAATTAATAAAATGTGATCTCTCTCAACAGTATAAAGTTCTTGTTGAAAGGAACTAGGTAATAATTATCATATGCATACATTTCCACTTGCACAGTTATTCTCTTCCCTCTTCTAATAGTAGCTCTTCTATCCTTTCTGTTCATTTCCTTTGAATGGCATTGATCCCCACATTCTGTTGTCTCTTTATCACACACTTAATTGTATCTTCAAAATATCAATCTTTCATAACATGCCCTTTAAATAATACTTTATCTATTGATATAGTTTCACCACCAATTGTTACTGTTACTGTTAGTTCTTTTAATGCTTTTACAAAATAATTTGTAATAACGATCCCAGTATTTCATTGAACATTACAGTCAGTAACTGGTCAAACCTCTTTCTTTGAGTTGAGCTGTAATTCCAAGAAACTGATTATTTCCTCTGATATGGTCCTTAACCCCTCTATGTTTTTTCTACATTAGTTCTCATCCCTCGATTGACATTAATTTCACTTAATTTCACTTACTTTTCCTCTATTTTCAGCAGACATTTGAGAGACTTTAGTTAAGAGTGAGGTGGTTCATGATCCTTTTTTCTTCACACCATTATCCTATTCTCGTCCTTCCCCATGTTGTTGTTAATTAAACCTTTTTTCTGATATACATAACAGCCTATCTCCCATTATGCTGTTTTCGTTCTTCTTTTCTTTTTCACAATCTCTGATCTCAAGGTCCTTGATATAATTCCGTGCAGGTATCAGTCTCTTTTTGACGTTTCTTTCCTGGGGTACTTCAGCTTCAAACTATTTTTCCAAGGTTTGTTTTTCATAATTGTAAATGTTTTTTATATTATGTTTAACTATGATGTAGTAGTTAAATAATGATTTCCTATTATGGACTCTTTGGTAGCCAACTAATAGTTTACGGTATACAATCCAATAGTCTTATGAATGCTGGACCTTTCTTACATCAGCTGATTAATTGCATTAAATACAAGGAAACTATGATGAAGTGACTCACTTCAAGTAATTATAGCACTGAAGTAGGTTTATTCTTCATTTAAATGCTCTACCCACAGACAGGCCTGGCACCTTTTATGGTCCCTCTCAACCATTCTACATCACCTAAATCCCCAGGGTTACATATTCCATTTTACATCATAATTAATGGAATGTCTTTACCTGACTGCAAGATACCACACATTTCCCTTCTCATAACAATATGAACTCAAAACGTGTTAACCAATTAGTGCAAGATACATACAAATCTCCCTTTTAATAACTATACTATGGAAAATAAGCTAGCACATAGCTGCAGCAACTATAAGTAAATAGTAAATGAAATACGTACTGGTGATGTTAATAGAAAAAATAAACGTATAGATAAGGTTACTATTCATATATAACTATACATATATATATATATATATATATATATATATATATATAACATTTTCTGTAATTGTTTGGTATGTAAATCTTTCTTCTCACCTCTTTGAACAGCTTAGGTCAAATTATTTCCTTGTCATTGTCGTTGCCGTTGTGATCCATTTGACTATTCTTGTCACATCCACTGTATCTTACAACTCTTCAAAATGTGGGAGCATTCCGGCTTTATACATTCCTGAAATCTTTCACTCCTTTCATAGGTCTACTAAACCTATCATGGCTTACAGGCACCTGACCTTAACTAGATCACCCACATCCACCTTATGTTTCTGCACAGCCATCCTATGATCCCTATACCTTTTCCCTTATTCTCCTTCCTAACTTTAAATTTTCCTTCTTCTTTCATTCTCCATGTACCATCACATCCAACATCTTCAGCACTCTTTCCTACATTTGTCCATACAAAGGATAGCATAGCATGGTATTAGCCTTTCTTCCTCTAAATGATACAAAAGGAGTGTGACCTGTGGTACCATGAGGAACATTTCTATACACCTTGCCAATTAAATGTTTTGGTTAGTCTTTTGACCATACCATTGGCTTCTTGGTGACACAGGGAGCATTTTGTGTGCCTTATGGCCCCTTCAGTCAAAAACTGTGTACTTTTTTAAAGTAAATCCACACCATTATCAGTGAGCATCATCTTATGAAACTCTTCCCTGCTGAATATTTCAGGAAAAAATACATATGCTACTCCTCATGTTTATCTCATTGACACTCTTGACCTCTTGCCATCTTGGGAACATGTCCAGTAGGACCAGCACATATCAGCCATAGGCTTCTTTATTTATGGGGCCAACCATATTCATGGGTACATCATCCCAACCCTTGGCAGGTAATCATTGGTTGTTCCCTTGTGCTACAAATATTGTCACTGTTCATACGTTCCACTTTCTCCACCTGCTTGTCAAAACCTGGCCACCAATAGCTCATTCTCAACTTTCCTTTGTTCTACATATTAGTTGATGACTATCACCCGCCATCCTTAACAACTTTTCACATGTTAAAAAGGTAGTTATTAATCTTGTACCTCTGTACACTCTGACAATTCTTTTTTCATATTCCAGTAGGCTTCTATGTCATCTTTCCCTCTCTCTTTCTTCAATTTCCATCTTTTGCTCTACAATGCCCTTAAAGTTTGGAAAACCTTGTCCTTTGACAACTCCACTTTTCCTTCTGTGAAGTTAACTGCAGCATTACCTATTGAGCACACCTTTTCTTCCTCCTCCACTTCATTTTCCTGGTTCTTCGCTTCCAATGCCACTCCATTTTGCTGTTCTACAAGCCTGGCAAAAAAGCAATCAGCAACAACATTGCTGATTCTTGGTATATACATCACCTCAAACTCAAACTCTTGTAGTGCTACCACCCATCTAGATATGTTCTCTAATCCCTTTTTGGAAACAATATCCATGAGAGGCTTATGGGAAGTGTTGATTTTTTACCCCAAACACATTTTATTTTTACTTCTTGATGGCTCGAAACACTGCCAGCTCCTCCATCTCTACTTCAGGATACTTTTTTGTGCATGTTTTAACCTTTGTGAGGTAAATGCTATGGTATTCCCAATATTACAGTTGCACTGCATTAACATTGTACCTAACCCCTTCTTGCTGTTGGCTGTCCACACTATACTATCATACTCTGGACAAAAACTCTGTAAGTTTTGTGCTCCCTCCATCCCAGGTTGCAGTTCAGTAAATTCCTTCTTGCATATCACAATCCATTTGAACTCTACTTTCCTCTTTAACAGAACCCTCATTTTAGCTGCTTACATTGTACATCTAGTAATTAATTTGCTGTAACACTTGACCAACCCAGGAAAATAAGAAATGTTCTTCTTATTCTTGGGTGTAGAAATGGAAATAATTTGTCTTACTGAGCTCTTTCTTAGGCATTACACCATCCTTTGTTACTCTATGATCTAAAAATTATAAGTCTTCTCTGTGAAATGTGCAATTTCCCATCTTCAATGTTACGCCTTTCTCTTTAAACATATTCAAAATAACTCATACTTTAGTATCATGTTTCTCAACAGAATTACCAAAAATCAAATCATCTTGGAACACCCTGACATCTTTCATGTCTCTTAAAATGTCACTCATTGCTCTCTGAAATATGGAAGCATCACAAATTAACTAAAATAGCATTCTTCTAAATCTAAAAGTACTCTCTAGCATTATGAACGCTGTGCAGTCCATTCAGTCCTCATGCAAATAAATCTGGTGATATGCCGATGCCAAGTCTAGGATGGTGAACCATTCAGCATCTCACAGCATAATGAGTAATTCATTAACACCTGGAATGGGAAATCTGTCAATGACCACATGTGAGAAAACAGGGCTGATTGCAGAGGCCCCCTAACTTTTTGCCCCCATTTTCCACTTTTTGCTGGTGTTTTCCTGACTCTGATGGTGCCCTGGGTACTGCTAACCAGTCCCAGGGCCTGTGCTCTGTGTAAAATCAATATGCAAATTAGGCTAATTATAATTGGCTAAGTTAACCTACCTATAAGTCCCTAGTATATGGTAGGGCATGTAGGTTTAGGGACCACAGCATAGGTAGTGCACCCATAGGTGCACTGCTGAGGTGCCCAGTGTCATTTTAAAGGCAGGCCTGCCTTGCTGGCTGCTTTTAAATTAAAGTTATATGCAAATTCGACTTTGGAATTAAAAGTAGTTCCAAAGTCTTAAAATACCTTATTTTTACATATAAGTCACCCCTAAGGTGTGCCCCTAGGGCTGGGTGCCATGTAACTATAAGCAGGGACTTTATAAAAATAGTTTTATAAGCCCTGGTGAGGTAAAAACAGCCAAATTCGTTTTTCCCTCATTGAAGTAAAAGGCCTTCATAGGCTAGAATGGGGAGACTTTGTTTTAAATTTTAGTCTCCTTAAAAGATGCATACCAAGAGATTGGTATAAAATTAATTGTTGTAATAAATCCCACAACTTCCAGTTGTTGGATTTAATATAACTTGTTTAGGTAAAGCGTTTTAGACTTTACCTAAAAAGTTGCCAATTTCAGCCCTGCATTGTTTTTGCTGCTGTGCTCTGATTGGCCAGCCTGTAGCAGCTTAGCCAAGCTGCCTTGATGAGGTGTGAAGTGGCCTGGCTTCACACAAAGGAATGTTCCTGTGGGAGAGAATCTCCCCTCAGCAGATGGTGAGGCAGGAAGGGGGAGGGCTGCCAAACTGGTCTTCAAAGGCAGAGAAGGACATTTGGAGCAACCAGCAACACCCACACATCCTGCAACCCCAGACAACTAGGTGCCCCCTTGATTAGATTAGGAGAGGGCAGGAGAGGGGTGTGTTTATGATTTTTAGCCACACCAGTGGGTGGGCTCAGCCAGGTGTAACCTCCAAAAATCAGATTCAGCCATGTTGGATTTTTAGAGAATGTTGCCCTCTGGGATGGATTTTTGCCACACTTCCCAGGAAGTGGTCATCGCAGGGGGAAGGACCCTGCCCCTGATTGGAGAACCAGGACCCCCCTGCTTTTCACCCAGGAGCAAGGATAAAACTGGCAGACCTGCACCCACACCTCAGATCCCCATCAGATTCCAACAAGGAAGAACTAAAGGAGAAGAAGGACTGCCCTGCTGGACCCCTGGCCTGCACCTGGAACCTGCACTCAGAAGGACTGCACCAGCTGCACACTTGGGCTTCACCACAAGAAGGACTTTGCCTGGCTTCAACTGGTTCAAGGAGGGACTCCCTGTTTGCTACAGGTGAAAAATTGCTAACCAGAGTCCCCTGCACCAACTCTTGAAGAAAGCGACCAGCTGACCACTGCCCAGTGGCCAAAAAGGAGTTTGCGCCAGGTGCATTCTGGGAGTTGAAGTCCGCACCCCCCAAGGACCATCTCAGAACTTCTGGACCCTTGGGGTGAGCTGTGGACCCCAAAAGAACCTTAAAAGGACATCTGGGTGAAGCCCCAGAAGTTTGGAGAAGTTTGGAGAATTTTTGTAAAAAAGCTCCATAGAGGGACCGACCCGCCGCGGCAACTCTAGCCGGCTTGCCTCAACCGCGACCCGGCCTGATTTGCTGGTTCGTCCCGGTAAAGAAAAATCTCCGAAAAAGAGACTAAGGTGGTCATTCTGACCTCGGCGGTAAAAGGCGCCTACCGCCGGTCAGAAATCCTCCATAATTCCGCCGCGGTCGCGGTAATCCGCCACGGTCATTCTGACCCGCAGGAGCCAAACCTCAGAAAATCCGACAGCCACAACAGACCGCCAGACCAGCGGTCGGCGGAAAAGTTGAGGTGACCAAACCTCCACCGTCATGCCAACAGAAATACGCCCATGCCATTACGACCCACGAATCCACGCGGCGGTCTTTCAAACGCGGTTTTCCATTGGCGGTACACCCCGCCGCGGTCAGAATACACACAAACGAACAAAACTCAGCCACATTGGACGATTTGAATTCCACACACCTGATACACATACACACACCACTCCCACACACACAATACAATATAAAACACACACCCACATCACCCACAAACCCCTTCGACCAAAATCCAAAAAGAAGCACTGAGAGACACAGCAGCGATCACAGAACACCATCACAAAGAGGCACACTACACCATCACCCACACAATATCCACACACAAAACAACGCACACCACCACACTCAACACACTTAACTACACATACTCCACCCCACACATCATACACACCACTCCATGGCACCCCAAAGACACCCCCGCTTCTCAGACGAAGAACTCAGGGTCATGGTGGAGGAAATCATTCGGGTAGAGCCCCAGCTCTTCGGCACACAGGTCCAATGCACCAGCATTGCCCGGAGGACGGAGCTATGGCAGAGGATTGTCGACAGGGTCAACGCTGTGGGACAGCACCCCAGAAATCGGGAAGACATCAGGAAGCGATGGAACGACCTACGGGGGAAGGTGCGTTCCATGGTATCCAGGCACAACATCGCCGTGCAGAAGACTGGCGGAGGACCCCCACCTCAACCCCCACAATTTACAACATGGGAGGAGGAAGTCTTGAACATCCTGCATCCTGACGGCCTCGCAGGAGTCGGCGGAGGAATGGATTCTGGTAAGTTGAAGCTTCAATACTGCTTCCCCCCCACCTGCATGCCAAATCATACCCCAACCCTCACCCCCATCCTCGAACCCCACCCTCACCCCCACCCCCATCCTCACCCCCACCCTCACCCCCACCACCATCCTCACCCCCACCACCATCCTCACCCCCACCCCCAGCACACCTATTCCCTGCCAATGTCTCACTATCACAACCCACACATCCCAAAACCTAGGCCTGCATGCGTCCACTAAGCATGGACACCCATCACCAAAGCATGCCCAATGCATATACACATCCCCCCCACAAGCCACCCTCACCAAAGCCCCCACACACGAATGCCAGCACTTGGGGACACGGGAACCCACAGATACACCCATATGGCACACATTGAAACTATAACCATACCTCTATACCCCTGCAGGACCCGACCGCCAACACACCGCCACGGAGGGCCCAGAATTCTCCACACCCACCACCCAAGAGGCCGTCAGCGATGACAGCAGCTCTGTCGACCTGGACACTGATGACCAGCCTGGACCATCGGGGACCTCTGGACAGTCGGTTCCCCTCAGACAGCCACAGGCCACTACAGACCCAAACCCCTCCGGGAACACCAGCACAGCTCCCACCCAGCGGGCCCATGCCTCTGTCTCCAGGGCGCGTCAATCAGCGGTGTGTCTACCACTACAGGGCACCCAGGATAACCCACCACCCCAACAACAACAGGGACCTGGGGGCAGTGGTAGTGGGCACACCGGCCAGGGGGCAGAGGCCCAGGGAAACAGGGGAACTGGGAGGGCAGCTGTGCGACAGGGGGGGGACGGGCCCAGGGAACCCACTCTCCACGAGGCCCTCACCACCATCATGGGAGCATACAACCGCTCCCAGGAGACGATGGCGACGGTACTGGCCAGGTTCCAGGAGATCCAGGTACTGCAGGAGGAACACTATCGGGGGTACAGGGAGGACATCAGAGCCCTCACCTCCACCCTGGTTACCATGGTAGGGCTGCTGCAGGAACTCATCAACACCAGGACGGACACTCAACAACAACAAAGGGCCCCTGCCACTAGCCTGGACCAAGAACAGCCAACCACCTCCGCCGGCGCTAGTGGACAGGAGGCCCCCGCACAACAGCAGCCCACCAGACCCCCACCTCCTGCAGGAGAAGAACCACCCCGCAAGAGGGCCCTGAGATCTCGCAAGAAGACAGAGTAGGATGTCAAGACCCCCGCCAGCAAAGGATACCACCTGATGTCATCCCACTGTCCCACATTGTCACCCTGTCCATCCTTGAACTGCCCATGCTCCATCTCTCCACAGGCCTATGGACAATGCACCTGTGTGACTGTTACTCTGGACTCTGCCATGGACATTCCTTCACCATAGCCCCCACCCACTTGAAACCACCCATCCCATTTTGAGCACTGAAATAAACACCTATTTTGCACAAAACTATCTGGAGTCTGGCTGTGATTTCAAAATATTGTAATTGACATGACAGTGCAAATATGTCCTTGTACATAGTGAAGTCAACAAACAGCTGCCACAAAGCTGTAGTCCATGGGGAAACGAAGCACAGGACTCGTAGTGGGGACCCCAGATCTGAAATAGGGAGGGAAAAGCCACAACTCAGTCATCATACACTGGGGCAAATAGACAGGCAGCAGAGATGCAGGAGAGTAGTTCACATTTACTAAATTATGTTTGAATTGTTACCTGTGTCCTATTGGAAGTACTGTTCAATGATTCTGTCCCTGTTGTCTGTTTCAGCCCCGTCGTCTTCCTCCTCGTCACTCTCCACAGGTTCCACAGCTGCCACAACACCACCGTCTCGACCATCCTCCTGCAGGAAAGGCACCTGGCGGCGCAAAGCCAGGTTGTGAAGCATGCAGCAGGCCACGATGATGTGACACACCTTCTTAGGTGAGTACATTAGGGATCCACCTGTCATATGCAGGCACCGAAACCTGGCCTTTAGGAGGCCGAAGGTGCGTTCGATCACCCTCCTAGTACGCCCATGGGCCTCATTGTACCGTTCCTCTGCCCTGGTCCGGGGATTCCTTACTGGGGTCAGTAGCCACAACAGGTTGGGGTACCCAGAGTCCCCCAATAGCCATACACGGTGTCTCTCTAGCTGTCCCATCACGTAAGGGATGCTGCTATTCCTTAGGATGTAGGCGTCATGCACTGACCCAGGGAATTTGGCATTTACATGCGAGATGTACCGGTCAGCCAAACACACCACCTGGATGTTCATGGAATGGTAACTTTTTCTGTTCCTGTACACCTGCTCCCTGTCTCTTGGGGGAACCAAAGCCACATGGGTCCCATCAATGGCACCAATGACGTTGGGAATATGTCCAAGAGCATAGAAATCACCCTTCACTGTAGCCAATTCGCCCACCTCAGGGAAAAGGATGTAGCTCCTCATGTATTTCATCAGGGCAGACAACACTCTGGATAACACCTTCAAAACATGGGCTGAGACATCCCAGAAGCAATTCCTACTGTTGTCTGAAATGACCCACTTGCCAAGAAATGGAGTACTGACAGGACCTGCACCAGAGGGGGAATCCCTGTGGGTTGGCGGATTGGGGACATCAGGTCGGGCTCCAGCTGGGCACACAGTTCATGTATAGTGGCACGGTCAAGCCGGTAGGTCAGGATAATGTGGCGTGCTTCCATTGTCGACAGGTCCACCAGCGGTCTGTACACGTGAGGATTCCTCCTTCTCCTCGCCAAACCCAGCGGACGGTGCCTAGGAAGGACAACATGGAGCACACAGTCAAGCAACCCACAGGTACGTACTCACAGCTTGCACAGTAATCGATTCTCTATGCAGTGAATGGCGTGTATGAGTGGCTATGCAAGGCCTAGGCCTGTGTGACGCAGTTGAAATTGAGCCATGTGGACCCTTGAAATGGCGGCTGCCTGACCTGTGAAGTGTGACAATGGGATGTGAGGTCAATGCGCTGGCGTGGCACACCGCGGCGGTCGGCGGTCGAAGACCGCGGCGCGAAGCCGCATTGGTTAACATTGAAGCCTATGGGTTTCAGGAGCCAATGGCGAAGGGCGCCGGCGGTACGCACCGCCGCGGTACGCACCGCCGCGGGCTTGACCGCCATTTTCTATCTACTTATTCACTCGCAACTTGAACTTTCACAGGAGAGGACCTATTCTGCAAGTGTTGCTGTGACCTCGGTCTGGAAGGGACAATGGCTGCTGCGCCTGGGGAAAGGGCCCCTGCCTTCACTGGAGAAGAGTTGGAGAAACTTGTGGATGGGGTCCTCCCCCAGTATGCGCTACTCTACGGTCCTCCAGACCAACAAGTGAGTTTAATTCAATATGGATTTGGGGCCACTGGCTGGCTTGGGGGCCTGGCGGGGGGCCTGGCGGGGATGGGGGGCATGTTGGGCCTGGCGGGGGGCCTGGCGGGGGGCATGGCGGGGATGGGGGGCATGTTGGGCCTGGCGGGGGGCATGGCGGGGATGGGGGGCATGTTGGGCCTGGCGGGGGGCCTGGCGGGGGGCATGGCAGGGGGCATGGCGGGGATGGGGGGCATGTTGGGCCTGGCGGGGGGCCTGGCGGGGGGCATGGCGGGGATGGGGGGCATGTTGGGCCTGGCGGGGGCCTGGCGGGGGGCATGGCGGGGATGGGGGGCATGTTGGGCCTGGCGGGGGGCATGGCGGGGATGGGGGGCATGTTGGGCCTGGCGGGGGGCCTGGCGGGGGGCATGGCGGGGATGGGGGGCATGTTGGGCCTGGCGGGGTGCCTGGCGGGGTGCCTGGCGGGGATGGGGGGCATGTTGGGCCTGGCGGGGGGCCTGGCGGGGGCATGGCGGGGATGGGGGGCATGTTGGGCCTGGCGGGGGGCATGGCGGGGATGGGGGGCATGTTGGGCCTGGCGGGGGGCCTGGCGGGGGCATGGCGGGGATGGGGGGCATGTTGGGCCTGGCGGGGGGCCTGGCGGGGATGGGGGGCATGTTGGGCCTGGCGGGGGGCCTGGCAGGGGGCATGGCGGGGATGGGGGGCATGTTGGGCCTGGCGGGGGGCATGGCGGGGATGGGGGGCATGTTGGGCCTGGCGGGGGGCCTGGCGGGGGGCATGGCGGGGGGCCTGGCGGGGATGGGGGGCGTTGGGCCACTGGCAACGAAAATGCAGACAAACTTGAACGTGGTATTTCTCCCTCCCTGTACGTGTCACATAGGTCCGCGCCCATGAGAAGATCGGGATTTGGCGTGCCATCGCCAAGGAAGTCCGGAGCCTGGGGGTCCACCATCGACGGGGCACCCACTGCCGCAAGAGGTGGGAGGACATCCGCTGCGGGACTAAGAAGACCGCTGAGTCTCTGCTGGGGATGGCCTCCCAACGTAGGCGGGGTGCCTGCCGTCAACTGACCCCCCTGATGTTCCGGATCCTGGCGGTGGCCTACCCTGATTTGGATGGGCGCGTGAGGGCAGCACAGCAGACACAAGGGGGTTAGTACACGCATAATCTACTCTGTTGTCGCGCAGTGGAGGTGTCTGGGTGGGGGAGGAGGGCTGTGGGTCCCCCTAGGCCAGGGCGATATCTGTAGGCTGGGCACCCCCGTAAGCCCCTGTCTCCCCAGCCACCACCCTCAGTAGTGTGTCAGTACAGCCATCCCTGGGCCGTGTCATCCATGGGTGCAGTTGTCAACTCTAGGCGTGTAGGGCATGTTCCACGGAATGCGTAGCGGACCCCAAGTGCGCAACTTAGTGCAGGGGGCATCTGTGTCTGTCATGTCCGCTTACTGTACCGGTGATCCATGTACTCAAAATCTCTTTATTTCTCTCTCCCCCCCCCTTTTTGTTTGTCTTTCTGTGCTTGTGTGCATCAGCATCATCAGGCGGAGGAGAAGTGGCATCGGGGCAGGAGGGAGCTGCATCTCACATGGCCCAGGAGGGCCATGCCACAGAGTCTGACTGGACCAGTGAGACGGAGGGCGAGGGGAGCTCCACAACGGGGACGACTGGACCCTGCAGCAACACGGACACGTCCTCGGAAGGGAGCTCCCTTGCGGGGGGGCAACATCCGTGCCCCCCGCCATTACAGGTACAGCCGCCACCCAGCGCACCATCTCCGCCCTCCCAGCAGCCCCTCAGCGTTCGCCCCGTGCCCGCTCTGCCAGGAAGCCGGGCATCTCCTTCGCCCCAGGCACCTCAGGCCCTGCCCCTGTTACCCCCGCTGCCCTCAGTGAGGAGGTCATTGACCTCCTCCGAACGCTCATTGTTGGGCAGACTACCCTTTTGAATGCCATCCAGGGGGTGGAGAGGGAGGTTCATCGCAGCAATGCGTACCTGGAGGGCATTCATTCGGGTCAGGCTGCCCATCAACGATCGTTCTAGGCTCTGGCCTCAGCACTGACGGCAGCCATTGTCCCTGTCTCCTGCCTCCCTCTACTAACTCCCTCCTCCCAGTCTCCTGTTCCTCTGCCTGTCCCACCCACACCATCAGACCAGCCTGCACACACCTCAACACCCAAGAGCAGCTCATCCAAACATAAGCACCACAGATCACGCAGACATTCACACAAGCAACATTCCGATGCAGACATGCCAACAGTCACTTCCACCTCTGTGACCCCCACCTCCTCGTCTCCCTCCTCCCTCCCTGTGACGTCTACACTCACACCTTCATTCACCTCACCATCAGCCAGTGTTTCCATCACCAGCACACCCACCAGAACAGTCCGCACACGTGCAGTCACCACCCCCACTGCCATTTACACGTCCCCTGTGTCCTCTCCCACTGTGTCTGTCACCCCATCTTCCACACCACACAAACGCAGCCACCCACCCACCCAACAGCCATCCACCTCACGACAGCCTATCCCTCCTGCACCTGCACCCAACGACAGCAAACGTGACTCACCTACAACCACATCCTCTCCCTCCACTCCCATTCCCACTGTACCTATCACTCTCCAGTGTCCCAAGAAAATCTATCTCTCTACTGCTACCTTCTTTCCTGACCCTGAGCCCCCCCCTCCTTCTTGTCGGGGTAAAAAGAGCACCTCAGCCACCACCAGCCCTGCAGCCCCCTTGACAAGGGTGCAGGGGTATTGGAGCCCACCAGCCCGCATGTCTGGATCTTCGCCCAGCAGCAAGGGGACAGGCAGCCCACCCCCTGGGAAGAGGAGCAGAAGGCGGAAGGGCCGCCGCAGGAGCCCGGGTTCTATATCCCCCCAGGACACTAGCCAGCCACCGTCAACAGCCACAGCTCCAAAGGGAGGAAAGGGCCACAGACTCCTGACTAAGGAGGGCAAGGGCAGCAAGACGGAGAAGTCAGGCAGCAGGCCTGCTGCCCATGGAGGACCCGTCACAGCTGCCCAGGAGGAGCCCACAACCCCCATAGCCGCTGCCCAGGGAGGAACCGTCACAGCTGCCCAGAGAGAGCCCACCACCCCAATAGCCGCTGCCCAGGGAGGACCCAGCCCAGCTGGCCAGGAGGGCCCCACCACCCACAGCCCAGGTGGGCATTGAAGGAGCACCATCCCCGCTGCCCAGGAGGGCACCACCAGGCAATGAGCAGTTGGCCATAGAATGGCCGCCGTCTCCAGCACCGCTCCGCTGGGGACCGCCGTCTCAAGAACCGCTGAACTGGGCCCTTCAAGGCAAGAACCACTGAACTGGGCCCTTCAAGGCAAGAACCGCTGAACTGGGCCCCGCCGGCTCCAGCACCGCTCCGCTGGGGACCGCCGTCTCAAGAACCGCTGAACTGGGCCCTTCAAGGCAAGAACCGCTGAACTGGGCCCGCCGTCTCCAGCACCGCTCCGCTGGGGACCGCCGTCTCAAGAACCGCTGAACTGGGCCCTTCAAGGCAAGAACCGCTGAACTGGGCCCCGCCGGCTCCAGCACCGCTCCGCTGGGGACCGCCGTCTCAAGAACCGCTGAACTGGGCCCTTCAAGGCAAGAACCGCTGAACTGGGCCCTTCAAGGCAAGAACCGCTGAACTGGGCCCCGCCGTCTCCAGCACCGCTCCGCTGGGGACCGCCGTCTCAAGAACCGCTGAACTGGGCCCTTCAAGGCAAGAACCGCTGAACTGGGCCCTTCAAGGCAAGAACCGCTGAACTGGGCCCCGCCGGCTCCAGCACCGCTCCGCTGGGGACCGCCGTCTCAAGAACCGCTGAACTGGGCCCTTCAAGGCAAGAACTGCTGAACTGGGCCCTTCAAGGCAAGAACCGCTGAACTGGGCCCTTCCAGGCAAGAACCGCTGGCCCTTTGGCAGACGTGGCAGGGCAGGATCTGTCTCGGGCAGGGCTGCAGGATGTCCTCTGGCCAACATGCCTCCTCCAGTGGCAGTGGAGTCTGTTATGGACTGTTTGGACTGTGGCTTTGCACTCCCCAGGATGGCCCAGTGGGCAGGCCACCCACTGTATGGACTGTATGGACTGTGGCTTTGCTCTCCCCAGGATGGCCCAGTGGGCAGGCCACCCACTGTATGGACTGTATGGACTGTGGCTTTGCTCTCCCCAGGATGGCCCAGTGGGCAGGCCACCCACTGTATGGACTGTATGGACTGTGGCTTTGCACTCCCCAGGATGGCCCAGTGGGCAGGCCACCCACTGTATGGACTGTATGGACTGTGGCTTTGCACTCCCCAGGATGGCCCAGTGGGCAGGCCACCCACTGTATGGACTGTATGGACTGTGGCTTTGCACTGTGGCTTTGCTCTCCCCAGGATGGCCCAGTGGGCAGGCCACCCACTGTATGGACTGTATGGACTGTGGCTTTGCACTCCCCAGGATGGCCCAGTGGGCAGGCCACCCACTGTATGGACTGTATGGACTGTGGCTTTGCTCTCCCCAGGATGGCCCAGTGGGCAGGCCACCCACTGTATGGACTGTATGAACTGTGGCTTTGCACTCCCCAGGATGGCCCAGTGGGCAGGCCACCCACTGTATGGACTGTATGGACTGTGGCTTTGCACTCCCCAGGATGGCCCAGTGGGCAGGCCACCCACTGTATGGACTGTGGCTTTGCTCTCCCCAGGATGGCCCAGTGGGCAGGCCACCCACTGTATGGACTATATGGACTGTGGCTTTGCACTCCCCAGGATGGCCCAGTGGGCAGGCCACCCACTGTATGGACTGTATGGACTGTGGCTTTGCTCTCCCCAGGATGGCCCAGTGGGCAGGCCACCCACTGTATGGACTGTGGCTTTGCACTCCCCAGGATGGCCCAGTGGGCAGGCCACCCACTGTATGGACTGTATGGACTGTGGCTTTGCTCTCCCCAGGATGGGCCAGTGGTCATGGAGTCCCCTCGTGGATCTGGCGTCGTGTACTCAAGTGGCTGAGGTGCCCCCCCTTCCCTTCCCCCTGAGGTGCCTGTCCTTTTTTCTTTCTGATGCCCCTGCAGTGTTCTCTCCGTGGAGTTCTTGTCGTGGGACTGGGCCTTGCCCCTTTGCTCAGGACCCCTGTGGTCCACGGACAGTGGTTGGACTACATATAGTTGATGTATATATTTTGTACATAGTTTATTTATTTATTTGGATTACTGCTGTCCATTTTTCAATATATCTGCCCGTTTAGGATCTCTTCTTTTGGTCTTTGCATTATTTTGGAGGGGGGGGTTTGTGGGTTGTGACAGTGATCTGTGGGAATGCATTGATGTGTGTGTTGTAGTGGGTGTGGGTGGGTGGGTGTGTGCCGGTAATCTTTTCCCTCCCCTGTGTCGTAGGTGCAGTACTCACCGATGTCTTCCGCGCCGCCGGGCGTGCTCCTGGTACAGGAGCAGGTATAGGAGTGCGGGGATGACCTGTAACTCGGGTTCCATACTGCCGTAATCTCGCGTGGAGTATGTGGAGGTGAGCGTTTTCCCGTTCGTAGTCTGTTTCCGCCGTGTTTTTATCGGCGGTGCTCCCGCCCCGGAAAAGGTGGCGGATTGGTGGGTCGTGATAGGGTGGGCGGTACATTGCCTGCCGCCTGGCTGTTGGCGCTGACCGCCGCGCTGTTTGTTTGTTCCGCCGTGGCAGTCGGAGTGTTAATGCGGCGGGCTGTGTTGGCGGTTCCCGCCAGGGTCAGAATTGCATATTTTGGACCGCCGGCCTGTTGGCGGGTTGGCCGCCGCTTTATCACCGACCGCCAGGGTCAGAATGACCCCCTAAGTCCGAAGGTAAAAAGTTGACCGGGACCTCCCAGCCATCATATCCGAGAAGGGCTCCATGGACGTCGGATCAAGATCCAGGTTTACCCCGGTCGAAGGATTTTCACCTCGAAAAAACGACTAAGTCCGAAGGTAAAAATCTCCACTGAGGAATCCAGCATCGCGTATCCGGAGAAGGGCTCCAGGAGGTCGTATAGGACTGGCAGGTTCGTCCCGCTGAAGAAAATCTTCAAAATAAAGAATAAGGGGGTTATTCTAACTTTGGAGGAGTGTTAATCCGTCCCAAAAGTGACGGTAAAGTGACGGATATACCACCAGCCGTATTACGAGTTCCATAGGATATAATGGACTCGTAATACGGCTGGTGGTAAATCCGTCACTTTTCCGTCACTTTTGGGACGCATTAACACCTCCTCCAAAGTTAGAATAACCCCCTAAGTCAGAAGGTAACTTTTTAACCGAGGCCTCCCGCGACCTGTAGCCGAGCAGGGCTCCATCGCGGTCGGCCTGAAAGTTTGACTTTGCCCCGGTCGAGGTGCAACCAGATGACCCGATTGGCACTTTTTGTTTCTAAGCGGTAGAAAAATAATAATTCTTTAAAAATTCATATCTCCGGTTCCCTTTATCCGATTTTATTCGTTTTGGTGTCATTTTAAAGATAAAAATATAAACTATTTTTATAAATTGGTTTTGGATTTTTACACTGTTTCCTGTGTTTTATTTAATTACTGTTTTGTGATATTTGAATGCTTTACACACTGTCTCCTAAGTTAAGCCTTGACGCTCGTTGCCAAGCTACCAAGGGTTGAGCTGGGGTTAATTTACTGAGACCTAACTGGACCTAAGTGGAGGTTAGTGGCTTGTTGCTAGGTGTAGGTACCTACCTGCCCTTACCAATAACCCATTTTCCAACACCACACTCTTGTTTAACCCCCTGAGATCTATGCACAAGCTCAAATCGTCAGCGACCATGACTGGAGACAGCCATTCTCTTGCTTACACCTTCTCAATCACTACTGAATTCTCCAAACCAGCTTGCTCAATTCTATGGATACAACTTCTATGACATTAATTGGTATGTTCCTCACCTTGAGCATCATAGGTTCAACACTAACTTTCAGTTTAATTATATGGACATATCCTTTTAAACATCCTAAACTCTCACTGAACACTTCTGAAAACTCCTTGGCAAAATAAGCCCTGTTAATTCCCTTTTGCTCAACAAAATTGAGATCTAGCACTTTTTTCAGATCTACTGGGGATTAACACTGTACTTAAGTCTCTTTGATAAAACCAACTGAATACTGTGTCACCATTTACAGCTGCATAAATTTTCCTAGCAGCTAACCTCCCTTAATACTCCCCATAAAGTACCATTTCAATTTTATGTGCTTACCTCAATATCCAGTGGGTCTTATAACCGGTTTGTACAACGTAACTTGGGCACATATTCCTTTCATAAACACCTTACGGGAAATAAACATAAGATTAGCTTCCAAAACAAAACATGTTTGTTCTGTGTCCCTTAATAAGTACCCCATCATGTGGACCCTCATTTTGCTTTCTTCAAACTTGCAATACAAATTCCTCACATTCATCACTTGCTCCAGGATCTTCACTGTAGACCAGACATAACCACTACACATAAGAAAATTACTTAGCTATTTAGTTTTCTCATTTTTATGACCCTTATATTTAAGTGATAGTTATCAACTCCACTAAACATTATTTCGCAAACTGCCTCAAATGAAAGATTTAAATACACTGAATCATGAGCAGTCCAGCATGTCAGTAACGTTTTAAAGAAATCAACACAGCAAATAACAAACAATACAAAAATAAACGTAAAAAAAGGTTACAAAATCCATGATGGTGTCATCACATTGTGGAAATGGACTCTCGAGCAGTACAAACATTGAAGTTCAGATAGACGAAAATGGAAGGAAACTACAATGCCATGACTGACCTCAAAAACCATTATTAAAATCTTCTTTGACAGAATACAAATTTTATTTAATCTGGGATTAAAGCAAAAGGGAATCCCTTATAGGCCTCGGCAGAGCTTGCGGAGCCTGCTATGCGGAATTCTGTGGAGTGGGCCAAAAACTCTGCAAGCTCCTTGGAATTCCACCAGAAGGCGGAATTGCTCAATGCACTAATGCACACTATGTTTTTCATGTTCAGGAGTGGGATGCGTGTTCTTGCACTGAAAATATTGCATGAAAGTCACCACGTGGTTCGCATGTGCACGGCCATTTTATTTTCTTTTTCTCTGTGCATGGTGCGGGGCCTAGCTTTATGCACCCTTAAACTTTTCAATCCCACCCTTATGTAATGCGTCCACCCTTCATTTTCCTTTATTGTATCAGTGTGAATCTTTGTGTTTATGTATTTTATACTTTTGTCATTTTTTTGTGTGTTTTTGTGACTTTTTAGCTTTTCTCTTTATTTCTTTATTTTTTCTTTTTTCCTTTGTTCCTTCTATTCCTTCCCTTTTTTCCACCCAGTGGCAAGGCTAAGCAGGGCAGCAGTGGGAGTGATGGTGCCGGTGGGCTGCTAGCCACATACCTTGCGGTCATTGGTACCATCTGGGGGTGAAGTCTTGACCCATTTTTAAGGTGGTGACAGCACAGTTTATTCTGCAGCACCATCTCCCCTCTATGCTGGCAGCAGGCGGCAGGCCTGGGATGGGTATGCTCTGCTGGAGTGTCAACTGCTGAGGGAGGGTGTTGCAGTGTGTGCATCAGCATACTGGGGTCTAGTGCACCCAGCAGCAGTTGACACACCATTATGCTGACATTCTGGACCATGAGCAGGGCCTGCTCGACCTGCTGGGCATCGAGGTGTCAGGGCTTGGTGAGTAAATAATTATTTATTTGTTTTTTGTGTACCACAATGCAATTTTTTTTTTCACATAGCAGTGCTGAGTCTCAGAGGTAAGTTAAGTTTACATTATAATAAATATTATTTGATTCAATTTCAGCTGGTCAGGTGCTCAGCGGGTGCTACTTAATTGTACTTATCAGCGCTTGTTTGGGCTTAATATTTAAGAAGCCATACAGACAGAGTACCCTCTGTCCTGTCACCAAGATAGTGGTGGTAGTAGTAAGTAATATCAGTGAGCTAGTGCTCTCTTCTCTGGGGTTGTCTTTATGAATATTATGCAGTCCCAATCGCAATCTACCAGTGATGTGTATTATGCATTTATGCATTGAAAAGGGAGACTGAGTTGGCCCATCAAAGGTGGTTGAGAAGCAAAGATCATTCTTCGAAATGCATTAGTAGTTGTAAATGTAGTTTAGGTTTAGGATATTTTGAATGGGGCTTAGGTTTTTGAAATTACAGTTACTTCAAACACCAGCCCAGTGGTCACTTGTCCAAATACCCCTGTTTGTGAATTCTCAAGAGAAGTGTATTCACCTGGGAGTGATCAAGATACAGATCATGCTCAACTCAGGGACGTGTCTGTCTACCTAGCTCCATATTGACTTGCTAACCCAAGATGAAATTATTGAGGACAGGAATTACACTTTACCCAGTGTGTTCAACAAGTATTCCTAAGGTTTCAAGATGCATCTCCAGATTGGTATTGGCAACAGACCCATTGGCACAGCACTGTGCATGATTACTCCTGTCCCATATACAACAAAGTCCTGGGTTTGCCAACCTCCCACTCAACTAGGCATCCAAATGGTCAACAACATATCTTGCCTCTCCATTGTGTTGGTTGCACTGGTGTTAAAATGTCATTTTCAGTCCATTTTCCAAAGTGCAACTGATCTGCACATTTCATTAGCTGCTTGAGTCACATTGGGTTGTCATGTCTCACACATGTAATGTCAACTCACCCAATACCATGGTTACTGGCACAAATGGATCACCACCAATGTCACTTTGTCCAAGGTCTCTGTTTACTGTAACACAACATCTTTGGAGTTAGATGTCCTAATTTAATCAATAACAATGTAAATTTTTCATCAACAGGAGGATCTGCCGCTGGGCCACCCAATAAAACCACCCATCACTGACTCATTGTCTGCTGATTTTGCTTTCATATTTAGCCATGTAAATAAGTCAGACCATGTGAACCATATGATGATGATTCAAGGTACTTTCTCAAGATGAGATATGTTGCAGCTCAGGATTACAACAATCCAACATAAACATATACATACAAGTGGCTGGTCAATGTAAAAACATTATTACAGTGTTCGGCACAAAGCCTGTCAATATGTCTGAACTATTGGAAACCATAAATGATTGACTCATACTGAGTATACTAACATATTTACAGATACAAACCCCCAGACCACAGAAGAGAGGGATTTTTTAGACATTGTCCTGTAGAATAGGCAAACATTGAAGTGGTTGATGTCACCACTTGAGCCTTATCACATACCACACCAAAGTAATCCAACATCACATAATCCAAGATCCAGACAGATGGCAGTACAACAATTCCTGATCACAGGGCCATTATAATCCAATGCTCATGCATCTGGTGGCATGGCACAAACATATGTCAGTATTTTGGCACATACACTGTGGCCTACAATGATGAAAAACATCTACAGGTATATACAGGCCATACAAAAAGAGTGTTTCGCAAATGTTAATGGAAACTGACTATGACTACATGAGGACACACAGATGCATCAGACCCATCAGAGGACACAAAACAAGTCCAATGGGTACTTCTGAACTTACATCCAAATACTGTGCAAGCTGTCTTGGCACAGATCTCATATGCTCAAACTAAGTGACCTACATTACCTGGGACAATCTATGTCCACTTTGTGTGTCAGATCAGCATCACATACCTGCCAATGTCACAACTCTGAAATGCCCACATGAAGATGTCATGATGAAAGTACCTCTACAAAGAACAACACAAGGCTTGAACCCATAAATATGGCATAAGTCACATAGCAAGCATCTGGAAAACAAAGCACATTGCAAGGCTTCTGCCACAAACAAAGCAACATCATTAAGGTGAGAATGTGTCAAAAGCTATTTTATCAATCAGGCTTTGGCTGATTTTGGCAGAGTATCAGCTCCCCGTTTCCAAAACACTAAACTCCACACATTCTCACAACTACAGTTCATTGTACAGTCATAACATCACATGCTCCTTCCTCTTCACTACTGCCATCTTCATTTGACATTTCAGGATTCTCACCCGGTGGCACTGCAGGTTCCCTCTCCTCTTGGATGTATGGGATATTACTCCGCAGGGTGATGTTGTGGAGCATGCAGCATGCCATAGTGATCTGACACACTTTCTTGGGTGAGTAGTGGAGGGCTCCACCAGTCCTGCCCAGACAGTGACATCTGGCCTTCAGGAGTCCAAAAACCCTGTCCACTGCCTGCTGTGTTCTTCCATGGGCCTCCTCTGGTGTAGTTGGATTCTTTACCAGCGTCAATAGCCAAGGACGATTTTGATATGTTGAGTTTCCTGTAAAGTAATGGGAAATAAGTTCAACAACGAGTCACTCACCTCATGATCACTTTGTGATAGTAGCACCTGACATTGCTCACACACAACCAGGACAGATGTGATTTACCAACAAGCCAGGTCCTCTCTTGTTGCAGTAGTGACAACAATTGGGGTGTGGTGCTGTTCCGTATCATAAATGATTAATGGACTGATCCAGGAAAACGGGCACACTCATTTGAGATGTAGAGATCGGCCAAACAAACAACTTGCACACTGTTGAAATGTTTTTTTTTTCTATTGTGAAAGGCTAGTTCAGTGGCCTGTGGTGGTACCAAGAAAACATGTGGGCCATCATTGGCCCCCACCACATGTGGGATGCAGGCAAAACCATAGAAGTCAGACTTCACATTGGCTAAATTGTCATGTCGGGGAACCTGATATAGCTGTCAATGTGTTTCAACATTGCAGGTAGGAAATCTTTTAACACCAGACTGAACATAGGTTGGGCATACCATCAGACATGGCCACTGTATGTTGGAAGGACCGTGTGACCAGGAAGTGCAATACTGGAATGATGAACAATGGGTGGTATGCAGTATGGATTACTGTTAGCTAGCATCAGATCTGGCTCCAACTGATTGCATAAATCCCCTACTGTTTACCTATTCAGATGGTAGATCTGCATGATGTGGTATTCCTCCATGGTCTGAAGGCCTGGGAATGGAGGGTAGACAGGAGGTTGTCACATCCTCTGTATCCCAGGGTACCTCTGTGTAAAAAGACATGATTTGGAACATTAGTCACTAGGTTCACAGCAGCATACATGATTTATGCCAACTATGTCATGTGACAAACCATTTCTGACTGAATGTATATGACACCAAGTACACATCATAGTTGCCAACTATGCAAGGGTAAAATGTGACTCCCCCATGGAACATGTATTCGTGCAATACCCAAATATGCTACACAATTGCTCCTCGAAATGTGATTGTATTTTCCAACCGCCCAAAATACTGTCAGTTGTGATGGCCCACGCACCGGCGTGATTTGCTATGTGTGCCCTGCAACACACTACACTGGTGGTTGTGTAGTCAGACCTACCCAAAATGCAGATTGAGGGTGTTTGTGATGATATAAAACTTATAATGTGTTTGTGATGCATATAACAGGACCATATAGAGTCTTTCAAGCTGCCAAAATGACGGATTCCTGACCTATTCCACTGAACATCAGAAACAGCCTGTGTCCGCTGGTGGAAGTCGTCCACACGGTAGGTGGTTCCAACAACGTGGACACAGCCATAGGCCAACTTTGCTGCCTGTGGCGGTCGAGACCCAATTACTGTGTCGACTGGCAGTGATGACCATGTATGTGACGTATATGTAGCAAGTGTTGTTGAAAATCAGTCACTTGACACCTGACACTGCTGCCAACAACACTTCCACCACTTCAGCTGCTGTGTGCCACCTCTGGAAGAAAGCATGCCATGTCCAGCATGTGAAAGGGCCCTGCCTTCACTTCAGAAGAACTGGAGAGGATTGTGAGTGAGTGTCACAGTCCCAGCTGTGAGCAGGTCTAGTCATGCCTTTGTCATGACTTATCCCCCCCTGTTCTTATTTTCTTTCTGTCACAGTACCAATCTGAATCATGTTATGCCTTTGAAACCTTGTGTAACTTGACAACTCAGTTGATAAAATAATGGCAATGTTTAAATCATATATTGACCAAAGCTTGTTGGCAAGATAACTTCTGAACAGCTGGGCCTCACCCAGGTAATCCAGGAAGCACATGTCAACTGTCTAGAACCACCCGGGCCTCACTCAGGTATTCCAGGAAGCACATCAACTGTTCACAACTTCTGGTTCTTTAATTAATCTTCCTAATTTAAAAAGACAGTTGAGAATCATGTGCAATTACAATAATCACAAACAAGTTCCTCTGTTTCCCCTATGTGTTTCCTTGCACCTGGTTTGGGTTAGCTATAAAAACAGCATTTCAGACTAAATCCTGTTTAGCCTTGTTTAACTTGGAAGTGAAGCTTCTCTGTCTCATCTCTTCAGCAGCCTTCCCTTTGCAGTAGCACTCCTCTCTTTGCAGTTCATCCATACCTTCACAGCGACAGGATTCTCCTTGCAGCCTCATGACTCCTGAGTTCCAACCTACTGTTTCTGATCTTCTCCACACTGACCACAGTACCTGCAAAAGGCGGGCAGCTTGTAATTCATCTTTTGCATCACGCTTTCTTGTGTTGGCAAAAAGAAACAAACCATCCCAAATAAGGTAACATGAGCTTTTCTGTTTAATTTGGGATCTTCATCAGCGGTGATTAATAAAACTTATCTAAAACCACATTAATATTTGGATCAATGGCGTGACTGAAAAGGCATTAGAGAAAAGTCATATTTCTTGTAATAGCTGAGCCTTCCTGAATCTTGTCCTCGGAGTTGGTTTTCAATCCGTGTTTTCTCAATCAGAATCTCATGTTGGTGTTCTAAAGACTTTTGGGACAACTCAGAACTATAATCTGATTGCTATTGCATATTTGCATATGAACCTTAAACTCCTGGGACTCTTGAACTACTGACAAATTTGAAATAGTTTTGTTGTGATTAACCCAGGTATTTTTTCTCAGTGGAAAGCCTTATACATAATAATCCCAGTTTATGATAATTCATGGATAATTCTTGAATCACACTGGGGAATGTTTCTAGTCAATCATTGGCATGATGATTTGACATTTGTTAATGTAATGTGGTTTCATTACAGGGAAATCGGAGTCCAGACCCTTGTATCTTAATTATCCTGGTTGCCTGTATTTAAATTCAGAACCAGAATCCAAATATCCTTGAACCCAGCAGTGCCCAGAGTAGAGGAACCTGAATATGCAGAAGTCCTGGTATTTATCTTTTTTCCTCCCATCCCAATCCACCTTCCCCATGGAAACTTCTAGGATCGCAGTGTGTCCTTCATTGCTGCCCTGTCAGTTCTCATTGGGTTGCAGGGATTATCTTGCCCCATCGGAACCACCTGTAATTCAGGTAAGAGACTCACAACAGCAAGGTCCTTCACCTGTATGGTCAGCTCTATGGTGCACCAGAGGAGCAGGTAAGTACCTCATAGGCACAATTGACTCTCTTCAACACTATCCTCTCCCTCACATGCTACAATGTGCCCCTATGTGCCAGTTAGAGTTCTTGTTTGCCTGTTCTTGCAGTCTGTGTGGTATCAATGGGATGAACGTGATGCAGGTATTGAAGACCAGTACTTTATGTTGTGTCCATTCACATTGTGCTGTGTGATGTTTTTGGGGCCCTACATCCTTCTTGTGTTGGAGGCACATAACTACGCAAGGAGACTTTCCTGCCATACAATGACATGTCTTTGTTTATGATGGTTGTAAATGTTACAGGACATAATTGTCCATGACAGCATGAGCTGTCTATGCATCTTGTCTGAGTCATTTGAGGATCTTGTAAGCAGTGGGTATTGTGCCACAGATCTTTCACCCAACATTTGGCATTGCCAAACTGCTGTCTGGAAGGCATAGCATATCTCACTGTGCCCTTCAGGTTGCCACACAAGCCATACGCCACATTTCTGATGGCCACATGATGTACTGTTATGCATGAAAGTTACAGTAATGTGAGTGTAATGTAGCTTCTGTATGCTCAGCCTGCAGAATCCAGGGCCTGTCAAATGTATCTCCTAGTATGGGACATAGTCCAGGCTGTGAGAGAATCACTGTGGCTATGCAACTGTGGCAATGTAACTACCCCCTGTAGACCTGAAGGTCCTGTCAGGTGCCAATATGAGGTTCTAGTGATGAGGCTTGTCCTGAATGCCTCAGTCCATTGACTAGAGTAGGAATGGGTACTATGATACATTCAAGATCTAGTCCATATGTGCTTTTTGTATCATTGTCAATGTGTGTATTTGACTCATGACAGGTCCCTTAGTCCCACAGCTCTGTTGTCACCTTCACAGAGGTCATTTATGTTATGTACAGGCTTATTGCAGAAATTATAGACCCACAGTGCAGACAGTGAGTAGATTCCTGGGAGGCCATGACATGTCACTCACTAGCTTGGTTGCATAGGAGAGATTGTACAATATACACCTTTGTATGTTGAATGCCATCTCTATAGGTTACAAACATATGTTCAAAGGAGTGTTCTGTGGTAGAGGTACATACCACAGAAACCCACCCTTAAGTGGCACGAGTCTGCATTTGGTAGTGCACATGTCCACACATGCACAGGGAAGACATTTTCCATACCCACCATGCCAGACCTTTAATGTTCACTTAAGTGTAAGGGGTAAGTTTGTTCCATGATAGTTGCCTATAGGGACCTTATGCATCAAGTCAATCTTGCAGAGTGTAAATGTGATTATCTAGTCAGGCATAAAGAGTTTACCCTTCAGAAGCCACATCGGTGTGTAGTGTTCATTGTGGCTCACATCACAGTACATGTTGCTGGAGCATGGGCTACCTGCTGTCAGTAGGCTTGCTTAATCATTGCAGGCCATAAGCATGGTAGTGGGTTAGTCTGCAGATGATTCCAAAAGTGTGTAGTCATGCCCCTGTACTTATTGGCATGTGTGATTACACTTGTGATGTGTTGACAAATTGCACATTTTGTGCTTGGTGTTTCTGACATGTATGTGATGCAACAATTTGGGCAAAAACCTGTGTTTGCAATCACTTGATTTGTCTTTTGCGCCCGTACAGGTAAATGCTCATCAGAAGATGGAGATTTGGAGAGCCATTACCTGGAAGGCACGGACCCCGGGGCTCCATAGCTGGCGGAGCGCCCACTTTCGCAAGAGGTGGGAGGACCTGGGACTGTGGGCCCAGAAGATTGCAGAGGTCCAGCTGGGGCTGTCCTCCCAAAAAAGGCAGGGTGCACATCAGAGCATGACTCCCCTAATGACAAGCAATCTGGCTGTATCGTACCTGGACCTTGATGGGCATTTGAGGGGAGTACAGAAGCCACAAGGGGGTGAGTACAAGACATTTTCCTACCTGTCACATGGCCAAGTTGATGGTTCTGACATCTCCCACTGATGATCAGGAATGGGCCATGCATGACTGTTCTGTGTGAGCCAAAAAAATGAGTTCCAGGTGTTCTGATAGAGTGATGACAATTCCCAAAACCCGGTGAGGACTAATGTGACCGGGATTAAGAGTGCATTGCCCTCTTGCAGGTCCTCAAGGGGAGCTGGGCTTTGGGAAGAGAAGAAGAGAAAATACCATCTTTAGCTGAGTGGACTGCAGAATCGGTCTGCCGGTCCCTGGATAGCGTGTCGTGATGGGCATCAGGACTTCTGATTTCTCAAAGTACTGGGTTCTTGGTATTTTAGGATTCTGGGCCCCAAAACAATTAATCACTTATTAATATAATTCATTGAACTTGCATAAACTATTGTACATTGTGAGAAAGTAGCCTCTTTCTAGCATGGTTACCCCCCCTTTTGGCCTGTTTGTCAGTGTGTTTTGACTGTGTCACTGGGATCCTGCTAGTCAGGACCCCAGTGCTTATGGTTTGTGGCCTACTTGTCAGTATGTTTCATTGTTTTCGTCAGTATGCTTGACTGTGTCACTGGGATCCTGCTAACCAGTAACCCAGTGCTTATGCTCTCTCTGGTTCCAAATTTGTCCTTACATACTGGTAACCCAGTATTTCACCCCAAATTGGCATACTGCCCACCCATTATAAGTCCCTAGTATATGGTACCTACTTACCCAGGGCATTTGGGTTCCAGGGGATCCCTATGGGCTGCAGCATTTCTTTTGCCACCTATGCAAAGACTCCTACAGGACTGCCACTGCAGCCTGTGTGAAATAGTGCATGCACTATTTCACAGCCATTTTCACTGCACCAGATCACTTTTAAGTCACATATATATCAGGCCTTTAGACCCTGAAGGCTCGGTGCAAAGTATTTGTGTGTGAGGGTACCCTGCACTAGCAAAGGTGCCACCACGTCGTCCAGGCCCATTTTCCCAGACTTCGTCAGTGCGGGATGTCATTTTAAGTGTGCAATGAACATAGGTCAATACCAATGTACAGCTTCACAATGGTAACTCTGGATTGGCCATGTAAGGTGTCTAATAACTGGGAATTGTACCCCAATACTTATTACAGTATTGGTTGAACAATCCCATGCACTCTGGGATCTCCACTATGGACCCCAAGTACTGCCATACCAGCCTTCTGAGGTTTTCCAGGCAGCCCCAGCTTCTGCCACCTTACAGACAGGCTTCTGACCTCATGGGGTTTGAGCAGCTCAATCCCAGGACAATGCATCTCCCTTTGGAAATAGGTGTTACAGACATGGGAGGGGTATCCTCCCAGAGCCTCTGGAAATGCTTTGAAGGACACGGATGGTGCCTTCCTTGCATAATCCAGTCTACACCAGTTCAGGGACCCCCAGTCCCTGCTCTGGCGTGAAACTGGACAAATGAAATGGGAATGACCACTCCCCTGCCCATCACCACGCCAGAGTTTTCCCTGGGTTTTGCCATCTTGTATTCTAAGGTGGTGGGGCACTCTGGGAGCATTTGAGTGGCCAGTGCCAGCAGGTGACGTCATAGACCCCTCCGAATAGGTGCTTCCCTGGTTAGGTGACCAATCCCCCTTTCAGGGCTATTTAGGGTCTCTCCTATGGGTGCTTCTTCAGATTCGTATTGCAAGACTCCAGCAGGAATCTTCTGCATCCTTTACTTCATCTTCTACTGGCGGATCAAAAACTGACTGCTCCAGGAACTATACAAAACTGCAATAAAGGAGCAAAGACGACTTCTGCAACATTGTATCTTCTGCTCCTGCCAGCAACTGCAACAGTTTCCAGGTCTTGCATCCTCCGAGGACTGCCTATCTTCAGCCTGCACCAGAAGAACTGAAGGAATCTCTCATGGTGTGATGGAGGCACTTCCCTGCTTCAGCAGGCACCTCTCTTCAGCAATGACTGGTGGCTTGGGTCCCTTCTCCAGACTACAGGCGTGGATCCAGCAACATGGGTGGTGGACTAAAGTGACTCCGGCAGTTCCAAAGTTAGATGTCCAACGTTGGTGGAGGTAAGGGCTTGCCCCCTCATGCAAGACAGTACCCCCATTCACCGCATGTCTTGCAGTTGTCAAGGCTTGTGTGTGACCTTCCAAGAAGTTCTTTGTGCACAGCACAGCTTAGGTCCCCAGCACTCCATCCTGTGACGCACAGCTTCCTGAGTGGTTCTCTGGCGGCGTGGGAATCCTTTGTGTTGTGCTGCATGGGCTTCCTTTTGCACCTTCTTTGTCCACATGCTGTGGGACTCCTGTGCATGCTGCCTGGTCTTCTAAGGGCTCTCTCAGTTGCTGAGAGCCCCCTCTATCCCACTTCCTGGGATAGAGGCCACCAGGTTCCCCCTGGACCGGGGCAGTGCCATTTTCCTTTAACCGCAAGGTTTGAGTGTGCCAAGGCTCGTTGGTGGAATCCGGTGACGCAAACCAGACTACTTTCATCCTTCAGGCATGGGACATCTTCTGCACCAACCAGAAACCCGCATCTGTCTTCTCTTGTACAATACTGACTTTGTCTTCACACCGGTGGATCCACTTTTGCACCTTCATCCGGGTTAGCAGGGGCTCCTGTTCTCCCTGGACTCTTCAGTGCTTCTTGGGCTTGGTCCCCTTTTTCCACAGGTCTTCAGGTCCAGGAATCCATCGTTGGTGTCTTGCAGTTTCTTCTGGTTCTCTATATCACAACATTTAGGAAACTTGCTGTGTTTCACTCCTGCTTTCCTGGGCTCTGGGGTGGGGTCTATTACTTACCTTTGGTGTTTTATTACACTCCAAATGCCCCTCTACACACTACTCTTGCCTAGGTGGGAAGCCAACTTTTGCATTCCACTATTTTAGTATATGGTTTGTGCTCCCTCTTGGCCCATTGCAACCTATTGTGATTTTTACTATTTGCACTATTTTCCTACTGTGTAATTACCTGTTTTTGGTTACTAGTGTATATATTGTGTAATTTACTTACCTCATAAGGGAGTATAGTCTCCAAATAATTTTGGCCTTGTGTCACTAAAATAAAGTATCTTTATTTTTGTAACACTGACTATTGACTTTCATGTGTGTAGGTACTGCGTGACTACAGTGGTTTTGCAAGAGCTTTGCAAGTCTCCTAGTTCAGCCTTGGCTGCTCTGCCTACAGCTACCTCTAGACAGTCTGGCTTCTAGACACTGACTACATTTCACTAATAAGGGATAACTGGACCTGGTATAAGGTGTAAGTACCTTTGGTACCCACTAAAAACCAGGCCAGCCTCCTACATACATTGCATAGTGTCAGTTATTGTTGACACATTGTGCATACGTTTATATGGGGCTGAACAAGTCTCTTCCTCCTTTTACAACACTTTCAGAGTCTCTGAAGCAATGTCCAAACTCAAAAACAATCAAGTTTGCTAAAGGGCTTCTTTGTGTTCTGGAGTAATCTCTAGCCAATAATAGTTCTGATGAACATGCTCTATTTCCAATCTCCTAATTCTCAGGGGAGCACTTGTTACAGGAGATACATCTTTCCTTAATGCCTGTTTAGCGGTATCTTGGATTCCCACCCAAACGATAAATTAGCTGGTTCATACTGTCATAAATTAATTAAAAGACAGAGCTCTGTTTTGTTTCATGTAAGAGATTAATCTTTCTTTACCTTGAAATGAAGTTACTTGCTTAAAAATTTCAGAAGAACCCAAACTATTTTTTTTTCACCTTTATTATTTTCTTTCTTTTACAGGAAATACAGGACCGTCAGCAGAAGACTGAAGAGGAGAGCTGGGACTCTGCAGGAAGCAATCTGGAGGGCAGGATCAATGGAACTCGACTGGAGGCTGTCCAGAGGATGAGAAATGCAGGAACGTGACTGGAAGCTGGTTGGTGTACGAGGAACACTGGAACTCAACTGGAGGCAGGCTGGAGAACAAGGAATTTGACTTACACTGGAACTCCACTGGAGGTTGGCTAGAGGACAAAGAACTCCACTTCACTGGAAAGAGGTGAGCAGAGCAATAGGTACGAAGTCAAACAAGGTCTCAGGCTCACAAACATCCTTAAATAATGAAATGTGTAAATGTGCCTTTTGGAAGTTGATTGCTTGCTAAGGAAATGAGCAGTTATCCTCCTGATTGTGGCACAGGTTCAGTACAGTTCGCATTGTGAAGACCATATGTTTGGGCACTTACAGCTGGAGCAGGTGGAAAGGCAGTTGGTTGCTTGTTAAGGAAATTAGCAATTCTTCTCCTGATTGTGGCACATGTCCAATACAGATCACATTGTGAAGATCACGTGTTTTGGAAGTTACAGTTGGAGCAGGTGAAATCCAACATGCATAATCAACAAGCAGTGGTTATTATAAATGAGACATTTAACACACATTGGTTATTGCAAACTTAATATTCAAGGATGTAATGAATATGCCCAAATAAGTCTGAATGTTGCAAGCAACAACATCTTACTGTAATCGATCTCTTGGATATGTTAGTTTACCCACAACAGTGACACACAAGATGAGTAACTGTTCGGGTAGATACATAATTTGGTGCCTACTGATGTGCCTTGCCCATTAGCTCAGAGACCTAGGGCATAATTAAGTACAATCGCAAAAACATTGCTCTCCAGGGACAACATATGGCTGTGTACGTTGATCAATCAAGTAATATTTGTTGTTGTAGTGGGTCTAAATTCTATACAATAGATCAATGCTCCTCAGAGTTACAGTCCAAAGAAAAAGACCTGATGGATCACTGTCCTCATCCATGTGTCTGGTCAAGTGAGTAAATTGGCATCTGCCCCTCAGAAGCCACTTGTCTTCAGTATGTGATTAGTGCTGGTTCCCCACTACTGTCTGTCATGTGAAGGTGGCTATCATACATGTGACAGAGTATATATTAATTCTTTGGGTGCAGCTACAGATCAAAACTTTCCCTTGGTAAGTGGGGAATGTCCATTGACATGATTTATGGTCCATCACTATTGCCAACATTCTTTGTACTGACATGTTAGCATGTGACCCTTTCTCTTTTAATAAAATGTGTACACTGCTGTTTCATGCATGGTTTACCTATGATCGTGGGATAATTTCTTTATTCTTCCACCCATATGTGCATGCCAGCGTGTGTTTGGAATTGGATATATATATTGGAGTTACATTTCATGTGGTGCCACAGACAGGAGTGTGTCATCATTGATTGTTGTTTTACACACACCCTCACCTGCCATTGAATGTCATTTGGCATGTACAACTGCAATATCAGTGAGGGACATGCCACGCAGGACTTCATTTTTTACCCACAATGTGCAGTTCCATACCACTGAAGTGGCATCATGTGGCAAATTGCTCTGAGCATCTGAAATGGGGAAGGTTTATTACCTGACTGTTGGCATGCATTATAAAGTGACTTGCAGTTATGCTGGAATCACATGCGGTTGGGTACTACCATTCACCCACGGATCAAAATGGAGACAGTGATGTAGATTCCTACTGGACAACATGTTAAGTGCCTTCTACAAGTACTTGCAAATCACTGAGCCTCTCCAACATACAAAGTACTAATGACTTCTACTGATGCAATCAGAATATTCCATTGTATGGGGTGAATTACAGTAGTAGTGATTTCCCTGGGGCTAGCTGATTCATTGTGTTTTAGATTTTAGAGACATATTTCACTGACAATTTGTACATTTTGTCTATAGTGTACATTTCCATGCCAAATGTGTAGTACATCTTAGCAGCTTTATTACTACCTTCATGACTCCATTAGGACAATTTACACATGGTGAAGTGTGCATTGTTGATATGTTTCCAGTATGACATGAGTATGTCCGTGTTACCTTCTTGCGGAAATGGTACTCCTGTCAGCAACATGGCAGGATATTTTAGCATAATTTCTTATTATTAGTGGAAAATAGATATATACATTATCTTGTGTGGGATCTGTAGGAATGAACTTGGCATTGCACAACTTCACCCATACAATTGTAGTTGTCTGAGATTTCGGTTTTCATGTGGGCAACTGTTGACAGGTCATGTGGCATGCATGCATATGGTATGGTGCATGTTGGTGCCACTTTGAAGTCTTTCGCTGCTGGGGCCTACTTGACATCATTGTAAAGTTTGCAAATCACTGCTGTTGTTCAAGTGTGATCAGGTACATGTGGTGATCCATTTCTTCTTTATATTTGCAGCATCATCACAGGCAAGCAAAGGAGACAAGGTGCAGCCAAGTGGGGAAGCATCGGGCCACAATACCTCCAGCCATTACACCACCAACATGGAGGGAGAGAGTGGCATGGAGTGTGAGGGGAGTGCCAAGGAAGACACAGGATCAAGCTTGTCATCTTCAGATTCTACCTCCAGTGGCCACTCACTAGTGGTGGCGGACCCCTCAGGACCTGCTCCTGTATCATCCTTATACACAACCCCAAGTTCTATCACCACCCTCCCTGTTTCTTTCCACCCAGTTGTCCGTGCCTGCTCACACAAGATGGTGGGCATCTTCTTTGTCCCAGGCACCTCAGCCCTAGCCCCTGTTACCCCTGCTGCCCTGAGTGAGGATGCTATTGACCTCCTGAGAAGTATATTGGTGGGGCAGAGTGGCATTGTGAATGCCATTCAGGGGTTGGCAAGCCAACGTCAGAAGACAAATGCTTTCCTGGAAGGCATTCATAGTGACCTGTCTGGCCTACAGAGATCTTTTTCAGGCTCTGGCCTCCTCACTGACTACAGCCATCCACCCCCATGCACTCTCCCTCTTCCCAATCCAAATTCTCTATTCCCCTACCTGTCCCAAGGACACAGACATATCCGCAAGCACCGACCTCATCACACGGAAGCAGCACACAAACACCACAAGACACACTGGCATGCAGGCACTCAGCATTCTCCAACAGATACTACATCAGCCTCCATTTCAGACCTCCACCACCTCAGACTCCATATCCCCAGTCAACAGCATAACACTCACCGACACATCCACAACATCAGCCATACCCGCAGACACCATCCCAACACACAGAAACACATCCACAACATCCACCATACCCACAGAAACAGACACACACATCCACCACTCCCACATCACTCAGCACCTCCACCTCCACTTCCCAGCCCGACATGCAATGCCAACACTTACACATGCAACAGGCACCACCCAAACACGCACACACCCAAGGCATCCATACCCACAGACAAGCCCACCACTCCTTCAACCTCCAAATCCCCATCTGATAACCCTACTCATTTTCCCAAGGAGAGTTTCTTTTTTTACCTTGCACTTTCCCCTGTTACCGCCAAACCCCCACCTAAACACAAGAGGCTCCCATCAACATCCCAACCTATCCCTTCCACATCTAAGTCCTCCCCTGTCACACCTGCCCCCCCTGCAAGCACCCATACCTTTCCCCCCCAAGAAGACCAACCCCATGAAAAAAAGCCCCTCCTCCCAAACCCAAACCCAAACTCAAACCTACCCATCCCAAATCCAACCCCACCCAACGATGATCCCTGACATTCCTGCCCACTTGAGGCCCCTTCCTGTGTAGGTACTCTGGCAGTGATTGCAGTCAAGGTGAGCACAGTGCTGTGCATGGAGCCATATGAACTGGCCAATAGCCTTTGTTCTTCAGCATTTGGATTATACAAACCAAAGTTGTTGTTTGGTTGGGTACACATTTGTCCTGCAATTACTTTTCTATCTTTATATTGTTACTGAGCAACTTGTGTTGTATGCCTATAGTTGTGTGTGTTTCACCCTGATTGCTGACTGAGTTGCTGTTGTTTGCAATATCTGACTTTGTGGGAAGTTCTGGCGTCACTCAAGACAATGGTAGATGTTCACTGTTTGGATATGTGTGTGGTAATCCAATTGGGGTGTCATGGCATTGTGTTATGTTTCCTACAGTAAGTATTTCATCTTGTGTTTGCCAATGTCAGCATGTATGTTGTTAGATTTATCCCACTGATATGGATTGTACATTTGTCTCATGTGTGAGAGCTAGAGTTGTATTTGTCCATGAAGGGTGATCAACTGTGCTAGCTTCCTTTGCATTTCACTGACCATGTGTCCATTTTGATGTGTGTACATTGCAGCTACTTCATATAGATTGTATATCCAATGCTGTTGCTGTTGTATGTGCAGTGAAATGTGTCCCAGTACAGCATATTTCCATGAGTGCTCCTGATGCCCCAGTCCCTACTGTGCAGGTGTCGTTTGCATTGGAAGCTTTGGATATTTGTTTCACAAACTATTGTGCATCCCATTGATCTTCAGTTGTGTTGCAATGTGGGTGATGTGTGGGTCCATTACAGGGATGATTCATGGAAGGGGTATTTGTGTTCCATGTCACATCCATACATATGTGTCTTCAATATGATGACAGTCCAAGGCATGTGAGCAAGTTGAATTGGTAGGTGTGATTTTGCTGTGGTGTTGCTGTTGTGTGACACACTGTTCTGTTCACTTCACTGTCCCTGTGCTTGAGATGGGCAGACGTGTTTTTCTGGAGTGTGGCGGTGCAGTGTCAGTGTTCTGCCCAAAGGGAACATTTGATAGCTGTGAATGTGTCATTGTGTGGACAAAATGGCAAGTGTACTTGGTGTCCCTAGCATACCTCACATATCATGTAGATGATGGCTTGACGATCTGTTGTTAAGATTAATAACACAGGTAGGTTTTTCTTCTTACTGTGGTTTGTGTCCACAGCAGTGTGGCTTCTGGGTTCCATCAATGAGCAGCTGCAGGACATGTATGATGGACTCCATGGTGGCAAAGGACGTATAACACCTCCTGCAGGTCAGTTTCTTCCTTTATCCTCTCCATTTCTGCCTCCTGGGATGTGGTAGTTGAATCATAATGTGTCCGGCAGAAAAACTGGCTCCATCGGCCTGTTTGTCCTGACTCGCCACCGTGGCAGTCTGCACTGCCTGGAGGTGCTAGTGTAACGGCAACAGTCTTTCCTCTATGGGGCCATGTGCATCATAATATGGTGGTCAGACTTTCAAGCCCATGGTGGTTGGTCTGCCGCCACCATTATGGAAGTGCATGGACTGCCAAACTCATAATGAGGCCCTTAGTCTGACCCAACATTATCCCTCTAAGATAAGGAATAATGGTATAACATAAATGTTGCATAAAAGCTGTGGAGAGGTCAATATTGGAGCTCTTATCTCAAGTCAGTCATGTACAAATACACCAGAGCTGGTCTACACAGAATGGTAGCTAGACTAATTTTGTCCGCAAATCTTCAAGTGCCGCATTCATCTATATATTAGAAGAGAGACATTTTGCATCCTTTGACATATGAGGGGTTTCTCACCAGCAGACGTGGAGCAGAAAAAAGCATTAAATTGCAGATGTGCAGCTCACTTTTGTTAATCACCAGAGAGAAAGAGATTTTGTTGATGAAGACGGTGAAATGTAGCCTACATTTAAGAGCCAACACAACAAACACTGTAAAGAGGCTGGTAATAAGTATGTCACTCAAGCAATTACCCAATTGGATGCCTACAACATTCAGCAACAAAACTACAAGTGAACCTGTATTATAGGGAGACCAGAAGCTATCTCAACAGCCCGATGCCAACAGGTGGACACTTCTGAAAGACAAATTTGTGAGTATAACTGTAGTTTATTTATACTGCTTCAAGCCCAATTAGGCGGCATCACAACACTCACAACTTTGGCAGACAAGGGAACTGTGGCACATGGGGATAAAAAGACTTTCTCAGGGTCACTTAGGCCCATATTTCTACTCTGTTAGTGCCGGATTTGCGTCATTTTTTTTGGCGCAAATCCGGCACAAACTGAATGCCATATATATACTTTGGCGCTAGACCCGTCTAGCGCCCAAAATATGTTGTTTGTGTAATTTCTTGGATGCGTGGAACCGCCTTGCTCTAATGAGATGCAAGGTATGCAGTCCTGTCCAAAAAATAACTCAAGCACCTGTGCGCCATATTTATCCATCTGGGTGAAAATGGAGCACGGGAGGGAAATTGAGCTAAAAAATGACTCAAAACCCGATTTGGGTCAAATTTTAATGCCTGGGTCAGGGCAGGGGTTAAAATGGGGCAAAAACAACACTACTAAAGGAAAACTCACACCAGCAACATCATTGACCAAGAAGGAGGACATGGAGGTGATATTCATGCAGTATGCCTGAAGACACCGAGTACAAGACGAACAGCAGCAGCCACCACAACACCAACGTGGACCCCAAAGACAACGCAGAAGGCAGAAGGCAGATCATCCAGAGGTACAGACTAAACCGGCAAGGCATACACCAGCTGCTGCACAACATTGAGCCACAGTTGGCACCCAGCTTGCAGACACCCCACATCATTCCACTGGTGACCAAGCTGCTAGCTGTTCTGCACATGTTGGCAAGTGGCTCATTTCAAACCACTGGTGCCCTGGTTGCTGGGATCTCACAGCCCTCATTCTCCTCCTTCCTTACCAAGGTACTGGATGCCATCATCACCCTCACACCCCGCCACATCTACTTCCCCAGCACACAGCAAAAGCAACAGGAGACCAAACAGGGCTTCTATCAGATTAATAGCTTCCCGCACGTGCTTGGTGCCATAGACTGCACACATGTCCGGATTGTGCCACCTGCTGCAACCGCAAGTCGCTGCGAGTCGCAATTCAGAATGTTGGATGGTGTCCCTGACACCAGCTGCGATTCACAGGGGGGTCACAAAGGCCAACCTCATGAATATTCATGAGGTGGGTCGCAATTTGCCACCCCCTTGCGAATGGCGGCCCTCGCAGGGATGGTGGCCTGCTGCGGACAGCAGACCACCATGTCTGTGACGGCTTTTTAATAAAGCAGTTTTTTTTTTTTTTTTTGTAATGCAGCCCGTTTTCCTTAAAGGAAAACGAGATGCATTACAAAAACAAAAAATGAGATATTTTCGTCCATAGGACCACTACCTGCTCTGAAAAAATGTTTGCAGTGACATTCTCAATGGGGAAGGAGTCCCATTGGGACCCCTTCCCTTTTGCGAATGGGTTACCACCCATTACAAAAGGGTGCAAACTGTGATTGTTTTGCGACCGCATTCGCAGTCACAAAGCAATCCTGTATTGCACTGCAACTCGTAATTAGGAAGGGAACACCCCTTCCTAATTGCAACTCGCAAACCCATTTTGCGATTCGGTAACCAGATTACCGAATCGCAAAACGGGGTTTGTGCATTGCAAAGTGCTTTTTGCACAGCGCAAACAGTGATATTCGCTGTTTGCGATGTGCAAAAAGCTTTGTACATCTGTCCCTAGAAGAGATACCTAGAGCCAGATGGAGCAAGCAGTTTTGCCCATTCTGTGTCTATTTGAAAATGTGTTCATACATATGGCCCCTAGTTGGAACAATATCATTTATTGCATTAATTTTGTGGATCATGGATTTGTTTAATGATACTTGATGTGTGAATAAACTGCGGCCGTTTTTGCACCAACCATGTCTACTCTACTGTGTGTAAATAATAAAGAGTAAGGTGCATATGGCAATGCCTGGGATCTCCTGAGCGGCACTCACCCACTGGGAGGGATTTCATTTATGCACCAGACACTCCAATTCTTTCTATATTTGTGTCATGTTCAAGCGCTTAATTTATCCAGGCAAAAATTTGAGAGCAAACATTAATTAGCAGTTGTCTTTTATGGGTCTACTTTAAGAACCACAAGATTCAGGTCAAACCACTTTTCAAGTTGGGGGCACTCCCATTCTTTGCAATCTTTAGTGCTGCATAGTGCCAGAGGTTACTAGAGTAACAGCTGAGACTGCGTTTGGGCCTCCGTCAGCCTTTATTCAAATGTGCACAGTTGCGCTCAGTTCCCTCCATACTGCATCTCATAATCTTAGCCGAAAGTTATATCAAACTGTTAAAGAGGACCACTGAGGGAAAAGGAGCTGCAAGCTGGACCTGCCGCAACCTCAAAGTCTCCAGCAAATTTCTTGCTGAACAACTACACAGCGACTCGTCCTGCAGGCTCCAACGGTGAGCACATACTGCATGCTCACCAATAGCTCCTTGTTAGCATGCTGTACAATTAACTTGTTAACGGTACAGGGGGTGGCAACCAGTGGTGGCTGCCACTGAAAGAGGGTGATGGAGAGGAGGGGATAGAAAAATAAATAAATAAAAAAGAACACTTACCTGTTTTATTGATAGATGGATTTGTCTCTCCTCCATCCTCATCCTGAGCAGCCTTATCGTCTGTCTTCTGGGCAGCACACATGCTCCCACAAGCCCCTAAGCCAATCACGACGCTGCTATCACCAGCATGACAGCAGCGTCATGATTGGTGTGAGTGGCCTTGTTCAGCGCTCACACAGAGAGCGGGACCCTGTGCACTTTCTCCTCCCAGCTGTGCAATACAGCCTGGCATGGAAATGCCAGGGCCCATATGTATACTCTGCTTGCGCCAGATTTGGGTAATTTGTTTTGAAGCAAATTGGGCGCAATGCTAACAGCATATTTATACTTTGACGCTAGACCAGTCTAACGTCAAAATATCTGAGTGTGCCTCATATTCTGGATGCGTGAAACCGCCTTGTGTTAATGAGATGCAAGGTAGGCATTCCCGTCCAAAAAATGACTTAAACACCCGTGTGCCATATTTATCCAACTGCACAAAAATGCTGGAAGGCGGAGTCGGAAAATGGCCCAAATCCCGATTTGCACCAAAAATGAACGCCTGGGTCAGGGCAGGCGTTAAAATGGGGCAAACACACCAGTACTTAAGGAAAACCCACAGAAGCAACATCAGAGCTCCAAAAGGAAGACATGGAGGTGCTATTCATCCAGCATGCACGAAGACGCAGAGCACAGGAGCAACAGCAGCACCTTACACCACACCAACAGGGACCCCAAAGGCAGCGCCAAAGGCAGGAGAGGACATTCCAGACCAGGACAACCCTTCAGGGCCTCAGGGAACATGACATCATCCAGAGGTACAGACTAAACTGGCAAGCCATACAGCAGCTGCTGCGCCACATTGAGCCACAGTTGGAACCCAGCTTGCAGACACCCCAAGCTGCTAGCTTTCCTGCACATGTTGGCAAGTGGCTCTTTTCAAACCACTGATGCCCTGGTTGCCGGGATCTCACAGCCCTCATTCTCTGCCTTCCTTCCCAAGGTACTGGATGCCATCATCTCTCTCACACCCCGCCACATCCGCTTCCCCAAAACACAGCAGAAGCAGCAGGAGACCAAACAGGGCTTCTATCAAATCAATGGCTTCCCACATGTGCTTGGTGCCATTGACTGCACACATGTACAGATTGTGGCACCTGCTGCAACAGAGCATCTATACCGCAACAGGAAGCACATACACTCCATCAATGTGCAGGCCAGTGTGGATCACTGGGGATTGATCACCAACATCGTGGCAAAGTATCCTGGGAGTGTACATGATTCATTCATCTTCCACCACAGCACCATCAATCAACACTTGCAGGATGGATGATATGGCAATGGCCTACTTGTTGGTAAGTACAGAAACATAGTTATATACACACAGCACAGCAACCCTGTAGGACACACAAACCACACACCACTACATTGACACGTGGCCAGGAAGTCACTGAGGTTGAAACACTGGTAGTCATGTTTGATATCCTGACCCAATGGGATACACACCTATGGACAAATGACAGATGCAAATAACAAGAGATGCCACTCCAAAACCACACGGGACCAAATTAAAACCACACTGTGACAATGACATGGCCCTAACTGGCAGTACAACTTGGAAGATGAATCTTCCAATATCACATCAATAACACTCAATCACACACCTTTCCAAGCAATATGTACTGTGTAAGGGGTGTGTAATGCTTTTGCTGCAGGTCAAACACCATGAGATACATAGCATGATGATGCTGACTCTAATGAAGGTGATATGGAATCATTGAGGCAGTACCAACATCTCACATCACTCCTGGGGTGGCATTGCCCACTAAACATAAGGAAGTGGACTGTGCTATGAACACATATTGATGTGACACCAATGCAAATTGTACACTGCTACACATACGGATTGAGACAATTACACATAAACATATGTACAGGCACATGGACCTTCTGACACTTAAAACTTCACCCCCACAACCAAGTTAGCCAGCTTACCTGGAGCAGGCTCAGTACTGTAGGTACACGTTTGCACATGAGTCAACTTGGTGAGGGCACAAAAATAGGTTTGCCTAGAACTCGTCACACATGGGATAGTTGTGCATTGTCAATTGTGAACACTTCAGTGCTGCCAGCGTATAGAGATGTGTTGTACATTGTCACCTAGCCAAATCATAAGGCCTCACTGTTGTATTTCACATGCTATTACATATGTTGAATTGGATGGGATGTTCAGGCTATATAGGGCAACTGTGTTACCACCACAGTGGAATCAATTCTGTGTGTGGAAGTATCATGTCATCTCACATGGACACTTCTTTCACATGACATAATGCATGGGGGATACACACAGAACTGTAAGTTTACAAATATACCGCTGATATCAGGTCAATCAGCCAAACACCAGTTTTGATAATTAAACGCCCCAATGCAGAACGAGCATCCTAGAAGCCTAGGATCCCACACAATAACACAAACACAGATGAGTCATATACGACACAAGATAACAACTGCCATGCAAAGTGATAATCAAGGTGCAACCAACATCCAAATATTTACACTCATTTTCTCTTTCAGCTGATCAGGGTTACGGGATCGAGCCAAGGATCATGACCCCTTTTGCCAACCCAAGCACAGCAGCAGAGCGTGCCTATAATGAGGCACATTGGAGGACACGCACCATAGTTGAGAGGACTTTTGGCATCCTGAAGTCCAGATTCAGGTGCCTCGACATCACCTGAGGCAGCCTCCTATATTCACCTGGAATCGTCTGCAAGATCATTTTGACCTGTGCTATCCTGCACAACATTTGTGTAAGGAGGAACATTCCCATCTATGAGCCAGACCCACAAAAGCCTGAAGGGGAGGAAGAGGAGGATGCTGTTTGTGAAAATGATGGGGACCATCCAAACACTGCAGCAGGATTGCATCGGATTCAACACATTGTACAAAACTTCTTTTAACTCTAGTCACCATCACCACTTCATTATTATATGTCATTAAACACCTACCATCATCACTCAATCATGCTCTGGGTAATTTGTATGCATCACATGATCCCTAGGAATCATAATCAGAGTTTAGCCTCATGGAGCATATCAGAAATAAAGATTAGGATACAGAAAAAGCCACATCACATTTGATGGGTATGAATGTACACCCAACAACACACACAGTGTAAATGACATATATCCTGTCTATTTCACATGTAAAGGCCAATATCAGAGGACCACAGCTATGACACACATCCATGTTTCCAACATGGTCCATGGCAGCACATGTAACACAACTAAGACACCATCAAACATAATGAAAAAAAGTGTCTCATACATGAGGCAGTGGATGTGCAATTGCATTCCTAACAGGGATGTATGACCAGACCCTTGACAGCAGTAAGTGTGACATCAGTTATCTTTGTAAGGAGCATGTGTGACAAGGAGTCCATCCAAGCAGAAAATGGATAGCACGAGTGCCCCAAGTATGACAAGCATTGCTCACAAAACATGCCTTGAGCAGTCCATCACAGGCAATAAGTCATTCCACTGCCATGTTTTCAGTTTCTGCCCACCCTTCTCTAGGGGGCCCTTTAAATAGACTATCTGTACCCTGAGAATCTTCATCTACACACACCCAGTCTCCTAATCTGACTCCTGTGTGCTTCCCTCTTCAGTATGGCATGCCATAGTCATAGTTCATCAGTCAACATGAACTTCAAGTCCGATAATGCACTGCCTGGTAGTCGGTAGGACCTGTAATCAGCTGTCCATTGCTTCCCATGTGAAAGGTCCACTTGGCCCTTTGAACTTGATTCTCAACTCCAGGACTTGTGAGATACTTATGCTGCACACACCTGTGAGCACTTCCATGCAGACCACCCATTTGAACCTTCCCTGCCATTGCTGCTGCCTGGAACTGCTTAGAAGCTGCTATTTTCTGAATCTCCTTGTTGTGCATAGGTGTACAAATCACTTGTGTAACAGAGCCCTTGGGGGATAGTGTAATGTTGCAGACCACAGCACAAAAACTGTTTTTAGTTCCCACAGTGTTGTTCCAGCTTTTCTCAGTCAGAGGCTGCTCACTGTGTATTTGCCATGTTCATGTTAGTTCCTGACAGAGCCTGCATCCTGTTAGCCTGACTTGACTGTCTTTGCGTTAACCATAGAGGTTCCCTGTGGCTACATTTGTCTCAGAGTTGCTGTCCATGCCCTCTCCTGCCTCGTGGGGTATTGTGTCTGGTAGGTCTATGATGAATCCTCAAATATATAGTATAGTTTAATCAATTTCCTTATCGTATCCTGTTCTGGGACATGTATTCAAATTGCCGAATCCAGCCCCCATCCCTTGTCTGGTTCTGCATGTATTCATTAGTGCCAAACAGTGACAGTGTGCTATGGCTCTATGCATGGATTAGGTACGGTGCCTACAGCACAACAAGTAAGGGTTGCTAATGTGTATGTAAGGACAAAACATGTGTGTGCCCTGACGGTCCAGACACAGATTCACTTCTGCCACCACCTTCTGATGGGGCTTGCGTGGTGACTAGTTGTGAGATTGATCAGCACAGAGGCACTGATGTTCCCTGTTGCAGTAGGAATTTTAGAATCCACCATGTGTACAAATGTTGTGAAGAAACCTGCATGTTTCAGATTACTGATCCATAACGTATTTGAGCACACCAAGGTTGGTCTGTCGTCAGCCTTCTAAAAGTTCTGCAGTGTCATAGCTGGGCTATCACCATGTGTGTTGTTAGTTTATCTTTGGTTTTAGGGCAAAACTGCTTTGAAGGATACTCTGTTAATTGAGGGAATGGCTCCACAGACTCATGACTAGCCCTGCACATTACTATGACAACATGGAGGCCAATACTGACACGGGGTACACATGGCCACACACTTGAACTGGACACCTTTGTGCAATGTACACATGCAGCATGGTCTCCTGGTCCTCCACAGCCACAGGAAAAACATAGGTCATTTACATGACTCAAACTGTGGTGTACCAAAATTGTTTTGGAATGGAGTTGGGACTCTGTGTCACAAACACTGTACCTACCAAGCATGTTCAAATGCCTGACTCATGGGTAGTATACACACAAGTGACCAAGAAGTGGTATCTAACATTCCATTACATGCAAAGGCTTACATTTTTTACACTGCCATTATGAACCGTCCTCTATCTATCCTGTGTATAGTTTGTCATGGGAGATGTTTTGTCCCCATAGTCAGGGAAGTTCACACAGCATAAGATGCAACAGATATGACAAACACATATCATGACTGATGTACCTCAATGAATGGCATGTGATGATTATCCACAATTACAACACATTCATTCAAGCACAATATGAAAAGCACGTCATGTGACAGGCACAACAACAATTGAAATAGCCAATTCACAAACATAAACACACAGGCCATGAGTGAATTCTTTAAGTTGCGTAGCCTTGCTATCCTCTATTGATGCAACACCTGCTCAAACTAGGAAATACCAATTTTAATTCCAAAAGTTTGTGTTGCTGTTGCGTCAGTTAAGAATGCTAATCCGCCACAGCAAAATGAGTGTTATGGTCCGCAGTAGTGTGGTCTGCCACATGTGCCCAAACACTAGAACACACATAGCAGGCCCTAACAGACTATCTTTGTATAGTTATAGACTTTATGTATGTTAAAAAAGAGAAAAATGACACAAACACAGTTATAAACATATTTTAATGCAAAAGCGTCAAGAAAGTCGCATATGTGTCAAAATATGATGCATATGCGTTTAAAAATGACGCTCACACCCATTATACATCGATTGGTCCGTAGCGTTAACTCCAACACTGCACCCCATGAAATTGGTTATCCATGAAAAATATATTGATCCTTGAATGTGGGGGAAATTTGAAGCATATGCGTCAAAAAATATTGACGCAAAGTCCGTAAGCGTCATAAAAGTCCACGCATCACAATAAAAACGCACCGCTTTTGAGACAGGAAGTGATGTAATAGGATATCCTGTTTACAGAAATGGTACAGTGGGTGTATTTCACTTTCACTTTGCAGTCTATGATTCTTCTAGACTGTGTGGCTGTGTAGAGAGTTGTGTCTGTCAATATTGTGCTTTTGTTTCCTGTGTGCCATTTCCATTGGCATCTGTTGTTTTTGTAAGTGTCTCTGTAAAAAGTGTGTGTTTTTGCCATTTTTTGTGTTTACTTTTGTCTTTGTACTGTTGGGAGTGTGTGGTGGGTATTGTTAGTTGGGGTATTGTTGGGCTGTTTGTGGGTTCTTTAAGTTTCATTTCCATACCTCCTATCCCTGCATTTCCCTCTTTTCCCTTTCCTATCCTTATTATTTTTGTGATGTTGGGAAGGCCACATCTGGGAAGAATGGGTGAGGAGGAGCTGGGGGCCTTTATTTGGCTGGTGTGCCACTTCCTCCCCCTGATGTTAGAGGCTGGTGGCAGGGTGATACAGGGGTATCACACCGAGGCGAGGAGGCTCAGGTGGTCCAAGGTGCTGTTCCGCCTAAAGAGAGTGTACAACAGCCAGCACAATGACCACCAACTTGAACATTGCTGGGCTGACTTGGTGGCTAGAGAGCAAGACCTGCTGGACCACCTGGGTGTGGTGATTGGTGGCCGTGTTGGTGAGTACGAATTAGACTAATGTGTACAGTAAAATGCTCTGTAGTGACAGTAGCAGATTTTGTGACATGCTGCATACAATGTTTGTGGACATGCGGAATGCAAGTTGAACATACAGTGGCCCTGATTTATACAATTATTACTACACATTACCGTCATTTGTTGACGCAAAAGCTGCACAAACTTACAAAACACAACTTGATCTTGTAAATTAGTGCTGCCTTGACGTCAACAGATGATGGTCATGCAGCACAAACAAAAGTATTATTCAGGCCCTGTGAGTGTACCAGGAATGAGATGTATTTCACATGCTAATGCAAGGAACCAATGTAGTCCCCAATTTTTTTAATACATATCTGAACAGTATTCATGGCCATACATACAATCGTCTTCCTAACCTCTGGTAATATCTAAGGCTGATATTTCGACTTGGTTTGTGCAGCATTTAAATTAATAATAGATGCCAAAGTAATGCACACTTGGTAATATCTAAAGTTTTGTGCTACTTTCCATAGCTGTAGCGTAAACAAATGAAGCAAATGCTACACATAAAAAAAAGAACATCTGGCCCTATGATCATTGTTCCTGTGTGTTTTATTTTGCCTAGAGCACAATTGCTGGTACAGAGCTGAGGCATTTGCCATCTGTGTCACTTTATAGCCAAAGATCTTTCTAAAGTTACTGGCTCATCATGGGAACCCTGAACTTTGTGAATGCCTGGTCACAAATTTTTATTTGCATGATGTTGTACAATAGACCCGTGACTGGTTCCATCATACATTTAAAGTGAAAAAATAGTTTGATAGTCTACTTTTGGTACACCCCTGCTGATCTAGTGCAGCATATGTACAATTGTTAACTTCTCAGTATGAAGGCTATCACAGACATGGGTGTATGCTAAATTCAGCAAGCCAGCATTCCTGTGACTGCTGCCATTCCCAAGGTGCATACAAATTGAGACCTACGTCATCAAGATTGCCAAAATAGGACATTCACTAAACCATGTTACAATTATGGCACAGTGTCAGTTCGTTGTATAACCACAGATCACCCAACTTAGCAAATGTAAGATTATGAATGTGGCTAACTGTGATCTACAATACCTGATATAGGTACACAGGGCCCTGAGTAACACTTTCAGGTGCAATGACTATAAATGTGCCCATACATTCTGTCGCGGATGATCAAATTTGACACTGTCAGCATATATTTCTTTGTTGTTTTGATTTAGATAAATGGCCAATCCATGTTTATTGTAACATTGTCATCAAGTAACATACAGGATCCCTGCCATCATGGTGTCATAGGGGGCATATACGGCTCTGGATACACTGCCAATGTGGCATATGTAACCTACATACAAAACAGGTACACATATAAAGGACCATAGAAATCACAATAATTCCTGAACTAAACTCAACCCACATGAGAATCACACTGTAGCTCATTGTCCCTTGATGCACAAGCCACAATACTTGAGTGACTGGTATTACAGTGCATCAGGAATGTGGCTTTGCATGTCTCTCATAACAACAAATGAAGAAATGGAGAACCTTCTAGAAATAAATCTGCACTAAATTGAGTAATCATGTTTGGCACCAGTGCATGTGTGCATATGTGTTTCTATCACTCACTGGAGTGACAGGGTCAATGCATGTTTGCAGTAGTATGTCTGTTGGGGTGTCTACATGCCTGAGGTGCTGCTCTATCATATAAAATGGCACGCACACTAATTTGTTGTTCCAAGTTTTGTACAGCGAGCAGACATTGAGCACATTTCACCCTTCCATGTTTTACAGGTGGACCTGCCCCCTACACAATTGGTGAATTGGCTCGATTTGCAGACCCAGACATATCCACTAAGTGTGGATATGTTAGTACTGTGTTGTGTTTGCAGCTGTTGTGTGATTGACTCCTGTATGTTGGACACATTGCAAGGTATGATGTGCTGGCCCATGATCTGATATGTGACTTGACTGGATTTTGACATTTTGTTCTATGTTTGAGTTGGACAATCAGTGGCGGAGAGTTATATGTTGGGATTCTAGTGCTGCGCTATAGGCATGGGCAGGTGAACAGGGTGATATTTGTTGTTACATGTCGCCAATGATTAATTTGGAGGTGGCCATTTTCATGAGTTAGTCAGCAAGTCATACCCTAATTCATACAGACCAGTGATGCTGAAGTATGACCCACAGACTTGAGCATCCCTGTTAACTAATGAACATGTAGGTCTGTCTGTTTGACTTCCTAGCAGCATCTAGCTCCACATTTTGTGCTCCGTTTATGTAGCATTTGAATAGAATGTCATAGGTGTGCATGGAGCTAAAGCCCAGATGGGTGCTTGCATCTATGTGCTTGTTTTTGGAAAAGTATAAGTGAGATAAAATGATGTTGACAATTGGCCAATTAGGAACATAAATGTGGATGTGATTATCCAGTGTTTGAGTCAATCCTAGTTGGCAGCCCTCCTTACCTGTGGTGGACTGACTAAATCCATTGACAGCTGTCCAAAGCTTCCTGGCTGTCCTTGATGTTTGAAAGTATGTGTTGCATGTCCCTCACCCCCTGAGGCACAGGGTTAGGGATATGAAATATGTGTGCCTAGGTGTGAGGATCCCAGTGTAGAAGACAGACATGTTATTACAACATTCATTTGTTCCAACCTAGGATACCCCCTCATGATTAGAAAATGCATACCATCCAGGCAATTCCATTTACAAATCACAGGTCTTCTGGGCCTCGATTGTCATCCAGAAGATAGTCATTAGTTGGCCTGTCACATGTGGAGTACTTGCTGCATTTGTTATGTGACTAATAGCAGTACAATTATGCACAAATCATCTAAGTAGGTACACACCTTTTTGAGCATTGCTGTGCTGTTAGATAGTAGGTGTGTAGGCTGCATTGGCCTGTCATTCCCCAGGGGACATTCTATGATCTGTACTGTGATTTGGACTGTTTCAGCTAATTTTTAGTAAGTGTTACAATATCATCTGTAGATGTATCACATAATGATGTCACTAATGTTTGGCTTTCTCTATTTTTACAGCTGCCAAAATGAATGCCCATGAGATCAGGGAATTCGAGAGGCGGGCAAGGCGTTACCGCCACATACTAGATGTGGAGTCCGGATTCCGCAATATGGCACGGTGTTATGACCATGAGAGAGCCACAGAGGTCAGGAGGGCATTTACCCAAGGGGGGGGCATCTTTGCCCACAACAGCCACCAAAACCAGCACCACAGCTCAGACCACAGTCGCTCAAAGGATGACAGCCACTGTTGCAGGTCCGTCAACCTCATCTGCTCCAGGCCCACAGACAGCAGCTCATGCACCTCCCCCTCCAAGCACAGCACCGGCACCAGCAGTGCCCTCAACTAGTGGAACACAGACAACCCCAGCTGCTGTGATAGACAATGAAGAATTTCAATCCATGAGACGTGACATGCAACGGATGTTGCGTGGGATGGACAGGCTGCAGCAGGAGGTGTCCCGCGATAACAGGAGACTGCGGAGTATAAAGAAGATCCTGCGGAGGGCAAATTTGTGACTTTTGGACCCTCAGCCATGATTCCCTCCCTCCTCTTTCCTGGTTCTTATCTTTAGTGGGTTTAGGGGGCTTAGTGTTAGGTTAGATTAGGCTGCTAGTTTAGTTAGTATAAGTGGGCTGAGGGGGCGGAGGGGGTTATATTATTCCATGTGTTGTTTTTGTTCGATGATGTTGGGGTGTATGTGTATGAAAAAAATAAAAAATATAACATACAAATATGTAAAAAAAAATATATATACATATATATATTTGTTTAGGATAAGATAGTATGTGTTTAGGTTAGTATATGTTGTTCTACATGTGTCCTGTCATATGGGGGGGTCGATGTTTAGATTGTTTAGTTAAATGTGATAGGTAAGTTTAGATTAGGGTAGTTAGGGCCAGTTGTGGGTAATGTGTAGTTAGGATAGGTTAGGTAAGTTAAGGTGTTTCCCCTAGTTGTATTATCCTTTATTACTGTTAAATAAATATTTAGGTACTCCTTTACAGTATGTGTTATATGCTTGGGGATCAGGGCCTTGGCATGGGGGAACAGTGTGAATTTAGTATTTGCATTTGTGTTCCATCCTGCATCCGAATCCCATTATTGACATGGTTATTCACAATTCCTATTGTGCAGTCACATTGGCAGCTACACCAAAGCTACTTCTCAATGCATCTGCCATCCATTGCACCCACCACTCAAGGTTACTATGGTTCCCAATGTGTTGTGAAGTTTGGATGTGTTTTTAAATCTGTCATCGTTTGAGACCTGATTTGGAATCTTGGGCACTGTGGTACATCTGCCTGCAACCTGATGTTTATGTGAACCCTGATAAGCTGAGTGATGTTATAATCTTATGTAGTATTGTATACATAACTCACACCTATCATTTCTTACATTGTACTCCCAGGTTACATATTTGTCCATACACTCATGCACATCAATTCCTGCTGTATGGTGTGTGATGAAAGTTTATAGTCAGATGTCACATACATAAAGATTGTCTTGAAGGGAATGTTGGCCACATTGATTTTCAGCTTATACATACCTTGAAGCGGACTTTTTCAGTCCAACACAGCATTATACTGTTAGTTTTCAATTTACTTCAGAAAAAAGCCTCAGGAAGCGCAGATGATGATACTATCCAGACCCCAGTGCATATTTATCAGCCCACAATCTTTCAACGCAGATGTATTGACATTCTAAGGCCATTGACATGTGACATACATCCCTAATCTCCTACACAGTTATGTGTCACATTACACAGAGACAAAGTGGTTGTTTAAGTGCTATTTATTGTAAAGTGCTGTAGTGCAATATTTACATTAGTCCATTAGTGTGACGCCTTCTATTGAGATGCTACACAAGTGCAATGGGACATATCATTGGACATGCTGGGGTGAAGTGTCATACAGTGCAGAGGAACATGAATTATCAATGAGGTAGTGAGAGACAATCACAGAGCATAGTATCAAGGTAAACAGTGCATGTGACCAACTGTTGCAAGAGTGGCATGTTAACAAGCACAGGGCCTAGGATATCAGTGCCCATGTGGCATGGACTGATGCTACCGGGTACTCCTACGGGTGAAGGTGATCTGTTCCATGTCTTCATCTTCTGTGCTGTGCCCCTTTGCCCTTTCCACTACCTGATTATCATGGCTGACATGCATTGCTTGCAGTTAACATTTATACTTTTTGTCCACCATGCAACTTACCCTGCATCTGTATGGTTTCCTGGTAGTCTGCGCTGTCCTGTCCTTGAATCTCTGTGATAGTCTCCTCAGGGATGACGGCTGCCACCATCTCATCCATGTGGTCCAGGGCCTCCTACGATGCTGGACTCCCACCTCCAGTCTGCAGTGCTGCCTTCTTGTTCCTTGCCATCTTTTACTTGGTCCTGCGCTTGCAGTCATGCCAGAGTTTCTTGCACTCAGTGACTGTTCTCCGTTCTTCTGCCACACTGTTGATATTATCAACAATTTGTTGCCAAATTGCCTCTCTCCTCCCAATTGGCAATTTTGGGGTGACAAAAAGTTGATGCTGGTGTTCTGTCACCACTTTCACCAGTATTTCCTGCTCCTCTGCACTGAACCAGCACTTACCTTTTTTCCTCTCCCTCTCCTGGTTCTTGTCGATGTCCTCTTGGCCCGTTCCTGGTCGGTTGTAGTCTTCCTGGGGTCTCTCATGGCTTCTGGGATCCATTTTGATGCTCCTTTGTACATTTTGCTGTGTTTGTGCCGCTTTTTGACGAAAATAGGTGCGTATCTGGTTTGCGACGATGTAAACCGGATAAAAGTCATTTTCGCCACGTTAACGTTGTTTTTCTTTATGACGTGGCGCAATGGTTTGAGTAAAAAAAAATGACTCTAACCCGTGGTTTGCTCCACGGAACGTCAAAATATAAATTTGACATCCGAATGACGCAAAGAAATGGCATTAGCTGGCATTAAATGATTTGACGCAAAATTGCGTCTGCGCAGTTTTGCATTAAAAAGTTTAAATATGGCCCTAAGTGTGCATGTCTGTTTGGCCGACCCAAAATGGCCTGCCAGACAGACATGCGCACTTATGGTGCACATACCAATCCTCCTCCAGCTCTCCCCCAGCCCAACCCCACCCCACCCTAAACTGGCTCCAGATTAAAAATATCACGCTCCTGTTGTCTTTGAGGTGTGCAGCATTTCTTCTAGCCATCTGTTCTTTCTGTAAATACACCAGGCCTGGCACCGTTTTGTCCCTCCATCACTGAACACATCACCAAGATTTGGCGGTTCCTCAGTCAAATCTTTAATAGACCTACAATCATATTGAGACCAAGACTTTTGCTGACAGATCAATGGCAGGAATTTCACTATCCCTTAAATGGAAAGTATTAAGTAAGTACAGTGCAATATGTCATACCCACACTCTAAGTCCACACATAGCCTTGTTACATGAAACAGGACTCCAACTACTGAGGATGTTTGAACCACTGACTAATGTTGCTAAAACATTAAGGTAGGACACATTCGACATTCACAACAAGCTCCATAAAGGTCAACTGCTTGGCACATAGCCTTTACTCACACGGTCACAATTAATTAAAATGTGGGAGCTATTTAGGCCCATATTTATACTTTTTTGTGACGCATTTGCTTCATTTATTGACCCAAAAGTGGGGTAAACTTACAAAATATAATTGTATTTTGTAAGTTTGCGTCACTTTTGCATCAAAAAATGATGCAAATGTGGTGCAAAAAAGTAGAAATATAGGCGTTGGTGTCAGAAAATCTAATAAATACACTGCACAAACACCTGTGATAACACTGCTATGGAATCATATGACAACTAGTGTTGTGCTAAGGTAGCCCTGCATTGTCCGTAGTGTATTTCCAACTGCATTGGAAAAATACATGTCAGCTACATAACATACTCCAAACAAAATCCTAATCAAACCTTTGTTAAAATATTATGCCCTTGGCTGTTCATAGTTGAACAAGAGATCTCCTTCAAATATCTCCAGCTTGCAACCATAGGGCCTGATTTAAGAAAAGTGGCACTGCATCCACTGCAGCACCACTTTTCTTCTGCCCCTTAGCACCCCCCTAATGCTACCATGTGTGCACCGTATTTAAAATACGGCGCACCATGGCGCAGGGTAGGGGCAATAGAGTCAACATTTTTGATGCTATTGATCTACTGTTCAGGGTTAGCACCAACTTTTGGCACTAACCCTTAACAGTGCAGAGTGGCTTCTTTTAAAGTCTGCTCTGACCAGGTGTTACAAATACAGCAAAAAATGATGCAAAGAAATCTTTTATATTTCTTTGCCCCATTTTTTCACCCCCCCCACGGGGGAACTTCTCCCTTGAATACGTTATGCTTGGCACAGGCATAATGTGGCACAAGGGGTTACAAAGTGGCACAATGCATGCATTGCAACGCTTTGTAAATCTGGTGCTGCAAATTTGGCTCAGGGAGGTGCAAGGCCCTCTTAAATCTTGGCCATAATGTTTTTGATTAGTAGACACAAAATTGTTATTTATAGAACAACAACACATGGACAGTGGGCCTATGGCTCCATGAAACATACAAGGGTACTATGACAACTTAGGAACAATGCATAAATGAACAGAATATGTAATAGAAATGAAACACAATCTGGTGTTAGAAAGCATTTTCAGTATTAAAAACAATGTCGGTTAATACATTTAACAACAGAATGATCTGCTTCTAACTTCTACAGGGTGGATTTGTATAAAATAAAATAACACACCTAAAAACAATGTTTAGGGGAAAATAATGCCCAACACATGAGCATTGTGGCCTTGGATAAAACTGAGTCAACTCCAAACGTCAATGTTCATTGTAGTGTACTAGTTCCACCTTCACGAGTTTTGTGTCTACACAACGTCATATCATGTTTTCAAAATTCTCTTAAACAAAAATAAATGATGTGCACATGCACCACAATCCTACATGTGGCCATGCAATACTATCCCAATTAAAAGTCATAAATACCAAACCTAAGCAAAAAATGTAACATACCCAGCAAGAACATCAGCAGTGTTATATCAATCCAAAACTTATTTATCCATAATAAAAAAAGGAATAGGCAAATGTTTGCCATAAAATAAAACACTAGAAAGTTTGAGGGACACAAAAGCTGTAAAAGATGTACTTAATAAAATTATTCGTATATAAATAAAACCCTGTATTTCTGTAGGGAAAGAATATGTGTGCAACATTATTTAAACAAATACACTTCACAAAGCATTCAGTAACAAAAATACACAAACGGTGAAGTTGATAACAATTTTACTCAGTGGGAGTGCTGTCCAGCTGGAAACTAACATGATCTTTGATGATGACCTCTAGAGCCTTAACATCACCTTCTCAAGAGAACCTTATTAAGGAACTGGCCTACCTGGCCCAGCAGGAATAGAGTGAAGAGAAGACGTAAAGACACAGCAGCAGTGGATATTTGTTAGGAACAGATATGAAATAGGAGCTCTATGCCTCCCAGTAGCTGCCAAAAGTAGTTACATCTTTAAACTGGGCAGAACGCAGCGAATGTGAGCAACAAATTGAGTCAAACTCTACTGCCTAAGTGCCACCTGTCAAAAATAGATGGCATTATGCTTGATGAGAACTAGCTACAAGGCAAAGTGGTAGATAGTAGGTGTTAGAAATGGGGTCTTTGGTTGGCAGACAGGTTACCCCCTGTCCAATCAAGGACCCTCACTCTAGTCAGGATAAAGGAGAATCACCCTCAATTAACCCCTGCTAATCCCCTTCATACCTTGGGATGAGCAGGCAGGCTTAACGTCAGAAATAATGTGTAAAGTATTTGTACCAACACACGCAGTAACTCAGTGAAAACACTACAAGATGACACAACACAGGTTGAAAAAATAAGTAATATTTATCTAAACAAAACAAGACCAAAACGACAAAAATCCAACAGTCACAAGTCAAGTTATGAATTTTCAAAAGAATAAGAGTCTCAATGCTTAAAAAACGGTGAGAATGCCGTTATTTCACAAAAGTACCTGGGTAGCGTCAAAATAAAGCTGTAAGGGTGAGTGTGCATCGAAAAAGGCCAGCGATGCTCGATTTCTCACTTGCAAGCGAGACCGTGCGTCATACCTCCTCCGGTTGGGTTGGCGTGCATTGTTTCTTCTCTCCCATAAGAGAGTGATGCATCGATCCGGACAGGCACCTCGGGTATGGGCAGGCTTTGTGTTGATTTTCCACGCCCAGCGATGTTGCATTGAAAATCCAGTTGCACTGTATCACAAAACCTTGCTGCAAGGGGTGTGCGTCATTATCAGCCTCGAGTTAACGGGTGTTGCACGTCGTTTCTCCAGCTGTGTTCCGTCGATCTTCTAGCCGCGATGCAGGTGGAGCGTTGATATCAGCCGCAAAGTTGGCGGCACATCGTTTATCAGCCGCGTCACGGAAGATGGATCGAAAACTTCCCCACACAGCAGTTTGTGTGTGGATTTTCAGTCCTTGTCTGACAACTTCACCTTTCAAGGGCCCAGGAACTGTATAGGGCACCACTTGCCAGGGCAGGAGCCTCAGCAGAGAGTCCAGGTGCGGGCAGGGGAAGCCATTGATGGCCCTGAGACTTCAACAACAGGAGGCAAGCTCAGCTCAACCCAGTGGAGATTCTTCTCAAGCAGGACTGCACAACAAAGTCCAGTTTTGTCCCCTTTCACAGGCAGAAGCAGCAACTGCAGGATAGCCCAACAAAGCACAGTCACAGGCAGGGGCAGCACTTCTCCTCAGCTGTTCAGCTCTTCTCCTTGGCAGAGGTTCCTCTTGATTACAGAAGTGATCTAATTTTCAGTGGCTTGGGGGGCTCTTCTTATACCCCTTTCTGCCTTTGAAGTAGGCCTACTTCAAAGAGAAGTCTTTGTTGTTTTCAAGATCCTGCCTTGCCCAGGCAAGTCCCCAGACACACACCACGAGGTTGAAGACTGCATTGTGTGAGGGCAGACACAGTCCTTTCAGGTGTAAGTGACCACTCCTCCCCTCCCTCCTAGCACAAATGGCTCATCAGGATATGCAGGCTACACCCCAGCTCCCTTTCTGTCACTGTCTAGAGAGAGGGGCAAACAGCCCAACCGTCAAACTGACCCAGGCAGGGAATCCACAAACAGGCAGAGTCCCAGAATGGTTTAAGCAAGAAAATGCCTACTGTCTAAAAGTGGCATTTTCAAACACCCAATCTCAAAAACAACTTCACTAAAAGATGTATTTTTAAATTGTGATTTCAGAGACCCCAAACTCCACGTCTATCTGCTCCCAAAGGAAATCTGCGCCTTAATAATATTTAAACCTTTTATATACACTGCACCCGGTCCATGGAGCTACCTAGGGTCTACCTTAGGGTTGCCTTACATGTATAAAAAGGGAAGGTGTAGGCCTGGCATGTGGGTACACTTGCCAAGTCAAATTGGCAGTTTAAAACTGCACACACAGACACTGCAGTGGCAGGTCTGAGCCTTGGTTACAGAGCTACTAATGTGGGTGACGCAACCAGTGCTGCAGGCCAATAGTAGCATTTAATTTACAGGCCTTGGGCACTTCTAGTGCACTGTACTAGGGACTTACTAGCAACTCAAATATGCCAGTCATGAAAAGCCAACTAACACATACATTTTACATAGGAGCCATTGCACTTTAGCATCTCTTAGATGTCCTTGTGCCATTTTTCCGGGCTCCGTAACAGGGGTAAGCCCCCCTTATATACATTATATTACATTACATTACATTACAAAACATGGCACAAGGGTTTACAAAGTGGTGGCATGTGTGCATAGCGCCACTTTGTAAACATGGCGCAGAGAAAATGCCACTTTAGCGGCCCCTTAGCGTCAAAAAAATTATTCTATGGTGGTGCTAAGGTGGCGCTAGGGGCTCTTAAATCATCCCTCTAGTCTTTTTCTTTTGTTTCTTACAATTTTGGCATCCGCGATGACGAAGGCATTACCACATGATACATAAAAGTTGAAGCCAAGCAGATGAAGACGAAGCGAGGATCACTTTGACATTTTTGTATCAGGTGAGAACACATTATTTTTTTTTCAAAATATTGAGCAAAGGGCTTTCAGAAGCATGGTTAAATACACAGCTTTTCAAGATGGGATTTGTAACTTTAGCCACAGGTTGATGTTTCAGGAAACTGGATCTCACAGGAAAAATCTAAGCCAATGTGCCTAGAATTATTGGATAATGTAATTATTCTTCCGTTTTGTGTATGTAGGGAAACTTGTTGGTTCTTCCAAATACGTATTGTGCATTACCATTTATGTTCAAGTTTTGTTTCGCTTTGTGCTTGTTTAATCCTAATTACTTAATATACCCTTCGATTTACAAGTCATCTGGCTTGATTATGAAGGTCAAAAACTGTAAGTCAGTTTTTTACTTGGTGTTCAGTTTCCAATGGATTTTCTAGGATGCTTCTCGTGACTTTTTCCTCTTCACAAATACCATTGTCTGGGTGGTGACTCTCCTGGTTTCTGTGGATTGTGAACATGACCTGTATAACAAAGCTTTTGTACTGGTCCAAAATCTTTCATGTTATTAGGTAAGGTACACAACCATGAGCGTTCTTTAATTATGTTGTACCCCAAATCAAATAAACTTTATTCGGTTTTTGTACACACCATTAAAGCATCATCATACAAAAACAATACATACAATGACTTCCGAGCATGAGTACGTGTGCAAAACAGTGCGTACAAAGATCTGGAGATTATAAACATTAGTAAAGAAATTTTAAAACACACTAACATTTAAACTTTCTGCATATTTCATAAACCCACAAAACTAAATAGGGACCCACCTGCAAATAACACCATCAGGTTCATAACTATTTATCAATGTCATTGAGGTTTTTAAAAAACTGAACACATTAAAAATAATTTCAACTGAGAGCATTTGGAGATGCATGAGAACCGGTCGAACGTGTGTAAAATGATAATATAGGTCCTTCTAGGGGCCACATAGAAATGACAGGATATCATAAAGTGAAGGGTGTCCTGCAGAGACAGACTGTTGCAGCCACAGAAACCCAAACTCTACCCCCTCGAAGTTCCCCGAGGAACTGCTAGTAAATAACACATGTCTAGTCTGAACCTGATGAGTAGGAGACAATTGTATGTGTTAGATACCACTGCAAAATAAGGCTCCATATTGGGAACTGTTTTCAGCAAGAAATGTATCCCCCTCCACTCCCATGAAAAGCATAATATGCTGTTATTTCTCCCTCGACACCCGATCAAAGGCCAATGGAAGGTCCATAAATGCAAGATGCATAGAACCCTGTCGTGCAATAGTATATTTACACAGGGCCATATGCAGATGCAAATGCTGCTCAGCTGTGGAGCGTCCAAATCGAAAATCGTACTGTACATCAGATAGAACACCATGGGGCTGATTTAGGACCCCCCCCAAGTGCCTCCTTGCACCAAATTTGTTTTTACGCTGTGGCCCAACGAGGCCAAAATCGCAGCACCAAATTTATAAAGTGGTACAATGCATGCATTTTGTAACCCTTTGAGCTACATTATGCCTGCGCTAGGCATAATGTATGCAAAGGGGGCATTCCCCTGTTGGGGGGACCGAATAAATGGCAGAAAGAAATCTAAGAGATTTCTTTGTGTTATTTTTCTGTCACTTTTAAAGCCTCCTCTGAGCACACCATATTTTTCACTGGGCTTTGCAGGATTAGCGTAAAAAATTGTGCCTCTAGTCCTGCAAAGATCTGAACCAGCATAAAACATGTTGACGCTAGTTTCCCTAACTACTGCCATGGTTCGCCATATCTTTGATATGGCGCACACATGGTGGCATTAGGTGGGGCAAGAAAAGTTGTGCTGCACTGGGTGCAGTGCCACTTTTCTTAAATCAGCGCCTATGTTTCTCAGCCCAGTTCTCTAATTTCTTCAGAATAATACACCCCAGTACTTTCACAACCACATAAAGTATCAAAATCGGCCTGTACCATTTGAGATTGTCCCTGCCACTTCTCTTAAATACTGGGACAATAATGGAAGTAGCCCAAGACTGTGGACGGTCCTCGATGCCGGACGCATTAATGGCTGAGGTCAGGGTGGAAGCCCAGATCTCAATATCATTTATAAGCAGGTCTGCAGGATACCATCAGAACCATGGGCCTGTTCTTAGATAAATCTACTATCCCCTCTTTAACCTCCTCAGTGGTGAAGGACAACTTATATGTTCACTTTACCAGTTTATCCTCCTTATGATCAGTGACCGGAATTACATTATAAGCCTCACCAATTTCTGGTTGTACTCCATACAACAGGTTTTAACAAGGGCAGAGTCCTTAGGCCTCACACTCACAGCACCCTTAAGGTTCTTTAAAGCTAGGGAACATCCCTTGTCAAACCATTTTGACAAGGGATGTTCCAGACACCAAAATAGTGGATACAGTAGTAGCAATTGTCGTAAAGGCCCCTAAAATGTCACCACCACTAGATTCAGATGATCGGCAGATACTAAATTTCGTATTACAAAGTGAATAAAGAATCCTGAAGAAGCTATTGTGGGCAACCTAGGACCACCTAAGCCTTTTCCCAATATTGGTTGGCCTTAGGGCACCCATTCCACCAGCTGCACACACTTGCACGGGTAAGTACCAGCATAGTGATAGAGTCATTGGATTATGGTTATTGGTTTATACAAAAATAAAGTCAATAAAAGATTTGTAACCCCTCCTGACAAATGTGGGAATAATAACACTATCTTTAGAGGCTGAAAGCTTGATAGGAGTTAATAGTAAGTTGTACTCATTCATAATCCTATTTAAGACAGAGCCTTGGTTCAAATGTTTCATATGAATACCTGATAGGGCCGTACAGTGATGAGTAAAATCCCTTCTCCCTCAGGATCACAAATGAACATCAAAATCCCAGGATAATGTTGGCCCTAGACCATTTTGATCTGTTAGGTTTTCTCATAAACGACCCCAACACTTGGATATGACATACATCTGTCGAAGCAGCCTTGGTATTATACAAAATCAGCAGTACCACACCTGGGAAACCCGGCAGTAAAAAAGATATAGGCTGCATGACAGACAAATCCATAGGAAGGACCTCCATCCTTCCTTTCAAATCCAGGGAGACAAAGACAATCAAATCTCCTTTTGGCCTACCCACCTGATAGTCAGTGGCTGGGACAAAGAAAGCCCCCTCAAGAAAGAAGTGGTTTGTAGTAACCCAGGTTTCTTGTAAGCAAATCACCCCAGATCCTCTGATAAACACCAGCCAGCAGGATCACTAAAGTTGGACATAAGCCCAGCAATGTTCCAAGTAAGTAGATCAAGCATCTTTGGACAGGTAATTACGGGGACCTGAACACCATGACCCGTTGACACCCCCAATGAGTCAGTTGGTTTAGCCCGCCCTCCAAGTCAGTCATAGGTGTCCAGGGTGGCCAGAAATCCTCGCCGGCCTGCTCTATGTGCTGACACGCCTGGGCTTTATGGTTGCTTGAAGATCCTAAGTCTTGAGGTTGTACTGAGGAATCAGCTGCCATGGGTTTATAAAAGAATCCCATAGGTAGTTCTATCTTAGAAGTTGAATGGCAACTGGACTTGGAGCAATGAATGGAGGCAAGAACGCTGCCAGCAGCAAGAGGTCTATTAAAGTTTATAATCAAGCAGTCCCCTCCAAAGGGTTTTGCAGCCTTACAGCTTCACCATTCTGACCAAATAGATCCATCTGCCCACCTCAGCCCCCAGTGAGGACTTCGAACACAACCAATGCATGACCTTGGTCCTCAATTGGTCGTAGCTTTCAGCAGTCCCAGCTTTCTGAAGGTGCACATTGCCCAGGACAGCAAAATAGGGTGCACCTCCTGTGGGAAAGTTAATAGTAACAATGCTAGAAGATTCAGGGCCATATTTATACTTTTTGACGTACAACTGCGCCTTATTTATGGAATGACGTTAGCCAGCGGTGCGGACTGGTCTGAGTCCCAAAAAATGACTCACACCACGCAGCGCTTGCATATGGGAAAATGGGGGCTTTGCGTCCAAAAATGGTGCAAGTCAGGTCTGAGGCAAAAATCAGGCCTCAAACCAGACTTGAGCCATTTTTTTTTACGCACAACCCCCATTGACATGACTCCTGTCTTAGCAAAGACAGGATTCATACCCCCATGCCCAATGGCCATGCCCAGGGGACTATTGTCCCCTGGGCATGGTCATTGGGCATAGTGGCATGTAGGGAGGCCCAAAATAGGCCCCCCTATGCCACTTAATAAAAAAGTAAAAAAATACTTACCTGAACTTACCTTTACTTCCCTGGGATGGTTCCCCCCATCCATGGGTGTCCTCCTGGGGTAGACAAGGGTGGCAGGGGGTGTCCCTGGGGGCAGGGGAGGGCACCTCTGGGCTCCTTCCGCGCCCACAGATCCCTTAACGCATGCCCTGACCCAGGCGTTAAAAAACGTCGCACAAAAGGCTGTGCCCCGTTTTTTAAGGCCCACCCCCTCCTGCGCGTCAAAATGACGCTGGGGTATAAATAAGGCACACGGGCCTTAAAGTCATTTTTTGGAAAGGGGCGCCTACCTTGCATATCATTAACGCAAGACAGTTCCCCCTTCCAAAAAATGACGCACATGGTGGAATTTTGACGTCTGCGGGGTCGGGCATCAAAGTATAAATATGGGGCAGGGTTTGCGCCAAATGTGCGTCTAAATTTTGGACTCACATTCTGCGCAAACAGAGTATGAATATGCCCCTAAGTCACTCTCCCCCCTTCTGTAGGGATAACATTGGGTGCCCAGGCCTCCGAGACTTTACAGGTGACGACATGGGAGGGTGGGGGGTGGATGGAGGGCTGAGCCAGCCATTGACCATTCTAAGGCCCATATTTATACTTTTTGACGCAAAACTGTGCTGATGCAGTTTGGCGTCAAAAAGTTTAACGCCGACTAACTCCATTTCTTAGTGCCACCCAGGATACTTTGACACTCCGCGGCGCAAACCTCGGGTTAGAGTCATTTTTTTTACTCAAACCATTGTGCCACGTCGTAAAGAAAAACTAAGTTAATGTAGAGAAAATTACTTTAAGACGGTTTACGATGTCGCAAACCTGCTATGCACCTTTTTTTGAGGCAGTAGCGTAAAAAAGCAATGCAAACACAGCAAAATGTGCAATAGAGCTCCAAAATGGATCCCAGAAGCCATGAGAGACCACAGGAACACTACAACCAACCAGGAAACAGCCAGGAGGACCCAGACAAGACCCAGGAGAGGGAGAAGAAGAAAAGGAAGAGTTGGTCCAGTGCAGAGGAGCAGGAAACACTGGTGAAAGAGGTGACAGAACACCAGCATCAACCTTTTGTCAGCTCTAAATTGCCAATTTGGAGGAGAGAGGCAATTTGGCAACAAATTGTCAATAAAGTCAACCGTGTGGCAGAAGTATGGAGAACAGTCACCGAGTGCAAGAAACGCTGGCATGACTGCAAGGGCAGGACCAAGGAAAAGATGGCAAGGAATAGGAAGGCAGCACTGCAGACTGGAGGTGGGAGTCCAGCACTCCAGGAGGCCCTAGACCACATGGATGAGATGGTGACAGCCATCATCCCTGAGGAGATCGTCACAGGGATTCAAGGACAGGTTAGTGCAGACTACCAGGATACAACACAGATACAGGGTAAGTGGCATGGGGGACAAAAATGCCTAATTGTTAACTGCAAGCAGGGCGGATGATATACCTACTACACAATGCATGTCAGCCATGATAATCAGGTAGTGGAAAAGGCAAAGGGGCATGGCACGGGTGCATGGGCTGTGCAGGGGAAACCTGGGGCACAGCACAACACTACACCAACAACCTTTGCATGGGGGTACTCTGCCATGCCAAGGATGTTGGAAAGGCAAAGCCAGTCCAGGAGGGAAGAGTACAAAGTAAAACTGGCCTGCTGTCACACAACAGTTAGTATTGTCACAACATGAACTAGGGCTCAATTTCCAGTCTCAGGCCATATCAACAAGTGGTATTTACCATTGACAACAGTTGCCACTACCACCTGTGCTGTGTGTGCAGGTCAAGTAGCCAATGGCAGTTATGTGCCCATGGATCAAACACACCCAAAATAGAGGGTTCAGGATGTCGATGTTATCAATCCCCTGTAATTACTAACAATGTGCAACTCCTGTCAAATGCTCATGTCTATAGGCATTATAAACATCAGGTATTGTAATTAACATTATGAGGTACACAGCAGTAATGTCATACCCATGCTGCACATGTCAGGGTCTACCCTGTGCCTGTGTTACAATAGCTGCAATGCCACAATGCAACATCTCAAGTGTCATAATGCTAAGACAACAGCATTGAGGGGAAGACATATGTGTCTAGCTAGTGAAACACACCCGCACAGTCATGAGAGGAAAAGGAACACTGCTAAGACCATCAGTGCAATCCAATGTAGCACACATTCCCCAACATCAGCATTACACACTACCAATGCTGGCACCTGTATCGTACCATGCCAATGCTATACATAGTATATGCTAGGTCTTAGCAACATATAGGTGGATGTGAAATATCAGAGACTGGGTCAGTTCCAGATTGTTAAGTGTGGTGCAAGTGACATCAGAACACCCACAGCCAGTGCAAGGCCACACCATGCTAATGGAAGTAGACGGAGGGTTGAGTAGTACAATAAGGTGTCAACATACAATTTGGACAGAACCTGCACCTATAGGATGTGACACAGACAATTTCCCAAACTGCCCACACTACATGTGACATGCAGGTGGGGCATAGGTCTGTGAGAATGATAATATTAATGACAGGAACAATGAACAGGAACCAAGATCACAATGTTCAACTAATAGGAAGTCAGGAATGTCACATTACAAATGCCACAACACAGACACACTAATTGTACAATATCTCATTGCAGAGGACAAAGGCTTTCCTTGGGATATGCCTTTCCTGGACTTCCCTGATGACATGGATGATGAGCTGACAAACATTAGCCAGCAGACCCTCCAAGATGTCCTTGGAACCCTACATACCACACCTTCAGGCACAAGTAGGAGCACAGAAGTAGCAGCCATCATAGAGGACCCACCCACCACCCCAATAGTACGACCTGCCAGATCCAACCCAGCTGAGGACTCTGAGGACACTGGTACCACCTTTGGGAGGACTGTAGTTGGAGTACAGTGGGAGCTGGCCAAGGAGGTGCAGGTGGGGATGCAAAATATGGCAGCCAGCTTTGAGGGGATGAGTTTGTGCATGCTGTCATCTGCAGAACAGGCAGCAGCCATGCAAGCACTAAAAGCCATCCTGCAAGGACTACAACAAAGTGTAAGGAAATTCACCACTGCAGTATTGGAGTTGCCACAACACCTGGCACCCCAAACCTTTCACTGTGTGCACAAATGCAATCATGAACCCCTCAGGGCCAACCTGGCTGCCTACCACAGTGATGTAGCTGCTATACGTAAGAACCAGCAGCTCCTCCTTGCTGCAGTAATGCCCTTAATAGCCCCACAGTTGGCAGCTACCGGGATTTCTGACTCATTTTCAAACACTGAAGTGTGTGTTGCCCCTTCAAACACACCACCATCAAGGGCAGAGGAGACAACACACACATCAGAAGATGAAAACGTGGAACAGATCACCTTCACATGTAGGAGTAGTTGGTCACATGCACTGTTCTCCAGCACACTGTTTACCTTGACACTATGCTCTGTGATTGTCTCTCACTACCTCATTGGCAATTCATGTTCCTCTGCACTGTATGACACTTCACCCCAGCATGTCCAATGACATGTCCCATTGCACTTGTGTAGCATCACAATAGAAGGCGTCACACTAATGGACTCACAATCCTGGACTATGTAATTATTGCACTACTGCACTTTTAAATAAATAGCACTTACACAACCACTTTGTCTCTGTGTAATGTGACACATCAACTGTGTAGGAGATTAGTGATGTATGTCACATGTCAATGGCCATAGAATGTCAATACATCTGCGTTGAAAGATTGTGGGCTGATAACTATGCGCTGAAGTCTGGATAGTATCATCATCTGCACTTCTTGAGGCTTATTTCTGAAGTAAATAGAAAACTAACAGTATGATGCTGTGTTGGACTGAAAAAGTCTGCTTCAAGGTATGTATAAGCTGAAAATCAATTTGTCCAAAATTCCCTTCAAAACAATCTGTATGTTTGTGACATCTGACTATAAAACTTTAATCACACACACACAGCATACAGCAGGAATGGATGTGTACGAGTGTATGGACAATTATGTAACCTGGGAGTACAATGTAAGACATGATAGGTGTGATTTATGTATACAATACTTCAGAAGATTATAACATCACTCAGCTTATCCGGGTTCACATGAACATCAGGCTGCAGGCAGACGTACGACAGTGCCCAAGATTCCAAATCAGGTCTCAAACAATGACAGATTTAAGACACACATCCAAAATTCACAACACATTGGGAACCATAATAACCTTGAGTGGTAGGTGCAATGGATGGCAGATGCATTGCGAAGTAGCTATGGTGTAGCTGCCAACGTGACTGCACAATAGGAATTGTGAATAACCATGTCAATAATGTGATTCCGATGCAGGTTGGTACACACATGCAAATACTAAATTGACACTGTTCACCCATGTCAAGGCCCTGATCCCCAAGCATATGACACATACCGTAAAGGAGTACCTAAATATTTATTCAACAGTTAAAAAGGATATGAAAACTAGGAGAAACACCTTAACTAACCTAACCATTCCTAACTACACTTTACTCACAACTGGCCCTAACTACCCTAATGTAAACTTACCTATCACATTTAACTAAACACTCTAAACATCAACCCCCTACCCCCCTTAAATGATGGGACACATGTAGGACAACATAAACTAACCTAAACACATACTATCTTATCCTAAACAAATATATATTTTTTTGTATTTATTTTTTATTTTTGTATATATTTTTTGTTAAAAAATGTTATACACATAAAATCCAACATCATCCCCCACCCACAAAAAAAACATGTAATAATATAAGCCCCTCCACCCCACGACCCACTTATACTAACTAAACTAACAGCCTACTCTAACCTGACACTAAGCCCCCTAAACCCACTAAATATTAGAACCAGGAAAGAGGAGGGAGTGGAGGAAATCATGGCTGAGGGTCCAAAAGTCACAAATTTGCTCTCTGCAGGACCTTCTTTATACCCTGCAGTCTCCTGCTATTGCAGGACACCTCCTGCTGCAGCCTGTCCATCCTGCTCAACATCCGTTGCATGTCACGTCTCATTGCTTGTAATTCTGCATTGTCTATCACTGCAGCTGGGGTTGTCTGTGTGCCAATACTGGATGGTGCTGCTGGTGCCATTGCCGTGCTTGGAGGGGGAGGTGCAGGAGCTGCTGTCTGTGGACCTGGAGCTGATGAGCTTGACGGACCTGCAACAGTGGCTCTCATCTTTGTGCGACTATGGTATGACCGGTTGTGCTGGTGGTGGTGGCTGTTGTGGGCAAGGATGGCCCCCCCTTGGACAAATGCCCTCCAGACCCCTGTGGCTCTCTCATGGCAATAACACTGTGCCATATTGTGGAACCCAGACTCCACATCTAGCATGTGGCAGTAACGCATTGCCCACCTCTGGAATTACCTGATCTCCTGGGCATTCATGTTGGCAGCTGTTAAAATAGGGAAAGCCAAACATTAGTGACATCATTGTGTGATACATCTACAGATAATATTGTGAAAATTCCTCAAAATTAGATTAAACAGTCCAAATGACAGTACAGATCATAGTATGTCCATGAGGAATGACAGGCCAACACAGCCTACACATCTACTATCTAACAGCACAGCAATGCTCAAAAAGGTGTGTACCTACTTAAATGATCTGTGCATCACTGTACTGTCATTAGTCATATAACAAATGCTGCAAGTACTCCACATGTGACAGGCCAGCTAATGACTATCTTCTGGATGACAATCAAGGCCCACAAGATCTATGATTTGTAAATGGAATTTTCTGGACGGTATGCAGTTACTAATCATGAGGGGGTATCCTAGGTTAGAACAAATGAATGTTGGAATTACATGTCTGTCTTCTACACTGGGATCCTCACACCAATGCACACATATTTCATAACCCTAACCCTGTGCCTCAGGGGGGTGATGTACATGCAACACATACTTTCAAACATCAAGGACAGCCAGGAAGCTTTGGACAGCTGTCCATGGGTTTAGTCAGTCCACCACAGGTAAGGAGGGCTTCCAACTAGGATTGACTCAAACACTGGACAATCACATCCACATTTATGTTCCTAATTGCGGCCAATTGTCAACATCATTTGATGTCACTAATCCCCTTCCAAAAACAAGCACATAGATGCAAGCACCCATCTGGGTTTTAGCTGCATGCACACCTATGACATTCTACTCAAGTGCCACATAAATGTAGCACGACATGTGGAGCTAGATGCTGGTAGGAAGTCAAAGATACAGTCCTACATGTACATTAGTTAACAGGGAGGCTCAAGTCTGTGGGTAATACTTCGGCATCACTGGTCTGTGTGAATCAGGGTATGACTTGCAGACTAAATCATGAAAATGGCCACATCCAAATTCATCATTGCATAAAAGTAGCAACAAATATCACCCTGTTCATCTGCCCATGCCTATAGCGCAGCATTTGAATCCCAAAATATGACTCTCCGCCACTGATTGTCCAACTCAAACATGGAACAAAATGTCAAACTCCAGGCAAGTCACACGTCAGATCATGTGCCAGCACATCATACCTTGCAATGTGTCCAACACACAGGAGTCAATCACACAACAGCTGCAAACACAACACAGAACTAACATATCAACACTTACTGGATATGTCTGGGTCCGCAAATCAAGCCACTTCTCCAATTGTGTAGTGGGCTGGTCCACCGGTAAAACAGGGAAGGGTGAAATGTGCTCAATGTCACTGTGTGTGACATTTTATATGATAGAGCAGCACCTCAGGCATGTAGACACCCCAACAAACATTCTAATGCAAACATGCATTGACCCCATCACTCCAGGGAGTGATAGATACATATATGCACACATGCACGTACCCTAACAATCATGTGGTCCCAAACATGATTACTCAATTTTGCGCAGAATTATTTCCAGAGGGTACTCCATTTCTTTATTTGTTTTTATGAGAGACACGCAAAGCCACATTCCTGGTGCACTGCAATACCAGTCACTCAGGTATTGTGGCTTTGTGCATCAAGGGACAATGAGCTACAGTGTGATGCTCATGTGGGTTGAGTTTAGTTCAGGAATTATTGTGATTTCTATGGTCCATCATATGTGTGCCTGTGTTGTACGTAGGTTACATTTGCCACATTGGCAGTGTACCCAGAGCCGTATATGCCCCCCTATGGCACCATGATGGCAGGGATCCTATGTGTTACTTGATGCCAATGTTATGCTAAACATGGATTGGCCATTTATCTAAATCAAAACAACAAAGAAATATATGCTGACAGTGTCTAATCTGATCATCTGTGACAGAATGCATGGGCACAGGTGTAGTCACTGCACCTGAAAGGTGTTACTCAGGTCCCTATGTATTTATATCAAGTGTTGTAGATCACAGTTAGCCACATTCATCATCTTACATTTGCCAAGTTGGGTGATCAGTTGTAATACAATGAACTGACACTGTCCCCTAATTGAAACATGGTTTAGTAAATGTCCTACTGTGTCAATCTTGATGAGGTAGGTCTCAATTTGTATGCACCTTGGGAATGGCAGCACTCACAGGAATACTGGTCTGCTGGTCTTAGCATACACCTGTGTCTATGACAGCCTTCATACTGAGAACTTAACAATTGTACATATGCTGCACTAGGTCAGCAGGGATGTACCAAATGTAAACTAGCAAACTATTTAGTCACGTTAAACGTATGATGGAAGCAGTCAGGGGTCCCTTGCACAACATCATGCAAATAAATAATTTGTGAACATGCATTTACAAAGTTCAGGCTTCCCATGATGACCCATTAACTTATGAAAATTGCTTGTCTATAAAGTGACACAGATGGAAAATACATCAGCTCTGTACAAGCAATTGTGCCCAAGGCAAAATAAATCACACAGGAACAATGAAAATAGGGCCAGATCTTTTTTATTTTTTTTATGTGTAGCATTTGCTTCATGTTTTTATGCTACAGCTATGAAAAGTAGCACCAAACATGTAGATATTATCAAGTGTGCATTACTTTGGCATTAATTAATGTAAATGCTGCATAAACCAAGTCAAAATGTCAGCCTAAGATATTACCAGAGGTTAGGAAGATCTTTGTACGTATGGCCATGAACACAGTTCAGACATGTATTCAAAATAATTGAGGACTACATTCATTCCGTGCATTAGCATGTGAAATATATCTCATTCCTGGTACACTCACCGGCCATGAATAATACATTTGTTTGTGCCACATTAACATCATCTATTGACATCAAAGCAGCACTAATTTACAAGATCAAGGGCCAGATGTATCATCACGGCCTTTTGCGATTCAGCGATTTTTCAGAAATCGCTATAACCGACTCGCAAAGTGCCATGTATCACATTTGCAATTCGGTAATAGCGATTTCTTAAAAATCGCAAATGCTATTACCGAATCGCAAATTGCGATACCGGCCCCATTAGCTGCGAATTTTTTGCATTTCCAAAATTGCGATTTCTGAACCAGAAATTGCAATTTTGGAAATGTAAATCCCCAGGGTGCTGGGGGTCTATGGCCCCCTCTGCTGCACCCCAAAAATGTTTTGGGGGACATGTAAGGTACACACATGTCAAAAGGGCATGTGTGCTTTACATGTTCAATTTAAAAATGCATTTTAAATGCATTTTAAAATTTTGCACCAGGTTACCACCTGGTTGCAGTCCGTGGCATTTTGCATGTGCAAAATTCCATTCTGCGAAAAATCGATATTTGCGATTTTTTGCAGCATTGCCTTGCGACCTGGAATTTCCGAATCGCAAAATGCGACTCGCAATTTCCAGGTCGAAACGCAAGAAATCTCAAATTTAGCAATTTCATATTTGTGGTCTGCGAATGCCTTTCATGCATTGCAGACCACTGTTTTGCACTCGCAAACGGGCGAATTTACCGATTCGCACCATTTGCGAGTGCAAAACTTTTTCATACATCTGGCCCCAAGATGTGATTTGTAAGTTTATGCAGCTTTTGCATCAACAAATGACAGTAATGCATACTAAATATTGTATTAATCAGGGCCACTGTATGTTCAACTTGCATTCCACATGTTCACAAGTATTGCATGCAGCGTGTCACCAATTCTGCTACTGTCATTACAGAGCATTTTACGGTACAGATTAGTCTGATTTGTATTCACCAACAGGGCCACCAATCACCACACCCAGGTGGTCCAGCAGGTCTTGCTCCCTAGCCACAAGGTCAGCCCAGCAATGTTTTAGTAGGTGGTCATTGTACTGGCTGTTGAACACTCTCTTTAGGTGGAACAGCACCTTGGACCACCGGAGCCTCCCCGCCTCGATGTGACACCCCTGTATCACCCTGCCACCAGCTTCTAACATCAGGGGGAGGAAGTGGCACAACAGCCAAATGAAAAACCCCAGCTCCTCCTCACCCATTCTCCCCAGACGTAGCCTTCCCAACATCACAAAAATAATAGGGATAGGAAAGGGAAAACAGGGAAATACAGGGAAAGGAGGTATGAAAATAAAACTTAAAGAACGCACAAACAGCCCAACAATACCCCAACTAACAACACCCACTACACACTTCCAACAGTACAAAGACAAAATTAGACACAAAAATGACAAAAACACACTTACACTGATTTACAGGGACAATTACTAAAACAACAGATGGCAATTGAAATGGCACACAGGAGACAAAAGCACAATTTGGACAGAAACAACTCTCAACACCACCACACAGTCTATAAGAATCACAGACTGCAAAGTGAAAGTAAAAGTACACTCTCTGAACCATTTCTGTAAACAGGATATCCTATTACATCACTTCCTGTCTCAAATGCTGTGCGTTTTTATTATGATTCGTGTAATTTTATGACGCTTACGGGCTTTGTGTCCAAAAATTTTTGACACATATGCTTAAAAATTCCCCCGCATTCAAGGATCAATATATTTTTCATTGATAACCTATTTCATGGTGCAGTGTTAGAATTAACGCTGGGACCAATCGATGCATAATGGCTGTGAGCGTAATTTTTTAACACATATACAGCATATTTTGACGCATATGCCTCTTTTTTACGCTTTTGCGTCAAAATATCTGTCTTTAACTGTGTTTGTGTAATTTTTCACATTTATTACATACATGAAGGGTATAACTATACAAAGATAGGCTGTTAAGGAATGTTGTGTGTGTTCTAGTCTTAGGGCACATGTGGCAGACCACACTACTGCGGACCATAATAACTGCCGCAGCAGCAACCCAAACATTTTGAATTAAAATTGGTATTCCTTAGTTTGAGCAGGTGGTGCATCAATAGAGGATAGCAAGGCTACGCAACTTAAAAAATTCACTCATGGCCTGTGTGTTTATATCTGTGAAATGACTATTTCAATTGTTGTTGGGCCCCTGTGTGAACGTCATAAGACGTGTATTGTATAATGTGCTTATATGCCTGTGTTGTAATTGTGTATAACCATCAGATGCCATTCATTGAGGAACATCAGTCATGATATGTGTTTGTCATATCTGTTGCGTCTTAAGCTGTGTGAACTTCCCTGACTTTGGGGACAAAACATCTCCCATGACAAACTATACACAGGATAGATAGAGGACGGTTGATAATGGCAATGTTAGAAATGTAAGCCATCACATGTAATGGAATGTTGGATACCATTTCATGGTCACTTGTGTGTATACTACCCATGAGTCAGGCATTTGAACATGCTAGGTAGGGACAGTGTTTGTGACACAGAGTCCCAAATCCAATCCCAAAAAGTTATTGTACCCCACAGTTTGAGTCATGTAAATTACCTATGTTTCTCCTGTGGCTGTGGAGGACCAGCAGACCATGCTGCATGTGTTCACATATTTCCAGTGGTCAATTGCACAAAGGTGTCCAGTTCAAGTGTGTGGCCATGTGTACCCTGTGTCAGTATTGGCCTACCTGTCGTCACAGTTACGTGCAGGTCTATTCAAGAATATGTGGAGCCATTCCCAGAACTAACATAGTATCCTTTAAAGCAGATTTGAACTAAAGCCAAAGAACAACTAACAACACACATGGGGATAGTCCAGCTATGGCACTGCAGAACTCTAATAAGGCTGATGACAGGGCAACCTTGGTATGCTTAAAAAGTTTATGGATCAGTAATAGGAAACAGGCAGGTTTCATCACAACATTTGTACACAGGGTGGTTTTTAAAATTTCTCACTGCAACAGGGAACATCAGTGCCTCTGTGCTGATTAATCTCACAGCTAGTCACCAAGCAAGCACAATCAAAAGTTGGTGGCAGAAGTGAATCTGTGTGTGCACAAACATGTTTTGTCCTTTCATACACATTAGCAACCCTTTTTTTTATTGTGCTGGAGGCACCATACCGAATCCATGCATACAGCCATAGCACACTGTCAATGTTTGGCACTAATGAATACATGCAAAACCAGACCAGGGATGGGGGCTGGATTCAGCAATTTGAATACATGTTCCAGAAAAGGATGCACTAAGGAAACTGATTGAACTATACTATATATTTGAGGATTCATCATAGACCTACCAGACACAATACCCCATGAGACAGGAGAGGGCATGGAAAGCAACTATGAGACAAATGTAGCCACAGGAACCTCTATGGTTAACGCAAAGACAGGACCAGTCAGGCTAACAGGATGCATGCTCTGTCAGGAACTAACATGAACATGGCAAATACACAGTGAGCAGCCTCTGACTGAGAAAAGCTGGAACAACACTGTGGGAACTAAAAACTGTTTTTGTGCTGTGGTCTGCAACATTACACTATCCTCCAAGGACTCTGTTACACAAGTGATTTGTCCCCCTATGCACAACAAGGAGATTCAGAAAATGGCAGCTTCTAAGCAGTTCCAGGCAGCAGCAATGGCAAGGAAGGATCAAATGGCTGGTCTACATGGAAGTGCTCACATGTGTGTGCAGCTGCAGTCTCTCACAAGTCCTGGAGTTGAGAGTCAAGTTCAAAGGGCCAAATGGACCTTTCACATGGGAAGCAATGGACAGCTGATTACAGGTCCTACCGACTACCAGGCAGTGCATTATCGGACCTGAAGTCCATGTTGACCGATGAACTATGACTATGGCATGCCATACTGAAGAGGGAAGCACCCAGGAGTCAGAATAGGAGTCTGGGTGTGTGTCGATGAAGATTCTCAGGGTACAGATAGTCCATTTACAGGGCCCCCTTGAGAAGGGTGGGCAGAAACTGAAAACATGGCAGTGGCAGGACTTATTACCTGGGATGGACTGCGCAGGGTATGTTTTGTGAGCAATGCTTGTCATACTTGGGGCACTCGTGCTATCCATTTTCTGCTGGGATGACTCCTTGTCACACATGCGCCTTTCAAAGATAGCTGATGTCACACTTACTGCTGTCAAGTGTCTGGTCATACATCCCTGTTATCAATGCAATTGCACATCCACTGCCTCATGTATGAGACACTTTTGGACCATGTTGGAAACATGGATGTGTGTCATAGCTGTGGTCCTCTGATATTGGCCTTTACATGTGAAATAGACAGGATATATGCCATTTACTCTGTGTGTGTTGTTGGGTGTACATTCATACCCATCAAATGTGATGTGGCTTTTTCTGTATCCTAATCTTTATTTCTGATATGCTCCATGAGGCTAAACTCCGATTATGATTCCTAGGGATCATGTTATGCATACAAATTACCCAGAGCATGATTGAGTGATGATGGTAGGTGTTTAATGACATATGATAACAAAGTGGTGATGGTGACTAGAGTTAAAAGAAGTTTTGTACAATGTGTTGAATCCGATGCAATCCTGCTGCAGTGTTTGGATGGTCCCCATCATTTTCACAAACAGCATCCTCCTCTTCCTCCCCTTCAGGCTTTTGTGGGTCTGGCTCATAGATGGGAATGTTCCTCCTTACACAAATGTTGTGCAGGATGGCACAGGTCAAAATGATCTTGCAGACCATTTCAGGTGAATATAGGAGGCTGCCTCCGGTGATGTTGAGGCACCGTAATCTGGACTTCAGGATGCTAAAAGTCCTCTCTACTGTGGTCCGTGTCCTCCGATGTGCCTCATTATAGGCACGCTCTGATGCTGTGCTTGGGTTGGCAAATGGGGTCACGATTCATGGCTGGATCCCGTAACCCTGATCAGCTGAAAGAGAAAATGAGTGTAAATATTTGGATGTTGGTTGCACCTTGATTATCAATTTGCATGGCAGCTGTTACCTTGTGTCATCTGTGACTTATCTGTGTTTGTGTTATTGTGTGGGATCCTAGGCTTCTAGGATGCTCTTTCTGCATTGGGTTATTTAATTATCAACACTAGTGTTTGGCTGATTGACCTGATATCAGCGGTATATTAGTAAACTTGCAGTTCATTGTGTATCACCCGTGCATTACGGCATGTGAAAGAAGTGTCCATGTGCCTGAACATCTGTTATGTATATGTGTAATTGTCTCAATCTGTATGTGTAGCAGTGTACACTTTGCATTATTGTCACATCAATATGTCTACATAGCACAGTCCACTTCCTTATTGCTAGCGGGCAATGTCACCCCAGGAGTGATGTGAGATGTTTGTACAGCCTCAAAGATTCCATGTCACCTTCATTAGAGTCAGCATCATCATTCTATGGCCGATATTTATACTTTTTTACGCAAACAAGCGGCCGCGATGGTGTGCGTCAAAACTTTTACCACCGGCTAACGCCATTCCTATGCAGCATGCTGGCGCCTTATATAAGCAATGGCATTAGCTGGCGCTGCGCACTGATCAGAGTAAAAAAAAAAGACTCAAACCAGGCAGTTCCGGCGTAGGGGAAAATGGGGGTTGTGCATCAAAAATCATGCCTCAAACCGGACTTGTGCCATTTTTTGATGCACAACCCCCATTGAAATGACTCCTGTCTTAGCAAAGACAGGAGTCATGCCCCCTTGCCCAATGGCCATGCCCAGGGGACTTCTGTCCCCTGGACATGGCTATTGGGCACAGTGGCACGTAGGGGGGCCCAAATTAGGCCCCCTTATGCCACTTTTTAAAAAAAGGTGGCAAGAGGTGTCCCTGGGTCAGAGGACCATGGAAGTGAGCCCACATGTCCCTTAATGCCTGTCCTCACCCAGGTGTTAAAAAACGGCGCACATCAGGCAGTGCGCCATTTTTTAAGGCCCTCCACCTCCTGTGCTTCAAAATGACGCAGGAGTATAAATAAGGCGCACAGGCCTTAAAGTCATTTTTTGGGCGGAAAAGCCTACCTTGCATGTCATTAACGCAAGGCAGTTTCCCACATCCAAAAAATGACGCACACAGAGGAATTTTGATGTCTGTGGGCTCGGGCATCAAAGTTTAAATATGGTGCACGGTTTACGCTGAATGTGCGTCAACATTTTTGACGCACATTCGACGCTAACAGAGTATAAATATCCCCTATGTGTCTCATGGTGTTTGACCTGCAGCGAAACACATTACACACCCCTTACACAGGACGTATTGCTTGGAAGGGTGTGTGATTGAGTGTTATTGATGTGACATTGGTCGATTCATCTTCCTAGTTGTACTGCCAGCTAAGGCCATGTCATTGTCACTGTGTGGTTTTAAATTGGTCCCTTGTGGCTCTGGAGTGGCATCTGTTGTTATTTGCATCTGTCATTTGTCCATAGGTGAGTATCCCATTGGGCCAGGATATGAAATGTGACTAGCAGTGTGACAACCTCAGTGTATTCCTAGCCACGTTTCAATGTAGTAGTGTATGTGTTCTGTGTCCTACACGGTTGCTGTGCAGTGTGTAAATGACTAGATTTCTGTACTTACCAACAAGAAGGCCATTTCCATGTCATCCATCCTGGAAGTGTTGATTGATGGTGCTGTGGCGGAAGATGAATAAATCATGAACACTCCCAGGATACTTTGCCATGATATTGGTGATCAATCCCCTGTGATCCACAATGGCCTGCACATTGATGGAGTGTGTGTGCTTCCTGTTGTGGGATAGATACTTGGTTGCAGCAGGTGGCACAATCCGTACATGGTTGCAGTCAATGGCACCAAGCACGTGTGGGAAGCCATTGATTTGATAGAAGCCCTGTTTGGTCTCCTGCTGCTTCAGCTGTGTGTTGTGGAAGCTGATGTGGCGGGGTTTGAGGGAGATGATGGCATCCAGTACCTTGGGAAGGAAGGCAGAGAATGAGGGCTGTGAGATCACGGCAACCAGGGCACCAGTGGTTTAAAATTAGCCACTTGCCAACATGTACAGGACAACTAGCAGCTTGGTCTCTCGTGGAATGATGTGGGGTGTCTGCAAGCTGGGTGCCAACTGAGGCTCAATTTGGCACAGCAGCTGCTGATTGGCTTGCCAGTTTAGTCTGTACCTCTGAATGATGTCATGCTCCCTGAAGCCCTGAAGGGTTGTCCTGGTCCTGAATATCCTCTCCTGCCTTCGGCGTTGCCTTTGGGGTCCCTGTTGGTGTGGTGGAAGGTGCTGCTGTTGCTCCTGTGCTCTGCGTCTTTGTGCATGCTGGATAAATAGCACCTCCATGTCTTCCTTTTTGATCTCTGATCTTGCTTCTGAGGGTTTACCTTAAGTAATGGTGTGTTTTCCCCATGTTAACGCCTGCCCTGACCCAGGTGTTAATTTTTTACGCAAATCAGGATGTGCGCCATTTTCCGGCTCCCCCTCCCAGCCATGTGGCATTTTTGCACGGTTGGATAAATATGGCACACGGGTGTTTAAGTCATTTTTTGGACTGGATCGCCTACCTTGCATCTCATTAACGCAAGGTGGTTTCACGCATCCAGAAAATGACGCACACTGAGATATTTTGACATTAGCAGGGTCTAGCGCCGAAGTATAAATATGGTGTTAGTTTAGCACTGAATATGCGTAAAAAAAAATGATGCAAATCTGGTGCAAGCAGAGTATAAATATGAGCCTAAGTGCACTACCGGAACCCAAAGTAGCCAACTTATCTTCCATATTGGGACTGGTGGGGTCTATCTGTTTGGCCCCACAGGAACTTGGCTGCCACTAAGCATATCCTAGGAAGTCATCCTGTGCTCTTAAAATGACTGAGTCTCCCCCTTCAGACAGTGTGGAGGCCACCGGGGGGGGGGGGTCAGTGAACTGAGAATAAGGTGTAATAGGGGGATTGGGACTGGGGGCCCTGATGGGTGAATTGGTGGGACGCAAATGGAAAGTTTCAATTCAATGGTAGCCAACCTTTCATATTCCAGCACCAGTTTTGCATCCAAAATAACACTCAGCTTATCGTAAAAGAAATCTAAGAATATAGCCATCCTTTCCATGTCCTTACCACAAGCAACAGGTCCCCTTGGAGAATGAGAAGTGTGCCCCCAGGTGCGTTTTGACTTACAATTGGTGTCCATCCTTTTCCTTTTCCCTGGGGCTACAACCACCACCACCACTTCATGTTCTAAGGGTACTGCAGGTTTGGGGGTCCTCATAGAAGATGTTGATTCAGTAACTAGAGAGGAACAGCTCAAAATGTGCTCTCCAGCATCTCATTTGCGAATCCCGGCTCGCTGGCTACAAGGGCTAGGCTTTATTTGGAGGTGGAAGCTCAGAGCATCAACACAGAGGAGGAGATGGATAAAGGCATTCCGCGAAATCAATTTCGTTACTTATGACTCCTACCACACATTGTAGGAAGCCATCCAGGGATGTCGGGGTGTGGGACTTGGTGGAACTTGGGGGATGCTTCCTTTTCCCATATCTCTACAAAGATTTTAATTGCAATTTGTCCAAGCCAAAAAACAAAAATTACCTGAAGCAGCAGAGGCTGGAGGGGTGGTCCAGCCTGGCCTCCTGTGGGCAATGACAGGTGAAGATGGGCCAGTCTTTGCCTGGGCACCTGCCCGGGTGTGTCCCATGCTGCGGTGGGTGTAGGGCACTTTTCAGTGTCCAGGGCAGAGAAATTGGCAGCAACAGCCTCTCCTCTTCACAGCAATGTCCTATGGGACAGGGAGTCTCTGCAACACTCCAACACAGCTCCCAAACATCCCATGCCGAAGGGGTGCAGGGTGCTTTTCAGCACAGGGACATTGGCAGCAACAGCCCCTTCTCCTCATAGCAAAGTCCTATTGGACAGGGTGTCCCCGGCAACACTCCAACACAGCTCTCAACCTTTCTAATGCTCTTCCTCCTCATCTGCTTCTATAGTTGGTTGAAGCAGAAAAAAACCTGCCTGTGGTTGGAAACTATTTAATAGGCAGACATAAAAATCTGGGTGTCTAAGTCATATTTCTGGAAGAGATGAATGTACAGAAACATGGTTACTTAACTTTTGCATTCTGAAAGGATCTATATATTTAGGATTAAATTCACAAAAACAGAAAAGTGCAAATATTCAGTTGATGCATCCAATTTCCTGCCATGTTTTGTGGTGTTTAGAGTCATCAGTATCCTCAAACTATTTATATCTGGCATTGGCATGTGGTAAGTGAATTTTGGGCCTGTTGTCTCCAATTTTGTACATGATGTTAGACAGTGCCTCCAATTAGCATTCATTTGGGAATATCCATTGGTAGGACTAGCATGATAATCTAGGGTTCTATAGAAGGGTGACATGCCTAAATAAACATTTTCAGTGCTGTTAAATATGAACCCAAGGGCCAGATGTAACATCATCCCGGTTTACATTTCCTAAATAGCGATTTTTAAGAAATTGCTATTTAAGAAATGCAAAATGGGATGTATGAAAATTGCGATTAGGTAATAACGATTTCTTAAAAGTCGCAATCGCTATTACCGAATCGCAATTAGGGAATGGGACTCCATTCATCCCTATGGTCCTGTAGGCCCATAGGTGTGAATGATTTTTGCATTACTTTAATTTGCAAATTCCTGTTAGGAATTTGCAAATTAGGTAATGCAAACCCCAGGGTGCTGGGGGCCTAAGGCCCCCTTGGATGCACTCCCAAAAAATATTGGTGGACCTGTGAAGCGCACACATGCCCTAAGGCATATGTGCGCTACTTGTCATTTTAAAAAATGCATTTATAATCCATTTTTTAAAACTGCACATGCTTACCACCAAATTGGATTTGGTGGCAATTGCATTTCCTACATGCCCAATTTATATTTAGGAAATGCATGACAAATGTGCTTTGGAAATCACAAATAGGAATTCCCTATTTGCGATTTCCTATTTAGAGAATCGCAATTTGCAAATCCCTAAATGGAGTCGCAATTTCAGGGAATCGCTATTTTAGTGATTCCTTGAAATTGCACTGCGAATGCCTTTCATAAATCTTGAAAGGCATTTTTGCATTTGCAAATGGTTGAATTTTGCGATTCTCACCTTTTGTGAATGCAAAATTGTTTGATACATCTGACTTTAGAGTCTCACTCCACTCTCAATATTTCTGTATAGTGCACTATCTAAGATATTGCTCAGATAGTTGATTGCCACACTACAAATGGTACAAATGGGTGATAAAGTCTAGCACAAGAAATGTAGACTATCCATCTGTAATTAGGACTGTAGGCAACTACTGCAAATGGACAATGTTTAGAGCATAACAAGAAGATAACTCTTGTGCTGCCAACATGGATTTTAATTTAATTACATACCCCATTTTACATACATCGTCATCAACTACAAAAATAAGTGTATACAAATATAACTTTTTAGGCATTTCCCTGATAAAGTCCATGGAGGCAGTATGTCATAGATGAGGTGGCAGAGCTATGGGACATAGAGAACCTGCAGACTTTGTATGAGAACCTATAGATTTAGGGACAATTAACACAAGTTGGTACATTCTGATGAACATCAACTACAAATGTTGGACTCCACACAAATATTATTGAAAAAACACTACTGTCTTAGCAATGTCATGAGACCCCCTACCTTTGAAACTGTTGACCACAAGTTGTAGAGAAATAGTAGGTAAGAATAAAGCTCATCACTGAAATATTATTCATTATCTTTCTTACCTATCTTCTTTGTTCTGCAACTGAGTCGGCTTGGTCCGCAGCCTGCGCCTCTTGTCTAACCTGATCTAAACATGTTTTTTTAATGTATTAGGGCTACAGTGTTGCCTTTAGCAATAAAGGAGTCAGTAGTATATTGTCAACATCAACATTTAGGGGTTCATTACAACCCTGGCGGTCGGTGTTAAAGCGGCGATAAAACCGGCAACAGGCCGGCGGGAAAAAAAATGGAATTACGACCGTGGTAGAAACCGCCAACATAGACAGCCACTTTAACACTCCGACCACCACCACGGTACAAACAAACACCACAGCGGTAACCGCCAACAGACAGGCGGAGGACAATGTACCTCCCACACTATTACAACCCACCAATCCGCCACCTTTTCCGGGGTGGATTCACCGCAAACAAAAACACGTCAGAAACAGGACTTCGAAGGGAAAACGCTCACCTCTACACACCCTACGAGGAACCAGGACACCATGGAACCGGAGCTCCAAATTCTGCCAGCCTTTATCTTCCTGCTCCTCTACCAGGAGCACGAACGCCGGCGGTGAAGACAACGGTGAGTACTGCATCTACGACACAGGGGAGGGGGGAGGAAAAAAACAGTGACACACACACGCAACATGCAACACGCAAAACCCCCACCCTCACCCACTACAACACACACACAAGTACATGTTGATACATCACAGTTACACCCCCCAACCCCTCCCCCCCGGAAGAATGCAAGGACAAAAGGAAATGAGTCCAATAATTGTGATATATTCAAAGACATGAATCAAAAATACATACAAATATATACATTTATACTATATAAAATTATATACACCAGGAACACAAGTCCAAGGGATTCCACCATCATAGTCAGTGGATCACTGGGCCCAAAAGGCATGGGTGAGGCCCAACAAGATACCCGAACAAGACGGAGAGAACACTGCAGGGGCATAAGTTGGAAATAGAACAGGCACCTCAGGGGGAAGGGAAGCGGGGGCACCTCAGCCGGTTGAGTGCATGACGCCAGATCCACGAGGGGGCTCTATGCCCACAGTGCAATCCTGGGGAGTGCAAAGCCACAGTCTCTCAAGTCTCTACAGTGGGTGGTTTGCCCACTGTTCAATCCTGGGGAGTGCAAAGCCACAGTCTCTCAATTCTCACAAGTGGGTGGTTTGCCCACTGTTCAATCCTGGGGAGTGCAAAGGCAAGGTCTCTCAAGTCTCTACAGTGGGTGGTTTGCCCACTGTTCAATCCTGGGGAGTGTAAAGCCACAGTCTCTCAAGTCGATAACATTCTCCACTGGTTCTGGAGGGGGTTTGTGCCCAGAGTGCTTCATCCTGCCAAGGACTGAGGTAGTGGATGTAAATCTCCACTGGTTCTGGAGGGGGCTTTGTGCCCAGAGTGCTTCATCCTGCCAAGGACAGAGGTAGTGGATGTAAATCTCCACTGGTTCTGGAGGGGGCTTTGTGCTCAGAGTGCTTCATCCTGCCAAGGATTGAAGTAGTGGATGTAAATCCCCACTGGTTCTGGAGGGGGCTTTGTGCCCAGAGTGCTTCATTCTGCCAAGGACAGAGGTAGTGTATGTAAATCTCCGCTGGTTCTGGAGGGGGCCTTGTGTCCAGAGTGCTTCATTCTGCCAAAGGCTGAGGTAGTGGATGTAAATCTCCACTGGTTCTGGAGGGGGCTTTGTGCCCCAGAGTGCTTCATCCTGCCAAGGACAGAGGTAGTGGATGTAAATCTCCACTGGCTCTGGAGGGGGCTTTGTGCCCAGAGTGCTTCATCCTGCAAAGGACTGAGGTAGTAGATGCCTTTCTCCACTGGTTCTGGAAGGGGCTTGGTGCCCAGAGTGCTTCATCCTGACAAGGACAGAGGTAGTGGATGCCTTACTCCATTGGTTCTGGAGGGGGCTTTGTGCCCAGAGTGCTTCATCCTGCTCGTGGCCTTCTCAGTAGTGTCAGAGCTTTTGGCGCTCATTGTCCTGCGGTGTTGGTGGCGGCGGTGTCCTGTTCAGCAGTGCTTGTGGCGGTCTTGTCCTGTTCAGCGGTGCTGGTGGCAGCAGTGTCCTTGGCAGCGGTGCTTGTGGCGGCTGTGTCCTTGGCAGCGGTTCAGCTGGTGGCGGTCTTGTCCTGTTCAGCGGTGCTGGTGGTTGCGGTGTCCGGTTCAGCGGTGCTAGTGGCGGTGGTGTACTTGGCAGCGGTTCAGCTGGTGGCAGTCTTGTCCTGGCCTGCGGGGCTGCTGGCAGTCGTCTCCTGGGCAGCGGGGCTGCTGCTGGTGGTCCTGTCTGAGGCAGCGGGGCTGCTGGCTGTCTTCTCCTGGGCAGCGGGGCTGCTGCTGGTGGCCCTGTCTGTGGCAGCAGGGCTGCTGGCGGTCTTCTCCTGGGCAGCGGGGCTGCTGCTGGCGGTCCTGTCTGTGGCAGCGGGGCTGCTGGCGGTCTTCTCCTGGGCAGCGGGCTGCTGCTGGCGGTCCTGTCTGTGGCAGCGGGGCTGCTGGCGGTCTTCTCCTGGGCAGCGGGGCTGCTGGCGGTCTTCTCCTGGGCAGTGTGGCTGCTGCTGGCGGTTGCCTCCTGGGCAGCGAGGCTGATGGCGATCTTCTCTTCCGTGCTGATCTTCCCAGACTTGCCAGTTTTACTGTGTCCCTTCCCCACCTTGGATGGTGTCGCAGCTGTCTCCACACTCCCAAGTGGACCCCTGGGAGCGGCTTTGGTGGCTGATTTCTTTCCCCTCTCCCGCCGGGCACTGGCCAACTTTTGATGCTTGACAGGTGGGTGACTGTCCGTGCTCTGGCTCCTTGCCACACTGGCTGCCCTGCTGCCTGGTGCACTCCATAATCCTGTAACTACTGGCACCACTGGTCCTGCCGATGTTGTGGCTAAGGTGCTAGGTTAGGACCTGGAGAGTCGGGCCCTATGAGACTGAAGGGGTGGGGGAGGTGAGGAAAAGAGGTCAAGGTTGGACAGGAAAAGTTTTTGGGACACACTGGGACGGGTAGCTGGAGGGGGTTTGGGAGTGGAGGAAGAGGTAGTGGTTGTAGGAGGTGTTCGTTTGGTGACTTTGGGTGAAGGTCCATGGGCTGGAGGCTGTCGTGAGGTGGATGGCTGTTGGGTGGGTGTGTGGCTGCGTTTGTGTACCTTAGGAGGTGGCCTCACAGACACACTGGGAGAGGACACAGGGGATGTGTGAATGGTAGTGGGGGTGGTGACTGCATGTGAACGGGGTGTGGTGGTGTGTGTGCTGGTGATGGACATTGTGGCTGAGGATGTAGTGCATGCAGGTGTGAGTGGATACGAGACAGGGAGGGAGGAGGGAGAGGAGGAGGAGGGGGACACAGTGGAGGCACTGGATGTTGGTGTGTCTGCATGTGTGTGATGCTTGCGTGAGTGCCTGTGGGATGTGTGGTGCTTATGTTTGCCAGAGCTTCCCTTGTGTGTTGAAGTGTGTGCATGCTGGTCTGATGGTGTGCTTGGGATAGGCTGAGGTACAGGGGTGTGGGTCTGGGTGGAGGAAGTTGGAGGGGGGAGGCTAGAGACAGGAACAATGACTGCCATCTGGGAGGAGGCCAGAATCTGAAAAGCTTGCTGAAGGGCTGCCTGACCAAAGTGAATGCCCTCCAGGAATGCATTGGTTTGTTGCAACTGCCTCTCTACACCCTGGATGGCTTTCAAAATGGTAGACTGCCCAACAGTGAGGGACCTGAGGGGGTCAATGGCCTCCTTACTGAGGGCAACAGGGGTGACTGGGCAGGGCCTGAGGTGCCTGGGGCGAAGGTGATGCCCACCCTCCTGGGTGAGCGGGAACAGGGCAAAAGCTGAGGGGCTGCTGGGAGGGCGGTGCTGGTAGGGGGTTGGCAGCTGAACCTGTAGATGCGGGGGCACAGATGGGGCTGCCACCACAAGGGAGCTCCCATCCGAGGAGGCATCAGTTTCGCTGGTGTCAGCTCCTGTCCCCACCGTGGAGCTCCCCTCACCCTCCGTCCCACTGGTGAATTCGGAGTCCGTAGTCTCACCCTCCAGGGCCATGTGGGATGCAGATCCCTCCTGCTCCGGTGCCACTGCTCCTCCACCTGATGGTGCTAATGCACACAAGAACAGGGAGACCACAAAAAGGGGTGGGGGCAGAAGAAAGACATGTTCAGTGCATGCAATACCGCTAACGTTGGCGGACACAACAGACACTGAAGCCCCCTGCACTACGCCGCGCACTTGGGGGCCACTATTCAATCCCTGTTACATGGCGTACAACGCTATAGCCGATTTCTGCACAGATGGATGTCACAGGAGCCTGACTAGGTGTAGTTGGCACTATACACAGCTGGGGTGGGGTGCCACAGGGCCTGGCTGAATAAGGGAACTTAGGGCCAGATGTAGCAAAGTGTTTGCGCCTCACAAACAGTGAAAAACGCCGTTTGCGAGGCGCAAAAGCCTCTTTGCTATGCAGAAATGCATTTTGCGAGTCGTATCCGACTCACAAAATGCATTTCCGACTCGCAAATATGAAGGGGTGTTCCCTTCCTATTTGCGACTCGCAATGCAATTCAATTTCATTTGCGACCGCGAAAGCGGTCGCAAATGAAATCGCAGTTACCATCCACTTGAAGTGGATGGTAACCCAGTCGCAAACGGGAAGGGGTCCCCATGGGACCCCATCCCCTTTGTGAATGGAAAAAAAAAAAGAATTTTCAGAGCAGGCAGTGGTCCAATGGACCACTACCTGCCCTGAAAAAAAACGAAACTAAAGGTTTAGTTTTTTTTTTCCAAGTGCAGCTCGTTTTCCTTTAAGGAAAACGGGCTGCAGATGGAAAAAAAAAACAGCTTTATTAAAAAGCAGTCACGGACATGGTGGTCTGCTGACTCCAGCAGGCCACCACGCCCGTGAGTGCCCATACTCGCAATGGGGTCGCAAACTGCGACCCACCTCATTAATATTAATGAGGTGGGTCTTTGCGACCCCATTGCGAATTGCAGAAGGTGTCTGAGACACCTTTCTGCATAGCAAATTGCGACTTGCAATTTGCGAGTCGCACGGACTCGCAAATTGCAAGTCTCAATTTGCAGGCTCCCTACATCTGGCCCTTAACTACCAAACTCGACCTGGCCTAAGGGATCCCACAGCCCACCTCCCCCACCCAGACACCTCCACTGCACACAAAGTCAGCAGAATGAGAGTGTACTCACCCCCTTGTGGCTACTGTGATGCCCTCATGCGCCCATCCAACTCTGGGTACGCCACCGCCAGGATCCTGAACATCAGGGGGGTCATGGTGCGACGGGCACCCCTTCCACGCTGGGAGGATAGCCCCAGCTGGGCCTCCGCAGTCTTCTTGCTCCAGCGGCGAATGTCCTCCCATCTTTTCCGGCAGTGGATGCTCCGTCTGTGGTAGACCCCCAGGGTCCGGACTTCCTTGGCGATGGCACGCCAGATGTCCTTCTTCTGGTGGGCGCAGACCTACAGGAATTGTACAGGTGAAAAAGAGTAGTAATTACCAACTGCACCGTCACAGTTATTGGCCCGCATCTCTACCCTTGCCATGACGCACATGCACTCACCGTAGTTTTCATGCACGTCTCATTCTCACCCCCCCTATCTTTCATCCACACCACTCCACACAGGCATTGCCAATACAGCATGCTCACAGTGTACTTACCTGTTTGTCTGGAGGACCGTAGAGTAGCGTGTACTGAGGGAGGACCCCATCCACGAGTCTCCTCCGTGCTGAAAGCAGGGGCCCTTTCCCCAGACACACGAGCCACTGTCTCTTCCAGAATGAGGTCACAGCAGCACTTGCAGTGTAGGTCCTCTCCTGTCGAAGATCAGGTATCGAGTGATTGAACAGAGAGAAAATGGCGGTCACGTCCGCGGCGGTGCGTACCGTCACCGCCGGCTTACATCGTCATTGGCTCCTGGGACCCATAAGGTCCAATGTTAACCAATGCAGGATTGCGCCGCAGTCTTCGACCACCTACCGCGACGGTGTACAACGCCAGCGCAGTTACCTCATATCCCCTTGTCCCACCTTACAGGTCATGCGGCCGCCATTTCAGGGGCCCACATGGCTTTATTTTTGACTGCGTCACACCTACCTAGGCCTTGCTTTACCACTCATACAGGCAAATTTCAATTTATGAATATGTTAAGAGTAAGCTGTGTTTTCGTACCTCTGATTTGGTTGACTCTGTGGTCGCTGTTCTCCTCCATAGGCACTGTCCGCTGGGGCATGTGAGGAGATGGCGGCATCCTCCGGTGTACAGACCGCTGGTGGACCTATCAACAATGGAGGAAAGACATGTGATCATCACCTACAGGCTTGATCGTGCCACAATCCAGGAACTGTGTACCCAGTTGGAGCCAGACCTGATGTCAGCTATCCGCATCCCACAGGAATCCCCCCTCTAGTGCAGGTGCTGTCAGTACTCCATTTCCTAGCAAGTGGGTCTTTTCAAACAACAGTGGCCATAGCATCAGGGATGTCCCGGCCTATGGTCTCAAACGTGTTATCCAGAGTGTTGTCTGCCCTGCTGAAACACATGTGGAGCTACATCGTTTTCCCTCAGGTGGAGGAATTGCCTACAGTGAAAGGTGACTTTTATGCCCTGGGACATATCCCCAACATCATAGGTGCAATTGATGGGACACATGTGGCCTTGGTACCCCCCCATAGGTGAACAGGTGTACAGAAACCGGAAGAGTTACCATTCAATGAATGTGCAGATGGTGTGTTTGGCAGACCAGTACATCTCCCATGTGAATGCCAAATTCCCTGGCTCAGTACATGACGCTTACATCCTGTGTAATAGCAGCATCCCTTATGTGATGGGGCAACTACAGAGGCACTGGGTGTGGCTATTAGGTGAGCACCTGGACCCAAATCAGTGGGAATAGTTGTCTGGGTCTGTGGAAGTCCCTATGAGTTAGTGTGTGTCTAACAGTTGTCCATCGCCATTTGCAGGTGACTCTGTTTACCACAACCTGTCATGGCTACTGACCCCAGTGAGGAATCCCAGGACAAGAGCAGAGGAATGCTACAATGAGGCCCATGGGTGAATTAGGTGGATTATAGAGCGGACCTTCGGTGATCCTGCAATACTTCCAGTGAGACACAGGTAAGAAGACAAACCTACCTGCTACATCTAATTTAAATCTACTACCTCTCTACTGTCTGTCATTTTCACCCTGTGTATGGTCACTGAGTTGACACTTTCCCTTACGATTTCACCGATGTGGGTCCCACTGTGTGACATCTGCTTTGCTTCCTCATGGACTAGAGCTGTGTGACATAGGTATGCTGACATTACATTTGAAAGAGCATTTTGGCACTGTAATTGCTAATACAACATTTTGAAATCACAGACAGACTCCAGATTGTTTTGTGCTTTAAGGGTGTTTATTTAAGTGCTCAATATTGGAGGGGGTTGTAAAATGGTCAGGGGTGATGGTGGAGGAATGTTGATGGCAGAGTCCAGTCTATTAGTCTCACAGGTGCATTGTCCAAAGGGGCATAGGAAGTGGAGCTGGGGCAGTTTAAGTATGGACAGGGTGACAAGGGGGGCAGGAGGATGACAATCAGGGTGGTGTAATTTCTTTGTGGGGGTCTTGGCATCGTTCTCTGTCTTTGTCCTGGATCTCAGGGACCGCTTGCGGGGTGGTTCTCCCTCTGCAGGGGGTGGGGTGCTGGTGTGGTGGTCCTGTGGCGGTGACTCCTGTCTACTAGTGCCGGCGGAGGTGGTGGGCAGTTCATCGTACAGGCTAGTGTCAGGGGCCCTTTGTAGTGCCACAGTGTCCCTCCTGGTGTTGAGGATTCCTTCAGCACCCCTACAATGGTGCCCAGGGTAGAATTGATGGATTTGAGTTCCTCCCTGAAGCCCAAATACTGTTCCTCCTGCAGCCACTGGGTCTCCTGAAACTTGGCCAGTACCGTTGCCATCGTCTCCTGGGAATGGTGGTAGGCTCCCATGATGTTGGAGAGGGCCTCGTGGAGAGTGGGTTCCCTGGGCCTGTCCTCCCCCTGTCGCACAGCAGCCCTCTCAGTTCCCCTGTGTTCCTGGGCCTCTGTCCCCTGAACCGTGTGCCAACTACCACTGCCCCCAGGTCCCTGGTGTTGTTGGGGTAGTGGGTTAGCCTGGGTTCCCTGTAGTGGTGGACACACTGCTGCTTGACGTGCCCTGGGGACAGAGGTATGGGCCCGCTGGGTGGGTGCTGTGCTGGTGTTTCCAGAGGGGGAAAGCTCTGTGGTGGCCTGTGGCTGTGTGAGGGGAACCGACTGTCCTGAGGTCCCAGATGGGCCGGGCTGGTCATCTAGATCCAGTTGGACTGAGCTGCTGTCATCACTGTTGGCCTCTTCTGTGGGTGGAGTGGACATGTCTGGACCCTCCTGTCCGGTGACGTTGGGTAGGGGTCCTGCAGGGGTGTAAAAGCATGATTATTGCATCTGTGTGTGCCATGGTGTGCAATGGGTGGGTGACCGTGTACCCCAGTGCTTGCATTCCTGTGTAGCACCTTGTGTGATGATGGTTTAGTGGGGTGTATGGGTATGTGCAGTGGCCATCCTTTGGTGATGGGTATCCATTCTTTGGTGTTACATGCAGGGCTTGATTTTGGGATGCGTGGTTTGTGATATTGGGACATGTGTGAGGAGTAGAAGTGATGGGGGTGAGGGCGAGGGTGGGGGTATGTGATGGCATGCAGGTAGGGTGGGGGATGTAATAGTAAAGATTTGACTTACCAGAGTCCATTCCTCCAGCTACTCCTGCGAGGCCCTCAGGATGCAGAATAGCCAAGACCTGCTCCTCCCAGGTTGTTAGTTGTGCGGTAGGAGGTGGGGGTCCGCCGCCAGTCCTCTGTACTGTGATGTGGTGTCTGGAGACCACGGAACGCACCTTCCCCCGTAGGTCGTTCCACCTCTTCCTGATGTCATCCCTATTTCTTGGGTGCTGTCCCACTGCATTGACCCTGTCCACGATTCTTTGCATAGCTCCATCTTCCTAGCTATGGAGTTGTGCTGCAACTGTGATCCAAATAGCTGTGGCTCTACCCGGATGATTTCCTCCACCATGACCCTGAGCTCCTCCTCGGAGAACCTGGGGTGTCTTTGCCGTGCCATGGGGTGGTGTGGGTGATTTGTGGGGTGGTGTGTGTTGTGATGTGTGGGGTGATATTTAGTGGTGTGTTGTGTGAGGTGCGTGGATGTTGTGTGGGTGATGGTGTTGAGTGCCTGTGGGTGCTGGTTTGTAGATGGTGGTGTCTCTCTGTGGCCTTCAGTCGCAATTGTTGTCGAAAGGGTTTGTGAGTGATGTGGGTGTGTGTTTTATATTGTATTCGGTGTGTGGGAGTGTTGTGTGTATGTGTATCAGGTGTGTGTATTTTGAATTGTCCAATGTGGTAGTGTTTTGTATATGTGTGTGTATTTTGAGCGCAGCAGTGTGTACCGCCAATGGAATACCGCGGTTGAAAGACCGCCACGTGGATTTGTGGATCGTGATAGTGTGGGCGTATTCCTGTTGGCGTGACAGTGGAGGTTTTGTTATCGCCAGTTTATCACTGACCTTTGGTGTGGCGGACTTGTGTGGGTGTCTAGATTTTGGCGGATTCTGGCCTTTGGGTCATAATGACCGTGGCGGAATTCCGCGGTCGCGGCGGTGTGTTGGCGGTCTTCTGCACGGCAGTATGCGGCTTTTACCGCCAATGTTGTAATGACACCCTTAGTGTCATCTGGAGAAATAAGACACCTTTTTTTTTATTTTAACCAGGCCCAAATGTAATTGTAAAATCGAAGAAAAAGCACCCACTTTAATTTTCATGGTTTGAGGGCTATTACAGATTTCAAGAACAGCAACTCTGCTATTTACATTCATAATACTTTGTTTTCATTCAGGCTGAAAAGAAGCGTGGTCTAAGTAATCTGTCACTAAACTGTTCAAGATTCTTATGGATTCTGCTTCAGCAATTAATTTTCTTGATGTTCTTCTCCCATAAAACCAAGTTAACCTAAGAGACATTTGAATATTCAAATGATTACTCTGGGCACCAGGGAAAGGTGTACAGGAGGAAAGTGCAACACGAGAAAGAGGATGACTTCCAGCAAAAACCAGCCGTGCTCACTCACTTCTTAAAACAAATCACACCAAACAGCAGTGTGTTAAGAAATTAATGATAGGTGATTATATCACACGTACGGTGTACAATTTTTTTTTTTATAAAGATATTTTTATTGCTTTTAAACAGGAGGAAAACATAAGATTTCCAAATACAAGAATCACAAATCGTACGTTTAACAAGGATGATGTAACTTAAACAAATATCCAAACACTAAATGATATAACGTAATGTAAAACAAGATAAGGTGAAATAATATAAAGTGATTTTGGGGCAACCGAAATGTGACCAAGGGTCTGAGTCTTTTGGGGTTAAATCTTATGTGGGCATAAAATGCATGGGAGTGTTCGACTGCATGGTGCTAGGTCAAAGAGGTTCTAACGTGACCTATGGGCTTTGGTCAGTCAGGGTGGAGGGGGCCAGGGGGACCCCCTTCTGGGGGGCGTCCCAACCATGTCAGCCTGTCAGGAGAGGATTCCACTCCACCCTCGGCCCGGCATTTTACGTGCAGCCCCATTTCCCCCATATCTTGCTATGTTTGCTTGGGCATCCCCTGGCCTCGTACCCGGGTTTCTCACATAGTGCCCACCAATCAACACCCCGCCTCCATTTAGACAATGATGGGGCCGTTCCCGCCTTCCATTCCGTCATAATGTCCCTCTTTGCCATCAGACAAGCCACTCCGCAAAGGTTCGGTCCCCTCTCCTTAAGTCCATCTCCCCCATTGCCCCTAGGGAAGGGGGGCAACCTCCTCCTCTGAATGTCGGACCTTCGAGATTTCTCCCACTCTTGCCCTCCAGTATGTCAAAATAACGGGACATGCCCAGACCATGTGGAAGAAGTCAGCATCAGGGTTGGAACATCGAAGACAAGCGGAAGTCTGTCGCAGGCCAGCCCTGGAGAGTCTCACATGCGAGAGGTAGGCTGTGTGAAGGAAGAGTGTCTGTAGTACTCGGAATCGGGACCACATTAATAAGGTCTTAGGGGCCATTAATGCATCTATCCAATCTGCCTCCTCAATTGGGCCTACCCAGCCTTCCCACTTCCGGCGAAGACCCCCAAGGGAGGGGGCGGTATTGGAGAGTAAGGAGCGGTAAAGTTGGGAGACTCCTCTTTTCCCAGATCACCCATCAGGGTCTTCACCTCCATAGGGCTGCTTTCAGGGACAATGTCTCCCGGTTTAACGTGTACCAGAAGTGCGTGTCTGAGCTGTAAATATTTGTGGAATTGAGTATTGTGTAAGGAGTACGTTTCTTGGAAGTCTGCAAAGGACCGCATATGTGACTCGCCCCAGACGTCCCCCAGGGTAGATATCCCTATATTGTCCCATTTTTTGAATCCCTCTAGTGTTGAGACCTCTCGTAGGTGAGTTCCCCGCCACAGGGGAGTCTGCCGGGTGAGGCGTCCTCCCCAGCCCATTACTCTTTGGGCTGCGCACCAGCACAGCAGCACTACCCTCATGACGTCTGGGGTGTCACAGGAAATCCGTCCCCCGTATAGGGTGCCCAAGAGTCTGAAGCTCGCGCCTGTAAGCAGGATCGGACCACCCTCCTCCCAGCCAGTCATTGATCACCAGGAGGTGAGTGGCTAGATAATAGAGGTAGATATTGGGCATGCCCAACCCTCCATCGTAGGTATCCCTCTGGCATGTAACTATGGCCAATCTAGGGCGGGAGCCGTACCACAAGAATCGACGTGCCACTGTGTCTATTTCGACAAACCACTTTCGGGGGACTGAGTGTGGAAAATTCTGCAGGAGGTATAGGAATCTGGAGAGTATCATAATTTTGTAGAGGGCTATTCTGCCCAGCAAGTTGAGGGGTAAGGTCCTCCATTTTTGGAGGTCGACTGATTTTTTTGGTGAGCGGCGTGACATTTAGTTCCCATGCCTGCTCAGGCAACAAGGCTATATGTATGCCTAAATACTTGAAATTATTTCTACGGACTGGAATGTTACTTTGCCAATCGATACACTCTCTGAATGGGTGTAGGGGGACCAGGAGGGATTTGCCGGGGTTTAAAGCCAGGCCAGAGGCTTGGAAAAAAAGGTCTAGGATTTCAGGGATCCACGGACCGCTTGTAGCCGGGTTTGAGATGTAGATGAGGACATCGTCCACGTAAAGAGCCACTCTGTCTTCGGGGCCCCCAAGCCATGCCCAACCCCCCATCAGGGGGTCCTCCCGCAATAGTTTCGCCAAGGGTTCAATCACGAGGGCAAATAGCAACGGGGATAGGGGGCATCCCTGGCGGTTGCCACGGCATATGGGAAATGGGTCGGAGACCACCCCATTTACTTGGACACAGGCCGTCGGGTTGTAGTAAAGTAGTTTAACGAGGCCTCAGAACTTTGGTCCAATCCCGTTGTGTCGAAGGACTTGTTCCAGATACGACCAGTCCACAGTATCGAAGGCTTTATCGAAGTCTAGGAGGAGAAGGGCTAGCGGTGACTGAGACAGGATCCCCCGATGTGCTAGAGCCGAGTGCAACCGTCTAATGCAATGTCTGGTACTGCGTGAGGTCATAAACCCGCATTGGTCGGAGTGTACCAGCGTGGGTAGAGCAGGTTTCAATCTGGTAGCTAGTATTGTTGACAGTACTTTCATTTCGGTATTAAGAAGGGAAATAGGCTGGTATGCCGAGCAGTTACACAACGGGGGCTGGGTCTTGGGAATTACTACAATAGTGGCCTGGTCGATCTCAGAGTGAAAGTGGCCCTCCCTTTCAGCTTCCTCGTACATGTTAAGGAGGTGAGGGCTTAATATCTTGCTACATCGACGATAGAGTTCCTACGGAAAGCTGTCTGGGCCGGGGGTTTTACCTGACAAAAGGCTGGTTATCGCCCCTGTTACCTCTGCCAGGGTTATTGCTGCATCTAGAGCCTCTCTTGCTGCCTGTGAGATCTGGGGGAGCACCACATCCTCCAAAAGGGGAAGCTCTCTCACGGCTGGAGGCCTGGGGCGCTCCGCATACAGCCGCCCGTAGTAGGAAGCAAAAGTCTGTGCGATATCATATGGGGAGCTAACGAGTGTTCCCGATGTGTCCAGGATATCAGGAATGACTCTATCGGCTAGGGGTCGAGTGGCCAGCCAGTGTAGGAGCTTTCCGTTTCTGTCTCCCCAGCCGTATATATGGGTAGCCTTCGCTCTCCAGATGTGTTTTGCGGATTCGAGGGTTAGGTGTTTACTCTCCTCTCTAGTCCTAGTGAGTTGTCTTAGTATGGGTGTGGACATGTCCCCTGAGCATTGGCGGTCAAGTCGTAGTGCTGTGGCTTCTAGGGCTGACAATTGTTCGTCCATGGTGCGTTTCCGGATACCAACGAGGTGTTTGGAGTAACCCCGAAGGGTGGCCTTGCAAGCCGCCCAAATTGTGCCTGGGGATCGCACCGTACCCAAGTTATGTTCAAAATATTGGACAAGATGGTCTATGATATCTTGGGTGTATTCGTCTTCTTGCAGGTGCCAAGCATTTAGGTGCCACAGCGGGTGTCGGGTCAGATCTAAGCCACCTACTCTAACTCGCATTGGTGAGTGGTTGGAAACCCCCCGGGGCAAGATCTCTATGCCTGTAACGTTAGGTATATCTTGGGCCGGCATAAATATAAGGTTGATTCTAGCATGCGATTGGTGGGCCGCTGAGGTGTGCGTATATTGCTTTGTTCTGGGGTGCCAAGTTCTCCATACTTCTCACATGCCAAGGCTATCCGCCCATCTACACAAGCTTGCTGCCCTTACAGTTCGGGAGGCTGATACCGTTCCCAAGATGTCCAATGAGGGTCTCCACCCACTATAGTTGCACCCTGAGGGAGGTCTACCAAGGCACGGCGGAGTGCAACTAAGAAATTATCGAAACCGGCTGTGGTGGGCTTATGCGCAAACAAAATTACACGGGGATCCGTGAAGCGTCCCAGACACTGTCACAAACCTCCCCTGTTGATCGGACCTCGTAGAGGCAACAACTATTGGCAGTGAGCGGTGGACGAGAATGGCCACTCCCCTTGATCCGCGTGCAAAACCTCAGTGGTAAACTTTGCCATATCCCCCTCATGCCAACATAGGGCAGAGGGTACCTAGGAGGTGAGTTTCTTGCAACAGGACCACAGATGGAGCGTATCTACGGAGAGTGCTAAATACTGCGGACCTCTTAATTTTATCTAGGAGACCATTTACGTTCCACGACAGTACTTGAGTTAGCGTGGGCCACTTGTCCATTGTGTCAACGTGTCATGATATTGGGAAACCGTTGTGGGGTCCAAGTTCAGTTGTCCCAGACAAAAAATTATAATGAAAACAAATGCAGTGATAAGGAAAAGGAAACTTAACCAAATAACCTCTCTAAGTCCATCTCTTAACTTCATACCCCCAACACCCCCCCACTCCATGCTTCAAACCCGGAAGCATCTGTCGCCCAACTACCCAAACTAGGTAACGCCGCCAGATCGGCTGTCACTATAGTGAAGTGATGGACCACTCCATTCAGGCGGATTATTAGAACATTAGACAGTAAAAGTTAAGTGTGGCGAACCAGCCAGCAGTGGAGCAGTAGCTAGTAACTGTGTGAGCATTTCAACGCGGATCAGACGGCAACCCGCAAGGCCAAGTGCCATCCACAGAAGCACCATGGATCATCAGTTGGTTCCTATCCAAGTATGGGAGATTGGCTCAGATTGTCATTAGCCGACAACCGCTCTGGCGAATGGGGACCCGGAGTCCCCGCATCCGACGTCCTTGCCTGGGGGCCAGCCTCCAAGCCAGGGTCATGTCCCGGTGGGTCATCGGTCCCTCTGTTCTCTCCCCGCCTGGACCTGGTGCGCTTGCGGCCCCTCAGCGGGGCCAGCCGGGGCCCGGGCTGTCCCCAACGGGAGCGCCCGCACCCAAGGGACCCCTCCGACTCCCGACGCCCTCCTCTGTCAGCCAGTCCCATTCCACTTCCGGAGTGTCGAAGAAGAATGTTTTGCCTGCCATGATGACTTTTAGGCGTGCCGGGAAAAGGAGCATATATGGGAGTTGCATCGCCCGGAGCATTTGTTTGACCTGTTCAAATGACCGCCATCTGGCCTGAACCTCCCTGGTGTAGTCAGGAAATATTAAGATACTGTCGTTGTTCCAGCAGAGGTTAGTAACATGTCTGGCTTCCCTCAGGATACTGTCCCGATCTTTAAAATTGAGGAAACGTGTCATGAGGGTCTTCTGGGTCCCCAGGAGGAGGCCACGGGTCCAAGGCCCTATGCACCCACTCGATCGCAAACCACGGCGAGAGTGCATGCTCTGGCATCCAGGACCTGATCCATTGTTCCAGAAAATCAAGTGTTTTGTTTTCCTCTGCACCCTCCAGAAATCCAACGAAGCGGAGGTTGTTGCGCCGGGAGCGTTTTTCGGCATCCTTGGCTCATCGGTGCAGCTCTCCAGTGCGGGATAGTAGTTGGATTACTTTGGTCCTGAGGTCAGCCAGGTCGTCTTCAGTTTGTGAAACACGGGCCTCCACAGTGGTAATGCATCCCACGACGTTTCTGATGTTCTGTCTTATGAGGCCCACGTCTTCCTTTACCTCTCCGATTTTAGTCTCCACTGCAGGTTGTGAGGTCTGGATCGCCTGTAAAATGGCGTTTACTCTGTCCGGTGAGGTGTGGCCCTCGACAGGGGCATCTCCGCCACCCCGATAGGCCGTAGTTGCAGTGAATTGCTTGATCTTTGGCTGGGAAGCTGATGAGTGCTTTGATGCTTTGTCTTTTCCCATGGTCCCACGAGATGTTGACGACACCGCTCAGTACGGCCAAGGAATTGAAGTCTTTAGTTTCTGTCACTAGTGGGTACCGGGGGCTCAATCGGGCTCAGGGGGGCAGATGGTCGTTCAGCCAGAACGGAAGGGCACCACGCGGGGGCCCTCTACCCCCTTGATGATACAGTCAACAGTTCCGCCTTTGCCAGAGAATACCAGCAACCCGCCCGGGGCCCCCACCGCGGGAGCGCACCGCTCGGGCCCGTGCACTCACCCCCACGGGGCCACCAATCGATGCTCTCCAGCAGCCTCCAAGGCTGCAGGAGAGGGCCCCGGAGGTCCAGGGCAGCCGCCAACGGGAGCGCTCTGCCGCGGTTCCGGAGGCAGCCGGGCACCGCCTCCGCTCCTCAGATCTCAGTCAGGGGTCCCTTTCGTGGGGCTCCGCGGGAGTGCGGCGGTGGCCGTGCCAAGCGCGAACCGCCCACTCAGTGACTCTGCCTTATGGGCGCACCCAGCGAGGGGGCGCTCCTCTGTTTCTTGGGCCGGCCCTCACCGCCATGTTGGCCACCGCGGCCGAGCGAGCCCTACAACTCCACCGGGGTACCACCACCACCGCGGACGCCGCCTTTCGCTCCACGACAGCCAGAGCACCTGCAGGAATAGCTTTTAAAGCGGCTGCACTTCTAAATCGGCGATTGCTTTGGGCGGATGACGGAGGAGTCCAGAGCACTTTCAAAGTGCGGCCGCCAACTTGACGCCCAAAGCCACGCCCCCACGTTGTACAATTAATGCCAGTTTCTACCTGTCTAATATTAATGACTGAAATTGATTACTACCACTGATGTCATCTCTCTATATCAGTTACTATAAGTTCTTGCTAAAGCTGTGTTTATAAGAAACAAATATAGAGTTAAATTACCATATAAAATATGAATTGTGTATTGTGATTTTTTTGTCACCCTGCTAAACACTAAGGGGCCAGATTTACTAACATTTTGGATCTGGATTGCATTACTTATTTGAAGCAGCCTAAGGCACAATGTATGTTGCCCACAAACTTAGCCACATAAAGCATGTTGTATCGGAGAGGCATTCCATGGAAGCAAAAGGTGCAGAAAGGCTTCCTCTGCCCTATGCAATAATGCACAGCAAAATCACTTGCTTCGTTGTGTGAAACTTTAGTAAATCTTGGCCTAGATAGATAATGCTTACACATGCTATTCTGTGTAATAAATAGTTCTAGATTGTTGCTCAGCACGCTAGCTTCTTCAATAATCATCCCTGTTATGAACACTCTTTAAACTGTGTCCCACATTAGAATGCTAATTTACATTCAATAAATTATCTTCCTATGGAAACTTTGACCTAACCATAGGTACGCAATGGTGATTGCTACTGTGCAATATATCCAAAATATATCCAAAATGAGAAGTGGTATCCTGCCTGCCTGTGCCTGAATGAGAGCGGCGCATGGCAATATGGTTAGGCCATCCCCGGCATCTCATGCAGTCCTAGTCCTTAGTCTTTTTTGAAACAGGTTGTGATAGTTAGATAGGTAGATAGATAGATAGATAGATCGATAGATAGATAGATATATAGACAAATAACTAACATAATTTTGAAGAACCAGCTAAAACATTATCTAAACTATAAACATGTATCCACTCATGTATGTTCCGAGTCAGATTCATGCAGCGTTTGCACCAGGGAGTGAAGGGCATATAACTTTATACCAAGGAAAGTGATATGCCCAGCTCCAACGGAGCATTTTAGTGTATACATTTCCATCACTACATTGAAAATATGAGTATTTTAAATTCTTATGTTGAGGCTGAGAATATGTCCTCTTTTCATAGGTATTTTTAAATGGACATCGAATATCGCATGTGCCTCCAATTAATCACCCTTTTTGCCTGCCTCTTCCTCACCTGTGAACGGCAATATAAATCCATCATCATGTAAAAGTCAAATAAAACTCACTTTAGCTTTCACCTGCAATTATAGTGCTGGAACATTTTTGAGCATATGTTTACCAAGGTGAACTCTTCATGAGTTTGTTAATATTGGATTAATCAATGTCGATACACAGTGATACATTTATGTACACGTTTGAAGATTAATCACCATTATTAGATTCACCCCTCGTAACCTGGGCAGGTAAGTATGTGGTCAGACAGGCTCTGAGACCCAGGCCTGAGGTTAACGACTGACAGGTCATAGATGGGGTACCACTAAGCTGACAGTCAAATGCACAAACTAAAAAAACATAGATCAGATCCCACAGTTAGGCAGCAACACTACAATAGTCCCCGGAGATTTGCCCCAATAAAACACACCTGGCCAGAGGGATGCATGCATTCCCAAAAGTTCCATAAAATTAGATGCTACATGTAGTTAGTCAATCATGACACAACACATACAGTACACACAGCACACACAGCTACCACGTGTTTGTCGGACATCTGGACATATACTCCCTGGCCCACATTGTGGGGGTCATTCTGACCCTGGCGGTCCATGACCGCCATGGCGGAAGGCGGCGGAAGCACCGCCAACAGGCTGGCGGTGCTTCCTGGGCTATTCTGACCGCGGCGGTAAAGCCGCGGTCAGAAAAGGGGAACCAGCGGTTTCCCGACGGTTTTCCCCTGGCCCTGGAATCCGCCATGGCGGCGCTGCTTGCAGCACCGCCATGGGGATTCCGACCCCCTTCCCGCCAGCCTGTTTCTGGCGGTGTCCACCGCCAGAACCAGGATGGCGGGAACGGGTGCCGTGGGGCCCCTGGTGTGCCCCTGCACTGCCCATGCCATAACAGGGCCCCACAAAGATTTTCACTGTCTGCTTTGCACCCGTCGCACCCCTGCAACTCCGCCGGCTCCATTCGGAGCCGGCTTCCTCGTTGCAGGGGCTTTCCCGCTGGGCCGGCGGACGGCCTTTTGGCGGTCGCCCACCGGCCCAGCAGGAAAGTTGGAATGACCGCCGCGGTCTTTTGACTGCGGTGCGGTCATTCGGCGGTGACCGCCTGTGTCTCCTCCGTATCAAGGCCCACCCACACACCCTGTCTGGTATTGTATTTATGAATCCAGGACAACTATTCGCATTTTTTACCAAAAAATGTTTATGGTTTTATGACACCCAGGGAAATACATAAACACCTACTTTAATCTGATGTACATTGAGATGGCAGTCTTAAGACTCCGGTTCTGTAACTGATCTCCTGCCCATAATGTGTTATTAAATGAACTTTTCCTGTTTTGCCAGATACCTCTTGTCTTTTGTTCTGGGTGTCCCACGCTTCGAACTTACTAGGATAAAGACATTTTCTCAGTTTCGTTACACTGATAGTATCTGAAAGAAAGTGACAGGTGGGTTTCCTTGGACCACTGGGCATGGCACAGATGGTACACAGGAGCCCTGGGTGTGACACAGGGTGTGATTCCGACATTAGAGAACTAGTACGATTGAGATCCAGGAAATAAGGCATAGCTTGTGTTTTGCCAAGAAGGGTCTATGTTTATTAAACTTATTCCTTTCCTTCTCTGCAGAAAGTGCTGTAATCTTCACCCCTGAGCTGATATCAACAGGATTATCAAGCACTCCTGTAGGAATCTGGCTTGGTCTGTAGTGGGTACCTACAGTACTTACACCTCATACCAGGTCCAGTTATCCCTTATTAGTGAAATGTAGTCAGTGTCTAGAAGCCAGGCTCTCTAGGGGTAGTGTGGATGAGCAGCCCAGGCCTAACTAGGAGACATGCAAAGCTCATGCTTGTATTCACATATTACTCACACACATGAAAGAAAATACTCAGTGTTACAAAAATAAAGGTACTTCGGCCCATATTTATACTTTTTTAGGGCCGCATTTGTGCCGCTTTTTGATTCAAAAGCAGCGCAAACTTACAAAATACAATTGTATTTTGTAAGTTTGCGCCGCTTTTGCATAAAAAAAATGCAGCAAATGTGGCGCTGAGAAAGCATAAATAAGGGCCTTCATTTTTGTGACACAAATGCCAAAAATACCTTAGAGTCTATACTCCCTTAGGCGGTAAGTTAAATAAAAAGTTTTTACACTAGAATGCAGTAATAGCTGTAAAAACAGTTAGGAAACGGTGCAAATAGTGAAAATCACAATAGTTAGAAATGGGCCCGGGGAACACAAACCATATACTAAGAAAATAAAGTGTGAAAGTCAGTGTCACACCTAGCAAGAGTAGTGTGTAGAGGGCCCCTGAAAGTGTAAGAAAACACCAAAGGTAAGTAGTAGAACCCACTCCATAGCCCAGGAAAGCAGGAGTAAATCACAGTAACATTTCTAGAACACATGATAGAAGATTTTGCAAGAACCAGAAGAGACTCCAAGACACAAACGATGGGTTCTTGGACTTAAAGACCAGTAGAAGAAGGGGAACAAGTCCAAGAAGCACTGAAGAACGCAAGGAGAACAGGAGCCCCTGCTAACCCGGATGAAGGTGCAAAAGAAGAACCACTGGTGAAGAACAACAGTCAGTACTGCACCCAAGAAGACAGATGCGGGGTCCTGGTTGCTGTGGATGATGTCTCACGCTGGATGGATGATTGCAGTCTGGTTTGCATCATTGGAGCACACCAACAAGCCTTGGCACATGCAAAGCACACAGTCAGAAGAAAATGGCGCTGCCCGGGACCAGGAGGGACCTGGTGGCCTCTGCCCAGGAGGGGAAGACAGAGGGGGCTCTCAGCAACTCAGAGAGCCCTCAGAAGACCAGGCAGTGCACACAGGGGTCCCACAGCATGCGGACAAAGAATGTGTAAAAGGAGGCCCATGTAGCACTACAACAAAGGGTCCCACGCCGCAAGAGAACCACGCAGGAAGCTGTGAGTCACAAGAATGAGTGCTGGGGGCCAGAGCTGCACAGTGTATGAAGAACTTTGTGGAAGGATGCCAACAGGCCTTGGCAACCACAAAACATGCGGTGCACTGGGTACCGTCTTGCGTGGGGAGGCAAGCTGTTACCTCCACAAAATTTGGAAGACTGGACTTCAGAACCATCGGGACCACTTTAGTTCACCACCATGTTGCTGGATCCACACACTTCTTCAGGAGAGGGAACCCTAAGCCACCGGTCGTCACTGCAGAGGGGTGTCTGCTGAAGCAGGGAAGTGACTCCTTCACTTCAAGGAAGATTCCTTTGTTCTTCTGGTCGAGGCTGAAGACAGGCAGTCCTCGGAGGATGCACAACCTGGCAACAGATGCAGTCGCTGGCAGGAGCTGAACATACAGGGGGTCATTCCGACCCTGGCGGTCAAAGACCGCCAGGGCCGCGAATGACGGAAGCAACGCCAACAGCCTGGCGGTGCTTCCTTGCCCATTCTGACCGCGGCGGTAAAGCCGCAGTCAGAAAACCGGGGCCGGCGGTTTCCCGCCGGTTTACCCCCGGCTGGGCGAATCCGCCATGGCGGTGCTGCAAGCAACGCCGCCATGGGGATTCTGACCCCCTTACCGCCAGCCTGTTTCTGGTGGTTGTCACCGCCAGGAAGAGGCTGGCGGTAACAGGTGTCTAGGGGCCCCTGGGGGGCCCTACACTGCCCATGCCACTGGCATGGGCAGTGCAGGGGCCCCCTAACAGGGCCCCAGCATGCTTTTCACTGTCTGCCTAGCAGACAGTGAAAAGCGCGACGGGTGCAACTGCACCCGTCGCACGCCTGCAACACCGCCGGCTCCATTCGGAGCCGGCTTCAGTGTTGCAGGCCTCTTTCCCGCTGGGCCGGCGGGCGATACCTTGGGTAGCGCCCGCCGGGCCAGCGGGAAAGTTGAAATGGCACCAGCGGTCTTTTGACCGCGGTGCGGCCAAATGGCGGTTCCCGCCAGGCGGGCAGCAACCGCCGCCCGCCGGGGTCAGAATGACCCCCACAATGTTGCAGCAGTTGTCTTTGCTTCCAGCTGCAGTTTCGTCAGTAGAAAGTAAAGTAAAGGATGCAGAGGATTCCTGCTGGAGTCTTGCAATCCGAATCTAAAGAACCACCCAAGAGAGAGCCCCAGAATTGCCCTGAAAGGGAGATTGATCAGCTACACAGGTAAGCCCCTATCAGGGAAGGGCTCTGACATCACTGGTTGGCACTGGCCTCTCAGATGCTCCCAGAGTGCCCTACCAACTTAGTATCCAAGATGGCAAAACCCAGGGACACTCTGGAGGAGCTCTGGGCACCACCTCTAGGGTGGTGATGGACAGGGGAGTGGCCACTCTCCTTTCCTTTGTCCGGTTTCGTGCCAGAGCAGGGACTGTGTACCAGTGTAGACTGGATTATGCAAGGAGGGCACCATCTGTGCCCTTCAAAGCATTTCCAGAGGCTCTGGGAGGCTACTCCTCCCATGCCTGTAATACCTATTTCCAGAGGGAGAGGTTGTAACATCCCTCTCCAAACAAAATCCGTTGTTCTTCCTTCCTGGGCTTGAGCTGCTCAAGCAACAGGGGGGCAGAAACCTGTCTGTGAGGTGGCAGCAGCTGGAGCTGCCTGGAAAACCTTAGAAGGCAGTACTGTGGGTCATCTAAGGAGCCCAGAGAGTGCATGCAGTCATACAACAAATGGTAGAATCAGCATTGGGGTATAATGCCAAGATATTAGACACCTTACATCACCATATTCGGAGTTACCATTGTAAAGCTGGACATAGGTATTGACCTATGTCCAGTGCACGGGTAAAATGGCTTCCCTGCTCTCACGAAGTCTGGGAAAATGGTCCCGGAAGATGTTGGGGCACCTGTGCTAGTGCAGGCGTGCCCTCACACACAGGTACTCTGCACCCAGCCTTCAGGGTTGGTAGGCCTGGTATATAGGTGACTTATAAGTGACCTGGTGCTGTGTAAATGGCTGTGATAGGGTGCATGGACCATTTCACACAGGCGGCAATAGCAATCGTGTAGAAGCCTTTGCATGAGCTCCCTATGGGTGGCAAAAGTAATGTTGCAGCCCATAGGGATCCCCTGGAACCCCAATGCCCTGGGTACCTAGGTGCCATATACTAGGGACTTATAAGGGGGCACCAGTATGCCAATTATGAGTAGAATACTGTGTTAACAGTTTCCAACAATCAAATTCAAAGGGGAGGGAGCATAAGCACTGGGATCTTGGTTAACAGGATCCCAGTGACACAGTCAAACACACTGACAAACAGGCCAAAATTGGGGGTAACCATGCTAGAAAGAGGCTAATTTCTCATACTATTGGGAAGCTTTTGGGGGAAAGAAGGAGACAAGAAATGTCACCGCATGGAGAGTTTGGAGAAAAAGGCCAAGAGCTCATCAAAATTTACTCAGATTATGGCAATGGACTTTGGATTGCTGGATGTCCTATCCTTCTCTACTGACGCAACACCATACAGAGCTTCACAATTTGTTGGAAATCACATGTGAGCTGTTAGCGTTATGGGGTCTTCGCAACCCCAAGCACATGGGGAACCTGGCTCTTGGCGCTAAAGGACAACTTTCTTTTGGAACAAAAATGTGGCCTCCATTTGGCTGGAGCACATTAACTTTCTGTGGTTTCTATTGCTGCTGGGACTACACACAAAAAGGAACTATTGATCCTGGTTTGGTGCCCGAGAATGAGTACTGTTTGACCTGGTGATTGGAACCCCACCCCAATTTGGCTTACAGGTGCAGGAACATGGTGTGCTGGCTTTTTAAGCACTGGTCGGGGAGCCCCAGCCCTTCTTTGTCCGGCTGGTCTCCCCCTGGGGTGTGGCCAACTGACCCCTCCCTTGAGGATCAGCAGTGCAGTGGGATCTATGCTCCTGCTGGCACCCGGAATTGCAAATTCTAGTGAGGATACCAGATCAATGGCCACACAGCAACCCTCAATGGCAGACTTTAATGAGGATACCCGATCGACAGCCACACAGCACTCCTGAGTTTTCCTGAATACAAGTAAAGGTTAAAACCCTAATGTCTCTTTCTCTTTCTCTTTTTGCTATAGTGAATTTTATGGTGTATGTGAAATGGATGCTCTGCATTGAGGGGGCTACTAAGGTTAATGAGCATTTGGGCTTTGTGTTTGATATCTTCACCCAATGGGAGACACACCTAGGGACAAATGACCGTTCCAAACAACAACTGATGCCACTCCACAGTCACAAGGGGAAAATGTAAAACAACACAATGACAAACACATGGCCCCAACTAGCAGTACATCTGTGAAGATTAAACTTCAATATCACATCAATAACACTCAATCAAACACCCTTCAAATCAATACGTACTGTGTAAGGGGTGTGGAATGTTTTTTGCTGCAGGTCAAACACCATGACACACATAGCATGATGATGAGTACAATGAAGGTCACGTGCAATCATTGAGGCCGTGCCAATATTTCACATCACTCCTGCTCTCACATTGCCCACTACCAAGAGGCAAGTGGACTGTGCGAAGAATACATCTTGATGGGACAATATGGAAAGTGCACATTCCTACACATACGCGTTGCGACAAATTAACACAGACACAACCAATGTACTGCCATACGGACCTTATGAAACTCAAGATGACAACCTCACAACCAAGTTAGACAGCTGAACTAGAACATGTGCAGTAGCCTAGGTACACATTACAACCTGAGTCAACTTGGCAAGGGCAGAGAAATAGGTCTGTAGTGAACTTGTCACACATGTGAAATTAGTGTATAGTCAAATATTAACACGTCAGTGATCACAACCTATGGAGACGTTTGGCAAATTGTCACCTTGCAAAATCTAAGGGTCTCACTGATGGTTAAATTAATCTATTGCATATGTCAAAATATATGGGACGTCCAAGGTACATAGATGCAAATGTGTTACCACCCCTGTCAAATTGATTCTGTGTATGGAACTATCATCTCACCCCCAGTTAAGACACAGGGACACCTGTATCACAAGTCACAATGCAAGGGAGTACACACTGCACTGTAACTCTCTAAAAATACTGCTGACATCCGGTCAGCAGCCAAACACTTATTCATCTAAGGAAACAACCCAATGCTGATGGTACATCCTAGAAGCCTAGGAATTGACACAATAACACAAACACCAATGAGTCACAGACAACACAAGAGAACTACTGCCATGCAAGGTGATATTTATGGGGCAAGCTATATCAACATGTTCTCAATCATTTTTTCTTTAAGCTGATCAGGGGTATGGAATCCAGCCATGGATTATGACCCCATTTGCCAACCCAAGCACTACAGCAGAGCATGCCTATAATGAGGCACATAGGAGGACATGCACCATAGTCGAGAGGACATTTGGCATCCTGAAGTCAAGATGCAGGTGCCTCGATATCACTGGAGGCAGCTTCCTATACTCACAAGAAATGGTCTACAAGATCATTTTGACCTGTGCCATCCTGCACAACATATGTGTACGAAGGAACATTCCCCTATTTGAACCAGAGCCACAAATGCCTGAAGAGGAGGAAGAGGAGGATGCTGGCCATCAACATGAGGGGGACCAACCAAACACAGCTGCAGGATTGCGTAGGCGCCAACATATTGTCCACAATTTCTTTTGACTCAACTCACCATCACCACTGTTTTAACATATGTAAATAAACACCTATAATAATCACCATATCATGGTCTGGGTAATCATGTTTGCATAACATTATCTCTAACTATCAGAATAAGAGTCCAGCCTCATGGAGCATTGCTGATATACCGATCAGGCCACAGAAAATTCCAAATCTATTGTTATGCGTATGAAAATACAGTCACATTCACACACTGTAAATGACATATATCCTGTACATTTCACATTTGAAGGGCAATAGCAGAGGACCACACCTATTTCACACATACATGTTGGCAACATGGTTCATTGTAGCATATGGCACACAACTAAGACACCATCAGTCAATAATGGAGCAAAAAGCATCATACATGAGGCAGTGGATGTGCTATTGCATTAGTAACAGGAATGTATCACCAGACCCTTGACAGCAGTAACTGATAAATCATCTATCTTTGCAAGGACTATGTGTGACTAGAATTCCATATAAGCAGCAAATAGATGGCACGAGTGCCACAGGTATGACAAGCATTGCGCATATGACATCCCATGTACATGTCAGCCCATGTCCTAAGTCCTGACACCCTATGTTCCCGGTCTCACCCCAACCGTCTTCAGAGGTCCCTGTAATGGTAATATGTGTACCCAGATAATCCCTCTTCTACACACTCCCACACTCCCAATGTAAATCCAGTGTGCTTCCCCCTTTCGTATGGTATGCCATAGTCATTGTACTTCTGTCTCCATGGACGTCAAGTTAAATAATGCACTGGCTTGTAGTTTCTAAGACCTGTTATCACCTGTGCAGTGATTCCCATGTGAACGGTACTGTTGGCCCTTTGCACTTGAATCTCACATACAGGACTTGGAGAGACTGATGCTGCACACACCTGTGAGCACCTCCATGGAGATCAGCCATTTGAACTTGCACTGCCCTTGCAGATACTTGGAACAGCATAGAAGCTGCCATTTTATCTATAACACTGTTATGCCTTGCCATTTAACTCAGCTGTTTAACATAGCCCTTGGGTTAATGTGTTACCTTCCAAAACACAGGATAAACACAGTTTTCCATTTCAACTGTCTTGTTCCTCCTCTGACCAGTCTCAGTCTGACCACTGTGTATTTACCTTGCGAAATGACTGGATCCTGATTGACCCTGCATCCTGTTAGCCTGACTGGCTCCTGTCTGTGCGTTACCCTAAAGGTTACTTGTGGCTACATTTGTATTAGAGTTGCTTTCCCAACCCTCACATTCCTCCTGGGGTATTGTGTCAGGTGGGTCTACAATGCATACTCAAATACATTGTATAGCATAATATGTTTATTTATTGTACCATTGTTGGGAACTTGTCTCCAAATACCCAAATCATGGCCTATCCCTTGTCTGGGTCTCATGTATGCATGAGTGACAAATTGTGACAGTGTACCATGGCCGTATGCAGGGATTGGGTATGGTGCCTCCAGCAGAACCAGCAACGTCAGATAATGTGCATGAAATGTCTACACATGTTTGAACCCTGACAGTGCACACGCTGATTCACATTGCTCACAACATATTGATGGGGCATGCGTGGTGAATAGCTGTGAGAATAATCAGCACAGAGGCAATGATGTTCCCAGATGCAGTGGAAATTGTAGAGGCCAACCTGTGTACAAATGTTGTGATGACACCTGCCGGTACAAGAATCCTGAGATATTAACTTACTCAGCACACCAAGGTTGCCCTGTTGACAGACTCATAACACGTCTGCAGTGACAGGGTTGGACCATTCCCATGTGTGTTCTCAAATCCTCATTGGCTTTACTTCTATTGATCTGCGAAGGATACTTTGTAGATACTTTGTAGATACAGGAATTGCCACCACAGACTCATGACTAGACCTGACAACATAGACCCCTAAAAATATACAGTCTAAACATTGGCCCACACACATGAACCAGACACCTCTGTGCATTTGACCACTGGACATATGTGGCCACGTGCTGCTTGGTCTGCTGGTCCGCCACTGCCACAGGAGAGTCGTGGGTCAGTTATATGATCTCAACTGTGGTGTAACATTACTAATGTGGTTTATCTTTGGGTCTCAGTGTCACAAACACGGTACTCACTTAGGCCCATATCTATACTTTGTGACGCAAAACTGCGCTGGTGCAGTTTTGCGTCAAACATTTTACTGCCGGCTAACGCCATTTTGGTGCATCGTGCAGGCGTCATATTTATACTTTGACGCACGGTGGTGCAAACCACAGGTGGGAGTCATAATTTTTTAAGCACACCGCAGCGTCAAGTCGTAAAGCAAAATGACGTTAACGCGGCAGAAATGACTGTGGGTTGATTTACGACCCGGCAAACTGGATATGCGCCGTTTTCTGATGCAATAGCATCAAAACAACCCGCGAACACCGCCATTACACCAGAGGAGAGCCAAAATGGATCCCAGATGCCACTACAGACCCCAGGAAGATGACAGCAGACCAGGAACTAGCCAGGATGACCCACACAAGAACATGGACACTTTTAAGAAGAAAAGAAAGTGTTGCTTTAGTGCAGAGGATCAGGAAATTCTGGTTAAAGAGGTGACGGAACACCAGCACCAACTGTTTGTCACATCAAAGTTGCCAATCAGTAGGAGAGGGCAATATGGCAACAAATTGTCGACAAGATTAACAGTGTGGCTGAAGTACGCAGAACTGTCATCGAGTGCAAGAAACGCTGGCATGACTGCAAGCGCAGGACCAAGGAAAAGATGGCCAGGAACAGGAAGGCAGATCTGCAGACTGGAGGGGGGAGTACAGCACACCAGGAGGCCCTGGACCATATGGAGGAGATGGTCGCAGCCATCATCCCGGAGGAGATCGTCACAGGGATTCAAGGACAGGACAGCGCAGACTACCAGGAGAAAACGCACATGCAGGGTAAGTCGCATGGGGAATTATAATGCAATAATGTCAACTGTGAGCAGGGGGGATACCGACCACTAAATGCATGGAAGTCATCTAATACATGGAGTGGCATGGGTAAAGGGGCACGGCATGGGGGCATGGCCCGTTCTGAGAAGACCTGGGGCACACCATTACACAACACCAACAACAGTCCCATGGGGGCATGCTGTCATGCCAACCATGGAGCAAAGGGAAAGCCACGCCAGGAGGGAAGGCCACAACGTCAAACTGACATCCCGGCACACGTCAGCCACCATACCCCCTACATTAACTAGGGCCCTCTTAACAACCTCTAGCCATACCGACAACTGGAATGTAACTGCGACAACAGTTGCCACTACCACCTCTGCTCTGTGTGCAGCTCAAGTAGCCAATGGCAGTAACCTCCCCATGGATCATACACACCTAAATTAGGGGGTGAGAATGACAACATCAACAATCCCCAGAAACAAGACAAAGGCCCCAGTACTCTCAAATGTCAATGCCCATAGTTGTCGCAAACAGCAGCCAATGTAAACAACAACAGGAGCTACACAGCACTAAGGACACACCCATGCCGCAAATGTCTGGGTCCATCCTGTGCCAGGGAACAATGCAACATCCCAAATGTCATACTGCTCAGACAACAGCATTGAGGGGGGGACACATGTAACTGGTCACTGAAATACACCTGCACAGTCAGAGGAGGAAATAGGACACTGATACGATTATCAGGGCAATCCAATGTAACACACATTCCCCAACATCAGCAGGACACATTACCAATGTCAACATCCATATCAGATCATAACATTGCCATGCATAGGATATCCCACACGTCAATTACATTTAAGTGGATGTGAAAGATCAGAGATTGGGGCAGGTCCAGATTGTTAAGTGTGCTGCCAGGGTCATCAGTACACCCACAGCCAGTGAAAGGTCTCACCATGAGAATGGATGTAGACGTAGGCTTGAGTAGGAAAAGAAGGTGGCAAATATCTATTTGGCATAAACCAACACCTAGAGGCGATGAGGCTGACAAGTCTGATAACTCAATAACATACATGTGACATACAGGTGGGCCATAGGCCTGGAAGAATGCCCATCTGAAGGACTGGAGAAATTAACACAAAACAAGATCACAAAGTGAATTCATCAAAAGGCAGGCACGTCATATCAAAATTGCCACAACACAGAATTGTACCCTGTTTCATTGCAGAGGAAGATGGATCTCCTGCGGATATGCCTGTCCCAGATTTCCCTGATGACATGGATGGCGAGCCGATAAACATTCCCTAGGAGACTATCCAAAAGGTCCTTCACACCCTCCAGACCGCACCTTCAGTCACAAGGAGGAGCACAGAACAAGCAGCCATCGCAGAGGATCCACCCACCACCTCAATTGTAAGACCTGCCAGCTCCAATACAGCTGAGGACTCAGACGACACTGGCACCAGCTTTGAGAGAACTGTAGTTGGAGTACAGCGGGCGCTGGCCAAGAAGGTGCGGGTGGGTATGCAAAATATGGCAGCCAGCCTTGAGGCGATGCGTTCGTGCATGATGTCATCTGCAGATCAGGCAGCAGCTATGCAAGCCCTAACATCCATCCTGCAAGGACTACAAGAAACTGTCAAGGAACTCACCACTGCAGTAAGGGAGTTGCCACAACACCTCACACCCCAAACCTTCCACTGCATGCACAAATGCAATCATGACCCCCTCAGGGCCGACCTGGCTGCCTACCATCATGACGTGGCTGCTATTCTCAAGAACCAGCAGACCCTCCTTGCTGCAGTACTGCCCTTAAGACCTTCACAGGGAGCAGCGACCGGGATGTCTGACTTCACGTCTTCTAACACTGAGGTGTGCGTTGCCCCTTCACAACCAACAACAACAAGGACAGAGGAGGCAACACACACATCAGAAGAAGAAGACATGGAACAGATCACATTCACAAGGAAAATGACCCGGAAGCACTAGTCCCTGCCACATGGCCCACATTTACCAAGGTCCTGCGCTTTGTAACTTACAGTCTTGCAACAACTTTACTCAAGCACCTTTCTGCAAACCACTGTATATCTTGTCACCCGGCCCAGTGATTGTCTCTCTCCTACTCATTGGCAAATCCTGTCCCTCTGCACTGTCTGAAAAATCAACCCCAGCATGTCAAAAGCATTTCCGTAACCCCTGGTATAGGATCACAATGTAAGAAGTTACTATAATGGACTCACAATCATACACAATGTACAGATAGCACTACAGCACTTTTCTCTGGGTAATGTGACATATCAACTGTGCAGTGGATAACTGAAATGTGCCTACTGTCAAATTACGTAGCTTGTCAATACAACCATCTTGATAATATGTAGTCAGAGAATTCTGCACGGTGCCCATGATTGTATCATACTCTGCCCATCCTGAGGGGCAAATCTGATAAAGTGAGAAACCATACACCATCATGCTGTGTTGGACAGAAGAAAGCTTCCTCAGGGGATAACTAAGTCATCAAATAGTGGCCGGAAAATGTTGTCAACATGCAAAAATAACACATATAACATGCCACACTAATCTAAGTAAACACTACAAAAACTGCACAAATGAAGGTGTCTGAGTTAACATACAAATAGGTAATCATGCTGAACTGTGTCACAAATTATGTATGATGGTCATGAAGACAAGAATACAAGATTGCCAATGAGAACTCATCTTATAAGGGTGTGCATGATCATCACACTGCAGTCAGACCTAAAACTGTTTCCCCAATATCAAGTCTGGAAGCACTGTTTGTGACTTTGAAAACACACTTATCAACAGGAACACATTGTCATCCATATTAACTGTGATTGGTGGTGGCAACGGAGGGTCGACACTTTGCAAGGTAGCTCTGGGCTAGCTGCCAATCTTACAGCTCAGTTGGGATTTGTTTGTAGCATAGGACACAGATGTTATAGTACAAAATTTATGTACACTGAATCCAAACCCACGATCAAGTACCATTCAACACATACTATTAAGGGTTAACCAAATATTTATTAAATGCTAATCACAGATGAGGAAACCGAGGGAAAAATCTTACCTACCCTAATCTGCCCTGACTACTCATTACCCACAATTGTCCCTAACTAACCTAAGCTACACTTACTTATCACATGTAACGAAACGTTCTAAACATCTACCCCCCATCCCCCTTATGAGACGGGACACATGGAGGACAACACATACTAACCTAAACACACACTATACTATCCTATACAAATATATATTTTTTTGGTATATATATATTTTTTTTTTAACACACAAGAACCCCAACATAGCCCACCACCCACCCACACACTTAATAAGTAAAAATATAAAGAAGGAGGACCCCCCACCCTCCACACACTAACACTAACTAAACTAACAGCCTATACTAACCTAACACTAAGCCCCCTAAGCCCACTAACTATAAGAACAAGGAAAGAGGAGGGAGGGAAGGGAATCATGTCCATCAAAAAAAGTGTCTAGAGGTTGGCCATTCCGGAGGGTCCTCTTAATGGACTTGACCCGCCGGTTAATGTGCAGCACGTCCCGGCTCAGGTGGCTCAATTTGCGCAGCACTTTGTCCATCTTGTGTTCCATTCCGTTGAAGGCTGCAGGGTCAACAGATGGAGCAGTGGCAGTCTGGGTACCGGTGGAGGAGATCTGTGTGGGTGTGGGGCCAGGCCTTGTGGGCTGTCCTGCACCGGTGGCAATGCTGGGGCCAGGAAGGCCAGAAGATGTTGGACCAACAGTGGCAGCTGTGGGTGGGGCCACCTGGGTCTGATTGGTGGTTGTGCTGGTGGTGGCTGTGGTGGACAAAGTAGGCCCACCCTGTGGGAAGGCTCTCCATGCCCCGGAGGCCCGTTCATGGCGATATCGCCGGGCCATCCTTTGGAACCCCGACTCCACCAGCAGGATGTGCTGATATCGCATGGCCCGGCGGTGAAATTCACGGACCTGGTCTGGAGTCATGTTAGCAACTGTGAAGACAAATGCAGATATTCTACAATAGTAACTGCATTGTGTGAAATGGCACAGCAAGTTAATCAGACATTATATCTACTGTACTTGTAACAGCTCATATCACAATACAGAGCATTGAATGTCCCTGTGGAAGTATATGGCAGGCCAGACTACAAAGGTCACATCACACAAAGCACATCCATAACCTACAAGATGGGTAATAAATGTCTTTGACTTGCAATCTGAGTTCTGACAGTTATCATCTAAGAATCATGCTGCATATCCTCCGCCAAGACCTGGGCTACAAATGTCAGTGTACGGAAAGCAAAACTAAAGCCACATGGTCTGCAAGTTGTAACTGGACTTGCCAGTATAGTACCAAGTGCCAAACCTGAGTGTGTATACTAGTATGCAACCAAACCGTCACTTATTCACATGTATGTGTAACATACTGGTAGCATCAGTACTAGGAACCCCATTCACAAACCCATGGCCGTGTTTGAGAGGGGTCGGTGGATACACAACTATAATTTGCCAACAACATGTACACCGAGGAGTGTATAGGAAACTCCACACATGTTTGTCTCTACTGACACACCACAGGTAAGATCTATCTACAATTAGGAGTCAGCAAACCCTAGAGCACTCATAGGGTCAGACAAGTCAGGAAATGCAGAACTTGGTACACAACATATACTTCCAGTGAGGCCTGACTTACATCAGACACAAAGTTGCTAGAACACCCATGATCATGAATTGCATGCATACCTAGGCCTTTGCACTCAGGTTCCACAGACTTGTTGCACTACATGTGGAAGTACATGCTGCTAGGAGGTTCTACCTACTGTTTCAAAATAACGTAGGTAAATAGGGAAGCAGATGTCTATTGGAAAGCTATTAGCTGTACCAATCTTAGAGAGTGTGGGTCTGACAAGCTGACTAAATTGGGGCTGACTTCCATTACGACTCTTGGTGATACAAGTGTCATACACATGACTATCCCCTGTACTCACAGTGGGGCCTACAGGGATGTCCTACAAACCCTACATGATACCGTTGGATACGCATTGGCAAACTCAAAACATGTGAGAACTGCATTCCCACTCATGGAACAAGAGAAAAGCTTGCCCAACGCATCACACCTTGCTATGTGTCCAACTCACATGAGTCCATAACCAGCAAACACAACACATAACAGACATATCAACACTTACTGGAGTGGTCGGGGTCCTCAAATGTCGCCACCTCTCCCACAGTGTACAGTGCAACAATTTCATAAACATTTACAATGTGTAGGCTTAATAATGAAATGGCAGCCATTCAGACATGATGGTACTGCATCTGATATATGACGGCCAACTTGTACATAGCATGGGTCTCCTGTGACAGTTACACACATATCTGCACACATACATTGGCTCTAACCATCGTGTGGTTGCAAACATGCCCCATAATTGGTGAGCACTAAAAAATATGGAGTGTAATCGTCTCATCATGTGCATCCAAGAGAGACATCCAAAGCCTGTTTACTTGCGGACTGCATTACCAGTCAAACATGCCTTATGGCCATGACACATTTTATTGCACATAGGCCCAATGTACAGAGGGAGGGGCAGGGACTTTTGTAAGCCATCCTGTTGTTATAGTATAGTCAAATGATGTGGCCCAGCTATGGTGATTTGCACCAACCATGGAGATGTGAAGCCATGTGCATACACTTGGACTGCCATCCATATTTGGATTGTGGCTCAACTAATTCCAACAAACATCTTAAGATGTTAGCTGAGGGCACCTTACACCTTTTCACGATGTTTTCAAATCAAGAACTGACATGTATCCAAAAAGATCAAGGAACACAATAATCCCACACATTCATAGTACTTCTGTGAACGCTTTCCTTCCAGACTCACCATACTCACATGAGACATATGTCTGAGCCACTTTGCTATTATCAATTGACGTGAAGGCAGCACTCATTTTCAGCATCATGTAGTGATTCTAAAGTCAGTCCAGCAATTGCGTCAACATAGTTGGCCTAAATGTTGGTACATCTGTACTTCTCTGTCAATAGTACCCTATATAGACATGACTGGCTCCTATTTTGTTAGCTGTTCTGACAAAAAGGCCGCACCAATTTCCTTCATGGAAAAGTAACCTGTAAGTTTGCTGAGCACGTGCTACCTGATAGCTAGCAATTGTGATCCTTGCCATAGTGCATCAATGATCCCCAACATTTCCCCAGCATTACACACAGTCAGCAGGTTATCTGGCAGACATTGCACTAATCCCCTGATGTCACTACAGAGCATTTAATCGTGCACATTAACATAATTCATACTCACCAACAGTGCCACCAATCATGATTCCCAGGTGGTCCAAGAGATCCTGCTCCCTGGTGATGAGGTCAGCCCACCGGTGCTTCAGCTGGTGGTCACTCCTCTGGCTGGCATACACACGCTGCAGGTGATGCAGCACCTTTCCCCACCGGATCCTGAGCGCCTCTGTCGGATACTCCTGTATCACCCTGCCCCCTGCTTGGATCATGAGCAGCAAGAAATGCGTCACCAGCCAGATGAAGCCCCCCAACTCCTCTTCCCCCATCCTGCCAAGACGTGGCCTACCAGACATACTTATAAGTGATATGGAATAGGGGTAAAAGAAATAGAAAGGGGAAAAGGGGGAAAGTAGGGGTACAAAGACAGAAAAAAAGTAAACTTAAACACTAAAAGAGCCCAACTATCCCCAAACTAACACTACCCACAACAGACTCCCACAAACAAGAAAAACACAAGATAAATGGACAAATGTAGACAAAACACAGTAGTACAGTATACACAAACAATATTTATTTCACAAATGGACTTTAGAGATAGCACACAGGACAAAAACAGCACAAAATCTCAGGACAACACTCTCTACACAGCCACACAGTCTAGAAGGATCATAGACTGCAAAGTGAAAGTACACCCACTGTACATGATCTGTAAACAGGATATCCTATTACATCACTTCCTGTATGAAAAGTCCCGCCTTTTTCGCGTTATGCGTCATATTTTGTTTACCAAAACTGTATTTGTGTCATTTTTTTTGACACACAGGCGTGAATATTAACCCGCATCCACATAATGATACATGGACTGTACAAATATCTGGATGCGGGCTAAATTGCACTCCTGTGCGTCAAAAAAAATGACGCAAATACAGTTTTGGTTGTCAAAAAATGACGCACACCGCTAGGGACGTCAAAATTACAGTGCATTAACTGGTTTGGGGAATTTTTACTTGTTTTTTTGTTATTTTACATTTGGAACACATCAGAGATTGGCTAATTGAAGACAGTATGGTGTTGATGGTGTATGTTCACATGTGTGACATCATACTGCAGCGGAACATGATCCACTACACCCTTCACAGTATTTTTACAGTTGGCTGACGCAATAGGTGGTCATAAGTGTGGCCTACATATATGTGTTGCACAAATTGTGCATTTTAGGCATAAGGAGAGGATAGCAATGTGACGCCCATATGTACAATACCTAAATGCCTTTGGCTCAAATTGTGTGCTTTGAAAACTAATGTGTTGGTTGACCAAGTGTGAGTGTATCACATGAAGCATAATTGTACATATGGTTGTATGAATGTGACGTCCATGTGTCCAATCCTTAGATGCAAGTCATATTGAAAATGAGCGAGGGCATGTGTTAGTCATACATGTAACAACACCCGTAAAGTGTACTTCCAAGTTTTAGGGTCACGTAGATACCACATGTGACATAGCATGCACCAGATGGATGGCAGGAGCTTGTTCATGTCAATGGTCCACATTTTCTACATCCTATGTCCTAGAGTATTGATAACAGCTTCCTAGGCACTACTTGGAGAATCCCACAGTGAGTCATACACATGCATTGAGGAAGTGGGTACCATGTTGTTTGCACAGACAGACAAGGGTGAATCTCATATGTATGACAACACCACAGTTGAGGCCATAGAAGTGAGCCCCAACTATCAAGTGGCTGTGGTGGACCAGCATACAAGACAGCACGTGTCCACTTATTTCCAGTGATCAATTACACATAGGTGTCTTGTTCATTTGTTTGGTCCAATGATGATCCTGTAGATTGTTTGGGGTGTAATTTGTCACAGTTTGGTCCAGGACTCATCATGAGTCAGTGGCAGCTATTTCTGTATCTACTGAGTATCCTTGGTTGATCAATGTGAGTAAAGTAAAAGTGGACATGTGAACCAACATGTGGATGGTCCCACCCTGTCACTAAAGACGTGTAATGAGACAGTCAACAGGGCAACCTTGGTGTGTTGAGTGAGATAATGTCTCAGGTGTCATGTTCCGGCAGGTGTTATTACAACATTTGTACACAGGTTGGCCTCTGCACTTCCCACTGCATCTGGGAACATCATAGCCTCTGTGCTGTTTATTCTCGCAGCTATTCACCACACACGGCCCATCACTATGTTGTGCGCACTGTGAGGCTGTGTGTGAACTGTCAGGGTCCTGACATTTGTGTATTATTCATGAACATTATCAGAGGTTGCTGGTTGTGCTGAAAGCCCCGTACCCAATCCCTGCCTACGGCCCTGGGACACTGTCACACTTTGTCATTCATGCATAAATGCAACCCAGACAAGGGATGGGCCATGAATTTTGCTTTTCCAAGAGGATGTAACTCAAATGGTACATTTGAAAGGCATATGATGCTATACAATGTATTTGGGTATGCATGGAAGAAGCCCATGCCCAATGCCCCCTGATGAATGAGAGGTTCGCTAACGCAAGTGTGGTACATATGTAGACACAGGGATACTTTAGTGTGATGCACAGACAGTTGCCAGTCAGGCTGACAGAATGCAAGGTGATTCAGGATCCAGTTACTTGACAAGCTACGTAATCAGTGGTCTGACTGAGACTGTTTTGAGGACAAACTAGACAGATGACATGTCAAACTGTGTATGCCCTGTGTTTTTGAAGGTGACAAATTAACCCAAGGGCTGTGTTACACGGCTTAATTAGAATCAATGCTTGGCGGTGTATTTGACATAATGGCAACTCCTATGCTGTTCCAGGCATCATCAGGGGCAGTGCTTTTTTAAATGGGTGTTGTGCGTGGAGGTGATCACAGGTGTGGGCTGCATCTGTTTCTCACCAGTCCTGTAGGTGAGACTTGCATTCTAAGGGACAACAGACATTTTCACAAGGGGAAGCAATCTACATGTGCTAACAGGGCTTTGAAACTAGAATACAGTGTATAAATTGACCTGACGTCCTTGCAGTCAGATGTTCTATGACAATGGCATACCATAGGAAAGGGTGTAGCACACTGGTTTGCTAATGTTGGTCTGTGTGTGTAGAGGAGGTAATATCAGGGTACACATCTTAGTATTCCAGTGACCTCTTCCGACAGGTGGGTTGTGACCAGGTGCATGGGTGTGTCAGGAGTTAGGAAATGGGCTGACATGTACTTGGAATGTCATGTGCGCAATGCATGTCATATGTGTGGCACTTGTGCTGTCTATGTTCTGCTTCTAGGGAACTCTAGTCACAGATAGTCCTTGCAAAGATTAGATGCAGTTGGACTTACTGCTGTCAAGGGTCTGGTCAGGCATTCCTGTTACTGATGCCAAAGCACATTGACTGCCTCATGTATGAGACTTGTTTTCCCCTTATTGAGTGATGGTGTCGTAGTTGTGTGCCATATGCTGCGTTGGACCTTGCTTTCAACATGTATATGTGAAATTGTTGTGGTCCTCTGCTATTGGCCTTCAAAGGAGATATGTACATGATATATGTCATTAAGAGTGTGTGTGTATGTGACCATTGTATGTTAGGCATCACATTAGCTCTGGGATGTTCTGTGTCCTACTCAGTATCTCAGGAATGCTCCATGAGGCAACACTCTTATTCTGATAAGTAGAGATGAAGGTGTGCAAAAAGGAATAGCCAGACCATGATATGTTGATTAGAATAGGTGTTTATTTAAATTCGTTAACTAATGTGGTGAAGGTGATCATATTCAGAAGAAATTATTTACAATCTGTTGCCGCCTGCGTATACCAGCGGCTGTGTTTTGTAGTTCCCCCTCCTGTTGCAGGCCAGCATCCTCCTCTTCCTCCTCTTCATGCATGTGTGGCTCTGGTTCCAGGAGGGGAATGTTTCCTTTGATACAAATGTTGTGCAATATTGCACATGTGAGGATGATCCTACAGACCATCTCGGTGGAATATAGGAGGCTACCACCAGTGATGTCGAGGCAGCGGAACCTTGACTTGAGGATGCCGAAGGTCCGCTCGACAATGCTGCATGTCCTCCTATGGGCGTCGTTGTAGGCACGCTCTGCAGCAGTACTTGGGTTGCCAAATGGTGTCATAATCCATGGCTGGATGCCATACCCCTGATCAGCTGCAAGAGAAAATGATTGGGATCATGTTGATGTAGCTGGCACTATTGAAAAGACCTTTCATGGCAGTAGTTGTCTTGTGTTGTCTGTGACTCTTTTGTGTACTAATGTGGCATCCTATGCTTGTAGGCTGTACCATCTGCATTGTGTTGTTTCCTTGGCTGAACGAGTGTTTGTCTGCTAACCGTTTGTCAGCAGTATGTTTTGGGATTTGCAGTACAGTGTGCCCTCCCTAGCATTGTGACTTGTGATACAGGTGTCCGTGTGTCTTCACTGCGGGTGAGATGATAGTTACATGCACAGTTAAAATTTAAAGTGTTGTTAACACGTTCATATCAATGTACCCTGGACATCCCATACCTTGAAACTTATGCAATGGATTAATGTAAAGGTCATTGGGACACTTACAATTTGCAAGGTGACATTTAGGCAACCCACTCCACACTTTGTGATCTTTGACATCTTAACATTAGGCTGTACACTAATTTCCGATGTGTGACAGGTTCAATGGTGACCTAAGAAACATGGCTAGCGATGTCACAACCTCAGTGTGATCCTGTCGACTTGTTGCTGTTGTGGTGTATGTTTTGTGTGTCCTAGAGGGTTGCTGTGCAGTGTGTATATAAGTAGGTTTTTGTACTTACCAACAAGTAGTCCATTGCCATACCGTCCATCCTGGAAGTGTTCATTGATGGTGCAGTGACGGAAGATGTATGAGTCATGTACACTCCCAGGATATTTAGCCACGATGTTGGTGATCAATCCCTGGGGATCGACTATGGCCTGCACGTTGATGGAATGTGTGTGCTTCCTGTTGCAGTAGAGGTGTTCAGTTGCAGCAGGTGGCACAAGGCATACATGTGTGCAGATCGATTGCACCAATGACGTGTGGGAAGCAGATGTGGCGGGGTGTCAGTCGAATGATGGCATCCAGTACTTTGGGCAAAAAGGCGGAGAATGATGGTTGTGATATTCCGCCAACCAGGGCACCAGTTGTTTGGAATGAGCCACTTGCCAGCATATGAAGTACGGCAAGCAGCTTTGTTTCTGTTGGGATGGTGCGGGGTGTCACCAAAGTGGGGGCCAACTGCTGTTCAATGTTGCGCAGCAGCTGCTGAATGGCCTGCCAATTCAACCGGTACCTCTGGATGATGTTGTGTTCCCTGAGGCCCTGAAGGGTGGTTCTTGGGCGCAATATCCTCTCCTGCCTTCTGCGCTGCCTTTGGGGTCCCTGCTGGTGCTGTTGTAGCTGCTGTTGTTGCTGCTGGGCTCTGCGTCTGCGTGCATGCTGGATTAGTATCACCTCCATGGCTCCCTGTTGCTGCTCTGCTGCTCGGCTGTTTGTTCTGTGTGTTCTGATTAAATACAGGTGTGTTTGCCCCATTTAAACGCATGCCCTGACCCAGGCATTAATTTTTGACGCAAATCAGGCTGTGTCTCATTTTCTGGCTCAGCCTCCCGGCCGTGCGTCATTTTTACCCGAAAGCATAAATACGACGCACGCCCCTTTAAGCCATTTTTTGGACGGGAACGCCTACCGTGCATATAATTAACGCAAGGCGGGTTGCCGCATCCAAAAAATGACGTACACTGCAGAATTTTGGAGTCTGTGGGCTCGGGCGTCAAAGTTTAAATACGGGGCAACATTTGCGCTTATTGTGCGTCAAAATATTTGACGCACAATCGGCGCAGATGGAGTATAAATATGCCCCCATGTTCTCAGTTTTTTCATGAGTGGTTCTCATGTGGGTACGCTATGGGGTTTCCTTCCAGAGGACCGAAAAACTGATTGACCAAGTGGTGAAATCTATAGTGCTCACGAGGAGGCTGACTGGGTGAGACTTGGCAGTGATTAATATATCTGCACCAGATGTAGACGGGGGTTCCTGGATGGCTGACCTAAATTTGGGTGCCCTACTTAGTGCATCCTCTCCATATGTCAGGATTTTAAGAGTGTGGTGAATCCCACTTTAGATAGGTCACACCCGCCCTTGCAGGACTCTCCAGTGACTTGACCAGCCTAGAAGTTTGTGGTTTGGCAACTCCCAACCCTTAACAAGGGACTACTCCTTCTTTTCGGTGCTACATGAGTTTCACATCCACTTCAACACATTTCTTTGTTCTCACAGGGTAAATGCAACAGAGCAGGATGTTGTATACATGGCTAGAATGCCCTCTGACCAAAATCCGGTTCTGCTAGGTCCAAACTAGGAGTTTGTGCTCCCCTGCATTCCTACATGGTGGTTAAACATTGAGGCACTCGATGATCCAGTGTTATTGAATTTGGTTGGGAAGGGCTTTAGGCAATGCTTTGAGGAGAATGAGACCACGACATCAATGCTACTGCTCGAGTGGAATACTTTTAAGTTGCTGATCAGAGAGAGATGTCTTGTGGAGGCAGTAGGTGTCTGGCAAATGTTGCTATGTGTAGTTGAGGACCAGGCGGTAGTACTGCTGATGAGGAGGGCAGGGAACATTGTTTTACATCAGGAGCTACTAGAAGCCAAATAAACTCTAGTGGGCCACATAGAGAAGCTCAGGTGTTTCAACTACAGGAAATATATGTTACGGGTACATGATGAGAGGGACAAATCGGGATGCTTGCATGCATGGTTGGCAAACCCTACCAAGAGAGGTTCTGTGATTATGAAGCTACAGCTGGTGCAAAGAGAGCGGCTCCATCAGCAGGATGACATAAACAATTGCTTCAGAGATTACTATAGTCCCCTCTATACAAGCACTCCTACTCAGTGGGAACATGAGATTGATGCTTTTTTACACCCACACTCCAAACTCTCACTCTAGAGAAAGCTGTGATCCTGGGTCATATTACCTTGCCGTCGATCAGGTCAGTGTTGAAGAATATGGCTTGGGAAAGGTGCTGGGGACATATGGGCTTCCGGTTGAATTTTATGTGGTGTATGCTGGGGCCCTCGTCTCCAAACCTCTGGAAGCTTATAAGACAGTGCACAGTTTTGACCAACTGCCGCAATCTGTGCATGAGGCACTGGATATAAACGTTTATGGACTTCTGCTGATGTTTATCGTCGATTACAAGATTCTGAGTTGTGTCCTGGAGACACGATTATTGCCCTACATGACTCAGCTGGTATACGCAGATCAATCTGGTTTCATTCCGGGCTCTAATTGCACTGATAGGACGGACGTTTTGCACTGATGGGGGATGAATCCTATGATATGCGGAAGGCAGTGGTGATGGCGGATGATATTGTGAAAGCCGTTGACAGTCTGAAGTGGCAGTTCCTTTATAAGTACTAGAAAAGATGGGGATGGATGGCGGATTTGTGAACTGGACTAGGCTGCTATATCCAGTCCCAGACCTGAGTTAAAACTGATACTGTGATATTTTAAACTGGAGGTCAAACATTTGACCTGTAGTGCCTGATACAAAGTTCATTAGAGGGGCCTGGAGGTCAGGTGCTTGTTGCACCACCGTGCCTTGTACACTGATGATAGGCTAATATTTTTGCATTATACAGCTGCAGAGATGATGGGGGTCTGTTGGTTTACTAGATAACTTTGGGGCAGTGTCGGGTTTTGGTATTAATTGGCAGAAGTGTCGCTTGTTTCCTATGACTGTGGAGCAAAGGCCAGCCCCTGTCCTGAGTGGATTGCTGTGGGAGCCTACCTGCTTGCGATACCTGGGGATACCATGGTCCATGGGATTTTCTAGATGGTAATGGGGGCACAGCTGCCCAGGCCCTTTGAGCTAATGTAGATTTGTGTAACTCCTTGTAAATGTTAGTGATGGGCTGTTTAGCTATCACTAAAATAAAAGCACTTCCCCAGGTGCTGTATTTTTCATAGTGTTGCCACTAGTGGTGCCCCATAGCATCTTTTGGGAGCTGGAATCACTCCTAATAGCTTTTATATGGTGCACAGACTACTGTAGACTGGCACTAACGAAACCACAGTGTCCAGTGTCTAGTCATGTATGACTAGAACCCCCAGATTTTGAAGCTTATTATTTAGTGGGGCAGATGCAGTGGTTCACCCACCAGACACCGAGAAAGGAGATAGGAATGTTTGTACCCCTGCCTTGGCAATTATTTCAGGTGCTTTTGAATCCCATCGGCTACCCCAGGTAGGTTCTGCTAAGCTTCATGTTTTCAAATGGTGATGGCTACGCTGCTTGCAGAAGACTTGTACACAGCTCCCAAATTCCCCAGATATACTGTTGAAATACCTGCTGGTGTTGCCCCATAGGGGTGGCTGGAGTGGGCTGACTGAATGGACAGCCGTTGGAATTGCTTGGGTGGTGGATTTGTTTTGGGTGGAGATTCTGATCTCCTTTCTGGACCTGTGGCTACAATTTGCCCTCCTAGGGAGACACTTTTTACTCCATAGGGCTTAGTCGCAGAAATTAAGACTCACTGGGGGGCTGTAGACTCACAACCCCTTACACATCAAAGCTGTCATCTGATTTGCACATCCTCAGGTACCTATAAAACAGTCAGAGGTTCCTATTGGGCGCCCAGGGGGGACATACTGGTGCCCCGGACCTGACTCAGGCAGAAAAGGGAGGAGAATTTGGGGGCCCCACTCCCTGAGACAGACTGGGTGAAAATTCTGGAAAAAGTTTCAAAGGTATCTAGGAATGTCCAGTTTGAGTTGATTAACTTCTTCTTCCTACATAGAGCGTACCGGCAGAGTGAACCGGTTCTACTGCAATGCCAGAGCTACATGCCCTAGATGTTGGGAGATGGAAGCAGAAATGTATCATATGGTTTGGTACTGCCCATTGTTGGTCTGGGAGGGGGTCTTAGGCTGTGTTTATAGAGTTACCCAGCATAATGATCTCTGCTCCCCAGGCTCATACTCATTGGGTAGGTTGCAGCACTCGTCTAAGTATAAGGTTACGTACAGGTTCAATGATTTAGCCAAGGTTCTTGTAAAACGTGAGATCACACAGAACTCTAAGGCTACTAGAGGACCTAGAGCTGAAGCCTGGCATAGAGAGCTGGTCAAGTGGGCAGACTTTGAGAGTGGAGTGTTGCACAGAGATGCAAAGCTTGGTTGTGGATCCATTGATGAAACACGAGCGTGGGAGAGATTGGTTGACTGCATGAAAGACCTGGACCCGCTGATACAGATAAACTATTCAGGGAGTAGTATCATGCAAGAAGGGAAAGAGGCTTGGGGGAGATAGGTATATTGCTGGACCCTGGAGTAGGCTGGCCATTACTCCTTCCGTATATGCATAGGGACTCTTTACTGTATAGTCAGTCCACACTGGGATTATACACCCTGCAGCACAATCCAAAGGAGTTGGCACAGCGAGGTTGGGAAAGTGTGGGAATGTTGGGGTTTCTATATGTGCTTATATGTTGGTCTGGTGGTGGTTGGATTGTATGAGCAGGCATACCATGAGGGGGGCTCTATAACCCTCATTTGTGAGATGTCTTTATCTCTGTGTTGAAAAACAATACACATTTGTGGAAAATAAAATCATAACTTTGGCCCAGCATACCTCCATAATTGCATCTGCTATCACAAACCCTCCATACAACTTCACCAAATACAACCACGCAGTAAATCATCAAGCAGAAATATCCTGCTACACTCTAGACAGTCACAAAGGGTAGGTTGCAATATCACAAGTTTCATTACAGAACACCTTTTGGAGGAACTCACTAACTTAAAAACACCCCCACTTCCATGTGGTCAGGAATGTATCCCTCCATGGAGAAACTCCACTGAAATAATCACTATTATACATACAAACAACTTCCCAAATGATTGCTGCATGCTCCTTTACACAAATACCCAATAACAATAATTGTGACATTTTATGTTGGGATGAGGTTTATTTGATTTTTTCTTCTGCTCTGTGGTAGTGCTGATGAATTCAAGTTACCTTAAATGCAGAAGACTGCTGTTTGCCCTGTGCTGTTTTCTTCCACAGTGATTTGGATGGAGCCAGCAAAAGGCAGTATTAGGTGAAGTGGAAACTGACAAAACCCACCACGTAGAACAAGCTAATGGCACTGATCTCTTCAGCTTAGTACACTATTTATAGCTACATCAGGCCTGAACAATGGCTGACTTACAATCAAACACAGGCACCATTTCTGTGCTCAGGTCACAGGAGGAGACCCTAGTCAATGAAAACTGACAATATCTACCACAGCGAATCCATAACAAGTATACCTACAACCGAGGCATGGTACTATGTGTAATTGGCAGGGATAGGATTTGTTGGGCAAATTTGTTTGGTGTTACCACATACATGCCACAAGCTCTAGATATTCCTTAAAATTTAATTGAACCTTTAGCATGTCTCTGTCTTCCAACAGTTTGAATGTTTGCTAATTCAATACAGTTTTTTAACAAAATGTTAAATAAATATTCTTTCACTGCAAATTTAATTATGAGTATCATTATAACATATTGGGCCATATTTATACTTTTTGATGCAAAACTGCGCCAACGCAGTTTTGCGTCAAAAAATTTACGGCTGGCTAACTCCATTTCTTTGTGCTGCTCGGGCGTCAAATTTATACTTTGACGCACGGCGGCACAAACCACTGGTGTGAGTCATTTGTTTTTACTCAAACCAATGCGTCACGTCGTAAAGAAAAACGACTTTAACGCAGCGAAAATGACTTTGAGACGGTTTATAATGCCGCAAACCAAATACGTGCTGTTTTTTGACACAATAGCGTTAAAAAGTGGCGCAAACACTGCAAAATGTGCTAAGGAGAGACAAAATTTATCCCAGATGCCTGGACAGATCCCAGGAAGATGACAATAGACCAGGAACCAGCCAGGAGGACCCACACAAGACCCAGGAGAGGGAGAAAAAGAAAAGAAAGTGTTGCTTCAGTGCAGAGGAGCAGGAAATTCTGGTTAAAGAGGTGACGGAACACCAGCACCAACTGTTTGTCACCTCAAAGTTGCCAATCAGTAGGAGAGAGGCAATATGGCAACAAATTGTTGACAAGATTAACAGTATGGCAAATGTATGCAGAACAGTCATCGAGTACAAGAAACAATGGCATGACTGCAAGCGCAGGACAAAGGAAAAGATGGCCAGGAACAGGAAGGCAGCACTGCAGACTGGAGGTGGGAGTCCAGCACACCAGGAGGCCCTGGACCACATGGAGGAGATGGTGGCAGCCGTCATCCCTGAGCAGATCGTCACAGGGATTCAAGGACTGGACAGCGCAGACTACCAGGAGACAACGCACATGCAGGATAAGTCGCATGGGGAATTAAAAAATTAAAATGCACTAATGTCAAATGTAAGCAGGGGGGATACTGACCACAAAATTCATGGAAGTCATCATATACATGGAGTGGCATGGGTAAAGGGGTATGGCATCGGGGCATGGCCTGCACAGAGAGAAGCTGGGGCACACCAATATACTACACCAACAACAGTCCCATGGGGGCATGCTGCCATGCCAACGATGGAGCAAAGGTAAAGCCACGCCAGGAGGGAAGGGCACAACGTAAAACTGACATCCCGTCACACGTCAGCCACTAAACCCCCTACAATAACTAGGGCCCAATTAACAACCTCTAGTCATACCGACAACTGGAATGTAACAGTGACAACAGTTGCCACTACCACCTCCGCTCTGTGTGCAGCTCAAGTAGCCAATGGCAGTAACGTCCCCATGGATCAAACACACCTAAATTAGAGGGTTGAGGATGATAACTTCAATAATCGCCTGAAACAAGACAAAGGCTCCAGTCCTGTCAAATGTGAATGCCAATAGTTGTTGTAAACATCAGCCAATGTCATCCACATTAGGATTTACACAGCACTAAGGTCACACCCATGCTGCATATGTCAGGCTCCATCCTGTGCCTGGGTCACAATGCAACATCCCAAATGTCATACTGCTCAGACAACAGCATTGAGGGGGAGGACACATGCAACTGGTCACTGACATACACCTGGACAGTCAGAGGAGTAAATAGGACAATGCTACGACTATCAGGGCAATCCAATGTACAACACATTCCCTAACATCAGCTGTACACATTACCAATGCCAACATCCATATCGTGCCAAAACAATGCTATGCATAGGATACGCTACATGTCAACTACGTATAAGTGGATGTGAAAGATCAGAGACTGGGGCAGGTCCAGATTGTTAAGTGTGGTGCCAGTGCCATCAGAACCCCCACAGCCAATGAAAGGTCTCACCATGAGAATAGATGTAGACGGAGGGTTGAGTAGGACAAGAAGGTGGCAATTCACTATTTGGCCTAAAACAAGACTAGAGGAGATGATGCTGAGAAGTCCAATAACTTAATACTTTACATGTGACATGCAGGTGGGCCATAGGCCTGGGAGAATGCCCATCTGAAAGACTAGAGCAATGAACAGGAAACAAGATCACAATGTGAAAATCATCACAAGGCAGGCATGCCACATCACAAATGCCACAACACACACACACTAATTGTACCCCATTTCATTTCAGAGTACGATGGATCTCCTGCGGATATACCTGTCCCGGAATACCCTGATGACATGGATGACGAGCTGACAAACATTCCCCAGCAGACCATCCAAGATGTCCTTGGAACCCTCCAGACCCCACCTTTAGTCACAAGGAGGAGCACAGAACAAGCAGCCATCGCAGAGGATCCACCCACCACCCCAATTGTAAGACCTGCCAGCTCCAATACAGCTGAGGACTCAGACGACACAGGCACCAGCTTTGAGACAACTGTAGTTGGGATACAGCGGGAGCTGGCCAATGAGGTGCGGGTGGGGATGCAAAATATGGCAGCCAGCCTAGAGGGGGTGCGTTCGTGCATGATGCCATTTGCAGATCAGGCAGCAGCTATGCAAGCCCTAACATCCATCCTGCAAGGACTACAAGAAACTGTCAAGGAATTCACCACTGCAGGAAGGGAGTTGCCACAACACCTCGCACCCCAAACCTTCCACTGCATGCACAAATGCAATCATGACCCCATCAGGGCCGACATGGCTGCCTACCATCATGATGTGGCTGTTATTCTTAAGAATCAGCAGATCCTCCTTGCTGCAGTACTGTCCTTAAGACCTTTACAGGTAGCAGTGACCGGGATGTCTGACTCCACGTCTTCTAACACTGAGGTGTGTGTTTGCCCTTCACAACCACCACCACCAAGGACAGAGGAGGCAACACACACATCAGAAGAAGAAGACATTGAACAGATCACCTTCACACGGAAAAGTAGCCGTAAGCACTTGCCCCTGCCACATGGCCAACTATTACCAAGGTCCAGCGCTTTGTAACATGCCAGTCTTACAACAACTGTACTCAATGACTGTTCTGCAAACCACTGTATATCTTGTCAGCCTGGCCGGTGCTTGTCTCTCTTTTACTCATTGGCAAATCCTGTCCCTCTGCACTTTCTGACACATCTCCCCAGCATGTCAAAGGCATTTTCCTTTACCACTTGTAAAGGATCACAATGGAAGATGTCACTGTAATGGACTCACAATCATGGACAATGTACATATAGCACTACAGCACTTTTCAATAAATAGCACTTACATAACAACTTTGTCTCTGTGTAATGTGACACATCAACTGTGCAGTAGATAACTGAAATGTGCCTCCTGTCAAATTACGTAGCTTGTCAATACAGCTGTCCTGAAATTATGTAGTCAGATACATTTTCACACTGGCCAGGATTGCATCATACTCTGCCCTTCCTGAGGGTAATATCTGATGAAGTGAGAAACCATACACCATCATGCTGTGTTGGACAGAATAATGCTTCCTCAAGGGATATCTAAGTCATCAAATAGTGGCAGCAAAATGTTGTCACCATGCAATACTAACACATATAACAGTGCACACAAATCTAAGCAAACACTCCAAAAACTGCATGAATGAACGTGTCTGAGTTTACATCCAAATAGGTAATCATGCTAAACAGTGTCACAAATGACCTATGTGAGTCATGAAAATGATACTACAAGAGTGCCTATGACCACACACCTTCTAAGGGTGTCCTTGAACATCACACTGCAGTCAGACCTAAAACAGTTCCCCCAATACCAAATCTGGAAGCACTGTTTGTGACTTTGAAAACATACTTATTGAAAAAAACACATTGCGATCCATATTAACTGTGATTGGTGGTTGCAACGAATGGTAGAATCTTTGCAAGGTAGCTCTGGGGTAGCTGCCAATATTATAGAAAATGATGCACAGCCCGATTTGCGTCACAAATTAACGCCTGGGTCAGGGCAGGTGTTAAAATGGGGCAAACACACCGGTATTTAATCAGAACACACAGAACAAACAGCAGAGCAGCAACAGGGAGCCATGGAGGTGATACTAATCCAGCGTGCACGCAGACGCAGAGCCCAGCAGCAACAACAGCAGCTACAACACCACCAGCAGGGACCCCAAAGGCAGCGCAGAAGGCAGGAGAGGATATTCCGCCCAAGAACAACCCTTCAGGGCCTCAGGGAACACAACATCATACAGAGGAACCGGTTGAACTGGCAGGCCATTCAGCAGCTGCTTCGCAACATTGAACACTTTGGTGACACCCAGCACCATCCCAACAGAAACCAAGCTGCTTGCTGTACTTCATATGCTGGCAAGTGGCTCTTTCCAAACAACTGGTGCCCTGGTTGGCGGAATATCACAACCATCATTCTCCGCCTTTTTGCCCAAAGTACTGGATGCCATCATTCGACTGACACCAGCCACATCTGCTTCCCTAACACACTGCAGAAGCAGCAGGAAACAAAACAGGGTTTCTACCTCATCAGTGGCTTCCCACACGTCCTGGGTGCAATCGACTGCACACATGTACGCCTTGTGCCACCTGCTGCAACTGAACACCTCTACCGCAACAGGAAGCACACACATTCCATCAACGTATCCTGGGAGTGTCCATGACTCATACATCTTCCGTCACTGCACCATCAATGAACACTTCCAGGATGGACGGTATGGCAATGGACTACTTGTTGGTAAGTACAAAAACCTACTTATATACACACTGCAAAGCAATCCTCTAGGACACACAACACATACACCACAACAGCAACATGTCAACAGGAACACACTGAGGTCGTGACATCACTAGCCATGTTTCTTAAGTCACCATTGACCCTGTCACACATCGGAAATTACTGTACAGCCTAATGTTAAGACGTCAATGAGTGTGGTTGCCTAAATGTCACCTTGCAAATTGTAAGTGTCCCAATGACCTTTACATGAATACATTGCATACATTTCAAGGTATGGGATGTCCAGGGTACTTTGATATGAACGTGTTAACAACACTTTCAATTTTAACTGTGCATGGAACTATCATCTCACCCCCAGTGAAGACACACAGACACCTGTATCACAAGTCACAATGCTAGGGAGGGCACACTGTACTGCAAATCCCAAAACATACCGCTGACAAACGGTTAGCAGACAAACACTTGTTCAGCCAAGGAAACAACACAATGCAGATGCTACATCCTACAAGCATAGGATGCCACATTAGTACACAAAAGAGTCACAGACAACACAGGACAACTACTGCCATGAAAGGTCTTTTCAATAGTGCCAGCTACATCAACATGATCCCATTCATTTTCTCTTGCAGCTGATCAGGGGTATGGCATCCAGCCATGGATTATGACACCATTTGGCAACCCAAGTTCTGCTGCAGAGCGTGCATACAACAACGCCCATAGGAGGACACGCAGCATTGTCGAGCAGACCTTCGGCATCCTCAAGTCAAGGTTCCGCTGCCTCGACATCACTGGTGGTAGCCTCCTATATTCCCCTGAGATGGTCTGTAGGATCATCCTCACATGTGCAATATTGCACAACATTTGTATCAAAAGAAACATTCCCCTCCTGGAACCAGAGCCACACATGCCTGAACAGGAGGAAGAGGAGGATGCTGGCCTGCAACAGGAGGGGGAACTACAGAACACAGCTGCTGGTATACGCAGGCGGCAACAGATTGTAAATTATTTCTTCTGAATATGATCACCTTTACCACTTTAGTTAACGAATTTAAATAAACACCTATTCTAATCACCATATCATGGTCTGGCTATTCCTTTTTGCACACCTTCATCTCTACTTATCAGAATAAGAGTGTTTGCCTCATGGAGCATTGCTGAGATACTGAGTAGGACACGGAACATCCCAGAGCTAATGTGATGCCTAACATACAATGATCACATACACACACACTCTTAATGACATATATCATTTACATATCTCCTTTGAAGGCCAATAGCAGAGGACAACAACTATTTCACACATACATGTTGACATCAAGGTCCAATGCAGCATATGGCACACAACTAAGACACCGTTACTCAATAAGGGGAAAACAAGCCTCAAACATGAGGCAGTCAATGTGCTTTGGCATCATTAACAGGAATGCCTGACCAGACCCTTGACAGCAGTTAGTCCAACTGCATCCAATATTTGCAAGGACTATCTGTGACTAGAGTTCCATAGAAGCAGAACATAGACAGCACAAGTGCCACACATATGACATGCATTGCGCACATGACATTCCATGTACATGTCAGCCCATTTCCTAACTTATTACACACCCATGCACCTGGTCACAACCCACCTGTCGGAAGAGGTCCCTGGAATACTAAGATGTGTACCCTGATAATACCTCGTCTACACACACTGACCAACATTAGCAAACCAGTGTGCTACACCCTTTCCTATGGTATGCCATTGTCATAGAACATCTGACTGCAAGGACGTCAGGTCAATTTATACACTGTCTTCTAGTTTCAAAGCCCTGTTAGTACATGTAGATTGCTTCCCCTTGTGAAAATGTCTGTTGGCCCTTAGAATGCAAGTCTCACCTACAGGATTGGTGAGAATCAGATGCAGCCCTCACCTATGATCACCTCCATGCACACCACCCATTTCAAAAAGCACTGCCCCTGATGATGCCTGGAACAGCATAGGAGTTGCCATTATGTCAAATACACCGTCAACCACTTATACTAATTAAGCCGTGTAACACAGCCACTGGGTTCATTTGTCACCTTCAAAAACACAGGACGTACACAGTTTGACATGTCAACTGTCTACTTTGTCCTCAATACAGTCTCAGTCAGACCACTGATTACGTAACTTGTCAAGTAACTGGATCCTGAATTCTGTCAGCCTGACTGGCAACTGTCTGTGCGTCACACTAAAGTATCCCTGTGTCTACATATTTGCCACACATGCGTAAGCAAACCTCCCATTCATCAGGGGGCATTGGGCATGGGCTTTTCCATGCATACCCAAATACATTGTATAGCATCATCTGCCTTTTAACTGTACCATTTGAGTTACATCCTCTTGAAAAAGCAAATTTCATGGCCCATCCCTTGTCTGGGTTGCATTTATGCATGAATGACAAAGTGTGACAGTGTCCCAGGGTCGTAGGCAGGGATTGGGTACGGGGCTTTCAGCACAAACAGCAACCTCTGATAATGTCCATGAATAATACACAAATGTCAGGACCATGACAGTTCACACACAGCATCACAGTGCGCACAACATAGTGATGGGCCGTGTGTGGTGAATAGCTGCGAGAATAAACAGCACAGAGGCTATGATGTTCCCAGATGCAGTGGGAAGTGCAGAGGCCAACCTGTGTACAAATGTTGTAATGACACCTGCTGGAACATGACACCTGAGACATTATCTCACTCAGCACACCAAGGTTGGCCTGTTGACTGTCTCATTACACGTCTTAAGTGACAGGGTGGGACCATCCACATGTTGGTTCACATGTCCACATCTACTTTTACTCACATTGATCAACCAAGGATACTCAGTAGTTACAGGAATAGCTGCCACTGACTCATGATGAGGCCTGGACCGAACTGTGACAAATTACACCCCAATCAATCTACAGGATCATCATTGGACCACACACATGAACAAGACCCCTATATGCAATTGATCACTGGAAATATGTGGACACGTGCTGTCTTGTATGCTGGTCCACCACAGCCACTTGATAGTTGGGGCTCACTTCTATGGCCTCAACTGTGGTGTCGTCATACATATGAGATTCACCCTTGTCTGTCTGTGCAAACAACATGGTACCCACTTCCTCAATGCATGTGTATGACTCACTGTGGGATTCACCAACTAGTGCCTAGGAAGCTCTTACCAATACTCTAGGACATAGGATGTAGAAAATATGGACCATTGACATGAACATGCGTCTGTCATCCATCTGGTGCATGCTATGTCACATGTGGTGTCTACGTGACCCTAAAACTTGGAAATACACTTTACGGATGTTGTTACATGTATGACTAACACATGCCCTTGCTCATTTTCAATTTGACTTGCATCTAAGGATTGGACACATGGACGTCACATTCAAACAACCATATGTACAATTATGCTTCATGTGATACACACACACTTGGCCAACCAACACATTAGTTGTCAAAGCACACACTTTAAGCCAAAGGCATTTAGGTACTGTACATATGTGCGTCACATTGCTATCCTCTCCTTATGCCAAACATGCACAATTTGTGCAGCACATATATGTAGGCCACACTTTTGACCATCTATTGCGTCAGCCAACTGTAAAAATACCGTGAAGTGTGTAGTGGATGATGTTCCGCTGCAGTATGATGTCACACTTGTGAACATACACCATCAACACCATACTGTCTTCAATTAGCCAATCTCTGATGTGTTCCAAATGTAAAATAACCAAAAAACAAGTAAAAATGCCCCAAACCAGTTAATGCACTGTAATTTTGACGTCCCTAGCGGTGTGCGTCATTTTTTGTTTACCAAAACTGTATTTGCGTCATTTTTTTTGACGCACAGGAGTGAAATTTAGCCCGCAAATACAGTTTTGGGAAACAAAAAATGACGCATAACGCGAAAAAGGCGGGACTTTTCATACAGGAAGTGATGTAATAGGATATCCTGTTTACAGATCATGTACAGTGGGTGTACTTTCACTTTCACTTTGCAGTCTATGATCCTTCTAGACTGTGTGGCTGTGTAGAGAGTGTTGTCCTGAGATTTTGTGCTGTCTGTAAAGTCCTTTTGTGAAATAAATATTGTTTGTGTATTCTGTAGTACTGTGTTTTGTCTACATTTGTCCATTTATCTTGTGTTTTTCTTGTTTGTGGGAGTCTGTTGTGGGTAGTGTTAGTTTGGGGATAGTTGTGCTCTTTTGGGGCCAGATGTAGCAAACCATTTGCGAGTCGCAAACGGCGAAAATCGCCGTTTGCGAGTCGCAAACGTGGGTTTGCTATGCAGAAATGCATATTGCGAGTCGTTACCGACTCGCAATATGCATTTCCGACTCGCAAATAGGAAGGGGTGTTCCCTTCCTATTTGCGAGTCGCAGTGGGATGCAATACCATTTGCGACCGCGTACGCGGTCGCAAATGGCATCGCAGTTACCATCCACTTCAAGTGGATGGTAACCCACTCGCAAATTGGAAGGGGTCCCCATGGGACCCCTTCCAGTTTGTGACTGGACCCAAAAATATTTTTTCAGGGCAGGGAGTGGTCCAAGCGACCACTCCCTGCTCTGAAAAAATACCGAAACTTAAGGTTTCGTTTTTTTTTAAAGTGCAGCTCGTTTTCCTGTAAGGAAAACGGGCTACACTTTAAAAAAAAAAAACTGCTTTATTTAAAAGCAGGTCACGAACATGGAGGTCTGCTGACGTCAGCAGGCCTCCATGTTAGCGAGTGCCTATACTCGCTATGGGGCCGCAATTTGCGACCCACCTCATGAATATTCATGAGGTGGGTCATTGCGACCCCATAGCGAGTTGCAGTCGGTGTCTGAGACACCGTACTGCATACGAATTTGCGAGTTGCAAATTGCAAGTCGCATGGACTCGCACTTTGCAACTCACAAATTCGTCAGTTGCTACATCTGACCCTTAGTCTTTAGGTTTACTTTTTTTTCTGTCTTTTTACCCCTACTTTCACCCTTTTCCCCTTTCTATTTCTTTTATCCCTATTCCTTATCGTCATCTATAAGTATGTCTGGTAGGCCACGTCTTGGCAGGATGGGGGAAGAGGAGTTGGGGGGCTTCATCTGGCTGGTGACGCATTTCTTGCCGCTCATGATCCAGCCAGGGGGCAGGGTCATACAGGGGTATCCGACAGAGTCGCGCAGAATCCGGTGGGGAAAGGTGCTGCATCACCTGCAGCGTGTGTATGCCAGCCAGAGGAGTGACCACTAGCTGAAGCACTGGTGGGCTGACCTCATCACCAGGGAGCAGGATCTCTTGGACCACCTGAGAATCATGATTGGTGGCACTGTTGGTGAGTACGACTTACGTTAATGTGCACGATTAAATGTTCTGTAGTGACATCAGGGGATTAGTGCAATGTCTGCCAGCTAACTTGCTGACTGTGTGTAATGCTGGGGAAATATAAGGGGATCATTGATGCACTATGGCAAGGATCACAATTGCTAGCTGTCAGTTAGCACATGCTCAGCAAACTTACAGGTTACTTTTCCATGAAGGAAATTGGTGCGGCCTTTTTGTCAGAACAGCTAACAAAATAGAAGCCAATCATGTCTATATAGGGTACTATTGACAGAGAAGTACAGATGTACCAACATTTAGGCCAACTATGTTGACGCAATTGCTAGACTGACTTTAGAATCACTACATGATATAGAAAATGAGTACTGCCTTCACGTAAATTGATAATAGCAAAGTGGCTCAGGCATATGTCTCATGTGAGTCTGGTGAGTGTGGAAGGAAAGCGTTCACAGAAGTACTATGAATGTGTGGGATTATTGTGTTTCTTGATCTTTTTGGATACATGTCAGTTCTTGATTTGAAAACATCGGGAAAAGGTGTAAGGTGCCCTCAGCTAACATCTTAAGATGTTTGTTGGAATTAGTTGAACCACAATCCAAATATGGATGGCAGTCCAAGTGTATGCACATGGCTTCACATCTCCATGGTTGGTGCAAATCACCATAGCTGGGCCACATCAATTGACTATACTGTAACAACAGGATGGCTTACAAAAAGTCCCTGCCCCTCCCTCTGTACATTGGGCCTATGTGCAATAAATGTGTCATGGCCACAAGGCATGTTTGACTGGTAATGCAGTCCTCAAGTAACCAGGCTTTGGATGTCTCTCTTTGATGCACATGATAAGACGATTACACTCCATATTTCTTAGTGCTCACCAATTATGGGGCATGTTTGCAACCACATGATAGTTAGGGCCAATGTATGTGTGCAGATATATGTGTAACTGTCACAGGAGACCCATGCTATGTACAAGTTGGCCGTGATATATCATATCCAGTACCATCATGTCTGAATGGCTGCCATTTCATTATTAAGCCTACACATTGTAAATGAATATGAAATTGTTGCACTGTGCACAGATTTTGAGCACATTTCTTCCTTCCATACCTTACAGGTAGACCGGCACCCTACACTGTGGGAGAGGTGGCGACATTTGAGGACCCCGACCACTCCAGTAAGTGTTGATATGTCTGTTATGTGTTGTGTTTGCTGGTTATGGACTCGTGTGAGTTGGACGCATAGCAAGGTGTGATGCGTTGGGCAAGCTTTTCACTTGTTCCATGAGTGGGAATGCAGTTCTCACATGTTTTGAGTTTGCCAATGCGTATCCAATGGTATCATGTAGGGATTGTAGGACATCCCTGTAGGCCCCACTGTGAGTACAGGGGATAGTCATGTGTATGACACTTGTATCACCAAGAGTCGCAATGGAAGTCAGCCCCAATTTAGTCAGCCTGTCAGACCCACATTCTCTAAGATTGGTACAGCAAATAGCTTTCCAATTGACATCTGCTTCCCTATTTACCTACGTAATTTTGAAACGGTAGGTAGAACCTCCTAGCAGCATGTACTTCCATATGTAGTGCATCAAGTCTGTGGAACCTGAGTGCAATGGCCTAGGTGTGCATGCAATTCATGATCATGGGTGTTCTAGCAACTCTGTGTCTGATGTAAGTCAGGCCTCCCTGGAAGTGTATGTTGTGTACTAAGTTCTGCATTTGCTGACATGTCTGACCCTATGAGTGCTCTAGGGTTTGCTGACTACTAATTGTAGATAGACCTTACCTGTGGTGTGTCTGTAGAGACAAACATGTGTGGAGTTTCCTATACACTCCTCAGTGTACATGTTGTTGGCAAATTATAGTTGTGTATCCACCGCCCTCCCTCAAACACAGCCATGGGTTTGTGAATGGGGTACCTAGTACTGTTGCTACCAGTATGTTACACATACATGTGAATAAGTGACGGTTTGGTTGCATACTAGTATACACACTCAGGTTTGCTACTTGGTACTATACTGGCAAGTCCAGTTACAACTTGCAGACCATGTGGCTTTAGTTTTGCTTTCCGTACACTGACATTTGTAGCCCAGCTCTTCGCGGAGGATATGCAGCATGATTCTTAGATGATAACTGTCAGAACTCAGATTGCAAGTCAAAGCCAGTTATTACCCATCTTGTAGGTTATGGATGTGCTTTGTGTGATGTGACCTTTGTAGTCTGGCCTGCCATATACTTCCTCAGGGACATTCAATGCTCTGTATTGTGATATGAGCTGTTACAAGTACAGGAGATGTAATGTCTGATTAACATGCTGTGCCGTTTCACACAATGCAGTTACTAATGTAGCATATCTGCATTTGTCTTCACAGCTGCTAACATGACTCCAGACTAGTTCCATGAATTTCAGCGCCGGGCCATGCGATACCAGCACATCCTGCTGGTGGAGTCGGGGTTCCAGAGGATGGCCCAGCGATATCGCCATGAATGGGCCTCCGGGGCATGGCGAGCCTTCCCACAGGGTGGGCCTGCTTTGCCTACCACAGCTACCCTCCACCGGTGCAGGACAGCCCACACAGACCTCCTCCACCAGTACCCAGACTGCCACTGCTCCATCTGTTGACCCTGCAGCCTTCAACAGAATGGAACATAAGATGGACAAAGTGCTGCGCAAGTTGAGCCACCTGAGCCGGGACGTGCGGCACATTAAACGGCAGGTCAAGGATATTAAGAGGACCCTCCGGAGGGCCAACCTCTAGACACTTTATTTGATGGACATGATTCCCTCGCCTCCCTCCTCTGTCCTTGTTCTTATAGTAAGTGGGCTTAGGGGGCTTAGTGTTCGGTTAGTATAGGCTGTTAGTTTAGTTAATGTTAGTGGGTATGGGGTGAGGGGCCTGCTTGTTTCTTTTTTTACTTATTACATGTGTGGGTGGGTGGGTGGATGGCAATGTTGGGGTTCTTGTGTGTAAAAAAAAAAAATACCAAAAACAAAAAATAAAAAATAAAAAAACACAAAAAAATATATATTTGTTTAGGATAGTATAGTATGTGTTTAGGTTAGTATGTGTTGTCCTCCATGTGTCCCGTCTCATAAGGGGGGTGGGGGGGGTGGATGTTTAGAACGTTTTGTTACATGTGATAAGTAAGTGTAGCTTAGGTTAGTTAGGGACAGTTGTGGGTAATGAGTAGTCAGGGTAGATTAGGGTAGCTAAGATTTTTCCTTCAGTTTCCTCATCTATGGTTAGCATTTAATAAATATTTGGTTACCCCTTAATAGTATGTGTTGAATGGTACTTGATCGTGGGTTTGGATTCAGTGTACATCAATTTGGTACTATAACATCTGTGTCCTATGCTACAAACAAATCCCAACTGAGCTGTACGATTGGCAGCTAGCCCAGAGCTACCTTGCAAAGTGTCGACTTTTGGTTGCAACCACCAATCACAGTTAATATGGATCCCAATGTGTTTCTGTTGATAAGTGTGTTTTCAAAGTCACAAACAGTGCTTCCAGACTTGATATTGGGGAAACAGTTTTAGGTCTGACTGCAGTTTGATGATCATGCACACTCTTATAAGATGAGTTCTCCTTGGCAATCTTGTATTCTTGTCTTCATGACCCTCATACATCATTTGTGACACAGTTCGGCAAGATTACATATTTGTATGTTAACTCAGACACCTTCCTTTGTGCAGTTTTTGTAGTGTTTACTTAGATTAGTGTGGCATGTTTATTGTGTTATTTTTGCATGTTGACAACATTTTGCTAACAGTATTCGATGACTTAGTTATCCCCTGAGGAAGCATTCTTCTGTCCAACACAGCATGATGGTGTATGGTTTCTCACTTCATGAGATTTGTCCCTCAGGATGGGCAGAGTATGATGCAATCATGGGCACTGTGCAGATTTCTCTGACTACATATTATCAGGACAGTTGTATTGACAAGCTAGGTAATTTGACAGTAGGCACATTTCGGTTATCTACTGCACAGTTGATATGTCACATTACCCAGAGACAGATTTGTTGTGTAAGTGCTATTTATTGAAAAGTGTTGTAGTGCTATATGTACATTGTCTATGATTGTGAGTCCATTATAGTGACATCTTACATTGTGATCCAACACAAGGGTTTACCAAAATGCTTTTGTCATGCTGGGGTTGCTGTTTCAGACAGTGCAGAGGGACAGACTTAGCCAATGAGTAGGAGAGAGACAATCACTGGGCTGGGTGACAAGATATACAGTGGTTTGCAGAACAGTGCTTGAGTACAGTTGTTTCAAGACTGGCAAGTTACAAAGCGCAGGGCCTTGGTAATAGTTGGCCATGTGGCAGGGACTAGTGCTTCCGGGTCATTTTCCTTGTGAATGTGATCTGTTCCATGTCTTCTTCTTCTGATGTGTGTGTTGCCTGCTTTGTCCTTGTGGTTGTTGGTTGTGAAGGGGCAACACACACCTCAGTGTTAGAAGACGTGGATTCAGACATCCCGGTCGCTGCTCCTGTGAAGGTCTTAAGGGCAGTACTGCAGCAAGGAGGGCATGCTGGTTCTTGAGAATAGCAGCCACAACACGATGGTAGGCAGCCAGGTCGGCCCTGAGGGGTTCAATGTTGCATTTGTGCACGTGTTGACAGGATTGCTGTTGTATGTGTTGGGTCAACTGTATTACAGCTGTGCTGATTTCCTTCGGGTTTTCTGCAGTTCCTGCAAGATAGATGTTAGAGCTTGCATAGCTGCTGCCTGATGTGCAGATGACAGCATGCACAAACGCATTCCCTCAAGGCTGGCTGCCATATTTTGCATCCCCACCCGCACCTCCTTGGCCAGCTCCCGCTGTACTCCAACTACAGTTCTCTCAAAGCTGGTGCTAGTGTCGTCTTAGTCCTCAGCTGTATTGGAGCTGGCAGGTCTTACAATTGGGGTGGTGGGTGGTTCCTCTGCGATGGCTGCTTGTTCTGTGCTCCTCCTTGTGACTGAAGGTGGGTTTTGGAGGGTTTCAAGGACCTTTTGGAATGTCTCCTGGGGAATGTTTATTGGCTCATCATCCATGTCATCAGGAAAATCTGGGACAGGCATATCGGCAGGAGATCCACCTTCCTCTGCAATGAAACAGGGTACAATTAGTGTGTCTGTGTTGTGGCAATTTTGATGTGACGTGCCTGCCTTTTGATGAATTCACTTTGTGATCTTGTTTTGTGTTAATTTCTCCAGTCCTTCAGATGGGCATTCTTCCAGGCCTATGGCCCACCTGTGTGTCACATGTATGTTATTGAGTTATCTGACTTGTCAGCCTCATCGCCTCTAGGTGTTGATTTATGCCAAATAGAGAATTGTCACCTTCTTTTCCTACTTGACCCTCCGTGTACATCCATTCTCATGGTGAGACCTTTCACTGGCTCTGGGTGTACTGATGGCCTTGGCAGCCCCAATCTCTGATCGTTCACATCCACTTAAATTTCATTGACATGTGGCATATCCTATCCATGGCAATGTTATGATCCGATATGGATGTTGACATTGGTAATGTGTCCTGCTGATTTTGGGGAATGTGTGTTACATTGGATTGCCCTGATAGTCGTATCAGTGTCCTATTTCGTCCTCTGACTGTGCAGGTGTATTTCAGTGACCAGTTACATGTGTCCCCTCCTCAATGCTGTTGTCTGAGCAGTATGACATTTGAGATGTTGCCTTGTTACCCAGGCACAGGATGGACCCTGACATATGCAGCATGGGTGTGTCCTTAGTGCTGTGTAGCTCACATTGTTGTTTACATTGGCTGATTTTTGTGACAACTATGTGCATTGACATTTGAGAGTACTGGGGTCTTTGTCTTGTTTCTGGGGATTGTTGCAGTTGTCATCCTCACCCCCTAATTTAGGTGTGTATGATCCATGGGGAGGTTACTGCCATTGGCTACTTGAGCTGCACACAGAGCAGAGGTGATAGTGGTAACTGTTGTCGCAGTTACATTGCAGTTGTCGGTATGGCTAGACGATTGCTAATAGGGCCCTAGTTAATGTAGGGGTATGTTGGCTGACGTGTGCCAGGATGTCAGTTTGACGTAGTGGCCTTCCCTCCTGTTGCGGCTTTCCCTTTGCTCCATCGTTGGCATGACAGCATGCCCCCATGGGACTGTTGTTGGTGTAGTGTAATGGTGTGCCCCAGCTTCTGTCTGTGCAGGCTATGCCCCCATGCCGTGCCCCTTTACCCATGCCACTCCATGTATATGATGACTTACATGCAATGTGTAGTAGGTATTCCCCCCCCAGTTGCAGTTGACATTAGTGCATTTCAATTCCCCATGCGACTTACCCTGCATGTGCGTTGTTTCCTGGTAGTCTGCGCTGTCCTGTCCTTGAATCCCTGTGACAATCTCCTCAGGGATGACGGCTGCGATCATCTCCTCCATGTGGTCCAGGGCCTCCTGGTGTGCTGGACTCCCACCTCCAGTCTGCAATGCTGCCTTCCTGCTCCTGGCCATCTTTTCCTTTGTCCTGCGCTTGCAGTCATGCCAGCGTTTCTTGCACTCGATGACTGTTCTGCGTACTTCAGCCACACTGTTAATCTTGTCGACAATTTGTTGCCATATTGCCTTTCTCCTACTGATTGGCAACTTTGATGTGGCAAACAGTTGGTGCTGGTGTTCCGTCACCTCTTTAACCAGAATTTCCTGCTCCTCTGCACTAAAGCGTCACTTTCTTTTCTTCTTAAATGTGTCCTGGTTCTTGTGTGGGTCCTCCTGGCTAGTTCTTGGTCTGCTGTCATCTTCCTGGGATCTGTAATGGCATCTGGGATCCATTTTGGCTCTCCTTTGGTGAAATGGCTGTGCTCGATGTTTTTTTTACGCTATTTCGTCAAAAAAAACGGCGCATATCCGGTTTGCGGTGTCGTAAATCGACCCACAGTCATTTCCGCTGCGTTAACATCATTTTCCTTTACGACTTGACGCCGCGGTGTGCATCAAAAATAATGACTCCCACCTGTTGTTTGCGCCGCCGTGCGTCAAAGTATAAATATGACGCCCGCATGGCGCACCAAAATGGCGTTAGCCGGCGGTAATATTTTTGACGCAAAACTGCGCCGGCGCAGTTTTGCGTCAAAAAGTATAAATATGGGCCTAAATGTTTAACTTGCATTCCACATGTCCAAAACATTGCCTGCGGACATATGAATAAATCTGCTACTTTTACTACAGAGAATTTAAATGTGCACATTACTCTGAATTGTACTCACCAACAGGGCCACCAATCACAATCCCCAGGTGGTCCAGCAGGTCTTGCTCCCTGGCAACCAGGTCAGCCTAATGGTGTTTTAGCTGGTGGTCGTTGCGCGCTGTGTTATATATTCTTTTAAGATGGTACAAGACCTTTGCCCACCAGAGCCTCCTTGCCTCTGTGTGATATCCCTGTATCACCCGGCCACCTGCTTCTATCATTAATTGGAAGACGTGGCACACCAGCCAAATAAATCATCCCAGCTCCTCCTCCCCAATCTACCAAGGCGTGGCCTACAGAACATGCTTGAAAAAAAAAAGAAGGAATTAAGGGGTACAGAGGATAATGAAGGGAAAGGAGGAGAGGGAAATGAAAAGTAAAGAACACTACAACAGCCCAACTATCCCAAAACTAACACTACCCACAACAGACTCCCAACAGTACAAAGACAAAATTAGACACCAGAAATGGCAAAAATACACTTACACAGGATACCACAGACACTTAGGAAACACCAAAAGACAATATCAAGAGCACACAGGAGACAAATTTACAATATTCACAGAGAGACAAGTCCAAACAGCCACACAGTCAAGAAAAATCACAGACTGCAAAGTGAAAGTGAAAGTACACCTACTGTACCAATTCTGTAAACAGGACATCCTATTCCATCACGTGCCGCCTCAAATGCGGTGCGTTTTTATTCTTATGCATCAAAATATTATAACGCTTACAGTGTGTGCGTCATTTATTTGTACGCACATGCTTCGAAATTACCCCGCATCCACATTTCCAAATATTTTTCATAGTTAACCAATTTCATGGGGTAAAGTGTGGGAATTACCGCTCAGGGCCAATAGATGTATCATGGCAGTGAGCGTCATTTTGTGACGCATATGCAGCATTTTATGACGCTTGTGCATCTTCTTTGATGCGTATGCGTCAAAATTTCTGTCTTTTACTGTGTTTGGGTCATTTCTCAATTTTATTAGTACATGATAGGTGTGACTATTCAGCGATAGGCTGTATGCATCTACATTGTGAATTCCAGTGTATGGGCACATGAGGCAGATCATCTACTGCGGACCATGATCCTCTAGTTGTTGTACTGGATTTGCACTCTTTACTGATGCAATAGATGCCCAAAAGTGTGGAATACAAAGTGGTATTACCCAGTTTGAGCAGGTTGTGCGTCAATAGAGGATAGCAAGGCTACGCAACTCAATACAGTAACTCATTGCCTGTGTGTCAATGTGTGTGAATTGGCTTTTACAAATGTTGTTGTCCCACTGTGTTAACATCACAAGATGTGTTTTCTTAAATGTGCTTGTATGCATGTGTTGTCAATGTGGCCAACCATCAGATGCTATTCAGTGTGGAAATGAGAAAGGAAATGTGTTTGTCATACACGTAGCAACAAATGCTGTGTGAACTACCCAGATTTTTGGGACACAAGCATCTCCAATGACAAACCATGCACATGATAGATGGAAGATGGTTGATCATGGCAATGCTCCAAGACTAGGCCATCACAATTCCTGGAATGTTGGATACCACTTCCTGGGCACTTGTTTATATATTACCCATGAGTCAGGCATTTGAAAATGCTATGTGGGTACGGTGTTTATGACACTGAGTCCCAAAACCAATCCACAAATGTAATGTCACTCCACAGTCTGAGTAGTATAAATGACCTATGTTTCTCCTGTGGCAGTGGAGGACCAGCAGACCAAGCAGCACGTGTTCACATATTTCCAGTGGTTAATTGCACAAAGGTGTCCAGTTCAAGTGTGTGGGCCAATGTGTAGCCTGTATCATTATTGGGATCCATGTTGTCACAGTTACGTGCAGGTCTTATCATGAGTCTGTGGAGCCATTCCATGGATTAACAAAGTATCCTTCACAGCTGAATTGAACGAAAGCCAAAGAGTAATAGACAACACACATGGGGATAGTCCAGCTATGGTACTGCAGATGTTTTATGAGCCTGACAACAGGGCAACCTTGGTGTCCTCACAAAGTTAATGAATCTGTCATTTTAAACCATCAGGTTTCCTCACAACATTTGTACACAGGGTGGCCTCTAAAATACCCACTGCATCCGGGAACATCAGTGCCTCTGTGCTTATTCATCTCACAGCTATTCACCATGCAAGCCCCATCAATATTTTGCGATGTGAACCAGTGTGTGGACCGTCAGCGTACAAGCATGTGTTGACATTTCATCCACATTATCTAACGTTGTTTGTTGTGCTGGAGGCACCATATCCAATCCATGCATACAGCCATGGTACACTGTCACTATTTGTCACTCATGCATACATGAATCCCAGACAAGGGATGGGCCATGATTAGTCTATTTGAAGACAAGTTCCACCCCATGATACGGTAAGTAAACTGATTATGCTATACAATGTATTGAAGTATTCATTGTAGACCTTCCTGACACAATACCCCAGAAGGAGAGTGAGGGCATGGAAAGCAACTATGAGACAAATGTAGCCACAGGGAACCTTTATGGTAACGCAAAGATAGGAACCAGTCAGGCTAACAGGATGCACGGTCAATCAGGACCAAAAATGAACAAGGCAAATACCATTGAGCAGACTGATATTGGTCAAAGGTGGAACAACACTGTGGAAAATGTAAACTGTTTATGTATGGCATACATACTAAAGAGGGAGGCACTCTGGAGTCAGAATGTGAGTCTGGATGTGTGTAGATGAGGAATTATCATGGTACAAATAGTCCATTTCCAGCGCCTCCTCAAGAAGGGTGGGGAGAGACAGAGAACATGGCTGTGACAGGACTTATGACCGGGGATGGCATGTGCAGGGGATGTCTTGTGAGCAATGCTAGTCATACCTGGGGCACTTGTGCTCTCCATTTGCTGCTTACATGGATTTCTTGTCACACATACTCCTTGCAAAGATAGCTGATGTCACACTTACTGCTGTCAAGGGTCTGGTCATACCTTCTGGTTACCAGTGCTATAGCACATCCACTGCCTCATGTATGAGGCATTTTTTCCTTAGTGAATGATGGTGTCTTAGTTGTGTGCCATATGCTGCAATGAACCATTTTGCCAACATGTATGTGTGAAATAGCTGTGGTCCTCTGCTATTGCCCTTCAAATGTGAAATGGACAGGAAATATGTCATTTACAGTGTGTTTGAAGTTGGGTGTACATTCATACCCATCAAATGTGATGTGGAATTTTTCTGTATCCTATTATGTAGTCCTGCTCCATGAGGCTACAATCTGATTATGAATCTTAGGGATGATGTGATGCAAAAATGATTACCCAGATCATGATATAGTGATTAGAATAGGTGTTTAATGACATATGGTAAGACAGTGGTGATGGTGACTATAGTTAAAAGATGTTTTGGACTATGTGTTATCTCCGACACAATCCTGCAGCTGTGTTTGGATGGTCCCCCTCATGTTGATGGACAATGTCCTCCTCTTCCTCCTCTTCAGCCATTTGTGGGTCTGGTTCATAGAGGGGAATGTTCCTCCTTACACAAATGTTGTGCAGCATGGCACAGGTCAAAATGATCTTGCAGACCATTTCTGGTGAGTATAGGAGGCTGCCTCCGGTGATGTTGAGGCACCTGAATTTTGACTTCAGGATGCCAAAAGTCCTCTCCACTATAGTGCGTGTACTCCGATGTGCCTCATTATAGGCACGCTCTGCTGCTGTGCTTGGGTTTGCAAATGGGGTCATGATCCATGGCTGGATCCCATACCGCTGATCAGCTGAAAGAGAAAATGAGTGAGAAAATGTTGATGTTGCTTGCACCATGATTATCACTTTGCATGGCAGTTGTTATCTTGTGTTGTCTGTGACTCATCGCTGTTTGTGTTATTGTGTGGAATCCTAGGCTTCTAGGATGTACCATCAGCATTGGGTTGTTCCATTATCTGAACTTGTGTTTGGGTGATTGATCGGATGTCAGCAGTAGTTTTGTAGAGTTGCAGTACATTGTGTACTCCCATGCATTATGTCATGTGAAAGATGTGTCTTAACTGGGGGTGACATGATACTTCCATACACAGAATCAATTCCACAGTGGTGGTAACACAGTTGCATCTATATGGCCTGGACATCCCATCCAATTTAACATATGCAAAAGAATTTGTTAAACATCAGTGAGGCCCTTTGATTTGGCAAGGTGGCAATGTACAACACATGTCCATAAGTTGTCAGCACTGACGTGTTGACAATTGACTATGCACAAATATCCCATGTGTGACACCTTCTCTGCAGACCTATTTCTCTGCCCTTGCCGAGTCGACTCATGTTCAAATGTGTACCTATTCTACTGAACCTGTTCCAGTTCAGCTGGCTAACTTGGTTGTGAGATTGTTGTTTAGAGTGTCAGAAGATCCATATGCCTGTATATCTGTTGTGTGTGTGTGAAATTGTCTCAATCTGTATGTGTAGGGATGTGCACTTTCAATATTGTCACATCAATGTTTGTTCTTAGCACAGTCCACTTGCTTATTTGTAGTGGGCAATGTCAGAGCAGGAGTGATGTGAGATATTGGTACAGCCTCATTGATTCAATGTCACCTTCATTGTAGTCATCATCATCATGCTATGTGTCTCATGGTGTTTGACCTACAACAAAACACATTGCACACACCTTACACAGTACTTATTGGTTGGAAGGGTGTTTAATTGAGTGTTATTGATGTGATATTGACAGATTCATCTTCCAAGTTGTACTGCCAGATAAGGCCATGTCAATATCATTGAGTTGTTTTAAAATTGTTCCCTTGTGTCTGTGGAGTGGCATCTGTTGGTATTTGGAACTGTCATTTGTCCATAGGTGTGTATCCCATTGGGTCAGGATATCAATCATGACTAGCGGTGTCACAAGCTCAGTGTCTTCCGGGCCACGTCAATGTACTGGTGCATGTGTTGGGTGTCCTACAGGGTTGCTTTGCTGTGTGTATATAAGTAGGTTTCTGTACTTACCAACAAGTAGGCCATTTCCATATCATCCATCCTGGAAGTGTTGATTGATGTTACAGTGGCAGAAGATGAATGAATCATGTACACTCCCAGAATACTTTGCCACGATGTTGGTGACAAATTCCTGGTGATCGACAATGGCCTGCACATTGATGGAGTGTGTGTGCTTCCTGTTGCAGTATAGATGTTCAGTTGCAGCAGGTGGCACAATGCATACATGTGTGCAGTCAATGGCACCAACCATGTGTGGGAAGCCGTTGATTTGGTAGAAGACCTGTTTGGTCTCCTGCTGCTACTGCTGTGTGTTGGGGAAGCTGATATGACGGGGTGTGAGGGAGATGATGGCATCCAATACCTTGGGTAGGAAGGAAGAGAATGAGGGCTGTGAGATCCCGGCAACCAGGGCACCAGTGGTTTGAAAAGAGCCACTTGCCAACATGTGAAGGACAGCTAGCATCTTGGTTTCTGGTTGAATGGTGTGGGGTGTCTGCAAGCTGGGTGCCAACTGTGGCTCAATGTTGTGCAGCAGCTGCTGAATGGCTTGACCGTTGAGTCTGAACCTCTGGATGATGTCTTGTTGCCGGAGTCCCAGTATGGTTGCCCTGCTGCGGAATATCTTCTCTGCCTTCGGCGTTGCCATTGGCGTCCCTGCTGGTGTTGTGGAAGCTACTGTTGTTGGTCCTATGCTCTGCGTCTGCGTGCATGCTGGATGAAAAGCACCTCCATGTCTTCCTTTTAGAGCTCTGCTGTTGCTTCTGTGTGTTTTCATTATGTACTGTTGCGTTTGCCCCCTTTTAATGCCTGCCCTGACCCAGGCGTTAATTTTTCTACGCAAATCGGGCTGTGCGTCATTTTCTCTCTCTATGAATATTGTGTGAGTTGTAGGAGGCTGGCCTGGCTTGTAGTGGGTACCAGAGGTACTTACACCTTGTGCCAGGTCCAGTTATCCCTTATTAGCGTAGAATAGGTTTTTCTAGCAGCTTAGGCTGATAGAAGGTAGCTATGCCAAAGCAGGTTAGGCTGAACTAGGAGACATGTAAAGCTCCTACTATACCACTGGTGTCATATGCACAATATCATAAGAAAACACAATACACAGAGTTACTAAAAATAAAGGTACTTTATTGTTATGACAATATGACAAAAGTATCTCAGTGAGTACTCTCATTATGAGGATAAGTTATATACACAAGATATATGTACACAAACCAAAATTAGGTAAGTAATAGCAAAAAAAGTAATGCAAACAGTGTAGAATTACAATAGATTGCGCTAGGAGCACATAGGTATAGGGGCAACACAAACCATATACTCCAAAAGTGGAATGAGAACCACGAATGGACCCCAAACCTATGTGAGCTTGTAGAGGGTCGCTGGGACTGTAAGAAAGCAGTGAGGGTTAGAAAAATACCCCACCCCAAGACCCTGAAAAGTAGGTGTAAAATGCACCTACTACCCCCAGAGATCACAGAAGTCGTGATAGGGGGATTCTGCAGGAAGAACAAACACCAGCAATGCAACAACAGTGGATTTCCAGACCTGAGTACCTGTAGGACAAGGGGACCAAGTCCAATAGTCGAGACAGTGTCGAGAGTGGGCAGGAGCCAAGGAAATGCCAGCTGAAGATGCAGGGAAGCTGCCACCGGTTGGAAGAAGCTTGGAGTTCTGCAAGAAAGAAGAGGACTAGGGACTTCTCCTTTGGAAGATGGATGTCCCACGTCGCGATGAAGCTTGCAGAGGTATTACCAAGCAGAAAGACCACAACCAAGCCTTGCTAGCTGCAAGGGTCGTGGTAGAGGTTTGTGGGTGCTGCTGTGGCCCAGGAGGGACCAGGATGTCGCCACTTGGAGGAGGAGACAAAGGGGGCACCAAGCAACTCAGGGAGCCCTCACAGAAGCAGGCAGCACCCGCAAGAGTACTCTAACAGGCACTTAGAAGAGAAGTGAACTGGAGTCCATGCGAAGTCACAAAAGGGAGTCCCACGACGCCGGAGGACAACTCAGAAGGTTGTGCACTGCAGGAAGGAGTGTCGGGGACCCAGGCTTGGCTGTGCACGAAGAAAATCCTGGAAGAGTGCACAGGAGCCGGAGCAGCTGCAAATCACGTGGTACACAGCTTTGAAGTCTAGCGTGGGGAGGCAAGGACTTACCTCCACCAAATTTGGACTGAAGAGTCACTGGACTGTGGGAGTCACTTGGACAGAGTCGCTGTGTTCCAGGGACCACACTCGTCAGATGAGAGGGGACCCAGAAGACCAGTGATGCAGTCTTTTGATGCCTGCGTTAGCAGGGGGAAGATTCCGTTGACCCACAGGAGATTTCTTTGGAGCTTCTGGTGCAGGGTGAAGGCAGGCTACCCCCAGAGCATGCATCACCTGGAAACAGTCGAGAAAGCCGGCAGGATTAGGTGCTACAATGTTGCTGGTAGTCGTCTTGCTACTTTGTTGCAGTTTTGCAGGCGTCCTGGAGCAGTCAGCGGTCGATCCTTTGGCAGAAGGTGAAGAGGGAGATGCAGAGGAACTCTGGTGAGCTCTTGCATTCATTATCTGAAGAATTCCACAAAGCAGAGACCCTAAATAGCCAGAAAAGGAGGTTTGCACTGGCCACTCAGAGCAGTCCAGTGTGCCCCCAACACCTCTGTTTCCAAGATGGCAGAGGCCTGGGACACACTGGAGGAGCTCTGGGCACCTCCCCTGGGAGGTGCAGGTCAGGGGAGTAGTCACTCCCCTTTCCTTTGTCCAGTTTCGTGCCAGAGCAGGGCTGGGCGATCCCTGAACCGGTGTAGACTGGCTTATGCAGAGATGGGCACCATCTGTGCCCTTCAAAGCATTTCCAGAGGCTGGGGAGGCTAATCCTCCCCAGCCTTCACACCTATTTCCAAAGGGAGAGGGTGTAACACCCTCTCTTAGAGGAAATCCTTTAATCTGCCTTCCTGGGCCAGGGCTGCCTGGACCACAGGAGGGCAGAAACCTGTCTGAGGGGTTGGCAGCAGCAGCAGCTGCAGCGGAGACCCCGGAAAGGCAGTTTGGCAGTACCCGGGTACTGTGCTAGAGACCCGGGGGATCATGGAATTGTCCCCCCAATACCAGTATGGTATTGGGGGGCCAATTCCATGATCTTAGACATGTTACATGGCCATGTTCGGTGTTACCTTTGTGACGCTACACATAGGTAGTGACCTATGTGTAGTGCACGTGTGTAATTGTGTCCCCGCACTCACAAAGTCCGGGTAATTTGCCCTGAACGATGTGGGGGCACCTTGGATAGTGTCAGGGTGCCCACACACTAAGTAATTTGCACCCAACCTTCACCAGGTGAAGGTTAGACATATAGGTGACTTATAAGTTACTTAAGTGCAGTGGTAAATGGCTGTAAAATAACGTGGACGTTATTTCACGCAGGCTGCACTGGCAGGCCTGTGTAAGAATTGTCAGAGCTCCCTATGTGTGGCAAAATAAATGCTGCAGCCCATAGGGATCTCCTGGAACCCCAATACCCTGGTTACCTCAGTACCATATACTAGGGAATTATATGGGTGTACCAGTATGCCAATGTGAATTGGTAAATTTAGTCACTAGCCTGTTAGTGACAAATTTGGAAAGCAGAGAGAGCATAACCACTGAGGTTCTGGTTAGCAGAGCCTCAGTGAGACAGTTAGGCATCACACAGGGGACACATACAGGGCACATACTTATGAGCACTGGGGCCCTGCCTGGCAGGGTCCCAGTGACACATAGACTAAAACAACATAATACAGTGAAATATGGGGGTAACATGCCAGGCAAGATGGTACTTTCCTACATGAGTGCACTATACTCGATACCTGATACAAATGCAATCTAATTTCATAACATTTTAATTTTGGAGAAAATGGTTAAACAATAATTTCGAGTATAGTGCACTCACACAATATTCATCACTTCACCATAAACATGGCATTTCAAAGGACAGTAGCTTTTAATAACTAATACACAATTAAGAAAACTTTATTCTGAATTAACTTTCGGTATTATAAATAATGCTTCACTTCGGGTCATGGCTGGATATTTCCTGAATACTGAAAAGGTAAAAAATTTTCCTCTCATCCAGTAAAAGCATGCAGTTTAAATATAGATTAATTACGCTGAATTTAAATGTAAATTCACACATGCAACATTCACTATTCATACTAATTCTACCTCTGAGGTGGCATATTCTACATACCGATCGATTCCAATGCGGATTTCAGAATTTGGTTCAGGACACATTTTAAAAAAATCGTATTTATTCAAAGTTCCAGTACTACAGCACAAACACGAAAAACTAGAGAAAAGGAAAACAATCCTCTGGTATGAACCCCCCATCACATTTCCGTTCCGTAGTATCAAATCAAAAAGTCGCTGCACTTACATTAATAACTAAAGCACCCAGATCAGAGGCAGAGAGCAGCCTCAGGTCTTAGTGCTTGTTTATACGTCCCCTTATTGTATAAGACTGCAGTGTTCCTTGTTTACAACCACTACTCTTCTGCAGTGCACAAAGACTACCGCAGATAAAAACACTGTTCACGTTGGTGTCAATCATGTTCTCCATATAGAAGTAAGTTTGCCCAGTTTCCTTTATAATATTCGTCAAATGGCCCCCGAATGTCTTTAGACCTGTTTGAATTCCATAACTTTGTAGAATACACATCAGTGTTCCATTTGCACCTAATTGCATCTCGGATCCAGTTAACCATTTTCCAGGAGACCCCCTCACCCACTTCAATACCATTTGTCTCTGCTAATAACAACAATAGTGATGTCAGTCGATGAATGAGTGTATGGACATCTGCCACAGATCCCAAAAGTATGACCAGGGGCGTAACCATCATGCTATAGAATAGTATATTGATGACCTCCACGTCAACAGCCTGCCAAAAGACAGGAACAACTGGATTTTCCCAAGCCATGTGTATAAATCTTGTATCTGGGGCACACCTCAGGAGTCATTCTTTATAGCTTCTCAGGTGTTATACATTTGTACATAGAAATGATTGCATAGTCATTTATATATTCATTCTCCCGTTCCCTCCACTCTAATGGTAGGTCTAAAGTCATAGGCTCCCCAGGGTAAGAGGGAAATATTGCTTTCACAGATTTCACAATCATAAATACACAAATACATCTGATGGGCTGCTATGAATTAATATTTTGAAGTGTGTCAAGGCTATGAACATTTGGTTTTGATATAGCTGCCTATTTTTGTCAAGGTTTGCATCTTTAAAGTATAAATCATAGTCTGATCGACTGTCATAGAAAGTGTAGGATTGTTCAGAAGGGGCACCTCTTGAGATTTTAAACCAGCAACCCGACTTTCCTACATTCCCCAAGCACTTACTGTGTGCAACACCATCGACATATCTCACCCCCCACACTAGAAAGCCTTTTATATGGAACAGCAGCTAATGTTTCCAGTTTAACAGCTTTCGCTTCAGCCATAACATGCTGTAAGAAGAGAAGGTGCCAATATGCGGCATAATGCATATGTGCCACAAAGTGGTATAGTTCGAAGTCTGGCACAGTGATGCTGCCTCTATCGTATGGCAATTTTAAGGTTGTCCATTTAATGCGTGGATTTCTCCCATCGTAAACTAATTTAGATCAATGACCTACAAATATTGAGAAGACAAATTGATGCTATTAGATAGGGTTATTAGAAAAAAACAGGTATAAGAAATTCTGTACCATTTTAATAGGGTAGCTGTGAGTTCACTGACAATACCGTGGTAAAAATATTGCTTACAAAAATATAGGCCCTCATTACAACATTGGCGGTAAAAGGCGCTTACCGCCGTGCAGAAGACTGCCAATACACCGCCGCGGCGGCGGGAGCCCGCCACAGCTATTATGACACACATCACGGAATCCGCCGAAATTCAGACACCCACACAATACCGCCACACCAAAGGTCAGCGATAAACATGCGGAAACAAAACCTCCACCTCCACGCCAATAGAAACACGCCCATGCCATTACGACCCACGAATCCACGCAGCGGTCTTTCAACCGCAGTATTCCATTGGCGGTACACACCACTGCGCTCAAAATACACACACAGCTCCAAAACACCGCCACATTGGACAAATCCAAATACACACACCTGATACACATACAAACAACACTCCCACACACCCAACACAATATAAAACACACACCCACATCACCCACAAACCCCTACGACCCAAATTTAGAGAGAAGGCCATAGAGAGACAGCACAGAATAGAGAACCCCATCACACAGAGGCACACTACACCATCACCCACACAACATCCACGCACAAAACACCACATACCACTACACTCACCACACTCATCACCACATACACCACCCCACACCTCACACACACCACCCCATGTCACGCCAAAGACAGCCCCGCTTCTCCGAGGAGGAGCTCAGGGTCATGGTGGAGGAAATCCTACATGTAGAGCCACAGCTATTTGGATCACAGGTACAGCACACATCCATAGCCAGGAAGATGGAGCTATGGCAAAGAATAGTCGACAGGGTCAACGCTGTGGGACAGCACCCAAGAAATAGGGAGGACATCAGGAAGAGGTGGAACGACCTACGGGGGAAGGTGCGTTCCACGGTATCCAGGCACCACATCGCGGTACAGCGGACTGGCGGCGGACCCCCACCTCCTCCCCCACAACTAACAACATGGGAGGAGCAAGTCTTGTCCATCTTGCATCCTGAGGGCCTCGGAGGAGTCGTTGGAGGAACGGACACTGGTAAGTCAAATCTTAACCATCATATCCCCCACCCTACCTGCATGCTATCACACACCCCACCCTCACACCCTCCCCTAGCACCCAAACTCCTCACTAATCTACCCATAACACCAACCACCCATCCCAACCCCAAGACCTGCATGACACAACTAAGCATGGATACCCATCACTAAAGCATGCCCACTGCACAGACCCAGAACAACCCCCAACCATCAGCACACAAGCCCCCACACAGGAATGCCTGCACTGGTGTACACACACACCCAACCATTGCACACCATGAAACACACTCATGCAACAATCATGTACTTATACCCCCGCAGGAACCCGAAGGAACGTCACCACACCAGAGGGTCCAGACAACACCACTCCACTCCCAGAAGAGGCCCACAGTGACGACAGCAGCTCTGCCCTACTGGATCTTGATGACCAGCCCGGACCATCGTGGGCCTCAGGACAGTCGGTTCCCCTTGCCCAGCCACAGCCCAACACCAAGCTGCCACCCTCTGGTAACACCAGCACAGCACCCACCCAGCGGGCCCATACCTCCGTCCCCAGGACAGGTCAATCAGCGGTGTGTCCACCACTACAGGGCACCCAGGGTAACCCACCACCCCAACAACAACAGGGACCTGGGGGCAGTGGTAGTGGGCACACGGTCCAGGGGACGGAGGCACAGGAACACAGGGGAACTGGGAGGGCTGCTGTGCGACAGAGGGAGGACAGGCCAAGGGAACCAACTCTCAACGAGGCCCTCTCCTCCATCATGGGAGCATACCACCACTCCCAGGAGACGATGGCAACGGTCCTGGACAAGTTGCAGGAGACCCTGCGTCTGCAGGAGGAGCAGTATTTGGAGTTCAGGGAGGAGCTCAGGAACATCGGCTCCGCCCTGGGCACCATCGTAGGGGTGCTGACGGACATTCAAAAGACCTTGAGGGACACCGTGGCACTCCAAAGGGCCCCTGACACTAGCCAGGACGATGAAATGCCTACCACCTCTGCCGGCTCTAGTGGACAGGATGCCCCGCCACAGGACCACCACACCAGCACCCCACCCCCTGCAGACGGACAACCACCACGAAAGCGGGCCCTGAGATCCAGGCACAGGACAGAGCAAGATGGCAAGACCCCCGCCAGGAAATAAGACTACCCTGATTGTTCCCCCACTGTCCCACTTTGTTACCCTGTACAGATTGGAACTGCCCCAGCTCCACTTCCAATGGCCAGATGTGCAATGTACCTGTGAGACTAATAGACTGGACTCTGCCTTGGACATTCTACCACCATAACCCATCCCCATTTCACAACCCCCCTTCATTTTTTTAGCACTTAAATAAACACCCTTGAAACACTAATAAAACTGGAGTCAGTCTATGATTTTGAACTTTGAATTGTCAATTACAGTGTCAAAATGGGTTACCCTTTGGAAGGCAAACATACCAATGTCACACATCACAAGCCCTTCGAGGGTGCAAGCTGTTGACACGTAGGTTACCACATTTGTGAAACTGAAATGGAAGGGGACAACTCAGTTAACAAATAGTGAGTGAAATGTAAGTACAGGATAGAGGTAGAGGTGTGAAAATTAATGTAATGTTAAACCTGAAAAAGTACTCACCTGTGTTTCACTGGAAATATTGCTGTATGACTGACTCTCTGTTGTCGTTTTCTTCTTCCTCAGCTTCATCCTCATCACTGTCCACAGGCTCCGCAGGCTCCACCGCTGCTACAACACCGTCATCTGGATCATCCTCCTGCAGAAAAGGCACCTGGCGTCGCGATGCCAAATTATGGAGCATGGAGCAGGCGATGATGATGTCACACACCTTCTTCGGTGAGTAGAATAGGGACCCACCTGTCATATGGAGGCACCTGAACCTGGCCTTAAGAAGGCCGAAGGTCCGCTCGATTACCCTCCTAGTCCGCCCATGGGCCTCATTGTACCGTTCCTCTGCCCTGGTCCTGGGATTCCTCACTGGGGTCAATAGCCACGAAAGGTTGGGGTAACCAGAGTCCCCCAATAGCCATACACGGTGCCTCTGGAGTTCACCCATCATATCAGGGATGCTGCTATTCCGCAGGATGTAGGTGTCATGCACAGAGCCAGGGAACATTGCATTTACCTGCGAGATGTACTGGTCTGCCAAACAGACCATCTGGACATTCATCGAATGATAACTCTTCCTGTTCCTGTACACCTGTTCACTCCTGCGGGGGGGGGACCAGAGCTACAGCTATGACGTTGGGGATATGTCCAAGGGCATAGAAGTCACCTTTCACTGTAGGCAAATCCTCCACCTCAGGGAAAATGATGTATCTCCTTACGTGTTTCAGCAGGGCAGACAACACTCTGGACAAAACGTTGGAAAACATGGGCTAGGACATCCCTGATGCCATGGCCACAGTAGTCTGAAATGACCCACTTTGCAGGAAATGGAGCACTGACAGCACCTGCACGTCAGGGGGGATTCCAGTCGGATGGCGGATTGGTGACATCAGGTCTGGCTCCAACTGGGTACATAGTTGCTGGATTGTGGCACGGTCAAACCGGTAGGTCACGATCAAATGTCTCTCTTCCATTGTCAACAGGTCCACCAGCGGTTGGTACACCGGCGGATTCCGCCATCTTCCCATATGTCCCAACTGACGGTGCCTAAGAAGGACAACAGCGAAGAATCAGTCACCATTCCTCCAGGTATGTACCCACAGTCACACACAAGACTACAACAGACAATTAACCCTTCCTGGATATGTTTTGAGTGTAGGCCTCGGTATGTGTGACGCAGTGGTAAATGAAGCCATGTGGGCCCCTGTAATGGCGGCTGCCTGACCTCTAAACTGGGACAATGGAATTGTGGGGTAACTGCGCTGGCGTTGGACACCGTCGCGGTAGGCGGTCGTAGACCGCGGCGCAATGCTGCATTGGTTAACATTGGACCCTATGGGTCCCAGGAGCCAATGAACAGGTGCGCCGGTGGTGATGATGCGCACCGCCGCGGACGTCACCGCCATTTTCTATCTGTTCAATCACTAGATACCTAACCTTCGACAGGAGAGGACCTACACTGCTAGTGCTGCTGTGACCTCGGTCTGGAAGCGACGATGGCTGCTGCATCTGGGGAAAGGGCCCCTGCCTTCACTGCACAGGAGTTGGAGAAACTTGTGGATGGGGTCCTCCCCCAGTACACGCTACTCTACGGTCCTCCAGACTAACAGGTTAGTACACAGGGAGCACGTTGTATGGGCTAGGCCTGGGTGGAGGGGGCTGGGTGGAAGAGGGAAGGGGGCAGAGTTCTAAGAACAGAAATGCATGGGGATGAATGGGCCACATGGCCAGAGTTGGGAGGGTGCCACTCACATTGACGGTGCAGTAGGTAATGACTGTTCCTCTTTCCTTGTGCATGTCATGTAGGTCAGCGCCCACCAGAAGAGGGACATTTGGCGTGCCATCGCCAAGGAAGTCCGGACCCTGGGGGCCCACCAGAGACGGGGCACCCAAAGCCGTGAGAGATGGGAGGACATTCGCCGCTGCAGCAAGAAGATGGCGGAGGCTCAGTGGGGATGGCCTCCCAACGTGGGAGGGGTGCCCGTCGCACCATGACCCCCCTGATGTTCCGGATCCTGACGGTGGCCTACCCGGAGTTGGATGGGGGGTGAGTACAACCTCATTCTGCGGACTTTGCGTGCAGTGGAGGGGTCTTGTTGGGGGCGGTGGGCTGTGGGTGTCCCTAGGCCAGGGCGAGTTAGGTATGCAAGGCCACTCCGTTATGTAGGCCATGTGGCACTCTACCCCAGCTCAGGAGAGAGGCAAGTTGAGGTATAGTTGGCCCTTTCCCATCCATGTGCGCAGATTACTACCATTGCCATGTAGGCCACATCCCAGAAATTGCATGTGCAGAGGCCAGGAGCACGGCGTAATGCATGGGGCTGCTGCGTCTGTCTTGTCCACCAACGGTAGCGGTATGCCATGCACTAAAATTCTCTTTCTTCTGTCTCCCCCCCTTTTTGTGCTCTCCCTGTCCTTTTGTACATCAGCATCATCAGGCGGAGGTACAGTGGCACCGGAGCACGAGGGAGCTGCATCCCACATGGCCATGGAGGGCCACACCACAGACTCTGAATGTACCAGTGGGACAGAGGGCGAGGGGAGCTTCACGTCGGCCACAGGATCACCAACCAGCAACACTGACTCGTCTGCCGATGTGAGCTCCCCTGTGGTGGTGGCACCATCTGTGCACCCCACTTCTACAGGTACAGCCGCCACCTCCCCTACCAGCCCCGCCCTCCCAGCAGCCCTTCAGCGTTCGCCCCGTGCCCGCTCACCCAGGAGGGTGGGCATCACCTTTGCCCCAGGCACCTCAGGCCCTGCCCCAGTCACCCCTACTGCCCTCAGTGAGGAGGCCATTGACCTCCTCAGGTCACTCACTGTTGGGCAGTCTACCATTGTGAATGCCATCCAGGGTGTAGAACGACAGTTGCAACACGGTAATGCATTCCTGGAGGGCATTCATTCTGGTCAGGCTGCCCTTCAGCGAACCCTGCAATCTCTGGCCTCAGCACTGATGGCAGCCATTGTCCCTGTGTCCAGCCTCCCCCCTCCACCTTCCTCCACCCAGACCCAATCCCCTGTACCCCAGCCCATCCCAAGCACACCTACAGACCAGCATGCACACAAGTCAACACCCAAAAGTAGCTCAAGCAAACATAGGCAGCACACACACCACAGGCACTCACACAAGCATCACACCCATACAGACACAGCAACATCCACTGTCTCCACTGTGTCCCCCTCCTCCTCTTCTCCCTCCTCCCTCTCAGTCTCGTCAACACACACACCTGCATGCACCACATCTACAGGCACTAGGACTCGCACCAGGCCACCCAGCACCCCAAGCCGCTCACTTGCACTCACTACCTCCGCTGCCATTTACACGTCCCCTGTGTCCTCTCCCAGTGTGTCTGTGACTCCCCCTCCCAAAGTACCCAAACACCAGCAATCACTCACCCAACATCCATCCACCTCACGACAGCTCCAGTACCTGCACCTGCACCCAAAACACCTAAAGTGACACCTCCTACAACCACCTCCTCTTCCTCCACTCCCAGACCCCCTCCAACTACCCATCCCAGTGTCCGTCAGAAACTGTCCCTATGTCAAATTGACCTTTTTGCCCCCCCCTCCAATTCATCAGTCCCGTCGTAGCGCCTCAGCCAAAAAACCTCCAGTACCAGTGGTGCGTGTTCCAGGTTTTTGGAGTGCACCGTCCACCAGGGCAGGCAGTAGGACCCGGAGCCAAGGCACTGTAAAGGCTCTGAATTTGGAGAGTGGACGACGGGACCGTGTTAAGACTCCTGGTGGGACAACAAGTGAAATGGGATCCAAGGCGATTGGTGAGTCAGCTGTAACTCCAAAGAAGGTGGGGAAGGTCCGGAGGAAGTCTCCCCAGCCTGTTGTGAGTGTCACGGCGGAGAAGTGCGTCATCATTTCCGGCGGTCCAGACACAACCGCCAGCACCATCGTTACTGGTCCGGAGACCACCGCCAGAGTCACAGCCCAGGAGGGCACAAGTATCGTCACTGGACCGGAGACCACGCCAGAGTCACAGCCCAGGAGGGCACAAGTATCGTCACTGGTCCGGAGACCACCGCCAGAGTCACAGCCCAGGAGAGCACAAGTATCGTCACTGGTCCGGAGACCACCGCCAGAGTCACAGCCCAGGAGGGAACAAGTATCGTCACTGGTCCGGAGACCACCACCAGAGTCACAGCCCAGGAGGGCACAAGTATCGTCACTGGTCCGGAGACCACCGCCAGAGTCACAGCCCAGGAGGGCACAAGTATCGTCACTGGTCCGGAGACCACCGCCAGAGTCACAGCCCAGGAGGGCACAAGTATCGTCACTGGTCCGGAGACCACCGCCAGAGTCACAGCCCAGGAGGGCACAAGTACCGTCACTGGTCCGGAGACCACCGCCAGAGTCACAGCCCAGGAGGGCACAAGTATCGTCACTGGACCGGAGACCACCGCCAGAGTCACAGCCCAGGAGGGCACAAGTATCGTCACTGGTCCGGAGACCACCGCCAGAGTCACAGCCCAGGAGGGCACAAGTATCGTCACTGGTCCGGAGACCACCGCCAGAGTCACAGCCTAGGAGGTCACAAGTATCGTTACTGGTCCAGAGACCACCGCCGGAGTGACAGCCTAAGAGGGACCAGGATCCCACAGCCCCGCTGGGCAATGATGGAACGTCATGCCACACACCAATGTCCAGTGTGGAGTTCGTCATGCCACACACCAATGTCCAGTGTGGAGTTCGTCATGCCACACACCAATGTCAGTATCCGAACCGCCATGTCAAAGCACCGCTGAACAGTCCATAGACCGGCATGGCAAAGCATCGCTGAACAGGGCAAAGACCGCCATGGTGAAGACCGCTGAACAGGGCAAAGACCGCCATGGTGAAGACCGCTGAACAGGGCAAAGACCGCCATGTCAAAGCACCGCTGAACAGTCCATAGACCGGCATGGCAAAGCACCGCTGAACAGGGCAAAGACCGCCATGTCAAAGCACTGCTGAACAGTTCATAGACCGGCATAGCAAAGCACTGCTGAACAGTCCATAGACCGGCATGGCAAAGCATCGCTGAACAGTCCATAGACCGCCATGTCAAAGCACCGCTGACCAGTCCATAGACCGGCATGGCAAAGCACCGCTGAACAGTCCATAGACCGGCATGGCAAAGCATCGCTGAACAGGGCAAAGACCGCCATGTCAAAGCACCGCTGAACAGTCCATAGACCGGCATGGCAAAGCACCGCTGAACAGTCCATAGACCGCCATGTCAAAGCACCGCTGAACAGTCCATAGACTGGCATGGCAAAGCATCGCTGAACAGTCCATAGACCGCCATGTCAAAGCACCGCTGACCAGTCCATAGACCGGCATGGCAAAGCACTGCTGAACAGTCCATAGACCGGCATGGCAAAGCATCGCTGAACAGGGCAAAGACCGCCATGGTGAAGACCGCTGAACAGGGCTAAGACCGCCATGGTGAAGACCGCTGAACAGGGCAAAGACCGTGTGGGTATGAATAGTCCGCCATATCAGGCATCCTTATCCCATGTGCAGCTGGGACAGTGACAGGACATGAACTTTCACGGGGAGACTCATCCAGTCTGGGCACAAGTTCCACCCAGTACCAGTAGGAAACTGCATCTACTTGCGAAAATGTGGTTTTGCATTCCCTAGGATGGTCTAGTGGGCAACCCACCCACTGTAAAGACTTGAGAGACTGTGGCTTTGCACTCCCCAGAATGGCACAGTGGGCAACCCACCCACTGTAGAGACTTGTGAGACTGTGGCTTTGCACTCCCCAGGATGGTACAGTGGGCAAACCACCCACTGTAGAGACTTGTGAGACTGTGGCTTTGCACTCCCCAGGATGGCACAGTGGGCAAGCCACCCACTGTAGAGACTTGTGAGACTGTGGCTTTGCACTCCCCAGGATGGTACAGTGGGCATGGAGCCCCGTCGTGGATCTGGCTTTACATTCATCCGGCTGAGGTGCCCCCCCTTCCCTTCCCACTGAGGTGCCTGTAGTGTTTCTATCTGATGCCCCGGCAGTGTTCTCTCGGATTTTGGTCAGGTATCTATTGTGGACCTCGCCCATGCATTTTTGGACTGTTGGTGCACGGACATTGTTGTGTACATATCTGCACTACTTCTTGTATTGTATATATAATTATGAGTGATTTAGAGATATATATCAGTATATTTTTGTATGACATGTATATTGGCACATTACAATGTTTGACCGCAATTCGCTTTGTCTTTGCATTCTTCCGGGGGGATTGTGGATTGTTAATGTGATATTTTTGACTGCATTGGTGTGTATGTTGTGATATGCGAGGGTGGGGGTGGGGGTGTTTGGTGGGTGTCCCCCTAACTTTTGCCTCCCCCCTCCCCGTGTCGTAGGTGCAGTACTCACCAGTATCTTCTGCGCCTACGTCGCTGTTGGTAGTAGAGGAGCAGAAAGACAAGGGCAGGTAGGATTTGGAGTTCCGGCTCCATGGAGTCGTCGTTCCTCGTGGAGTGTGTTCAGGTGAGCGTTTTCCCATAGCAAAAGCTGTTTCCGCCGTGTTTTTTTCCATGGAGAATCCGCCCTGGAAAAGGTGGCGGATTGGTGTGTTGTGATAGTGTGGGCGGTACATTGTCTCCCGCCTGTCTGTTGGCGGTGACCGCCAGGCTGTTTGTCTGTACCGCCGTGGCGGGCGGTGTGTAAAAGTGGCTGTCTTTGTTGGCGGTTTCCGCCAGGGTCATAATTCCCTTTTTTTGTCCGCCGGCCTGTTTGTGGTATTACCGCACCTTTAACACCGTCCGTCAGGGTTGTAAGGACCACCATAGTGTCAAAAATATTGTTTAACACAATATTATGCACCTATACTTATAATGGTAAGTACCAAAATATCTGATTCTAATATCATCAAAAAATATACAAAATAGTGTTTTTAATATAGAGTTTAAAGTAATACATGTTTAATATTTTGATATGACGTACATTAAATTCTACTAATATTTAATACTATATATAAACATATCCTTATATAAACACACAAACACATATATGTTTCTGTTTATATAACTATACATATATAGTGTAACATAATAACATAATAAAAAAATGTTTCTATTATTTTTAACCTATTTGATCAATAATTATTTAATATTAATATCAATGTTAAAAAATCATTACTATGAATAAATAGTAATGAATTTCAAATACAAAAAAATGTAATGTAAAATAAATATTTTTAATACATATGTTACACTTTATGCACATATAACATGCATATATAATAAAACCATAAACATATAAAAAATTGAATGAGAATTTTTTTTTTATTTAAAGGAGAAAATTAATAAAATATTAACTATTTAAAACCCCCAAAATAGTTACAAAATATACTATAAACATTAACATACATGAAAAAAGCAATAGAAATATACAAATCTAACAAATTATGCTACAAAATCCATTTAACCTATATTATGAAAACTATTGGAGTCCAAGGATATTAATTAGACTGTTCTCACTCTAATTTGTGCAACAGTAGAAAAAGTGTTGGACATAGGAGGGGTTAGATTAACTGTTCCCATTCCAGTCACTACATCATTAGAGAAAATGATTGACTTTGGAAGTGTTAAATTTACTATTCCCACTCCAAACAGCGCAATAGTAGGGAAAGTGTTGAATTTCAGAAGGGTAAACTTTACTATTCCCGTTCCAGTCTGGGCAACAGCAGGAAAGTGTTAGATTTCAGAGGGGTTACATTTACTAATCCCACTCCAAACAGAGCAACAGTAGCGAAAGTGTTTCAATTTGGAAGGGTTAATTTTACTATTCCTACTACAGTGTGAGCAAGAGTAGGGAAAGTACTTCACTTCAAACATATTAGATATATGAGTAACTACTTGAATGTAGAAAAATGCACTCAGTTTAGATATTATTATTAACATTAATTAATATATAAATGTAACCTAAGTGCACAGTCCTTATCGCTTCGCAGCCCTCTGCTAGTGGTGTGCAAAACAGGTGTGAGACCCCGTAAATCTTTCTAGTTCACTAACCTTGCTCAGTTTCCAAGGCGAAGCACACTCTGACATTGCTTGGTGTAAATATATTTTAGCATTTCGTGCACCAACAATGCAAACACCAGATGTGTTTTTGCATAAATTGCCTTGATCACAGATGACTATGAATTTACTGAGAACTAATAACAAGAGCTCACCACAAGGTACAGACATAGACAAAGGGCTAACATGCAAAATTAGAAATCGGTATGGGACCAAAATCGTGGCCATTTCATGTGTACATAAACATGAACAACTAAATCTCATTCTGCAGTGACAATATGTCTCCTGCTGTCACCAGCATATTTAATTTCTATAGAATGTTTACAGATTTCAAATGTTGCATACTACATTACATTTGTTACATTTGCCCTGCAAATTGTAGCAACAATGTACTCTGAAGGCACTTCCTCCAGGGCCCAGCTCTCTAATTTTTTTGGGCGGGCGGCACAGGGTCCCCCCTCCCCAGGACAATCTCGGCCCTAGGGACCCTATCCCTCAGACCTGACCTAAACATTATTTTCTTTGGGGAAGGAGGCCAGAAAGCCCCCCTCTCCCAGGCCGATTTCGGCCCGGGGTACCCCATCCCCCAGGGCCTTGCTTAAATATTTAATTTTTTTAGGGAGGGAAGCAGCACAGACCCCCTACGCAGGACAATCTCAGGCCCGGGGACCTCATTCCCCAGGGCCCAACATGCCCACCAGGGCACCCAGTCAAAATTGTTAGCCCCCACAGTTTCAGCTGGCTCCTTGGCTCCCTGCCTCCTGGGGGAGCCAGCATTGCTGTCACAAAGAGGGAGCTGCTAAAGATGCAGCACCCTTTATGTAAGAGCAATTGTTTCCTCTGTATCCCTGCCTGCATGTCTCCCTGGGTGTCTAGTTTTCAAAAATGTACTGGTTTGGTACATTTTCCTAAATGCCATCTGAGCTGGGGCCCAAAATTCACAGCTACCCATGTTGCAAAAACCACATGGGTCCATTTGAAGAGAAATGGTGCACGACTGCGCTAACGCAGTTGTAGTCCATATTTGTTAACGCAAGCGAACGGTATTCCCTAATGCCATCCGGGCACCATATTTATAAAATGATGCACAATGGTGCTAAGGAATGGCTAGTGTACAAAAAAAGGACTCTAGCCGGGTGGATGATGTTAGGGGGAATGGCGCAAGTCGGTCAGAAATGACATTAGGCTGGTTAGCGGCAAAAATTCTGCCGCTACTCAGCCTAGCGTAATTTTCTGACACACAAGCAGCTCAAAAATGACTCCTGTCTAAGTTTAGACAGGAGTCGTGCCCACCACCCCAATGCCCACCACAGGGGACCAGTGTCCCCTGGGCAAGTCCTACATACCCAGTGCCAGGCAGGGGGTCCCATGTATTGGATTGGGGCCACAGTTACGCCGGGCAGTAAATAAAAAAGTGGCCCACATTCGCAGATCGCAACCTTTCGCAAAACACAGTTTAGTTAGGAGCATGGACCTAATGTTCATAAACATTTGCGGTACTAAAAGTATTTTAAACCTTATAGGGACTGTAACTTTTGTCAAGACTGGAAACAAAATTCTCTTGGGTGTTCTTGGAATTTTTCTCACCCTGAGATTCCCTGAGAGTCCTCTTTTTCCGTAGGCCTTTTGCACTCACCCATAGCTTTTAGATATGTGCAGTACTTTACACTACTTAAGAGAGGTCCTGTAGTGTAGTGTTTAGATTCTGGCAAAAGGCGCATCGTTAATTTTTTTTTACTGGCAGGTAGCATCATGCGGAAGTTCTAACAAATGGAATGATGCTAGTGTATAAATACAAAAATAAATATGCATAGTGTCACTTTCCTCACAGTTTTATATAGCATAAACTTGACCCAGGAGTGTTGGGGAGCTTTACAAGAGCACCAGATAACAATACAGAAGGTCAGATTAATTTCTTTGGAGGCTCAGGTGAATTTTATGATTTGCCCAGGATCACAGGATGCTGAGCTGATGCTGGGACTTAAACATGGTTTCTCAGTTTCAAGGTCTGCTAAGGCCACAACCTCTCCCTGTTGACTGCAGGAGGATATGGAGCAGGCAAAGAACAACTGCTGAGACTAATTTATCCCACCCTGTTCCATGGAGGGAAGGGGACAAAAATCAACTGCAGAGTTCCCTCTCTGCCTCTTACCAACCCCCACTACCCAACTCTCAGGTCCTCTCCCCTGCCCCAGTCCTCTGCAAAGCAAGTGGTAACTGCTTACCATCTGGAGCTCTGTCACACCTGATGAGAGTCGGAGGGGCCATGGTGTGACAGCCGGAGCAGCCCATTGTCATTCTGCCTATGACAATTAGCCGGCTGACCTGACGTCATTTGATGGAGACAGGTTCAGTATTTGCATATAAAAGCTAGTATAACAGGCTTTCACGTTGTGCACTTGGTGGTACCTGAGAGGGCCAATGCAGGTTGCACTGTTTAACAGACCGAAAAACCGGCCCATTAACTGGCCTCAGACACAAGCCCATCGGCCGATGCCTGATTGCCCGCCTTGCCAATCCAAGGCTGTACATTACCTCTTAAATTAAGCCTGACTGCTCTGTGCCAAGCAACCAGAGGGTGACCACAGGTCAATTTAAGGTGCGTTTGTGACTTACACTGAATAGGAGTGTGCTTGCTGCTTGACCAGGGATTGCACCTCAGCCAACCAGTAACTCAATTTTTATCACTCGAGAAACCTTGAAGAACTGCTCCCCGTCTGTAGGACTCACATGCGTAGACCCGCAAGTAAGGACCTCCAATGTGAGGGCTAAACAGGAGGGAGCACAGGAAGTGAGGAAGAGGGTGAAAATGGCAGTAAACGTTCCCACTTCCCCAGACCCAACCAGGGAGAACAGGGCTGGGATTCCAGGGGGCTCCAGCACACAGATGCTTCCATGGGCTCTCTCTGCTCCAGCCGAGTGCCACCCTACCCACAGTAATAATTTGCTGTGCCTCGCGTTGTTCTTTCATGGGCTTCGGCAGGCTTCACCACTTGCGTTCCATTGCCTATGTCCTGCCAACGTCCTGTGTCCACAGCAGTTAGCGTCACATCCTCAGAAGAGACATTTAAAAATTCGAATCTTCATGTGCACATCAATAGGAATTATTGATGTCAGAGAACACTGATATCTCTACTGTGATCTGTTCTGGAGCAAAAAGCACTACGCATTGCAGATGCACAAGGGAGCAGAGTCACAAATATAGAACCAAGTCCCAAGTAGAGGCCAAAGAACAAGAATAAAAAACATGTTCAGAGAGTCACATATGGGCAAATGGAACCTTTAGCGTAAGGCTTGTAATTGTAAAGTTGGTGTAAATTGTTCTCTTATGGAAATTCACATGATATATAGCTTCCTGAAGAAAACACATCATCAATATATTAGAAACATTCATCTATGCTTTATAAGTATTTTTATTAGAGCAAGAAATCATGTGTAACTTTCATGGCATTTGCTGGTACTTCTCCGCTGATGCTGGAAGTTGAATTTGTTGAAATAAGATGTATTAGCTACAAGCTGACCTTTTGCAAACAAGTGATCTATGACTGTAAAATTGGACATGTTTGGAAAGACAAAAAGCACCTTTGGAAGCAATGCCGTTACTACTGAATGCTGATGGAATTGTAGATCACTTCACTGGCATCGTCTGTGCAACCAAAACAGAGCTAAATAATAAAGCAAGAACTTTTGCTGCTGTTCACATGGGCCTATTTAGCCCAAACCAGAAGATTAGATTCTGAGAAATTGATGCTCATTGAGCACACAACCTGCTAGTTTCAATCCATAATTTGTATGCAAAGACACACTTAAGATCTCATGCATGATACACACACAGTACGTTTACCAAGGTGAATCAGCCTTTGAAGAGGTTCTGCCGTCTGCAGTGTTTCAATGATACAGGAGATTGGATTAATCGAATGTGTAAAATCCTATTAGCCTGTGACTCTATGCTACTGTGTGCAATTTTAAAGAAACCTTTTCATTTACTCAGTAAAAGTTCATAGAAAAAAATGAACATTGCTGCTGGCAGATTGTGATCTGAATAAAACTGAAATATGACATTCTGAAAAGTACGCAGTCCTTATAAGGTATTACAAGATATATTGCCTTCTCATATGAAACAAAAATCAAGAGCTGCACTAGATCTCTGCATAAACATTTTTATACCTATAATTTGCATTTCTTTTACTTTTTACCGCTTTCTTATTTGTAGAAACATGTTAGTCCTCTAATTCTGGAGTTATAATAGCATTGCAGTGTTCTCTCCCCTCTACCCCCTTCGATGAAACATAGCAATAATATTTTGTAAAATAAAAGTGTAAGAAAAAATGTATTATGCATAAAAGCTTTTTTCAGCACATATTTGAAACATTGAGGGGCATATTTACAAGAAGTGACACATCGCTGCGTTGTGGCAGCGATGCATTAAATAATGCGCTTTGGTATGACATTTTCTTATGTCGTGGATGTGTCATATCTACAACATGGTACACCATGGCGTGAGGTCCACGGCTGTGTCATAAATACTGACGCATCCACGGATGTCATTTCATGAGGAAATCTGACATTTCTGCTGTAAAAGTGATGCATGGCTGATTTGCGGCAGGTAAAGTAACGAAAAATCAGTCGTGCATCACTTTTGACTGTGGAATGCATCAGAAATCCAACAAAAAGTGACACATTGCAAAATAAGTTTTCCCTATTCAAACAAAGGAAAAGATGGCGCAGACAGCAGCAGCTAGAGTAACAACTCCAACAACCCCAGCACCAGCCAGAATGTCTAGGCAGACCGCCAGTGGAAGAGGAAGATGAATTTCAGTGATTAGGAGAACCACGCACTAGTAACAGAGGTGACAAAGCATGAATATCAACTTACCTTAAAATTGCTACTAAGGAAGAAAGAGGCCATATGGAGGTTCACAGCTGATAAAGTCAACAGTGAGGTGCACATCAAGAAGACAGTGATGAATTGCAAGACAAGATGGCATGACTACAAACACAGGACCAAGGAGAAACTGGCCAGCAATCTGAAGGCATTCATGTGCTCCGGAGAAGGAGGACCTGAGATCTATGAGAAACTGATGGCCTTGGAGGAACAGGTGGCATGTCATCCCAAATAAATTTGTGGTAGGAGTGGAAGGACATGATAGTGCAGCCCATGAGGACCAACAAGACACACAGGGTAAGTGGCAACTAAGGACAATTCCGCCAAATATGTCAGATTATGCAGCGCAGCATGCTACATTTCTGCGCTTTACTGCGCTGAGTGTAAGTGAAGGGGATGTAAATGGGCACATGTCCAGTCACACATCATAGAAATGCTACTTAAGACAAACTCACACATGTAGTATAGCCCAGTCCACAGGTGTCATGTGTGGTCAGTCCATGTGTGATGGGCTGCACCATTACAGTTTCACCGTTGGGTCTTTATAATTTTTGTGCAATGTATAACATCAGTGTCCAGAACTACAAGTCCACAAAACCAAGCAAAAGTTCTGGGGGCATATGTACAAGTAGCATACACCATTGGCACATCACTTTTTGTGACACACTGGTGGGGCATAGTACAAACACATATCTACAAGGCCACACAAACTCACTTTGTGTGTCTTTTCATGGCCTTGTAGATATAGTGGAAGACAACCCAGCTCATATCACTGTGTTGCATTACACTTCTTCAGAGAAGCATTCCATGGATGTTGCTGTGGGTGTTCCAATGCAACACCTGTGGATTTTTATGCATTCCCAAATTTACAAGAATCTGTGAACCTTGGAATGCTTCAAAGATGTACACCTCCCCAGTGCAAGTGCAATGAGAAGAAATATCTCAATTTCTCCTCATTGGTTTATCTTTCCATGTGCATTCAGCAGCACACATAGAAAAAGGAAAAAGCCTTCATGTTTTTTTGCGCACGAAGGTGTCCCTTCATGCACAAAACAATCATGCCAACAGTGCAGACACCCTTGCATCATGGTGCAAGAGGGCCTGCATTGCCGCTAGCCAGCAGTTTTTGTGCGAGCACAGGTGGAAATGTGCCTTATTGGAAAAAGACAGCACATTCCTGCCCTTTCTGTGTGATGCAGGAAAGCGCATCAAGGTAACCTACTGTACTGCCCTGCGCCACAAACCAGAAATATGGGCCTGTATGTCAGGCAGATAAAAACTGTCAACATTAAACAACATTGACATATATCCATTCTATTGCAGATGGAGAAACATCTCCTACTGACCAGGTGACTGTCCAGAAGACCAACCTAATGCTGATGCCATCCTGCCCCCACAGGCGATGACACCTTCCAACAAATCCTGCATTACATTGTCTCACCTTCTCTGGGCGTAGGAGGAGCTGACAGCTTCTTTTGGTCTCCAGAGGAATGGCCTACAACCTGACCTAGCCCACCAGCAAGTCCCAGTCCAGCTGTGGACTCTGACGATCCACAGGTTGTATTTCAATTTTAAGTGGTAGGAGTCCAGCAGCAGATGTTGGATGAGGTGCAGACAGGGATGGAGACTGGTGTGGGCACCCTAGAGGGAGTCCATAGGTGCCTCAGTACCAATAAGTGCAAAAACAACAGATGATGGACGGAATGCAGAACAAATCATACATTCACCCCCGGTCACATATCTGGGTTTAATCCATCCGTTTTTTTTGCATGCCATGCCATTCCAGTTTGGACTCAGCCATATGCAAATCTGTGTAGGGTACCCCTGGCTCACCCTACCCCATGAGGGAACCATGTTGGACAGGTAGTGTGGAAAGAGGCACAGAGAGCCACTAAACTCCTCCTCACACAAATGTTTAGACCTGCCCAGACAAAGCATCCTTAACGTACAATAAAATCTACTTAAAACCTCCTCCTACCCCTAACAATACAAGTCCCTTATATGACAAACAACAAACAATACAGTGCTTAAAACAATACAAAATACAAATGCAAATGATAAAACAAACTTTTGGGACACAACAGGGACAACACAGACACGAACAAGACCAATACACAGCACCAGCCAGCACAGACAAAACTCTGTGAGAGAAAGTGAAAGTAACTTCACTCTTTCTGGTTTGCAGCATGGCAGAGCCATTGTATCATTCCCAGGGCAGATCTGTCACGTTTTTACGCCCCATGCATGTCAATGCACAATGTTGTTTTTCGGCACATTGGTGTGGATGTGTGGCTTCCGGACGACGTAAAGGGTTCAATGTGTTGGTTTAGATTGAATGGATGATTTACACCCATCCATCCAACCACCAAAGGCGCACAGCTGTGCTACAGCACTCGGTTTCTTTAGTTGTATAATAATTAAATTTCCTCCTTGATTCCCTGGCTGCTGTGCACTGCAGAAATATCAGCAGCATAACTCATTTTTTTAATGATTATTCCATTCCTACTGGACCATCTTGCCGCAACAGGTTTTTTAAGGATTATTTCTTTTAACAGTACACTTCTCTCTGACTACCTAAGGTGCCTCCTTCACAGATGGAGATAAAGCAAAGAGCTATATCTGCATGTTGTGGCTGCCTGATTTGAAATGAAATCTTATGGTGTGTTGGTGTAGTTTGACTTTGCAATATTTTATTACTTTTTGGTGTTTATTACATAAGTAATCAACCACACTAATATTGCATTTGTCTGTACTATTTCAACCTGCAACAATGCCACATGTAACTAACTACATGTTTTTCTTGCTTGGTAGCTTTTAGGTGCACAAGAAAAGAGACATCACATCACCTGCAGTAGTGCAAATGAGAAGGCCTGTACAGTTAGTCCTCCAATAACTTCTTGTTGTGCAGCTTAGATCCACTGCCAACTGAGAGCTTTAAGATGGCCCCAAAGAAAGTTGTTCCCAAGAAAGTGGTCAATAAGAAGAAGCAGCTTTTCACCAGTGGTGTGTCGACCACAACCATTTTTGGGAGAAGTGTGCCTGCCACTCAAGCCTCCAGGGAGAAACCTGGGAGCAGCACTCCCACATCAACAGCACCACCTCAATCTAAGCTAAAGACCAAGGGCTATATTTCTACTTTTTATGCAAAACTGCACCAACGCAGTTTTGCGTCAAAAAGTTTAATGCCGGCTAACGCCATTTTTTTGCGCCACCCGGGCGTTACATTTATACTTTGATGCTCCGTGGCGCATAGAGTCTTTTTTTTTTACTCTAACCATTGCGCCACGTCGTAAAGCAAAACAACGTTAACGTAGAGAAAATTACTTTAATCGGGTTTACGACATAGCAAACCGGATACGTGCCATTTTTCCCCACAATAGCGTCAAAAAGCGGTGCAAACACAGCAAAATGAGCTAAGGAGCCCCAAAATGGACCCCAGAAGCCAGGAGAGACCCCAGGAAGACCCCAATCGACCAGGAACCATCCAGGAGGACCCAGACAAGACCCAGGAGAGGAAGAAGAAAAAAAGGAAGTGCTGTTTCAGTGAAGAGGAGCAGGAAATACTGGTGAAAGAGGTGACGGAACACCAGCATCAACTTTTTGTCACCTCAAAATTGCCAATTGGGAGGAGAGAGGCAATTTGACAACACATTGTGGACAAGATAAACAGTGTGGCAGAAGTACAGACGGCAGGCACTGAATGCAAGAAACGCTGGCATGACTGCAAGCGCAGAACTAGGAACAAATGGCAAGGAACAGGAAGGCAGCACTACAGACTGGAGGTGGGAGCCCAGCACCACAGGAGGCGCTGGACCAGATGGAGGAGAAGGTGGCAGCCATCATCCCAGAGGAGATCGGCACAGGGATTCAAGGACAGGACAGCACAGACTACCAGGAAACAACACAGATGCAGGGTAAGTTGCATGGGGCACAAAAATGACTAAATGTACCTGCAAGCAGGGGTGGGACATACCTACTACACAATGCATGTCAGCCATAGAAATCAGGCAGTGGAAAGGGCACAGGGGCAAGGGAGCATGGGCTGTGCAGGGGAAACCAGAGGCACAGCACAATACTACACCAACAACCTTTGCATGGGGGTACTCTGCCATGTCAAGGTTGTTGGAAAGGCCAAGCCAGACCAGGAGGGTAGGCTAGAACGTAAAACTGGCCTGCTGTCACAGGACAGCTGGTATTGTCACAATATTAACTAGGGCTCAATTTCCAGTCTCAGGCCATATCCACAAGTGGCATGTACCATTGACAACAGTTGCCACTACCACCTGTGCTGTGTGTGCTGGTCAAGTAGCAAATGGCAGTTAGGTGCCCATGGATCAAACAAACCCAAAATAGAGGGTTCATGATGACAATGTTATCAATCCCCTTTAATTCCTAAAAAAGTGTAAATCCTGTCAAATGCTCATGTCTATAGGCGCAATAAACATCAGGTATTGTTACTTACATTATCAAGTACACAGCAGTAATCTCATACCCATGCTGCACATTCCAGGATCTACCCCCTGCCTGTGTTACAATAGCTGCAATGCCACCTTGAAACATCCCAACTGTTATACTGCTAAGACAACAGCATTGAGGGGGGGGGACATGTGTGTCTAGCTAGTTAAATACACCCGCACATAAGAGGAAATGGAACTCTGCCAGGCCCATCAGTGCAATCCAATGTAGCACACATTCACCAACATCAACATGTCACACTACCAATGCTGACACCTGTATCGTGCCATGCCAATGCTATACATAGTATGTGCTTGGTCTCAGCAACATATAGGTGTATGTGAAATATTAGAGACTGGATCAGTCCCATATTGTTAAGTCTGGTGCAAATGGCACCCAAAGCCTTTGCAAGGCCTCACCATGCTAATGGAAGTAGAGGGAGGGTTGAGTAGGACAAGAAGGTGGCAACATACAATTTGGACAGAACCACACCTAGAGGATGTGACGCAGACAACTCCCCAAACTGCCCACACTACATGTGACATGCAGGTGGGGCATAGGGCTGTGAGAATGCTAATATTAATGACAGGAACAATGAACAGGAACCAAGATTACAATGTCTCACTAATAGGAAGTCAGTGAGGTCACATTACAACTGCCACAACACAGACACACTAATTGTACAATATCTCATTGCAGAGGATGATGGCTCTCCTGTGGATATGCCTGTCCTGGACTTCCCTGATGACATGGATGACGAGCTGACCAACATCAGCCAGCAGACCCTCCAAGATGTCCTTGGAACCCTCCAGACCCTACCTTCAGTCACAAGGAGGAGTACAGATGCAGCAGCCATCCCAGAGGACCCACCCACCACCCCAATAGTACGACCTGCCAGCTCCAACCCAGCTGAGGACACTGAGGACACTGGCACCACCTTGGAGAGGACAGTAGTGGGAGTATAGCGGGAGCTGGCCAAGGAGGTGCGGGTGGGGATGCAAAATATGGCAGCCAGCCTTGAGGGGATGCGCATGTGCATGAGGTCATCTGCAGAGCAGTCAGCAGCCATGCAAGAGCTACCATTCCCTCCTGCAAGGACTACAACAATGCGTGAGGGATTTCACCACAACAGTTAGGGAGTTGCCACAACACCTGGCATCCCAAACCTTTCACTGGGTGCACAAATGAAATCATGACCCCCTCAGTGCCAACCTGGCTGCCTACCACAGTGATGTAGCTGCTATACTCAAGAACCAGCAGCTCCTCCTTGGTGCAGTATGCCCTTAATAGCCCCACAGTTGGCAGCTACCAGGAATTCTGACTCCACATCTTCAAACACTGAAGTGTGTGTTGCCCCTTCAAATCCATCACCACCAAGGGCAGAGGAGACGACACACACATCAGAAGATGAACATGTGGAACAGATCACCTTCACCCGTAGGAGTAACGGGTAGCACAAGTCCATGCCACATGAGCACTGATTTCCTAGGTCCTGTGCTTGTTAACATGCCAGTCTTGCTACAGTTGGTAACATGCACTGTTCTCCAGCACACTGTTTACCTTACCACTATGCATTGCAATTGTCCCTCACTACCTCATTGGCAATTCATGTTCCTCTGCACTGAATGACTCTTCACCACAGCATGTCCAATGACGTGTCCCTCACCATTGCACTTGTGTTGCATCACAGTAGAAGGCGTCACACTAATGGACTTACAATCCTAGACTATGTAAATATTGCACTACAGCACTTTAAAATAAATAGCACTTACACAACCACTTTGGCTCTGTGTAATGTGACACATCAACTGTGTAGGAGATTTTGTTGTGTAGCCATTTTAAGAATAGCTCCATGCACGTTAGTTTAATACACTAGGCCGCTGTGCACCTTGACCTAGATATATTTTATTCAGCTTTGCACTGTTATTTTTACAATAACCAGTTTTACGGTCTTGTTTTAATTTCTTCCATCAAACTGTTTTGCTTAGTTCAGCACTGTGTTCTCAAACAATGCATTCTTGATCACCCTGTGCTTCAGTCAAGGCTACAGTCTGGTACATAGCCGGTAAACGTGGTAGAAGTTTAGTCTCCAACATTCGTAGAAAATACACATCCTTACGTAGGGACATTTTCTTAGAACATCTGCTGTGTTAGTTATAAAAACACTTTCTAGTCCTAGTACATGTCAAGAGGGCGATTCCAGCCAGGGAACCACAATTGTATGCTGAATGCTCCGCTGCAGATGCTGATGCAGATCACAGGCCTTTGCTCAGGTATGAGGATTGATGTCCTCCAGGGGGAACCTGAAAGGAAGGATTAGAGCTTAACATGCTGTGCTCGAAATATGATTTAGATAGGGAATAGTCCATCGATTCTAGTGGCACTATGATAGCATTATTCTTATGCTTCACTCTCATCGTCAGTATTTTAATATTGTTGTGTTGTGTAGTTCTGGTTATTGCAGCTCACGCTTTGCTATCCAAAATGCAGTTGTTTTATTAAACCAACCTTTAAAACTTATACTGCCTTTATTGTCATTAATATATGAGACAGCACTGTGTGTGAGAGAACCAGTTGTGACTTGAGTGACCACGACTTCCCTGAGCAGTACCAATATGTCATGCGCTCAGCTGCCCAATCCTCTTGGGAGAGATGAGGCACTGCTAGTTAGCCAGAGCAAAGCCTGGATTTGGAGCGACAAGTGTCATCCACCGTGGGTCACACTCAGTCCCCCACACTGTGGATGATCTTACTGCTCAAAATCCAGTAGTCTCATTAGAATAATGAGAGCCTACGTGACATGGCACCGCCAACGTTTGGTCAGCCTCTAGTTTTCGGGTCCACCGGAGTATCTCAGTCTCATTTCATATAATGACACCTCAGTGCCAGATACGGAGACGTCCATGGTACTGAGGATTTCCACCACAGCCATATAGGTAATCCTATTACAGCTGGCGGTTGTTCAAGCTTGAACTTTAAAAAGAAAACCCCATCTTGGTGTGCCTTCTCTGAACTCATAGTGCTTCTATCATGGCGAATCCCCAAAATTGTACAAATAGCTGTTAACATGAGACAACCTCTCACAGCACACTTATTAGCAAATGGCCTAACGGCCCAGGGAAGTCCAGTCACATTCGTGGTGGACGCCCACTCAGCTTATAGAACAGAATTTTTTTACTCTTGGGTCACATTTCCAGCAGTTGATGGGAACACAAATTCATTTCATACATATACAGTTGCGAACACGCCTGGGCAATACAAGAACATAATAATTGGCTTGATGGTGCCCTACCCCATACAATATTACCAGTTAGGTTAGGGCCACTAAGTAATGATGGACCTACCTGGCCTTTATTGGCCACTTATACACCACATCCTGCGGTTGGGAATTTAGCAGTAGCTGAGGTTTGTCGCTTATACATTGAGTTAATAGCAATAAATAGAAGATTAGTGCAATTTGTGATGCAAACTCTAAATACAAACCCAGCACGTGCTGCTCTAGCACATCCACATGCAGTAACACTGGGTATAAATCCGATGACTGCACATTCCATTATGTGTAAAGTACCGGCCAAACGAGAGGAGACTCCGTTTTGGCTAGCACAAAAAATAAATACGCTGGAGGCAGTATTTCCCCATACGGGACCTCAGGATAAACATAGAATATTAACGATGTGCTTGCCCTTTGGGATGGTCCCTACAGTAGAAAACTGTAATACATGGGGCACGGTATTTGCTGCGCTCTATACAGCTGCACACTGTATACCGACACCGAATACGATTAAAAAACTCCAATCATTGTTGGGTTTCTTCAATTTTGGCAGAACCTACATTCCCGATTATGCTACGTGCATAAAACCTTTATATGACTTAATACGTCCTGATTTTTCAAGTAATTTCTGGGCAGTTGAACATACACTCACTCTTCGAGAATTGCAGACAGACATGCTAGCAGCAAAACATTTACACACAAGGGACAACAAAACACATTTGGTCATCAGGGTCATAGCTGGGGCCATCGGTTTCACCTATGTGACATTTAATGAAGGTGAGACAGTCCCGATTGCATACAAATCAAATTAATATTCAGCAGCTGAACAACGCTTTGCACCCACAGAGAAAATTCTCACTGCTGTACAGATGGCTGTTATTAAAGAAAGACCTCTTGCCCAAGGGAAACGCATTATTATTGTTTCTCCAATTCCAGCCCTGGAGGCTGTTACAAAAGCTAGCGTTCCGAACGCAAAAGCACTTCATCCATGTTGGATGCAATGGGCTATGTCTTTAACAGCCACTGATGTAGACTACATTTTTGATCCAAAGTTACATACTCAGGAATTTCTACAATGTAAAGTAGAATATCCAGTTCCAGCAAATACCTTGCCTATCAATCAATATCATAGAGTCATGTACACCGATGGCTCTGCGCAACCAGCTATTGGAACTAAACATCAATACTCTGCTGCTTGTGCAATCGTAAGTGGCTATATGGAGGGGGAAAAATTCTGTCCCCTACATACATTTACACAGACTTTAGGGGATTGTACAGCACAATTGGCTGAGCTAAAAGCTCTGCTGATGGCAACAGAACATACGCTGATTGTTTGTGATTCATATTACTGTGTCCAGTCCTTTAATTAATATCTGCATTATTGGTGCCAGAATGGGATCAGAGATTCCAAAGGCAACACCATAAAACACAGACTCCTGCGGGGGAAGGAAGGTAGCAGACCTGAAAGAGACGCTACCTAAAGTCCATGTTGTGCATACACTTGGACACCAGCGCGTTGGAATACACGTTGCTGGAAATACTTTGGCTGATGAAGCCGCAAAGTCAGCACTGGCAGTAGCCACTGTAGATGCAGTGACTCGCTCGAGTTCTAAACCAGACATTTTGGCTGCCATAAAGGCTACTTCTGAAGGTACGCTTCATCCTAAAGGATTCCCTAATAAATATCAATACTATATGGGAAGTATGCTGAACGCTGAAGCTAGAATACCAGGCGTAGGCATACGTGACATCCCTAACAAAGATATAAGACCACAATTGATCAGAGCAGCGCATGAGGGGGCAGCATCTGCACATGCTGGTGTGGCGGCTACAATTTCAATCTTACAGGCCGATTATTGGTGGCCCGATCTCTACAAAGAGACTAAGCAGTATGTCTTTTGTTGTGACATCTGTCAGCAAATTAAAGTTTATACGGTCAAGGGCCTGCCGCAGACATCCCTCTTGATTTCAAGCAAACCATTACAGTGTGTGTACTTGGACCACTGCGGTCCACTAACACCTGATAGTACATACAAATACATATTAGTCGCTTTTGATTCATGCTCCAGATTTGTATGGGTGTGGCCCCAACACTCGGCTGACGTTCGGACTGTTATTAAAGATTTGCGAGTCTTTATCAGTACATAAGCAGTTGCGGAATTCCACTCGGACCAGGGCCCTGCTTTTGCCTCAAGGGCATTCATGGACACCAGGGCTTCGTTGAGGGTCCAACTACAGTACTCGTCCCCATTTCATCCCGAGTGAAATAGTATTGTTGAGCGATTAAACCGCGATTTAAAGCAATCCTGAACAGCCAGAGTCTTAGGTACGGGTCGTAGTTGGCTTACCCACCTGTATGGAGTTCATAGAGCACTAAATAACCTGCCTAGAAGGTCCCTGGGGGGTTGTACTTCATATGAGTGCCTGTTCGGAACTCAAAGGTTTGTTCTGGATCTTGATGGTCCTGGCGTGGAGGCAGCACAAACAACTTTTGATATAAATGAACGTGTCACTGTTTTACAGGAATTACAACAGTTCCATGAAGATAATTCTTCTAAAAGTGCTGCCTCCACAGGAATTAAGGATGTGCCTGTAACATCTACCGGCTGGATTCCCAGAGTTGGGGATCTTGCACGTGAAAAGGTCACAGTGAAAAAATAATTTGGCCCTTCTTATTGAGCACCAGTCCCTGTACTGGGGATACACGGTACCAGAATTGTTATTCTACCACCGTTGCCAGGTGCCAAAGAAAATTGTTTTGCTTCAATTGACAATGTCAAATTACACCATGTGGCCGATCCTGCACAGCCGACCAAGAGGAACATCCAGTAGTTCCCCGAATCCCTCTCACTACTGGAGAAAAAGTTCCACTACAAGTTGTTTGTACCAACACTGATACCTCTCCGAGCTTGGGGAGGGTGGATGATGATCTTGCATTAGTTCCACTAACAACAAACAATTTAGAAACATTTGATCTAGCCACCTCGACTACGAGCCAGATGGACAGTGCTGTCTACAGTGTACCACCACAGGAAACACCAACTCCACCACTGACAACGGCTACGCCATTTGCACGAACTGCCTCTGATTATTTTGTCGACTTCAACTACGGTCTATCAGATTCATTCGCCTCTTCGACAGCTGACCTGTCAGGTGCACATAAGATAATACATTGGCTTAAAGAAACATACTTAATTTTTCCATGGAACTATGTATGGCTTTTTTTGACTGTTTTAGCCTTTCTACTTTGGATTGGTTTTGTTATAAATTTTTTCTTGTTAATACATGGTCATTTTCTTCTCGAAAGATCGGCGGTTGAACAGGTGGAGTAGGTGTTGAAACCACATTTTTCATCACATAAAATCAGAAGAGACTTATCTTTTGTGAACATTTGCGCATTGCCAATTCCTGATGGGATTGTTTGTAACAAAGTAATGTGCGATATATATGGTCCCACGGAAATAATTCAAATACTGCATGTGTTAAAATTATCAATGAATGATATAGTCATACCAGGCATTGTATCTGATGATTGGGACGTGAAAACAGTTGATTCTATGATGGCAGAATTACAATATTATACTGTCTTTGAAAACGAAGATGTTTACCAATTCAAAGAAAATTATGGTGATATGTTTTGCTATAATTATTATGGGCACCACTTCATACATAGAGCGAGTAGTCCCAAAACGATATTTAAATACATGCAATGGGAACATTGTCCAACTACACCGCAAGGGAGTTCTAAAACTTATACTGAAAAGTTTGCGTATTTTTCTGGGCATCATCAAAAAATGCTGATTCATATTATTTTAAAGTAACTCCTACTAAGGATATACATCTGTTATTGACCAATACGAAATTTATATATTCGGAATCCTTTGTTTCCCGATTATCAATAGAAGGTTATGAATATTGGTCCAAATCTATTGATTTGAAAAGTGTTCGGGGAACAAAAAATTGTTAGACCAAGGAAAAGAAACATTGTTTAGAGCATGTCTCATCCCTGTTCAAATGAACTTTTTAAATGAAACAGTGCAACAAACAAGTTGTTTAGGCTTAGCAACAATCAGAGAATTAAACATGCCCAGTATACCTGCCCCTGCAAAATTTGACAATTGGCAAAGGTACACGAATGCAACAAAAGATTAGCTCAATGAGTGGGTCCAGAATGGTACGTTTAATTCTTCACTGACACGTCCAGGTGGGTGGTTATTGTGGCCCAACGGGTGTCATCAACGTTTTGTCACCTCCTCAGGGGTTTTAGGATGAATAGGCCGGACCCTCGCTATATATCACCAGAACATGCTGATATAATTACAACATATAGTGTAGGAAAATTGTGCCAACAGTGGCTTAAATCATCCTCACTAAATGCGGTTAAAGCACACCTCAGTCTCTTGTCTAACACCACTGACTTACAAGATTTCTTGTCAGGCCCCAAAATACCATGTAGGAAGCGTTTCTTGTATGCAGTATACAACGAAATATAGAAACTTTCCCAACAAGATGCTGCAGCCCAGTTAAGGCAAATAGACCAGGAAAATTTGGAAAAGGCATTAGCTGTTGTGGATAATGGGATTAACACCTTGTCCAACCGGATATATACGATAAAAAACATTGTATCTTCTGCTATAGACATTATACAATGTGATATGTCTTCTTTATACCATGGTCAGAGTCAGACCAGGTCCATTATGCAGTTGGGTTGGACACTCCAAACATTGAAGGCGGGTTGCGTTCCGTGGCAGCACATCAGTGCCAGGGAAATATTTTTTTCCTTTAATCTAACGTGGCAACAACAACTAATGGCTAAGAAAGAAGCAACTTATGTCATGCTTAACATGGAGAAAATAGAGAGGTTGCCTTTCACCGTGGCAGAAACACCATTGGCAGAGTGGTTAATACACGGGGTTATTAATCTGCCTATTTCAATGCTACAATTTACCTCTTGTTTGAAACACATTCTAGTAGGCAGATATGAAAAATTGGGAGATAGTTACTTCCATGAGGTGTGGGAGCTTCCCTTCTTGTACAAATGCTTCAATGGCATGAAAGAGGTCTTTCTTAGAGGTAGTGAATGCGAGGCTTCAGTCAGCCATTCGATGGTTTGTAAGCAGCTGTCCTTGCAAACTTGACATGCTATCTGAAGGTAGTTCCAGTCCCCATGATTAGACCAACGTCCCAGGTGCTTTCAAACGGCAGCTACTTCCTTCTCAATAGTGAAGACTGTTGTGGCATGCGGGCCGGAATAGTTTACGTTGTTTCGGTCTCTAAGGTCATTACATGCTGCGGGAACGTGCTGTTTCCCCCCACTAAATTAAGGGAGGTAGCTGATATCTGGCCTCACGTTGCTACTTCAAAGGTGAATTTTGACAAGTTGAGTAGTCTAAAGGCTTTATTGTTTCAGAAGCATGTGGCTCTTACATCTGCATGTGAGACCTACGCACTTCAAGTGGCAAGGTCGTCGGCAGAAATACAGTCCCTATTAAATACGAATTTTCCGAGGCACTTTGGTGAACTCGTGGGATGTATATTTAATGCGGCCAGCACGGCTGGATTAGAAAATGTTTTCAGAGCTGTTGGTATTGGTTTTGTTCACACCTTCTCCTCTATATTCGGTTTGATACCTTCAGCTATCCACTCAATTTTCAGTAGTATTTTTGGGGGATTTCCGATAACTTTGGCTTTATTAGCCGGCATTTTGCTGTTGCTGTTGTTTTTCTGCAATGGCTGTCCCACCGCAACAAGGACAAATGGAGGCGCTCCCATAAGCGCAGCTGTGTCGTGAACGTATGATGCAGCAATTTGGAGCAACACTCCTGGAACATTTGGGGTGTGACTGGTCTTTGTCATTGAGACCGGTTTTGGATTGTATGCAGCCTGTGTTTCGGTGCCTTTGGTGCTCTTTTGAACATGCACTGGAAGTTTGTCTTTCATAGCAATGCCCCCCAACAATTGATGCTGATCTGTTGATGTTCTCGTTGAGGGTTCATTACTAGACATGCGTACTGCGGTTGCATTTGCTATGTGTAGCTGATTACGAGCTACCCTTCCTGGAGGAAGTTACCATCAACTCGTCCATGGGCACTGCAGGGGATGCCGCCTTGGTTGATATTGGGGCTATGGAACACACCTGCTCCTTGGTCGTTTTTGGCACGTATTTTCCGGTTTTGTCATCTGCCGAAATGTGAGATGTCTTGCTTTCCATGACTCGTGCTTGATTCGGAACTACTCTAAATTGACATTTTTTCATTGAATTCGGTTTTAAACCGCATGTCAATTTTTTTTTTATTGTCAAGTAGTATGCTTGTGTGTCCTCTTAACCTGCCAAAATTGAGTAGGGTTTTACATTTATCTTAGGTTGAGATATTTTAGTTTTGGCTTGAACCACTTTCTACCTACAAGGGGAGGGTATTGTGTAGCCATTTTAAGTATAGCTCCATGCATGTTAGTTTAATACACTAGGCCGCTGTGCACCTTGACCTAGATATATTTTATTCAGCTTTGCACTGTTATTTTTACAATAACCAGTTTTACGGTCTTGTTTTAATTTCTTCTATCAAACTGTTTTGCTTAGTTCAGCACTGTGGTCTCACACAATGCATTCTTGATCACCCTGTGCTTCAGTCAAGGCTACAGACTGGTACATTGCCAGTAAACGTGGTAGAAGTTTAGTCTCCAACATTCGTAGAAAATACACATCCTTACGTAGGGACATTTTCTTAGAACATCTGCTGTGTTAGTTATAAAAACACTTTCTAGTCCTAGTACATGTCAAGAGGGCGATTCCAGCCAGGGAACCACAATTGTATGCTGAATGCTCCGCTGCAGATGCTGATGCAGATCACAGGCCTTTGCTCAGGATGAGGATTGATGTCCTCCAGGGGGAACCTGAAAGGAAGGATTAGAGCTTAACATGCTGTGCTCGAAATATGATTTAGATAGGGAATAGTCCATCGATTCTAGTGGCACTATGATAGCATTATTCGTATGCTTCACTCTCATCGTCACTATTTTAATATTGTTGTGTTGTGCAGTTCTGGTTATTGCAGCTCATGCTTTGCTATCCAAAATGCAGTCGTTTTATTAAACCAATCTTTAAAACTTATACTGCCTTTATTGTCATTTATGTATGAGACCGCACTGTGTATGAGAGAACCGGCTGTGACTTGAGTGACCACGACTTCCCTGAGAAGTACCAATATGTCATGCTCTCGGCTGCCTAATCGTCTCTGCCTCTTGGGAGAGATGAGACACTGCTAGTTAGCCAGAGCAAAGCCCGGATTTGGAGTGACAAGTGTCATCCACCATGGGTCAGACTCAGTCCCCCACACTGTGGACGATCTTACTGCACCAAATCCAGTAGTCTCATTAGAATAATGAGAGCCTACGTGACAATTTGTGATGTATGTAACATGTCAATGGCCATAGAATGTCAATACAACAGTGTAGAAAGAATGTGGGCTGATATGCACTGGGGTCTGGATTTTATCCTCATCTGTGCTTCCTTAGGCATCTTTCTGAAGATAAAAGATAACAAACAGTATAATGCTGTGTAGAACTGAAAAAGTTATCTCCAAAGTATGTATAAGATGAAACTCAAGGTGGCTCACTTCAAGACAATCTTTATGTATGTGACATCTGACTATAAACTTTAATCACACACACACACCATACAACAGGAATGGATGTGTACGAGTGTGTGGACAATTATGTAACCTAGGAGTACAATGTAATAAATTATAGATGTGAGTTATGTATACAGAACTTCATAAGATTATAACATCACTCAGTTTATCAGGGTTCACATGAACATCAGGCTGTTGGCAGATGCCCCAAAGTGGCCAAGAATCCAATACAGGACTCAAACAATGACAGATTTAAAAACACACCAACCTTTACAACACATTGGGAACCATAGTTACCTTGAGTGGTGGGTGCAGTGGATGGCAGATGCACAGAGAAGTTGCTTTGTAGTAGCTGCCAATGGCGCAGCTCATTTGGAATTGGGAATAACCATGTCAGTAATGGGATTCCGATGCAGGATGAAACACAAATGCAAATACTAAACTGAGACTGTATACCCATGCCAAGGCCCTGATCCCCAAGCATATGAGACATACTGTAAACTTTATTTTACAGTAATAAAGGAAACTTTAACTAATGAAAACACCTTAAATAACATAACCTATCCTAACTATACATTACCCACAACTACCCTAAGCTAAACTTACTTACCACATTTAACTAAACACTCTAAACATCAACCCCCCCTTTATATGACGGGACACATGTAGGACAACATATACTAACCTAAACACATACTAACTTATCCTAAACAAATATATATTTTTATGTATTTTTTTATTTATAATTTTTTTATACACATAAACCCCAACATCATGCCCCACCCTCCCACCCACAAAAAACATGTAATAATATAACACCCTCCACCCCCAACCCACTTATACTAACTAAAAAGACTACTCTAACCTAACACTAAGCCCCCTAAACCTACTAAAGAAAAGGACGAGGAAAAAGGAGGGAGGGGAGGGAATCATGGGTGAGGATCCAAACGTTTTCAAATTGGCCCTCCACAGGATCTTCTTAATACCCCACAGTCTCCAGCTATTGCGGGACACCTCCTGCTGCAGCCTGTCCATCATGCTCAACATTTGGTGCCTGTCACGTTTTAGTGTCTGTAAATCCTGATTGACTACTACAGCAGCTGGGGTTGTCTGGGTACCACTTGTAGAAGCTGTTGCTGGTGCCGGTGCCGTGGTTGGAGGGGGAGGTGCAGGAGGTGCTGCTTGTGGGCCCTGTGCTGACAAAGTCGAAGGACCTGCTACAGTGGCTGTCATCCCTGTACCCACTGTGGTCTGAGCAGTGGTGGTGGTGGCAGTTGTGGGCAATGTTGGCCCCCCTTGGGCAAATGCCCTCCATACCCCTGTGGCTCTCTTATGGTGATATCTATGTGCCATATTGCGGAACCTAGCCTCCACATCGAGTATGTGGCGGTAACACACTGCCCGATCTGTGCATCTTTGTACTGCTATTAGTCACGTAACAAATGCTGCAAGTACTCAGCATGTGCCAGGCTGACTAATAACTATCTTCAGGATCACAATCAAGGCACACAAGACCTGTGATTTGTATATGGAACTGCCAGGACGATATGCAGTTGGTAATCATGAGGGGACATTGTAGTTTAGAACACATGAATGTTTGAATTACATGTCTGCATCTACACTGGGATCATCACACCTAGGTACACACATTTTCTAGACCTAACCCTGTGCCTCACAGGGGGATGGACATGCAACACATACTTTCAAACATCAAGGACAACCACGAAGCTTTGGACAGCTGTCCATGGGTTTAGTCAGTCCACCACAGGTAAGGAGGGCTGCCAACTTGGATTGAGTCAACCATTGGACAATCACATCTACATTTATTTTTCTAATTGCGGACAATTGTCAACATCATTAGATCTCACTGACACCTTACCAAAATCAAGCACATTGATGCAAGCACCTATCTGGCCTTGACCTGCATGCACGCCTATGACATTTCACTCAAGTGCCACATAAATGGAGTACAAAATGTGAAGCTAGATGCTGCCGGAAAGTCACCCATACAGTCCTACATGTTCATTACTTAACAGGGATGCTCAAGTCTGTGTGTAAAATGTATGCATCACTGGTCTGTTTGAATCAGGTTATGATTTACCGACTAAATTATGACACTGGCCACCTCCTAATTAATTATTGGCATATATGTAGCAACAAATTACCCAGTTCACCTGCCCATGCCTTTAGTGCAGCACTCGACTCCCAATATGTGACTCTCCGCCGCAGAATTCTAACTCTAACATGGAACAAAATGCCAATCTCCAGTCAAGTCACATATCGGATCATGTGCCAGCACATCATACCTTGCAATGAGTCCAACACACAGGAGTCAATCACACAACAGCTGCAAACACAACACAGGACAAACATATTAACACTTACTGGATACGTCTGGGTCCGCAAATCGAGCCACTTCAATTGTATAGGGGGCGGGTCCACCTGTAAAACATGGAAGAGTGATATGTGCTCAATGTCTGCTCACTTTACAAAACTTGGAACAACAAATTACTGTGTGTGACATTTTATATGATAGAGCTGCACATCAGGCATGTAGACACACCAACAGACATAGTACTGCAAACATGCATTGACACTGTCACTCGAGTGAATGATAGACACACATATGCACACATACACTGACCCTAACAATCATATGGTACCAAACATGATTACTCAATTTTGTGCTTAATTAATTCTAAAGGGTACTCCATTTCATCACTTGAAATTATGAGAAACATGCAATGCCACATTCCTGGTGCACTGCAATACCAGTGACTCAGGCATTGTGGCTTGTGCATCAAAGGACAATGAGTTTCTGTGTGATGCTCATGTGGGTTGATTTGCGTTCAGGAATTATTGTGCTTTCAATGGTCTATTATATGTGTGCCAGTGTTTTATGTAGGTCACATATACCACATTGGCAGTGTACCAAGAGTCATATATGCCCCCTATGACAACATGATGGCAGGGATCCTGAGTGTTACTTGATGACAATGTTACGCCAAACATGGATTGGACATTTATCTGATTCAAAACAACAAAAAGATGTATGCTGACAGTGTGTAATTTGATCATCCGTGACAGAATGCATGGGCACAGGTGTAGTCATTGCACCTGAAATGTAGTACTCTAGGCCCTGTGTACATATATCAGGTATTGTAAATCACACTTTGCCACATTCATTACCTTAGAATTGCCAAGTTGGGTGATCTGTGGTGATACAACCAAACTGACACTGTCCGCTAATTAAAACATGGGTTAGCAAATGTCCTACTTCTACAATCTTGATGAGGGAGGTCTCTATTTGAAAGCACCTTGGGGATGGTGGCACTCACAGGAATGCTGTCCTGCTGATCCTAGCATACCACCATGTCTGTGATAGCCTTCATTCTGAGAAGTTAATAATTGTACATGTGCTGCACTATATCAGCAGGGGTCTACCAAAAGTAAAATAACAACCTACTTTGTCACTTAAATTTTATAATGGAAGCAGTCAGTGGACCCTTGCATAACACCATGCAACTAAATAGTTTGTGACCATGCATTCACAAAGAGCAGTGATCCCAAGATGACCCCTTCACTTTACAAAATTGTTTGGCTACAAAGTGACACAGATGGTAACTGTACCAGCTCTGTACCAGCAATTGCGCCCAAGGCAAAAATGTTGTAGGGCCATGCTACTAAATGATAGTATTTCAACGCCTACTCTGAAAAGCCACGAGATGAAACTGCAATCTGGTAGTATCCTGGCACAATTGGGTTTCGCCATGCGAAAGATTATCTGCCCAGACGTAAATACACAGAAACAATGAACTTAGGGCCAGATGTGTCTTTTTTTTGTGTTGCATTTGCTTCATTCATTTACGCAACAGCTATGGAAATTAGCACAATTGTTTTTACTGTAGCAAGTGTGCTATACTTTGGCATCCAGAAATAATGCAAATGGTGCACAAAGTAGAAATATCGGCCTAAGATATTAACAGAGGCTAGGAAGAGCTTTGTACGTATGGCTAAAAACTGGGGACTACATTGGTTCCTTGTATTAGCATGTGAAATACATCCCATTCCTGGTACACTCACAGGCCCTGATTCATAAATTTGTTTGTGCCGCATTACCATCATCTCTTGACCCCAAAGAGGCACTAATTTACAAGATAAATTTGTCTTTGTGCAACTTTAGCGTCAACAAATGACGGCAATGTGTTGCAAAATTTGTATAAATCAGGGCCACAGTTTGTCCATCTAGCATTCCACATGTCCACAAACATTGCATGCAGCATGTCACAAAATCTGCTACTGTCACTCCAGAGCATTGTACTGTACACATTAGTCAAATTTGTACTCACTAACAGGGCCACCAATCACCACACCCAGGTGGTCCAGCAGGTCCTGCTCTTGGGCCATCAGGTCAGCTCAGTGATGTTTCAATTGGTGGCCGTTGCGCTGGCTGTTGAAGATTCTTCTTAGGTGGAACAGCACCTTTGCCCACCTGATCCTCCATCCCTCCATGTGATAACCCTGTATCTCCTGCCCCCAGCCTCCAACATCAAGGGGAGGAAGCGGAACACCAGCCACACAAAAGCCCCTAGCTCCTCCTCACCCATTCTCCCCAGATGTGGCCTTCCCAACATCTCAAACAAAATAGGATAGGAAAGGGTAAACAGGGAAAGGAGGTATAAAAAGGAAACTTAACAAACCCACAGACAGCTCAACAATACCCCAACTAACAATACCCACAAACACACTCCCAAAAGTACAAAGACAAATCTAATCACAATAATTAAAAAACACTTACACAGATTAACACAGACACTTACAAAACAACAGGAGACAGCTCAAGACACAGCCACACAGTCTAGAATAATCACAGACTGCAAAGTGAAAGTGAAAGTACACACACTGTACCATTTCTGTAAACAGGATATCGTATTATATCACTTCCTGTCTCAATTGCGGGGCGTTTTTTTCATAATGCGTGTAATTTTATGACGCTTACGGGGTTGGCGTCAATATTTTTTTATGCATATGCACGAAAATTCCCCCACATTCAAGGATCAATACATTTTTAATGGATAAACGATTTCCTGGGATGCGGTGCTGGAATTAACACTAGGGACCAATCGATGTATTATAGATGTGAGCGTTATTTTTTAATGCATATGCGTTATATTTTGACGCATATGCATCTTTTTTTAGAGCGTTTGCGTAAAAAAATCTGTCTTAAACTGTGTTTGTGTGATTTTTCACTTTTTTTACATGCATGCAGCCTCTAACTATACAAAGATAGAATGGTATGACCTGTGTTGTGTGTTCTAGTGTTTGGGCACATGCGGCAGACCATACTACTGTGGACCATAATACTCATGTTGTTGTGCCGGATTAGCTCTCTTAACTGACGCAACAGCAACACAAACTTTTTGAATAAAATTGGTATTTCCTAGTTTGAGAAGGTGTTGCATCAATAGAGGACAGCGAGGGTACACAACTAAACAAATAGACTCATGGCCTGTGTGTTTATGTGTGTGAATTGGATCAGGTTGTTGTTGTGCCTCTGTTGGAACGTCACGAGAAAATGTTGGAGTAATGTGCATGTATGAATGTGTTATAATTGTGTGTAACCATCAGATGCCATTCATTGAGGTACATCAGTCATGATATGTGTTTGTTATATCTGTTGCGTCTTATGCTGTGTGCACTTCCTTGACTTTGGGGACAAAACATTTCCCATCACGAACTATACACAGGATAGATAGAGGACGGGTGATAATGCCTATGTCAGATATGTAACCCATCACATGTAATGAAATGTTGAATACCACTTTATGGTCACTTGTGTGTATACTACCCATGGGTCCATCATTTGAACATGCTAGGTAGGTATAGTGTTTGTGACACAGAGTCTCAAATCCAATCCTAAAATTGTTATGTACACCACAGTTTGAGTAATGTAAAAGACCTATGCTTCTCTTGTGGCTGTGGAGAACCAGCAGACCATGCTGCATGTGTTCACATATTTCCAGTGGTTCATTGCACAAAGGTGTCCAGTTCAAGTGTGTGCCCAGGTGTACCCTATGTCAGTATTGGCCTCCATGTTGTCACAGTTACGTGCAGGTCTAGTCATGAGTCTGTGGAGCCAATCCTTGAATTAACAGAGTATCCTTGAAAGCCGAATTGTCCTAAAGCCAAAGACCAACTAACAACACACATGGGGATAGTCCAACTATGGCAATGCAGAACTTTTATAAGGCTGACGACAGAGCAACCTTGGTATGCTCAAAAACGTTATGGATCAGTAATAGGAAACAGGCAGGTTTCATCACAACATTTGTACACAGGGTGGTCTCTAAAATTCCCACTGCAACAGGAAACATCAGTGCCTCTGTGCTGATTAATCTCACAGCTACTCTCCATGCAAGCCCCATCAAAAGGTGGCGGGAGAAGTGAATCTGTGTGTGGACCGTCAGGGCACAAAAATGTTTTGTCCTTGCATACACATTAGCAACCCATGTTTGCTGTGCTGTTAGCTGTACCGAATCCATGCATACAGCCATAGCACACTGTCACTGTTTGGCACTAATGAATACATGCAAAACCAGACAAGGGATGGGGGCTGGATTAGGCAATTCAAATACATGTCCCAGAACAGAATACAATAAGTTAACTGATTAAGCTATACTATACATTTGAGGATTCATCGTAGACCTACCGGACACAATACCCCAGGAGGAAACAGAGGGAATGGAAAGCAACTATGAGACAAATGTAGCCACAGGGAACCTCTATGTTTAACGCAAAGACTGGAACCAGTCTGGCTAACAGGATGCAGGCTCTGTCAGGAACAAACACGAACAAGGCAAATACACAGTGAGCGGACTCTGAGTGGGACAAGCAGGAACAACACTGTGGGAACTAAAACAGTTTGTGCTGTGGTTTGCAACGTTACACAATCCCCCAAGGGCTCTGGTACACAACTGATTTTTACACCAATGCACAACAAGGACATTCAGAAAATGGCATCTTCTAAGCAGTTCCAGGCAGCAGCAAGGGCAGGGCAGTTTGAAATAGCTGGTCTGCATGGAAGTATTTGGTTGTTGGTTGCACCGTGATTGTCACTTTGTATGGCAGTTGTTATCTTGTGTCGTCTGTGACTCATCTGTGTTTGTGGTATTGTGTGGGATCCTAGGCATCTGTGAAGTTCTTTCTGCACTGAGTTGTTTGACTATCAAAACTGGTGTTTGGCTGATTGACATGATATCAGTGGTATGTTTAGAAACTTGCTGTTCAGTGTGTATCTCCCATGTGTTATGTAATGTGAAAGAAGTGTCTGTGTGCCTTCACTGGAGGTGACATGATACTTCCACACACACAATCAATTCCACTGAGGTGGTAACATGGTTGCACTATATGGCCTGAACATCCCATCCAATTCGACATATATAATTGCAGGTGAAATGAAACAGTGAGTCACTTTGATTTGGCTAGGTGGCAATGCACAACACATCTCCATAAGTTGGCAGCACTGAAGTGTTCACAATTGACAATGCACAAGTGTGACAAGTTCTATGCCAACCTATTTTTGTGCCCTCACTGAGTGGGCTCATGTGCAAACTTGTACCTACACTACTGAACTTGCTCCAGGTAAGCTGGCTAACTTGGTTGTGGGGGTGAAGGTTTTAGTGTCAGAAGGTCCATCTGTCCGTACATTTGTTATGTATATGGGGAATTATCTTAATCTGTATGTGTAGCAGTGGGCACTTTGTATTACTGTCACGTCCACATGTTTTCATAGCACAGTCCACTTCCTTATTGCTAGCTGGCAATGTCACCCCAGGAGTGATGTGAGATGTTGGTACTGCCTCAATGATTCCATGTCACCTTCATTAGAGTCAGCATCATCATGTTATGTGTCTAGTGGTGTTTGACCTGCAGCAACACACATTACACACCCCTTACACAGAATGTATTGCTTGGAAGGGTGTGAGATTGAGTGTTATTGATGTGATTTTGAAAGGTTCATCTTCCAAGTTGTACTGCCAGTTAATGCTGTGTGTAAATAACTAGGTTTCTCTACTTACCAACAAGTAGGCCATTGCCATATCATCCATCCTGGAAGTGCTGATTGATGGTGCTGTGACGGAAGATGAATGAATCATGTACACTCCCAGGATACTTTGCCATGATGTTGGTGAACAATCCACAGTGATCCACAATGGCCTGCACATTGATGGAGTGTGTGTGCTTCCTGTTGCGTTATAGGTGCTCGGTTGCAGCAGGTGGCACAATCCGAACATGTGTGCAGTGAATGGCACCAAACACGTGCGGGAAACCATGAATTTGATAAAAACCCTTGTTTGGTCTCCTGCTACTCTCGCTGTGTGTTGGGGAAGCTGATGAGGCGGGGTGTGAGGGAGATGATGGCATCAAGTACCTTGGGAAGGAAGGCAGAAAATAAGGGATGTGAGATCCCGGCAACCAGGGCACCAGTGGCTTGAAAAGAACCACTTGCCAACATGTGCAGGACAGCTAGTAGCTTGGTCTCCGGTGGAATGATGTGAGGTGTCTGCAAGCTGGGTGCAAACTGTGGCTCAATGTGGCGCAGCAGTTGCTGTATGGCTTGCCAGTTTAGTCTGTACCTCTGGATGATGTCATGTTCCCTGAGGCCCTGAAGGGTTGTCCTTGTCCTGAATATCCTCTCTTGCCTTCTGCGTTGCCTTTGGGGTCCATGTTGGTGTGGTGGTAGCTGCTGCTGTTGCTCCTGTGCTCTGCGTCTTCATGCATGCTGCATGAGTATCACCTCCATGTCTTCCTTTTTGAGCTATGATGCTTGTGTGAGTGTTCCTTAAGTAGTGGTGTGTTTGCCCCATTTTAACGCCTGCCCTGACCCAGGCATTACGTTTTGGTGCAAATCAGGATTTTCCGGCTCTGCCTCCCATCCATGCGGCATTTTTGCACGGTTGGATAAATATGGCGCATGGGTGCTTAAGTCATTTTTTTTTAGACGGGAACGCCTACCTTGCATCTCATTGACGCAAGGCGGTTTCACGCATCCAGAAAATGGCGCACACTGGGATATTTTGAGGTTAGACAGGTCTAGCGTCAAAATATAAATATGGTGTTAAGTTTGCGCCGAATTAGCATAAAAAAAATGACGCTAATCCAGTGCAAAGGGAGTATAAATATTGGCCCATGTCTGTTCGTGAGGCAGCCAGTGCAATCATGGCAATGCCGACAAGCAGTAATGCTGAATTTGATTTGTCCCTTTCGCAAAGTAGTACCTAATTGTTTCAGGAAACAGAACAAAGTGGACAGCAATCAGCAATGGTAGGTCTTCTTGAAGTTGGAGCAGAATAGGAGGTTGGGCTTCCTGTTGAGCAAGAACCTGACTTTTAGAATCAATGGTACCCTGATCTCCAGCAGGAAAAAGGAGGGGTACTACTCTACCATCTCTCCTAGCACCACTTCTGATGACAATGATAGGGAAATGGAATGCACCTCAGCAGAGTTCGGTAGATGCCAGGAGAGGCAAGGGAAAAGAAATGTTCAAGAAAGCTTTAGAATCATGAAAGGGTATGATGGTGAGGAGGATGATGACGATGAGACAGTCATTGTGGACAGTCATTGCGGAAGCTGGCACAGAGGAGTCTGACCTTACTATCCAACCTGCACAGGTAGCACCGCCAGCTCGCATATTTGTAAGGCACCCGTAGAGATGTGCACCAACCCCTACCTCAGTGGAAGTGTACACTGCACAGAGGTTATAGACGCACCCACCTACCTCCAGTATGGGATTTTTTATGATTAGCAAACAGAAGGAGAACATTGCAATATGTTCCACTTGCCCAACAAGTGTTCGTCAAGGTAAACATGGTTTCACATTATGGTACTGGAGGCCCGATGATCCATATGAAAAAACATCACACAATCCAGTGAGAGGAGCACCTTTAAAAAATTGCTAAACATGATCGCTGTGGTGATGGTGAAGACAGCCAGGAAACGTCAGCTACAATTGGTCAAATTATGGTGGAAGGTGAGGAAGAAGAGGGTGACATCCTCACGCGGAGCAGACCTGTCTCCAGCAGTGTGCCAGAATCTCCCGCCTCAGCGACCTCGCAATGGCACAGGAAGACTTAGAGCCAGATGGAGACACCACAGAATACAGGCCCATATTTATACTTTTTGACGCAAAACTGCGCCAACGCAGTTTTGCGTCAAAAAAATTAGCACCGGCTAACGCCATTCTGAAGCGCCATGCGGGCGCCGTATTTATTGAATGGCGTTAGCCGGCGTTAGCCGCCGGCGCTGTCTGGTGTGCGTTAAAAAAAACGACATACACCAGGCAGCGCCGGCGTAGGGGGGAAATGGCGTATGGGCGTCCACAAATGGTGCAAGTCAGGTTGAGGCAAAAAATTTGCCACAACCCGATTTGCGCCATTTTTTACGACGCCCATCCCCCATTGAAATGACTCCTGTCTTAGCAAAGACAGGAGTCATGCCCCCTTGCCCAATGGCCATGCCCAGGGGACTTCTGTCCCCTGGGCATGGTCATTGGGCATAGTGGCATGTAGGGGGGCACAAATCAGGACACCCTATGCCACAGAAAAAAAAAATATATTTTCTTACCTGGACTTACCTTAATGTCCCTGGGGTGGGTCCCTCCATCCTTGGGTGTCCTCCTGGGGTGGGCAAGGGTGGCAGGGGGTGTCCCTGGGGGCTTGGGAGGGCACCTCTGGGCTCATTCTGAGCCCACAGGTCCCTTAACGCCTGCCCTGACCCAGGCGCTAAAATCCGGCGCAAATGCAGGTTTTTTAGTCCCGCCCACTCCCGGGCGTCATTTTTGCCCGGGAGTATAAATACGACGCATATGCATCGCAGTAATTTTTTAAGACGGGAACGCCTACCTTGCATATCATTAACGCAAGGAAGGTGTCCACGCAAAAAAATGACGCTAACTCCATGAACTTTGGCGCTAGACGCGTCTAACGCCAAAGTATAAATATGGAGTTAGTTTTGCGTCGAATTTGCGTTGAAAAAAACGACGCAAATTCGCCGCAAACGGAGTATAAATATGCCCCACAGTGACTACACCACAACACACATTGAGTATACCACCACCTCTGTCTCAAACGTTGCATGTGTCAGTGGCCCCACAAAAGAAGAAAATACAGGTTACTATTATGGGCACGTTTAGACAGAAGTGGTCCTACAACTGCAACTACCCAATGGCACATTTGTACAATGGGAAGCTAGCAAAAATGTTAGCGCTAGACCTCCTCCCATTTTCCTTCTGGAAGGAGTGGGATCCATAGAGTTTGTGGCAGTCATCTGGCAAAAATGGAAGGCTCCAATTTTGACCTATTTTGCCAGAGTTGCTGTTCCAGCACTGCATCACGATGTGCTACAATTGGTTGGACAAGCTTTGCAGCAAAGTGTTGTTCATATTAACCACCTGACGAATGACATATTGACCAGTTGTCAGGCTACTGATTACATGTGCATCACTACACATTGGATCTCTTTTAGGGGGTAAAGCAAAATCTATCCACAGATCTTGGCCCTCAAAAAAAGTTTAAGGTCATTGGGTGGCATGCAACAGTAGGCCTGTTCACCATGGAGAAATCACATACAGTTGCAAACATCTTGGATGAATTTATAGCAAGCTGTCTAAATGGCTGTGACCCAGAGATCTCAGAATGGGTTTTGTTGACACAGACAAAGGCAGTAACATAGTCAAGGCTTCGGCAGATGGTGCTATTTCAGGGTCCTGTTTATGGCACACTGCATCAATCTGGTCGTGCAAGACTTTCTAAAAAAAGAAGACATAATTAGCAACATACTGACCACTTGCAAATGAATCAGCACTCATTTCAGCCATTCTTTTAAACCCCATAAGCAGTTGTAGAATATTCACCGTGGTAACAGAGTACCAGGTTAAAGCCCTGATTCAGGAGGTGCCAACATGTGGGAACTCAGCCTATTATATTTGCAACGTCTGTTTGAGCAATACATAGAGATCAATGACTATGTCAATCTAAGAGAAGGGTATGCAATTGGGAAAGCTATGCCATGGATGTAGGCAAATGGGGCCTAGTCAAATGCCTAACACAGATGCTGCTCCCTTTTGAGGTTTTCACAATGGAAGTTAGCAAGGAGGACAGTACGATGGGCCAAGCTATCCCGTTGTTGCATCTGCTACACGAGCAGCTAAAGAAGGTGTCTGAAAGGTTCACACTAAGAGGTGTGAACAAAAACTCAAAAGTGAATGCCTTTCTTGAGAGTCTAAGCTATCACTTGACTTGTAATGCAAGGCTGCAAAATGACATTATCCCTTCAAAAGAGTACATCTGTGCCACCCTACTTGATCCACCCAACAAAACAATTCTCCCCACTTTCCTTCCTTTTTCTCGAGGATGTTTCAAAATACAAGAGGTGGATTGTTGAGCAAGCCACAGAACTGGAAGAAGAATGACTGAAACTTAGAGTCTCCCTCCACACTTCTGGGGCGCTGCCTTCAACATCCAGAGAGGGGAGTCTTACCTCACAGCAGCAAACACCGGAAACAACAGCATCACACGAATCTGACTCAACCTCTGCATTGGCTTGGTTTCAAATGGCAGGTCTTAAGTCCAGTGAAGAGGCGAAGGCAAAAGAGGTTGTGCAAGTGGCAGCACCAACGACACTTCATAGGATGTTCAAGGAGTATCTAGATGACCCGAAATAGGTGTATGTGTATTAAAATCCATTGGTGTAGTGGTATGGAAAGATGTGCCAATATCTAGAGTTCAGCAGGCTGGCAATAAAGTATCTGGCTTGTCCTATAGCCAGCTTGTCTGCTGAATGTGTGTTTAGTGCAAACGGCACAGTTGTTACAGTGAGAAGGCTCAGTCTCTTGTCTCAAAACGTGGTGAGATTAGTTATGATCAAAATGAACCAGCATTTTATACCACTTGATTACGCTGTTCACGAAACACCACAAGAGGCGGTTGACCAACTTTTGGGTGAGTCACCTGAGTTGGAGGACAAACTCTACTTCGCAGAATGAGTGTGCCAGTGTCACCATAGACCTTTTTAATTATTTCTTGTTGAACTTTATTCTTTTTTCTTTGCAAACAAACAAAAAAAAATTAGCTAGTGGAATATTGTTTGTGACAGATTTAAGCTACCCCACCCTTTAATAATCACATATATGGCCTGATTGAAGTAGGACCCATGTACAGGAAGAACCCCTCTATTCTCTTTAGGACATTCTAGATAGTTCCTGCCTCCCTCACATGCCATTGCCTATCTTTTTTTTATTTTTATATCATCTAGCCGGGCTGTCTAAGAAGATCATTGGTTGAAAGACTGCCAGTGCCAATGCCAAATTCCAATGTGTTGCTACCATCAAAGAGGAGATAATATTTTGTATCAACCACCATGCTTGGATTGGAAGAGGTAACACTAACTATTGCACCAATGAGTGGTGATATATTTTAGTGATTGTTAGTGATGATTGATGATATATGTGGAGGCTGACAGTGAGGGAGAGTTGAACAAACTTGTAAAACTGTTTTTTTTGATGATTTGCAATGTCTGAGGGCTGGTGGGTGATCACTTTTTCCTGAAAGTGATTTACCTTTCAATCTGAACAAAATTTATCTGCAGGGTCCACTCCTTTTTTCTAGTTCCTCAGAGACCAGTCACTTTACTTACCAAACACAAATCTACACAAAATACTCCAATTCTGTTTCTCTATTTGTTCTTCAACAGCAGTGCACTACATAGGTCTACCTCGCTCAGTTTGAGACTGGGATTTAGCACTCAGTCAGGCGGGGGAGGATGGAAGGACTCAGGGTTGGACTATCTCAACAGCTAGAAGGGAAAAGTTATCGACCTCAAAGAGAAACCGTGATGATGAAGAAGACTGAGGCCTAGACTCATTCAGCTCTGTGGACTGGATAGAGGTGCATTGATTTGTGAAATATTGCTGAGTGTGTGTTTGTTGCATTGCTGGCTCAAACATGAAACTCCTCTTTATGTTTTTCCTCTGCCTCTGAATCTTCTTGGTACACTTCTGACTCCTCATGAAGCATACCTTGCTTCCTTTTGTTGTTCTCCTTTACTCTATAATACAGTTCTAGATTTTCAACATGCAGGCCTTCTCCTAGTCATCTCCTGCACAAAATAAACTTGATGAAAGCTCAGTACTCCAGTTTACCTAATGGACAGGTTCAGCCAGGCACCCATGAGTGACTTGCATTCCAAGAAGAATGGAGATGCACGGCCCAATTTGGCAATAGAGTATCATTTTCCTATTAACAATCATAATTTTCAGAACTGGGTGGGATAACTTCAATCTGCCATAATATGTATTTTTCAAACCTAAAAGACAAAACATGTAGAGATGTACTATCTTGGGTCTCTCTGGGGCTGAAGGACTGTTTGAGATGCATTTTACTGAACTGTGTTGTACTTATCACTTCATCATTTCCCTCCTCAATAGAATGATAATGGTGTGCTACACAGCACCCCAATGAATATTGTTGTTGTTTCATTTGTGTAGTGTTTGTCTTTGCCACACCTTTCCCCAAATCCCTTTTCCCATCCATTCATTGAGCCCCTAACCCTCTTCCCACAGGCTGTGTGATTTATTGAGGTGTGACTTAATTTTACCCTGTACCCAAAAGTCCAATGAAAGTCCACATAAAAAAAAAAAAGCCCACAATGAAAGTCAAAAGTGAAAAAAACACTCCCAATTCCCTTTCCCACCCTCTCTACCCACAACTAGTGTCCCTCCCACCAAAACAAAAAAAATAAAAAAGAGTCAGAAGAGGGCAGGTCTGGAGATCATCCAGTGTTGCCTCAATGTGTGCCGCCAAGCGTTCCAGGCACGCAAAATGTTGCAGGATGCCACGTTGGAAGTTGCCGTCTGAGGGCCTCATCACAAGCTTGGCAGACAGGATTACTCCATCACAAATGTGATGGATTTCGCGTCTGCCATTTACAAGTTCCATCATATTCTATGGAACTTGTAATACAGTGGATGAGATATCTGTCACCAAACTTGTAATGAGGCACTGAGTGTGAGGGGCGGTAGCAGTAGTGGAATGGGGACAGGATAATACCAAATGGCAGAGGCACCAGTGGTGTCAGTGGGAGGCTGGAGGCACTGGCGGCCAGTTGGAGGAGCTAGGATTGGTGGGCATATGGGATGCTGCCTGGGCCTTATCCTCCTCCTGCTCCTGATGGGGCACCAGCTGCCGATATTCATTGAAGATGCCCTCCAGACTCTGCCGCCACAACCGTGATGCAATCTCCTGGCGAGTTGGATGTCCACCAGGAGTAGCTATAGCAGGAAAGAGAAAGGAAAATGACAAATTATAAACAGTGCTCAGTACAAACACATTTGTAAAAAGCAGAGTGGGACAGAAGCAGTAGATTTCCCTAAGGCCGTTGGAATTTGATGTGGCTGATTACGATGAGTCACAGGGCCTTTATTTCACCCACACATGCCTAACTGTAATTGGCAAATGTCCAAAGAGTAAAATGTGAACTGCAATGAATCTGTTATGGAAGCCATGAAATATAAATCACTTGCACATAAATGTCGGGCATGTCAAAAGGGATTTTTCAAGTTTTATTTGGGCGCCTGGTACAGAAGTTTGGAAAGAATAAAGGACTGAACTACTAGGAGCTGACAGAGGGGGGACTGGGAGTGAAGGAAAACACACCTTTTAAGTTTGCAATGCATTGAAAACTTTGTAAATGCTGAATTAACGAAAGCAGATGCACATTGCATAGAAAACACTATTGTACTCCTGAATTGAACCACAATGAAATTACGTCATAGTAGCTGGGCTGGCTAATGGGGAGGGAGGTATAATGATTGGTGGGAGGATATATATGTGGCTTGCTTCAACTATAGTGAGTTAAGGGAGAAGACAGAAAATTAAAATACACCCACTTTGAACCAAAGCTTTGATAACCATGCAAACCATGGGAAGTAGGTGAACAGACACGCCACACTCCATAAGAGCTCCCCATTCAGCACTGGAGCATCCTTCTTACACATCCACACTTCAACCACTTAGGAATTCTTTCACCTCTTTCATCCATCCTTTCGCCCACCCATGCATTTCCTATCACTCACCTATGCATCCTTTCCTTTTACCCACACATCCTTTCACTAATCTACTGTTTCACCCATTCTTTCTTCTAGCCGTCCATGCTTCGTTCACTTTTCATCAAGACATCATTTGTAGCGTCTGTTCATTATGACCTTAGGTCTGCCGATTTGCAGAGAGAAGAGGACATTAAGTACTCAACCCCACTGAGGCTGCTAAACCAGGGGCTTCACAAGCAACACTCTTACAGTGAACATACTAGTAATTGTCAATGAGCAAGAGCAATATGACTTACCAATGCTCATTCCTGCTGCCACCGGTACTCCCTCTCCACCGCCTGCCTCTGAGGCTCAATAAAGGGGTGGAATATATTGATCAGTCCAGGAGAACCTATGGAGAGGTCTTGGTTGACACAAGCAATGGGCATGGGCAAAGCAAAAAACACCTTCACAAACATACATTGAAAAGCTGACTTGGGCATGCAATCTTACCAGTAAAATTCCTGTCCTAAAAATGTGTCCTCTTAGTATTAAAGTGCCACTCTGCAAGATATGTTATGAGGAAAAGGGAAAGCTAAGCTTAGTAACAAAGCAGAAGATAGCTAGTTCAGATAGGAGGAAATCAGGTACAGAAACATGAAAAATAGATAAATGCAGGGATAACAAGAATTTAACCAAGCTTTAGATAGATCAAAAATATGTACAAAAAAAGGTAGACAGGCACAGAAAAACTAAAAGAAAAATTATTTAAAATGAGAAGAGGTGAAAATTAGGGAAAGAATAATAATAATATAAGAGGAAGTCTTACTGGGGCCAGCAAATCCGTCAGCATCCACACTGGTGGTGGCACTGGCACCCTTATCTCCTCCAAGACCTGCCTCGGATGTTGCTCTCTTCTTTGCCTTGGGTGCTGAGGTAAGAAATAAAGAAGATTTTAAAAAAGATTAGTGGTACAGTTAATCTGCCAACAAATATTTTGACAAGTAGAGGCAAACACAATAAAATTTTACTTTTCTTACACAGAAAGCCTAGTATTGATCAACTCAGCTTGAGTTCACATACTACTTTTACTTTTCTAATTGCTACACCTAAGCCCTACTCCAAATTTCCTTAACTACGGGGCATATTTACAAACATTTCATGCAGGTAGCGCCACAAACCTTCTTGCTGTGCTGCCCTGTGTCAAAAGAAAAGGGCACAAATGCACCATATCTGAAAGATATGGGAAATGCCTGTCCTTGCAAAACATTACTCTGGCCCTCAAGCACCATATTTACACCACAATGCTAAAACGACACACAGAAAGGAATCGGACTAAAAAAAATCACACAAAGCCTGATTTGCATCAAACTTTACCGCTAGTCAAACCAGGCATTTACAATGAGGCCCACACACCAGTACTTAAGGAAAATACACAGAAGGAGCATTAGCAACCTCCTGGACGACATGGAACTATTAATGTTCCGGCTTGGCACACGCCACAGATGACAGCGATAACAACAGGTCTGTCCTGTACAACCAAAGCAACCCCAAACACCACCACAGCAGCCACAAAGGCAGCGCAGACAGCTGGAGATGATATTTTGAAAGCATACAACCACCCATGAGCTCAGAGAACAAGGTTTCGTCTGAACCTACCATCTGAAGCGGGAGTCCATTGTATGCCTGCTGCACCACATAGCGCCAGACATCACTGCAAGGGTGGAAACTCCAACAAATATTCAACCAATGACCAAATTCCTCTCTGTCCTCCATGTGCTGTTGTCAGGATAATTTCAGACAAAAGTGGCTGGTATATCCCAGCCATCCTTCTTGGCCTTCCTACAAAGGTTCTGGATGCAATCACCCACCTCACACCCCACCACATCTTCTTCCCTAACACCCAGAAACTGCGGCAGGAGACCAAGCAAGGCTTCTACCTAATTGCTGGGTTCCCGCATGTGCTGGGTACAATGGACTGCACCGATGTCCAACTTGTGCCACCTGCAGCAACGGAAACCCTCTACAGGAACCACAAACATACATATTCCTTAAATATGCAGGCCAGTGTGGACCATCGTGGGCTCATAACAAATATCATAGTCAAATATCCCAGCAGCGTCCATGATGCCTACATATTCCAGCATTCCACCATCAATGAGCTGGTCCAGGATGGTCAATACGGCAATGGGCTACTTGTAGGTAAGCCACCATACCCATACCAATCAGTACACAGACAACACACCTTACTTGTAGGAAAAATAAGACATACACCACACTAAACATACATGGGCAGGGGAACACAGATGTACAGACAACAAAGCATATGCTACATGCCACACTACACCACATTCGTTGCACATCACACACACATATACCCATATGTACATAATACAGCTACAACCTTACTGGCACACCACATGAAGGACAAGTTGAGCTATCTCCTCTTTGCATACAGAAGCTGGGCCCAAACCCTTTCAAGTGTCCACTGGTTGACAACAAAATACAGATCCCACACACATTGCACCAAACATTGAATAGCTCAGCTATGTGAACTGCATATACCATGTCAATGTAAAGAAAGTCACACATAGGCACAGCCCCACGTTTGTCATGGTGTTCAGGCCCCTGGCGACACCAATATCAAATGCCACCCAAGTGTTGCCTTTACCAAATACAGATCACCTACACATACCTGACATACCTGTAGTATGTACCTTCACCTGTCTGTTCCAGTGTGCCACACACATAGGAACACAACATCAATTGCCACAAAAGGCCACGTGGCAGATTAATGAGAAGTTGTGCAGCACCTAGTCCAGTGCCCCTTCACATGCACCCCTTAGGACCCCCTAATGCCACCATGTGTATGCTGTATACAAGAAACGGCCGACCATGACGCAAAGTGGGTGCAATTGTATCAAGATAACGGATGCCAAAGTGGGACTCTGCAGGAGCAATGAGAACATGATGACCTTTCATGCACCGTACATAGGGACCCATACAAAAATATGGTGGGCCCCCTCCCAGCACCTGCACTGTGCATGTGTTGAAAGTGTTTGTGATAAATCATGTATAGGAACCTTGGAGATTCCACTGCACCTATTTTGCTACTCCTCCAATTATGTGAATCACACCTTTGTACACATGATGGCTGGCACAGCCATCATCTGCCACAAAGGCTCACTAAGTGTTGCACTGCAAGTGTAGTGCCACATGGTAACATGGAGGCCTGAGTTTTGCTCTGTAGGGACACCATGGTATCAATACATATGACACCATTGTGGTGCAAGAAGGTGGTAGGTTACACTAACAATAGGACACAGCCTCAATTATGGACAACACAGCACATATTTGGCATGGTTGAACTGTCAGTTTGGATTTATTTTGACAACCACCAAGTCCTTGAGCCACAACCCATGATAGTAATGTCCATTAACGCAACCATTCCACAAATCAGGAACACACACAATACCAAAAGCAAGTTGAACTCTCCACTCCACCTAAAACTAACATCTGCTATAGAACATACAAAACCAAAAATATGCTTTACCAACACATGTTCTCTTATTCCTTTGCAGCAAACCAATGTTATGGTATTCAGCCATGGGTGATGACTCATTTTGGCAGCCCAACAATGGTGAAAGAGTGGGCATACAATGAAGGGCACAGAAGGACATGAAATGTGGTGGAGAGGACATTTGGGCTCCTAAAGTCAAGGTTCAAGTGCCTGGCACCAACAGGAGGAAGCCTGTTGTATGCTCCACCCCTGCTATGCAAGATGATACGTGTATGTGCTATCTTGCATAACATATGTATACGGACCAATGTTCTCTGGGATGAACTGGTAGATGAACTCAATGAGGAGGAGGATGACAATGGTGCAGCACAGTTGGAGGAGAACTACAAAACACTGCTGCTGGAGCTCGCAGGAGACAACAAATTATACAGAATTTCTACACCCAGACACTGTACAAATAATATCATGTAGTAAATAACAGCAATAAATCACTCTGCACCAGAATGTCCATGGTCTACTCATTCTCCACTACATATACCATTGGAATGTTGCTCATACTTCAGAGAGCAGGAAAGAAACACAACAGAACAAAGAGGGTTGGAACATAGGTTGTGAGGTAAGAGGATCTAGAGCCTCCATGCCACACATCTGTTTCACATAACTCATGGCCATGTGGCTCTTGAAGGCCTAGATCCATGCACCGCAAAAAATACATGGTGTTATGTAGGCATTGTGTCAATTCCTAACCCTTTACCCTCACCATCCCCACGCCTGGCAAGATATATGCAAGAGGGTGTACATACAGTGGGGGATATTTCCAAATGGTGCAATAGAAAAATAGGAACTGAACTGTGTCAGGCAGATAGCTGCTACCCCAGCACTGAGCACATGTGACAAGGGATGAGACCATTGGCATCAATGGACCTTCTTTGACTGTTCAGGGTTAGGAACCAAAGTTTGAGCCTAAGTCTGCACTGTATATCAATGATGTTATGTTCTGGCACCACCATTGGGCCCAACCCTGCCACATGGTGTACTGTACCTCACATATAGCACACCCATGTTTGCTGTGGAGTGCGCTAAGTGTTTCCAGTCAAGTGGAGAAGGAACGGGGGCTGATCTACTCCCCACACATATAGCCCATAGCCAGGATTTAACAATAAAATAGGAGAATACACCACCTAATGAATGTGTGGGTAGAACATAGGCAGAGTCTGTTGCACTCCCTATGTACATTCTAACACACTTGTCACACAAATCTGCTGTCTTGACACATACCTGCAAAGGGTTTGCAATTTCCTAAAATGGTTGACATGTGTCAGCAAGGTAAGTTAGTATAGTCTGTATGTTACCATCACACACACATATGAAAACACACCTCTCATTGACCCACACAAGCCTGACCAAGAGAAAGTTACCAACAGTGATGACATTTCCTAAAGTGTCTAGGTCTCCAACATGCCACTCAAGTGTGGGATGTGCAAGTATGTGTAGCAATGCCCAAACATGTCACAGACCCATCCTAAAACGTATGGGTGAAGAAGGAGACAGATAAGTTGCATTTGGCAAATAAAAAATCCAGCACTGAGATGATTTCACACACTAACAAGATTCACTCATGGAGACAGTGACATAGGTTATGGAATGCAGAATTTTGTGCATACCCATGTACACCAAAGAATGTTGAAGGACATCTGAGAGAATCCCACTGATACTTGGAGATACAACCTGAGGAGGCCACTTAGAGATCACACAAGTGCTGTGGCTGGTGTTCTTTCATGTGTGTGTGTAAGTCATGTAATCTCGCAAAGCCTGGAAATGAGAGGGAACTATCAAGTAGCTAGTAGTATAAGATGTGTACATCTTCGAATTACACAATTCACACGTTGCATCCTGTCCATGTATGTATCCCTTTCCATGGTAAAGGCAGTTTTGTCATTAATGCACTAGAAATGACACTTCTAAGAAGTGGGCATTTCTATGTTGCAAAATCTCTCATTTGGTGCCTTTTAATTCCAACTTTATTTCACTGGAGGCTGGGGAAAGCACATCTGAGCATTCCCCAGCAACAGCCATAAAACTTGGGCACCCAGAACAACAGGCCTCTCTGCCAGGTGTAAGCCTGGCTTGATAGACTGGAGAGAGAGGTTTTGACACATGGCCTATCGGAGTTAGATCATGGCCCCTCTAAATATAATGATTTAGATTCCATCACTCTTTGGCAGACAGGCCTTTGGGGGAGACATCTGTGGTTCAAAGGGAAACCCTTTGAGCAATCCCCAACTTCAAAGACAAACTTCAGAATATCTATTGGTACCACACTTCAGTAAATTAGAGCTATGCTTGCAGGAATGTGTGGGCGGATACGCTGGATCACATGGTGCACACTGCCAGAGGACTCTGTTGCACACAAGGAGTATGTACTGCCCCCTGAAAGGGACTGTGCACCCTTCCGACATAGGCCTGGGCCACTCACTGGGAATCAACGAAATCCATAGGAAGGGCTGACCCCCTTTGTAAGGAGAACCCTTGTGGGGGTTCTTCCTTGCCTGGGCAGGGAACATCCTGGTGTCCCTGCCTTGCCTTACACCTACCACCCTTGCCGGCCTAGGGTTAGCGTAAGGTATGCTCAGGTTTGGTCAAAGCAAGAAAGATGCCACCCTGGGTGCAGACGCATCTGCGCCTCCCCAGGCCTGCACTGCCTGATACATGTGGATAAGGCTATTCTGGTGGGTGGCACCCCACCAGTAGCCAAGGCCGTACCTGCCCTGGGTATATGGTGTTTCTTTTTCTAAGGCACTCCTGGGTTCAGCCTCTTTACCCCCCCACATAGGCACCATTTCCTGGCCTATGTAGGAAGGGTGCAGAATCCTAGGGCTATGATGAGAGTGTTAGCAAAAAAGTAGAGAGAACAGACAAAATGTTTCATGGAAATCGCACTAACAAGGCCATGTCCAGCACACACTAATTCACTACTTCCCCAGATTCAGGCGATCAGGCATAAGAGCGTAGGCCCATATCATGGTATGATATGGTAAGGGAATGACTTTTACAATGCACACGGTCTTTGGAGATTAACCTAAATATCCTTCTTACACTGGAATGAGATATTAAAGAGCGAAAGAAGATGGGCCGGATTAGTTGTAAGGCAAATAAATTATATAAAGTTATATGTATTCAGCTTGGCTGTAAACAGCATTGGGATGTTTTCCTTTATGGTATGCCCCAAGAACATCGAGATGGGAATCTAGGTGGCAGAAAATATCATGACCAGAATATCCAGCCCGAAATGTTGAAAGGTAAATAAATCAAGATTTTTATACTTAAACCCTTCACTGCCATGCCTTTCCCCCCTCATCTGCCAGGCCTTTTTTTAGCTATTTGGAGCAGTTAGCGCTTAGTCCTTCAAACATTTTGTCCACATAAGCTACCCATGCCAAATTTGCGTCTTTTATTTCCAACATACTAGGGATTCTAGAGGTACCCAGAGTTTGTGGGTTCCCTTGAAGGAGACCAAGAAATTAGCCAAAATACAGCAAAAATGTTGTTTGTTTTCAGAAAAATGGGAAAAAGGGCTGCAGAAGAAAGCTTGTGTTTTTTCCCCTGAAAATGGCATCAACAAAGGGTTTCCAGTGCTAAAATCACCATCTTCCCACCTCTCAGGAACAGGCAGACTTGAATCAGAAAACCCCATTCCTCAAAACAATTTTGGCATTTTACTGGAACATACCCCATTTTTACTATTTTTTGTGCTTTCAGCCTCCTTCCAGTTAGTGGCAGAAATGGGTATAAAACCAATGCTGGGTCCCAGACAGCTAAACATGTCTGAAAAGTAGACAAAATTCTGAATCTAGCAAGAGGTCATTTGTGTAGATCCTTCAAGGTTGTCCTACAGAAAGTAACAGCTAAAAATAAAAAAAAAATGAAATTGAGCTAAAAAAAGAATTTTACTCCACGTTTTACTGTGTACCTTTTTTTTGCAATTTCAGATTTTTGAAAAGCAATATACTGTTACATCAGCTGGACTCTTCTGGTTGTGGGGATATATAGGGCTTGTAGGTTAATCAAGAACCCTAGGTACCCAGAGCCAATAAAGGAGCTGCACCTTGCAATGGGTTTTCATTGTATACCGGAAAGACAGCAATTCATTTGGTGAAATATAAAGAGTGAACATAGGTATCAAGGAAACCTTTGTATTTCCAAAATGGGCACATGATAAGGTATTGATAAGCATGGATATTTGCACATCTCTGAATTCCGGGGTCCCCATATTAGCATATGAATAACAGGGCATTTCTCAAACAGATGTCTTTTTTACACACCGTCTTACATTTGGAAGGAAAATTGTAGAGAAAGACAAGGGGCAATAACACTTGTTCTGCTATCCTGTGTTCCCCCAAGTCTCCCGATGCAAATGGTACCTCACTTGTGTGGGTAGGCTTAATGCTCGTGACAGGAAACGCAACATGGACATATCACATTTGTACATTGAAATCTGACGTGTTTTCTGGAAAGTGCCTAGCTGTGGATTTTGGCCTCTAGCTCAGCCGGCACCTAGGGAAACCTACCAAACCTGTGCATTTTTAATAACTAGACACCTGGGGAAATTCAGAATAGGGTAACTTGTGGCACTCTCATCAGTTTCTGTTACCCAGAATCCTTTGCAAACCTCAAAATGTGGCCACAAAAAAACACTTTTTTCTCACATTTCGGCTATAGAAAGTTCTGGTATCCGAGAGGAGCCAAAAATGTCCTTTCACACAGCATTTCCCCAAGTCTCTTGATAAAAATGGTACCTCATTTGTGTGGGTAGGCCTAGGGCCCGTGACAGGAAATGCCCCAAAAACACAACATGGACACATCACATTTTCCCAAAGAAAACTAACCTATTTTTTGCAAAGTGCCTAACTGAGGATTGTGGCCTCTAGCTCATCCGGCACCTAGGAAAACCTAGCAAACCTGAACATTTCCAAAAACTAGACACCTAGGAGACCAAGGATGGGGTAACTTGTGGCTCTCTCACCAGGTTCTGTTACCCAGAATCCTTAGCAAACCTCAAAATTTGGCAAAATAAACACTTTTTCCTCACATTTCGGTGCTGCAAAGTACTCGAATCTGAGGGGAGCAACAAACTTCCTGCCACCCAGCATTTCTCCAGATCTCCTGATAAAAATGGTACCTCACTTGTGTGGGTAGGCCTAGTGCCCGCAGCAGGAAGGTCCCCAAAACACCACATGGACACATCAAAATTATCAAATACAAAACTACCTGTTTTTGCGGGGGCACCTGCGTTTTTGGTCCTAGGCTCAGCAGCCATCTAGGGAAACCTACTAAATCCAGACATTTCCGAAGACTAGATACCAGAGGGAGTCCAGAGTGGTGTGACTAGTGTGGATCCCCCAGTGGTTTCTTACCCAGAATCCTCAGCAAACCTCAAATTTAGCTTTAAAAAAAATCACATTTTCCCCACATTTCTGTGTGGGATCACCGCACTGGCACAAATTTCCTACTACCAACGTTCCCCTCAGTCTCCTGATAAAAATGATAACTCACTTGTGTAGGTGGACGAAGTACCTGTGACAGGAAAGAGCCAAAAACCTGTCGAAATTGAGGGGGAACAAAAGCGGGTCCAACAGGGCAGTTTGGAAAAAAAACATTTTTAGGGTGACATGTGGTGCAGAATTTGTATTGGTATAGATGTGACAATGTCCCTGGTAGGAATTTTGTGGATTACTGAAGATTCTAGAAGATTCCATCACAAAAATGTGGGGAAAATGTGTGATTTCAAGCAAAGTTGGACATTTGCAGGTCATTGTAGATAAGAAAATGGTGTTGGGTGCATGTGAAGCACATCACCCGGGACTCACCCAGATGTGTAGTTTTCAGATGTGTCTAGGTGTTGTAGATTTGTCTACATGGCAGTTTCCCAAAGTCCCAAATGTGCAGCCCTCGTCATTTTAAGGGGGACGATTTTAAGAGTTAGACAAGCTCTCATGTCCCACATGTAAAACCAAAACCCAAAATAATCAAATGTCCTCTTGCTTGCCATTGGGACAAGATCTTTTAGTGTGCGGGGGGAGAGCTGAAAGACTGTTACCCCCTTCAGTTGGGGTGGGGGCCTAACCATGCCCATACTGGTTGGTAGCCGCCACCCCACTATTTTTGTTATTTAATTTCCAGGCATTGAGTAGACTTTCTGCCCCTTCTCCCCCGTGGAGTGGATTGGGGTAATTGCCCAATCTGCCCAACGGTGGGCAGAACAACTTTGTCTCCATTTATTTGGGGTGGGGGTATGGCCATACCCCACCATCTTTTTTTGAAAAGTATTCTTCCCTGGTGTCTGGTGGGCTTTCTCTCCCCCCTTGGGGACAGATGGGGCTTCCAAGGGGGGCAGTAATGGCCAACAGTAATGTGCCACCATGGTGAGCGACCCTTGCCCAAGGGGCTGCCCCCCAAATAAAACACTCACACACAGCTATTCCTGGTGCCTAAGTGGTTTCTGCATCCCCGGGGCAGATCGGCCTAATAGAAATAGGCCGATCTGCACCCCTGGGGGCAGAAATGGCCTAAAATAAATTTTCCCCCAGGGAAGCGGCCATTGTCTAAGGGGTCGCTCCTAATCTGTAAAAAATAAAAAAATCCCTGGTGACTAGTGGTTTCGGCCCCTCTTGGGGGCAGATCAGCCTAATTAAAATAGGCCAATCTTTCCCCAAGGTGGGCAGAAATGGCCTAAAATAAATTTGTCCCACCAGGGGAGCGACCCTTGCATGAAATTGGCGCAAAACAAAATCCCTGGTGCCTAGTGGTTTCTGCCTACCCCTCTTGGGGGCAGATTGACCTAAAATGTATAGCCTAATCTGCCCCTAAGGTGGGCAGAAATTGCCTAAAACAAATTTGCCCCCCAGGGGAGTGACCCTTGCCTAAGGAGTCTCTCCCCTTGCGTGTAACTGACACTAAAAAAAAAATCACTGGTGTCTAGTGGTTTCTTCCCCCCCCTGGGGGCAGATTGGCCTAATAAAAATAGGCTGATCTGCCCCCAGGGGGACAGAAATGACCTAAAAAAAACATTGCTCCCCCCTTCCATTCCCAGGGGAGCGACCCTTGCCTGAGGGGTCAGTCCCCGCAAGTAAACAATAAAAGAAAATGATCCCTGGCGTCTAGAGGTTTTCAAGGGGGCAGAAAAGGCCTTTAAAAAATGCCCCTGAGGGGAGTGACCATTGCCAAAGGGGTCGCTCCCCTTCATTGTGATAACGCGTCCGTCTATGTTAATTTATACACATCAGGACTCGTTTTAGGCCGATGAATCTGTGGACCCAGTGGTGAGACACCGTAAGACGAGATAACTGATTAATATATCTATCAATATGTCAATAACATTGTCAACATATATCACCACAATGTATTTCACTTTAGGCATCAATAAACCTTCGGCGCAACCATGACCTTTCAGTCACGAATAACCACACCTTAATGAAGTTTTTTTGAATTTTATTCCCTATTGATTACAATCTAATAGCAAATGTATTAATCTCCAAACCAAGAAGCAAATGAACATAATCATAAGACGACAACCATGATAAGCTTTCAATAATGCAAAGATCAGAAGCATGAGATAATCATGTGAATATAAGCAGATCGCGATACATAGATCCTCCTAAAGGTCTTAGTTCAGCATACCACTATGTCAGTCACGTCAGTTTCGTCAGTCGTAATGAACACCTCATCTAACCTCAAATTAGCATTAGCATGTTGGGCTTCATGCAAAACAATTTAGAACATCAATTTAGAAAACATCTAATTAAGGTCTCTAATCAAAAACAGACACAGCAGTTGGTACCTAGAAAGAAAAGGCAAATAAATGTATTTCCATTAGCGACTAAATAATTACCCTCCTCAGAATAGGTCAGCATACAGGATCAGTCTTTGTCTTCAGGACATCAGTTAGATCACCGTCAGTCTATCTAAGTTAAAGGCAAGGGACACTTTCCTCATAAGGAGGAAAGTGTAATGGGGCAGTCTATGGGCAAGGATGGTTTTGTATAAGTCTCAAATCACCAAATAGAGTGACAGAGTTTCTGGATGCAATCGATATCATTCCCTACCTAATGCCCTTTGTCTCTTGTGTCATGGGTTTTTATCCCTTTTTCGTAATACATTCCCCCAAAATTCTATTGGATAGTCACTACACCCCACTATCGGTAACCTATCAAATTATACATTAAGTAATGCATTTGTCATTTCATGATATATCCCGAGTTTCTAATTGGTCTTCATAATTGATGTTTTTCGTAGGTGGCACATCCGGGGTTACTTCATTTCCTTGGCACACATCAGGTCAAAAGTTCTCTTCTCCACGCTTTAACGTCCTTGAAAGTTTCCATATTTGTTTTGAAGTTCATAATTTTATACTAAAAGCTGCTAGCATGCGAATGAGAAAATCTAGCATTGTTGCAAACAAGTAAGGAAAAGAACAATTGCTGGGTCATGGTCTTTTGCAAGTCAGCACACTGGAGAAACAGAAAAATACGCTTTAATATGAGAGTTACACAGCTAGTTCTCGACTCACGCTAACTTAAGATATACGAGTTCTAATGAATGCAGTTTTATACGTGTTAAAGTGCTCAGTTAGGCATAATATAAACGATTATTTCTTACAGTTGACATTAGTTTACACATGTGAACAATTCTCCATGTTTATGAATAATATCGTTAATGCAGTATTGTTAAACATAAGCATCTCATGTCTATAATATGTAATATTTAAACTATGCTCTCTCAGTCCCTCCTCTGATGAAGCTCGTCATCACACAATCTTTTGATCTTCATTTTTCACCTTGCGCATGATACGCATTTCAACATCTTGCCCTTTATGTGAGCTTTCCCATATTTCGTTGAACTTTTTCTCTCTTTCACTTTCTTCATTTTGTCGGGCTCTTTTAGACCAATTTCTTTTGACTTTATCATTAATTTTGCATACCCCCATAATCCTAATAGACAAATCAAAACAATTAATAGACCCATCATAATTTTTGCAAGTACCCCATTCCAAATGTTGGTAAACCAGATTCCCACTCGGGCAATTCCTTTCCCAAATTTCTCCCAAACACCAGGTTCTTTTAGATCCTTCAAATCTGTACTATCTCTAGTAAGGTTAGTAAGCATGCTTCTAATTTTCTTACTGTTATCTGGAATAAATGAACAACAATGACGTTCATTAAGCATTTTGCACACACCTCCACTCTTTGCTAAAAGAATGTCTAAAGCAAGCCGATTTTGAAGAGTCATAGCTCTTTCTGCAGCAAGTTCAGTATCCATCAGAAGTATAGCTCCTGTAAAATTTGTCAGCATGTTATCCACAATAGTAGACAACTTTAGAATTTTCATAGAATTTAAGATAACCCCTACTGATGGGATTATAGCTCCAAATATGTCACCAATGACAGCCGCCACTGATTCTCTCTTTTGTCTAGTATGTTGTAATTCAGACGTTTTAGGTATTTGTTTTAAGTCATCAATCCGGTATATCTTTGGGAATACTATTCCCAAATAACATGTCCCATACCATCCCTTAGGGAGACGGTAATATGCATTTAACCCACAGATGTAATAGATTCCAGGAATCGCTGGGTCTTGTCCATTTAACATAAAGGTCCATTTACTCTGAAACAGAAACACATGCCTACATTCACTCGTACCCACAAACAAATTGTCTTGATCAGATTTCGGTCTATATATACAGAGTCTACCTACGTGTAATGCATCTATAGCTAACTTGCCTTGTGTTTTAATTGCTGTGTAAGCATAATCATTTGCATAAGTACGTTTTTCTAAGCCTTTTTCTAACCTTTCTTTCAGTGCTTTGCGTCTATCATCTGTGTGATCTAAAAAGCTTTTCTCTATAGGAGACAGTAAGCAAGTCAAATTATTGCGATGTGCATAAGCAGTTCCGAATGTAAGTGTTGGCTCAAAGAATCCTCTAACTATTTTAATATCATGCTCTTTAGCTAACTTATTTAAGAATTCAATCACAGGTACAAAAGAAAACACAACATCCAAGTTTGAATAAAAGTATTGCACATGCTCTTGATCATAGAATCTTGTTAATAGCAAGCTGCAGCTAATTCCATAAGTAAGAGGGAGGCTATGATAAGTAACTCCCTCCTGCACAGATGAAGGAATTTTAGTACACACATAACAATCTTTCGCATCCATAGTTTCCACATACTCATTTAGTAAGCAATAGAAGACATTAGAAGAAAGTTCCCCTTTTGCATTAGTTCCCTCATGCAGATGTCTTGCATCTTGCTCAAATTTCTCCCACGGTGATAGTTTATTAGCAGTAGTAGCCTCAGGTTTTGAAGTTGCATTAATAGTTTCTCTCTCTCTCCATGGCATTCCTACAATCACTCCCATAATCATTATTGCACATACAACACCTATCATAAGTCCTAACCAACCACACACCTTACTTCCTTTGCTACTATAAGCCATGTTTGTATAGAATCAGAATAGCAGATCAACAATCAACTCAAGAAGGCAAACTCTTTCTGCGTATTTTACAGCGTCTTCACTCACTCCAGGACCCTTTTCGTCAATTCAGGTTAGCAGCTTGTCATAATCAGGTTTCTTGAAGTCAAATCCAGGTTTAGTGTCACTTTCCGGTAGTTTCTAAAGACTCTTTCTCTTTTCAGCTTTCACGAATTCAATTTTTCTATCCAAGTTTTCTTATTGTATAATTTTCTGGTACCGTAATATTGGCCTGGTAATTCTCGATCAAAGCAGAATGCTAAGAATTCTTGTTGCCATTCAGAGGTTGTAGCATATGCCCATTCAGGACCTGTATATCTTCTGTTTGCTATTCTTTTTCTTTTTAGCCTCCGTTCACCTTGTTGTTCTCCTTCACTCAGATCATCTACCTGTGAAGTATTGCTTTCTTCTATTATTGTCTCATTTGCTATTTCTCTTATTCTAAGATGTGGCTTGTCTGGCCAATTATCACCTCTGTGTGTCTTGTTTCGGTGTTTTCCTTCAGGACGTTGGACAGCACCCTCCTCTTGTGATATGGTGTTTTCTCCTGACGGACTTGCAACTGGTTCGGGAGACTCCGACTCATTTTGATTTCTCTGTCGTCTTCCGGTTCTATACTGAATTCGGGCTCTGAATTGTATTTGTCTACTTCTGGGAGAACCTCTCCTTGCCTTAGTTCTCCTGCTGCCTCAACTGAGATAGGCACTCTGTCACCTCTCTCGAACTCGCTGTCAGCTTGAGGGACAAGGCTGTTCTCAGTGGGCTCTTCTGTAGTTTCAGATCTTTCTTGACTGATCTCCGACTCTGAGACTTCTCCTCCTGAAGTTGCTGTACCGGAAACTTCAAGTTCCTCTTCAACAGGACACGTTACCCTTTTTGTGTGACTGGCATGTATCCAGTTGGGAACCCCGGCACACTTGACAGCGGTAGTGGTCGTCAATATTACTTGATATGGCCCCTTCCAACGTGGCTCAAGACACTATTTCCTCACGTGCTTCTTGACAACCACCCAATCTCCAGCTTGCAGAGAGTGTCCTGGTTCGCCGATTGGTGGCAACGTGTTAGCTTCCACCTGGTGAGAGAAAGAGCGAATCATATCAGCCAAACCTTTGCAGTAATCAAACACCATATCATCTATAATATTCACTAGTGCATTTGCAGGTACCGCCGGTAACCTCATTGCTCTGCCCATGAGGATTTCATGGGGGGACAGTCCCGTTTTCTTATCTGGCGTGTTTCTCATAGACATCAGTACTAGAGGTAATGCATCTGGCCATTTCATGTTTGTTGCTGCACACATTTTTGCTATTCTTGATTTTAAGGTACCATTCATCTGTTCAACTAGTCCTATTGCTTCAGGGCGATAGCTACAATGCAACTTCTGTTCAATGTTGAGTGCGGCACACAGGAGTTTAATCACCTCATTGTCGAAGTGTCTTCCCCTATCTGATTCTATAGAAACCGGAAACCCGAACCTTGGTATTAACTCTCTAAGTAGTAGTTTTGCAACTGTAAGACTGTCATTCCTACGTGTGGGATATGCCTCAATCCAATGACTGAAAACACACACAATCACCAACACGTACTTCAATCCTCCACAAACAGGCATTTCAATGAAATCCATTTGCATTTTGTTAAATGGACCTCCAGCTCTCCCAATGTGGCTCAAAGTTACCACAGTTCCTTTTCCAGCGTTCATCTGTTGACAGATGACGCACCTGTGACAAGTAATTTCTGCGGCATGTCTGAATTTTGGATTGAACCAATCAATCTTAAAGGATCTGATCATGGCATCTCTTCCTAAATGTGCCTGCCCATGATATAATCGGGCAAATTGTGACAGAAGACTATTTGGCAGAACCAATTTTCCTTCCTCTGAAACCCACATATCATCTGCTCTTTGTACACACTGCATTTTCTGCCAGGAACGTTTTTCTTCTTTGCTAGCGCGGCTTTGTAATGTCTTTAGTTCGTCTAAGGTATCAACCACTCGTAATGCTAGGCTTAAGCTCGTGTCATTTTCAGGTTGTAGTAACAATTCCCACTGCTCCTTAAATGATATACAGTTTAATGCACAAAATCTTGCAACTTGGTCTGCATAACCATTCCCCATTGATACAAAATCTTGTGATCTGGTGTGAGCACTGCACTTCACCACGGCAATTTCAAGAGGTAACTGAATCGCATGTAACAAATCTCTTATTTGTTCTCCATTTTTCACAGGTGAACCAGAGGAGGTCATAAAACCCCTCTGTAACCAGAGTTGGCCAAAATCATACACAATTCCAAATCCATATCTGCTGTCAGTATAGATTGTGACTTTCAAATTCACAGCAGCGTGGCAGGCTTTTGTAAGAGCTATTAATTCTGCCACCTGTGCAGAAAACACTTTCTCGAGCCAGGAGGCTTCGACTATGCCAGTTATGGTACATACTGCGTAACCGGCTCTCAATGTTCCTGCTGAATCTCTTAAACAGGACCCATCAATGAACATAATGCAATCGTTTTCTTTTAACTGGGTATCCTGTATGTCTGGGCGAGGTTTGGTACAGAGCTCAGTCACCTCAAGACAGTCATGCTCAAATTCTTCCCCATCTTTGATTTCTGTATTCTCATTGGGAAGTAAAGTTGCCGGGTTTAGCACAGTGCATCTTTTTAATGTAACATTTGGTGACCCCAGAATAATCGTCTCATATTTGGTAAGTCGTGCATTTGTCATGTGTTGCGTCTTAGTTCGTGTCAACAGAATTTCGACAGAATGTGGAACCATTACTGTCAGAGGGTATCCCATGACTATGCTTTCACATTGTGAAAGGCTTTGACCAACTGCTGCGAATGCTCGCAAACAACCCGGTAAGGCTGCTGCGACAGCGTCCAAAGTAGCTGAAAAATATGCTACAGGGCGATTTGCATCTCCGTGGACCTGTGTTATAACAGATAAAGAACAAGCATCACGTTCATGACAGAACAACAGAAAAGGTTTCTCATTATCAGGCATTCCCAATGCTGGAGCCCTGCACATGCACTCCTTCAACTCTAAAAATTATTCAAGCTCTTCTTTTGTCAAAGTGATTGTGTATGGTTCATCCTTGACCTCTTTTCCTGTCAATTTTATTAAGGGTTTTGAAATGATCGAGAAGTTGGGTATCCACTGGCGACAGTAGCCCACCATTCCCAGAAACATCCTGACATCTCTCTTTGTTGTTGGGGGATTCATTTGTAAAACAGCTGTTATTCTCTCTTTTGATATTCTTCAGGACCCTTTCTCAATCAGATGTCCCAAATATTTCACTTCTTTTTGACAGTATTGCAACTTCTTAGGTGACACCTTGTGTCCATTCTTTCCCAAATGATTCAACAATGCAATGGTATCATATTTACAGCTGTCTCTGGTTTTAGATGCAATCAACAAATCATCAATGTACTGCACAAGAGTCGAATTGAAAGGCAGCACAAGAGGTTCCAAATCCTTCTTCAATATCTGGTTAAAGATGGTGGTGACTCAGAAAACCCCTGAGGAATTCTGCACCAACTGTACACCTTATCCAGGAATTTGAAACTGAATAAAAATTGGCTATCTTCATGAAGAGGTATCGAGAAAAATGCTTGTGATAGGTCTACCACGGTAAACCATTCAGCATCACATGGAACCTGAAACATTATTACTGCTGGATTAGGTACCACAGGGCAGCATTTTATCACAATTTCGTTTATTTTTCTCAAGTCCTGCACAATTCGAACCTTCCCACAGGGCTTCTTCAAACCCATAATACGAGAGTTACACGGACTGCTCAAAACTTCTTTCAAAACTCCCTGTCTGAGAAAATCTGCAATTATCTGTGTTACTTCAATTGAGGACATCCTGAGTCATGTGGTATTGTGGCACTTGTGAGAACACTGCGTTTGGCTTTATCTGTACCTTGACTGGCCCTACTCCCTTGATTAATCCAACCTCCTTTCCAGTCAAATCCCACACTTTCTCTGTTACAGACCCTTGTAGATCAGAAGGTAGATCGATCAAGGTAAACACTGGTAATAGAGTAATTAGAGGGTAATCTTCATTCGTCTCCCCTCCTTCCTCTAATAATTGACCCTCATCTCCCTCATCGTCACTGTTTGTCTGTACTTCTATTCCATCATTGGTACAGGTAATCAAACATTTGGTCCTACATAATAAGTCTCTCCCTAACAAGCACACTGGGCTTGAATCGCATATAACAAATCTATGCAGGCCCTGGAAATTTCCAATTTCCACCTGTACTGGGTCAGTAATTGGGTTAGTCAGGTACTGATTTGCCACACCGACCACTCGTATGGTGCGCCCTGAAAGAGGTAATCTCAGTACTTCTGCACTTCGAACTGTAGAGCGTGTAGCTCCCGTGTCAACTAAAAATTAAACCTTATAGCCCATTACCTTTCCCTCTACATATGGGCCTCTCTGATCTACCTCTAAAGATGCTGCCAGTCTGCACTCTTCACTGTCTGAGCTGTCATCTGACCAATCCCCATTCATGTCACTTTCACCTCGAAATGGGAATTGTTGTACAGTGTTGTTTTGGTTTGTTACCTGGCCTGTGACCTGCTGAGGAAGCGTCACCTGTTGCTGTCCCATCGGAGCTATGGGTAACTGCATTTGCTGTCTAGGCACCATAGGAATCTGCTGCTGCATTGGTTGCACTGACACTGTTTGGAAACGTGGCATTTGCATCTGCTGCATGGGTTGTACCCCTGGCATTTGCACCAAATTATTCAGAAAATTCGGGTTCTGGTGTCTCATTTTTGGACCGCGTGAATTTTGTAATGTGCCGACATTAATGCTCTGCTGAACTGCACCATCCTGCACCATATTCGGACAATCCCGTTTCCAATGCCCCATGCCCCCGCACGCATGACATGGTGACATCCTTTTCATTCCCTGACCGTCATTTTGAATAACAGCATTATTCATATCCGAATTACGGTTCACAAAACCTCGACCTTTGCCTCTCGGCTGTGCCTGAAACACACCATTCATTTGCGGTTGTTGCTGTATCATTTGCTGAACACCATTTCACTGTATTCCAGCTTGTGCAGCCCTTATCTGCATCACCATCACTTTCTCCTTCAACTTTTTCTGCTTCAACTCAATCTCATCACTACAGTATTTCGCATACTGTAACACTTCATCATTCGGTTTAGCTTGCCAACAAATCAAATGATTCTTAATCATCTGGCTGACCTCCGGTCTCAGCCCTTCGACGAACCTAAACACAAGATGGTTCATGTCCTTCGGTTCGATGGTCTCGGTACCACTGTAATGTTTGAATGCTTTCAACAATCTCTCATAATACACATGTATTGACTCTTTAACCTCTTGAGAGGTCCGGTCGATTTTCTGCCAATCGGTCACCTTCGGCGACACCTTTTGCTTCAAAAACTCAATTACTTTATGATAATATTTCATCACCTCTTCAGAAGGTGCTCCAGTCACCTTATCCCTTGCTGGCTCCTTCGTGGGCCAATCTACCCCTCTCTTGCACTCGAGCCACAAATCTGGCGGAACAATGATCTCAAACAAAGTATTCAAGTCTTCCCAGAGACACTTCCCAAGCTTCACGAACCTATCTGTCTGTTGATACCACTCGATCGGCTTTTCTCTTAACCTAGGATAATCATTCGTAAAGGATAAAAAGTCTCCCCTAGACCAAGGCACATGCACTAAGACACCACCAGCTGTTTCTCTCATAGGTAGGATTTTCACTGTGTCTAAATTGGGTGTGGTCGGTGCTTCATTAGACCCTGGGCTATCTCTTTTTCCCTTATCTTTTTTCTTTGCCCTTCGGCCTTCCCATTTCTCTATTGCACCCCAAATTTGTGCACTTTGCAACAGCTCTTTCAAGTGTGCCTTCATGCCTGCAGATCTCATGTGTTCAAAATCTTTAGTGTCAAAATCTAATCTGTAGCTCCTTTTCAAATGTTTAGTATTTCCAATATCGACATTGTATTTGTCCGCTAAATTCGTTAATCTCTGGTGTACTTTGCCTACCTCTTTGGTAATCTTGGGGCATAAGTATCTCAATTCTTCCTCAGTGTATGATTCCAACCTATTCACTCCCATTGTTCCTTCCACCAACTCAGCAGCTTCTGCTCCTAGTCGTACAAGATTCAGATATTCATCTTGTTTTTCCTTTTCAGGTTCAATTGTGGTCACTGTAGTCTTTTGTGAAGTACACGTTTTCTCTAACCACTCATTTAACTGTTGTACTGTAAAACCTTGCAGTGAAATGTTCCCTGCATGTATCATTGGAGTGTGGGAGGTATTCGTACTCATAGTTTGGGGAGTCAAGACTCCCAACCCTGCTTGACGCATTGCTTCAAGAGGTGCCCCTATTGGACTAAGGTCCATTAAGGGTCTCGGTTGTTCGCATACCTGTTCTCCCTGGGCCATTATTTGTGGAGTTCTAATAGGCCCTCCTCTTATCGCTTCATGAGTCATAACTCCCTGTTCACACGTCCTTTTCTCCTGTGCATATAACAGCACCGGGGGACCAACAGTAATAGGTAGCGATATAGCGGCAGGTGTCTGACCTGGTCCCAAGCTACTTGGAGCTTCAACACCATAAGTCTGCTCAAATGTACCTGGTACAGGTTCTATCAGTGGACCCGCTACGGGGTTATACCCAGGTATCAGCTGTGGCGGTTGAGACACTAGCTTTGGAGTTGACTCAATCTGTATTAACCTTGGCTTTGTATATATCGGGTCTGGCGGCACCACCAAGTTCGTAGTAGTCTCAAGTACTGGGACATCAGGGTAAATTCTTTTTATCTGCGGTGGAGGCTGCAACTGTATCGGCGAGTCTAGTGCAGTGGGTACACTGACACCATTCTGTATCGAGGCTATATCGCTAGTCTGTACCGTATCAGTAACTCCCTTTTCCTTCGTCTGGTTCCCAGGATCCAAGCTAGTACTTGGAGCACTGTCGCTCACCGCATACGGTGGCGGACGATCATGTAACAATCTATCCATAAACGCCTCATCATCTGAATCATCTTCTTCTTCCCAGGACCTTTTATTTTCTTTAGTTTTGCCTGAATCTTTGTCGGTTTTGCAAGAAGCTTTCTTTCCCTGTGTCTCTTCTCCCTGTGTTATTGCCGGAAACAGCTTTAACCCATCTACTATTCCTCGTCTCCACATTTTGTTCTCATTATCCCATCTAGCCTCTGCATAGGATTTTTCTGCTCTTGTCAATCTTCTGTGAAACCTTTCTTGCCTATGTTTAAGAGCCATCAGGTCCCAAATTGCCAAAGCCTCGTATTGTGCCGGTCTCGGAGGCGGTTTCTGTACACTTAACATCCACCTCAAATTTTCTAACACCTTTGGATTGAATGTCCCATGTTCTGGAAACGCTAGACACCCCTCTTTCTTTGTTGATTTGCGCCATTGTTTCATCCATAAACAAGGTGCGACACCCTTTTCCTCCATAACTGTATAAGCTGGAGTACCCTCAGGTGGTGTAGGTTCCCCATCAGTTGCAACAATATATACATCTCCCTTCAAAGCGCTTTTGAATGCCTTAACAAAATTCATTTTTTTGCAATTCTTTATTTCGTATTTAATCAGAAAACGGCTTAGTTCCCAGGACACTCTTCACCTACCCTTTTCTCAACCTATTGTCACTCACGGACGGCAGCCAATCCGTGCGCGACCCCTCTCGGCATCTGACCTATCTCAGCGCGGCACCACTGACGTCACACTCACACACACTGCAGCTGACAAAGTCTTGCGGCTTGTCCACACCTCACTAACTCTTTACAACTCATACAAACTAATGCGAATTATTGCAAGCACTTAAAATGACAACACAAAGCTGCCGGTTTACTACAGGAAGGGTAACACATTCGCTTCAGAACTTTACAGAGATTTCACTTGAAGCCTCGGCCGCTACTCTCTCCTTCTCAGTTCCCACATACGCAAGCAGAATTCGACCTGCAAATCCTACTCTCGACTTGTCAATGACTCCTTCTAGTGCACTTTAGAACTTGTCAAATCTCCATCGAAGGTTTCACACATACATCATAACTCGAAACTTGACTTGTCAACCACGCCCGATTGACCTATTAAACCGCACAGATTACAACATAAACCACATTTATCATCATACTCCGGAGTCTTAGACCTCAATAGGTCCGTATACAACAACCAACCACGTGGATAATTTTGAGCAATAAGCGCTGCATTCACATGAAGTACGCCGACTTCCCTACTCTCATACTGTGGAGTACGCCCACTCCTTCTAAACAACACTTAATTTGGCCTAGACACACGCAAATATTCACAACCACCTGCAAGATGCATAAGATTTAGTAAGCGCAAAGACCCTAACCACGCATACTATGGCGCCGAGAACATTCTCAACTCATTTAGGCAGGCTCCGAGATCCCGGGAAAGCCATGGTGAACCTAGCAACTCATCATCTCTCCAAATTGCATTATCACAGAAAAACAAATTAAACAATGAAACTCCGTCCTAGGGCCCCCAAGGGCCAAACCGTCGCTCTGCTACCAGAACTGATAACGCGTCCGTCTATGTTAATTTATACACATCAGGACTCGTTTTAGGCCGATGAATCTTTGGACCCAGTGGTGAGACACCGTAAGACGAGATAACTGATTAATATATCTATCAATATGTCAATAACATTGTCAACATATATCACCACAATGTATTTCACTTTAGGCATCAATAAACCTTCGGCGCAACCATGACCTTTCAGTCACGAATAACCACACCTTAATGAAGTTTTTGTGAATTTTATTCCCTATTGATTACAATCTAATAGCAAATGTATTAATCTCCAAACCAAGAAGCAAATGAACATAATCATAAGACGACAACCATGATAAGCTTTCAATAATGCAAAGATCAGAAGCATGAGATAATCATGTGAATATAAGCAGATCGCGATACATAGATCCCCCTAAAGGTCTTAGTTCAGCATAGCACTATGTCAGTCACGTCAGTTTCGTCAGTCGTAATGAACACCTCATCTAACCTCAAATTAGCATTAGCATGTTGGGCTTCATGCAAAACAATTTAGAACATCAATTTAGAAAACATCTAATTAAGGTCTCTAATCAAAAACACACACAGCAGTTGGTACCTAGAAAGAAAAGGCAAATAAATGTATTTCCATTAGCGACTAAATAATTACCCTCCTCAGAATAGGTCAGCATACAGGATCAGTCTTCGTCTTCCGGACATCAGTTAGATCACCGTCAGTCTATCTAAGTTAAAGGCAAGGGACACTTTCCTCATAAGGAGGAAAGTGTAATGGGGCAGTCTATGGGCAAGGATGGTTTTGTATAAGTCTCAAATCACCAAATAGAGTGACAGAGTTTCTGGATGCAATCGATGTCATTCCCTACCTAATGCCCTTTGTCTCTTGTGGCATGGGTTTTTATCCCTTTTTCGTAATACATTCCCCCAAAATTCTATTGGATAGTCACTACACCCCACTATCGGTAACCTATCAAATTATACATTAAGTAATGCATTTGTCATTTCATGATATATCCCGAGTTTCTAATTGGTCTTCATAATTGACGTTTTTCGTAGGTGGCACATCCGGGGTTACTTCCTTTCCTTGGCACACATCAGGTCAAAAGTTCTCTTCTCCACGCTTTAACGTCCTTGAAAGTTTCCATATTTGTTTCGAAGTTCATAATTTTATACTAAAAGCTGCTAGCATGCGAATGAGAAAATCTAGCATTGTTGCAAACAAGTAAGGAAAAGAACAATCGCTGGGTCATGGTCTTTTGCAAGTCAGCACACTGGAGAAACAGAAAAATACGCTTTAATATGAGAGTTACACAGCTAGTTCTCGACTCACGGTAACTTAAGATATACGAGTTCTAATGAATGCAGTTTTATACGTGTTAATGTGCTCAGTTAGGCATAATATAAACGATTATTTCTTACAGTTGACATTAGTTTACACATGTGAAGAATTCTCCACGTTCATGAATAATATAGTTAATGCGGTATTGTTAAACATAAGCATCTCATGTCTATAATATGTCATATTTAAACTACGCTCTCTCAATTGTTTATATGTCACCAAAACAAAATCCCTGGTGTCTAGTGGGCTTTTCTGCAGCCCGATCACATCAAGATCGGGCTGCAGAAATGTTCAGAGAGACATCAAAGGAAAGGAAAGTCCTATCCTTTCCTTTGATGCCTCTCTGCCGTCCCCCACCCCCTGATCGGAAGAGAACTGAAAACATTTCTCTTCCGATCACCCTGGGCGGTGACCTCTGATGAGGTCAGAGCTGGATTGCGCGCTGACGTCATCAGACATCAGTGGGGGAGGGGGGTCAGGAGTGGAAGGGGAAGCGATTCCCGTTCTATCCCTGCCCTGGGGAGGTGGGTGGGAGGCCCTTGGGGGAGCACTAGTGCTTGGCCCAGGGCCGGTACAAGGACGTAATAGTTACGTTCGTGGCACCTCAGTGCTGCGCCACCAGACGTAACCATTACGTCCTTGGCGCCCAACCGGTTAAGTCCACATATATTTACTAAAGCAATTTATATTTTAAAAGGTCCATGGATGGGTGGTTAAGAATATTGACTAGAACATTAGAATGTTGGGGGCTCCATTGCAGACAATGGAGTGCTCTGAGCTTTTACTGGGTGGTAAAAGACTGGAGGATCAACATTCCAATATTCTCTTTTTGTTCGCAGCAACAGCTGTGAACAAAGGTCTCAGGTAACCCAAGGGGATTTTAATCCCTTCGGCGATTTTAATCCCCTCCGGCTCCATGAGGACTTTTTTCATTTATTAGAACATTCTGCCCTCTAGTGGCAGAATGTTCTAAAAGCCCGCTCCCTAGGCTGGAGTGAGCCTTTAGTAGGTAGCGGGCTCTAAGGCTATAATCTATGCTTCCTGTAAAAGCATTTACCTTTCAATGTTTTGCCACTCCATTTTCTGTCCACCCTAATCTGATACCTCAATCCGCCTCGAATCGATATTATGTAATACAGTTTCCCTTATAAACTCGCAATGAGACTCAGCCAAGCAGCCCTGTAAAAGAAGAGGTTGAGATTACTTAGCAGAGAAACCTCCTATCACCTTACCTTTAAATTATTAAGGTAATGAAGAGGCTTTCCCTTGCATGGATCAGCTGCCAGGACGATGGCTACGGCTAGAGGTGTTTACTAAGCGTTTATCACTTGTATTTCATCCCCAGTGATGTAATTTATTACAGCGCAAGAAGGGACATTTCATGCACTTTAAACTCTTCACCCATATTGTGATCGGGTGCATTATAGTTGTATTTTTGGTTGAGAGATTTTAAGGCCCTTACTTATGAAATAGGATATAATCAGCAATGAATCTTCCAGCTTCACTTTTTTAGATGTAGCAGCTGGTCTCGGTCGCTCTTTAGATGCTTTGAAACTGAGTAGCTTCACGTTATGAACATGTGTACTTTTACATTTAATAATGTGTTGCACTCCTTTGAAAGTTATTACTGTATAAATAAATGTATTATCGACTGAATGAGCGACTCTTTTTATAACCATGCGATGGCCCTCTATTGGTTTGCCGTGTCTAGCTTGAATATTGTCTACTAGGTGAAGAGAAGTATCACTTTACCTTGTCCATGCAGCGTTGCTGATCTTAATTTTACTTAATCTGATTTCACTCTCATGGTGGATGGAGGCTCCACAACGTGACTGACAGAGGTAGCTATTTGTACAAAAAAGTATAACGTCTTAAGACTGAATTGTTATCTTTGAATTAGCCTTCTTGGTTCGGTTACCGATGTTGGTTGCAGTCAAAGCCTGCATTCAGTGTAGTAGTAGCTGCTGCCAACAATTCATCACGAGAGTTCTTTTTCGCTTTTTTTGTCTACACAGCATCATCTTCACAGCGTTGACTAATGCAGGACACGGACCACAGCTCAAGGATTATCGTCGACGGGGTATTCAGCTGTTAGTATCTTGTGTTCAGCAGGTTCTGGGGATCACTGTTCTAACGGTGTCTCTGTGAATGTGCCTCTGTGGGTGGCTTGATTACCACATTCTGCTGTCAGACATATGTAGATTTTCTCTGTCTCCACGCTCTGCTGTCTCAGCGCTGTTGTGCCTCCGCAGACTACGGATGCCACTAGTTGACTGAGTTCTTTTACTTCTCAGTCCCTTTCTAGGCGACTGAAGTAGTAGGAAGGGATACCTTTAATCACCATATTAAAAGTGACAGTTATCCCGCCCCCCGGAAGTGACGTCATTTCCGGTGGCTGGGACTTCCGGTGTCCCTGAAAGCCCTCCCCGGAAGTGACGTGGGTGCATGGGGGTGTCACGTGGTTTGTGACCTCATGGTGTCACGTGTTAGCCCTGTGTCTGGGTCCTAGCCCCAGGGTATTGGCCTATGGGCTGTGTAAAAAGTATGACTTAGTGATGTGCAAGTGGTTTCAGAGCTTGAGAGGGACAGGTCTGGACATGTCTGACATTCATGCCCAAGTGGCTGTTAAAGGACCACTGCATAGGGCGGCAAAGTGGGCGGTCTGGCCAAACCTCCACACTGCTGGCTAATCCAAAAGGTGGGAATGGTCAAATGTTGCTTTTGTTAGAGCCAGCCTATCAATTTAGAGAGCTAAATCTAAAACAGCTGTGTGCCTATAGGCTATCCCTGAGACACAGTGGAGGCTAAATAAGAAACTGGCCCTGTAATTAAAAGTTTGAAACACAACAGTGGTTGTTGTGGCATAGCAAATCTAAAACAGATGTGTGTCTACAGCCTTTCCCAGGGACACAGTGAGGGCTAAATTGGAAACTGGCCCTGTAATTAAAAGTTTGAAACACAACAGAGGTTGTTGTGGCATAGCAAATCTAAAACAGAGGTGTGCTTACAGCCTTTCTCAGGGGCACAGTGGGGGCTAAATTAGAAACTGGCCCAGTAATTAAAAGTTTGAAACACAACAGAGGTTGTTGTGGCATGGCTAATCTAAAACAGCTGTGTGCCTACAGGCTATCCCTGGGACACAGTGGAGGCTAAATTAGAAACTGGCCCAGTAATTAAAAGTTTGAAACACAACAGAGGTTGTTGTGACATGGCCAATCTAAAACAGCTGTGTGCCTATAGGCTATCCCTGGGACACAGTGGAGGCTAAATTAGAAACTGACCCAGTAATTAAAAGTTTGAAACACAACAGAGGTTGTTGTGGCATGGCTAATCTAAAACAGCTGTGTGCCTATAGGCTATCCCTGGGACACAGTGGAGGCTAAATTAGAAACTGACCCAGTAATTAAAAGTTTGAAACACAACAGAGGTTGTTGTGGCATAGCAAATCTAAAACAGATGTGTGCTTACAGCCTTTCCAGGGGTCACAGAGGGGGTTAAATTAGAAACTGGCCCAGTAATTAAAAGTTTGAAACACGACAGAGGATGAGGGGAATAGCAAATCTAAAACAGGTGTGTGCCTACAGCCTTTCCAGGGGTCATAGAGGGGGTTAAATTAGAAACTGGCCCAGTAATTAAAAGTTTGAAACACTACAAAGGCCAAGTATTGCCAACCTATAACAGATGTCTATTTCCAGGTCCCACCAATCACAGAGCCCAAGCATAATTACCATTGTGAGCCTTGTATAAGAACCCCCCACCTTCACAGACCTCTTTTTTCTGAACTACATACTGACATTTGTGGCAAGCAGGGCTGCATCAGGACATCATGGCTGGAAACATGAAGGGCAGAGCTCAGATTGGTGTTGCTAAACATCTTCTACTTAAGGTCTGTAACAGTGTGGTGTGTGTATGTGTTTTACTACAGTTTAACAATGACATTAGCCCCAACCTGTTTAACTATACATAGAGATGTAAAATGCCTGCTTTTAAAAAAAAAAATGTTTTAAAAGCTATTAGTGTTTTTTTTAGATACTGTAATTACTTTTGCGGGGTGATTTTGTTTAATTGGTACTTGTAGGGTCTTGTGCTATGTATTTGTCTGTATTTTTACGGGGGCGCCATTATTTTGGGGATTGTATTGGTACTGCTTAACTTGTACCTGCTGGTTCTGGGCCTGTGTATGGGCATGTATTTTTGAAAATCTGCACTAATTTTGTGGGATGGTGTTCTTTTAATGGGTATTTGTGGGGTTCGTGTGCTATGTATTTGTATTTTTTTTTTTGGGCGTGAGCGCACTTATTTTGTGGGGTGTAATGGTACTGCTTAATTTGTACAGGCTGAATCTTATGTTGAGCATTTACCAGAGTTTCTGATGATCTGCACTCATTTTGCGGGCTGGCGACGTGGCTTAATTTGTACTTGTAGGTTCTGGGGTTATGTATCTGTCGGTATTTTTGAGGGTCTGCACTTATTTTGTAGGGTTGCACCAAGGTTTAATTTTGTACTTGCCATTTCAGGGTCTTTGTATGGGCATGTATTTTTGAGGGTCTGCACTTATTTTGTGGGCTGATGGCCATGTTTAATTTGTACTTATGGGTTCTTGTGTTATGCACTTGTATGTATTTTGATGATCTGCACTCATTTTGCGGGATGGCGGCGGGGCTTAAGTTGTACTTGTATGTTCAAGGGCTGTGTATGGGCATGTATTTTTGAGGGTCTGCACTTATTTTTACGGGGTGTGGGGTAGTGCCTAATTTGTGCAGGGCACTTTTTTTTTTTTTTTTTCCTTGGGGTGTATTTATTGTTCTATGTATATCAGGATTATGTGTTCACACATTTAATGGCAGCAGTCTTATGTTTAAGAGGTGAGCTTTTAGGGGGCATAGTTATTAATTTTAGAGCTCAGCACCATGAGTTTCGGGGTGCAGAGCTCTAAAATTAATAACTATGCTCCAAGGAGTCAACCAGCGCTCTGGGGGGCCCATGATATGAACTTTTCGGCGCGGCTCTCAAGAGACCGCGATGCCTCTTGAGAGCCGCGCTGAAATGTTCATATCAAGGGCTCCCCAGAGCCATCCTGCGCTCAGGGGAACATCGTATTTAAGTTAGCAAAACTGTTCTCAGAGGCCTCGAGGTCTCTGAGAGCAGTTTTGCTAAGTTAATCACACAGGTCTCCAGGCGTCTGCAGCCTCAGGTGACCCGTGTGGTTAACTTAGCAAAACTGCTCTCAGAGACCTCGAGGTCTCTGAGAGCAGCTTTGTTAAGTTAATCACGCAGGTCACCAGAGCCGCCCTGAGCTCTGGGGCCCGCGTGATTAACTTAGCAAAACTGCTCTCAGAGACCTCGAGGTCTCTGAGAGCAGCTTTGTTAAGTTAGTCACGCAGGTCCCCAGAGCCGTCCTGAGCTCCGGGGACCCGCGTTATTAACTTAGCAAAACTGTTCTCAGAGACCTCGAGGTCTCTGAGAGCAGTTTTGCCATGTTAATAACGCCGATCCCTGAGGCTGTAAACGCCCGGAGACAGCGTTATCAAGTTAGCAGATCTCTTCTCGGAGGTCGCGCTCCCTCTAAGAAGAGATCAGCTAACTTAATAACGAGATCTCCGAGCGGCTACAGCCTCGGAGACCTCGCATGCCGGCATGAACACAGCGGCTTCTGAGAGCCGCGTTGAAGGTTTAATTAGAGAGAATGCCGCGCGTGTTTCAGCGCGGCATTCTCTCTAATTAAACCTTCTGACCGGCTCACAGAGACCTTGGGGTGTTCCCTGGGGTCTCTGAGAGCCGATCGCTTGCCGTCAAGTGCGGCAATAATTTAAAATGTGTTCTTTAAAAAAAAAAAAAAAAAAAAAAACAGAGTAATGGCGGGAGGCCAGGTTCGGTGGGATCCTGACCTCTCGCGCTTGGGCCCTAGGGCCGGTACATATATATAAATGAAAAAATAAAGGAATAGCGTTTTGGGGGCCTTGGGATTGGGGGCCCCAAGGTCCCTTAGGGCAACATTTTATTTTTTTATTTTTATTTTTTAAATAAAAATAAGGTCTGTGTGGCCATGAGGGCCCTGAACAGGAGGCCCAGAGCTCCCCAGGTCTCCATGGGGCAGCTTTTTTAATTTAAATAAAAAATTAAATAAAAATATATATGGCAAGTGTGAACCTGGGATTTAGGAGACCCTTGGGGCCTAGAAGGTTGTTTTTAAATCACACACATTAAAAATAAAAGATGTTGAAATCAATAAAAAATAATAATGATTAAGAAACTATCCCTGGTAAAGAGCCTCAGACCCCAAAACCCCCATCCACTCACCATAGTTTAGGGAGGGTCTGCCAGACTGGATTGATGTCCTGAAAAACCCAGGACCTCACACATGCTGCATCCACATCCGGCCATTTTCTTTTTTTTTTTAAACAAAGACTGTGTGGTGTTGGAACTGGCTCAGCTTGGAGTTTAGACTGAGCTCCGCCCCCACACATGGTTCACAGCCTTGTTCAGCTAAGGTGAAAACCAGGCATGGCTCCTAGGATCCGGTTTCCAGTCCATGTCTTATAGAGACAATCCTAGAGCTCGTATTATGCAAGAGCGCCACCATGTGGAATTTGTTTATTAAACCGTGTATAGTTTTTGAGAAAAGTTTTACAGTTGTCAATATGTATTTATACTTACAGAACATAGGGATTCAACAATTTGAATCTTGATATATATATATATATATATATATATATTTTTTTTTTTTGTAATTATAATTTTTTTTTTTTTTTTGTTTCTCCAATTTTTTTTATTTTATTTTTTACTTTTTTTTTCAGTGTGCTTTTATGAAGGGTTCTGACCTAGAAGATGAATTGTGGTGTGCTTAAAGTCAAATCTGTCTCTCTTGTACACAGGCCCGTCAAGAGTCTGGGGAATCCCATGTGGAAATGGTGACCGTGCAGCATGGTGAGTTACAGGCCATAGGTCATTCTAAACTACATTGTCAGGATTGTTATTTTTTTATTTTACTTCTAATGGGCACCCATGTGTTTGCATAGGTTATGATGCCGAACTCAGGTGTGCGATTGCCTCTCTCCAACAAATCCTTCATGTTCAAGATGGGTCAAGCACCTTGTCACAGGATAACGTTTCTGCAGGTATATATTAGGGTTCTTTTTGTAACCCCTCTGAAAACCTAACAAGCCCTACAATCAGACCTATAGTTGGTCATCTTAGTGAGTTCATATAGTCTATGTATTATATTGTAAGTGTAACATTATCTTTTTTATGTATTTTATCCCGAGGGGTCCCTATGGATGAGGCGATCCGGAATTTGGATGCAAAGCTTAAAAACCAGCCCTGCAAAAGGAAGTCCCCTGCGTCTAAGGACGGCCCACCTATTAAGAAGGGACCCTCAAGCCGAAAAACCCAAGGTGAGTTTTAGAAAATGTAGAGTCTGGTGTATACAGTCCTTAGTGTGTCTAAACGTCTTTCACACCCATAGGTATAGCAGCTATAACTAGCCCTAATATGTATTTTGCTATCTTTACATCCTAGAATCATCACACCAGAGCTCCGAAGACGCCGGCCCTCAGCCTAAGCAGCGGATGTCGTCTTTAAAGGCCTGCACTGGGACGGCTCAAAACCCCACAGCGTCATCGGTACTCCTGAACCACCCCGAACACCAAGACCCACCCTGCAACCTCTCTACAGCCACCGATCATGGTCCAGGTACAACTCTTAACGACACCACACCAACCGTCATAAAGGGAATGCCTAGTACAGCGAGCACTTCTGCAACAACTATCCCGGGGATGGGGCATGGACAAACGGACATTATCGTTCTTACAGCACCAAACGCCCAACTGTTTGTACCGTGTGAGGCCTCTGGAGGGTCCCCAAAACAGTGCAGCAGTCCTAAAATAAATCGGCTGTCCTTAAAGAGTCGTAGGAAGAAGTTCCAGACCCCTGAGCTACAATCTGGGCCTTTAGACCTGTCTTTTAAAAATTCTGTTAAGGTACAGCCGGTTCCACCGAGGTCCCAGAGTTCTAATACCGGGCTATCTGGCCTCGCCCTAGCCCCGCCAGATTGTACAACTAACCCATCCCTGTTACATGACTCGTCATTAGAAAATGATCACCCTGTAGAGGATCCTTATTCCCACTGTATAGGACTTCTTAAGGCTCTAGCTGATACTACCCAGAGTTCTGAAGCCCCGGCATCCACTTGTGATACTTCTAAGATGATCCCCTCAGGGTTACATTCAGTAGGGTCTCAATCAGCAGCACCCAGCCACAGCCCTGCCTCTACATCAGCGGCCATCCGTTATTACGATAAACATTTAACATCCCCATGTCTGATGTCCCCCGATACACCCCCGGGGGCATACGACCCCACCAGTCCTACACCAAGTGCCTGTGCGCAGTGGTCTTCACCATCCTCATCAATATACCCCGACAGCAGTATAGGGTGTAGCGGAATGCAAAATCAGAGTTTTGGAACAACCTCGAGCGATGATCAGGGTTCTCAAACTCCTGGATGTTCACACTGGAACCCTGTTTTTACGTCCCGCTCTGATCCATCAACAGTGAGTGGGGGTGATAACGCCAGCCACTGTCCTATAATTGGGGCTGCTCAGGGAGTTGGCAATCATACCTCTAATGTCACAAGTACTGGCCTTGAAACCAACCTTTCAAACCGTACTAGAGTTCTAGACAGCTACATTAAAGAAATACATCAGTCGTTCAGACAATTAAAATGCCAACTCCGTCTAAAAACTTTAAAATTGTGTAAGAACGACTGTAATACAGGGGCATCCAGAGCTAGCATAAAGGCTTTAAAACAGCTGATGGCACAGTGTAGAAACACAATGGCCCAAACTTGCGCTTCAACAGTTGTAGCCATGGGTAACATACCATCATGACTAGGCGAGCGTACATACACGGGAAATGTTAGAGCTACATTTACCAGTATAATGGGCCGTAGGTCTAAATATGAAAAGAAGCCACAGCACCTGCTTAGTAGAACTCTAAGAGTTTTACGAGCGCTCAAAAGGCAGAGGTCAAGTCAACCCCCAAAACCAACGCCCATAAGACCTCAAAATATAGAGTTAGGAGGTGCAGAGGGTCTTTACAGACCCTCTGGGGGTGATGGGCCGAGCAGTCTCAGCCTTAAACAGTCTGAAGGAGCCCCATCCGAAGTAGGTGTAGTGTCAGTGTCACCATTTGTAAACAACCCAAATATTGTTCAGATCGGTGGGGGTCAGTTACCAAAAACCAGATGGGCCCATAAGAAGTCAAAGTGGCTTGGTAGCTCTAGAAACCGCAAGCTTGTAATAAAAAAGTTAGAGAAAGCCAGACTCTGCGTTACCAGAAGGTCTAAAAACACACCTACATCTAGCTATACCCATGTGAGCTCTCCAACAACCTGTAATTCTCAAACTGAGGCTTCAGAACCAGTATTTATGGAACGTGTGAGACGGTATAGTCGAGTTGTAGAGCGGTTTAACGCTACAGAACACTATGAGGAGTTTAGGTTCGTTAACCTAGATCGACTACACTCCTCAGGTCATGGCATTATAGCTATACATCAGGCTGTGCAAACGCTAATCGAACGATTGTTACACGATGTGGGTCCTAATGATTTCTTTCAGATGCGTTTTCAGGGACAGGGTCTCAATAGTCCGCTGTTCACCAGACAGTCATCTCGGGATGTGTTTGACGCTGTAACGTTTTTAGAAAACCTATCTAAACTTTTACAGAGCAAGGCTGAATTACTGGCGTACGGGTCCTTTAGAATCATCGCCCTCGTTGTTAGGGGTCGCGAGGGTGGTGCTTCCAGAGCCTTAAAGAGCGTTATGTACAGTTAAATCATTGGCAAGAAATCTCGGTGGTTGCTCGATTTTAATACCGGAGCTACCAACATGTGTCTGGCCGCAAGCATTGCAGGCTTATTGATGGACCACTCTACCCCAGACGCCGTCATTATGTCGATGGTTGTAGCAGCACATGAGGCGCTTCAGATACCGGCTGACAAAATGGTAGGTTTTGGGGACCCGGGACTTTTTGAGAATCACTTTGCCGTGACGGTTAAAGTTCTATACCATGCCGGTTCTTGGAAGTACTTCACTACCAATGAAGGTGTGAAAAACAAGACCGTGTATGTGCTACATCATGAAAACCACTTTTACAGTGTCTTGAACCTGAAGGGTTTTCTAGGTGCCAAGTATGTGTGCGAGCATTGCGATCACATATACAACAATCGGACCAAACACCAGTGTGAATTACACTGTAAAATGTGTCAGAGGGACGGATGTGTCAATGACAAGGCTCTGAAAGTGAACTGCACAACGTGCAAGCTGTTTTGTCGGTCGCAAGACTGTTTAAACACGCACATCGGCCTAGCCCAATGTGTTCTTAAAGCCGACTGTGGGACTTGCGGTCGCTATAAACCTGTCGACCACAAATGTAAAGGTATGCAATGCCCTAGGTGTACAGAGGCTTTTATAGCCGGAACAACACATGAGTGTTACATGCTCAGAAGTCACCACCAGAAAAAAACAGAAGACTATATCGTATTTGATATAGAGTGTACGCAAGAGACGGGGGTGCACCAGCCAAACTATATTTACGCCCACCATCTAACAGGTGATGGGAGCTGGGAGTTTGAAGGACAGTCATGCGTGAATGATTTCCTCAACACGTTCATGCAACCGCAATACCAGGATTATACATTTCTGGCTCACAACTCCAAAGCATATGACTCATTCTTCATTATCCGTGACCTGATACATGAAAAGCTGCCCGTTAGTCTCATAACCCAAGGTTCCAAACTAATGCTGCTTAAGGTTGTGCCTTTTGACATTAGGTTCATAGACACCTTGAATTTTCTGCCCATAAAGTTGAGCAAACTGCCAAAAGCCTTTGGGTTTGAAGGCTGTAAAGGTTATTTCCCTCACTTTTTTAACACCTGGGCTAATCAGAATTACAGCGGGCCTATGCCTCCGCCCGACAGTTATGGTTGCGAGTACATGATGCCCTCTGAAAAAGAGAGTTTTCTACAGTGGTACGATGAAAACCGTGAAAAATGGTTTCATTTTCAAACTGAATTGAAAGCATACTGTCAGGCGGATGTTATGATATTGCGAAAAGTATGCAACCTTTTCAGAGATGTTGTGGTGGCGATGACGAAGCGGGTCCGGTTTATTAAAACCAAATCACGCAAGAGTAAAAAAAATAAAATAACAGTATACCTGGACTCATTTCAAAACATTACTCTGGCTTCAATGTGCATGTCTATTTATAAACACATATTTTTATTGTATGGAACTATCGCCTTAGTACCACCTGACCTCTATAACGGCAAGCAGAAACGTTTCTCCACCCCCTCTATTCAGTGGCTCATGTACGTCTCTGCGAATGAGAGCATCTTCATTCAGCACGCTTTGCAGGGCGGCGAATACCGTCTGGGACGCTACTATCTAGACGGGTATGCATTAATTAACGGTGTGCCAACTGCCTTTGAGTTCAACGGGTGTTTTTACCATGGATGCCCTCAGTGTTACAAGCCCCATGAGTTTAATAGACTGCAGGGAACCACGTTTGAACATCTGCACCGCCGGACTATGGCGAAGGCGCAGTATATTGAGAGTTGGGGGTTTGTTCTGAGAACTCTCTGGGAACATGATTGGGTAACTGAGCTATCGAAAGATGGTGAACTGAGCACTTTTATTAAGAACCAGCAGTTACCTTCACCGCTGGAACCCCGTGATGCCTTATTCGGTGGTCGTACAAACGCCATTCAATTGTACCGTGTAGCTGGCCCTGGTGAGAAAATACATTACTACGACTTCACAAGTCTGTATCCGTTTGTGAACAAGGTGAAGTTGTACCCTGTGGGCCATCCTACAATTATATACAGGAACTTTAAACCTCTCAAAGAGTACTTTGGAATCATTAAGTGTCAGATTCACCCTCCGCGGAAACTTTACTTTCCGGTGCTCCCTTATAGAGTCGACGGTAAGCTAATGTTCCCCCTATGCCGAACCTGCGCTGAAAGTAAACAGCTTAGCGAATGCCGGCATAGTGATGAGCAGATGCTGCTGGAAGGGACTTGGTGTACCATCGAGGTGCAGACGGCCCTAGAGAAAGGGTATCGCCTAGGTAAAATCCTGGAAGTCTGGCACTTTCCAAACACAACAACCCAGCTCTTTTCTGAGTACATCAACTTGTTTCTCAGAGACAAGCAGGAGGCCTCGGGGTATCCAGAATGGTGTGTCGATGAGCCCTCAAAGAAAAAGTATATCGCTGATTACAAAGCTTGCAAGGGTATTAAACTGAGACCTGCGTTCATTAAGGTTAACCCCGCCCGCCAGCAGTTAGCTAAGCTCTGTCTCAATTCCTTGTGGGGAAAGTTCGCACAGCGTACCAATTTGTCAAACACATCCATCGTCACAGATCCGGATGAGCTTTTTAAGTATATATTCACACCAGTTTATGACATATCCAGTTGAGAATTTATTGACGACGAGACGGCCGTTCTATGCTGGAAATACACCAAAAAGTACCCCACAACGTGTAACAATATAAACATCTTTATAGCCTGCTTCACAACCGCTCACGCCAGGCTAGAGTTTTACAGGTTGCTGGACAAGCTTCAGGAACGGTGTTTGTACCATGACACTGACTCGGTTATCTTTGTGAGTAAAGAGGGTGATGAAGATCCTCCGCTGGGTGACTATCTAGGGGATTTGACCAGCGAGCTCGAAAAGGGGGAGTATATACAGGAATTTACCTCATCAGGCCCTAAGACGTACAGTTATAAAACCTCAAACAACAAGGTTTGCATGAAAGTCAAAGGTATCACTTTAAACGTCAACAATACGATTAAAATAAACTTTGACAGTCTGAAGGGCCTGGTGCACGAATACTCCGCCTCGAGCGATCACAAAAATAGCAAAGCCATTGTTGTAAACCACCCGAGCATAGTCAGGTCCAAGAAAAAGTGGGAAATTACAACCCAACCTATGTATAAAACCTTAAGAGTAGTGTTTGACAAACGGGTCCTCACATCGGACTACAAAACACTGCCTTACGGTTACTAAAAGACATTAGAGGCTCGAACTCCACCCAGATATGGACACCAGACTACAACACCCATTCTCCTGCATTTTAGCTGGTCCCTCCAATAGCGGTAAAAGCTTTTTTATAAAGAAACTGCTAGAAAACGCTCCCGGTGTTTTATCTCAGACCCCTAACAACATCGTGTGGCTTTATTCATGCTGGCAGGATCTTTACACGGAGCTCACCCTAAAGTTCCCCCACATTCGGTTTATAGAAGGTATGCCCGGTAATCTCAACGACGATGACTTGCTACCAAAACAACTTGTAAACATGGTCGTGGTGGATGACCTCATGCGTGAAGGCGGGGACCACCCCGAGATTGAACGGGCTTTTACGCAATATTCACACCACCGTAATCTGAGCATATGCTATATAGTGCAGAACCTGTTTTACAAGGGCAAGAGCAGCCGGTCCATAACTCTCAATGCTTCATACCTGGTCTTATTTAAAAACCCTCGAGACAAACTTCAGATCTCAATTATAGCTAAACAAATGTACCCCGGAAACACCCAGTTTTTCATGGAGGCCTTTAACGATGCTACAGCAAAACCCCATGGTTACTTACTGGTGGATTTGAAACCCAACACTCTTGAAGACTACAGACTACGAGCCGGTATACTACCACCTGACTTCCCTGTCGCCTACATCCCTAAAACAATGCCCAAAACCTATAAAAAGAACAAGTAAAAAGATGTTTATAACATTTAAACTCTAAACCTTGTAATATAAGGACCCCACAATGTCTGCGAGGTTGCGGCGTAATTTAGGCCTTCTAAAAATGTTGATCACAGCCAGCCCCTCGAGAAGAAAAGGAATCCTTTGCGCTGCCTCGGACGATTTAGTGGCTGCCATTTCAGAAATAGCCCTAAACACCCTAAAAGGTAATGTCCCGATATCAACGAGCCAGTTCCGTGTTCTGAAGAAGAAGCGCCACATTATTAAGAAGCTCAGCAATAAAAGGGCATTGCTCCTTTCCAAAAGAAAACTGTTCAAACAGTCAGGAGGCTTTATAGGGTCACTGTTAGGTATAGCTATACCCCTAATCACAGGGCTACTGTCGAGATCCTGATGGAGCACGCCCACAAAATGTACCTCGTACCACGGCAACAGCTGGAACATCTGGGCCCTTCTAACACGGATGTCTGGGACATACGCAAAAACGAAACGCAGCGTCTCGATGTTGAAATCAAAGCCATTTTGACCCGAACTGATTTAAAACCCCACGACAAAGCAGGGCTTTACTCAGGAGCCCTTCAAAACTTTCTACAATACTACAAGCAACTAACCTCTGAAAAAAACAAACTGACGCTGTATACCCCAGATGCTGAACAGCAGCCAGGACCCTCTACGGCGTCTCAAGACATAGGCCCCACACCCACAACTGATGCCTTTGTCTTAGACCTTTTAAAAAATATCAGTCAGAAATATAGAGGGGCTGCTCAAATGTTGCTCAGTAAAATGACTACTACTAAAGATTTGACCACTTGGAACGACCGGGGTGAATTCGTTTACAAAGGGCAGCCGGTTGCTGGTTCCCATATGTATGATCTGGTCCGGGGTCTCACACACGGTAAAACCGTATCGACACAAGACGCTCCTAGAGGTTGGGAGCAGTTCCTAAGTGCAGCTGCGGAACTCAACATTCCCTCCACGATTATCGGAAATGCAGAGAATCGCCGTAAGCTTGAAAGTTTAAAAGATCCGACCCCCGGTGTTTTTACAAGGAGCCCCGCTATATCGACATCGCCTTTCTTTCCACAACTAACACCCGTTCGGAACAGTGCTGCTCTTCCTATGCAGCCTAAAAAGAGACTATTCAAAATGAACACCTGGCTACCGCTCTAATTTTGCACACCTGTACAGTCTTTGTTAAAAGTTTTTACGGTTCGAAAAATTGTGCTTCATTTTATATGTTTAACCTTGTAAATGTTTGTGTTGAAACATGTTTGTAATAAACACTTTTAAATTTTCATCAGTAGTCTGCCATCTTTTTGTTTATAAATGGTTTGAAAATGTGCGCAGTGTGAATAACAAAAAAAATGTCTAGGATGAAAGCATGTTTAAGATGTTTTTTATTTTAGGCACTCATAAGTACAAATAACAGCTTTACAATACCTTACACTTTTGACAAAGACCATATTCTGCTTTAACAACGAGCGACATTGTCCTGGAGTTTTCATTCACATATTTCATAACAACACCGTTGTTGTTTACTAGATCATCTGAGTACAGATTTTAAAAAATTCTAAACGTTATACCTTCAGACATTTTACTAATAAAGTATATACAATGTTCCCCACGTGTGATGGCCATAGGATCCTGCACACGAAGTTTGTTATACACAACCGTGGGTGATGCTTTTTTTACATATTTGAATATCGGCTTTGTATAAATACTATGTTCAGGGAACTCGGCTAAACTATCAAACACTATAACCTTGTCCACATCCAGAAACAGAGCCGCCCAATGTGTACCACCCTTGTAATGGGGATCGGTGTTAAAGACGAGGGTGCAGGGCCTTTCTGGACCTATCTTTTCAGGTAGTCCATTGCTAGGGTATACCCCTAGAAAGTATTTCTTAGCATATTTATGTCTACTTAAGAAGTCCCGTATCTCCGTAGTGTCCATTTTATATATTTTTTTAAAAATTTTTTAAAAAAAAGTTTTTATTTTACACTCTTTCAATGGTAGTCAAACATAAGCTGGCGGGCGTGGTTGACCTGGATAACGCTGTCGAATACCGAGAACACAACCATGTTCACATTGGTCGCCAGCGCCTGTGTAAAACGTATTTCTGCTTTTAGATTTCCGTTCTTGATCAGGTTGTAATGGTCGCCGTCTTCCATGTCAGGCGTCAGGTCGAACGCAAACAGAGTGTAGCCGGCAGCATACCCTTCTCTTGAAACAACTACTCCAGAGTCCTGCAGCTGTTTCCCCGTTATCGAGACCAGACCTAGATATTCCCGGACAAAATTTGATGTTCCACAATTCGGCGTGAAAGGTTTTGCGGGTATCACGGCGCCCTCGTGAACCAGAGCTGCATAGTTGATATTGTAGTGTTTGAAGTTGAAAGGGTTTGAGTTGTAGAGGCCACTAAAAGCGGTATTGTCCACAAACCCTATGATGATGAGTTTCGGTAATTGCCCCAGAAATAGATTCTGCTGCTGCGTTAATCGGGTTCCGGCGGGGATGCTGAATATCTTCAGAGCAACTCTTTCAATGGCATACTTGGCGTTCGATAATTGTAAAGCTTCAGCATGGGCCAGTCTGACACTTGGGGACACTTTCACTCTCTTTACAAACAGGCTCGCGGACAATATAACCAGTTTATACTGCTCTGCATCACCGCTGATGAGACAGAAAGCGTCCTTGTTACGATTGAGTTTGATCTTAAGATCTATACCATTGACTAACAGTTTGTCTTGGAAGAAAAGGTCTGAATGTACGCGCCCCAGGAGGTCAAACTGCCTACTGCCGGCGACGAAGCTGGCTCTTTTTTTAAATCCCTCGTTGTCCCCGTCCAAAGCCGTGTTCTCCAAATGCGCTTCGGTATCTCGGTAGAAGAGCCCCGCTGAAAGATGTGTGTCCAGCGCATCGCAACTATAATTTAGAATACTCTCTATGTAGGCCCTGTAGGCATACATGTTATCACTCTGTGTGACGAGGCGATCGCCTAGGTTAATGTCCACTTGATTAAACATTGTTGCGATGGGGTAGGTGATCAGGGCCACTCTAGCATCAGCCTCGATGTTGGCACCCTTCGCTTTGGTTATTTTACAGACGAGGTGCAGGAGAGTGTTGTTGAGATCAAGGTACATATCCGTGGACCCCGACACATAAAACTCTATCGGTGCAAGGGGTGTCAGAGCGGCCATCGGCGACACTTCCATGAAAAAACTGTTTTCAATGCTGGTCTGTGTGGGTTTGAGAGAAAACAGATCTAACTCAGATTTGGCGCATTCACCCGATGCACAGTGTACGAAGGCCATGATCGATGTTTTGACAAATATTTGCACTAGAACGAGTTCTCTTCTTCTTCTTGATCGATCTCTTCCGTCTTACGGCTCTTCTTTTGTGAGGGCCTTTTGAAGTAGTCCATCGCTTCTTATAGGGCATTGGTGGACCCCTACGCCTCGAAGCCCTTCGCTTCCTTTTAACACCACCATGCGCTTTATACAGCAACCCAGCTCCTCCTTGGGGCTGTCTGTTCATACGCTCGGCTACCGCAGACGTTACACTACCCACGACATCCTGGGTGATGTTTGTAGCAGCCGCTTTAACATTAGGTTTTGCAATTTCGAACCCTCTTCTCAAAAAGGGCATGGCTCGCCTAAACATGCTCTGGAAGAAACCCCCCAATCCCACCCCATACATAACCGGAGCCCCTTGAAAGTAGGGCGGGTGGCCTCCATACCCAGCCTGAACTCTATAATAGTCCCTGTACATAGAGGGATCCCCGTAGGTTTTCATGATGACCATTGCAGATGTCTAATAGTCACCTTCGCACTGTGGCCTTAAATGAAGCTTAACAATAACTTTCCCGTATTTAAAAGGCAACCGGCTCCGACTGATCGTTGTACACCATGATGGTTATAGTGTCAAAATGTTTTTTAGAAATTGCAACATAGTCGAGTTTGTGATGTTGTATATTAACCATCGTGTTATTTTCGCCCTGCAAAGGGACCCACCTCAACAAAGGTGAATAACTGTCCCCGACCCTCTGCGGTTCTACAATATCGCTATAAATATGGAGTGTATAAAATCCGCCATTAATATCGGGACATGTAGGGTCTGGATCCACCTGCTTTTGCAGATGTTGTACGGTCCCTAAAACCCGTTGTAATTTACCACTACATTTAAACCTAGTATCATACTCAGGGGCTCTAAGAAAGACTTTTCTTCTAACGTAATCCGATACCAGATATATATTTGCATACTCTTCAACGCTGCTTATAGATTTGTTGATGTCCTCGATCACCGTCGCTACGGTAGGGTAATAGCCGTGTGGGAAAGTCAGGGGAAAGGTCAGGGCATCCTGAGGGCGCTTTATATGAAATTTAACATCGGACTTTGTAAAGGTATTCCAAGTTCTAGGGTACTGTATTTCCGTTAGTGCCACCTCCCATGGTCCTTTCAAATCCACTGGCTTTGCCAGTTTCACGTATAACTCGAAATCTGATTGTCTGGGAACATGTCCTTCGAAGCATTGGATGGCAGCGTGATATAAAAATGGGAGTTCTCCATCTTGGCGCTTACAGCTTAACCTCACACACCGTGCAACGAGCTGGCCAGAACCCAACTGTTAAATTTCTCAGGCCACCCGTGCCATTTGACCAGCGCCTGTCTCCGGGCACCGCTCCCTTTCCGTTTCAGAACCTTTTCGACCCTGTACACCCTGTTCGGATCGTAGGGTACCTTCTGTAACTCTTCATTGTAAAAGACACCTGCTACCTTTTCACCATTGTAGTCCTTTAACCTGTAAAAATATACCCCCTCTTTAAACTCAACACTTTCAACTATGAATACCTCATCGCTGAATGTCTGTTGGTAGCCTTTGGTGAAGACACCTTTCAACTTTGAAACTCTGACATGATCCCCTTCTTTTAAAGAAGGTTTCTTGACCTTCAGCGTGAGACGCCCATCGTACACCGTTCTCCACACCGTTAACGAATTATCCCTTGTTACCTTAACAGGGGCCATTTTGATTGTCCTGTGGTAGGTGGCGTTATAAACATCTATAAAAGCCTTTAGAACATCCACGTATCTGTAGGTGTTGTTGGCGGTGAAATATCGCCACATCTTCGACTTTAAAGTACGGTTAAAACACTCTACAACAGCAGCCTTTACCTCTGTGTGCGTTACAAAATGTTGAACAGCGTGCTGGTCTAATAATTTTTGGAAATGTTTGTTTAAAAATTCCTTTCCGGCGTCTGTTTGTAGTTTCTGAGGCACACGCCTGCTAGCGAAGATGTCTTTAAAAGCAGATGTAACGCTTGTACCACTTTTATCGTTTAATGACTCTGCATAGGCGTACTTGGACAAGACATCTATGACTGTTAATATATACATGGCGCCATCGTTATGTTTTGCTAGATCTTGGAGGCTGATTATGTCAGCTTGCCACTGATAATCGAGCTGTGCGTTAACAACGGTGGCCCTCCTCTTAAATCGTCTCCTGGCAGGTTTGTGTAGCGAATAAGCCTCTTCCCCAGCTAACAATGTCTTCACACTGGCACGTTTTACAGATTCATTTTCAGCTCGAGCCCTTCTAAATAGAGCTTCGGAGCCTCCGAAGCTTCCAACCCCCTGTTTATCGTAATAAAGCTTCCTTAAATCCGCATCCGTCATGCTGTCTCCCACCATCACCACGAAATGAAAGACACCTGTTTAGTGTAAGGTCATTTTATTAAACATAAAAAACACAAAAGTGTGGCTGGGCTACACAACCAGCGTGTATTTGACATTTTGTGCTACATAGCTTATAGATGTCAAAACGCTGGACCGCTGTGGCCTTTTTACAATCGTATACATAGTACAACACCCATTACACATGTTACTCAGAGCATGTCCTTTTACAAACCCTAAGCGTAACAAACTTTGATATTTTTATAGCTATACTCTCAATAGCTCTAGACATGACTTCCCGCTCCCCACGCCTATAACTCTGAACGCTCAGGATACTGACAGAATTCAACAGTTCATACAGTTCTAGGTAGGACAATGCAGAACCTTTATTTGTGAGATCATCTTCAGTCATGTTCTCCAAAGCCCCATGTGTCCCCGTCTCAGGTGAAAGTCTTAACTTGCGATTGTTATCTTTGTCCGAGGTCCGGCATTTAACAGATGCGTTTAGCAACAAAGCCGAAGGTTCCGAAATGTTCAGATACCGCAGAGTCACAGGATGTATTTCAGCTATTCTTTATTTAACCAGCACAAAAATCAATCTCCTGATACAGATGTAGCCCGGGTGTAACTCATAGACGTCTTGCATCTCGATACCCTGATTCCCCGCCTAAAAGTGAGTAAGTATGGAGCGTTAAGTAACACATTTATGGTCTGCTTTATTTTTTATTTTATTTTTATTTTATTTTTTTTAAACAGCTTTCGTGGGGCTAAAGACATCATTCTTCTGTTTTTATAATAAATGTCACACATTCGTCTTTTTATAACCCTTTCTATCATACTTTTGTCAAAGTGGTGGCACATCCCGTGCATACGGTCGAGTTTTGAGCAGGGCTCAGCAGCATATCGACTCTCATTGACAGCCGCAGCCAAGACCTTAATCATATCACCGTGGACACCTTTCTTCACAGCTGACAGCCCGTACACAACCCTTACAACAACTTATAAACCCGGTAAGGGTCTAGCCGGCTACAAATGTGGCGAATTGTTCTTGCAGTGTATGCATCGTATAGACATTCGTGAGCCTCCTGTTGAGGTTCATTAATTTTATGCCCGTAACAAAGGTCATAATAATCCCGTTTAACACACGTGTTCACAACGGCCGCTGCAAAACCTTTAACTGGCCATATGGTGTCACAGGGTACGCCCGGAGCTTCCTTTTCAAAATCGCGGCTAGTGTAGGTGCAAACACATTTCTTACGAGGCTCTTTGTTCTGGCTTGTAATACTTTCAGACTGTCTGGAACAGCATAAGCAATAAAAATTTACGGCGTTAACCTTTGGAGCTGACCCTTCTAGAGGCTCTCTTTCTTCATCTGCGTTCTAGGGTTCAAACAGAAAGCACAAGATACATTATTAGTTAAAAGTATGACACTAGAGTATACAGGCATAAAAAAAAAAAAAATTAAAATTAAAAAGAAGAAAATGTCTTTACTAACCTCAACATTCTCGCCACACTCAGAGGCTCCTCTGAAATCTTGGGAGTCGCAGAGGTCCATTGGCGTAGAAACATCGCCGGAGCTTACAACTGACGGCTGTACAATAACGGCCTCTGACTCGGGGTCCTCCTGGAAGCCCATGTCTTCATAGATGGGCGAATTCGGTGGTGCTACACATTCTTCAACATCTTCAATGTCTATGAAGTTAGATGTAACACTTAATTCATCTTTCGAGGCATCGCTGTCACTGCCGGCCCCCTTAATAGGGGATATCAGGGTTGACACATCCTTGAGGTTGAGCTTTTCAAGCCGATGGCAAAGTTTCTCTTCAAAACCGGTAACATCGGTATCTTGGGCGTCAGGGACACCTTGTTGTGCATTCTCATCCATCGTAAGAGGGGCTAGGGTCTGGTAATATCTACCAATAGTGTTCAGGGCCCCTGAGGAGGCGGCTTTTCTGGCGATCGGATTGTATCTCTTCATGGCGCCTTGCCAAACTGTTTCAGCCCTGGTTCACGGTTTGACAGCCGGTTCTAACCAGCTCCTTATATGCAACATTTAAAAAAAAAAGGTGGGCTCTACTAGGCAACACCATGCGGATACGAACCACGTGACACCCCCAGGCACCCACGTCACTTCCGGGGAGGGCTTTCAGGGACACCGGAAGTCCCAGCCACCGGAAATGACGTCACTTCCGGGGGGCGGGATAACTGTCACTTTTAATATGGTGATTAAAGGTATCCCTTCCTACTACTGACTGAGAAGCAAACTTGTGAGATAATTAATTCATTTGAGGGGAACAAAGGCTTTCAAAACACAAAACCCCTGCTATCAGAAAGTCATGCTCTTGTGTCAGTATATTTGTGCATCTTCATAGCCTGGAACTGTAATGAGGAAACAAATGATCGCCCGAAATTTACATCCAGTGCTAGTATAGCAGAACTAGCCTTCCCGGGCGTCAGGCAGGGTTGAAGGAGGCCCAAGTGAAGCCCACTGGCAAGAACTCGTTGCTCAGATTTGATAATTATCAAAAGACCTCGAAATTAAGAACGAGCAAGCATATCAGCGAGCTAATAAATAGTCAACGAAAAGTGCATGCAAAAAGAACCCAAGTCCCTTTCTGTACTGCTGAGAAAGAGAAATAGGATTTGATTACATGTCAGAATCATCTGTTAACAAGCACTGGTCTAAGCTGAATTGTGAGAACAGGTCATACGAAAGACCCCTTGTAGGAATGAAAAGAGATAATATTGCTTTGCGTTACAAAATACATTATAGACACATCAATAAAGCACATTCCATAACGCATTGCTGGGTCATACAGGAAACTATTACACATTTCCACATGTCAATATAGCCACGATGTATATTTCAGTTTCACTTACTTCACCCACAACAAAAGTAATACAGCAGAGTTATGTCAGACAAGCATGACAGATGAATAAAACAGTATGTCTCACGGACACTGCATGAATTAGAAAGAAACAAATGACTGATTTGCTAATTAAGGATTAGCATTAGTTATTTCCCAAACTTTCAGCAGGTTACAATCACATCCTAGGTGCCACAGTTGATTCTCAATTTATTTGGAACTGCATTCTCCGATAAAGAAGAAAATGGCTTCTGAAATGCAGGTGATGAAACAGTCAATCAATTTCCATTATCATTTTAGATGCCTGTTCTAGTATTTAATCCGTGAAATGTTCGCATATATAGCGAGAGCAGCACAGTTAGGAGTCAGACGGGTTAGAATGAAAACACCAGAAGTAATCGTGCAAGTAAATCTGTCGCCGCGGACATCGCTGCATCACAGCATCAGACAAGCATAGTCAGAAACAGTAGGACTCACTCTTTGATAACGCATGCACACAAAGACCGAGGGTATAGCCATTTATGCCCTCAGAAATACACGCGCATAAAACCTATACCCGTGTTGACATGCAAATACCCACCAAAACATCTACAAATATCTATAAACACAAGCATGAAATACATTCAGACAAGTGCAGGCCCACAGATATATTGGCACCCTCGTCTGTGCCGACAAATCAGAATCAGATATACTCACGGGCATCAATGGACAAGTAGAAAACACCCTCAGGCATCCACGCACACCCGCGCAGACACTTCGGTACACACCGATGTACCCTGAGGGGCAAATGTAAAGCAAAAATACTCATTTGCAGGAGGACATGCACAGGTCTGTGTGGGGGTAATGCGTGGCAGTGTGGGTGAAAGAGCAACAGAAGCATGAATGTGAGTGGGAACACGGAAGACGAGAAGAACAAGCTTGTGGGTGACAGGAAAGAGTGGCGAATGTGGGCCGAGGAGCTCACAAGCAGGCACAAGAGGTAGACAACAACACAGAGAAGGGACAAAGTAAGAGGAGAAAGGACAGTCTCTTTTTCCGATGACACACTTTTCAAATAGAAGAGGCGAGGTGTGAACTGAGTAGATAGGAATAACGGGAACAGTCAGCGGGGAGAGTGGTCAGAAAGAAAGGCGGCGGAGGGGAAAAGGAAGATGGCAGATCAAGGAAGCAAAAATGAGAAGGTACAGGAAGAGACAGGGAAGACAGAAACATGGATAATGTGGCCAAATAAAGAGCACAGAGAACAGGGAGAGAAGGAAAAGATGCTGCACAGGTATGAAAGCTTCAGACCGCAGCTGTAAAGGGGTATGCGTGGAGCAGAAAGTTAGTTCAGTGCAGGAGGAAAAGAGGATGCATTGGAATGCCATGAGATGAAATTCGGGAAAAAAAGAGAAAAGAGCAACATTTTACCATAGGAACCAGAGCGGAAGAGGGAAGCGCAATCAGAGGAGTGTTGGCAGTGATGGCGAAAGAGGCAGGTCGTAAACACACGTCCATAAATAGGGAAATGTATAGGGCGGGAAATAGCTACAAATGAAGGGACGTGAAGGCAAAAAGGTTTAGTGGTGAAGCGAACAGTGAATACAAAAAGGAGACATAAAGGCATAGTAACAGGGCAGGAAGGGGCAAGAGGAGCAATTCACAGGTGTGACATATGCTCACAGATTGAGCCAAAGGTATTGAGTAATAGTATCCCGCTCAGGAAGGATGGCTAGAGAGTGAGGTGGCATTGTGTGTGTGTAAGTACGATTTTAAAATATACAGCGGTAAGAACTTCTTTTCCTACCTTCCAGTATACTAGAGTTGCTTCCAAATGTGGAGCATTGAGCTCATACTGATTTGAGGATTAACATATTAACTGTAGGCATGGGGCTCAGATTGAATGTGACAGTGGCAGTAATTGCTGGAGTGTTTACTCTGTGATGGGGGTTATAAGACCCATAAGCTATGTATCTTATTCAAGTATTTCACAAGTCACATACAGATACACAAGATTTCTAGCAAACACACACGTTCAATTCCACACTCACACAAGCACATTCATTCATATGTGATCACTCACTCACTCACATATCTGTGCACAGTCATGTACACACGATTCTAGTCATCATCTTCACTCTCCGGCCCCCTTATTTCACAGACAGTCCAGGATTTTGCAGTTCCCCATCTCCAGATTCATCCTCTCATTGTGTCATGCCATTACCTAAGGCAAGCAGCAACAAGTGGAGTGAGCTGCACACCCAAGTGGAAATAGTTATGAGGTGTAGGCCTCATCAGGCTGCAGGCAGCAGCTCTCTGCCTCTGAGAACTGTCACAGAGTGGGCAGGAACACATACAATACCCTGTAAAGAGACAGGCCAGGTTTCAGATTGCACAGTAGAAAAGAGACGTCTAAAAGTGGCAAGTGTGGTTTGAGGGATGCCACTTAAGTCAAATGGACATAGACCTACAAAGGGACCAACAGTTAAGTATCATCTTCATTTACTAGGAAAATGGTGACCATCTTAGAATGTGGTTTTCATTACTGTTGTTGGAAAATTCCTACAAAGGAGGCCACACATCAGTGATAGATAACTTGTCACCAGTAGCTAGTTTCACTAGATGTGCGCCTCAATTGTGCCACATCAAAGTGGGGATCCTGGCCACTACAGGGCATGGGTGGGTCATGTCATGTTATATACTATGTCATGTTATGTTATACATTATTTTATATGTTATATGTTGGCATATGATGTTATGTCATGTAGATTTGCAGAGTGCAGTGTCACCAGGCCGAGTATGCTGGCACTGAGCAGGCGTGGGTCAAGTCACACCTAGGGCCCAGTGGAAATACTTGAAAACCCAGGTCTTCAGCTTCTACAAAAGTCCAGAAGTGAGGATTAGGCTCTTATGTGTAGAGTCAGGACATTTAATGCTGTAGGAGAAGGAAGGCTCGAGTGCCAGATCTGTTTTTCTGTATGCATGGGATTTGTGCAAGTAGGAGTACGGACAAGTGAAAATGGTTGGAAGGTTTCTGAAAGCATATGCGATTTTTGAGTTATACTACTTTCAACAGACTAAATTTAGCATCTTCACTAAATTAAAATGTCTGGGAGAAAAATGTAGATATCAGCAAAATGCCTTGTGCTCATATCAACATTTGACAGAGAAGCAGGTAAGCCAATGTCTGGAGGAGGCTAGCCCACAAAATGCTCAAGAGGAGCTAATCCACAGTGACTATCTGTATTTTATGTGGTGTTTTGTGTGTTGTGCTGACATGAGATCTGGCAGGCAGCTTAATCTGCCTTTAGCCTGTCTGAAAACAGGAATCTAAATTATGGGAAATGATTACAACTTCGGGGTGCATCCCATTAGAAGAATATCTAGTTTGTCATCTTTATATTCTGAAATGACCACCTAACTCTCGCTGACATCTGATAACATTGCACTAGAAGATAGCCAAAATAATGTTTTTTAAGCATGACTACCCACCTTGTATCATGTTTTAGTCAAGCATGAATCAAGAAATGCAACCCTTGAACCTACATTCCTTGCTCAAGCCTCTGCTTTGTTGTTGGGGTATGGCATATTTTGAATCGTGTTATTCATGTGCAGCATTGTACAACTTCACTTAATCAAAGCAATCCAAAACAGGTGGGGTTTTAAAGGATTTATGAATGGCACTACAGGCTGTATTACAGAATACGGTGCACTCTCCTTGTTTGCGGCAGGCACACTTTTCAAAAGGTACACCCAGTGAAAACAAGGAGAGTGTATGGTATTAATATGAATGCACTCTCCTGGGGGTAGCCGGCAACCTGTGCTGCTCTCGGGGCAGTGCAATTAAGAACAATATGGAGCAGCTGCTTAAAAGCTGCTAGGTGTTTCTCTGCAGAGGCGGCACCCTGCCTGCACTTTTAAGATGGATTAGAGATCCCCTTGCAGATGAGTGCAGTGAGTGACTGCTCTTGACTGCAAGGGGATGTCTGGGAGGTCTATGGAACCCCCTTCCCCCCTCCAGAGGGCTGCCATTAGGGGCACACAGACAGTGAGCCACCATTTACATGGCGCACTGTCAGTGTGCCTCCTGACACTTTTTTTGCCTCTACACCCGTGTGTATGACATGGCACGAGCACAGAGGTTAAGGGAGTCCCTCATTTGCAAGGGGCCAAGTCCCCATAGAAATGAGGGAATGCCCTCTGATGATAGTGCTGGCACTTTATGTGTTCCAGCGCTATTGGTATTTCAGAAGGGGATGCACAAGCGTCTGCGGCCCCTTCTGTAATACCCAAGTGCTTTGGGGGCGCACAAAGCGGGCGCTAACACCCCTTGCGCCCCCGGGGCACTTATGTAATAGGGCTCTAGGTCTTCACCGGTTCTAAGATGTTCCACACCAAGCAAGCTACTGGCAGAAAAGTTCTTCAACCAATATTGTTTTTCATATGTCTATGTGAAATCAAAAAAAGCTTTAGGACATATTTCAGCTGTAGGGATGTAGTGTGAGATGAAAATTGATGTGCCAAGTAGAGGTGAACATTACCACTTACTACTTTGTTGGTCAATCTCAAAAAAATTTAGGGTCATGAAAAAACAAGTATTTATTTTCCTCAATTGTTTTGTGAAGTTTCATGAAACTTACCAAAGTAACATGTAAATTTCGCAAAATGCACTTTTTGGTTTCTCGAGTGAAAGTTGAACATAAATGCTTACCTCACAGTAAAAAGTCACTCGAAATGGAGGGGTTGAATGGAGGAAATAATCTATCCTGTGTTTCATTTTCTGTATGTACCAATCCCCTGTGGCAAAGAAATGTGCAAAATTTCGTACTCGGTTGCCGAAATTATGTATTTCATTTAACGTGAAATTTCTGAAAATCTACGAATTATGCAAACACAAAAATGTAGTCACCTTTGTTTTTAGGCTTGTCAATGTCAACTATAAAATCAGCCGTTCCATAAAACGTTTTAACTTTGGTACTAGCATGTATTTCACTCATTAGATTTATCATGCTTAGTTGATTTATTCCTGAAAATCAAATCTGTTTCATCAATAAGTTTTGTTTTTTATGTATTTGGGCTGACCATTTCATATCGCTCTAGAGCTGGATTTGAAAAAAACATATCAGCCAGGTCATTATAATCTTTATCAGGGCGGTTGGAGACATAAAGCACCAGACTGATGTGATCATCATAGCCTTGAACTCAGCTACCAGATACTCAAGGATTTGGACATAATGATTAAACAGTAATGGAGAAAGACGTAATCACTGTGATCATGATCTCTCTCTCTACCATGCTACCTAACTAAAATTGGTGCAAGCAACAGTAAAGCGTAGACATTAGGCATAGGTATGCTAGGACCATTGGCATCACATGATATGCGTCTCAACTGCTGCTTGCCTCTCTGTAGTGGATACCAAAGCGTGGATACCAGAATGTCAGTCATATTTCCAAACAGCTTCGTTCCTGTGAGGACAGGAGCGCAGAGCAGGTACAAAATACGAAAAACTAGTAAGAAAGGTAATAATCTTAAGAAGGTCCAAAGAAGGAACATTATTATTCAGGAAAAAAAAAACCTCAGTGGCTTCAAATGGCCAGGCGTGTAAGGCACTTCTGCAGAGAGATCACAAGCAGTGACTTATTGCTTTATGTTGTGACAAGTGAATATGAGTTTTTTTTCTATCCACTGCAGTTTTCTGGTCACATTTTATGGGTCACACTTTAGGGAGATGTTCATCTTCCAGAGGAGGGGGGGGGAAATCATGCCTTAAACCGGACTTGCGCTATTTTCTGACACACAACCCCCAATGAAATGACTCCCGTCTTGGCAAAGACAGGAGGCATGGCCCCTTGCCCAATGGCTATGCCCAGGGGACTTATGTCCCCTGGGCATGGTCATTGGGCACAGTGGCATGTAGGGGGGCCCAAATTAGGCCCCCCATGCCACTTAAAAAAAAAAAATACTTACCTCAACTTACCTGTACTTACCTGGGTGTCCTCCAGAGGGGGGCGAGGTTGGCAGGGTGTGTCCCTGGGGGCAGGGAAGGGCACCTATGGACTCCTTCCATGTTCAGAGACCATGGAAGTGAGCCCACAGGTCCCTTAATGCCTGCACTGACCCAGACGTTAAAAAACGGCACACATCAGGCTGTGCGCCGTTTTTTAAGGGCTGCCCCCTCCTGTGCGTCAAAATGATGCTGGAGTATAAATAAGGCACACAGGCCTTAAAGTCATTTTTTCGGCAGGAACGCCTACCTTGCATGTCATTAACGCAAGGCAGTTTCCCGCATCCCAAAAATTACGCATACGGAAGAATTTTGACATCCGCGGGCTCGAGCCTCAAAGTTTAAATATGATGCACGGTTTGCGCCAAATGTGCGTCAAAATTTTTGATGCACATTCGGCGCAAACAGAGAATAAATATGCCCCTAAGAGCGAAGAGTGAGAAAAGAAAAAAAGGGGGGGGGAAACGGGTGTTAGAAGTTGGATTTCTAGTTTGCAGATGCAGGCCAAATAGCAAAGTGGCAGTCCCTCCTACAGCACACAGCAAGCAGTAGGACAACCCAGCAATGTAGTTATAGAGTGGCAGTCCCTCCTGGCAGCACAGCAGTCCTTCTTCCTGGCAGAATTTCCTGGGTTCCAGTAGACTTCTCATTTGGTGGGGTTTGGGATCCAGTACTTATGACCAAATGTGCCTTTGAAAGTGGGAGAGATTTCAAAGAGATGTTTGAAGATAACAAGGTCCCTGCCCTCCCTTCTGTGGCTCAAGACACTCTACAGGGTTGTATGCAGCCCTTTGTGTGAGGAAATGCTATTCTAGTGTAAGTGTCAATGCTTCCCACCTATCTAGCCCAGGAAGACCCATCAGCCTGGTGATGGGCTATCAGGATGCAAATGTTACACACAAGCTCCCTTTGTGGGTGGCGGTCTAGAGGGAATGCACAAAGCCCACCTGTCATCTACCCTAGACATGCATTCAGAGTCAGGCAGAGGTACAGAATGGTTAAAGTCAGAAAGTGGCAACTTTCTAAAAGTGGCATTTTCAGACTTACTATTTAAAATCTCACTCCATTACAAATTGTGATTTTAAATTGTGAGTTCAGAGACACCAAACTCTACATTTCCATCTTTTCCCAATTGGAAATTGCACTTAAAATATGTTTTAAGAAAATCACAATGTTAAGCTTGAAAGTACATGTCCAACTTTTTAAAAACATTACACCCTGCCCTTGGGGCTAACTGGGGCCTGCCTCAGGGGTGACTTACATGTAATAAAAACAAAGGTTTTGGCCTGGCAAGTGGGTGCACTTACTCGGTCAAAATGGCAGCTAAAAATGCACACACATATTCTGCAGTGGCAGGCCTGAGACATGTTTGAAAAGCTACTGCAGTGGGTGGCACAATCAGTGATGCAGGCCCACTAGTAGCATTTAATTTACAGGCCCTGGGCACATATAGTGCACTTTACTATGGACGTCCAAGTAACTAAAATATGCCTTTTGTGGAGAAGCCAATTTTACCACGGTTTAGAGTACAAAGCACCTGCATTTTAGCACTGGTCAGCAGTGGTAATGTGCTCAGAATCCTAAAAGCCAGCAAATATGTTGGAAAAACAGGAGGCTGGAGGTCAAAAGGTAAGGGGAACCACTCCAATGATGCCAGGTCTAATAATGGGTAAGGAGGGAAAATGGAAATAAGAACTTTAGGCCTGAGTTCAAGCAAGGAAAAAAACAAGAATATATTGACAGATTATTACAGAGGAGAGAAGAGTTGTAAAGAAGCGGGTCTCAAGGCTTAATGTAGCATGAGTGGCGTCACATTTGTGATGGAGTACCCTATACGCCAAGGTTATAATCAGGCCCTCGGTGTTCAGGAACAATGTTGGCACTGGTTTCTAGCCAAAGTGGGAGATGACCTAGACAAATGTTTTGTGGCCTGTGAGATATCCCTAGAGATGCAGAGGGTCCTTGAGGAGGATTGGGGAGACCATCTATAGAGAAGGGAAGGGACTTGTATTAGCCCTTGGAAAGGATGACAGCCCTTATCAGAAATATGGATTCACCCCTAAGAGGTACAGGTTTAAGTTCAGGTCCAGCCAGAAGCTGCTGCTGCCCCACCAGTCTTGGGTAGATTTTGTTGAGTACTTTAGTAAGGCATTTAATGGCACTTGATGGTTGGGTGATGGGTAGTGAGGTAAACACTTATGCAGAGTTGTACAATCTTATTGCAAGAGACCACATGTTCAATAGTTGTTTTCCAGAGCAGCGAAAACACTTGACAGTTAGCAAGCTCACTGACTTCAGGGAGGTTGCAAAGGAAGCAGACCTCTGCCTCAGCACCAAGGTCCACAAGAAAGTACCAGAGAGTGACGCCCATTGAGCGTGGCTCAGATTACCATGAGCAGAGTATGGTGGAGTTCCACAGTGATGCAGACAGGTCCCAAAATAGTGTACCCAAAGTAGTGCCTCTCCTAAGAATAGAAGGGGGGTTCCCAATGGTAGTGTACCAGGGCACACCATTTCCAATGCTGGTGCCTTGATTTCTTCCAATTGGGGCAAAAGCAAGGGGACCTGGTCTGTATTAAGAGATCATCCATAGGTGGGAGTTCCAAAGGGATGCTGTCAGACCTGCCATCCTTGGCATGGCCTCCCCTGTCTTTTTTTTGCCTCTGCTTCCTATGTTTAGACTGTGTGCAGGACTTTGTTTTTGTTGTTTTTGTTACTCTGGGCACTTTACAACTGCTGACCAGTGCTAAAGTGCAAGTGCTCCCATGATTGGCACATTTGATTTACTAGTAAATAAGTCCCTAGTAAAGTGCACTAGAGGTGCCCAGGGCCTATAAATCAAATGCTACTAGTGGGCCTGCAGCACTGGTTGTGCCACTGACATGAGTAGCCCTGTAAACCTGGCTCAGATCTGCACTACAGGTCTGTAAATGCAGTTTTAAACTGCCAATTCGACCTGGAAAGTGTACCCACTTGCCAGGCCTAAAAACGTTTTTTACATGGAAGGCACCCCTATGGTCAGCCCTAGGTAGCCCCAGGGGCAGGGTGTAGTGTATGTTAAATGGGAGACATGTATCGATGTGTTTTACATGTCCTAAAAGTGAAATACTGCCAAATGAGTTTTTCACTGTTGCAAGGCCTATCCCTCTCATAGGTTAACATGAGGGCTGCCTTTAAATAACTTTTAAGTGCAGTTTCCCTTTGGGAGCAGAAGCAGATTTGGAGTTTGGGGTCTCTGAACTCACAATTTAAAAATATATATTTTGGTAAAGTTGGTTTTTAAATTGTCAGTTTGAAAATGTCACTTTTAGAAAGGGGGCATTTTCTTGCATAAACCATTCTGTGGCTCTGCCTGCTTGTGTATTCCATGTCTGGGTCAGACTGACAGTTGGGCTGTTTATGAATCTCCAGTAGACAGCAATACATAGGGAACAGGGGTGTAGCCTGCATATCCTGATGGGGCATCTGGGCTAGAGAGGAGGGAGGAGTGGTCAACTACACCTGAATGGGCTGTGCCTGCCCTCACACAATGTAGTCTCCAACCCCCTGGTGTGAGTCTGGAGCCAGGCCTGGGCAAGGCAGGATCTTGTGAACAACAGAGACTTTCCTTTGAAGTTTGCCTACTTCAAAGGCAGAAAGGAGTATAAGTAGTGGACCTAAAACCCCAGATTTTCAGATTACTTCTGGAACCTAGAGGAACCTCTGCCAAGGAGAAGAGCTGAAGAGCTAAAGAAGGAGTACTGCCTCTTTGCCTGTGCTTTGCTGGGTTGGCCTACAGCTGCTGCTTCTGCGTGAAAGGGGACAAAGACTGGACTTTGTGGTATATTCCTGCTTATGAAGAATCTCCAAGGGCTTGGACTGAGCTTCCCTTCTGTTTTGAAGTCTCAGGACCATCAAAGACTTCCTCTGCCAGCACCTGTACTCTCTGCTGAGACTCCTGCCCTGCCAACTGGTACACCCTATCTAGTTCCTGGGCCCTTGAAAGGTGAAGCTGGTAGAACAAGGACTGAAATCCACGCACAGAAAGCCGTGCAGGGGAACATTTGGATGCACAACCTGCAGCGCGGCTGTAAAAACAACACGCCACCCACTTCACAGCTGATTTTGACATACCACCTGCATTGCAGCAGGTAAATCGATGCATCACCTGCATCGTGGCTGGAGAAACGACACAACACCCACTTGCAGCTGCTTAAAATGATGCAAGCCGCATGCAGTCCCGTTTTCCAGCACTGTGCAGACAGATTTTACACGCAATCGCTGGGTGTCAAAATCCATGTGAACCTGTGTGGATTTGAGGTGCCACATCCGGAAAACAAGGCCCGACCTCGCTTGCGAGTGAGAAAACAATGCATCGCTGACTTTTTTGATGCACGCTTACCTGGGTGGCTTTATGTTTGACGCAAACCAGGTACTTTGTGCAACAACAATGTTTCCATTGTTTTCTATGGATTAAGACTCTTTATTTAAAAAAATCATATCTTGACTTCTGTATGTTGGATTTTTGTCATTTTGGTCTTGTTTGATTTAGATAAATATCGGCTATGTTTCTAAACTGGTGTGGGGTCCATTTTGTAGTGTGTTCAATGTATTACTGTGTGTTGTGGAATAATTTCATTACACATTGCCTTTGAGATAAGCCTGACTGCGTGAGAACAGTATATCAGACAGGAGTGTAGGGTAACTCAGGCCCATGGGCAGGATATCTTCCCCCCAATAGCTCTGTTGTCCCAGGAATGGGGTGCGGAAGTGACCCAGATGAAAGTTCAAGGTAATCCCTAGATGCCCATTGACTGCATTCTGGAAAATGAGTTACCACTGGAATTAAAGGAGTGTGAGATCCTCAAAAGATCGGGTTTAGGAGCTTCTACTCTCCATAGGAGAGTACTGGGGCCCAGATGGATGGGAAGAAGGTGGAAAAGACCACAGTGCCTTTATGCAGAAGTTGGATGTTACATTACATTTCTGAAAATGGCATTTTTAGAAAGTTGGCATTAAGTAGTCACAACCAATTGTGCCTTTCTGTCAGTGTCCTGGGTCACATGACTGTGAATTGCTCTGATGCTGTGGTTTGTGTATTATTTCCAGACAGTGGTAAAGGAGGCTTAGGTGTGGACAGAATTAGCCATCCTGACATGGTTGTATGGGGCGAGCTATATCCAGCCTCATCCACATTTCAAAGGGATTTGTTCACAAATAAATGCACCTGAAGCCTGGTCTGCCCTCTTTTTTGTCATCCAAAGCAGTTTGGAGCTTTGACCAAGGGAAGGGAAGAAGCTATACACAGGTATAAATATTGGACATCCAGAGCTACTCATCAGAATACACCTGGGCTTGTGGAAGATTCAGAAAAAGGACTGCCTTCTGCCAGAGAACTGACCTGTTGCTTGCCATCTAAAGAAGGAAGATTGGGCACACTTTTTTTGAATCCAGGCTACCTAGTCTGATTTCAAGGGCCAGTTGGCTGATCCCCTATGTGAGCTAGAGTGACACAGCAAGCTTCAGAGGCCTTCCTGCAACTGCTTCACTAACCAGCTTCAAATGGACCTGCCTACGCCGGCTGCTGGCCTCTGCTGGAGTGGGTCATGATCCTCCAGAGGAACCCCCAAGGTCCTGGACTCTTGGCTGGAGTCAAGCACAGCTCCTCCTAAGAAAAGTTGAAAATCCTACAGTTTGGGCTCCTCATTACCATGAACGGCTGGTCGGCCCAAAATATCTGCCGCTCAAAATGATCACCAATATGAAACTCCAAAAAGACCTACTCAGCATGCCGACAATGACTCTCCACAATGACCAGCAATGCAAGACCTGCCCTTTGCACTACAACAATGTCAGCCTGTGACACTCGACCTGTTCTCTGTATGAAAAAACACCTCCTTGTGGCCTCCTCCAATGCAAAAGGAACTCTTTCCACTGGACTTGAGAAGATAGCTCTTCAGAGTGACTAACCTCATCCGTTTATCCAACCAGAGTTCCATCGTAATTAGTCTAAACTTTGAGTTTCCTCCAGTCTTGTGTGATCAAATGACTGAGAGTGGTGTTTTCTGCTTTTAGGTGCTACTTTCACTTACAACTTTAACATATCTTTGGTTCTACTGATTGGATTTGTGTTGTTCTGGTATCATTTTATTTATTAAAATGTACTCAGTTTTTCTTAATGGACTTGGAATTTTGATGAGCTGTGTTTTTACTTTATTACTGTTTGTCTGCTTCCTAAATACTTTGCACATTACCTTTAAGTTATACCTGACTGCTTTTGTTAGGCACAGGTTAATTTAGTTACTTTTGGGGATCACCCTGCCAGGGGCTGTGCTTGGTGCTTGAGTGGGGCTTCCATGTCCCTCTCCCTCCAATACTTAAATTTTTTGTATTGGTCGTTAGACCTGACATTCTTGGTGCTGTCTTCCCCCAAAGGTTTTGCCTTCTTCCTTCCTGTTTCTGAATTTTGTTTTTGTTGCTATCAGGGCTCCCTTCACTTCAGCACTGCTAACCAGTGCTAAAGTGATTGTGCTCTTTCATTTAATCATGGTAAAATTGGCTTACACCCGATTTGCACATAATTTACTTATAATTTCCTAATAAAGTGATATTATAAGTAGCTAGGGCCTGTAAATTAAATGTTACTGGTGTGCCTGCTGCACATATTGCACCACCTATTAAAATAGTCCTTTAAAACCTGTCTTGTGCCTGCCATTGAAGCCTGTGTGCAGCTTTAAATTGCTAATTCAGTCTGGCAAAATAAGCCTTTTGCCAGGTGTTAGAAATTGGGTCTCTAGTTGGCAGAGGAATGCACCTTGTCCAAGTAGGGACCTGAATCCTAGTCAGGGTAAGTCACAACACAACCTAAATTATCCTGTGTTCACCCTCGGGTAGCTTTGCATAGAGCAGGCAGGCTTAACTAAAAAGGCAAAATATTAAGTTTTTGTGCAATAACTCATACAGTAACACAGTGAAAACACCACAATAAATAATCCATACCATTTTAGAAGAATAGATATTATTTATCTGAATTAAATAAGACCAGAATGACAAACATCCAATATACACAAGTCAAGATATCACTTTTTAAATGTTTACATGAGTCTCAGTCCTTAAGAATCAGTGGTTGTGTCCTTTTAACACACAGTACCTGAGATGCATCAACAATAACGATGCAGAGGGCCACAGAGGAGGAAATGCGTTAGAAAGTAAAGCGATGCATCAGTTTTTCAGGCGCAGCAAAGGAGATGCATTGTTTCTTTACAAGTGGGATTTTTGGGTGCGCATCCTTGTTTCCTCACTGCAATGTGGGGATATTGTTAATGTTAAATCCAACTTCACCAGTAAGCAGAATTTCTCACTACCATTCTCACCATACCAAACATGACAATGGCACTCCTCTCAGATCAGAAATTACTACTTAAAAGCATATAAAGGGATTTCCAATGTTGGCTTATGAGAGGAGCAGGCTTCACAGTATTGAAAAACGACTTTGGGTATTTTTACTACAAGGACATGTAAAACTTACAAGTACATGTCCTGCCTTTTACTTACATAGCATCATGCCCTTTGGGCTACCTAGGGCCTACCTTGGAGGTGGCTTAAATTTAATAAAAGGGGAGTTTAAGACTTGGCAAGTAGTTTTCAATGCCAAGTTGAAGTGGCGGTGAAACTACACACACGGGCCTTGCAATGACAGGCCTGAGACATGATTAATGGGCTACTTATATGGGTGGCACAATCGGTGCTGCAGGCTCACTAGTAGGCATTTAATTTACAGGCCCTGGGCACATGTAGTGCATACTACTAGGGACTTATAAGTAAATTAAATATGCCAACTGGGTATGAGCCAATGTTGCCACGTTTATGGGGGAAAGCGCAAGCACTTTAGCACTGGTCAGTAGTGGTAAAGTATGCAAAAGCCTAAACTCCGCAAAAATGAGATTAAAAAAATGGAAGAAGGCAGGCAAAAAGTTGGGAGAAGACCACCCTAAGGCTGTCAGGTCTAACATCAGGCCTAAAGCTTCCTTTTTGATACATATGTCACCCCTAACATAGACCCTAAAGAGCCCACAGGATAGGGCACATTGCATTTAAAAAGTAAACCATGTGTGTATAAGTTTTCCATGTCCTGACAGTGAAACCTCCCATATCCATGTTTCACTGTTGCATATTAGGTTACCTTATTACATTTCATAAGTTCTAACTTTGAATGGAAACAGGTAGGAATTTCATGTTTGGTCTCAAATTAATTATAATGTAAAATCCTCTTTAATGTTATTTAAAATCCTCTTCATTGGTAAAGTCAGATTTTAAGTCACAGTTTTGGAAATGGCACTTTTAGAAAATTTGTATTTTCTTGACTCAACCATTTGGTGCCTGTGTCACATGACTGTGAATAGCTTGGCAGTTGATCTTTGTGCATTCCCAAGACAATGAGAGATGAGTGGCTAGATGTTGGCACATTGACTATATTGGATGAGGTGAAGCTCTTTCTTGTCCCACTTATATTTCAAAGGACTGCCTCCAACATACTCACAAATAGGTTTGACATCAGTCTTGTGACCCTTGACTACATGGAACGTGGGCAAGGGAAGGAAGGAGCTTTCTAGAGCCAGATGTGAGGGTAACGTTAAAGTTTCCCCCACTTCAAAGGTCTGCACCATGTATAAAGACTGAAGCCTCAGCGCACCTCCTCAGCACACTCCTAAACCTGCAGAGGACATCAGAAGGACATTCCTGGACCTCAAGGCTTGCCCTGCTGCTTGAGGCCTGTATTGTACCCTCAAAGAACTGCCCTGCTGCTTGAAGCTTGCCTTCTTGCTTGAACCCAGGACTGCCAGAGTGACACCACATACTAGTTAGCTGGCCTCCTGTGTGAGCTACAGGAACATTACAAGCTCCAGAGGCCTTGACCCTGCACATGGCCTCTTCTGGACTGAGTCCTGAACCCCTCCCAAGTGGACCCTTGGTGGTGGTGCTGTAGGTGCTGCTCCCGACTAACCCTAAAAGCTGAGACTTAGAAAAGCTTTCACCAAAAAGTGACCTGAGAACCGACAAAAGACTGGGACCTACCTGCTTCGCAATCAGCCCAAGTTGCATCACCATTTGGCCTGACTCTGCAGTAGCTCCAGCTTTGTTCTACTGTGCAGCAGCAAATGCTGTTCAGCTGGACCTCTCACTAAAGGTATCTGTCCTTATAGTCGCATCTGAGGGTAAGCGAAGACTGTGTCCAATCTACCTTCTGTAGCCGAACCATGCACCAATTCAGCTGGCCTTAATTTTTGACTTTGCCCAGTCTTGCTTGCCCAGATAGCCATAGTTGGCTCTTTGATATATTACATAACTCCGGTTCTACTGATTGGATTTAATTTGTTTTGGCGTCATTTTTTTTAGAATGTTATCTATTTGTTTAAATTTGGGTGAGATTTTTCTTGTGATGTGTTTTCAGTTTAGTACTGTATGAGTGCTGCATAAGTACTTTGCTAGCATTGCTTTCAAGTTAATCTTGACTGCTTTTGTTCTAGGCTAGCAGAGGGTTAAGCATAGGTCACTTTAGTAACATTTTGTGGTTCAACCTTACATGGATTGTGGTTGCTGCTTGAGAAGGGTTCACACCCCCTCAACCAAATACCCATTTTCTAAAAATAGGGTTCTGGGGGTCCCTAAAGGTAGCAAATCAGTCTGTGACAGCTATTCTTTAAATAGAGTACCTCAGGTAAGGGTGAAATAAATTGATAAATGGAGCCTGATGGATATCCGGAAGCAGGGATGCGACCAATTGTCATACCCATTCAATTTTACCTCATGTGGCACAGATTCAGTAATTCAAAGGTTAACATTGCAAATTTGAATGCAATATTTGTCACACCGTTTGTGCAACCCATGAATTGAAGTGGTATGATGAAATTATATCTTTTACAGTTTAGACAGTGGAATACTTTGAAGGTTGGCTATTCCTTTTACATTAAATTAAAATGAGCACGTATGAATAATGAGCCTTGCTTTATCACCTGAAGCCATAGAACTAATAGTTGTGTTCAGAAAATACATTTGATTGATTGAGTTATCATAAAAACATTTGCACTGAATTGGAATTGGTTTTTTATATGAATTATTTCTCATAAATTAAAAATGTATTTCTGAAAGTGATGAAGTCCACTCGTATTTAGCAACAATGTAACTTTCTTTCATTTGATTTCGACAAAAGCCATTAACTATAGGAGCAAAGTCGCCTTTAAAATATGAAAGACTGGGTTTTCTTTGCGAAAGCAAAGCAAATTGCACCCTATTCATTTGCAGTCGAGCGTAAACCAGGAGCATCACTCCGGATATTGTTCAATGTCGTTGAAGGCTTACTGGATACCACAAGACTGAATTGTACGCTAGTCCTTCTGTACTCACAATACTTGTGTGGCGTCTCATGTTCCAGGAAAGCTGCGAATGCACAGGTTTGAATTTTGCACTTTCACATTTTGCTTTCCGTGCAAGAGTGTGAAGGGCAAACGGAATGTCTGACAGGAAACGGTAGCTCCACATCTGTTCTTGGCCATTACTGATCTAAACAACACACGCCAGTTAAAAATTTAAATTCCTGATTATCGAGGCTCATCATTGTTCAGATAGTACCAGGGGCGAACCAGATTCGGTGCCGCTCCTGACACCTCCCCAACACCCCCACATCATCTTTTTCTAAGCACTCTATATAGTAGGTGCCACAATTATACAGCCTAATAGTACTGTTTCTGATGTACTTTATTTTAACTGCGTGCATAAGAAAAGCTAGGCCTGCCACGTGACACTGTTGTGCCCATTCATTATATCTGCATAAAAAAATAACCACACCAGCGACCCTAGCTGGTGCCATATTTACCACGTGCTTCAGAATGTAGAAAAAGAACTATCAGGCACCCTGACAAATAGAGGTTTCTTGCATTCTGATACGTGTAGTCCTGTAGTTAAAAAGGTGCAAAGAAAGAAAGGTCCACCAACAAGAATGAAAAACAAAACATATCACCTAATAAAACACTCACACTGAATATTGTCACTTGCAAATTCCGATCTTATGCAGGGACCAACTTCTCTCCCCCAATTGTCGCTTTTTGGGCATGGTTTGCCAGCGCAGCTGTCAGCAGAGCTTATGTGATCAACAGCAAAGGAGCTCGGTGCTTTAGCTACTCTTACATGTTGATTAACTTAATTACAGCATTTTATTGGGCGTAAGCTGTGTGCTTCTGCTGAAAAAGCATGCTTGTATTGTACTTAACACCTTGTTGGAAAGCTTATGCTCAGTACAGTACTAGACTATACTGACAAGACAATGATGCAATTTTTAAGATGAAATCGGTATAATATGTCATTATGAAAAGTTATGAAAAGGGCAGTAGAAGAACCTTATTTACTGTGAAACGCGTTTGCTAAATTTAACAAACCTGTGACTGAGGATTGTTATAACACTGTGTTAAAGCCTGAAAATAGGTGGTTTGTTACAGTAACTCTCACAAATGACTGTAGTAGACAAGGATTTTGTTATTGGTGATCCTCTCTGATACACCCTTACGTCACAAGATTTCCAATGGGAGAAACCCTGTGGTATCCACTTTGGACGGGTGCATATAATGCTAAATTTGTACAAAAAATAAGTACCAGGACCAAAGGTATTTCTCAGGAGTCCACTGTAGCTGCACTACCTACTGCTCTTTCTACTGCTTCTGAATACCATTGCTAGCATTTCTTATTAACCATCAAACTCAAACAACTGTGACATCTTGCACCATTCCAGGCAACCTCAAACTTTAGGAATGGCATGGAAGGTCCACGTTATTCATTTATTTAACCCCTTCGCTGCCAGGCCTTTTCCCCTCCTGTGCCGAGCCTTTTTTTGGCTATTTGGGGCAGTTCTCGCTTAGGCCCTCATAACTTTTTGTTCACATAAGCCACCCATGGCAAATTTGCATCCTTATTTTCCAACATCCTAGGGATTCTAGAGACACCCAGACTTTGTGGGTTCCCTTGAAGGAGACCAAGAAATTAGCCAAAATACAGCAAAAATTTCGTTTTTTAAAAAATAAATGGGAACAAAGGGCTGAAGAAGGCAGCTCGTATTTTTTTTTCTCCTGAAAATGGCATCAACAAAGGGTTTGCAGTGGTAAGATCACCATCTTCCCAGCTTTCAGGAACAGGAAGACTTGAATTAGAAAACCCAATTTTTCAACACAATTTTGAAATTTTACTGGGACATACCCCATTTTTACTATTTGTTGTGCTTACAGCCTCCTTCCAGTTAGTAGCCGAAATGGGTGAGAAACCAATGCTGGATCCCAGAAAGCTAAACATTTCTAAAAAGTAGACATAATTCTGAATTCAGCAAGGGGGCATTTGTGTAGATTCTACAAGTGTTTCCTGCAGAACATAACAGCTGAAATGACAAAATATTGAAATTGAGGTAAAAAAAAACAGCCATTTGTCTCCACGTTTTACTCTGTAACTTTTTCCTGTGATGTCAGATTTTTGAAGGCAATATACTGTTACGTCTGCTGGACTCTTCTGGTTGCAGGGATATATAGGGCTTGTAGGTTCATCAAGAACCCTAGGTACCCAGAGCCAATAAATGAGCTGCACCTTGCAATGGGTTTTCATTCTATACCGGGTATACAGCAATTCATTTGCTGAATTATAAAAAGTGAAAAATAGGTATCAAGAAACCCTTTGTATTTCCAAAATGGTCACAAGGTAAGGCGTTGAGAAGCAGTGGATATTTGCACATCTCTGAATTTCAGGGTGCCCATACTAGCATGTGAATTATAGGGCATTTCTCACACTGTCTTACATTTGGAAGGAAGAAATGTGGAGAAAGACAATGGGCAATAACACTTGTTTTGCTAATCTGTGTTCCCCTATGTATCCTGATAAAAATGGTACCTCACTTGTGTGGGTAGGCCAGGACCCGCGAAAGGAAATGGCCCAAAACATAATGTGGACACATCACAGTTTTCCCCTGAAAACAGAGGTGTTTTTTACAAAGTGCCTACCTGTGGATTTTGGCCTCTAGCTCAGCCTGCACCTGGGGAAACCTAGCAAACTAGTGCATTTTTGAAAACTAGACACCTAGGGGAATCCAAGATGGGGTGACTTGCTGGGCTCTGACCAGGTTCTGTTACACAGAATTCTTTGTAAACCCCCAAATTTGCCCAAAAACACACTTTTTCCTCTCATTTGGGTGACAGAAAGTTCTGGAATCTGAGACGAGCCACACATTTTCTTCCACCCAGCGTTACCTCAAGTCTCCCAATACAAATGGTACCTCACTTGTGTGGGAAGGCCTAGCGCCCACGAAAGGAAATGCCCCAAAACACAACGTGGACACATCACATTTTCACAAAGAAATTAGAGCTGTTTTTTACAAAGTGTCTAGCTGTGGATTTTAGCCTGTAGCTCAGCTGGCACCTAGGGAAGCCTAGCAAACCTGCGCAGTACTGAAAACTAGAAACTAGGGGAATCCAAGATGGGGTGACTTGTGGGGCTCTGACCAGGTTCTGTTACCCAGAATCCTTTGCAAACCTCAAAATTTGGACAAAAATAACACTTTTTCCTCTCATTTCGGTGACAAGAAGTTCTGGAATCTGAGAGGAGCCACAAATTTCCTTCCACCCAGTGTTCCCCCAAGTCTCCCGATAAAAATGGTACCTCACTTTTGTGGGTAGGCATACTGTCCGCGAAAGAAAATGCCCCAAAACTCTATCTGGACACATCAAAATTATCAAAAACAAAACTACCTGTTTTTGCGAGGGGGGACCTGCGTTTTAGGTCCTGCGCTCAGCAGCCATCTGGGGAAACCTACCAAACCCAGATATTTCTGAAAACTAGACATCCGAGAGAGTCCAGGGAGGTGTGACTTGCCTGGATCCCTCAATGTTTTCTTACCCAGAATCCTCAGCAAACCTAAAATTTAGCTAAAGAAAATCAAATTTTTCCTAAATTTCTGTGTGGGGTTACCACACTGGGACAAATTTCATACAACTCAACGTTCCCCTCAGTCTCCCAGTAAAAATGATACCTCATTTGTGTAGGTGGGCCAAGTGCTTGTGAAAGGGAAGAACCAAAAACATGTCAATATTGAGGGGGAACCAAAGGGGGTCCAAAGGGGCAGTTTGCAAAAAAACATTTTTAGGCTGACAAGTGCAGCAGATTTTTTATCGGTATAGAGGAGACAATGCTGGGTGGTAGGAATTTTGTGGATTCCTGCAGATTCCAGAAGGTTCCATCACAAAAACGTGGGGAAAATGTGTGATTTCCAGCCAAGTTGGAGGTTCGCAGGAAATCGTGGGTACGAAAATGGTGCGGCGTGCATGTGAAACACACCACCCTGGAATCACCCAGATGTTTAGTTTTCAGATGTGTCTAGGTCTTGTGCATTTTGCTACATGGCATCATCCCAAAGTCCTTAAAGTGTAGCCCTCACCATTCCAAGTGGGACGATTTTGAGAGTTAGCCAAGCTCTCATGGACCAAATGTAAAACCAAAACCCAAAATAATCAAAAGACTTCTTGCTTGCTGTGGGATAAGATGTTTTAGAGTCCGGGGAGAGCTGAAAAACTGTTACTCCCTTCAGTTGGGGTGGGGGCATAGCCAGGCCCATACTGGTTGGTAGCCACCGCCCCAATATTTTTAGTTTTTTTTTCAATTCCCTGGCATTTATTAGACTCTCTACCCCCGAGGTGTGGATCAGGGGTAATTGCCCCATCTGCCCACTGGTGGGCAGAACAACTTTGGCCCCATTTATTTGGGGTGGGGGTATGGCCATACCCCCACCCTCTTATTTTGGAAAAATAAAACTTCCCTGGTCTCTGGTGGGCTTTCTGCCCCCCTCTTGGGGGCAGATGGGCCTTCCAAAAATAGGCCCATTTGCCCCCAAGGGGGGCAGGTATGGCCAACAGTAATGTGTCCCCATGGGGAGCGAACCTTACCCATGGGGCTGCCTCCCTATAGAAAACACACGCATACACACATACCAATCCCTGGTGCCTAAGTGGTTTCTGCCACCCTTGGGGGCAGATTGGCCTAACAAAAATCAGCCGATCTGCCCCAAGGGGGGCAGAAATAGTCTAAATACAATTTGCCCCTCAGGGGAGCGACACTTACCTAAGGGGTTGCTCCCCACCTCTAAAAAACAAAAAAAAAAAAAAAAAACTAAACATTTTTTTCCCTGGTGTCAAGATGTTTCTGCCCCCCCCGGGGGCAGATCGGCCTAATAACAATAGCAGAAATGGCCTAAAATAAATTTGCCCCTCCTCCCCCCCCGGGTAGCGACCCTTACCTCTTAAAAAAAAATATATATATATCCCTGGGGCCTAGAGGCTTCTGCCCCCCCAGGGGGCAGATCGGCCTAACAACAATAGGCTGATCTGCCCCCCCAGGGGGCAGAAATGGCCTAAAATAAATTTGCCCCTCCCCCCCCGGAGTGACCCTTGCCTAAGGGGTCGCTCCCCTTGTGTGAAAAACCTCCCTGGTGTCTAGTGGTTTCTGCCCCCCTTGGGGGCAGATTGTCCTCATGAAAATAGGCCAATTGGCCCCCAAGGGGAGCAGAAATGGCCTAAATATAATTTTCCCCCTACGGGAGCGACCCTTGCCTAAGGGGTCACTCCCCAACTCTAAAAAACAAAAACAAAACAAATAAAAAGATCCCTGGTGCCTAGAGGTTTCTGCCCCCCTGGAGGCAGATCGGGCTAATAATAGGCCGATCTGTTCCCGGGGGGGGGCAGAAAAGGCCTTGAAAAAAATGCCCCCCGGGGAGCAACCCTTGCCTAAGGGGTCGCTCCCCTTGTGTGACATTGGCGCAAAAAAAAATCCCTGGTGCCTAGTGGTTTCTGCCCCCCCTTGGGGGCAGATTGACCTAACAAAAATCAGCCCGTCTGTCCCCAAGGGGGGCAGAAATGGTCTAAATACAATTTGCCCCCCAGGGGAGCAACCCTTGCCTAACGGGTTGCTCCCCATCTCTAAAAAAACAAAAAAAAGATTATCCCTGGCACCTAGAGGTTTCTGCCCCCCCTGGGGGGGGCAGAAATGGCCTAAAATAAATGTGCGCCCCCCCCCCGGGAGTGACCCTTGCCTAAGGGGTCGCTCCCTTTGCGTGAAATTTATGTTAAAAAAAACTCCCTGGTGTCTAGTGGTTTCGGCCTAAATATAATTTGCCTAAGGGGGCGCTCCCCACCTCTAAAAAACACAAAACAAAAAAATTATCCCTGGCGCCTAGAGGTTTATGCCCCTCCTCGGGGCAGAAAAGGCCTTGAAAAAAAATGCCCTCCTGGGGAGCAACCCTTGCCCAAGGGGTCGCTCCCCTCATGCCAGTTTCCTTTTATAACATAATCCCTGGTGTGTAGTGGGCATTTCAAAAGCCGGATCGCTTTACGATCCGGCTTTTGAAATGCTCTGAGAGACTTCAAAGGGAAGGAAATCCCTTTCCTTCCCTTTGAAGCCTCTCAGGGCCCCCAGCACATGATCGGAAGAGAAATGCCGAGCTTCCAGCGCGATGGGAGACGGCCTCTGTGAGGTCGTGCTGGCGTCACAGGGGGGGGGGAGTTCAGGGGGGTTGTCGGGGGTGGAAGGAGAAGGGCTTTCCCTTCCATCCCTGCCTTTTAAGACCACAGAAGGAGCGCTAGCGCTCCCTCTGAGCTCTGTGCCCAGGACGTATTGGTTACGTCCCGAGCACACGAGCACTGTGCCACAGGACGTAACCTTTTCGTCCGCGCCACAAAAGGGGTTAAACGTACAGTTGAATAGTTAAGCACTCTCTGATGTGCTCTACTCAAAAGTAGACAGATAGTGCCGAAGCACTGGATAACACTGGCACAAACTAAACACCGGGTGTATAATGTTTTGGCCGGTGTAATTTTGTACATATTTGTAAATTTATGACTACGTGAAAATTGTTTCCTTAGGGGAAAGCCTATATTCAGTACAGCAGGCTTGAAATGGTTATAGTGTGAAGCCAATAATGCCGTTTGTCAGATGCCATACGTCTGACCTGTTATGGTGAATTGTTATTACACTGTGGTAAAACTTGTATAGAGCAATGTTGCTGTATGCAATGTTACAGATTAGTGTGGTAGGCAAGGGTTTTGGTGTTGGTTACCCCCCTTGGCAAACCACTGGGGTACAATATTTGATCTGTGAGAATACCTCTTAGTCCCACTTAGAAGGGCTGCATTTTGTTTGACCAACTGCAATTTTCCGCATTTTTACTCTTATGACTGCATGAAAATTATCTTGTTTAAGCTTCAGTTGGGTATGGTGACGAGTCAAAGATTAAGCCCATAGGCCTGATTAGTTCATTGTGAAAAGTTAAGTCAGGTACCATGGGTATAATTCTTTATTATGAAAAGTTACAACAAAGGGAATGGGGCTGACCTATTTTTAGAGAAAACATAATTATTATTCAGTGTTAAAGCCTAGAAACTGGTATTTTGGTTGCCTTGTGGGAAAGGTTCCAATGAATACAGTAGGCATTAATTAGTTATGGTGACAGGCCAATAATAAAAACGAAAATTATAAGCCTCATTGATTCATCGAAAAAAGCTACATTAGATTCCATATATCTTATCTGTCCAAGAAAAGTTACAAAAAAGGCAATAACGCTGACTTATTTATACTGAAAAATCACATGTCAAAGCCAATAGGCCATTACAGATGGATTGCTAATATGCTGAGCTAAAGGTTGTAAACAGATAAGTAGATTACTGTAGCAGGCAAGGGTTTGGGCGTTGATTAACCCCCTATGACAAACACCAAGAGGCATATTTATACTCCGTCTGCTCAGATTGTGCGTCAAATATTTTGACGCACATTCAGCGCAAACGTTGCCCCGTATTCAAACTTTGACGCCTGAGCCCGCGGCCGAAAAAATTCCACTGTGTGCCTCATTTTTTGGATGCGGCAACCCGCCTTGCGTTAATCATATGCAAGGTAGGCGCTCCCGTCCAAAAAATGGCTTAAAGGGCCGTGCGTCGTATTTATGCTTTCAGGCAAAAATGACGCACGGCCAGGAGGCGGAGCCATAAAATGACGCACAGCCCGATTTGCGTCAAAATTTAACGCCTGGGTCAGGGCAGGCGTTAAAATGGGGCAAACACACCTGTATTTAATCAGAACACACAGAACAAACAGCAGAGCAGCAGAGCGGCAACAGGGAGACATGGAGGTGATTCTAATCCAGCGTGCACGCAGACGCAGAGCCCAGCAGCAACAACAGCAGCTACAACAACACCAGCAGGGACCCCAAAGGCAGCGCAGAAGGCAGGAGAGGATATTCCGCCCCAGAACAAGCCTTCAGGGCCTCAGGGAACACAACATCATCCAGAGGTACCGGTTGAACTGGCAGGCCATTCAGCAGCTGCTGCGCAACATTGAACCGCAGTTGGCCCCCACTTTAGTGACACCCCGCACCATCCCAACAGAAACCAAGCTGCTTGCCGTACTTCATATGCTGGCAAGTGGCTCTTTCCAAAGAACTGGTGCCCTGGTTGGCAAAATATCACAACCATCATTCTCTGCCTTTTTGCCCAAAGTACTGGATGCCATCATTGGACTGACACCCCGCCACATCTGCTTCCCTAACACACTGCATAATCAGCAGGAAACAAAACAGGGGTTCTACCTCATCAGTGGCTTCCCACACGTCCTTGGTGCAATCGACTACACACATGTACGCCTTGTGCCACCTGCTGCAACTGAAGACCTCTACCGCAACAGGAAGCACACACAATCCATCAACGTGCAGGCCATAGTCGATCACCAGGGATTGATCACCAACATCGTGGCTAAATATCCTGGGAGTGTCCATGACTCATACATCTTCTGTCACTGCACCATCAATGAACACTTCCAGGATGGACGGTATGGCAATGGACTACTTGTTGGTAAGTTCAAAAACCTACTTATATGCACACTGCACAGCATCCCTCTAGGACACACAACACATACACGTGTGGACAGGGACATACTGAGGTTGTGACATCGCTAGCCATGTTTCATAGGTCACCATTTAACCTGTCACACATTGGAAATTAGTGTACAGTCTAATGTTAAGACGTCAAAGATCACAACGTGTGGAGTGGGTTGCCCAAATGTCACCTTGCAAAATGTAAGTGTCCCAATGACCTTTTCATTAATCCATTGCATAAGTCTAAAGGTATGGGATGTCCAGGGTACATTGATATGAACGTGTTAACAACACTGTCAATTTTAACTGTGTATGGAACTATCATCTCACCCCCAGTGAAGACACAGGGACACCTGTATCACAAGTCACAAAGCTAGGGAGGGCACACTGTACTGCAAATCCCAAAACATACTGCTGACAAACGGTTATCAGACAAACACTCGTTCAGCCAAGGAAACAACACAATGCAGATGGTACATCCTACAAGCCTAGGATGCTACATTATTACACAAAAGAGTCACAGACAACACAAGACAACTAGTGCCATGAAAGGTCATTTCAATAGTGCCAGCTACATCAACATGATCCCAATCATTTTCTCTTGCAGCTGATCAGGGGTATGGCATCTAGCCATGGATTATGACACCATTTGGCAACCCAAGTACTGCTGCAGAGCGTGCCTACAACGACGCACATAGGAGGACACGCAACATTGTCGAGAGGACCTTTGGCATCCTCAAGTCAAGGTTCCGGTGCCTCAACATCACTGGTGGTCGTCTCCTATATTCCCCGGAGATGGTCTGTGGGATCATCCTAACATGTGCAATATTGCACAACATTTGCATCAAAAGGAACATTCCCCTCCTGGAACCAGAGCACACATGCCTGAAGAAGAGGAAGAGGAGGATGCTGGCCTGCAACATGAGGGGGAACTACAGAAAGCGGCCACTGGTATACGCAGGCGGCAACAGATCGTCAACAATTTCTTTTGAATATGATCACCTTCACTACTTTAGTTAACAAATTTAAATAAACACCTATTATAATCACCATATAATGGTCTGGCTATTCATTTTTGCACACCTTCATCTCTACTTATCAGAATAAGAGTGTTGCCTCATGGAGCATTACTGATATACTGAGTAGGAAAATGAACGTCCCAGAGCTAATGTGATGCCTAACATACAATGGTCACATACACACACACACTCTTAATGACATATATCATGTACATTTCTCCTTTGAAGGCCAATAGCAGAGGACCACAACTATTTCACACATACATGTTGAAATCAAGGTCCAACGCAGCATATGGCACACAACTAAGACACCATCACTCAATAAGGGGAAAACAAGCCTCATACATGAGGCAGTCAATGTGCTTTGGCATCAGTAACAGGAATGCCTGACCAGACCCTTGACTGTAAGTCCAACTGCATCCAATATTTGCAAGGACTATCTGTGACCAGAGTCCCATAGAAGCAGAATATAGACAGCACAAGTGCCACACATATGAGCAGCATTGCACACATGACATTCCATGTACATGTCAGCCCATTTCCTAACTCCTGACACACCCATGCACCTGGTCACAACCCACCTGTCGGAAGAGGTCCCTAGAATACTAAGATGTGTACCCTGATATTCCCTCCTCTACACACACAGACCAACATTAGCAAACCAGTGTGCTACACCCTCTCTTATGGTATGCCATTGTCATAGAACATCTGACTGCATGGACGTCAGGTTAATTTATGCAGTGTCTTCTAGTTTCAAAGCCCTGTTAGCACATGTAGATTGCTTCCCGTGTGAAAATGTCTGTTGGCCCTTAGAATGCAAGTCTCACCTACAGGACTGGTGAGAAACAGGTGCAGCCCACACCTGTGATCACCTCCATGCACACCACCCATTTCAAAAAGCACTGCCCCTGCTGATGCCTGGAACAGCATAGGAGTTGCCATTATGTCAAATACACCGTTGAGCATTGATACTAATTAAGCCGTGTAACACAGCCACTGGGTTCATTTGTCACCTTCAAAAACACAGGACATACACAGTGTGACATGTCACCTCTCTAGTTTGTCCTCCAAACAGTCTTAGTCAGACCCCTGATTATGTAACTTGGGAAATTGCTGGATCCTGAATCATCTTGCATTCTGTCAGCCTGACTGGCATCTGTCTGTGCGTCACACTAAAGTATCCCTGTGTCTACATATGTACCACACTTGCGTTAGCAAACCTCTCATTCATCAGGGGGTATTGGGCATGGGCTTCTTCAATGCATACACAAATACATTGTATAGCATCATCTGCCTTTTAACTGTACCATTTGAGTTACATCCTCTTGGAAAAGCAAAATTCATGGCCCATCCCTTGTCTGGGTTGCATTTATGCATGAATGACAAAGTGTGACAGTGTCCCAGGGCCGTAGGCAGGGATTGGGTATGGGGCTTTCAGCACAACCAGCAACCTCTGATAATGTCCATGAATAATACACAAATGTCAGGAACATGACAGTTCACACACAGAATCACAGTGCTCACAACATAGTGATGTGCCGTGTGTGGTTAATAGCTGCAAGAATAATCAGCACAGAGGCTAGAATGATCCCAGATGTAGTGGGAATTGCAGAGGCTAACCTGTGTACAAATGTTGTAATGACACCTGCCGGAACATGACACCTGAGACATTATCTCACTCAGCACACCAAGGTTGCCCTGTTGACTGTCTCTTTACACATCTTTAGTGATAGGGTGGGACCATCCACATGTTGGTTCACATGTCCACATCCACTTTACTCACATTGATCAACCAAGGATACTCAGTAGATACAGTAATAGCTGCCAATGACTCATGATGAGTCCTGGACCGAACTGTGACAAATTACACCCCAAACAATATATAGGATCATCATTGGACCACACACATGAACATGACACCTATGTGCAATTGATCACTGGAAATATGTGAACACGTGCTGACTTGTATGCTGGTCCACCACAGCCACTTGATAGTTGGGGCTCACTTCTATGGCCTCAACTGTGGTGTCATCATAAATTTGACATTCACCCTTGTCTGTCTGTGCAAACAACATGTTACCCACTTCCTCAATGCATGTGTATGACTCACTGTGGGATTCACCAACTAGTGTCTAGGAAGCTCTTACCAATACTCTAGGACATAGGATGTAGAAAATGTGGACCATTGACATGAACAAGCGTCTGCCATCCATCTGGTGCATGCTATGTCACATGTGGTGTCTACGTGACCCTAAATCTTGGAGAAGATGCAGAAAATGCAGAAAATGCAGAAAATGCAGAAAATGCATTAAATGAGTGCTGCCTTCACGTCAATTGATAATAGCAAAGTGGCTCAGACATATGTCTCATGTGAGTCTGGTGAGTGTGGAAGGAAAGCGTTCACGGAAGTACTATGAATGTGTGGGATTATTGTGTTCCTTGATCTTTTTGGATACATGTCAGACTGGATTTGAAAACATTGTGAAAAGGTGTAAGGTACCCTCAGCTAAAATCTTAGAATGTTTGTTGGAGTTAGTTGTGCCACATTCCAATTAGGGATGGCAGTCCAAAGGTATGCACATGGCTTCACATCTCCATGGTTGGTGCAAATTACCATAGCTGGACCACATCAATTGAATAAACTGTAACAACAGGATGGCTTATAAAAGTCCTTGCCCCTCCCTCTGTACATTGTACCTATGTGTCATTAATGTGTCATGGCCACAAGGCATGTTTGACTGGTAATGCAGTCCTCAAGTAACCAGGCTATGGATGTCTCTCTTGGATGCACATGATGAGACAATTGCACTCCATAATTTGTTTCTGGTCACCAATTACGGGGCATGTTTGCAACCACATGATAGTTAGGGCCAATGTATGTGTGCAGATATTCAGCCTACACATTGTATATGTTTATGAAATTGTTGCGCTGTGCACAGATTTTGAGCACATTGCTTCCTTCCATACCTTACAGGTGGACCTGCACCCTACACTGTGGGAGAGGTGGCGACATTTGAGGACCCCGACCACTCCAGTAAGTGTTGATATGTCTGTTATGTGTTGTGTTTGCTGGTTATGGACTCGTGTGAGTTGGACGCATAGCAAGGGGTGATACGTTGGGGAAGCTTTTCTCTTGTTCCATGAGTGGAAATTCAGTGTCTCACATGTTTTGAGTTGGCCAATGCGTATCCAATGGTATCATGTATGGATTGTAGGCCATTCCTGTAGGCCCCACTGTGAGTACAGGGGTTAGTCATGTGGATGACACTTGTATCACCAAGAGTCGCACTGGAAGTCAGCTCCGATTTAGTCAGCCTGTCAGACCCACATTCTCCAAGATTGGTACAGCAAATTGCTTTCCAATAGACATCTGCTTCCCTATTTACCTACGTAATCATGAAACAGTAGGTAGAACCTCCTAGTAGCATGTACTTCCACATGTAGTGCTACAAGTATGTGGAACTTGAGTGCAATGGCCTAGATGTGCATGCAATTCATGATCATGGGTGTTCTTGCAACTATGTGTGGGATGTAAGTCAGGCCTCACTGGAAGTATATGTTGTGTACCGAGTTCTGCATTTCCTGACATGTGTGGCCCTATGAGTGCTCTAGGGTTTGCTGATTCATAATTGTTGATAGACCTTACCTGTGGTGTGTCTGTAGAGACAAACATGTGTGGAGTTTTCTATACACTCCTCTGTGTACATGTTGTTGGCAAATTATGGTTGTTTATCCACCCCCCCACCCTCAAACACGGACATGGGTTTGTGAATGGGGTACCCAATACTGATGCTACCAGTATGTTACACATACATGTGAATAAGTGACAGTTTGTTTGCAAACTAGTATACACACTCAGGTTTGGCACTTGGTACTATACTGGCAAGTCCAGTTACAACTTGCAGACCATGTGGCTTTAGTTTTGATTTCCGTACACTGACATTTGTAGCTCAGGTCTTGGCGGAGGATATGCAGCTTGAATTTTAGCTGATAACTGTCAGAACTCAGACTGCAAGTCAAAGCCAGTTGTTACCCATCTTGTAGGTTATGGATGTGCTAAGTGTGATGTGACCTTTGTAGTCTGGCCTGCCATGTACTTCCTCAGGGACATTCAATTATCTGTATTGTGATATGAGCTGTTACAAGTACAGTAGATGTATTGTCTGATTAACTTCTTGTGCCATTTCACACAATGCAGTTACTAATGTAGAATATCTGCATTTGTCTTCACAGCTGCCAACATGACTCCAGATCAGGTCGGTGAATTTCAGTGCCGGGCCATGCGATACCAGCACATCCTGCTGGTGGAATCGGGGTTGCAGAGGATGGCCCGGCGATATCACCATGAATGGGCCTCCGGGGCATGGAGAGCCTTCCCACAGGGTGGGCCTACTTTGCCCACCACAGACACCACCAGCACAACCACCAATCGAGCCAGGTGGCCCCACCCACAGCTGGCACTGTTGGTCCGACATCTGCTGGACTTCCAGGCCCCAGCATTGCCACCGGTGCAGGACAGCCCACTAGGCCTGGCACCACACCCACACAGACCTCCTCCACCGGTACCCAGACTGCCACAGCTCCATCTGTTGACCCTGCAGCCTTCAACCAAATGGAACATAAGATGGACAAAGTGCTGCGCAAGTTGAGCCACCTGAGCCGGGATGTGCGCCACATTAACCGGCGTGTTAAGTCTATTAAGAGGACCCTCCGGAGGGCCAACCTCTAGACATTTATAGTTGGACATGATTCCCTCCCCTCCTTCCTCTTTCCTTGTTCTTATAGTTAGTTGGCTTAGGGGGCTTAGTGTTAGGTTAGTATAGGCTGTTAGTTTAGTTAGTATTAGTGGGTGGGGTGTGGAGGGTACACAGGCTTGATATATTTACTTCTTAAGTGTGTGGGTGGGTGGGTGGGGGTCTATGTTGGGGTTCTTGTGTGTTTTAAAAAAAAACAACAACAAAAATATATATATATTTATATTTGTATAGGATAGTATAGTATGTGTTTAGGTTAGTATGTGTTGTCCTCCATGTGTCCCGTCTCATAAGGGGGGTGGGGGGTAGATATTTCGAACCTTTCGTTACATGTGATAAGTACGTGTAGCTTAGGTTAGTCAGGGACAGTTCTGGGTAATGAGTAGTCAGGGTAGATTAGGGTAGGTAAGATTTTTCCCTCAGTTTCCTCATCTGTGATTAGCATTTAATAAATATTTGGTTAACCGATAAAAGTATGTGTTGAATGGTACTTGATTGTGGGTTTGGATCAGTGTACATCAATTTTGGACTATAACATCTGTATCCTATGCTACAAACAAATCCCAACTGAGCTGTACGATTGGCAGCTAGCCCAGAGCTACCTTGCAAAGTGTTGACCCTTCGTTGCAACCACCAATCATAGTTAATATGGATGACAATGTGTTTCTGTTGATAAGTGTGTTTTCAAAGTCACAAACAGTGCTTCCAGACTTAGTATTGGGGAAACAGTTTTAGGTCTGACTGCAGTGTGATGATCATGGACACCCTTATAAGATGAGTTCTCATTGGCAATCTTGTATTTTTGTCTTCATGACCCTCATACATCATTTGTGACACAGTTCAGCATGATTACCTATTTGTTTGTAATCTCAGACACCTTCATTTATGCTGTTTTTGTAGTGTTTACTTAGATTAGTGTGCCATGTTATTTGTGTTATTTTTGCATGTTGACAACATTTTGCGGCCACTATTTGATGACTTAGATATCCCCTGAGGAAGCATTCTTCTGTCCAACACAGCATGATGGTGTATGTTTTCTCACTTCATCAGATTTGTCCCTCAGGATGGGCAGAGTATGATGCAATCATGGGCACTGTGCATATTTATCTGACTACAATTATCAGGACAGTTGTATTGACAAGCTACGTAATTTTACAGTAGGCACATTTCAGTTATCTACTGCACAGTTGATATGTCACATTACCCAGAGACAGATTTGTTGTGTAAGTGCTATTTATTGAAAAGTGCTGTAGTGCTATCTGTACATTCTCCATGATTGTGAGTCCATTATAGTGACATCTTACATTGTGATCCTACACAAGGGGTTACGGAAATGCTTTTGACATGCTGGGGTTGATGTTTCAGACAGTGCAGAGGGACAGGATTTGCCAATGAGTAGGAGAGAGACAATCACTGGGTTGGGTGACAAGATATACAGTGGTTTGCAGAACAGTGCTTGAGTAAAGTTGTTGCAAGACTGGCAAGTTACAAAGCGCAGGACCTTGGTAAATGTGGGCCATGTGGCAGGGACTAGTGCTTCCGGGTCATTTTCCTTGTGAATGTGATCTGTTCCATGTCTTCTTCTTCTGATGTGTGTGTTGCCTCCTCTGTCCTTGTTGTTGGTTGTGAAGGGGCAACACACACCTCAGTGTTAGAAGACGTGGAGTCAGACATCCCGGTCGCTGCTCCCTGTGAAGGTCTTAAGGGCAGTACTGCAGCAAGGAGGGTCTGCTGGTTCTTGAGAATAGCAGCCACATCACGATGGTAGGCAGCCAGGTCGGCCCTGAGGGGGTCATGATTGCATTTGTGCATGCAGTGGAAGGTTTGGGGTGCGAGGTGTTGTGGCAACTCCCTTACTGCAGTGGTGAATTCCTTTACAGTTTCTTGTAGTCCTTGCAGGATGGATGTTAGGGCTTGCATAGCTGCTGCCTGATCTGCAGATGACATCATGCACGAACGCACCCCTTCAAGGCTGGCTGCCATATTTTGCATCCCCACCCGCACCTCCTTGGCCAGCTCCCGCTGTACTCCAACTACAGTTCTCTCAAAGCTGGTGCCAGTGTCGTCTGAGTCCTCAGCTGTATTGGAGCTGGCAGGTCTTACAATTGGGGTGGTGGGTGGATCCTCTGCGATGGCTGCTTGTTTTGTGCTCCTCCTTGTGACTGAAGGTGGGGTCTGGAGGGTGTCAAGGACCTTTTAGATAGTCTCCTGGGGAATGTTTATCGGCTCGTCATCCATGTCATCAGGGAAATCTGGGACAGGCATATCCACAGGAGATCCATCTTCATCTACAATGAAACAGGGCACAATTAGTGTGTCTGTGTTGTGGCTATTTTGATGTGACATGCCTGCCTTTTGATGAATTCACTTTGTGATCTTGTTTTATGTTAATTTCTCCTGTCCTTCAGATGGGCATTCTTCCAGGCCTATGGCCCACCTGTATGTCACATGTATGCTATTGAGTTATCAGATTTGTCAGCCTCATTGCCTCTAGGTGTTGGTTTATGCCAAATAGAGAATTGCCACCTTCTTGTCCTACTCAACCATCCGTCTACATCCATTCTCATGGTGAGACCTTTCACTGGCTGTGGGTGTACTGATGACCCTGGCAGCACACTTAACAATCTGGACCAGCCCCAATCTCTGATCTTTCACATCCACTTAAATGTAATTGACATGTGGCATATCCTATGCATGGCTATGTTATGATCTGATATGGATGTTGACATTGGTAATTTGTCCTGCTGATGTTGGGGAATGTGTGTTACATTGGATTGCCCTGATAATCGTATCAGTGTCCTATTTCCTCCTCTGACTGTGTAGGTGTATTTCAGTGACCAGTTACATGTGTCCTCCCCTCAATGCTGTTGTCTGAGCAGTATGACATTTGGGATGTTGCATTGTTACCCAGGCACATGATGGACCATGACATATGTAGCATGGGTGTGTCCTTAGTGCTGTGTAGCTCCTATTGTTGTTTACATTGGCTGATGTTTGCAACAACTATGGGCATTGACAATTGAGAGCACTGGGGCCTTTGTCTGGTTTCTGGGGATTGTTGTAGTTGTCATCCTCACCCCCTACTTTAGGCGTGTATGATCAATGGTTAGGTTACTGCCATTGGCAACTTGAGCTGCACATAGAGCAGAGGTGGTAGTGGCAACTGTTGTCGCAGTTACATTCCAGTTGTCGGTATGGCTAGAGTTTGTTATTTGGGCCCTAGTTAATGTAGGGGGTATGGTGGCTGACGTGTGCCGGGATGTCAGTTTGACGTTGTGGCATTCCCTCCTGGCGTGGCTTTCCCTTTGCTCCATCGTTGGCATGACAGCATGCCCCCATGGGACTGTTGTTGGTGTTGTGTAATGGTGTGCCCCAGGTCTTCTCAGAACGGGCCAGGCCCGCCATGCCGTGCCCCTTTACCCATGCCACTCCATGTATTAGATGACTTCCATGCATTTTGTGGTCGGTATCCCCCCTGCTCACAGTTGACATTATTGCATAATAATTCCCCATGTGACTTACCCTGCATGTGCGTTGTCTCCTGGTAGTCTGCGCTGTCCTGTCCTTGAATCCCTGTGACGATCTCCTCAGGGATGACGGCTGTGACCATCTCCTCCATGTGGTCCAGGGCCTCCTGTTGTGCTGGACTCCCACCTCCAGTCTGCAGTGCTGCCTTCCTGTTCCTGGCCATCTTTTCCTTGGTCCTGCGCTTGCAGTCATGCCAGCGTTTCTTGCACTCGATGACTGTTCTGCGACCTTCAGCCGCACTGTTAATCTTGTTGACAATTTGTAGCCATATAGCCTCTCTCCTACTGATTGGCAACTTTGAGGTGACAAACAGTTGGTGCTGGTGTTCCGTCACCTCTTTAACCAGAATTTCCTGCTCCTCTGCACTAAAGCGACACTTTCTTTTCTTCTTAAAAGTGTCCTGGTTCTTGTGTGGGTCCTCCTGGCTGGTTCCTGGTCTGCTGTCATCTTCCTGGTGTCTGTAGTGGCATCTGGGATCCATTTTGGCTCTCCTCTGGTGTAATGGTTGTGTTTGCGTTTTTTTTTTATGCTATTGCGTCAAAAAACAGCACATATCCGGTTTGCGGGGTCGTAAATCGACCCACAGTCATTTCTGCCGCGTTAACGTCGTTTTGCTTTACGACTTGATGCTGCGGTGTGCGTCAAAAATAATGACTCCCACCTGTGGTTTGCGCTGCCATGCCTCAAAGTATGAATATGACGCCCGCACGGCGTACCAGAATGGCATTAGGCAGCGGTAATATTTTTTACGCAAAACTGCACCGACACAGTTTTGTGTCAAAAAGTATAAATATGAGCCCAAGGATATAAGATTTGCATTGGCATAATCCTTGCTAGGCCCTTTAAGGATGGCTTGTATATTGCTTGATAACTGTCATTTTCTACATATTGTAAGTTTAAATAGTAGGTCTGAATTGGTCATTTTGATAAGCCAGTAGCAAAGGCTATGGCTGATTGGTTCACTAGGAAACATTATGTCCAATGACAAAGTTAAGTGAGATGCCATATGTCTGATCTTTTTATAATGAAAGGCTACAACAAAAGTAGTAGACTCAATTTATTATGAGTGAAAATCATGTGTTAAAGTCAACATGATATTACTCCTTTTAGAGACAGTTGACAGGTATTTTGACATATGGAATGTTAGAGACCACTGTTGGACACAAGAGATTTTAGCTCTCATTATGACCTTGGCGGGCGGCTTTAGATCTGACCGCCGGGTTTCCGCCCGCCGGCCCAGCGGGGATCTCGGCTGCAACATAGGAGCCGGCTCCAAATGGAGCCGGCGGTGTTGCAGGCGTGCGACGGGTGTAGTTGCACCCGTCGCGCTTTTCACTGTCTGCATAGCAGACAGTGAAAAGCCGCATGGGGCCCTGTCAGGGGGCCCCGCGACTCCCCGTGCCACCAGTAAAAGGCTGGAAGTAGGGGGACTCGTAATCCCCTGGGCAGCTCTGCTAGCAGCTGCCCCGGTGGATTACTACCGCCGGGGCCATTGTGGCGGGAAACCGCTGGCCCCGTCTTCCGCCGCGGTCGTAATGTCCAGGGAACCACCGCCAGCCTGTTGGCGGTGCTTCCTTCATTTCAGCCCTGGCGGTCCTGTACCGCCAGGGTTGAAATGACCCCCTTTGTGTTGCTTTCCCCAGTGACAAACATTGGGGAAGAATTATTTTCACTGTCATAACCCATGTTATGCCCTTTATTTTGTATATTTTATTTGCCAATTCCCATTTTATACACATTTGTAATTTTCAAACTATTTGCTTTATGATAACTTTGTGTCAGTAAAATAGAACTGAGTTTGTTCATAGTGACCTACCAATGATAAAGGTAAGGTGCCTGACTGGTTTATTGAAAAGCAAGCTGGAGGCCACGGATCTGATCTGTTAATTATGAAAATCTATGACAAAGGCAGTAGACCTGACTTATTGTTTGTGATAAGCATATGTTAAAGCCAGTATGCAGTTAAGGCTGGATTATTATTGCACAATGTTAAAGCCTCTAAAAAGGTATTTTTTGATTTAGAATGTCACAGCTTTCTATGACAAAGGCAGTAGACCTGACATTGTTTGTTTGTAATAAGCGTATGTTAAAGCCAGTAGGAGGTTAAGGCTAGATTATGATTACACAATATTAAAGCCTCTAGAAATATATTTTGTTATGTAGAATATTGCAGGTTTCCTGAAGAAGGCAAGGGTTTTGGTGTTGGTTACCCTCTCCGCCAATCCCTGGAAGTAAATGTGCACTGTGATATTCCTTGTTTGGTATTCTTTGATGAGTTCCTACATGTTTTTGCCATAGGTATTTTTTTTTTACATATTTCTAATTTTATGACTGCATGCCTTATGGCTGTCTTGTAGAAACATTTACATTCAATAGAGTATACACAATTTATTTATTGTGACAAGCAAGTAATAAATTATTTGAATCTGATTATCTAATTGGGAAAATTGTTATCAGAAGCCATATGTATGATATGTTTATAATGAAAAGTTATGACAAAGGCACGGGATAGCACTTATTTATACTGAAATGCATATATTAAAGCCAATTGGCCTTTTATAGACAGATATTTTGTTAAATGCAATCTAAAAAAAATACCATGGGAGGCAAGGGGTTTGGTGTTGGTCATCCCTCAGACTAATCCTCACGGTGGAAGATTTACACTGTGAGAATTCAACCTTCATAGGCCTACTTAGGAGGTGTTGCATATTGTTTTGCCAACTGTAATTTTGTACATATTTGTAATGTTGTGCATGTATGTCACCTGGTTACCTTGTGACAAAGTTTCAATGCTCTTTGCAGTAGATCAGCATAGCTTATGATGAGAAACCAATGAAAGGTCTACAGACATGATTGGTTAATTTGGAAAAAGATATGGCAGCTGCCTTATGTTTTTTTTATTGCACTGAGAAGGTATGACAACAGCATTCAGGCTGACCAACGTATAGTGAAAAACAACAGGGCATTGAGGGTAGATTGCTGTTACTTAGCTTTAAAATCCATAGACATCAATTGTGTTACATGGGATCTCACAGGTTACTCTAGTAGGCAGGGGATTTGATCTTTATTAATCCCCTCTGAAAAAGCTGTGAGGCTATAAATTTTGGATTTAGGAAGCTTTGGTATGCCTCTTAGGAGGGTATGTATGTTGTTTTGACAACTGTAAATGTACACGTGTGTAATTGAATGCATAGCATTTAGCAGTGTTTCTGTCTCTCCTCCTGCAATAAAAAATAAAACATAAAAATACATGCATACAAAGAGGGACCTTGAGGAACTCAAATCACCAGGCGACTGTTACTAACATCGCCCCGGGGGAATGGGAATCCTGTATCAAAGACCTCTATGTGGACCTTCCAGCAGACCATAGCCCACTCTAGTCACCAGTGAAGAATCCTAAATGGCTTATGGCGTGGCCTGGCCCACGCCCCAGACGTGATCAATAATGCCAAGTAGCATTAGCCATCAAGTCAATATCAGGAGGTGGTGCTCCTGGTCCAAGTGGAATCCCGGCCACGGTATACAAGTAGGCCTCAGTAATGGCAGCCGTGGCTCCTCTGCAATGGCAGAGGATCGTCGCCTCACTGGCTCAGAGCCAGCAGCTGAAAAATAAAACAATATTTTAATATTGTTTTATCTTTTCAGCTCCTGGCTGAGCCATCGAATGCAGGGAGGGGCGGAATTGGGCCATAGGAAGGGGCAGGAGGAGTGGAGTAGTGTGTGCACTTAAGTGCCCATGTCTATTTGGCTGTCCGTCTTTGGCGGGCCAAAGAGACATTTCGCACTTAGGTTTCTCCACCCAGCTCTAATTGACAGCTGGG